>NW_026575160.1:28575000-31437500 GCF_905146905.1 Nyctereutes procyonoides | reverse complement strand
CACAGGGTTGGAAGAGCTCACTGGGACATCACCAAGAATTCCAGTGACCTAGAGGGATCCCCACAGACCGAAGCAGCTGCTGCTTCTGCTATAAGCCCGATGCCAGCAACACACAGGCTAGATTCACTTCTATGTCCTCAGCTTCTAATTAACACTATGTAATATTTGTATTTCTACTCCATGTTCCATCAAAACATGGACTAGATTGTTTCTTCCTTTCCTGAAGTGTCATAATAAATATGCTTTGAATTTCTAAATATGATGCTGCTCTCAGCAACCTAAATCTCTCTCCCATATGGAGAAGAGTTGAGCCCAATCCACCTTAGGCTACCTTCTTCACATAATCAAGTAAAAGGTACTCTAGAGCCGTGTCCCCTCCTCCCGGCATGGAGACAAACACCTTTGCTCTCAGCTACCTACTCGTGACCTTCTGGAAGAGCAGGGGACATCAGGCCTAATCCTCTCTTTGGCTTCCCAAGTCTCAGTGCTCTGAGTGTTCCATCACTTCTTCCCCTTCTCTAAGACTGTATCTCTGGCCTAGACAAAAGCATGTGCTTGTACAGTAGTTAGTAGTTTTCACAGCGGTATCACCTCATTGTCACATGTAAAAAAATGTCCTTTTTACATTTAAACCTGCTGTAAGTGAAAAAGTAGTTGTTATTCTTATTGTAGATATGAGGAAAGGAGACTCAAAACATTAACAGACTTCCTCAAGGGCAGAGTTAATAATAGAAAAGCAATTTTGTGGTCGGAAGGCTGATGTCTACATCATCAGATTTGCTCTTGCTTTATGTAAAATGGCCCCTTCTCTAGAATATAAGTTAAAGGGTTATGCCACCTAATTCAATACAAGACACATAATATATGATCAATAATTTTCTGTAGATTGTCTGAATTATCATCTTTAAAGTAGTATAATATAGCTGAAGAATTCATTCTCTATTATTAATATAAATATAAAATTTAAGTTCAAATCACTTAAGTGAGCTTGATTAGAAGAAACCATAATATCAGTATCAGAGAAATGGAGAACATTTTGCCTTTCCTTTTCTTTTAATTGAAGATATCTCAATACCATGATCTTTAGATGTCTGAAGAAAGCAAACACCATGAATAGAATACCTTTATGTCTATTGATTCAGTAAGCTTTTATATAGGTTCACTTACTAGGTATACACAAAATAAAACCTATATAAGGATGTATGTTTCTACAAAGATGAAAGATTTGATAAAGAGCAAGTCCTGCTCCCTGCCATTGAGAGACATGGACTACCTTGAAATTTGCACGAACAGGGTAAACAGAACTAGCATTTATTATATATCTAATGCATGCAAGATACTATGTTGAACAGTTTATAGGCTTTACTTCACTTTACAGATAAAAAAACTTGAGCATACAAAGTTAAGCAATCAGCCCAAATTTCCCAGTGAGCAAGAGTCAAAATGGATTTAAATCAAAGTATACTTGAAGCAAAACAAAACAAGAGAACCTGGTCAAGCATAACTTACTGGTCCTTGGCTCAAGTTATTTACTTTTTCAATCTTCTCCTCAAATTAATTTCCTCCATAATGAATCCTAAGTCCCATTAACATTCACCAAATAAACTAGCAAGTGTCATCAAACAAGAGGAACAAGAAATTGTCCCTTAATATGTATGAAAGAGAAATAAATACCTTTACTGGTTACTATTGCATCGGACAATCTGAAAGAGCACAACTCAATCTGAAATGCTACGTGATAAAGGAGAAAAAGGGTATCTCTAGTTTATATAATAAGGGGAGTATTATGGCAGGAAGTGGTTGAGATAAGAAAGAGAACAGTGCAAGAAAAAATATGCATAGAAATACGGTAGAAAAGACAGCCAAGCACATCATCCCAGGATCTCTGTATCTCTTTACTACACTACAGTAACCTCGTCAGGACAATATCAATGCTTGTGTAGTTGCCACACAGAAACCACCAAAAATATAGCCATACCCCATTAATCTTAAATAATATCTGCACCTATTGCTGACACAGTGAATACTGACTTAGCAGCCATAAATGCTAAAATAAAAGTTTTGGACTTGGAAAAAAAAAGGATAATCCATGTATCATTCTGACAAAAATTTCAGCTTGTATGTTTTACTTTTTCCCTCTACAAAGAAATACAAATGATCTCTCCTAAAGAAAGCAAGTGATGATTTTTTTTAAAGTAATGCCCTGGCTGCTAATATTTTGGTGGCATACATTTGGTTAATCAATAAAACAACCATAAAATAATTTTGTTTTTTAAAAGAGTTTCCCTGACATATTCAGGGCTCATGAGCTCTCTTGTTCGCATGGTGCATCCATGTATGGCTATAGACAGAGAAATCCCTGTGAAAGAGATCCAGAAAACAGCTGAGCAACTCCTACATATCAGACACATGACAAATTCTCAAATAGAAACAGGTGGGAAAGGCTGAGACAAAGTCTCACCATAAACCCCAACACAGGGCTAAACTATCAAGAAGGAACTCCCAACTCCTAACTTCTCCCTGAGCTGTAAAGGGTTTGGGTCCAACATCTAGCACCTCAACTTTCAAGACTATGACTGGAGGGAAAAGCTCCCAAACATCTAGCTCTGAAAGTCAACAGTTAAAGTCAAAGAGTGCTACAAAAGACAAAGAAGGTCATTATATAATTATAAAGGGGTCAGTTCATCAAGAGGACATAATTATAAATATTTACATACCCAAAACACAAGCACCTAAATATATAAAGCAAATGTTAACAGATCTGAAGGGAGAAATACATAGCAACACAATAAAAACAGGAAACTTCCAGATGCCACTTTCAACAATAGATAGATTATCCAGACAGAAAATTAGTAAGGAAACATTAAACTTAAGTTACATATTAGATAAAATGACCCCTAACAGACATAAACAGAACATTCTATCCAACAGTAAGCAGAAGACACATTCTTCATTCTTCTTACGTGCACATGGAATATTTCCCAGGATAGATCACGTATCAGTCCATAAAATAAAAGTCATAATAAATTTACGAAGATTGAAATTACATCAAACATTTTTTTGGACCACAACAGTATGAAACTAGGAATCAATTATAAGAAGTATACTGGACAATTCACAAATATGTGGAAATTAAACAGCAAGCTCCTGAACAACCAGTGGGTCAAAGAAGGAATCAAAGAAAAAGAAGAAAATCTCTTGGGGAAAAAAAAAAAAAAAGGAACACAACTTCCCAAAATCTATAGAATGGAGCACAAGCAGTTCTAAAAGGGAGGCTTATATTAACACCTACATTAAGAAAAAGAAAGATCTCAAATAAATAACCCGACTTTATCCCTCAAGGGACTAGAGAAAGAAGACAAAGTAAAGCCCAAACTTAGCAGAAGGAAGGAAATAACAAAGATCACAGCAGAAATAAATGAAATGAAATACAGACAAAAAGACAATTAAAAAAATCAATGAAACTGAAGGCTGTTGTTTTCTTTTAAAGATTAACAAAATACAGAAACCTCTAGCTAGACTTACCGAGAAACAAAGGAGGTCAAAAACAAAATTATAAATGAAAAAGAGATATTATAACTGATACCACAGAAATACTAAGATCACAAGAAACTTTAATGAACAATTATACACCATCAAATTGGACAACCTGCAAGAAATGTATAAATTCCTAGGCATATACAAACTGCCAAGACATAGTCATGAATAAATAGAAAACCTGAACAAACTTAGTACTAAAAGTATAAAGATGAATCACTAATCAAAAACTTCCCAACAAAGAAAAGTTCAAGACCAGATGGCTTCACTGCTGAATTCTACCAAATATTTAAAGAAGAACTAACACCAATCCATCACAAACTCTTTCAAAAAGAGAATAGAAGAAATACTTCCAAACTCACTTAACTAGGCCAGTATTACCCTTATACCAAATCCAGACAAGGACATCACAAGGAAAAAAAAAAATTACAGGACAATATCCCTGATGAACACAGATACAAAAGTCCTCAACAAATTATTACCAACCAAACTTAACAATACATGCAAGGGTCATATACCATGATCAAGTGGGATTTATTCTTGGGATGGAATGGGGGTTCAACAACTGCAAATTAATAAATATGATAAACCATATGAACAAAATGAAGGACAAAATCATATCAACATCTCAAGAAATGCAGAAAAAGCATTTCACAAAATTCACCAAAGTGTCTTCATAAAAACTCTCAACAAACGGAGTATAGAGGGAACACACCTTGACATAATAAAGGCCACATATGGCAAGTTCACAGATAACATCTCAACAGTGAAATGCTGAAAGTCCTCCCTAAAAATCAGGAACAAGACAGGAATGCCCACTCTCTCCACTTTTATTTAACATAATATTGGAAATCCCAGTGAGCAATTAGGTAAGAAATGGAAATAAAAGGCATCCAAATAAGAAAGAAAGAAGTAAAATCGTCTCTACTTAAATGACATGATATCACATGTAGAAAATCCTAAGGACTCCACCAAAACACTGTTAGAACTAAGAAATGAAATCAGTAAATTTGTTGGATACAAAATCAATGTACAAAAATCAGTTGTGTTTCTATACTCCAATAAGCCATCAGAAAGAGAAATTAAAAACACCCCATTTACAATAGCATCAAAAGAATAAGGCACTTAGGAAAAAAAAATAATCAAAGAGGTGAAAGATCTGTACTGAAAACCGTAAGACACTGATGAAAGAAAAGAGAAATCATATAAATGGAAAGATATTCTATGCCCATGAACTGGAAAGATTAATATTCTAAAAATATAAAATGATACCCCTAATACTCAAAGTATTCTACAGATTCAATGAATTGCTTTCAAAATTCTAGCATTTTTCACAGAAAGAGAAAAAATTCTGAATATTTTATGGAAGCACAAAGGATCCTTAGCGGCCAAAACAATCTTGAAAAAAAAAAAAAAAGAATAAAACTAGAAGCACCACACTTCCTGATTCCAAACTATATCACAAAGCTACAGTAATCAAAACGGTATGGTATGGATCAATGGAAAAGACTAGAGAGCCCAAAAACAAACCCATGCATATATGGCCAATTAATTTATGACAAAAGAGACAAGAATATGAGGAAAGAGTAGTCTCCTCAATAGTGGTGGCAAAACTGGATAGCCACATATGCAAGGGAAGGGAACTAGACCGTATCTTACAGTTTTCACTCCCATACGCAGCTGAGAAAGAATTCCAAATGATTTAATAATGCACTATTGAGCAAATACACCATGCTTTCATAAGGCCTTCATTTTTTAGCCTTAACTTACTGAAAACATATCTTTGTTTTTTCAAAGATTATTTTATAAAAGATTTGGTGGCAGTTCCCTATAGGAGACAGTCATGCAATAATTCATCATAATACTAATTCCACTAAAAAAAAAAGTTATCCACTTAGTCTATGTTTTCTTGAATCTGACCATGAACCAGAGATTTATTTTGTGTTTTTGAATTACATTCAGCTCTCAAAAAGAAATAGTCTTCCCAAAGGCAGGGAAACTTTGAGAGAGCAACATTCACCATCTTGGCTGCAAACATCACTCTCTATAAACAAATCTGACAAATAAACATGGTCTCTAAGCTACCTACTTCCCTGCCCATCTGTTGGTATGGCAGTGTGCCCTCACTCAAAGGGCACTGCCAATTTTATTTTGGAAAAAAAAAAAAAAACACAGTCACAATGAGGTGAAATAAATTGCTTCTACAGAATTTGAATTGCTTAGACCTGCATGTTTGGTTTTGATTTTGGTTTTGTTTAGTTTCATGTTTGCTCCTGCATCTCCTAGGCCAGAGGAGAGGACATGCTAAATGAAACCTCAAGTAATACGGGGAAGGAAGACTCAGAATAAAATAACCTGTTATCTCCTCATTAAAACTGGCAATGTGTGAAATTACAAGCATCATTTTATCAATAAGAAGGTCAGTCTCAGCAGCATCATCCACATTTCCTAATTGATTCCCCTTATTAAAAGAGAAAGAAAAAAGCTTTAAAAAAGAAGTAATGAGAGTGAGATGAAGAGAGTTCAAAGCCTTGCTTCACAGAACATTTTGCAATTAGAGATTAGGCAATTGAAGAACAGACTAGTAGTTTGCCTACGCGATACAGACACCAACCAGTGGGCACATTCATTCAAATTAATCCCTTGAGAGACATCACCATCCAATCTAGCATTAACAGAGCAATAAAAATGATCTTAACCACAAACCTTTTCACAACATTGTTTTGGCTTCATGTTTTTTTTCCCAAGAAGCTCAAGTACCTGGATAGTAAGCAATGAACTACAATCCTTAGTAGATCATTAAATTTGATTGACTTTGCTTTTTGTTTTCTTTACTTTCAGTGTATTTTTTGCCTTCTCCCAAAAATAACAACGACAAAAAACTACCCAAAGTCAAATATACCCTTTCTATAGTATTTTGGTTATCCTTATGCTAGGATTACAGAAGACTGTCATTACTTTGTATAGTCTCAATAATGAGAAACAGAACTAACAATTTCCCCTGTGTTCTCAGGGATGTAGGAGATCATGGGTTAACAGACCAGCCTTTACTGCCCTTATATTAAAATGATGTTGCCCATAGTGAAATTCCTAGTAGCTTTTGCATCTATAATCTATAAAAACACATATCTTACTTCTCTTAAAATGTATGGATCTTAATCAAGGTTTTTTCTTACTTAGAGATTCTGAGACAGAATTTTACTGCTTAGTTTCTTTGCCTAATACAACATATAATATCTCATCATATATGTAATATACTTTATATAGAGTTACATGTAGACATTTTTTAAATTCTTTTTTAATTTTTATTTATTTATGATAGTCACACACACAGAGAGAGAGAGAGAGGCAGAGACACAGGCAGAGGGAGAAGCAGGCTCCATGCACCAGGAGCCTGACGTGGGATTCGATCTCGGGTCTCCAGGATCACGCCCCGGGCCAAAGGCAGGCACTAAACCACTGCGCCACCCAGGGATCCCCACATGTAGACATTTTTAATAAATAACTCTATCTAAATGCTAAGGTCTTTTTATCAACATAGTTTTTATAATTTGGCGAATTTATAAAGAATCATTTTCACATTCCCCATCAAAGCATTCATCCATCCACCTATCCATCCCTCCATCCATCCATGCATTCATTCCACATTCATTAAACCCTTGTGTCAGGGACTTTAATGTGCATCTCCTCTGTAAGCAGCACTCATTTGTATAGAGAAGAGTTGCACAGTGAAAGACTAATGACCCAAGAGAGTTTAGAAAGATTTTTTTTTTTTTTAAAGGAGCTAGATGTCTGAAAAGGTGAAGACAGTATAAATGTGCTCCAGAACCCAAGGGCAGAAACTCAAGGACAAAATTGAGGAAATTCTCAATTTGCTTTCTTTTATAATGGTTTTTCTCCTATTCTAAAAGGAGAACAAGGGATGAAGACAGCACCAACATTCACTGGTATATAGATTTGCCTAGGGAGAGTTAAAAGAAGCACTTGTGTAATGGATTTTTTTTTATTTTTTTATTTTTCTCAATGAAGTATGATGTAAGGTCATCAAGCAAAAACAATATGGGGAAAGAGGTGGGAATTCTGGAGAATAAAGAAAAAGATAAGAAAATGTGATGAGGGATCCCTGGGTGGCGCAGTGGTTTGGCGCCTGCCTTTGGCCCGGGGCGCGATCCTGGAGACCCGGGATCGAATCCCACGTCGGGCTCCCGGTGCATGGAGCCTGCTTCTCCCTCTGCCTGTGTCTCTGCCTCTCTCTCTCTCACTGTGTGCCTATCATAAATAAATAAAAATTAAAAAATATATATATTAAAAAAAAGAAAATGTGATGAGAGGAAAAGTGAATTTACTATAGAAAAATAATGGGATCTGCAAGGAGCATTAGGGGATACAAGAGATCAGGACATATACACTGGGACTGCTACCTATAGAAACAAACAAAGAAAGTTAGGCCCATTTTGTGGGAAAAGAATAGCTTCAAGGGCAAGGGACTGGATTTTGGGATAGAGGGCAGTGTTGGATTAATCTTTCTTCCTGTTCCTTTGACTTGCCACTCTATTGACCTGGATGGATCACTGCCTGTCCTATCTGATAAGGGAAGAAAAATGGTAGTCCTTGCCCCTTGCTAAGTGTTACTTAAGTGGTAGCATCATGACGATAACCAGAGCTTGGGTCCGTGGGAGAGAGGATAATGAGCAGGAGCATGAGTTGACTCCGACCATCCCCCCTTCGACTCCTCTCTCTTCTCTTTCCAGTACCTCACTGCCAAGGATTAGATTTTTTCCACTGTGGAGCATAGCACTTAGAAAAAGCACAATTCTCACAAATGGAGGTAAGAGAGAAGACTTATGAGAATGAAAATGGAAAAGTCCATCTTCTCATTAACAGAGGCTTTCCTTCCTTTTCATCCACAATACCCATTTATAGTCAGTGGACTAGTCACAAACTAGACTCTAGGATTTCACCCCCCCTCTCTAGAACATTGGAAGTAACTGTATTCCTTGCAATAAATACCCAAACATTTGTGGGTCATGACAATCATGAAAGAGACAACAAACTGAACAACTGACCAACACACACTAACCACCTTTCCCTCAGCTTGTACTAATCTTACACAGGCTTCTTCCTGACTCCAGGCCCTAACCTCCTCTATTCTTAGAGGAATTACTTTAGAAAACTTTTAATTCTAAGTTCTTTCTCTTCCCCTTTGATATATAAATCTTTTTTTTTTTTTGACTCTTTTGCCAGTTTTACAACCCAAGAATGTTTCCTTTAAAGACCTAGGAATGCTTCTTTGAAATACAATTATCAAGGATAACAGTGCCTCTATTTCTCATTTTCTGTAGGAGGGTAAGAGCTTAACTTCAGAGGCTGTCATGGTCCAAGTTCCAAAACTGTCTCCTGTCATTAAGATACCAGAATGTTTACTTTTCCTTTGGGTAAAAATAATTAACAAACACAATGGCCTGAAATCCTTCCCTTCATCCCTGCTCTTACAATCTCTTCTACATTTCATTTTAGTGGAAATGAGTTCACAGTGTGTTTGATCTCCTCCCTTATTGTCATAGCACTGAATAAAGTGTTCCTTGCCTACTTCACATAGCCCAGGGCAATTATGGCTTTGACATAACCTATGGCAAAATAAGCAGGGCTGATGAGCCAGACAGAATTTAAAAGAAGCATAAAAGTAAATTTAATGGAATACAGAAAGACATGGGATAAATGAAATAAAAATAACCAGTAACAGAAATGACCAAGTAGAGTCACTGAGTATGAAAAATACAAAAACTGAAATAAATTATTCAGTAAAGAAGTTAAATAGTACAATACCCTTAGAATAGATTAGAGAGCAGAGAAATCAAGAAACTCACCCTGAACCATATCAGGAAGACACAAAGAATGGAGAATATAAAATATATCTTGAG
The DNA here is from genome assembly GCF_905146905.1 of Nyctereutes procyonoides. Classification (NCBI taxonomy): domain Eukaryota; kingdom Metazoa; phylum Chordata; class Mammalia; order Carnivora; family Canidae; genus Nyctereutes; species Nyctereutes procyonoides. The sequence continues at coordinate 31,428,042 of NW_026575160.1, read as the reverse complement.
ATACAGAGATGTAAGTGTTAATGTCTCAATGATAAGAACACAATATAATTAGAAATTCATAACCAAATAACAGCTTAAAATGACATAGGTCTCAATATTAGCAAAACAAAATATTAATAATCCAAGGATAAATATGAAACCAAGAGAAAATGTATGAAACACTTATATACACAATAAATTACATAGAAAATTTATGCAAATATTTAATGCAGTGCTTAGAGGAGTAATAGAGCTTTGAATACATTATTCACAGAAATTAAAAAACAGAAAAAGAGTTTCAATACTTTGCAGACATTATTTATCAAAAAATAAATAGGAAGGAAATGAATTACATATTCAACCCAACAACCAGAAAAATGGAACAGAGGAACATCAAAGAAATAAGTAAAAATAAAATAATAAAGTACAAGGCAGTAAATAAATTAGAGAAAAAAAACAATCAAGAAAACAAAAGATGGTACTTTGAAATAACGGATAAGTTAAATAAATTTCTGGAAAGTTTCATAAGGAAAAAAAAGAAGATATAAATGAATGGAATGAAAAAAGGACAGTTATTTTAAAAATAGAATTACTAAATTTAAAGACAGTTATTTTAAAAATAGAAGTTACAATTATTTTAAAAATAGAATTACTCAATTTCTTAAAAACTACAAAATGCCAAAAGTGTATAAGAATGAACTAAAAATTTTGAAAAATATATATATTGAAGAAATGGAAATGGTAGTCATAATCTACTTTGTATAAACAAATGCCATGCCCAGATGATATTTTAGGGGATTTCTGGTAATCCCATTTATATGAGATGGTACAAATAATAAAAATAAGTAAAAAGGAAAGGTAAGAGAGATCTGTTTACTTCAGAATATCAGGCCAGGGTTACCTTATCAAAAACAAGAAAACCGAAAACCACCTATAGGCCTAATTAATAGGTAAATATGCATGAGAAATGATAAATAGAACCTCAGCTAATTGTGTGCAATAATGTATTAAAAATTCTGCATGGTGACCAAGTAGAACATAACCACCAGCTAGCTCTTTCCTGCATCACTGCAGTATCACCCAAGCTGGTCTCCTAGCTCCCACCTTCACCGCCATATAGTCTTTTCTCTAATCCAGCAGTGCTACCTTCACTGCAGGTCTACGGTTCTGTCAATTCTCTCCTTAAAACTCTATCCACTTCCCAATTTATTCAGAGTAAAAGCCAAAGGACTTCTGTGACGGTTGATTTCATGTGTCAGCTTCAGTCCGTCACAGAGAACCAGGTATTTGGCTAAATATTATTTCCGAGTGTGAGAATATTTCTGGATGAAATTAGCATTTGAATTAGTTAATTTAGGAAACAGGTTTACCCTCCTCAATCCACTGAGAACCTGAATAGAACAAAGGCAGAAAAGAAAGGATCTGGCCCTTCCTCCTTGATTGTGCTGGGACATTTCCCCCTTGATGCTCCTGACTCCAGCATTTGGGCCTTCAGACCCAGACTGGAACATACATTGTCTGCTCCCCTGGTTCTCAGACCTTAGGACTGGGACTAAATTATACCACTGGTTTTCCAGGTTCTCCAGCTTGCAAATGGCAAATTGTATGACTCCGCAGTCTCAACATGTAAGCCAAATTCTTTATTCCTTATAATCTCTTCGTGTGTGTGTGTGTGTGTGTGTGTGTGTGTGTGTGTGTCACGGTTCTGCAGAGAAACAGAACCAGTACATTACATAAATGCACCTAAATATTATACAAAGTCTGTCCCATCACCCTCCCCAAAATCTCATATCTCATGTTTACCTTCATCCCCTACCATCACTTAGAGTCTGTTTCAACCACACTGGACCTTCTTGTTCAAATACCTCAAGTCTGCTCCTGCCTGTGACCTTGGTCACCTGTTCCTTCTGTGTGAAACAGTCTTTCTCAAGTTCCTCCACTGGCTGGTTTATCCTTCAATTTCTTCAAGTTTCTTCTTAAATACAACAATATCAGAAGCCCTTTATTTGATGAATGTTATAGAGAAGTGTAAATACCCACATGCCTTGGCATTTTCCATTCTGTTTTTCTATTTTTTTTCCAACAACAACACTCACCATCTACCCCAATGACAGCAGTTTCTCTGTTTTGTTCACTGAGGTATCGCAGTATCAATAGAAAAAATGAACAAAGATAAAAATGAGAAATACATGGAAATTCAAATGGCTAGGGCCTACATCAAAAGGAGGTTAAGACCACAGACCCTGGAACCAAAAAGCCTGGTTTGAATCCTATCTTAACTATTCATTAGCTGTGTGATGTAGAATAGATTTCTTACCTCTCTGTGCCTGTTCCCAATATATGTAATTGAGATAAAATAGTGTCTAGATCACACATAAGTTATTATGGGTTGTAACAAGGGCTAACTGAATTAATATAACTTATAATTAAGAGTTTTAAAGAGTACTTGAACATAGTAATTGCTGCATAAATGCCATGAAAATATACTTAATTTCAAGCAATCAGAGAAATTCTAATTCAAATGAAATTTTAAAAAAGAAAATATCCATAAAAAAGAAAATATCAGAAATTGGAGAGATAGGTGATAAAAAATGTAGATTCAGATATGACAAAATGAAAACTAGAATGTATATTCTAAGGAAATGAAATTCCTTAGAATTTCATTAGAGAGTGTAAATAAACTGACAGTGACTAAATATTTAACTCTCCAGTATCAAACACTAGGCCTTATTTTTCCCAACGTAGCATGGGACTTGAAACTTCAAAGAACCTCAAATGAGTGTTTGTTTGATTAGAGTCATATTTCATTTCCTAATGAAGGATGTCAAATCCCTGTGACATCACTCAGAAAAGTTAGGTACCTGGTGTACCCCATGATTTAACAAATTACTGATGGGTTTAAATGCCCCAAAAAACACACTGACATGTATAGGGATGGTCATTGTAGCCCTGCTTGTGATAACAGGAAGTTGTAAACAAGAATGATGGGTATCAATAGCTACAACATTATACATAATATGATAAGGTGTATCATGGGACACTAAGCAGAAGGCAGAAATATAGAAAACAATACTCAGAAAAAAAAACAATTTTTCAAAGATATGAACAGATCTATAGACATATCCTAATACTAAATACATATAAGCCGATAGCAATAAAGAGGAATAAGCTTTTGGGATAGGGTAAGTACATCATTCAAGTAAAGAGATCTTCCTTAATGACCAAGAAACTGGACATTGACAGGCTGATGGAAGAAACATTTTAAAATATCAAGGACACCATGGCCCTCCTTAAGCCACACAGTTTTTCCTACCACCCTCCATGTTAAAGCCAGTCCTGAACATTAAAAATATCTCTAGAGGGATAAAAATATTTTATCAGATGAACATGATCCAAAGGCAGGAATAGCAAAAGGGAAGAAACTCACAAATGTGACATTCAGAGATTTTATATTTCTTATGTTATTCATTACCCCTGTCTACTGATTTCTAATTTGAACCCTAATGCTTAGGGCTCAGAATTAATGAGCACCTACAGGAAAAAAAAATGCAAACTAGGGTACTTTAGATAGTTGTTGGATAAAGAAAAGTCGTATTCAAGAACAGTGGGGATTATATTTATTGAAATTACATGCTACTATGTAAGGAAAAGAAATTCCAAACTTTAGTATAGAATTTGAAATTCTTCCATTTAATAAACATTCATTTGAGCTTCTTCAAAGTTTCAAGAACCATGCTATGTCAGAAAAAATAAGGCCCAGCATTTGATACTTAAAGAGTTAAATTTTTAGTCACTGTCAGTTTATTTACACTCTCTAAATTAATGCCATGGATATAAATCAATACATTTTATTCTAGTATGTCACCTTTGAATAGAGTCATATTTCATTTCCTTAACTCTTGGATTTTACAGTATTAAAATCTGAAGTTACTGCAAACAATTACATAGAAATAAATAAATAAATAAATAAATAGATAGATAGATAGATAAATAATAAATGTGTGTATGTCATGATCACTTCAATATTTGACAGTTAACCAATATCCTTATTTTTGGACATTTTTTCCCCCTAACGTTTATAGTATATTATTGCACAAATCCTTTTTATTCCGCTGAAATACAGAGATGAAATCGTAAAAGGTTAAATACTATCTGGAAAAAAAATGCTAGATTATATGACTGAAAAGTATGAATTATAAGTCATTTTACAAAGAATGTTACTACTGTCCTTTTAGCAATGCATAGTCATCTGAACTTAGCTCTACCAGACTTCTGGGCTACTGGAGCTGAGAAAAAGGATGCGGCGGCAGAGAAAGGACCAGAGCCTAACAGGTAGGGAAATGAGAGTCCAGGTTCTGGTTTAGTAAACTGTTGGTACTCAGACTGACTTACTTTACGACAAGATACATGGTTCAGAAAACTTATTTGAAGAGGCTCCTATTTTCTAGGTTCTATACGTAAATGGAGAAACAAACAAAGCTACCTTGCCTTGGAAGAAACAGTCAAGTAAGAAGTAAAAAGTAAGTAAGTAAATAAATGAATAAAGTGAACTTACATAAAAGATCAATCAGTGTTAATTACCAGGAAGAAAAATAAAGTAGGCTTAGAGATGCAGATTGACAGGTACACTTTTTAGAAATGGAGTCTGGGAAAGCTTTGCTGAGGAGGCAGCACTTGAGCAAAGTCCTAAATGAAATGAAGAAGTAGGAAATGCAAGTGAATAGGGAAACTGTTCACACGAAGAAAGCATTTCAAAGGAAAAAATAACAAGTGAGAAGCCCTGTTGCAAAAATGACCTCTGTGATTTGGGAAATGGCAGGAAGGCCCAAGGGGCTTGAGTTCAAAGGTCAATGAAGCGGCACCAAGAGAATCTGCTGTTGCTAAGATTTTACATTTCATTGACTGTTTGAGGGTCAGGAGGAAACAAGAGAGAGACCCATGCAGAGGCTGAACCCTGGCAGTGGCTGCTTCTAAGAGTTGCAGGAGTGGGCACTGTGGAGCACAGTCAGATTTGGGTTGTTCTGAAGTAGAGCACCTAGCAAGGGCTGCTGTTGGGATGCTACTACCAAAAGAGGGGACGGCAGATGGCATCAGGATTTGGGGCTGCAGCTTTTGGTGGCTGGTGGTATAATTTTCGGAAATGAACAACAACTGATGTGAGGGGAGGGGAAAAATAAAGAACTTAGTTGAGGACAGTTTGAAATGTTCATTTGGGAAAGCAGTGCTCTAAGCCCCTGAGCTCAGAAAAGGAACCAGGGAAAAGGAGGGAGGGGTGGGGATAAGCACTCACCAGTGAGAAGATTCTGGATGGGATGAGTGTTAAATTTTCAAAGTCAACTCCTGACTTGAAAAACTGGCTCCAACAGAGGATTACTGGGTTTGTGAAACTTTCTGTGAAATATAATGGTGGATGCCTGTCACTAACCATTTGTCAAAACTCTATACAATGTACAAGAGTGAGCAAACCTCAATGTAAAGTATGGAGTCTGGACTGTAATGATGCATCAGTGTAAGTTCATCAGTTGTAACAAATGCACCGCTCTGGTCTCAGATGCTGACAGCACAAGAGGCCATGAGTGAGTACGGGCTAAGGGAATATATGGAAACCCTTGCTACTTGCCACTCATTTTTGCTGTGAACCTAAAAGTACTCTAGAAAATAGTCTACTACTTAAAAGTAGAAAGAAGAAAAAAAGAAAAAGAAAAGAAAGAAAGAGAAAGAAAGAGAAAGAAAAAGAAAGAAGAAAGAAAAGAAAGAAAGAAAGAAAGAAAGAGAAAGAAAGAAAGAAAGAAAGAAAGAAAGAAAAAGAAAGAAAGAAAGAAAGAAAGAAAAGTGTTCATTTGCAATCTAAGTGGCAATGATGAGTAGACGACTGAATATATTTATTTAAATCTCAGGAGCAAAGGTACAATTAGAGATGTATGTTTAAGAGTCAGATTTTCTGAAATAAAGACGTAAAAGCTCATAATAGTTCAGAGATATATTTATCTAATTAGAACTGACTTGTTTATGTATAAGTATGTATCTGTACAATAATCTAAGAGAGGGGATCCCTGGGTGGCTCAGCAGTTTGGCGCCTGCCTTTGGCCCAGGGCGCGATCCTGGAGACCCGGGATCGAGACCCACGTCGGGCTCCTGGCATGGAGCCTGCTTCTCCCTCCTCCTGTGTCTCTGCCTCTCTCTCTCTCTCTCTCTATGTCTATCATAAATAAATAAGTAAATAAATAAATAAATAAATAAATAAATAAATAAATCTTTAAAAAAATCTAAGAGAAAAAAAAATCTGAGACACTCTAAAGAACTAGAGATAGCGGTAATCAGGACTGGAGAAAAGCTTTTCATAAACTCACTGCTACAGACACAGCAACAAATACATTAAGTGATAAAGCTGTTATGAAACTATAATAAAAATGATTATCTTATAAGCAATATGGTCCAAAACAGAACTCAAAAATCATTTCTAAATTAGTTCAAAGCATGGATTTTAATTATATAAATTTAAAGTGCCTACATTTTTAAGATTAAATACTAATATTTCAGATATTACACTTAAAGGAGGAAATATTTATTATTTTTTTAAAGAGAAAACAAGTGGTTGGCGGGAGGGACAGAGGCAGTGGGAGAGGGAGAGAGAGAGAATCTTAAGCATGCTCCATGACCAGGGTGGAACCCGATGCAGGGCTCCATGTACCGACGCTGAGATTATAACCTGAGCCCCTATCAAGAGTCAGATACTTAAGCAACTGAGCCACTCAGCACCCCTAAAAGAGGAAATATTAAATGATGCTGGACACAAATAGCTGTATTTTATGAAATACAAATAAATGGAATATTCTTTCAGGCTAATACTAGTAAACTGATACCAGGAAACATTAAGGTAAGGGTTTGGAACAATTTTTAATGTACCATAAAAATATATTAGTGACTTCTTTAGTGATAATTAGAAAGTAATAAGAAAAAAATGCAAAGGGACCTGGGTGGCTCAGTGGTTGAGCATCTGCCTTTGACTCAGGACATGATCCCAGGGTCCTGGGATTGAGTCCCAAATCGGGCTCCCAATGGGAGCCTGCTTCTCCCTCTGCCTCTGTCTCTGCCTCTCATGAATGAATGAAAGAATGAATAGATAAATAAACAAATAAATAAATAAATATTTTTTAAAAAGGAAAGAAAAAAAGAATTGGTCAATATTCGCTAAATTGTGTTCAAATGATCAGTAAGTGAACAAGAATTAGTGTTTAAAAAGATTCTAGCGTATTTCAAAACACATATGGATAATCCTGTAAAAAATTAAGACTTTATTACCTTAATGTCTTAAATAACAAGACATTTCAGAATTCTTTGCACTCTTACCTGGCAATTTCTAAAATTTACCTTTCCACATAGATGCAATTAAGCTAGACTTTCAGGAGTAAAGTGATAGTCTCAGAAAAAATAAATTGTTTTCCTTTTTTTTTAAATAAATTAATTTTTATTGGTGTTCAATTTACCAACATACAGATAAATTGTTTTCCTGATTTAACTGCACTTTAGCTAAGAATTCCTCATATATTTCATAGTTTAGACAACTCCAATATGTTACAGATATCTTAAAGTTACTTCTAATTCAATTTGCCAACACAGGGTCAAAAGATATTTTTGCTTACAACAACAACTAAAGAAACTGAAACATTTGGATTTAACATGAAAACAAAATACAGGCAATCGTCTTGAAAACTTGAATAAATAACTAATATTCAAGTATATTCAGGTGTCTGAGACTATTTGCCACTTTTTGTGTTTTTAATTATCATAACTAAAAATCACCTTTTTTGGTACATAGTTCTATGAATTTTAACACACATCCAGATACATATAACTAGCAATACAGTTAGAAACAGTTTCATAACTTTTTTTCCCATGTAAAAACTCCCACATTGCTGCCCCTTTCAATCATATCTTTAGCTATAAGGGGTAGGAAGGATATAACTACTCATATGTTCTCATTCCCTATAATTTTGTTTTTTCAAGAGTGAAACTCTTCCTTCTTTATTTTTTTTCAGACTGCATTTTGAGACTCAGTCCATCATTTTCTGAAAATCAAAATAAAAAATGTGTTCATAATGTTCATCCATTCCATGGAAGGATTTTCTTGGAGTGTTTGTCACTTAGTCCTTTCTTTCCTGTTTCTTCTTTTAAAAAATATGTATCTTATCCTTTTTTGATTACTTATTTTTGATGGGATTTGTTTTGAACTTGAGACCATTATTTTAAAGGTATATTTTCCTGGGAAAGATATAAGACTAGGGCCCAGACTTATCACCAAGTATCCTATTTTTATTTTATTCAGCTTTTACTTCTAACCTAGTAAAGTTAGGCAATCATAGGCTTTTCAGTCAGGAAGTATTTTCTTCTCACTGTCCAGTATGGAAAGGGACTGCTACTTGCAAATACGGTTTATTTGTTATTATTCCATATTTATAGCCACTGTCTGTATTCCTCAAAGCTAAATGTAGTCTAGAGAGATGACCCTGACAGCAATTCTTGCACACCATCGCTACTTTGGTAAACATAAGATTTAGGTCTCCCACCTCAGGTGACGACGATCCGTTTCATGAAAGGTACTCAGTTGGCTCATTCAGAGAAGCCACAGTGGCATCTGGTCTCTGCTTCCTACCACAGGAACCCCTGGTGCTCGCCCAGCTACTAATAGCCCTTCCGCTTATTATGTGTTGATTTAGGTAATCTAATCTGATCACAGATTTATATCTGGCTGTTCTTTTATACTGTAGATAATTTTTGAAAAAAGGATAGAACATGGGTTACCTTCATGTCCCGACCTTCAAACTGAAAATATCAGGTGCAGCATTTTTCCCTAACAGCTCCTCTCAGCGTCCAAGGTTTTCCACAAGAGACCTGGACCATCTAAGTGGTGTAATCTGGCCAGATCTGAAAGCTCAGTTCCTGGTTATAACACAATCCTTTTATACTTGAGACTCATCGAGTTTTTCAAGGAGAATATATATATATAAACATGCACTTGCATTTAATGGAACTTTGCAAACACCATGCTCTCGTGTTTTGTTTCCTTTTTAATCAAATCTACAACCAGAGAAAATCAGTACGTGCAGAGATTTTCCCTCATCTTACTGTGCAGTGCCAACCGTAACTTTCCAAGATAAACTTTTCAAAAGCACATAGATAGAGATCTAGATAAAAATGTATTCTTTAAAGCCTAATATGAAGTATTTTACTGCAATTAGTTCTTCTACTTATTCACAGTATGCAGTTGAATGCCAGATTATTCAGAGCTTTTTAATTAAAAAGTGACTGTAAGTGATATATAATAACCACACAGTTGACACACAGTAATTGCATCATTATCACTGGTTCTCCCAAGATTTTTATAATAAATGCTGAAATGTCCCAAGAAGCCTATTGTAACAATATATACCATAAGAACTAACTTGAATTAATAGAGATCACAAGAGCAAATGCTTCCTTTTCACAGAAATTATGTGATCTTTTAGTTAATGTGTGTAGAAATCCAGTTACTAAATTGTCTTTCTGTGCAACTCAATAAAGACTTAAAATAATCATTAAGAGACTTCAGCAAAGATGTTCTAGAAATTTGAAGTCGTCTTCAAAATTGTAAATTTCAATGATTTTTATAAGCAGTGGCCTTAAATGCCCCTTTATGAGAGTTTCTAAAAAAAAAAAAATTCTCCTAGTCCTACTCCCTTCAACACAAACAGATGTACGCATGCACATGCAAACTCGTTCGCATATGGGTGCAGACACATCCACACACAAACATATACATCACACACACGGGTATGTTAGGACTCTTTAATGTATGCACTCTATACAACTACATAAAAACTCAGTTCCTAATTGCAAAACAAACTTCCACCATGCAAAATACTAGGATTTGACAAATATGACTGTTTTCTATTTTGTGTTCTTGAAAAAATGTATCTAGATGTCTAGTGATGCCAGATACAGACTCTGGCATCTCCTGATGTGGATTTTAAATGTTTCAATCCTTCATTCATATTAAGGATTTTTAAGAATTTACCATCCAACAGTGGATTACATTCTTACCAACTATTACATGAATCAGGTATTTTATACTTTAACAGTAAAGCATCCTCCATGCTCTCTCACAGTCCACCACGAAGCGGTTTCCTCTCATGCGGCCAACCTCCTCTCTTTTCCTCCTCTCCATATATCTTTCTAAGCTCAACTCCCCCTATCTCTTGAGACACATTTGCTTTCAACACTACTACATTTCTCCATCTTTACTCATCACTGTATTCTTACAATGCTCCCCTTATTCTCTGACTATAGCTAATCATTAAGAGAGAGTCCATGCCCCACTGATTGTAAAGTTTTCTCTAACCTACCAACTGCTCATGTGTTCTCTTTCTTCAATTCCTCCAACAGTTTCATCTTAACAATTCATCCACACATTTCATATACTTTTTTTGTACAACTATCTTTATGTATATGCATTGTATATCTCCCAAGTATATTATTATTTTAATAGACAGTAGAGGCAGACTTATCTTTCTAGTATTAAAATGTTCAGTGCAATTTTTCTATTAAATACATTTTACTAATTCAATGTGAAACTATTTTCTTTGTTTATTGCTCAATTGATGATAATGAGTCTTTAATAATGGCATTTTGGTTAAACCCCTAAAAAAAAAAAAAGCCAGGAATTACTTCCCTTTGTCTTCCTTTTCAATGATATATCTATGCAAAAGATTAATCTCAAGAACAATTTAAAATTTCCATAATAATAGATATTATTTCTATTATTAGAAATATGTAAGGAATGTAACAGATGTTGAGAGAAGCTTTCTTTTGACATTGCTTTTAGTCTGGATATTTAAGATTTAGAAATATATTTTTAACATTTTAAGAGTACTTAAGCAGGCAATGTTAGCCACTGGTTAAGAGGAAAGGATCAGAATCAAAGAGTCAGAGATCACTAACTTAATTGCTGTCTGACAATAGCAAATCACTAAATCTCTCTATAGTATACTTGTGGTAGTCAGCTCATGCTGCTGTAACAAAATACCACAGAATGGGTAGCTGAAATGAAAACATCTATTTCTCATAGTTCTGGAGTCTTCAAAGCCCAAGATAAAAGTGCCAGCAGATTTGGTTCCTGCTCAGATCTTCTGGCCTGCTGATAGACACCTCTGTGTGTTCTCCATATGGCTGAACAAGAAAAGGCTCTGGTATCTCTTCCTCTTTTTATAAGAATATTAATCCCATCATGGGGACCCCATTCTTATGACTTCATCTAAACCTAATTACTTTCCAAAACCTCACCTCAAATACCATTTAGTTAAGGTTTCAATACATAAATAGGAGGTGAAGGGGGAGGGGGAGAATCAAAGCATTTAGTCTATTAAAATACTCATCTATCCTAATGACATATGGAAGCTTTGAGAAAATTCTTAAACAGAATCTGAGATTCCGTGGCATAAAACCCTTCCCTGGTCTTTGTCTTATGTCCTCCAATTCTTCCCTCTGACCACTTGACTTCAGCAACACGGGCCTCTTTTTAGTTGCCTTGAAACTGTTTTACTCTTGTTCTGTCTCCCAGGAAGTGTCTAGCCCAGGTCTTCACACTGCCAGGTCCTTCAGACTTCTCAGGTTTCGCTCAGATTCCATTTGCTCAGGGAGACATTCGGTGGTCAACCTTACTAACAGACACTCCAGATACTCCTTGTTTATCATCTCATATCACTTACTATTTGGTATTTCCCTGTTCATGCGTGCACTTACTCTGGACTACCTTCTGTAATAAACGTTAAGCTCCATAACTGGAGAGGTTTTTCCTGTCTTTTCCACTGCTGACTCCCCTGTATCTAAATTGCATTATGGCACAGAGCAAATGGTTATAGAACAACTAATTATTGATCTTTTTTTTTCCAGAGAGAGAGAGAGAGAGAGAGAGAGAGAGAGAGAGAGAGAGAGAACATGAATGGGGTGGAGGGGAGGGAAAGACAGAAGGAGAGAGAAAATCCTAAACAGATTCCATGCCCAGCACGGAGCTCAAAATAGGGCTCAATCTCAACTCTGAGATCATGACCTGAGCCGAAATCAAGTAGGATGCTTAACTGACTGAGCCACCCATGCACCCCAAATTAATTATTTTAAATGTCAGAACTTAGTATCCCACATAGAGACAGTCAATAAATGGTCTCTGTTTAATAATGTGCACAGATAATTATTTCAACTTTAACAAAATAATCTAAATAGCTGCAATTTAATCCTGAAGCTGAGAAAACATAAAAATTCTGAAATATAAAGCTTTCATATAAGTCTATGTGAATTATGTATATTGTATATTTTTCAAACAATTCACCTTCTCATGTTAATTTCATGCATTCCACCCATATCTCTATTCCATTTTAGCAATCACTTCCTCTCCTGACAGATTCACAGTACTGTGGCAATAAATGTTGAAATGAGTATCTACTCTAAAAAGATTCTACATCCTGTCCCTCCTTATGTCTCACTGTTTCCACACATCACTATTTGATTTCACTCAGGTTATTCTTCCCAATGCCTAATAATGCTTGCAAATTTCCACTCCCATGCCACTACACACATTACTGGTCTCCACAAACCTCTACTTACTCCATTCCACTGAGGAATTCTTTATTCATATTCTTTAAATTTTATCATTTTCTATCATACGCAATCCTTAAAACAAATTGTTCCTTGATGCAGAATTAACTACACACTCACTATGTGGTTTGGCCCCACACAAACATTTCTAGATCATTTACTACATTGAACAAATAACATTTATCTTTGTTTATGAATCCTATTTAATTAGAACAAGGCACTTTTTTTAAAGATTTTATTCATTTATTCACAACAACCAGAGAGAGAGAGAGAGAGAGAGGCAGAGGGAGAAGCAGACTCCATGCAGGAATCCTGATGCAGGACTCGATCCCAGGACTCCAGGATCACACCCTGGGCCGAAGGCAGGCTCTAAACCACTGAGCCACCCAGGGATCCCCACAAGGCACTTTTAAATATAAATATGTTACAAACTGATTCTCTACTCACAGCTAGTAGGCATACCCAGCACTGACATTTATAAGACTAAGATCAGAATTTCAGAAATTAGAAATTGTATAGACACATGATGATTATCTGTTCTAAGGCTAGATGTGATTTTTTGCACATTTAAAAAAAGTATTTCAGAGAAGGGCATTTTATAATTTTAAAAGAGTTAATCAACCAGATGTATATGACAACTACAAAATATATATGAGCCTAGCAACAGATCCCCCAAATACCTGAATCAAAACAGATAATTAAATGAAGAAATAGAAAACTCAACAATTAGAGTTGGAGATTTCAAAAACCCCTTTCAATAATGGGGGCAGAAGATGAAGTAAACTGAACAACACTATGAACCAACTAATACCAAAAGAAAGAACACCCACCCCCAAACAGCAGAAAACCAATCTTCTCAAGTTCACATGGAACATTCTTTACGACAGACCATAAATTAGCCATAAAACAAGCATCAGTACTTTTAAAAAAATTAAATATTACAAAGTATGGTCTCCAACCGCACTAAAATGAATTTAAAAAATATGGAAATTAACAAGTATGTAGAAATTAAACAATGTCAGCACACTTCTAAATAGATAATTGGTCAAAGAAAAAACACAAGGAAATTGGAGATGAATAAAAATAGAGTAAAATATACTAAAACATGCAGGATGCAAAAAAAACAAAAAACAATAAAAACAAAAAAACAGTGCTCACAGGTAAATGTGTACCTGAAAATATTTTTATTAAACAAGAAGAAAAATTTAAATTCAGTAACCTAACCTTTCACTTTAAGGCACTGGATAAAAAGAGCAAAATAAACCCAAAACAATAAGAAGGAAAAATTTAATATGGACTCAATTAAAAATAAATGAAATAAAGAATAGGAAAAATAACAGAGGAATTCAACAAAACCAAACTGATTTTATGAAGGAACCAACCACATTAAGAAACTTTTAATACAGTAACCAAGAAAAAAAGAGAGATGAGTAAAAAGGTATAATCAGGAATGAAAGACATCCAACGACAATCTTACAAAAATAAAAATAATTGTAAGAGAATATATCCCAACACAGTAGATAACTGAGATGAAATGGATAAATTCTTGCAAAGACATAAATTACAAAAATGGATTCAAGAAATAGAAAATATATATATATATATAAGAAGTAAAGAGAATTAGTAATCAGAATATTTCCATGATGAAAATTCCAGTCCCAAAAGATAAATTTTACAAACATTTAAAGAAAAATCTATATCAAGTATTCACAAAATCTCCTAAAAGGTCAAAGATCAGTGAATATTCCCCAAATCATGCTACAAGAACAGTAATATGCTAATACCAAAACCAGATAAGTATCACAAGAAAATTACACATAATATCGCTTACAAACATAAATGCAAACATCCTTAAAAATACCAGTAAAACAAGTACAACAGTATATAAAAAAGATTATACAATTAGGCTAAGCATTTATCCCAGGAATATAAGATTGGTTTAACATGAGGAAATCAATTACCATAGAGTAGTGTATCAACAGAATAAAGGCAAAAGCAGAGGAACACCTCAGCAGATACAGAAAAAATATTTGACAAAATCCAACCAAACACATCTTGTGATGAAAAGGCTCAACAAATTCAGAAAAGAAGGGAGACTGCCTAACTTTATTAAATGCAGTAAGAAAATCTGCAACTAACATATTTAATGAAGAAAGACTTACTGTTTTTGCCTAAGATCAAGAACAAGACAAAGGACATCTTATCCCACCACTTTATTCAACACTCCATTGGAGAGTCTAGATAGGGAAATCAGGCAAGAAATTTGTTTAGAAAGGCAACCGTATTAGAAAGGAAGCAGTAAAGATCTCTCTATTTGCCGGTAGCATGATATATGTAGAAAATCCTGAAAGATCTAGTACAAATCTATTAGACTAAATGAGGAGTTTAGCAAGGTTACAAGATGTCAGATTAATATGTAAAAGTCAATTATATTTCTATAATGTAAATGAATAATCTGAGAAATAAATTAAGAAAATAATTCTAGGGACACCTGAGGGGCTCAGTGGTTGAGTGTCTGCCTTTGGCTCAGGGTGTGATCCTGGGGTCTCGGGATCAAGTCCCGCATAAGGGTCCCCGCAGGGAGCCTGCTTCTCCTTCTGCCTATGTCTCTGCCTCTCTCTCTGGGTCTTTCATGAATCAGTAAATAAAATCCTAAAAAAGAAGATGAAGAAAATAATTCTATTTACAATAGCATCAAAAAGACAACACATGTAGAAATTCAACAAAACATAGAACTTTTTTTAAAAAAAACATTTACTCTGTAAATTACATTGCAGAAAAACAATGAAAGTTCTTAATAACAGACATTCCATGTTTGTGGTTTGGAAGACAATATAGTGAAGATGGCAATACTTTTCATATTCGTCAGATTTAACACAATCATTTTCAAACTCTCAACTTTTTTCCCCTCACATACTGACAATCTGCTATTAAAATCCCAAGTAATGGAAATTCTAACAACATAAAAGCCAAACAATCCTGACAAGGAAAAAAATTGGGAAAGTCGTATTTCCCGATTTCAAAAATTAATAAAAAGCTATAATAATCAAGATAGTGAGGTACTGCCAAAAGGACAATCATATTTTCACTAAGTTAAAGTACCGAGAATATAAATTTGAAAGCAGAATGTTGAATATTTAGACACAGAAATAAAAATAATAAAGTAAACGTGCCTTCCAAGTGCAAAATGGTGTTCTACAAGTAAATACACAGCAATCCTCAGAAAATATATTACAGAACTGTTTTTAAAAATATTTCATTAGTTAATTTATTTGCAGTCTTTTGATCTTTATTCAAGGTGTATTAGGATACTTATAATTAATAATAAGATACAAGTTTCATTTAATTATTGATAAATATTTTCATACCTCCTGATAATCTAAATTTGTTATATTTGAATCCTAATATTCATTATAAGAACAACCCTTTTAGAGCCAATGCAGGAGATGTATCTCAAGGGATATAGGCTGCAGCAAGGGAACAACAAAAGCAACCAGGAAAGAACAATCAGAGTTAAAATAACCTAGTCCAAGTGGTGATGTCTGAATTGGTAGCATTAGCATCACCTGGAAATTTATTTAAAATGCTTATTCTTGGGACATAACCCAGACAAGAAACTTTAGTGTGTATTGTAAGACAGACGTTCTCCTCCAGGTGATTCCAATGCCCATAAAAGTGATCTATGGGAATAGTATGAGGCCAATTCCCTTATGGCAAGCCGTTCATTTCATTAATATTTTAATGGCTTTGATTAATTGTCAATAGCAAAGACTGAGAAAAAATATGATATAAAGAGTCTGAGGTCAACAGAACTGAAATGACTGGCCATATGTATGAAGCTAAAAGCAGAACCAGTTTATCTAAGATTGCCAAAAAGGGTTTAAAAGTAGGCGGTGGATTAAGGATTATGGAAAGCTACATGTGAAACATTAATCTTATAATCTTGCTTGAAATAATTTGTCCAAACATAGCTTGAAAATATTCATAG
Organism: Nyctereutes procyonoides; assembly: GCF_905146905.1. Classification (NCBI taxonomy): domain Eukaryota; kingdom Metazoa; phylum Chordata; class Mammalia; order Carnivora; family Canidae; genus Nyctereutes; species Nyctereutes procyonoides. Next base: position 31,411,448 of record NW_026575160.1, on the reverse strand, counting down.
TAACCCCTATTGTTCCTCCTAGTAAAGAACCCTTTGGTAGAGACTTCAAATGGACATGGTCATTTTGAGGCACCATATCATCAACCAGTGCCCACAAACACCTAATGTGACAGTAAGATGGTCACAGATTCTTTGACTTTACTCTTACCAAGAGAAGAGGTCTACTTATAATCTTAAATCTGTGAAGACACTGTATGTACTTCACCAATAGAAAAGAGCAAGTGTGACTTTCTATGCCCAGAACCCAAGACAAGGGCCACTTCTACTTCCAGGTTCAGGAAACAATCACTTTGGGAGCCCTGAAGCTCCAAAAGTGTCCAATTATGCTGAGACAGCCCTAAATGAGAGGCTATGATATCGAGATATTCTGTTTAACAATCCTGGGTGTCTCCGGATTTCCAATAATTCCCAGATAAGGAGCCAGATATGTTCATGAAGCCACTCAGAACATTCCAGACCCTCTTATCAGGCGGCTGAATCTTACTAAGTATCCTCAGTCTGTATCGTACAGGAGAAACATTATCCAGTGGAGCCAGACTCCAAATTCCTGACCCACAAAGGTATAAGGTATGAAAGCACAATGGTCATTTGAAGCCCTAAGTTTTAGAATAAGTTTTTATGCACCAGTAGATAGACAGAACATATGAGTAGCCTCATCTGAAGGCAGGATTCATCTTTCTAGCACATTGAAATTTCAACAGATGCCAACAACTTTAAGAGTGAAGACTTGCAAGGGCTCTAGAGAATGATGTGAGGAGGTCCAGCACCATGCCTGAGGTCCTGGCCTCCTTGTCAGATTTTCTGCTCCTTGTGCCATGGTAGATGTCCTAACAACACTCTGGATAAACAACACGACACATGTAGGAATAGCTTCATTAATCATGATTCAAATGTTACAATTAATTTGTATCCTAATTCAAGAAGAGCTAGGGAGCATACTGTGAAAAGTCCAGAAATCATGGTATCTTGTTCTTTTTTTTCCTTTGGTTTTATTTTTGTTGTTGTTTTGTTGTTGTTGTTTTGCCAAAGAAGAATCAGAAATGAGTTTAGGTGACTGGGCCAAAGACAAAGTGAGTATTAATATATGACTCACTACTTATTTTTAGATAGTATATTTACCTATGTTAAGGCCAACAAGATCTTAAATTTTGCTAAAATATTTTTTTCTTACCTAGAGGCTAATCACTCATCATCCTATGTTGTGTGCTTTCATATGAAACTTTTCATAAGCTGTCTATGGGAAAGATGCAGCACCTAGATGCACAAATAGAAGGAAGGGAATAACATCTGATATCCAATCCAAACCCTGGGCTCTAATTAGCAGAAGGTATTTCTGTACCAGCTATTCAATTCAGTAATTATGTAGGCAGAGAGAGATAAGCAATACTATGGAGGGTTTTCAATAAAGGCCACTGGAGATACACTAGGGCCATCTTTTTTTTGTGCATGATGATTTTTATGCTTATTTTACTTCTACATGGCAGCCACAAGCCCCGACGTCTTCATATACACAGACCAGTTAAGGCCCTCCAATTAGTAAAGACACCCTTAGATTCTTCGGCAACAAGAATCTCAAACTTTTTATTTTTTTTTTAATTGAAGCATACTTGACAAATTATGCTATGTATTTTATAGTACTTTGAGGTGTAGAGCATAGTATACTACTCAATGGTCAGCAAGTGGAGGCAAGTTAACTCTCACCGTACGACATTATTACACTATTACTGACTATACTCCCTTTGCTACAGTCTTCATCTCCGTGACTTATTTTATAACTGGAAGTTACTACCTCTTAACCCCCTCACCTGTTTTGCCCATCCCCCACCCAGTGACTTGGCTGGCAACCACCAGTTTGTTCTCTGTATTTAAGATCCGTTACTTCAGTCAATCGGAGAAGGACAAACAGTGTATGTTCTCATTCATTTGGGGAATATGAATAATAGTGAAGGGGAATATAAGGGAAGGGAGAAGAAATGTGTGGGAAATATCAGAAAGGGAGACAGAACATAAAGACTCCTAACTCTGGGAAATGAACTAGGGGTGGTGGAAGGGGAGGAGGGCGGGGGGTGGGGGTGAATGGGTGACGGGCACGGAGGGGGACACTTGACGGGATGAGCACTGGGTGTTATTCTGTATGTTGGTAAATTGAACACCAATAAAAATTAATTTATAAAAAATAAAAAAAATAAAAAAAAAAGATCCGTTACTTCATTCATTTTGTTTGTTTGTTTCTTAGATTTCACATATAGGTAAAATCATACAGTACCTGTCTTTCTCTGATTTATCTCACTTAGCATAATATTCTCTACCTCCAACCACGTTGTCAAAAATGGCAAGATTTAATTCTTTTTTATGGCTGAGTAATATTCCATTGTGTACATACACTGAATCTTATTTATACATTCATTTATTATTGGCTTTTTGAGTTACTTCCATATTTTAGCTATTATAAATAATGCAACAATAAACACAGGGTGCATCCAGTAATTCCACTACTGGGCATATACCCAAAGACAGTGGAAACACTAAATCGACTTTTCTTTTTTCTTTTTTTTAAAGCTTCACAGGTTTTAGAGTGGACTCAAGTGGCATCATTGAAAACCAGGCCCCTAGCAACTGTCAACACTGAGAGGCAGGCTGGCAGCTTTGAATGACACGCTGACAAAGGCAGCCAGCTGCCGGGAGAATAAATACATTCTCTGAGCATCTGCTTAATTCTTTGATAATGTTTTCCATTTTGTAAAATCAATTATTTACAGGGCAATAGTTCATCTAAGTAAAATGTATAAATATGAAATGCATTTTCCTCACAATACTGACACTGTTCACTCTAACAACATAACCAGGTATTATAAAAAATATAGCAAAAATAAGTTTTTATTTATTATTTATCTGCCTTGATCTAAGACCTTGAATGGAATACTTATCACAAATAAATTCAGATTTCTATCAGAACAAAGTCTTAAATACTAGCTGAAAAAAAAGTCATATGGTTAGTCAAGGAGTCAAGAGTACAGTTTGAAACATCACCATTCAAACTCTGATGGTAACTCACTATAAGTAGACTTCTGTTTTATATTCATGACAACTGTCTAAACATAGCCTCTAATAGATAGAAGTGTCAATGTCTCTTCTAAGAGTCAGATACAAATTGTTTTCCTTTAATGACCAGGGGTAGCAGAGCTAGCCACTTTACCTTAACATTTCAGAACTCAAGTGCCACCGTTTACCCCTTAGGCACCAAACACAAGGGCCTCTTGATCTCTTCATGCATTTCTCGACTGGGAGTCTAAAAATCAATGACTTTATTCATTGTTTTATCAATTACCTTCTTCTGCAATGAACTGATGCCCAGATACCTCCTCCTTTTGACATTAGATTGTCCTTGGACACAAATCCAAAGTGTCACTACCTATGTATCACTTAATCCCTCTCTTAAGTAAACTGTTTCCCTGAAATCAAATCCAATTGTCACGTCTGGAACGCAAATTCAACATTAATGAGAATCAAATAAGATTAAGAATGATCAAATGGAAAGATCTTGGTAGGTATCAATTACTACTCTAGCTGCTTTACATCTATCTTCTCATGAATCTCTACAAGGCACCTTCAGTGTATTGCTGTTCACATGTTTTACCTAAAAGGAAAGTGAGCCTCACTAAAATTAAATGATATATTAAATGATTGAGTATGGCTACTCTTCATCAAAGGAGCAAACCTCTACTTCTTTAGTGATCAACTCCTGGAAACTTTGAATAAAATATGAAGGATGAATTTGGAAAAATAACTGAAGCAATATTACTCACCTACTAAAAAATGAAATGTAAATCAACATAACTTAATAAACCGGACATTTTAATAACCATAATCTAATGTTTGTAATCTTATTCCTATTCATAACTGAAACCCCACTCATGGAGCTAAATATCAAAAATTACCATGGGATGTTATTAAGGGTAATCATTGAATACGAGGAACATTATACTTCAAGACAGAAGTACAAGAAATCATCTACTTTGCTCAGGTGGAAGAAAAAGAGAAAAACCTATACCTTATCTGAGCATGGGATTAATTAATTGGCTTCTAACTAACATGGGATTAATTAATTGGCTTCTAACTAATATTAAATAAGTTGTGATATGTGGAAACAAAGATTACTAAAGTAGTGCAATACTGTTATGAATATAACATTCAAATTTTATTTAGAAACAGAATTTTCATTCAGTTATGTGCATAAGTATGAAAGCCAGTGTACACTGACTCCTGAAAGCTAGTTTTTACTTTTCAGAAATTTTGAAAGTTTCTTCTTAACTACAACTATCATTAAAAATTAAATTATGTAACCTTATAAGCAAATAAATCATGGAAAATATGAAGGTAATTCATTCTAAAATGTCATAATTTCCTAATTATTTTACCGGGCATTCCTATATAAGTTCTTGAGATTTACATCTCTTATATCTGTATGGCAGAAATGGTGCATAATCGTGTGCTACTATAATCATCTGTCCAACTTTGTATAGTGATATCACATTTTTAGCTTCAAATTGGCCATAAGAGGGGTATTTCAATTACCAAAATCAGCAAATACTAAGAATCAAGACTATTCCCGGAGAGTCAACTGTTAAACACTTACCTGTGCACTACTGTATAGAGCTATATGGTTATTTTCACTAATGCACAATGATCTCAGCACAGCTGATAAGTGAGTCAGGGCAGATGGAGATAAAAATATGAACTTTATTAATGATGAAGCTTTTTTCAGAAGCTGCTTTTAGATCTGTAGCTAAATGAGTTTCCTAGTCCTATGCTACATAATTAGATAAATTTACTCCTGGTCCCCCAGCTGACATCTGCAAACTAACCTTGAGCAAGCCGACTTGAATCCAGTCACTCTGTAGGCAGACAAATCCACAAATCAGGAAAAGAGAAAGGAAAGGCTGAGACAAGCATGCTCTCCAACTTCTCTCAAAGTTACAATATTGTTTAGTTTATGCTTGGCAGCTTGTTACAGAAAAATACAAGATAACAATGACTAAATAAGACAGATCCCACATCTAGCAGATTTCCAGATATAAGTGTTCCATGAAAGTTATAGCTCTGTTTACTAGACGAGTTAAGACCATACAAAATGATTCCCAGTAATAGCAGGACCACCACTTCATTTATTCTTAACCAGCAATAAAGACAAAAGAAAGAAAAAGAGCCTGTCCTCCATTTTTAAATGACTTCCCTGACGCTTGGGTGGCTCAGCAGTTGAATTTCTGCTTTTGGCTCAGGTCATGATCCCTGGGCTCAGGAATCAAGTCCCACGCTGGGCTCCCCACATGGAGCCTGCTTCTCCCTCTGCCTGTGTCTCTGCCTTTCTATGTCTCTCATGTATAAATAAATAAAATCTTTAAAAAAATAAAAAAAAAACAATAATAAAATAAAATGACTTCCTAAAACACTACTCAACTCTTCCCATCTCATCAGTAAAAACTTAGATAATCACAACTACTGCAATGCAAAGTGGTAAATTTAGTCTTCTAGTTGAATGCATCGATGCTTAAGATATGTTTCATGTTCTATTACTAAAAATAAGAGCGGGAATGTATGGAAAATCTTATCCATACTCACCAATTTCATAATTAAATGAGCGAGAAGAGAGACCAGAAACATCAATACAGCTGACTTACCTGGAACATTGGCATAGTAAATCATTGTCTACCAAACCCTTTGCTTTTTTACTTATTGAGTCCATTACAACGAAGTTAGTAGAAATTTTACTCATAGAAGTGTATATAATAAGATTGGAAAGCAATTGCAAGGGAAAAAAAAATAAGGGACTGTACAAAAACCAAATAATTCTAATAACTTTGCATTTGGTTAGCCATTGGGCTTAGACACAGGGGAGAGGGATATTATGTATTCCTACAAAGTATTCCATATTTACATAAAGATCAAATAGCCTCAGTTATTGTCAACAATTTGGAAGACAACCCTACAATATAAGAAAACTAAAATATAATATATGCAAAAGAAACAAAATGTTAACTTGATCACACTAATACCCAATTGTCTCCAAACTAGGTGAAAAAAGCATGGCCTACATGTCTTTATGAATCTGCTCTACTAAAAGAATAAAATAATCTATAAATCTACAGATCACTTTTAACTAAATCTGATTTTCTAAAGGAATTGAGGTTATTTAAAGTGTGTCTTCTTAAGTAGTTTGGTAATTATTAGAACATGCATTTGTGTAGCAAACACTTTCTTTATAGATAGCATGAGTGTAAGCATCATTCTAATACTTGTCTAAATTTCTTCAAATTCTGGAACACTGATGTTTGAATTAATGAGATTTTACTCTAAATTCTAATTTTTGCAAGGACACAGAAAGTTTCATTATCAGTAATGTACTTTTCAATCCTGATGAAATGCCTGAAATAAGTACTGTATCATTATAATGTAATTCCAACTAGAGAAGAATATTGAATGTGCCTTAATATCTCTTCCTAATGTGACTTTGCAGTACTTTTGTAAGCACCAATGCAGAGACACTTAACATTATGTGATTAAGTTAGCATGTTTTAAACATTTCTGATTTCTTTTTGGAACTAGCAATAAATCAGCATGTTTCTAGATGCTACTGAGAAGGAGTAATCTCTGTCTACAGAAGTCTTAGCATTTGCCTAATATTATGCCCTTGCTATAAGATTTCCCTTCCATTCAATTTCAACATAGGAATCATTTTTAATCAGAGAAAATAAGCATGATAATCAAATGCAAAGCAGCATAGGCTCATAGTGAATGTTTGTTTTAATGAGAACTTAACTTCTGCTTATGTCAGATAATTTAGCTCTTAAAGCTGTAACTGACTATTAAGCCAAGGGGAAGTCTAAGCAAATCTGTATTAAATTCCTCCAGGAAACTAGAAAAATTCCTCAACATTAAAGAGGTCACAGTTTCTCTGGAGCCACAAGTACACCCATATCACATGCCTCATCAATTCTCAGTCTGTGTATAGTCTTTCAATTAATATCTAGGATCATATTAGAAACACTAACAAAAAATCACTTGATCCAGCTAGGCTCATTTGTTGAGCCTGCAAGGTTAAAATAGTCTAATTAAAGGTGGTGGTGAATTTTAAATGACTTTGCATCCATTCTTCTATCCTCCAGACATTGTTCAAAAGACCTGAATGTTAACACTATCTTCAGGCTCACTTCTAATGACATACACCTCACACAGAATGAGAAAGTTCATGCAAAACACAGAACTGAGCAAACCACCTAATGCCATGAGAAATGATTAATTTGTTTTCTTGAGCTAAAGAACAGATAAACATTTGGTTACCCTTATGAACTGAGAGTCACTAGGATGGATTTCCCCTTTAAATGATCTTTTTTTAATTTTTAAAAAAGATTTGTGTATTTGACGAGAGAGAGAGAGAGAGAGAGAGAGAGAGAGAGAGAGAGAGAGAGAGAGAGAGCATCCCTAAGCAGGAGGAGCAGCAGGCAAAGGAGAGGGAGAAGTAGGCTCCCCACTGAACAGGGAGCCCTAGGCAGGGCTCAATCTCAGGACTCTGAGATAATGATCTGAGCCAAAAAAAAAAAAAATGATCTGAGCCAAAGGCAGATGCTTAACAGACTGAGCCACTTAGGCACCCCTAAATGGTTTTTACAACCCTGAACACAACCACACCTCAGTTTAGAGGTGTGGTTATAATAAAGAATAGAATAAAATGGGTTTTTAATATAAAATTTCTATAAGCTGCTGTTTTTTTAGATTTAGAATCAAAATCAGATATCAAAGAAGAGAATATGACATGAAGTTAGGGATCAGTTTTGAATCCTGCTGAAATTAAAACTGTCAGATAATAGGGGCACCTGGGTGGCACAGTCAGTTAAGTGCCCAACTCTTGGTTTTGGCTCAGGTCATGATCTCAGAGTTGTGAAATAGAACCCTTGTCAGGCTCTGGGCTCAACATGGAGTGTGCTTGGGATTCTCTCCCTCTCCCACTGTCCCTCTCCCCCTTGTACTCTCTCACTTTCAAATCAATAATTAAACCTTTAAAAAATTGTCAGATGATAGATACACTTCCTTTTGATTTGGTTTAAGAGAGATCCTCACACGCTAAGTTTGGACTGGATTCCTGAGTGTTGGGGCAAACACTGGGGTGATATTGAACTGCTATAGGACTGCAGTGGAAAAATAATAGAGGCAAAATACAGAGGCAAAATAATACCAAAAGCTAGGCACAAACTTCATGTTTCCATTTAAAATGAATAGTGTAGAAAATATCATTGCTCCTAGTGTAACATCAAAAAAAAAAAAAAAAACCTGGATAATCTACAAAATCATAACTTCCCCTGAAAATCTCTGAGAACTAGGGTTAGATGTCAATTTGCTTAAATTTTAAGGAAATACAGGCACCCTCAAGGAAAAATAGTACAGTAATAAGAGATTCATGCTGAGCCAAGAAAAGGATGACCAGGCCGCTATGCTAGCAGTTTAGAACCCTAACCCTAACCCTAACCCTAATCTATGTATAGATTTAAGAAAGTCATTTAATATATGCATTTTTAATGCAACCGTATAGGCTTTTCTCCACAGAACATCATTGAATGTTTGGTAGAATGAACGTGGGCTGGGTAGGTAGCAAATAAAGCCTTCATCAGTGGTACTAGGTACTCATATTAGGCAAAACATCATAAAGTCTTGCTAAAAGCCCATCTTGGATTATTACTTCAAGGATATAAAAGCTTTAAGCTGCCATAAAAAGGAAAACAAATCTGTTACCCTAAGACAAATGTCAAGACCTACTGCTTCTAGGAGAAGGGGGAGTAACTAATGAGAAAGGGGCATGAAATTGCCATTGTGTAGACCACAAGATCATTCCTACTGGTAAGAGAGAGAAAAAGGCCCATTACAGAGACCTGGGGACTCAGGGACTACCGTGTCTGAGTCTGAAGCAGGTTGGGAGAGAATGTCTCTGCCTGTATACAGGCTAGCAAGTTTTGACATAATAACTTTCTGCTCAAGGAAGAATAAAGGCATGGAGACATGGAGACTGGCTCTCTCCGAGAAAATTGTGAGGAAAAGCCTAAAGCAGAGGATGGAATAAAACAAGAAAAACCCTTCAGCAATCCAGTTTTCATCTTATGCACTAGTTAACACTAAATAAATGATAAAGCCAGTGGTGCACCAAAGTAACCATAATAAAAGCAATACTCAAATTTAGGTCAACTTCTAACTGCATTAATTCAATTCCCCCACAAAAAGTAGTATAAGACAACAAACTAAATAATAATAGTAATAATAATAATAATAATAATAATAATGATTTTTTAAAAAAATTTAAAAAGACAACATACTTAGGCTCAGATACACAACTACCTCAGCCTCTACATTATAACATAGGATGTAAAACACCCCCCCACACACAGACACACACACTCTCAAGAAACAAGAAAAATCACCTAGCATCAAGAGACAAGGCACTTAACAGACGAAGACTTAGATATGGCCCATTTGTGAGAATTACTGGAACTACTAGATATTTAAAATAATTAGAATCAACATAAAGATATTGATAGAAAAAATGTGTACGAACAGTTGGGAAGCACAAATGAGAAACTGAAACTCTAAGAATAAAACTAAAATGCTAGAAAAAAGAACCCATAGTAACAGATATGGAGAATGTCTCTGAAGGATTAACTGTTGTACTTGGCACAAAGAATCAACCTGCACACTTGAGGAGAGGTGAACAGAAACTAAACGCAAACAGGAAAAAAACAAAACAAACAAAAACAAAACAAAACAAAACAAAACAAAAAAACCACCTAAAACCCCAAAATGAAAACAAAGGGCATCTGAGAGCTGTGGGAGATATCAAATAGTTTAATATATGTGTAATTGTTCTCAGTAAGAGAAAAGAGAAAAAAACAAAGGGCAGAAGAAGTATTAAAGAAGATAATTATTGAGAACTTTCCAAAAATTATAGAATAAGTAAAGCTACAGAGACAAGAATATCAAAAACCCCAGTCGGGATGAATGAACTACTCCCCCAAAATTAAAAGCCCCAGATACATAATACCTAGATTTTAAATATCAAAGACAAAGACAAAACCCTGGAGGCAATCAGAGAAAAAGACACATTACATACAGAACATTGAAAAAAATTATATCAGACATTTTGTCAGAGTACAATGAATTGGCATAATTAAAGTGCTTTTAAAAAAAAATCTATAAATCCTGAATTCTAAACTCAGTGAAAGTATCATTAAAAAATGAAGAAGTCGTAATGGTAGCTCAGGAACAAATGAAAACTAATATAATTCATGAATAGCAGTCTTATACCTGAAGAAATGTTAAAGTTCTTCAGGCATAAGAAATAGTATTAGAGTCAGAGATATCAACCCAAGGAAATGTAGATCTCCATGAATATGTTAAAAAAGGAAAACATACTACCCACTTTTTTTTAATTATAATGTCACTAAATGATTACTTTCTGTCACAAAGTTAGGAGAACTGCAAGATGGGTTTAAGGCACTCAAAATTAAAATATATTACAACAAGGGCACAAGAGATGGGAGGAAGGGATGGTATTGCTCACTGGTATGGAGTTCTTGTACATGAAGTAGTGTAATCAAGACAGACCATAACTAATTAATGCCGTAAACACCGACACTCACTAAAAAAGGAAAAAAGAAAAAAAAAATAAGCCACAGTGGAGATCAAATGTATTCATAATAACCAAAAACAGGCAGAAAAAGCAGAGAAGGTAACAGAAAACTGATAGAACATATAGAAAACTAATAGTGCAATACCAAAGGTCGGCGCTTAAGAGTGATGAAGAGGATGCACAAAAAATAATAATAAAATTATCAATATTACAGAAAGCATCAAAGGAGAAATTAATAAAAATAGGCAAAATAAAACATATTGTTTAACTTTCAAATCATATTCAACTCATTACTATGTTCAATCAGTATTACCTCCAAAATATATTTTAGGTAATCTAAGCATCTAAGTAAAATCTTGACAAGTGTTTCAATTCACGTACCACAAGCCATGGATGTTTTCGACTCTGGTACTAAAAGAGACGGAGGTAATTAAGAAAACTTTCTCTTGCAGAAGTTATAAGGTATTTTAATATAGTATTAATTTATTTTAAATAACTAAAGGTTTGACTTTATACTTGAAAAAGTCTAAAATTAAAAAAAAACCCAACTTTTTAATTTTATGAAGACTTTTTTGCTGATATGAAAGTGGTAACAGGAAATAATGGATTGGGATTAAACCCAGACTTCTTTGAGAATATAGGCAATTATTTGGACTACATGTTATTTTCTCAACTATAAAAACAAGTCTGGAGAAGATGATTGATCGTGGGGGTAACGACAGCACTCTGACAATGTGTCATGCAAATCTCAGGTTTAACAGTACACCTGGGAATAGAGAGAATAGAGCAATTACCTTTTAGTCCACAGTTTGACCTTAAAGCAAGTGTTTAATGTCTGGAAGCTGCAATTCCCACACTTTAAGATGATCCTTACACGTCCAACATACATAATTCCAAAATATTATGAACAGTAATTCTAAGAATCAGTCCAATTTGAGTAATTTAGGTTATTTTCATAATTTCTGTGAGTACAAACATTATCATTACAAATGAAAAAAGGCTGAAAGTCTGATCTTTTCATGTACAGTGAAGCAATGATCTGGAATTACAGTGTAAGAAAATGAGGATAGATCGACGAAGGAATGCCACAAAGACAACGATGAGAATCATGTACGGCAATATCATTTTTTTCTGGCAATATCATTATTAGGTATTTTGTGTTAGCTACTTGCATGGAGATAAATACCCCCAGAAGTCCGTGGTAGTTTCAAAGCCGAGTTAGACCCTGTCTAAAGGGGGAAATAAAAACAGCAGAGAAATAAGATTTCCAGAAAAAATGTCACAGTGTAGGGACTACTTTGGTAGAACAATATAAATAGGTGGGCTAATGAATAAATAGCTTCTTGGGGGTTGTTAAACTATAAAAGAAATAATCAAATGTGAAATGGTTACTGTGTCTAATCCTTGGTCTCTAAGATTGCTCATATCAATTATTTTAATTAGCTCCAATCAACTATTTAATAAGCAACACGGAATTCAGAAAAATATATAAACTGGAGGAAACCACAAATATTAGAAAGCTTTGGCATGTGAGAATGTTCTTGAAATATGAATTCATATCATTTGTAATGAAATATAAATTGGAGGAGCCTCTGAAAAATGTGATCGTATAAAAGCCATGCCAATTACCCACAGGTCTCCCTCACTCCCCAAAAGATTTTCTATGGAAGAGTATGTAGAAATGTAAATACATTTCGGTGTAAAAAATCAGTGCTATATCATTTGAATCAAGAAAATACAGTACTTTATAAATGTATGAAAATAGTCTGATTAGAAAAGAAGTAAAATGTAAAAACAATTCACTATCAAACATTAAACCCAACTCCCTCCACCCCTCCCTCAAAAAAACATCAATGATAGTAACAAAATGATTTAAGGAAAAGGAGGGGAAAAATCCTACACAATCCATTACCTGGAGACCTAGCTATCTGATTAATTAAGAAATTTACCATGGCTTATAATACTAACTTAGATTAATATTTAGGTTTTTTTTTAACAATGACTATAAAAAATCTCAGACCATTCTTCATCTTAATAAAATTTAAAAATAGGGAGAGCTTTATTCCTTTTTTTTTTTTTCTTTTACTCAAAAACCTACAAATAATGTAGACTCTGAGTTTAGTCACTTTGGTAAGTTTTTCTATTTCCAGAGCCAACTTTTAGAAGAAAAAGAATTCTGTTGAGTGAATTCATTAAATTTGGGATAGAGCATCTTCCCCGTATCACTCAAACTCTCAAAATAATTGTACTTTCTACCTAAGATATCATACAGCCAATTTCTCAAGTCATTTGCCCCTCAGGTAGAAGTCAGAAATCTACATCACCAGAGATTTAATTTTAGGTTTTCAGCAGATGTCATAGCCTAAGGATATAAAGTAAAAGTGACAAAACTAAAATTTGATCCTCCAGTTCTTCAATTTATCCGTATTTAATTAAACTTTTCACTGTATTCCATTAAAAAGTCAAATTATAATTTTGTAAAGAGGTTTTTTTAAATTGTTTTTAGATATAGAATATTTCTTGGTCTTTTCTATCCATGACACACTAGATTAAATATGCTATACCTGTAAAGAATCACATATCTTTTTAAAAATAAATTTTTAGAGAACTTTATTGTCAAGACAGTCTTATACAGTCTGCATGCCATGCGAGGAGAGAAAATTAAAAAAAATCAAGAAAAGATAATTTTATTATTAAAAATGTTAAACAGAAAATAAACTTAGGTTTTAGCAGCAAAACAAAGGTGAATTTTTAAAAACTAAAGACACATCCCTTTTTAAATTCTTATTCAGGCCAAAAGCGTAAACAATTATTTCTCTAGCGTTAAGAGTATTTTATTACAATTCATTATACACAAGTGAATAGCAATAAGCAATATCAAAACTCTAATATAGTTATAACCTTAATTATATTACAAGTCCAGTAATCATTATTCATGAATAGATATCAAGAAGACATTTATTATATGGAGTAACTCTGAAATAATATTTCTAATAGGTATGTCATCACAAATCAACTACAGAGACAAACCAGGCCTATTCTGCTGCTTGTATTACTTCTAAACTCTCTGAAAGAAAATTTTCTTTAGATCAGTAAGAACAGGATGAACATTAGAGGGAAGGAAGTTTCTATTAAGCCAAATTATGTATTCATAAATATTGTTGGCATGTTCTTTCTAGATGCTGACCTCAAGTAATAACAGAACAACATGCGCCCTCATGGACTGTAACTAGGGTTGCAACAGACCAACGTAGTGCAGTTTTAGGAGCACGATCAGGAATTTGGTTATCGATTTGTCACACTGACTATGCCTGTTAATCAACAAACTGAAGATGCCAGGTGGATATTCATGTCTGAAGATCTGATTACATCCCCAACAAGATGTACACATTTGAGTCACCATCATGGATGACACTCGAAGCCATTATACGTGGATGAAATAAAACAATCAATATGGATAGAAACAGTGGTCTGGATGTCGAGTACATGGCGCTCCAAGGTAAGAAATCAGGTAGAGAGTGAGATCAGTAGAGGACAGCCAGCGACACAGATAGCCAGGTCCCTCTGTTTAAAAATTTATGCTTTCTCCACAGAAATGCCTGTGTATCTTTGCCAAAGATCAGTTCACGAAGGTCTGGATCTCCATGTAGCTGCAACTCTATTTTCCGACTCTCTATTATTCCATTAATCCTCATTTCCATTTTGTGGAAACCACACTTCCTTGATTACTACAGCTTTTAATAAGCTTTGCTATCAGAAGTCTAATTATATTCTTTTTGAAAATTGATTTGGCTATTCCAGAACATTTGCATTTCCATGTGAATTTAGAATCAGCTTGCCAATTTCTACAAAATAGCACATTTTTGGAATTTTAATTGGGATTCATTTGAATCTATAGATTAATCTGAGGAAAATTAACATTTTAATGATAAAAATATTCCAATTAATGAACAGTGTATCTCTTTATTTAGGTATTCTTTAATATTTTCTTAATAATGCCTAGTGAGCTTCACCATGAAAGTATTATAGATCATTTCTAAAAAGCATCATAAAGTATTGAATATTTTTGATGCCATTGTGAATGTTTTATAATTTCAATATTTAATTTTCATTGGTTGTATTTTTTATTTAATTTCGAGGCATTTTGCAACTTTTAATTTTATTAGATTTTTAACAGAGTCCATAAGGTTTCCTACTTAGATGAACATGCTGTCTACAAGTAATGAGAATTTTACTAGTTTCTGCTCAATATATATGGCCTTCTGATTCATTCATTTTGGATTTATTGGAGTCCTTACTGAGTTCCTTTTTTCTGTCTCATTGATTTCTCCGTTTATTTATTTTCTTCTTTCTCATCCTTTGGATTTAATTCGCTTTTTTTTTTTTTTCTATTTCCACATACAAAATCTGAAGTCTTTAGTGTTAAAAATTTCCCTTTAAGTACTGATTTTTATATATCCCACCTATTTTACTATATATTTTTATATTCTTTTATCTCATATTTTCCCTAGTTCTATGATCCTTTTTTTTTCTTTTTAATTTTTGGGTTATTTAGAAGTGTAATGGTTAGTTTCCTAATATTTGGGGATTGTCTGCATTTTTTTTTTTTACTAATTTATGGGTAAATTCCCCTTTAGTCAAAGACTATGTTTGTATGAAATTAATCCTTTAAAATACACTGAAATTTGTATAGCCACTCAAGTTTTTTACAGATCTGTTATTGTCTGTCTACTTATTCTATCAATCATTGAGAGAAGACTGATACAATTTCCAACTATTAATGAGGATTTACTTATTTCTCTTTGCAGGTTTGTTTTCGCTTTGTGTATATGTAGCTCCAATATACATCATATAATATACTTAATAATGATTATGTCCTCCATCCCTGGTAACATTTTTTGCTCTGAAATTTATTTTGTTGGATATGAGTAAAAATATCCAGATTTATTTTGATTGGTGTTAACATGGTATATCTTTATACTTTGTTTCTTGATCTTAAAAAAAGGGATTTATAAGTATCATAACTTTGGATTTGTTTTTTTTAATTGGCAAACCACTGACTTTCAGTTATTATAGATTATTTAAATTTAATGGGATTCCTATATGCTTGGGTTTAAGTTTGTCATCTTGCCATTTGTAGTCTATACATTCCATCTGCTCTTTGATCGTTTTACCCTCTATTTCTTAGATTCTTGAATTAACCAAGCAATTTTAATGATATCATTTTATCTCCATTATTGGTTCATTTTCCCCCTATTTTAGTAATTGACTGTTCTTACAGTGGATATGTTTAACCTCTCAAAGTCTACCACCAAGACAGTGTACCTACTCACATGCTGAATAAGAATCTTAACTACAGTGCACTTCTATTTTGCCCTTCCAGACTTTGTGTAGTTGTTGCCATACATTTTAATTCTGCTTACGTTATAACCCCCCAAATATACTGTTGTTGTCTTTGTTTTAAAGAGTTTATTACCTCATTAAAAGATTTTTAAACAGTAAAAATGTATTTTATTGTTACTTACTGATTTTTTTTTCTAGATTCCTTCATGTAAATTCAGTTCCACCTGATATCATTTTCCTTTGACTCAAGTACTTCCTTTAACGTTTTTGAATGTACTGATGATTTCTTTCAGCTTTTATGTATCCGGAAAGATCTTGACTTCACCCTCATTTTTGACAAATATTTTTGTTGCAGAGGATTCTCTACCATTCTTTCAAATGAGAAATTAGCTATCTTTATTACTTATGTTTTTCTGCTTTCTCAATATTTTTAATATCCTCTCATTATCACTGGTTGTAAGCAATTGCACTGGTATGTGCTTTCGTTTCTTCATTATTTTGTTGTTGTTCTTAGGGTTTGTTGAACTGTTTAGAGCTGTCAGTTAATATTTATTATATTTGGATAATCCCAACCATTGTTTCTTCAAATGCTTTTCTCTACCCTTTCTCTTCTCCCATTTATCTCAAATCACATGCATTTCTGGTTACTTGGAGTTTCCCACAGCCCACTAATATGATCTACTTTTCTTCAATCTTTTTCGGAGTTTCATTTTTGATAGTTTGTCTTGCTATGATGTCTCCACTAATCTTTTTCTTCTAGAAGGTGTAATCTGATATTAATCTCGCCTATTGTATTTTTAAGATATTGTACTTCTTGTCTGTAGGACTTTGGGTTCTTGTGATATCTTCTATATCTTGGCTTAACATGCTCAATCTTTCTTCCACCCACTTGAATATATGTAACAGTGATAATTATCTTTGTCATTGCTGAGTCTGCTTCTATTGAATGCTTTTCCTCTTCATTATGGGTCATATTTTCCACATTCTTTCATGGTTTATAATTTTTGATTGGATACCAGATGTGAATTTCACATCATAGTGTTTATGATACTTCTGCTTCCCTGTAAAATTTTCTCATGCTTTGTTCTAAAAGTTGCAGGGAAAGTTTGATCTTAAGCTTTATTATAAAGTGACAGAGGAGCTTTTAGGGCCAATTTGGCAAAATGCTGATGCAAAGAAACTTGTGTATATTACCTAAAATCTCATGAATTATGATTTTGATTTGTCAGACACATGAAGTATTTGAGTAATTTTCCCTGACCTTGTTTAGGTTTCTCACATGTAGTCACTGGTGAGTACTTACGTGAAGACACGAGGGCCTCTCCACAGCTCTCTCTATGTGATCTCTCTCTTTCTCCCTCTGTCCAGTTCAGTACTCCACCATGTGAACTCAAGTTACTGTGACCTGTGTCTCAACTCTGTCTACTTACCACAGGACAACATCTCTATTTTCCTTCTCTGTTCTACAGCCTCAAAACTCTCTTTAGCTAGTAAACTGTGGCAACTGAGGATCATTTTGTTTCCCCTCATGTGGGAATCAGTGTTCTGAACTGCTTGCACACCATTTTCAGATAAATGTTTTGTTTATTTCAGAAAACAAGATAAATCTCATGTTAAGAAACAAATCTCTTACTCACATTTCGGTATTATCTTCTGTTTCCTTTGTTTTTTCAAAGAATGTTTTCTGTATTGTTTCCCACTAAATGAGAGCTTCAAACTTAAGACTACTCCTTTCCTATTTTCTCTCCTTCACAATTTTTTTTTTGTTCTTTCCAGACTGTTTCTACCAGAGAGAATTTGAAATTTGTAGAGCTCTATTTCTTCTAGTTATATTAAAAGCATTGGATTTGTATGCTTTGCTTATTCTTCTTTTTCTGTATAGTTTGGGAGGATGTGTTGGGAACTTCAACTTTGCCTGGAATGAATATCTCCACTTACTCTAATCTTTTTTTTTTTTTTGAAGATTTTATTTATTCATTCATGAGAGACACAGAGAGAGGCAGAGACACAAGCAGAGGGAGAAGCAGGCTCCATGCAGGGAACCTGATGTGGGACTTGATCTCAGGACCCCAGGATCACACTCTGAGCCAAAAGCAGACAATTAATCACTCAGCCACCCAGGGGCCACACTATTCTAGAAATCTCTAATACACTTTTAAATTAAGTGAGTATAGAAACAATTTAAAAGACAGAGAGCAACATATTTGTTTGGTGATGGAAGAAATGTTCCCAAATGTCTGGGTGTTCTACCTTGATTAAACACTCAATTAAAGAAATTTAACATACACAACTGCATATTTCTATACTTCGACTTTACAGCCAACTCTATGTATATTGAATGGGGGAGACCTGACTTGAAAAAGAAAAAAACTTCATTTAAAAGAAAAGTTATAGGCTTTGACTGCAAATACACAAAATGATTGGTATAAGACTTTGAGAAACTAAAATACACATAATTTTTAACACCGTAATCTCATTTAGAGAATGTATTCTTTGACTATAAAAGCAACAATATTTAAATATAAATTCAAGGGTTATTATTTAAGTCATGTTTTAAATGAAAAACAAACAAAAAAGAGTGAAAACTATATAAATGCCCATCAATAAAGGAGATGCTGAATAAACATCAACCATACCATGGAATTTGTTAGAAATATAAAGTGAACTATATCTACATTTCAATAATGTTTTTGGAGAGAAGCACAAGTTCAAAATTAAAATGCAAAGTATGCTTAGCACCAGTTTTTTTTTTTTTAATAAAAATGACTGTCATTTTGTACATATCTAAATATGTGTATAGGAATATGGAAAAAATTGAATATGCTTACTCAGCAGGCCGTTAGCATTAATTAGGTCCAGCAGTAAGACTGGCTTTAGAGGAAACATATGTTGTTGAGTTTTCCACTTGTCAAAATAAGTATTATATTAGAATTTAAAAATTGATACAATAAGAAAAAAATAAATGGACACACAATAGAGTTACATTTTATAATCAATATTAAGCTAAAAAAGCTAAATGTTAGGAAATATATGACCTAATCTAAGCTTGTCAACCAAAAGCCCGATTCATATTTGTTTAAAATCTGGATAGAGGGGATCCCTGGGTGGCGCAGCGGTTTGGCGCCTGCCTTTGGCCCAG
Source organism: Nyctereutes procyonoides (assembly GCF_905146905.1). NCBI lineage: Eukaryota > Metazoa > Chordata > Mammalia > Carnivora > Canidae > Nyctereutes > Nyctereutes procyonoides. The sequence continues at coordinate 31,392,297 of NW_026575160.1, read as the reverse complement.
GGCGCGATCCTGGAGACCCGGGATCGAGTCCCACATCGGGCTCCCGGTGCATTGAGCCTGCTTCTCCCTCTGCCTGTGTCTCTGCCTCTCTCTCTCTCTCTCTCTCTCTGTGTGTGACTATCATAAATAAATATTTAAAAAAAATAAATAAAAATATAAAAAAATAAAATAAAATCTGGACAGAGCTGTTGCTCTTCTAGAAAAGAAGAGGCTTACCATGAAAGACAACACAAAAAGATGTTGACAGCTGTCCACACCAGGAATATAAGCAGTGTTTCTCATTTTGAAGTGTTTATGAAAGTAAACTGAAGAGATCCATAAAAATATCAAAGGAATTGTTTCAGAAAGGAAACTGTACCAATGAGAAAAATGAAAAAGATTTACAGCTGGTAAGCTCTGAGATAAACATTGGAAGAAAAAGTGAGTTTCTACAAATATTTAAAGAATGATTAGAGTTTTACTGACACGTTTTCATTACTTGTCATACGAGAAAAAAACAAGAGAAAATAAAACTGAAGCCACAAAATGTCTGGGTAGACTTGAAGTAGGATTTATTCACTAAAAGGCAATTAACAAATGAATGTCATGTATTAGGAAGCTAATGAAATCATTACTTATAATAATAAACTACCCAATACTTCATGTTAATATGAGCTAATCTATATCTTTACATATGTATGTATTGTATTGCATTTTCATTGTTTTTCCATCTGCAGAATAGTCTGTAAAAGGAAGGGGACATTTTTATTATTTTATCTCCAGATTAATCTATAATTATTTCTCCATTAGAGGGAAGTAAACTGGGTCATATAACTACTTTTGGGGGGCTTCATGCTGTGTGTGGAGTCTGCTAAAAGTTTCTCCCTTTCCCTTTGCTCTTCCACATTCTAAAATAAATAAATAAATCTTTTTTTTTTTTTTAATGGAAGCATATTTTAACTTCAGAATAGTCTGTTAACTGATTCTTCAGGAGCCAGCATATATTGCAAGTAGACTTAGCAGAGCATCAATAAATACATGGTAGATAAATAGTATGTTTTTAATAAAATTTTTGAAGTCTCTTTCCATTCTGCAATCCAAATAATAAAATCCTATCTGTTTTATAAGAGAAGATGAAACAGATAAAACTAAACAGACAAAATGTCCTTCTTATAGAATGCATCTTTACTGAGGGAGCAATGCCTACTGCAGAGCTGCCAATGAGCGTTCAGTATTGTAGTATAGTCAGTTTCCCTTCCATTATTTCTCACCACAAAAAGAAGGGAACAACTCTCAGAAATTTCAATATGCTGTTCAGTACTTTAGTACCTCAGAATGCCCTGTTTATATGTATATTAAAGCATAAATTGTTTCTGTGGTTTCTATTATCTACACTTTAACAAGCATTTCCAGTGACTTTGAATCTAGTGTAAATGATTTGAAATCTTAAAAATTTTATATTTTGGGAAAATAATTAAAAAGTATGTTTGGGGAAGAATAAACATTTTCAAACATTTATTTAAGAAGATAAAATGTCCAAATTTTATGTCATTATCTATATAGATTGTCCAAATTCTATGTCATTATCTATAAAATAACTGTTACTTATGCTCTAATTGAGCCCCATCAAGAATACAGAAGATACGTTAATTCAAGAAACTACACATGTATATGCCTCTGATTGCTGAAGCATAATACACAGGAACACTTTTTAAACTAAGACACTGGATGGAAAAACAAAAGAATAGTATCCTAGGTTTGGGCTCTCCAGGAAGTAGAATCTGAGATGGAATTCAATGTGCAGAATATATATAAGGGAATGCTCTTGGGATCAACAGCTATAGGAGAGAGAAGAGCAAATCTGAGTAGGTGAACAAATGGGAGTGCAGTGTCAGGTGGGAACTCCTCTGGCTCCATGGCAACCTGTGGAGCAAGCATGGCTCACACATTGTCCTGGGCTGGTTTCAAGTAGCTAAACCTTTATTATCTCTTCTATAAATTACTGATGGTGGGTGTGTTGTACAGAGGAGGCATGACTTTCAGCAAAGTAGCTCTCTGAACCTGAGGCAATTGCTCAAGGAGGCCGAGGGATGGAGGTTACCTCCTGACCATGTTCCCAACAGCTGGGCCAACAAATCCTTCCTGGAAGGTGAAACTTTGCTGAGCTTCACCATGTCAACCACAAATACTTGTGAGTTGTAAAATATGATAGCAAAAACAACTCTCCTAACAAAGAAAAGTAAAATGTATGTATACATTTGAGTGAGATAACAGAAAAGAATAAAGAATATAATAATAATAAATACCAATGGAAGTTAGTTTTTTGTTGTTTTCCTGTTTATTAAAATATTTTATTTATCTATTCATGAGAGACACAGAGAGGGAGGCAGAGACACAGGCAGAGGGAGAAGCAGACTCCCTGCAAGGAGCCCAATGCAGGACTCGATCCCAGGACCCCGGGACCACAGTCTGAGCCGAAGGCAGACGCTCAACCACTGAGCCACCCAGGTGCCCCTGGAAGTTAGTTTAAATGATATTACTATTGTGTTACAACAAATTGTGGTAAATCATGGAATTGGATTATTTAGTTTTGCTTTGTTTGGTTTGGTTCTGGAGTGGGTGGATCCTTTTTTGTTGTTTTGCTTTGGAAGTTTCTTTGTTTTTTTTTTTTTTTTCCCCCTCCTAAAGCAAACTCCCTTACTACCTACCTAGCATGTAACGATGGAAGAATGCTAAATGAGAAAAGTTTATTCAGGAACTTTGAAATTTTTATACCAAGCACATTTAAGTTATGTTGTCAAATTGATTATAGTGTTATTAAAACAACTCATTTTCAATGGCTCAGGAATAGTTATCCAGTAAGGAATTATTACAAATATGCTATATTATCATTTTTAAATGATGTCCAGAACAATCTACACTGGAAATACTCTCTGTTATACTGCTGCCTATTGCATATGAACCTAAATCTCCTTGATGATTCACACTTATTATGTTCCTTTTGGTAAATGTCAGGCCTTTCTATAGAGGTAGATAATCACTATTGACCTCCCCACTGACAACCAACCACGTAGAATGTTACAATTCCAATTCTCACATGGAATACCACCACACATATCTTTAGGAACAAACTGATCCAAAATACATGGATAGCAGGTGTTCTCTAATCTCACTGAAGTCACAGTTCTTTGTTCTTTGGAAGCTATGCTAGCACCTTGTATGAAAAATTCATTCAAGGCAGGTGCAGCCATATTCTAGAGGTAAAATTCAGCTGAGCATTTACACATAGTCATGTGAGAAAGGATCCTCTGAGTCTCTTTCTGGACATAAAGCCAGTTTGAAATAATAAACTCAGGGCATCACTCCAAATGGTGCAGGTTATAGAGCTGGATAAATCCTTACAACCCTGTTCTTACAAGGGTAGGAATTTCTGTACACTATTGCTGGCAATTCACATACCATGAACACTCATTTCACTAATTAAGGAAATATTTCTATGATCCAGTATACTGACACATCCTCCAGGTTGACTGAGTATCATATTAGTGGAAATGCTTGCAGTAGCTACAGTCTACACTGTACACTTCAACACAAACGCCAAAAAAATCTAATGCAACCAGTGGGGAGTGCCTTTCTAAAGAGAGTAGTTCAGAAATTAGCTGTTCATGGCGGCGGGGGAGGGGGATTTGGGGGCTGTTTAAAACTAATTACTACTACAAATATTTCCTACCCAGGCTACCATATCTCAAATTATAGACAATCTAATATTGGCACAAGCAGACAAAAGTAAAACTAAAGTCAAGAACACACACAAAACCTAAAAGAATGTGAAATTAAGTATCAAATGTTATTAATTCTAAGTAACTTTGGTTAACTGTGGTCAGTCACCACCAGGGTATGTCACCAATATACAACGTTGTCAGTATGCTACATTAGACCATGTTCAGAACAAGGCAGCCTATTAGACGTCCCTACCAATGACTCAGAGGTCCACGACTAAATAATGAGACACAGATTCCAAAATATGCCTGACATATAACTCCAACGTCTGATACGTTAGTATGTTGGTTTGAATAATTATTTTCAATGAAAAGATGAAGTCAGAAACCAAACCCTAACTAAGAAGAGAAGGAAGTGTGCACGTTTGTATGTGAGAGATTGAGAGTGAATATGTGTGTATCAATGTGTGTGTACACATGTGTATTTACTTCTATAGCAGAAAAAAAAAAAAACTCTGGGCACCAAGTTACACTATAAACACTCAAAGTCTAATGTCATGTGTGAGAACAGAAAAAGAGAACAGACTCATAGGTAATACAATTATTACAAGGAAGGGCAACTTTTCATATAATCAATGTATCAAAATGTCAAAATATCAAATAGAGTGCTACTCCAGTCTATTTGAAATGCATATAAAGCTAGGACAATAGGGATGCCTGGGTGGCTCAGTGGTTTAGCCTCTGCCTTTGCCCCAGGGCTTGATCCCGGGTCCCCAGTTGGAGTCCCACATCAGGCTCCCCGCAGGAAGCCTGCTTCTCCCTCTGTGTCTCTGCCTCTGTCTTTCATGAATAAATGAATAAAATCTCAAAAAAAAAAAAGTTAGGATGATAAATTCATGTCATGTATTGTTAGAGATGGTTTTTGAATGATGGCGACCCTGCCACACAGGACGGTGGGTGCTCTTTAGTTCACAAAAGGGTAATTATTATCAGCTCTGTGTTTCATGTTATTAAGACACTGTTGTGTGCTTGGGGGTCCCCAACAGACCTAACCCTAACATAATCAAATTCAAGATGTTCCTCTGAACAGAAAACTAAGTCAACAATCATGGTCAGCTAGTGTTCTGACAGAGTATCAGAAACTAGCATCTGGGCAAGTGCTTTATTTATCTATCTATCTATCTATCTATCTATCTATCTATCTATCTAATCTATCATCTATCTAATTTTTAAAGATTTTATTTATTTATTCATGAGAGACTCAGAGAGAGAAAGGCAGAGAGAGAAGCAGGCTCCATGCAGGGAGCCCGATGTGGCACTCGATCCCAGGTCTCCAGGATCACACCCTGGGCCAAAGGCAGAGGCTAAACCACTGAGCCACCCAGGGATCCCCATGGGTACGTGGTTTAAAACCACCTCAGGCTTTCACTCTCCACCAATGTAGCATAACAAACAGAAAGACAATACAAGAAACACAATCACAGCCTCTCCAGGACACCAGGGTCACATAGTCCGAGCTCCATCTCTAAGAAGAAATACCTTGTACAGCATGCTTAAGATAAGGGCCTCAGTCTCCCCAAGACGAGTCCACGACAGGAAGTGTATGGTGAAGATTCTTTTACTTGGAATGCTATTATTCTCGGGAAAGTCCTTTATTATTTGGAGTGAAAATATGCCTGCCCAATATTCCTAGTTCTACATGATGAAAACATGCCACATACATGAACTTTCTTCCAAATGAAAGTTTCCCAGATATTGTGCGACACAATAACATCTCTGGTTTACCATTTCTTCTTCAGGCCAAATTTTCACAGCTGCCTTAACTTGTCCTTCATTTGAACCTTCCAAACACCAGGAAAATCTGTTTAGGGAGTATCTGTCCATTTTCTCTTTCCATTTTTTCTTGTCGATGAGGCATCGACAACAGAATATAAGGTGCCATCAGTAGAATGACAAACAAAAGGTCAGAGAGTATGTTCTCCATATCTGGACACTATTCTGTTGTAACTATAGTTTTATAGCAGTATGTGTACATCTGTCCTCTTGCTTGCCTTCACCGGGAACACCATACATTGTTTCCATATGACGTGCAGTCAAACAAAAATTTCTAATTTGCATCTAGATCTCCACTCATTCTTATGTAATTATGCCATTTGTTTTGAAATTCAAAATAGAAAATTTTACATATAATCCTCCTATGTATGCTTGTTGGTTTCTGTTAATCCTTACAGCTTCAAAGTCCAGGCATAATGTACTTCACATATGAACACGCTTATCACCTTTGGTCAAGGTCTTAGTATGAACTGTTTCTTCTTCCTGGAAGGCCTTTTCCAAGCCCACACCTTCACGCATTCACTTTTCTTAACTTTTTTCAAGTAGTTTGCTTTTTCCTCATTCTTTAGTTCTGACTTCAAAGGATCATCCAGGAGAGCCTCAAAGAACAGTACATAAATAGCATATTTACATGCTGTTTATACACTGAAGCACTCCTAATTAACATTCAACATTCTCACTCAACCACCAGCACTGGTCTCCCATGTAGAAAGCATTCTGTAACTTAAACTCACATTTTCTGTCCTGTTTTACTGTGCATATGCTTTATTTTCACATTTAAAACAGTGATGTAAAAAAAAAAAAAAAAAACAGTGATGTGTTTAGCATAAAAAAGAAGTCACAGAAATCATACATTTTTGCCCTTAATCTAATAAATCAGATTATACTGCCACTACCTTTTTGGGTTCATTTTATGACTATTTCTCAGGATTCAAACATGCTTTGTTGTTTTGGCATTTTTTAAAACCTCCAATTTGTTGTGAATCTTTAAGAATAGCCTCAAGATTTCCAATGCACAACATACAATGCCTTTCAACATTTATATATCACCCTATGTGAGGTTTGAGCATTTTTTTTTTCACAATCTGAGCCTATAGCACTAACAATTTCTTTAGATGATTCTATTTTCTTTTTCACTGGAATTGTTTTCAAGGACAGAGTTGAAATTGTATTTTAGAAACTCTCATTTTTTCAGCTATATTCCATTTTAGAATTCATAATAATAATACTTTACACAAAGTCTTAAAGTAATTTTTTTAAAGATTTATTTATTTATTTTAGAGAAAGAGAAATAATGCACACATGCATGAGGATGCAGGGAAGGAGGAAGTGGCAGATGGAGAGGGAGAGAAAGAATCCCTCCCTAAGCAGGCTCCCCAATGAGCATAAAGTGGGTCTGAAGCTGCATCCCACCACCCTGAGACCATCACCTGAGTCCAGACCATGACCTGAGTCAAAACCAAGAGTCAGCTACTCAACTGACTGAGCTACCCAGGCGCCACTTAAAGTAATTTTTAAAAAGCATATTCAAATATAAACTAAATGTGAAAGAAAAAAGTCATTAAATGTTTGGTTCAAATAATTCTCATCAAAGGAGTATACCCACAGAACCAGAAAAATCAGGAAGACTTGAAGAAGCAGAGATGTATTCCCCTTTGCCTTAAAAAAATACATAAATAAAAATTAGAAATTCCAAAAAATAAAGAATAAAATAAAAATTGCCCTGGGAGGAAAACCACTTGTCAGGAAATGGGGGGGGGGGGAAGCCTTTAGGAGCTGAGGTTCTTTGTTCTAAAACCACATGGAAATGAATTCGGCCAACAACCAATGAGCTTGAAAGAGGGTCCAAAACTTTATAGGATATTGCAGCCCCTGGCAACATCTTGGTTTCAGCCTGCTGAGACACTGAGCAGAAGGCTCAGAAAACTCATACTCATAATCCTGACCCACAGAGACTGTGAGATAATAAATATGAGTTGCTCTGAGCCATGAGTTTGTGATAATTAGTCACACAGCAAAAGAAAAATTAACATACTAAATCAGAATCAGTATTTTTAATAAGAATCCTAGTTGATTCTTATGCCTATTAAAATTTGAAACTTTTCTATTTAATCTATGTTGAAGTAACACTGTCAGAAATAGCTCCAAAGGAAGGGGTGAGAAATAACAGGAATATATATTATCAAATAATAATACATATTTTATCACCTAATAATAATTGTATATTGCATTATAAAATATATATGAAATAGAGTTATAAAGTCAAAATAAATATTTTTAGATATTTAATCTCCTATTTTAAGTGGCATAAAAAGATTTTCTTCACTAAATTTATTAGCAGTTATGTTGTTAATAACATTATTATGTCTATTTTATAGATTTATATATCTTACAGAGTACTATTAGTGAGCAAGTTACTGAGTGTTCAATATTTTTTAAAACTTTTGCTTCATATGATTGTAGAGAAATTTAAATGGAAGGATATAAGTTCAGTTTGTATGTATCCTTAATTTTTGTAGGTGTAATAGCTAGTAAGTTGAGAAATCAACACACATTATAACATGTTGTAATAAATTGACAAGGGACAACAAGTATATCTTGTGCCCAGATCTAGGTTCCGAATACTATTCTTCAATAAAGGAAAGCAGGGATCTTTGGGAAAATGGCTGATTCCACAACTGGGTCAGGAAACATAAAAGATGAGCCTGGACCTTCTGGAGATTCTTATATGGCCAGAAAGTATAGAAGTACAAACACACACACACACACACACACACACACACACACACACAAAAAAAAAAAAAAAAAAAAACCTCACAGTAATAAGGATATATTTAAAGGACATATTAAATAATGAGGATAAATTTAAAGGACTCTATCAACAGCCAATAGAGGAACAATTATAACAATAATGGAAATTATAAGCTAAATCCATGAGTTCATACTGAAATAATTGACTAAATAAATGGATATTATAGACAAATACTCAGTGCAAAAGTACTCCAACCAATTTATGTAGATACTGTTCTCTCAGGAATATATGTAACACATAAGAATTCAAATAGCCAAAACAATTTTGAAAAAGAAAAGCAAAATGGAGCTATTACCATTTCTGATTTTAAAATATGTTACACAAAGCTATGGCAATTAAAAGAGTATGGTGTCATTAATAGTTAGACCAATGGAACAGAATACAGATTCCAGAAATAAAGCTACAAATACTCTGGTAATTGATCTTCAGTAACTGTGCCAAGCATACACAAAGGGGAAATGATAGTCTCTTTAACACACAGTACTGGGAAAACTGGATGTCTGCACACATGATAATGAGACTGGACCCTTAGATTACATCATACACAAAAATCAACTCAAAGTAAAACCAGAAACGTAAAACTTCTGAAGGAGAACACAGGGAAAAACTTTCTTGATGTTCTTGGAAATGATTTCTTGGATATGATAGGTGACAAAAACAAAAATAGACAAGCGGGACTCTATCAGGTTGGTAATCAACCAAATATTCAATCAATTGGTCTACAGTTAGGGGTTTTATGTTTGTTTTTCTTGTTTTTGCTTTGTCTCTGTTGATTAACAAAGCAAGGTTCCAAGTCAGCCCACATATAATAAGAACTCCATGTGCACTTGGGATGAAGTTATATGACCCCCACTATCCTTTCCCAGAGTAGCCATGGACTTGGTTAGGGAGGGACATAACATATGCAGAAATGAAACAATGAGTCAATATACAATAAATAAGTCAATATACAATAATAGCTTGAATTTACCGAACATCTATTGTGTGCCACAGAAAGTCTTAGCTGTTTCACACACTTAGTCAAATGGTCACAACTCAGTAAATTGGCCATTATCCTTATCTATAACTAGGACCCAGAAAGATTAAACAACAAGCTCAAGACATGTCTTCACAGGTACTAAGTAGTAAACCTGATGTATGCATCTAAGAAGCAGGTGGGTTCTTGCTCTTAACCACCAGGACACACTGACTACTGATACAAAATTAAATATCAAATAAGCACAAAAAAAAAAACAAACACTTTCAGAGTTGTACCATGCAAATATTTTTTTTCTTATATAGGGAAATATGAACATTTTCTGTTTAGTAAGTAGAAAAAAACATTTCTTACATATGTACAAAGATTACTTAAAGGTCCCCTCTGACATTGCTATTACAGCGTCATATAAGATGACATCTTCAACCATGAGAAGCTGAAGGGTCAACTCTATGTTTACCATCAATCCTGGATTCAATGACTCTACCTTCTTTTGACTAACGCTGGCATAAATGGGCAGCAGCTGCTCAGCTATCTGGAAGTTGCTTGTCATGAGAGCATGGATTTTTTTCACCCTGCTTCCCTCTCTTCTCTCAACTACCTCCTATTTCTTAGTCTTTGTGCTTCAGCATGAGAGAAACACATCAAACCAGATCTCCACAAGGCTGATGTGAATCGGGAGAAAAATGCAGCAAATCTATGATATGTGTGCTGCAAAAAAATATCTGCTTTACTTTACTCCTATAGGATGTCATTAGGAGATTCACGTAAAAAGTTGTACATAATTTACATGTTGTTCAATCAGAATTTAAGATTTTTTTCATTTCAACATCCATAGCCAGAGCCCCATTAGAAACACCACTAAATTATGAGGGTCACATCTACACAATAAGAAAATAAACTTGTAGTGGGATATTTACACTTTATGGTATATTAATCTTAGCATCACCAGTTCTGTTTTTTTTGTTTGTTTGTTTTAAATAGCTTTAACAGTACTCTTTGCAAAGATAAATCTGAAGGCACTCTGAATATGCAGATAATTTTGTCCTGTTTAAACACCACGTTTTCTGAAAAATTAAACTGTCATAGAAGGAAGTTAATAAAGGTATCTTGAAAACAAACCACCTAATAAATAAATGAACTAAGAAGGACAGATCTGGAAAGAGAAAATGGATCAGTGCAATAAGAGTCTTAAGACATTTGAATGTCGCTTCCATTCCTTTCAATATGCATGAAAATTAAAATTCTCTTTGAAACCCCTGCTTCCCTTTTGCCTGCATCAGACGTAGCTGCTCTAGGAGGGGCCTCTTCCTCTTGGAAGAGTATCCTGACATCCCACCTCACTGGTGAGAACCAGGAGCCCTGTCAGCTTCTGTAATGACCCTGGATGCACTTCCTAGCTTTCATCATATTGCCTGACTCACTTTCTTTTTAGGGGCACAAATTTTTAATGATCATCTCTACATTTAGGGTCTGATAGGAGTTTTGGCCAGTTGGGTGAGTATAAGTGAATGAATGGATAAGTGAGTGAACAAACAGCACACAAAAAAGCAGAGCCGACTTGCACTCTGCGTTCTCACCTGCTCTTCACCACTAGTTGGGATTACAGATGCAGAAACGACTTCCAGAGCTGCTAAGCAGGATGCAGATTACCTTCACGGCTGTGAACTGATGTCTTCAGTGTTTGGGCACAAGGTTGGATGAGATGTTCTGGATGAGATCCTTGCCCTTAGAAGAATTTGGAGTAAAGAACTTCTAAAATACTGTCTGATGACTTTTTGGGTCCCTTTTTAAGAAGGACATTTTGATAAAAGTCTGCTTAGCTATACCTGGGCATTTTGAGTAAATCTATTTCACATTCAAATTCTAGTCCATATGCAAGTAGGTTTTTTTTTTAAATATCAAAGAATTACTCTCTACTGATTATATACCTGCCAGCTTCTTTGTTAAAGATTAGTATAAGGTGCAGTGCATAAAATGAAATTAAAATACACATCTATTTATTTTTCAGTGTCCAAATTAACCAAAAGTACTTCTTAGTTATATTTCCACTTCTGTCCTGAATTAGGGTATGCTTAAATAAATCATTTTAACTCCACATCCTATGGAACACTACAATCTGTCTCACCACAGTGCTTTGTGTATAGATGAACTAAAATTTCTAAGTTATTAAAGATGCATTATGACATGTAAAATGAAAAGTCATCAGTACTAATAAAATTCTGTTGTGTTTCACTGTTAAAACCTTTTTCTTGCCTAACACTTTTTTTTTAACTATGTTCCAGAACAAATTAATAAATTCTGAGTGATATAACTGAAAGAAAAATAAAATCTACTACCTCTACCAAGAGTTATCCAGCAGAGTTAACAGTAATAAAATCATGACATCAAACAAAATGGCAGGGCTACATAGAATTTTAATTAGTTATCAAATTATACTTCATATCAATTTTAAATAAATGATAGAAACATAGATAGCAAAAAACCTAATTATATCCTGCCTCAGAACTCTAATGTAAATATTAAATATATTATATGCTCAGAAAAATAAACAGATATAAAAGATTTTTAAATGCCCTTAAAGATATTACATTGAACTATAATGAAACTGCCAACCGTCAACTATTTTCACCTTAAAAAATTATAATTTCAACTATATAAGGTATAGCAAAAAGCCTTGAAATTTTATATAAATTTATACATATTTATACATATAAAGCCTTGAAATTTTATATAAATTTATATATATTTATACATATAAATGTGCCCCTTTTTATTTTATTTTTCAGAAAACATGTCTTCCTTTAGAAAATTTTAGGATTCTATCTAAAAGTTTTTTAAAGAGGAGATTTTAGTCTTTATATTCCTTCTACAAAGAGAGATGATGAATAGTGAAATTCCTGTAATATAATACCTACTGAATGAGTATAAATACCCACTTGATGAGCATGAGGTTTGTCAACACTGAGTGAGGTACAACCAGTAGAGCAAAAGGAGTCCCTATACTTGGTACCTGAGTGAATCAACATTATTTGTCTATATAGTCCAATAAAGCCTCTCTGTCACATACACTGGTCCCTTGAATCCAGCATAAAGACATTATTTATTGAAGTAGATGTGGAAGATAAGATGTATCATTATGGATCAATGTTAATTTAAATCTTTATTTTTTTAATAAATTTAGTTTTTATTGGTGTTCAATTTTTTATAATAAATTTATTTTTTATTGGTGTTCAATTTACCAAAATACAGAATAACACCCAGTGCTCATCCCGTCAAGTGCCCCCCTCAGTGCCCATCACCCATTCACCCCCACTCCCTGCCCTCCTCCCCTTCCACCACTCCTAGTTCGTTTCCCAGAGTTAGGAGTCTTTATGTTCTGTCTCCCTTTCTGATATTTCCCACACATTTCTTCTCCCTTCCCTTATATTCCCTTTCACTATTATTTATATTCCCCGAATGAATGAGAACATATCCTAAAAAATATTCTGTAACTTTGGCTACAAAACTATTTTAATCACTTAAATGATAATAAATTAAATTTTACTACTACTCATTCATTATGGATTTTTCCACCCCTACCCCAAATTATGAATATTCAAATAATTAATCTTTATGCTAACTCTGAAATTATTTTGGACTTTCCAACTATATACTAACTTCTATTTTCCATTTTATTTCTTGCAGAAAAGGAGTTTTCAAACAAATATGAATAATCATTGCTTTATTTAGTGATATACTCAATGAAAGATCAAGGACACTCTTGCTCACATCTCTTAATCTCCTCTTAGCAAAATCCTCTTCATGTCAATTTTCAAAACCTGAATCTTATGGTATTTACTCATAATATCTGACATAGTCTACAAACTGTCAGATGATCTGAAGGAAGGACAATGGATTTCTTCTTGAGATAAGAAACAGAAAATGAAAATATCTATATCTGGTCAGCCATAAATTCTCAACTATTCATATTGTCCTGATTTTTTTTTAAGTAACCATTATTTGTCTTCCTAAATTACTTTCATAGCCTCTTCTGTATCACTATACTCATATCTTAAGCCTAACTTTGTATCAGTCCATCTTTAGGCTTTATACACCAAAAATGGTGTACAGAAATATAGTTTTAAATTTTATATTACTATTTTTTTTCATTTTGAGTTAGAGATTGGTCATAATATGATATAGAAAAAAATCATTACCAATATATTTGAAAAGTTTATTTTTGTCAATTACAAATAAACCACAAAAGCTCAGCAATTAATTTAAAAACAGAATGTTTTATCTTCATCGAACTATTTTCCTTGATTTATGATCACCAAATGCTCTACACACACACACACACAAAATATTAACTTTCAGAAATAGAAATTTTGAAACAGGAAAATATCAAAAATAGTAATTTTTCCTTTTTGTTTTGTTTTATAAATTAGTGCATCTATGTGGTTAAATTTCACTGTTCAAACTATTCAACTTAATGTTTGAGTAGTATTTTAGACAGATGCCTTAAATTTTGGTCTTTAAAGCATTTTTAATAACTATGATTTTGCTAAAAGTTAAAGTGTTTTATTTTAATATGTATGTGGTTTTTAACAAAGAGAAAGTATTAGAGTTTAATATATATATATATATATATATATATATATATATATATAACTTCATTAAAGAGTCAAAATAAGTCTGGTAGGATTCACCATTTTGTGTTTATATTCAACATTTCTAGAGACTGAAAAGAAATAGGAAGGGATTATTTGCCATAATGGCAAGCCTTCAAAAACTTTATTTACAATTCATTTACACAACATGTATACTGTAATGCTTTTAGAATAAATTCAAGCGAATCAGAGTGTCAAAACCACTTTGTTGGTGCAAAATTACTCTGGGTTAACTGTCCTAAATCTGCACAACACACACTGAACACCACTGGAAATTCTACAGTCTTCTCAGGCAACCTGCCCTAAACTCTGGTTATGATATACCTCCTGAGATTTACTTGACTATGATGCCTTATGGTTACAGGATAGCCAATGATCTGGCTCTCTATGACTGTTCCTTAATAATAAACACTTCTTCAATGATGTCGTATTAATGTATTCTCCCAAGTATAGACTCTTTACACCACACCTACAGATCCTAAGAGGTGATATGGGGTAGCACACTCCTTCCTAAACAAATTGATAGGTCTGGACACATGAAAATTATTTGATACAGATCCCAAGAGGTGATGTGGGGATAGTACACTCCTTCCTAAACAAATTGATAGGTCTGGACACATGAAAATTATTTGAAAACCATGCTCTATATGTTTTTCTGATCTTGTGGAATCTAACACTAGAAATAAAAGCTGCTAATTTAATATATATGATAAATTATAATTCTGTCTCATTGACTTCGGACATTTCTTAAACCATAATAAACATCAAAACTGGATAACTCAGGGGCCACATTTTTTGAAAACATTATTGAAATATATCTATCTATAAGGATAAACAGAAAACATTCACTTAAGAAATTATCATAACTGGAATGTTGACATTTTTCTATATTGTAAGCAGGGGCCATTGGTTTGATATTTGAAATACAAACTTTTGAATAATGACTAGTCTATATTAAAGTTTCACAAAGTTATAAATCTTTTCTTCATGATGAAGTCTAGTAAAAGTCTTACTGCTGTATGTTTATTTTTCTTTAAAAAGTAAAGATTTTGGGACACCTGGGTGGCTCAGCAGTTGAGCGTGACTCAGCAGTTCAGCATCTGCCTTGGGCTCAGGTCTGGAGCTCCCGGGGAAGGAGTCCCATAGCTCCCGGGGAAAGAGTCCCATATCGGGCTCCCCGCAGGAAGCCTGCTTCTCCCTCTGCCTGTGTCTCTGCCTCTCTCTCTCTCTGTGTCTCTCATGAATAAATAAACACAATCTTAAAAAAAAAAAGTAAAAAAACCCAACAGGTATCTCATCAAGATTCCTTCCTATGCTTGGCTTAAGATAAAATTGATGAATACAAATTTAGGAATCATAATCACCAACATTAGATTTTTCGTTATATTCTCAAGTTTCTAGGTCAGCAGATTTAATGAATCATTATGAAGGTTGAAGAGCAAAGTTATAAACTATAACATGAATAAATGAATACATAAATTCATAAATTATATAATTATGTATTATAATACTTAAAATTAACTAATTCACTAATATTTAACCAAAAAAGGAAGTTACTTCTTGCCTCACTGTATTTTTGGTCAAATAAAACGAAACATATATAATAAGTGTTATTTATTACAGAAGTACAAGAAACAACTGGACCTAAAGCAAACATATTAGGAGCAAATGTACTAGACAGTTCAAGCAGCATATTAAGTGGAGTTTCGTATATGGAGCTTTATGCAAATACCATAGATTTTCTTTATTCAAAAGTAAAAACCAGTCTCTCTCTCTTTACTAGATTCTATCCATATCTATTACTTGAACTCATACATTCAGTAAATCATTCAGCAAATATTTATGGAACACTACATGCAGGAAAAAAAAATAAAAACTTGTGAATCACATAGTCTATTCTGCATCCACAACAGAATAGCTGAGGCTAGCGACTGTATTTTTACACAGGAAGAGTATTGCCAGTCTCTTCAAGCTGATATGATTTCCAACCCAAAGAATTACCTACATGTCCCTGCAATATACATCTGTATTACACTTTCTTACAGTCGGATTTAAATTATTATCTCCAGAAATGCTAATTCATGGAAATCACTCCTACACACACAGTTCAACAAGAAATTCCAAAGCGAAGAACACAAAAAATTCTGAGGGAAGAAGAAAGCAACATGTAGAAATCTACGGATTTGGTTAAGAGGATGTAACCAGAATCCTGGCCATCCTTAATGTCTTTGTCAAAACTTTTTTCTGTAACAATCATGTAAGTAGAATTTTTATAACGACATGAGGTTATTGATAGACCCCAAGTCAAGACTTGTCCTAAGAGAGATAGGGAACCTGAAACTGGAAAACCCAAAATTATTAAGAACCAAATTCTATCTACCTCCTTGTCCTTTTCTTTCTTCCTTGCTTCTCTCTTGGCATCCCAATCCATCCTTATGACTTGCCAATGCCCTTGAAAGATGGTTAGTTTGCAGCCTAAAGGGCTGCATAATTTAAGTTCAGAGTGAAAAGTGGGAGGAGGGAGTACCATTTTGAGAGGGGAGGGGGCACCATGGCCTAGACATGCATTAAAAAGTGGCTATTATACTTGCTAACATTACATTTCATGGATTTTAAGTGGGTTTTTTTTTTACCTTTATACAAGCATTTAGGCATTTCCTTTTCTCTTTTCAAGTAGAAAATAGAAATATGTTATTGCTGTAATAACTAAGACAACTAATTTTCTAGTATTTAACCCAGGGATTTATCAGTTCAAATGATTCACAAAATATGAAACAATACAACAAAATTATTGCCCAAGTGTCTTAAAGTTCCACAAACTCTAATGAAAAATATTAAATAAACTTATTCAGAAACATGAAGAAAACATCATATTAAATTCAAAATAAGCCAGCAATATATATTGATATAAAATGTTTAAGGTTTGTGTTAAACTGTAAGAAAACACCAATTCAATAGAAAAAATAGGCAAGTGATATGTGCAGATAATTAATGCAAAACAAATTATAATTAATAAACAAACATGAAAACGTTTCATTCACCACGATCTATCAAACTATTTTCTTTTTTTT
Source organism: Nyctereutes procyonoides (assembly GCF_905146905.1). Classification (NCBI taxonomy): domain Eukaryota; kingdom Metazoa; phylum Chordata; class Mammalia; order Carnivora; family Canidae; genus Nyctereutes; species Nyctereutes procyonoides. The sequence goes on along the minus strand of NW_026575160.1, from coordinate 31,375,255 downwards.
TTGAATTTTTTTTGGAATTTTTTTTATTTATTTATGATAGTCACACCCAGAGAGAGAGAGGCAGAGACATAGGCAGAGGGAGAAGCAGGCTCCATGCACTGGGAGCCGGACATGGGATTCGATCCCGGGTCTCCAGGATCGCGCCCTGGGCTAAAGTCAGGCGCTAAACCGCTGCACCACCCAGGGATCCCTATCAAACTATTTTCAATGCCAGAGACAAATGGTCAGTGTACTGTCCATTTCTTAGCTCATGCGTCCCCAGAAATTGTGCCCAAAATGAGAAAATACAGAATTTCTAAAATACAAAGTTTCTTAAATGTTATTTATATTTTTGCCTTAGCCTTACAGTATATATTCCCCAAAACAAGACAACAGAATTTAGTTCTATTCTCTGTTAATTCCCCTAAAAATGCATCATTTTTTTTATTCCATAGCTTCTATAACAATAAAATGGCTTTGGCTTTGTATTCATTTAGCAAAAATAAGAAAAAATTATTGAAATGTTAGCTTATCACTATTTTCAATAATAATTGAGCTCTTGACCATATTCTATCTTATTTTCCACTTAGAAGTGTTTTTGATGGATCATGGAGAAAGCAAGTAAATGGACATCATATTCCATGAGTTTTGCATGGATACTACATATTATTTATATCAATTACTTGTTATCTATGAAATCTGCATCTGTATATAGTCTATTTATGTTGTATTTTCTTCTGTGTGTATTTTTCATCGATCTCTAATGGCAGCTCATTGAGAGATAATACAAGCCTTGCTAAAATCATAAATCTGATCATCTGAGGTTCAGACAAAGAAAAATGTTTACTGTAAGATCTCACTATGAGAGAGGCATTAGAAATGCTGCTGGAAGTATGAAGATGATAAAGACACTGCCTATAAAAATCTTAAAAGGTAGAAGAGGAAAACAGACGAGCAAAAGTAAGATATAGTAAGGAGGAAACAAGACAATTTAAATAAAGTAGGGGGAAAAAAACTGAAACAAAGAGCTATGAGACTATTTCCATTCAAGGAAATGGGGAAAAGGTTGTTAGGAGAGATTATTCTTGAACTGAATCTTGCCAGGGACCTCACTGAGATGATAAAATGGTGATGGCTCTCATATTTTGCTTTCATCTTGTAGATTTTGATTTAGGAATTATTTTTAACATACATATTTGGGAGCATGACTTTCTTCTGCAAACATCAGCTAGCTTTAAGAGAAAATAATCTGTTAGTTGTAATCTAAACTCAGAAACTAAGTGCAGCATGTTAATCCTGGCTATGTGATAAATAAATAAAATAAAAATAAATGATCCAGTTAAATCAATAGCACCATTTAGAGAATAAAAATGTCATTTTTAAAAACTTTTAATACATGAACTAGCTGCATTGGCTATAGTCACCCAGAGTTCAAGGATCGGTCAGCATTAAATACTAGCAGAATAATAAAATGAGTGATAAACTTTCTAAATGAAATTTCTTCTAAACATGAAGTCAGGGAAATACTGCATGAGTTGCAAAAATTCCTATAAAAATAATAATTTTCCAAAATATCTGGAAGCATGCATTTCTTAAAAAAGAAAAAAGGAACCAACTCAAGGCTTCTGGTTTACCAGACTCAATATACTGATTAAAACTGCTATGAACATTTATCATTGAAAGACTGAAAACTGATTTGTAAGATGTCATTTATGAATTTCCTAATGGGTGCCTACAATGCAATGCCTTACTTACTCTGTGTTTCTGATTTTTTTTTTTTTTCAGAGTAACTACCTGGAGCACAGCTTCCAAAGTCATGTGTAAAAAACTGAGGCACATTCACTTGATAATTATGTCTAAAGTGAAGCATATTATAAGTAGCCAAAATTCTGAAACCAGCAGAATTTTCCAGAAGATAAAGAATTTAAGAAACTGATAGACTATACAAAGTGCATAAAAGTAGAGCCCATTATTGATGGCTGCAGAGTCCAAGGAATTGCCATGGACATCCTTGTCTCAGAGACCTATTCAGTAACTAATGTTTATGATGGAGAGACAAAGTCATTTAGGGTATCAATAAAATATCCTAAATGCTGTCTGTGGGGACATGGAGATACATAATTCTATTTAGATAAGTTTCAACTATAATAATAAAATACTCCAAAATATTTTGAATATGAAGGAGAAATTATATTTATGCAGAAAAACCACTTCCACTCTATATAATTACAATTTCAGAAAAAATACCTGTAGACATTTATCCTCATTTTAATTTTATTTAGACAATTTGTACTTTCGCAAGCTATGTTTTACCAATTTAAGATCTTTAAATATGAAGACCATTTCAAAAATCTTATGCTCAAGCTAACGAAAGATGCTCTGTCATAGCAAGTCTTTTTCCATCTATATCCTCTCACTGATACAGAATCATTAGAAAAATGTTTCTATTAGATAAGCTACAAGAGTTAATGCCAGTTCCATAAAACTCAATATAATATTCCCATGATGACTTTCCTGGGCCTAGGATGCACTGCATTTTCAAGACAACTCATTTAGCACATACTTTAATAATTTAATAGTAGGAATTACTCGCACTTACCATGTAAGTATAGTTTCTCACTTTACTCTTTCTATAAATGAAAGTCTTCTCTGAAAATGAAGCTTATTCGTACCAACAGAAATAAGAATAAAGCAGTTTATTTTTTAAAGCAGTTTATTTAACAAATGTTTTAGGAAAGAACAGAATTGCTCAGTCAGATAACATCTGAAAAAAATAGCAACCTCTACATCAAGCTTTTCTTCCCAAATCACAGTGTCTTAAACACCATTTATATTTTGCTTTAGCATTATATTATATATTTATTAATTTCATTCAAATAAAAACTAATTTCTAAATAAGGTTATTTCACACTAACCAAGGATTTAATATTTATTATATTTTCTACAAATCACTATGGATTAAATTTTTCCTACAGAGAATGAAAAATGCAGTGATATTCTGAAATTTCAGAAGCATGACAAGAACATAAAATGATACCAATTTATTCTTCCCCACTAATATTTCTATATGACCCAGCAACAATGATTTGTTTCTTCCCCCACCCAAAAATATCTTCTTTATGATCTAGCAGTATGGTGCTTGATATATCAATGAGAACCTTCCATTCCTTTTGGCCATATTTTTAGAATATATCAGAACAGGTACTTACATGAACCACGACATTTACTCAACTGATTTGAAAACTTATATCCACATAAAACTGCCCATGAATGTTTACAGAGATTTATTTATAACTGCCAAAAACCCAAATGAACCAAGATCCTATTCAATAAGTGAACAGATAAGCCAGATATGATTCCCATATCGTAGGAAATAATTGAGAAGTAAAAAGAACTGGAGTTATCAAGGAAGAGAAAAACATGGAGTAATTTCAGATGAATATTTCTATCTGATAGGAAGAAGTCATTCTGAAAGTCCACATACTGCATAATTCCAACTATATGACATTCTACAAAAGGCAAAACTAAAAACACAGTAGATTCCAGTGGTTGCCAGCTGTTCAGAAGAGGCATGAGAGTTGAATAAGTGAAGCCCAGGGGATTTTCTAGGGCAGTAAAATAATCCTAAATGATACTGCAATGGTGGATACATGATACTATGAAAAAATAAACCTTAACATACGCAAATTTAAAAACATATTTAGCAACCAGATAAGTCTAGAATGGAATGCAGACTGTGACAAAAGAATCCACTGTACTATAGACAGATGAAACAATCTCACCGAAGAAGATAGAAGAAAAACGGCTAAGGTAAATAACTTTGAAATGAGTAGTCTAGAAGACTAAAAGCAAAGGGAACTTTACAGAAGCCCTGTCTTCTACTTGATAAAGATGTTTCCCATGATTATAAGGATCAGCAACTCTTCTTGATGAGAGAAGGCTGATCATCCATTAGAGTTGGATACATCAACAAAAAACATATTTAGTTTAATATAGGATTAATACAAAGAGAAATACTTTTAGATATACGTATACACATCTTTCTTGACTCATGATAGGGTTGCATCCTGATAAATTTATCTTAAGTTGAAAATATTGTAAGTTGTAAATATTGTAAGTATGTATGGGCACAGAATGGTTGTCAGTATGTCAACTGTTTACCCTCATGATGGCATAGTAGACTGAGACCTGTAGCTTGCCAGCATCATGCGAGAGTACAGTACACCATATCACTAGCCTGGGAAAACAGATCAAATTCAGAGTATGGTCTCTACTGAATGCACATTGCTTTTGCATCATTGTGAACTTGAAAAACTCTAAGTCAGATCATCATAATCATCATCAGATCATACTGAAACAGTATGAAGAAAAAGTAAGTATACTATATTGTAACCCAAAGTATAAAATAAATATCTATGGGTCCATATTGATGAACAAAGAAATAAAAAAAAAGACACAGAGACAGAGAGACTGACAGAGAGTGAGGAAGATGAGCTAAATTTATCATGCAAAAGAATTCTAACTCATTTATGTAGATACTCTACCTTGAAGGGGGTAGATTATGAGTCCTCACTCCTTAAATGTAGGTTGTGCACACTAACTTCCTTCCCAAGAGTCTGGCATGGAGTGTTTGGGGGGAACTTTACAGTAAAGAAATCCCACAAACACTACCTCACCTCAGTAAAGTACTGAAAAGTAAACCTAAAAGTGACGTCATACAGATAATAGGTAAACGTGATATGATATGGCAAGAATGTCACTTTAAATCTGTTGTCTTCAAACCCTATAATACTATTCTGAGGAAAGTATCAAGCCAATCTAAGGAACATTCTACAACATACCTGATCAGTACTCCTCAAAACTCTTAAAGTCACCAAAAACAAGGAAAGCCTGAGAAACTATTCCAACCAAGAGAAACCTAGGAAGCCTGATGAATTAACATAATATAGTGTTCTGGAAGAGGTTCTGAAACAGCAAAAAAGGTAAAATAAAATGAAATCTGAAGTGGTATGCATACACAGTGGACTATTACTGAGCCATCAGAAAGGACGATTACTTGCCATTTACAATGACGTGGACGGAGCTGGAGGGTATTATGCTAAGTGAAATAAGTCTGTCAGAGAAAGACACTTACATGGTTTCACTCCTATGTGGAATATAAGAAATAGCTCAGAGGATCATAGGGGAAGGGAAGAAAAATTGAATGGGAAGTCATCAGAGAGGGAGATGAACCAAGAGACTCTTAACTATAGGGAACAAACAGGGTTGCTGGAGGGGTGGGGGGGATGGGTAATTGAGTGATGGGCATTAAGGAGGGCACATGATATGATGAACACTGGGTGTTAAAAGCAACCGATGACTTACTGAACACTACGTCGGAAACTAAGTAGGTACTTTATATTGGCTAATTGAATTTAAATTTTAGAAAATGGAAAGCTGAAAAAAAATATAGACCTTAGTTAATAATGATATATATGGATACATGCTTCAAGAATCGTGACAAATTGGAGGAGGGGCAAGACGGCGGAAGAGCAGGGTCCCCAAATCACCTGTCCCCACCAAATTACCTGGATAACCTTCAAACCATCCTGAAAATCTACGAATTCGGCCTGAGATGTAAAGAGAGACCAGCTGGAACGCTACAGTGAGAAGAGTTCGCGCTTCTATCAAGGTAGGAAGACGGGGAAAGAGAAATAAAGAAACAAAAGGCCTCCGAGGGGGAGGGGCCCGCGAGGAGCCGGGCTGAGGCCGGGGCGAGTGTCCCCAGGACAGGAGAGCCCCGTCCGGTCCTGGAGGAGCAGGAGCTGCACCAACCTTCCCGGGCGGGCGGAAAGGGGCTCGCAGGGAGGTGGAGCAGGACCCAGGAGGGCGGGGATGCCCTCGGGCTCCCGGGGACACTAACAGACACCTGCGCCCCGGGAGAGTGCGCCGAGCTCCCTAAGGGCTGCAGCGCGCACGGCGGGACCGGAGCAGCTCGGAGGGGCTCGGGCGGCGGCTCCGCGGAGGGGGCTGCGGGGCGGGAGCGCGAATCCCACAGCGCAGGCCCCGGAGCACAGGGCGCCGGGACACAGCCCAGGATCCGGCCTCCCCCGGGACAGGCAGAGGCCGGGAGGGCCCAGGACAGCGAGGACGCTCCTGCCCGGAGCTGAGCAGATCAGCGGCCCCGCCCCGGAGCCTCCAGGCCCTGCGGACGGAGAACCGAGAGCCCCGGCCCGTAGTTCCTGCGGAGGCTGAATCCAGGCTTCCAGAGTTGCCATAGCAACTGCGGCTGTTCCTCCTGGGGCCCCACGGGGTAAACAACCCCCGCTGAGCCCTGCAGCAGGCAGGGGCAGAGCAGCTCCCCCAAGTGCTAACACCTGAAAATCAGCACAGCAGGCCCCTCCCCCAGAAGACCAGCTGGACGGACCAGTTCCAGGGGAAGTCAAGGGACTTAAAGTCTGCAGAATCAGAAGATACTCCCCCGTGTTTTTTTTTTTTTCTTTCTTTTTGATTTCTGATTGCTTCCCCCACCCCCTTTTTTTTCACCTTTCTTTCTTTTTTTTCTCTTTTTCTTCTCTTTTTTCCTTTTTCTTTTCTTTTTCTTTTTTCTCTTTCTCTTTCCTTTTCTTCTCTTTCTCTCCTTTTCCCAATACAACTTGTTTTTGGCCACTCTGCACTGAGCAAAATGACTAGAAGGAAAACCTCACCTCAAAAGAAAGAATCAGAAACAGCCCTCTCTCCCACAGAGTTACAAAATCTGGATTACACTTCAATGTCAGAAAGCCAATTCAGAAGCACTATTCTACAGCTACTGGTGGCTCTAGAAAAAAGCATTAAGGACTCACGAGACTTCATGACTGCAGAATTTAGATCCAATCAGGCAGAAATTAAAAATCAATTGAATGAGATGCAATCCAAACTAGAAGTCCTAACGACGAGGGTTAACGAGGTGGAAGAACGAGTGAGTGACATAGAAGACAAGTTAATGGCAAAGAGGGAAACTGAGGAAAAAAGAGACAATCAATTAAAGGACCATGAAGACAGATTAAGGGAAATAAATGACAGCCTAAGGAAGAAAAACCTACATTTAATTGGGGTTCCGAGGGCGCCGAAAGGGACAGAGGGCCAGAATATGTATTTGAACAAATCCTAGCTGAAAACTTTCCCAATCTGGGAAGGGAAACAGGCATTCAGATCCAGGAAATAGAGAGACCCCCCCCTAAAATCAATAAAAACCGTTCAACACCTCGACATCTAATAGTGAAGCTTGCAAATTCCAAAGATAAAGAGAAGATCCTTAAAGCAGCAAGAGACAAGAAGTCCCTGACTTTCATGGGGAGGAATATTAGGGTAACAGCAGACCTCTCCACAGAGACGTGGCAGGCCAGAAAGGGCTGGCAGGATATATTCAGGGTCCTAAATGAGAAGAACATGCAACCAAGAATACTTTATCCAGCAAGGCTCTCATTCAAAATGGAAGGAGAGATAAAGAGCTTCCAAGACAGGCAGGAACTGAAAGAATATGTGACCTCCAAACCAGCTCTGCAAGAAATTTTAAGGGGGACTCTTAAAATTCCCCTTTAAGAAGAAGTTCAGTGGAACAATCCACAAAAACAAGGACTAAATAGATATCATGATGACACTAAACTCATATCTGTCAATAGTAACTCTGAACGTGAACGGGCTTAATGACCCCATCAAAAGGCGCAGGGTTTCAGACTGGATAAAAAAGCAGGACCCATCTATTTGCTGTCTACAAGAGACTCATTTTAGACAGAAGGACACCTACAACCTGAAAATAAAAGGTTGGAGAACCATTTACCATTCAAATGGTTCTCAAAAGAAAGCAGGGGTAGCCATCCTTATATCAGATAAACTAAAATTTACCCCGAAGACAGTAGTGAGAGACGAAGAGGGACACTATATCATACTTAAAGGATCTATCCAGCAAGAGGACTTAACAATCCTCAATATATATGCCCCGAATGTGGGAGCTGCCAAATACTTAAACGAATTATTAACCAAAGTGAAGAAATACTTAGATAATAATACACTTATACTTGGCGACTTCAATCTAGCTCTTTCTACCCTCGATAGGTCTTCTAAGCACAACATCTCCAAAGAAACGAGAGCTTTAAATGATACACTGGACCAGATAGATTTCACAGATATCTACAGAACTTTCACATCCAAACGCAAATGAATACACATTCTTCTCAAGTGCACATGGAACTTTCTCCAGAATAGACCACATACTGGGTCACAAATCGGGTCTGAACCGATACCAAAAGATTGGGATCGTCCCCTGCATATTCTCAGACCATAACGCCTTGAAATTAGAACTCAATCACAAGAAGAAGTTTGGAAGGACCTCAAACACGTGGAGGTTAAGGACCATCCTGCTAAAAGATAAAAGGGTCAACCAGGAAATTAAGGAAGAATTAAAAAGATTCATGGAAACTAATGAGAATGAAGATACAACTGTTCAAAATCTTTGGGATGCAGCAAAAGCAGTCCTGAGGGGGAAATACATCGCAATACAAGCATCCATTCAAAAACTGGAAAGAACTCAAATACAAAAGCTAACCTTACACATAAAGGAGCTAGAGAAGAAGCAGCAAATCGACCCGACACCCAGCAGAAGAAGAGAGTTAATTAAAATTCGAGCAGAACTCAACGAAATTGAGACCAGAAGAACTGTGGAACAGATCAATAGAACCAGGAGTTGGTTCTTTGAAAGAATTAATAAGATAGATAAACCATTAGCCAACCTTATTAAAAAGAAGAGAGAGAAGACTCAAATTAATAAAATCATGAATGAGAAAGGAGAGATCACTACCAACACCAAGGAAATACAAACGATTTTAAAAACATATTATGAACAGCTCTACGCCAATAAATTAGGCAATCTAGAAGAAATGGACGCATTCCTGGAAAGCCACAAACTACCAAAACTGGAGCAGGAAGAAATAGAAAACCTGAACAGGCCAATAACCAGGGAGGAAATTGAAGCAGTCATCAAAAACCTCCCAAGACACAAGACTCCAGGGCCAGATGGCTTCCCAGGGGAATTCTATCAAACGTTTAAAGAAGAAATCATACCTATTCTACTAAAGCTGTTTGGAAAGATAGAAAGAGATGGAGTACTTCCAAATTCATTCTATGAGGCCAGCATCACCTTAATTCCAAAACCAGACAAAGACCCCACCAAAAAGGAGAATTACAGACCAATATCCCTGATGAACATGGATGCAAAAATTCTCAACAAGATACTAGCCAATAGGATCCAACAACACATTAAGAAAATTATTCACCATGACCAAGTAGGATTTATCCCCGGGACACAAGGCTGGTTCAACACTCGTAAAACAATCAATGTGATTCATCATATCAGCAAGAGAAAAACCAAGAACCATATGATCCTCTCATTAGATGCAGAGAAAGCATTTGACAAAATACAGCATCCATTCCTGATCAAAACTCTTCAGAGTGTAGGGATAGAGGGAACTTTCCTCGACATCTTAAAAGCCATCTACGAAAAGCCCACAGCAAATATCATTCTCAATGGGGAAGCACTGGGAGCCTTTCCCCTAAGATCAGGAACAAGACAGGGATGTCCACTCTCACCACTGCTATTCAACATAGTATTGGAAGTCCTAGCCTCAGCAATCAGACAACAAAAAGACATCAAAGGCATTCAAATTGGCAAAGAAGAAGTCAAACTCTCCCTCTTCGCCGATGACATGATACTCTACATAGAAAACCCAAAAGCCTCCACCCCAAGATTGCTAGAACTCATACAGCAATTTGGTAGTGTGGCAGGATACAAAATCAATGCCCAGAAATCAATGGCATTTCTATACACTAACAATGAGACTGAAGAAAGAGAAATTAAGGAGTCAATCCCATTTGCAATTGCACCCAAAAACATAAGATACCTAGGAATAAACCTAACCAAAGAGGTAAGGGATCTATAAAAACTATAGAACACTTCTGAAAGAAACTGAGGAAGACACAAAGAGATGGAAAAACATTCCATGCTCATGGATTGGCAGAATTAATATTGTGAAAATGTCAATGTTACCCAGGGCAATTTACACGTTCAATGCAATCCCTATCAAAATACCATGGACTTTCTTCAGAGACTTAGAACAAATTGTTTTAAGATTTGTGTGGAATCAGAAAAGAGCCCGAATAGCCAGGGGAATTTTAAAAAAGAAAACCATATCTGGGGGCATCACAATGCCAGATTTCAGGTTGTACTACAAAGCTGTGGTCATCAAGACAGTGTGGTACTGGCACAAAAACAGACATATAGATCAATGGAACAGAACAGAGAACCCAGAAGTGGACCCTGAACTTTATGGTCAACTAATATTCGATAAAGGAGGAAAGACGATCCACTGGAAGAAAGACAGTCTCTTCAATAAATGGTGCTGGGAAAATTGGACATCCACATGCAGAAGAATGAAACTAGACCACTCTCTTGCACCATACACAAAGATAAACTCAAAATGGATGAAAGATCTAAATGTGAGACAAGACTCCATCAAAATCCTAGAGGAGAACACAGGCAACACCCTTTTTGAACTTGGCCACAGTAACTTCTTGCAAGATACATCCACGAAAGCAAAAGAAACAAAAGCAAAAATGAACTATTGGGACTTCATCAAGATAAGAAGCTTTTGCACAGCAAAGGACACAGTCAACAAAACTCAAAGACAACCTACAGAATGGGAGAAGATATTTGCAAATAACATATCTGATAAAGGGCTAGTTTCCAAAATCTATAAAGAACTTATTAAACTCAACAGCAAAGAAACAAACAATCCAATCATGAAATGGGCAAAAGACATGAAGAGAAATCTCACAGAGGAAGACATAGACATGGCCAACATGCACATGAGAAAATGCTCTGCATCACTTGTCATCAGGGAAATACAAATCAAAACCACAATGAGATACCACCTCACACCAGTGAGAATGGGGAAAATTAACAAGGCAGGAAACAACAAATGTTGGAGAGGATGTGGAGAAAAGGGAACCCTCTTACACTGTTGGTGGGAATGTGAACTGGTGCAGCCACTCTGGAAAACTGTGTGGAGGTTCCTCAAAGAATTAAAAATAGACCTGCCCTACGACCCAGCAATTGCACTGTTGGGATTTACCCCAAAGATTCAGATGCAATGAAACGCCGGGACACCTGCACCCCGATGTTTCTAGCAGCCATGTCCACAATAGCCAAACTGTGGAAGGAGCCTCGGTGTCCATCGAAAGATGAGTGGATAAAGAAGATGTGGTTTATGTATACAATGGAATACTACTCAGCCATTAGAAACGACAAATACCCAACATTTGCTTCAACGTGGATGGAACTGGAGGGTATTATGCTGAGTGAAGTAAGTCAATCGGAGAAGGACAAACAGTGTATGTTCTCATTCATTTGGGGAATATGAATAATAGTGAAAGGGAATATAAGGGAAGGGAGAAGAAATGTGTGGGAAATATCAGAAAGGGAGACAGAACATAAAGACTTCTAACTCTGGGAAATGAACTAGGGGTGGTGGAGGGGGAGGAGGGCGGGGGTGGGGGTGAATGGGTGACGAGCACTGAGGGGGACACTTGACGGGATGAGCACTGGGTGTTATTCTGTATGTTGGTAAATTGAACACCAATAAAAATTAATTTATTAAAAAAAAGAATTGTGACAAATTTACTATACTAATACAAGAAAAATTAATAAGGGAAACTTGGCAAGGGGTATTTGGGATCTCTGTGTACTATCTTTACTACCTTTGCATAGGTCTAAACTAAAATAAAAATATTATTAAAATTATTTACAAAGGGTACACACAAATACCCACATAATGGTAATATGCCTCACACATAGTCACGCCAATGTCATTCAACATTCTAAAGTAATTTATAACATTGTTATTATATCATGTAATGATATTACTCTATGTGTGATAGAGTAATGTGTGAGCAATTAAAATTCCAGGCTTTAAGGTGATCTTATTGTAAACAATGAATACAACTCATTCAACATAGATTTTTTTTTTTGTACAGCTTAACTAAATTACTGCCAACAATTCATGTGCATATTATTAATTACAAGAAATTATGAGCTTTTGAAAAAATACTAAATTGCTGATGAAAATGAACTATATCTAATTATGTCCTCAGTCTACTCAATGAGCTTGTATTTTATTTGACGTTTATGAACTTCAACTGAATATGGATAGCATGTTTCAAATCAATCTTACCATAAAGTGAATATTGAAGATTGATTATTTTGTTAATTTAGTGGACACATTTGAACTGTGTTGAAGAAAAAATTTCCCTGACACTTTTGATGTTTTTTTTTGTATATTTTTTATTGTTTTTTTCTGTATTTTTGTTTTGTTTTATTTTTTTATTTTTTTAATTTTTTTGTTTTTTTGGTATATTTTTTTTATTGGAACTTGTTCATATTTGAAGAAGACTTATTCAGGCCTATTGTGATAGGTGTCAAGACTATTACAATGCAAGAGAAGAAACAAGCTCAAAGACTAATAATGCAACAAAGCAAAAGTAAGGATTTATAGCCAAGGCGTATAGATAGAAAATTACTAAGAGGAATTATCAAGGATCGGGAGATTCTTATTAAACCAACTTAACAAATCTCTTGCTGAAGGCAGGCCAGGATGAAGAGATACCAAGGTGAGAGATTAGGGATTAGGAATTTGATCAGATACTCAGGGTAAAAGATTGTCCTTTTTGGCGGGTAGGGGGGTAGAGGTAGGTAGCAATTTAGAAAGCAAAGGAACTTACATACAAGGCTCATCTTGGATAGCCTTCAGAAATAGATTTCTACCCCTTTCGCTAGAATCTTAAAAGTTTAAATGAGGTCTTAGAAAGGTTCAGTCACATACAGTATCCAGATGGTCTCAACAACACACTGCTCTCTCAAGACCATGTCTTGAAAACAGTTTCCACTGTGGGAATAGGAGGCAGAGCATATATCTAAGAACAGAGGGGGAAACCTCCAATTGTTTGGGTCTAGCTGATGTGTCAACTAGAAGTTACAACTTCTCAATTATTTCCTTCAACAAGATGTCGAAATATATATGGGAAGAAGTAATCCACTGGATGGGGCCAGGCAGGACAGAGGAAATAGCAGTAGCAAAGACAGGAAAGCATAAAACTATATGCCATGTTCAGTAAGAAAGAAGTTCTTCTGTGCCTTGGATACAGAGTGGATGTTGGGGAATCATGGGAGAACTCACAAAGGGGAGGGTGCACAGGATTACAAAAAAAAAAACCAAAAAACTTTGTATCCTCCTAAGGACTTTGAATTTTGCTAGTAGGCTTCTAATGACAATTTTATCTAGTGTGTTCATACTTCAGACATTTATATACCATATATCATCTGCGCAACTTTTGCTACCACTATACACTATTATTTAGTTGATTTTTTTTTTTTTTTTTTTTTTGTAAAGGATTCTCTTTAAACTGATTTAGCAGAGCCATTGCTACAAATGAACTAAGCAGGCCAAAGCCCGGAGGACAAGACAGGTTAAAAGAGAGTTCAGAAGGACCTGTCTTAACTTTACTCAATAAAAGAGTTTTCTCAACTGTAACAACAATTTTCATATTCATATTAACTTAGTTAAGACAATATATGAGGCACATTTGTTATTTATGAGGTGACTTCAAAGACAATTTCATGTTTTCAATCCAGGCTAACCATAGCCACTATCAGTCTACTTTTAGACACAGATAAAAACTGTCATTAGGTTTATATTTAATGTATATTAAGAAATATATGTTCCTTTGAGAAATATAACTTCTCATAAGATATTAGAAAACCATGTAATCATCTATTTTAATCACAAAAACATTCTAAGGAGAGCCAGCCACCCAACATCTGTCTTGCCCATCAGCCTGCCCAAACCACACACAGGACTCTAGGTTCCTGCCTAGGGATACTTTTCCAGCTCTCTGTCGTGGCAGTACTTGCAACAGTGACCCGCTCCCTACAAATGCCTGCTGCCAGCCTCGTTTGATATGTGCCACAGGGGACTGTTGCAGCTGTGCCCCAGGACTATGGAGTGGCACTACTGAACTACCTAGTAAAATCTTCTCTGTAAGCCAGTGGGCTGCAACCACAGCTTAAGAAGGTTTGTACTTCACCTCTTATGCATTCCTACATCCTTTCCTTCAGCCTTAAAGTATCAGTTATTTTTATTTTTTAGCTGAAGTATAACTAACACACTATAACTATTATATTAGTTTCAGGTGTACAGTATCATGATTCAACAACTCTATACATTTCTCAGTGCTCACCAAGATATGTGTACTCTTAATCTCCAGGGTATTTTTCAGAGTTCTCTTTCCATTTTAATTGTTACTTTCTTATCAAAGCTTAATAATCCTTTAGGTGTTTCTCTGTTTAAAGTGGTATATGTTTTTCTCTTTCCTGACTAGGTCAGAATTGATAATGCACTCTAAGACTTCCTCCCTCAGAACTTATAAAAAATAGAAGATGAATGAATGGATGGATAAAACAAAGGACAGATATGAAGACAGAGAGAAAAACAGATATAGATAGATACATGATATTTACACATATATTTTATCACTTCCTATTTTGCAAATGAAATGCAATATTTATTAACAAATTGAATCAAATACAATGAAATTAATTTTGATTTACCACTTAATTCCCTAAGCACCTATATAAATAATTCATACATTTGAGAACTATAAATTAGATGTAGAAAAGATTTAGTTAGAAAATTTTCAATGTCTGCATAAAAAATTCAAGACTTCAAAATTATTCAAAATATTTACTCTTATTTATTAGAGAAAATTCCCATTATTGACCCTTTGGAATGAGAATTTCTTTCTCTTCATGATTCAAAATAATAAGTAGTTCATATTTATGGACATACTGGGAAAGAATATAAAAACAGCAAAAGGTAGACCTTCACTAATTTCCCTGAGATCAAGAAATGAATGTGCCACTACACTGTTTATTCTGTACTACGTAAAAGCAGATCTGTTCTTCGTACCAAAGTAGGAAATGTACATATCTTAATTACCTAAGTATTAAAAATACATTTCATTTTGATGTATTCAATCAGAGCTGATTATTAAATTCACTTAATTATGAGATTTATTCATCTTGAAGAAAGTTTAATATAAAGACTACACTCTAAGGAGAAAACATTACATTAGAGGATTTATTTGGAGAGCAAGTAAAATGAATCCATATGATTAAAATCTAATTACAAGTATACCAAAACCTTCATTACTACTACTTACCCATATTAGCATAATCAAATTTTTTTAAGTAAAAGCTTATTCTCTTTTTAAATTTTATTTTCAACACACCAGTGGAATTTAATTCAAGCAGAACCAAATCTTGATTAATAATTGTAAAGTATCTCAAAATTTCCCAGAGGGTCTAATATTTGTAAAGCTATAAATTAATTATAATATTACACAGTATTAACTATCAAAAGTATGACTAAGTTAGAAAGAAAGGATTAGATTATTTTTCCCAAAAGATAAGAAGCATACCTCCAGTTAGGAAAGGAAAAACTTTTTAATGTTATTTAGAACACAAATTTCTAAACATCCAACATTCTCTAAAGTGTGTACTGAAACCCTTTATGGTAGGGATCTCTTTTAATCTTTGTGGTAACAAATATTCATGAAAATACTACTGACAAATTATTAATGTTAAAAAAATGAATTTTTAAAAAAATCATCATATGTGTTCTGTAATTAAAGTTTACACAAGTTAAGACTTCTACAAAGACTGTTGATGAATGTATTTATGTGGGTGATAAACCAAATTTCTGGGAGTGAGATATAAATTGGGGAGAATTCAAATATACAAAAAAAATGAATAGTAGCCACTGATTTTTGACCATTAAAAGGCAGAATCTGTTTCTAAAATATAAACTTTAGCAGTAAAGATCAAGAAAGCAAATTTTATGAATTGGCCAATTTTTTTCTACTACTATTAGCTATGATTCAGTACACATAATGCAGAAAACTTTATAAGCCATGTTTAAGGAACACTGTGGTATGTTGATATCATTCAAACTATCTTTTGGGAAAAGGTTAAAAATATATGGCTTCAAGTTCCTTTCAATTTTGTTACAGTGTGATAGATTTATTAGCAAGTTAAGTATTTATTTGCATGAAATTTAAATTTAATAAAGGAAGAATCAAGCAGCTGAAGCAATTGTCTTCAAGCAGCTGAAGACAATAATGACATCTATATGATGTCATTTCCTTAGAATAGGAGAAAGAAATCTTATGAAGTCAGAATGAGAGGTGAAGCCCTGTGCGATTTTCCTATTCTAGTAAAGTCTCAATTGGGGATAAACTGTAACTGTAAGGTCTAGTGATTTTCCCAAGACTGCTTTTCAAGAATGGTGAAGTTGAGTTAGTGGAGTTGGGTCACCCCTCACTCCATTATAATAGGATCCATCACTTTGAGTTACAGCCACGGAAACTGAAAGAGATACATTTCTGACTAAGAAACGTTAAAGCCACTATAGACAGCCATGTAAAATATCTATATAAAATATAAAAGACAGTTAAATATTTCACGTATGTTATGTGCCCACAAACAGCTAATGTACATTTATCCCAACATACTTATGAGATAGTCACAACTAATATTTTGTTAAATGCTTTTTGCAGTTAAGGAAATTAAATTTATAAAACATTATATTAAAATTTCCAGTAAATGACAGAAGCACAATCTGTTTGACTTCAAAGGCAATTCCCTGAAGATTTACAGTTTTTATTTCTATTTCAAGTTCACTGAGGTATAATCACATACAAGAAAATTTAGCCTTTATAAAGTATGAGTTTTACTTACAGTTTCCTATTGTTCATGACAGTATATAAAAACAGTTAATTCTATGGATCCTGTATTCTTCAATCCTGCTAGGACTTTTTAGTTTTACGAGCATTTTTTAAAAATTTATTTATGATAGTCACAGAGAGAGAGAGAGAGAGAGAGAGGCAGAGACACAGGCAGAGGGAGAAGCAGGCTCCATGCACCGGGAGCCCGACGTGGGATTCGATCCCGGGTCTCCAGGATCGAGCCCTGGACCAAAAGCAGGCCCCAAACCGCTGCGCCACCCAGGGATCCCCTACGAGCATTTTTATACCTGCTTTCTCCTCCTCCTCCACTCCCTCCTCTCTGATCCCATTTACATAAAGTGCAAAACAAGTGGGAATAATTTATGCATTTGGGATATACACTTTGTTTTATCCTTGGGGTGAACAGTGATTGGAAGGTTCATGAGACTGACAGTAATGTTCTCTTTCTTCATCTGAGAGCAGGTGTGTTCAATTTGTAATGACATCCATTAAGCATTATATTTATTTATGTTTCTCTACATGCATACTATTGTTCAAGAAATAGTTTTAAAAATTAAAAAATGTGAAGCTGATACTGCCATATTTACATATTCCTCCAAAACACCACCAGTAACTACGGGGTATACAGCTTCATAAACACCAATCTCGCATTCATAGGAAAACTTTTAAAAGCTGAAAAAAAAAAAGCTGCAGGTAAATAACATGGCATGTTAACTACATTGGAATTAATAAAATAAAATAAAGCTGCAAGTAGGGTTTATACCCTGAAAAAAATTAAAATAAATTTTAAGATAGTTTAAGAATCATTACTATTCATTTCAAAAAGATAATGTATCATAGTCTACTACACATTAGATTTATTTACTCTATCATGTCTCAAATTTCTCAAGTATTCCATATTTTTCCTGATAAACAAAACTGAAACTAGATTGGGTGCCATGCAATAGATTTAGACTTCTAATTCATATATTATGTGACATGTGAAGCATGGAGCATTTTCATCATGTAGATTAGTTTTGAATATAGTAAAATAATCAAATTTCCAATAGACATGAAACTTGGAAGTAGATAATATTTTTGACGTGTGACTAAAGTGAATATAAAGGGAACCATTTAAAAGAAAAATAAAGATTATAAAAATAAAAACTATAATTTGAAATAGGTCATGGCTGGGGAAAAAATGCAGTTTCCCTTATTAACTTTGTGGGTTTTAACTTAGTGCTTCTTCAGCTCCAGTTGGCAGTCTTTCATTCCTGCTTTCTCACCTACAATTCTTTAGACTACCTAGTCTAATGCTAGTATCCACAGGACTACTCAGACTCCTGAAAACACACTATATAGTTATTTTTGCTGGCACTTGCTTGTGTCTATATAACCTGATGTAATATTAGTATATGCCAGGTTCAATCCAAGTATCAGTTTGAGCTCACCTACCACTTGATGATTTAGAGAAAACTAATTTTAAGTATCAATTTTATCATCTGTGCAAATATGGAATCCTTTCCAGAAACTTTTTTTTTTTCTGTCTCTGCTCCAGTGTGTGTTCATAGTGATGTCTTGATTTTGCTCCATGAAATCCTGTAAACATAAATTGGCTCCTTTGCTGGTTTACGGTAAAAGAACTAGCCTAAAAATAGTTTGAACATTTTTACTAGGACTCGAAGAATTTCAGAAAGATGTTAGGTCACAGCGTTCTACAATTTCGCTGGCTTCTACTTCACATTCTGATGATGCCGTGGTGAGATGTGTTACACAAGCGGTATGTTAAGGCAACGCTGGTGAGGAAAAATGAGGCAGAAGCTGTCAGAAGTTTGTGGAGACATCAGACCACAATGCAGTTCTGGCCGTTGTGAAGAAGAGGAAAGGAGAAGGATTGGGTGGAAGAATGTTGTATCACACTGGAGGCCAAGGAAAGCAGGCAAGACCGACCAGGAGTCATTGAACCAAACTTGCCCATCAGAGCAATCCTGCCTCTCCCAAGAATAGGGCTGCCTTAGTCTCCCTGTTATACCCGGTCACTCACTTGTAGCACCCCTGGGAAAGACTGAAGAGGCCGAAAGGCAGTGATGGATTCAGAGGGGAGCAGCTCGGGGCATCAGACACTGGTACTCTGTGTATTAAAAGATCTGAAGGGCATGTTTTCCCACCTGCCAGAGCTCACCCCTGGTACTGCACAGAGTATCTACACATGTATGGGAAGGAATGATCTCATGGGCCTGGTTTCCTAAAAGGAATATCACAAGAGGGAGGTCGGTGAGGTCGACTATGGCTCCCCCATTACCACCGTGTATTTCAGGATGACAATGGGTGTTTGTCGTCTCCCTGCCCCACTGTCCACTGAAAAAGTCTCTCTCTCTGAGCAGACTTAAGCTTCCCTGGAAACTCTTCATAACTAAGCATCAAGCATGTGGGTCTGTTTCCATTCCTGCCAAGTCTAGCTTGAGCAAGAATCCTGCGAAGCCACACTTGACATGTCACCCTTGACATCTGACCAACTTCCTCATCTCTTACCTTTGATGTATTGGGGTTGCTTTAGCGAGATTCTCCTTACCCTTGGTAGTTTCCCATCTGTTGACCCTCCTCCCTCTCTTCATTGGCTATCAAGCCCCAGCTGTCTTTGCTATGTTGGGAGTTACAATTACTCTCTCTCCCCTACTGTAACACACTTGAACAAAGTCTTCCTTACCATTCTAACATGTGTCAGAATAATTTTTCCCCTCTCCTCCTCAACTACCACCTGGATAGGTTTGGGTGGCTTACTTGGTGGCAAACAAAACCTTCGTCTCTAGGAGCATTTCATTATTGTAAACTTCTCAGATTGCAGTCCCATGTGTCCATTCATAGTTACTCTGGGGAGAGGGGGTACCAGGAGGTATCTACCTGATCCCTGGAGTTTCACATGTACCCATAATCTCCATTTTATATTAAAAAAAAAACCTGACCTCTCTTAACAACCAGTGTCCATTGCCTTTGCCAGTACTGTGACCCCTCTTCTCACCTGCAAGTTTCCAGGCTCAAGATCTCCAAAGGGCCCTAAAAGCATCCCATGGAACCTTGCAAGAGTTGCTTGCTTACATTTTAAATCCTTGTTAGGACAAAGCTTCCAACCCTGCAGAAGCCAGAGCAGGGATATAGTGTGAGACGGGCAATCGGCTAAAAAAAATTCTATGTTCTTTCTTGTAAAACAAACAAACAAACAAACCTTCCAGGTTTTCAGGCATTTGACAGTTAGTTGGACCCATGTAACTAATTCTGACCACTGAATGTCCTGAATCTCTTCCAGACCAAACCAGTGAAAGTCCTGCCTGCTGCACTGATGTTCCAAATGGTTCAGATACAAAGATCAATCGGTTCAAGTCATATTTGATATGGTGGTTTGATTACATTTGAGGTTTAATTTGTAATATTAGCCCAACATAATCTGAGTAATATATGTCTAAGGATTTTTAAACAGAATTCACTATCAATGTTTTTATAGGAGTTTGTAAAAGTGTCTATCTATAGGCATATATATGCATATATACATATACTAGTATAACTAATATGAAAAATACATTGAAATATTATTTTTCCTCAGAAAATTTTGCTCTTCATATCAAGCTGACATATTTGTTCATATTGTGTATATAAAATAGATATAGTATTGCTTTTGTGTATGTGTAGAGTGAAGATCTGGAACCTCACAACTGTGATTTCAATATCCAGAATGGGCAGGTAGGTTGATACCTTCCTCATTTCAAGTTCCATTGATGGGCTCCCTCTTACACTATGACTTAATATAATTTTCTGAGATAGGATCAGATTGTTCCTGCTTACCTGCATAAAACTGAACTGTCCTTGAAGCACCTGGATGGCTCAGTTGAGTGACAGGCTCTTGATTTCGACTCAGGTCATGATCTCAGGGTTGGGATAGAGCTCCACCCTCAGCGGAGAGTCAGCATGAGGATTCTCTCTCCTTTCATTCTGCCCCCCCCCCCGCCCGGTTACGTTCTCAAATAGTCTCAAAAAAACAAAACAAAAACAAAAACCTGAACTGACCTTGATTCAGAGTCCACATTAATCCAACCACCTGTGACCCAAAAAAGGTCATTTGGTATAAAGTCAATCTGGTCCTTCAGTAGTCACTGTGGATGGGGCATTTTCCCAGGGGGGAAAAATGGTCTAGACTAGCCAGGCACTCTAGACTATTTTCCTTCACCATTTAACTGAATATTCAGTAGAACACTTTATCTTCCAAAATAGTGTGGGGGAGATTACCATTCATGGTCTCACCTCTCACTTTTCCTTACATATAATTGCATTTCAACCACAACTCTCTAATATCACCCCACTCGGCAACTCCAAGTTTTTTCTTTGATTTCTCTTCAAATTTTCCAGGTACTTTTAGGCATTACCATCAAGTATTGATCAATACTTTCTTTTTGATTTTGTCGCGGATACCTTGCCACCTACGATGAGCAGTATTATTTGTCAAGTGAACAATACGTTATTTATTCCAACAACTAGAGTATGGTTTATAAGTATTCAGACAATTTAAATCAGATGGATTTGGGAACCCTGGGTGGCGCAGCGGTTTGGCGCCTGCCTTTGGCCCGGGGCACGATCCTGGAGACCCAGGCTCGAGTCCCACGTCAGGCTCCCAGTGCATGGAGCCTGCTTCTCCCTCTGCCTATGTCTCTGCCTCTCTCTCTATCTCCCTGTGTGACTATCATAAATAAATAAAAAATTTAAAAAAATGCTTTAAAAAAATCAGATGGATTTTTACAAGCAAAACCTTAGTAAATTTTATTTCAAACACTCGACTGCCAAGAGCTATTAGATCTGAAAGCAATTATCTTTTAGAATACTTTTTGTCTAATTCATGCAGTGTGTCATGCCACCTAAGTCATGCCAAACAACACCCAAACTCCATCCAGGACAGAGTATCAGTGTAGCATACAAATGTGTCCCTAACTATAAACTAAGTGACAGCATGTTTTGCCATGATAACCGTTTTAGCTTCAATTAACCACAAATAACAAATTAGGCAACAAGTCCTCAAAATGTGTTCCTATGAACAGCATCATATTGCATGTGTATTTATCTGTCATTTTCCCTTGCCCCCAGAATACAGCCTCAATGATTTTTGCAGAAAAGAATGCTGAGTAATTTTGACCAAATATTATGTGTCATAATATTCAGTTGAGAAAGCACTGTACAGTTTCAAGGGCAAAAAGTAAAGTCATTAAGTCTCTGAAACCTGCAAGATAATTTGAATACTGGTGTTCCCTTTGTTGTAGCCAAACAGAAAATAGTCTTCATTATTAAACATTCTTCTATCACTAGCAATAATTACTTTTTAATTAATAATTTTAAGTTAATGATGTACTGTAGAATAAAAAGCAGACTAATGTCACAGTAACTGACAAACTGCACTGCCAGTTTTCCTCGTGTTATTATGCAAACCATGCACTTGATGCTAAAAACACACTGTGTAGTAATTTTAGAGATAAAATTTAATACACAGAAAGTGATCTTGACTATGTTCTTGACTTCAATTTTTTTTTTTTTACAAAGATAATGGCAATTCTGCAGTTGGTTTAAAGCATAGAACTGTACGAAGAGACAGCCCTTGAGAGAGCATTAATAAATACTCTTGCCCCTCAGAGAAAACTACAGGGAAATAATTTCAGAAGATGAACTATCCCGTGCTTTCAGAAACTGACAAAGCAGATTCGACAAGCTCTTTAAAAACTCTGACTTCCAAAAGATCCAATCCTCTCTGTCCTATCACTCGTGTTTCATACCACTGATTAAGTCTATTTTCTTTTATTCCCTTTGTACTTTAATTGTAAAGAATTGCATTTTTCCCCAGCCAAATGATTCTAGGTCATCTGACATGTTATATGAACAGGCTAATTCCTAAATCAACTTGCATTTTTTAGATGACTACAAACTTTGGCAACTGCTGAGAACTAAGGAAGACACAAACAATATTTGATACAATACTTGACTTTGAGAAATTGATACTCTTGAGGGCAATATGTATGCAAATGGAGTACTAAAGATCTTTTACAGCAAATAAATGACCTATAATTCAATATAACCAGATTCCAAATATATTTTAAATAAAATAATCTCTATGAAAAGTTAGCAAGATGAGAAATATGTTGTTGGGAATTATAAAAGCAGCCTTCCTGGATCTTCCCTGCCCACCCCACCCCCACCCCCAATCATTTGGAACTGGAAATAATCCTTCAGTAACCAGCAAATTACTTTCAAGTGAAGAAGGGGAAGAGAAAACATTTGATGTGTGAAAGGAAAGCAGAGATACACTCTAAGTTCTGTATAGATAAGGGGTAATTCACGTCTAGGATATTGCTGAATAGTGGAAAGAACAGTAGGATAGCTTCAGAGGAGTTTAGTATGACTGGAATGAAGAGTTTGATCTCATAGGAAATGAAAGATAATAGCAGGTTCTTAAGTGAGAAAGTCACTCTTTCGTAGCAATGCTTTTGGCATCACTTTACAGATTTCATTCCAAATAATTTCCATGTAATTAAAATTGGACCCTAGCTTTTACTAATTTCTGGTTATGAAAAATACCCCCAAAAGAAAAATTAATTTCTTCTTCATTTATCTATTTAGAAACATCTATTTCAAGCGTACTTGAATAAAATGAAAGACATGAGGTTCTATGCCAGTTAATCTAGTATATAATCTTCTAAAGAAAGCTAAAAGTTTAAAAAGTATATAATGAGATACAAGATAATATTTTTAATAAAACTGACTGAAAAACTTAATAGGTATCAATGTGAATGTTCTGAGACAGGGAGAGTAGAATCTAAGTAAATAAAATGTGTCTTTAGGACTTCTTAGAGGAAGAGAACAGTTTCCTTCAGAAGAGTTGTATAAACAATGCGTAGTCAATATTCTGAATTGCCTTTAGATGCTACTACTTGTGTTTTTGGAACTAAAACATTTTTATTGAGTAATTATTTTAATGAAATAGTTATCCTGAAATACTACATAGACTGTTTTGGAGCTTTGTGCTTTTTTCTTTTACAAAATTATATTCACCTATTTTCTGTCATTATTTTAAACAAGTAAAACAAGTAATTTATTACTTATCCCAGTCTTTTAAATGACAGAAAGCATATTAGCAAAAAGTTTTTATAGACATCAGAAATACATTTCTGACACATTACTAAATGGTTCAAAAATATATATTTAATGCCTGGCTTTCAAGGTATGGTCTCAAGATCAGCAATATCAACCTCATCTAGAAATTACTGAATGAAAAACTAAGGGGATAGGACCTACCATTTGTTTTTATAAGCCTCTGAGGGTAATTCTGACGGAAGTTAAAATTTGAGAACAACTTACATTACTGTGTTACATCTAAATGTTGTATTAATAAGATATTCATATTTTGCATTAATGACATCTTATCCTCTTTTGAAAACTTAGTATAATGTTGTTATAATCTTTTTTCCCACAGTAATGTATTTTATCTGCCACGCCAATACCCCTTTCATGAGACATTTAAATTTTGCATGGCATTGGGTCGATCTAAAAGTTTTATGAGTAACAAATATGCTAGAAGTACAGGATATGCGTAAGTTATAAAAATTACAGAAGTCTTGATTAACATATCGCCTACATAGAAAATATATGATTCTATTTTATAGAAGATAAATGTTAGCTTAAGCCAGTATACCTGACAAACATGAATATATGACAAACACACATGACAGTATACATTTGCCAAAATTATTAAATCATACATATAAAATTGTTTAATTTTATATGTAAATTTTATCTCAATAAAAGTGATAAAATTGTAAAGTATTACTTTCCCAGTACACATAAACCCCTCTCTCCCATATTTACACATCTCACAGAAATTCATTTCATCTTGAGTCAAATGTTATTTCTAAATTATATCATAGATTTATCAACCTAGATGAGCCAGGCAAAGGCAGTCCTGGAAACATTCCAAATTTGATAAATAATTTAGCTTGTGAATATGACAAAAGTAAAGCAAGCTGCCCTAAAAAAAGTTAAACCCTAGCCATTTCAGAGAAATCAGGAAATTATTCTATTTCTTATTGATGCTAACATAATGACTCCATGAACAGAGAGATTAGCATGCTCCTTAATAGGGATAGAAAAGTCCTTATAATACATAAACTGTTTAAGCATCATCATCCGCTTTGTGACACCAAAGATGTGCCTACAGGAAATTCATGGGCTTTTAAGTCAAATGGAAATGATATTTAACACACACTTTAACATGTTATAATTTTGGTCAAATTACTAAATCTCTTTCAGCCTTATTTTCATATTTGTATGTTTAGACTAAATGTATTAATATCAGTGTAGGGGGACACCTGGGTGGCTCAGCAGTTTAGCACCGCCTTCAGCCCAGGGCATGATCCTGGAGGCCTGGGATCGAGACCCACGTCAGGCTCCCTGCATGGAGCCTGCTTCTCCCTCTGCCTGTGTCTCTGCCCCTCTCTCTACGTCTCTCATGAATAAATAAAATCTCAAAAAAAAAAAAAAAAAGCATCAGTGTAGTACCTAGCATAATAGTAGGTACTCAAAAAAAGGAAAATTCATGGCCACTTTTCTTTAGCGGGTGCCATGTGCCTCTATAGTTCTCCCCCCCTCCCATCCTCATTAATTCTGATATAACATGATTGGCAATTGCATTCTGTTCTTCTCTCACATCCTGAAATAGGAATGACTCACAACTTCTTAGTTTTTATCTTTGGTGAGGACTGGTAGGCTTGAAGCAAAAAGGAGAGAAAGCAGGTAGATAAGGGCAAGTTCTCTGCCTTCAGTATTTTCTATTCCCAAATTCCAGTACTGAGCCAGTGAAATGGATACCAATTTGTGAGGTGATTGCTGGAATTGCTGCTGGGCCCCTGGAAGTCCCCGGCAGTTCCTGGAATCAGAACAATTTCCATGCATAAAGAAAGAAACCAGAGTGGAGAGTTACCTCCAACCAACGCCCATAGATAGCCACAGTCAGAATGGATCTAATCTGCCCAGCCACACCCCTAGAAATTCCAAAGGAATATGTGCACAGGCTCATTCAGTCCTTTTATTAACCTTACAATAACTGCATCTCTATTTTTCATAATGGAGCTTTGTGGACTCTTCTTGTTAAATTATGATAGAATCTTACTGTATGTGATAATGTACTGATCATCCCTTTTTATTTTCTGTTTTTTTTTTTTTTTTCTGATGCTGTCACATCTTGGGGCTTTGCTGACCCTAGAGAGACTGCCCCTCCCAGGACTAAGTTAATTCCTAGAAGTAGTAAAAGAACACCCTGGAACATGGCTTTCGTGTGCAAAATAATCAATTCTGAGCTTATACCCACACCTCCTTTATAGGGTTCTTATACTCAAAACCACTACTCTGCTCTATTCAGTCCAGGGCCAGGTGCCAGACAACTAGAGATAGCCTCTATCCTGGGAGCCCACTGACATTATTTAAATTAGCTAATCTTAATCCTGCTTTGTCCTGCCTTTGTCCTGCCTTGCCTTGCTTTCCCCAGGGAAACCACAATAACAATTCTTGCCCACATTTCCCTATCATTCCCTGTGCCCCATAACTCAGGTGCTTCCCTGTGGGGTCACCTGGACAGCAGGCATGGCAGGTATGCCGAGACCTCCTCTTGGGAACTATGAGTAACAATCTTCTTAAAGGTGTCATGATCTGTTGAATAGTAATAAAATCTGAACCTCACCATACCCGAATAGTAATAAAATCTACATTTTAAAACAAATGACAAGATATTTAACCAGTACTTCTCAAACTTTAATATGCAAAAGATCACATGGACATCTTGTTAAAATGCAAATTATGAATCAATAGATCTGCAGTTAGACTTGCATGTCCAACAAGATGATACCTAAGCTTCAAGTGTATGGACCACACTTTCTATAGCAAAGGACTAAACTAGAAATATTGTTTCAATATTCTGTTTTATGTGAATTTTGACTAATTATTTTACTTCTTCACAAATGGTTTTCCTTCCTTAAACAGTGAAAATAAAAAAAAAGCCTACCTAATAAGGTATCATTAAGCTATCATTACATGTAAACCTATGAAAAGTATAAACTGCCATGTATATTATTTTAGAATATAAACTACTTGTATTTCACCCTTAAATACTATGGAAATAGCAATTTACACTTGGAATGCTTGTTATGGATTTTTAAAATATCTGTTTATTAAAGTAAATCTCCAAAGATCAGTTCCCTTTAACATTATTTATTTTCAAATAAAGTTGAAGCTAATAAAATTAAAACTTTCTAGACATATACTAATGGTGATCCTCTAATTCAGAAAGATCTTCAAAATTAAATGTGGTTTTGAGGTTTTGTTGTCCAGAGCACAAAGTGATGCAAAGTATAACTACAGTTAGCCCATAAACAAGGCAATGATTAGGGATTAGAGTTAGGATTAGGGATTAAGGATGTCAAACCCCCTACAGTCAAAAACCCTGATATAACTTTGACTTAACTACCAACAGCCTACTGTGGACCAGAAGCCTTAACAGTAATAGAAAGTCAATTATCACAAATTTTCTATGTTCTATGTATTCTATACTGTATTCTTACAATAAATATTTGTAAAAACTAATTTTTACAACATTTATAATATCATAAATGTTTTAATGTGTAAGTTCAAAGGCACAAAGAGATTTTAAAACATTTTGTTCAGTATGCGGTTGTTTTCTGAAGTTCTGCATAATGAAAACACTTTAATTTTTAAGTTCTGTGCAGCAAGTATTTCAGCACTACCCCATACTAACTATAATAATTTAATTTTCCTGACTTGTCTTGTGATGAATTATAGAAGTAGCAGTAACATGCTGCTCTTCAAAACAATGGGAGTATATTTATGATACAGAAAACTGTTTAATTAGTCTCCTTTTTCAAGATTAATTACCTGTCAATTAGTTAAACCATCCTTCTGAAAACATGTTTTTTTTTTTTTGTGGTAGTCATTTAAATCATAAGTTTACTCTTAAAGATATGAGGTGCTATAAATCTTGAAAACATTTAATGTCATATTTGCTATGTTGAAAAGAAAAAAACAGCCCACATTTCAGGAAAAGTCCTCAGAACCTATCTATATTCAAGAGAAAATATTATGTAAAGGTTTTAGGGGTCAATTATTTTGATTAAGTTGTACATTAAGTTTAGTTCTTAATTAAAAGGTGAAATATTTCCTCTATAGCATAGGGCCATTCTTCATTTAATATTGCTTACAATATTGCTGTTTTGAGTTTTAAGGATTTTTTTTTCCTTTTCAGATAAGTGGCCAAAATAGTATAGTGAATTTGAACACTGAATATTAATGTTGTAACTCAAAGTAAAGATGAAAGTTATTTTTAGATCTTCCATTTTAGTTCTGCTTAAAACGATTATAAATTTTCAGTCTGTGGGGACTTCTGTGTGGTAAAACTCATTCAGACTGTCACAAAAATAAATTTACTTCTAGAAAGTATAAAACATAATTCAATAAATACTAATAGCATTACTAAGGCTTAAATAAGATATTTTCCAATAATGCATTATGCATTAATCCAGCGAAACCTAATGGTAATTAGGTTACAACTGAATAAACTAAGTAACAAATACCATTTACTCATTATGTTTGTTCTGTTAGATGTCTGGAAAAAGCTCTTACAATGATACAGACAGAAAACAAAGATAGTAAAGTTAGATAAAAACACTACAAGAAAACTACAGTTCAATATTCCAGATAAATACAAGTGCAGAAATTCTCAACAAAATATAACAAACCAAATTTATTACCGCATTAAAAGGATCATACACAACAATCAAGTGGGTTTTATGCCTGAAATGCAAGGATGGTTCAACATACCCAAAATAATAAATCTGATATACCACATTAATACAATGAAACATAAAAATTATATGATACTGTCAATAGTTTAAAAAAATTTAGCCAATTCAATAACCACTTGTGATAAAAACTGTCAACATGGTGGGAGCAGGAAAAAAAATATGTCAACATAATAAAGGCCATTTATGACAAGCCCACAGCTAACATCATAATCAATGATAAAGTATCAAATCTTCACCACTAAGATCAAGAACAAGGCAAGCATGCCCACTACCACTGCTCCTATTCATCATAATATCAGAAGTCATAGTCTGAGCAACTAGGTAAGACAAAGAAATAAAAGCTTGCCAAATTAGAAAATGAGACATAACATTAATTTGCAAGTGACATGATCTTAACCACAAAAAAATCATAAAGATTCCACCAAATACTCTTAGAGCTAATTAACAAAATCAATAAAGTTTCAGAATACAAAATCTGCATACAAAAATTAGATGCATCCAAGGCTTACAAAATCCTTCAGGAAAGCTCTCCTGGTAGGTGGTTTACAATATCCTAGCATTAAAAGCAGTGACAAAGGTCATTTGTGCACAAGATAGGAATTCAGCAAAATTTGAAGGGCTCGTGAAGAACACAATTTGCCCATATTTGTAAGTACTGCTCTTAGAATCTAATGAAAACAATTCCCTTGAGGGGTGCTTGGGTGGCTCAGTCAATTAAGTGTTTGATTCTTGATTTTGGCTCAGATCATGATCTCAGGGTCCTGTGATTGAGCCCTGCATTGAGCTCTCCCTCTGCCCCTTTACTTATGCGTGCTCATGCACTCTCAAATAAATAAATCTTAAAAATAAAAAAGAAAAGAAAATGTTCCATTGAATGAGTTTCCTATAATCTGGCTAGCTAAACAATAAAGGCTTTAAAAAAAAAAATCTCATACAAGACTTGTATGGCTCAGTCAGGCCTTTGGCCTGGTCATGATGCCAAGGTAGCAAGACTGAGTCCCACATCAGGCTCCTTGCTTAGTGGGCAGTCTGCTTCTCCCTCTGCCCGCTGTTCCCCCTGCTTGTGTGTGTTCTCTTTCTCCCTGACAAATAATAAAATCTTTTTTTAAAAATTCCACACCAGATTTCTGAAGAAGATTTCTAGATAGAAGTTCATTCTATGTCTTAGAAGTTGATCAGTTGTCAGGATGCCTGGGTGGCTCAGTGGTTGAGCATCTGCCTTCAGCCCAGGGCTGACCCCGGGGTCCTGGGATCAAGTCCCATATTGGGCTCCCCGCAGGAAGCCTGCTTCTCCCTCTCTGTCTCTCAGTGAATAAAAAAAAAATCTTTAAAGAAAAAAGAAATAGAAGTGGTAAGACTGTGCACCTTTGTCTTGTTCCAGATCTGAGAGGAAAAGTTTTCAATTTTCCACCACTGAAAAGTAAAGTGTAAGCTATGGGCTTGTCAAAATGGCCTTTATTGTGTTACAGTACATTGCTTCTTTACTTCATTTGTTGAGTTTTGGTGTTTTTTTTTTTTTTTCCATGAAAGGTTGTTTCATTTTTTTTCTGCACCAATTTTTTTTCCTGCATCTATTGAGATGATAAAACAATTTTTATAGTTCATTCTTTCTTGTACCATATCACATTTACTGACTTGTGGAGGTTGAACCATTATTTTTTTAAAGATTGATTGATTTGGAGAAAGAGAGTGAGAGAGAGAGAGACAGAGAGACCAGAGAGCAGGGTGGGGAGGACAGAGGGAGAAGGAAAGATAATCTCAAACGGACTGCCCACTGAGCATGGAGCCTGATACGGGGCTCGGTTAGAATCCTGAGATCATGAACTGAGCCAAAATCAAGAGTTGGCACTTAACTGACTGAACCACCTGGTGCCCCAATGTTGAAACATTCTTGCACCCCAGGGATTAATCTGACTTGATCATGTGTATGATCTTTTAATGTAAGGCTGAATTTGGTTTGCTAATATTTTGCTGAGGATTTTACATCTTTCTCCATCAGGAATATTGGCACATAACTTTTTTATCTTATTAACATTCCTGCCTAACTTTGGTATCAAGATAATGCTGGCTTGGAGAAATGAGTTTGGAAGTGTTCCCTCTTCAATTGTGGGGAAGAATCTGAGAAGAAGGTATTGATTCTTCCTAAATGTTTGGTGGAATTCACCTGTGAATCCATTTGATCCTGGACTTTTGTTTGGTGGGAGATTTTTGATTAACAATTCACTCTCCTTATGTATATTACTGGTCTATTCAGATTTTCTCTTTATGATTCAGTCACGGAATGTCGTATGTTTCTAATAATTTATCCAATTCTTGTAGGCTATTCAATTTGTTGGTGTACAATTGTTTATTCTTAAAATGTGTTCTATTTGATGTTGCAGGTTGTAATGTCTCCATTTTCATTTTTTATTTACTTATTATCTGACTTATCTTCTTCCATTTTTTGTTATTCTAGATTAAGTTTTATTAATATTGTGCATTATTTTACAAAAAAATAACTCAGGTTCCTTGATCTTTTGTTTTCTAGTCTCTATTTATTTCTAGTATGATCTGCATTATTTCCTTCCTTCTGCTGAGTTTTGGCTTAGCTTATTCTTATTTTTCTAATTCTTGAGGTGTATAATTAGGCTGTTTGAGAACTGTCTTTTTCTTAATGAAGGTATTTATTGTTATATATTGCCCTCTTAAAACTGCTTTTTCTATATTCCATATATTTTGGTATGTTAGGTTTCCATTTTCTTTTGCCCTTATGTATTTTATTTTCCTCTTAATTTCTTCTTTGATCCATTGTTTGTTAGATGTTGTTTAGTATCTTCATATTTGAGAATTTTATACCTATCCTGTTATCAATTTTTACTTTCATACTACTGTGGTCAGAAAAAATAATTGATATGATTTCATATCTTACTAAATTTATTAAGACTTGTTTTGTGACTTAACATATGTTCTACTCTAGAGGATATTCTCATAGCACTTGAATATGTACACTCTGCCCCAGTTAGATAGAATGTTATGTATATTTATTAGATCTATTTGGTCTAAAGTGTGGTTCAAATCAATATTTCCTGATTAATTTTCTGTCTGGATGAGCTATCCATTGTTGAAACTGGAGTACTGAAGTCCCCTAATACTACTTTTTTCTCTAATGTTATTTTGTATCACTCTTTATCTCTTGTAGGCAGCATTAAATTGGATCTTTCTTTTTAACCATCCAGCCACTGTATGCCTTTTATTTTTTAAGATTTTATTTATTTATTTATTCATGAGAGAGAGAGAGGCACAGAGACCCAGGCAGAGAGAGAAGCAGGCTCCATGCAGGGAGCCCGACATGGGACTCGATCCAGGACTCCAGGATCATGCCCTGGGCCAAAGGTGGCGCTAAACCACTGAGCCACCCGGGCTGCCCCACTCTATGCCTTTTAATTGGAAAACTTAATTCATCTACATTTACAGAAATGATTTTTAAATAAAGGAAAGTAATTATTAATTACTTTAGAGTAACCAAGACAAAAGACAATATTGTCAAATTTTAATTGATTTCTGTTGTTTTGTAGTTCTTTTCTTCCTCTCTGTCTTTTGGAATTTTTTGATTTTCTATAGTGATATGCTTATATCTTTTCTTTTTTATGTATCAACTATATATTTTCACTTTGTTCTTACAATGGGACTTACATAAACAGCTTAAAACTGTATTTTATGCTGGAAACGTATTTATTCATATACACAAACCCCACACGTCTCCCTCTTACATTTTATGATTTTGTTGTCACAATTTACCTATTTTTGTATGTGCATCCATTGACAAACTACTGCGGCTATAGTTATTTTTAGTACTTTTGTCTTTTTATCTTTATACTAGAATTAAAAGTGGTTTATACCACTTTATATAAGTACTTAAGTATGTAAGTACTTATATAAGTATTCTGAACTTGACTATCTACTTATATTTACCAGTGATTTTTATCTGTCATATCTTTTCATGTTATTACTTAGGATCCTTTTGTGTCAGTTTAAAGAACTCCCTCCCTCTTGTATTTCTTATAAAGTAGGTCTAGTTGTGGTGAGCTGCATCAGCTTTTGTTTATCTGGGAAAGTATCTCTCCTTCATTTCTGAAGCACAACTTTGCTGGGTAATGCATTTATTCTTCTTTCAGCACCTCGGATATATCAATCCATGCTCTCCTGCCCTGCAATGCATCTGCTGAGAAATCTATTAATAGCCTTAGGTGAGTTCCCTTGCATGCAAATTTTTTCACCTTTCTTCTCTCATTACTTTCAAAATTCTGTCTTTGATTTTTGAGTTTCATTATAATGTCTCTTAGTGAAGTGTTCTTTGGGTTCAACCTGTTTGAGGACTTTTATTTTTTTTATATATATTTTGAAAGATTTTATTTATTCCATCTGAGAGAGTGAGAGAGAGCATGTGTGGGGTGAGGGGCAGAGGGAGAAGCAGACTCCCCGCTGAGCAGGGAGCCTGGTGCAGGGCTCAATCCCTGGACTCCAAGATCATTACCTGAATTGAAGGCAGTTGCTTAACCAACTATGCCACCCAGATGCCCCTATGTTTGAGGACTTTTAATAAACAAGTATCTGGATGTGTACATCTCCTCCAGATACGGGAAATGTTTAGCAGTTATTTCTTAAATAAGTTTTCTGCTCTTTTCTCTCTTTTCCTTTGTTTTCCCACAATACAAACATTAACTCTTTTTGTGGTGTCCTAGATCCTGCAAGCTTTCTTCATTTTTGTTATTTTTCTTCTGTTTCTTCTTTAAATAATTTCAAATGATTTCTCTTCAAATTTACAGATTCTTTCTTCTATTTGATTAAGGTTGCTGTAAAACCTCTTTAATGCATTTATAATTTTCTTCAAAAAAATTGTCTTCATTGTGCTCTTCAGCTACAAAATTCCTGTTTGGTTCCTTTTTATAATTTCTATTAAGCTTTTTATTTTGTCATGTATTGTTTTCCTGATTTTACTGAGTTATTTATTTTCTCTTATAGCTCTCTGAGCTTCCTTAAAACAATTAGTTTCAATTCTCTGCCAAGCAATTGGCAGATTTCTACTTCCTGAAATTGGTTCCTGGTTATTTGGTGGTGTCATGTTTCCTTGACTTTTCATGTTCTTAGAACTCTTATGTTGTTCTCTTCATATTTAAAAGGAATATGGGTCTCCTTCTCCGAGCTTTACTGACTGCTTCAGGAGACAAACTTCTTCAGCAGTCAGTTCAGGTATGGTTTCTGAAGCTCTCTGAGACTTTTCCTGCAGATACAGTGTCTCTACATCTCTTGTTCTTACTTAGGAGGGGGAGTAAGAGGAGTATGGTTAAGGTTGTATGCCAAGTCTCATCCTGCAAAGCCAAACCTGGTGCTGAGAGCCTCCAGTTCGTTACCCTAGAATGTACCCTGAAATACTCAAGTTCGTGTAGCATTCTCTTAAACCCAGAGCCAGACTGGCATTCTGTATATGCTCATGAGCCATTTGCAAAGACTCCCACTCACTACCCAAGAGATTGCATATGGGAAGCCAGCCACAGGGGTGTGGCTGAGGCGCCTGCAGAGTTGAGTGTGCCCATGGTCCAGTTGCAGGGTTCACAGGCATGGCATCCCAAGGCTTACTGATAGCGTCTAAAAAGTAGTTAGTAGGATCTCTGGCCCTTGGTTGAGTTCTGATCTTCAGATGCTGTAATTTCCCATGTCTTTGCTCCCAGCATCTCCCTGTCTCTGTTATGCCAATTATCTCCATATTCTGTGTAAAATGAGAAAGATGTGGGTTTTGTAGGTATCATCCCGTTACAGTATGGGGAATCAAGTACTCACTCACTACAATCTTGCTTACTCACATGGGAGAAACTATGGGTAGAGGATGTCTCTCTTGACACTGACTGAACTGTGGCTGCCTTGGGGTAAAGATGAAATGACTAAAGTAAAACTGTCTTTTCAATACATGTATTCTCAGATTTTTTTTTTTTTTTTTTTTTTTTGCCCCGGTGGAATGCTGGAACTTCTCTGCTGGAATTCCAGATTTCCAAAATGGCATTCTTGTCTATGAGTGGTTGTCAAAATCAATATTCTGTGGAGGGAACAGCAGTAGAAAACTCCTAATCTGCCATCTTTCTGAAGTCATTCCCTTGTTGCCCTTCATTTTCCCTTTATCCCCCCTTTCAGCCTTCTCTGCATTTAATTGGCCATTTTGTGTGCTATATTAGCATATATCCTGTCCTAGATTGTAAATACTTCTTTTTAGCATTTTTAATGGATGCCCCATAGCTTATAATACATATTTTTAAACAATCTAATCTTTCAAGTAGCATTATACTGCTCTAAATACTGACCCATACAATTTTTACTTTGCATGAAGAACTGCTTTAAACATGGTAAGTGAGGTATATGGGCAATAGATTCTTTTTGCATTTCATTCCAGTTTGGAGTATTTCTATTAACTTATCTTCAAATTCACTAATTCTTTAATGGCCATGTGAGGTCTATTGATCAGGATATCTAAGACATTCATATCTTTTGCTACAGAGTTTCTGGTTTCTTGCATATGCATTGATTCTTCATAAGACTATCTATATTTTTTTCTTACATTGACCATGGGCTTTTATATGTTCTCTATATTTTTCATTAGAGCCCGGAATATAATAATCATAGCTTTCTAAATTCCTCGATAATTCCAATATCTATGTCATAGTTCTCATGCCTGGTTCTCACAACTGCTTTGTGTCTTCAGAGTGGTTTTGTTTTGTTTTTTTTTTTTTGTTTGTTTGTTTGTTTTTTTTTGTGTGTGTGTGTCTGTGTTTTGTTTTGTGGCAAGACTTATTTTTTGTTGAAAGATGAACCTGCTGTATGGATAACAGGGACATAGGTAAATAAACATTTTTTTTCTGAAACTTTTCAAAATTGCACAGTGTGGGATCCCTGGGTGGCGCAGCGGTTTGGCGCCTGCCTTTGGCCCAGGGCGCGATCCTGGAGACCCGGGATCGAATCCCACATCGGGCTCCCAGTGCATGGAGCCTGCTTCTCCCTCTGCCTATGTCTCTACCTCTCTCTCTCCCTGTGTGTGACTATCATAAATAAATAAAAAAAAAATTAAAAAAAATTGCACAGTGTGATTATTTAATATACATATACACTGAAATAATCACCATAATCAAGTTAATAAACACATTTATCACTTCAAATAGTTAAAATTATTTTAATGTGAGAATTTACATTAATCTGGGTAGAAGGTGGGCTATGTTTAATGTTTATTTCAGCATTATGTTCCAGAGCCTTCAAATTCCTGTAGTGTCCTCATTCTTGTCTCCACTGTTGACATCAGGCTTCCCTTTGTGCTCTCCTCAGAAAGAATATGTATCTTGCAGCTCTTCCACCTGTAATCCCCCATTATGATGTTAGAGGTCTGTTGGTATGGTAAGTTGGTATGGTAAGTTGTGGGGGAAGATAAGCACTCAATAATCACCTAATTAAATGTGTCTTTCATTGGGCCTGTATCTTTAGGTCTGACCTTCACAAGTGTTTATCCAAACATACTGCTTTTATTCTTTTCCCAGCCTTCTGTTCCCTTGTATGGTCTGGTATTCCTGATTTATATTCTTGAAAACTTGATCCCTCTTAATAACTATATATTTTTTATTTTTATGTTCTTTAGATGAGACAAGACTGGAGGGAGCTGAATTGGGAGGGAATTTCCTTGTGATTAATGCTCAGAATTGGGATCTGGCAGGGTCTCATTTTCTGAAGAGTAGGGACTTTCTTTCCTTTTTTCTTTTCCTTTTTCTCTTTCTTTCTTCTTCTTCCTCTTCTTCTTCTTAATGCAGAAGGTTTTTGATATATGTTTTAATGGTTATCCATCCTGACTACCATAACTGCTATTTTGGAGACCCCTAAAAATTTCTGTAGATACT
This sequence comes from Nyctereutes procyonoides, assembly GCF_905146905.1. Classification (NCBI taxonomy): domain Eukaryota; kingdom Metazoa; phylum Chordata; class Mammalia; order Carnivora; family Canidae; genus Nyctereutes; species Nyctereutes procyonoides. The sequence goes on along the minus strand of NW_026575160.1, from coordinate 31,338,624 downwards.
TCTTGAATTTTTAGAAAGCAACAAACTCTTATCTGCTCAAGCATCTGCATCACAAAAATTAACAAATTAATATGTTTATATACAATCTGCCTCATACAAAACTTTGAACTCAAGTTCAAAACTTTTATTTTATAATCACATGACCACCACCTAGAACTCATGCTAAATGAGTATTTCTCTGAGTCATACTAATAAATAAGTGTCCAATTTCCTTCATAATGTTTAACAAGCAAATACCCTATATATGGTCATACAAAAATACAGTAGAATGCTATTTAAAAAAGAAAATAAAAGCTAAAGTATCAGAAAAAGGTTTTAAGTACTGAATCATGAAAAGGGTTCACTTCCTACATTACTAATGTGAGTCATATTCTTTATATAGAAATATATGTCTACTAAGACTACACAAATTACATAATTTACATGAAGTTCCAGGTAGCTTTAATGTTATCACAAATCTAAATCAAGTTGAATTTGATCTTCACTAGCACTGTTGTAGTTTATGTTTATTAAACATGTAACCTATAACATTTTGATTAATAAATACTTTTATGTTCTCCTTTATAAAGTTAGATTATTTCTTAAATTTAATAGCAAAATGTAAAACATCAGTCATTAAAATTATATATTATAACCTTGAGGCAGAACACTTCATACTTTTAATACAGACCTAAAGAAATAAGTAATGAACTCAATGTGTAATATGAGTAATTGGAGATAATGTAGTGGCCCAAACAAGATGTTTAATTCCCTCAATATTGAATTATATATTGCTAAAATAACCTTTGGCTTATAGATTTGTTATATGGACTATAAAACAAAGTGCAGGAGTGCCATCTCCTGGAAAGTATAATGATCTGGAAGAGGAGGTATAACTTAATATGAGCTCTTTATTTAATAAGTATTTCACATTAATCAAAAAATATGGAAAGGAAGAAGAGATAAGCCTCTCTTCTAGTAGTTATTTTAAGATCAAGAAAATATGAGATTAAATATTTCACCCTTACAACATTATGTCTTTATCCTTTAGAAATTTACATTAAAATATATCATTAATTCCTTTAGTGTTATATTAAGAAAAAGTGCTAAACTTACAAACATATAAGATTAATCATTTCTGGTCATGAGATTAACTTCCTGTCCAAAGTCAGTTACGACTCTCACTTTGTAGAAGCCTATCCCCCCTTTAATCCTATATCAATTTAAAAATATTTTAAAATAAGACTGGCCATAAAAGTAATTAGTCATATAATGAGAATCTGTGGGTTTACTGAGAATATTTCCCTGTACCTCAAGATCATTCCCAAACCTAAGCTTTCTCCTGTTAAAAAATCTTTTTTTTTAAATAAAAAGCCTTTAATAGTTTCTTTGCAAACTTATTTTTGTATCCTATCAGAAAAGTCATTTATCAGTCCTTAAGTCCTCTGTGTTCCATGTTTACCCCAGTTCTTCTTAATTTTTTTATCAGTGGAGTCATTCAGAAATCCATTTTATTTATTTGTGTTTGATGCCTTCTGTAATTTTTGCTATTCTGTGTTGATATTTAATCCTTTATATTATCTTAAAAATATATCAAACTACATACACCAAAAAATTTTCTTTCTCAAATTACTATATAGCTTTCACTGTCAGTTTTCTTGATGGTAGGTATATTATTCACATTACTCTTATGACAATGTTGTTTGATATTATATGGAGAATGTTATAAAAAAGTGTACCAAACTTATGAAGAAAATCATATTTAAAAAAGAAAATCATATTAATAATAAGACTTATTAAATCCTTATTATGATTTCATAGTTGACACCATGGAAATAATAATATATAAATAATAACAGTATATAAATAATCCCTGTTTTCAATATAATCATCTAGCAAACAAACATCAAATATTAAAGGTACACTATTGTCACTAATCACTTGATGTTTACTGATTTCTATGTTGAGAAGCTTTGGCAATGATGGCTAAACAAAAATAAATAAATGTACACTTGGCATCAGAGAAATACAAATCAAAACCACAAGGAGAAACCACCTCATGCCAGTCAAAATGGCTAAAATTAACAATTCAGAAAACAAATGTTGGTGAGGACATGAAGGGGGACCTTTTTACATGTTTATGGGAATAGAAACTGGTGCAGTCATTCCGGAAAACAGTATGGAGGTTCCTCAAAAAATCAAAAATAGAACTACCTTATGACCCAGGAAGCACACTACTAGGTATTTACCCAAAGGATACACACATAGTGATTCAAAGAGGCACATGCACCCTAATGTTGATAGTAGCAATGTCCAAAATATCCAAAATATGGAAAGAGCCCAAATATCTATTGAAAGAAGAATGGATAAAGAAGTGTGGTATATGTATACAATGGATTATTACTCAGCCATGAAAAAGAAACAATTCCATTTGCAATAACTAGAGGGTATTATGCTAAGTGAAATAAGTCAGTCAGAGAAACACAAATATATGATTTCACTCATGTGGAATTTAAGAAACATATGAACATAGGAGAAGAGAAGGAAAAATAAACTAATATAAACACAGAGAAGGAGACAAACCATAAGAGACTATAGACAACAACTTTAGGCTTGCTGGAGGAGAAGTAGGTGGGGGGATGGGGTAATTAATTGGGTGTTGGGCATTAAGGAAGGCCTACACGATGTAATGAGCACTGAGTATTACATGTAAATGATGAATCACCAAATTCTACCCCTGAAACTAATAAGAAACTGTATGTTAACTAAGTTGAATTTAAATAAAAAAATTAAAAAGAAAAATAGTTTTCATAGAAACATATTGTTAATGTAAAATAAACATTTTTTATTACTTTTGTTACTCTTATGTGTAAAAAATGTTTAAACCCATTTTTATTTTATTCTTCTTTAATTGAGAAATTAAAAACTAAGTTTTAAATCTTTTTAAAAACTTTGTCAAGTTTATTGTGGAATAATTTATATGTGATGCACTACAATTATTTAAAGTACACAATTCAATGAGTTTTGACAGCAATGTATACTATAGAAGCTACTAGCAAAATCAAGGTAGAGAATAACTCCCTCAGCCCCAGTATACTCCACCCTTCACTCTACCATATGTCCTAGGAAATAACCACTGACTTTTATATCACATAGATGACTTTGTTTCTTTGCACAAATTTAATCAAGAAATATGATCTCTGTTGTCTTTAGGTCCATTCTTTCAACATAATGATTTTGACATTTATCTATATATTCATGTTTATCAGCAGTTTGTTTCATTTATTGTGCTTATTCCTTTTATTAAGCTATTTAGTGCCTTTTTCCTGTAAGGGATAAATTTTATTTATTTATTATTTTAAATTTTACTGTACTAAGGACATTTAACTTGAGATCTACCCTCTTAAAAAAGTTTTGAGTGGACAAGAGAGTACTATTAGGTATGGGCACAATGCTGTACAGCAGATTTCTTAAACTTACTCATCTTATGTAATTGAAATGTGATTAGGATTCAGCACTCTCATTCACTGTTAATGGAAATTTGCACTGATTTTAGTTTTGGGTGATAAAATTACAGCTGTTGTAAAGAGCAGTCTATATGGTTCTGTGAGGAAATACATTTTTATTTTCTCTTGGATAAATATCTAGTGGTGAAATGGATGGATCATAAGATGGGAGTATGTTTAGTGAAATTGCAAATTCTTGTCTAGATAAACCAGCAAAAAGATTCTTCTTCCCCCCAAACTCTCATGGCCTGTTATATGTATCTAATTTTTGGAAATGATGTGTATTAGTTATGTGGGAACATGCTTTTTTTAATCTACAAAACTCTACTAAAAACATCGATCTTTTCTCATTTTGATATTTTACATCAATGTCATGTCTATCATGGATGTTTAATAAAAATGTGTTTCACAAGCACACAATTAAAAGTTTAATATAGAAGTATTTTCATATATCTCAGTTTGGCCTCTTTCCCATCTTAGTAACTTGAGGTTCTTACCACGCTACTTTCTGCTATTCTCCTTACTTTCTGGATTGTTTTAAAGGAAAATTCAATGTTGCTTTTAAAGGACATGTGGATACTAAAAAGTAGAAGTCAAGTTGTTTTTCCAAGGAAGAGATATGAGATCATAACATGTCACCAGACCCAAGGAGTACTAAAATGAATAAACTTGATAATTGGAAAAATAAATTAAATGCCAATTTTGAAACTGATATGTAACAGATTTTACTGTGAAACAGAAATGACACTAAAAGGAAAGTTCTTACCTGATTTAAATCATCACTGAAACTTCAACATTGGTTGTCCTTACTACCAGCTTTAAAGGTCAAGACGGCATGCTGACCAACAAGTGACAGTCTGAAATACAAGAATACATCCACATACACATACTTAAATGTGTCTTCATGATTATAAAACACCTTTGAAAAAGTCATTGTACTAATTATAAGTATTCTTAGGCATTAAAAAGTCAGATATGTATTCTCAGCAATTTTTATACATATAATCTTTGCACTAGACGAGCCAAATGACATATCCCATATACTAAGAATCTTTCCTTCTTTACCAGATATTATGAATAGGAATTACCAACCCCTTTTGAAAAATGTATCCCTCATGGTCAATGATAAGCAATTTTCAGTCTACAAGAGGGTTTTAAAAGATCTTTTGAGGGCAAAGATACTGCCATAATAAACTATGCTTTGAACTGTAGGGACAAAACATATTTATAGTCATTTTAATAATAACTAATTTCTAAAAGGATTTGTTTCTACTATTTCCAATAGCTCTGTTTAAATATTTAAATGTAATGATTAATAATCTGCTGAAAATTATTGATGTTTATTTTTTGTAACACAAGGGAGATTTTAACATCTATTTAAAACTCGTTCTAAGTAGAATATGAGAACTACAACTATTTTTCAGTATATAAGAACATTTTAATAGATTTGCCATGTGATTTTTTTTAAAAGTAACTGAAGGTTTGCATCAACAAGTATTTAAATTCAGAAGCCAAATGGTAATTTAAATCTTTATTATTAAATATATATTCCAGATAATGGAATTAATATTAAATATGTATTATCAAAAAAGACACAGCCGATGTCAGAGAACATTATTTCTATGAATGAGATGAGAAAGATTTCTATAAATCTAACAATTTGGAGCAGTGAGATTATCAAAGTGAATAATTTTAAAAGGCAAATTTATTTTGGAATATTTTAATCAATTTTAAATTTAAATTAGAGTCATTTACGTTTTATGGTAAATTAGTTCAAACACAATCCTATCCTTTACTTGTTACCTATTTTAATTGTCTATTTATTATCTCTATATTTTTCTATTTATTATATTTTTTCCTCTTGCTTATTTTATCAAAATTTATACTCTTTCAAGGCAATGACTTTAGGTAGTTTTCAAGAATTTGTATTTGTCCTGGTATTATGGTTAATTTCATGTGTCAACTTGAATGGCCACACATATATCCTATTGGTTCTATTTCTCTGGAGAACCCTAATACACCTTCAAATTTATACTAGTATACACCTAAATAAATTATAAAGCCTTCAAATTCACCTACTGCTAAGGATGTCTTTCTCTATAGAAACATCAGCATCACACTAATCACTATATAATATATGTATTGAAGCTTAAAAGTAAATTAAATAGCATGATAGATATCAGTTCAAAGCCTAATTTGAACACTTAATTATGTGATCTTAAATGAGTTATATCACCTTTGAAAAAGTTTCTATATTTATAAAAAGAGGACATTAACCAATGCTTTGTATGGCTTTTTTTAAAGAATCTGAAATGCAATTGTGGTCCAATAAATAATATTTTTTATTCATTTGTTTAATGATAGAATCATTGCATTGCCAAAAACACAAAATTCTGTTTCAGAAGGATAGCATTGTTTTTTTTATCCATAGAAAGTAAATATTTATCATCAGATTTTTACATTTTAAAAAAATTATTTATGTTATCAGATTTTTACATAATACAGGCAGAATTTATATGCTAAGGAATAATTATTGACACTGATTGAAGAATTACTGACACTGATTGAAGACTATGTCAGATATTTGTATGTACGAGATCATATGCATCTCAAATAAAATACATTTATAAATTGTTGTAAATAACTTGACAAAATTTACGTTTTCTAATAATGAATCTTTTGACCTAAAGGAAAGAACAATAATCAAGTACTGCCATTTAAATATGTGATAATATTCAATAGAAAAATATTGCAGTTGTTATAATTAACCTCTTTTTCTGCAGTGTAATTAAGAACCTCTAGGGGATCCCTGGGTGGCGCAGTGGTTTGGCGCCTGCCTTTGGCCCAGGACGCGATCCTGGGGACCCGGGATCGAATCCCACGTCGGGCTCCCGGTGTATGGAGCCTGCTTCTCCCTCTGCCTGTGTCTCTGCCTCTCTCTCTCTCACTGTGTGCCTATCATAAATAAATAAAACAAAAAAATTAAAAAAAAGAACCTCTAATGTTTTTCAAAACTGCTGAATGTTCACTTTCTACATCAGAAGAATCTTCATGCTTTATCCATTATGCTCAATGTCTAATCAGGCTTCCTCCAAGATTTATGAGGTTAATTTGAGACTTAAAAGCATAGTTAAGAGACCACCTATGTAAACTGCTTTTTTGCTAAAAATGTGGTGAAACATATATACACTTTAGACAGTTTCATCCATTTAGCTCTATAAATTAATTGTGTGTCACCCCCTTAGAAACAGAATGTAGAAATATTCTGAAAATCTCTAAGGTTTGTCTAGATTTTCATCTATCTAAATCATGTGTGATTTCCTGTTTCCTTATCATGTCTTATCCCTATCTAAATAAAATAGAAATTGGTGCTATATTTTCATCTATCTTTTCTCCTTAATCTACATCAGAATAAAGCTTAAACCATTTCTCCATTACTTTCACATGGTAGTTTAGGCAATAAAATATTGATCATTAGATAATTAATGATGTTAACCTCTTAGACTTTATTATAAAACCAGAGATTTCTAATAAAAATATATAAACAAATATTTATATGCATGCAGATACCTATATCTTGAGATATAACTTGTAAACATCAAGACTGGCATGTTTCAATTGATTAACAAATAAGACCAATTTGGTAACTCTTAATATTTATACACAGAAATTATTGTATAATCAAATTTGTCCATCCATTATGTAAATTTAGCTGTGTATCCAACATGTTCAAGACATCATAATAGGTACTTGATATATTTAAAGTATAATAATGTTATTTAATTTCTAGAAGCCCATAATGTGAATAAACAGAAATCTTAATAGCAGAATCTATAATAGTCAAAAAATAAAAATTAAATTAGCATAATTAATCAAAATGAATAAGAAAAATTCTCACATAGTCTAAGTGTCTCAGAGACTAACAATGTGCAATAAAATGAGTTAAGAAATCTAAAAGGACATCAAAGAAGGGACCATACTTTTTGGGACCCTGATTATTCAGTTAAGCTGGGGTCTATGAATTAGGCAGTGAAAAAACTTCAAAGGTTTATAAAAACAAAAATGACTGGCCAAACTTGTATTTTACAATATTAACTTGCATAAGAATGGAGTATTTTGAGTTCAGAGAGGAGACATGAGTTGAGATCAAAGATGACGAAGTCATTAGAAGGGCACCTGGGTGGCTCAGTCAGTTAAGGATCTGCCTTCCACTCAGGTCATGATCTCAGGGTCCTGGGATCAAGCCCCTCATCAGGATCCCTGCTCAGCGAGGAGTCTGCTTCTCCCTCTCTCTCGGTGCATGTGTTCTCTGTCTCTTCCTCTTATTCTCTCTCTCAAATAAATAAAATCTTTTTTTTTTTAAAGGAAGTCATTAGATGCTCTTTTAATTGTCTAAATCAGAAGCAGTAAAGGATTAATTCTACAGTAGAGCAATACAAATCAAGCAAAAAAATAGATTTGAGAGATGGTATGAAGATAGAATTAAGAGGTTTTGGCAAATGACTACTCATTGGCCATCAGGCAAATCCTAATTCTATTAGAAAAAATATAATTGTGGAAAATACTAAATAGCAAGGCTATCTATTAAAATGCCTACCTTGGCTGAAGATACATGTCATAGTCAAGTGTATCCTGGAGGAAGAAGATTCTAAAATAATTTTAGAAATGCATTTACTTTATTAGGCTTTCCTTTTTTTTCAGATGATTCTTAAATTCACTTAGGTATTCCACACTTTTATCTAGAATCTCCTATTTTCCAAACATTTAAGTTGGACACTTTGCTAATACTTTAACTCAAGAAACCCAAAATTTAGCCTTTCATTCCCCTACAATCTGCTCCGATGACTATGTTTTCTAGCATTCAAATCCATTGATGGTTTCACTGTACATGTGCTTCCTAGACATAAACAAAACCAAGTAGTAAAACTTCCAGGATCAGTGATGAAAACTACAATATACTCTCATGGACTTGGCCCTCCACCTTCACAAGAACTAGTAAGGGACTGAGGGTTTTCCCCCTGCTTAATTTTAAGCTAACTGAACACATTTTATAGTAACTTTCATGACAAGAGAAGACTTCTGAGTCAGAGGCAAGGACTTCATTTCTCCCATCACAGCAAGCAGCATGAGCTTCATGTTCACATTGGTTGTTCCTGCCCTCCAAATACAACAGGGGTGATATGAGTGACCCCTTTGGAAGCTGCACACACAGTAAATGTATGTCACAGCTAAGGAACTCCAAACTTAGGAAATTCTGCTAGAAAGCTTTCCTCATCTTTGCATTTGAGGAAAATATTATCTTCATTATCATGGTCAGGAATCAAATCTTTCCTCTGTCTTGGAGGGAGAGAGTATCTTGATTTTCTAAGGTGGCTTGCTCTACAAACATCATTGTAAGCAAAATCCAGAACAAAAGCTAATCCAACACATGCAGAAATGTCATTAAGGATTATTCCCCAACACTACATATCTGTCATGTCTGGTTTCCAATCCTGACAATTAGAACTTTGAAAATATAATTTCCTAATTAGGAAGGAAAGGATTAAGGGAAATATGAAAAGAGAAGATGAAGAGGTTCACAGCGAATATCAGCCACCTGCTTTTGAATCTTCCTTGAGCCTTCAGAATCTGCCTAAATATTATACATCCCAAGTTAATGATATAATACCTCTTTGGCTTGCTGAAACCTATAATTTGGTATATTGGGTAATATCCAGCTCACTTGTGAACTATTCAATAAGCAGGATTTACTGGTGTTTTATAAAAAGGTATTTAGTTTCTACCAGGGCCCAGATATGAACCACTGGCCAAAAGCTTTGTACAAAAGCAAATATTGGTCATAACTTGCAGAAACATACCTATTATAGCATAGTGTTACTAAACATTGAATCTCAAAACTAATGCTCTTGTTCTGACTGCATTCATTCTAAGAGTATCCAAGCCGTTCAATGGAGCATGCTTACTACTAGTAAATGTACTGGTTTGAGCAACACTAATATCTAATTCGCTTTTACATTTCTTACTATAAATGAACAAATTGAAATCCTGATTTTGTTTTTCTAATTAGGTTTTTCTGAGCTTTGATAATAAGTGAGCTTCCTTGAATACAATTACTTCTAAGCACACTGATGTTATGGAGTATCTGAATCTTGACATCTAAGCGCTCATATCTGATATAGTGAAGACTTTGCAAGGTGAACACTACCTTATGGGCTGAGAGGATGAAAAGCCAGGTTTCTCCAGGAGACACACCCCTTGGTTCTTCCTCTGACTGCATGTTCTCTTCAGTCTGGAACAACCTGCATTCTGCTGCCTTTAAGGCTCAAGAAATAATCAATTAATCATCTTTCATACTCAAAGTCAGTGTTAATGGCATGACTCTGTATAGGCTTAACTAACACTTTATGTTTACATCTATTTCTCTGCTTATATTACAGCCAATTTTGGTGAAGAATTATATCATATTTAGATGCATGATCCAAACAGCATCTTGAAGAGCACCTTGCAAATAGAAGGAATTTCAAAAACATGCCGGATCAATTAGAAATAATTCAAGCTCCATTATTAAACCTTGACTCACATAAAATTATAGAGTAACTTGGGACCATGCATGTTCTCAATAATATGCATTACTCTTACCAATCAAAGGGGGAAAAAATAAAACACATGCAAAATGTATACATCTCAAATAGGCAATCCCTATATGCATAGAAAGATTTATGAAATATGTAAATCTCAACTTAAATTTAATAAAAATAATAAGGCGCTGCTTTTCACCTAAGCATTGGCAAACATGAAAGAAGATTCAATATATTGATTGGTAAAAACAGACATGCATATGAGAGGATACTCATTCATACTGTTTGATAAGACTGTAGTTACCATAATCTTTCTGGACAGAGTTTGGGCAATATGTATGAAAAGCATTAACACATGTATACATAATAATTATACTTTTGTGGGCTTATCTAATTGAGGTGTGTGCAAAAATATCTTTATGGATATTCAACACAGCATGCTATATCCTTCTTTTCTCCTATAACATTATAGCATAAACATTTTCCATCTCAATAAGGTATTTTCACAAATGTTTTGTTACAAGCTACATAATATTATTTCATATTGGAATACCATATGTTAGCCATCACTCAAGTATTGAATATTGAAAATATTTCTGCAATTTTATCATTATTAATACTGTTGTAATGAATATCTTCTGCATATTTCTCTAGGCTCAAGTCTTAGAAAAGGATCACTAAGTGAAAGAGTGAGTGCACTTAAAATATTGATGCATATTTCCAAATTTCTTTCAAATTAACTTTGCATGGTCTAATTTAAACTTCCATTAGTAGTATATGCAAAACCACTCACCATGACATCATTAGCATTATTACATTTTTAAACATATTTTTAATTCAGTAGATTTTTAAAACTCCATTGCTTTTATTTTCTTTTGTTCATTTTAATCTTTCACTATTTTTGTGGCAAATTTTCATATACTTGTTGGTAATATAGATTTCCATTTTTGTAATTTTTCCATTCATTGTTTCCATATTGGTCCTTAAGGGATTCTGTGTTATTGATTTGTATGGACTTTATATATTAAAGATGTCAACTTTTGAAGCACACTGTTTTATAACTTTATGTAACTGCCAATTACATATCTTTTCCCCTTGAGATAGAAACAAACGATTACAATTTTAAAAATACTTATTATCTACAGATTAAATAAGTATTCATCTATATTACTTTTTGTTGCTTTACATTTATGTTTTTATTTACTTAAAATAAAATGCCATTTGCATGAGAGGTAGGATTCAAAATATTCTTCCAATTTTCTTAATTTATTTTAAAAACCCTACTCCTCCCATTTCCAACTAATGTATAACTCTTCCTTTACTTATATTAATTTCCTAACCCAGATATATCACAAATTAATTTTCTATACACACTTGTGTCCATCTCAGAACTCTTCCATTCTACTGTCAACCTGTCCTTATACAAGTTCAATACAATTTTTCATTTTTTTGATGTATTTGGGAGAAAAAAATAGTCCTTTATTGCACTTCCTTTTCAAAACAGGCACAGCATTCATTTCTCTTTTATCTTTAAATAATCACTTTGGTGACAGTCCATATTATCCCTTGGGAAGGAATACTAACTTAAAACACCACGAAATTCCCAGATGGCATGTTTTAAGATATGAAAACATGATTCTTCCCCCAGGATAAGTCTTTAAATCAAAAAGCCATCTGTGTCTGGTACAGGAAGTCTGCTTAAAGATACTGTAATGAATAATGTCCGAGGCTGAAGGAAGATGAAGTAATTTATTTATTTTTATCAGGTATGGAGTTAATATCTACTGAAGTACCTCCTATAATAATAAGAGATTAAAGATAAAATTCCTAAGATAGCAAAATCCTAAGGACCAATAAATAAACAGTATATACAATAAGAGTTGTTAATACCAAGGTTTAGTAGCCTTCAGTGGAATTCTTGAAGAGTTGACTTTACTAGAGATTTGTAAAGATTAGAATCTTCAAAACAGAGACATAGCAAGGGCTTAAACTACCAACATTACTCATCCACTAAGCAAGATTCTACTTCCTGAGATGAGACCAACCTTCTTGGAGAAAGTAAAGGAAATATTTATAAATTATGTAGACTCAAACAAGTAGGACTGATAGCTCACCTCCCAAGGTTAAAGGCATTCTAGCATGAACCTTGAGAGTTGATAACTGGATTGAATGTCAATCACATTTTATTTTGTTTTTTAGAAAAATTCTGCTGAGATGAACTATAAAAATAAACACAAATGGGATTTATGATGGTTTTTAGGAGATGCCTTAGGCCAACTTTCAGGATCGATGAATTTGCTTCTGACTTTAATGTTTAGAATGACTTCTTTATATACTTTGAAGTAAATAGCTTGTCTAATGTTATCCCTTTGGAACATAAAATAGGTGGAATTTTCTTCATCAAAACAAACTGTTTATTATTAGAATCAAGTTAAAGTTATTGATTCTTCTCCACAAGGTTGTTATAAACCCTAAAATAGTACTGAATTGTGTAGGTCACAAAGTACTTATTTTTTGAAATATTATGTATCTAGTTCTTTACTGGAGCCTAATTTCTAGAAATAATACTTTAGGTATCAGGAAGCAATGACAGAAGCTACACAGTCTAGCAAAGTGATGGTAAAAGGGAGTGATTTAAAAGCGCCCAAAGGAGAACAAAACACAAATGCCATAATCCATTTTTATTTGATAAAAGATTCCTAAAATCATCTTAGGTAAAAAGATCATACTTAAAAAATACTCTTAGGAGGACTCATAGAAGTGGAGGGCCCTACGAAAGGCACTCTTTGCATATTTTTCCTAGGGCATAAGTAAAAATATAAATCTTTCTTCATACCTGGAGATGTATAAAGGCAGATGGCAAACCAAGACATTCTACAGTGGAAAAAAGAGGCATCATTATGGTAGACTGAATTTATACCGTTTGCTTGACAAGGATACATTAATTTCCTGTGAGGTAAGTTAACAATGTGGATGAGAGCAATGCTGGATCACCTAGAACGTAACCAGCTCAAAACTGTCCTATTCAGGGCAGAGAAGTGGTAAGAGACACAAATGTATAAAGCTGGAAGCAAGAATTGTAAATATGTCCCTAAAACAAGATCATGTGTTGACTATCCCGACACTGCACAGTGCAAAGTTACCCAAGGGGAGCCTAGGAAGAAATCACTTAAACCTCACAGAAGGATTCATATTTAGACTCTATCAGAGTGAAGGTTGCAGCAGATACCAGTTAATGGTGAAATCTTCGCCCCTTTCTGCTAATATCCATTGCCCAAAGCTCAAGGGGAAATGGAGGGATATACTGGATTGCATGAGACTGATGCTTTGAAATACATGGGACTAGAAATTTTAACAGATATATGTCATAATTATCAAAATAAGTTATTCTTATATTCCAAAGTCACCAAAACTTACAGAATCTGTTGACATCTTGCCAAAAGAAACGAACCTGATAAACTTGTATCTTTTTCTTGCTCTATTTAACTAAAATTAAACTGTTCAACTAACTAGATATACTGAGTAATATTTTCATATAGCAACCAAGAGTTTTCCTGACATTTTTAAATATGAAATTTTCTATTATTTGTAGCATATAAAACCTATGCATATGAGCAAGATTATATAAGCTCTCTGAGAGATATAAAAAGTTTTCCATTTTAATTTTCAAAATAAGCAGTTAGCAATTTAAATGAGTCGCTAGGGCCCAACATATGTATAATAAATAGGCAACTACATAGTAACCCTAGCTTCACCAAAACATCATCTATGCTAAAATTTTCACTTAACTACAGATTACATCATTGTTGCATTTATGTTTTCCTTTCTAAAATTACTCTTGAAAATGTACAAAAAATAATATATTTAGCAAACTCGTAGGATACAAAAAGACAAGTATATTTCAAAATACCAGAACAAAAATTTAATTATTATTTATAAGATAAACAACTATTATTTATCAAGTTTTAAAGTACTTACAAAATATTTGAAAGACCTCTATACCAATAAAGTAGATTTTATTTTTTAAATGAGTGCAATATGTCTAATATTCTAAGTTATTCTTACAATGTGATTTTGACCACTCTTTCCAGTAAGATAGAGAATTTGTGCTTCCCCTCTTTCCTACAGGCAGTGAGTTGGAACTGCTCTAATAGAATATGTTAAAAATGATGCTATGTGACTTTCAAAACTAGGTCACAAAAAAGGATTAAACTTTGACCTAGCTCCCTCTTGAAACTCAGCCACAAGTTAGTGAGGAGTCCCACAGTACAGAGGACATGTGCCAGTATTCTGGCTGACATCAAGATGACATCAAGGTGACTGCTAGTACCAACTGCAAGATCTATAGTCAATGAGCCTTCAAATGATTCTACCCTCCTGCCTTTGAGATCCACAACTCATACTGAGTGGAATATTGCTAAACTCTCCCCTCTAAGCTTTGCTCAGATGCACATTCATGAGCAAAATAAATGCTGCTTTAAAAATTTAAACTTTAGGAACGCCTGGGTGACTCAGTGGGTGTCTGCCTTTGGCTCAGGTCATGATACCCAGTAGAGGGATCAAGGCCTGCATGGGGCTCCCTGCAGGGAGCCTGCTTCTCCCTCTGCCTATGTCTCTGCTTCTCTCCATCATGAATAAATAAAATCTTTTTAAAATTTTAAACTTAAAAATATAATAAATTTAAACTTTGAAGTAGTATGTTATACGACATCGGAACAGTGAACAACCTGAACAACGGAAAATTATAAAACATTGATAAGACATACTAAAGAAGTTCTAAATAATTGGAAAAATTCATGAAATTGTGCTATTTCAATTGTGGCTAATATATTAATTCTTCTGAAAATTCATATATTGATTTGAAACAATCCCAACAAAAATTTCAGCAACCGACACACTCTAAAATTATATGCAAATAAAAATTACCTAGAAAGCCAAAATAATTTTGAAAGGAACAGAGTTAGACTTATAGTATCTAACTTCAACAATTAATTAAAATTCCTAATGGTCAAGATATGTTGTATCAGGGCAAGGATAGACATCCACATAAAAAAGAACATTAATGAGTCCAAAAATAGATGGACACATAAACGTTTACTCATTTTGGACAAAGTTGCTAACATAGGGGGAAAGAAGATTCCTTTCAAAAAGTAGTGCTCAAATGGTAAGAAAACACCAAAACAAAAACAAAAAAAATGAATTTAAAAAGAACACAGGCCTAAATAATAAAGCAACATCACCTAAACATCTAGAAGAAAATACGAGAAACCACCTTCACAACCTTAAGTTGACAAAATGCACTAGCAATAAAAGAAAAATTGATAAACTGAATAATCTCAAATTTAAAAATTTCTGGTTTTCTAAAGACATCGCTATAAGAATGTAAAAGAAAACCACAGAGTAGGAGAAACTATTTATTGTATTTGTGAGAAGATTATAATCACTTTGAGAATTTCTTTCTTATAAATTTAAACATATACTTACTATATATGATCCAGTAGTTCAATCCCTACATATTTGTCCAAGAAAAATAAAAGTATATGTACATACAAAAACCCATAAATGAATATTCACAGCAGCTTTATTAATAACAACTCCAAACTGGATACAATCCAAATCCAAAAGGTGAATGGATAAACTGGTCTACTGATGCAAAAAGAGACTACAGAACAACAACAACAATGGAATGGAATATTAATGAACCTAATAACCTAGATGAATTTCAAACATGCTATTGAGTATGAGAAGTCACACACTACATGAATCCATTTATATGTAATTCCAGAACAGGTAAAACTTATAATGACAAAAAATGGATCAGTGGTTGCTTGGGCCTGGGAGTAAAGTAACATGACAAAAAATGAACACAGGGATACGAGGGATGATGGAAAGGAGTGTAGTATCTCATTTGAAGGGGTCAACAGTTGTATAATGTGTCAAAAATTACTCAGTTATTCACATAAAATATATGCATTTCATTCTGTGTAAATTGTACCTCAGTAAAGTCTGATGAGAAAAAAATACACCTGGTGGTAATATTAAATTATTAACAGCTTTAAGTCTGAGTTTACAAAATGGCTGGACCGGTTGCATGGTGACACTCTGAGCAGAACTTACTCTTTAAGCCTAACAGTAAATGATATTATCTCCTTTTTCTAGAATATCCAAATATGCTGTGGCCTACTCCAGCTTGGTGGATGTAATTAATAATCTTCAAAAAGAAGAGGTTTTAAGCAAGTGAACTGTTACATGCTAAGGAAGTTTATCTGCTTGTCCACATAATGTCTAAATGAAATGAGAACTGTATAAATGATTATATGACTATTTTGTGTGTGTGCATGTGTCTACAAGTCACATAGCTTGCTTGTTGAACTAAGAAACTGAACTTTTGGAGAGGCTTTTATCTAACCAGGATATTTACTTTCCCATTATAATCATAAAGGAATTGTAGTATGTTTGAGCCTTGTGTCAATCACTGTTTCTAAAAATATATATAAAATCATAATACCACCTCACATATACTTCAAAACTATTGATAATTCATTATATAAAGATAGAGTAGGATACAAAAAATAACAATAATAAACATTACATCTGTGGCTTGCTATGTGCCAGGTACAATTTTATGACTACATTTATTTACTTATTTTTATCATCACAATGACACTATGAAAGAATTATCATCATTGTAATTATTTGCCAATTGTGTGAATAATAAATGCTGATGATGTTCAATAACTCCATGAACAGTTTTTTTTTTAGTGATTAAGAACCAATTCAATATAGTTCTAGTGCTTTGACTTGTTAAATGTGAAGTACGTATTTTTAAGAATAATCCTCTGAGACTAGAAACTGGTAACTGTTAATTCTGTAAGAAGACTAAAAAAAAAGATATTTATGTCATGTTTGCCTGGTTACCTCACTATGTAGCTTATAAGATTTAAAAGTGGAGTCCTCAACATGGCACTTTTATGATCAGTCTCCTAAAACTCCACTCCCTGCTGCTTTTATCCCTTAGGAAACATGGAGTTTATTAGTTTTTTCCTTCTGGTCACATGGGCAACAACACTCACCTGGGGAGCTTCCCCAGTAGGGCAAAGAAGCTATAGCTAATGCTTTGATTTCTACATTACTTCAGGGAGACTGAATTCCATATAGTTTTAGTATAACCCCTGCACCAAGAATAAGAAAATTAGACTAAATATATGCCAAATAAAAATATGTAAATGACAGATTGAAAACATTTCAGATTGCAATGTGGCCTTTAATGTTTTGGAATATTTACTATGATTCAGATAGCATCAGCAAAATACTGAGAAACTAATTTTGAAAATATCTGACTTTTACTTTAGAATTATATAGAAAAAAAAAACATTCAAGGCGTTGTAACATTTAAAACCCTGAGAATGATACATCAAATTACATTGTGGATATATTTGGTTTTTGCTTATTTTTTGTATTACTTTTCCTAATCGTATAATCACTTGTGTCAACATTTTGCAATGTAAGCTGATGTAACACTGATAGAATAAATTTGAAAGTGCTATTATATAAAAATGGCTGTATCCAATTCATCATAACTTGTGAGCAACAACTGTGTGCCACATATAGTTTTAGGTGATTTGTTCCTATGTTCATGTATTTACCATCGAGTTTTTTTTTTTTTTTCAAGTATTCAAAACCCTAGTTTATGGTCTATTTCCAAAAGGATCCATAGTCAGCAAGCCCATCCTAAAACAATGGCTAAAGGAAGCTTTTAGGACAGAAGGTAAATGGTACCAAAACAACCAAATAAAAATGAATAAACAGCAACAAAAAAAAAAAACCCAACTCAAAAAAAAACAAAAACAAAAAAAAACCCAACTCTGGAAAATTAGGAATGAAGAAAGTATAAAATAATTGGTAAAACTGGATAAATATATCTTCTTGGGTTCTTCAAAACACATTGAATAGTTGAAGGCAAAAATTATGAAAGTATACAATGTGTTTTTCAATATATGTATATGTAACATAGAAGATTAAAGGACTTCTATGGTGGTAAGTATATGTAATACTAAAGAGTAAAGGGCCTTTATGGTGGTAAAATTTCTCCACACAAATTAAGGTAGTAAAATATTAATTCAAAATAGACCATGTGTAGTTAAATGTGAATTGTTATTATTAGAGAAAAAACTAAAAATTACAAAGAGATAAAGTAACAAGTTACAGTTAAATTAAACTAATATAATAAAGAAAAAAGAAATAAAAAAGGAATGGAAAACAAAGGGAACAAATGAAAACAAGAACCCCAATTCAAGCATATCTATAATTATAACAAATTTAAGTGGTCTAAAAAAGAAACCAATTAAAAAACAGAGATTATAAGAACAGATTAGAAATACAACTTATGTGCTGTCTATAAGAAACTTACTAGATGTAAAGCCATATGGGTATGATAAAAGAATAAAAGAATGAAAAACGATACATCTTAACACAAATCAAAAGAAAAGAGACGCAGTGCTTACAATCAACAATACTGAATATGCACTTAAAATTTTGGGATCCCTGGGTGGCGCAGCGGTTTGGCACCTGCCTTCGGCCCAGGGTGCGATCCTGGAGACCCGGAATCGAATCCCACATCGGGCTCCCGGTGCATGGAGCCTGCTTCTCCCTCTGCCTGTGTCTCTGCCTCTCTCTCTCTCTCTCTCTCTCTCTCTGTGTGTGTGACTATCATAAATAAATAAAAATTAAAAAAAAATTTATTAAGAGGGTAGATCTCCTATTAAGTGTTCTTACCACACACATGCACACAAAGAGACATAAGGACACTTTTGGAGGTGATGAATACGTCTTTTACCTTGTTTCTGGTAGTGGGTTCAAGGGAGTTTGTGTATATACAAACTCATGTTATATATATAAAATATATACAGTTTTCAAAATAGCAATTATATACTGATAAACTTGCTTCTTAAAAAGTATTAGTGGTCATTATATAAATATATAAGAGCTGAAAAACTGAAAATTGCAAAATAAATCACTTAAAATAATCATAACATAAAAGAATGCTTAGGTATAAATCTAATAAAATGTGTACAAGATGTGTATGCTGAAAACTATAAAACACTGATGAAAGAATTTTTTAAATGATGTAAATAAGTTGAGGTGCATACCATGTTTATGAATTGGAAGACTTAAAAATAGGAATCATACACTATATATGAATTGATTCATACATTTCTTATAATATAAACCAAATTTGAACTTTTTTTACATAGATAATTTGATTATAAAATCTATTGAGTTAAAAAAAATTATTAGAAGACCAAATAGGGGGCAGTCCAGGTGGCTCAGTGGTTTAGCACCGCCTTCAGCCCAGGGCATGATCCTGGAGACCCGGGACTGAGTCCCACATCAGGCTCCCTGCATTGAGCCTGCTTCTCCTTCTGCCTGTGTCTGTTCCTCTCTCTCTCTCTCTCTCTCTCTCTCTCTCTCTCTCTCTCTGTGTGTCTCATGAATAAATAAATAAAATCTTAAAAAAACAAAAAGACCAAATAGGACACAGATCTGAAAAAAAAAATTCAAGGACAAGGACAATTAAGTCAGAAAAGCAAAGGAATTAAAGTAGCTAATGAGGGATCCCTGGGTGGCTCAGCAGTTTAGCCCCTGCTTTTGGCCCTAGGGCATGATCCTGGATTCCTGGGATCGAGTCCCACATGGGGCTCCCTGCATGGAGCCTGCTTCTCCCTCTGCCTGTGTCTCTGCCTCTCTCTCTCTCTCTTTCAATCTCTCTGTGTGTCTTTCATGAATAAATAAATAAAAATCTTTAAAATAAAAATAAAGTAGCTAATGTATTTTAATAAAGAAAAATTCATTTAAAGGAGTCCTGTTACCCAGTATTACAACATACTTTAAAGCTACAGTAATCGATTCACTGTAGAACTGGTGACAGTACACACATACAGATGTACAAAAACAAAACAAAAACAAACAAACAAACAAAAAAACAGAATATAGAATCCAGAAATAGGCACATATAAATATGGTCATTTCATGTCTGACCAACACACAAAAAAATTTCAATAGATAAAGGTAAGTCTTTTCAACAAATAATGTTGGACCAGTTATACATCATTTGCAACAGATGTCTCTCAAACTAATAAACTTATACTTTATAATAGAATGAACTCGGGATCCCTGGGTGGCGCAGGGGTTTGGCGCCTGCCTTTGGCCCAGGGTGCGATCCTGGAGACCCGGGATCGAATCCCACATCGGGCTCCTGGTGTATGGAGCCTGCTTCTCCCTCTGCCTGTGTCTCTGCCTCTCTCTCTGTGTGTGTGTGACTATCATAAATAATAAATAAAAATTAAAAAATAAAATATAAAATATAATATAATGAACTCAAAATGAATCATATATTGAAATTTCCACAAAAAAACTGTAAAACTTTTAGAGAAAATCATTAAAAAAAATCTTCATGATTTGGATTAGGTGAGGAGTTCTTAGATATAACATAAATGTAAAAAGAATATTGATAAAGAAAATTTCATAAAACTCAAAACTTTTGCTCTGTGAAATATCCTGCTTAGAGGAAACAAGCATCAGACTGGAAGAACATATTTACAAAGATTCATATCCAGTATATATAACAAGTGCTCAAAGTACAATAAGAAAGTAAACCAATTAAAAACTGTGAAAAGGCCATGAACAGAAATTTCACCAATATAAAAATGGTAAATAAGCTGATAACAATGTTTAATATGATTAGCTACTAGTATCATGAAAATTAAAACCATAATGAGATACTATTATACATCTATCAGAGTGGTGTATAAACTGATATAAAATACTGATAGTATCAAGTGCTGGTAAATATACAAAGCAAACTGGATCCCATATATTGGGTGGGGATGAAAAATGTTGGAAAACATTTTTCTCTAGAAAACTCTTCACACTCTAGAAAACTCAAACACTCTAGAAAACAAATTGTCCTTTTTTTTCTCATTCAGTTAGACATATTCATACTACATAACCCAGCATTAGCTATTTACTCTAAAAAAATGAAAACTCATTGTATTAGTCTGCTATAACAGTCAGAATAAAATACAAGATTAAGGGGCTTAAATAACAGAAAATTATTTTATCACAGTTTTGGAGGCTGGAAGTCCAAGATCAAGGTACCAGCTGGGTTAGTTTCTGGTGAGATCTCTCTTCTTGCTTTGCATACAATCCCCTTCTTGCTGTATCCTGAAATGGCCTCTCTGTATATGCATGGGGATAGAGTTCTGATGTCTCTTCCTCTTCTCATGGAAACATTAGTCCAATTGGATTAGGTCACTACCCTTATAACCTCATTTAACTTTTACTGCCTGAAAGACCTGTCTCTATATATAGCCATGTTGGGGGCTAAGGTTTCAACGTTAACTTGGGGTATACTCAATTCAGTCCATAACATTCTACCCTCTGACTCCCAAAATCCATGTCCTTCTTGCATTCAAAATACAGTACTCCATACCAACAACTCCAAAAGACATAACCCATTCTAGCATCATTTCCAAGTCCAAAACATCATGTCAATATCACCTAAGTCAGGTAAGGATGAGACTTATGTTATGATTCATCCTGAGGCAAAAATCTTTTCCAGTCATGAATCTGTTAAAAGAACATAGTTATGTACTTACAAAATGCAACGGTGAGACAGGCGTAGTATAGACTTTTCCATTCCAAAGGGAAAAATTGGCAAGAAGAAAGAATATTGAGCATCAAGGAAGTCTAAAACATAGCAAGGCAAATTCCATTAGGTTTTAAGACTTAATAATAATCCTCTTTAGCTCAGTACCTTGCCATCTGGTCCAACTGGGGTGTCAGCAATTACTCCCATGGCCCTAAGTGGTGGCCTGTCCCCTTGGATTTGCAAGGTGACCTTTCCTCTGAGATACTGCATGGAGGCATCTTAGTCTGCTAAAACTGAGGAAGTAACTTCTTTTGGAGGTACTGCATTGAATTTTATAATTTTTACCGTCAGCATGAGAAATCTTTTTTTTTTTTCTTAAGATTTATTTATTTATTCATGAGAGACACGAGAGAAGGCAGAGACACAGGCAGTGGGAGAAGCAGGGTCCCTGCAGGGAGCCCGATGCGGGACTTGATCCTGGCTGCTCAACTGCTGAGCCACCCAGGGATCCCAGCCACCCAGGCATCCACAGAAATCTTAATGGAAGATCATATATGTTTAAGAAAATACCTTAAATATTTGTCTGAGTTGAGTGACCTAAATGAAAAAGTGAGGGATGTAAGGATCTTGTCAGTGTAGAAGAAAGTTAAGCTGTTCTGACTAAAGGTAAAAAAAAAAAAAAAAAAAAAAAAAAATTAGGGGATGTTGGAGGAAAAGAAAAGAAGGAAAAAGAGGAGCTCCTGAGATGATAACAAAACTAAGTACTATTGGGAATAAAGCTAACGTTAAAAATATGCTAAAATCTGAAAGAATTTTAACAGTAATTCCTGTTAATAGAAATTGCTACACTATACATTTCTTTGCATTTCTCCCATTTCCTCAGAAAAACATGCTAAAATCAAATGCCTTATGGGGAAAGTGTTTTGGTGAAGAAGATAGTGAGTTTCACTTTAGACTCATCCTGGATTGAAAGAGAAGAAGTAGCTGCCAGACTGAAAACAACCCTCTCCCTGGATAAACTTTTAGGAACTCAATCTTGGAACCAGAAGTGACCATGAAAAATAAATCAAGGTCAGTGAATGAGCTCAACGAAGGTCTGAAAGGCAAAATAAAGAGTCAGTAAGGTTAAATATAAATCTACAGAAATGACTCAACCAAAAAAAAAACAAAGAGAAAAACAATTGAATAAAAAACAAAATCTCAGAAACCAATGGGAGAATATAAAAAGGCAAATAGACAATGAGTACAAAAATGAAAAGGAGGAAAGAAAGCAGGGAAAAAAAAGATGTGAAGAAATAATATTTGAAAGTTTTCTAAGGTTAGTGAAATAAATGTTAGTGTATAGACTCAAGAGACTCAACATACACCAAAGAACCTCAAAGAAAATCATACTTAGGCTTATCAACATCCAAGTTATGAAAATCAATGATAAGACAAAGCAATGAGAGATAATGATATTTTACATACAGGGTTGGTGGTTTTAAGATGTTCACAAAATTTTTTTAAGGATTGATTGATTGATTGATTGATTTTAGAGAGACAATGTGTGGGAGAACAGAGGGAGAGAGAGAATCTGAAGATGACTCCCCACTGAGTGTGGAGGCCAATGCGGGGCTCATCCCACAACCCTGAAATCATGATCTGAGCCAAAATCAAGAGTTGGCTGCTTAACCAACTGAACCACCCAGGCGCTCCAAATTTCACAAATTCTTTAATATTCCTTCCCTTAAGGAGTAGAAAGAATTGTCTCTTCTTGAGTATGGACTGGACTCAGGGACTCCTAATGGATAGAATAAAGTGGAAGTGATAGTGTGTGACTTCAGAGATTAGGTCTAAAGGGGCTGTGGTTTTCTGTTCTCTCTTCCTCTCCTTTTCTCTGCCTGTCTCAGATAATTTGTTTTGGAAGAAGCCAGATGCCATGTCATAAAGTTATTCACTTGTGGAGAGGCCCATGTAGTGAGGAGCTGAGGCTTCCCTCTAAAAGCCAGCATGGAACTGCTGCTTCCTGCCAAGAGCCACATGTGTAAGCTTTAACACAGGTTGTCCAGCCCTAGTCAAGCCTTCACATTATTGTATTTATAGATGATGCCTTGATTGAAACCTAATGAGAAAACTTAGCCACAACTACCCAGCTAAACTTCTCTAGAGTTCTGATCCTCAGAAATCTACTGAGATAATAAATGTTCCAGCTACTAAATTTTGTTATGATCTGTTACATAGCAACAGATAATACTACAGACATTGGTACATGGAAATGGGATGCTGTCAAAAACTTTATTTTTATTTATTTATTTATTATTTATTTATTTGTTATTTATCTATTTATTTATTTATTTATTTATTTATTTATTTATTTTGTCAAAAAACTTTAAAATGAGAGTAGTTTTGAGACTGGGAAGTAGGTGATTGCTAGAGAATGCTGAGGCAAGTTTTTAGAAGAAAGAAATTAACAGGAATGCTGGAAATTTTCATTGAAAGGGTCAGAGATAATACAAAATGAAAAGAAACCTACAGAACCCTAAAATTCTGCTAGTAAGAAACTGGTTTATAGTAGCCAAGATCTGGAAGCAATTTGTGTGTCAATAGATAGATAAAAAAGTTCCACCTGGGGTTCCATGTTCATTTTTATAGTACCCATTTTCTACAGAAATCCTATCAAAGTCAGTTTAGCAAAAATCTGTTTGAATTCTTCATGCCCAACCACTCCCAGGTAATATCTTCCCACTCTGCCCTGCCTTTAGAAAGAATCTTGTCAGGTCTATGCCAGCTCCTTGGCTATAAATCTTCACTTTCCCTTGTTGTATTTGGAGTTGAGCCCAATTTCTCCCCTCCTTCAAAACCTCCAAAGCTATAGTACCCTAAATAAAAATATTTCTAATAGTTTAAAAAGAAAAAGACAAGCCCTCCGGGAATTCTCAAAAATGTAGGGAAGCGCTTTGGAATTCCACTGGACAAGAAATGGGAAAGGTGGTATTATCAGGCAATCTCATCTAGGTCCCAAATGGCAGGAAGGGAGACATCAGGTCAGTTATGGAAATAAAAACATTTTATGTAACATGACAATTGCTATTTAAATTATGGCTCACTTGTGGCACATATGTGGTTCATTAGTTTCTATACTTTAAATCTTTTCTTGGTTCTACTTTACATCACCATTATAAATTTTCCTTCTGCTAATGTGCTACTCTTTATTATGGCTACTTATACCTTACTCTTTATTATAACTACTTTTAAACTGTGGTGACCCATCTGAAATTGTGTTTGCAACATGACCGGGAAGGAAAGAAACAAGAGAAATAGGGAAGAAGGGAGGAAAGGGGAAGAAAATAGTTATCTAAAATGTTGACCTTATAATCTCTTAGATTTCTCAGTTATTATTCTTTATCAGTTTGTCATCAACAGCTCATTGCCATCTCCATACCCCTTGCAACATGCATACTTAAAATTATTACAATAAATGAATTCACACCCATCCATCTATAAAGATGACATAACTAGTTTTCAGTGTAAATAGAATGGATTTTACCGACCTCCCAAGAGTCTACAATCTTTCTTACAAACAAAAACACATACCGATGATAACTTTCTAGAATCTGGAATTCATTTTTTAGTTGGGAAACCAATAGTGCTGCTGACCAGAAGAGAAATAAAGTGATAGCCCTGTAATCAGTAGTACCACAATCTAATCAAGGAAGGTCATTATTCTTACATTGCTCAGAGAAATACAAAGTAAAGTTTTGCTTGTTTGTCTTCTTTTTTTAATCTCATCAACCTGTTGCCCTGATGATTATTTACAGTGTTTTAGGGTTTTCCATCTCCAAATAACTAGTTGTCTAGTAAACCAAAATGTTTAGCCATCTCCACCTTGGTCCTTCATTACAGACCTCATCTCCACTGGACTTACCTTGTCTCCTTTCCCAATGACAATACATGTCTATTTTTCCACATTCCAAAATTTCAATTCCATTCTTCTCCTTCAGAAAGAGAGAAGAGTAGAAGGAAGGAAATCTTTACAGAGGGTAAGCATTGGAATTACTGCAGCCTAAGTACCTCATTTCCTTCATAAAGGTAGATTATCTAGCACTCTCTGTAATTCAAGGATAAAAGAGGCTGAAATTCACATCTTTTGACCCTCTCAGGACCTAAACCATCAGGCTTTGGCAGTCAGGGTTCAGCTAGTCATCACGAGTTGTCAAGGGAAATGTAGTAGCACTTTATAATCTGAAGGCACCTTGACTGCCATGACTTGAAATTCTCTTTATTCAGTAGAATTTACATCATCTTTAACAAAGATTCTCTGCCTTGATTTCTTTTCACTCAGTAATATAACATCTGCATTACTCTCCTCTGACATCCTAAGAAGGTCTCCATAAATATGCATTTTCCATTGAATTTATGATACACCCACACTGAGTGCATTCTTGACATCATGTCACTTCCTTAGTCGTGCACTGACATTATAATGTTATTTACTACAAAGTCGCATTGACAGCATCTTGGGAACACTGTGACAGCATTTTAGTTGCCATGAAAATGAATACCGAAAGCACATTTGGACAAAAATCACTTGCAGGGAAAAAAATACCAAAGAAGACCTAGATATACTTATAGTTTTTTTAAAACAGTTTGGCCATCTGAACACTCAATAGAAGTTTGTTCTAGTTCGGTGGCAGATTAGAGACCAAACGCTGCTCCTTTTCAAAATACTGAAAGAATTTTGTCTGAAACCGAGAAGCAGAATTGAATATAGAACTTGGTGATAGTTTTTTAAATGCAAGATACTTTTATTATCCACCTGTTGATTTTTTTATCAAATGACTGCATCAGTACAATGTCAATCTACATTAAAACGGACATCTTACAACTATATATTTAAAAATATATTTTAGAATAAGTAGTATAGAGTATCTTTAACCCAATCATTCATTTTAGATAAAGTTTTTATTCATCAGATAACATTAGTATATCTATTATGTATATTCTTAGTAAGACAACTAAAATTTTTATCAAGACAGATAGAATATAATAAATGTATCTTACTAATATTTGCAGGAAAGGGAAAAGAAAAAAATAAAACAATTCCTAACATTTATAGTTCCCACTCAGTGGCAAATACTGCTAACCAAACTTTTTTTTGTATCTAAGCTAATTTAGTCCTGACAAGAACCCCATAGGGTATATATAACTATAATTTTTACCAATAAGAAATAGCCTCCAAGAGGTGAGACATTTTTTTTTGAGTGTACAGAATTACAAAGTAATGGAGTTAGAATTTGAACATGTCTGACTCAGTGACCATGCTACAATGGTTCTTGAAAGAAGAGAAACGAAAAAAATGCAGCCAAAAGTCTGCATATGGTGGAGCATGCCTAAATATATCTACTGATGTGTCTAGTTCATGAAGACAATGTTTTAATTTGCCATTTCTGCAGGGAGGCTGGTGGAAGCCAAGTTTTTTTGACAGACAGCAGTGACTGATAAACTCAGGGTGAGACATCCAGTAGGAGCATGTCTGATAAAAATTGTTGAGGGTCATCCCCTAAGGAGTACGAATGGGCTTCTCTAGTACCATATATGATGACCTATGAGTTTTAGGCTGCTGCTACTAGTACTCTAGTGGTTAATGACAATTCTATTTTATAAATTATTTATTTAGGTTTAGGGTTCAGCATAGTGGAGTATCTAATCACAGCCTAGGTATTAGCTATCACGTATTCAGAAATATTAAACTCATTTTTATACTGCATTATTACTTTAGCTGAAGCTATATAAGGCTTAGTTAAAATTTAACTTCATATTTTAACTCCCTTAAACGCACTTTTTGCTAAATGTTATTGACTTGCATTAATCATATTACCAAAGTGGCAGACAAAAAATTATAATAACCTTTAAATATAGTGCTTCAAAACGTATCATTAGAGCAAGGGAGCATGTGACACCTACCAAAAGCCTCATGGGTGGTTTGAGAGCCAGAAAAATGTAGACATCTAGACAGAGATACCCCTGGATAAATACTGGAGACAGCAGCAGCTGGACTTCCTAGTCAGGTAATTTGTGCAAATTCATTTAATGCTCAATACAATTTAAATGTAGTTTATTTTAGTCACATATTTTTTATAGTAGGCCAAAATACTTGTCAGGATCTACTATCCAAAATGAAATCTTATCAAATAGCCTTCGTATTCGGTTCAGAATGCCAATGATGTTTTTTGTAAAATGTCATTCTGTCTCTGCCTACTGCAAGCAGCCCTAATAGGAACTAGTGCAAATCCAAAGTGACTCCTGCCCTGGGGAGAGAAAACAACCACATGCATACTAGTTTGGCTGCAGCCCCAGCAGCAGAACCTTATAATTGGCAGCAAGAGAGAGTGCCATTTGCAGCCCCAGCAGATGAACTAGGGGTAGACATCTGCTCTATCAGCCCTGTCCACCAAATAAACCCTCTCAGGGAGCAAGGCAGGGAGAATACCCTGCAGAACAGGGCTACTTCAGCCAAAACAGAGAGACTAAAGGCTATCACCTAGTTTCTCTGCAAGCTCCATCCACCAACAAAAGCCTCTCAGGGAACACATCAGGGAAAGTACCGTGCAGTTTAGTGCCACTGCAGCCCTGGTAAACAAGCTGAGAGCTGGCATCTAATCTGACAGCTGACAGTGCCCAACTACAAGCCCATGGCAGCCTCAAACTGGCCCCTTAATGGCTCAGAAACCAAAGCCAGCCCACAAAATGCAAAGTGTGTCATTACAGCTGACTGGACTAAATCCAAATGAAGCTCAGCCAAAACAGTAGAGCACAAACAACCCACACAGAAGATAGCCCTAAAGCAACTAGCTCTGGTGAACACAGAACATTGCACTATAGGGCCGCTGGGGCCTTTTCTTCATATGCACACTACTTTCAAGATCAGGAGATACAACTGACCTTCCTAATACATAGAAACAAACACAGAGAGTTAGACAAAATGAGAAAACAAAGGAATATGTCCCAAATGAAAGAATAAGACAAAATCACAGCAAAAAAGCTAAATGAAACGAGGGTAAACAATACACCTAAATAAAGAATTCCAAATAATGGTGATAAGGATCCTGGACTTGAGAAAAGAATGGAAGACCTCAGTAAGACCTTCAACAAAGAGACAGAAAATACTTGAAAACAATCAATCAGTATGAAACATTAAATACCTAAAATTAAAAAATACAATAGAGGGAATAAATAGTAGCCTATAGAAAGCAGTAAAATGAATCAGTGAGCTGGAAGACCAAGTAATGGAAAGCAACTAAGCTGAACAGAAAAAAAGAAAAAAGAATAAAAAATGAAAATACATTAAAGGCAATCAGTGACATCATCAAGCATAGTAACATTTACATTATAGGGATCCCAGAAGAAGAGAGAGAGAGAAAAGGAGACAGAGAATTTAATTAAATAATTTCTAAAAACTTCCTTAAATCTGGAGAAGGAAACAAACATCCAGATCCAGGAGCACAGACAGCCCCCAACAAAATTAACCCCAAAAGGTCTACATCATGATACATAATAATTAAAATGGCAGAAAGTATTGATAAAGAGAAAATTTTAAAAGTATTAAGTGAAAAGAGGGAAAAATCTGCAACCAAGAATATTCTATTCTACCCAGTAAGGTTATTATTCAGAATAAAAAGAGAAATAGTTTCCCAGGCAAACAAAAGTTAAAAGAATTCATCAACTCTAAACCTTACCCTAAACGACTAAGCCCTACAAAAATGTTAAAAGGAATTTTTTGAGCGGAAAGGAAAGGCCATAATCAACAGTAAGAAAATTAGGAAAGAAAAGATTTTCACGGGTAAATGCAAACACGATAAAATTAATAGATTAATCACTTATAAAACCAGTACAGAGGGTAAAGCACAAAAGCAGTAATTTTTTTCTTTAATTTTTCCCTCTCTTCTCCTATGATCCTTGTTCTGTGTCTTAGGATGAAAGCAGACAGGAAGACAAACCATAAGAGACTCTTAGCTATTGGAAACAAACTGAGGATTAATGGAGGGGGGAGATAGATGGGGTTATCTGATAACTGGGTGATGGGCATTAAAGAGAGCATGTGATGTAATGAGCACTGGGTGTTATATGCAACTGATGAAGCACTGAACTCTACCTCTGAAATTAATAATGCTGTATAATGTTAACTCACTGAATTAAAATAATTTTTTAAAAAGGAAAAAAAACAGTAAAACCAATTTGATCTATAAAAATCAGTCAAATGATTCACAAAATAAAAGGATGTAAAGGATGACATTATATATATAACATTAGGGTGGAGGCAAAAATTTATTGCTTTTAGAATGAACTCAAACTTCAGCAACCATCAACTTAATATACACTCCTATATGCATAAGATGTTATATATGAACATAATGGTAACCACAAATCAAAAGTCTGCAACAGATACACAAAAAATAGAGAAAGGAATGGAAGCCTATCTCAAAAGAAAGCCATTAAACCATGAGGAAGGAGAACAAGAGAAGAAAGCAACAGAGAAGAACTACAAAAACAGCCATAAAACAAGTAATGAAATGACAATAAATACATATCTATTAATAATTACTTGGAATGTAAATGGAGTAAATGCTCCAATCAAAAGACACAGAGTAACTGAAACCAATACTATGTAACAACAAAGAAGGACACTACATAATGATAAACAGAACAATCCAAAAAGATGATATTACAGCTATAGATACGTACCCAATGTGAGAGTACCTAAATACATAAAGCAACTATTAACAGACATAAAGGAAGAAACCATCAATAATACATTAATAGTAGGGGATTTTAACATCTCACATCAATGGATACCTCATCCAGACAGAAAATCAACAAGGAAACAGTGGCACATATGGACCTAACAGATATATTCAGAGCATTCCAACCAAAAAGAGTGAAATACACATTATTTCCAACTGCACATGGGCCATTCTCCAGAATAGATTACATTAGGCTTCAAAACAAGTCTCAAAAAATTCTGTAAGACTGAAATCATAACATGTGTCTTTTCTGACCACAATGGTATAAAACTAGAAATCAATCACAAGAAAAAATCTGGAAAGAACGTGAACACAAGGAGGCTAAATAACAAGCTACAAACAAATGCATCAATAAAGAAATCAAAGAGTAAATAAAAAAATACATAGAGACAAATGAAAATGAAAACACAACAGTTCAAAATCTTTGGGATGTAGCAAAAGCAGTTCTAATAAGGAAGACTATAGCAGTACAGGCCTACCTTAAGAAGCAAGAAAAATCTCAAATGAACAACTTAACCTTACACCTAAAAAAGCTAGAAAAAGAGCAAACAAAACCCAAAGCCAGTAGAAGGAAGGCAATAATAAAAATTAGACCAGAAATAGATGAAGTAGAAAACATCAATAATAAAATACAAAAAAAGTAGTCACTGTGTAGAGAGAGCCACTAAGTAACATTGGAACATTTTCTATGTATCATCTCAAGTTTTCAAGTCAACAATTAAATAGGTTTCTTTCTGACTTGCTTATTTGGCCCTATAATGTGAATCAACTCATTCAACCATTCAAACCATGGAATTAACTTAGTGATGGCTTTTTTAAAACATTTATTTATTTATTTGTTTGTTTATGTGTGTGTGAGAGATAGTCAAAGTGAGAGCACAAGCAAGCAAGGGGGGAGGGGAGGAGAAGCAGAACCCTGGGATCAAGACCTGGGATCACTACCTGACCCAAAGACAGA
The DNA here is from genome assembly GCF_905146905.1 of Nyctereutes procyonoides. Classification (NCBI taxonomy): domain Eukaryota; kingdom Metazoa; phylum Chordata; class Mammalia; order Carnivora; family Canidae; genus Nyctereutes; species Nyctereutes procyonoides. The sequence goes on along the minus strand of NW_026575160.1, from coordinate 31,307,173 downwards.
CACTTAATCAACTGAGCTACCCAGGCACCCCTAGAGATGTTTTAAAACAGGTTATTATGATAATATTTCCATATACATAGAATCATATTATCAGTTCTGATGTAAAAATGCCAAGCATTAAATACCACTCCTTTTTTTTATTATTTTTTCAATTTTTACTTATTTATGATAGTCACAGAGAGAAAGAGAGAGAGAGAGAGAGAGAGAGAGAGAGAGAGAGAGAGAGAGAGAGAGGCAGAGACACAGGCAGAGGGAAAAGCAGGCTCCATGCACCGGGAGCCCGACGTGGGATTCGATCCGGGGTCTCCAGGATCGCGCCCTGGGCCAAAGGCAGGCGCCAAACCGCTGTGCCACCCAGGGATCCCTAAATACTACTCCTAAACAAAAATTCATTCAACTGAACTTTTTTTTTTTACAATTAGGTACTTAAAGGGTTCAATAAAGTATGCTTCCCAAGGACTTTTAAATGGGTGGATTTGCCTGGTTATGTTCAAATAATTCCTACACATAGGAGCTGGATGATATTCAACATAATCAAATATGCTACTAGTTTGTTGCCTTCAGTTTAGAAAAATACTTTCCTTAAATAATTAGCTTGAAGGTTAGTGAGTGCTACCTGAATCCCTAAATCTATTGCTATTGCTAGAAATTATTCCTAGTGATGTTTCTTTTCATTTAATATATAAGTGAAATATTTATAACACTTGTTTTGTTTTGATAAGAGATCCATGTCTCAAACAGGTTATTAACTATACTGGAAGACTTGACCAACGTATAACGAATACACATAGACCCAGACAGACACACATTTGTAGCAATTCATTATTCTCTCAAAACAAGCTGCTTCATTCATTTTTTTTTAAGTTAAAGTAATATGTCCCATAGGTGGTTATCAGGGAGTTGAATAACACAAATATTTAAATGAAGAGTGATAAATTCCTGTCCAGATGTTACTCTTTTCAACCCAATCCAATTCCATTACTTCTCCCTTTAGAGTCAACTTTTCTCATCTTTTGTTTTTTAGTTCATCTGTTGATTACCTCCACATCTTGAAACAGTATTATATCAATTACTATGATTTGTCAACTTCAGGTATTTCCTACTGCGTTCCTTACAAGCAAGATAAGAGTTCCCTCCCCTATATCATTAATATATTTTCCCTCCGATAATATTGTTTTATCACTAATTTAACTGTTTAACTCTTTAAATTCAAAAGAAATATTTTAAAACTGTATTTCCCATACCATTCAATGTAGTATACCTTGGTTCATCATTTTGAAATATGAGATCTCCTGTCAGGACAAGAGGGAAAGTTTATCACATTTCTTATATTCTATTCTAAACATGAGATATGATAATTCTGAAATTTCAAAATCAATATAGAACATTTACATTACTTGTTATATTTTTACAGAATATTCTGTAAAGACTTCCTCCTTTAGATTCACAGCAAAACTAAGTGGAAGGTATAGAGATTTCATCACCAAACACAAAGTCATCCAGTTTTACTCATATTATCTTCTAAGAATTTTACAAATTTGCATTTTTATTAAATGTGACCCATTTTGAGTTCATTGTATATATTGTAAAGTCTGTGCCTAGATTCATTTTTTTTTCATGTGAACGCATTGCCTTTGCTCCTAGATTAAAGATTATGTGACTATATTAGGTGGATCTACTTCTAGGCTCTTCATTCTGTCCCACCGTTGTCTATTTTTCTAGCAATCTTGATTAATATAGCTTTATAAATTTTGAGTTGGGTAGTATCAGTCTTCTGACTTTGCTCTTCTTCAATATTGTGGTAGAGCTGTTCTGAGTCCTGCTGATGTCCACAATATAATGTGCTGGAATTTTATAAAAATTGCATTGGATCTATAGAACAAGTTGGGAAGAATTGGCATCTTGACAATATTTTCTTATCAATGAACATGGAATGAATATTTTCCATTTACCTCATTCTTTCTTAATTCTTCAGAGCTTTGTAGTTTTACTCATGTAAGTCTTATACCTATTTTGATAGATTAATACCTGAGTATTTCACTTAATGTAAGTGATATTGTATTTTGAATTTCAAATTCCACAGATTCATTGCTGGTATATAGGAAAGGGATTGGCTTTTGTATGTTAATCTTGTATCCTGCAACCTTCCTAAAATTCTAGGAGTTTTTGTTTTGTTTTATTATTATTATTTGGAGTTTTCTAAATAGATGATAATGTCACCCTGGAAAGACAACAGTTTTAGTTCCTCCTTCCCAATCTGTATACCTCTTACTTCCTTTTGTTGTCTTATTGCATTAGCAGGACTTCCATTATGATTTTGAAAGCAAGTGATAAGAGGGGACTTCCTTGCCTTTTTCCTGATCTTAGTAGCAAAGTTTCTAGACTGTGATATTTCCTACAGACCATCAAAAGTTGAGGAAATCCCCTCTTTTCCTTGTTTACTGAGAGTTTCTTTAATAGACATGGGGCTAGCTAGATTGTATATACCTTCTTCTGTGAGTTTTAGCAAACTGTACCTTAAAAGGAATTGGTCTATTTTCACCTGGGTTATCAAATTTGTGGGTATAGATTTTTTTGATTTTTTTTTAATTTGTTCATGAAAGACACACACACACACACACACACACACACACACAGGGGCAGAGACACAGGCAGTGGGAGAAGCAGGCTCCCTGTGGAGCCCAACGTGGGACTCAATACCGGGTCCCCAGGATCACACCCTGGGATGAAGGCAGCGCTAAACCGCTGAGCCACTGGGACTGCTATGGGCATAGATTTCTTCATAGTATTTCTTTATTATCCTTGTACTGTCCATAGTATCAATAGTGATGTCCTTTGTTTGATTTTCACATTAGCAATTTGTGTTCTCATTTTTCTTTTCTTAACTGGCCAGTAATTTCTCAATTTTATGAATCTTTTCAAGAAACAAGCCTTTGGTTTTATTGATTTTCTCTTGAATCCCTACTTTCATTTTCACTGATTTCTGCTGTAGTTACTGTTTCTTTTCTTCTATTTACATGCGATTTAATCTGTTCTTCTTTTTCTGGTTTCCTAAAGTGCAAAGTTTGGTGATTCATCTTAGATTTTTCTTCTTTGTAATATATTCATTCAATTTTTTAAGGTTTTATTTATTTATTCACGAAAGTCAGACTGAGAGAGAGGAAGAGACACAAGCAGAGGGAGAAAGAGGCTCCCTGAAGGGAGCCCAAATTGGGACTTGATCCCAGGACCATGGGATCACAACTTGAGCCAAAGGCAGATGCTTACCTGCTGAGCCACGCAGCAGTCCTGCATGCAATTTTATACATTTCTCTCTAAGCACTGCTTTTGGTGCAACCCATAAGTTTTGATAACTTGTATTTTCATTTAGTTCAAAATATTTTTCTAAATTTGTCCTGCAATTCTTCTTTGATCTATGTGTTAACTAATACTGTGTTACTTAATCTCCAAGTATTTTAGAATGTTCCAGATATCCTTTTAAGCATGATTTCTAATTAATTCCACTGTAGTCTAAGAGCATTGTATGACTTCTATTAAATATGTTAAGTTGTATTTATGGCCCCAAATGTCACCTATTCTGGTAAAGATTCCATGTGAATTTGAGAAGAATGTGTATTGTGCTGTTGTTGGATGCAATGGTCTATAGATGTCCATTATGTCCAGCGGACTGATGGTGTCATCGAATTCAATTATGTCTCTACTGATTTTCTGCCTGCTGAATCTGTCCATTTCTGACAGCAAGGTGTGTTAAAGTATTCAACTATAATAGTAGGGTCATCTTTATAACCTTGGAGTTCTACCATTTTTTGCCCCATATATTTTGATACTCTGCTATTCAGATTTCAATTAAGGTCCAATATGTCTTCTAGCCCAGGCTAATTTCTTAACTCACATGAATGATCACAACAATGTAAAAACCAAAGACTTTCCTTAAGGTGACAGAGGAAAGAATTTGTGATTAGAAAACTAACTGAACATCTAATAAAAGAAATCTTGAAAGAAAGAAAATAACATGATGGAGATCCAAAATCTCAGTAAAAATCCTGGCCAAATCCCCAGACTAACAACTATTTACATGCAAAGGCAACACAAGTGAGCAAAGGCAACACAAGTGAGCTACTGAAAATAAAGATATGCCCAGAGTACAGCCTAATGTTATAAAGAGAATGACACCACATGAGGCTTGGGGGCTTGGGAATTTCTTATAAATCTTTTTAAAAAACTGAACGCATTCCCCCAATCTATTCTCATCTCAAGCAGCAGAATATTGAATCCTTATTGACTTGAGGCATCGGGATGCAAAAAAGCCTACATCTTACATAATAGCTAAAATTTCCCAGAATCTAAAAATAAAATCTGCCTAAACCCTCAGCTGATTATCAAACTAAACATACACAGCAAAGACCCACTGGACTAAGATAAACTAGCAGCAGCTGGATTCTTCCAATACTAAGCAGAAATAGCTGCTGTACATGGTGGAAGAACAGAGATTGCAGTTTAAGAACAAGCTGACTAACTAGATCAAAAACAATAATAAATTTTCAGAATACAACCAAAATCCAGGGCTGACATAATCTATCATCTAAAAAAGCAAGTTTATAAACAAAAATTACTATGGATGAAAAACAAGAAAACAGGATACATGCTCAGAAAAAAGTATACTAGTTATTTAAAAAATTGACTATAAGCAGTTGAGTCTAACACACTAAGACTTCAAAGTAACTACCTAACTACTGAAAATAATGTCAAAGAATTAAAGGAAAATGTTTTCAAATAATTAAAGATAAAATAGCCTTGCTGTGAATGGTAAGGAAATATTGATAAGCTGTAGCTGTATAAAATGGAAATTCTAAAAAAAGAAGAGGAAATTCTAAAATTGATAAGTAATAATGAAATTAAAAGTTCACTATATAGCATAAGCAGAAGACTATTAATGGCAGAAAACCAGTAAATTTGAAAATAAATTGATATAGGTTACTTAATGTGAAATACAGAGATAAATAAGACTGAACAGAAATTAACATAGCCTTATAGGTATATGTGGGACAATATCAAGCAGTTCAACATACATTTATTTAGTCACAAAAGGAATGAGAAGACAGAAAAAGAGCAGAAAAAATATTTGAAGTAATAATGGTCTAAAACTTTCAAAAGCAGACTGAAAATATTTACTTATAAATCTAAGAAACATATATGCTAAAAGGAGTGTTTGTTCAAAGTTGAAAATTGTGGTGATTTAATACTGTATTTATAATGTAATAAGATACAAAATAAGTCATTTGTAGCTCTGCATACAGTAAATGGAAATACATTGTGGTGAGGTTCCCATATTGCATCTAGATTAGAATATTAACGCAAAATAGACTGTAATAAATAAGATAAAGAAGAGGGGGGATCCCTGGGTGGCTCAGCGGTTTGGCGCCTGCCTTTGGCCCAGGGCGCCATCCTGGAGTCTTGGGATCGAGTCCCGCGTCAGGCTCCTGGCATGGAGTCTGCTTCTCCCTCCTCCTGTGTCTCTGCCTCTCAGAGTTTCTCTCTATGTCTATCATAAATAAATAAATAAATCTTAAAAAAAAAAAAAGAAGAAGAAGAAGAGGGCTGCAACATCCAAAGCAACCACTAAAAATAATGCAATGGTGAACAGCTAAAAAGCCAATGGAGATACTAAAATAAAATACAAAATTGTAATTATTTTTCTGACCCATAAAAGGCAGAAAAGGAAGAACAAAAAGTAAAAAAAAAAAAAAATGGATGAGTCAGACAGAAAATAAATAGCCAATGACAGACTGAAATACAATTAAGTAACAATAAATATAAATGGGCTAAAATCTGTAATAAAAAGCAGCAATTGTCACACTGGATAAAAAGACACAGCTATAAGCCATGTATATTATAAATATAAATATTATAAATATACAAAAAGAATATCATAAATATAAAAAGAGAGGTGAGTTTAAAATAAAAGGATGGAATAAGATTAATCATACAACCAGAAAATCTAAGAAAGCTCAAGTGTTATATGCGGGGGGGAAAGTCTTTAAAACAAGTAGGACTACATAGAGACTATGATACATAGTCTAGATACATATATTAGTTTAGATACATATATTAGTTTAGATACATATATTAAAGACATATATATATATATACACACATATATATGCATGTATATATGACATATATATATGTATTAGGTGAGGGTCTCCTGGTAATAAAGTCTGCAATCTTGTTTATATGAAAATATCTGTATTAATCATTATTTTATTCTAGGTTAACATCTTAGAACTTGGAACATGCCATTCCAATGTTTCTGGTGTCCTTTTTTTGCTGGTGAAAGTCATTCATTTTTCATACTGTTCCTCTATATATGATATGTCATTTTCTCTTTATTGTTGGCTTTCAATAATTTGTCTATAATGCACCTAGAAGTGATGATACAGCATACAGAACAGACAAGGAAGAAGCAGATGAAGAATTTTTAGTGTAATATTTTCATGTGAAGTGCCTGTTCTTAAAAATGGAGTATGTGATATTTGATGTTTAACTAAATCCAATATTGTGCTGAAGCTGGCTGATAACACTACTTAACAAGAACAATTTTTAAGTATTTTCATGGATTTTCAAGCTGATTTTTAAACCACTGATAGGTTAATTTGGCAACGTGGGAGTACTTATGACAAGGAGGTCGGCAAGTACTATGAATCATTTCTCCTCCCTCAGAGTCAGTTAAACATTTAATCAAACCTAAAAATTTAATCTATAGTATTACCGCAAAAGATAACAATGCAGTAAAACTTTTTTTTTAAGATTCTATTTATTCATGAGAAACACACACACAGAGAGAGAGAGAGAGAGAGAGAGAGAGAGAGAGAGAGAGAGAGGAGCAGAGACATCAGCAGAGAAGAAGCAGGCTCCATGCAGGGAGCCTGATGTGGGACTCAATCCCGGGTCTCCAGGATTGCACCCTGGGCTGAAGGCAGGCGCTAAACTGCTGAGCCACCTAGGCATCCCAAAAACTGAATTTTATATATATAACAAAATCTCCTTTACATCAATGTGTATAGAACTTACATAATAAACAGTATTTCATTATTAATCAAAGTGCACTTCTGTTGTGCTTCCCGACATTTTATATTAGTCGTAAGAAGGTATGGACTATATACTTTCAAAGTTAATAGAACTATTCTAGTAAATAATGTAAGTAATCTAATATCAATATATCATAATTATAGGCGTGCCTGAGTAGCTCAGTCAGTTAAGTATCTGACCTCAGCTCCAGTCATTATCACAGGGTCCTGGGCTAGACTCCCCCATGCTCAGTGGGGAGTCTACTTCTCCCTCTCACTCTGCCCTTCCCCCTGTCTCTGCATGTGCAATCTCTCTCTTGTTCAAATAAATAAATGAAACCTTTTATATATATAAAATAGTAGATATATAATCTATATCCATATAGAATCATATATAATATATATGATTCTTATATTACTAATAATGCCAATCAGAATCCATAACCTATTACATAATCCTGGCCACCTGAAATTTCCAAAGAAAATAGTAGAAATATTTTGTTAGAGTCCATCTGTTTCTTAGTAAAGTAATAAAGTGGGAAAACAACTGTTAACTCAGATATGATTCAGAAAATAAAATGCAGCAATTTCATGCATATATACAAAGGCAAGTCCATGAAGTTTTTTGTTGAGTGCAACACATCATTTTTTTTTATAAAAGTCAGTTTGATGGTACATATTTTACTCTCAGGAAAACACTTTTATCTTAGACCTTGAAATCAAGAGAAATTCACCAGGGATGAAGAACAGGCACCACTAGAAGGTGAAGAACAACACTGATTGAGCATGCTATATGACAAGCAATCTGTTATTTTACTACCTGTATAGCAATTTTTAAAATATTGCAATTTTACTGCTTTGGAGAGGAAAGAAATAAAGAGTTTTGCAGAATATATTTAGGTTCTGATATTAATCTATTTTAAGATGTACTACTTTGGCTAAATGAAGCAGATATAAACTGAGTAGAAATTTACTTACTAGTACAGTAAGAAATATCTACCATTCAAAAGTTTTAATTAGGAATATCATTAAATTTATAGTCTTCAGAAACAAAATAAAATAGTCGAGCCAATAATAACAGACTCTTGCTTCACTGGAGGAGTCTTAGGGGAAAAAATAATCCAATAAAAGATACCACTTCTTGCATAATAAATTTCAAAAAGATTAGATTGTTTTTGTTTCCCTTTTTTTGTTTGTTTGTTTCCTTTTGAAAGGGAGAGAGAGCACAAGTCAGGGGTTGGGAGGTGGAGAGAGAATCTTAAGAACTCAGGGCTAGATCCATGACCATGAGACCAAGACCTGAGCTGAAATCAAGAGTTGGTCACTTAACCAAGTGAGCCACCCAGGCACCCCAGAAAGATTACACTGTTTTTGATGGTAAAAGAAAGGAGGTAAGGAATAACATACAAGTCTAGTCAGAAATGGAATAATGCATTTGGCATATACTTCCTATTTAGACAAAATTCTGAAACCACCCAAACTAAGTAGTATTTCTTAGATAGTATCTTTGGCAGGGAGGAACTGAAGTTAGTATAGTCTTCTTCTCAAGAGGTGAAAACATACCAGCCACAGCTGTCTAGAGGAAGACACTCAGGCCACGAAACCACCTTGCTTTTGGTAAAGGATGAGAGAATACGGACAAGCAGGTGGTTGGTCCCAACTCTTTCTCTGTCTAAACATTCAATAAATATATCCCTTTCTTTTCTTTTTATCTAAACACACATAAATGAGATAAGGTAGGCTAAAATAAGATCTTCCCAGAAATCTTAAAATTTGTATCTAATGGTTAAGGACTCCTTACAATCATAATTTTTAGAATATTACTCATTACCATCCCTAAATTAACATGTCAAGGTATTTCTCCAAGTAAAGACCAACAAGGACAGTACGAAACCCATGGCAACTTATCTCCAAGTTCATGCTCTAACATTTCCTGATGAACATCAATAGCACAGAAAAATTATAATGACATTTTTAGATAAGGAACAAATGCCTTACTTTCCCCTGCAATCCCACTGAGTATCTCATAAAATGCTCCTTTTCATGTTCACTTGATCTTATATTCTGCAGTGTTACATATACCCCATTTTAAAATATGCACCATGCACTCAAATTATTAACTATGGTTAAATTCTCCAAGGGAGCACTTCCTCAGCATCTGTGGCTCCTTTTAAACTCACTGTAAGTCTTAACCAGAGGCAAAGGCAGACACGAATTTCCCTACAGGACTGAACTGAAATGTCAAGACACATGCATGGACAAAGATACAGAAATGCTAGAATTGAGAAAACAACATGACAAATATCTCTATTTTTTGATAAGTATCTTTCCTATAATTTCAAATTACTGAAACTTCTATACATTGTTACATTAGAGAAGAATGGCAAATTCTTTAAAATTAATCACTCATCACTTTATGAAAGATGAAATACTGTAGATATGCATCATAAACTTATGCATCCCAGTATTATATGCTGAATGCTTGTTGCAAAGAAAATGGAAAACAAAGGAAATCTAAAGCAGTGCAAAAACGACTAGAAAAGGCACGGCATTATTAAAAATATCTACTGATATTTAATTCTCCTAGATTCTGGGATAATGGAATTTTATAGTAAATCTTTATCCATATATAGTATACTTAATTCAGATTTTAAATTTAAATCCTGGATTTGTGCCAACGGGAGTGACAAGTCTCATTGCCATTCAGCACCACTCTCATCTTGGCTATAAAAACAGTATTATTAAAGACAAGATGCAAAAGTCATATGCAAGAAAATTGATTTACTCTATTAAGCCAACACTGACTTTGGATAAATGAAAAATGCATAAACCTTGAGATCTTTGAATGTAAATTTTTTTTCTAATTGTTTATTTTGCCTTTTTTTTAGAATGAACTATTCAGGAGTGACCACAGGTACTTAACTGACCAGTAAAAGTCTCATGGTGCTCCTTCCTTTCCAGACTTACAAATGGCTGAGAGAAATAAAAGACTACTCATCATATTACCCTGGAAGGTAGGGGAAATTGCCCTCCTGTCTTCCCTAAGAAAAGTGTTCTACACTAGAATAAGCATGATATATTAATTGAAAATATACTAATATTATTTTTCTATTATATTTTAAAGCTGATAAATCTGGTAAATATCTAATATTTGCTGATTTCAGATTATGAACCAGAACCAGTGCACAGTCCGAGGAATCAGAAATAAACAAAGAGGATCCCTGCCTTATAAGATAAAGCAATCTAGTATGAGACAGATACTATAATAACAATGATAATAATGGTATTAATATTATACGCTTATAATGTGGAATGAATTATGCCACAGTATTTTTTTTTTACACACACACACACAGAGAGAGAGAGAGAGAAAAAACATGAAAAGGGAGGAGGGGCTGAAAAGGGAGGGAGAAGGGGGAGGGAGGGAGGGAGGGAGGAGGGAGGGAGGGAGAGAGGGGGAGAGAGAGAGAGAGAGAGAGAGAGAGAGAGAGAGAATCTTAAGCAGGCTCTATGCTCAGTGCAGAGCCAGACATGGAGCTTGATCTCAAGACCCTGAGACCATGACCAGAATCAAAATCAAGAGTTGGAGGCTTAAATGGCTGAGCCATCCAGGCGCCCCTATTCTGAAGTACTTTACATATATTATTAATTCACTGAATCCTCCATGCAATAAGTAGTGTTATTATTATAAATATACTCAGGCTACAGATGAAGAATGGGAAGCTTATAGAGAAATTACTGTTATCCAGATAGCAAAGGGCAGATTATAAAATCAAACCCAAACCTGTTTGCCAAGAGTATCACTCACATTTGTTGCCCAGCCAACCAGAGAAATGCTATTAGTCCTGTGTAAGCCTAGATCAGGGGTGCTTATCCCAACTGGGATTCAGGAAAGGTTTCCTGAACATGGGGCCCAACCTGAATTAAGCCAGGTGAAGGAAGAGCAAAGATTTTTCAAAGGTAATAAAAGAAAGAGCAAGAGGGTGGAAGTGTGACATAATCCCAGTGGTCTCTCCTTACTACACATGAATGATGAGGCTACTAGTGAGCAATGGGGTAGGTTGGGGAATGTCCTGTGCTAAACAGCTTCACGTGTGGTCTGAAAGCCTTTAAAAGATTTCCAGTTTAAAATAAATAACAGATTCATATTTGCATTAAGAGAGATCAACTAGGTAGCCATGTGAGTAGTGATGTGAAGTGAATGAAACTAAAAGGGTGAGGGATAATCAGTACGGAATTGGGACGGCAACAGAAGACAATGCTAACTTTCATGTTTATAGTCTCACACATGGTAAACACTAAGAATGTCTCAAATTATAATACTCGCTCCCCAAATAGCTTGGCCCTTAATAAATAGTTCATTAATTTAAACATAAACATTTGCTACTTCTGTGCAAATATTTACTGAAGTCCAATATAAGAGTTTGATATTTATCCAAGTGGACAGAAAATACGAAATTTTTCTTTCATTAATTTCCAAGACTAGGGAGAAAAGCAAAAATCTAGAAACCTAATGCCTACTCAATTAACTCAATGTTGCTCCATGCCTCTTCAGCAAGAAACAAAGTTCATAAGTTTATAAGCACAGGGATTCTGGATGAAAGATAAAGCATATTAAAATGATTAGACACCTAAAGTTTTAAATTAATGTTAATATTTTACACAATTTTTAAATACTAAATATATTTTTTAAAGATTTTATTTACTTATTTATGAGAGACACAGAGAGAGAGGCATAGACATAGGCAGAGGCAGAGCTGAGCCACCCAGGTGCCCTAAATACCAAATATTTATGTTGACCACCACTTCTTTGATCCGCCAAAAGATCCATAAAAGATTAGTGGAAAAAGTAGTTGGAAAAATTGTCAGTCAGTATGGGAATCCTGTAAGAGGCTGCCTTCAAATTGTAACACAAAAATACTGTAGCTAGAGAGTGTGCTTTTATGCTTAATTTCTAAAACTGCTGAGACATTAAGGCATGTACAGTTTAAGATTTTGTTAAAGTTACATGAAATTTGTGAAAGAAGCTAATTTTTTGCACATATAATTGTTTTAACCTGTGACAACAATATTTTTATAACTACCTAAAAATGCAAACTATCAACAGTGAATTCTAATTATTTAAGTTTTTGAGGGAGAGAGGGGCAGAGGGAGAGAAAGAGAATCTTAAGCAGTTTTCCTCTGAGGCCTGTAAGGTAAAGATTTAAATTGCCTGTGGTCAGGCTTGAAAATTACACATATCTTTCTATTAAAATGTGGTGTGGAAAAAAGCCATATCATATCAAACATCTGCTAGTTTAATATTTTCCCATAACTAACAAAATGGATCATTCCTACAACTTGACTTTAAAACATCAATATGTTAAAAACAATTTTTAAAAACATCAATATGCTGAAACACCTGGGGGCTCAGAAGTTGAGAGTCTGTCTGCATTCGGCTCAAGGTGTGATCCTGGGGTCCTGGGATCAAGTCCCACATCGGGCTCCCTGCAGGGAGTCTGCTTCTCCCTCTGCCTGTGTCTTTGCCTCTCTCTCTGTGTCTCTCATGGATAAATAAATCTTAAAAAAAAAAAAAGATATCAATATACTGGTAACCCAATGGACATATGGCATATAAGAAAAAAAAAACCTACCTAGCTGATGAATTTATTAACTTTATTCCCAAAATAGGATGTTATTTTCCTGTATGCAGAAATTACTTCTTCCATGTTCCATTTACAATATTTTCACTGCCCAAATTCAGGCACAGAGTGAACAATCATCAGGAAAGAGAGGGGTGCCTGGTTGGCTCAGTCAGTGGAGCACAGGACCCTTGATTTCAAGCTTGTGGGTTCAAGCTCCACGTTGGGTGTAGAGATTACTTAAAAATAAAATTTTACCAAAAAAAAAAAAAAAAAGGAAAGGGGAGGAGAGGGGATGAGGTAACTGGGTGATGGACATTAAGGAGGGCATGTGATGTAATGAGCACTGGGTGTTATATAAGATTAACTGTTGAACTCTACCTCTGAAACTAAAAATAAACCATATGCTAATTAATTGAATTTAAATTTTAAAAAATGAAAACAGAAGAAAAAAAGGTAGGATTAATAGGGAGGAAAAAGTAAGTGTTTTTTTTTTGGTACACTTCTATATAATTTGAGATGTTAAAAAGAGCACGCATCATTTAATATTAAAAAATGTTTTTTAAAAAGGAAAGAGACTTAGTGAGATATCAGTGAGCTTCCACTTATGAGAATTAGATACCCCTCTCCTGCCCTCTTCCTTCACTATGGGTATATTAATAACACAAATGAGTGCAACCATCAAATCCCAAAGGTTGCAATATAAAAAGCCAGAATCAAGAACTTGAAGATTCATAAAAATCAAATCCCATTTTTTTGGGGGGGAACAAATACCTCATAGAGAATTCTGTGCAAGGACTGCATAGAAGTTGGTGGATGGAACCAAATTTCAAATTCCAAAGTTCACTAAGATTTGGAGTAAATCTACATCAGAATAAAATAAGCAGATAAACATTTACAACCACTGAAAGATGTAAGCTATGGGCAGGTGGATTCAGTGATAGAAGCAAAAGGGAAATCAGGGAGTGATTAAATATATGAGTAAAAAATAATTTTACATATATATAGATATAGATACATAGAAGAGGTATAAGGGTATACAGAGAGACTCAAGATCAGGAAGGTAGGAAGACAACACCCTATGAAAGGGGATGCTTATTTCAAGTCATAACTTGTTCAGAGGGTAGTACTTTATACCCTACCTTCTAAAAGTCACACCATTCCTAGGAAATGTACATTCAGTTTTTCTGTTCCAACCATTTCAGAAATTCTTGCATATATATTTGTTAAATGAATACAAACCAAAATCTAAATGTCACCTATAATTGTGCCAAAAAAGAAAAAATACTCAGTTGAGAGCTCCCATTAATTAGCACCAAGCACATAGTACAGCCAATTAATTTAGAAAAGTTGTTCAGTAAAAGTGCTAAAAATGAAAATACTCTGGAAAAGTTATTTTTTCCAGACTCTGGAAAAGTTATTTTTTTCCACAGTTCTAATACAAAGCTTTATACAGTTAACTTTAAAAACTGTGCAAACGATGGTGATGAAAACCAAATGTTTATTTCTCCCTTACTAAATACCGGAAACAGTGCAAGGTATATGTCACAGTATTTAAAAGTATTTTCTTGAAAACTATGAGAAGACTACGTTTTTCACTGCACTGAGACTGAGAGAAGATATTGTGCGGATCGTGATTCAAGAGAAATTTAAGGTCATAACTGCTATAGACAATTTTCTTTGATGATAAATGATCATACTCAGAACCAGTTTAAATCACAGCTTATTCTCTTGCTGTGTTTAACTGTGTTACTCCCTGTGGTTTTAGCATGATGATGCAAGACTAAGTAATTTAATTATTCTCAATTCATGGCCAGTTAGTTCAATCTCAACTAATTTATTGTTTACATATTCCTGACTATTTTATATTGGGCTGCTAAGAAATTATGGTCTAAATGCATCCAAAATATGAGTAGGGATTTAGTGAATAAGAAATGAACAGTTTGTCATTCTGGGAGCATATGTACATACAGAGTTTTTGTGTTTTTTTTTTTTTTTTGTTTTTTTTTTTCCCCATCATTTAACTGATGCAGATCCCAAAACTTGTTTGTGAAGTTAAAAGACACTTACCCCGAGCCATTTGAATTTAATTTTTCACTTGTGTAGGTTTTAAATGTAGTTTGCAAACCAGATTCATTTTCCCTTACTCCTTCACTTTCTCCGCTGTAATAAAAATGGGTCTTTCATAATTTTATGTTTTCTTGTTGTTGTTTGCCTTTTGGAAGTAATAAACTTACCTGATGATGGGAAAAGTAAATCAGAAACCATAACTTATTAATCTTACTTTCAACTGAGTCACTTATACAATGTGTGTATTAAAAGTCACTTAAGGAATCCCTGGGTGGCGCAGCGGTTGGGCGCCTGCCTTTGGCCCAGGGCGCGATCCTGGAGACCCGGGATCGAATCCCTCGTCGGGTTCTCGGTGCATGGAGCCTGCTTCTCCCTCTGCCTGTGTCTCTGCCTCTCTCTCTCTCTCTCTCTCTGTGTGACTATCATAAATAAAAAAAAAAGTCACTTAATTTCTTTTTTATCTATTGATAAAAATAGACACACAGAGAGAGGCAGAAACACAGGCAGAAGGAGAAGCAGGCTCCCTGCAGGGAGAATCAATAGATAAAATATTGAATATGGAAAACAATGCCTTACAATAATGTTGGGAAACATAACTTTCCTTTGTAACTTTACCAAGGATTTTTCTTCCAAATATATTCCACCTAAATTGTCTATCAAGCAAGAGGAAAAAAATATTTATTCAACCCACATAATAAAAGAAAATGGCTTCTAAGGTAGGCAACACGTTAGAGCCAAAATTAACTCATATGATTCATATTATTCAAGAGATAGGTCATTTCTATCTCCCAGGTTCCACATTATAACATCAGAGGTCTATCTTATACCAAGAGTTGATGATGTAAATTTCCTTCCCTCAATTATGAGGATCAAAAAAATATAAGGATGTGTCTCATAACACCCCCTTAAAGCTAAGGCTTAGAAGAACTCTTTGTCCTCAGTTGCCTAAAAGGATTTGTCAGTACAAAGAGGGATTAGAGAATTAGTTCAAGGTTCACTGAATTCAGTGCTTTTCTTTTCACTTCCAAAGTAATTTTAGTAGTAATTTGAGGTGGTACCTTCTATTTCTCTTTGTTTTGTCTTTTGGTTTTGGTGGGGGGATTTTCGGGGAGAGGGTGCTTTTGTTTTTAGAAATTTGTTAATAAACCTCTGTGAGTATGGTAGGCTACTGCTCCATCAGTGCCTCCATCATGCCCCAAGCTATGGTTTGAAAGAGGATGAAACAAAGGGAAAGCTAAAATGCTCTGTTTAATTAAGAGGAATTTCTGAAATTTTCCAGAAATTTTGAATTTCTGGAAACCACCCAAGAGGGAGGATTTACAGAATTTAGCAAAGCAAAAACAAGTCCTTGCAAAAAATGGTAAGATGAGAGGAGTATTGAAAGGGACACGACAAAAGAAATACTCTTTGCTGGGTAAAGAAAAATGCTAGTAACTGTGGGTAAAGATTGACTTTAAAGTTGTTTTCTAGCTCTCCTTTATCACCAGAACTTCAATAAAAGGCTGCCAGATGGGACATACTGGGGAAGATACTGTAGAAGGTAAAAGTCCATTGGGATACAATTATCCACTGGTGCAGAGGCACTAACAACCTTTTGTTCTGGACTTTTGAAGGGTACTTGTATAATGCACAGCCTTGAAATATGAACGAATATCTACCTGCAAGGGACAGAGCTGCTTTATTTGCTGTCTAATGTAACAAAAGCAGTGCCGCCCTCTGGAACAAATGTTGTGCATGTTTTCTTAGAGCCCATGGGAAAGACTGGGGCTTCCTAAACAGAGTTCCTCTCCTTTACTGTACCCTGTTCATCCCATCGCCATGAGAGTAACTGGGTCCTGGGAACTGG
Source organism: Nyctereutes procyonoides (assembly GCF_905146905.1). NCBI lineage: Eukaryota > Metazoa > Chordata > Mammalia > Carnivora > Canidae > Nyctereutes > Nyctereutes procyonoides. Next base: position 31,290,569 of record NW_026575160.1, on the reverse strand, counting down.
CATAAGAAAATGGTGATACTCTGGTCATTGATATTAATATGAATAATAGACTCGCATGTGTATCTGATCCAGGAGTCCCATATATTCTGGCAGCACCCATGAAACTGCGGCAAGTGGACTTGTTAGCATGCCAGTAAAGTCCTACAAAAGGGTGATGTCCAGCATGAGATGAAGTTGGCCAGTGAGAAATGAAACTAAGTGGCAAGTGCTCAGAATAACAGCTAAGACAAAGCAGCAAACACTGGATGTAACCTCTATTCTGTGTTACCAAAAACAAAAGCCATTAGGGAAAACACCCAAATAATATCTCCATGTGAGAAGCATGAATGCCAACACATTGCATTGTATATTTTTTTAAAAGAGTGGCCTCAACAAATCAGAGGACTAGGAGATATTGGGAAAACCAATTTTGTATCTTTTAACTCGACCTGATGTTTCTAGCAGCAATGGCTGTTTCAAGATCCATGTGGCTCCAAAAATAATATTTTGGCAAAAATCCTTTTTTGTGGCATTGTATATTTGTGGCTTTAAATAAATCATAGTCATATACTGTATTTTTGTTTTGTTTTGTATGGGTTTTTTAAAAAGATTTTATATATTCATGAGAGAGAGAGAGAGGTAGAGACACAGGCAGAGGGAGGAGCAGGCTCCATGCAGGGAGTCCGATGTGGGACTCGATCCTGGGTCTCCAGGATCATGCCCTGGGCCGAAGGCGGCGCTAAACCCCTGAGCCACCCAGGCTGCCCTAGTCATCTACTGTTTAGTTGAAGACAACCTTTCTGAATTTGCCATATTCCATTGTTTAATATATTATTATTCTCCAAAATAATCTGAGACATTATTATAGATGACACATTAGTTAATATAAGAACTATATTATAATATATAGTATTATAACTGATTTTTTCCTTAATTTTAGAAGTTTAGAATTTGTGATGAATTAAAAAAGGGAGTAAACTAAAGCTTACTCTGCCACTTCATTATAAAGAGTAACTAAGAAATTACCAAAGAAATGGGAAGTAAAAAATTTTGTTCCTTACAAAAAGAGTAACAAATATTAAGGGGTTATTATGGATGATGCAAATTAAAAAATACACTCCAGTGGAAACTGACACCTGACTGTATAGGTTGGTGGTTAAATATACTGCTTCATGAATTACTTCTATCTAGTAATAAATACGGATATTTTATCTTATCAAGTCAATATAAGTAATCATATGCATTTAAAATGAACAAATTGCCTCTTTTTTAAATTTTTTTGGAGGATATTCAATATGTTCATTCATCCAGACCAAAGTTCTACCAGATTTAAAGCATTTTTATTATTAGTGAAATAATCAGTTACCTCTCACCTCCTGCCTTTCAAATGAACTCCCAGGTAATAGAAGAGCTAGAAGTAAAGAAAACAGCAGACTTCCAACTATTTAGCTCTCTGAGAATATTTCATTTCTGGTTAGTCAATCAAAAAATTCATCCATTAAGCCCTCCTTTGTTACCCATTGAGTCTCAGTACAATTCTCCACGTTGTTCAGTGCATCTACTTATCATATATAACCTCAAGTGATGGAAGTAGAGGGGTTGTTCCTGACAGTATTCAGTCACCTTCTCCAAGTAAAATCCTTTCTCTGTGAACTTGATTAAGATAGAATAAAAGTAAGTGTTACTAAGAAGCTCTTTTTTAGGGGCACCTGGGTGGCTCCACTGGTTAAGCATCAGACTCTTGATTTCAGCTCAGGTCATGTTCTCAGGGTTGTGGATCAAGCCCCACATTTGGCCACACAATGGGCAAGGGGCCTGCTCAAGATTCTCTCTCTCTTTCTCCCTCTGCCCCTCTCCCCACTTACTCTTTCTCTCTAAAAATAAAAATTAAAAAATAATAAAATGTAAAAAGCTCTTTTTTATTCTCTTCAAGAAATCAAAGGAGTAAATAGTTCATGGATTTGTGGTCTTTTAATGATTTTTACTAGGAGTTATCACAATGAAAGAAGTGATCACTCAATCCTTGAAGCCTGAAGAAAAATTCTTATCATTAGTGTCCTCTATCCAATGTTTCCTGTGTCCTTCCCATCATGTCACCACAGAAAATAACCATATTCATACTGTACACCGGGATAACCAGACAAGTCTCTTCGCAGTACAACAGTGTATCCTTGGTCGCCCAATGCTTGGGAAGCTCTGAGGAGGCCATTCTATTCAAAGTATTAGGGAACACACTGCTTTTGATGTACACATTTACTGGACACTTCCTTAGAGCTCTCAAAGAAAATCTAAAAGAAAAGTGCACACTATTCCTTCTTTAGATTTCAGCATTTACTTAGTGAATGGCATTTGTTACCTGGAAAACCATAAACTATATGCAAAAAAATATGAATACCTTCCTATATATCCTTTACCTTAATGTGCATTTTCTCTACTCTTTCTCTCTGCTTTCTCCTATCACATTAGGTAAGTACTGATTGTACACGTATACATAAGCACTATGAAAGTCATACATTAATGCATAAGATTTTTTTTAAATGCGGGGTGAACTGGTAAATCCACTGCAGTATTACAAATTTTGCATAATAGTAATAAAAACTCTAAATCAATCCTGCATGAAAAACATGAATCCTGATGAATCTACATCACCAGTATAGGCATGAGCCCAAAAGGGTTATAAAGTGCAGTTCCAAGCCAATAGCCAGGTGGTTTGATCCATTCTGTTTTTATTATAAGCTCAGTTCTAAATTTTTTCATATTTCCTTTAGACAACAGAAGAAACAGAAAAATCTTCCTTCAACCAGTGTGGGATTTCCACAGAAGCTGGCCAATATGCAACTCACCAAATTTACTCGTTTCTTCTAATTATAATTCTAACATACATATATAATTGTAATATGCAAATACCATTCTATATACATATATAGAGAATTCTATTTTCTCATTTTCTCTTCATGGCAGCTTTTTAAGAAGCAGAACAGTGAAAGGAAGGAAGAGGTAGAACTGTGGTTGAGGGAGAGAAATGGAGAGGGGTGTACAGGTACTGAGGGACAGAGCAACAAAATTAGAATGAACCATATGAAACTGTTGATACTCTGAATTATTCACCAGATGGTATTAGTATTTATGAAAATGCTATTTAGTTATATAAAATCCTAAATATTTTTTACAATGATCTATTCTCCAATCAATTCTACTTAGTATAAAATAATGCTTAGTTTTATAAGAATATATAGGAGGAAGATATTAATAAAGAACAAAAACATTTTTAATATATTCACAAAGGTGATACTGGTAAGAATTCCCTATATCCAAAAATATGCTCTTCTTCCCTTTAACCTCCTTCTTTCTCCCTAGGTCTCCAGCTACTGCCATATGGCTGGGAGTCAGAAAACCATTAAATATTACTTTAAAAGATTTTATGAAGTCAAAGGAAATCTGGTCAACCCAAACTAATATATTCACAAGCAGGAAGTAAGCTGGTTATTGGATAAGTTGTCTTTCACTTAAGTGACTTAGAATCCAGTTCTGTTTAAGACTGGCTCTCCTAAAGGGGTAATGGCCAAATTTCATTTGGAGAAGTATGGAACTCAGCCATGCTCAGTCTACACAGAAAATAGTACTTCCATCTATTCTCCATTACAGTGTCTTAAATATAATAGTCTTTGGTGTCAGTTTAATTTTTCAATGTTCTCTTCTGGCATTTCTCACTTAGACCAACACTGCCAAAACTTGCAGGGAAACTATGTAACTCTGTATCCAGGGGACAGAGCCCACTCATTAGTCACACAGCTCCTTGTTGAAAGATTTAAAATTAGTTTTGTTTTTATAACAAACTTTCTTCATAATTCATTTTCTAGTCCCAGTTTGCTGAATATTTGCTCCCTAAAAGCCCATTTAGTTATTCAGCAGAAATTCTGCTGAATCTTCATCGCACATAAATTATAGTCATTTGCACATTTAGATATATCCATCTTCACTCCCCATCTCTGACATTCATGATAGATATGTTATACTCCATAGCCCTAAAAGAATTCCTTTTAGGAGGCCATAAAGGCAGCTGCTTATAAGCTTAAATATACTATATTAATAAAAACATATTACTTTGATTCTACAACTAGTTTTCTTTTGCATAATTATATTATTCCCCAAGGTTTTAAGTGTCACATATGAAAACCACAGTGCTTAAAGGTATAATAATAGTTCAATATCCATAAAAAAATTAAATTACAAAATCCAGATCAGGGCTTTTAACATCACAACCTATGATTCCACAATAGTGAAAAAAATAACACTGTCTTTGCATTTAAAATTAACTTTTTAATTTTCACTTAAAATGTATTTTATACATTATATACATTAAATTGATAAATTTAAATATTTCTAGTATTGGAGTGAAATATCAAAGCACAACTTGATATGTAGTGATTTTAATATTTTGCATTGTGAAGTAGTTGAAAAGTCCATGTATTACCTAAGCAATGTAAATATCTTTATAAAATCAGAGTAACTAGAGCAACTGTTTGAACATTACTGCATCCTCATGCTTCATTCTTAGCAGATTTAAGAGACAGTGCTTTACAAAATATCCCACATTGATAAAGTTGTATGTTCAAGTTAAATGTTTTGTGAGTATTTTATAATTTGTATATTAAAATAAGGAACTGAATTCCCTTTGAATTAAGTCCATAACTTCCATCCCCTTCTTAATGTGGTAAGTTGTCAGCTCATTTTAGAAACAAAATGAATGGAATGGTACAAGAAAAGAAAAAAGCCAGAAGCAAACAGTAGACAGCTTTATGTACTTTACAAAACTCCCTGGAATTTTCATAAAGAGACATTTTACACCTAAAGAACCATTGTTGGATAACTTCTCTATCATGGGATAGTATAAGTTTCTCCTCACAATAACAGAGAAAATCAAGAATGGGAATCAGAACAAGACATGGTCCAAGTGCGGTGTTTACTGAAGGCAAGTCTGGACCTAACAAATATGACATTCTGGGCAGGCTTCCCTCCAAACTGATATTCTTTAAATATTTTGTTAAATCTTATTTAATGTAAACAAGTAGAAAACTAACTGTCCACTTACTAGAAAATGTATGTTTTTTTCTTCATATTAAAAATAATGGTTATATACAGTTAAATGTAATATTCCATTTTAACTTACTACATATTTGGAATTATGTCTGCATCATTGTTTTTCCACTATTCATAAAATGAATAGCACGGTTACTCAGGTTTAGGGTTTGGATTAGCAGACATTTACTTGCTTTCATCCACAAGAATTGCCAGATCTAACAACAATGACAACAGCAAACAGGATGGCCAGTTGAATTTATTTCTGCTAAACAGAAAATAATCTTTAGTAGCAACATATCCTAAATACTATACATCCTATATTTTAGTATAAGCATGCCCCAATTTTTGAGACATACTAAAAATGTATTATTCATTGTTTATTTAAATCCCAGATTTAAGTGGATGTCCTATATTTTACCTGGTAACCCTTTTGCCCACTTTTAGAAACTGTGGCACTCAATTTGAAATAAAATAAAATAGTAAAACATGTTTCTTTATGATATGCACATATTTAAAAGGATGAGATTTAGGCTCAGTATCTTAAATAAAGAATGCTTCTGGGTAGTAGACGCAGCTGGAGAATTTAGGTTGCTATCTATTCCAGAGAGAAGATAAAGGAGATGCACTCGTAAGAATGGTGGAAAAGCTGAAGATAGAATTACAGAATATGAAACTGGTAAAATCAACAGGGAAGGCTATTTGTCTAAACTAAAGGAAGCTAAAGCTTTAGGGTGCCAATGTAACAAGGATGTTTTCTGAGGAAACTGGACAGCCTCAACTAGTCCACCTGCAACATTTCAGCTCCCCTGTAATCAGTCATCACATAGCAGCCAGAGTAATCTTTTCAAAAAGTGAATATGAAAAAATTTGCTAGAATGGATACACAAATTCAGCAAAGTCACAATATAAAAAATCAACATACAGAAATCTGTGGCACCTCTATACACCAATAATGGAGAAACAGAAAGAGAAATCAAGGAATTGATTCCATTTACAACTGCACCAAAAACCATAAGGTATCTAGGAACAAACCTAATCAAAGAGGTAAAATATCTGTACTTCGAAAACTACAGAACACTTATGAAAGAAACTGAAGGAGACACAAAGAAATGAAGAAACATTCTGTTCTCGTGGATTTGAAAAACAAATATTGTTAAAATGTCTATACTACCCAAAGCAACTACCCAACACATTTAATGCAATCCCTATCAAAATACCACCAGCCTTTTTCACAGAGCTAGAAAAATCCTAAAATTTGTATGAAACCACAAAAGACCTCAAATAGCCAAAACAATCTTGAAAAAGAAGAGCAAGCCTCGAAGCATCACAATTCCAGACTTCAAGCTCTATTACAAAGCTGTAATCATCAAGACAGTATGGTACTGGCACAGAACAGACACATAGATCAGTGGAGTAGAATTGAGAACCCAGAAATGGACTCACAACTCAGTGGTCAACTAATCTTCAACAAAGCGGGAAAGAACATTCCAATGGAAAAAATACAGTCTCTTCCATAAGCAGTGTTGAAAAACTGGACAGCCACATGCAGAAGAAAGAAACTGGACCACTTTCTCACAGCATACACAAAAACAAATTCAGAATAATGACAGACCTGAACGTGAGACAGGAAACCATCAAAATCCTAGAGAAGAATATAGGCAGAAACCTGTCTGACTTTGGCAGTAGCAACTTCTTACTAGACACGTCTCCAGAGGCAAGGGAAACAAATGCAAAAATGAAGTACTGGGATTTCCTGCAGATAAAAAGCTTCTGGAAAGCAAAGGAAGCAATCAACAAAACTAAAAGCCAATCTTCAGTATGGAAGAAGATATTTGCAAATGACATATGGGATAAAGGGTTAGTATCCAAAATCTATAATGAACATATATAAAATTCAACAGCCAAAAAACAAATAATCCAGTTTAAAAATGGGCAACCAATGGTAAGAGACATTTCTCAAAGAAGACATATAGATTGCTAACAGACACATGAAAAGATGCTCAATGTCACTCATCATCAGGGAAATACAAATCAAAACATGAGGACATATCACCTCTTAACAGAATGGCTAAAATTAACAACAGAGGAACAGCAGATGTTAGCAAGGATGTGGAGAAAGGGGAACCCTCTTACACTGTTGGTGGGAATGCAAACTGGTGTAGCTACTCTGGAAAACAGTATGAAGGGTCCTCACAAAGTTAAAAATAGAATCACCCGAAGACCCAGCAAGTGCACTACGTGGTATTTTTTCAAAAGATACAAACATAGTGGTTCAAAGGGATACGTGTACATGCACCCAGATGTTTATAGCAGCATTATCAACAATAGCCAAAATATAGAAACAGACCAAATGTCCATCAAATGATGAATAGGTAAAGGATATGTGAAGATATATATATACACACCCACACACATATATATATCTCACAGAATAATCATATATATATATATATATATATATATATATATCACAGAATATTACTCAGCCATAAAAAATAATGAAACCTTGCCATTTGCAATGATGTGGAGAAGCTAGAATGTATTATGCTAAGTGAAATACGTCAGTCAGAGAAAGACAAACAACATATGATTTCAGTCATATGTGGAATTAAGAAACAAAACAGACGAATAGAGAGGGAAAGGAAGAAAGAGGCAAACCATAACACAGATTCTTAGCTATAGAGAACAACCTGAAGGTTGATGGAGGAAGGTGGGCAGGGTTGGGCCAAATCGGGGATGGGGATTAAGGCTGGCACTTATGATGAGCTCTGGGTGTCATACGTAAGTGATGAATCACTCAAACCTTTACCTGAAGCTAACAGTACACTGTAGATTAAGTGGAATTTAAACAAAAACGTAGAACTATAATAGACAAGCACAGTGACCATACTGTCTCACTCCAGGCACATCTTCTGCTATTCCTGTTGGGTTTTAGGGGCATGCTCATTTTGGCAATCTCCTTTTGAGTAATCTGGCTTTACAAATCCACTCTAGGTACACTGTTCAGACACAACCCTACTGCAATTATGGTCAGACTTAGCAGAAAGGGGATGTTTGTTCTATTGCCTCCAGTTCTCATCATGTCACCCAAGATTTAAAAGACTTATTTTGTAGCAGTTAGAGCTTATAATTCACTTATTCACTTTTGCCCTCCTCTAATATTTAATGAATATCTACTGAGTACAAGGAGTGTGTAGGCAAACAAACTGAACAGAGAGCTTATGCATTTTAGTGAAGCACATTTAATGAAATCCCTCCTTTCTTTTTCATACGAGCCCTCATTAAACCACGGTCTCTTAGAAACTGTGAAGTGTTTTTTTTTTTTAACCATGTGTAGGACTTCATAATTTTTTCTTGTTAAATTTTATTTCGTTGAAATTTACTACTTTAAAATATCCACTTCACAAATTTTGTATGCTGTGTTAGCATTTGAGGAAACTTTCTGCCTGATTCCATTGCGTTTGAAGTGCTACAGTGTTATCATTTATCCATCAACCTTCCCTTAAGGGAAATCTTTAGGACAGTTGAATTAGGACTAGTAAATTCATTTGGCATGCTAATCAACCCTCTTAGGTTCTAACTGATGCTATCCTATGGTAATAATCCTTGTTCTAGTTACAAAATTTAATAACATTGAAAATAAATAAATAAATAATGTAGGCTAAAAAGGGTAACAATGAAAAAAAACAACATCTACTTATAGGTCACAGAAATTGCTCTGTATCAGATATTGTGTCTTCTGCCCAATTTTTAACTGGATTATTTGTTTTTGGGAGTGTTGAGTTTTACAAATTTACTACAAATTATGTATACTAACCCTTTACTGGGTATGTCATTTGCAAATATCTTCTCCCACCCTGAAGTTTGCCTTTTAGTTTTGTTTAAATGTAAAAAGAGCCATTTATTTGGAAAAGGGGGTTAGATTTGCTCTAGGCAACACCAGTTAATAGAGTTAGACAAAGTAACTAGAAGAAAAAAAAATAGCTCAAAATTAAAGAAGTGCTAAAAGACCTATTACAAGATGCTAGGAAATATTATAAACTGTTTATCCTCTTTTGAGTGCATATTTTGCCTTTTGAGATGTTTAAGCATAAGGTTGGCAAATACTGGTGATAGATGTTACAGAAGGAGTAAGAGCATGAGATAAATTTTCAGACTACAAATTTGTAAAATACCCCCAACCCTTAATCTTTTAGATTCCTTTTTTTAAAAAGATTTTATTTATTCATGAAAGACACAGAAAGAGAGAGGCAGAGACACAGGCAGAGGGAGAAGCAGGCTCCATGCAGGGAGCCCGATCCCAGGACTCCAGATCATGCCCTGAGCCGAAGGCAGATGCGCTCCATCACTGAGCCACCCAGGCATTCCAATAGATTCCTTTTAAGGTAATACCAAAGGTGAAAAATGTTATGAACTTCATAAAAGACAAAGCGAAGAAACATAATTCTTTTATCAATAATGTAAAAAATATTTTAACGATATGGGAACTCATGGATCCAAGCTTTATCTAGGGAAATGGAATAAATTAGAAGACTGTAATGATTCAAGTGTATTAGATTTTCACCTGTACTTTTCTAGAAATAAACTAAGACATTTATGAATAATTAGCTGAATATTAATATAATTTATTATGAAAATAAGCAAAACTTTAAATATAATAGTGTATAAAAAGATTTTGTCATTCAAGAGGTAATCTAAGGGTAATCTCATATAAAAGTTCATCAGTGTCTCTCTAGTCTCTCACTAAACACACTGGGCTTGAGAAATCTAGTCTCTCAAGAAGTTGCTAGTTCCATTGTGAGATGTACTTCAACTGTTGGAAATTATGTTGTGTTAAATTAAATTCCCCCACCCCATAAATTCCACCTTTCTTCCTAGTTCTATCCTCCGGAACATCACAAAATCAATCCAAACCCTCCTATGTGAGTCCCTGGAATAATCAGAAAGAGCAATCAAGATCCTAATTCTTTCTTTCTTCAAATGAAATATTCTCAGCTCTATCGATGGCCTCCTTTTGTCATGATTTCAAAATAGTGAACCAGAAATGTGCTCATTGCTTGCCCCTGAACATTCTTTGCTTTGATTAAAAGACCTCCAAAAGTGAACTTTCCAGGAGAAAACACATTCCCTGGGTGAAGTCTGGACAGCATCAAATAAAGAAGGCCCAATCCCTCCCCCACACTTCTGTTAATACAAGATCAGAGAATATCACTGACTTACACACCAGGCTTGTTAGCTAGCAACTAGAGCTCAAGATCTCAAAACTTGATTATCAATTGCCATGTTAACTAGCAGTGGCATTAATTAACCTCATCAAAATGTCTATATAAATAGTATCATAAAGTCCTCACATATTCTTTTTAGAATAAATGGACTTCATAAGCAAATAATGAGCTGAAAGTGTTATTATTATTCCAATTTTATAAATGAGAAAATTAAGACAGATTAAATTACCTTTTTAGGCCCATAACCAAGAAGTAACAAAAATTTTTCCAAGGCCTCTGCATTGCACATTTCGCAACACCATGTTAATCTCTCATAAGTGCTCGTCATGATTTTTATCTATAGTACTCTGTATAAAAAATAAAATTCTTTATTAAACAACAAATAATGAATAAGAGAAAACATATCCTTATTGCCTTTTTTCTCCTCCTGTGTACAATTTTTAAATATGTGAACAAAAACTTTGTGATTTGTCTGGTACTTCTGAATGAGAGAGGCTTATTTAAAAATATTTTTAAAAGAAACCATCTTTAATTCAAGCTGACAGGTAGTTTTTCTTAAGGGTCTAGAATGATGAAAGTAGCATTTTATGCTAAGATTCTTGAGATGGTAAACAAAATAAGAATTATGTGCTTAAATCAAAACTTATGAACTATGGACTCAAAATTTATTAGCATGGACATAAAAGCCATTTTAAAAATTGAAAATGATACAGTTTTCATCAGCTTTTCAGTTTCTTTCCAGCAGTGAATTGAACAAATCCATTAAAGCTAAAAACATATTTCAGCAGAGAGAGTTCAGTTAGCATCCTGCTGGACAGGCGGTGGTGGATGTCCAGGAAGCAGTAGGAAGGTTTTGAAAGGGGACACCTGAAGAAACTTGATTATGTGTAACACAGACATCACTCAGTAGCTTTGGGAAATTCTTATTTTCTTATATTCTCAGAAATGTGTACGTGCAGCTGTGTCTTCAATGACTAATTTCTGTAAATTACGATGATATATCACCGGATAATATCATATGGGCTATTTAACTGAGAACCGTATTTTCTCTGAATTCACTGGGAGCTCTGCACACCATTCTGGTGCGTCTGGGGGAAACAAGATTCCAGTCTGCTATGCGCAACTACTAATTATCTCCTATGGGGGGACACCCTGGCAGGGCTATGCCAGGGCAATGATCAAGGCTTTATAAATGATGCTCATTTGTGTAGGATAGCCGGCTATGACAACTCAACCTCTCACCTTCCCCGAAGATGACAGTCTTCCTGGTCACCTGAAGGTTTGCCACTTTACCTTGTTATATTTCACTGCATTCTCTTCCCTCCTGCTTTCAGGAGCCTCATTTTGCCCTATTTGGCTTCATCCACACTTCACAGCCTGATAAGGTTTTCTCTATAAAGTATTCATTAGGTCATGGGACAAAGTTTTTCCTGATTGTTTTATTCTCTCTTTCAAGACAATCAAGAGAAGAACTCTCTTCTCTCCTGGGAAATTTAATCCTTTTCCTTTCCTCTAGAAACAAGAAGCTGACAGCAAATGCAGTAATTTAATTTTTCAATTTATTATAGATTATTATAAAATCATGGAAAGAGCACCGGACTTGAAGGTTTGCCAATGAATCCAAACAATGCCATGCATTAGAAAAATAGAGATACCTCTCTGAGTTTGGATTTCTCCACAGAAATTAACAAAACAGTTATCTCCAAAAGATATTATGATGATAAAATTAGGCAAAATAAAGGAAAACAACTGGCCCAATTCCTGGCATTTATTAGTTTTCCTAAATGTTTGTTAAATCATAAAGCAAATATTTCAATTAGTATGATACTTTGTTTTTTCTTGGCTGGATACATAATTCTTGACAAAAACTGGTTGTTTACAAAGCCCCAACCATACTGTAGGAATTCATCAAACAAAGAAAAATCATTAACTAACCAGGGTGCAAGATATATTAGGTTAACAGAAGATGGTAAGATCTCTGCAGACTAAATTAAATGTGTGCTACTAACTACACTTTGCATATTGACAGCATCATTAAAAAGTAACGCAGGAGTATTATTATTACACAGATTTTATTTTAAAAACAGCCCAGAGCCTAATTTCCAAAGTGATGTGCTTTACATTCCTTATTTTCTAATTTCATATCAGAAATAAAGACTGAAAATCTGTAATCAAAAAGACTTAGGTGAAGAGTAACATATAAAGGTCATAGAAACCTGAAACTTGATTTGTAAAAATAATCCTTCTTAGCTTTCTCCTGAACCCCATCATTTTCTTACCGATAACCTTTGACATAATGTTCTTGATGGATATAATGGGACACAACCAGATTCAATTTCTGATGATAAACCGGCTACATTCATATATATTATTATTATATATGTTATATATGTATGATATATATATGTATTTATTTTTTTTCTACTACAGAAAAGTGACTACTTATAAGTAATGTGACAACAGAATTTATATTGTTAGATAAACAGGTATATTTTGATATTTCTGTAACACAGGAAAAACTAATTTCCGGAAGCTGATAGCAAGTTTACTTTTCATGGAAAAATATGGATGGAGATAATTCCTGAGCTCAATTCTGTTAACTTTTCAGAAAAGTCTGATAATCATACCTATTGAGAGTATACATTTAATGTAAGAACATTTAATGTAAGAATAATATATAAATAATAAATATAAGTAATTAGATTGATAAAAATAATAAAAATTGTAAGGCTACTTATGTAAAAACAACACATTTTATGCGTGTGCTCATTTAAGTAACACAAGATCAACGTAGAGCAGATTGGAGGGCATATTTCACTATTTCTATAAACTGTCTTCAAGGTAAATTATCATCTTTCTAAAGAAATAAGCAATAAAACCATTGAAGATATTCAAGTCTCCAAAAGGACATACATCAAGTTGAATACGTGCTAGAATTTAATTTTATAAAGAAGTCCAGGCTGAAGTTCCCAAACACAACTTCTGACACTGGTAAAGCTGACCGCCAGACTGAGATGCTAAAGAAACCTAGCATGGGATTAGCTCTGAGCATTCTCTTCCAATACAGACCCTGTTATATCATTACCAGGATTTTTCTAGCCACAGAGCTAGAAACCAAATTATCACTAATCCACTTGAACTTTAGTTTTCATTCAGTTATAAAAGTAATTGTTTGGGCAGCTCCAGTGGCTCAGCAGTTTAGTGCCACTTGCAGCCTGGGGTGTGATCCTGGAGGCCCCAGGATTGAGTCCCATGTCAGGCTCCCTGCATGGAGCCTGCCTCTCCCTCTGCCTGTGTCTCTGTCTCTCTCTCTCTCTCTCTCTCTCTCTCTCTCATGAATAAATAAAATCTTTTAAAAAAAGTAATTGTTTATTTTTCTAAAGTATCTTGTTACCTTTTTTACTGTATGCTACCTCCAGAAATATAACACTTTTGTATCACAGAGACAAAGAAGACTCTACAAGCTATTGACACCTGACTTTGACAGCTACTCAAAATATATGGTAACATTACTTTGCAACTTACCATGAACGAGTCCTTCTTCCTCTTTTTTTAATTTATTTCATTTATAATACAGCTATTATGTGGTCTAATTTCTTCTCATTTTTAACCCATATTACATATCTCATTCTTGTATGTAACTTAATTCAGTTACTTGTTGTCTCTATTTCCTCACTGTATTGTGCTTTTTAAATTGTAGCACACATTTTTTTTCTTTTTTTCTATCAAACACTAGCAAAATATCCATAGGGAGGAATAAAATCACAGTTCTCTTATATTCAAGAGAAATGAGTTGATGGATATGATTTACTGAAACTTACAATGGGGTTTGGATACCATTTTTATTACTTTTATTCACATAACATTTTAGCATTATATTTTATTCACTATTACAAGCTTTATCATGAGAATTAATTTGGAACAATTTTCTGTTGCAATGAAAGAATTTGATAGCAAAATTGATGAATGGTGTTCCATGTCTGTTCAAACGTCTCAAAGAGGAATTGGACCCATTTAAGTCTTTCTTAGAAAATGAGTCTTATTTCTGCCGATACCAGGATTTTCAAGACTTTAGACTTTTTTTCTTCACTTCCTACAGTCTCAGGTTTCAGAAACCTGTTATAGCTGGCAGGCTCAAGCCTCCATTCATATAACAAAAGGTAGTCTATTATAGCAAATCTTGGTCACATGCAACTAGAAAGACAGAAACAAAAATTAGCATTTGATGATAATATCAATGAAGGTATTTTTTTCTTTTTTATTTTTTTTTGAGAGAAAGTGCCCACGCATGTGCATAGTTGGGGGGGGGGAAGAGGGAGAGAGAGAATCTTCAGCAGGTTCCACGCTTAGTGCAGAGCCCCATGTGGGGCTCAGTCTTATAACCCTGAAATCATGACCTGAGCCAAATCAAGAGTTGGACGATTAACTGACTGAGTCACCCATATAGTAAATATTTTAGGATTTTTAGGCCCCATACCTTGTCACATACTCTCGAGGTTTTTTGTTTAATCTCTAAATATGTGGTTTACCATTCTTAGCTGATTATTGTATAAAAACAAGCATTGTGCCTACTTTGTCCAGTAAGCGGTATGTTGACAAACACTGAGGACACTCCTAAGGTACTTTGGGAGGTGGCTTCTTTCTCATTCAAGTTTGCCATACACTGGCATGGCATTAACTCTTGAGGAGCCAGGTCTCTAGGACTAATCTCTCTGCTGTTTTAATGGGAGTTTCATCTACAACTTCCAGAACCTCCTTTCTGAAACACTCAGAGCCAGTCTGCAATGTATGGTCATAAAATGCACTGAGCTTTTGAGTTGTACAAACCTGATCCAGATTCTAGCTGTGTGAAATCCTGGCACTGCAGCTTTGTTTAAGTGAAAGGGAAAGATGTTAAACTTCCTCCCCAGTAAAGTGGAAACACAAAGCCTGCTATGTAGATGAACTGAAAGGAGATTAACATTTGCAAGTCACTTTCCAGAGCCTAGAACACTACATTGGCTCAGACCTTGCTGCTTTCTTTCTCATCCCTCCTGGCTGCTGCTGAGGGAGCTGCAAATACTGGCATCTCATAAAGCCAGCACACTAGACTATTCTTTTCTCTCAACAGCCGGTCAGCTCGGCATTACTCTTGTGGAACCCTCTCTTTCCAATGAACTCATTATCAACAAACATTTATCATGACACAACTATTTGTTAAGGCACCTAGTCAAAATGCCAGAGCATGGAACTAAGAAAATCTATCTATGAAAGGGTGTTCTAGAAGTCTCATACTCACCTACCCTGGGACTACCTCTTTCCCAGCCTAAGTCCAGGAAAGCTCGGTGAAAAAAAAAGGGGGGGGGGGGGAAGCTCAGTGTGATCACATAAACATAATCAAATAATACCAAAATTATACTCAGTATTTTATGTAAAGAGCTGATCATTTATGATTTTGCAATAAATAATATTGTACCACTGCATTTATGTAAGAGTAATTAAAGTTGTATTTAACTTCAACATTAAGTCTTTGATAAGGATTTATAGCTTCTTATCCTCTTGAAGCATGGTTATCAAATGTTACAGGGAAGGGCATACACTGTGTAGATCAGTGGAATAGCTTCCAGGTCTAAAAAACAATTAATTCTTTTGAAATTTAATTTCCCTTATTATTATAAAACACTAGTTTCCACCATTGAGTTATTAGTTCCCAAGCCTACAAAGAAAACTTTCATGCAGAAACTCCGGGTGGCTAGTCTACAACAGTACTAATAATAGGTGTTAATGACTTTAGAAAATATCAGATTCTTCCTTCAGAGTCATTATGCAGACACAGTGAGCTACACAAGTCTCTTTAGTTACATGATATTTCTGTGTGCAAAATTCCTCATTGTGGCTCTTCATTCTACTTTTACATAATCAATTAAATAACAATTCATTTATTGAGCCCTCAGCATTGCTAGGCCAGGGGTATTTAACCCTGACTTTGCAAATGAATTTCCTATGGGAATCTCTCAATATTATACAGATGCCAGGGCCCTGTGCCAGATTGAGTCGGGGTATAATTTTGTTATAGAATTTTGTTATAAAATTGTTTTACTAAAACAATTGCAAGTAATTCTGATATGTAGCTAGGACTGAGAACTCCTGTGCTCAGCTTTGTGGGGACAAAGAAGGGCAAACGAAAGAGGCTAATTAGAATAGCCTAAATAAGTGCCTAGTCTTATGACAAGTTATTAATTTATATTATAATTTAATCCTCATTACTATTCTATGAAGGATTTCATTTTTCTCCTAGCATCAAAAATTATACACCAAAAAATGAAATAGCTTACAAGATGAAGTCAGACCTCATACCCAAAAGCCCATGACATTTCTTTTAGATATAAGAGCCTACACCAGTTGGGGCAGTAAAGAAGTCAGTGATTACCAGGATCTCTGTGGCCTGACCCTGCCCACATCTTGAAGGGGTCTCATGTCCCGACTGCTATGCTGGCTACACTCTGCGCTGATCCTTACAGCCAACAACTTGAAGATTTAGGTAGTCAACACTAAAGCCAACTCTGCCTGAGTAAACCTCAAGTGATTTAAGAAAGGATAATTCTCTCAATGAGGTTTAAAATGTATTTTCTGAAGGGGAGGGGCAAGATGGCGGAAGAGCAGGGTCCCCGAGTCACCTGTCCCCACCAAATTACCTAGATAACCTTCAAACCATCCTGAAAATTTACGAATTCGGCCTGAGATGTAAAGAGAGACCAGCTGGAATGCTACAGTGAGAAGAGTTCGCGCTTCTATCAAGGTAGGAAGACGGGGAAAAAGAAATAAAGGAACAAAAGGCCTCCGAGGGGGAGGGGCCCCGCGAGGAGCCGGGCTGAGGCCGGGGCGAGTGTCCCCAGGACAGGAGAGCCCCGTCCCGGAGGAGCAGGAGCTGCACCAACCTTCCCGGGGGAAAGGGGCCCGCAGGGAGGTGGAGCAGGACCCAGGAGGGCGGGGATGCCCTCGGGCTCCCGGGGACACTAACAGACACCTGCGCCCCGGGAGAGTGCTCCGAGCTCCCTAAGGGCTGCAGCGCGCACGGCGGGACCGACCGGAGCAGCTCGGAGGGGCTCGGGAGCGGCTCCAGGGAGGGAGCTGCAGGGCGGGAGCGCGAATCCACCAGCGCAGGCCCCGGAGCACAGGGCGCCGGGACACAGCCCAGGATCCGGCCTCCCCCGGGACAGGCAGAGGCCGGGAGGGCCCAGGACAGCGAGGACGCTCCTGCCCCGAGCTGAGCAGATCAGCGGCCCCGCCCCGGAGCCTCCAGGCCCTGCGGACGGAGAACCGAGAGCCCCGAGCCCCGTAGTTCCTGCGGAGGCTGAATCCAGGCTTCCAGAGTTGCCATAGCAACTGCGGCTGTTCCTCCTGGGGCCCCACGGGGTAAACAACCCCCGCTGAGCCCTGCAGCAGGCAGGGGCAGAGCAGCTCCCCCAAGTGCTAACACCTGAAAATCAGCACAGCAGGCCCCTCCCCCAGAAGACCAGCTGGACGGACCAGTGATACTCCCCCGTGTTCCAATACAACTTGTTTTTGGCCACTCTGCACTGAGCAAAATGACTAGAAGGAAAACCTCACTTCAAAAGAAAGAATCAGAAACAGCCCTCTCTCCCACAGAGTTACAAAATCTGGATTACACTTCAATGTCAGAAAGCCAATTCAGAAGCACTATTATACAGCTACTGGTGGCTCTAGAAAAAAGCATTAAGGCCTCACGAGACTTCATGACTGCAGAATTTAGATCCAATCAGGCAGAAATTAAAAATCAATTGAATGAGATGCAATCCAAACTAGAAGTCCTAACGACGAGGGTTAACGAGGTGGAAGAACGAGTGAGTGACATAGAAGACAAGTTAATGGCAAAGAGGGAAACTGAGGAAAAAAGAGACAATCAATTAAGGGACCATGAAGACAGATTAAGGGAAATAAATGACACCTAAGGAAGAAAAACCTACGTTTAATTGGGGTTCCCGAGGGCGCCGAAAGGGACAGAGGGCCAGAATATGTATTTGAACAAATCCTAGCTGAAAACTTTCCCAATCTGGGAAGGGAAACAGGCATTCAGATCCAGGAAATAGAGAGATCCCCCCCTAAAATCAATAAAAACCGTTCAACACCTCGACATCTAATAGTGAAGCTTGCAAATTCCAAAGATAAAGAGAAGATCCTTAAAGCAGCAAGAGACAAGAAGTCCCTGACTTTCATGGGAGGAATATTAGGGTAACAGCAGACCTCTCCACAGAGACGTGGCAGGCCAGAAAGGGCTGGCAGGATATATTCAGGGTCCTAAATGAGAAGAACATGCAACCAAGAATACTTTATCCAGCAAGGCTCTCATTCAAAATGGAAGGAGAGATAAAGAGCTTCCAAGACAGGCAGGAACTGAAAGAATATGTGACCTCCAAACCAGCTCTGCAAGAAATTTTAAGGGGGACTCTTAAAACTCCCCTTTAAGAAGAAGTTCAAGTAACTCTGAACGTGAATGGGCTTAATGACCCCATCAAAAGGCGCAGAGTTTCAGACTGGATAAAAAAACAGGACCCATCTATTTGCTGTCTACAAGAGACTCATTTTAGACAGAAGGACACCTACAACCTGAAAATAAAAGGTTGGAGAACCATTTACCATTCAAATGGTTCTCAAAATATACCCTAAAAACTACAGAACACTTCTGAAAGAAATTGAGGAAGACACAAAGAGATGGAAAAATATTCCATGCTCATGGATTGGCAGAATTAATATTGTGAAAATGTCAATGTTACCCAGGGCAATTTACACGTATAATGCAATCCCTATCAAAATACCATGGACTTTCTTCAGAGACTTAGAACAAATTATTTTAAGATTTGTGTGGAATCAGAAAAGACCCCAAACAGCCAGGGGAATTTTAAAAAAAGAAAACCATATCTGGGGGCATCACAATGCCAGATTTCAGGTTGTACTACAAAGCTGTGTTCATCAAGACAGTGTGGTACTGGCACAAAAACAGACATATAGATCAATGGAACAGAACAGAGAACCCAGAAGTGGACCCTGAACTTTATGCTCAACTAATATACGATAAAGGAGGAAAGACGATCCACTAGAAGAAAGACAGTCTCTTCAATAAATGGTGCTGGGAAAATTGGACATCCACATGCAGAAGAATGAAACTGGACCACTCTCTTGCACCATACACAAAGATAAACTCAAAATAGATGAAAGATCTAAATGTGAGACAAGATTCCATCAAAATCCCAGAGGAGAACTCAGGCAACACCCTTTTTGAACTTGGCCACAGTAACCGGAGAAGGACAAACAGTGTATGTTCTCATTCATTTGGGGAATATGAATAATAGCGAAAGGGAATATAAGGGAAGGGAGAAGAAATGTGTGAGAAATATCAGAAAGGGAGACAGAACATAAAGACTTCTAACTCTGGGAAATGAACTAGGGGTGGTGGAGGGGGAGGAGGGTGGGGGGTGGGGGTGAATGGGTGACGGGCACTGAGGGGTACACTTGACGGGATGAGCACTGGGTGTTATTCTGTATGTTGGTAAATTGAACACCAATAAAAATTAATTTATAAAAAAATAAAAAAAAAAGGAATAGTGAAAGGGATTGTAAGGGAAAGGAGGGAAACTGAGTGGGGAAAAATTAGAGAGGGAGACAAACCATGAGAGACTCCTAACTCTTGGAAACAAATAAAGGGTTGTGGAAGGGGAGGTGGTTGGGGGGATGGGGTAACTAGGTGATGGGCACTGAGGGGGCATTTGACGGGATGAGCACTGGGTGTTATACTATATGTAGGCAAATTGAACTCCAATAAAAAATATACAAAAATTTTTTTAATTAAAAAAATAAAAAAATCTTAAATAAATGCAAAAAAAAAAAATAAAATAAAATGTATTTTCTTCCCCAAACCTTGGTATGTCTGGAGGAAGGCTCAGAGTAACTTGGATTATAAAGATCAAATAAGATATTCTATGTAATATTTCCAGCCAAAGGCTTGATGTGGGATAAGAATCCCAACAGGCATAGCCTTCCCTTTCCTGTCTCACTCTCTTCCTGGAGTAGGGCAAAGATAAAATCAAACAAAGAAACAAACAACAGCAACAATACGTAGAGGACACATGGGACAAATAAGGGAAAAAACTAAACATATGAATAAATCATATTAAATATAAACACATGAATAAATCATATTAAATATAAATAGTGTCTATACACCAGTTAAAGAGGAGGAGATGTCAGATTAAATAAAAACAGCAAGCCTTGAAAACAGGCTACCTACAGAAAATGTATTTCAAATACAGAGAAACAGAATGAAGAGGGTAGAAAGCTGCAAAAACACTACTCAAAAGCAAGCTGGAGTGGCTGTATTAATATCAAATAGCCCCCCAAACAAAGAATAATACCAGGGAGAAAAAAAATGCTAAAAGGCTCAACTCAAAAAGAGAAAGTAGCAATCCTCAGCACTTACCAGGTCTTCAAAATACATGAAGAAAAACTGATAGAACTTCAAGGAGAAATGGATAAATCTAAAATTACAGTTGGATATTCTAATACTCCTTTCCCAATAATTTACAGAATACACAGAAAATCATATGATAATGAGGTATACTATCAACCAAGTCAACTTAATGGACATTTTGAAAACACTCCACCCCAGGACAAGAGGATACACATTCTTTACGAGGATACAAAAAATTTACCATCACAGTCTTTCTAAAATAACACTCAGTAGAGTGAAATAATTCAAGTGATACAAAGAATGCACTCTGGCCATAGTGGAATTAAACGAGATATAACAGAAAAAGATCAGAAAAAGCTACAAATATTCTGACACTAATAACATACTTCTAAAAAATGTATTGGTCAAAGACAAAATCAAAAGGGAAATTACAATGCATTTTGAAATGAATAAATTTAAAATGTACCATAAACTTTGTGAGATGCCATTAAAGCCTTTTTAAAGTATATATAATAATACATGCTTATATTAGAAAAGAAGAACAGTCTCAAATCAATGATATTGGCTTTCACCTTAAGAAATTAGAAAATAAGGGCAGCCCAGGTGGCTCAGCAGTTTAGCACCTGCCTTGAGCCCAGGGCGTGATCCCAGAGACCCAGGATTGAGTCCCACATCGAGCTCCCTGCATGGAGCCTGCTTCTCCCTCTGCCTGTGTCTCTGCCTCTCTCTCTCTCTGTGGCTCTCATGAATAAATAAATAAAATCTTAAAAACAAAACAAAAAATAAATAAATAAATAAATAAATAAATAAACTAAATAAATAATTTTTAAAAAGAAATTAGAAAATGAGAATAAGACCCAAAATTGGTCAAAAATTGGAATAATAAAGTTCAGAGAATAAAACCAAACAAATAATAAGGAAAACGAATGGTACCTATTAGACAAAACCAATAAAACTGTCATATGTCTAGCCAGTCTCCTTTGGAAAAATTAAAAAAGAGAAAAAACACGATTTACCAATATCAGTAAAGAGAAATTTAACCTCAAAGTTTCTAGTGGTACTAAAAGCATAATGGGGGATATTCTGAACCTTTTTTTTAATAAATATGATGACAAATGAAATAAACTTACTTAAAATATCAATTAATAAACTCACTCATCAAGAAAGATTACCTAAACAGCGTTATTATCTCTTTAAAAAACTGAATTTTTAGGTAAAAACTATCCCAGAGAGAAAACTTAAGAAAGAAGGCTCCTATGGTGAGTTCTACCATTTAAGTAATAAACAATACCAATTCTACAAAAACTACTGCAGTAAACTGAAAAGTAGGGACTACTTCCAACGTATTATGAGATCAGAATTAACTCTATAACCAAAATAAGAGACATCACAAGAGAATACAAAATAGAGATCAATATTGCTAATGAACACTAATGCAAAAATTCTAAGCAACATTTTAGGAAGTTGAATACAATGTGACATAAAAGGATAATACATGATGGCCAAGTGGAATTACAGGAATGTAATTTGGTTTAACGTTAAACAATCAATCAATGCAATTCACCATTTTTACAACCTAAAAAGAAAAAGAAGTATTATCATCTAATTAGATGCAGTAATTTTTGAAAAACCCAACATCCATTTCTGATAAAAATATTCAGGAAGCTAAAGACAGAAGGAATTTTCTTCAACCTGATATTGAGTATCTTTTAAAAAATCTACAGCCAAACCAACTTAATGTTGAACTACTCGATGCTTGTCTGCTAATATGCCAAGATAGGAAAGGACATCTCCCATAACCACTTTTGCTCAACATTTTACAAAAGACAGTTACTGTAATAAGGCAAGTAGAATTAAAAAAAAAAAAAGACGTAAAGCTTTGTCTATATCTTCTAGTTTCAGTCAACACAATTACCGTGTTCCTAATCCAACTGCTTCTACAAAACAGCTACTAAGGCTAATAAATGAGTTTAGCAACACTGCAATACAAAAATCAATATACAAAGTCAATCGTAGTTCTATTAACTAGCATTGAAATACCAGAAATTGAGATTTTAAAATGCCACTTAAAATAGCACCCCAAAGATGAAATAGTCTGCTAATAGATGTGAAAAAACTGTAATCTGAAAATGGAAGAATATTGACTAGAGAAGTTTAATAAGGCCTAAGTAAATGGAAATAAGTACCATGTTCATGGATTTCAAGTGCCAGTATTAATATGTAATTTCTCTCCTAATTTCTCAATGCATTCAATACACTGAAAATTCAAACCCAGCTTTTCTTTCTTGTAGAAATTAACACATTCCCAAAGCCAAATGGAAATGCAAATGACCCCAGAATAGCCCAAAATACTTTAAAATATCTGACCAAATGTGGAAAACTAACACCACTGATTTTAAGATTTGTTACAAATTTACGGGAATTAAGACAACATGGTATTGGCATAAAAATAGAAAAACGGGTCAACAGAAGAGAATAAAGTACTTAGAATAGGTCAATGGAACAGAATAAAGTGCCTACAAACAGGCCCACATGACTCTGATATATATATGTTGACTTTTTAGTATCAGTCTCTATTAATTTTATACTGAAAGTGTTTCTGTTAGGTTTTCTGGATCAGAGACAGATTACCTGCCCCTCGCTTCAGCTTACTCCTACAGGGATGTGATGACAGTCAGATGGATTAATCTCTTAGGTGAATATCCAGACACTCTACAGACATGGAATAGTCAATGAATTTTCTTTGCTTATAAACAAGAAGTGACAAGTGATATCCCTTACCCTCCTCAAACAAGAGAAGAAAACCTGCATGTTAGAAGTGGAATGGAAATGATTCTGGGTTCTCACTCAAAGCAAATGAAATGTAAATACAACTTTCCAAGAGCCAAACAGTCCTCAGTGTCTCTGGCTTTTACAACCTAGAAATATCTCCAAGGTCCCAGGCCTCATTTTCTCTTAAAACGTAAACACATACCTTCAAAGGTAATAAGTCCATCTGAGTTCTTTCACTATATACAGACATAAATTCATAAGGGCTTTCCTTTAGACCAGGACATCAAGATTTCAGCACAATTCACTCAGAAAGCCTCCACACTCAAATTACACAGAAAGATTTTCTCTACATGTCATAATACATACAACAGAATACTACTCAGCAATAAAAATGAGTGATCTATCCATATACACTATTCATGAGGGATTATTCATACCCACAGCAGGGATAAGCTCAAGTAATTATACAGAGTGAAAGAAGCCAGGCAAAAATAATACAAACTTTATAATTATAATCATATAAACTACTACAAAATGCAAATAATCAACATGACAGAAGAAAAGTAAATGATTACTTAGGGAAAGGCAAGGTGGGGCTGAGGGGAACTAATTCAAAGGCAGGCAAGGAAGTTTTTGGCATTGATGCATATGTTCATTTTTTGTAATGATATTTTCATGCGGGATGTGTATGTATAAAAATCTATCAAATGTTATACTTTACACATGTAGAGTTGAGTGTATGTTGATTATAATTCAGTTAAAATACAAAATAAGGACAGACACAGGCACAGAAGCAAATGCAGAGAATAAAGATTTTTTCTTTTTAACGTGACCTGTGAAAACTAAGGTTCAAAATATCGTAAGTTGCTGCTTTCTTCTAGCCTGAAGATTCTGTGAAAGGTATTGTTACACTTTTAATAACTATAAGAGTTTATAAAAGATAATCTCAGGTCAGCTCTTATAGGTGCTTTTAAAATACTGTTTCCTGGGCAGCCCAGGTGGCTCAGCAGTTTAACGCCACCTTCAGCCCAGGGCCTGATCCTGGAGACCCTGGAGATCAAGTCCCACGTTGGGCTCTGCATGGAGCCTACTTCTCCCTCTGCCTGTGTCTCTGCCTCTCTCTCTCTCTCTGTCTCTCTTATGAATAAATAGTCTTAATAAATAAATAAATAAATAAATAAATAAATAAATAAATGAATGAATGAATGAATGAATGAATGTTGTTTCCTACCTCCCATTACTTTTGTTTTCTATCAATATGTTTGTCATTTACATGGTTTATTACATATCACTAATCATAATGGAGATCCTTCAGGGGAGAATGTTGCCATCTTTAGAATATCCTACACTTCATATCATGGTTCTCAGAGTGTGAAAAGGAAGAGACTGACTATATTTAGTTTCATGAAATATCTTGAAATAAATCATGGTATTCAGACTTGATGTACTACTTGAGACAAATTTCCTTCTCAAAGCATATATACCATTGTCCTTCCAAGAACACTTAGAAGACTGCCATCTCGAGGAACAACAATCTACCATTCATTTTTGTTTTCTGACCACCTAGCTGTCCTCTTTCCAGTATCCTTTATAAATGCTTCCTCACGCTCTTTCCTTTGTTCTCTCTCTCTCCTCTCTCTTTTAAAACCAACCTTAGGCCTAACTTTCATTGCCTTTAACATAATCTCTCACTATAAGCTCCAGGCGATATGTACTATTTCCTTCCGAATTTTTTATTCTCTTCGCTAGTCCCCATTAATATGTTCAGCATTAAGACAAGCAGGAAAACATATGTCCCTCCTTCTCATATATTTTGTGAATAATGGCATTTTAGTTGATCACTTCTGTGACCTGGCTGCCAACATCTAAAGCTCTCCAAATGCCATGACTCATGCTCAGATGTTTTCATATTTTAAACACATTCAGCTTTCCTATAAATACAATGACCTCTTTCTTCCCCTGTTAAAATTATGCATTAAATCTCTTACTCCTTTTTCATTTTTTCACAGATCTACATCTACCATAATCTAGTTTGCTCACATTTAGGCATCTTTCCAGTTTCCATTATTACATTACTGTTCTGGCCATATTATAATGTTCTACATTATTATTTCATTTCATAACAAAATGTAGTCCTAGGAGGCTTCACAATACTATCATTTAATTTTTCTAACATCCTCTTTCTTGTTACAGGGAAAAGACTTTCTAGCATAATTCATAAGTCAATTTTCTATGAGGTACTAGTAATACTATCTCATCATAAGAATGTACATAATTGCAAATATTTCCATTTTATATTATTTTAAAATGGCATATAGGCATAAAATGGAGTCCAGCTGGTTTCCAATTTTGAGGATGCAGCAAAATAACAAGACTGTTCCTAGATATATTGTCCCCCCAAAAATCTCTATTCCACACATTGTGGCTTGTCTTTTGATTCTTTAAATCAGAAAGAGATCAAAGTTTCAGCAACTAACCAAAATGGTTTAACTATCTCCTTATTCTCCCTCAGTAAAATGGCAAACGATATTCAAATATTATCTACCATTTCTCCAATCTCTGTTGAAGTGAGAGTCCTGAATGGTTCTGTTCTAGGTCTCAAGCTGACATATCATAACCTGGTTGGTTACAGTAGATGAGTATGAATGCAGAGATCTCGCCTGTAGTTTAGTGTAAATCAGTGAGGTTTGATTAAGTGAGAGCTACAGAAAAAGCTGTTCTGTTAGCCTTTTTATGTGTCCTCTGGGCAGAAATCATGGGTTATTTTTTTTAAGATTTTATTTATTTACTCATGAGAGACACAGAGAGAGAGGCAGAGACACAGACAGAGGGAGAAGCAGGCTGTCTGCAGGGATCCCGAAGTGGGACCCGATTCCAGGACCCCAGGATCACACCCTGAGCTGACGGCAGACGCTCACCTGCTGAGCCACCCAGGCATCCCAGGTTCTTATTAGAATCTTGCCTTACTGTTCTTGACTCTCTCAGGACACCGAGAGCCAACTTTCTTTCTATTCATTAACAGTGGCATAAAATATCTGATAGTGTTAATTATAAACAAAAGGTTTTCTTTTTAAAATATTTTTAAAGGATCTGTCCTCCCTCTCTAGTATACTAGTTTTCTATTATTACATAACAAATTACAACAAACTTAGAAGCTTAAAATAATACCCATATATTATCTCACAGTTCTACAGTCAGAGGTCTTCTTTGCTTAGGGTCTCATAAGGTGAAAACAAGGTTTTAGCCAGTATGGGCTTTTATCTGGAAGCTCTGAAGAAAAAATCACTTCCAAGCTCATTCAGATTATTGACAGGATTCAGTTAATTGTAAGTGTAGGACAGTTTCCTTTCTGGTTATCAACCAGTGGCAACTCAGCTTCTACGGATTACCCAAATTCCCTTGCCACATATCAGAAAAAAACTTGCTGCTTTAAAGGATGCGTGTGATTGAAGATGACAAAATCTTATACACTAAATCCCTAAAGATGCCACCAAAATCTGTCAGAAAAATAATGAATTTAATAAAGTTGTGGAAAACAAAATCAACATCAAAAATTGTGGACAAACATTATGTGGTCTCATTCATTTGGGGAATATAAAAAATAGTGAAAGGGAATAAAGGGGAAAGGAGAAAAAATGAGTGGGAAATATCAGAAAGGGAGACAGAACATGAAAGACTCCTAACTCTGGGAAACGAACTAGGGGTGGTGGAAGGGGAGGTGGGCGGGGGTTGGGGGTGACTGGGTGACGGGCACTGAGGGGGGCACTTGGGATGAGCACTGGGTGTTATTCTATACGTTGTCAAATTGAACACCAGTAAGAAATAAATTTATATATATAAAAAATCTGTCCCAAAGGTTGCATGGGACCTACTGACACTAAAAGATAACTTGTTTATCTGAAATTCAGATTTAAAAAAAAATTTGTGTATCTATATACTAATAATGAGCAATCTGAAAAATAAACTTAAAAATCCCATGTACCCTAGAATCAAAAAAGAAAAAATGTGTAGGAATAAATTTAACAAAGGGAGTTAAAAATTTATATGATGAAAACTGTAAAACATAAATGAAAGAAATTAAAGAAGACAAACTAATGTTCGTGGAGTTGAAGAATCAATGTTATCAAAATGTCCATTATACCCCAAGCAATTCACAGACTCAACACAATCTGCATCAAAATTGAATGGCATTTACCACAGAAGGAAAAAAAAAAAAAAAAACCTAAAAATTCATATGGAATCACAAAGGCCTTGACTATCCAAAGTGGTCTCTCTCTATCTCTCTCTCTCCATCTCCATTTCTTATCATTTTAATTATTTGAAGGTATTTTATAGAATTACAAGACTACCAAAAAAAACCTGTAACCCTTTAAGTCGACTTCCTGTTGATAAACACCACAATGAGAACAAGAAGGCAACAAATGCTGATGTATGAACATACAGAAGAAATGTCCTAACCAGCAAAGATACACAGTATAAAATGACAGCAACATGGCAGCCCTTTAAAATTTACACAGCAACCTTGTGTGTATTGTTTCATTCCACTCTTACCATAGTCTAAGAGGTTACTATTATTATTCCCCTATTTAAGGGTTAGATTATATGTGAATTCAAGAATATACTTAGTGTAGTAGGTAAATAAAAGGTAAATAAATATTTAATATTTATTTTATTATATAAATATTATAATCCTAATGATAAATCCCAACTATTGGTAAAAGAAAATAATAGTAAATAATATTTTTGATTACTAGTATTAAATTGTAGTAGTATTGTTAGAGCATTCTAAATTTATGATTTTCAAGAGGCAGTAATATGGTAGCTTCTTCCTACTGATGTGTTTCAATTCATTTTTGGCATCATAATTTGAAAATACACCGATCTAAAATGTGAAAGCAAGTTCAAAGGGAGAGAATAAATTATAACAGAATGGGGGGTTACACAACACAAAGGTGTCAATGACAAAAATAGTTAAGAATCACATCACTAGAGGTAAATCCAATAAAAGAGAGAATAGTCACAGCTACAACAGTAGTCTAGAAGTTCTATTCAGAGAGGCACGTGTGTAGCTCACTCAGGCATCCAACTCTTGTTTTCAGGTCAGGTCATGGTTTCAGGGTCCTGGGATCAAGCCCCATGTGGAGCTCCATGCTCAGTGGGAAGTCTGCTCTCCCTCTCTCTCTCTGCCACTCTCCCCCACTCACTCGCACTCTCTCTAAATTAAATAAATCTTAAAAAAAAAAAAGTTATACTCATAGTAAGATGTTTTGTTTAAGAATGAGTTTATTCAAGTCTGGGAAATAAAGCCATCATGACTTTTATGTCATCACCTTCTTGAGAAATTTAGAGAATCAACTGAAAATTTACAAGATCTAATAAAAGACAGCAGAAAGTACCTAAAAATAAGTAAGGAAAAACAGATTGCAATGAATTCTTATGGCCATAGTAGAGTTACAAAAGGCAAATATACCTTCCCACCCAAAACAACCAGGAAATGAAAAAATATACTAAATAATGAATTTCAAGACACTTGACATCAGGCCATGAACAGTGATCTCTGAGAGTTGAAGAATAAGGAACACACACAATCGTTCTTCCTTTCATATCTGAGATCTCTCCCAGAGGGGATTCTGCTCTTCCTAAAAATGTGGGCTAGAAAGTTTCTGCTTGCTTGGCTTTTTGGGGTTGTTACCTGAATTTAGACACATAAATCTAATAATCCTTTCCCAGACATCTCACAAATTTTTAATGCTTTTAAGTTCCTCTTCTATAAGAGGAAGAATTAGCACATAAAATTTTAGTAGTTAACATTAATTTACAGGCTTTTTTCCCTCAAATATCAAATGGGACATACGGGCATCTAGCAATTGACTAACATTAATGATAGTATACTAGTGGATTGTTTTAGTACTAGCCATAAATTTCTACCTTACCTTACTGTGTTTAGTATTGAGCCAGTATCCATCCCTCCACTACTATGAAACCCCTTTTCAGAAAACCCTTTAAATAAAAAGTCTGCCTTACTGTCTAATAAGGGTCTTTAAAAATATATATGTAACATATGTATTTTATATATAATTTGTATTTAGGAATATAGTCCCTCAACGTGAACCTACAACTATAATTTACAAATTGCTTTCATTATGAATTCAGTTGAGCAAAGTTGGGTTAACTAATAACTATATTAAAAATTGTACAAAAAATACTAAAACTAAATGTTTATTTCTTAAATGTTTATTATTTCATGACTTAAAACACTGTATTACATCTTCAAATGAAAAAAGTCAAATGATGCAAAAATTCCATGATCCTTTAATGAGATTTTCATGAAAAAATGCCTTTTTCCATAATAAAGTTAAGGATAAACGAATACTACAGGGTGAACAGTGTAAAATTTATTTTTTCTAAAAAAATAGTATTTTGTTATTCTTGTAACAATAAATTCTCCTTTTATAAAAATTTTTTCTCACATAGGAATTAAATATGAAAAAAACACTTAAATGAATTAGATTCTTCTCATGTTTGAATCTTGAATAATACATCATAATTTTTGATATTTAGTAAACCAACTTGAGTTATACTGAAATATATATTCACTGAACTGAAATGTACCCACTTTCTATAAAAAATGTGTTTGCTAAACAAATTAATCAAGAATCTCCTTTTTCCAACTGTCAAGTGATCTCCAAAGATGTTTTCAGCTCCAAAACTGTTAAGTCTGATTCACTCCTTTTAAGATAATTAAATTGTTTGCACTTAAAAATGCTTATTAGTATTTAAACCAAATTGGATGTAGTTATTTATGAATGTATTTTAATCTGTTCATTAAAGAAAATACAGTAAGATTTATACCTCGAAACATGTTCCAAATTTATGTTACTGAGTTTAAAAGCAATAAAAATTCATTTGTTTAAAAAGGTTTTAATTATAAAGAGGTTTCTTATTTATAATTTTTATTTTTTTAAAAACAAAATACATAAAGCTTTATACCTATAATAACATATTTTACTATGGTAAAATAAACAGTTTAAATATTATAAATTTTGTATATAATCTACATTAAAAATATGGGTTTTATTTTATTTTATTTTTTTTAGATATGACAAGATGCAGAGTTCTCAGTTGCTGTCTTTTTTAAAAAAAACTTTCCCCAAATTTGGGTCTTGACATAGCTATACTATTCCCGTCCAGAATGAGGATTATAGCCAGAGGGAATAAAGTTTTAGAATATGATTTGAAAAAAGACTGCCAGATTTTGACATTATGAAATTTAGAAAAAAGAATAACTGATTTTAAAGGCAGAAGAGGGTTAGTGATAATGAGGTTATAATAATTGTTTATTTCTCTTTATCAAGATATTTTGCAAATAATGTAACTTTACAGAGGTTTACTGCTTTAGTAATTTAATATTATTTCTGTTAACTTTGAATAATCATTTCCAAAACAACTTAAAGTATATACAATATGGCATCTCTTGTGGAAACTGTTAATGTAACTATCCATTATGTAGAGTTATTCTGCATTTTCATTTGTTTGAATTCCTATAAAATATCCTTAATGTTTCATAGGTTCTAGAATCACAATAGTGTTTTAATGTACTTATTTTACTTACTATCTTTAGTGTTATTCATAACTACACAGTAGGTTAAACCTACTCAAAAAAATAAAAGCCCTATGTGGTACTGAGCTTAATAAACTCC
Source organism: Nyctereutes procyonoides (assembly GCF_905146905.1). Lineage (NCBI taxonomy): Eukaryota > Metazoa > Chordata > Mammalia > Carnivora > Canidae > Nyctereutes > Nyctereutes procyonoides. The sequence continues at coordinate 31,259,346 of NW_026575160.1, read as the reverse complement.
CAGCACCATGCTCTTTCTTCCCATAAGCTCTCCTATGGATAATGGTATTTCTCACCATTTTGAGTGTGTTGGGGTTTGAGTTCTCACAAATATAGAGCTTTACTGCAAATATTAAGTCTTCTCAATAATTCTAAGGCATACTGTTCCCACTGGTGGCTCAAGTGCTTCTGCAACTGCACAGGTCAGAAAGCATCATCTAGAATGAACACATATACTTAAGATCATATCTCTGGGAGGCCTTGAGATGGAACCTGCTTAAACATTAAAAAAAAAAAACCCCTCTGTATGTAGTTACAGTAGGTGCTGAATGAATTAATAAAAGTATTAATAAGAGATGATTAATGTTTAAGGCTGACAACATTCAGGATGCTAAATCACCTTATAAGCAAGGAAAATATCTGTTGCTATTCAATCATGGAGGTCCATTCTAAAGTAGGAATACTTCATCTAAACGCTTATTTCATTTTTTTTTCCTTCTAAAGAATAATGCACTTTGGTATTCTCTTGCCCCAAAACCTCTAGTAATTCTCCATTTTATATTAAGCAAAGTAAAAACTCCTTAGTATGCACATGTACTTCTAAATAACATGCCATACTTCCCTTTCTAGAACATAAGTATTTTGAAAAAAGGAGCCATATATAGTTATACTTTTCTAATTCCTCAAATCTCTACCACAGTAGGCATCCTAGGGGCTCATAAATGATTATCCAATCACCTCTTTGCAACTTAAAAAGTGTGTATCTTCTCCTCAGAAAATAAGCTAGCAAGGAAAGAGTAGTGTGAAATATTTAAAGTATGAAAAAAATTACCGACTTAGTATTCTGTACTTCATGAAATTCTTCTTTAAAAAGAAAGGAAACATAGACTTTCCAACGGAAATTAAGGGAATCTGTTGCCAAAATATACCTATTTTGTTGAAGCTGCTCTTTAGAGGTTAAGGGAAATGATATAGGTCAAAACTCAGACTTACATAAAGAAAAGCAAGCAAGAAAGAAAAAGTGAAGATTTTTAATTGATTTAATATATAACAATTCATTCAAAAAAGGTGTTCCTGGGTGGCTTAGTCGCTTGGGCATCTTGCCTTCACCTCAGGTCATTATCCCAGGGCCCTGGGATCAAACCCCAAGTCAGGCTCCCTCTTCCTTCTCAGTGAGAAGTCTGCTTCTGCATCTGCCCCTACCCTCACTCATGCTCTCTCTTTCTCTAATAAATAAATAATTTTTTAAAAAATGATAATACTAAAATATATATTAAATTATTTATGTTATTTATATATCTTTATGCTATTTATACACACATAAATATATGCTTATGTATTTTGTGTAACAAATGACACCAATAATACAACAGATAGCAGAAAGGAATTAAGATTTATGTTATTATAAAATGCACTACAGATTTAGTTGCATAGTGTTATTTGAAGGTGGACATAATTTTTTTTTTTATTTGAGACAGAGAGAGTGAGCTCCAGCACAAGTGGAGGTGGGGCCACTCGTGGAAGAGGAAGAGAGCGAAGTAGATTCTCCACTGAGCAGGGAGCCTAACTCAAGGATCAATCTTAAGTCCCTGATATCATGACCTGAGCTGGAGGCAGATGCTTAATCAACTGAGCCACACAGGCATCCCCATAAATTAGTTCTAAATGTATATTACAAATATACATAGGGCAACCACTAAAAAGGGAAAAGAAAAAAGGAAGAAGTATAACCAATATGCTAAGAGAGAAAATTTTATATGAATGCGGTCATACAAAATTCTTAATTAAAACCACAAAAGGTAGACAAAGAATGGAACACACACACACACACACACACAAAAAAAAAAAAAGAACAAAGAACAAGGTTAACATAGAAAAAAGTAATGAATATGCCAGATATTAACCCAACTATATCAATAGTCACTTTGAATGTCAATTACCTAAATGTACCAATTAAAAGACAAAGATTATCAAAGTGGATCAAAACAACAACAACGACAAACAAGTTCCAACTATAGATTGTCTAAAAGAAACCCAATTTAAATTTAAAGTAAATGAATGGCACAAAATATACCATATTAACAGCAATCAAAAGAAGGCAGAAGCAGTTACATTAATTTCAGATAGAGTATGCCTCAAAACAAGGTATGTTATCAAGGGTAAAAAAAAAAACAATACATAATAATAAAGGGAACAATTCTCTAAGAAGACAAAACAATCTTTAAATGTATTTACATGTAACAACAGAGCATCAAATTATGTGAGGGAAAAACTATCAGAACTGCAAAAAGAAATGGGTGACTCCAATACTTTAGTTAAAGACTTCAAAACCCTTCTATAAGAAATGGACAGATCCAACATGAAGAAAATCAGCAAGGATAAAATTGAATTTAATTCAATGAATCAGGGTTCCAGGTGGTTCAGTCAGTCGAGCGGCTCAGGTCATGATCTTGTGGATAGTGGGATTGAGCCCTGTGTCAGATTCTGTGCTCAATGAAGAGTCTGCTTGAAGATTCTCTCCACCCCCCATACTTTCTCTTACAAATAAAAGTAAATTTTCAAAACAATATCATCATCGAGCAGATATAATTGACATCTACATGCTATGCCATCCGACAATAACAGAATATACATTCTTCTCAGGCTCACATGGAAGGTTTACCAAGATAGACCACATTCTGAGCCATAAAATACAACTTGACAAATTTAAAATAATGGTAAATATACAATGACTGCTCTCCAACAATAAATTAAACAGAAGTCAATAACTTTTAACTCAATAACCGTTAAAATCCCAAAATATATAGAGATTAAACAACATACTTCAAAAAAGAATACTAAGATAATAAAAGAATACTATGAACAACTCTATGCCCACAGATTTTATAAACTAGATGAAATGGACAAATTCCTTTTAAGACACAATTTGGCGAAACTCACATAAGAAATATACAAACTGAATAGGCCTTTATCTATTAAAAGAAATTGAATCAATAATTAATAATCTTTCAAAACAAAAAGCACCAGGTCCAGATAGATTTAGTGGTGAATTCTACCAAATATTTAAATGAGAAATTATATCAATTTTTCAAAATCTCTTTCAGAAAATAAAAACAGATGGAATACTTCCTAATGCAATTCACAATTGTAGCATTTACCCTAATGCCAAAGTCAGACAAAGAAATTAAAAGAAGAAAACTATAGACCAACATTTCTCATGAGCATATGTACAAAAGTCCTGAACGAAGTATTAGCTAATCAAACCCAATAATATATAAAAATAATCATACTCCATGACCAAGTGATATTTATCCCAGGAATCTGAGTTTGGCTGAACATTTGAAAATTAATTAATATATCTTATCACAACAATAAGCTAAAAGAGAAAAGTCACACAAAATCCAGCACTCATTCATTGTAAAAGACCTCAGCAAACTAGGAATAGAGGGGGACTTTGTCAACTTTATAAAGAACATCTACAAAAAACCTACAAATAAGTTTATACTTAATGGTGATAAACTCAAGACTTTCCCATTAAAGTCAGGTACAAGGCAAGGATGTGCCCTCTCACCATTAGCTAATTCAGTAAGACAAAAATAAATAAATAAATAAATAAATAAATAAATAAATAAATAAATAAATAAATGGTATACAGCCTGAGAAGGAAGAAGTAAAATTGTCTTTATTCACAGATAACATGATCTTCTTCTTCTTTTTTCCAATTCCCAAAGAATTGAAAAAAAAAAAAGTAACAGAAAATTATAGCACTGTTGGAAGATAAAACTTCATATTCAAAAGCAAATTGCTTTCCTATATACCAGCAATGAACAAGTTGAATTGGAAATTAAAAACAAAATACAATTTGCACTGGTTCCCAAATAAGTGAAATACTTTGATATATATTTAACAAAATATGTCTAAGACGTACATGAGTAAAGTTATAAAACTGTCATGAAAGAAAAAAATTTATAAATGGAGAAATACTCCATGTTCATCAAGAGGAAGACACTACTGTCAAAATGTTGGCTTTTCCCAATATGATCAATAGATTCAATGCAATCCCAATCAAAATCTCAGCAAGTTATGTATGAATATTTACAGCCTGATTCTGAAGTTTATACAGAAAGGCAAAAGAAACGGTATACCTATCACAATATTGAGAGAGAAGAACAAAACTAGAGGGCTGACAACACCTCACTTCAAAGCCTATTATAAATCTATAGTAATCAAGATAGTGAACAAAGAGATCAACATAACAGAGTAGAGAACTTGGAAATACACTCATACAGTCAACTGCTCTTTGAGAAAGAACTAAGTACTTCAAAATCCTTCTATCAGAAATGTACAGATAAAGGCAAAACAGTACCAAAGACTTTGCGACAAATGGTGTTGAAACAAGTGGACATCCACAAATGAAAATGAATCTGGAACCAGACCTTAAAATCATAAAAATTAACTCAAAATAGAACAAACCAAAACAGAAAACATAATACTATGAAACTCCTAGACTAGAACATAGGAGAAAACATAAATGACTTCAGGTATGGTGGTGATTTCTAGATACTATAACAAAGGCATGATGAAAGAAATAATGGCTAAACTGGACATCATTAAAAGTTAAAAGTTCAGTACTGTGAAAAAACAATGCCAAAAAAATGATATGTATGCCCCCAACTGGGAGAAAATATCTACAAGACACATCAGATAAAGGACTGTTATCCAAAATATAAAAACAGCTCTTAAAACTCAAAACTAAAGGCTAAGAGCCCAATTTTAATTTGTTTCAAGTTTTTATTTAAATCCTAGTTAACATATAGTGTAATATTAGTTTTAGGAGTAGAATTTAGTGATTCATCACTTACATATAACACACAGTGCTCTTCACAAGTGCCCTCCTTAATATCCATCACCCATTTAAACCATCTCCCTGCCCACCTCCCCTCCAGCAACCCTCAGTTTCTTCTCTATAGAAAAGAGTCTCTTATGGTTTGTCTCCCTCTTTTTTTTACCCCTTCTGCATGTTAATCTGTTTTATTTCTTAAATCCCCCATGAGTGAGATTATATGGTGTTTGTCTTTCTCTGATTGACTTATTTCACTTAGCATAATACACTCTAGCTCCATCCACATCACTGCAAATGGCAAAATTCCAATATTTTGATGGCTCAGTAATATTCCACTGTGTGTGTGTATATAAATATATACACATATACACACATGTATATATATGCATATATATATACACCACATATATACACAGATAGGTAAACACACACACACACACACATATAGCACAACTTCTTCATTCATCAATGAACATTTGGGCTCTTTCTATAATTTGGCTACTGTTGGTAATGTTGCTATACAATCAGGGTGGATATGCCCCTTCAAATAAGTATTTTTGTATCTTTTTTTTTTTTGTATCTTTTGGGTAAATACCAAGTAGTGCACTTGCTGGGTCTTAGGGTGGTTCTATTTTTAACGTTTTGAGGAACCTCCATACTGTTTTCCAGAGTGGCTGCACCAGTTTGCATTCCCACCAACAGTGTAACATCCTGGCCAACAACTATTATTTTCTGTGTTAATTTTAGCCATCCTGATACATGTGAGGTGGTATCTCATCATAATTTTGATTTGAATTTCTCTATGATGAGTGATGTTGAGCCTGTTCTCACATGTCTGTTGGCCACCTGGATGTCTTTGGACAAATGTCTGTGTCCTCTACTCATTTCTTAACTGGATTATTTGATTTTTGGGTGTTGAATTTTATAAGTCCTTTATACATTTTGGATACTTACCCTTTATCAGATGTCTTTGCAAATATCTTCTCTCTTTCAGTAGGTTATATTTTAGTTTTGTTGATTGTTTCCTTTGCTGTGCAGAAGCTTTTCATCTTGAAAAAGCTTCAAGTTTGCCTTTGTTTCTCTTGCCTCCAGAGATAGTATAGTAAGAAGCTGCTATAGTTAATGTCAAAGAGGTTGCTATCTGTGTTCTCCTCTGGGGTTTTGATGGCTTTCTGTCCCACATTTAGGAGCCCAATTTTAAAAATCAATCAAAGGCCTAACAGAAACCTTACCAAAAAAAAAAAAAGATATATAGATTGCAAACATGTATATGAAAAGATATCCACACAACTTATCATCACATAAATGTAAGCCAGAAATAAGATACCACCACATACTTTCTCACATGATCAAAATCCAGAACACTATCAACACCAAATGCTAGCAAGGATATGAAGAAACAGGAACTCTCATTCTTTGTTATGAGAATGCAAAATTATATAGTCACTTAGAAAAACAGTTTGGTATTTTTACAGAACTAAATATACTCCTACCATACAATCCAGAAATTGTGTTCCTTGGTATTTATCCAATGAAATTCAAAATTTATGTCTACACAAAAACCTACACAGAGATGTTTACAGCGGATTTATTTATACCTGGCAAACTTAGGAACAACCAATATGTCCTTCAACAGGTGAATGGATAAACTGGTACATCCAGATGATGAACTATTATTATTCAGTGATAAAAAGAAATTAGCTACGAAGCCTTGAAAGGACATGTAGGAATCTTAAATGCATATTACTAAGTGCAAGAAGCCAATCTGGAAGGCTACATACTGATGATTACAACTATATGAAATTCTGGAAAAGGTAAAGCTATGAGCAGTAGAAAGATTAGTGGTTGCAAGAGCAGTGGAGGGAAAGGCCAAAGAAAAATCAGAGCACAAAAGATTTTTATGGCAGGAAAAATACTCCATATGATAATATAATAATGGAACAATAATATCATTATACATTTGTCCAAGCCCATATAATATATGACACCAAAGTGAACCATAATATAAACTATGAATAATAATGATCTATCATTTCAGGTTCATCAATTGTAATCAATGTACCATACTGGTGGAAAATGCTGATAATCAGGGAATTTTCCAGTCTGACAGTTGGGGAATATGGGAAATCTCTGTACCTCCCCTTTGGTTTTGCTGTGAACCTTAAAATGCTCTAATTTAAATACACACACACACACACACACACACACACACAACTTACCAAATAGGAAGAAAATTGTGAGAGTACAGTTCTCTCAATCAGGTTGGGTTTTTCAACGATTAGCTGTGTTCTCCCCTGGAGAACTTTCATTAGGGATGACTAGTCAATTCCATATCAAAATAAAGGCCCTTTCTATATCTCCTTCTTTTTTTTAATTTTTATTTATTTATGATAGTCACAGAGAGAGAGAGAGAGGCAGAGACATAGAGGGAGAAGCAGGCTCCATGCACCGGGAGCCCGACGTGGGATTCGATCCCGGGTTTCCAGGATCGCGCTCTGGGCCAAAGGCAGGCGCTAAACCGCTGCGCCACCCAGGGATCCCTATCTCCTTCTTTTGAACCAAGAAGTAAAACTTATCCTGGAAAGCTTTCCATTAAATAAAGGAGTGGGATGAGAACATAAATAATATTATTCCATTAGTTTGCTATAAAAACTACATCTTTCTAATGATAGAATATTACATATCTACATCTGCAAAAAGCTCTTTCTCAAGTCCAATACTGAAAAATAACTCAGGTCTTTGGGTTGTTAAAGTGCATCAATCTTTAAATTGGCAAGAAAGGGATCCCTGGGTGGCGCAGCGGTTTGGCGCCTGCCTTTGGCCCAGGGCGCGATGCTGGAGACCCGGGATGGAATCCCACATCCGGCTCCCGGTGCATGGAGCCTGCTTCTCCCTCTGCCTGTGTCTCTGCCTCTCTCTCTCTCTCTGTGACTATCATAAATAAATTAAAAAAAATTTAAATTGGAAAGAAAATACTCATGATTTCACTGGACAATATTAAGCATGCCAAAGAAATGCATAGTCACCCTGAACCTTCTAAAGGGAGAATGGAAGGAGCCATATTCTATTTGACAGAATCTTAATTACCAGATTATCAGACAATAGCTTACTTTGAAATGTTTGCCCATATTTTTATATATTCTTTCCTGTTGCTAATAACACCTAGTAATTTGAAAAGGGCAACTGTAGCCAAGAGCAAAATTTTAGCAAAGCAATCCTAATGCTTTTTTCCTTCTAATTCTGTAATTTGTTCTTATGGTATTGATGATGCTTTATTTGGTTTCATGCCCAAAAATGTTTAAGCTTTTTCACAGATGAAGACCAGAAATGTTTCTTAAAGTATATATATATATATATAGTATAGTATGTATATATATATATAAACATATAGACAGGGTATTAGTGAAACATTCTGGTTTTGGAATCATATTCTCTCCAAGAACTAATTAATCTCTAATTAACAAGATATACTATTTCCATAATAAGTCATGAAAGAAACACACTGATGATTCAATCTAATAATAGTAAGAAGGAAAGCATCTGCAAATGTAAACTTCAACTGATTATCTGAATTGCCAGATACCATGATCTATTCCAAGGTACACGGTTTTTTGGGTTTTTTTAAATAATAAATTTATTTTTTATTGGTGTTCAATTTGCCAACATACAGAATAACACCCAGTGCTCATCCCGTCAAGTGCCCCCCTCAGTGCCTGTCACTCATTCACCCCCACCCCCAGCCCTCCTCCCCTTCCACCACCCCTAGTTCATTTCCCAGAGTTAGGAGTCTTTATGTTCTGTCTCCCTTTCTGATATCTCCCACACATTTCTTCTCCCTTCCCTTATATTCCCTTTCACTATTATTCATATTCCCCAAATGAATGAGAACATACACTGTTTGTCCTTCTCTGATTGACTTACTTCACTCAGCATAATACCCTCCAGTTCCATCCACGTCGAAGCAAATGGTGGGTATTTGTCATTTCTAATGGCTGAGGAATATTCCATTGTATACATAAACCACATCTTCTTTCTCCATTCATCTTTCGATGGACACCAAGGCTCCTTCCACAGTGTGGCTATTGTGGACATTTCTGCTATAAACATCGGGGTGCAGGTGTCCCGGCGTTTCATTGCATCTGAATCTTTGGGGTAAATCCCCAGCAGTGCAATTGCTGGGTCGTAGGGCAGGTCTATTTTTACCTCTTTGAGGAACCTCCACACAGTTTTCCAGAGTGGCTGCACCAGTTCACATTCCCACCAACAGTGCAAGAGGGTTCCCTTTTCTCCGCATCCTCTCCAACATTTGTGGTTTCCTGCCTTGATAATTTTCCCCATTCTCACTGGTGTGAGGTGGGATCTCATTGTGGCTTTGATTTGTATTTCCCTGATGGCAAGTGATGCAGAGCATTTTCTCATGTGCGTGTTGGCCATGTCTATGTCTTCCTCTGTGAGATTTCTGTTCATGTCTTCTGCCCATTTCATGATTGGATTGTTTGTTTCTTTTGTGTTGAGTTTAGTAAGTTATTCTCCCCTAAGATCAGGAACAAGACAGGGATGTCCACTCTCACCACTGCTATTCGACATAGTACTAGAAGTCCTAGCCTCAGCAATCAGACAACAAAAAGACATTAAAGGCATTCAAATTGGCAAAGAAGAAGTCAAACTCTCCCTCTTTGCCGATGACATGATACTCTACATAGAAAACCCAAAAGACTCCACCCCAAGATTGCTAGAACTCATACAGCAATTTCGAAGTGTGGCAAGATACAAAATCAATGCCCAGAAGTCAGTGGCATTTCTATGCACTAACAATGAGACTGAAGAAAGAGAAATTAAGGAGTCAATCCCATTTACAATTGCATCCAGAAGCAAAAGATCCCTAGGAATAAACCTAACTAAAGAGGTAAAGGATTTATACCCTAAAAACTATAGAACACTTCTGAAAGAAATTGAGGAAGACACAAAGAGATGGAAAAATATTCCATGCTCATGGATTGGAAGAATGAATATTGTGAAAATGTCAATGTTACCCAGGGCAATTTACATGTTTAATGCAATCCCTATCAAAATACCATGGACTTTCTTCAGAGACTTAGAACAAATTATTTTAAGATTTGTGTGGAATCAGAAAAGAGCCCGAATAGCCAGGGGAATTTTAAAAAAAGAAAACCATATCTGGGGGCATCACAATGCCAGATTTCAGGTTGTACTACAAAGCTGTGGTCATCAAGACAGTGTGGTACTGGCACAAAAACAGACACATAAATCAATGGAACAGAATAGAGAATCCAGAAGTGGACCCTGAACTTTATGGTCAACTAATATTCGATAAAGGAGGAAAGACGATCCACTGGAAGAAAGACAGTCTCTTCAATAAATGGTGCTGGGAACATTGGACATCCACATGCAGAAGAATGAAACTAGACCACTCTCTTGCATCATACACAAAGATAAACTCAAAATGGATGAAAGATCTAAATGTGAGACAAGATTCCATCAAAATCCTAGAGGAGAACACAGGCAACACCCTTTTTGAACTTGGCCACAGTAACTTCTTGCAAGATACATCCACGAAAACAAAAGAAACAAAAGCAAAAATGAACTATTGGGACTTCATCAAGGTAAGAAGCTTTTGCACAGCAAAGGATACAATCAACAAAACTAAAGACAACCTACAGAATGGGAGAAGATATTTGCAAATGACGTATCAGATAAAGGGCTAGTTTCCAAGGTACACTGTTTTATTTATTGCTTTGTAAGGAAGGCATGTTACCATCTCCTTAGCTTCAGAAATTTCAGACATACTTAGAGAAAATAATACTGGTAATGACAGAGGTCAGTAAAATCTGAAAAATTCCAAACATAGTCAAGGCAGACCATCAAAATTTTAGGAAGGAGTAATGAAGAAATCCTATGAAAGGTAGAAAGAGAAATCCCCATTACCAGACCCAGACTTCCAGAGGGCACTGATAGCTGTAGCTAGCCATCAGGGTTGTGTGAAGATTAGGAGCAAGACTATAGTAGAAAAACACAAAACCAACTAATCTCACATGATAAACTAGAGGAGGCAGTTATTTAATAAAAAAGTAAGTTATATTTTAGAGAGAAATATTAAATAAAATTGACATTTAAATATGTAGTGTGAGTGAAAAAATTATATTCCTAAGGAATCTTATAGATTTCAAAATTTTTCTCTGGATATGTTCCCTTTGTCTCTAGTTCGATTTCACAACCTATCTTTCATAGGCTTTCACAACAGCCTTACTGTCATCTCTGGCTCCATTTTTTCTATCCTCCACACCATCTTTTTCATTACTGCCTGAGAGATGTATTACATACTCAAATCATGTGGCTGTACACCCCACCACACACTTGGTGTGACAGCTGTTGGTGATTCTCCCATAGCCGCTCCTTTGCATAGCAGCTGTGGCCCTCTGGGCCCTTGCCCTGCCTCATCTCCCACTGCTGCCTCCCACCATGCATCTTACCCTGCTCATAAACACTAAACACACCTGTAGTTACCAAGTTCTTTCCTTTGCATGTTATGGTCCCTCTCCCTAGAACACCTTTCTCAAAATTCCCTCATATGACGGTATCTATGGACTTCTATTTTCACCTTTCTAAAGTACCCACTTGAAGACCAAAATTAAAATATAAGTTTTAATATAATATCTGAAAGATCGGGATGTTGAGTCAAAGTCTTTAGACCATAACAACATTCGGGAGGAATGCATATGACAGTAGCAGCCACTTAACCTCTCTGGGCCTTTGCTTACTCACGTGTAGAGTTATGGGAGTATACTATATAATGTCATAAAGTTGCAGGCCACTTCTAAGAATTATGTTCTACAATATGGACAAATAGTACATTATATCATTACTGCACATAATATTAATTTGTTAAATGAACAAGCAATCTCTAAAGAAATAACATACATCATGTGTGTGCTGACAAGAAGAAAGGAAATGTGCTGAAAACTTCGCAGAAAAAATAGATTTTCTTGATTATATCATGTGTCTAGAATACTGTTATAATGGGTCATAGTTTCTGATAATATCACCCGGTGAAACAGTTAACCTCTTTATTGCTCTATGATCATAGGCAGCACAACTGATCATAAAATGGACAGAATAAGATCATAGATATATCGAAGTCTATTTACCTACTTTATCTCGGAACAATTTACTAGTAAAATCACAACAATACAATGGTGGATTCAGAGCATCTTCATTTTACATGAGGACCAACAAATGAGATCACTTGTATACTCTTCAAACCAACATTTTTGACTAGTCATAATGTCCCCAATCTTCCGTTTTTAACTTTATTCCTGACCACTCTTCAATATACTATCTCTTAAGGCCAATTTAATCTTTTCATATTTAAATATTTTTATTGATACCTTTGTCAGCATGATTCAGCAAATATTTTAGAGAAGATAGACCTCATTTTTGTTTTATATCTCACACAGTAATATACATGATATAATAATTACCTGTCCTTGTGCCCACCCCCTCCACAAATATAGATAAGAAACGTTTCCTCCCTTCATGAAATGTGTGTGCCATTCTTTTTTCAAGTAAAAGGTCCCGCATCATATTTTCCAAGTCCATGTACATTACTTCCATCAAAAGACGAATTTAAATTTCAGCATTATACAGTTCCATAGGCTTTTAAAAAAGGTATTAAAAAAAAAAGAATCAGGTCTTAAGGATGATAGACATTTCATTATCTACTCTTCCATTCCCATTGCAGCAGAAAGCTATGGAATAAACAGTAATATTGCCTGTGTTAAAAGAACTCCCCTGAAAAGGCTACTGAATGTTTTTTTTTCCAAAATGGTTCTGGGATGGTCTAGTAATGTGTAGTAATTTTCACATTCCTAAGTAGTACTGTCATAAAATGGAAAATGAAGATGGTTCACAATTGCTGCCCTCTTTTTCCTTTCTAAATTTATAGCCTATAAGGTGACATTGAGCCAAAATATAAAAATACTAGATAAATAAGGAATACTCATAGCGAAAGTAAAAGAAAGGAGCATTTAAAAATTTTATTGACAAGGGAACTAAAATTACAAAAATTATTTTGATCGAATGAATATTTCATTATTCTTTTGTTTGAAAGAAGGTATGTGCCACCATTTGAACACGTGAGAACTAAAGCAACAAAGGGCTGATGAATAAACAGATAAATGAAATAATGAGCAACCATAAGGTTAAAGGAGATGACAACCACAATGGAGATTGAGCTAACAAACATCTGTCTGTGTGCTATTCACCCAGAAGAAAATAGCCACATTTATTTCTGAAGGTTTAGGAGGAGAAATGTAGAAGCAAATGTGGGAGATAGAAGCTGCACTGCAATACCCTCACACCCTCTTAGCTATGGAAGCGGAAGACAGCCAAGCAATGCTCTGCACAGCTGAGCATCCAGCCCATCCAGAGATGGTAGATGGTATGTTGTGTGACTTGAAGAGTGCACTGCTCATCATGAAGTGGAGAGAAATCACCCTCCATCAAACTATTTCCCCCAATGCCTGAAATCCCTCCATTAAAAATTTAGTACTTTAAACTCAAGAATCCCCAGCACACACATAAATTATTTTTTTATGTGGTATGTTACAGAGGGGTGTCAAGTCTTTGTTAGGTGATCTGATTATCAGTTCCCCAAAGGGACTAGATGCTTTTGTGACTGATATCATTTCATCCATATTGTTGCAAATAGTCTCGGGTAGTAACTCAAAGCAACATGCCTTTTCTCTGCATTCTGGAAACCTAGTGCTATATCGGACATGCTGGCTATTTAAATAGTTACACTTAACTAAGAAATTAATTACTAAGAACTAATTTAAGAAAAAATTACATACAGTCCTGCCTTAGAAGTGCTAAGTCCAATAATTCTTTTGTTTGAAAGAAGATGTGTACCAGCATTTGAACACATCAGAACTACAGCAACAAAGAAATGATGAATAAATAGGTGAATGAAAGTTTACTCCAAAGTTTACTCTTCACTCAATTCCATATAGCCTATATTAACCACTGTCACATACAGAAATGAGTAAGAGAAAATATCAACTGGATATTCTCTCTGAAAAACACCTGGTGTAGGAAGAGTTCAGGTTACTAAATCTGTTTTCAGGTCCATTTCCAGTTAGGATAATCTATATTTTATCATGTATCAATATTCTTTTTGAGGAATACATATGGAACCTCTCTTCCCAAAATTACACCTTAAATCTCTACAGATTGCCAGGGCAACCTAGTGCTTTTTCAGAATACTCCTATGAAGGACAAGGATATGTTATGCCTTAAACTAAGCATCAAAAATAATCCATTAAATTCCCAAGGATTATATACATGAAAAAGAAGAAACAATGTGAATCTGAAAGAGCACAGAATTAAGAAACAAGGCATGGGATTCATAGTCTCAATTCTGCATAACCAGCTATGTGATTTGGACAAAACCTTCTACATTTCTTATATTTTGTGGTTTAAACAAACTTACTTGAATTTTTAAGATACAATTCAAAAACCATTAAAATCAAACTTCTGCAAAATTCTTTTTTTTTTTTTTCAGGGCCCCTGGGTGGCTCACTGGTTGAACATCTACCTTCAGCCCAGGGTGTGATCCTGGGGTCCTGGGATCAAGTCCCGCATTGGGCTTCCAGCATGGAGCCTGCTTCTCCCTCCACCTGTGTCTCTGACTCTCTCTCTCATAAATAAAATCTTTATTTTTTTCCCTAGCTAATTGAGTCATGTTTCTTTTTATTTTTTAATTTTTTTTAATTGAGTCATGTTAAAAGATAAAGTGAGGCATATTAAAAGTTTTCAAACAGGGCAGCACCAAAATGAAAGTGGTTAATGAGCACTCCACCAACAGGAGATAATGAAGAGCCTTTTACAGAAAAGATGAGGAAACAAAGCAAGGAAATTATCTGATGGGCAGATAATACAGAAAAAGCAGTTGCCTTATTTAGGAAAGCTCAGTTGGCTGTTTGTAATTGGTTATTACTAGGTCTCATTTTCTTGTATTCAACTGTATTGACTCTGGCTTAGGTTTAGGTTTGCCAGACTACTACCAAGGCATTAAATCCACCTCATCTAATAGCCTCTCTGTTTATTTAATAGTCATAGTAAAATCAGCTTTATTTTAGGTTTTGGTATTAAATGTGTTTATATCTGAGTGTTAGCATAACAGTTTTTCCTCAAAGGTCATTGGTTAATTGCAAGCAATGTTAACAAAACTCAAAATCTGTACATTTTTTGAAATAACATATTTAAAAGTTAAAGGACATAACTTCACATTTGAGAATTTACTACTTAAGAATTTAAAAAGATAAAACCAGAAGAGGTTTTCCACTTGTGTTCTGGTGAGAAATGTGACTGTCTCTCTTTAGAGTGAAGTTCCTTTGCTTGTTAGTAATATTACAGGAGAATTCAATTTAAAAGACAAATATTTTAAAGAACATTTCTCATTAAAAGCTTTAAAAAAATATATATATATATATATTATTAACCCTGAATTTAAAAAGCCAGATTTAATAATTATAAAGCCAAAAAGAAACATGAAAGAATTTTTTTTAATTTTTATTTATTTATGATAGTCACACACAGAGAGAGAGAGAGGCAGAGACACAGGCAGAGGGAGAAGCAGGCTCCATGCACCGGGAGCCCGACGTGGGATTCAATCCCGGGTCTCCAGGATCGCGCCCTGGGCCAAAGGCAGGCGCCAAACCGCTGCGCCACCCAGGGTTCCCACATGAAAGAATTTTAAGGTACTTGTTTTTCCAACTCCATTCATAGATACAAGTAATAGCCACAATTAAATGAGTTCTAATGAGGAGTGCCTGGGTGGCTCAGTGGTTGAGCATCTGCCTTTATCTCAGATTGTGATCCTGGGGTCCTGGGAGTTCTGCATTAAGCTCCCCATAGGGAGCCTGCTTCTCCCTCTGTCTCTGACTCTCTTTCCGTGTCTTTCATAAATAAATAAAATCTTAAAAAATAATAAAAAGTAAATAAGTTCTAATGAGATACAGAACTAGCATGTGTAATTATATATACATATATATGTATATACATATATAGTCATATATATACAGATATGACTACACAAGCACACAAAACACAAGCATATGTAATTCTATTTTCCATGTATAGGAAAAAATAGAAATATCTCACAGAAAAAAAAAGTTAAAATTGGTCAAATTCTATATAAAAAGTGATAATTTTTAGAAGATGCTATAAAGGAAACATGAAAATTTAACATTAGGATAAATGCTGAATATCTACTTTTTACAATGTAATATTTGGGAGTCATTTATTATACAGTAAAAAATTAACCAGTAAATGTACTTCTATTCCCTCTCAATGACTTTCTGAAAAATGTAATGGATGCTTAAGATGAGAGCTTAAAAATTCTGGTTGCAGTAGGCCTATGGAAATGTTACAAACACTTGACATTGGCATTCAAGTTTCCATGGGCTATGACAAGTGGTCCTAGATCTCTGATCACTACTTTGTATTATTTGAGAATTAAGAATCATTTTAAAAAGTCATAGTAAGCTAGAAGTGCTAAGCTTACTAAATTATATACTTACAATATGGTTGACATGGGAACAAGGCAGCGAAGTCTGAATCTGATGAGAATGTCAAAGGACACCTTGTTCCTGTTCTAAAATTAGTCTTCATTTCCTAAACTCTTCAATTATTTATGACCACCTTATGAAATTACCAAATTAACTTCCTGAATCATTTTACAACCTATAATTTTCCTGAACTCTATATTTCTATTGTCACAATTAGAAGAAACCATGCTTTGATCTGATTACAATTGCTAAATAATTTGTTCAGACTTAATTTCTCGTTATTTTAAGCCACACTTGCTATTTGCTTCCAAAAAATAGTAAAAACTTAAATTCAGTGTATTCTTTTCTAGTGACATTCAGTAACCAGATCAAATGGTACATCACTACCAAATTGGGTCCATGAAAAAATAATTTTTTCCTATATAAAGTTAAAAAATAAAGTATTGAGTATGTACAAATTTACTATAATTACAAGATGGATAAAATATATCCTAGGCTATGGATATGCATAAGTGCTCTAAGAACACTAATTCTCTGAAGATATTGAAGACGATCACATTAAAATAATTATGATTTTTTTATATAATCACCCTAAATTTAGTAACATCTCAAAAGTAAGGTACTAAGACTTTCACTTCCAGCTATGAAGGAAGTGATTTATATTAGACTAAATATCTGCCCAAGACTGAATACAAAAGCTGAATAAAATAGAAGGATGAATATAAAATTTGTACCAAAAATAAAGACAATCTTAGAAGTGAAAATCTGTAGGGTCAGGATACAAGAGAGAAACAGTGTTGAGAAATACTCTGAAGATTTGGCATGCAAAGCACAGATTTAATTTTCACTGCTTTATATCAGATGCTGTTTTTACAGTAGAAAGTAGCATAGTAGATGTACTTAACACAGTTACAAAGACAGTTTAAAAATGTCTGTCTTTTGAAATAAAGCCTTTTGAAAAATAATACTTTTTTTCATAAAGTGCCTTATAGGGATTTTTTAAGAATGTATTGTTTTATTGTGGAGAGAAAACTTAACATGAGATCTACCCATTAGAGCAAATTAATTTTTGTAATTAGAAAGTTCATTGTCTTAAATCCAGGGAAAATCCTATTTGGGTGAAACTTTTAAATTTTTACTTTTTAGGGAGATCTGATTTCCTGTATTAAAGACAAAACCAAAAAAAAAGAAATTAAAAAAAATAAAAAAAAAAATAAAGACAAAACCAGGGATGCCTGAGTGGCTCAGCAGTTGAGCGTCTGCCTTTGGCTCAGTGCATGACCCTGGGGTGCTGGAATCGAGTCCCACATTGGGCTCCCTGCATGGAGTCTGCTTCTCCTTCTGCCTGTATCTCTGCCTCTCTCTCTCTCTCTCTCTCTCTCTCTCTCTCTCTCTCGCTGTCTCTCATGAATAAAGAAAATTTTTTTAAAAAAATTAAAAAAATAAAGACAAAACCAATCCAAGAATCTGACATTTTGAGTTTCCCTATAATTGTATCAGTTTAATGAGACTGAAAAACTGGGACGCCATCTCTAGTATTTTTCCTTAAGCTAAACTGCACTGATTTATTTCAATTTCTGTTCTCATATATAATAGCACAGTATATTTATACATGAACATATTCACATGGAAAATATATGAGCTACATTTGTATGCATTTCTCTCTAAAGAGTTCTCCCTTTAAAAGATCATCCCCCAAGATTTATATGTGCAAAGAAGAAATAAATTGTTGTAATACAGAAAACTACCAATGCACTTTTCCAAAGTTAAATGACTTCTCATACAAATAAGAGAAGCTACAATATACAAAAGAACAGTACAAAGTTCTAAAGATATATTATGCATGTTAAAATAGCTCTAAAAAGAAAGTTTACTGTTAGTTATATGTCAGCTTTGTCTGGAGTAAGAATAAAGGTCAAATTCTGAAGCCCATAGAATCCATTAAATATAGGCAATAAAATAACTGATGAAGATGGTAATATACATCATAAATTTGCGCAGCGTAACTGTGGTGATAGTAACTGTTATACACACACACAAACACATATTTATTTTACCTTTTGACCCTCTTTATTCATTTCTCCCACCTTCCACCACCTGCTTCTGCTTCCTCTCAGTTTGGTGTGAGTTTTTTGTTGCTCTTTGTTTTTGGTTTTTGTTTTTTAGGGTCCACACATAAGACAGATCACATGTTATTCATATTTCTCTATTTCTCTTAGCATAATGTCCTCAAGGTCCATCCATGTTGTCACAAATGGGAAGATATCATGCTTTGTAATAGCTGAATAGCATTCCACTGCATGTGTGTATATGTGTGTATATCACAATTTCTTGAACCATTCATCCATCGATGAACATTTAAGTTGTTTCCATAGCTTGGCTATTGTAGATAGGGCTGCCATGAACACAGGTTGGCATATATCTTTTTGGCTTAGTGTTTTCATTTTCTTCAAATACCCAGAAGTGGAATTGCTGGATCATATGGTAGTTTAATTTTCATTTTTTTGAGGAAACTCCATACTGTTTTCCATAGTGGCAGTTATAGGCCTCCCTAGACTCCCATCAGTTTGTGGGCTTCTCAATCAGGCACAACAGAGTTGAGAAATGTTCATAAAGAAAATGTCAGTACTCCTTCGTTGTGTGATGACGACAGAACATTACTGAACTGACACCATTAAAACAGATAAGCAGAGAAGCTTGTGAGCTACTGCTCAGACCCAAATCAGGTTATAGACATAAGGCTGCTTTGTAGGACTGTGGAGCTTGCGCACTGTACAAAAGCATCCCGCTAATGGAGTACTGAGAACAAAAACTCAGCTTGGTTCCATTTGACAAGCACTGTAGCCTATTGGAAAACTGGGTCCAAAAGGAACAAGGACCATCCTGTGAGGTTACATTTACTCACAGAGGCTATCTTTCTGAGTCACTGGCCTAGAGGTTCCTTGGAGCCTGATGGGTGGGCATGGTGAGATGGCTACTCACTGTACCAAAGAGAGCATGCTGAATGAGGCAGAGAATAAAAATATCGGAAAATGTTCAAATTCATTAGCCATCACCAACAATTCAAAAAGCCATCCAATTGTTCATGATCCCTCTCTGGATAGAGCCAGGGGTGAAAGGGGAGAAGGGATGGCAGCATTAGGGTGCGCTGTGTCCGGGCACAGGACTTTATCGCTACAATTACAGAAGAACGACTGACACCTTCCCAACATGTGTGTGGCCAACAGTGCAAAGTACCTATTCGCACTGGAGAGGACAGGACACCATAGAATACACACAGTGGCAGGCCATGAGAATGTGCTTTGCTCACCCCCAGCTAACTTTCACCCCCAGGACTTACTTTACCAAGGCCCCTGGCTGCCACAATCTGAAATGCATTGCTACATTTATGCCAAGACCGTGCTTCCCCTGAGCTGCTCCCAGCAGGGAGCAAACATAGCCGGGACAGTGAGGCAGAGCTGTCCCCAAGAGGCCTGTGACTCCTCTGATGATGGACCTTTGTTTGAGGCTTTCCAATCACTGTGCTGAACCTTCCTTAAACTTCACGGTGCTTTAGAAAGTCTCCACCCGATTTCATTTTCCTTCTCCATCATTCTGGGTTAGACATGCATCCGAGTCTGATGGCACCTCCAGGCTTGCCCGCTCCCATCCTCATTTTCTCTCACAGGCATTTCCCCCCCTTTAAAATCCTTGTGAGTTTAACCCTATTTTACTGTTTTTAGATAATGTACATCTAATGTACATCTGCAAAGTAATATTTTAATAGCTTACCCTTTATACACGGTTTGTGATATATCTTCAGTGCGTTGAAGTCTGTCATTTATATAAGATATAGTCACATGCATGTATAATTCTCATTGCTCCAACCACCAGCTTGTGTGGCTATTGAAAATTTGGTCTTTGTTATAAAACATATTTTTGTGTGCCTGTGTAAACAAACCAGAACTCATTTCACTATACCCAACAGCAGTAGTGATGGAGCTTCAGGAAGATTTTTCAAATCTGGAAATACAGTTCCATGCCCTTTGCTGTCACCACCATGGAAATGGTTGCTAGTGAAAATGGAAATACAATACACTCAAATTTGAAAAAAAAAAAAAAAGTGGCACTTACACCATTGCCACCACTACTGTGGCTGTGGCTAATAAAGCTGGAAATTTTTCCTGTTAAAGACTAAGGACAGTGACCTCCAGGTATCTACCCCAAACAATCCAAAGCAGAAATTCAGATTTACTTGTACATCCAGTGTTCATAATAGCACTAATCATAATGGCTAAAAGGTAGACACAATCCAAGTATCTTTCCATTGATAGCCTGATAAACAAAATTTAGTGGAGACTACATACAGTGGAACATTATTCA
This sequence comes from Nyctereutes procyonoides, assembly GCF_905146905.1. Lineage (NCBI taxonomy): Eukaryota > Metazoa > Chordata > Mammalia > Carnivora > Canidae > Nyctereutes > Nyctereutes procyonoides. The sequence goes on along the minus strand of NW_026575160.1, from coordinate 31,238,575 downwards.
ACCTCAAAGAGGAAGGAAATTCTGACACAAGTTAGAGCATCAGTGAATCCTGTAGACATTATGCAAATTAAATAAACCAGTCACAAAGAGACAAGCATTATATGATTTCATTTATATAAAGTACCTACAGTAGTCAAATTCACAGAGATAGAAAGTGGAAGGGCGGCTGCCAAGGTCTTGAGGGAAGCAGAATAAGGGGAGAGGTGGGGGGAGGGTTAGAGTTTAAAGGGTATAGAGTTTGGAGAAAATGAAAAAGTTCTGAAGACGGATAGCATTGATTGCACAATGTGAATATATTTAATGCCACAGAACTGTCCACCTAAAAATAAAGTGTTAAATTTTATGTATATTTTGTCATAACAAAAAAATACAATATGCTTTCTATGTTTGTTTAAAAGATTTAAAAAGGGAGTCCCTGTTGCCTGAGATGCAAGTTACTCTGGTGGCTGGTGACACAGCATTCGTTGGCCCGAGCTGAAAACAGAGCCCAGGATACAACAACCCTGTGGAAAGGCCCAGCTGTTGCAGAGCACCTCCTTTCTCTGACTCCCATGTCTCAACCACCACTGAAGCTCAGTCTTGGCAAAGATCTCCCATGCTCCTAAGAACGATGGCTCCTTCCACTCACTATTTTCCACTCAGCAGTGCAGCTGAGTAAGGACAAGTCACTCAACTCCATGTACAAATCATTTTCTCCTAAAAATGAGGCCCCGTAGCTAAGATCTAGTCTCATTTCACCAGACTCCATTCCCTTGGGGGGGAGGGGGAGTTGTCAGGTGAGTGGGCCATAATATTTTCTAAAACCTTAGGATAAATGGGGTCAATTTTTTTTTCTCAGAGTGCCATGACCTGTATGCACATTAGGAAATGCAAATGGATACTGAGATTAAGAGGGTTATCCAAATCCACTTGCTAGAAATATGTATTCCCCACTATAAATCTTCACAACAGAGGCCTCTGAGTCCTAGTTCTCTGAGTTTTAATATAAAAGAAATCTCCCCAGTATTCTTTAGTCAGAATGCTGTGTAATTAAAGCTGTAGCTAGTGCTCAAAGCAGAGAAATTCAGATACACATCATTTGTTATAAAAGATATTTCAACAAAATTTATTTTTGTGTATTTTTATCTGGTTTAACCTATATTCTTTGTTATCCTTCCTATCCATCCATCCACCAGCCAATGAGGTAGCTTCATCCTTCCCCTATAATAAGCATTATAGCATATCCAATTTTTCAGGGTAAGAATTAACATCCATTACTACTAAGATTAATAGAGAATATAAAAAACAATTAACTTAATCTCCTAGATAACTCTCAAATATAGGTAAGACACTAAAACCAATAAAATTGTATCAGTTCTCACACTGAATCATTTCAGAGGCACACTTATACCACTGTTGACGTGCCTGCCATGTAACTGCTATTCTCAATACATAACAGGGGTGGAGATTGATTGGACAGTTCCCAGTGCTGATAGGATCTGCTGAGTTCAGCAGTGAGGCTAAACAAAAAGTAACAACAATAAAGCAATAGTTTTTTTTTCTATACATAATATCTACACATTTCCTCTTCTATAATATGCTTCTAAAAGTCATTTTCCATAGACAAAGAGTGTTTCTGCAGTATGCTACTGAAGTCCCTTTGAGTGTGCAAAAAATGAAAAGCATGTTTTCATTAATAAAAAAAAAACCCAGTATATTATGACATTACTCTCTTCTAGCTTAAATTCCTGTGTGTGTGTGTGTGTGGAGGGGTTCCTACTTCACAGTGTAGAAAATATACAGGGGTTTGCTGTCTGTGGGTAAAGTATTTCAGAACAGAACAAAAAGAGCATGCCCACTCTAAATTCAGGCTTCCTATGAATGACCAGTTTATTTATTCATGAAGCAGCTATAGTAACGATTGTATCTAAGAAAGAACCAGAGTAGTAGAAATTCACATCTAGGTGAAATGCTAAATATGATTTCTTTCTCAACCATGTCCTCTTCGGTGCTACAGTTAGCACTGGAAGCCATTGCAGACCAAGAGAATTTAATTCCTTTGGTGTGTAATTTATACTTTAAAGTGAAATAGCAGACCTTACTTATTTTTTTAAATCTAAATATTATTAAACATTTGCAAATGTATTTGATTAAAATTTATAGATATTAAAATAAAAGCAAATGTCAAAGTACCTGGATTTTATAAGCCACATATAATTTATCCCACATTTTCTACATAAATCAAATTCAGAGTAAATGCTTAAAAGGCTGTTTAAATGAGTGATTACTCTCCTTCCTCTCCATAAAGATCCTAAAATCTAATTGCCTGTAAGTCCTGGGCAAAACATTTCTCCCAATTACCTAAATAAAACTGGCATCTACACATCTATCTTTAAGATATTAGCCATCCTAAGTGAAGATCCAGAAACAACAAAATATTCCCCTATTTTTCAATTACAATATGTTGTGTTTTTGCAGAGAACATAACTTCTGATTAAAGAAATTCACATATGGTTGTTCTTCAACAATATGAAAATTTAAAAAACATGAAATATGTGCACTTATATTTTACTATTTTATAACCTAGATAGGAAATTTATCTAAGAATTAATTTTTTACAAATGGAAAACCTAATTCATTATTTTGGTAAATCCATTTTATAATTAGATTGCACAACAAACATGAAGGGGCACAAATATATGTGTCACTATTACATAGATAGATATGCAAACATTTACACATATATATATGTCATTATTGTTCAAATTAACGTAAACAGAAATACAACAAGTTTCCATAAAACTATTAAATACTTGACAGCGTAAGACTGTGATACGACACCATGTGGCTGGAAGCTCTGTCTTACTTTTTAGGTTTGCAAATCGTGCATTCGCTTCCCTGGTTCAGCACTGACACCTCTGTGCACACTCCCCTGGGTTTCAAACCCCTTCTCACAAAACCCATGTCTTCTGGAAGGTTATCTCCACCTCTTCTAGTGAGCAGTTCTGTTCATCATAGCTTCTTACTTCTTACTCATCTGAGCACTCTGCCTGTCCAAATTGCCAGCTCAGAGATCTCATACTAATTTCCTAGTCAAACAAGACAAAACTGGGACTAGGTCAACTCTTTCCATGCTAAGCACAGACTTTTTTTTTTTTTTAGTTTTTTTTTTTTTTATTGGAGTTCAATTTGCCAGCATATAGCATAACACCCAGTGCTCATCCCGCCAAGTGCCCCCCTCATTGACCGTCACCCAGTCACCCCAACCCCCCGCCCACTTCCCCTTCCACTAGCCCTTGTTCATTTCCCAGAGTTAGGTGTCGCTCATGTTTTGTCAACATCACTGATATTTTCTTTTTCTTTTCTTTTCTTTTTTAAGATTTTATTTATTCATGAGAGACAGAGAGAGGCAGATACATAGGCAGAGGCAGAAGCAGGCTCCACGCAGGGAGCCTGACGTGGGCCTTGATTCTGGGACTCCAGGATCACACCCTGGGCTGAAGGCAGGTGCTCAACCGCTGAGCCACCCAGGCATCCCCTCACTGATATTTTCACTCATTTTCTCTCCTTTCCTTTATTCCCTTTCACTATTTTTTTATATTCCCCAAATGAATGAGACCATATAATGTTTGTCCTTTTCCAATTAAGCACAGACTTCTTTATGATCAACGTTTTGCAAAGCTGGAAAGAGAAATTTCTCTCTTGGAACCAAAAAAGGAAAAACACTTTTTCTTTTTTCTTTTTCTCCTTCGATTTGGTTTCCTATACCTACAACCCCAAGCTAGGTATTACTGGTAATTTATATAGTATTTTTTAAACAATGGCTTAAATTTACTGATTAAATTTCTCCATGCCAATTAGAAAATAACACTTAGGGGTGCCTGAGTGGCATGTGCCTTGGGCTCAGGTCATGATCCTAGGGCCCTGGGATTGAGCCCTGCATCGTGCCTGGCTCCCTTGCTCAGGGTGCTTCTCCCTCTGCCTCTCCCCCTGCTCTTGGCTCTTTCTTATTCTCTCGCTCATGCTCTCTCGTGAATAAATAAATAATTTAAAAAAAATAGAAAAGAAAATAATATTTAACTCAGGTTTGGACAATGAAGCAGCTGCCCAAGGCTCAATTCCCAATGTTTTCGCTAGACTTAAGTCTAGCTGTAGGAACTCCTGGACCTTTTCTTAACCTGCCTTGAGGAGAGGGAAAAACAAACAACCTTTGTACTGCTTTTGATCGAGACAGCCTTAATACTCCCCTAAACTTCACTAAATTTTATACTGGTTTCTTTCTGATGATAGACCTCAACCTTCTTTTTCTTAGAGCATTTACTTTAGAAAAATTAATTATCAATTCTTCCTTTGCCTCTTTGTGATGTAAATATTCTCTCAGCTTCTTGCCAATTTTACAACCCAAAAATGTCTTTCTCAAGGACCCTTTGGAATACAACCATCATGAAAAATAAGGCCTCTATTTCCCACTATCTGTATGAGGGTAGGAGCCTTACTTCAATAAACTTCAATTAGCAAACAAATATGGCCTAATCACATTGATCAACCTCTCCACTAATTTCCTCCTATACCCTTCCATTAGCTCATCCTAGTACTTAACATTTGTTTTGTTTTTGTTCGCTTGTTTTTTAGTGGAGGTAAGTTTAAGTTCTCCGCTTTATTGCAACAGTCTTGAGTGAAGCCATCTGTGCCTGTTTAATTTCATCTCCTACAAATTTTCTTTCACATTATAAACTAGCTTTTTTAAAAAAATATTTTATTTTTGGAGGAATGATGGAATATGGATAGGGCACATATTATAGATAGTTCTCCTATATATCATTTAATCCAAATAAATTACAACAGATCATGTTATAGATAAAAGAAATATGACATGCATCTAGAGACAGTCCTTTAGAGCTGGAAGATGGGTTACCAGAATACAACACAGTCACTGAAGGTAAAATCTAGACCTGTCTTTTTTACACATTTAAGCACAGTTGGGTCTTTTATCTGGTTGAAGGAGGTATGGGGTGCAGGGTGCTGGTATAAAGGCCTGTACAGCAATAGCGCAAACAAGGCTGGCAGCTAATTTTATGACTTTCCCTTAAGCCTTAGGAAGCAGGAGGAATTCATAAAACAATGGCACTATAAAATATAAACAAATATGGTATGACCTAGTGGTTCTATGGCAAAACAGTCAAAAACTCCTGAAGATGAATAATTTTAAAGGTTTAAAACCATGGAACAACACGGTGCTAAATTTTGTTCCTTCCTTCCCTCTTAACTGGATTGGCTTTATCCAACAAAAACAAACAGCGAACACCAAAAAAACAATGGAAAGCAAATGGTCTTACCAAGTGTGATTGGAGACTTCCATTTAATAGAACCAAGGATGCCCAAAGAATAAGCTTAAGTCTACTCTTCCAGTTAATTCAAATAGCAAAAGACAAGACAGTGAGGACAAAGATCAGAGAATTGGAAAGTTAGGAGTTTTCAACACAAAGTCACAGCAGACTTAATGTTGTTTAAGGCACAGGATGTTTTTGAAATAGATTCTCTGACAGTTATTATGGCTGTTTCAAACTAGGAATAAATTAAATATTTATCTAGCAAAACAAATTAAAACCTTTTGTTAGGGAGTGTTTACTTAATATGAAATACAATAAATGAAATTCAGAAGTGTCATTTTAAATTGAAGGGAGTTTTGTACTGTTATGAATAAGAGTCAAATTTTTCACTTACCCTAATGAGATTACATTCTAGGTATGAAAAAACTGCAGGAGTCATCCAGGACAGACACTTCATTTTAAATAAAGAACCTAAGGCTCAGATGCATCATCTAAGCCACGGATCAAGTTAATGACAGAAAGGCATCTCTACACTTCAGGCATGGGCATCCTCACTCCCATACTGGTATTTTTTTTTTCACCATCCTATATTGCATCCTATTTGTGTGCTAATGTAAGTAGAGTCTAGAATGTGAATTTTTTACAAGGCAATATTATGTACTATTTATAAATTGCATGCTGTATTAGAGCATCCTACAATACTGAATAATATCTAAAATCAGGACAACTGACATCAAATACACTAGGAAGTACTACACTTGGGATACACAGTATAAATTTGAGAGAAAAATATACTCGTGTGTTATACAAATTGTAATATATTCTAAGAGATAAGTCATATCAAAAAATGTATAGATTTTTTGGATCTTTGAATGTTATTTGTATGTATCATCTATCCAAAAAGTGAAATACCTAAAGTTAATTTTTGAAAATCATGACATTCCTTTACTTTTTTAAAGATTTTCTTTTGTTTTAGGGTGAGCACAAGCAGGCAGAGTGGCAATCAGAGGGAGAGGGAGAAGCAGGCTCCTCACTGTGGTGCAGGGCTCAATCCCAGGTCTCCAGGATCATGACCAGATGCTTAACAGACTGAGCCACCCAGGCATCCCATGACATTCCTTTATTAATCAACACTTGAAAATCTTTTGTATACTTATGTTCTGCGTGAATATTGAATTTTAAAGTAATCTAAAAAACAAATTATATTTTGAAATACCATGAATCATCAAATTTGTGAAACACAGGTGCCATCTGTTGTGCAGAATATTAAACATGCCTTCACTTTTTAAAATTATTTTGTTGCTAAAATATTGCATGTCTACAGAAAAGTACGTATCTTGGCCTGACTCAACTCCAATTTTCATACAAGTTTGAGGAATAAACATCACTAAGAAAAACTCTTTCTTACAGATTTACATCAGTCTGGAAGTAGTAAAGCTTGTCTAGATAGAGCTTCAGAGAGAAAATTCAGTATAATATTCTTTTTGGTTAACTTTTGAAATTAGTTTGCTGACCTTATTAAACCTAGAATCCAGCTAAATCAGCATTATTAAAATAAGGCAGATTGAATGCAAAACATATTAATGGGATTCAGTAAAGCAAGATTTTTTAATTTGCATTATTAAATTCAATTTTCAATCAAAATTCTGCTGAGATAAAATTTTGTAGAGAGAATAAAAACCTTGAAGAGACTAGAAAACTCTAAAAATACAGAAATTGGCCAATAAATGTTTATATGACAGCTGCTGTATAAATATCTTAACTGAAACAGAAAAGTGAATTTGAATGAAACAATAAGGGCAACATACAGATCCACAGCAATGTTTTCATCTGATTCAAACAGAATGTTGTATCCCAAAAGAGAACAGTCCTTAAATTTAAAGATAAGGTGAATTTTTAACGACTTTCCAAAATTTAAATTTATATATGCTATAAAGTTTGAGAGAGATTGATCACATTATATCCAATTCAACCTATTTCTATCTTTAAAAGATTATAAATTTGATAGAAACTTTCCCTAGTTTGGAAACACTATCAAACAAAATTATCATCTTAATCAAGTTAGCAGTTCTGCTTATAGAGATATACACAAATACCCGAAAGAAAACATCTGGATGATTATAAAGATGTCATGTGTACACAAAGGCTTATGAAAAGGTACTCTTGGGGAATCTGGATGGCTCAGCAGTTGAGCATCTGCCTTTGGCTCAGGTTGTGATCCCGGGGTCCTGGGATCAAGTTCCGCATTGGGCTCCCCGCAGGGGGGCTGCTTCTCCCTCTATGTCTCTGCCTCTGTCTGTGTCTCTCATGAATAAATAAATGAAATGAAATGAAATGAAATGAAATGAAATGAAATGAAATGAAATGAAATGAAAGAAAGAAAGAAAGAAAGAGAAAGAAAGAAAGAAAGAAAGAGAAAGAAAGAGAAAGAAAGAGAAAGAAAGAAAGAAAGAAAGAAAGAAAGAAAGAAAGAAAGAAAGAAAGAGAAAATGTACTCTTGTCATGAAAATTTTTAAATAACCTAACGGCCTCATAACACAAAACTATCATAATTATGACACATCCATTCATACTATATAACATTAAAAATTTATGCTGTAGAAAAATGTGACATGGAAACTTTTATAGCAGACTGTACTATGAAAAATCAAGTTTTAGAACACATGTAGAACATGGTCTTATAGTACATATATGAACGAACATATGCATCCAGTCTAAAAAATACGCATATATTTTTCAACAGATACGTGTCAAGGTTATATGATTAAGGATGACCTTTTTCATTTCTTTTTTTCCATCTTTTCACTGTGGCAAAACACACATTATATAAAGTTTACTATCTGTTAAGTGTAGAGTTTTTAGTGTATAGCCTTAAGTGTACAGTTCAGTTGTATTCTATTTATATTGCTGTGTAACCATCAATACTATCTATTTCCAGAAATCTTTTCATCTTGCAAAACTGAAACTGTACCCATTAAACAATAAATCCCCATTACTTCATTCTTATAACCCTTCACAACCACCACTCTATTTTTCTTTTATTTTCCTTAACTTCCCCCTCCCTGATTTTTCCAAAAAAAAGGGGGAGAAACAATGCAGCAAAGAACAGTGCTGCATAAATCATAAGCCAATGAGACAGAAGACTAGCCAGCAAGCAGCAGTGTGTAGACTTATTTTTAACATTCAGGATAAAGGAAAAAATGACCTTACCTTGAAATATTGAGATATTTCCTATTAATGGTCACTTCTAATACGTTACTATTACAATTAAATCTGTGATGTACCCTTCTGTATATAAATGTTTGCTTTCATTTGTGCTTATTTTCTTAGAAAATACTCAAGAATGTGGAATATCCAGATCAGACTTAAAGAGATGACTTTAAGGGCACAATTGTTGATACACATAAGTTGTATGCGCTGAAAAAAAAGAGCTCATCTTCCTAAAACTGATTTTTACCACGTGTATGTTTTTTAGAAATTTGATAGCAAAAGATTTTTTAAAAATCTAATTCAAAGGACACCTGGTTGGCTCAGTCAATTATGCATCTGACTCTTGATCTCAGCTCAGGTCTTGATCTCAGGGTAGTGAGTTCAGCAACATTGAATTCACTACCCTGTTGGGCACCATGCTGGGGCATAGAGCTCACTTATTTATATACATATAAATAAATAAGTATGTAAGTAAATAAATAAATATATAAATCAAAAGTATACTAGGTTCTCCTATGATGCCATAACTAAAGTAGATATTCTTTATATCCTATAAAATGTCTAGTTTTCAAAATATTTCACATATGCAAAAATATTACTAAATATGAAATGTAAATGTAAAATTTGAATCAAAAGATTTATTTGGGAGAATACCTCCCCCCATAGTTTTTCTTCTCAATGTCATTTTTAGAATGGCAGGCATTTCTATAAAGAACATAGTGTTTTAATTGCTACTTAGTGATGTTTACAGTTTCATCAAGAAAAAGACTATTGCCATCTTTATATATCACTAGGCAGTTCAATGATTTTATTTTAATCTGTTTCCTTATTATTTTTACAACAGAAGAGCACAAAATACTGCTTATCATTACCTGAAAATATACAAAATGCAAGATAAGTAGCAGAGATATTTTTCTAATGAAAATAGGAGAGTCTTTAAAAATCTATCCATTATCTGCTGATTTAAATATATTAAGACAATACTCATTCAAAACCCCTGATTTCATCAAGACTGAGATTACAGTGTGATGAGTCAACACATTTGATTTATATGGTTAATTGTTCTATGCATTTTCTCACCTGTTAAAATTTCTTAAATAGAGTACTTTTCTCTTAAAATGTTCAAGATAGTAAATTGAACAACGGACCTAAGGAAACCCAAGTTAATCATGTCATATCTAACACATTTAATTTTTAAAACTATTAATGACTTCAGTACTTTTATTATTTCTATATGGAGAGATTGCTGTTATTTCTAAATAGTTCTAACAGAATACTTTCTGGAAATACTTTATTAGATCTTTGCTTCAGTTATTGCATGTAATTAAAATACTTTTTGCAGATAAATTTTAGGAAATAAAAAGTTTCAGTTCGATATATACTTCAATATTTTTAAGCAAAGCTGTAATTAAAATATCTTAAAGAAATGGCTATCATTTCATTATTTTTCAAAATATTATACATATAATTCTGTGTAAAATATGGAAAAATCCAAAGATACTAATCAATTACACAAAAAAATAACTTCTTAAAAGAAAAATATTTTAATTTTGCTATCATACAAATAGTTATAGAGTATTCTAGAGTTTATTGTTAGTATATAACAAAAGTAAAAATTAAGGGTAGGAAAGGTAAATTCCATCGGTATTCCATTGATATAGAAGACTAAAGAGAAGGACTAATTAGAGCTGTTCAAGTGCATGAACAAAATGAAAATAAATTCTATAGCACTTGTAAAATCATACTATATTCTCCTATTCTGCCTTTTTTTTTTTAAAGGAAGCTATCAAGAAGCAAAAGGATAAAAGGATTTAGCATGGTAGGTATAGCTAAGCATGTAATTTAGAAGGAAAATAACCCCAGAAACAGATTCTTTTGAAGTATATGTAAGTTAAAAAGACCACAGATTCTACAAAACAATTTTTCAAAAACAGGACTACAAACACTATAATGAGATTTTTAAAAAATGGAGATGGCTAAGGTAAAGAAATCACTGGTGATCCAAAATAATACCATCACAGAGAATAAATTAGGTTACAAAACATAATGTCGAAATTCAAATTAATGGAAAGACTGAAAATAAGCACTGTGAATTGGAGAAAAAGTGAAAATAGTGAAGAGATTAGAGAGATGAGAAATTAGAAGTCAGAGAAATGTGATTACTAGAGACAACTAGTGTCCCTGAAGAAGAAAATCTAATAAATGAAATTTTATAAGACTGAAAAATCATAATACTGGGCAACTGCATGTAATTTAAGGAAAAACTGAATCTGCAGATTGAAAGGGTCCTATTCCACCCAGAAATATTAATACAGAGCATCAAAAAAGTATTTTTTGCCCAAGTTATTCAACCTTAAATATAAATGGAGAATATTTCAGGTAAGGAGAGAGAAAAAGCAACGCATCTAGAATGAAGGAGGCGACTAGACTGGTTTCAGATTTCTCAATAAAGTTGAATGGCAGACTACAATAGAACAAAGTCAACATTCTAAGAGAAAGAAAGCATAAAACAAAATATTAAGCAGTCAAGTTCCTGTTCAAATAGAAAAACAAAAGGCAATTCACTCCTTCTTATAAAAAAACTACCTAAATATCAACAAAACAGATTTAAATAGGTCACAAAATAATCTTTATATTAGAAAGTATGTAAAAATAAAAATATTTTTAACAAAACCTGTGATATGGGGAGGTAGATAAAAGATAGTGTTAATTATCTCTTAATTATTTTCATGGTCTTTTAATTTAGCAGAATGTTTTTAGATCAATAACTGTTGTGGGAAAAGGAAATTATCTTAAATCCAGCAATCTCTGTAACTTCCCTTTATTTTCTCTAAATTAATTGACACGCTTTAATTTTAAAATACCACTTATAGCAGAATTTCATTCTAAAATGGTTTTTTTCTACCTACTTACTCATCTTTTTCTTTAGCTACCCATCTACCCTCATTAGATCTGAATGTATCCCTTAATGTTTGCCAATCATTAATGTTGGTTACTTACAGAAGGATGATATTTTCTGTATCTTGTTTTTTAATTGCATGCCTCCATATTATTTACATTATTTAAAATACATTTTAATAATATTTTTGAAACTGAAAACTATTCTGTATTTCGTAACTGTAACTAACACAACCAATATCTATTAAAATAGAATAACACATTGATACATGTGATCCTATCTGTGTTCATAAAAAATAAAAACGGGCATGATGAATGACTGGAGAAATTCCCAAGAAACTGATCTGCCTCAGAGAATGGAATAAGGAAAAAGATAATATTTTTTAACAGACTAAATTTTAGAGCAGTTTTAGGTTCATAAACACTATCCATACTCCACTAGATTATATTTACTCCTTTGTCAAATCAGTTGGCTATATTTGTGTGGGTCTATTTCCAGGCTCTCTATTTTGTTCCATAGAAGAGGAAGGTTTTTAGGTTCCACTTTGTATACTTCTATATGCATTATTTTTCAAACAAAAAATAATCACCTTTCACTGGAAAGAAGTTCACCTAATTTTTAAAAGTATCTCTGAATGATAGAATTATAGATGTTTTTTCTAATCTTTTTTTCTGAAATTTTTTCAAGCATTATGTATATATTATTTGGTCACAAAAACAATAATTAAACACCTCATCATGATTATCTTTTAAGGAAGCAAGAGGTTTTTTTTTTTTTTTTTTAAAGGAAAATGAAAGATCTTTACAGGAGAGTAAGAAGTCTAAATCATCTCCACTTATATAAAAAGCCTTAGCAGTATTAGAAAGGCATCCAAGTGTGGGGGGAAAAAAGCTTTATAGAGTATGAGGAGTCAGAGCAAAGGCAAGATGGAGTCCATGGAAGGGTGGCAGCTGGGCACACCCTGTTAGAACTCAAACAGTGAAAGATGTGTGCATGCATGGAGGTCACCTGTCATGGATTTACATGGGAAAACTACCCAGTACGGACTACCAGAGCTCCTGCAGGGTAAGAGGAACTCCATGCAGGAGTATGGTCTGAGCAAAAGACTGAGTGAGGTAAGAGGTATGGGAAGCAAAAGCCTGACCAGGCTAAGAACTACATCTCTAGCATGAAGGATGCGTGATGCAGTGACAGAGCCACAGAAGGATAAAGAGGGCAACCATGATCCCCATGGGGTGGGGTGACCCAGCACGGAGTAAGGGCACAGGTGGAAGGAGGGATTATGAATATATGCGGGAAGTTGTTCAACCTGGAATACAATTGCAGAACAGAAGCTACTAAATGTAATGTTAAATGAACATTTTACATGTGGGACTGCAGAGAATGTCAGAGCCAAGCAGGTGTGTGAGGTCACCATGTGGCAAGGTGGCTTGGATGAGCAGATTGAAAGAGGAGGACCTCCATGGAGTAAAGGTGTGTGACACGTGATACAAAGTCTAGAATCTTGAGATAGCTGAGAATAGCATCTACAGGGAGGGATGCCAGGCATGTGTTTCAGAGCCTGAGCAGAGGACAGACGGTAACAACATAGGGAAGGAAGACTGAGAAGCCTGGCTTGGGAAACTGGAGCCTGCAAGGGGTATGGAGGGCTGGATGGCAAAGACAAAGCAAAGTAATAAGAACATCTAAATGGAGGGGCAGCCTGCTATTGGGAGTGTAGGGATGAGAAAGGGCAAGGCCCATAAGCACAGACAGTTGGAAAGAATGGCCACATAAGAGGGTATCCCCACCTGAAGTGTCAAAACCCAATTTGGGTCAGAAAGGCATCTTCGGATGTGCATGTAACGTACACCAATCTGGTGACAGGTCTTCCCTATGTGGATTGGTGGGTGATTGGAAGCTGTTTAAGTCAATGAGATAAAGAGGGTGTCCATACTGGGAGTAACAGGCATGGGCTGTCAGGCAACATGGGTGAGGTGAGAAATCACTTGGAGGCACACTGGGAGAGGCACACTGCAGAAATAACACCCGAGTTTCACTAGCAAGAAGAAAACAACTCCACATAATAAAGGAAACCAGTGAGAAGGCGCAAAACTGAGCTGCTGTGGGACCATTAGGGAAGAGGAGGGATCTGGAAGCCAGGAAGGGGGAAAAGAACTACACCTCTGGAAACTGTGAATGACATGCCATGTGCTATATGATGTGTCCCTGTCCCTCACTTTACTATTCAGAAATTATTATCCAATAAACAATCCAAAAGTTTCAGTGCTTTACAAAAGCAAATATTTGTTTCTTTCTCCTGAATCTACAGATGCTGAGTGTGGTTGAATTCAGGCGGGTCAGCTAGGCTTCCATGTGCACGTGTCATAACTGGTCTTATTCTGAGATGCAGGCTGAAAATGACATGCTACCTGAGTGTGCTCTTTCCAGGGCAAACGGCAGGAGTTCAAGAAGGTAACTGGCCTCTGCAAGTTATCCGGCCAAGCCGAGTCAGTGGGGTGTAGAAGCAAACTTGACCAAATGGGGAACAGGAAGGAAGTGAATACTTGCTAAACAAATAATCCCACCACACAGATCTTCAGTAAAACTGGGAACACTTACTTATTTGGTGAATCAAACAAATGTGCTGAGTTTCATAACAGTATCTGTATAAAAGTGAAAGCACAAAGCTAAGTGAATGAGAACAACAAAATCCTGATTATAATTTCATTTCCTCCGCATAAAGAGGTAAGAAAATGAGCTCACATTTTGTTAATCAACATCTGTTTATTAGGTTCTGTTCTAAGTAATTTCATTTAAATTTCTCTCTCTCTCTCTCTCTCTCTCTCTCTCTCTCTCTCTCTTTTTCAGAAGAGTCAAGAGGTAAGTACAACCATTCTAACTTTTAGTGGGGGATATAAACTTAGGAAGGTTAAGATTCTTTCTCACACTCCTGTAGTTCATACATTAAGGTTTTAATTCAGAAGAATGTATCACTGAGGAAATTCGAAGGACTAAGTCTTCTAACTTTGTTTCTTTAAATTCTGTACTTGTCTATTTGGCATCCACTAATCTCAGGGCTGAACTAACAGGCAAGGAAAGTTGTTTAGCACTTCTTTACAATCGAGCTCTCACAGGTGCATGAAAATAATGCTACAAACCTTCCAACCACAAACTCCAATGTTTGTGTTTTACTTGCTGCCCAACAAGTGATGTCCCTACCACAGTAATAAAACACTGGCATAGGGCAGCCCCGGTGGTGCAGTGGTTTAGTGCCGCCTGCAGCTCAGGGTGTGATCCTGGGGACCCAGGATCGGGTCCCACATCGAGGGCTCCTTGCGTGGAGCATGCTTCTCCCTCTGCCTGTGTCTCAGCCTCTCTCTCTCTGTGTCTCTCATGAAAAAATAAATGAAATCTTTAAAAAAAATTATCTAAAAAAATAAATTAAAATAAAAAAATAAAAAAATAAAAATAAAACACTGGCATACACTTTCCCTCATTCCCATCTGCCTACTGACCAACCCTGGTGCTCTCCCAGGAGGCACTACAGGATAAGACTTGCCCTCCTCTCAGGGGAAATGTAAGGTAATATAAAATTCTCAATGGCATTAGCTTCTCCGTGTTGGCATGCATTCACCTCTGTAAATTAAAATCCCTTGGTTCACTTTAACATGCTGAAAGGCATCATGACCCTTGTAAGTCTTTTTACGCTCTCTTCCTAGGATGCCTAAGAGGTCCCCATGATTTGCATCCTCTCAATCATTTATCATCTCTCATAGTGCAATGAATAAGAAGCCCAACTGTTCAGCTACAGGTGTGCTCCTGGTGGTCTTCAGCAAGAGGGCACTGCCACTGCCACAAGATAAAGAATCAAGGCCTGAAGGATAAGTGGTTCATCCAGGTCCCACAATTAGTCTGTCACAGACGGTGATCAGAATCTAGCCTTCCTGACACCCGCATCAAGATGCGTTTTATTACACTTTGTGGATTAGAATGGAAATCTACCAGATTTCTTAAAAATATAACTTTCTTATTGAGAATTAGACCTAATGTTTGAACTTCTTCAAGCTGTAATTTACTTTCCCCTGGAACAATCAGTCTCCTCCAGCATGTCACCTTCATGGTCACATGCTGTAATCTGTCATTAACAGTCACCATACTCTCTTTATAATTCGAACACCACCTCCCACATGTTCAGCTCACTTTGTCTAGTCACAAAACACCTAAAATCCTTCCAAACAACCCCCACCTGCCTTTCATAAGTCCTACCATTTTTCCACTGACCTTTACCCATTTACCACTATACCATCACCTCCCTACTTACCTGATTACAGTCTATGGTCAATCCTTAATACTTTAGCCCATTTCTCCTTTTAGCATTGCTCGCTAAACCACAGCCTTATTTAAAACTTGAGTCACTGGGCGGCCTGGTGGTGCAGCAGTTTAGCGCCCCCTGCAGCTGGGGGTGTGATCCTGGAGACCAGGGATCGAATCCTGTGTCCGGCTCCCTGCATGGAGCCTGCTTCTCCCTCTGCCTGTGTCTCTGCCTCTCTGTCTCAATGAATAAATAAAAATAAAATAAAAATAAAAATATAAAAATAAAAAAACTTGAGACACCGATGTGATTGAAGAAAAAGACACAGCCATGCTGTGTGTTCTGTTTCAGTTCAAGGAAGACACCTCAAGTGGGCCCCCATTATTGAAGAGGAATGATAAGCTATTTCCTTGGTCCATTCCTACTCTCATTCTCCTGAACCATTTCACTTTCTTTCTCCTCAAACCTCTTCAAACTTGCTTGCCGCTGGTGTCCTTGTTTTCTGATTCATTGAGAGAAAAGATAGTGAAATTCCACAGGCTCCCAGGACATCTACCCCCTTATTTATGCTTTGCCAACTACGTTTTACTTTATTTCCAGTTAATATAGATGACATTTCCATCACTTTTAGCAAAGGCTTGACCTCTCTTACTGTGCACTAAAGCCCATCATCCTTTCTAGCTAATTCATAGCATGGATCCAGCAATCACCCCCACCTCTCAAGTAACTCATGGATCATCAAACTTCTTTTTCTGCCAGATAATGAAATAAACATGAATATATACTGATGTTTTCTCAGAAAAACAGCATTGTAACCATACTCCCTCCAGTAACTACCACTTAATATTTTCATTCGATTTACAGCATTTTTTTTAAATTATTGCCTATAACTGCCTCCAGTTTATTCCTCATTCTCAGTGCAACTGCCCTCATCCTTTTGCACTTGGCTGACATTCTAACTGTTCTCCAGCAGGACCTCCATTCTGTGAAATCCAATAATCATTTATCAATCTTAATATTAGTGTAGCCACGTTTGTAACAAGTGATCATTGCACATTCCTAGAAACGCTTTTCCTCACTTGTGTTCCAAGACACCGCAGCTGTCCCACCAATCTTAGCTATACTTTATTAGTCAACTTTGCTAGTTCCACACCATTTCCAATGTTGAAGTGTTCCAAATAGCTCCCTTTATATTTTCACTTTTTTAAAAAATTGGGAGTCATTTTTGAATCCTAACACGGTACACATCCAAAGTGAAAGCAAATCCTGCCAGCACGAACTTAAAAAAACAAACAAAAACTAAAAAACTAGACTATTGTTCCTGGATTTTTTTTTAAATCTATATTCATTTCTGGGTGATTTCACTCAATCTCATAAAATTCACATATTACCTATACATTACTTATTTCCAAATTGAGAGCTTCAGACTGGTCCCTTCTTCTGACGCCCAAGCTGGATCAGTGTCCTGCGGGAAAGGGAAAGGGGAAGGGCAAGGGCAAGGGGACCTAACCCTCCCCCCCCCGCCGCGCGCACGCGTACACACACACACACACACACACACACACACACAGAAACAGACTCCTGTCATCGCACAGACGAACATCCCTACGGCAGGGGAGGAGGGTCGCCTCGGTGCCGCCCTCCCGTTCCTCCTCTTCTGCTGGGCAGGACACCTCTCTGTGGGACCCAGGAAATTTAACAAAAATCCCCTACCCCTGGACAAGCAGAGCAGGACTAACTCCATTTTGTGCTGCACCAGCCACCTCCTGTATCACCCCCACATGACCTGCTTATTGCCCCACCCTAGTCAAGCCGCTGGGCACACCCTAATCTGAAATGGGCTCATAACCATGTACCCCCGCCTCGTGTCCACCAAAACTCGCGCCAATTCCGACCAGAGTGATAGGCCAGTTCAGTTCAAATGGATACTATAGGGGTAAAATGTAATTCAACTGGCCACCTGCGTGTGGACCGACATGACTGTGCAACTTTCTGCGTATGTTACAATCCCATTGGCCACTGGCCCCTATAAAGCTGCCTCGCCTCTTAGTCTCGGGGTCCAAGTCCCCGCTCCGCTGTGTCGGGTATACTTGGAGCCAAGCTCCAGCTTGTGAATACACCCTCGTGTGTTTGCATCGGTGTCGGCTCCTCGGTGGTTTCTCGGATTCACAATCTTGGGCACAACACTCTCCCCGCCGCCTCGCTGGTTTCCGTGTGGGAGCACCTGCTGCCACCCTTTCCGAAGCCGGGCCCCAAATCCTGATAATTTCCATAAGCACAGGCTAGGGCTGCAGGAGGAGGGGAAGCTCCGGGACTCGGGCTCCTGCTACTTAGTGAGTTAGGAGGTGTTATCAAAACCGTGAACACACACAATAAATCGATCAATCAATAGAAATAAAGAAATGAATGAATAAATAATAAATAAATACATAAATAAATACATAAATAAATAAATAGAAACCCCCTGTGAACACAAACGCGAGGGGACCTGAAGCAGGTGCCTGCAGAGCCAGGCTTCGCGGTCCTGGGCCCCGGGCTGATACGGGCGGCGTCCGGGAGAACCGCAGCATCTGCCCTGGCAGCAGGGCTTCCCCGCAGGCTCCAAGCGCAGCTCGGGGCCGATCATCCTGAAGGTGATGGGGGGGGGGGCGGGGAGGGCAGGGCTCACCTAAGGGTGCGCATGCGCCGGCCCGAGGGTGCCCGCAGCGCGCATGCGCAGTGCAGCGTGGGTGGACCAACCGGCCGCCATCATGGCGGCTGAGGAGGTGCGAGGCCAGCCTCTGGGGAGGGCGCGCGGGACGGCGGTGATGGACGGCGCACCCACCGAGTCAGACTCACCCCCTTTCCAGGGCCACCAGGACGGGCCTGTCCTGTAGGAGACACGGTGAGTGGCGCTGCGTCTCCGGCTCGCGTCGGGGCAGGAGTCGTGAGGGCGCCGCGTCCGGGGCACAGGGTCGGAGAAAGGCGCGCGGAGGCGGCGTGACGACCGTGACGGACGTGCCGCGTTTTCACACTTCCCTCCCGGAAGGAGTCCTGAAGAGCCGGGCTTAGGGGTCACGTGGCCGGAAGCGGACGGGGGACGGCGGCTGCACTTCCGGGCGCGGCTGCACTTCCGCCCACGGCCGCCCGCGGGAGCCTCCCTCGCGAGGCTCCTCGGCCCCCCGCCCCCCCCCCCCCCCCCCCGGCCTCCCGGCCTGGCGCAGGCCCGCCGCGCTTCCGGTTGCCGCCGCCAGTTTTCAGTCCGTCAGAAAACGGGATGGCGTCACCCCGCAACGTGAACAGGACTCCATCCGGAAACCGGATTGGCTGTGACTCAGTCATACGGCAGGTGAGTCCCGCCTTTCATGTGGCCTCGTTGAAATTCGAATGGGGTAAGAATAGAAATTAACTACAAAAAAAGAAGAAAAAAGTGCATTCTTTTAAATTCGCCCAATAGCTTTGATATTACAGCATTACTTGGGGAAAACAGGCAATACAAGAAAAAAAATATGTAATGTTTCAACTTCAATGTCTGTAAAGGCTTTTTAATGAAATTCAGAGGACAGGTGCGCTCAGAGCATCGCGGAGGCCTAGAACGTTTCCTGTTAAACCACCTCAAACTAAGAATGTGCTGATCACAATTAGTGGTATTCTCCCATTAGTGTTACTGTTCCACGGCAGCCAGGGTTGGCAAATGATTATCTATGATCTCAGTTCTCAATAGAAATAAAATATGAAATATCTCGATATAACCTTAGAAATATGTAGGAGTGCTTGAAACAGCAAAACTCTATCAAAGACCATTAAAAAAGAAGAAATTGAGTGAAATGCATCTCTGTGATCCCCAGTGGAATCACTCATCCTCAAAATGGGATCTCTTCCCACACTGACCTTCAACTGACTTAAATTCAATGAGGCTATCAACCACATTTTTATTTTAATGAAATTACCTAAGGTGACCATCGGGAATAACATAGTTGTAATGGTAAAACATTTTAGGGTGAAAAAAAAAACCTGATAGGATTTCCCTCATGAATAATAAAATACTTCCTAGAATTTCATTGATTAAAAGAGTCTAATTGAGAGAAGAATCACAAATATTAATGAAATAGGATAAAAAGGTTACTGTAGTGGGCTTTAATGGTACCTGATTTTTTTTTTAACTTTTTTTTTTTTTTATTTATGATAGTCAGAGAGAGAGAGAGAGAGAGAGAGAGAGGCAGAGACACAGGCAGAGGGAGAAGCAGGCTCCATGCACCAGGAGCCTGATGTGGGATTCGATCCCGGGTCTCCAGGATCGCGCCCTGGGCCAAAGGCAGGCGCCAAACCGCTGCGCCACCCAGGGATCCCGGTACCTGATTATTATCATGGTTCTGTCATCCGTTCCTACTCCCGATCTTGTGCCCCACTATTCCAAACCATCTCTGTACTCAAACATTCAATAACTCATCCACCTGTCTCCTTCTCAAATGATAACTTGCTTCCTGTATCATTGAGGGAATTTTTTTTTTTAAAGCAACTACAAAATAATTTGCAGAAGTTCTCAAGACCGTATTTGCCCACCTGGATGAACCTAGCTTCTGTCCCCTGACTTTGAAATGTCCTACCTTCCACACAGTCCAGCCTTTCCTCTTAGAAAACAAATCTCACCACTTGCCTTTTTAAGGATATTGCTCAGTTATTCCTTCAAGCTCTTTCCTCATTACATTTCCCTCTTTATTGAACGTGTTTTGTCATTTATCCTAGATTTAAAAACATTCTCAACTCCACTTCTCTCTTCACTTACTGCCTACAATCAGCTTTCCCTTAATTCAAAACTGACTGAAAAAAAGTTCTATGGAATGACTCTCCTGTTTGTCTTCTCGCATTATTTCTTCAGCAATTCTATCAGTCTTCTGTTGCTTACTCTAGAGCAAACACTAATCTTTACCCCTTCCGTACACCATTAAGTCTAAAGATGACCTGTTTTTATTCTGCTTATCCTATTGTACTCAGCCTAGCTACAATGTATTTAATACAAACTGTGTTCTGGAAGTATAATAATTATTTTTTTTACGATTTTATTTATTTTAGAGAGAGAGAGAGAGAGAGATCTTGTGGGGGGTGAGGAGCAGAATGAGAGGGAGAGGGACAAGCTGACTCTGCACTGAGCAGGGAGCCCAACGTATGCAATTTGATTCCAGGACCCTGAGATCATGACCTGACAGAACGAAGAGTCAGACACTCAACCTACTGAGCCACCCAGGCACCCCTGGAAATGTAATAATTCTATAATGTATAAAAGTATATTTAGTCTGTAAGGCAATTTATATTGTAAGATGTTACATTACTAATAATACCAATATGAAATCTTAAAACATTGGTAATTATAACTTATTACAACATTAGAGATGGTAAAATAAAAAAAATGTGTCTTAGAATTATTACGGTATTATGTCTAATCCTTAAAACAATTGTATTGGGCCGCCTGGGTGGCTCAGCAGTTGAGCGTCCACCTTCAGTTCAGGGCGTGACCCTGGGTCCTGGGATCGAGTCCCACATCGGGCTCCCTGCATGGAGCCTGCTTCTCCCTCTGTGTGTGTCTCTGCCTCTCTCTCAGTGTCTCTCAGGAATAAATAAAATCTAAAAAAATAAAATAAAAATAAAAAATAAAACAACTGTATTAAGTAGGTATAATTGTTTTATCTAACTCAACATTTTTGCTAAATGGCAATAACAGTACTGAAATGCTGATGTTAATATCCTTAGTTAAGATTTATTGAGCACTTAATTTAACAAAAAGCTATTCAAAGCAGTTTTCATAGATTCTTTTCTTTTTAAAGATTTATTTAATTGAGAGAGAGAGAGAGCATGAGAGAGCACAAGCAGGGGGAGGGGCAAAGGGAGAGAGAGAAACAGGCTCCCCAAAGACCTGGGGCTAGATCCCGGGATCCTGAGACCCTGACCTTAGCCAAAGGCAGACACTTAACCAACTGAGCCACGCAGGTGCCCCAAAGCAGTATTCATAGACTGTTATTTCGTCTTCACATGTAGGTCCTAGTAGGTAGTTATTAGCATCATCTCCATTGTACTGATTAGAAAACTAAAGCACTAAACAGAGAAGGAATAGCTTCTAATTGATAGTTAAACTAGAATCTAAACCCAGCTTGGTTTTACTCACACCAATTGTTCTGTCATTATGGTGAATGCATTAGTTTGCTAGAGCTGCCATAAAGAAGTACCAAAAACTTACACAAAACAGAGTGTCTCACACTCCTGGAGGCTAGATTGTGAAGTCAAGGAGTTGGCAGGGTGGGTTCTTTTTATGGGCTGTGAAAGAGAATGCGTTCATGCCTGTCCTCTAGCTTCTGGTGGTTTGCTTGGTAATCTTTGGTGTTTGTTGGCTTCTGCTTCATCATATGCATACAACAGTCGTATTGGATTAGATGACCCCCCTACTCCAATAGACTTTAACATATTACATCTGCAAAGACCATCTTTACAAATAAGGTCATATTCTAAGGTCAGGGGGTAAGGACTTCAACACACAGAATTTGAAGAGACGGCAATTAGTGCTAACAGATACTTAAATTTTGTCAGATAAAAATAATCGTTACCTTAATGTTCATTGAAGAGTATATTGCTTTGATGACCGAAGAGTAAGACAGTGTTTGAGGTTCACAATGAACTGATAAATTTTATCTTTTAAATTGTGAGGTAATGTACTAGAAGACCCTCAAAAGTCTCTTCCCTTTCATGAGTTCTGCTTTCCATTTGTCCTATGCCAGTAGCCATCTAGCTGTGGTGATACTCCTAGTGGGAAAAAAATGCTGCTAACTGAACTTGGGCACAATGATAATAAAGCAGGTTTTAAGCCACCTATGCTCCAGTGTAAAATTAAGTTGATATATCTTCTAGAATAAAAGTGAATTTATCCCATTTAAACATCACTAGTTGATGAAAACTTTAGAATAGGTACTCTTTATTTACAGAATTTGCTACCTGGTTTTATATAATACATTAGCAGGCAATACAGTGACATGAGAAAAATGTACGTCTCTCCTGTTAGAACCTAGAACATGGTACAGACCAAATTTTTATGATAACAAACGAAACACTTCTCTGCATTTTTCTACCTATGGCCAAAATATATAAAAATATGTAAACAATTATATGCTAACAAATTAGACAACCTAGAAGAAATGGATAAACTTCTAAAAATATACAATCTTCCATGACTGAATCATGAAGAAATAGAAAATCTGAATAGAGCAATTGCTAGTAATGAAATTCAATCAGTAGTTTAAAAACTTCCAACAAAAAGTTCAGGTCCAGATGACTTCACAGGTGAATTATACCAATCATTTAAATAAGAGCTATTAGTTATCCTTCTCAAATTATTCCAAAAAAGTAAAGGGAATGGAGCACTAGCAAACTATTTTATGAGGCCAACATTACCATGATCCCAAATCCAGACAAGGACACTACAAAAAAAAGAAAATTATAGACCAGTATCCCTGATGAATGTAGATCCAAAAGTCCTTAACAAAATATTAGCAAATCAAATTCAACAGTATAAAAGGTCATCTACTGTGACCCAGTAGTATTCATTCCAGATACAGAAGCATGGCTTAACACCTTTAAATCAATCACAGTGTTATACAAAATTAACAAATAAAGGGTAAAAATATCACTATCATCTCAGTAGATCCATAAAAACCATTTGACAAAGTCCAACATCCATGTATAATAAAAACTTTCAACAAAATGGATAGAGAAGGAATGCACCTCAACATACTAAAGGCCATATATGACACACCCACAGCTAATATACTCAGTGCTGAAAACCCAAAAGCTTTAGCTCTAAGATCAGGAACAGAACAAAGATGCCCACTCCTGCCATTTTTATTCAGCATTATATTGGAAGCCCTAGGCATGGCAATAGGCAAGATAAAGAAGTAAAAGCCATCCAAATTGGAAAGGAAAAAGTAAAACTGTTTATGAAGACATACAGATGGCCAATAGGCTCATGAAAAGATGTTCAACATCACTAATCATCAAGGAAATGAAAATGAAAACCACAATGAGATACCATCTCACACCTGTCAGAATGGCTATTATCCAAAGACAAGAAATAATAAGTATTGATGAGGCTATGGAGAAAAGGGAACCCTTGTGTACTGTTAGTGGAGATGTAAATCAGTGTGGCCACTATGGAAAACAGTGTGGAGAGTCTTCAAAAAGTTAAAAATAGAACTAATCTATGATCCAGCAACTTCACCTCTGGATATTTAAAGAAAACTAAAATGCTAATTTGAAAAATATATGTACCCATATGATACAGAAGCATTCTAAGTGTCGAATGAATAATAAAGAATCCATTTGCAGGGTATGTATGTATGTGTATGTATTTATGTGTGTGTGTTTGTCTATATATGTACACATATAACAATATTACTCAGCCATAATAAAGAATGAAATCTTGGGCACCTGAGTTGCTCATGTGACTTGCCTTCAGCTCAGAGCATGATCTCAGGGTACTGGGATTGAGTCCCACATCGGGATCCCTACAGGGAGCCTGCTTCTCCCTCTGCCTGTGTCTCTGCCTCCGTTTCCAGGTCTCTCATGAATAAATAAATAAAATCTGTAAAAATAAAAAAGAAATCTTGCCACTTGCAACAACGTAGAGGAATATTATCCTAGCGGAAATAAGCCAAGAGAATCAAAAAAAAAATCTAAAGGGAATCTAAAAACTAAAACAGTAACAAGACTCATACATACAGAGAAAAACTTGGTTGCCAGAGAAGTTGGTTGGAGTATGGGTGAAATAGGTAAAGAAGACTAAGACATACATACTTCCAGTTATAAAATAAATCACAAAGTTGAAAAGTATAGGACAGGGAGTATAGTCAGTAACATTGTAATAACATTGTATGGTGACAGATAATGAGCATTGAGTAATGTATTAAATTGTTGAATCAATGAGCTATACACTTTAATATTATATATGAATTGTACTTTGTTAAAAAATTAAAAGATAATATTACAGATTAAGCCAGTATTATACCAATTATTTAATGAGTCAACTTGAGCTCCACCAAAAGTGGCACTTACCATATGACATTGTTATCATGGACTGAGATTTAAATGAAGGACTAAATATAAGTTAATTATGGATTCTAATTCTTTGGTAGTCAGTCATTTTTCTTCCAGTTTCCTGTTTCTATAATCATTTGGTAGTCATAATCATTTTACACGGAGATATTGACAAAGGTTACAAATAGGCCTTATCTTTGAGTAATGCCTAACTTGTCCTCAACCAATAAAATCCCAATTTTAATAGGCCTCCAATCCCAACCAGTACTTGCACATGTCATATTTTTATTTACATATGGTGCCTTAGAAGTTAGCATCAGTACAAATTACATTTCCCATTTATGAGTTCCTATTACTTAGGGGACCATTAGTTTCCCATGAGTTCATGCCTTCAATTTCCACTGCCAAGATCCACTGGTTTTTCTACTTTATATCTTGAGAAGCATAATAAAGGGGACTTTATTATGGGTGTATACTTCAGCATGTAAACTGTTCCCCATCTTTGTTTCTGAGTATGATGTCTAATCTATTCAGTTTGTTTTATCTAGTTTTCTACAACTGTGCTATTTAAGTCATTTGGCATTTTTTCTTTTCCTCCTGAGGAAAAGATGTTTTCTCTTGTATGCATCTGATAGAGATCAACAAGTATTTTGACTCAGTATGTCTGTCTTTATGAAAGAAAAATTCAGCTTGACCTAGTATTACTAATGATACTTTCACTTAAGTCTTTTTTTTTTAAGATTTTATTTATTCATGAGAATACACACAGAGAGAGAGGCAGAGACATAGGCAGAGAGAGAAGCAGGCTCCATGCAGGGAGCCCGACGCGGGACTCGATCCCAGGTCTCCAGGATCACACCCTGGGCTGAAGGCAGCGCTAAACCGCCAAGCCACTGGGGCTGCCCCTCACTCAAGTCCTTAACGTGTTTCGGCCCACTGTAGTTTATTGACCAAAAAAGATGTTGCCTCACAGTGCTTGCTTATTGCTTGGGTATCAAGTACATATTTTGGCCTTGAAATACTGAGTCCTCAGAATTATGTAATATGGGTAGTAGAGACCTCAAATATACTGAAGTTTGAGTACATCAGATTTTTCCAAATGTGAAATCAGTGGGTATTGTGATTTTTACTTGGTATTGAAACACAAAGAGTCACTCCCAAGCTGGTGTTTGTTTTACTTTATCAGTATTCTTTACCTTGATCACTGTTCTTCATCCACAAACACATGGTCTGTAGGCATTAAGATACATTGAACTTTGATAGTTTGGGCACTTTACAGGTACCATTGTATCCAGCACCTTTCTCAACTGATCATCATCTAGATAAATAGATACATAGTGACCCATGGTCTTTTGTGTGCATTCAGAAGGCAGCAGATCCTGCTCAGTACTTTCTAAAGTCTGTTATAATTGATAAACCCGTAAAATGAAAACCAAAACACCATCAGAATTATTCCAAGTATTTTAGTATATACTATTAGAATCACTGAGGCACGTAATACAGATATTCCAGATTGCATGATTCTTAAATTATCCAGAGCCAATATGGATATCATCTGCACACAAAGGAGACTTCAAAGGCAGATGGCTTCACCTTTATACACATCTGTAAATACAGCTAATAATAGCTATTACTCTCCTTTTCACAATATACCAAAGAAATGTTAGAATTTCCTTAATGCATTTTCTAGTTATTTTTTACCTTTCCTTGAAGTAATCACTTTTCATCCTTTACATTTCTCATTTTTTAACTCAGACTTTCCTCTTCCTCCAGTTTAGGAGCATCTATTTCAGCCAGAAGACTGTAGAAATACGAGTCTTGCCCAAAAACCTTTCCCCTGTCATTCATTTTGAGGCTAATGAATTAAGGATATGACTGGAATAAAAATATGAACAAATTAAGAGTAGGAATCTTTTCTTGACCCACCACTTCATATTCTTCCTGTTTATATCCTGTCGAAATATTTCTTTTCTACCTGCAAAGCACTATCTTGTTTGATTGGTTCTGTCTCCCTTTGAGACTGCAATCATTTTTATGGAAGTGATCATGTTTTATTTATCTTTACAAACCAGAATTTAACACTGTTTCAGTATTGATAAGTGATTGAATTAATGAATAAATAAATGAGGCTAGATAAACCAAACTCAAGTAGAAGGTAGGAAATTTGCATTAATGTGGACATAGGAGTGATAAGACTTTAAGAAACCACCTGTAAGATTAATTGTAGTTAATGGGGGTAATAGGAAAATGAAGAATAAAAGTTAGGGATTATTCTTCTATCTTGAACACTTACACAAAGGGTGTGCCTTTTCTGTTTGCCATGTTGTATTTTGAAGATTTCTTTTTTTAATCATTAAATAGCAGCTTACTGATTATCCTTAATGTATCTGGTTTCTGAAAGTGCAATTCTCCACCCAATGGTAAGGAAACGTTGTTTAGTGTTAGGAGGTAATGGCTAAAAGGAAGACAAAAGGTACAATTTTCTACCTTCAACTGCATCATTAACTCAACTTGTGAGTTGCACACATTATTTAATTCTTCTTGCCTCAATCAGCTCAGGTGTAAAATTGGGTGGAAATGTGTAACTAATGGTCCATATGAGTGATTTGATTAAAGATGTCCAAGAAAATTAAGGGAAATGGAATTTAAAGTGCTTTCTGAGACTGAAATTAAACTAAACATTTTATAAATTTGCTCGAGTCTCTATTACCAAAAAATATTGTATTTCTTTTTTAAGTTCCATGATATTTTAGTAAGATAAAGCCAACTTAAATAGGTAATTTTTTTTTTTCAGAAAAAATGCTGCCTCCATTTTTCTATAGGAAGCCTCAGATACCATGGACTTAAATATTGCAAATCTGTTAGCACTTACAAGTTCATATTGAATTTCCCCATGATTAGAGTTCCTTCTAAAACTTGAACAGCTTAAGTTTTGTATTTCTTTCAAAAATCTTAAAAAGATAATGATGGTTTAGATTTAGAAGAATGATAAATTGTATGACTTGAATTTTTGTATGAAGCATATTGTCTCCATCATAACTGACCTTAGAGGGATGGCATGAAGACAAATTTAAGCTATTAAAGTGTTTTGAAAGCATTAAATGACATATAATGAGATAGAAGACCCAGAAGATACAGATAAAAATAGTTCATAAATTTAAAAAGTAAAGAATAATGCAAGGTCATATATATTGATTTTATTAAAAAACTAAGAAAACATTTAATTTTACCAAGTAGACATTTAAATAAGACTTTGTACTTAGATATATCATTTCAGGTGGAAATGTGAATCTACTTTAGAGAGTTGTAGTTATAAACAATTCATAATTCACTGTACTCATCAACGTGAATTAAAAATAATTGACTGTTTAAAATTAAACTTTGATAACATCTTAGTATTTGAAAGTTTACCTGAACTTTATCTGGTCTTTATGCTGATCACATTGAAGGACACAAAGCTATTAAAATAAAATTAATTTTAAATGAGGTTTTTGTTCTAATTGGCATTTATTATCATACAGCCTGTCTGAATTTTTTTTCTAGCTTGCATTTTTAAGCCTCATGCATCAGTGTATTTCATGACACAGATGGATAGCCATCTGTATGATTTTAACACACATGAATTTCAATAAAATAAATTGTCTAGACTGGTACAAATGTAGTGAATGTGCAACACTTATTTTATGGCCCCCATGAAAGGGTTATGTAAGCCTTTAGTCCTTTAAAATGCTATAATGTGATTTAGGGAATATCAAGGAGTGGTTTGATAGCTTAAGAAATGACTGACACCAGAACTGTCACTCTAGATTCTACACTCAGACCAGGAGCTAATGAAGTAAAAATTGATAATAAGGTGGAAGCAAAGAAGTCAGTAGGAAAAAATATTTTCTTAATTTTATAACTTCCCTGATTTGACTGACACAGACATTTCATATATTATTTGGCGCATAAAAACTTAAGTTCATCTTCAAGAGGAAATACTTTAGAAATGTACATTTTTTTCTCCTAAATAAATTCAGTGTCCTCTTATAATTCTTAGTATCCTACTGAATTGTTTTGAACTAAACTTTTTTTTTAAGGATGTGAGCAGTCAGATTCTGTATTAATAGCTAAAAATGCTCACAGCATTCTATACAGCTGACTGCAGCTTTCATCTTGAAGCCCCCAGCTCTCAGTTTGCATGAAAATATAATGAAATTTTCTCCCTACTTTATCAGTCTCTCTTTCCTTTCTCAGATGTTCTTCTAAACACACTATAATTACTATAATTTTGCAGTCTTTTGTGCTCTCTTCTTTCCATTTTGTAACTATCAACACTATAATTTTTCACATGCAATATACACCAAATGTATTTCATTAATCCAGACAACTTCATACCATATTCAGTTGTCTACTTACCAGTTTTCTACTTCTTACTCTTCTGAGAACAACCAAATTCAGATAGCTCTGGATGTTCATTTCCCTTCCTATTAGGAATTTAGCAAAATTTAGACAAAAAAAAAAAAAAAACAGATCCAAGAAGAAAATCTTGAGTAGGGCCAATAGCTGAGCTCCAGAGGTACTCAGGCACCCATTATGATGCCCTTTCCTTTAGTAGGAAACTTTGATTATTTACTGATAAAGAAAACATTGTTTTTATCTCTTTTCTTACAAATTTGTAGAGCAATGGGGATGATGGTCCCTTTATTGGAGAATGTTGCATGTTGAGTTGAGCTACACCAGATTTAAGCACACTACACAAAGGATAGTGAAAGGACAAGCACTCATGCAGCAAGTAAATTTCTCCAATAAACCTTACCTTATTCTTATCATTTCACCTTTATATGACAGCCTCTTCCCCAAATGTATTCCTGCCCTTGCAAATGGCACCATTAATTACTAAATGTTTTAAGCCATGAACCAAGAATTATTTTATATTCCTCCCTCTCCTCCATCTTCATCTTCTATCAATTATCTTGCCCAGTATGCTTATAAAATATTTATCTTAAGTGTATCCCTGTATCTCCATTTCCACTGCCATTCTGTCCACAGCCTATCATCATCTTTAACATTAACTATTGCAACAGCCTCCTAACTTTTTTTTTTGCCTCTGCCCATGCCCTCTCTAATCTCTTTTCCCATAACAAACAGCAAAAGCGATAAATCTAAATATAAACTGAATTACTCCTCACCTTAAAATTAGTAGCTTTCAATGTACTTAAAAATAGCACTTGTACTCCTAGCAAAGTGTGTTAGACTTCAGTATGAACCCTAATTTTCTCCTAACCCTAATTTTCAAACTCTTCTAGTGACCAGTGAGCTTCAGCAACCTTTGGTTTCTTTTTGTATAAAGGCTCTACTCTTCTACCCCAGCACCTTTGTGCATCCATTTCCAGTAATGGAAAAGTTGCCTCACCACGTTTGTGTTGCTGGCCACCTCTCTGGCCACTCACCTATTTCAAATGCAAAGCTCTTTTTTAATCTCCAAAAAGACCTTTCTATAACAATACTATGGAAATTAGGCAACCTTACACTTAGTACTTTGATACAATATTTTTGTCAAATCATTACTTTTATTTTTTTTTAATTTATTATGAAATGTATTCATAGTTCTTACATATCAATGTGTAATTTTTTTCTATTCTTTCACTGAAATGTGGGCTCCATGTTCCCTGATGCCTTGACCAATGTTGACTAAGCTATATGCTTATGATAAGATTTGTTAAATGAGTTACTGTGTTTTGGATTTTTAAAATTTTAAGTGACTTTATTTTTTCCAGTTTATTGAGGTATAATTAAGAAAAATTATATATATTTAGAGTATACAACATGATTATATATATACACATTGTGAAATGATTATGACAATTAACGTTCATCCCCTCACATAGGTACCTTTATTTTTGCGGTGAGAATATTTAAGATCTACTCTTTTAGCAAATTTCAATTATACAATGCAATATTAAATGTAGTCACCATGCTGCACATTAGGTCTCCAAAACTTATTTATCTTATAACTGAATGTTTTTGTACTCTTTGATTAACATCTCTCTATTTCCGCGACCCCTCAGCCTCGGCAACCACCATCCTACTATGGTTGTATGAGTTTGACTTTTTAAAATTCTATATGTAAGTGAGATGTTCTACAGTGTTTGTTTTTCTGTGTCTGCTTATTTCACTAGAATAATGACCTCTAGTTTTATTCATGGCACTACAAATGGCAAAATGTACTTCCTTTTTGTGCCTGAATAATATTTCTCTGTACATGTATGTGTGTATCACTTTTTCTTTTTTTAACAAAGGGATCTGCAGATAGACAATTACATCGTTTCCCTATCTTGGCTACTGTGAGTAGGGCTGCAATGAAAGAACATGGTAGAGCAGAGATCTCTTCAAGATCCTTATTTCATTTCCTTTGGATATATACCCAGAAGTGGGATTGCTAGGTCATTAGGTAGTTCTATTAATTTTTTTGAGGATTTCCATAATGGCTATACCAATGTACATTGCCATCAGTAGTATACAAGAGTTCTTTTTTCTCTACACCTTTGCTAACACTTCTTATCTCTTGTGTTTTTTATAACCTAACAGATGTGAGATAAGGTTTTGATTTGCATTTCCCTGATAACTAGTGATTTTGAGCACCTTTTTACACTACTGGACATTTTTATATCTTCTTTGGGAAAATATTTATTCCGGTTACTTGCCCTTTTTTAAATTGGGTTTTGTGCTATTGAGTTGTACGAGTTCCTTATATGTTTTTATATTAAACCGGATCAGATATGTTATTTGCAAATATTTTCTTCCTTCCATGGGTTGTCTTTTTATTAGTTTTTGTTAGTTTCCTCTGCTGTGCAGAAGCTTTTGGTTTCATGTGGTCCTACTTGTTAATTTTTGTCTTTGGTGTCCTATCTAAAAAATTATTGCTGAGATTAATTTCCATAAACTTTGCAAAGGAGCATGAACCATATACACTTCAGCTAAAATTTAAAAGTCATAAGGGTAGTTTCTAGTATATCATTGAGAAGCATTTCATTAGTATAACTTATAGGTAATATTCAATGCTCTAAAAAATAGTTTTTAAATTTAACATCAATAACCCCTAATAATATGCAAACATTTTTAAAAGGATAATAGGAAACAAATTTTTTTTTAATTTTCTATTACAGAGTAAACAATCTAGTTTGAGTATTCCCTTATTAGGGAGAGAGGTAGTCTTTGAGCTCTTTATCACTCCACCATTTTCCCATTAGTTTTAATGCTTATATTCCTAACTCTGGAAGTGTTGATTCACATAGTAGTTTTTTTTTTCTTCTCCTTTTCAGAATAATAATGTTCCTATACCTTTCTTTTTGTTTCACTAGAAACTGTATTGTGCTCTTGCTATGTTTTTCCAATTAAACAATCATCATGGTCTGGGTATTCTCAAGCATTTTTCTGCTATTGTCTTCTGAAGGCTCTTCAAATGCTTCTTGGCCAACTTCATGGTTAAAAGAAAAAGAGAGCAAGTTTACAGAGTAAAATTTGTTTTGTTATTTCCAATTTGCTGTCCTTCCAGACTCTTTTCTCTTAGAACTAATAGCAGTTTAGCAGTACCCAGATTAATATTCATTTCATTTATCGTTAATGACACAGAACTGTGCTGTTGCCTGTGATTTAGAAAAATTATGTCATTTTGTTTAGCTTCATTCTCCCATGTCATTCATTTGCTCTTTGGAGTTTATCCAGAAGTCTTTTCTTTACCCACCTGAAGTGTATATTTGTTTAATAGTTTTCTGATCATAATGCTTTGCAGCCAGATTGTTGTTGATATTTTCAACTCATTAAATTTTGGCAAGATAAATATACTTCAGGAAAAGATTATAACAAGTAAAAATATGGTGGCTATAGTTGCTGAGACTTGTCATTAAGGTGTGCTATCATAGCACATATAAAGATGAGACTCAGTGGTTAAATAGACACACTAATGAAGTCCTTCACCAAGACATATTTACTGGTATTCACAGGACATCATGGCAGCCAAAGTTTTGTTCGGTGGAAGAACATGTTTTCAGCCTATATCCCAAGCAGCAAATTGCTCCTCTAATGAAGGAGCCAGTGAGACAATATCCTATATCCCTTTCATTTTTTTACAGTATGAACTTGTCACAAAGGAGCAAAAGACTCATGTTCAGAACACAATGAACTGGATTTAAGAGCAGAGTTGTCACAAAGGGTAAACATGGAGAGATGCCCTTTAGAGACAGTCAGTCATTAGCACAGGTACTCAGCAGGGGTGTTACTGGAGCTAACCTCCTCAGGAGTTGATGAAGACTGGGTAGTTCAAATTAACTTTGCACAAAATCAGGTGTAGAAGTTAAATTTTTCTGTAAATAGTGATACGTTCCTGGAAGCAGGACAGTAACGTACAACAGGAAGAATTTGATACGACAAATCAGCCTAAGCAGGGTAAGAATGAGAAGAATTGCAGTAAGCTCCAGGAGAATGCTTGTCACTCGCAAGTACCTAGCACAGCGCTTGGTGCAAAGGAGTTATTCAATCTGTATTTATTCTGTAGAATAATTAGTCCAGAAGATTAATTATAAGTTACATTGGATTTTATTCCTAGTAAGGAAAAATTTGGAAATTAATTCAGAATGTTCATATTCTGTATTTCTTTATGAATATAATATGGTTACATTATCTGAGCAGTATAATGTACTTGATATTTGTTCTCTAGGGATAGTTCAAACATTCTTAATCTACTATTTCTTGATTAAAAAAAAAAAATCCAGGGATGCCTGCGTGGCTCAGTGGTTGAGCATCCACCTTCGGCTCAGGATGTGATCCCAGGGTTCTGGGATCGAGTCCCACATCGGGCTCCTTGTATGGAGCCTGCTTCTCCCTCTGCCTGTGTCCCTGCCTTCTCTCTGTGTCTCTCATCAATAAATAAATAAAATCTTCAAAAAATAAACAAAAATAAATATATAAATAAAATCCATACATATCTGTATGTCAGTATCTGGTTTTGATGGATTGCTGTAAAGATTTTGGTAGCAATAATTAATAAAGAATAAAAAGCTAAATTTTCTATAGAATGGTACCTCAGGTAAGCTGATTTCATTTAGGGAAAGTGTATCTAAGATGAAGTCATGTACTAAGTAAGGAGGGTTGTCTTAACCACTAGTAGGAGAAAATATAGCTGGTCACAGTATGTTCAATATGAACTAAAACTGAAAACTTACTATGAAAATATAAGTCCTGTGGTAAGAGTTTATGGCAGGTTGTACTTAAGTTTTTCTGAATTTTATCTCATTAGTGTTTATTTCCTTCAAAGACTTGTCTGAATCTGAAACATTTGAATATTTTATTAAGGGTTTGTTTTGCTTTAGGAAAATTTCAGGGTTTCTTTCATTTCTATGGAAATAAACTTCAGATGATCTTATAGCATGAATTTTTAAAACCATCTTCGGCTTTTTGAGACTTCTTGGTAAAGGATAGTGCTTATTTTATGCCATAAAAATGGGCTGAGCAATATTCTCATCTCTACTAAATGTGCCTCTTTTGGAGAATGCCTCGGGAGCAATTGTAACAGTAATATTATACCCATAATTTAGCTACATATGCTACACCTTCTGTAAGGAGGAACCCTGCAGGCTTAGACATAGCCTTTAGGATAACATTGGAATCAGGGAACCTGAGGGAGAAGATGTCCAGGATTGGTTATGGACAGCAGTGTGACCAGAGGAGTATGACCAGAGACAGCCGAGTGCTGTAACTGGAGTTGAAACTAGTGAGATCTAATGTGTGCGGAAAGTAGTTACAAGAGCAATGTGATAGATTCACCTAGTGGTTGACTTTGAGTTATTTTAAATGGTCTTCGTGTAACATTTACTTTAGTATTTTTAAGGCACTTATGTACTTGTTTTATGTAGAAGAGTGACATATCTGGTATAACTACCACAGCTGAATAATTTTCAAATAAATTCTGAGAAGTTAGATTCACAGACAAGACTATATAT
Organism: Nyctereutes procyonoides; assembly: GCF_905146905.1. Taxonomy (NCBI): domain Eukaryota; kingdom Metazoa; phylum Chordata; class Mammalia; order Carnivora; family Canidae; genus Nyctereutes; species Nyctereutes procyonoides. The sequence continues at coordinate 31,203,829 of NW_026575160.1, read as the reverse complement.
GGTGGCCAGCCCCGGTAGCACAGCGGTTTAGCGCCGCCTGCGGCCCAGGGTGTGATCCTGGAGACCCGGGATTAAGTCTGGCTCCCTGCATGGAGCCTGCTTCTCCCTCTGCCTGTGTCTGTGCCTCTCTCTCTCTGAATAAATAAATACAAATCTTTTAAAAAAATAATAATAAAATAAAATACATTTAAATTTCAATGGAAAAGATGACAAGCTTGAAAATACTACCATTATTGCCCACATCAAGGTACATATATATAAAGCCTTGACCTGAGAGTAAGCTGCTTAAGGGAAAGAAAACTCATTTTTATATGCCAAACATGTGAATCTCCTTTGTATGATTAAAAAAGAGAAAGAAACTCTTTACTACAGCTACATTTAAAGTCTCTCACATTTCATTTGTTTCCAATTGCCCAAGGAGCCATAATACCTCCTTTAGATGGCTTTAAGATCCAGAGTCCAATTCATTTTGAGAGGCTTAAGTTTCTAGAGTCTATTTGTGACTCTCATTAGAGATTATGTTGTCATCATACTATAGCACCCTAGTAATTATTATAATGGCCTTTTTGTATTTTTTTCATTTTTTTCTAATTGTCTTTCCCTAATAATACCATTCTACTCCTCTATTTTCCATCTCAGTTTTCCTCAATCAGATCATTTTAACCTATATTTTAAAAGCCTGTTAATAAAAACAACTAGTGAACTAACTCACAATGAGATACCACCTCACAACCATGAAGATGGCTACTATTTTAAAAATAATAGTAAGGATCAGCACAGTTGTAAAGAAATTGGAACTGTTGGTGAGAATTTAAAATGGTGTAGCTGCTATAGGAAATAGTATAGCAGTTCCTGAAAAATTAAAAATAGAGTTACTGTTTGAAACAGCAATTCCACTTTGGGTATATATACAAATTAATTGAAAACACAGTCATGAATAGATATTTGTACACTCGTGTTCATAACAGCATTATTCACAATAGCAAAAAAGAGGGAGGCAACCAAAGTGTCCATTGACAGATGAATGGATAAACAAAATATGTCCTATACAGACATCAGAATATTATTTAGCCTTAAAAATTAAGTTCAGACACATGGTATACCATAGATGAATGCTGAGGACATTATGCTAAGTGAAGTAAGGCAGTCACAAAGAAACAAATGCTGTATGACTCCACTTATATGAGGTGGCAAGAGTAGTCAAACTGCAGAGACAGAAAACTGAATAATGGTTGCCAGAAAGTAGGGATGGGGAGAATGAATAGTTGTTTAATGAGTATAGAGTTCCAATTTTGAAAAATGAATTCTGGGGATTATTTGCACAATAGTATGAACGTCCTTAGAATTATTAGACTGTAGACTTGAAAATAGCGTGGTAAATTTTATGTTTTGTGTATTTTTCATAATTGAAAATAAAAATAAAAAACATTAGTGAAATAAAAACAGACCAGATAATTCTGAGAATTAGCTAGAATAGCTGACTGTTTACATGCCATCACTTTATCAATATGCCAAATTTTATTTGTTTTTATCTTATTTTACAGTATTTGCCCTGGGACTGAAACTATGCTTTTATATTAATATTTGATGACTATAAGCCAAGTTAAAGGTTTCATTTGAAGTTTTTAATTTCTCAGTATAATTATTTATCAATGTATAGATCCTTCATAAGGTTTTTTGCCTTTTATGTCCAATAAACGTACATGTATATGCAGATACTTTATAGTTAATAAAACATGGTGATTGCAACAGAAGTTTTAAAACTGATAAAAAGGAATATATTGATAAACGTGCATACAGTTTTAGAGTAATTTTTGGAAGGCAAACATCAGTGTAAATTTATTAGCTAATTTTGACTTCATAAAAATGGTTATTGTACACTTTAACTCAACTATATCCTCTGTGCAGTGTCTACATTACACTGTTGTGTAGTGCATACATCATGCTCTCTTTAGAAGTTTCTCAAGATTCAGGAAGTAGAAAGCAGAATCTAAAGTTCTGAAATAAATTATTTAAACCTCAAAGGAAATTATGCTGGCCAACTATATAATCATGCATAGACTCTATAAGGAGGGTTGAGTGCCTTGAAAGTTGTACTTTATTATTGAATAAAGCTTATTGAAACAGAGCAGTCATTTCAGATAGTACAATTGCCTGGGATATTTCAAAGAAAATGATTTTGTAGTCATTGTACAGCAATATTTTTTAGAGGTCATCAGATAAATAGTATCCTTTCTCTTGTATCTGAATTTTCCTGAAACATTCGTATTATTCTTCAGAGAGAGATATATGTGTTTACTAATAAAACACAGCACAGCACATTACAAAAGAAGAAAAGATACATCCTTTAGAATATGTATTATTTGCTATAACCATTAGCATTTAATCAATAATTAATTTATGGTCACAGCTGGATTATAAAACTATTTACAAATGAGTTTTATTATGTATGCTTTCAGAATGCTAGTTAAACAGAATAAGTTGAACACATTATATTTTACATCTAGTGAGAAAGGGACCTCACATTTGTCATTTAAATAATCAGCAATCAAAATGACCATAATTTTGAAAGCAAATTATGGGAGAATGCGTGTGGCTTTGGAATTTGTGGAGAAAAATATTAACTATGGAATTACATAAGTTGTCCTATGTGGACTGTATTTCCAGCTAATGCATGTACAGCCAGAGCTCCCCTCTATAAAGAAGTGGACAAAATGCTGGCAATTTATTTTTCTGGAAAATAATCATTAATGTAACTGTCAATAATCTATTTATATTGGTACCATCGTTATACTCTAAAAAATGTGAAGGATGAAATATCATTAAGGCTATGAAAGCATCATAATTCTATAACTGCACTGTTGTTCTTCTTCTAACAGATATTTATTCAATGTCCATAGTGTGTCAGGCACGGCTTTACATGCAGGAAATGTAAGCATGAGTAAGGAGAACATACAGTGGGTGAGAGTACTCACTGGGAAGTAACTGGGAAGACAGCTGAGGTGCTATTTAAACAGACTTACTTGAAGTAAAGTGATGTAGGATTCACATAGGTACCTGTAGGGTTGTTCCAGACAGAAGAGGTAGTACAAAAACCAGGAGGTGGGGTGTGCTTGTCACGTTTGAGAGTGTTATGATAGTCTCCTTTCTAGCACAGAATGGTGACTTGTATTCATGTGTTGGGTGAGAAGTGGTTAACTTCAGGAGTTTATTGAAGGTGGAGTCAGCAGTGTTTTGCTAATAGATTAGATGTGCAGTATGAAAAGAGGAGGCAAGGTTTGACCTGAGAAATGGAAGACTTGAGTTGCCAAGTATTGAGATGAGAAAGAGAAAAGAGATTTAGGAAGGAAAATCCAGGAACTGGCTTTGGGCATAATATATTTCTGATATAGTAGTATATCATCTAATCAAGATGTGAAGTAGGCAGTTGTGTGTATAATTGTAGCTGTCATGGAAAATAATAGTCCAACCTGAATATATGCATTTTATAGCTATCAACATACAAAAAAGTATGTAAGTTATGAGACTGGATGAAATTATTCTAGAGAATCTGCATAAATAGAGAAGAGAGAACCTCTAAAACTTGAGCCCTGGTACCATTCTGATGGCTAGAGATTGGGAAAGTGAAATGGCAACATGCAATAAAGTAAAAGGAGAAGTAAGTCAGTCTTGTTTTCAGGGCTGCCTAGTAAGTTGAGCGCATTGAGTCTTGTAAAAGGATGACTGCCTAGAGGGTAAGTGGCAAGTGGAGGCTAAAATCCAACATATCCTACTTGCCAAGTCACAAGTTCTTGGGCAAAGCTACACCTAGCATAAGAAAGGGAATCATAGTTGTATTATAAGCTCTAGAACACCAAGTTGTTACAAAAGTTAGAAGAAGAGAGTGTTTTCAGACAGATTTAGCACCACTGTCAAATGCTGCGTGTCATTAAGTAAGATGATGTTTAGTAATTGACTACTGTACTTGAATACATGTAGGCCAATTATGGAAGCCTTATTTGAAGAAATAAAAAAAAATTTTAAAAAGAGGAGAAATGGGCAAAATTAATACTTGCAAATATTTTGGGAAAATTTTCTGCTCCTTAAAGGGGAGCAAAGAAAATCACATGCTGGCTAGAGGCAGATGTGGAATTCAGTTGTGTATGCTAATAGACAAGAAAAATGTAATCTATATTAGGAATATAAGAATGCAATTACTATCCTTTCGTGCTTAAGAGGCGATGGTACCTGTACAAAATTGGAGCAGTTGTCTTTAGAAACAAAGTCAAGGGCAGCCTGAGTGGCTGAGTGGTTTAGCGCCGCCTTCAACCCAGGGCCTGATCCTGGAGACCCTGGATCAAGTCCCATGTCCGGCTCCCTGCATGGAGCCTGCCTCTCCCTCTGCCTGTGTCTCTGCCACTCTCTCTCTCTCTCTCTCTCTCTCTCTCTGTGTGTGTGTGTGTGTCTCTCATGAATAAATAAAATCTTAAAAAAAGAAATAAAGTCATACATGACACCAAGAACAACTTAAGGAAGGCTGAGTTTGTCGCTGCAACTGCAGAGAAGGATAGTGGGTATGGTTTGGGGAACCTGTGGGTATTATCTTCTGAATGCTTTTATTTTCTCACAGAAATAGAAAGGAAGAGTCATGAGCTTAGTAAAAGGAATTAGGATTTTATAGAGGTTTGATTAGAGAGTAAAAGTTGTAAAAATATTTTCCTGGGAAAGTAGAAAGTGAATTCTATAGGTATATTTATGGACCTATATAAAGTTACTGGCCGTGAATATAAAACGATGCCTATATTCATGGCTTATTTCTTCTCTAAAGCTGTGTTCATCTGGCTTGATTCAGACAGAGTAGGTAGACTGGGATTTAGCCAGGCAGTTATAATGAAGGGTAGATGCAGTGGAGTGAGTGTAATGATGAATCATTGAATCTAAGCGCCTGTGTGGGGGGAAAGTGAACATGCATTGGAGGCAGGGCAAGGAGAAGATTGAAAATCTCAGTAAAATCAAAGGCTTTTAGGAGTTTGAGGTATTAGAAGGGTAACACTTGAAATTTAGATGGTAGTGGACAAAGACCTGAGTGCTGGGAATTGAGATTGCCTGAAGGGTGCAGTTCTCAGCCTTTTAATTCTGGACTTGTTGAGCATGAAGTCACCATGGAATACACATGTGGAGAGCAGAGGAGAACAGTCTGGCAGGAGGCAGAGACTTGCCAGTGTTGGTGTTCAGATGGGCAATGGAGCTATGGGAGCAAATGTGACCAAGATCACATTAGGAAGTGCAGTTCCAAGGAACATCCTTATCTTGAGATTTCTTTAGAAGGAGAACACTGGGTGGACCTAGAAGTTATATTTGGGATTTATGAAGAAACTAGAACAGAGTCAAGGAAACCATTTTTTACCAGATGCTTTTACATGAAATATCATTGCAGAAAAATGTCCATCAGATTAAGGTACAAGGAAGTTTTAGAGAGACAATGAAATGGTTGGGACAAAAATTAGTTTCTAGAGTGAATGGGAGATAGGAAAGAAGAGAGTATAAATGAAGTTATATCAAATAGGTTGGCCATGAAGAGTTGGAAATAGATGGTAAGGGAATTGGCATGAATTGGGGCTAGGAGAGCCCCAATTTAGAGATTAAATAAGATAAACATTTAAAATACTGAAATGATGTAATAAGTAAGAAAGGATTTTTAAAAGAGAATAAAGAGAGAAAAAATCCCCAGGGAAAAGGAAGAGACTCACATGGCAATCATGCCACATAGCTGAGTGGAACTTGGCAACAGAGCTCTTGAATCCATGCTCTGGACTAACTACGTGGCATAATCCTAAAGAGGAAATAGTGCCCATTAAAGCATTTAATGCTGAGAAGTCATTTATGACTTTAAAAATACCCATTGAGTAGATGTGAGTTTAGAATCAAATGAGAAACTTTCAGAGAAACTTAACAACAAACAACAACTTGTTTTCTGGTTGTTAAATTGATTAACCAAATGCACACCAACAAATATGAAACAGACGCAGACATTGCTCAAAGCAATACACTTTTGTTTTATGTCTTCACTAGCAATAATTTGTATTTATCCTAAAGGGGAAAAAATCATAAATCATAGATCCTGGAGCTTTTGTCAGAATGATATGTGTATTATCCCTATCTTCCTAAATCTTACAAGTTTTATTCCAGTATGCACAGCTGCTAAATCATTATTCTCTGCATGAGTAATTGTTGCAGATGTTCATACTGATTAATGGGGAATGGCTATATTTATGGCGGTTTCAGTGTGGCAACTCTACAGCTATGACTGCTCTTAAGACAAAGGGCACTGTAATGTGCTACTAGAATATGGGGTTCCTTGTTGACTGCCATTGTTTACTACTTTTGACTTGCAGTGTTTTTTCTCAGTCCTGCTGTCTCCCACCCACTGGCATGACTGTATCCTCATTACACACGAGACTTTTTTGTTAGAAGGTTTCTTTTCACAATAGCCTTATATATATCAAATATTAGAGATAAGGTTTGCTCTCTCTTACTGTCAAATTTAACAGAACCAACAAAAGTGATCACCAACAAGTGATTCTTTGAGGGCCTATTTTTTGTCCTTCCATGTGCTGACTATATCCTATTTGGTGGTTAACATTTTTTTAATTGTTTGACTAGGAAATAGGCCTCTAGAAAAAGATCAAACAGATGAATAAGCTTGTTGAAAGAGGCAGCATAAAATGCTCCACAGAGCGGAGTTTTTTTTTTTTTTTCATGTGTCAGGTTTTTTTGTTTAATTTTAATCCAGTTCTGACTCTTTACCAGTTGTAGAATGACCACCTGCCCCAGATTTGCTGGGACTGAGAGTATTCCTGGAATATAGAACTTTCAGATTTAAAACTAAGGCAATCCTGGAAAAACTAGGGTAAGTTGATCACACAACATTAGCTAAGTTAACCTGATTTCTTAATCTTTGTATACCTTATAATTTTTTTAATGTGTATAATAGGTAATAGTTCCTTTTCTATTCCTTCTCCCATTTCAAACTTTATTCATCAAGGGTGAAGAGCAGGAATTTTACTTGTTTAAATCATCCCTCATTCAATGTAGCATGCTGATGTATGGACCAGAAGAATACTTGGAACCAAAATACCTGTTAGGTGGTTAATAAATACCTACTGAATAAATGAAATCCTTAAGTTGGTTTTGAAATATCTAACAATGTGGATATCTTCATAATATTATGATAATGAAAGAAAAAAACTTCTACTGGTTGTTGTTTTACCAACATTGTAGCTTCCTCTGTATCTGTTTCTAAACATTTTTTTTTTCTTTTTTTTACAGTTTATTTACTTAAGTAATCTCTATACCGAACATGGGGCTTTGAACTCACAACCCCAAGATCAAGAGTTGAACTCAATAACCTCAAGATCAAGAGTCACATGCTCTTCCAATTTAACCAGCCAGGCACCCCAACATTCTTGATGATTATTATCCTTCTAAGGAGAAAAGTTAGAGAAAACTCTACCTAATGATAATTAAATGCTGAGGAATAAGATTTTTTTCACATGGGATTGAGCCACAAATTGTATTACTGAAAACTTTTTGCTCTCATCCACAAGAACCAGTTGTGTCTCTTTGGGAACAATATCACTTTTATTGAGTAAAATCACATAGGTCCCTCAAAACTAAATTTTATGTTTGTTAAAATCCAGTAATAAGCTCTTCAATTGTATTATCACATTTTAAGAATGATAACTCAGACACTCTATTAAAGATTATTGATCACGTATTATATCTTACTGAACTAAATGCCGGAGTGAGATGCGGACTCCTGTAACTTATATTCTTGAGAGGGAGGAACTTTGAACACAAAAAAATTAGGGACAAAAGAAAGTAGGAGCAGTGTTATGGTATGGACACCAGTTTTATGGGCCAAAGAATGACTCCTCTGTTATCAACTGTGGCTCTTCAAGTCTATTAACCTTTTGAGCTGCCTTTCCTAATCTTTATGGTGAGACAAACAACCACTCTCTAATTTACAGCAGATTTGAATTCAAAGCAGAAATAAGGGGCACCTGGGTGGCTTAGTCTGTTAAGCATCTGCCTTTGGCTCAGGTCATGATCTCAGCCCTGGGATGAAGCCCTGAGTCAGGCTCCCTGCTCAGTGGAAAGTATGCTTCTCCCCTCTCCCTCTGCCCCTCCTCCAGCTCATTCTCAATCTCTCTCTCTCTCTCAAATAAAATAAATCTTAAAAAAAAAAAAGCAGAGATGAGACAATATAGGTGGTAACACTTTGAAAGCTTCCAAGCACTGTATAAACATATGCTGTTGTACAGGCCAGAAATACAGTCTTATTTTAAAGCAGAGAAAGAGCAGCAGGAGATAGAACTGTCAGAGCAATGAAACTTTGGAAAGAGGGACATAAACTGTGATGTCCCTTGCTTTTCCAGAAGGTCCCAGAGTTGGAAAGCTATAGCAAAGGTGCTTGTCTTCATGCCAGTCAAAAGGGCATGGGACCTGGAAGAGAACCCACAGTACAGCCTGAACTCCTTTGTAAATAAGGCGACCTGAAAGGAACTGGATTCAACTCTTCTCCACATGGGATACGGAAGGAGGTTGTTGAGAGTATCATGTTGAGAAGTACTTAAGAATATCTAAAGTGATACTTATAGACAAGGAAGAAATCATTTAGTCCAACTATGTTTTGATGGAACATAGTATAAAAAAAAAGTAATGGTTTCATAGTGTTAATTAGGAAGCTGAGGAAATAGAAGTGAATTTAGCCTGTGTTGCTGGCATCAAAATTTATAGAAGTAGCAGCAGCTGCTTCAATCTGTGGGGATCCCTCTTGGGCACAGGATTTTAGCTGGTGCCCCAGTGAGTATTTCCAACCCAGCAGTTTAATCATTTAATCCAAAGCTGATCCTGAGAGCCTGGCCCATTGCCTTTGATCAACCAACCATCACTTGGCAGCCCTCATTTGACTTTGTTGCCTGTTGGGCACCTTCCTGTGTTATTTACTTTCTATGTCATGGGCTTGATTTGCTGGCATACACACTGCTCAGCATACTCTCTGGATATGGTGTCCTCACCTCAAATAAGGATATCTATAAATTTGGCTGACAACATTTTCAGTTTAGAGATCAAGTGTCTCTGAAAGAGGAGGAGACCAGTAATTGTCATCACTGGGTAGTAAATGGGCACTTTTAGACAAAGCTAACAGTTCCTTTGGCACCATGTAAAAGTACTGAGAAAAGCTGGCCAGGTAATAATGCAACTCACTGCACCTGAATAATTAAGGGTTTGATGGCTTATGAAATACTCCATATTTCTTTGTTTTAGTCTGTGTCCATAATTCTTGCTTCCTTATAACTATTTTTTTAAAAAAGAGAAGGAAGTGTTTTTTGATGGATGCAAACACTTGCCTTGCAGAGCCAAGATTAAAAGAACAGAAATAAAAGAAAATACTTTGAGCATAATAAATATAATCATTCCTAAAAGTTTCAAGAAGTGAAGTAAAATAGAGGTTAAAAGCAGTAATCTGAAGCTAGACTCTAGGTTTGAATCAAGATCTGCAATATACTAGCTATATGAACTTGCTCAATTGCTCAATCTCTGCAACTCTTTTTTTTTCACCTGTAAAATAGAGATCATAATAGTACCTAATTCATCATAGGTTGTTGTGAAGAGAGTTTCTATTTAATAGGATTGATAGGAGGATTAAACTGGTTGATCCATAAAGTTCTCTGACAAGAACATAATACAGAATAATTAAGTATTGACTTTTTCTAATTAATAAACTATACCTTTTAGGTGGATAGATTTTCTGATAATTTCCTATGTCAAAATAGTCAAGAAGTACCATTTTAAGGGTAAGCAAGAATGTTCCTCTAACAATATCCTAGGAATATTTAACTTCTGCTAAGATGTTATATGGCATTATACTTTGGTTTAGGTAGAAGGGACATCCCTCTTATTTGGATTACCATATTTTCTGAAAGACTGTTGCCAATAGTGTTACCATAGCTTTTAAATTTAATCTTAAGACACATTTGTACCTGTTCTAATTGGTGGGTGCTCATGCCATTTATACCTACTGTTGAATATATTAAATATTAATAGTCATAGTTCACCAAATATATGTGTATATATCTATGAACATAAACACATCCTATATATTTTTAGAGAAAGAGAGACAGAGAGACAAATATCACTCTAAGGAAATGGCTCACGTGATTATAGAGAATAATAAGTACAAAGGCAAAATCTGCAAGGTAGGCCAGCAGGCTGCAGATCCAGGGGATGCATCGCAGTTTGAATCTGAAGGAAGTCTGCTGGCTGAATTTCCTTTTGCTTGGAGGAGGTCTGTCTTTTCCTTAAGCCCTTCAACTGATTGAATAAGGCTCACCTACATTATAGAGAGCAATCTGCCCTACTCAATGGACTTAAATGTTTGTTAATCCCATCCAAAAAACTCTTTCACAAAAACATCTGTGAACTTTGACCAAATATTTGGATACTGTGGCTTAGGCAGGTTGACACATAAAATTAACTGCCCCACTCCTTATACTTCATATGGAAGTATATTGTGAAAGAACTAAGGATAAGTAACTTTTAATCTTATTTGAAAAATACGATTTGTACATGCAAACTAATGACAAAAAAATATGTGATGGCATAAAATAAAGTGCTGAAATTTATTGAGCCATAAGGACATTAGGAATTAATAGAAGACACACTTCTATTTCTATCTTGTATTATTTTGGCGAAATTGCCTAGAGAGAGAAGACATTACTTCTTGCTTAAATGTATGGAAAATTCTATTACTGAAATAACATTTATAGTTTAGTAGTAAAGTTTAGTTTTAATCCCTATAATATAAAAAATGTTTAATGAGTAAGTTCTCTTGAAATCAAAGGAAAATGAATCAATAAGTTCAAGCACACCAACAGAAAAGTACTAGTAGGAAACATTCCTGATATCCTTCTGCCCTCAACTACAGGGTGAGCATGAAGTTAGAAATAAGCCCACTTGGACACTCAGGATAAGATAAATAGATACCCCTGGGAATTCATTATTTAAATTCATACCCATGTACTCACCTACCTAAAGCTATATACAAGCTCTATTTCTATCTTTATGCTTTAGGCATCAAAATTCATATTTAAATATGGATAAGCAATGAAAAGCATGTCTAAATGAATTAAAATTTAATTGAGATTTTAATTAACAATAAAAATCTTCCACAAAATAAAAATGAAAACAATCAAAATGTTGATGAAGACAGGAATGACTAAATAAGCTAGTGTTATTAATAAGGAAGGTTTTACCAACAAAAATTTTAAAATAGTAAGATAGCCTAACACAGGATTTTTCCAAATTATATGATAAAATTAAAGAAGCAAGTTGCATATATATATATTAATTATCTTAATTATAATTATTATATTAATTATATATATATATATAAAATCATGCAATTTCTATTAATTTCTTTTAATTCTAATTAATTTTATTAACAAGCATCACATAAAACAATCCTATAGAGCAGGGTTTAGCAAACTATAGCCAATAGGCCCTATCCAGTTTGCAGCTTTTTTTTTTTTTTTTGGTAAATAATTTTGTAGCATGCTATGCCTTTTCATTTACATGTTGTCTATAGCCTCTTTCATCCTGCAGTGGCAGTTGAGTGATTATGATAGAGACTACATATCCTGCTAACAGTGCTTCAGTGTGCACGTATAAGCATTTCCTTGCAGCAGATATCAGCCTCTGGAAAAGCACCTGTCCCATAGGATGATCTCAATAAATGTTTAATGACTAAATGAATTATTGGTACTAACACTGATTTATTGTAAGTTACCTTTAAACAAGGCAAACTCTGACCTGCGTTGGTATTGGCAGACACTAAGGGTACACTTCTAGCAGTCATTTAAATCTAGCCTATTATTACTTGTTATTTAAATCTTTTCACGTTGGGGGATCCCTGGGTGGCGCAGCGGTTTGGCGCCTGCCTTTGGCCCAGGGCGCGATCCTGGAGACCCGGGATCGAGTCCCACGTCGGGCCCCTCTCTCTCTCTGTGTGTGTGTGACTATCATAAAAAAAAATATTTTTTCACATTGGGAAAAAAAATATTTTTTCACATTGGGAAAAAAAACTAGAAATTATTTTTTAAGACTCTTATTGTAAAAATAAAGAGCCATGTAGTTTAAAAATATGACCTATTTTACTGAGGTACTATCGTGTGATCTATTGGCTAACCACATAAGCTCTGAAGCCAAACCCCTAGATTCAGATACTGGACCCACGATTTACTAGAAAAGTATAATTAATATATCAGTTTTCAGTTTCATTATCTGAATTTACCACAGGATTTCCATGAAAATTAATAGACAATACATATAATACATATGTACTTAGAAGAGTCTGGCCTTCTTTGGCTCAAGGCGTGATCCCCAGCCAGGGATTAAGTCCTGCATCAGGCTTCCTGCATGGAGCTGCTTCCCCCTCTGCCTTGTGCCTCTGTCTCTCTATGTGTCTCTCATGAATAAATAAATAAAATCTTAAAAAAAAAAAAGAAGAGTCTAGCCTAGAGCACATACTCAGTAATATCATTGTGATGGTAATGATCTTGGAGCCATCAATTGTATTGCTTTCAAAAATGGAAAGAGAAAATTGAAATAATGTTTGATGGCCAAAAAATAAATAAGTGCAATAAACTTATTTGTAAGATTCAGTTTTAATTATTCAAATGATATATAAATAATTTCACTCTTTTAATTGATATAAAAGAGAGGAATTATTTGTAATTACCTCCCAGCACAAGTTATCAAACTTATCTAAGGGCATATTCTGTTTTAGGAAAGAAAAACTAAAACAACCAACGTTCAAAGGAGCCAGATGATTCTCTTTATTTCTTTAAACTTGTCCACAAAATCAGTGGAGAATGTGGCAGATGGTAGTCATTAGTGATTGATGGGATCTTTGCTTGAAACTTAGAAATATTTAAAGTGGAAGGGAGATAATCTTTATTATATAGAAAAAGTGCTCCTCAACATCATTATTTTATCAATATAATGCTCATCATAGAAAAACAGTATATTTCATGAATCATTCCCAAGTTTTCAAAGTTAGAATTGAGTTTGTAATTGTAAAATAAATCTTATAACACTTTCCTCTGATTGACTTTCCTAGGTCTTGGTTATGACATACTTATAACTTGAGGAATCATCTCAAACAAAAACAGTTGGACACAGTGTATTTTAATCTACTTTGTTTTCTTGTGTGTATATGTATCCACTTTCTTACAAATGTTCTTACCTTTTATTTCATCCAGAAATTTTTAAAGATAGCACAATTATACCGTCTTACTTTGTTCCTCCTGAAGTTTTACCATTTATCTTCTTCCTGCTTGTTTATTTATTTTTCCTTTTAGAAAGTCGTCTGCATCAACTGAGGAAATTTAGTTTTTCTAAAACCTTTCCACATAGTCTTTATTATAGTAGGATTTATTTTCCCCTGTGAGAGTTGGGCTTAATGTTAAAAAAAAGTCCTTTGGAATGATTAGATTTATGTTAAATAGTACTTATTTTGAACTGAGATAATGTTCATGTCATTACACTAATATCCACATGACTAATAACCAATGTTTTGAGACACTGTGGTCTGACTAGCGAATCTGTATCTGAACAGAGTTTAAATTTCAGTGTCTGAATGATTGTGAACTTCTAAGCACAGTGTATTGTACAATATGGCAAATATATGTGCCTTTAAAATAGACATGTGCTTTTTAATTCTCAAATTAACATTTAAAAATAAGTCCTCCATTTTGAATCATACAAGTTTATAGATTATGAGAAGGAAGGAGGAAAAGCATAATGCATAATAAAGATTAATAGAATTTGACATTGTTTGGCAAGAATGAAAATATAAGAATTGTATAGTATTAGAAATACTAGATATTGTGTGGTAAATAATTAATTTTACCCAAATTGAGGTCTTGTCTTTACTTGTATCCACCTCCTGGAAGATGATCTATAAACCCTTGGAATGTTATGACAAACAAGAGTATCTTTGTTCACCTGGGTTCTTTGTGCCACATTAGATAGTCTAATAGTATGATTTAGGCTGGGGGCTGGAGACTGAGGTCAAACGTGGGTGACAAACCATGTTTAAGAGAACAAGACTGAATAGAAGTCTGGACTCCCAAGTTTCTGATGTAATTGACTAGTTGGGAATTTTTATATGCACTGTCACACAGATGAGAAATTAGCACTGTCCATAACCCTAATGGGGAAAGGACAATTGAAAGCTTCACATGTGGAACTTTACTGGATTCTTCCCCAAACATCTCTTTCACTGGCTTATATTAGTCTGTGTTCTTCTGCTGTAATAGAGTGTAACCATGAGTACAACAGCTCTCTGTGACCTCCGTGAATCTGTAGTTATCAAAAAGGACAAGGTCTTGAGGATCCTCAGACTTACAGTTGGTGTCAGAAGTGAGGGTTGTTTAGTGACTGTTCTCTAACTTTACAGATTCTTGTGTGTGTGTGTGATTTCTGCCTTTTTGTCACTGTTTAGAACCACAGGGCAGCACTGAAGTTCAATGCATAATATGCTTTTGTGTGTGTGTGTGTGTGTGTGTGTGTGTGTGTGTGTGTGTGCTATTGGAGATATACATATTTATTGATGATCTGTTATCTTGGTAACCTCTATTTAGTATGCCTCAATATGTTATCAAACATAATACTTAAAGTTGTTTTGTTTTTTTCTCTTATAAAATAATTTAAAATTAAAGACTTGGTTTATTTATAAATGCATGAATTGTATTTATAAAATTTAAGCAGTATGTAAGTGTGAAGACCTCCTTTTTCACAATGTGTTTTAGTTTTCTTAATGATTGTTAATTTATCAAAATACCCTTTTCCATATATTTGATTCAAGGAAAAATTTTATTTAACCTTCTGTGTTGACTGTTTTCATATTTCATAGCAAGTATTTAGAAATAAAAGTGCATTGCTTTCTTCCCATTGACCAGATTTTCCTTTCATTGGCAAATAACATGCTTAAAAATAAAAGCTCCTCATTGTTAAAAGGACCAACTTCATGCTAAGTAGATTTTATTCCCTCACATTAGGCTTTTGGCAACTAAAACAAACACTTCATTGATTTTATGTAATCCTCTCCCAGATAAGAAAACAATGAGCAAATGACAATGAAAGTAGTCTTAAAAGTTAGTTTTCTAATAAGAAATAAAGGTAGTATAACTAGGTTTATTTGTTATGAACTAATCCATTTTTAGACTTAAAAGGTTTTCTTGAATAATTAAAAATTTGCATTACTTTAAAAGTAATGCATTAAAAAATAAAGTTTTTTATATTGTGCTTCTCTGAATTTAGTATCTAAAATAGGTCAGCCAGTTGTACTTCAACTGTGTGTGTGTGTGTGTGTGTGTGTGTGTGTGTGTGTTAGGTTTCTGTGGCTATTACAAATTACCACTTTGTGGGGCACCTCCGTGACTCAGTCAGTTAAGCATCTGACTTTAGCTCAGGTCACAATCTCAGAGTCCTGATGTGGACCTCCACCTTGAGCCCTGCATCCACCCCCACCTCTGGTTGAGCCCCAAGTCAGGCTCTACACTCAGTGGGGAGTCTTCTTCTCCCTCTCCCTTTTCTCCTCCCCCTGCTCATACTCTCTAGCTCTCTCTCAAAAGAATCTTAAAAAAAAAACAAATTACTACTAACGTGGTGGCTTAAACAAATTATCTCACCATTCTAAAGGCCAGGAATCTTGAAATGCCACCCTCCCTCCAAAGATACTAAAGGAGAAACCATTCCTCATCTTTTCCAGCATCTAGTAGCTGTATCACTCTAGTCTTTGCCTCCACAGATAGATACATTACCTTCTCCTCTTTGTATATGTAAATTCTCCCTTTGCCTCCCTCTTACAAAAGCACACGTGATTGCATTTAGAGCTCACCCAAATAACCCAGGCCATTTTACTACCTCAGGATCCTTAAATTCACCATATAGATCCCTTTTTCCATATAAAGTAACATTCAGTGATTTCAGGGATTAGGCCATGAGTTTCATTTGGGGACGAGGTACATTCTCAGCCAAATGTGGTATATATCCTTATAACTTTTTGTGTTATTTGGAATGCCAAATCTATATTAAACTGATAGTATTAAGCATTCTCTACATGTCTATTAGGTGATAAAGTTCTTTTAAATTATAACTCTACTTTGTACTTATTACGTTGTTAAGTGTTCTATATGAACAAAAATATTTCAAGTGTAAAGTAAATAAAATATAAATTTTATTAAGGATATTTTAGATCTATTCATAGAGATAGATAGATGGATGGATAGATCCCCATTATTCAAGGAAGGAGTGGGATACCCGGGTGGCTCAGTGGTTTGGTGCCTGCCTTCGGCCCAAGGCATGATCCTGGAGTCCTGCAATTGAGTCCCGCATCGAGCTCTTTGCATGGAGCCTGCTTCTTCCTCTGCCTGTGTCTCTGCCTCTCTCTCTCTCTCTCTCATGAATAAATGAATAAAATATTTTTAAAAAAAGGAAGGAAAAGCAAAGACCTTGCTAACATTTTCCGTAAAAATCCTAAGTAACATTTAGAAGAAATAATAGCTTTTCATTATAAAAAATGATCTGAATTTTATCAAGTATTCTTTTATCTCAACAAAATTTCTTTCTTCCTGTCCCTAGGCTTACTTTAGAAATATTAAAATTAATCTAACTTTTGGTCCTTCCAATTACCTTTGCAGAATTAAATGATCAAATTGAATACCCTGTGGTAAAGTCTTAATTGTGTGCTAATGTATGACTTTAAAAGCATTACAAGAACATGCATATTAATTTATTCTTATATTCCTACATACAGAAGAATCTCTACCAATCATATACAAAAGTCAAAATGTACTCAAAAAGTTGGGCAGCCCAGGTGGCTCAGCAGTTTAGTGCCGCCTTCAATCCAGGGCGTGATCTGGAGACCCAGGATCAAGTCCCATTTTGGGCTCCCTGAATGGAGCCTGCTTCTCCCTCTGCCTGTGTGTGCCTCTCTCTCACTCTCTCTCAGTGTCTCTATGAATAAATAAATAAAATCTTAAAAAAATATGTACTCAAAAAGAATACATTTTACATAAGAGAAAGGAGATTTATTTTCTATCAATAAGGACTGAGCTTTTTATTGTTTTGAGATTATAGCCTCATGGTTGAAAATGTATAAATTTTTGTTTGTATAACTCATTATGTGTGAGACTAAAAAATGATCACTCTGTAATAAAAGTGCAATGAAAAATTGAGAACAATGAAGAATAAGGTTATATGAAAAAAAAGTAATATTATATGGATTGCCTTTTATCAATTTACTTCTCTATATGGCAGACTAAAATGCTGGCTAGGTTTTCATATGAAGATATTGTAAATATTTATAAATCTATAATGGTAACTGGCATGAATGCTTAAGTGAGAAAATGTCTCCTCCCTGAGTGTGCTGATTTAATTGTTGGTGTGCAGCAGAATTGTCTTAGAGAGTGGCTGTGCCTCTTAGTACTTAGCTGAAATACTAAACATAAAAAGTGACTTTGTAACCTTTCCTTGTCAGCCATCATGTGGATTTGTTAAGAAATTTTCTGTGTCTAGTTATGAGAGAAAATGCTTTTGCTAGTGGCCATTTTGAATGATATGCTAAGAAATATAACTTAAGATCTAGATACTTCTGCTCATCAAATCTTCCTGTGCAAAAATATATCAGGTTAGTGTAGAGTTGTTTAAAAAATCAAAATTCATGTGAAGCATTAGAAACACTGTCTAAATGAAATTATAATGGAAAAACAGAGAAAGAGAAGAAAAAACAATTTGACAAGTTTGTGAGGAAAATTCATTTTATATTCCTATCTTCCTATTTTTCTTGCAAAATCCTTGCTCTAAAGGATGAGTTAATAAAATTATCTATAAAGGATTTCCAATTCCAGTATCATAAATGTCCATATAACAACTATATTCTAGATCAAACACACTTTTTGATGTTCTGTTCATTTTTTTTTAAATAGGGGAAAAAATCACCAAATACTCCTGTTACAATAAACTGTGGAAAAATTGAAGGCAAACCAAATGAGGAAAGGAAAGATTATGTATTCAGAACTTAATATAGCAAGGAAGTCAGCCACCATCACTTATATTTTGGTAGACACTCAAAGGTAAGCAAGTGAGTGGAAAAGCTTTACAGTGAGGGGAAAAGGATAGTTTATGTGTGCCCTAATCAGAGGCTGTTTGCATGGAGGGAGCTATAAGCAGGCTAACTAGAAGTGGGCTACTTTATGTGATTAATTGGAAATACATATATTGTTTTTTCTGCTTGGTTCAAATTTGAAAATGCTGACAAAAATTAGAGAAGTGCCAGTTATTAATCAAGTCCTAGCCATTTGGGTCCAGTTATTATGAAAGCTATTATTTGCTTTCCTGAATTATCATCAGAAATAGCATTCTGGCTTGTTGCAAGTCTAATTTACAGCAGTCTGGCTTCCTGAATTGTTTGTTATAGATAAAGAAGTGGTTTCCTGGGCAAATTGCTGCAGATTATGGGTCAGAGTTCTATTTTTATATATGATCTAGCCATTGTTTGTATGATCTCTCAAAATAAGTAAAATAAACCATGGTCAGGCTCATGGTGAGTTAGGGCTGGGTCTAAAGGCCAGGAAATGGGCCTTGGTGGTCCCTTAAGCTTCATCAATTGGGAGGTTGGGCCATAGATGCAGGAACTGAGGGCATCAGAGACCTGGCCTAAATCAGCTAGTAGTTGGAAAAATAGGGGTTGCCCTAGGGCTGGATACCACTTGGGCATTGTGAAATTCTGACCCCAAATCCTCAAATTTACAGAAATGGTCCTAGATTGGAAGTACCTTCAAACTGCTAGCAGGATAGTAAAACAAAACAAAACAAAGCAAAACAAAACAAACACAAACACACACACACACACACACACACACACACAAAAAGCTATCCCTATTCCAAATTATTCCCATAGTACCCCCTTAAAATAAGACTGAGAAATAAGCTCAACAGAACAGATTATCAAACAATATGAGGTAAATCACGATGACAAGAGTTAATAGAATCCAAAGTCATAAATCCCCCAGGGACTACAGAAATTGCAATAATTGTATTAAAAATGTAGAATATCTATACATACAATTTTTCAAAAATCCAAGATTAACTAAAACATAAAGAGATGTCAAGAAACTATCAAAACAAACACAGGAAAACTATTACTTCCTGAAATTAAAAGTATCATTGTAGAATAAGTATAATAATAAATTCCCAAATTAAACACAGTTAGAAGGAGAATTAGTGAATAGGAAAATATATGAAATAGATTATCAAGAAACATGCAGGATAGAGTGAGAATGCCTGAATGCATCTCAAGGGAGTCCAATAAAAGCAAAGAACTAATGGATAAATTCCAAGATAAATTTCTAGATTGAAGACAAGAATGGTTCCATATATACTAAAAGCACAATTTGTACCAATCAGAAAAGTAAAAAATAAACAAATAAATAAATAATTAAATAATAAATAAATAAAATTCATTCTAGAATGACACTTTCCTCCTAAAGACAAAAAAATACCTTAAGGAAACTAGAAAAAAATACATATAAATTATAAATGAATAGCATTGAGATTAATAGAATAACATAAATGCTGAAATCACTGAATTGCTTTATTTTTCCAAATTACTTTGATTAGAATCATAGTATTTTTATGTCTATTTTTGGCATTTTAAATTTATCTCATGCATTAGAGTAGTTCTAGGATTTTTAAGTAACATATTTTTTATAGATAATCACATTGTTTTGAAGAGCTGGACATACATTGTATAATATAGATGTAGCCCATAAATTTCCTTTGAATTTGAAGCACAAGTTTCCTTATTTGCCTTTTAAGTGGAATGTGTAGTTCTATGTGAAGTTTTGAAATTTTACAACTGTGAGGTGGATAAAGAATTATTTCCCGTTACATTTAAACCTATGATAATTGTTGCTAGAATCTTGCCTTGCTTCTTTGCCCTTTTCATTGTTGTTGCTGCTGCTGTTGTTGTTGTTGTTACTCTCTATTTCTTTCCTTCTAAATTTTTTGAATCGGCTTCCTTTCTGTAATTACGTATTAGACCATTATATATATAATGGAATATTATTCATTCATAAAAGAATGAAATCTTGGCATTCGCAACAACATGGATGAAGCTAAAGAGTATGCTTCTTAGTGAAGTAAGTCAGAGAAAGACAAATACCATATGATTTCACTCCTAGGTGGAATTTAAGAACTAAAACAGATGATCATAGGGGAAGGGGAAGGAAAAATAAACTAAAATAAAAACAGAGAGGGAAACAAACCATAAGAGACTCTTTATAGGGAACAAACTGAGGGTTGCTGGAAGGGAAGTGGGTGGGTGGGAGATAAGTAAATGGGTGATGGGCATTAAGGAGGGCTCTTGTAATGAGCACTAGGTGTTATATGCAAAGTGATGATCGCAAAATTCTAACCCTAAAACTAATACTACACTGTATTTTAACTAACTTGAATTTTATAAAATCCTGAAAGAAAAAAAATTGTACTGGATGTGTTTTATTTATTTTTTTAAAATATTTTATTTATTTATTCATGATAGACATAGAGAGAGAGACAGAGACAGAGACACAGGCAAAGGGAGAAGCAGGCTCCATGCCAGGAGCCTGACATGGGACTCGATCCTGGGACTCCAGGATCATACCCTGGACCAAAGGCAGGTGCCAAACTGCTGAGCCACCCAAGGATCCCCTGGATTCGTTTTAAAGTGCTATTTAGTAGATACTGGATTTTTACTGAATTATCGTATTTTATTAATCCCTTTTAAAAGAAGTAATCATATTCTCTGATAGTTTTGTTCTCTAAGATAACAGTTGCAGTTAGTAGAAATGAGCTCAAATCAGAATTTTCAGCTTCAGTCTTACATTCAAACTGTGGATATATCTAAAGCACTTGACATATGAAAACTTATTTTTAATCTATTTCACCTTTTATTTTTTTTCAATCTTCCTTCTTAGATGCAGTAAATCAAACTACCCCTAAATATATAATAATACCAGATTAATCTTTATATATAGGTATTTATGTTAGGTATATTTAAGTTATATACATAACTTAAAATAGTTACCATTCACACCACTATTTACTAAGCACCTAATATGTGAAAGCCACTGTGACAAATGTTTTACATGCACTATGTCAAGCAAACAGACAATCCTCTGAGACCAGTATTAACAAAGAGCTCTGTTTTGTACTTGAGGGAACTAAAGTTTAAAAGCTTTAGGGGTCAGAGATCTACCACATACAATAACTAGCATTTCATAAAATGTTTCCAACTGGTAAGCAACAAAACATTACCATTTCTTCTTTTCAATTTATTTCCACATCATAACCCATAAAATAAAAGTATATATTATATTTTTATTGTGGTAAAATAATTAGATTTTAAATGTCACAGAGATTGTGTTTATATTCTCTCATTTAGCTTCAGTTGCTATCACACGTCTGCCACATAGTAGGTGATGTAACTCTATTCTTTAAAATCTTCACTATATGCTAGTGATTCCATGAATGTTGTGTACTGGCCAATGGCTGGTAATAGCTCTAAGGTACACGACTGTCCATTTAAAACTAGTTCTAAGACGTTCTGTTCAATGGGCGGCTTTTAAGTAAATCACTGCAATTTTCAACTATAATTGTGAACAGAAAAAAAACATATCTGCAAAATTAATTTGTGTAGCTTCTTATAAGCATCAGAAGGATTTAAAGCAGAATTCTATGATTGTGTTTACTTAACAGTGCTTTCCACTGGCAACATGTATTTCTGGGGCAAAGGATCAGAACATTGAACATTCTAACAAATAAAACAATTTGAAGTGAAAGAGGTAAAGAGACCTAAGCTGCCTTACCTATATCCCTCAAATTTGGAAGACTTAAGTGTTTTTTGAAATAAAGAAATACCCCTTTAGGTCTTTCCTTTGAATTTGAAACACAAGTTTTGTTATTTGCCTTTTGAATGTAATGTATAGGTAGGTCTATGTGAGGTCTTGAAATTTAACAACTGTGAGGTGGAAAAAGAATTATTTCCTGTACCTTTATTTTTTTTTAAGCAGATTTTAATTCTTTTTTAATTTTTATTTATTTATTTATGATAGTCACAGAGAGAGAGAGAAACGCAGAGACATAGGCAGAGGGAGAAGCAGGCTCCATGCACCGGGAGCCCGATGTGGGATTCGATCCTGGGTCTCCAGGATCGCGCCCTGGGCCAAAGGCAGGCGCCAAACCGCTGCGCCACCCAGGGATCCCTTTCCTGTACCTTTAAACGTATGATAGTTATTTCTAGAACCTTGCTTTGCTTCTTTGCCCTTTTTGTTGTTGTTGTTACTCTCTATTACTTTCCTTCTAATTTTTTTTTTTGAATTGGCTTCCTTTCTGTAATCACATATGATGCCTTCTTTTCGTTTGTTTGTATGTGTGTCCATGTGTTCGTTCTTCCCATGGCTCATCTATTCTTTGTCTTCCTCTTATTATTTGCTCTTTCTTTTTCTCTTCGGGTTTTCTTGGTGTATTAGTTTCCTATTGCTGCTTTTCAAGCACAAAAATGGTAGAAATTTAATTGTTCTTCTCTCATTCTCCAAAGGCTATTTTACTCAAATGTACAAATGGCACAACTTCAAGTGTAAATATGGTGTCTTTAAGGAAAATGCAAAAGCTTCAATTGTACTCTATAATTTTTCTCATATTGTAAATGCAGTAATATAATATTACAAATGCAGTAATATAATATTACAAATATAATATTTGACCATTTGGTTTATGGAAAGGTTTAAATAATGTCTGAAATTAATATTTCATTGATGCATAGGTTTTGCTGATTTAACCTGTCTTCTTGGGCAGAAGTGCTACATGTTTTCTCATGTCTACATCTTACATCCCAGTTACTTCTATGGGATATTTACTACCATTTTAGGTCATTTACAGCTGTGCTAAGAACAGGCCTCATTTTGAAATGAAGAGGTGTCCTCCCTATTTTTCTTCAGGAAATATTCCAAAGAAATATTTGAAACTTCACATTATTTATCTCAGTTCTTTTGGGAAGACCATGACTAGTTTAATAAGCAGTTTTTCTTTATGTTAAATAGGATTGTCAAGTCTTTCAGCACAATTCATTTTTCCTAAAGAACCAATTTTATTTTGCAGTAATGAATGGATATAATATCCCCAAACAAGATTAAGACCTCTTTGTGCCAAACTGAGGATCAGGCGATTTTTCTTTGGCTTGTATTCTTTTCTATATCTTTTTTTGTTTTTAGATTTTATTTATTTATTCATGAGAGACACAGAGAGAAAGGCAGAGACACAGTCAGAGAGAGGAGAAGCAGATTCCTTGTAGGGAGCCCGATGTGGGACTCGATCCCAGGACTCTAAGATCATGCTCTGGTCCAAAGGCAGATGCTCAACCACTGAGCCACCCAGGCGTCCCTGTTTTCTATATCTTTTTGCCTTTTTTCTTCCCTCAGTAAATGCGGCAATTTTTAATTGTAGAAACATCAGTATTTCTTAAAGATATGTGTTGTATTGCTTCCATTTTTTAGAGAAAAACAAAGATGCTTTTGATAGGATTTATTCATCTAGAGCTCTGAGTAAAGTTTGTGCATAAATACGAACAGCCTAATATATTTCATAAAGGGGCTACTATGTTAACATTTTGACTTAGATATTTCCATTGAAGTTTTATAATTTTCTTTTTATGTGGTTTTAAAATAAAATCCTTTTTTTATGCAAAAAACAAGGAATGGGCTAGAATTAAATTTAGTGTTTTCAACATTTCTAGCACTTGATGGGGAGAAGTTTATTTCATGGAGACAAGGAATCAGGGGAAAATTTCTAAATAATTTCCAAACTTGTCTTTTTAACTTAGAGTTCAGAAGTTCCCAACTTCATCTAACAGCAAAATGACTTTTATTCACCTCTATTCCTATAGATAATAGTCAAGTAGTCAGAATACTAGCTAGATT
Source organism: Nyctereutes procyonoides (assembly GCF_905146905.1). Taxonomy (NCBI): domain Eukaryota; kingdom Metazoa; phylum Chordata; class Mammalia; order Carnivora; family Canidae; genus Nyctereutes; species Nyctereutes procyonoides. Next base: position 31,179,764 of record NW_026575160.1, on the reverse strand, counting down.
AAATTAGAAAAGTGCTACTCCTAGGTAAGCCCTGGGTTCCACAAACAATCCTGAGAAGACAATTTGATTGTGCTAGTACAGTCACATAGTATGTCTGAATTTGGGAATATCCCATGTGCTAATTTGTGCCAGATAATTTTGAAAAGAGATTTGGGAAGAGCAGGCTTTTTACCTTACTAGGCAATTTAAAATTAACTCCCAATTTTACTACCTAATAACTATGTGAAAACCACTGGTCTTCGATGTCTCTCAGATCATAAAATACTGACTTAGATATCTAGGAGAATGATATAACATAGAATAACAGCTTTCTACCATCTTTCCCCAAAGAACACCAATTTTAACAATCACCTGTGGATAAGAGTGCCTTTGTGGAAGTCTGGGAGTCCAGTAGAGAAGTCCCAGCACACCACTGGAGAAAAAAGAAAAAGAAATACAAGATTGGAGACATTGAAGATGCTAAGATTACCAGCATCACCCCTCCCCAAGACATCATAGACCAATGACAAGAGAGATCCCTGGCAATAATTTCTCCCACAAGATAAAGTGAGAGTTCTTGAGTGGGTGTCTAGCTTCCTTAATCATGCAGGATGATGCCAGAAAGACCCACTTCTTTTTCACCCCAGTGAAATACAGTGTTCATACAGAACACTGAGATCTGCTGCACAAATAAGGGTTGGTAAAGGTTTGGGAAAACAGCAGCCAAGATTGTTGGAGGGCATCAGATGGATTTGGACCCTCTTAACTACTTTGTAGATGTCCATCAGAAAACCTTTTCAGGAGCCACTGAAAAGCTTGTTTATGGATTCCCCCAATTGGCCATGGACCCTGCCAACATTTTTTATGCCTCATTCACATACTGCCCCCCCTCACCTAATGGCTAGCTCCCTGTGCACACCTCCAAAAGTGATAAAAGAAAGCCTTTACAAATGACTAGTGAGCATGAGCAGAAAGTCAATTAGACTTGATTAGGACAAAGCACACAAACTTTTCAGTACCACCTAGGGGAAACAAATGAGGCTTTCAGCAATGGCATGATTTTGCAGGATTGACAGAAGGCACACAAGAATACTTCCCCAAGAGTAAATTTAAAAAATGTAGGGCAGGCAAATCCATAGCAAAGGTCTGAGGAGGCCTAAGGACCTAACAGGACTGATAGAAGGTAATCCCTCCCAGGCCAGTCAGTAAAGACTGGAGAAGGTGACTGATTCTTCAGATGGGAAGACAGCAATGCAAAATTTCAGGGAATAAGAAAAATCAAGAACATACGACACCACTAAAGAACCACAGTAATTTTCCAGTAACTGACCTCAAAAAAAATGGAGATCTGTGACATTCCTGGTAATGACTCAAAATAGTTCTTTTGGGAAATTCAGTGAACTACAAGAAAACACGCAAAAAAAAAAAGTGACAAAATTAGGAAAACAGTACATGAACAAAACAAAGTATAACACAGAGACAGAAATCATAAAAAACTAAAAAGATTCTAGAGCTGAAGAATACAATGAATGAAATGAAAAAATGCAGTAGAGCATAGTAACAACAAACTTCATCAGTTAGAAGGAAGAATCTGTGTAGTAGAAGATATTTGAAGGTGATTTGAAATTGTCCAGTCTGAGGGGAAGAGAGGAAAAAGAAGAAATAAGAGTTACAAACCCAAGTGAATTATGAGATGCCATTAAGAATAATAATTTACACATTATTGGAGTCACCGAAGGAGAAGAGAGGGAGAAAAGGCAAAAAGGTTATTGAAAGAAATAATGGCTGAGAAATTCTGAAATTTAGGAAGACCTTTGAATATTCAAGTTTATAAAGCTTGCAAGGCCCCTCAGACTTTCAATCCAAAAAGATATCTCCAAGACATGTTGTAATAAAAATTTCTAAAATCAAAGACAGATTTTTAAATCAGGAGGAGAAAATTATTCACATGCAAGAGAACCCTCATTCCTCTATCAGCAAATCTCTCATCAGAAACCTTGCAGGCCAAGAGAGAATTCAATGATATATTCAAAGCACTAAAATCAAAAAACTGCCAACCACATATACTTTACCTGGCAAAGTTATTTTTTTCAGAAATGAAGAGATAAAGACATTCCCTGACAAACAAAAGCTGAGGGAATTCATCACCACTAGACTTGCCTTAAAAATTGCTGAAAGGAGTTATTCAAGCTGAAATGAAGACACTAATTAACAACATAAAAACATATTAAAGTATAAAATACACTGGTAAATAAGTATATTCAAATTCAGAATACTCTAATACTGCAATGGTGTATTAATCACTTAAACTGTAGTGTAAAGGTAAAATGACAAAGTATAGCATAACTATAACTAAAATTATTTGTTAACATATACATAATAACATGTAAATGTAGACATCATAAACACAAAACGTAGAAGGGGAGTAAAAGTTTAGAGGCTTTGTATGCAAATGACATTAAGTTGTTACCAACTTAGATTTATATCAGTAAGACATTTTATGTAAGCCTCATGGTAACTACAAAGCAAAAACCTACAGAGATATACAAAATACAAAGAAAAGGGGATCAAAGAACAGTTACAGAAAATTATCAATTCACAGAGGATGACAGCAACAGAGGAAGAAAGGAACAAGAGAACCACAGAACAGCCAGAAAATAATTAATAAGGTAGCATTAGTTACTCCTTACCTAAATAATTACTTTAAATGTAAAAAGATTAAATGCTTTTAATTTAAGAAGCCAGAGTGGCTGAAGAGATTTTGAAAAATCTTTATATTGCCTAAAAGATTTTCACGTAACCTTTAAGATCACACATAGGCTCAAAATAAAGGGATGGGAAAAAATATTCCATGCAACTGGAAACTAAAAGATATTAAAGGTAGATACAGTTAAATCAGAGAAAATTGACCCTAAGCCAAAGACTGTCACAAAAACCAAGGTCATTATATAATGATAAAGGGATCAATTAATCAAAATAATGTAACAATTACAAATATATATGCACCCAAAATTGGAGGACCTAAGTATATTAAGAATACACTAAGAGATCTGAACGGAAAATAGAGTATAATACAAGAATAGCAGGGGACTTCAGTATCCCCACTTTCAACAATGGACCAATCCTCCAGACAGAAAATCCACCAAGAAATACTGGACTTGGGGCAGCCCAGGTAGCTCGGTGGTTTAGCGCTGCCTTCAGCCCAGGGCCTGATCCTGGAGACCTGGGATCGAGTCCCACATCAGGCTCCCTGCATGGAGCCTGCTTCTCCCTCTGCCTGTGTCTCTGCCTCTCTCTCTCTCTCTCTCTCTCTCTCTCTCTCTCTCTCTCTCTCTCGAAGAAGAAGAAGAAGGAAGAAGAAGAAGAGAAATAAATAAAATCTTAAAAAAAATACTGGACTTGAACTATACTTTAGATCAAATTTACCTGAAAGACATATACAAAACATACCATTCACAGCAGCAGAATATACATTCTTCTCAAGTGTATGGGAATATTCTCCAGAATAGCTAAAACAAGTCTTGGCAAATTGGAGAAGATTGAAATTATACCAAATATCTTTTCTGACCAAAATGGAATCAAAGTAGAAAGGAATAACAGTAGAAAACTTGGAAAATTCATGAATATGTGGAGCACACCACTGGATCAGAGAATAAATAAAAGAGAAATCAAAGAATATCTTAAAACAATGGAAAATGGAAACACAACATACCAAAACTTATGGAATGCAGCTAAAGCAGTCCTAAGAGGAATCAAATGGAGGTATTTATAGTGATAAATATATAGTGATAAATACATTAAGAAAAAAGAAATCTCAAATAAACAACCTCATTTTGTTTAGTTGAAACTGAAAAAAGAACAAAGTAATCCCAACGTTAGCAGAAAGAAGAAAATAACAAAGATCAAAGCAGAAATAAATGAAATAGAGACAAGAAAAACAATTGAAAAGATAAATGAAACTAAGAGTGTTTTTTTTTTTTTTAAACACAACAAAGTTGACAAAATGTTGACTAGGAGAGAGAGAAGATGCACAAAAATCAGAAATGAGGGACACCTGGGTGGCTCAGCAGTTGAGCATCTGCCTTCAGCTCAGGGCGTGATCCCAGGTCCAAGGATGGAGTCTCGTATCAGGCTCCCTGAGAGGAGTCTGCTTCTCCCGCTGCCTGTGTCTCTGCCTCTCTTTCTGTGTCTTTCATGAATAAATAAATAAAAATCTTTTTTAAAAAAATCAGAAGTGAAAGAGGAGGTACATCAACTGACATTACAGAAATGCAAAAGATCATAAGAGACAGTTCTAAATAATTGTATGCCGACAAACTACAACTTAGAAGAAATGAATGAATTCCTAGAAACATGCACCCTACCAAGACTGAATCATGAAAAATAGAAAATCTGAACAGAACAATGATGAATCAGCAGATTGAGTCAGTACTCAAACACCTCCCAAGGAAAAATAAAAAAAGCTCTAGACTCTAGACAGCTCCATGGATGAATTCTATCAAATATTTAAAGAAAAATTACTAACAGTTGTCAAACTGTTCCAAAAAAAAAAGAAGAGAGAATACTCCCAAACTCATCCTACAAGGCCTACATTATCCTGATAGAAACGCTAGGTAAAGACCCTACAAGAAAGGAAAACAATGGCCAATATTATTAATATTGAAAAATTCTGCAAATATCAGCTAATTGAACTCAGCAAGATCATACACCATGGCTAAATGCGATTCATCCCTGGGATGCCAGGATGTTTCAAAATCTGCAAATCAATAAATTTGATATGCCACATTAATATAATGAAATATAAGTATATGATTATCTCAATAGATGCAGAAAAGACATTTGACAAATTCAGCATTCTTTCATAAATACTCTCAATAAATAGGGTATAAAAGGACCATATTTCAAAATAATAAAGGTCACATGTGACAAGCCCACAGCCAACGCCATACTCAGTGGTAAAAGGCTGAAAACTTTTCCTCTGAAACAGAAGCAAGACAATCGTGTTCACTCTTGCTACTTCTACTCAACATAACAGTGGAAGTCCTAACCAGAACAATTAGGAAAGAAAAAGAACAGGCTTCCAAGTCAGAAAGGAAGAAGTATAACCGTCTCTGCACATAACGTGGTTCTATGTAGAAATTCTAAATATCCCACCAAAAAAACTGTTAGAACTAATAATTTCAGTAGTCATAGAATACATATTCACATATAGAAATCATGTGTGGTTTCATATACTAATGAATACATTAACAACAAACTATTTTGAAAAAAAAGTAAAATAATTCCACTTACAGTAGTGTCTAAAACAAATACAAATGACAAGACTAATTATGACTGGGTAATTTTACACTGTATATCAACTACACTTCACTAAAATAAAATTACAGAAAAATTAAAAAAAAAAAAAGGGATCCCTGGGTGGCGCAGCTGTTTAGCGCCTGCCTTTGGCCCAGGGCGTGATCCTGGAGACCCAGGATCGAATCCCATGTTGGGATCCCGGTGCATGGAGCCTGCTTCTCCCTCTGCCTGTGTCTCTGCCTCTCTCTCTCTCTGACTATCATAAATAAATAAAAATTTAAAAAAAAATAAATAAAATAAAATTACAGAAATACCCAATAAGATACGTAGGAATAAATATAACCAAGATTGTGAAAGATCTATATACTGAAATCTATAAAACACTGATGCAATTCAAAGTACAAATAAATTAATGATTATTATGCTTCTATAATAACCATATGTTCATTTTTATTTGTATCTTGTTAATGACTATGTTTTCATATAATGGCTAGGGATCTTCTACTTAGTCGTTTTCATGAACAAAGTTCTCATTGTTAGTGTATAGAAATGCCACTGACTTCTGAGCATTAACACTGCCGAATTGCTGTATGAGTTCTAGCAATCTTGCGGTGGAGGCTTTTGGGTTTTCTATGTAGAGTATCATGTCATCGGCGAAGAGGGAGAGTTTGACTTCTTCTTTGCCAATTTGAATGCCTTTAATGTCTTTTTGATGTCTGATTGCTGAGGCTAGGACTTCCAGTACTATGTTGAATAGCAGTGGTGAGAGTGGACATCCCTGTCTGGTTCCTGATCTTAGGGGAAAGGCTCCCAGTGCTTCCCCATTGAGAATGATATTTGCTGTGGGCTTTTCGTAGATGGCTTTTAAGATGTCGAGGAAAGTTCCCTCTATCCCTACACTCTGAAGAGTTTTGATCAGGAATGGATGCTGTATTTTGTCAAATGCTTTCTCTGCATCTATTGAGAGGATCATATGGTTCTTGGTTTTTCTCTTGCTGATATGATGAATCACACTGATTGTTTTACGAGTGTTGAACCAGCCTTGTGTCCCGGGGATAAATCCTACTTGGTCATGGTGAATAATTTTCTTAATGTGTTGTTGGATCCTATTGGCTAGTATCTTGTTGAGAATTTTTGCATCCATGTTCATCAGGGATATTGGTCTGTAATTCTCCTTTTTGGTGGGGTCTTTGTCTGGTTTTGGAATTAAGGTGATGCTGGCCTCATAGAACGAATTTGGAAGTACTCCATCTCTTTCTATCTTTCCAAACAGCTTTAGTAGAATAGGTATGGGGGTGAATGGGTGATGGGCACTGAGGGGGGCACTTGACGGGATGAGCACTGAGTGTTATTCTGTATGTTGGTAAATTGAACACCATTAAAAAATAAATTTATTAAAAAAAAAAAACAAAGTTCTGTCAATATCTAGCAGCTCAGATTATCTAGAATTTTACTGGCAGTGGCAGCTCAGAAGGCCTGTGACCCAAAAGAGACCAGGGTGGCAAACTAGGTTCTCTTTTGGTGTGGTTTAGAAAGGAACTTTGTTTTCAGATGCAAATGTAATGGATTGACCTTATTGCCAGTACTTCTTAAGTTAAGGTGTGCATCAGAAATACCTGAAGGGCTTGTTAAAATTAAAACTGATTGTTGGGCCCCAAATCCTGAGTGCCTAATTTAGTAGGTAAGAGATGGACACCTCCTCCCCTGGCAAATTGGCATTTTTAACAAGTTCCCAGGGAACGCTGATGTTACTAGTTGAGAACCACATGTTGAGAAACCTCACCTTAGCTGTACCCTGCAACTTATTTTTGATGCTGACTTGAGAGAATGAGAGCAACTAGATTCCCAAGTACTGTGTGCGGTGTCTCGTGACTAGATTCTCCCCTTGAGCAAACTCTAAGCAGGTCCTCCTGAGCTAATTTTTCAACTAGCCTTAGATTTTGAACTTCCGTGTTCCGCTCTATGTGGTTCAGTTTTAACAAGAATCTAGCTACGTCAGTTTAGCCAGAAACTTTTCCGTATCATCCTCCACGTGGGATCACCCTGGATATGTAATCAGAGCCTCCACCATCCCGCAGGTGATGTGAATCACCCAGGCCTGCCTTCAGCAGGAATCCTATTATGTCAGTTTAGTTAGAACTCCCCCCGCCCCCCATCTCTGATGTTTCCACTTAGGAATTTTGCATCCAATGACCACCAACCTGTTTCCTGGGTATAAATTTTCACTTTTCCTTATTTTATTCAGAATTCAACCCACACTCTCTCTTACTTGCAAGACTCCATTGCACTGATCCCTGGAACAATTCCAATAGTCCTCCCTTGTATAGACTTCTTTACTGCCTTATCTTTGAGTGGATTTTTTAAAACACTTTGAGTGTTAACAATCCCAGAGTCTGTTCTTCTCTCTATTCTTAAAGACAAATCTGTTCTACTGGTTGGTCTACTCCCCAGTACATACACTTTTGGAAATTGATGCTAAATGGGATTCATCTCATAAATCACTTGCCAAGCAGCCAGATTTTAATTTGCAGCAAGCACCACACTTACACCTGAACCATCTTTAACAGTTTTCAAAATAACAGCTTTTTTCAGCTCTCTTACAGGTTCTAAAAGTTGGCTCCAACATGATTGGTTTCTTAAGAATCCCAGCAGGGAATCATGATGAAAAAATCAGAAATGTTTGATCAGCCTGCTTAGACATTCCTTTTCTCACAGTCTATCTCCATGTGTTTTCTGTCACAACAAGGTCATTTTCTGTAGTAGCTTTCCTCCACAGCAAGAGTGGTATTCAACTGGGGCAGCTTTGCCCCGTAGGAGAAATTTGACAAAGTAAGAAGACATTTTGGTTGCCATATTTGGGGAAGTGTTACTGGAATCAGAGGCCAAGGATTCTGCTAAACATCCAAAAATGTACACACAAGGCCTCCCAAACAAAGAACTATCCATTTCAAGATGTCAATAATGCTGAGCTTGAGCAATTCAGCTGCAAAGAAGGGGCTTGCAAACTATGGCTTATGGGCCAAATCCAGCTTCACAACTGTTTTTTGTTTTTTGTTTTTTTTTAAGTACCTATGTGTTGGAACTCAGACTCATTTGTCTACATACTGTTTATGTCTACTTTCAAGCTACAGTAGCAGAGTTGAAAATTCATAGCAGATATATATGGCCCATAAGCCTAAAATGTTTACTGTCCTGTCCTTACAGAAAAAGTTTGTTAACCAGAAGTGGTCACTGGACCAATATCATCATCATCACCACTTGGGAACTTATTAGAAATAAATGCAAATTCTGGGGACCAACCCCAGATCTACAGGTTTGAAATTTCTGGCAATCTGTATTTAACAAGTCCTCCACATGATTTTTGCCAAACTTGGAGATTACTTCTGCAGAATATTGTATTTCATAAAATGTTATCCTAATTTTACAATAGTTTAATATAATTGCTTCTTTTTAACTGATACATTTAAGTATTCATTGTTAGTAGATTTTGTAATGAGGCAGGACTAAATTAATAAAACTTAAAACAGAAGATCTGGGATACTTTATAATAGACTGACGTCCCCTGCCATCTGTGGAATTTGTAACTATTTTCCCTTCCAGTCATACAGATTTGTTTGTTCCACATTGATAATGAATTAGAACCTTCATTGATATGACCTGAGCTACTAATAAGAAGCACTTCAAATGATTTTGGCAACCAGACCAGGAAAGAACAGAATTACATAAGACCTTTTGACTTCTCAGGTCAAAAGAGGAAGAAATGGAAGTAAAAACTTTTGTTTATTTGGGTTGAGTCTTTTTACATAAAAATATAGGAATCTGAAAGAATAACATGTAGATAATAAACTACTGTAGTAAATGGAGAAATCTGGCTTCTCAGAGCAAAAGTATTTCACAATAGTCAGTGTCATCAAGGATCTAGGCTCATTCATCCCTTCCCCCTTTGCTATCCCTAGGATGGTGGCTGATTCTCCATCTCTATTCGATCCCAATATGGGGGTTACATCTCTAAGAATTATGCCTTCCTCATGGGACAGCAACATGAAAAATAAGTAGCAAAATGTTGCTAGAAAGATATTTTTTTCTTTCCATACCTCTCCTGTCATGGAGCAGAAGTTTTATTAGATATTCCATTCTGTCTTATTGACCAAAACCAATTCTAAAATTATGTCCACTCTTAGAGCAGTTATTGACAAGATATGATGAGAAAGTTATGACTGGCTGAAACTGATTTATTCCTTTAGACCGAGTACATTATTATCCAAATCAAATCAGAGAATGGCTACTGGGCAGGTACACAATTAGTGGTATCTGATGCAACCATGAACACTAATAAGCTATTAAAATTAATTTATTATCTAATGATTGCAAGTGTGTTTTAGGATACTGTAGTTTTTCAGGTTGCCTACATGAACACAATTTCCATTAGATTTCTTTCTATCTTCTGATACAGATGTCTTCCATCTTGTAAGAAAACCAGATTAAGTAAATTAGAACATTTTGTTGAAACCAGTACACAGGGCAGCCCGGGTGGCTCGATGGTTTAACACTGGAGACCCGGGATCGAGTACCGCATTGGGCTGCCTGCATGGAACCTGCTTCTCCCTCTGCCTGTGTCTCTGCCTCTCTCTCTCTCTCTCTCTCTCTCTCTCTCTCTCTCTCTCAAATAAATAAATAAAATATTTAAAAAATAAAATAATAAAAAAATAAATCAGTACACATACTTTACAACATGCAGATTTCAGGACTTGCTTAAATATCCTTCAGTTATATAAGATTGTTTTCAAAAATATGAAATAATTTTATTCTTGGGAACAAGTGATTTTTTTTGATATTAGGGTCCCTCAAATCTTTAATAATAATTTTAATCCTTTGTAAAAATTGAAAAACTGATACAGTCAAACAACCTATGTCAAAAATCCAGAAATGAATGAATTCCATTTCACTTCACATTAAAATTTAAATTTCATTATTTTCTTAAAGATTATTAATATATGTATTTGAGAGGGGAGAGCACAAGCAGGGGAGGAGCAGAAGGACAGACTCCCCACTGAGCAGGGATCCCGATGTGACCCACCTCAGGACCCTGAGATCATGACCTGAGGTGAAGGCAGACACTTAACCAACTGAGCCACCCAGGCACCCCGTAAATTTCATTTTTTTTTCAAAATTATACTAAATGACCAACTCTTAAGAGCCCAGTTTCAATATTTTTTTTCTAACATGAGGATGGACTATAGTAAGTGACACAGTCTTTGTTCTCTTATGACCAGTGTAGCATATTTGTGAAAAAGATGATCTGCAGCAAAGATGCAATGAAGATGATTTGCAAAAAAAGTACAAAATGACTTTTCCTTTCTACAGAGCTGCTTAGAGACATTATATATATATATATATATACAAAGTTTTTTAATTCAAGTAAAATTAACATACAATGTTAGTTTCAGTTGTACAATATAGTGATTCAGCAATTCTATACACTTCTCAGTGCTCATCAAGATGATTATACTCTTAACCCCTTTTATCTATTTCACATTTCCCCCTACCACCTCTCCTCTGGTAACTACCAGTTTGTTCCTTGAATTCAAAAGTTTGGTGTTTTGTTTTGTTTTGTTTTCTGTTCATCTCTTTTTGTTGTTGTTGTTCATTTGTTTTGTTTTTTAAATTCCACATCTGAGTGAAATCCTATGGACTTTATATTTCTCTGACTGACTTATCTCATTTAGCGTTACACCCTCTAGGTCCATCCATGTTGTTACAAACGGCAAGATTTCATATTTTTATGATTGAGTAATATTCTATTGTGAATATACCACATCGTCATTATATATTTATTTATTTATATTTTATTTACATTTCATTTATTTATATATTTTTGCATGTGTTTAGATATTTGTGTGTGTATATATATATATATTTGTGTGTGTGTGTATATATATATATATATATATAAATTTTTCTACTTATTAAGACCTAAAACGTTGGTAATAGAAGTTTCCATTTAAGAAAAGTTATCTCAGGGCACCTGGGTGGCTCATTCAGTTAAGCATCTGCCTTCAGCTCAGGTCATGATCTCAGGGTCGTTGAGATGGAGAGCCCCACATCGGGCTCCCTGCTCAGTGGGGAGTTTGCTTCTCCCTCTCCCTCTGATGCTGCTTTGCTTGTGCTCTCACTCATGTTCTCTCTCTTCCTCAAATAAATAAATAAAATCCTAAAAGAAAAAAGTTAAACTTTTAAACCATTCCTATTTAAAAATTGATCTTTGTAATCAAGAATTTGCTGCTTTCTCATTGCAGAATCTAACTGATAATTTAATTCCCCCAGGAATTCACTATGGGTAAGAAGAGATTTATAGTGATTTGACACTGTGCCTTAACTGTGTTGTCAACTGTAGATCATGTTTATGAGTATTGCTATCCTATAAATTGATAAACATTAGAATTCTGTGTACAAGTTTATAGAAGTTGATAACTATCTTTCTCTTTTTAGTTTTACACATTTCAAGTTTTATAAACTTGAAAAAAATTAAAGTGCTAATATACCACTTGCTAATTATGATCTGGCTAATAATCTTGAAATTACTATTTTTAATACCTTATTTATAGGATTTCTATTCTCTGGTTCCCTAACGACAAGAATTAATGAGTATGAACAAGTAATCAAACATTATCTGTGTTAAAGTATGAAGCAGAACATAGTTTCTGCTGCCATAAATATTCCTGTCCATATGGTAAAGGTACAATATTGGCACTGAAGCTTGCAAGTCCATCTGGACAGAACCTAATTTTCCTGGATAAGGCAAAGCTTTCTAAATCAAGCCATCTGTTTGTATGCCTTAAAAGAACCTGTAAATAAAATAAGGCAATATGTGCTTGTGAAAAGAGAGATCAGAGATAGCGTGGCATTTATGTAGCACAATAGAGAGCCAGTTATGATCACCTATTGATTATAGTCAGATGTGTAATTTTTGCTGCCTTGGACCGATCAATAGATGTTGCCTATGACCTGTAAAGAATAACTGATGTATTATTACTCATCTATTCAAAGCTCATTAAAGCCAGAAAGAACTCTAAATTTTTATCAGCCCAACCAACTATTTCTTCTTGGCCATTGAAGAACTTCCACTTGTTGCTTTTATCATTGCATTTTATAAACATTATTAAGAATATTTTAACAGAGTACATCTTAAGAAAATATAAGGAATGGATGTTAGTGAATTATTCTGGAAAAGATGTTTTCAAAAAAAAGTTAATACCTGCCTATTAGGGATTTACAGCATTATTTTTATACAAAAATCAAATCTTCATTTATACTGCAAGTATTCTGCACGTTATATTAAATTTTTCTCATTCAAACAAAAATTTAAGAGAAAAGTGATAAAGCATCAAAGCATACCAGATCTAAGGATTCAAGCTGTCAGAGCACTGATCCACCCTAGAAAAAAGGATTTCCATGAGAAGCACATTTACTGAGGAAAGAACTAGACAACTTGCAGAATTGAAGGTTGGTAGGTGAATCAATATGAACAGTAATATAATTTTCTTAAAACAATTTATCTGCCTATGGGAGCTTGAACAAAGAACATATCAAAAGTCAAGCTGAATTAATTAACAGATTTTATTCAGTTGGAAGTAAAAGAAGTGAGACTTCATGGGACCAGTGGTATTCTTAGAAATATATTACTCAAATGTCTTCAGAATAAATTGCAAATCTAAACATTAAAAAAAATCACTAGTAGTTCCCCTAAGAAGTTTACTGGAAATGTAAAGGAAAAAACAAAGTGTCAACAAACCACTAACTGGTATGCTAATATTTCTAACTGCTATGTATGCTTTAATATATTGTTGTGGAGTCTGAATCCAATGACTCCCATGACTTTGCCCTTAAGTGTTAATCCTGTCTTTATGTTACTTGGAAAAGGTCATTTTGCTGTTATAAATAAGGTTACCAACCAGTTGATCTTAAAATGGGGAGATAATCTGGATAGCTCTTTAAAGGCAGAGTTTTTGTTTCAGCAAAACAAAAGCACATAGAGAGATGTGCTCAGTCTGGCCTGAAAGAAGGTAAATGTGCAGTTTTTGAATTGTGTATGTGTGCTTCTGCCCTGGAACTGGAGGTGGAATCGGTAGCAGAAAAATGGGGACCTCAGTCAACTAATTGCATCTAAATTCTGTCAACATTCATATAGCCACAAACTTTCAAGGCACTTTGTCCTTCTTTTAATTCTGATGAAGTATTTGACTATGTGGATGCTGAGTCCTCTAAAAGCAGCCTGCCTTCATGCAGAACACAGTTTCTCTGTTGTTTATGTTTCTTGGGAGCAGATAACTATACTCTAGGAACAGTCATTTATTCTAGAATAGTAACTGTGATGTCACCAGCACATATTTATGTATATAATTTATCATCACAGTGATGTGAAACAAATCAATCCTAGCATTTAGTTATGTGCATAAAACTATTGTACACCATGATATTTAAGTATTAGTTCACACGCTTAGAGCACTTTATACAAATGTATATTTTTTCTTAATTTATTAGTTTTTGAATATACATTATTAGCTGATGGAGTAAACTTCCACAAAATATGTACAATTAATCATAATTAATGATTAAAATATTCAAGTTTGCAGGTATATAGTCACACACTTCTAGATTGAATTCCTCAACATATGGGATTCTCTTGAATCTAAACTTTTTTTTGCCACATTCTAGGTTCCAAGTTCATCTTTTCCATTTGCACATTTTCTCCCAGGCTGCTCTAATATTTGGAATCCTGTGATTATCTTCCTTTTTCCATCAGACTAGGATCTGGCGATCTTTAAGAACTGAAACTCTAAGAGATAACTTACTATTGAAGTACTACCAGATGTTGTGGTGTAATGGGTAAGGCAGAGGAGAAACCTAGGAGGGGTCTTTGATAAGGTAGATGGACTGAAAAGAGTTAAAAAAAAAAGTGAGAGATGTAAAAACCATTCTTCTCTTTCTTCAAGTGGACTTCAGAGCCAAGAATAAGTGCATCATTTGGCTTATTTAAAAGGTCTCTCTAACTCAAATTACATTTACCTGTTAACTGTTACCCAATATTTAATAGTAAGAAGGACTTTTATTTCATGGTTAAAAGATGAAGTCTTTTAAAAGGCAGACATGTAAGATAATTTTCATTTTTAAATAATTCTGTATCATCAGAATATCTAATATCATGCCAGATCTGTTCCTTTTTTGGAAGAGAAAAAATGCTAAAAGTTACCACAGTGTTAAATTAGGAAAAGTAAATTTCATTAAACATGATAAAGGATTGGCCACTTGGGTGGCTCAGTCAGTTATGCGCCAGACTCTTGGTTTCGGCTCAGGTCATCATTGCAGGGTAATCAGATCAAGCCCCATGTCAGGCTCTGCACTCAGTGCAGAGTCGCTGGAGAGTCTCCTGGAGATTCTCTCTCTCTGCTCCTTCCCACTGCTCACATGTGTGCAGGCTTTCTCAAATAAATACCTTTTTTATTTTTAATTAAAAAAATGATACAGGATTAAAAAGAGAAAGTCAGTGACTCAGAACAGATTTCTTTACCCTGAGCAATTTTGATAATTGGTGCACTATTTATCCTAACTTGTGTGAAAAGGAAAGTTGAGTACTGAGGGTGAATAGAAGAATACCTTGTAGACATGTGCACCTAGGTATGCAAGATATGTGTCTGGATAGCTTGGAGGAAACTAAAGCTCACAACTAACCCACCTTCCACTAAAAAAGTGCCTACAAACCAACTCTGCACAGTAGGTCACAGGTAGGTAATTTTTACTCTAACATCTTCTCAAATAATATTAGCAAGTAAGACCCACATTTAATAGGAAAAGTAAAACATCATTTTGGCTCCACAAGATTCAGCGTGAAAGATTGGGACTATAACTGTTGGACATCTTCTTAGGCAACACTCCTGCTAATCAGCGCTGTGTCAAATGAGTAGAAAGATGAGACTGGAGAAGAAATGGCATGGCATAGAAGGGGAGAGGTGGCTTTCCCCATGCTTAGCACATCTAGGATGTTTGATCGTTTCCTGGTAAATTCAGACACTTAGAGAAACTGGCTGGGCTGCTGCTGCTTTGTACTTTAGAAGACCCCAACAATAGTTCTTCTGGAGTTATATTCTACTTGCCAGAACTAAGAAAAATGTGAAAAGACAGAGCTGAAATTAAAACACCCTTGTGGAGATCTGTAAAAATGAAAGCGCCTATAGGATACTTCAGAGAATTCCCACAAGAACCCAAGATACCAAGCTCACAGAGAGAAGGTACTGAGCAGTAACGGAGTTATCCAGACAGATGGTGACAACTGGGAAGAATTTAAGGACCGGCTAAGTAGAGCTGTCCGTCCCACTTCCCACCATTCTTCTCATCCCTTCCTCACTCCAACACAGAAAAGGAAGTTGACTTCAATAAAACTGGTAAAAGCAGGTATCTGAAAACTAGAATCATTCTCCATCCATCTTCACACAATCAGGCTATCAGCTCAAGACTTCCAAGGATATAGAAAGTAGATTGGAATGTAAATCATTTTAGCTTGCAATATTAAATGGAATAGATTTAAAAATGACTGGAAAACTGTGTAGTCTGACTAAAAACAGAGAATGGTGATTCAACATAATGATTGAAGGTAGTGATAAGAGAAAAAATAATTTCATATTTACAGCCCACTGAATTGAGTCTGATTAAAAACATATTAAAACAAAAACATCACTTAAACTTATGTGCCAGTTTTTTCAGTTTTTTAGATGTTAAAAAAAAAGATGTTTAGATGTAATTATCTATGATTTAGTCTGGATGTCCAATGGCCAATAAGCAATTTGTATTTATCTCTTAATACAAGAAAACACCTTGTGTCCTCTACTAATTCAGGAAACAAATTTTACACCTACAAATACTTTTTTCTCTAAGATTTTGAGTAATTTCTATGCCCAGTGTGGGGCTCAAATTTACAACCCTGAGATCAAGAGTCACATGCTCTACTGACTGAGCCAGCCAGGCATCCCTAGAAATACTTTCATGCTGAAGTATTTTTTACTGAACCCTCAGCTAAGTAAAAAATAACTTCATAAATTTTCCTTTCTCTTATCATTCTGCTTATTTGAGGTTTGAAGAAACTGAACAAATATAGAAAGATGGTGATTCTTAGTATTTTTCTCCAGTGATTTAATTACAATAAAGATGAAGCTATTTGATTAAAATGCTTCATTTTAATGAAGTCTGTTTAAAAAAAGAAGAAGAATGAATGAAAGATTCAGGGCACTTGGGTAGTTCAATTGGTTAAGCATCTCCCTTTAGTCCAGGTCTTGATCCCAGGGTCCTGCGATCCCAGGCTCCCTTTTCGTCAGGAGCCTGCTTTTCCCTCTCCCTTTGGCTGCTGCTCCTCCTGTTTGTGCTCTCTTTCGCTCTCAAATAAATAAATAAACTCCTTTAAAAAAGAAAAAAAGAATAATTTAATATTAGAGTAACGTTACTACCTAAATGAATAGCTTTATTGATTTAGAAGGAATGTTTTGTGGGGCTCGGGGGGATGGCGGTGTGTGTGCGAATAATTTTATTGAGGTATAATTTATACACCTTCAATCCACCTATTTTAAGTTTACAATTCCATGATTTTTAGTAAATCTACCAATATATAAAATCACCATCACAATCCAGATTTAGAGCATTTCTCCCACTCCAGTAAAATTATTCACGCCTATTTATAGTTAACTAATTTGGTTCTATTTTGCTTGCCGTGATGCAAAAAATGGTTAAGTATGTCTTGTAATTTGAAGAGCCTGGAAATTTCATAATAACTAGAAAATAATTCTTATTTTATTTGAGTATAATTAACATGTAGTGTTATATTACTTTCAGGTATACTATAATGATTCAACAGTTCCATACATTTCTGAGTGCTCAGAAATAAAGATAAGCGTACTCCTTACATCTTTTAATCTATTTCACCTATCCTTTCACTCACCTACCCTCTAGAAAGAATTCTCTTGAGGTAACTCCATCAATTGCATTAAATCAAGAGTGTATATGAAAAACCATAAATCTGTAAATATTATTTCAATAAGGTCATTGTGTCTGAAAATTTGATCTGTATTTTCTTATCATATGTTTACTTTTACATCTTAGTTATTCCTGCACATAAACACATTAACTCCACTTTTTTGCATAATGTTCTACTCTTAAGTTATAAGTCTTGATATGGAATCTTGGAGCACCTGATTCTAAATTTCCCTCCTGTAGTATTACCACATCTGCCAATTCTAACAAAAAGTGATGACTTGAGTGACTGCTGAGTGCATTTGTGGAGCATGGATGTTCAAAAACACCTTTGTCTTAGTGACTTAAACCTTACCTATAATTGACAAAGTTGGGAAAACAAGCTCTCCAAAAGTTAAGCATTCTGAAAATCAAAACACTTTTCAAGTAAAAAAAAAAAAAAAATTCTCAGAAATACCAGATAGGCAACAGAACATTAATCATAGGACAGTGGGATTTCATTTTCTTTTAGAAACAAATCCTATCTGTCTTACTATCTAGTCAGTGGCTGTTTCATTTTATGAAATGAAGAAAGCTATTAATGTTTCCTAATCAGATAAAGGTAAATATTAGAGACTTTAAAAGCTGTTTCAACTACTTTGGATGGCACATTGCTGATGTTTTCAGGATAAAGTGATAGGCTATAAAAGTGTTCATTATGTTACTGACACAATAAAATAAATGGAACACACAGCAAATATTTCTCTGGAAAATGCTGAAGTGCTTTGTGAATGGTAAATTTGAGGGGCAAGATTATAATGATTATAAGAATGATGAAATAGAGGAAATAATTTCTGATGTGTGAGTCTTAATAACACTATCATAGATTCAGAAAGTTTGAAAAATATGTAAAAAATATATGCTGCAATATATTGCCAAAATTATATAAATATGTCAACTTGTAACTATGAAAATGTTATTTTAGCAATAACAATAATTATATATGTTGGTATGTTTTGTTGACTATAGCATGGTGAAAAGAGGGGAGCAGAGAAGCAAGGTTTGAAGTTGGTCTTTAAAATAATGATTTTGAAAAAAAGGATTTTGGACCAATTTTAATGTCAAGTGTTTAATCTGTAAAACAGACATAATGCTGACTGGTTTGTTGGGAGGATTAAATTAAATGGAATAATATAGAGGATGGCAACTGACAATGTTTGAAATACAGAAAGATATCAAAAAACTTATGTCAGATTCGCACTGTATACATACTGTAAGTAATATTAGCTTTATTTGCTATACTCCAATTTTTTTACAGTTTAATAATTGCTGATATATACAATGTTTCTTAAACACCTACCCCCATTTTGCAATGGTAGAATCAAGTTATTTTAAAGGCTACTTTACATTTTTGAGCTGAAACCCTACATCAGACAAGAACAAAATTTCCTTTGCTCTATTGAAAAGGGCTTAAATTAAATCCAGTTTATGGAAACACCAGTACATTTCTTTCACAATCAGTAATGCAGCTATAGAGAACAACCTGTTTTCCTTTACTGATTTTCTTTCCTCTACTCATTTTACATGAAAGGGCACTACATGAGGCCACCGTCGCACCTTAAGGCTGGCCTGATGAAGTATATATGGTTTTTCATATACACTCTTGATTTAATGCAATTGATGGAGTTACCTCAAGAAAATTCTTTCTAGAGGGTAGGTGGGTGAAAGGATAGGTGAAATAGATTAAAAGATGTAAGGAGTACGCTTATGTTTATTTCTGAGCACTCAGAAATGTATGGAACTGTTGAATCATTATAGTATACCTGAAAGTAATATAACACTACATGTTAATTATACTCAAATAAAATAAGAATTATTTTCTAGTTATTATGAAATTTCCAGGCTCTTCAAATTACAAGACATACTTAACCATTTTTTGCATCACAGCAAGCAAAATAGAACCAAAGTAGTTAACTATAAATAGGTGTGAATAATTTTACTGGAGTGGTAGAAATGCTCTAAATCTGGATTGTGATGGTGATTTTATATATTGGTAGATTTTGTGAGGAGACATTCTGGCTGAGGTACAGACTATGCTGGGTAGGAATGAGGGTTGACTGAAATGGAGGAAAAGACTTGGGTACAGCAGAGCTTTGGAAAATGCAACTTAACAGGCAATAAGAATGAATTATAGGATTTTGAAATGGAAAATTACTTGATGAAAGCAATACTTAGGATGTTATTCTAATGGCATAGTTTTGAGTAGAAGGATATTAGAAGAAAGGACTTGGGAAGTCACTGCCATAGTCAAGACGTAATGAGATGAGAATATAAACTAGAGTAAAAAAAATGAAAGTTGCATTAAAAACAAAATAATTGAGATAAAAGAGGAGATATACATTAAATTTATGAAATAATAAAGAATAAAGTATGGAGAGTTTCAGTGATCTATTTACAAGAGAGAATGAAAATGAGAATTCAGGTATCCTAGCTCCCAGAACAGGGTTTTTTGTTCATTAAATAATAAAATCTCCATGATGACATCACGGTAGTAGGAAAAACCCACTTAAATTCTTTATATTTGGGCAGCC
Source organism: Nyctereutes procyonoides (assembly GCF_905146905.1). Taxonomy (NCBI): domain Eukaryota; kingdom Metazoa; phylum Chordata; class Mammalia; order Carnivora; family Canidae; genus Nyctereutes; species Nyctereutes procyonoides. Next base: position 31,159,902 of record NW_026575160.1, on the reverse strand, counting down.
CAGGTGGCTCAGCGGTTTAGCGCTCCCTTTGGCTTGGGGCATGATCCTGGAGACCCAGGATTGAGTCCCACGTCAGGCTCCCTGCATAGAGCCTGCCTCTCCTTCTGCCTGTGTCTCTGCTTCTCTCTCTCTCTGTCTCTCAAGAATAAATAAATAAATAAAATCTTTAAAAAAAAAATCTTGGGGAACCCTGGGTGGTGCAGAGGTTTAGCACCTGCCTTTGGCCCGGGGCGCGATCCTGGAGACCCGGGATCGAATCCCACGTCAGGCTCCTGGTGCATGGAGCCTGCTTCTCCCTCTGCCTGTGTCTCTGCCTCTCTCTCTGTGTGTGTGACTATCATAAATAAATAAAAATTTAGAAAAAATTAAAAAAATCTTTATATTTATTATTTGTTGTTAATACTACTACTTTCTCCTTCATTTAACTTATTTTCATTCTGAAATATTAAGAAAGCTTTATTAAATGTGCTACTGAATCACAGGTAATTCTTAAAATAAGTGGGATTTTTTTTTAGCAATCTCAAATCTTAGTATATTTTCTCCATATAGACTCATTCATTATATTTTGCTTTCTATCAGTTCCTTTAATGTTCTCCTATTCTTCTGTCTTCCTGAAACACTGTTTCCTGTCAATCCCTTGGATCCTGCCTGCTAACTCTTGTTTGTCCCTCAAGATTCAGTCATGGTTCGTTTCCTTTGCACAACTTTTCCTGACCCCATTAGATTGGGCTAGAGTCCCATTTTCTCATAATATACTTTAATCTGTCTAAGGTAATAAATATCATACTTAAGCTTTTAGGGATTATGTACTCCAAATTCCACAAAGTAAGAATTGTATGTCTTCTCCACCACTCTTCCTAGCACCTGATGTAGTCCCAGTACCCACAGTTATGAAGTATCTGTTGAATGAAAAATGGCCTAAAGGAAGTGAGATGAAGTCTTGCTATTAGGCTGTCAGCATTCTCTAGCTTATCTTTGATAATCAGGGCATTCTTTCTAAATGCTAACAAGGCATGTGCCCAGTATATTCCCAGCAGAGTGAGGGGCTTTGTCTTTTGTACCCCACAGCAACTTATTCCACTGCATCTATATTGCAAAGCACAATGTTTGGTAATTCTTCACTTGCATTATGTGGACAGGACAACATCCATGTCTGAAAAAGCAGCCTTTTGTCTTGTAATAATAGAGGGGGCATCTGCCACTGACCAGCTGGTTAATTGTTACCTCTCTAAACTTGATTTCTCAAATGTAAAATGGGGATAATAATATGCCCTTCCTAGGATTTTAGTGGGGATTGCAAAATCCAAATGAAATGAGACATACCATGTGGATATGCACAATATGTATCATGGCAGATAGTAAGTTTTTAATACATCTGTTTCTCTTTTTTCTTGTTTCTTTCCATCTTGTTTTTTCTACCTCACATCTTTTTTCTTTCCTTTTCATTCATTTAAGAACATAAATTCAAGGAATACTATTTATTTTTATGCCACTAGCACTTAAGAGAAGCATAGTAGTTGCTACATAGTAGTTATTTAATAAAGATTATAGGATGAAAAAATGAATAAATGAGGAAGTGACTGATAAACTATTAAATAAGTTGTTTATGTTTGTTTTTGAAAGTTAAAATCTATATAGTGATGCTCTACTCTAAACAAAACACTAAACTATATGGCAGTTGCCAAGAAGAAGTAGGGAGAACCTGTTACCCCTAAATACCATACACCTTCTCATCTCTTTGAGTCTTAAGATACAATAAGTTCAATAATCACAGTACTACAGAGAAAAATATTTTCATGTTTCTGAAAAGTTAGGGCTTTCTGAGCAAAGGAATCTGGGATGTAGGTTAAAAAGACAAGTCTTAGAAGTTAAAAGGTGATTAGATGGCCCTGAGAATGGAAGAAAGGTCTACCTTCCCAGAGATGGGTGTTTACATTTCAATGGGGAAACAAAATTGTGAACCAGGGTAACATGTTAAGGGTTGTAAACTCAAATATTTGTCGTATCTCCTATTCATTACATGTAATGTAATGTAAATTACATGGACTAATGGGGGTCTTCTTAATAGATCTAGGGGTCATCTTCTTTTTCCAAAGATAATTTGTTTAGAGATTCCTTTCTCTCAGGAGAGGAGGATCGCAGCTGGACATCCAGGATACAATCTTCCAGTTTCTTAATTTCAGGGTTCCCCTCCCATGGTGTTAGAATATCCTCTCTTGGCACATACAGGGCTATCTATCTGACTCATCACATCATCCCAGAAGGGGGAAGAATGAGGGCATAGTTGTTGCCTATTCAAAAATCTTTCACTTGCATGCAGAATTATATAAACAAATCATGACATTTAAAAATTATCAGTCATTTATTTGAATTATTGATGGCATTAAATATATATAATGCTATCAATTATATATAGATATCAATTAGATATCAATCTATATATCTATATATCTATATATCTATATATATATACACACACACACACACACATATATATATATATATATATATATATATAGAGAGAGAGAGAGAGAGAGAGAGAGAGAGAATATAGACTAAAGTAATGAAAGACATTGTTTAGATTTTAGATTTAGATACCATAGTGGCATTGGGTTTCAATTCTTCTCCTCAGGTAAGATTTACTTGTTTATTTCTTTTTTGAGGCCAGCAATGAAAGCCCTAGGCCTGTAGATGAAGAAGGAAGGACCCCCAAGGAGGAAGATAGAGGAGCACATGAGGACACAGAAAGGAAGCTTGGATAAACCTGGCTAACATCACAGGGATGAAGGTGCTGTGACTGAGGGTCATGATCATAGGAAAATGGCCCATGGAGTGGAAGGAGCCAGTCAGAAGAAGGGTTCAGACTGTCGAGGAACAGCTATGAGAGGAGGATAGACAGTCTCTCAGCTTCAGTGTTCTCATCTGGAAGACAAGGAGCTTGAACTAGATGTTTTGAGAGTCATTTTCAAATTCCTGGCCTCAAAGCAGTCTTAAAATAGGGCTCCCTGTTCTCTGTTCTGAGATCTTGATTCTTACAAATCCTAAGATCTTTCTTTTTACCCAGCTTTCCTGGTGGTTTTGATGTGAAGCCAAGATTTGGAGTCATTGCTGCTGGTAGTCTGAGCATTAAGGTTGCATGATTCTTCCTCTCGTTCTTTTTTCAAGAAAAGTAGTAAACTTTTCTGCTCCATTATGCAGCATCAGTTTTAGCACTTTCTTGATGCAGGTACTTCTCTGAACTAAGTAGAGTTTGTCTCCCCACTGTCTCTATTAATTATACTTGCTAGTTCAGTCACTGACATGGTTTATGTAGGTGGAGTAGCTCAGCAAAAAGAAGATGCTTTATTTGATAAAAAGTCCTCACTGCCCTCTCTTACAGGGGCCTTTGATGGATGTCAGACTCAGAGATCTGGGAAAATTCCTGCATCAGGCATCATGATTTCTGCTTAAATCCCTTAAGCAAAAAGTTTTTTCTCTTTGATCTATCATTGACCTCTTTCTCAAGTTCTGTACCTTAAAAGAAAATATATGTATATATATGTATGTATGTATATATATATATATATATATATATATATATATATATATATATATAATGTAGCACAGAGCTCTCTGAGAATATATTCAAAGTATACAAGTAAAAGAAGTATGTGTTGGAATACTCAGAAACTGAAACAAAATTCAGGAGAGTCTGAAAAGTAAACAGGTGCTTATAGACCAGGGGCTAAAAAAGTCTCAAGCTAAATCTGGGCCACTGCCTATTTTTATAAATACAATTTTATTGGAACACTGCCACACCAATGTTTTTACATAGTTTGTATAGGGACTTCCATGTTACAACAGCACAGTTGAATAGTTACAATAGAGCAATGGTAACCATGTGGCCTGCAAAGCCTAAAACATGTACTAGCTGAACCTTTATAGGAAAAGTTCACCAGCCCCTGCTATAGACTTTCCTTTTGCTTCTAACATATGTTTGTTTCACAGGAAGTCTGTGAATAACATATGTCCATAGTTGTATCACATCTGTTTGTCCTTTCTTAGTTTAATAGCAGAGGGAGTGAGACAAGTGCAGATAAGAAAGGATGTCATCAGTAAAAATGCCTGGATTACAAATAGTAGTCATAGACTAAATGGAATATTTAATGAACAAAGTCACAGGAAGAAATGGATGAGCTACAGTGAAAACTCAGTATACTTGGACATTTGCAACTGTCAAAAATTATCCTCAGTAAGGCAATTAATTGTAACTTCTTCCAAAGAATGAGAAGTATTCAAATATTTGCTGGATGGTAGTCTCAGAAAATAAATAGAGACAAACCTCCTGGGAAGCTAGTAGATTATAACAAAATGCCAAATGATCTGGAAAGTAACACAGTATCCTAAATCAATAGTAAGTGTGTGTTTTCATTGTAGTTTTTTCATTACCCAGTAGAATAGAAGTGGTGATTTATTTGGTAACACCAACATCATCCTGCATATTTTCTGATGAGATTTGCTACTGATTCTGTGAGAGCTGTTTAGAGAGAAAGCCTTGTCAACATTTTATTAAACAGTTTTTTTATTAATCCGTGCATTTCAAAATATATTTGTACAATTCCTGGAAATGCTGAGTTTCACTCTTCTTCAGTTTCAAGGAGACATAAAGTATCTTTCCCTAATGCTGCTTCCTAACAATCCCCACGCACACCTGAGCCTTTAAAAATCAATCCCACTTCATTCGTTTTTCATCATATTAGAACAAGCAAGGACACAGAATGTCCCACTTGCTTCGAGACTATAGATTATGATGTAAAATGTGCTGATGTGATCAACTTAAATTCAAAGTAACCACTGCATGAGAGAGCCATTTCCCCATGCACTCTATGCTTCAACTTAGTGATGCTGGTTTTATCCTGGGTGGAGTGCACAGTTCTACTCAGGCAAGTGAGCACAAAAAGAACATTGGGTAGAGGGAAACAACAAGGAAGAGAACTGACTATTCCAAAATAATAGGTAAATTATAATATTTAAATAAATTAATGGCATTAGAATTGTGAAATGCTTTTTCCTTTAAAAATTGTGCAAACTTGGGACACCTAGGTGACTCAGCGGTTGACCGTCTACATTGGGCTCAGGGCAGAGTGTGATCCCAGGGTCCTGGGGTCGAGTCCCACATCAGGCATCCCACAGGGAGTCTGCTTCTCCCTCTGCCTGTGTCTCTGCCTCTCTCTGTGTGTCTCTCATGAATAAATAAATAAAATCTTTTGAAAAGTTGTGCAAACTTGTTTAATCTCAAAAAGGCGTAGCTTATTCTTCCTTCAGAGCCTGTGGGCCCAATCATGTTTAGTCCTGCAGCTGCTGTTTATCCCAGCCCGGATGCCTTGCCTGTGGGCAGCTGCTGCCTGAAGCGAGTCGTAGCTTCAACTGACAACACACAGGCAAGGTACACAGGATTGGCTTTGGCCGAACTGGAATTTCTTGAAAATCTTTACATGAGCCAAAGCACTATTTAATATTACTGTGGTTCTGGGTCTTGTTGGCTTCTGATGATCACTTTTCTCCTGTGTCCGTCTCGGCCTTTATGTACTGCCTTGCCCTTTTGAGCCCTCATTGTGTGCCTTGCTTTCTGTTCTAATGACTGATCATTGGTAATGCTGTCCATGACATAATCTATAACCTACAGCTTGTCTGAAGTTCTCTGCCAGTGAATGCCTTGCAGAAAACAAACAAACACACAAACAAAAAGAGAAACACAAGCTGCAATGTTGTGGTAAAAAAAAAAATGCTAACTTTATTATCATTATTCATTAGGGTCTCTATTATGTCTGTGTGTACTCCATGTACCACCTAAGCTCTTGAGCAGCACTGTTGCCTAGTTCTTATGGTCTGATATGAGGTAGTAAAAGCAACTGGACTATGGTCCCTTCACTTCTTGGTTAGGGAAACCAAGAAAGAATTGTCAACTCAATTCCCAAAGAAATAACCTAATGATACTTCCCAGGAAGAAGAGACCATATTTCTAATGTGCTTAGCAATATTTCCCTGGTTAGGGATTATCTATAGTAAGTGGATCCCAAATCTGTGAGGCATATTGCCCTGGAGAAAGTCCTATCGTTGATCATTTAAATGTTCCCACTGTATAAGATGCTTTTAGTAATCTCACCCAGAGGCAGTTTCTGAAGCAAAAGGGCTATGTCCAATGAGGGGAAAATCCAAGGAAAGATCTTGGGCATCCCTTTGTTTCATTGGAGACTATGATTGCCTGTAGCTTTCAATTTATTTAGTAAAGCTTAGTATTATTTGGTAGACACTGGGTATTATCTCTAACTTACTTGATTTGACAATTCAATCCTGTGTGTTAGCTCAGGATTTTGGTTCTTGTGTGAAACTGGATTTGAATTTGTATTCTCTGAATTATAACCTGTGTCAGTTTGGTCACATTACCTAATTTTATTCCTTCAGTCATTTAGTTGCTCTGCACTTAAAATGGTTATTATGAATATAATTTTCTATTTGATTTTCTATTTTGATTTAGTTGATATAAACCTAAAACAGTGGTTGAGTCATAGCATTATTAAGACTTAATTCAAGAGATTGTAACTAATACTAATATGAATTCTTCACACATTATGTGCCAGACAGTCTTTTTTCTAAGATTTTTATTTATTCATGAGAGACAGAGAGAGAGAGAGAGAATGGCAGAGACATAGGCAGAGGGAGAAGCAGGCTCCATGCAGGGAGCCCGACATGGGACTCGATCCCAGGTCTCCAAGATCACGCTCTGGGCTGAAGGTGGTGTTAAACTGCTGAGCCACCTGGGCTGCCCAACAGACAGTCTTAAACACTTTATTTTTTTTTTCTAAAACTTTCTGATATAGAGAGCAACATATGAAAATGGAAAGGGGGCTGAGACTGAAATTTCCTTCTCTATGTGCTGAGCCATATATTTAATCTGAAAATTTAATTGCATATAATTTCCCTCTTCCAAAGCAGTCTCTAGGATTTTGCTGCTCAAAATATGGTCAATAGCATCTATGTCTTCTGAGGCCCAGCAGAGACCTAGTATATCAAAATATGCATTTTTTCAAGATGTTTGTGTAACATTTCCCTGTAGATCTTTTTAAATACTAGAGAAACCACCAAAAAGATTTTAAAAGAGGTATTAGTAATGATCTCATGATTGAAAAGAATAAATTATTAAAATATTCAATTAACACAAGGCCAAACAGAAAAGGAAGAAAAATTAACACACATGGAACAAATAAATAATTAGAAATACAACAAATCACACTGGATTAAAAAAAAGCAAGACTTACCTATATACTGTCTACAAATAACCACTTTAAAGATGAAGGCAAAAGTAGGTTAATATAAATGCATAGAAAAAATAGTATGCAATCATCAATAGAAAATTGGAGGGTCTCAGGCATACTTCTGAATGAGGAATATTACCAGATACTTTTTAGAAAGGAATATAACAATAGTAATGAGATTATTTCAACTATAAAAATATAACAATCCTAAATAATTATTTTCCTAACAAAGGACTTGAAGATACATAAAGGACAACCTGATAACACAGAAATAAGTACAAAACTCTATAAAGACAGAGTTTTAACATTAACATTCTCTCTCAGTAAACAATACGATGTAGTCATAAAATCAGTAAAAATAGGGGTGCCTGACTGGTGCAGTCCATTAAGCATCTGACTCTTGGTTTCAGCTCAGGTGGTGGTCTCGGGGTCATGGGATCATGAGCTCAGCATGGAGTCTGCTTAAGAATCTCTCCAAGCCCCCAAATAAATAAATCTTAAAAAAAAAAAAATAAGAATGTGAGTAACACATAAAACTACCAGCATTTTGACATTTTTATAAAATTCCTCTCCAGAACAGAAAATAGATTTTTTTCTTAAAGCACACAGAGAACATTTACTAAAATAGATCGTGTTCTGCTCACTAAAGCATACCTAAACAAATTTAAGATCTGAAGTACAAAATGCCTGCTCTGAAGAAAAAATTAAACTAGTAATTAATCATTGAATATCTGTCACTAACTGAAATATATTTGCAAAGTGTCCAAATACATAACAAATAAACAGTACACTTCTGTATTCTACATAACCTATGTGTTGAGATGTTACGAAGGAAATTATAAAATAATTTGAATTGGATGAAAATAAAAGTATAACATATCAAAATCTGTGGATAACAAATGCTTAGATGCAAACTTGTAACATGAAATATATTAGAAAAGAAGAAATAAGAAATCAGCTCAATATTGCCATCATAAAAAAATAAAATATTAGTGAAAATTCAACTCAAAGTAAACAGAAGGGAAGAATAGAAAGAGAAGACGAAAAACAAAATTCAAAACAATAGCAAGAGAGAAAATGAAAGCAAATCTAGGTCTTGCTATTGTTTTGAATTCTGTAATCCTTTCAAAGAGAGAAAATGAAAGCAAATCTAGTTCTTTGAAAGGATTACAGAAACACAAACTTCAGGCAGATCAAGAAAAAAAGAATAAAAATCAATTGCAAATATCAAGACTCAAAAAGTGGAAGTGGGCATCACTACAGATCCTATGTACATTAGTAATTCTACTAATTAATTAATTCTAGTTAATAACAGAATGTTATCAACTTTGTTCCAATAAAATTGACCATCGAAACAAGCAAATAGTTTGAAAACAAATTATAAACTCAAGAACAAATAATCTTAGAATCATATATTTAATAAATTTACTTTGTATTTAAAAGTTTTCCAATGAAAGATACTCTAGGGAAAGATGGGCTTATTGGAACGTTCTATGAAAGAAAAAACACTGGTCCAACACAAACTTCTCCAGAAAATGAAAGAATAGGGAATATATTTTAGTCATTTTATTAGTCTGACATTAATTTGATTTCAAAACCAAATACTTTATAATAAAAGAAATAATAAGCAAACATCTCTTATGAAGTTAGAGGTTAAAAAATCTCAATGAAATTTCCAGAAATTGAATCGAACCATATTTTAACAAGATAATACATCATAGTCATTTGAAATTTTCCCTAGAAATGCCTGGCTGGTTCTAAAATTCTAAGCCAATTAATGTATTTCCCAGTACCTACAAACCAAAGAGGAGAAATCATGTGAACATTTTAATAGATTAAAAAAAAAATAACTTTGACAAAATTCAAACTCATTTTCAAGAGAAGGAAAATTCACCCAGATAAGAACATTTCCGGTAAAACTAAAGCTAACATCATTCTTACTAATGAACAACTGAATGTTTTTCCTCTAAAAGAGCAAAAAAAGGAAAAAATAATCTGCTCTCACTACTTCTAATGAAAATCATACTGGAAGTCTTAGTGCCATTAAGCAAGAAAAAGAATATAAATATAGATTGCCAAAGAAGAAATAAAATTGTCTCTGCAAATTACCTGATTATCTATTTAGAAAAAAAAACAATTCATGAAAATGCTTTGAAAACTAATAAATGAGTTTAGAAATGTTACAAGTGGGATCCCTGGGTGGCGCAGTGGTTTGGCGCCTGCCTTTGGCCCAGGGCGCGATCCTGGAGACCCGGGATCGAATCCCACATCAGGCTTCCGGTGCATGAAGCCTGCTTCTCCCTCTGCCTGTGTCTCTGCCTCTCTCTCTCTCTGTGACTATCATAAATAAAATAAAAAAAAATTAAAAATAAATAAATAAATAAATAAATTCTTTAAAAAAAAAGAAATGTTACAAGTTATGAAGTCAGTATATAAAAATTATGTCACTAAATAGTGAAATTTGAAAATAGATCATTATTGTTAATATTGGCAGTCATCGATGGCATATTGACATAAAGGAACTTGGATGAAACAGAAGGTTCTGTGATCATCACTGCAAGCCCTAGTTAAAATTTGTGTGACTTACTTGAGACATGGAAAATAAAAATTACTTTAACAAACACTGGAGGGATCCCTGGGTGGTGCAGCGGTTTGGCGCCTGCCTTTGGCCCAGGGCGCGATCCTGGGGACCCGGGATCGAATCCCACGTCGAGCTTCCGGTGCATGGAGCCTGCTTCTCCCTCTGCCTGTGTCTCTGCCTCTCTCTCTCTCTGTGACTATCATAAATTAAAAAAAAAAAAAAGATTTAAAAAAAAAAAAAACAAACACTGGAGCATTTACACTGTGCCAGCCACAAAATATGTGCTAGTTATTAAAACAAATAATAATAATAGCAATAACAATAATAATAATAGTTTTCAAGTTGATTAATAACTTTTTTCCCAGATGTAAAATTCCATTACTATTTCAGGAATATATCATTTTATTTTAGGAATAACATTGTGGTACCTGCATTCTTTTAAACTAATTGATGGGCCACGATGCTACTTTTAAGGGATTTATAGCATTCATCTTCTTGCTTGCTATTATGAATGACATGTATTTGTGTAAATGAACTCAGAAGTTATGTCTCTTATCATCAACATAGATTTTTAACTTCTTTATTCAATATATTTAATTTAAATATATTAATTAAGCCTTACTAATAATGTCATATTTACAGTAGACCACCAATGAAAGCATTCATAGTTAATCCAAACTGATTAAAAGCAAGGTGTTGGTACAATGATTATTGTTATCAGGAATTACATTTTATACATGACTTTAGTTATCCATGAAATTTCATAAAGCACATTATCATTTCATAGATTTTTGAAAGCTATTTTGAGGTCTCCAAATTTTCCCAGATCCACATTTTGGAGTTCCAATAGCATTTTTCAGATTCTTCTTTAACAAATTCATTTTAATAGTTGAACATAGAAACAAAGATGGAATGAAAGTTTTTGTAAAATGAACAGTATCATAGACTCTAGTCACAACTCTTACTTAGTTCATATGTATACCTTCTCTAAAGATCTTTGTAGCTTAAGATGTTCTTTTAAAAAAAATAATTCTGGTTAACATTCAGAAACATAATAGTTTCAGGTGTACAATATATAGTGATTCAACAATTCCATACATCACCCAATGCTCATCATAACAAACACATTCTTTGATCTTCATCATCTATTTCACTCATCCCCCACCCACTTCCCTTCTGGTAACCATAAGTTTGTTCTCTATACTTAAGTCTGTTACTTGATTTGTCTTTCTCTCTCCCTCTTTCTCTTTTCCTTTGTTTTTTTTTTTTCTTTCTTAAATTCCACATATGAGTGAAATCATATGGTATTTGTTTTTTCCTGAATGGCTTATTTCACTTAGCATTATACTTTCTTTTTCCATCCATTTGTTGGATGTTGTTTCCATCCATTTCCATTTGTTGTTGCAAATGGCTGGAATTCATTCTTTGTTATTAGATGTTCTATCTTTTTTAAAATTCTGTTAATACTGATGAGGCAACATGAAGGATGCAGCATGAAGGATTTTGCCTTTATTTAAAGATTTATCCAATTGTATTCTGAGTAACATATGAAAATGTTATGAAAAGCCTTTAGTTTACAAAAATCTTATATAAGCTGTATGTCTACAATGTCATAACATTCCAAGTATCTAATTTTTAAATTTTCTTTTAATGAAAGAAGTTACTGTAGGTTCTCAAGTTGGGCAGGTTAAAAAACCCAAGAGGCAGTGCAGCATCATGAAGGCCTTTGGTTCCAGATAGATATACCCCCAGACCAATCACTAACATGCTTTTTGATTGTGAGAAAATTTAGTAAATTTTAGTAAAATTCAGCATCTTCATCTCTCAATAGTAATTTTTATTTTTAATTTTTTCAATAGTAATTTTTAGTTTATTGGCTGGGGAAGAAAACATACAGAATAACTTAAACAATGAATAAGCTCATACTTAGAAAAACTAGGGAAAGCAGAAGGCAAGTTTTGCAAACCTTCAGGATAAGAACAATAACAACATGTGATTTTTAGGACAATTTGTTGTTAGAAAAAGTGGGAAATACTAGTATTATAGGCCACGACTGTGTGTTATTATTTACGTGTCTGAATCTGAGAATGGTATGTTTACTCAAATATTTTATTTGAAAGCTTATAAAGTTAGTTGCAAAGGCTTACAAAGACTTAGAGGTAAATATCTTCACAATTTTGTGTGTGCTTTTATACTTTGCTTTTTGACAGATTCTTATACTACTAAAATGTTTTTAATTAGCACAGGTGAGATTCATTAAGCAGTTAGGTGGTTTAGTTTCTTCTTTTTTCTTTCAAACAAAGTCAGGAGGAAAAAATGTGCTTGAAACAGATTTATATTTAGTGAAAAAGAGGTTAAAGCTCAATAAGGCTTGGGGACTAGTGTATCAGAATGGCTTAATGTTCAATATTTTCTGTATATGTTTTAAGATCTATAGAGAAATATTCTAACATATGCATATATAGTTTGCTTTTATTATAATTTGCCTTTTACTGTCTCAGTTATTAACAACCAACTGAAAATTTAATTTTAGCAATTAGGGACAAGTCCTTCCCTAGTGCTAAAAAAGGGAGTGTACCCTCCATGTCTCTGCATGCTATTTTCACCCTTCATTCACAAAAGTGTGTGTTGTACGCAAACTTGTTACTCACATCTGTAATATTTCTTTATTTTCAGACTTTCATTACATCCATCGTAGAGCTCAGAAAATAAAGGACCCTGCAATTAACAAGACATATTTTTAGAAGGAAGCCTTGTACTGACTTATCTTGGAAGTCTGGACTTTGGAATCTTGTCCCCTCTCCATCTCCAATAAGTGACTTGTCCTCGAGATGATTTGTCTTCCTCAAATACAACACTTCCCTCAAAGTAAAATTTCTTATTGATTTTGAAGACTTAAAATTTATCACAGTCCATATGCTTTTACCATATATGCTCCATTATTATATTTTGTTTTAGGGATCCCTTTATTTATTTTTTTTAATTTTATTTTTTTTTTAATTTTATGATAGTCACAGAGAGAGAGAGAGAGAGAGAGAGGCAGAGACACAGGCAGAGGGAGAAGCAGGCTCCATGCACCGGGAGCGCGATATGGGATTCGATCCGGGATCTCCAGGATCGCGCCCCGGGCCAAAGGCAGGCGCCAAACCACTGCGCCACCCAGGGATCCCTAGGGATCCCTTTAAACTAAGATTTCATAGTCATTTAGCACTATTAATACAGACAATGCTAGTCTCAAATTTAAAAGAAAAATGATACAAATTATACTCTGTAAAAATAAACTTCAAAAATGGAAAACATGCAATTTTAAACAACAATCAATTTCATTTTTAATTGATCAAAATATGCAGCTTTTGAAATTTTTTGGGAAAAGGGATTCTCCATTTCAAAACTATGGGTATACATATGCAGATTCTCTGACACTCTAGATATGACTTTCATTTTGTTTTTTATATAGAATTGGAGCTGTTCTGAAGAGAAATCCAATCCACTTTTTTCTACTTTCCTTTAAAAACGAGTAATTGCTGGGGAAAAATACTTTTGCTATATCACTATTTAGAATGCAATTGTAAAGAATGGGGTATAGAATACTAATATGCTAACCAATTTCCATATTTTGGACATTCATATTATTGGAAGTGGGTAAAATGCACATTTGAAAACTACATATTTTTAGTGACTTGATTTTGTTTGGAAAAGTACTAATGTGTATATTACATCTTGAGAAATATACAGTTAAAATCACTTGCTAGTTGTCAAAAAGAAGACAGTGAGAGGGATAGAGCCAAGAAGTGAGTGATTTATGTCAGAAGTTTCTCATTAAATTTGATAAAAATACCTATTTAAAACACACACACATATTTTTTTTAAGATTTTATTTATTTATTCATGAGAGAGACAGAGAAAGAGAGGCAGAAACCTAGGCAGGGGGAGAAGCAGGCTCCCTGTAGGGGACTCAATCCCAGGACTCCAGGATCATGCCCTGAGCCAAAGGCAGACGCCTAACCGCTGAGCCACCCAGGCACACACACACACATATTTTAAGTCAAATAAATTGCATATGCTTACATGGAGATCCATTTGTATTTGAACAACTTATGGCAATGGGACATATACACTCTAGTTTTCATTGCAAACCAGTAAATCCTACCACATTACTAATATCCACGGTGTTTCCATAAATCGTTAGGCTTTCTACCTATCCCATATTTTCAAATGCTAAAGTAAATCAAGTGGTTACAAATTTGCAGAGTTAAACCCTTACCTATGCCTCTTTGTGACAGAAATCCGGGAAAATGGAAGATTCTTTTTTCTTGAAGGCATTTTATTTCTTAGGCTTTATTTCCAAATTATGATGCTTTAATTTTGTTTGATGCTACTCAGGTGCTTCATTAAAATGTTTATCTTCCGTTAAGTTGGTAATTTGATTTTTTAAAACAAGTGTTTTTGAAATATATTGATTTTCTAGATTCTCCAAAATAAAAATAATTATCCTATAACAAATTTAATATCATGTTTGAATGAGGCCAAGTTTTGTGGTAAATAGAGAAAATCATAGAATACAGGTTTAAAATTTTGAAGATCATTCTTTTAGTTACCAAGACTTACCCCTTTAAATAATACTTAGCAACAACAGGGGATCCCTGGGTGGCGCAGCGGTTTGGCGCCTGCCTTTGGCCCAGGGCGCGACCCTGGAGACCCGGGATCGAGTCCCACATCGGGCTCCCTCTGCATGGAGCCTGCTTCTCCCTCTGCCTATGTCTCTGCCTCTCTCTCTCTCTCTCTGTGACTATCATAAATAAATAAAAATTAAAAAAAAATACTTAGCAACAACAACAACAAAAAGAATGAAAGAATTACGGCATATTTCAGTGTAAGCCACAAATCTTTGTAGCATAGCTGTATGGTTAATCAACCCTCAACCTGCAAGTTGCATAGAGAAGCTTAATGACTTCTAGCAGACTATAGTTTACTTAGGACCTATTATTTATTTATTTATTATTATTTATTATTATTATTTAATTATTATTTATTTAATATTATTTAGTCATGAGAGACACAGAGAGGGGCATAGGCAGAGGGAGAAGCAGGCTCCCTGCAGGTAGCCTGATGCGGGACTCGGCCCCAGGACCCCGGGATCATGACCTGAGCCAAAGGCAGACACATTTGACCGCTGAGACACCCAGTGCCCCGAAAACTTACTTTAATTAATAAATATTCTAAACATGTTGGTTAGGAATTAGTTAGATTAGTAAATCAGTTTAAATAACAACACTTGATGGGTAGCTACAAATTAGTATGATTTCATAGTGGTTTGAATGTTAGAAACCTCTGAATTATGTGGCCTAATTTTTTGTTTCCAAGAGAAATAATAGAAACATATCCATAGCAGTTCGTTAAATAGAGTACAATACCCTAATATAAGCAACAGTAATATTATTTTTAAAGTTTTAAAATAGACCAATAAAACATTTCTAAGGTTCTTTTCTGCTGAAACTAAAACAATGGAGATATTTTCTCAAATATAGTGTGACTTACCCCCTTTAAAACTGGTGATTATGCAAGTTTTTTCTTGGTCACACATAATAGACTCTCATTTTCACTGATACAGTTTAACTTTGTTCATTGATTTTTCCTTCTTTTTTTTAATTGAAGTTCAATTTGCCAACTGAATATCCACCATTTGCTTCAATGTGGATGGAACTGGAGGGTATCATGTTGAGGGAAGTAAGTCAATCGGAGAACGACAATCATTTTTTTTTTCTTCAAGTATCATTTAAACTAGTAACAGAGACAGGCACCTTTGCCTTTAATTGTTCATATTAATTGTTCAGTGCAACGTTTATAAACTTTTTTAGAACATTTCTGTTACTTTTTTCCCCTTTGAAGTCCTCTTTTAATTCACGATTATTTCTAAAACTTCAAACTCAAATACGGATTTTATTGACCTCTATCTCCTCTTCACCTCTCATACCTTGATCCTCTTTTCCTTCAATAACAGTGAGTTGGTTGTCATTCGTTATGCACATCTGGCTGTGTCTTCTTTCTGTGCCTTTACACAAGGCCTTTAAACAGCTTTACAAATAGCATCACCTGGCTAGCTCCCAGTCAAGCTAGTCAGACAGTTCAGGTGTCACCACTGCAAGAACTTTCCCTGATCCCAGACTTGATTTAGATGTCCCTACTACTACCACCATAATGCACTCCCTTATCATTTTCCATGGTAAGAATGCTTAGTAGTGTCAGTAACCCATCTATTCCACTAGAATGATAGCTCCTGAAAGGCAAAGGCAAAATTATAGATGTAGTGCCAGTGCTGAGACCATATTACATGCAATAACAATTTTAAAAAATCAGTAAATAGGTAGGTAACTGAGAAGCTTGGTTGCTGGGTGTACTAATGAATCAATGTACAAATGGCTGTGTGTTGGTATGACTATACTTCACTCATTATCCATAGTAGAGGCATACAAAGAACAATTTTAAGTAGTTTTGTTGTCATTTTCTGAAAATCCTCAATATATAATTTGGAGTAACTCTTGATTCAGATTGTGTATTATAGGGAAAAGTCACTGTAATTCATTCATATGAGAATCCTCAGTTTTTCTGACATTACACATCACTTGGATAAATCCGAACACATTTTCAGCTGCCAGACATATTATGTATGCTAACAGATACTTATATTTATTGCCATGGATCATAATTGTGTTGGAGAAAGGAATGGATGCCTTGATGAATGGAATCTGCTGGAGATATACGCTTAATATATACATATATATGTATGTATATGTGCATGTCCAAATGGTAGGCAGAGAAGATACTTTTGTGTTTTGATATCATTACATTGAGTGATTCTCAGAGTTCTGCATTTGTTTGAAAATAACTAATACTTTTGAACCTCTTCCAGGCATTATACATATTTAGAATGGTATTTTTTTTTTTTAGGAAAGCAGTCTGAATACATGTCATCCTTCTTTCTGAGGCACACAAAGAAAAAAGCTGTCTTAGTTCACCTCACGCATGGACTTAATACAGTTTCTAACAATAAAATATATGTTGATTATTGCTTTGCACTGTTGTAACAGCATCATTAGTTTTATTACACAGCTTGAAATGGTTTCATGCCAAATTAAAAATCTAGGTTATTCAAAGGATTAAGGTTGCTAGTTCAGCCTGAAAAAATTTCAGACTTACCCATATTAAAAATTTCATTTCTTTATCATTCTACTGCAAAGCATTTTTGAAAATGGTTACAATTATGTATGTTATCCTTTCAAAAGCATTTACAATTATTAAAAACATATACTTTACAGGTACACTAGACAGTGGAACTTTGAAGACAGTAATTATCAATGACTGACAGAGTACTGAAAGTTTTTTAATGTCATTAAGAAGTATTTTCCAAAATGTATTTCACACAATATTAATTTACTTTGCTCCTAATGTATGATATTTGAATAATCATACATGACAAAGTAAATTTGGAAAACACTGAATTAAACTCTAATGTAAGTTCAATGCAGAAGTTTTCAATCTGTTGTGTGCAATGAAAATTAAAATAAGCTCCTTAATAAAGGACATCAATGAGAGTAAAAATATTTGACTCCTCAGTTCTCAATTTATTTTACTTTTCAGCCCTGTTCAATATTATTAATGACCCCTCCTTATTTTCACAATTCACAGTGAAGAGGTAATGCATTTACAAATATCAAAATGTATAACCCGTGTCTAATTTAACTTTCCGCAGTTTCTTTATGCATAGACTAGTGTGTACATACCTTATTCTATTTTACACAAAGATTTGTGTAACAATATGCAGATTAGAATATGTAAACACTTTGCCCTTTTACATAATAGAATATCCTGGAAATCTTTCCAAATCAGTATATAGATTGCTTCCTTGATTTCTATTTTACTTTTGTTTTCTTTTTACAATTGTGTAGGATTCTGTTCTATAGATAGACAGTTGATTCAATCTATTTTTAGAGCTGGATATTAAGTTGTTTCAAAAGATTGCTACTACCCATAGTACATTACTTGTATCTGTGCTAGTATATCTGAGAGATGATTTCACCAAAATGAAATTGCCTAGTAAAAAAAGTATTGCAATTATAATTTTGATTAAGATTGTCAAATTGCTACCTATAGGAATTAACAAACACATTATACTCAGAACACAGTCTGGCCAAGAGAAGATAGGGCCAGTTGTTTTGTTTTTTTATCCAGCCTGAGGTGGAAAATCCTATCTTAGTGTCACTTATTTTATTTTATTTTATTTTATTTATTCTTAGATTTTACTCATTCATGAGAGATACAGAGAGGCAGGCTTCCCGTGGGAGCCTATATGAACTCAATCCCAGGACCCCAGGATCATGCCCTGAGCCAAAGGCAGACACTCAACCACTGAGCCAACCAGGTGCCCAGGTGTCATGTTAATATGTATTTTATTAATCTGAGCATAGTTGAGTTTCATCTTTCCATTGGTTTAAGAGTCCTTTGATTTCCTGTTCTTTTCATATGCTTTACTCATTTTTCTATTAGATTTATGTTTATCATTTTCTTAAAGCTTGATAGACACTTTTATTAGGGAGATTTGTAACTCATATCACAGAAACACACACACAGAGGGTGAGAGAGACTCTCAGATAATACCACAAACCCATCTAACACTTTGGAACTTAATGAAACCATACAATAGAAGACCCAACTATGCTGTTACCAGATTATTGACCACAGAAATACTATATAATTCAGTAATTCTACTACAGGGTATTTACCCAAAGAAAACAAAGACTCTAATTCAAAAAATATGTGCACCCCTATATTTTTTCCAGCATTGTTTACAATAGTCAAGATATGGAAGCAACCAAAGTGTTCAACAATAGATGAGTGGTTAACAAAGATGTTGCATGGCATGTGTGTGTATATATATATATAATTTGTTATATATCATGTTGTAGTGAAATATGTTACAAGTGTAATGTGATTGTGTTACTGGTGTAATGTGTTTGTTTTATATATATATATATATATATATATATATATATATATATATATGATGGAAAATTATTCAGATATTAAAAAATGGAATCTTGCCATTTGTGACAAGATGAATGGACCTAGAGGGTACACTGCTATGTAAAATAAATCAGAGAAAGACAAATACCATATGATTTCACTCATATGTGGAATTTAAAAACAAAACGAATAAACAAAGAAAAAGACAACAAACTTCTAAATAGAGAATAAGTGTTTGCCAAAGGAAGTAGGTGGTGAAATGGGTGAAATCGATAAAGAGAATTAAGAGGTATAAACTTCCAGTTACAAAATAAATCATGGAGATGAAAAGGAGAGCATAAGGAATATAGTCAATAAGATTGTAAAAGCATTTTTTGGCAACAGATGATGACTATGATTGTGGTGGGCACCATGATATAAAGTTGTTGAATCATTATGTTGTATACATGAGATGAATATAATGATGCATGTTAATTATACATCGATAAAAATAGTAAGATTGATATAACAAATACATCTTTTAAGCTACTAAGTTTATGTGACAGATAAATTATGCAATAGGTGCAGTAATAAATAACTACCCTGTCAAGCATTTGTCCAGATCTCCTAATTCAGTGAGAATTTCTCAACACTTTCAGCTGCTGTTGAATGATTCCCCTTCATTACTAAGAGCAAAATCCTTAACTGCATAAAGGCTTTGAAATCCTGGTCTTTGTCAGTTCTAGAGTCTGGGTGTGTTCATTGCATCCTGCCTTACGGGTCTGCTTTGAATTTGTCTTATAGCATCGTTCTCCCTTCTACTACTGCATTTGTCCACGTTTTCTACTTACTAGATAGATCTTCCTCCCTGCTTTTCTTTTTCTTTTTCTCCTTGCTTTTCATACTTAAATACTATATATCCATTTAATCCCAGTTAAATTGTCACTTCCTCAAGAAAGTCATGGTTGAATGTCCAGTCTAATAGGAACCTCAGAATATCAAGTATCTTTTGTCTGTGTTATATTTTGCAATTGCTATTTTAAGCACTTTATTTGCATGATTACTTGATTAATGCTGTTTTCTTGATAAAAACATACCAGTGGAATCCTCAAGGCAGTCTTAGTTCACACTATAAAAGTATTATGGAAATGTACATTGAATAAATGAAGTGGGCAAATTCCCAAATGAATTTAATCATGAAATCCTCATTTTGAATTGGAATAACTTACAGGATTAGGGTTCTGACAAATATATTTTGGGAAATATTACGTAGAATAATAAAGGTGAAAGGAAACTCGAAGGCTGAATTCCTTCATTGAATAACAAACCTGATTCCCAGAGAAGTTAAGTAACTCGGCCTAATTCATAAAAGAAGATGTTGACTTGTTCTAGGCTGAAACTAAAATAGGAATCTCTTGGTTCTAAATTTAGCTTCATTTCCATGATGTTATTGAATTAAAAATAAATGTCTGTAAATTTTTGTTTGTGTTTTTCAAATGTTAGATTTTTTTCACACATAATGAAACTTTTGTGAATTAGGGGAAGTAGGTAAAGCCTCTATAATCATAATTTTTAAGAAAAATGTTAAGACAATTGAGATAGATACATTATGAAACTATATATTATGTGAAAGAATCTTCATTTAAATATACAGGAAGTTCCTATTTCCTTAAAAATAATTATGATTTTTATGAAGATGTTTAAA
Source organism: Nyctereutes procyonoides (assembly GCF_905146905.1). NCBI lineage: Eukaryota > Metazoa > Chordata > Mammalia > Carnivora > Canidae > Nyctereutes > Nyctereutes procyonoides. The sequence goes on along the minus strand of NW_026575160.1, from coordinate 31,139,321 downwards.
AAGGCTAAAGAATATTTAGATTATATACCATTGTATTGTGAAGTTAAAAAAGTGATTAGTGAATCAAAAAAAATGAAAATAAATGTACATACAGAATGAAATGCAGATAATTTTTATGGGAATAAAAGGAACTTTTTCCACCACTGATGCCTGCCATTCTACCTTACTCATCACTACTGCTTTGTACAAAGAATAGAACATCAATTAATTTTTCCTATTCATTTCTACTTTTCAGTGTGATGGATGAGTATTGGTTAGTGGAGACTCCCATGAAAACATTCTGGAAACAGAGTAATATGCAGCCCAGGAATTATCTTGTAGCATATAATGACAATCAAATTGGAAGAAATTTCACATTTCTTAATTATGTTATTAATTTTAGTTTCCTAAAGCCAAATTCGTTTAATTAAATATGCATCTTATCTTTAATGTTCTGGAAAATTTTTTAGTGACTGTGTAAAAAATCGTTGGCTGTAACAACAGTTAAAGATCATTAGATAACCATGCCATCCATTGTTTCCAGTTGGCTGTGCAGACTCACTCTTCTGAGTTCTGGACACCAACTGAACATGTTTTCATCAATCTCATTTGACTTGTGCAAAGTTCATTATGGATTTAGGAGCAGATGGGCCAAAATAGCCAATGTTTGGGCTATATCTACTATCACTATGTTTAATTATTTTAGGTGAAAGGAGGAAAAATAATTAGTAAAATATTTGTCTAATCCACGTATATGTACTCATGCACATGAATATAGACATATTTACACATATATGTATACATATATAACATAAATGTATCAATGATAGTATTATGCAATAAACACCACTTTCTCCTGAACTTTGCTAAAGTGTTTATCTTCATGTGAATATTAAAATAGCTTCAGATTTACATATTTTGAGTACAATACCTACAAGAACTTCATTGTTATCTCCTAAAAAAATATGCATTGCAGGCAGAGGCTAGAATAAGTAAGGGTATTTGGTTAATTTTCACTGAGAATTTTAGGAACATAATGGCTATCTTGGAGCTGGGCCTTGAAAGAGACTTTTGTATAATAAGACAATCAAAACCATCATTACTGTGACCAAATAATGAAGATCTTTTTATAATCATGAAATCTATGGTAAAATGTGAAGATTAATTATTTTATTGAATAGTATGCTGCATTACTAAAAATCTTCCATGAGAATGCCAGAATCATCTGAATGAAACAAATCTCTGTGTTTTCTATCCTCTGTGGCCAGTAGGTTTTCTCTAAGAAAAATATAAAATGTTTCTACACACTACTCAGATTTTATCAAGGGATTTCAAAGTTTATCCAGTTTAAAAAGATGACATGAATGCTAATTTTTCAGCCTCTATTTATGGTTTCCCTAAATATTTTTTGTGTGACTTGGAGGAACAGTTTACAGTGAAATTACTTAATGTGAGGTCTTCAAAGCATTGCTACTTAGCTGTGACTTTCAGTAAGGTTTCCCCGAGTGGTAAAAATGAAGCCAGCAGTTTAGCTCATTGGTGAATTCTACTGAACCTTTAAGTAAGATATTATATCTATTCTTTACAGTTTCCTTCAGAACATAGAAATAATAAGAGTACCTCACAGCACATTCTATGAGACCAAACATTACACTAATACTAAAACCTAAGACATTAAAAGAGAAAAACTATAGACTAACATCTTTTATGAACATAGATGTAAAAATCCTTTAAAAAATAGCAATCAGACCCAACAATATATAAATACAATTAGACACCACGAACAAATGATATTTATTCCAGTTATGCAAAACTGGTTCAACATTCAAAAATCAATGTAATTCAGTATTATCTACAATAACCAAATTATGGAAATTGTTCAAGTGTCCATCAACTGAAAATGAATAAAGAAGATGTGAGATAGATATGTTATACATATAATGAAATACTACTTAGCCATATAAAAGAATAAAATCTTGCCATTTGCAATGATGTGGATGGACCTAGAGACTATAGTAAGTGAAATAAGTGAGTCAGAGAGAGATAAATACATCTGATTTCACTCACATGTGGAATTTAAGAAACAAAACTAGCAAAGAGGGAAAAAAAGGGAGAGAGAGGCAAGCAAAGAAACAGACTTAATTATAAAGAACGAACGGTTGGTTACCAGAGTGGAGGTGGGGGGAGAAGGTAGGTTAAATAGATGATGCGAATTACAGAGTGCCCTTGCTATATGAGGACCAGGTGTATGGAAGTGTTTTGAATCACTGTTACCTTATATGTTAACTTACTGTAATTTAAATAAAACTTTAAAAAAATCAGTGTAATTTATCACATCAATAAACTAAAGATGAAAAATCACATAACTTCAAAATCAGACACAGAGAAAGTATTTGACAAAATCACACACCCATTCATAATAAAACCTCTCAACCAACTAGGAATATAAAGGAATTTCCTCAACTTGATAAAGAATATCTACAGTTAACATCATACTTAATGATGAGAGACCAACTAGTTTTTTGCTAAGATAGCAATAAAGCAAAGATGTCCCTTCCCTCTAATTATTCATTTTCAACATCTTACTGGAAGTCCTAGCTAACTCAATAAAAGGAGAGAAAGGAAGGGAAAAGAAAAAATAGAACTGTTTTTATTTGTGGAAGAAATTATTATGTAGAAAATCCTAAAGAGTTGACAAAAAACTCCCATAACTAAGAAATAATTATAGCAATGTTGCAGGTTGCAAGGTTATATGCCAGAGTCAATTGCTTTCCTATATATCAACAATAAACAATTGGGATTTGAAATTTAAAACACAGTATTATTTACATTAGCACTAAAAAATGAAATGCATATAAATTAACATATGTATAAGATCTATATGAGAAAAACTACAAAACTCTGATGAAAGGAATTAAAAAAGAACTAAACAGATGGAGATATAGTCCATATTCATGGATAGTAACACTTAATATTGATGAGATGTCAGTCCTTCCCAACTTGATTTCATTAAGTGCCACCTTAATGAAAATCTCAGCAAGTTGTTTTGTAGATATAAACAAAGTGATGCTAAAGTTTTTATGGAGAGGCAAAACCTCAGAATAGCCATCCCAATATTGAGAAGAACAAAGTTGGAGGACTAATACTTCCTGACTTTAAGTATTACTATAAAACTACAGTATTTAAGACAGTGTGGTACTGACAAAGGAATAAAGAAACAGATAAGTTAAATAATATAGAGTCCAGAAATAGATCTATAAAATTATAATCAACTGATACTTGAGAAAGAAGGAAAGGCAAAACAATGGAACAAAGATAGTCTTTTCAACAGATACTGATGGGACAACTGGACATCCACATGCAATAAAATGAGTCTAGACACACCCTTATACCTCCCACAAGAAATACTTTAAAATGGATCTCAGACCTACATGTAAGATGCAAAATGATAAAACTCCCAGAAGATAGCAGATAAATCTAGATGACTTTAAGTTTGACAATCACTTTTTAGATACAACACTAAGAGCATGATCCATGAAAGAAAGAATTAGTAAACTGGACTTCAGCAAAATGAAAACTTCTGTGAAGACACTGTGAAGACAATGAGAAGACAAGCTACAGACTGGGATAAAATATTGCTAAGAAACGTGCTGAATGACTGTTAATTAAAATATAGAAAGAACTCCTAAAATTCAACAGTAAGAAAACAAAAATCCAGTTTAAAAGTGGGCAAAAGATATGAAAAATGATATACAAATGACAAGTATATGAGGTGATCAACATAATACTTCATTAAGAAAATGCAAATTAAAAAAAGATAGCAGTGCTCTCCTATTGGAATGGCTAAAAATTAAAACACTAACAATACCAAATGCTGAGAAAGACATAGAAAAGAAAATCTTATTCATTGCTGGTTGGAGCATAAATTGGTACAATTACTTCAGAAGACAATTTGGCAGTTTCTTAGAAACATAAACCTCTTCCTCCTTTATGATTCAACAATTGCATGCCTTCTATTTACCCAAATGATTAAAAAAACATGTTCACACAAAAACCTCCACATTAATAACCACAGCTGTTTTAGTCATTACAGCCAAAACTTGGAGGCAACCAAAATGTTCTTCAGTAGGTAAATGGATAAATTGTGCTGCATTTGTAAAGTGAAAAATTGTTCAGTGCTAAAATACAGTGAGCTATGAAACCACAAAAAGACATAGATGAAACTTGAATGCATTACTAAGTGAAAGAAGCTAATCTGGAAAGACTCCTAACTATATGATTCCAACTATAGGATATCCTGGACAAAGCAAAACTATGGAAAGAGTAAAATGACCATTGATTTTAAGATGCTTGGGAAGAAGATGGAATGAACAGATTGGAGCAAAGGGGAATTTTCAGGCAGTGAAACTATTCTGTATCATACTGTAATGTTAGACACACATCACTATACATTTGTCAAGACACATAGAATGTATAATATACACGATGAATGTAAACCATGAACTTTGATTGATAGGATGTATCAGTGTTTTTTCATTCACAGTAATCAGTGTTCCATACTGGTGCAAGATGATTGGGAAGGCTTTGTGTAGGGGAAATGACATAGATTGCGACTCTGTATTTTCTGCTCAATTTTGCTAAAACTGCTCTAAAAAAATACTAATTTTTAAAAAGCAAATAGTTCTGATATATATTATATTTATTATAGTATAGTATAGCTTATGTGTTTTTGGTAATCTCGCCACAACTTATTGGTGTTTCCCTTCATATTAATTGGTTCTGCCCTGTTGATCCATGCTCATTAACCTTCATTTACCAATATTAATTTCCCCTACCATATCCAGTGTGTCTCCATGAAATTAAAATGCTTATTTAGAACCTAAAATTACCTGGAATAATGAGGTAGTCACATGTCTAATTATTGAGACTGTATGAATTCAGTCATTCATACTTCATTGTATGAATGTGGCCATACATTCATCTGCACACATGAATGAATATATCTAAACTACTCTCTTTATAGAGTTGAAAATTATGAAGTAGGGCCGATTGGAGAAGATTACCTTTTCATGTTTTTTAATAATAAATTTATTTTTTATTGGTTTTCAATTTGCCAACATACAGAATAACACCCAGTGCTCATCCCGTCAAGTGTCCCCCTCAGTGCCCGTCACCCATTCACCCCCACCCCCCGCCCTCCTCCCCTTCCATCACCCCTAGTTAATTTCCCAAAGTTAGGAGTCTTTATGTTCTGTCTCCCTTTCTGATATTTCCTACCCATTTCTTCTCCCTTCCCTTCTATTCCCTTTCACTATTATTTATATTACCCAAATGAATGAGAACATATGTTTGTCCTTCTCCGATTGACTCATTTCACTCAGCACAATACCCTCCAGTTCCATCCACGTCGAGCAAATGGTGGGTATTTGTCGTTTCTAATGGCTGAGGAATATTCCATTGTATACATAAACCACATCTTCTTTATCCATTCATCTTTCGATGGACACCGAGGCTCCTTCCACAGTGTGGTTATTGTGGACATTGCTGCTATAAACACCGGGATGCAGGTGTCCCGGCGTTTCATTGCATCTGCATCTTTGGGGTAAAACCCAACAGTACAATTGTTGGGTCGTAGGGCAGATCTATTTTTACCTCTTTGAGGAACCTCCACACAGTTTTCCAGAGTGGCGGCACCAGTTCACATTCCCACCAACAGTGCAAGCGGGTTCCCTTTTCTCCGCATCCTCTCCAACATTTGTGGTTTCCTGCCTTGTTAATTTTCCCCATTCTCACTGGTGTGAGGTGGGATCTCATTGTGGTTTTGATTTGTATTTCCCTGATGGCAAGTGATGCAGAGCATTTTCTCATGTGCATGTTGGCCATGACTATGTCTTCCTCTGTGAGATTTCTCTTCATGTCTTTTGCCCATTTCATGATTGGATTGTTTGTTTCTTTGGTGTTGAGTTTAATAAGTTCTTTATAGATCTTGGAAACTAGCCCTTTATCTTATATGTCATTTGCAAATATCTTCTCCCATTCTGTAGGTTGTCTTTGAGTTTTGTTGACTGTATCCTTTGCTGTGCAAAAGCTTCTTATCTTGCTGAAGTCCCAATAGTTCATTTTTGCTGGAAGAAAGACAGTCTCTTCAATAAATGGTGCTGGGAAAATTGGACATCCACATGCAGAAGAAGGAAACTAGACCACTCTCTTGCACCATACACAAAGATAAACTCAAAATGGATGAAAGATCTAAATGTGAGACAAGATTCCATCAAAATCCTAGAGGAGAACACAGGCAACACCCTTTTTGAACTCGGCCACAGCAACTTCTTGCAAGATACATCCATGAAGGCAAAAGAAACAAAAGATGACCTTTTCAATTCAAATCATTGTGTTAAGTTGTCACTTCATTGCAACAGCTGCGCCTGCAGAGCAAAAATGAGTCAATCAGATGTTTATTTCATGGAACCTGATTATAGAAATTGTACCTGCCATGCTATAGGCATGACTTTTTAAGGAGATATGCTGTTTTCACATGTAATATAAATTATGCAAGACATTCTTGGAGCATAGTTTTGGTGCTGTAGCCAGCTTGACTTCAGCACTCATTGGCCATCTAAAATAGAATATGCAACTTAAGGATGATTAATGTTTATAGATAATACATATATAATAAAATATCGTAAAAATTCTATTCTCCAATGTAGAAATACAGTTCACAGAATATAAAGTCATTTGAAATCTTTTATGGAGAGAGAATAGCCTGTAGAGGTTATGGGCATGGACTCTGGAGTCAACAACTTGAATGGGAATCAGATTTCTGTCACTTACCAGTTCTGTGACCTTGGGAAGCCATTTAACATCTCTGTGCCTAGATTTCTTCATTTGTAAAACAAGGATAATGATGTCTTCTGCCTACTTTACAAGTTAATTATAAGGATTAAATTGGCTAAGACCTACCTGGCATATAGTAAACTGTCATGATGATGATGATGATTATAATTGTTACCTAGGTCAATTTATTGATGTATAAGGCGCTTTATTCATTACCTAGAGTTAGGTGTGGGGCAAGTGCTTTCAGAGACATAACTGGTTTGTTAAAGAGTAAAACTTAATTCATTTGGACAAAGGGAAAAATCTGAATATGTCAAATAAAGTGATATTTTAAGGACGTACTTTAATTCACACAAGGCACACAAACATAAATTATTTTCCTTCTTCCTTCAGATGTAAAGGAAGCAGTGATATAGAGTGAATAATAATCAGACTAACCTTATATGTTATTTCTACTCCACTTTTTGACAGTTGTTTTTAATGTTCCTGAGCCCATATCCTCAATTGTAAATTGGTGCTTATAAGTTATTATAGGAGATGAATGAGATAGCCTGTGTATAATATTTAACTTTGTGCTGGTTCCTTTTAGAGGTGTTCTAAAGAATGGGCTTATGAAAAAATAAAAACTAATGATTTAAATTAGCATGAGAATTTGTGGGAGGTTAAAAATTTATTTTCTTAACAATATTAAGCATAGGGATCCCTGGGTGGCACAGCGGTTTGGCGCCTGCCTTTGGCCCAGGGCGTGATCCTGGAGACCCCGAATCGAATCCCACATCGGGCTCCCGGTGCATGGAGCCTGCTTCTCCCTCTGCCTGTGTCTCTGCCTCTTCTCTCTCTCTCTCTCTCTCTCTCTCTCTCTCTCTCTCTCTCTCTCTCTCTCTCTGTGACTATCATAAGATAAATAAAATTTTTTTTAAAAAAATCTTAAGCATAGAATTAGAACTGTCCCTGGGACATAGATTTTAGTGTCTATATTTATTTGTCTTATCCTGACAGCAAACACAAGTTTTCTGGATCAGAGGAAGACCAATTATTTACTTACAGAACATGTTAGCATTTGTTCCCAATGCCACATTTCTCCATCTAGTGACATGATCAAGGCAGATGTCATCAATCTACTACAGGAGAGAAACACTGAAATTATGACTTTCAAAGCTTTCCTAGGAATGATTGCTTGGCTGTCTCCCTTTCCTTTTGAGAGAGTGACAGAAATCTTTGCTCCCTAATGTAATTACACCATTTCTGGGCAGTATAGAGGAAAATCTTTAGATTGTTACAACACTTTTTAATGTAACAACTAGCCTTGTTTGGGAGGATGAGGGGAGTGGGGGGGGGTTGTTGAAAAGTGAACCAGTGACTACAGGAAAGATGAACTTGTAAATCTGTCTAGGATATTTCACTATCTTTCACATCGAAGACTTGTTTGCCATCCACTCTTCTTTTAACCCAGGTTGTCAGTAATTTTTGCTAAAAAAAGCCTTGACTATGTATTAACATGAAAATATCCACATGGTTTCCTGGTATACAGTAGGTGCTCAGTAATGGCTGACTCACTGGAGAACTGAAGGCCGGAAAAGACACTTGTGATATTGCAGAATAAATGAAGAACAAGTTATATCTTTTCCCAATCTGGCCCCAACTTATCACACTAATGGCATTCTCTACCAATGCTCCATCCATAGTACTTTCCAGCCACAGTAAGTTTGCCAACTTTTTTTCATGGTTCAATACTTTACTCCTGATGATCTCTTGTATTTTCCATTTCTTCCCAGGCAATGCCATACTTATTTTTCAATTCAAAGCTTAGTTCTTCTGTGAATTCCTTCCAGATTTCCCCAGGATGAATTTTTTGGCCTTTCCTTTGTTCTCCTACAGCATTCTGTTTATATAGTGGTGAATCTTTAGACAAACTATGATAATGTGACCTATTACTAACTACCAAGACTTTGCAAGTTTAAATTGAAGATTTTTACTCATAAAACATACAACAAATAATAAAAAAAAAAGCTTGTTCCAGATGATACATGTGAATCTATAGGAATTGTTTTACAACTTGATTCTTACCACCGTGCCTGTAACTTCTTGGCATTGTTAGACAATTTTGATACCACCCTTGAGAAAGTTCATGGATAGTCTAAAAGGCCAGAGAAGCTATTCATAGCCCCAGAGATTACATCAATACTACACAATGCCTCTGTAGTCAGTCTTTCCTCCATTGTTAAAATGGTATACATTTTTAAATAAATAACCATAATATTTTGAATAATTATTTTTTTGTATCTTCCCATATTTAATTTGCCAGATAAATATTTATGGTATAGGTTTTGGAAAGTTTATTCTATTGTAAGCATCTGGTTAGTTGTCTCATTCAATTTGATCCTCAGAATCTTTTTTTTACTTTGTTTTGCATTGTAAAATATAACGTATAGAAAATTTTGTGAAACATTGAAACATAAATGTAGAGTTTAATGCTATCATAAAATTACCAACTATGTAACCCTTATAATCCCAGAAATAAAATACATAACATACCACTTTCTCTCTTAATTATTGTGGTCTTGATAAGTTTTTAAAAAGATTATTAGTTTATATCATTTTCTTCTAGATTTTCTTGCAAAATATTATTTTTTAAATTGAATTTAATTTTTTCAATTAGCATCTTTCAGGGAAATAGAAGCATTTTCCTTTTTTTATTTAAATTCAGTTAGTCAATATACAGTACATCATTAGTTTCAGATGTAGTGTTCAATAATTCATCATTGTGGTTTCTTGAAATATATTATTACAAAATAGATAAATAAACCAATAAAACATGAGAGTCCAGAAATAGTCACATGATTTATGACAAATCGTTAATACAATGCATTGGACAAGATAATGGTCTTAAGTTTAAAAAGTCTGACCAACTTGTACGTTCACAAGGAAAAAATTAATATTGGCAACTATTTCACACCAAATTAAAAAAATAATAATTTATAAAGAATCATGAGGTGGGGCACCTGGGTGGCTCAGTGGTTGAGTGTTTGCCTTCAGTTCAGGGCATAATCCTGGAGTCCTGGGGTCAAGTCCCACATCGGGCTCCCTGCATGGAACCTGCTTCTCCCTTTGCATGTGTTTCTGCCTCTCTCTCTCTCTCTCTCTCTCTCTCTCTCTCTCTCTCTCTTATAAATAAATAAAATATTTAAAAATTAAATAAAGAATCATGAAGATAATAAAGGTAAAATTTTTTTAAAATGTTTCTAGATGAAAACATAAATATCTTCATTATCTTAAGATAGGCAAGGTAAAGAGGATACACAGAACACTAACGTTAAAGAAAAATGTATTTATAAGTTTAAGCTTAAAATATTGAATGGGTACTTCATGAATGTCTCCAAACCATATGAGGAACAACTGGGTGTCACTAGGTGTCAAGGACTGCAAATAAAATCCACAAAACTAGCATACACCCACCAGAAAGTTTGACATGAGATAAAGTCACCATACTAAGGATGTAGACTGTAACACATATTTTGCTTGTAGTACTATAACTGGATCAACTCTGGTATACACATCTACTAAAGTTGACAATACCCAAATAATTCCATTCTGTGTGTATATTCAATGGAAAATAGTGTTTAAAATTTTTTTAAAAGAAGTGTTTATGTGTTTATGTGTAAAAGTAGTTTTTATGACCAAGAAAAGACATAAAATAATGTTCATAATAGTGCCATTAATCATATCCAAAAGTCTTTAAACAATCCAAATGTCAGTCAACAGAAGAATGCATAAAGAGTCATGGCATAGTCAAAGGAAATAATTGCTAGAAACGTCAGCATGGTTGAATCTCACAAACACAATTTTTTGATCATATAAATGTGAGAGACAAAAAGTATATATTGTGTGATTCTATCTTTATAAAACTTTCACAGACAAAATTGATCCATAATAATAGAGATTGGAAGAGTGATCATGTTTGAGATGGGAATTTACTAGAAAAAGCTTTCCCAACAATAATGCAGTAGAGGGAATATTCTGGGAATGGAAGTAATATAAACCTTGATATGAGAGGAAGTTGAATGACCAACACATATGTATAGTGCTTTTAGTTGTATTCTTATAAAAAAAGTGAGCTGTATTCCTAACATGCACACACTTTAGTATATGTAAATTATATCCTAATAAAAAGGGAAAAAGAAATATTTCCTTGGCTTTTTGCATTTTTATGTAAATTTTAGAATCATTAATAATATTTATTACAAAAAGTTGAAAATGTATTTGCTTTAGTGATCAATTTGGAGAAAATTCACATCTGTGCAATATTAAGTCTTCTAATTGCAAAATATGGTATATCTTTCCTTTTTAAATTCTTTTCTATTTTCTCTTTTTTTTAAGATTTATTTATCTATTTATTCATGAGAGACAGAGAGAGAGAGAAAGAGAGAGGCAGAGACACAGGCAGGGGGAGAAGCAGTCTCCATGCAGGGAGCCCGACGTGGGACTTCATCCTGGGTCTCCAGGATCACGCCCTGGGCTGAAGGCAGGCGCAAAACCTCTGAGCCACCAGGGCTGCCCTATTTTTTTCAAAGATACATTTTTATACATAGCGTTTTCGTATACTGTGTTAGATTTTTGTTTCATAATTGTTCTTTTTGATGTTAATTGCAAAAAAAAAGGATTTTGGTTTCATCGAAGATTTCCTGTTTCTCCTAGAGCTCACTGGTCCTTGTACAGCTCTCGATAAATAATAAACTTTTCAATTCATGTTTATGGAATCTGAAACAAAGGTAATAACACAAGTCAGCTCCTATATCTGAATTTTCAATGGTTATAAATTAATATATGTACCTCTAATATGTTATAAGTACTTTTTAACAAAACCTGTAAGACTCAAAATAATAGCAACCACTTACAGCAAACATCATGTTGCAATATGCCAAGCACTGTGCCAAATAATTTACACATGTAATCATAATTAATATTCACTCAAACCTAATATTTAAGCGTCACAATTCTACTCTTTTCGAAGGCAAGGAAACAAAGACCTAGACATTACTATCTCTGATACCATACATTCAGTTAGTTAGAGGCAGAGATCAAGTCAGTGATCCAGGAATTTCTGACTCCGATGAGAATGAGTTTAAATATGATTTAGTTTCTTCCTCATTGATTATAGGATACAGTATGATTATTGATTAAAACATACTCATGCTTCCTTATTACATGCTTTAGTATAACAAAGACTATTTATAATCCTTTTCCATATGGGGTTTGAGTGTTTTAATCAAGTGTTGATTAAGCTCAAATATTGATTAAGAGTACATTTCATCATATTGAAAAATAATTTCACTTCATTATAAATGGACTAACTCAAATATTACTACTTGCCAAATAGTGTTACAGACTATATTATACATTTAATATGGATACAAAATATATATAAATCCAAATTTGTTCTAATGGGCATGTTCTTTAGTGAAAAACCATGCTTTCACAACTGAACAATAAATTTAGGCTCAGTATTTTAAAGAATGAAAAAAAATTCTGTACTAGGCTAAAATTACACTAAGGTTTAAAATTATAAAGTATAATGGGATATATGTGTAATAACTGATACTTTTATAATAATAGCAATCATTAGACCTTCTTGATATTTTGTAAATAGGTTCCTTCACTGAACAGAAATCTGAAAGCAAATTAATAAAATAATCTTTAGTTAAATGCAGTTCACAGAACAAGATTATGGTTTTCACAGCAGTTAAAGTATTGCCAAATGCACCATTTAAAAATTGTCAATGAGCCAACCGATTTTCACTAAAGTATAAATCATATAACCAAAGTGAAGTTCATGATTCTGCACAGTGAGGAAAAGGGAATTACTTAGATAGGACATCACTGTATGGTTAATGGTGGCAACCACTTCAGTTTGAAGTAAAAGATTCTTCAGTGGCAAAACTAAATGGACCAGTTCGCCCTTTGTCAATCATACTGTTAAAATTTATTACTGGAATATTGTAGAGAATTACCATGTATCCAGTCTATTTGCAGCCTCTGTCCTGTGTATCAGCAGAACTATTTTTTTCTCAGAAAGACAAGACAGCAACAGCACAGTAAATCTGAAAACAACAAAGCAATTACACTTTTAAAGAAATAGAAAAATACACAAACAGTCTTGCCCAACACACGTAACACAATCTCTTGAGCTTTTTTCATTTTAGAACTTCATACCATAAATAACATAGTTCAATCAGCTAAAATAAAGATCATACACAGTTTGTCTTCTGCCGGTTTAACTGTGGCAAGTTCAAAAAAGGGTGTTGCCTGAGTTTACTCTGGGTTTTGGATGGAATCCTTGTTCACATTAGGATTTTCATCAATTTGAGTTTATCTTTGTGTATGGTGCAAGAGAGTGGTAGTTTCATTCTTTGCATGTGGATGGTCAATTTTCCTGCACCATTTATGATGAGTCTGTTTCTATCTAGGGGAGCGTCTATCCTCCTTTATCGTATATTAGTTGAGCCATAAGTTCAGGGTTCACTCTGGGTTCTTGTTCTGTTCTTGATTATATGTCTGTTTTTTGTCGCCAGTACCACAAGTACCACATGTCGTTGATGAACACCGCTTTGTAGTACAACCTGAAATGGCATTGGTGATGCCCAGATATGGTTTTCTTTTTTTAAAATTCCTGGCTGTTTGGGGTCTTTTCTGATTTACACAAATCTTAAAATAAATTGTTCTAAATTCTGAAGAAAGTCCATGGTCTTTGATGGGATTGATTGATACGTGTAAATTCGCCTCCTGGGTAACATTGACATTTATCACAATATTAATGCTGCCAATCCATCGAGCATGGAATATTTTCCATCTCTTTGTGTCTTCCTCAATTTCTTTCAGCAAGTGTTCTGTGTTTTTTAGGGTATATTTGGAACAATTTGAATGGTAAAATGGTTCTCACTTTTATATTTTAGGTTGTAGGTTGTCTTCTGTCTAAAAATGAGTTTCTTGTAGACAGCAAAATAGTGGTTCTGTTTTTTTATCCAGTGCTGAAACTCTGCGCCTTTTGATGGGGTATTAAGGCCATTCACGTTCAGGTTACTTGAACTCTTATAATGGGAGTTTTAAGAGATCCCCCTTTAATAAAATTTCTTGAGAGCTGGTTTGGAGGGTCACATATTTTTCAGTTCTGCTTGTTTGGAGCTCTTATCTCTCCTTCCATTTTGAATGAGAGCCTTGTGGATAAAAGTAATCTTGTTTTGTGTTCTTCTCATTTAGGACCTGAATATATCCTGCCAGCCCTTTTCATTCATTTTGGGGGATCTGAATAATAGCGAAGGGATATAAGGGAAGGGAGAAGAATGTGTGAGAAATATCAGAAAGGGAGAACAGAACATAAAGATTTCTAACTTGGGAAGTGACTAGGGGTGGTGGAGGTGGAGTTGAGGGTGGGGGGTGGGGGTGAATGGGTGACGGGCATGAGGAGGTACACTTGCGGGATGAGCACTGGGTGTTATTCTGTATGTTTGGTAAATTGAACACAATAAAAATTCATTTATAAAAAAAATAAAGATAATTTTGCTCTTTTAACATCACTAAGGATATTCTGAGTTTAAACAGTGATGATGTGTAAGAAAATACCTTATTAGTGTCATACAAATATACCCACACTATCGAATTTAATGAACCTCTTCTGTATATGGATTCTATACAAATGAAATTGATTAAACTAATGCTTATCATCTTGCTTGGGAAATCATTAGTTTCATTTATCTAACAGAACTTTCATTAATGCTTTTATGCTTAAAAAGTGTTTTTTTTCCTCCAAACTCTTCTAAAAAGGTAAGTCAAGAATGACAGCAGAAAGGTGGCAAAAGAGGTATCTAACTTTCTCTCCTCCCAGGAATGCAATGAACAGTTACTCATGAATCAATTCCCTCTGAGAAAAATCCAGAAACTGGTTGAGAGACTCCTGCATTCTAGTGACTGAAAAGATACCTATAAAGAAACAGGAAAAGCTGAGACACACTCATTCCATAAATGGTACCTCAGGCACACAACCTTACAACTGGGAGGGAATCTCTAGCTCCCAGCTTCTCCTTGGGATGAAGGAACAAAGGATTTGGACCACACATCTAACTTCTCAACTTTTAAGGGTATTATAGAGTGAATGACTCCCAAAGCACCTAGCTCTGAGAACCTATGGGGCTGTGGGCTCATGAGGGTCTTCTGGGGGCACAGACAACAGAGGCAGCCAGGCTCGGTGCAAAAAGGATAGTCAAAGCAAAAATGCCCAGCTTCCAAGGGAGTTATTGAATATCTCATCAAGTTAGTTATGAAAGTATTTTATATTATTATATGCCGAGAGAAAGGTGGTATTTCTGGCTCATCCATTTAATTAATTATATGGATAAAAATTGAAGAGTAAAATAAAATGCCCATATCAAGTGTAATTTTATACTCAACAATCGGTTTCCTCTTTAATTTTCTATTAAAATTAATATGTCTATAATTTAGTTAAGTTTCAGACATATTTATCATGTATTTCTCACATCTCTTTTCCAGATTTTTAGGTGTGTCCTCAATTCCATATTCCGTGAACTAGAACTTTTTCACATTATTAGTATCATCAGAGGACTTTTATATTTTGATTTTTATTACATATTATTAGCTTTATTCATACTGATGAGAATCACTTTTTGTCCTATTGTTTAAAAAAAGGAATATACCCATGAAATGCTACATGCTATTATTGCTATCAATTATACCTTACTTTCCATTAACATAGATAGTACTTTAAATACTTGAGACTCAGGAAGCATATGAAACTATTTTGTAGAAATACGTTGCTTTTTTATTTTGTTAAGTCTCAACTTTACAATTTTATGTTATGATGTTGGGGGGATGACCATGTGAAAGAAGAGAGATTTGTTGTCTCTTAAAACCTCAGGGGCAATAATTTTCTATACATATTCAGCTATCTTATACCAGCTGTTCTTCATTTTCCATAATTCCACTAATGTCTAATAGAAAGTGTCATCTATAATGTGTAGTTTAGGTAGCAAATGTACAGATTTGCATAAATTCATTCTATAGATTTGAAAGCTCTAAAACACTTTTTAAAGTATGGTCACACGCACTTATGGGAATGTCAAGAAGCACGTGTCTAAAAACAGTTTGTGCATTTGTAAATTCTAATTCAGAGATGGGAAATTTATGTAAAAAACCCACATTGAGTTAGTTGGTTTCAATCATCACCCATTAGATGTGCTCTTCCCTTTTTTGCTTTCTCTCTTATTTCTGCCTTCTTGGTTTTGCATAGTTGCAGTTGTGAAAGGCATTTACTTTTGTGTGTTTGTATGGCAATAGAAAATAGTTTTGTTTAATTCTCTACTTTTTCATATATCTTACTATGATCCTGCAGTACTGTCATGTGCTTAGAAGAATGCAAACCAAAAATAATGCTAAATGATGCTAACAGATACTATTAGAAGTTAGTTTGTATCAGTCAAAGTATAGTTAGCCAATTGAACTGGGAAATTTAATGAATATGGGAATTTAATGAACTGGGAAATAAATAAATTCATTTAATGCATTTAATGAAAAATTTTGAACAATGTAAAAGTTGATTACCAAAAGAAATAATAAATAACTAAGATATGGCAGCAGAAAGTGTCTTCAGTGCCTAAGGCTGAGGAAAAGTAAATGATGAAGAAATACAGAGGAGGGTCCTGAAAGGCTGTGTCAGGCCATTTCTAAGAATATATTGTTGCCACAAGGAGACACCACTTATGATGAAGGAAAATTTGCTGGAATGTGCCTACTGTTGGACTATCACTACTATTATAATAAAGAAGCTGTCTGGAGGGCATTAAAATCAGAACCACTAGAACTGCCACCAATGTGAATGCCTGCCAGGGACCTTGGCTGTCACACTGAAAATCATAAAAACTGGAGGAATATAAAATTGCTTCATGCTCCTCCAACCATGCAGTGTCCCTTGATACCCTGTACTGGCAGAGTGTAACATACAGCCAGCAAACAAGATATAAATGTAGATCTGGTTCAAGGTGCTAACGTAGGAAGACTCTGAACCCACTTTCTCCACAGAACACCCCAAATTACATTTACTGATAGAACAATTCCTCCTGAGGAAGAACTGACAGCTGATCAAACAGCTACTGAACAACCAAAGATAAAATGACAAGAGAACAGCAAAAAAGGTGGAGACACACTAACAACGGGAACCCCCACCCCAAGACTGTGAGCAGCAATGGGGAAGGAGAGTACCGAGGGACCAGGAACAGATCTCGCTGTCCTTGGACACAGAAAAAAGCCACAGTTTAGAAGAGCAAGTAACCTAAAGGAGCCAACCCTAGAACTCTGCCAAGCATCAGAGAAGCTGCAGGAAAGCTCCCCAGGCAGAAGGACCAGAGAATGACATGGTGTACATCCCCCTTCCCCCCGCCCCCTTAAAAGCCTATGGCAGGATCTGGACACCTTAATGGGAAGATCCAGTTGTCTCAGAGAGCTTATGGTTTAAACAAGCCTAGGTCCACCAACCCACACCAGCCCTGGTAGCACTGGGACACACACACACACACACACACACACACACATCCTGATTTAGAAGAGCTGAGGAGCTTTAACACCCTCTCCTCCACCACCCTGAAAGCCCAAACTGAGCAGTCTGGATGCATAAGGGGTGGGTTTAGATGCTATAACTGGAGGGACCTAATTCCATAGTGAGTAGGTCCAGGCACCATAACTAATGGGTCGAGCCATCACAAGGAGCTTGAGACCTCAGTAACCCCAGGTTCTACAACCTCACATCAGCCCTGGTCACACTAGGGCCAGAAAAAAAAAAAAAACTTACAGTGAACTTATAACCTCAGTAAATCCAGGATCCACAAGCCCATGCCAGCCACCCTATGGTGCTGGGGCACAGAACGAAAGCTGTGGTTTCGTATGGGGTTTTTGTTATTGTTGTTTTTAAGTGTTATTTTAAAATTTTATTATTATTATTTATTTTTAAAAATTTGTCTTGTCATGCTTTTTTTGTTTGTTTTTGGTTTTATTTATTTCTTGTTCTTTTTCTTTTCTCTTTCCCTCCTTTTTATTTTATTTTTTCCTTTATTATTTTTCTCTTAATTATTTTATTATTTTTTTCTTTATTCTTTCTTTAAAAATTCATGGTTTCAAAGAGTAACTAGCATATATAGCCACAACTCCAGCCAGCCAGCCAGTCACCAAGCACGCACAATCAACATAGAGGACCATACATAAGACCACTCCTTCACCTTTAGAAGAAGCCATTTCACCTAATCCATAGAAACAAACACAGAAAGTCAAGAAAAATGGGGAGACAGGAGAATATATTCCATAAGAAACAAAAAACAAAAAACATAACATTTTTAGAAAAAGAATGTTATGAAACAGAAATAAAGCAATATTCCTGAAAAAGAATTTAAAGTAATGATTGTAAAGATACCCACTGGACTGCAGAAAAGAATAGAAAAACTCAAGAAGCTTCAATAAAGGAATAGGAAAAATGTTAAAAAGAATGAATTAATAATGAAGTAAAAAGTGCACTAGAGGGAATCAACAGTTGACTAGAGGATGCAGAAGAACATGTCAGGAGTCTGGAAGACAGGGTAATGGAAATGCATGCTGAACAGCAAAAAGAAAATTTTTAAGAATGAGGATAGATTAAGAGATCTCTTCAGCAGTGTCAAGCAAACAACGCATTATACAGGTCTCAGAAGGAGAGAGACAAAGGTATAGAAAACTTATTTGAAGAAATAATAACTAAAAATTTTCCTAACCTAGGGAAGGAAATAGACATCCAAGTCCAAGAAGCACAAAACGTCCCAAACCAGTTGAACCCAAGGAACCCCAAAGAAAGATGAACTGTATGGCACATTATAATTAAAGTGTCAGGGCACCTGAGTAACTCAGTCAGTCAAGCGGCTGACTCATGGTTTCGACTCACGTCCTGATCTCAGAATTATAATCCAGGGAGATCCTCGGGCTCCATGTTCAGCATGGAGTCTGCTTAAGATTCTTCCTCCCTCTGCCCCTTCTCACCCCTTAAATAAAAATAAATAAATAAATAAATAAATAAATAAATAAATAAATAAATAAATAAAACAGTTATTTGTTTAAGAGGATATGGCCTTGCAATAAAACCCTAGCGGTCTGAAATGATTCTCATACTGGTGCTTGAAAATGGCTCCACACAAAATCCAGTTTTCCATACTTTGAATATCATTAGATCTGCTGGATCATAGATCTCAAGTGGAAATGCAACTTGTAGTATAGATTAGTTGTAGAGTTTCCTTTTTTTCTGGTACCTGTCATCCCTGACAGCCTGTTGGGTGACTTGATGACAGATGGAAATAGCACAATTGACTGGTCTATATGTTGATTCCAAAAACCAGACATGGACTACCAAGTACTGTGCCTCATGGTGTGTAGTAGTAATGTGAGGTGCACTTTTATTTTACTATGGAAAGATTACATTGATATTCTTAGACCATTTGATCCCTAAAAATTCACTGTGATGGCAGACTTCTGGCACCTTGTGGGATATATATCCAAATCTCTAATTTAAATGTCTTAATACATTACTTACTACTTCTTAGTCATCAGAATCAGCATTATATCATCAGTGTACATCAGACTAAATTATAGTTTGATGTATGTGAAATGTCAAGATGTGAAGGTATACTCTTGGCCTTACCAAGAGAAAATAAAAATACTTCACATGACCTTTGTAAATTAACATGGAGAAAATCAGTTATTCAGGTCCTTGGCCACATACCTGGTATATGTTGTTGTGTTCCTGCAAAGATATTACATCAAAAATAGAAGCTGCATTTATAGTCACCACCTGATAAAGTTTATGATAATTCAGTGTCATATTGCAAGGTCATCCCAATTATTGCATATACACACAGATAAGCTAATGAATGTGATAGGTCTCAACATCCATGTCTTTTTCAAGTCTTTAATAGAGGAGGTAATCTATAATTCCCCCCAGGTTGAATTTTTACTTTTATTTTACTATCCTGGTATGGAGGGTAAGTTTGGGGTAATTCTATTTATACCTTTCTACAACAGCTTTACCCTCAGGGGTTATAGATCTATGTGGAAATTCTGCTGTTTGCCAAGAATATCTATTCCAATTATATATTCAAGAATTTGGGATATAACCAAAATAAGAGTGGGACAGCTGGGCCCACTGTGAGTGGAGATTAGCCTATATATCATCTCACCAACAAAAGCCCCCAATTTGAATTGTGGACTAGAATAGCATTTTTGTTCCCCAGAAACTAATGTCAATTCAGAGAAAGTGTTAGTAATCCCTAAATAATCTGGCTGCATAATTTTTCCTATTTCATTTTTATTCCAGTAAATGCCTACAGATTCCTTTAAAAACTATAAGAAGATTTAACTCATATGAACTTGTGGCAGTGACACAGTATTTTTCAAGAAAGCCAGGTTTTGCTTTAATCATGGTATCTTCATCTCTGAACATATGTAGGTATGGATACTGCATTATACAATAGGAAAATCTGTTGTGGCAACTCATCAGGTTTTTTACCAAACAGATCTTTAAGGTTTTGTGTGTTTTTGTTTGTTTTCTTTACATTGATCTAGCAATATCTTTGTAGGCTTCAAATCTACTTAACTCCTATAGGAAGTGTGCCCAATTATCCACTGCCACAGCTGCGTGTAAGTAAAATATTCTAAATATTGATGTATCTCCACTCTCACTTATCAAAAACGCTCCCATCTTTGTCAGTAGAGTGTGGCCATTCTGGTATGCAGTGACCCATCATCCTCATCCAAATCAGGGAGTTCATTTATTGCATTAACCCCATAGTCTTACCTGGCTTACCTAGGAGATCAAGAAAAAGGTATTTTAAAAATGAAGGTGCTGATTTCCTTTTAAGGTCATGATGATAAACAAGGCTACAATTTATCTTTTCAACTTATTATATTTAAAAAAGAAAAAATGTATAAAGCAATGTGTTTTGTCCATTAAACATCCCGATAGGCAGGACTATTATTCCTGAGAAAGGAGAAACTTAGTAAGCCTTCTATTTCCCTCAGTGTATCACCTGAAAAGAGTTTAAGATGTACCAAAGGTATATTCCACCCAACGTGGAATCTGGTGATCACTTTGAATTGAGGAGAGAGAGCTGGGAGATTAGGGAGACCAAGGTGGCAAGAATTCATAAGGCCTAGATGCAGCAAGAAGAGAGACGCATTGTGGAGACAAAGTTCCATAAATCTGCATCAGCTCTCAAATACTTTTAGCTGAGTAATGATTAGCAAAATATAAGTGTGTGAGGAAATTTCCAGGGGGAATAAAAAAACACCTCAAAGAAACCAAGTGGGTCATCCCAAGGATATACACAGAAATAGGAATGGTTCATGCTTCTACTAGTCAAAACAACAGATTTTATAAATTTCCAGAGTGATGATAGGTTACACGGCAGGAACAAAAATGGTCCTAGATTTAAAGGCTTTTCTCGTCCTGCCCAATAAGTTTAAAAGTCCTACCAACAATCCTTGCAACTCTATTTCTGCCTTCATCTCATCCCAACCAGAAATGGCCCTCCACCTCTGAGTCACCAAGCACTTGTAGATGATTCTCTAGTTGGGGTTCTAACATACCGTGTGTTCTGAGAGTCATTTGAAAATGTTCTGTCTTCGAGTGCAGCAGCTTATCATAGGCACAGGTTCTTTGGCATGATCTGGCTCTTGTCTCTTTCTATTACACCATTTTGTTACCACCTCATACCTGGCGATTTGGATCAATGTAAATATCCTTATTGTAATATTATGCAATATACTGAAGTTTTGCAAAATGTTTCCATTGGGAAAAATTGGAGAAAGTATACAATTTTTCTGTATTATTTCATATAACTGTGTGTGGGCCTGCAATTACATCAAAAATAAAACTTTAAAAAGGCTTTAAAGAACCAAACTACTTGCAAGTAACTCAGTTGTATTCCCTGTAATGGTAGGAGTGATGTTACAAAGCTTGGCTTTCTGAAAATAAGGGGAATAATGGGACTATAAAACAATGGAGGCCCGGTACAATTTGCTTAATTATCAGAAATTGGGAAAATAAGTCCAATTATTGCAATAATCAGTGAATATAACAACCAACAATGGCAGAGTAGGAGCTAAAATTTCTTCAGCCTTTCTCCGCTGCCAAATTCCAAGGTCACTTTCCTATTTTTAGATATTTGTTATAGCAGCAATTTCCAGTTCCCTAAACCTGTATTAGTTTCTTATTGCTTCTACAACAACTTACCACATACTTAGTGGCTTAAAACAAATTTACTCTCTTACAGTTTTGCATCCAGATGTCTGAAATGGGACTCATGGAGCTAAAATCAAGGTGTCAACAGTGCTGTCTTTAGGGGAGAATACATTTTCTTGTCTTTCTGAGTTTCTGAAGACCACCTGCACTTCTTGGCTCATGACCCAATTCCTTCATCTTTAAATTCAGAAACATAAAAAAAAAAATTTATCCCCTTTGTTCTCCTTCTTCTCCCCACCTCTTCTATTTTGAAGGACCTTTGTGATTACATTGGGCCCACCCAAATAATTCAGGATAATATTCCTATATGAAGATCCCATATGAAGATCATCTAATTAACAATCCCTTTACCATGTAACTTAATATTTCACAGGCTCTAAGAATTAGGACGTGGAAATATTTGAGGACCATTATACTACCTATTACATATAATAAGAGTTATTATAAGAGGGAAGATAATTTGGAAGCATCTGTAATTGCCCTCCATTTGGTTAATAATTCAAAACAATATCACATCCTGGGGGAATATATGGTAAAATTAGTGCCAATCTTAAGGATCAAAAGGGATGTAGGTGGGGGGTCCCCATTTTATCCATGTTCAGGTTATGAGCCTGATCTTTGTAGAAACTGGATTATTCATCAAGGGAAAATCACAAACCATCATCAGCTCAAACACGAAGTAGCCCAAATTTCAGTCATGATGTCAGATGTGATATATACATGAGAGAAGATAAATATAGACTCAGGGACATGATAGGTGAACATGGATTTGGTTCATTTGTTCTGTTTTAACCAACTGAGAAATGAAAAAAACATATCTGTTCATATTCACATGAAATGGACAAGGATATAAATTTCTACTTTTGTCATAGAGTATCACTCCTGACTTCTAGAATAATATTTCCAAAAGATACCTGGAATATCCTGATATTCTGCAGAATATCACGTTGATATACTTTACCAATAACATATTTACTGGCCTGGGTGATTAAGAGTTGGCTAGCATGCTGACGGCATCTGGAGAACTCAAAAGCTCCAAGTTAGAGAGGTAAACCCTGTGTGTTTCAGGGCTTTCCAAACTCATTGTTTTTAGGGCTATGGTGGTCAAGGGCTTTTATAGGACATTCTTAGCAAAATAAAATACAAATTATTTCATCTCACTCTTTCTTCCTAAACAAAGAAAGCACATATCTAGATTTTTTTTGTTAGTTTAATGTTGCCGTATTATTAGGACTGCTATTGGGTTATTGGGGGAACAAAACCTGCCAGCTTTAAGTAGAACCCAGAGTAGGGACAGCTATGCATAAGGTCCAGGCAGTAGACTCTATGTGGTTAGAGGTATCAGTGATGGGAGAATAATGTCATTTGCATTTTGTAGCAAGTACCAGTGAGAGAACCATTAACATGGGCCTTTGAGCTCTTGGAGCAAGGCCATTTCTTTTGCATCATAGAATTATTTGTCTCTTGACAGAAAACTCCTGGCTTGCTGCTGGGTCATGGTAGAGATGCGTGACTTACTGTGGGACGCCAAGTATCTGCAGCTGGAACTGGCTGTCATGAGCTGAGTCCTGTCAGATCCATTAAGTCATAATATTGGATGTATCCAACAACAAATCATAATGAGATAAAAGTGGTACATTGGGAATAGAAGATGAGCTGGACGAGAGTGTACAAGACAGCTGTTGAGCTGGTATTCTGGGTGGACATCCATATGTTTGCACAAACAGCCCTCCCTCATCTCATGATTATAACTCAATGCAGGATCTTTTATAACCAATTGAAAGAGGAGAAAATGCATGAGTGTAACTTACTGCTACATTAACTTGGTTATGGACAAGAGAAATTAGTAAGTAGGTATACTACAACCTCACCCCAAAATGGATTTTTTATAACAGTGACACAAGAAAATTTCCCTTTGGGCAGATATCTGAGAGGTGAACCTGGTCATCACTTTCTATAGAAAGAAAAGTGGCTTCAATTTAGAAAAGATATGGACTCAACAGCAGGGGTAAAGGAAATGGTCATTAAAACTGAATACAGGGGCGCCTGAGTGGTTCAGTCAGTTAAGTGTCTGCCTTCAGATCAGGCCGTGATCCCAGGGTCCTGATCAAGCTCAGCATGGGGCTGTGGGGCTCCCTGCTCAGCAAGGAGTCTACTTCTCCCTCTGCCGCTCCTCTTGCTCATGCTTGCATGCTCTCTCTCTCTCTCTCTCTCTCTCTCTCTCTCTCATCAAATAAATAAATAAAATATTTTTTAAAAGTCTGAATACAAAAAATAAGTAAGGGCACCTGGGTGGAACAGGTGGTTAAGCTTCCAACTCTTGGTTTTGACTCAGGTCATGATCTCAGGGTCTTGAGATCAAGTCCTACAGCAGACTCGGCACTCAGCGTGGAGTCAGCTTAAGACTCTCTCTCTCTGCCTCTCCCCACTAGCACTTTCACACTCCCTCCCTCCAAAAAAAGAAATAAATCTTAAATATATATTGATATATAAATGATATATATCATATATGAAACTTTATATATGAATATGAATAGTATGAATATATATGAAAAATATATATGATATGAAAATGATATATATAAATATATATCACATATATGAAACTAAATGCATATCAGTCTGTCAACCTAATTATATAAAAAAAGGAACTATTCAAGTGACCTTTGAACATAGTAACTTGATTCTAAATATTTTATGAATATATTCTAAGGATGTTAAACCTGCAAAAGAATTAATTATAGTAGGGCAGCCCTGGTGGCTCAGTGGTTTAGCGCTGCTTTCAGCCCAGGGCGTGATCCTGGGGACCTAGGATCGAGTCCCGTGTCGGGCTCCCTGCATGGAACCTGCTTCTCCCTTTGCCTCTCTTTCTGTGTGTCTCTCATGAATAAATAAATAAAATCTTTAAAAAAAGAATTATAGTTAGTAAACTTGTTAACAATGTATTTATTGTAACTCTGAAACTACTTTATATATTTGATTGGATAAAGCATATATGTAAATATTATCAGGAAAAAGATTTTTGCAATAAGAGAATAGGAAATATTAAAGGGTTTTTTTAAACCTAGGGACACTTGGGTGGCTCAGCAGTTGAGCATCTGCCTTTGGCTCCGGTCATGACCCCGGGTTCCTGGGATCGAGTCCCACATCAGGTTTCTCACAGGGAACCTGCTTCTCCCTCTCCCTGTCTCTGCCTCTGTCTGTGTGTCTTATGAATAAATAAATAAATCTTTAAAATAAATAATTAATTGATTAATTAATTAATATTAAATGTGAATGTGAATTTTCAGCATAACCCCTTGATACAATATAAAGATACAAATAGAAATACAGATTATTTAGCTCTGTCTGCTGGGCAGAGCTCAGATGTAATGTCACTTCACTACCATCCAATACACAATTTTTTGCCCCGAAGATTGAGGCTCCTTGGAGAAATGTTAGAGTCTATCTGAGGCTAGGAAAGAAGAAGTGAGTATGGGACATCTTGTGGCAGAAAGTAAGAAAATGCTCAAACACAAATGAGCCAAAAGACTCATGCCAAAAAGACATAGAGGCAAATTTGAGTCTTCTACTGGTCAAATTTATGACAATTTGAACATTTAAAAAATATGTGATTCAAATATGTTTGATTAAAAATACCAATATGTCCATACTGATATTAAAATAGAGAAAGAAGAGGTAATGAAGTGAAGGAATCAGAATCACTATTTTATACACATTAGTGTTATAATTTGGGGAAGAAGGAGTTAAACCATCTGGTTAGTAATCCAGTTCTCTCCAGATAATAACTAGATTTTTGGATAAATAGACT
Organism: Nyctereutes procyonoides; assembly: GCF_905146905.1. Lineage (NCBI taxonomy): Eukaryota > Metazoa > Chordata > Mammalia > Carnivora > Canidae > Nyctereutes > Nyctereutes procyonoides. Next base: position 31,113,381 of record NW_026575160.1, on the reverse strand, counting down.
AATGCTATTTGCTAGGAGGAGACTTTTTTTTTCCTGTGGAATGCTCTTATCAAAATGTCCCTATAGGATTGCTGTTGATAAACAAAACTAGAATCTATGGAATCAGGAAGCATATGTGACCTCGTAATGTCATATAAGATCTGAAACCATCTGGATATCAAATGATGTTTTAAGACCTAAACATTCTCACCACATGAGGTGACTCACAATTTTAACTTAAACTTCGTCTCTAACCTCATCCTAGAGATATATGCCCACTATGAGAGGAAATGTCCTGAGGACATTGCTAAATCTCTTTCTGCTTTATCTGTATTAACCTCTTAAATGATTATATCCTTGAAATTATATATTAAGCTTGAGACAGGTTAACATCCCACTTTCATTATCCTTTGTGTTAGGTCATAAATGATTCTGGCCTTATTCATAAATGGGAATCAAACCATTGGGTGAAAACTTGCTTAGGAACCAGAAAGTCACATGGACTCAAAATATCAGCTGACAGATTTCGTATAACATGGATACAGTACCTTTCAAAATGGTGGGATCTGTGAGGCAATCTGTCCATTGTGTGCAATAAGTTCACTTAGAAGTATGTTTGCAAAGATGGTTAAGCTGAATATATCCAAACTTTTAAACTGAACTTCCAATTTAAAAGAAATATGTCAGCATCATAAAGGACACTGTGAAGAAACAATCTGATAGATCCAGAATGTGGAACAATCTACAAGATTGTAATATTGTTCTCAATTTAAAAAGACTAAAGGGAGATAACAATTATATTATACATAACAAAAGAATACTTAAAACAAAAGGAATATGTATAATTGACCCAGTTCGTATTTATTTTCTCTAGAAACTTCTCAAGGATTTGTCAGGAATCCAATATATATTTGCCAAATTGATCTGTCTGTAAGTAAACTGGTTGTATTCTTGACCATTCAATATGTGGCCTTAAATAGAGGCAAAGAGGAAAGATACAGGTGATGACTAGTATTTGGACTTGTCTGTTAAAATCATATAAAATTAAAAGGCAACCCCCAAATTATCATTGGCTAATAACACCTGCTTTTCAGGAATTCATAAAGGACCTTGGTTTACAACTTGATATTATAAGGTTAACATTGCATTGCTAAAATGACCTTTTTACACATATAGTTCTTTATTAAAGAACTGTAAGCACTTCACTGTAAAAATTCATAAAACTTTATAAACAAACATTTCATAAATAGACTCTATACTACAGAAAAAGAACTAACATAATTATTTACAAGCAATACTGACAAATTTGGCACTTATTGAAAAGAAGAGTATAAAATTCTGGCTTAAAAAGAAATTTTAGATTAAAAAAAAAAGCATTACTATTATGCACCTTGCAAACACCTCACAAGCACTTCTAGCACAGCTAGTGGAGGCTTCCTGGTTATATTTATGTGACTTTTAATGTGTTTCCATAAGTTTGTTGTAAAATCGCCCAAACATTGTCAAGAATAAAGTCAAATGCCACATTCCAAGCTGATTCCACTGACTGCTCCATCAACTCTTTCATGTATTATGTAACTAGATCCAGTTTTTCTGAATAATCTCTCAATGAAGTACATTATACATGACCTCTATTCAGAATAGGACACCACGCTCATGTAGAAAGACACTAAAGCTTATCTATAACAAACATGAGATGCATTATCAAAATACATAAAATATCTTCTGGAATGTCTTACAAATGTCTTATTCAGTATATCTATGGCAGTAGTATAGCAAAGAGGAAGCACAAAGGAAAATATTTTATTTTGCCCTTTCTCAGAATTTCTTTTCATGGTTAGAGTTTATCAAAGCAGCATTTGAATGCCACCACAAATTTTTGCTACTCTTTATTTTCAGTAAGAGGATGTATCTAGTCCTTGACATCTGCAAAGTTTTACCAGAGACCAACCTTTTTGTCTGAATTGGATCCTTTTCCCAAAGGCACACTGGACTCTGAACGTACAGTGATTTGAAGCCATATAACCCTACAGGAGAGGTTAATATTAATTGTCTCCTCACCCTTAGAAACAAGTCTTTGTCACCTGTTCTTAATATGGACAACTATAAATCCAGTCTGAGAGACAGTCATCGAGCAAAACTAATTTTAAAAATAACCAGAAATTAAAACCATTCTGAATAACTTCTTAAAAATGGCTACTAAAAATGGGTTGCTATTCTATGATTCAGAAATTTCACTCCTAATTATATGCTCAAGATAATTGAATATACATGCCTACTAAAGGGCATGTACAAGAAAGTTTGTAACAGCTTTATTCCTCATTGTCCAGATTGAAAACAGCTCAATTGCCAATCTACAGCAAAATGGATACATAAATTGTGGTACATTCATACCGTTGAACTTTATGCACCAACAAAAAAGAGCGATTGCTACTACATGCAAATAATTTTTGAAACTCACAGTCATAATGATGAACAAAAGAAGCCACACAAAAATTGTATCTGTATGATTCAATTTATAAGAAATTAAAGACACAAAACTAATCTATAGGAAAAGAAGTTGGAAATAGTGATTTTCTCTGGGATATATGACTGGGAAGGTGCACAATGGATCCTTCTAGTATGTTTGGAAATGATTATACATCACACTGAGTTATATACTTTGTATCCTTCAGATTTTTTACACCTCAATTCAAAAACAGAAATAGCCGTATGGGGACGCCTGGGTGGCTAAGCGGTTGAGCATCTGCCTTCAGCTCAGGGTGTGATTGCGGGGTCTGGGGATTGAGTCCTGCATTGGGCTCCCTGAGAGGAGCCTGCTTCTCCTTCTGCCTGTGTCTCTGCCCTCTCTCTCTCTGTCTCTCATGAATAAATAAGTAAAATCTTTTAAAAAAATAGAATGAACTAGGATTTGGAACTGAGAATTCTTTGTTAACCAAGAGTCATCCAAAAATTCTCACATTAAACTAAAAAATCAAGAAACCATTTACATATTTGGTTTAAATCTTTAGGAAAAACCCATATAAAAATATTTCAAAATTGATTCTTTATGTCTGCCATTGTTTTACAGATGCATACATCTGTAGAAGTTAATTTTACTCTTTGGATAAAATATGAGAAAATATGTTGTAAAAAATGGATTTAAATTCCACTTAGCTCAACAATACACAGAAAGCATTGATTCCAGACCAGAAGATAATGAAAATTTAAAGGATGCCTATAGGTGGCTCACTCAGTTAAGTGTCTAACTCTTGATTCTGGCTCAGGTCATAATCTCAGGGTTGTGGGACAGAGCCCCACGTAGAGCTCTACAATCAGCAGGGAGTCTGCTTGAGAGTCTTTCCCTCTGCTCCCCAGTCATGCACTAACACATGCTCGCTCTCCTCTCTCTCTCTCTCTCTCAAATAAGCAAATAAATCTTTTTAGAAAAAGAAAGAAAATTTAAAACTGATAATTCATTGAATGAATAATCTTACTTTTCATCTTTTGAAACTAATTTTGACAGTGACAATGGGTTGTGTTAAGGATAGAAGAGAGTTTTGAATAATTAACTCATTGAATGATGTTTTCTTCAATTTAGAAATGTTCTTAGTCTTAGGTGAAACTCACCATTATCAGTTAGGGAATACTTGCTGTTTAGGATATCCTTGGGAAGGACCAAGTCACCATTGCTAGAAAAATGACCTCCTGTTGCAAAACTCTTCAGGTCCAAGGGCTGTCTTTCTTTTCAAGGGATCACTGTAGGAACGCAATTCTTGTGCTGAAATGATTCTATACATTTTATTAGCTTATATCAGATTTTGATCCTTAATGTCTTCCCAGAGGAAATGGGAGGAGACTGCCTGTGTTTAGTCTTTTGAAACCTCTTTGATTCTAACCTGCATTAATGGAAAGAGTCTTCCCAATGATTTTGTTATATTGCACCTATTTTTATAAAATTCTTATAAAAATCCAGTGCCAACTCCTTATGTGAGATTCTTCATTTCAAAGACAAAAAGATCAACTCAAAGTATTATTATCCACAACATGAACTTTAAGAAACATGCACATAATCACTTGCAAATTTCTCCATGAATTCATGAATTAAGAATGAAATTATTTTGTTCCTGGTGCTGTACCAGTAACTCTTGTACCCTTTGCTTTTATAATCTACTCTAAGGGCAAGATGAAGTTTTGTCAAACAAATATTTTGCATAAAATATCAAGAAACATCTGAGATGTTATTGTATAATTATCTGGCATTTCATTTATCCGAACTTTGTTTTATATAGTAAATTAATCATTTTCTTGGTAGAAGTTCACAGATTTGTAGAATTTCCTTTTCTCTTTTCTATTATTTTTTTAATTTATTTTTCCTGCTAGGAGCAGAGATGTTTCTGGAGGAAGGCACTAAATCAAGCTGTTAGCTCTGCTCCATTATTTTATACACTTCAGATTGCAACTGAAAATACTTATAGAGAAATTTATATGGTAGCATTAAATAACCTCAGACTCAATGCATTTCTTCAAGGATGAACAAAGTATTCATACACAGTTTGTATTTAATAGTCACACAGAAACACATTACAAGGTAAGAGAGAGCTGAGACCTTTAGTTTTCAGGACTTCTACTGAAAGTTTTAATAATGACACAAATGTTCTACTAAACACATTGCTTTTTATGACCAAATTTTTCAGGAAGTTGTATTGATCAAAAGTATTTTGGCAGCTGAAACTGAATGACAGAATAATGTCCGAGTTCTTACATGCAGCCAAGTAATGTACTAGAGTAGTAAATGAAAAGCAAGACAAAGAACCCCTAGGAGAGCACATAAAATATAGTATTATAGAATATTAACTCTACTGCACATAGCCAGTAGCATATGAGCAATATTAAAACAGAGACTTTGAAGCTACAAACTGCAAAACATTAATTCATTTCCTACTAATGTTTGCCCAAGGGACAGCTCCAGGGTCTGATGGAGACTTATTTTTAAATAATGTTATTTCCTCACTAACTGACCTTTTTGCTTGGTCCAAATTACATAAAGAAGGAAAAGAAAAAAAAAGGAAAAGAGAATGCATGTAAAGAGTATTTTTGAGGAAATAGGCACTTTGCAGACTGTTTCTAAATACAATCTTCCAAATTAGCAGTGTTTTTCAAATGATCTGTGAATTAATACAATTGCAAGATATGATGTGAATGCAACCACAGAGCATAATTATTTTTGAAATACATGATTGAGATTTTCTGTGTGCTGGCATTTGATTAATTCTGCAAATCCATTGTAAGTGTAGAAGTCAGTAGTATAAATAAAACCACTTCTACAGTGTACAAGAGCAATTTCTGTCACCCAAACATTTTTAAAACATCATGGCATACTGAATTTATGAAGTCAATGTACTTATTTTGATAGGAAAGAATATCCTCCTGGGGGCCTAGAGGGGAGTATTTTATCTTTGTGTATAAATGGAAATGGGTGATCTGTATTATGATTTACCGTATAGGTTGTTACAAATGTTTTAAAAGTTTTAACTCAAATTCCAACCCTATTTCCAATTGCAGCCTTCCTTGTTGCCAAAATAAATATTAGGCTCTCTGAAAATAGAGTAGAATGAGACTTATTTGGAAAATTTATGTATTGATACTTAATGTGAATTTCACTATTCATGGTTCAGCTCCCACTAACAATTCTAATTTCCATATGGCCTTTGTAATAGATAAATATACTAATATATCTATGTATGTTATAGATGTGTATATCAGACATATATGTATATATTAGATATATATTTTATATATATATATAAGATATATATATATGAGTAAGAGAGAGATAAAGAGACATATATGAAAATAATAAAATACCCATAGAAATCCTGAGAATATTTTAAAAAGACTGTTTATTTTCAGAAGACAAAAGCAAAGTAGAACTTTTACTTATGAATATGATGAAATAATCCATTTCACTTTTATTACAACTACTTTCATATTACATACTTCTATTGCACATCACAAGTGTGACTTAACAGAATACAGGTAGTATCTAGTGCATTTACTGACTATCCTGCTGGAATCTCATTCAATACAGTACATTCACCAATTTTAATTATGATGTTTGCACATTGATCTTGTTGAGGGTGGGTGGGGGAGGGGCAGAGGGCAAGTTAGAGAATCCCAAACAGGCCTCATGCCCAGTATAGTGCCCAAGACAAGGCTTGATCTTACAACCCTAAGATCATGACCTGAACAGAAATCAAGAGTTGGACTTAACTTACTGAGCCACCCAGGTGACCCTGCACACTGATTTTTAATATAGACTTTTGAAAACTGCAAAAAGTGGGCTAATATGGCTTGCTACATATTTTTCTATTCTGTACTATTTTTTTCTTTTGATTAATAGCTTGCCGTGTCTATATGATGAGATATTTCAGCAGTTCCTTCCTCTGACCACCCATTAGAAATGCCAGTGTCTGATCATCTAAGTTCTTGATTAAATTGATATGGGGCATGAGCCAGGCAAGGCATTTTAAAATTAATTCCTAGTGGTGCCTCGGTGGCTCACTCACTTAAGTGTCTGACTCTTGGTCACAGGGTTCTCAGTTCAAGCCCAGCATTAGGCTTGAGTGCTGGGCATGGAGCCTACTTTAAAATAATAATATAATTCCTAAATTGATAGTAATATACAAGGTAGAATTGAGAACTTCTGAGATCTGGGATAAACTGAATAGCCCCTTTCTACAAAAAGAAAATGCTTATTTCTCAAAATCTTTACCACAAGACAAACAAGTAAAAATGAAGAGAAAACATTCTGGGTCCTTTACCTTTAACTATTCTGTTATCAACTGTTTTTTCATTAATTCGCAAGGCTGTCACTTTTCTGAAATTCTATCTACTGCTGGCCCTATTTTAATTAAGCATAATTTGACATCATGTGTAATACATCTAAGTAAGAATTAAGCCTTTTTAGGATGTAGAACATGCAACTTATTAGTTTGGATTTGCTCACATTAAATACCATATTCTCGATTTTTATCATCAACATAGGGTCCAACTGGTGTTTTATTTTTAAATGAGGCTTTCAAAATGAAATAAAGAGATTTTTAAAAGAAGAGCAAAGAGTACTGTGAAATTTCTATGTTAGTCTAGAACTGAGACAAATTTCCTGCAGGAACACTGACATCTGTATCACGGATTTCAACTTTCTGATCACAGTGGATCCGGTGAAAAATGAATGAATGTCACTTCTTACTTATGATATCTTTTCTTATTACAATTAATCTTTTAAAATCATGAATATATATATATATATATATATATATATTAACTGCTTTCTGCTCTTTCCTTAGACATGGGACATAAATTATTTTAATTTATAATCTTCTATACAATTATATACAAATATACAACAATAAACAATACAACATAAATTAGGTACTATTATCTTCCCCATTGCTCAAAGATAAAGATTACACACAAAAAGGTAGAATAACCTAAGTCCACACAATTTGTGACATGGGGCTGGAAATTAAAGCTAAGTACCCTGGACTCAGTTTTGACACAGAGTCTACACATGGTTGTACTTTGTGCTTAATCTTCGCTAACACTTTATGTGGTTATCATTAATAAAACTATGTTGTAAACCAGGAAACTGAGAATTAGAGAACTTAAGTAGCTTCCTAAGTCAAGCAGCTAGTAAGTGGCAGAATGATTTTTCTTCCAATGTATGAAAGACTCCAAATGCTATTATATTTTCTAACACACTTTGGTATAAATTATCTTATTAATTGCCTCATTAAAGTCAGATTAAATATATTTTCTAAGTGCAACAACTTCTTGAAGATAAAATCACTTTTATGCACATTTGTTCTTTGGTGTTATGTTGATTTCAGATATGCCTTGAAAAATACACTTGACAATTCTAAAAGGCCATTAAGATTAAGCTTAATATAAAATCTATTCATTTTAAATAACAATATCTTGAAATAAAATGCTCTTGAGGTCAAAAAATATTTTGTATATTAACTTTGGCAACGTTACTTTTTCAGAATGTTTAAAAACCCAAAGGATTTTTTTAGATTCATTTTTATAGTAGGCTGACTTTTCCTAATTACTAATGAGATAAGACGTGTAAATGAGAAACCTGTTTTTTTTTTAATTTTGTGTCAGTTTGTTTTCAAAGATAATTTTTTTCAATAGCATTGCCCTTTTTATAGCAAATAATAAATAGTGTACTTGCTTAAAAGAGGAATATAAAGAAAACAACCAAACCAATAAAAAAAAAAAGAACCCCACCACACTACTTGTAAGATGTTGTTCAGTTTCCCAGGATATTTGTTATAGAGTTTGACATAAAATTATTCACAGTGGACATAATTGTTTAGCCTCCAGTTATATACCTATGTATAATTAAAGTGTAGTGTGTGCATGCGTGTGTCTATAACATTCTGATCTCACCAGAATCTGTGTTTTCCAACCACCTGATTGCTCCAGCCAAAAACTGGGGTCTTCCTTAACTTAGTACCTTTCACCATATCTTGTTGACCTTTTCTTTGACCCTGAGTCTTTCACTTTTGCCACTTCAACATTATTACCCTTAGATAAGCTATCACTAACCCTTATGTGATTTCAAAAAAATTACTATACAATTACACTTGCCTTAATTATAATTTCCCTGTTGTGCTATTCAAATTATGTGTAATGTAAAAGTTTCCTCAGAGTTTTTTAACCATGGTTTGACAGATTATTCAATCTCTACTTGGTTTCTGTGGTGTCTCATGATATATATGAAGGAAAAGAAGCAAGGAACCTAGGCTGGGTTGGCATCCCAAGAAATATTATCAGGAAAGATTTTAGAAATATTAATGGTGACTCTGATGTCTTTGCTGAGGGTCGCATTGAGCTTCAAGCTGCTTCAGGGGTGTCTTTAGGAGTCAGCACCATGGCAGAAGAAATCAAGAACTACCAGACTGTGCCTTTTGACAGCTACTTTCTCAACCAGAACCAGACCAGGAGCTGCTGGCAGAGAGCTGCCTGGTCTTCGACTGCTGTAAGAAGGCAATGACGGCTAAAGGGGTGATGTCTGTATGTGCACATGGTACTGACCTGTGTACAAGTCCCTCTGCCCCATATCCTAGGGGCCAGCCTGGGCCAGTGCAGCACAAAAGACATATTTCCTGGGAAGATCTGAACTGGCTCCACCCACCTCTCTTTTGTCCTCGACTCTTCTCCCAGGATGGTGAAGAGGGACCTGTGTACATGTTGATCCCCACCTTGGGATCCTGAATCATGATTTAACTAATAATAAATACTCATTGGAAACATATAAAAGGGAAAAAAAAAGAAAAGAAATATTGGTGGAGATGAGAGAGGAAGTAGCAACAGGAAATAAACACAAATGTGAATGTGGAAGGCACATATTAAGGATAATTTCATAGTACATAAAAGAAAATTCAATTAACAATGCTTATATTTGGAATGTAGTTTGGTCATGTAATAAATCTTGAGGAATTATTTTGCTAGTTTAATACCTTAATGACAAAAGAGAGCTGGGCCAACATCTAAATGCACGCCAGCTTATATTGTTTTAGCCTTTATAATTTATACTTATATTGTGCTTATTCTGTGCCACATACTGTTCTACTGTATGTATATACATACATGTGCATATATGTCCTATACATACTTATACTGTATATTTAGTATATAGAGACATATATGCATACACACATATTTTTACCAGAAGATGGATTTGTTAAAATATTCAAAGTTGTTCCGGATTAGTTATGTGAGTTGATGTGCTTAAGAATCAAATGGAATTCTAGATTAAAAATACAAATATCCAGCTTTGAATGACACATTGGACCAGATGGATTTAACAGATAAACTCAGAACATTCCATCCTAAAATGATAAAATACACATTCTTTTCAAGTGCACATGGAACATTCTCCACATACTAGGCTACAAAGCAAGCCTTGACAAATTTATAAAGATTGAAGTCATATCATGCATCTTCTCTGACCACAACTCTATGAAAATAGATGTCAGCCACAAGAAAAAAAATATGGAAAGAACACAAATACATGGAGGTTAAATAACATGTTTAGTAAAACAGTGACTGGGTCAACCAGGAAGTAAAGAAATGAAGAACTACAGGGAAAAAAATGAAAATAAAAACACAATGGTTCAAAGCTTTTGGGACACGGTAAAAGCGGTTCTAATAGGGAAGTTCATAGCAATACAGACCAGCCTCAAAAAGCAAGAAAAATTTCAAATAAACAACCTAACCTTATAACTAAAGGACCTAGAAAAAGAACAACAAACAAAACCTAAAACCAGCAGAAGAAAGGAAATAATTAAAATTAGAGCATAAATAAGTAATTTAGAAGCTTAGAAAAAAGCAACAGTAAAACAAATCAATGAAACCAGGAGCTAATTTTTTGAAAAGTCAATGAAATTGACCTCCAGTCAGACTCATCAAGAGGAACCAAATAAATAAAATCAGAAATGAGAGAGGAGAAATAACCAACATCACAGAAACACAAATAATTATAAGAGAGTATTTTGAAAAGCTATATGCCAACAAATCAGACAATCTAGAAGAAATGGATAAATTCCTAGAAACATGTAACCAACCAAAACTAAAACAGGAAGAAATAGAAACTTGAACAGACTGATTACCAGCCAAGAAATCGAATCAGTAGTCAAAAAACTCCCAACAGGGACACCTCGGGGCTCAGTGGTTGAGCCTCTGCCTTTGGCTCCGGGCGTGATCCTGGGGTCCTGGGGCAAGTCCTGCATCGGATTCCATGTGGGGGGCCTGCTTCCCCCTCTGCCTAAGTCTCTGCCTTTCTCTCTGTCTTTCATGAGTAAATAAATAAAATCTTAAAAAAAAAAAAAAACTTTCAACAAACAGATGTCCAGGGCCAGATGGCTTCACAGGCGAATTCTACCAAACATTTAAAGAGTTAATACCTATTCCTCTCAAACTATTCCAAAAAAAAAAAAAAATAGAAAGAAAGTTCATTCTTTGAGGCCAGGATTACTCTGATACAAGATAGACATCACACAAAAAAGAGAATTACAGCCTAGTATATCTGATGAACATATATGCAAAAATCCTCAACAAAGTATTAGCAAAATGTATACAGTAGTACATTTAAAAGATCATTCATCACAATCAGGTGGGACTTATTCCTGATTTGCAAGGGTGGCTCAATATTCACAAATCAATCAGCGTGACACATCACATCAATAAGAGAAAGAAGGGGGATCCCTGGGTGGCTCAGCAGTTTGGTGCCTGCCTTTGGACCAGGACGTGGTCCTGGAGTCTCGGGATCAAATCACACGTCGGGCTCCCTGAGTGGAGCCTGCTTCTCCCTCTGCCTGTGTCTCTGCCTCTCTCTGTGTGTCTCTCATGAATAAATAAATAAAATCTTTAAAAAAAATAAGAGAAAATAAAAACCATCTGATCATGTCAATAGGGGTAGAAAAAAGCATTTGACAAAGTACATCCATTCACAATAAAAACCTTCAACAAAGTAGGAATATACTCCAACATAATAGCCATAAATGAAAAACTCACAGCTAACATCATCCTCAAATGAGCAAAAATTGAGAGCCTTTCCCTTAGGGTCAGGAACAAGACAGGGATGTCTACTCTCACCACTTTTATTCGACAAGTACTGGAAATTGTAGTCACAACAATCAGAGAACAAAAAGAAATAAAAACACCCAAATCAATAAGGAAGAAGTAAAACAATATTTGCAGATGACATGGTACTCTATACAGAAAACCCTACAGACTCCACCAAAAAAAAAAAAAATGGTGGAACTGGTAAGTGAATTTAATAACATTGCAGGATACAAAATCAATGTACAGAAATCTCCTGCATTTCTATACACCAATGATGAAGCAGCAGAAAGAGAAATTATGAAGACAATCCCATTTACAATTGCACAAAATAATAAGATATATAGAAATAAAACTGACCAAAGAGATGAAAGACCTGTACTCTGAAACTATAAAACACTGATGAAAGAAGTTGAAGAAAACACAAAGAAATGGAAAGGCATTCCCTGCTCATGATTGGGGGGGGGGGGGGAGTATTGTTAAAATGTCTATACTACCCAAAACAATCTACACATTTAATACAATCCCTATAAAAATACTAACAGCAGTTTTCACAGAACTAGAATAAACAATCCTAAAATTCATGTGGAACCACAAAAGACCATGAATAGCCAAAGCAATCTTGAAAAAAGCTGGATGCCTGACAGTTCTGGATTTCAAGTCATATCACAAAGCTGTAATATAATCACACTGTAATCAAAACAGTATGGTCCTGGCACAAAAATAGACACATATATCAATAGGACAGAATAGAAAATAACCAAGATATGGAAGCAGCTCAAAGGACCATCGACTGATGTATGGATAAAGAAGATGTGGTATATATATATATATATATATATATATATATATATATATATATATATATTACTCAGCCATAAAAAAGAATAGTCTTGCCATTTACAACAACATGGATGGAGCAAGAGTATATAATTCTAAGTGAAATAAGTCAGTCAGAGAGAGAGAAATACCATATAATCTCACTCATATGTGAAATTTAAGAAACAAAACAAACGAGCAAAGGGAAAAAAAAGAGAGAAACAAACCAAAAAACAGACTATAGAGAACAAATTGATGATTACCAGAGAGAAGATGGGGATGGGGATGAGTGAAATAGGTGATGGGGATTAAGGAGTGCATTTGTCATGACAAGAACCCAATGATTCAAATTAAAAAAATTTAAAAATTTAAAAATACAAATACCCAGAAAGTACTATTTAAGATTCCAAATCAATAGAGGGTAATGTGAGGGAATATCTATATTTTCTAAAAGAGGCTGATTTTGACACAAAATAGTATTTGATAAACACTATGTGAGCTATTTACTAGGTCACATTTCTTTCTTTCTTTCTTTCTTTCTTTCTTTCTTTCTTTCTTTCTTTCTTTCTTTCTTCTTTCTTTCTTTTTTTTTGAAAGCAGTTTAATTTACCAAAAGTTTTTTCTATATTTTTTAATTGGAGTTCAATTTGCCAACATATAGTATAGCACCCAGTGCTCATCCCGTCAAGTGCCCCCCTCAGTTCCTGCCACCCAGTCACCCCCACCCCCCCACCCACCTCCTCTTCCACTACCCCTTGTTTGTTTCCCAGAGTTGGGAGTCTCTCATGTTCTGTCTCCCTCTCTGATATTTCCCACTCATTTTCTCTCCTTTCCCCTTTAATCCCTTTCACTATTTTTTATATTCCTGAATGAATATAATGAATATAATGTTTGTCTTTCTCCGATTGACTTACTTCACTCAGCATCATACCCTCCAGTTCCATCCACGTCGAAGCAAATGGTGGGTATTTGTCGTTTCTAATGGCTGAGGAATATTCCATTGTATACACAGACCACATCTTCTTTATCCACTCATCTTTCCATGGACACCAAGGCTCCTTCCACAGTTTAGCTATTGTAGACATTGATCCCTGACTTATATGGGGAGAAATACTAGATTAACAGCAGACCTCTCCACAAAGACCAGGCAGGCCAGAAAGGGCTGGTGGGATATACTCAGGGTCCTAAGTGAGAAGAACATGCAGCCAAGCATACTTTATCCAGCAAGGCTCTCATTCAGAATAGAAGGGGAGATAAAGAGCTTCCAAGATAGGCAGAAACTAAAAGAATATGTGACCTCCAAACCAGCTCTGCAAGAAATATTAAGGGGGACTCTGTAAAAGAAAGAGGAAGCCCAAAGAAATAATCCACAAAAACAGGGACTGAATAGGTAGTACGATGACACTAAATTCGTATCTTTCAATAGTTAATCTGAACGTGAATGAGCTGAATGATCCCATCAAAAGACGCAGGGTTTCAGACTGGATAAAAAGGCAAGACCCATCTATTTGCCGTCTACAAGAGACTCATTTGAGACCTAGGTCACATTTCTATGGGATAACTGAAGAAGTGAACATAAGAATTTGACTGTTCTTAATGGGCTCTGGTCAGTGGGGCAAGATTGTTTAAGTATTTTATTATTTTAATAGTAGTCTTGCAATTTTAAAGATGGTGAAAACTTCAATTGACAAAAAAAAGTTAATATGTATGGAATAATATAGACTTTTCAATCAAAGCTAGAAAAACACAATAATGACATACCTTTCATGAAAGGAGAGATAGTTGAAATTTTTCTTACCACCTTTAAAAATTCAAAGTGACCATAATAATAAGATGTTTATCTTCTTTGAATCACAACCAGCAAAGTTACCAAATATATATTTGAATCCTAAATGAAGTCCATTACTAATACTAAGAGGTATTAGTGCGTACTTAGATCGCTAGTAAAGGTTACAGAGATAGACTGTACTTACTATGTACTTAGTAGAAAGCTCCAAATTTACAAGATCAACGTGTCCTAAGACTGGTGTCTAAGTGTATGGTTATTGTACTTTAGGACTTCAGAGTATTCTGTGTTCCTTCTGGGCAATGGGCAAGACTATTCAAATGGAATCCTATTTTTTATTGAAATAAGCTGACGAATATGTTCTTATACAGCACTCCATTTTAACTTCCTCTTCTTGTAACGCTACTGTAAACTGCTCTCTCCATAGTCAACAGTAACTTCCACGAGGACTATTTCAAAGTTTGTTTGTTTTTTTTGTTTTGTTTTTGTTTTTGTTTGTTTTTTTTTTTTTTTTTTTTTTTTTGTCATCAACACTTGGCCTATCAACAGCATTGGCCATACTTGCTCACTTCTTTGTCTTTAAAAGATGTTCTTCTTTTGATTTCCAGGACAGCCTGGTTTTCCTTGGTTTTTCTCCTAGCCACTGCAAATTCCCTTTCATTTATCTGTATTGGTTACTCTTCTTCTCTCAATTTTTGAAATACCAAAATTTCCAAGATGTAGTTCTTGAATCTTTTCTCTTTCCTGTCTATTTTCATTCTCTAGAAACTTTATCTGGTCCTTGAGCTTAACTAATATCCATATGTTCAAAACATCTAAATTTACATCTCCATTCTACGCTTATTTCCTAAATGCTAACTCATATATCCAACTGTTTACTCAAGTCTCAATTTGGATGTCAAATAAATTAACCAAAACTGAAGTCTTGATCTTGTTCCCCCCAAATTACCTTTTTAATCTTTCTCGTCTCAAGAGACAGCTCTGTCTCTCCATTTGCTCAAGCCTTATGTACTGATGTTATTATTGCCTTTTTTTTTAAGTCAGCTGTGCCACATTCCATTTACATGCCACATCCAATTCAGCCAGTATTAGGTCTAGCTTAAAAATGTAATGAGAATTCTGTTCGTTTTCATCACTGCCTCTACTCTAATCTGCCCTACAACCACATATCATTCTACTACTCCTAACAGCTCCTCCTTGTTTCTGCACTTGTTCATCTATCAGCTTTTTTAAAAAACAGCACATAGAAGGTTTACTTTGAAGAGTGAGTCTGATAATTTCATTATTAGGACTCTTCAGTGGTTCCCATTTCTCTTTCTCATAATCCTATATGATCTTCTGGTCTCCCTGCCACTCATCCCACTTTAGCCATGCCAGCTACATAATAAGTACTTGCATACCCCAGACAGTGTCCTCCCACCAAGGTAGTACCTTTGAGGTTTATCAGTTCTAACTAAAGAAGCACTTTTCCCCAGATGTCTGCATTGCCAACTCACGTTACTCTCAAGTCTTTGCTGAAATCCCACCTCCTTAATTATGAAAATGATGACTGTTCTACCTTGCAAGGCAGTGCAAGGTACCTTTACCTCACTTTTCCTCAACTTTGACAATCCCAATATTTTTTTCTGTTTACTTTTGCTTCTTTTTGCATAACTCTTATCACCGTCCTAACATACTGCATAATTTAATTATATAAGATGTTTACTACTTACAATGTGTCTCTTTCTGCTAAAGCAAAAACTTTGGGAGTCAGTAGCTTGGGGTTTACTTATTTTGTAAATAATTAATTGTATGAACTTTGGAAACTCCTTTGACCTTTGTGGAAACTAATTTTTCTCATTGGGTAAGACTGGAGATTCCACTGGTGCTCTCTAAATCCCTTCCAACTGTATCTAAACTCTAAATTTTTTTTCTTTTGGCAAAATGCAACTACATTATACATTTTAAAATTGGATTTTACTCGACAGGAAGTATGAAATTGGCTGTTGGAAACACAAGTGTCCAGCTGTAGCGTCAATAATTAGTTGCTTCACTGAAACTGGATTACTTTTTATAAAAAACTTCCCTTTTCCCCAGAGATGACTGTATTTCTCAGGGTAAGCTGTCTTTTCAATTTAATGCATTGTTAAAACCCAAGCAATTATAAAAGGTTTTTTTTTTATTTTAATTACATACTTTATTTGGATTTAGAGTACAGCTACAGAATTGCTATAAAGACTTACTCTGTGTTGAATGCAGGTGAGCTGCAGGATGAAAAGCATTTAGTGTACAAATAAAGAAAGTTGTACAATACATGAATATAATTGCGAGGTATAATTAAAAGATAAGCTGAATTTCTAGTCATTGAATTCATTTATCTCATTTTCAGTGGAAAATAATAGTTTACCTAAAGATGTTACTTTAATTATCTAAGCAAGACATTGGTTTAATGATATTCACACTTCTAATTTTGTGTGCAGAGTCCTGTTTTTAGGTTACTTGAGAGGGTTGAACATTTCTTTTTAATCTACAGGATATTATTCCTTCAAAGATGTCAGTTCAAGGCTAAAATCTCATTTGGAACATGAGAAATTGGTGGCCATTTCTGCAGGTCTAGAGCTCACTTCAGCAGCCTTCTCAAGAACCAGTAGCAGAGTTAAATTATCAGAGGTCATGAAAAGCCTGCTTTGGACAATATGTATCACACTGGAAGCCCATCACTGATGCAGTCATAATTTTTGTCAACATTGCACATACAGTCAATAGCTCCAAGAGATTTTAAGATTGATCAGTCCTCTCACACCCCAACCTGTAGATTACTGCTGGTTCACAAGACTCTGGGGTCTCACTAAAAACTAATTTGTTAAAAAAAAACAACATTCAATTCTAGTAATTTATTTAACTTTGAATGCATTGTTGGCAGACCCGTTCCACTTTAAGTATCTATTGTATTTGTAAATTATTATATTCTGATGAAATACAGACATATACACACACAAGTACATATATTTAGTTTGTGTAGAGTGCTCTTTATTGTAATTCAAAAGATTTATTTCTTGAACAGCATAATTTGTGTTTAGTAATTCAAATACTGTTTTATTGAATTCTTCATCAATGTTTTATGACAACTAGATTTTACTTGAAAAATTCCCATAGGTTTGAATTATATTCTCATTCATTGCCCTTTGTAAGCTCATCCCTGAACATATTTATATGTATGAAACAATTGGAACATAGACAATTTATGCTTTTGAAAAAAATGTAGTGGATTTGGGTTGATTTATATATCTGAATCCTAAATATAAAGATGGGATACATTTAAATACATTTAATATATAAGTGATGAGTCACTAAATTGTACTCCTGAAACCAATGCTATATGTTAGCTAACTAGAATTTAACTTAAAAATCTGAAAAAAATACATTTAAAAATTTACAAATACAAAAAACTTAAAAATACATTTGACCATTTCCTTATCATCCAATGCATAGAAGCAAATTATTTTTTTTATTAAATTCATGGGTTTTTTTAAACAATGAAATAGTTACCTGTTTTCATGACAACACTTACTATAGAGAATGTTTATTGTGATTCACCAGAAGAAAAAATAAAGAGACATAAAATAAAAATCTCTTTTTATAACACATGTAAGTAGGGTCATATATGTGACTTAGAGCCAAGAGATATTGTCATTTTTACTTAAGTATTACATAAATATTTGACTAAAGATATGTAACTTTTCATTCTTTTTATAGCTTCTCTAGAAGACCTACTCTGACCAGTGCATTTCACAAGCCACGGTCATCTACTAAAATTTGAAGTGACTTTGCCACGGCAGCTTATACAAAAAGCTAATACATTTTTATCATGTCTCTTGTATAGGGCTATCATGGCATTTTTGTCTTAATATTAATAACAACAATTGCTGATGTTTGAATCCTATAGAACACAGACTTATCTAGACAAGAATTAAATACAGAGTTCAGCAACACTTATAACACAGCTTAAAAAATAAAAATAGAAAAATAAATCACAGCTTATAGCATTGTCTGAAGTATCTGCGAAATATGCTTAATTCTATACTGGAAGACATAAATTAGTAAAACAAATATTAATGTAAAATACTAAAATATAGAATACATAAAGGAAATCAGGCAATTCTCTTTTTTAAGATTTTATTTATTATTCATGAGAGACGGGGGGGGGGCAAGAGAGAGAGAAAGAGAGAGAGAGAGACAGAGACACAGGCAGAGGGAGAAGCAGGCTCCATGCAGGGAGCCCGATGTGGGACTCGACCCCGGGTCTCCAGGATCAGGCCCTGGGCTGAAGGCGGCACTAAACTGCTGAGCCACCCAGGTTACCCAAATCAGGCAGTTATTATTGTTGATTAGTGTTGGTTATGCATCTTCATTAACAATATAATTAATAATTGTCCTTAATCTAATGTTTAGATGCACTGTCTCTAAAGAAATATATTAAATAAAAACATTCACCAAATATTAGCAGAATGAGTTTAGTCATGATCACTAATTATCTACAGTAGAACTCTATGAACTCAATTTATGTTCAGAAATAGATCTATATACTAGAATCATGGAAATTAATGTTCATGTAGTCTGTAACCTCTTAATTCATAATTTTGAGAGATATTTTGTAAATATCTCTTCTTAAAATATAAATATCATTAATATTTAGTAATTATATAGTTAAAAGATCCAAATGTCTTGCAATAAGATTAATTTGACAAGATTATTATAGGGATAATCATTTAATTGAGATACATGGATAAGGAAAAGTGTTGACTGATTATAGCAATCTCCACTTGAAAATTATGTATATTTATTAGTTGAAATCATGGTATTTAAAACAAACATTTTGTCATTCTAATTTAGATTTTATTTGTAATCCATTAATTTTAACTATGCTTCCATTTTATTATAAATATTACTGATGAGTAATTGCATTCACCATATTTTAATGTAGCTGTTAATATCAACATAATACTGGCCTCATAAAGTGAGTTTGCAAGTATATTTCCTCTTTCTCTATTTTCTCTATAAGCTAGTATTATTTCTTCTTTATATATTGGGTTGGACTTGACTTTTCTTGGTGGTATGAATTTTAATTACTAACTCAATCACTTTACTTTTTGTAGATCCACTTGTATGTCTTATTTTCAGCTTCTTTAGAAAAAAGCAGTATGAAGTATAAGTAATGAGTAGATAAATGTAGATTTTTGTGGTTTGACCAAGTTTATAAAATTATATTAATATCAATTTATTTTTTTAATATCATTTAATAGCAAGTTTTAGATACTCACTTTTTTGGTGTTTTCCAAAATATTCAGGTCAGTATTCCTAGAATAATTGCTTCAACTTCAGAATTTTCTGCTCTGTAATATTTAATTAAATATATAATTACAAGAGGTACAACTAGAATGGAAAGTTTTAGTGAGAAGCACAAATGAATTTTAGGGACTCACTGATGGGAGCATGTAGCCATTACCGAGAAGTTCTCTGCATTGTGAATATCAATAAGTATATTTTCAGAGGGAATGAAGATTATGGTTTAATCTGGTAGGCCTTTAAGCAGTGACTAATTAAGAGAGCTTCTATCATATTTATTTATTACACCTCTAAAGTTAATCTTTTAAAAATGGAAATGAATTCATTTTCACCTACTACACTAGAAATTATTTCCATCATCTGGAAGCATTGTTTCTGCAACTTAAGAATCTGAAAAAATATATGTGTTTTATGACTGTTTATAAATATTAGAAATATGTCACATAATCATGGCACAACTGCCATCTAACACTCAGTTGTTTATTCAAATGTGGCAAGAAAATATCAGTGAAATGATAATTATGAATCTCTTAAAAGATGTTTTATCTAAAATATGCATTACCTGACACATTTATGCATAAAATGCAATATAGTGAAATATGCATGACAAGTAAGTTCTGCAGTGGCCATACACAGGAACTCCTTAACCTCTTCACAGCAGGGCATGTCTATGTTATGTTACTGCTGAGATTAATAAAATACCATGGAGTTAAAGGAAGGCCTGATAGAAATTTTAAGGCTATAAAATTGAGTGTGATCTTTTCCTCCACACAAAGCATTAAATATACCCATCTGGGGTTACTTTGTGTTGACAATATTTGCGTTAGCACATCATATTGGGCCCTCCTATAAAAGTTTTTGAATTCAATGAATGATATTTTAAAGAAGCACTGAGTAAGTGTTGTAATCTAAAGTGTCTGACCTCCAAATTCATATGTTAAAGCCCTAACCCCCAATATGACTATTTTTGGAGTTAGAGTCTTCCAAGAGGTAACTGAGGTTAAATGAAATCACAAGCATGAGGCCCTAATCCAGTATGACTGGTGTCTTTACAGAAAAGGGAAGAAACACCAGTGGTGCACAGGCACACAGAGAAAAAGGCCCTGTGAGGTCACAGCAAGAAAGTGCCTAACTACAAGACAAGGAAAGGTGCCTCAGGTGAGACCAAACCTGCCAACACCTTGATCTTGAACTTCCAGCCTCCAAAACTGTAAGAAAATATATTTATTTTGTTTAAGTCACCCAGATTGTGTTTTTTTTGTCGTAGTAGTCCTAGTAAATCAATGCAATAAGCTGAAAATAGTGAAATAAAATAAGATGAAAACTGCTAATATCACTTTAGTAAACTATACCCATGTCAACTTTTCTTTGTTGTTGTTGTTGTTGTTTTTTGTTTTTGTTTTTTTTTTTTATTTATGACAGTCACAGAGAGAGAGAGAGAGGCAGAGACACAGGCAGAGGGAGAAGCAGGCTCCACGCACCGGGAGCCCGACGTGGGATTCGATCCCGGGTCTCCAGGATCGCGCCCTGGGCCAAAGACCGGCGCCAAACCACTGCGCCACCCAGGGATCCCTCTTTGTTGTTTTTAAAGAAAGGATCGTAGCTGAATATAATTAAGGACTATAGCTTATGCATCTTAATGTTTACCATGCCTCTATTTTCGAACTTACCTTTGAAGGATTCTTTATATGATTCCTTATTTAATTGCACTCTCTATGGATTTCCACAAAGCAGGCTTCTCAAGTGTCCTTATGATTTATATTGAGAGTGAAAATGAATATTCTTTATAGTAAAGAGTCAAATTCAACATAGAAACATCCTTCACTGATGGCTAGATAAGTAATGCTCTTTCATCTCACAATTTCTTTGATAAGAAACTTTGACTAGGGAGGATTTGTGGTAATTGTGTAATGGTGTACTACTGACCCTACTTATCAAAACCAAAGAGTAATGTCAATAAATCAATCTGTCCCCAGTGTGACACTATATGTATTTCTTCATTTAAAAAAATATGTTGATATTGAAATATTCTCATTCTCATGAATGTAATGAGAAATGGGAAATAATGAAAAAACGGGATAAAAACTATTGAAAATTAATAATTTCATATTTACTTAAGCATAAATTTGGGTTGAAGAATAATGTTTGTTAGAATGATTTTAACCTTAGTTTAGAGCCCTACCTTTAATTCTATGATGGTCTTCATTTGTTAACACTAATATATGAAATAGCTAGGAAGTTGCATGTACACAAAGTTTGTACTGACTGAACAAGCAATTTTATAGAGTAATTTATGAAACATGTTATGGGGATATAGAATCAGGAAGAAGTCTTAAGATCTCCTGCTGGGTTGAGAGAATCAATAAGGAAAAAAAAGGAAAAAGAAGGAAAGAAATGTAAGATTAGATTTATGTGACATACTCTTAAAAATCATCAGTTTTATGATATCCTGCTGGTAAGTAGAAAATTAAATTAGATTCAAATATAAAGGTGACATATTTTAGATTATAACCTGTCATTCTGCTTGCCAGGCAGAATTATATCACTTTTGTTTACAGCAATCACAATTTTTTAATTCGAAGATGCTATGAAAAGTTTTTTTTTTTATTTTTTTCTACTACCAATGATGACGTCTTTGACACTCTGACAAGATAATCTAAATCTCTGTGAAAGTTCTACATTTCTTGTCTTGAGAAGTTTTCTTTCCAATGGACAAATGTGTTGGTTAGTTTTACTCCTAATTATAGGGATCCCAGGCATAAAACTGCTTTTACAATCTTTATTTTAATTCTGTCCACCTACCTGAGATGAGAAAAGAATAAGAAAAACAATTGGGAAGGATGGAAGTATGTCTCCCTAATACCCAAGCAGTCAGTGGAAGACGGAAACATTAGAAATGTACACCTGTAATACCTCCTCATATTTATTTGAAAAGTGAAGGATAGGATAAATCAGGTCGTTTGAAACCATTCAGATCCTCTAACTTTTAATCTTGCTTTTAATCGACTAACAAAAAATGGAGGGTTTTTTTAAGTCAAACATTTTATTCCCTAAAGGATCTTAAAAGCATTTAGCCTAATCCACCCACTCTTCAGGTGAGAAACATGCTTTAAAATATGCAATGAGTCTTGAATAAATCTCTCTATTTTGATATTAAAAAAATATGCAATGATTTCTCTGACACTTAAGTATTGAGAAATAGCTAGTTGAGAACTCCATTATGAAGTGATGCCATATTTAAATAGATATAAATGTGTAAATACATTTATGTAATTACTAAAACAAGTACTTATAAATATAATGTGAAAATTTAATTTATTTGAAAAACTATTGAGGTGTTTTACATATTTTTAATTCACTTTGAACCAATAGGTACAGCTACATTTTCAATACCTCCAGAAATAATTTTCTTATCTTGACATGTTACATTTGTGGAACTGTTTTTAAAAAAAAATAAAATTTTACAGTTAGAAGTGCAATAATCAGTATAGAATAGGTTATGTGAATATGGAAAAATGAAAATATAGTATTGCAAGAGCAGCTTCAAAACCTAACTGATGGGGGCAGCCCCGGTGGCGCCGTTTAGTGCCACCTGCAGCCCAAGGCGTGATCCTGGAGACCCTGGATCGAGTTCCACGTCAGGCTCTCTGTATGATGCCTGCTTCTCCCTCTGCCTGTGTCTCTGCCTCTCTCTCTCTGTCTCTATGAATAAATAAACAAAATCTTAAAAAAAAAAACAAAAACAAAAAAAACAAAACCTAACTGATGGACTCTATTTCCGGCCTTTTTAACTTAGATATATTTGCAAAGCTGTAGAAAACACTAATACAACAGGACAAATTCTGGATGTCGTTTAAAAAATATTTCAGGGATATATCAGTAAAGGGATACAAAGCAATCAAAATGTAAGTGTTTTGAATGAACCCGTTTATGCTGGTAGTATTGCTACTGCTACGTAACACTAACACTGACAATGAGTCTTTGCCATCTGACAGTGGGCTTTCTTTGAAAGCAATGTCATTGAGCTAATATTATTATGAGAGTCTCAAATTTTGCATTTTCAAATTTTGTGCTTAAACTTTCCCTCTCTACTAATGTACTTCAAGGCAATAATTTTGAATTTCTTTGTGAAGTGGAAGTCAGCTGTCACTGAAGTGGAAGGTGTTGTTAGCTGTAGGATTATTTGGTATATTAGCTTTAATTTTTCAAAAAGTAAAATGACTGTATTGTAAGACAATTCTGTGAAAATGTATTATAAATTTTTTAAAACCTATGAAGCTTATGATTTATGAAGATGAAAAATACTTTATTTTGGTAAAGCTAGTGAGATACTCAACGAGTGATTTTCTCATTTATAACTTCTTTCCTTCGCATTAAGAAATATATGTACTAGGGGTGCCTGGGTGGCTAAGTCAGTTAAGCATCTGACTCTTGGCTTCATCTCAGGTCACGATCTCAGGGTCATGAGATGGAGCCCCAAGTCAGGCTCTGTGTTCAGTTTATTGAAGATTCTCTCCCTCTCCCTCTGCGCCCCGCCACCCCATATATATATATATATATATATATATATATATAGAGAGAGAGAGAGAGAGAGAGATGTCTACATACTAGACATATGTGTATATATATGTGTGTGTGTGTGTGTATAGACACATACACACACTATTTGGTGAAGGCTTCTGAGCTCGTATATCAATTTTATTAATGTAAACTCTATTAACTTTTCTTTTAAAAAATATTTTATATGTTTATGAGAGACACAGAGAGAGAGAGGCAGAGACACAGGCAGAAGGAAAAGCAGGCTCCATGCAGGGAGCCCAATGTGGGACTCGATCCCAGGTCTCCAGGATCAGGCCCTAGACTGAAGGCGGCGCTAAACTGCTGAGCCAACCGGGCTGCCCCTATTAACTTTTCTTAAACATATTTTTAGTTGCCCATCAATTAAACTCTGAATGCATTTATCTTTAAATACACACAGGAGCATTGTGCACTTCCTATGATAACCAATGACTAAATGGTAAGAACTTGGCAAATAAACTCATCCTTAAACAGATTTTGCTCACAATCACAGAAATGTCTAACTAAACAGATAGGCCTAGTCTCATGCCTTAAAGGTCAAGAAAATGAGATCTGATAGATCTAAGGCAGTAATGTAGAGTACAATGAAGATTCTCCAGAGGAAACACATTGCCTTTATCCCCCCCCCTCCTACTTCTCCAATAAAGGTCTAGGGATTGAATACATGTATTTCAACTCAGTTCACTTGTTCAGGGTCATTCCTTTTTTTTTTTTTTCTTTTTTTTTTTTAAGTAATCTCTAAGCCAACATGGGGCTCAAACTCATGACCCCAAGATCCAGAGTCACATATACCAACTGAGCCAGCCCCTCAACTAAACTCACTTGTAACACCCTGGGGATGGGGCCCAACTGTGAATCCCAAAGGGAAGTGCTTTTCTTTTAACATCTACAGTATTTACTTTCTTTACCTTGCCCTGTAAGTCCTATGGAACCTACACCTTCTGAGGTGCCAAACAACAGCACTTCAGTAGTGCCTTGCCTTATGGGTTTTCAATAAATATTTTATACATTTTATGTATGTCTTAAAAATAAACCATGCAAATTGCCAAGAGAAAGTTGTCCAAACTGAGCAATATGACATTATACAGAACAAGCTGAGCTTTCTGGGAAGGATTTTCACAATAAAAGTCACTAAAATCTGTGAGCCGGTTTCATTTTCAGCAGCAGTGCCTCCAGCACCTGTTCCTCATCTCCACAATTTGATTTAAAATTCATTTCTGCTTTTTCCCCTCTCTCAATCCCTCTCTCTCTCTCTCTCTCTCTCTCCAACTATAAAAGTGGCAGCTTTTCTTTCATTAATTAAGAACTTTGAGAAACCTGTGAACTTACCATTTTCAATAATTGGACTTGGAGAAAATAAAGCACGCAAGAATCAACGGCTTAGGAAGGAGACTAAAGTCCATTACACACACATTCCAACATTGCTTTGCCTCGGGCTGTTTTCAGTGAAGGCTCATGTACATCCCTGCGCAGAACAAACTGGATGCCAACGCAACAGAGAAAGTTGTCATTTTTCCTCCCTGGGCACCTCTTTTCCCCCCTGTTAGGAACCTAAGGGAGAATATTGGGCTCATGGAGTCACTCGCAGATACTGAAGTCTTCTGATCAGTTTGTCCCACA
Organism: Nyctereutes procyonoides; assembly: GCF_905146905.1. Lineage (NCBI taxonomy): Eukaryota > Metazoa > Chordata > Mammalia > Carnivora > Canidae > Nyctereutes > Nyctereutes procyonoides. Next base: position 31,087,661 of record NW_026575160.1, on the reverse strand, counting down.
AGTGGATCAGTTTAGTATTTTATAGATTTGTTTCAGTATAACATTCCAATTATCCAAGCCCAGTTTAAAGTTAAAAATTCTCCTTTTCCCAACTTTGATTTGCTTTAAACTGGTTGCCAAAGTGGGAAAAAAGGGAATCATCAGGGTTTGTTTTCTTTTTTTCCCACCTGTCTCATCTACTTTACTACTCCAGTTTGCTAATTTTAAGTTCATAGAAGTGGAAGATAGAGGGGATAAATGGTGAGAGGGAGAACAGACGTCTGACGGGAGAAGGTAGGCATACCTTCTCTGGGCTTGGCCCTTACCAGGTTCTGGGCTTGGCCCTTACCAGGCTAATGCACTCCATCCTAGAGTGCTCTGGTGGTGTGGTAGGTAGAAGCCTCGGGGAAGACTCCCAGATGGAAATTCACACAGGAAATCTGTGACAGAGGATTCCAGAAATGCTCCCCGAGGAAATAAAGGAAATAAGATTAGACAGAGAAGTTGAGATCTGTTGGAGTTAGCAGCAGATCTAGCAAGTAGATTAGACTTTTGTCTCCTACATCCTCCAGGTAGACCAATGATTCCATGTGGTCCATTCCTGCAGAGGGGACATGACTTTGGATGAAGCAGCTCCCTTCAACCTAGGGCACTTCCTATTGAGAGACTCCACTTATAAGCCATGATGATATCAATGAAAATTTTGACCCTGTGCCCATCAGTGCACAAAAATCTGGATTTCCTACTTTCCCAGTGTATAGTTAGTTGGCTGAGCAAATAGCCATAGATCCCTTTGGGGAAGGACTACCGATTCACTTCTGTGGATAGTTCCCATGGTTGTAGCATCATTTCTCCTTGGGATTTAGTCTCCTTCAGTCCCTGAGTTCCAATTACGAGAACTGGTTTCAGATCTGGAAAGTAGTAAGAGAGCATGACTTTTTGTTACAACATTGTTTTTCATTTGCGGATCATTTTCTTGGTTTGTTTGTATAAATTATTCAAGATAGTTATTAGCTATATATCCATCTTGTCCTTCAGGACATTGATCTTTTGACCACTTCCCTAGGTCTCAGCAGCACGACAACCGTGACTGCCATTCCAGCCTTATTACTCATCAGGATCATTTCATCCTCCTTGCTTCTAACACTAAATGCTGCCATTTGTCCTCTGATAACATCAGGGTTCCTTTATTTCCATTGCTATTAGGAAGCCCAGTTCTAAGACCGAATCACTTGGCCATCAGGCCTTACACCTAGAATCCACTGAAGGTGAGTATTTTGGATACTCTCCTGCCGCAGAGAATTTTCTATCTCCAAATCTCTTGACATTGTCAAATTCATCTTTCCTGGACACTTGCTTACAGTCTTCTATTACCTCTCTATCTGAACCATGACTGAAAATGATCTTCTCCCCTCTGATCTATGTGAAACGTGTTCCTTAGGATAACTTTCACTGACTGAACCAGCCCATTATTCAGCTGACTCAGATCTCTCCAGGTAGATTTTTATCCTTTAAATGTGCCAGTTGAGTGTTGAACACTCCTCAACTATTGCCCAAGTCCCTTTAACTAGAACTGAAGCAGATGAGAGATATCACCACCTCTCCCCACACAGTTATACCTTCCCCACACGCTACTGTGTGGGGGAGGTATAACCCTCCTTACAGAGATCTCTCTAATATCCAATGCCATTGTTAGACTGAATTTGGGTAATCAAATAAAGACTTCGTTAAGTTTTGGCAACCTCCTTTGCAATTTTTTTGGTTGTCCAATACATCTTTTTGGAATGCTAAAGTATTCTTACTTGGAAAATTCAGTACATTGAGACAAAAAAAGAGGGAGAGACATTTTAAATTCATGTTGTGTGTCTTGTGAGAATCTTGAGTAATTAAAGTTTCATCATGGATACTATCTTATTTAGTGTAAGCATGGTCTCTTTGGTATATTGGAATAATATATCAATGATGGTAATATTAAGAATATACTTTTATGAAGTAATGTTTTAAGTCCTGTACACATTAAAATGAATAGCTAAGCAACCCTAACTTTCTCTTACTGCTTTACTAGGGGGAAATCCAGGCTTTTGGGGTTTGTCATTGGTAACGTTGTATAAATTTTTAGGACTGTTATCAAAATTGTAATGAGCTTTGTCAATTTTCTTTCACTTATGGGCTACATGATCATAACTTTTCAAGTTTAGCTGTGCACTCATTAATCAATTTGTCAACAATGTCGTGGTTGTGGTGTCATATTAATTATTTGTCTGCTTCCTTTATCTTATTGTATGTTCACCAAGAAGTCTGCTGATCTATAACATGGTACATGAGTAGACCGAGCCATGAAAGTGAGTGTTCAGTGTAAATGATGTATCTATTCTCTTACCAGATCTAGTTTCATAGTAAATATGTAAAGTGACATTCTAGGGTAAAGATTCAACCATTTCTCAAGGCCAATGTACTTTGAAGCAGAAAAGGGGAAACATGCTTTTAAAAGAACAAAGCTAAGAGCTAGACCCTTGATATATAGTGATCTGATATACACATACCCTAAACATTGTTTTGAATAAGCTCAACAACTGCCTCCCTCTTAAACTTGATTCATTTGGGTCATGAAGAAGATTATTTTAAATGACTTAGAAGAATAAATCAAGCTATATTCATCACAGTTACCCTAATGTGAATGAAGAGAACATTATATAATTTAATCGACTCACATTTCTGTTATTTATCTATAAAGATAATTTTGAGCATTGGCAGTGGGCTGCTACCATACTGGGAGTATTTACTGAGTAAGAGGGAGCAGGGTCTACTGAACATGTCAACAAGATGGAGGACAATAAATGGGAATAATACAGCAAAATACCACCTACTACAATTTACTTACTAATTGTTAGTACATCTTTAGCTTTTTGTTAAAAATGACTTTAGATGTCACTGAGTACCATTTATCAACTTGTAGTTTTATGTGTGTGTGTATGTATGTGAAACCATTTCAAGTTCTTTGGTATCTTTTGGTTCCAACAACAAAAACAAATAAGCAAAAACTTTTGTATGAACATTTATTCCATTTAAAATTCAAAATTCTAAGACACAGCTAGTAAGAGGCATGGACATAGTTATTTATCAAGTTTTTAATATGTGCTAGCTCGGGGTTAGATGCTCAGTCATAGGGCTTTTAACCCCAGTGATATAGCACTTTCCAACAGCAAAAGGTCAAGCAAACTAAGGGATTCTTCTCTTTAGTGTAACTATGTAATCATAACATCAGTCCATAGCATGAGGCTCAGTTGTCCCTGTACAGTTTCCAAGGGTTCAATCCACACCAAGAGAAACACTCTGAATGCCTTTAGAGGATTTGTGCTGCTTTCTCTGAGGACCAATTACCTACAATTTTTCAGGAAAAGACCCCTCTTGTTGTCCTGCTTCTGTTTTCTCTTTCAATGAAAACAGAGTAAGGAGAGGCTACCATGCTTTACTCTTTTTACTTCCTGCTTTGAAAGTGTCATAAATATAGATTCAGGGGCAGCCCCAGTGGCTCAGGGGTTTAGTGCCACCTTGGGCCCAGGGCCTGAGCCTAGAGACCTGGGATTGAGTCCCACGTCAGGCTCCCTGCATGGAGCCTGCTTCTCCCTCTGCCTGTGTCTCTGCCTCTCTCTCTCTCTCTCTCTCTCTCTCTCTCTCTCTCTCTATCTCGAACAAATAAAAAATTCTTTAAAAAAATTTTTAAAAAATGTGGATTCACTTCTCCAAATATTTGATTTAGAGTCATTAAATTTCTAGTCTGTCAACATTGTGTTGACATTAATTCTCCCCCTCTTTTGATGATTAAGTGTGAGATATTTACACACAAAAATGTTCAGTACTCAGGCTTACCTCAAGAAACAATAAATGTCTCAGATATATATAGCCTTACCTTACACCTAAAGGAGCTATAAAAGGAATAGCAAAGCCTAAATCCAGCAGAAGAAGGGAAATAATCAAGATTAAAGCAGAAATAAATGATAAAAACAAACTAACAAAAAAGAACAGACCAACAAAACTGAGAGCGGTTTCTTCAAAAGAATAATAAAATTGATAAACCCCTAGCCAGACTTGTCACAAAGAAGAGAGAATAGACCCTAACATATAAAATCATGAATGAAAGAAGAGAAATCACAGCTAACACCACAGAAATACAAACAACTGTAAGAGAATACAATGAAAAATCATATACCAACAAACTGGGCAATCTGGAAAAAATAGACCAATTCCTAGAAACTTACAAATTACAGGAAGAAATAGAAAATTTGAATAGACCCATCACCAGGAAAGAAATTGAATCAGTAATAAAATATCTCCCAATAAAGGAAAGTCCTGAGTCAGATGGCTTCCCAGTGGAATTCTACTGGACATTTAAAGAAAGTTAATGCCATTGTTTTCAAACTGTTCCAAAAAAACAGAAATGGGAGGAAAACTTCCAAACTCATTCTCTGAGGCCCAGCATTACCTTGATCCCAAAGTCAGACAGAGACCCCGATATAAAGGAGAATTACAGGCTAATATCCCTGATGAACATGGATGCAAAAATTCTCTACAAAATACTAGTAAATTTAATTCAACACTACATTAAAAGGATTATTCACCATGATCAAGTGGGACTTATTCCTGAGCTGCAGGGTTGGTTCAATATTTGCAAATTAATCAATATGATACATCATGTTAATAAAAGAAAGGTAAGAATTGTATGATTCTGTCAATAGATACAGAAAAAGCATTTGACAAAATACAGCATCCGTTCTTGATAAAAATTCTCTACAAAGTTGAGATAAATAGAATATACCTTAACATCATAAAAGCCATATATCAAAGACCCACAGCTAATATCATCCTCCGTGGGGAAAAACTGAGAGCCTTTCCACTATGGTCAAGTTCCAGAGAGGGATATCCACCCTCCCTATTACTACTTAATATAGTACTGGAAGTCCTAGCCTCAGCAATCAGACAATAAAAAGAAATAAAAGGCACCCAAATCAGCAAGGAAGAAGTCAAACTTTCACTATTTCCACTAACATGATCCTCTATGTAGAATAACTCAAAATACTCCACCAAAAATTATTAGAACTAATACATGAATTCAGCAAAGTCTCAGGATATAAAATCAATGTACATAAATCTGCTACACTTGTATACACCAATAACAAAGCGGCAGAAAAAGAAATCAAGGAATTGATCTCATTTGCAATTCCACCAAAAAACAATAAGATACCTATGAATATATCTAACTAAAAATGTAAAATATTTGTACTCTGAAAAATATAGAACACATAAGAAAGAAATTGAAGAGGACACAAAGAAATGGATAAACATTCCATCCTCATGATTAGAAAAATGAAAGCTGTTTTTAAAGGTCTATGCAATCCAAAACAATCTACACATTCATGCAGTCCCTACCCAAATACCACCAGCATTTTTCACAGAGCTAGAACAAACAATCCTAAAATTTGTATGGAATCACAAAAGACTGAAAAACTAAAGCAATCCTGAAAAAGAACAAAATTGGAGGCATCACGATTCTGGATTTCAAGCTCTATTACAAAGCTGTAGTCATCGAGACAGTATGGTATTGACACAAAAGCAGACACGTAGGGCAGCCCTGGTGGCACAGCGGTTTATCACTGCCTGCAGCCCGGGGTTTGATCGAGTCCCACGTCAGGCTCCCTGCATGGAGCCTGCTTCTCCCTCTGCCTGTGCCTCTGCCTCTCTCTCTCTCTCTGTGTGTGTGTCTCTATGAATAAATAAATACAATCTTAAAAAAATAGACACATAGATCAATGGAACAGAATAGAAAAGCCAGTGGGTCAACTGTATGGTCAACGAATCTTCAAAAAAAACAGGGAAGAATATGCAATGGGAAAAAGACAGTCTCCAGTCTCTTCAACAAATGGTGTTGGGAAAAATGGACAGAGTTCATGTAGAAGAATGAAACTGGATTGCTTTCTTACACCAGACACAAATATAAATTCAAAGTGGATAAATGACCTTAATGTGAGACAGGAAACCATTAAAATCCTAGAGAAGAACACAGAGAACAATCTCTTTGATCTTGGCCATAGCAACTTCTTACTAGACATATCTCTGGAGGCAAGGGAAACAAAAGCAAAAATGAGCTACTGGGACTTCATCAAGATAAAAAGCTTCTGTACAATGAAGGAAACAATCAACAAAAGCAAAAGACAGCCTACAGACTGGGAGAAGATATTTGCAAATAACATATCTGATAAAAGGTTAGTATACAAAATCTACAAAGAATTCTTTGTAGTACAAGAACTCTAAAAAGAGGTCTTGTCAATCAAATGCAACACCCAAAACACAAACAACCCTGTTAAGGAAATTGGCAGAAGTCATGAAGGAACAATTTTCCAAAGAAGACATCCACATGGCTAACAGACACATGAAAAGATGCTCAAATATTGCTCATCATCAGAGAAATACAAATCAAAATCATGATGAGATACCACCTAATACCTGTCAAAATGGCTAAAATTACCACAAGAAACAACAGGTTTTGGTGAGGATGTGGAGGGAACCCTCTTGCACTTTTTGTGGGAATATAAACTGATGCAGCCATTCTGGAAAACAGTATGGACGTTCCTCAAAAAGTTAAAAGTAGAACATACCGTATGACCCACAATTGCACTACGGGGTATTTACCCAAAGGATACAAAAATATTGATTCAAAGGGATACATGTACTCCGATGTTTATAACAACAATATCAACAATAGTCAAACTATGGATAGAGGCCAAATGTCCATAAAATGTTGAGTGGATAAAGAAGATGTAGCATATATATATAAGGGAATATTACTTGGCCATAAAAAAGAATGAAATCTTGCCATTTGCAACAATGTGGATGGAGCTAGAGTGTATTATGCTAAGGAAAATAAGTCAGAGGAAGACAAATACCATATGATTTCACTTATATGTGGAATTTAAGAAACAAAACACACAAAAACCAAAACAAAAAAAGAAACAAAATGGATGAACATAAAAGAAGGGAGAAAAACAGAGAGGAAACAAGCCATAAGAGACTCTTAAAGATAGAGAACAAATAAAGGGTTGATAGAGGGACACAGGTTGGGAATGAGCTAGATAGATTATAGGTAGTAAGGAGTACACTTTTGATAAGCACCGGGTGTTGTATGTAAGTGATGAATCATTGAATTCTACTTCTGAAAGCAATATTGCATGTATGTTAACTAGCTAAAATTTAAAAAAAATTAAAAACATAAAATATTTAATATTCATCTTATAGGATAAAGACATACAAAGAAGTAATAGAATCCAAAGAAAAGTATTCAGAGGTAAAAATTATTAAGATTAGTTAACCTCTGAATTTTATTTTGTAAATTTCAAAATGGAGATGATACAACTCATCCTACCTATCTCAAAAATATATTGTATATTTTCAGTAAGATAATGTTTTTGAAATTTTAATATAAAATATAGAGAATTATATAAATTCCAGTCATCCTTTTATATAAAGGGTATAAACAAAAATACATAAAGCTTATGAAGTGCTAGATTGAGTAAATAATACCTGAAGATTGTTTCCAGTAATTGAATATACCACCCCACAGATGTTGTTCTTTTCACCTACCCTAGAAAACTATAGGACATATTTAATCAGAAAGAAACTTACATAATCACAAATGAAACTTTACTTTAAACATATGAGACTGAGTCCCACATGGGCTCTGATGGGCTCCACACTCAGGGGGAGTCTGCTTTAGATTCTCTCCCTCCTCTCTGTCCCTCTTTTTTTAAAAAGGACATGTGGAAAACATAAGCATCAGGGCAAGAGATAGCATGTATAAGGTTTAACTTAAATTTATGTTAAATTCAAAACAAGATTTGAATACAGAAAAGTAAGAACAAAAAAATGAAGAGTGTGGCATGGAAAAAAAACAGCAGCTTTAAATCTCTGAGTTTACTATGGTAACAAAATGTTAAAACATTCACAGCCGATGTCTTTTGAGTGCTTTTGCATCAGACCCTGTGCTATAGGGCAGTTCCCACTCACAATGATGAGACTGAGGGCAGCAGGTATGAGAGCATAGGAAGAAGGTGCATTTTTGCTAAAAGCATTGATTATGGTGCTGGAGTGATTCCCAGTAAATCTTTGAGGGTGTTAACTAGACTAGTGAAAGATAATTATGGGGTAAAGGAAGAGTTACACAAAGCAAAGAGGCAGAGAGATTAATGGCTTGCTTGAGAGATACTTAGCAATTTATCATAAACATACCAGTTTGGATTATGAAAAAATTTTAAAAAGATGTAAAATCAGTTATACATTAGTTTTGAAGACTGTTTAAATGGAAAAATTTAGAAAGAATGGAGACTTTTAGCTTTGGGGATAAAGCCCTTTTTGTTCTATAAAAATAACTTTTCAGGTGTAAAAAAAGAGAATAAGACCAAAAATATATTATGAAATACAGAGTGAAGCAGGTAGGTAAAGGACTGAAAATCCAGGTTGAATGAGTTCAAAAGAAAGTAATAGGCAATACTCATTTTTAAAATACACTTATTTTGGCATTGGCAGGAGATGTAGATGAATAGGTAGTCTGTAAATTGATTTTTGCAGTGGAACTGTGTAGCTTGAAACCAAATGGTCAATGGAAGCTGAATATGCAAAGAACATGAAAATAGAACTTCTCAAGTTCACTTTTTGTGATACAAAGGAAGCTGGGCTGGAAGCTTCTTGCCTGGACCTCTACCCGTTTTTCATCCCATATGGCAATACTGTTGAGTACAGCAAGAAAATTACGATTCAAAAGAAAAAGAATTAGATGCTAAAGTCATGAAAAGTATTGTAACCCCTTCTAGTTTTGATTAAAACTTACACGATTTAACATCTTTCAAATATATAGTAAGTAACTTGAACATAGCATTTAAAATTATTTATAGCAATATTTAATATACTTTCTATTTAATGAAATGGATTGTGGAGAATGTATCACAATGAAAATAGTTTAAAACGTTGCTGAAAATAATCTCAGTACTTCTTATGTTTGTATTTCCCAATCTGTAAAATGGAGAGGTTGGACAACATGATCTATATAGACAATTCCAATTATAAAATCCTATTAAAATATGAATTTTGGATAATAGAAATTTTAAAAACCAGTGGAGTATAAAAATGCAAAGTGATTTCCAAATGCCAAAATTAAGTTACACATATTCACTTCAAACATTTTAGTCTGATTCTCTTTTATTATTTAATTAGCTGTATACCCCTGGTTCTAACGCATTAAATGATAGGCTAATAGAAAATCAAAATGACCTACACTGTATATTCAAATGTCTATCATTAATGCTTTATCAGACATACTTAAATTTTCTAGAGTAGAAAGAAATAAAAGTAGAAAAAATTATTGACTATTTTGAATCTGATTCTCTATGTAAACATTTCTGGTAAGTTTAACTGCATGACTCTGCTGTGCAGTGAAAACAGGAGAATTCCACATTTTGAAGACAGACTGGCCATAAATATAGAGGAACACTTATCCAGTGAGGTCAAAATATAAGCCAATCAAATACTCGAAGTAATAGAGGCTAAGATACATGTGCCTAGCACCCTTCTACAGTGTTCACCAGCCTCTCCCATGAACATACATTTTAATGAGTTGATATTCGCTCTTCTAGAATAAATATGGAAATTAAATCCTCAGTTTTCAACCATCCCTGGATGATGTGGTCAGAGTTACACCTTGTTCATGGTTTGCGCTTCTTGTTTGTGCTTTGTTGTTACTCATGCCATAGTTGCCTCTGGTCATTGAGTGGTTATGAGCACTTCCCTTTCCACGGAGGCCAAAAAGAAGTTTACTGTGCAGCAGCTTCACTTAACTTTCCTGTTTTCCACAACATTAACTCACAGGTCTATGTGAATGGTTAGACTGAATGTTGTGCAATACATATACCAGGTGCAAAAAAATAAATACCATATACCTTTATTTTCTGAAACCATGGCAAACCTGTTCCATGCAGCCACTCTCTGGATGGAGAGATGGAATGAAATTCTTTTTCAGTCATGGGCTTTAGGGTGTGGTGGGAGAGATGATTCACTCTCTGTCCCTCTTAAAACCTGGTAGGGAGATCCTCTCTTTCTACAGCCACCCATGTTCTTAGTGATGTGCTCACTGACCCAGGCCCCTTGAGGATGGTCACTCAGCTGCCTTTTGTTCCTGGACTGAATTCAATTGATTTTTTAAGGGCTGAGAGCTGAAACACCAAGTGCAGCTACCAAGGAGCCTGCTCCTCACCCTGATACCTGTCCATGGTCTTATTCTCCACCTGGGATAGCTATGAGAGAACTTGATCTCCCAACAGGATAAGAGTCCTTCAAACTTCCTAGTCATTGTGAGAAACTCTCAAGACACCCCTCTAGTTGCATTTACACCTCCCAACCTAGGTTGTTTTTTGTTTATTTGCTTATATTAAAGCAATAAAAGTGCAAACTAGGAATTTTTTTTCAGAAGTTCTGGACCATACTATATTAACGCAGGAGAAACCCAAAGGTTTGATTGACTTCTGGAAAATGAGATTTAAAAACATCTCCTATTTCTTTGAGACACCTGAAGTAATTATGAAATTATTTTTCAATAATTATCCTACCACATATGACTCTGTCTCATGGTCTGGAATGGGTAGCTGACAGGAGTAAAGATCATGAACCACATCCAACGAAATATGCCATTTACATTAATCAAAACATCAAACAATTAAATACAAACTTTTAACTGTGATAACTACTATGAAGGAAAGAGAGGAAAGAGATGAAGACAAGCAGCATTGAATAATAAAATCAATACAGCTTCTTAAATATCAGGGATGTGGATTAAAATTCCAATTTAGAATTATCTTAAAAATTATCTTAAAAATTCCAATTTTTATTATCTTAAAATGGCCTTTAAGCCATATTCTTATTTGATTTTCCTCTTTTATAAAATAAGGATAATGATATATATATATATATATATATAATTGATATGAGTGTTAGATATAATCAGTAGGTCACATGACCTGGCACTTAATTTGTGCTTTATAAATGACTGTTATTGTTGTTGTTATCATCATCATAAAAAGTGTTGAAGGTAAAATGTGAAAAATAATGGAATATAATCCCCCCAGACTCTCTCTGACTCCTTTTTGTCTCCCCTAATCTGGCAATTTAATAGAAAATAATCCATTTATCACGTGATAATACCTATCACTGATACTTATATCACTTATACTTATATTAATAAGTTTAGAGGAATAGTTTCCTGAGGTCCAATAAGTTGTGCAGTCTTACTCACTTGCTTTTTTCTCTTGCTCATACTATAAATAAACCTCACTGGGTGAAGGGTAATACGAAGCAGTACACCTATTTCTATGCATCTCTTTCCATTTTGAATTTAAAGCAACTAAATAAAAAACAAAAATAACTGAAAAATTACTAAATGACACAGAGTTCATTGGAAAAGTCAAGATATTTTTTCCCATGAAGTACAGAAATTAGAGATACATGGCCTAAATTTTGCACCCTTGAAATTTGTGGATTACTAAATTGAAAACCATGATATCTACTATATAAATAACCAGATGTTAAAACCAAGTTGAATATGCTGCAACAAGACTGAGAAAGAGAGAGAACAAAAAGTTTTATTGCCTTGGGAGGAAAATAAAAAAGGTGTTTTGGAGTGCAGATGTAGAAACTTCTAGAAGAGTTGGATTTATGAGGAAAAGTCTGAAAAAAAAAAGATGTAAACCTTTTGGAGCAAACTTCAAACCACCTCATAGACTCTGTAAACCATGACATCTAAGAGTGTTAGAATATTTTCAGAGAGAAAATGCAGGAAATTCCATCATCAGGGATTGAGGTGGTTCTAGTGGTGCTCCTTGTGGTAGTGGTGGCGGTTATAATGTAAAGTAATAGAAAGCATATTTAAAAAACAGGTTAGGAAATATTATCCTCCAAGAAGCTGAGAACTTCTCCTGACTCTAAAATTATCAACCAAAGTTGACCTCAAGCTCAATTCAAATATTGAAGTCTCATATCTAGTCCAGACTCATTGTGGCTCTTCTGGCTTGGTTGCTTGAGGTGCTGGAGTTTTTATGCTTTGTTTTTTTCCTCAAGGAGAAGGACATACAAATTCCAGGAACTACACCTATAATTCTTTCCTTCGGTATACATCCACAGTAATTTCTGAAAATATTTCTGTTGTGAGGTTTAATTCCAGCAGACTGGGAATTGGCCTAACCTGTTTTTCTAAAGTACCTGCAGAACTCTGATCTCTGGTTAAGACATGAATGTTCTATTAATAGTGCTGCTTTGTAACCAAACAGCTGAGCAGTTCAGGGGCAATTTGCAATCAGCTCATCAGCATTGCTTATTGATAATGGTGAGATTCATGATTGGCTCCTGTTCTCTGTGAGACTCTGGGTGGATTCTATAATGGGGCTAGTTATAGTGAAAATACATTTACAAGTCCAGAATAAATTAGTCAGAAGATAGTAAATTGGTATTATAAGATAATAAATTAGTATTCCTTTAAAAAGGGAATTGAAAGGGGGAGAAAGTTGCTTCATGATTATTTATCTTAGATGGTTCTTGTTTGCTGAAAACTGTGTGTGCATATGTGTACTCATGTGCTTTTATTGATATAATTAAACATTTCTAAACCAAAAAAAATGATCATTAGTAAGACACATACAAAAAAAGCGTTTTTTTAATTTTTAAAAATATTTTATTTATTTATTCATGACAGACACAGAGAGTAGCAGAGAGAGAGAGGCAGAGACATAGGCAGAGGAAAGAGAAGAAAGCTCCAATCAAGGAGCCTGATGTGGGACTCTATTCCAGGATCCCAGGACCACGTCCTGAGCCGAAGGCAGAAGCTCTGCCTCTAAGCCACCCAGGCGTCCCTACAAAAAAGTTTTGTTTTTTTGAGTCTTAGAACTATGAGTCTTAAAGTTATTTTTTGTTTTCCCTTAATTTCCATAGAGAGAGCATACTGCTTTTAAACCATTTTATATTATGAAAGATTCAATATAAAACAAATAAAATCACCCTTAGGAGTTAGAGTTGGTGTGCTACATCCTCAAACTACTCAACAGGTGTGCAAAAAGCCTTACTTCTCTTCCTCCCTTAATCAACACTGCTGATCTTTAAGTTTATTGTATTTATTGTTACACAACAATAGAAAATTAATTTACTCCGGTATATTCAGAGGCCATGGCTTGACCTGCATCCTTGGTATGATGACTCAAGAAGCTAAGGTTTTCATTCTGAATTGCGCATGTCTTAGTGCTGTAATCCCCTTCTCAGTTCTCTCCTTGCCCCAACACTAACCAGTAACAGTTTTCAAATCTTTTAACGGCAAATGATGAGATGCTGTTTTTTAATATGCTTATATGACATACTTTTTTTTCAAATCCTATTTGTAAACTATATTTTGGAGATACATAAGTTTTTGCTGCCAGATAGTGGGCATTATCAACTGTTGTGTGTTTAGAAGCCAACTTGGGGGAATGAGGCGCTGTAGTGACACCTGCCTGACACCTGCCTTATCCACAGAAAAGACACCAAGATACAGAGCTCAAGTGCTAGAAATGCACATCTTATTCTTTACGAATAACAGTAAAGGTTTCTTAAGCAAACACTTATCTTCTAGGTATAGGAGAGTGATTGACAAGACCTCCTAACATGTTTAATACATTAGAGTATTGATTTTATTATATTTGATGGCACTTAATAATAAAGAATCCCAGAAGTCAAGCAGGTGATGTGAATGACGTTTGCCAATTTATAGCATTGCCCTAGCATGTAATTCAGGGACAAGATAGGCTGCCAGGACAGCACCGGGTTTTATGATTTGGAAAAAGTAGGAAAAGGGTCTGCTTTAAGGGTGAGTAGAATAAGGCAGATATTGGAACACGAGGAACAAAGCAAGAATTCAGTGACAAAAGCTAAATGTCTTTTTGTCAATAAGCTAGAAGAGTAGGTATTAGAGCTAACATCAGAAAATAAGAAAATAACATTCAGAGAAACACTAACTATGAAAGGGCTAAGTCTCGTAGGTGAGAGATTTGCTGCTGAAATTGCTCTCAATCAAATTCAGGGTTGGTCCTAGAATTCTGGCGAGACTAAATCTTCAAGTTGGCCAGAAATTTCTGCTATAGTGAGAAAAGCAGAAATCAAGAGGCTATATATCAGCTAATCAGGGATTCCAGAAAATCTTTTGGGAAATTTAGTTATATAAATTGAAACTCTCAAAATTCAAAATAGACTTAAATGAAAAGAGTGAATTTAAGTATAAAATACTTAAAATTCTGTTACCTCAAATAAAGTAAATTTAAATATCATATTAAATACTTGAAAACCAAAAATAGAGTCATGTTCTAATTTCCTATAAAGTACTCCATTTGGATCATGTCCAGAAAAGTGTGTATATAAATGGACTATAATAACACCAGGAGAGAATTATATTATCACCCTGATGGTGAAAATTGAGAATACGATAAAATATATCTTAATTATATTGGAACAAGCTGCAAGTACCAACTAAACCCATTAATAGGATAATTGCAAGTATATAAAAGTGATTAAGCATAGTACAAAATCATGTTTATATACACTTTCTTGTATTCTAAGTATTTCACATTTATTAACTTCATTAATTTACATAGCATTGTTTTTCTAGGGGTTGCTGTACAAAGACAGCTAATCTTACTTCGGTATTTCACTAATGAATATATAAAGAAAAAGCAATATGAAAATAAAGCATATAAAAATCTCAGGTAAAATACTATTTCAGATAAGAAAGTTGAGAACAGAATGAGTAGATAAACATCCAAATTTTACTTTACTGATTTAGACTTTATTTATAAAACACACCAGACGATTCTTAAAGACAGGACCTATTTTCAGTCCTTTTAACATGTGCCTTTTCTTTGCAGCACGAACTTACACGACAAAAATCATATACAAAGAAAGCGGGAGTAAACGGAAAATAAGGAAGTTGTGTTTATCCTATAGTATCACGTACAGACCATAGTTTAGACATATAGTATGAGTGGTGTGCTTGTAACTCCAGGATCTGTCACAGGCCTTAGCTTGTGTTCAGAAAGAAGTCTAATTATCGGGCTGTTAACAGCCTTAAGTGAGAGCTCAGCTCACTGTCTAAACCAAGATAACTGAAGTGTCTTCACTGCTTTGGCACTAATTGGTCATTTGGAGCCCAGAGAGTTTTCAAGACTGACACCCAGAAAATGAAATGCTTTTCTTAGTCACTGATGTTTAAGTGACAAAAAGCAAGAGCAAAACCAAACTTACTCCTTGGAAAGATTCAGGAATTTCTCCAAAATCTGTTTAGAAGCTGTCTCTAAAAATGTCTGTGCTGTTTATTTGCTGTTCCTTAAATCAAAGAGCAAGTCCTAGTTGATAGCAGATGTAATACCGAGAACAAAAGTTTTATTAATTTTTATATAGATTCAACAGCAATAATATTTTATTTCCTGGAAATTCTGTTTCACATCCAAATAAAAGGAAAAATACACATCTTCAGAGCAGATGACAGTTTAGAATTATATCAATTTGAATAGCTTTAGAATTACACGTCAAAATATTGGATGTTTGCTACAGATGTTTAACTATTACTCATCAATTTTCTTTCAAATTATAAATGTTCAAAGAATGTGAATTCATCAGAAACTGGACTTCTAATAATTGGAATTCAAGTTAGCTTTATTAAGCAAAATTCCTTTCCGTGAGCAATTTCTGCAAAGTATTACAGATTAAGAGATATTAAAACCTTATTTTTTTTGAGGCACTACTCACTGAGAACACTTTACCTGACATTCTGAAAAGAATGGAGGTAAGATTACATCAAATTATTCAGTCTCACCTTATATCATCAAACTGGGTCATATATTCATACACGAAATGTCATATCATTCATAAAATGTCACATAAACTCTATGCTTTAACTGTTATCTTAATTTCACTAATAAGGATGGCAACTAATTACTTTTAATTTAAAATAAAATATTTCTATAATTGTATGTAGATGCAATTCAGTAGAGATTTCAAAAAAAATACAATAAAGTAAACCAAAACAAAAACAATAAAACAACATTTTAAGGGGATGGCACACTCCTTTCTCTCTTGCATGTTGGGATATCTCTCTTGGTCTTCTAGTTCTCCTGTCTAACTCTTTCTACTTCATAACACTCATGGCTTTCTCTTCATGATACTGTTTTTAAAATTTTGTGCTCAGCCCCCTCTCCCTCTATACATACTGCTAATTCATGGTCTCAGTGATCATTAGCTGGATAGTAAGTAAAATAGGATGATATATCCTAGGTTTATGTTATCAAATCCAGACATTTCTCGAAGGCACTCATCTCCTTTTATTTAATTTGCCTCTTGGGACATTCTTTGGGACTTTAAGTTCAACATCTACTCCTAATATGTTACCCTTCTCTTACTTCTGTGTTCCTTATCTCCATGAATGACACCAATGTCCACCCATCTGTATAAATAAAAACAAAACTGGACATTAATATGCATCAGTGATACTTTCAAGCCTGAATATGATCTTCAGTTTTTGGTAGACCCTAGCATGAAAGTAGCTTTTATTATCTATTAATTGAAAATATTGAGATATTAATTAAGAATAATAATTGAGGATCAAAGCGAATTCCATAACACTTAAAAATAATTTGCATTTTATCATTAAAGAAATAGAAAAAAATTAAATTGTGTCTGTATGCATGCAAAGGCTATTAATTATCCAATTTTCATATAATGCCTGCTTTACATTATACTCTGTGAAACCCAGAAGTTTTTCAGATTGAAAAATACAAACTTTTCTTTCTTTAAATAAAATACTGATATATTTTGGACACTCATTATGTCTTATCTGGCTTACCTACCCAAGGCCATTTTTTTTTCTTATGCTCCCTCATTAGACCCATTCTAATACAGTTTAATCTGACAGTTGCTTCTAAAACACAAATATATTTGATAGCCCTTCCCAATTAGCCCTTCAAAGGTATACCATCAAGTATGGGCAAATCTTAAAAATTTCTTACAATGGCATATGTAGTAATTTTGGGTCTGCTATTATCTCACCCACTCCTCCCATATGTATACAATATGTGCTCATATCAAGATGCCTGTAGTTTGACAGTTTGGCATGTTTTCACTCCTTCCCTTGGGATGTTGCCCACATTATGCCCTCTAGACAGTGTTGAAACATCACCATATGTCAAGCTTTGCCTGATTTTCCAAAGTAAATATGAGACACTCCCTTGATAGAACTTGCTAATAGCTTAATATGACACATATCCTGTTCCATTAAAATTGTCTGCCTTCCAAATAATGTGTGAGCTCCTTGAGAACTGACTCAGCTTTATTTATCTTTGTAAGCCTAGTAGCTAGCAGGGCAAGAAACAGAGGCGCAGAGAGGAGAAGGAAGGGGAGAAGAGAGGAGGAGGGGAAGGTCAACATGGTTCCAAATGGGAACCTCTGTCTTCAACCTCAGATTTATAGAACCATCTGCTTCCTTCTAAGTTTTACCTCCATGTCTGGCAAATTCCTCACACTAAACAAATGAACAAACAAACAAACATCAAAGTCCCACACCACCACTTTGTTCTGGTGCTTTTATCTTATGTTACTTTGACTCAGAATGGCCCACACTAACATTTTTACTTCTATCAACAATCTCTCAATCTCCAGTTTCTCTGGCCACATGTTCCACAAGGCATTTCCTAAACCCAGGAAGATAAACTTTCTATTTCCTCAGTTTTCAAGCCACTTTCTTCATTTTTTCATTTAGGCCATTTTACATTCTTTGTGAGAAAAGAACTTGTTATATTCAAGTTCCCTTTTAACTAGATTTTAAATATCTAGAGGAGAGATCCTAATCACTTTCCATTTCCACATTCCAGAATGCCACCTGGTAAGTAGCCAAAAACTCTTTAAGGCAAATTTTTTTTTCAAAAATTATTTTCTGCAATGACAAAAGCTATAAAGTCATTGTTTTTCATCTGTATGTTGACTTAACATATACCTTTGTTCAAGAAACTGCTTAAAGTGAAAAAAATAGGGGCACCTGGGTGGCTCAGTGGGTCAAACAGCTGACTCAGTTTTGGTTCAGGTCATGATGTCCACTCCTAGGATAGAGCCCCATGTAGGGCTCCAAACACAGCACGGACCCTGCTTGAGATTCTCTCTCTCCCCTTCCCTCTCCCTCTCCCCTGCTGCTACTCATGCTTGCACTTTCTCTTTCATAAATAAATAAATAAATAAATAAATAAATAAATAAATAAATAATCTTCTAAAAGGAAAGAGAAAAAAATATAAAATGTCAAATATGATCAAATCTGTGAAAAGATAAATATTTTTAAAATTCGAATCACTTTTGGCTATGGACATGAGCTGAATTATTAGAAAAAATATCAATAAAAGACAATTGGAGGTTGCTTTGAGATTTCTTTAAAATAAGGAGGATTAGTTCAATATAGCGTATCAAAAATAAAAGAGTTAAAGAAGAGACAAAACAGTTGTTTCTGAACTTATTTTTAGATTTTATACAACTAAGGTAAACAAAATTGTCTTTTCATTGAAAGAACAGAGCAAAGGAGTAAATTGAATTAGATTTTATGAAAATAGGGGCAGCCCCAGTGGCTCAGCGGTTTAGCACTGCCTTCGGCCCAGGGTGTAACCCCAGGGTCCTGGGATCGAGTCCCATGTCGGGCTCCCTTCATGGAGCCTGCTTCTCCCTCTGTCTATGTCTCTGCCTGTGTCTCTGCCTCTTTCTCTGTGTGTGTCTCTCATGAATAAATAAATAAAATCTTTAAAAAAAAAGATTTTATGAAAATAAAGATGGTACCCAAAAGCTTCTCTTCCAGCTAAAAAGTCTTAATTTCAGGGAATAGTTATACATTCTGATCACAATATATAAAAAGCCATTGTAAGAATTCTTCTGTTTTCTAAAAATTCCCATCTGAATTCCATTTACACAGTAAGTAAACAAAAATTTTCTTTTAATCAAACTGAAAAACATTTATATTGACTGCTATTGTGTTTCCTGTGGCTAAATATGTAACGACATTATTCAATTAGAATTCATACATATATTTATTCATCTAAAATCTTTTAGCTCAATAATTTAATTGGAACACACAAATGTTTTAATGCTAAGTAAGTTACAAAGTCATGTATAAAAAATTTTTTATATTACCGTTGGATTTATAGGCATGTCTTGGATTATTTGAGAAAAAAGTCATAAAGCACAATTAAGAAGTGTTTTGAGCTGTCTCTTAAATACATAGACTATTTATTCAACCTAACATATCTAAAGTAAAAGAGAGTTAAAGGAAAATAATTCTGATCCTGAGCTTATTTTTAGAGAGTTTATTGCATCCAGGGGAAACAAAAACAGCTTCTTATTTAAAGTACCTAATAAAAGAGTAGATTAAGTAAGTCAGCCTATTATGGAAATGGAGATGAGGCCCAGAGGCTTCTTCACTTTCAGTTAAAAGCTTAATTTCTGGGAAACATTATACCTTCCAATCACAATACATAAAAAGACTCACGAGAATTCGTCTTTTCTTAAGCTCCTTCATAATCCCTTTGCATAGACTTTCCTTTCAAAGAGGTTTTGGTGTAAATGACAATCCATTAAGCTTTATCTCAGACACCAATGTGTGAGGCTGGTGTTAGAGTATAATGAACAGGATGACCATGGGCATAGATGACCAAGAACTTTGGCTGGAAGAGAGATTTTACTGAAGAAAATTGGGGACATGAAGCTATGTTGAGCATATCCAGAAGAGAAGTATGAGGGTTTGTTTCATGCTCCTGTTTAGGAGTCAATGAGAAAATATCACACAGATCTTATGCTCGTCAACCTTATGCTGATAAGAAAATGGTTCAGCAAAATTTGATTCATTTGTCTTCATATAATGTAATAATATCTATACATGGTGACCCAAAAGTTACATTGGTAATAAGAACTAATTTTCATCAGAAAAGATCTCCTGAAAGAATTTTCTTTTTAAATTGAATGTACTTTGTATACACAAGCAAAAAGATACAATGGGAAATAGTGAAACCACATGGTTTTACCCACTGACTCTCCCGACAGCGTGTTACCTCTTGTGTGTCTGCCCTTTTTTATGTCTATAAAATGAATATTATAATATTGACCTCAGTTTATTTTGTTAACATCACTAGCAAAAAATATACAATATTATAAATCTGCTTTTGAGCTCCTTGGATAAAATTTGTTTCAAAATCTAGTAATTAAATTTGTGTATATATTAAATTTAGTTAATTCACAACTTAATGAGAATATTCACCATCTTTTATAAATATTCACCATTTTCTTTTATTCATTAATTCATTCATGATTTTTGACTGCCTAATTGTCAAGCACTGTACTGTACTTCATCGAAATCAGATATTTTGTTATGCTAAAAACCTGCTTCTACTTTTCATATTGTCTAGTAGGAAATAAAAAGTAAACTCAAAATAAGCCTTTAGTCTACTGATTATATCTTCTTCAAAAACTTGGAAATCCTCTTAAAATAGCAGTATTTTTTACTAGGGTGATCCAGACCCTTTTATGTTCTTCTTTCTTTTGTTAAATATCTAATGTTGTAGGGTCTAAGACTAACAAATCCATTTTTCCACAACATTTTATACTATTTTCACGATGATGTTACTTAACATGTTTTAAAAATAAATTCTTAAGGGGATCCCTGGGTGGCTCACCAGTTTAGCGCGTGCCATTGGCTCAGGGTGGTCCTGGGATCGAGTCCCACATCAGGCTCCCTGCATGGAGCCTGCTTCTCCCTCTGCCTGTGTCTCTGCCTTTTTCTCTCTCTGAGTCTCTCATGAATAAATAAATAAATAAAATCCTTAAAAATTAAATAAATAAATAAATCCTTAAATTTTAAGAAGATTTATTTATTTATTTTAGAGAGAAAGTGAGCGAGCGAGAGAGAGAGAGAACACAAGCAGGAGGGGCAGAAAGAGGGAGAGAGTATCCCAAGCAGACTCCCACTGAGTGAGGAGCCCTAACCCTCCTCGGGGCTCCACCTCATGACACTGAGATCATGACCTGAGCTGAAACCAAAAGTTGCCTCACCAACTGTGCCACCCTCCCCATGTCAATTAACATTTTTTATGATTACTTATACGTTAAACAAATACTTCAAAATTAACAATTAAAAATTGATTTTGGGGGGTAGGGTAGCTGGGTGATGGATGTTGAGGAGGGCACCTGGTGTAATGAGGTGGGTATTGAGACCCGCCCCCCCCCCAGGTGTAATGAGACCTGGGTATTATATGAGGCTGATAAATCTCTGAACCCTACGTCTGAAACTAATAATACACTATATTTTAATTAACTGAATTTAAATTTAAAAAATAAATTTTATATATGATTCCCAAGTGTTAGATTTTAGGTAATTTACAAAAGTAGAAAATAAATTCATAGTAATAACAATTAGCAGCTATTACATTTTCAATACATTTTGATATATAATGTATTGAAAATATCAGTGTGACTCAAAAGAAAAAGTTGAAATAAGGCAAAATCAATTGAGAACACAGATCTAAGAACACAGAGCATACTTAATGCATAAAAATGCATACCATTTTTTGTTTTGAATAAAATATTTGAATCAAAATTAAAAGTGGGTTAGTTCTGATAAAGTGAAGAGTTGAGGGACGCCTGGGTGGCTCAGTGGTTGAATGCCTGCCTTCAGCCCAGGGCGTGATCCTGGAGACCCGGGATCCAGTCCCATGTCGGGCTCCCGGTGCATAGAGCCTGCTTCTCCCTCTGCCTGGGTCTCTGCCTCTCTCTCTGTGTGTCTCTCATGAATAAATAAATAAAATCTTTAAAATAAAATAAAATGACTAGTTGAACACAGGCCACTACCTACTATATTGACTTTGAGGAAGGAGTGATAAGAGATCCAAGGAACTATTATGGAAATAAAAAATGTGCATGTGTAAAAAAGGTCATAGCAGCAGACTTGATACAGGGCGCTTAATTGGAAAGAGAAGATTGTATAAACTTTCAGACTTACTCTATCAGTCTACAAAGATATGTGTCTTAAAATGATATAAACCATCTTTACTGGTCTTTGTTTTTTTTTTTTTCATTTTATTGAATAACACTTGCTTCTGACTCATTACCTATAGTTTCCAGATATTTTTCTGATGTTTGTGGTAAGTTGTATACAAATGTGCAGTTTAATGAACATTCACAAAGTAGACAGACACACTCAAGTAAACAGCACTCTGAACAAAAAACAAAATATTACTAGCAACCAATAAACTCCCACCATTCTCTTCTCTAGTGTCTTCCCGAGTTTCTTCCCTAGTTACCTTCACCCAGGGGTGTCCAGCACTTTTTAACATTATAATAATTGAATCCCACAGTATGCATTGTTCCCGTCTGACTTCCGGTGCCCAACATTGTCACTGTAATGCTGTTGCGTAGTAGCAGTTTATTTGTTCTTCTAGCATATTATAGCATATTATTTTGTTGCATGCACACTTTGTAACATCTACTAGTTTTTCACTTGATATACATCTGGGTTGTTTCCCTTTGTAGACTCTAATTAATGGTCCTGCTGTGAACACTTTTATACCTTTCTTTCCGTTAACTTATCTACACAGTTCTGTTGAGTATACCCTAAAGACGTGAATTGCTGGGTCGTAGAGCATGGGGAAAGGGGCACGTGTACAGCTCAACCATAGCAAATGTTGACAAACAGTTTTCTAAACAACTTGTGGCAGTGGACACTTATGCAAGCACTGCAGGAGTTCCATTTACTCCACACCCCTGACATTTTCTTACATTCAAAACAAAATTGTTATTTTGACATTTTCTCTCTTTTTTTTTTATTTTTAGCCATTCTTTACGGGTTTTTAGTAATGATATTTTATGACTAATTTGCATTTCTGTGATTAGTAATAAGTTCAAGGGCCATTTTATATATTTATTGATCATTTGGATAGTCTTTTAATGTCATGACTATTTTTTCTTACTGATCTGTATAAAGTTCTTTATACAGTCTTACCATGTGTACTTTGTCTAATGTGCACACACACTGTAAACATCTCTTCCTACTTGGTGGCTTTCATTTCCCATATTTTAATGGTGTCTTTTGATGAACCAAAGTTGTTAACTTAAATGAAATCTAGTACCAAGTTTTGTGCTGGATTTAAGAAATCTTTGTCCACTCTAAGGCCACAAAAATACTGTTTCTTTCCAAAAGCTTTGCTGTTTTAACATTCAAATTTAAATCTATATTCATCTTAAATTCATTGTTTTGTATGAACTGTGGTAGGAGTCAAACTGATTTTTTTTATAGAGATATCTAATTGTCTTTGCACCATTCACTGAAAGGACCATCCTTTCCTCACTGCAATGTATTATTGTGTGTTTCACATCTAGTGTCTAGACACTAGAATCTGCATTAATTTCCCATTCATCTAATCTTGTATCCACACCACAGTATTATTTTCTACAACTTTATAGTTGGCTTTAAAATCTTCTAGTGTAAGTCTTCTACTTTGATCGCTCTGTTCAAGATTCCCTTTGGGACACCTGGGTGGCTCAGCGGTTGAGCACCTGCCTTCAGTTCAGGTTGTGACCCCGGGGTCCTGGGATCGAGTCCCACATGGGGCTCCCTGCAGGGAGCCTGCTTCTCCCTCTGCCTGTGTCTCTGACTCTATCTCCGTGTCTCTCATGAATAAATAAATAAATAATCTTAAAAAAAGATTCCCTTTAGTATTTTGCATCTAGTATTAACTTTTCCATTGTGCCAAAAAATAAAAAGAAAAAAGAAAGAAATCAGCTGAAATTTTGATTGGGATTGGTTGAACATAGAATACTGACTTTTTCCAATATGTTAAGCAGAACAGTTTTCCATTTATTTAGGAACTTGATACCTCTTGCTTTTTTTTAAGTCGAGATCTTTCATCAGATTTTCTCCTAGGAATTCAATGTTTTAGATTGTTCACATAATAGAGTTTTTAACTTAATTTTCCACTTATTTCCGAGTTGTAGAAATATAATTAACTGAATGTTTTTCTTGTTTCCAGTAGGTGCCTAAGTTAATTTCACAACTGTGATATTCATCTCTAGAATTTGAGGGCACTTAACATAAATAATCATGTGATCCACACACAAAAAAAAATGCTTTCTCTTTCCAAATCTCATGTCTTTTATTTCCTTTATATCCTGGGGTAGGACCACCAGGAAAATGTCAGAGTGAAGTGGTGATAGCTGGTTTACTTGTCTCATTGCTGATCTCAGGAGGAAGTATTACGTATAATGTTTGCTCTAGAATTTTCATAGATATTGTCAGAAAAAGGGATGTTTCTTTGGTATGTTAAAAATTGTTTTGAATTCTTTTTTTAAAATATTTTTTATTTATTTATTCATGAAAGACACAGAGGAGAGAGAGAGAGGCAGAGACACAGGCAGAGGGAGAAGCAGGCTCCATGCAGGGAGCCCGACACGGGACTGGATTCCAGGACCCCCGGGGTCAGGCCCTGGGCCGAAAGACAGGTGCTAAACCACTGAGCCACCCAGGGATTCCCTGGGTTCTTTTGGTAACATAAATATATCTATTTTACTAGATATTTCTACTACAGTCTTATATTTTAAGTGGACTCTTGTAGCAGAGTACAGATGCATTTCCCTTTTATGCAATCTCACAAACTTTATCTTTTAATTGGAGTGTTTGATCCATTTAAATTATATAGGGTTTCTATATAAAATTTTATTATTTATTTTCTACTGAATTCATATGTTTTGCATGCTTTTTTTCTTTCCTTGCCTTTATTTAGACTAATCAATATTTGTGTTATTCTCTTTCCGCCCTGCCCACCCTCAAGCCATTACTTATATGTTCTTTCACTATTCATTTCACACTGACTTTAAAGATCACAAAATGCTTCCTTGACTTATTATTTTACCACTCCTCAAATAACACAGTAACCTAGGTCACCTTACCTCTACATCCTCTTCTCTCACAATTTGTGTTATTTTTAACATACATTTAAGTTCAATATATGTATTGAAATGAGATAATATATTAGTAGTAATGTTTTATAAGTCAATTTTACTTTATGTCTATTCACACATTCACTTTTCTATGGATCTTTTTTCTTTTCTATATTTTTGTGGGCCTACCTTCTGTCTGAAGGACCCCTTTTCATGTATTTAATGATACATATGTACTGGCAATGAATTTTGACATTTTTTTAATGCCTGAAATTGTTTCCGTTTTGCCTTTCTTTTGGGAGGACATATTTATATAGTTTAGAATTGGAATTAATTTATTTAATTTATTGATACACAGTGTTTCATTATTTCTTGCTTCCACTATTTCTGTTGAGAAGCCACATCTCAGAATCATTGTTTTTCCCCTGAAGGAAATATGTCTCTTTTCTCTGGTTGATTTTACATTTTTCTCTCTGTACTTGTCAGCAATTTGATTATAATGTCTAGATATAGTTCTTGTATTTTCATACATGGCTTTGTAGAGCTTCTGAAAACTACAGGTTAATATCTTTCATCAGCTTGTATAATTTTTGGCTGTTCCCTGTATGAATATATTTTTCTGTGCATTATCTTTCTTTTCTTGACACCATGTCCCAAATCATTCTTTTTCCCTCTCTATCTTTCCCTCCTCCTCTACCTCCATCTTTCTCTTCTCTCTCTCTTTCTCTCTCTGTCTGTCTCTTTCTGTCCCTCTCTCTATCTCTGGCTCTGGCTCTGACACACACACACACACACACACACACACACACATACTTTCTGGGTTTTTCTTTCTGCCTTTGTTTTAGTTTGAATATGCTAGATTAGCATACCTTCCAATCATTTTTCTGCCTTCTCCTAGAGTTAAATAGCTGTAAAATCCACCTAAAAATTTTAATACTTCAGTTACTGTATATTATAGAGAATTTACATTTAGTTTATTATTTTACAAATTTCTGCCAAGTTTCATTTGTGAAAACTCATTACTTATATTATTAGTTATTTTGAAGTAGTCAAGGGAGGGAGAAAATGAAACTCAATCCTTTGCAGCTTCTCTGAAAGAACTATGATAGCCATCAGCCACCTGAAAAGAAAAAAAAAGAAAGAAAGCTGAGCTCATAGAGGCAGTAGCACCAATTATAAAGAGGAAAATTGTCTGTAAAAGCCTATTTTGAGAAAATTTCATTGCTTAAACAGCTGGCTCTGAAAGAGCTCTAATAGAGCAATGATAGTCTCCTAGTAAATCTGTAGAACTGAAGAGCAATTACCCCCCAGCTATTATGCCAAATAGTCCTATTAGTGGCTCTATCTGGCTTCTAAGGACACGCTGTTTGACATGGTCAAACACAGTTCAGAGTTAAGAGCATAAAGGAAGAAAAAGTTCTCTTTGCTTCCTCACAAATAGACCCATGGAGGACATGGAATTTAGTCAGGGCAACTCAGTTGGTGGCACCTTCAGAAAGATGATATAAAATATATCACACAATCTCCATCTTTCCAAAGTGGAGCTTGTACCAGTGAGTATTTTAATTTTTTTTTCTTTCTTTTAATTATAATTAGTTTATTTCACATACAGTGTTATATTAGTTTCAGGTGAACAATACAGTGATTCAGCAATTCTCTCCATTGCTCAGTGCTCATCATGATGAGTATTTTTTTACTCCCCTTCACTTTTCACCCATCCTCACCCCACCTCCCCTCTGGTAACCATCAGTTTGTTCTCTATAGTTAAGAATCTGTTTTTGTTTTTGTTTTTTTTGGTTCATTTGTTTTGTTTCTTAAATTCTATATATGAGTGAAATCACATGGTATTTGTCTTTCCCTGATTGACTTATTTCACTTAACATTATATACTCAAAATCCATCCATGTTGTTGCAAATGGCAAGATTTCATTCTTTTAATGGCTGAATAATATTCCATTGTGATACACACACACACACACACACACACACACACATGCAATACCCACAACACACACCACATCTTCTTTATACATTCATCTATCAATGGACATTTGGGCTGTTTCCATTATCTGGCTACTGTAAATAAATGCTGCAATAAACATAGAGGTGCATACATCCTTTCAAATTGGAGTTTTTGTATTCTTTGGGTAAATTTTAGCAATATTTTTTCTTCCAATCCATGGAGCATGGAATATCTTTCCATTTGTTTGTTTCATATGCAATTTCTTTCAACAGTGTTTTATAGTTTTCGGAGTATGTATTCTTTACCTCCTCGGTTAAGCTTCTTCCAAGTATTTTATTATTTTTAGTGCAATTATAATGAGATCATTTTCTTAATTTATCTTTCTATTACTTCATTATTAGTATAGAAATGCAAAATATTTCTGAATATTTATTTGTGACTTCACTGAACTCATTTATCATTTCTAATAGTGTTTTGGTGGAGTGTTTTTTAGTGTTTTCTGTTATCTACAAATAGTGAAAGTTTTACCTCTTCCTTACCAATTTGGATGCCTTTCATTTCCTTTTCTTGTCTGATTGTTGTGACTAGGATTTCCAATACTATGCTGAATAAAAGTGTGAGAGTGGACAACCTTGCCTTGTTCTTGACCTTACAGGTAAGACTCAATTTTTCTATTGAGGATTATGCTAGCTGTGGGTTTTTCATTTATGGCCTTTATTATTTTGAGGTATGTTACCTCGAAACCTACTTTATTGAGAGTTTTTATCATGAATGGATGTTGTACTTTGTCAAATGCTTTTTCTGCATCTATTAAAATGGTCATATGGTTTTTATCCTTTCTCTTGTTGATGCAATGTATCATGCTAATCATGATTTGCTAAAAATTATTTCCAAAATACTTGAGGTAGATTTGCTCCCAGCTCCCAAATTCATATGTTTAAGTTCTAATTCCCAATGTGACTGTATTTGAAGAGAGGGCTTCTTATAGATAATGAAGGTTAAATGAGGTCATAACGGTGGGGTCTTAATCCAATAGTTTGATGATTTTATAAGAAAGACATTTCTCTCATTCTCCTCACCATATGTGAACACAATGAGAAGGCAACCATCTGCAAGCCAGGAAGAGAATCCTCACTGGGAACCAGTAGCTGGTACACTGATCTTGGATTTCCAAGCTCCAGAACTGTGAGAAAATAAATTTCTGTTGTTTGAGTCTATGATATTTCATTATAGCAACTTGAGCTGACTAATACATACTCTTTTGAGCTTCTGGCATTCTTCTAGATGCATTATGGCCATTATCTCACTTAAACTCATGCTAATAATAAAAGTTAAGTAGTTTCCTTCCTTTGTTAACAATAAGGAAGTTGATGGCCTGAGAAGTGCGGCTTGAATCTCTCAGAATTGTTTGGCTCTGATGATCTTTCTGTATCACATAAACGATTCCTCATCAGATGAAAGATTCAGACTGAAAACAAATAAAAGGCATTGAAGGGAAAAGAAGACATTGTAGTAAACCTCCTTGGCAAGGCAAATTTATAGTTTTAGGATGGGTTCTTGAGTCAGGTAAATATATCTCCTCATTATTTAGATGATTATCATGACATTATCTCCTCCATTCCCCCCAAATTATTATATTTAATATAAATATAAAAACCTAACTATACCATTTTAATCATCAAAATAGAAAAATTTATCTGAATAGTTCAGATTTTACTATTTTTCTATGGATTGTAAACTTACTGTGGACAGAGATAGTTTTTCACTTTTATTTGCAGCATTTATAATCTACATTTTAATCCCATGAATATAGAAGAATCTTACTAATTAGCAAATCTTTTTTTTCTATTATTTGCACCATCATGAAGAATACGTTAGGTTTATTTTTACTAAGCTTTCTGGGAGACATCATTTTGGATAACAGACAAGTTAACATGGCATAGTATTTGAGAAATATCTATCTCATCTGCCTTTAAAAATCTTGTATTGATTTATAAATTATCTCAAGTTTGACATACTATGTTAGAATTCTAGTATCAAAAAAAAAAGAATTCTAGTATCATCACTTATTATGAAGTCCTGTGTAAGTTACACTCTCTAAGTCTCTATTTTCCCATCTGTAAAATAGGAATAATAATTGAGTTTACTAATAGAGGTAAATGTAATTATTAAATAATGTATAAAATGCTTAGTAAATATCCATCACTCAAAAACTTTTGTTTTACTGCATCTTTGTGGCTAGAATTTCTTAAATCAAAATGCCCACAATGGGTTTGACAAATATATGGGGGTTAGTACTTTCAACACACTCAACAAAGTTAGCCTACATCTAATGTAATTAGATATTTTACATTTTTTCATTTCACGAAACAAATCAGGATCTCTTCCTTGGTATGTTTTAAAGACTACCATATCTATCTATCCAATTCAGATTTTAAGAGGTCTAGATTATGTAAAATACAGGTGTAGATTATGCAAAAGATACAGAAATCATAGATTCATGAGTAAAAGATTAGAGAAATTAATTTAAATAGAAAAACATTGACTTAGTTTTCCCATATGACTGTTGAACAAGATCTATGAGAGTGAACATTACCTGATCAATTTTATCCTCTTAACTAAAGATATACATGAGGATATCACTTTCCCAGAGACCACCCTGTGCTCTTTCCTCCATGAAGTTATGGGTACAAATGGATGTATGTGCGCTAGCTACTTCTCTTTTATAACAATATGTGCAGAAATTGAATATCAGTGCTAATTCAAAATATTTGAGTTAAATGAAAAATATTTGAAATAAAAAATAAACCATTTAACAATTAAGAATTTTTAGTATTTTAAAAACAAGGAAACTATTAAAGGTAGAGAGAATTTATTAAGCACAGAAACATAAACTCTTAATGACATCTCATTGATAACCATTTAATTATTCTTATAACCAGAGGATGTCTCTGAGTACACGTTCATTATTCACAAGGAAAAAAAAGTGCTTCATGAAAGCTATCAAAATCAATTACAGTTTGTCCACTTTGGGGGGCCAATGAGGCAGAGAATTAACCTCCAACTAATTTCCAAAGTCATTTACCAGCTGATAGCTTAGTACATTTACTGCCACAGGCACCAGGCGCTTTGGAACATTTGCAAAATGCATGCTGTAGAGTGCAAGAAACGTATCATCTGGGTCATGATAGACCCATGAGCCATGTTTGTTTATTTATTTTATACTCATAAAATCCCCTGAGGTCTAGTAAATATACAATTTAATTTTATTATTAAATATATCTCTAAAGTTGACAAGAAATCCTGTGCTCTCTTACACAAACTAAAAATCTTCCAGTCGCTTATTAAATTATTCTAGAAAGCAGAATAAAGCTAGAGGATTAACATGAGTTTGGATGAATGTTGTGTTGCATTCCTTGTATAATAGAAATAAGCAGGAGCCATATCCAGACATTATGACTTTTACAGATCCTTAAAGTAAATGATTGCTTAAAGTAAAAAATAAAATCATTAATGACTTCATAGAGACTGTGGTCTACTTACCTTCTAGGTTCTAAGTTATTGGAATAGATAATACAAACATATTAACTCTCTATGGCCACACTCTTTAGTTGTCTAAAGATTTAGTCAAAATCTAATTATTTTATATTTTTACAGTTGATAACGGTTTATATCATTTGAGAATCTGATTTGGACATTACAACTGTGGAAAGTCTTGTGTTTTCTGTTTAAGTGCCTATATGTATTCCCCATTGTGGGTAGTAAGCATCACTTTAAATAGAAGCATTAACTGAATACAAAACAGGTTAGGAAAAAAATGTTTTCAAAGATGTCAGGATAACAGGTTGAGAAAATGTAACAATGTGCTCAGCATCAACATGTCTGAGAAAATCCTCTTTATGCATTCTGCAAGACAGATAAATTCATCTACATCAACCTCTAAGAAAGATAACCTAATAAAGATGCACTGTGAAAGAAAATTGATATTTGGTCAGGGGGGGAAAGAACAAATGAAGCATTTGTTAGGCTATATTCACCCTATCCTTTCCAATACTGACTGATCAAATGAGGCCTTAAATATCCACATTTTCAAAATGCAGAAGACACTTAATCGTGTTTTTGTTTTTCTGCTGCGGCATCTAACCAGGTATAACATTTCCTAATTCAATCTTGATAATATTTATCTCATTAATTCAATGGCCTTTGACTTAAAAACATCATACTATACATATAGAAAGAGTTCTCAAGACAGTCACAACATCAGATAAATATACTCAGAGGGCTGGTTAATCAAACTGGCAAGACCTTAGAAGAAACAGGCAATCTGAGGGTGTCTCAGAAATCTATATATCCCCAAATATCTTCTGTTCTAAAGCATGGAATGTGCACTGTTAAAATTCTAACAGGTCAATGAATAACATTATGGACTTAACTCTAGAAAGCAAGCCTTACATTTCCTGAGAGTGATTGCTGCTTCATAAGCTCTGGGCCATGAAGAAAGCATAGATGTGGGCAGGGACTGGAAAGGCAGATGTTGGAATGGGAAGATCCTGGAGGAAGCTAGGTCATTCCAAAATGAGGGGGACAGGCTAGCAAGATGCATATTATTTTCCTTATATGTCTTCACTATGTTTTTGAATTCGTTTTAGTGTCCTTTGGACTAACAGAATAATTTTAGTAACATAATATCTACCAACACAGTAATAACCAACAAGAATTTATTTTATTCCCTTAAAAAAAATGGGGAGCCACCTGGGTGGCTCAGAGGTTCAGCATCTACCTTTGGCTCAGGTCATAATCCCGGGGTCCTGGGATCAGGTCCCGCATTGGGCTCCTTGCATGGAGCCTGCTTCTCCCTCTGCCTGTGTCTCTGCCTCTGTCTCTCATAAATAAATGAATACAATCTTTTTTAAAATAAATAATTTATTATATTCCATTATACTAAGCATTGTTTTTGAGGTGTCTTTGATAAATAAGCACTTATAAATATTTTGATACTAGGTCCTCCTCAAGCTTGCCAGAAGAATCCATGTGTAAACTAGAATACAAAATACCTTTAGTTTTTCATTTAAACATGAAATAAAAAATCCTAGTTGTCAGTGGGCTTAGCCTATGTCTCCTCCCATATCCCACTGATACAAGTCCTTAGACTCTAGCAAGGTTACTTTATAACGTAGTTAAGAAGCATTATTAAGCAACCAAAAGTACAAGAACTCATTTAACAGATTTGAAGAGAAAATTTACCATACAGTATTTAAAATGTGTGTGCCCTTATAGATAAAAATTGTGCCTTCCTATAATGATCTCCCCTTATAAATTACATATATATGTAGCCACACATACACATTATCATTTAATTATTATCAAATCCTAAGTAAATCTAGCACTGTCTAGCTTATTCAAATCTCTTCTCTTTAACAATAATATATCAGTGAATTAAATCCTGCAAGTGAAGCAGATGGCATAAATAAGCTGCTTATACCAACACATAGCATGTGCAAAAGGTTAATTGAACTGCCTCATCATGAATTATATATATATTTTCCCCCGTCTAGCAGCGTTTAGAACAAAATGATGTTTTTCTCTTAGTTTAATTAGTGTGATGACATTAATTATAATCATAACAATTCTAACTCTACTAAAAATAAACTGTGAAAACTTTAATGTATTTTAAAAAATCATATGTTATTTGACCCCTTATCAGAACGTGTTATGCTCATGGTATTGGAAATGGCATTCAAATAGTCTTTAAAAATTGAAGGGGCACCCTAACCCAAAGTTGATGACAGTCTGCTGGTCAGTGTTCTGTGTAAAAGCCAATGAAGACTGCAGGCCCCAGATGCTTTCTCAAAAATAGTTTTACCAGAAAAATATACAATAATTTCAAAAAAGCACTAAAAGATAGTGATACTGTTCGCTGGCTTTGGATCTCAAACATCTGAAAACAGATTTGTGAAAGAGGTCAATAGGACATCATAGCTTCCAACTCTATAAACCTAGATATCTCAGTTACTGCAAGTGTATATCTTTATTCTGTTTTAGAAGTGGATTTTCTTTTTTCTATTTCCTATATCATTTTAGTTCACCTATTTCAGATTTTGTAAACCAGCTAACTGTAAAAACCTCATACTGGAGGTAAGATTTGAACAGTGTATAATACCGGAGAGCAGTGCATGCATGAATGCATACACACATGTGCCCGTCATTCTTTAGGCTCATTATGAGCCATATCCTTGCCTTAAACATATCTATATATCTAGTAGAGTATGGGTACAAGAATATAGGGGCGCCTGGGTGGCTCAGTGGTTGAGCGTCTGCCTCTGGCTCAGGGCGTGACCCCGGGGTCCTGGGGATTGAGTCCCGCATCAGGCTCCCCTCAGGGAGCCTGCTTCTCCCTCTACCTGTGTCTCTGCCTCGCTCTCTGTGTCTCTCATGAAAAAAATAAATTCTAAAAAAAAAAAAAGGAAGATACTAAGTGGCTCAAGTATTTTTTTAAAAAAAGAATAAATTCAGACTTTAAATTACTGAAATTTAAGATTTACCAAAATAGTTTACATTTCTGTAGTCATAAGTAACTAGGTCAAATGTGGAAGTCTTTGCGTTTTTATTAACTCCCCAGAAGTGTGTTGGTTTCTAATACTATTGACCAACACTAGCTATATGGTTGGTGCTTTGTCTTCTCAATCCATGTTGTAAAATGATACCAATAACAAAATGGCAAAAGTCAGGCACGTGATCCATACTACATGTCTCAACTGGAAGTCTTATCCACAGACATATAACCAGGTCTGATTATTACCTATGATGCCAATGTCAACCCACAAAGAATGAACCCCCCAAAAATGCTTTCAACGAGTTCTTCCCTATAGTATCCATAGATTCTTTTAAAGCTGTCTTTGAGGATAACTTTAGGTATTAGCTTTTATCCGATTAATCACCACCATATAAAATAAATCCAAAATTGCTGTAATTGAAAACACCTGTCACGTTTATTTTTTTTTTCTAATTTGATATTTGGACATATGCTACACCTATGCTGTAAGTTAGAAAAATTACTAGTTTCGTATTTTCCATAATGGGTTAGATTTCCCTCATCGACCTGTTTCTCATTCCTGGTTTTCTGTCAGCTGTTGTTAATGTTGCTGACCTCTTAGCACCATAGCCAGAGCCCTATTTTATGGAATTCCTCTTTCTGACCCCAGTTTATTATCCGGATGGGCTTTGGAGATAAGAAGATGGGGAATAAAATCCTTTCTCATGTCATAACAAATTATAATATTAAACAATTATTGAGCTTCTCTGAGGATCTGTGTCTGTTTCTTTATGCTGGTACCATAGTGTTTCCATTACTATAGCTTTGTAATCAGGAAGCAAGATGCCTCCAGGTTTCTGTTTTTTTTTTTGTTTGTTTGTTTGTTTTGGGGATAGCCAACACACAATAGTACATTAGTTTCAGGTGTACGACCTAGTAACTGATTAAGTGCATTATGTTATATTCACTACGAGTATAACAACCCTCTGCCCCCATACAATGCCATTATGGTATCACTGGTATCATATCAATAAAATATGGTATCATTATTTTATATCAATAAAATATGGTATCATTATTTTCTTCTTGACTTACCCATTCAGTGGGGAAGCCAGGATCTCCCACTTCACTTCACCCATTCTGTCCAACTCCCCACACTCCTCCAGTCTGGCAACTGTCAGTCTATTCTACGTATTCATAGATCTAATTATGCTCTATTTTTCTTTCTCCAAGTTTTTTATTTAAATTTCAGCAAGTTAACATATAGTGCAATATTGGTTTGAGGTGTAGAATTTAGTGGTGCATCAGTGACACACAATACCTTGCTTCTAGAGTTTCCTTGTCTAACTCCAATTTTTCACACAATAGAAACAAAGTTTTTCTTAACATAAAATAAATCATATCTCTATTCATCCTTCTAAGCAGCTTCAAGGCCCTCTCAGTGCATTCGGGGGGATTAAAAACAAAAAACAAAAAACACCAAACTCCCTCCAATAGCCTCCAAAGCCCTAAAAAAATGTATTCTCTTCCTGGCATTCTAATGCCAGTCTCACTTTTCTCATTACATTCCCATCACACCATTGTTCTTTCAGTTAATTACAAAGACATGATCTTTTCCATTTCGAGTTCTCTGTAGACGCTGATCTACCAACTTGAATGCTATTTTCCCGCTCTGTGTCACAGACTTAATTCCTCTTACTTAAGTCTCCGTTCCTCCCTGACCAGTCTACTTAACGTTAGTTCATCTCCTCCTTCTATTTCACCTCCCTCTTTCCTTAGTAACATTGAATTTAATTTATAAGTATTTCTCTATTTTATTTTTTCTTTGTCTACAATTAGCACAAAGCCAAAAGAGAGAAGCCAGCTCCCTGCCTCCTTCATCAACATGCTCTCTAATATGGTTCTTTGGAACTCAGCAGCAATGTAACCTTGTGAATGAATAAATAAATGAATACTAGATGCTCAATAAATATATGTAAATTGTATGCCAATCCTAATTGAATTCCAAGGATGTGGCAGCCATAAAGGAAAGTGAAAAATATTTCTAGTGAAGGAAAAAAAAATAGAAAGTAGAAAATCCATTTGTTTTTTTATTACACAATAGTCAGTTTATTTCCAAAATGCCATTGATGGATTAAATTGTTTACTGCAGAAGAATATTGAATGGCTCCATTTTGTTGTATCACAGTTTTACTATAAAAACATATTTATAATGTCATATGTCAAATAATTGCTTTGTGCCATGAGGATGTAATATTTATTTTTCAAAATTTTTCTCAATTTTCTTTTCCGGTTAATTCCAAGGTAATGTAGAATAGCTTGATAAATAAGAACTTGTATGATTCTGTAATCATTTGAGCAGGTAATTAGGCATATAGCATAAAAGGTTTAAAAAATATATATGTATACACCTATATTTACATAAAATATATGTGTGTACATATATACATATTCTTATATAATATAAGATATATAACGTAATATATAATATATAATTCTTATATATATATTCTTATATATATTGAAAACATGTATAAATACATATGTGTACACATACACATATATAAATGTAAATACACACGCACAGATACACACCTATATACATATACATAAAACAGTCATTACTAGTTCATTTAGTTAGATCTGTATAACTATGAGCGTAGCCACAGTGCATCCCACATCATTATTTTCTTATCTCTGTTCTATGGTGCACAAATGGTATCAACTTTACTCAAATTCAGCAAGAAAATCAGAAAAAAAATAATCAATAGAATTTCCTATCAACCTGTCTCTCCTCAAGGCACAAATAACCAGCTTACATTGAAAGGCATTAACTAACAGTTACCTTTATGGTCTTGCATTTGAACCAATCCTTGAAAGCAAATATGTTCCTCATGGTGTAAGCTTTTTTTTTTTTATAGATTAACTTATTTATTTGAGAGAGACTGTGTGTTTGGAGGTGGGGGGGGGTGGACAGAGGGAGAGTGAGAGAATCTCCAGCAGACTCCCTGTTAAGTTCTGAACCCCTTGCAGAGCTGGATCTCACAACCCTGAGATCATGACCAGAGCAGAAATCCAGTTGGATGCCTAATGGACTGAGCCACCCAGGTGCCCCCACATGATGTAAGCTTTACAAATAATCATTCAGTGCCTTGAAATAATATAATCTGCTTGCCACCAATAGAATGTTTCAGTATTCATCTAGGTACTATTTTTTTTTTTTTTTTACATTTGAAACTATGTGTTTCTCTTAGATTTTTCCTTAGCTGTGGGTCAGTGAGTAAAATTGGTCCATTTATTTTTTTAAACAAGTTAAGACTTCTTAATTGCTTTAGCATAATATGTTAGTTTAATAATTTTCTTTTTCCCTCAAGAAGGATGGTTTGTAATCTAAAATCATATTTTAGTAATTATATAATGTTACATATAGTGTATAATATACAAGCACATTCATAATATGTCTGCAGATATAACAGAAACAATATATAGTGTTTATCAGGTTATTAAAAATGGGCTAGAGGCATTTGGGTGGCTCAGTCCATTAAGTGTCTGCCTCGGTTCAGGTCGTGATCCTATCCAGGGTGCTGAGAGGGAGCCCCATGTCAGGCTCCCTGCTCAGTGAGGGGTCTGCTCCCCTTCTCTCTCGGCCCCTCCTCACTGCTCCTGTGCCTCCTGCTCTCTTTCTCTCTCAAATAGGTAAGTAAATAAATAAATAAATAAATAAATAAATAAATAAAGCCTTTTAAAAAAATAGTTCATATGATGGAAGATCATAGTAATGGAAAATCATCTTTGTTGTTATTATAATATCAAGTCCACAGAAATTTCAGAAGCATTTGGAGTTTCCATAAAAGCTTAAAACTTCTTTACAAAAAAAAAAAAAAAGATTTATTTTATTATTGTTCTTCTTGGAGTAAGCTATTTATCATTGAAGGTAATTACCCCATTTTTCTTCTAAATTTTCAGTATATATCCACTACTATTTTACATGTAATTTTTAAAAGCTATTTTATTATATCTAATCCTTTTCAAGAGGCAAAAACATTACCTAAAAATGTATTTTGTAATAAAGAGAACCCCTAATCAAGAAAAAAAAATCTTTTGGAATGAAGTTTTCCATTGGTTAGGGTATCACTATCATTCCATAATCTATTCAATTTGTAAATAATAGACGAGTTGTGTGGGAATGGATGAAATCATAATATTCTGATTTTCTATATTGACAATTTGTCAATTTAGATTGTTTACATAATCAATCTAGATTGATTACATAATCAAATCAATTTTGTTGCATGGTGCATTCATATGTTCTTTTAAATACAGTTAGTATTTATTCAATTGTGGAGATTTCATTTAATTCTAAGAGAGTACTTTATATAGATTAAATACCCTTACCTGTAGGTGCTGCAATTATCCACAGTGAATTCACTTGAAACTGTGACTTAAAGGTTAAAATTATCATTCTGGGGTGTGGCTTACTCTAGCATCCCAATTGTACAGACTTCTCCTCTGGGAAGAGGAAAGGTACTGAAACTGCCTAACTTAATCTCAGGGTGTATATTTATCTCTGCTGTTGTAGGATGTGCATACAAAATGATCCCCCATTATTCGTAGTTTCATTTACTCAATGTTATCACTTCCCTTTTTCTGAAAAAAATCACTCCAATTGTCTTAAAAACCTTCTTGCAATTAGCTCCATTCAGTTCTCAAACCAATTCATACCTGAGACAGAACTATAAATAAACAACAACAACAAAAAAGAAAACTCAATTATGAAGCTAATGATCTAGTCACTTCTCCCTTAAGGTTGTCCAAGAATATAATTTTCTAGTGTTCATTATTGGTTTCTTCATCATTCCTTTTTGTTGTTGTTATCATTTTTGTTAGTTTTTTTTTTGGGGGGGGGGCGGAAGGGTATATAGGGAGAGGGAGAGAGAGAATCCCAAGCAAGGTCCATACCTAGCGCAAAGCCCACAGTGGGGCTCCATCTCTCAACCCTGAGATCATGACCTGAGCCGAGATCAAGAGTCTGGTGCTTATCCAGCCAGGGGTCGGCCACCCAGGTACCCCCCCCACACTTTAAAAAGTGTTCTTTTTGTGTCTACCTAAGTAGACTAGCTTCTTCTTATGTATCCCATATTTAAAATTAAGCTTTATCTTTGATGCCCGGTTTGAGGGCTAGTCAGTCACCCCTGAGATGGTGAGAACACCACCTATATTTTGTTGGGTTGCCTTCTGGCATTGGAGGCTTGCCCATTTGACTATATTTTATCCTACATCTAACCTTATCATCATCTTCCCAGCCCCACAAAGTCCTAATAGTGGTACATGTCAGATTTCCCCCTAAAATTATCTTAATGTTATTTATGTAAACTATCTCACCTAACTGACCAAAAACTGGGGAAAGAAATTTTATGGGTATTGATGTTTAAAATGGTATGAGGATATGATGACCAAGTATCTTGTTTTGGAAATTACACCCCCTCCCCATGATTAACAACTATAAAACTGGACAAGATACATGAAGTACCTCTTCTCATGCATGTATTGGACAATAGGCAGTAAAAATGAATTATCCCTGAGAGAAGGTAACCATAAGAGGTAAGCCCCACAATCACATTAGCTTTTTCCTGGTAGAACTTTCCAGACCACAGCACAGAAAAGAATAAACCAAATATGCTAGGACAAGAGGATTCTTATTTCACATGATATAACTACACTAATGCAAAATGGATCAAAGACCTAAACCATAAAACTCTTAGAAGAAAACATAGAGGTAAATCTTTATAACCTTCCTAACCTTGAATTTTGCAAAAGATTCATATGACATACAAACATAAGCAACAAAAAGAAAAATAGATAATTTTGACATCATCAAATTTAAAAACTCTGTGCTTCAGAGGACACTATCAGTCAACAGTCAATTTTCAGTATGACTGTGAGAAAATAAGCCCTGATCTTAAAGCCATATTTACATACATATTCCTTTTCTAGTAACATAAAACATTCTAACCGAAATTGAAGACGATCAAGAAATGGTGAATATCATAGTAAAGTGGTGGGCATAGTAACTGCGGTGGGAAGAATTCTAAAATGGCCCCAAACATCCCTCCGCCTCATGCATGCTTCAAAATATCCATACCTTTGTATAATCACTTCCCCTTGGATGCAGGTAAACCTGACTTGCTTGTAACCAATGGAATATGGTGAGAGTGATCGAATAGTTACTTCTTTGAATGTATAGCATTATATAAAACTCTTGTCTTAGAAGTCTGAAAAGAGATTGCCTATTGGCCTTAAAGGAGCAAACTGCCATGTTGGGGAAAAAGCTGTTTGACATGGTGGAAGCAGCCTCTCAGAGCTGAGAGCTTCACTCTCCAAGCTCACTTTTGTTTGCAGTATTCAGTTTCTTGTGATTGGAGAGTGAAGCCCTCAGCTCTGAGAGGCTGCTTCCACCATGTCAAACACCAGATGAATGACCCTGAACTTCAGATGAAATTGCAGCCCTGGACACCTTGGTTTCAACCTGATGAGCCTGAGCAGAGGCTACAGTTAACCCATACCTGGACTCCTAAAACAGGAAAGCATTGATATTATAAATGGATGTTGTTTCAAGCCTTGAAATTTGTGGTTATTTGCTATACAGCAATAGAAAACTAGAACACCTCAAGGGAAACAACCCTGCCTGGTAAAATAAATTGGCCTCGTATTTTCTAGCAAATGTTCTTTGGGGGACATTATTATTTCCATGAGTTCCTAATTTTCCAATTAAGTATTATCATATGCATCCTTCAAAATATCCAACTTTAAAATATAATCTTAGCTTCAGTATCATAATACTCTTTTTTAAAATCCTCTATTAGGCTTTAAAATGCAGACTTCTTCATAGTATGGACTTTATCTAAATTTTTTCATTAACAGCTTATCAGTTTGCGTAGCTTAATACTTCAGTTTGCTATTTTCAAATATTAACTTAATGGCCAAATTCAAATTGCTTGTCAAAGAATGAGTTAAATTACAGAGTAATTGTATTTACAAACCCAAACATAAGGGCACCTTAAAAAAAAACTCTGAGAGCATATTTCCTCATGGGAATTTATGCTTCTCTGTACCACCACATAATCAGAAGGATGATGAGAGTGAAGGAAAAGAGGAACAAAAGAAAGAGGGGAAGGAATGAAGAAAGGGAGGGAAGGAGGTAGGAAGCAATGACGTGCATATCTTTATAACCCTAATGAGCCAATGTAGAGACAGGCACAGAATAGCTTGTCAATAAATATGTGCTGCATAATATTTAAAAATAAACAAATGTTCAATCAATTAGCACTCGTGTAAGGAAAGTCCTGGAACAGGTCTGTGGTCTTAATTTGAATACAGTCAAATGCCTGAAGACAGTTTTCAGTTGGAGAAAGATAAATTTTTTTTCACAAAAATGTTTGTAGTTGAGTGATAGAATGTGTCTGCTGATGCCTACTCCTATCAAGAACATCATAAGAATAATGGACACCTGGGTAGCACAGTGGTTGAGCATCTGTGTGTATGCTCTAGATGAATAGTCTTTGAGGAAAAGACTCTAAGAACTGTACATAATGTTTAATTGGGCAAGAAGTTTTATTTCGTTTGTACCTGTTTTACTTTTTAAAGGACAAGGTATTTTTTTTTTCATTGATTTTACACACATTATTGAGTTACGTTCACATGTTAAGTGTCATTTTACTCAGTGGTAGTTTTCACTTGACCTGTATCATCACTTGAGCCTTTGTGCTTTACTGTAATGCTCTTTGCACTCCATTTGAGATCTAAATATCTCAGTCTTGTTCAGATTAACCATCTTTGAACCATTAACAAATCTCTAATTTTTCTGAAACATATCAGCTGCAGGGTCATGAATCGTTGGCATCTAAAATGCACAATAATTTTGTAAGGGAAAATGGATAAAGCTTAAACAGACTTTGAGTTATCTATTACTAAAGTTAAATGATTTTCATTGCTCTTGGAAACCAGTGACCTAGACAGAAAGCAAAACTTTCTTTTGGAAGGTGTCAGAGAATGGTTAAAAGAACATCATCAGAAAACTAAAGAAAATAATTTGAAGGTGAAAGGAGACTGAGTTTTTCCATTAGAAATAGCATGGCCATTTAATTTTTAAAAACTGTTCAATTTATGAAAAACATGTCAGTATGACAAATTATTTTGATAATTTGCAAATGTTTTTGAATGTTATAAAGTGTTTTTGATATAACTGAGGTTTGGCTACTAAAAAAAAACTCTCCTGTGTGTGAGTCATTGGTTGAATTTGTTGAATTATTTCAATACTAAGCAGCACAAAGGTCTATGAGAACTCACTAGAAATTGGGCAAAGGAACCACATTTGAAGGAAGTGTTATTTTCTTTGAATAATTAAAAGATGAAGGAAATTGATTACAAAATATTTTTGCATATATTCAATCAACAGGTACTGAAAGACTAAAATGAAACTTGCCAAAAAGCAGGTAGATAAGAATGTATTGTATTCCTGATATCTAAATTCCTTTCAAGTTGGAAATTCTCAGGAAATGAAAGGCCTTATGTCAACATTCAGGAAACTGGAAACCACTAAGCCACATTTAAATTCACATTAAAAAATGCACAATGTGTATAAATATATATACTAGGAAATAATATTGCTGCTGATGCCTACTCCTATCAAGAACATCATAAGAATAATGGACACCTGGGTAGCACAGTGGTTGAGCATCTG
The DNA here is from genome assembly GCF_905146905.1 of Nyctereutes procyonoides. NCBI lineage: Eukaryota > Metazoa > Chordata > Mammalia > Carnivora > Canidae > Nyctereutes > Nyctereutes procyonoides. Next base: position 31,045,390 of record NW_026575160.1, on the reverse strand, counting down.
CCTTTGGCTCAGGTCATGCTCCCAGGGTCCTGGGATCAAGTCCCACATGGGCTCCCTGCAGGGAGCCTGCTTCTCCCACTGCCTATGTCTTTGCCTCTCTCTCTGTGTCTCCCATGAATAAATAAATAAATAAAACCTTAAAAAAAAGAAAAATGGACTGTTGTCTGTGATTTGTCATTGCCTAGAAAAATTCACTTTTTTTTTGTTTTAATTGGAGCAAAACAAAACCCCTGCATGTATTACATGTGATATTCCTAGCTTACCAGCTGCCCCAAGTGCAAGTAGAAATAGCTACTTGCTCTTTTTTACTACTCAGCATGACTTGTGGAAATACCTACTAAGATCCATTCACACAATTTTGCTATTGTAGGTTTATATATCTCTTCAATTTGTCTGTAAAATTTGTGAAAGTTGGGGCCATTTCTTACTTATTTCTTTTCAAATGTTTTCATAATGCCTGGCACACAGTAGGCACTAACAAAAAAAAATATTGAATGAGTATTAACCACTTTCAGGACTAAACCCAGCATTATGATATCTGTACAGTAGCCTGTCTTTAAAATATAGTTAAGGGCAAACTACGTAAGGAGAGAAGTTATTTTTCTTTCTCAGATTTGCTTACCATTACCAACATTTCACACATTATTTATCTTCCTCAATTGTTTTTCTCATTATCTATTAACAAAGAGCCCATGACAACTTGAGCCACGGTAAGGATTTAGAGAAGTAAAATAGATGGTTTGCTTTAGCCATCACCTAGAGTCCCATAGGACCTTCATTCATGAAGCAAGTTTCATAGACTGTTATCCAAAGGCATATCCAGGCCAAGTATAATTTCATATTGCTGACATCAATACTGACCAAGTCAAAGTAGCAGTATTTATATATTAGCCAATATATATGTAATGAGAGCCACTATAAACTACTTGAAAATTTTTTTTAAGATTTTATGAGACTCAATCCCGGGACTCCAGGATCAGGCCTTAGGCCTAAGGCAGGTGCTAAAACGCTGAGCCACCCAGGAATCCCCTGCCCTTGAAATTTTTAATAGCTATAGTAACACATTAAAAATAACAGGTGGCAGAGTTAAAATATTTTAATTACCTAATATACAGTATTTGAACATACAGTAGCTTTTAAGAAAGTAGCAATGAGACAGTAGAAATGCCATGTACTTGCACGGCAATGTAATATTTTGTGTAATGCAGTGGTAAAAGTGAAGTATAATACTAACAAAACAATAGAGCTTTGTTTAACAGAAAAAAATGTGCATTGCTTCAATATCTGTTAAAAATTTTTAAAAGAAAGTTTTTAATATAGTTCCATAGTTGTACTCCACATGTGACTGGTGGATATAATATTGGACCATGAAGAACTGGAGTATTCCATGAATACTAACACATTTATTGTATGGCAGCTTCAATATCTCCCATTCAAGCTGCCCTAAGCAACAACAGTAATTCAAACTCATGAAGCTGTCTCTATCAGTATGTTCCATTCTTAGAAAAATCATATACACTACTCTACCCCTTCCATCGGCATCTAACAGTCATGAAAGAGAAAAGACAACAAAGCTCAAATCTTCATTAAAATATTGCAAATGTTCTAAGATCGGTGTTCTGAAGGGAGCAAATAGCTCAAAGATTTCATAAGATAGATAGAGGAAAGTTATTTGAAGTTCAGTTTGTTCCAAGAATTAGGCACTGTTCACATTCTCACAAAGTATGGAGAAACTTAAGTTCCATGGATTATGGGACAAAAAGCAGGACCAGGGTCCTATTTTAGCAAACACTGCTTGGACAATTTAGTTTCAGAAAGGGATTGAGGTTGGGGAGGAGGGGAGTTGGGACTGTAAAGGTACAGTGGAGGCTTTGTTTGGCTTTCAAGATCTTCCTCAGTCATTCCTTTCAGACAGCACTGGCATCAAGATTAACAAATTTAGGCCAAATTTCAGAGTCCACAGGCTGAGGTTTCACCCCAAGCTCAGATTTCTGAGTCTGAAGAACTAGTGATCATAGAGATGAATGAATCTGGAGTGCATCTTCAGCTTCTTATGTGATCTTGGTTTTTCTATAGTGGTTTCAGTTATCGTTTGGGACAATAGCTATGTGAAAGTATTTAAGACTCGGGAAAGAACACAACTTAGAACTTTAATGGAAAATAAGTAGACTCATTAATAACCCATGAAATGCTCTGCTTAGCCTTCCAACTATTTTTCCTAGTTCTATTAAGAAAAAAGAAAAACCCCCAAACCCAAGCTCTACCTGAATTCTTCCTTCTGGATGACTCAGAAAGTGACACTGAGACCAGGTCTCCATTTTCTTCTCTTTAAATAAAACTCCTTTGTTTTGTCCTTTATCTTATCAGTCAGATTTTGTCAAAACAGCAAAGATCATCTTTGGATAGTAGAATTAGAATTAAAGGGGAAAAAAATCTTAACTTGTTGTCCTTGAAAATTAACAATCTACTAAACTAAGAGAAAAATTTGAAATCCAATAATAACCCAAAGAAGAAATGTGTGACAGTTAGTAGCTCTGAGAACTCAGGTCTTTGTTCTGGAATCCTGGACCAAAGTTGTTTACATCTGGAAATCTGCTGCTTTGACAGGTGATTTTCGAAAGCCTCCTTGTGCCTCAACTCTTCTGCTTTGCAAAAGTCATGTGAGACTCTCAACTTCAGAACTCCAAGTAGTGAGCACATTCTGTCATGGGAATGTATATTTCTTGAATTGGGAAACATGATCCAGAGATCTATTCCTTATAACTTTGATTGTTATCAACAGTTAATAGTATTTTATGTGGTTCTGACCAGGTTCAACACTAGCTTCATATTGGTGTTGCTTCAAGGAAAACAGAGTTCTGGACTGAATGTCCTGCAGAGATTCCTGTAATTTGTCCTTTGGAAAAGCCACCTGTGCCTGCTGGCTGTCAACGTGGATACACTACATCAATCCGTTATGGGAAGTGTAATTCCAAATCCCACAGGATGACCTGTGATTTGTTCATAATATGAGGTTATGATGGTTTCTAGTGGATGAAAATAGATAGTTTTTAAAAGCTGAAACTAGTATTTTGGCTATTGCTTTATAGTTGAAATAATTTTACAAGATATTATTAGGGTAACATCTTTTTCTTTTGATTTTTAATGATAACTGGGGAAGATAAGGATAATATATTTATTTACCATGTATTTATATTTACAATGTATTTATTGTGTAAGTATATTTGTTTTATATATATACATATATATATATAAAAAGAGAGATGTCACATCAGAGAATACTGAGAACAAATAAATATGTCACAGATTGTTTATTTAGACATTGTCTGTTATTTACTAATACTTCAATATTACAGATATCAAAACTGGAGTTGATATTTGGATATATTTTTACTTGCTAATCTCTATGTTTTGGATGGCCAGGCCATCAAATGTCTTTATAAGTTCAGAAGTTGATAATGAGTTATCATATCTAAGATATTTTAGTGCTTCAGAGTAAACAGCTGAAAGATAATATGGAAGAGTGATATTAATGAGTTATATTTTGTGAAAGAGTATAATTACTCATAAGTATGCAGCAGAGAAGTCTCAATATATGTATCATTATTAATATCCAACTATGTTTTCTGTATATTTTTAGTGAAGATTACACTTAAGTGGGTGATTCTATTTAAATTTTTATTTAACTGATGGATACTGTCCTCTTTTGTTTTTTTAAAGGTAGGCCTGAAAAGACACACTATTCTTTTCATTATATGTAGAAACAGGAACATATTCAAGTAACGTTTTGATGCATTCATATAATTTTGTGACTCCTGCCTGCCTATAGCACTTTGCTCCATTTGTGGTAGATATTCATAGTATATTTAAACATAGTTCTCTTCTTTAATATATTTTACATTTTAAAAAACCTGTGAACAGGGATCCCTGGGTGGCGCAGTGGTTTGGCGCCTGCCTTTGGCCCAGGGCGCGATCCTGGAGACCCGGGATCGAATCCCACATCGGGCTCCCGGTGCATGGAGCCTGCTTCTCCCTCTGCCTGTGTCTCTGCCTCTCTCTCTCTCTCTGTGACTATCCTAAGTAAATAAAAATTAAAAAAAAAATTAAAAAAAAATAATAAAAATAAAAAAAATAAAATAAAAAACCTGTGAACAAAATACAATTAGTTCAAAGCCAAGATTCACCCTATGGAGATGTATACTTTTTATTAAAGATTGTGAAAATGCTGTAATTACTGCTGGTATTCTTTGTTTTCCTTCTTACTTTTGTTTTTTTTTTTTAGAAATAGAATACAGGACTACATTTAACATTTTAGTGAAGTCTTAAGTACAATATATTTGTAATCTTACCCGCCTATATCCAAATCCTCTGCTCAATTCCATCTTTCATCTAACTTGCAAAATTCCCATTACCTTTATATACCCAATTCCCAAAATGAGCTCAGGAAAAAAGTGACAGTATCTTGAATTCTATTAATAGTAAAATAGCTTATGTTGATATAAATTTTCATTTAAGTTTCTTTTATTTGATAATCATGACAATTTTGTGAGAGATAATCACAGCAGAAAACTGAGCTTGACAGAAGGACACAGTTTTCCTAAATTCCAAATCTGTAAGGCCCAAAGTATGAACTGAGATTTCCTGATTCAATGTATCCCTCATTTCATTTTTACATGCAGAAATGTCCAGGGAGCAAGACCAGAAGGCAGAATTGAGACAGTGGGTCTAATGGTCTCACAATCCCATTCACAATAATGCCAAAGCTGTTTTGAATATTCTGGGTCTCCTCCCTAAGTCTGGACTCGCTATGATTTTCAAGGGGAATGATAATGAAATGTAAATTAAATGTCTGTCCAAGGAAAAGGCAGCGCCACAAATTAATGTCAACTAGATGAAGCTACCGTGGTTTTTATTTTTGATTTATAAACTAGTTTCCAACAAGGGAGCATGTGGAAGCACGAGGATAGTTATTACACACTAGGGTGAAAGTATAATAGTAAATAGATTGGAAGTGATGTCTCTAGTTGGTAGATCTGTTTGCTGAGATACTCAGACCTGATCCAGGGCATCACTGGGTGCACCTGGGATGCCTGTTCTGGAGTTTCTCCACTTAGTTGAAGCCTTTACTAACTTTTCCAGGAATATCACTTCAGCCCCTCCTTCCCAATGAAACCACAATAGCACTTTGTAAAAATCTCCATAGTCTGTAAGCCTATAGGGAAGCTCACATTCTCCCTTTCTCCCAGTCCTCCCTTGTTCAACCTCCAAATAGGAGTATGTCTCTCAATTATTCAAGTACTAGGACCTACTGTTCATGTGTGCCTTAGCCTCTTAGGAAACTTGTTTTTCCTAGACACTTAGAACAATGGGAAGCTTGGGAGATTCAGCATTACTCTTGTCTGCCTATTGAGACCCTTCCTTCCATGCCATCTTGGAAGTGAGCAGCACTGAGACCAGACCGATCCTCCTTCTTCAGAGCTCTGGTGTCAAGGGCAAAAGCCAAAGACCAATCCTGTGCAAGGCAAAGACCAAATATTTGCTGGCTGTATTCTTAACAGTTGCATGTTCTTTAGGGATTGTAAGCTCTTCTCAAACAAATCTTTTCTCACCAACATGGTGGTGAAATATGCAGAGCTAAAATCCAGGTGAATATTTAGAAAGAAATAGCAAAAGAAGCCATATTGTCTATTTTTACTCTCAGTTCACTGTCCTCAGAATGAAAAGTTCTGTGTCATCCAGTCATGCGTGGGTCTAAATAGAGGTTGTAGACCAAAGCCTCAAGTAGAAATAGTCTGGTTTTCTGTTCATTGACCATATGCTTTGTCCATATAGTTTGAGGCCCTAAATAAGTAATAAATGGTTTGTGGAGAATAATATTCAATGATTCAGAAATTGGATCCTGTGTTACCTTACCACCTGGCAGACATATGATTGCTGAATTTAAAAACAAAAAAAAAAAAAGGTGAAAGGAATGACAAAAGTACTACAAGACAGGCCACTCAGACAACCTAGAGAGCATTTGACAGAACTAAAACACTACCAGTTGAATGCCATTCAAGTATTCAAGTATAATAGTATCAATTTCTTCCTACTTTTATACTACATGAAAACATTTCATATAAAATAAAGAACCAACTGAAGACTGTATGTAAAGGTGTGAACATGAATTAAATTCCTTATCAGTCTCTGAATGTTTCCTATCCAACTACATCTACACCAGTTTAACTTATGGGCAAAATTTATGGATTATTTTCCAGAACTAACCAAGGAGAATAGATCTATATCTAACGTTTTAGTTTTTAGATATAAGTCACAGGGTCCCATCCCATCCCAAATGATGCTTCTTTTGTCATTCTCTAATATATTGAAAGATACGTTCAAGCTTTGTTCCAGGCAAAATGAAATTTAGGCAATAAAGTGAATATTAAGCAGAGTAGTTCTAATTTATTATGACTTTATCTAGTGGCTTGTAAAAGAGGATTTCTGAAGAGCTTTCTGAAAATGCAAAATTGAATTATTTCTCTGAATGTTTACATTTTTTCTTTTGGTAATATTGGTTGTATGTTTGTGAATGGCAGTTTTAATTCATTTAATGAAAATAATATTTATCTCTGAGACATCATCTTCTGTTTAGCATCATGATATGAACAAGAAAAATATGAACCTTAGCATAAAGGAAGTGAGGGCTGCAATTTGCCCAGAAACGAAACAATGCTTTGCCAATCTGAAAAGCAAAGCAGTTATTGCAAGCTGTAGGGGGAAGGAGGCTTAACTGTCCTAGGATTCACTTACCTACTTTGTATTCAATAACAAATGTCTTATTTTTTTATATTCAGTGAAAGAAAGTGTCCGCCTTAATATTTTAGAACATAGTCTCTATGTTTTCCTCTCCTTTGTTATGGCCCTTCAGCTAGAAGAGAATCAATGAATAATGAGACATAATATTAACATTTCAGATTCTATTTAACATGATTATTCAGCTGGCCTAGATCTGTAAATGTAGGTGATAATTTTGCAATAATTGTGTTGTGATGTTTCCAGCCTGATAGGTTGTTTTCCTCTGTCTGATTCAGTTAATAAGTATTATTTCATGATTGGTTCTTTTGCTCTGGAAGTTCTTGAGTTGGCTCATGTTACTAAATTCTGACTCAATTAGACATTGCGATGTTGGATTGGTTCTAAAATGACTTATTGCAGTTTGGAACAGTGGATGGGACTGTGAGTTTGTTGTCATATTCATTTAATCTTACTCCCTGACACTTAACCCCAAAGAGCAATCTTAATCATGCCCCAAAACAGCAGTGATGGTTTAATTATTTCAATAAAAGATATTTCAGGGCAAAGAGGGATTGTGCTGCTAATCTACAAGGTCTACTTCTTACTTTTGACCTTCTCTATGGCATTTACTGTTTTCTCCTTCTTCTTGTTTAGATTTCTAATCTATTTGTGGAAGCTATCTTATTAGCAAGTGCCATCTAAGACCAATACACAAATTTTGAAATTATTTCCAATAATCTTAACATTCTCCCCAAACATATAATTTAGGAAAATTAGGCAAGAGATATTGATAGTGAAGTTTTATCTTTAGCTGGATAATATTTACTAGTTAAAAAAATAGTGAAACTAAGACTTTCTGTTCTTGAAAAGTATAATGTTTCCCTAGTTAAATCTATTCATTTATTGACTATTCCTGCTACAGGAATTAAAGATATCATTTTATATTTAACCTCCCCCCTTTTTTTTTGCTTTATACTTTTTTAAGATATAAGATTTTAAGATAAAAATTAATGTATAGAAGAAACAGACATGTTTACTTACATGTCTTTCTTTTATTCTCTTTTTGATTCTAAAAACTAATTATCTAAACTGTGCTTATTTAAACTTATGCTTGCTTAGTAAAGTAAAAGGAAACAAAATCAATGTTTTTAAAAGGATGCAGCTATTATCCAGCTTGAAAAAAAAGGTAAGGGATAAAAGGGAAAAATAGCAATTGTCTTGACTCAGTTTGGGCTGCTATAACAAATTACTTTAATCTGGGTGGCTTATAAACAACAGAAATTTGTGTCTCACAGCTCTGGAGACTGACATTTGAGATCAGGGTGCCAGCATGGCCTGGTTCTCTCGAGAGCCTGCTTCCTGGTTCCTAGAAGGCTGTTGTCTGGTTGTACCATCACATGGCAGAGATTGAAATGAAGCAAGCTCTTCCTTGATTCTTATAAAACATTACTCCCATTCATGAAGGCTCCACTCTCATGACCTCACCTAATCCTAATTATTTCCCAAAGGCCCACCTCCTAATTCTGATACCATCAAATTGGTAGGTTTCAACATATGAATTTAGGGGGACACCAACATTCAGTCCATAGTAGCAATGGTCTATGAAATAGTTTTTAAAAGAAATAGTTTTTATCTAGCAGATAATTCCCTAATTGTGATAGTTTTTGTATTTGATTATTTTTATGCCATACAAAAATAACTGGGAAGTTACGTTTTTAGTTATTTTTAAAAACTAGTAAGTTTGCTCCAAGTAATATGTGCTTCTAATCTCTGTGAAGCAGATAAATATTAGAAATTTATAATAATCTACTCAGTAAATTCCTATTTAAATTCATGTGGAAAGGAAAATATGCCTAGCAAAAAAATAAGAAAAATAGCCCTGTTCTCTGCTGTAGCCTTAGTTAGGTCTGAGCCCAACTTTTCAGTTCCTTCCATGTGAGACCAACACAATTTGACAAAATTAATTTTTTGGTTCCTTAGGTAAGGGACTCTTTATTGGGCACATTAATTATAATGAGAAAATGGTATGAATTATCTCTTTGATCCCATTTAGTCCAAAAGTACTGAGATGCTATGCACTGCGTTGATGAAGCTTGCTAGAGTATGGATTCTTTTTCATCTAGAACAGCATCTTTTATGAAGCAACATTCTGAAACAGATTCTAGACACACAATTTTCTATTACCTAACAGTTATTTATCCACTGGTAATATTCAAGAGCAATAGCAGGATTTTTCTCAGATGCTGTAGTCTGTGAAAAACAAACAAAAAGAACACACTGCCTAGAGTTGCCCCTGGCCTGACCAGAAAGAAGCTCAAGATTTTCACCTTTCCATAGAGCTGGGGCAGGGAAGAGTCTGATGTTCCAGCTTTACCAAATGCTATTTTTTTTATTAATTATCTTTATTTTCCTGAATTTCTCCTTATGAGTACCTCTGATCTTTGTTCAGACCAGTGGTTCTCAGCCATAAACACCATAGTAGAATCACCTCTGGTGCTTCTAAACCTCCTGAGATCCAGGTTCTATGCCAAGCCAATTAAAGCATCTTGGGAATGAGATCCAGGCATCAGTTAATTTTTAAAACCTACAGTTTTTCCATTGTGCAGCTTGATTATTTTCTCTGCTCTTGGAAAGTAGTCACCAGACTCTGCAGAGTATTTTCACATAGGGCTTTTATTTAAACACAAAGGATTGAATTCCACAGGAAAAAAAACAACGCAAGCAGGCATTGGACTTCCTAAAGACGTTCCACAATGTGACACACCCAGGGCCATTTCTTTTGCACACCCAGGACCACATTGCCTCTCTGACTTGAACCCATCAAGTTCCTTGTGAGGAATCTTGCCTTTGGAAGAATTCCTATAAAGGACCACAGTACTTAAGATCCTTTAAAGAATCGATCAAGGCTTATCAGATGGTTTAGGCCAGTTGCAGACCACTCCCTGACATCCTCTGGAGAGTTTCATATCTTAAAAATCAAATAATAAATTTAATTGCACTTATTTTAGCCACGAATAAAAAAAAATCAGATACCCAAGCTTCACTAGAGATAAAGCTAGAGCTATCCTGGTCAAGTGGTAAACCACCTCCATGTTCATAGCAGCAAAGACTGAACCATGCTGTAGGTTTGCTGGATGTGATTCCCTTTGCTTTTTTACCCAATGATATCATACCATATTCTTTTTATCTTATAGAAATTCCCCCAACTTTGAATTCCTCAGAATGCACCCTTTTTTAATTTTCCAGTACTCTCATGGCTTTCTTTTTTCTTGCTTTTTTAAAACATATTTTACATCCAATGGAATTTTAAGTTGACTAGAAATGATTACCTGGTTCAAACTCTGATATAGAACCAGAGTTGCTCCATTAATATTGGTTTATATATACTTACTACTTTAATCATTATTTTATTGCAAATCATGACTACTGAACATCATGAAATTTTATTTACATCAGTCGATTCAAAAGTGCAGCATTTAGTAAACCAGCATGTTTACTAGGTATGAAATATCTAACTGAATAAAAACAATCTGGCATGTTTGTGTTAAGTGTCTTGTGTTTTGACCTATCTAATTGTTTTTTATTTTCAGTTTGTACAATGTTCTTCTTCAGAAATACATTTCCCTCTGGTTGAAAGCTTTACATCCAATCCAATTACTTTACTGTTGTTTAGCTTAGAATTCAAGACTCTGAGCAGATTTTTTGATACTAATTACTCTTAACATCAACAATTCAGTACATGTGAAAGGGTCTGGGTCTAATTTTCTTCTTTTGTTATCACTGAGTGTAGTATGTTTGGAAACACAGGGACTATAATGTAAGTAGTAATAATCTTTGCCCCTTTGGAAATTCTAAGTATTATTTCATTATATGACTTATTTCTTCCTTTTAATCGCAATTTTCTATCATCCTATGGATCAAATTCTATAGTCTCTGAACCAAAATGTCTCGTCCGTAGTACATTTTAAGATGTTTTCCCAGTGTGTTTATCGTTTCAAAAAGGCACTCAGTTGAGATCGTTAAACATATCATCTCCTTACTACCAAGGTTATTTTCTTTTTTTTTTTAAGGCTTTATTTATTTATTTGAGAGAGAGAGAGAATGAGAGAGAGAGAGAGAGAGAGAGAGAAAACAAGTAGGGGAAGGAGCATAGGGAGAGGAACAAGCAGATTTTGGCCTGAGAGCGGAGCCAGGTGCAGTGCTTCACTCAGGACTTGGAGATCTGACCCAAGCCTAAATCAAGAGTTGGACGCTCAACCAGCTGAGCCACCCAGGCAGCCCCCCGCCCCCCGCCAAGGTTATTTTCTTATCAATGACCAACGGGAGATATGACCTTAAGTGGGAAAGTTGGAGATACCGTATGGTTATAAACTTCTCATTGAATTGTCTGGTTCATTAATTGTGTGTTTAATTAATTCAATTTTTATATTCTGAATGGTTCAGTGAATTAGGAAAGTATCAGAGAAAAAGTACTAACTACTAACATTTTATAATTGGCCAAAAATGTAATGACCTAGTTATGACAACCCATATTTGCTATCATGTTTAATAAAAAAAGTAGCTACATAATGTTTACAAAGAAAATATCTCCTATGAGTCAATTTTATTAAGATTTTTGAAGAGATAATAGCCTGAAATGTTAGACATTTTTGCCACTTTGTTTCAGTGCCAATTCTGAGTAGAGTGAAAGCACAAGCCATTTTCAAACCTATGAGTCATCCCTTTATACTCATGGCTTTAAAATTCAAATATTGAAAGAAGTCATTAGCCTAATAATATTACAAACTTCTCTTCGAGGTTTCAAATATGGATTTTCCTCAGATGGTTTTTCTACACATGTTATTTTGAGAAAAAAAAATCATTTTACTGTTTTGGTAGTTTAATTTCTGTCATAGGTGCTAAGATTAATTTTATATCCATCTTTTGAACCTGGACTTTAGAAAGTCAGTCTAGTGCAATTTATGAATGCAAAAGTGAAGCTACAGTCTTAGTTATTTGTAACTGTGGTTAAAATGTTCATCAATGAGTAAAACATAATGGAATTATCTACTCAAAAAATATGTAAAACAACACTTTGTAAAAGGTGCTGTCAAAGGGCCTAAATGCTAACAATAAGGTTAGGATTGGGGAATTCATATTAAGAGATTAAGGAGAACTTCTCTTGACCTCTTCCTACATGGCTGTGTCAATATTCCATCTGCATTGCTTAAGTGGTGAATTAGAGAGCTATAGAAATATAAGATAACCTTCAGTTTTCCCTGGAGAATATATTGACCTTTTTCTAGGCTTTAAGCTAATTTTTTTTCTTGTTAATGTTTAATTCATATAGCAAATGTACAAAAAGGTAAAGCTTTCAGATTTGTAAAACATCATTGAGCATTGCATAATGAAAAGGAAACCTGATTGGTTACTTTCTCTGATTCTAATATGGAACTAAGTCAATTTAGGAGCAATAAGCATGGCTTTTTTGATTTGTGAAAAGGTGAGGCAAATGTCTTGCCAATTATGTTTGCCATGTCTTTCAGTTCCTAGTTCATATGTATCTGTGATCATAATCTCAAATTATTTTCTTTTAATAACTATACCAAGAGAGTGAGATATATTTGAATAGTCAGCTGTTAGAAAAATATTAAAAATAACTGCAAGAACAAGAAGCACATAATTAACAAGTTGGAGTGTGCTCACTGAAAGAGAATCTCTAAGCTTCGGAATATCTTTAAAAGAATAGGCATAATAACATGTTCTTGTTCAAGGAAACGAGGAATGACTTTAGGGATTTTTGAACTGTGATGAAAAAATAAAGATAATTATTTTCCTTTCTACAGTATCATCTGTCTCCCAAACATTATAAATACTGAAAGTTCAAATAAATGGGTACATAACACTTATCTCTTCTCAAAATGATTGACCACTCTAAATAGTGTGGGCATAGCAGTGGTCAGCCCTACCCATAATGAAATGTCTGTGGTACCCAGGACCACTGGCTGCTGTTTAAGAAGTGAGAAAAGGAACCAACTATTTAATCAGAGGTCACTCTGGGTGATAACACTTTGTCAGGTGTATTATATATATGAGAATTAATTGCAGAGAAAAAAATCTGTGAGATAGAAAATGACCTTCTTTAACAGATGATGACCCTGCGTTTCTAAGGCCTCTATCATTTACTATAGAGTAAAAGGCAGAGTTGCAAGTTATACCAGTTCTTTTGGTTCCAAAGCTATATTGTCCAAAATTTGATCTTGAAATAAAATATTGAATAATTAATTAAATGCCAAATGAATTGCCCTAGGGTAATTATTAAGGATGATTTAGAGGAACAATTTAATTTACAGAAAGTCTATTTTATTTCTTTTTTGCTCGCTCCCATGGGTCATCCTAATACTTGATATTGGGCTATAAAAATGGAAGAAGAGCTTTTTTATTAGATACAGTAAATATACAAGCAAACAGCAATAGACATCAATGGCTGTTTCTCCTAACTCATAGCTGTTCACAGGTGAAAAATTTCAGAATGTGGATTGAATAATTCTGCAAGATTGAGTTCATCTTAGGTATTTGGCTTTGACTTACTAGAGAAATCCTCTGGAGAGGAGTCACATTCATTATTGGAGAGCTCAGCCTCCCATCCTTTAGAACCTTTAGAACCCTTTAAAACTCTGGTCTTCGTTTTTGTTTGTTTGTTTTGTTTTGTTTTGTTTTCCTCTGGTTTTTGCCCCCAAAGCTATTCCATCAGAAATCAGAAAGTGAGTGTAAGGGAGACTAAAGGGCCTGATATTTCCTTAGGACACCGTGGGAGACCAATTTTAACAATACTATACTACACAATAATTGTCAGACTCTGCTAATAGTACAAAATTATAACAGTTCCACTGTAAAATTAGCAAGTTCATGCTTTTCTTATCTGTTATTATTCATTACCCACCAAAATACCATCCCGTCTTCCATCTAATCTAGTACTGAATCACCAGGGCTTCTCTGTGGTTCCCCTTTCTCAGTATTTCCCCAGCATTAGACACTTTTTGGATTCTCCTAACTACTCTCTGGAAACCCCCTATGTCCTCAACTTCCTGACTGAAAACTTTCCAATTCTGGGCACAACTGCAACTTGACCTCTCATCTATATACCTCTACTTGCCATGTCAGTGTTATTGAAAATTTCCCTCACTGCATGAGTGTGTTGTCTCATTAGCCACAGTTTCACACTCCTTTCTTAATTCCATGATGATACGAAATATCTTGTAGAACACTAGATCAGGCTTGAGAAATGTGCCTGAACACAGCGATGGGCAGTCATGGGAATCACATGTTCTCTACATTTATGAGTTTTCTTTGCATCTTTCAACTCTGACTCCCTAATAGTTCTATAATCTCCCATGTACTTCTGGATGGATTTTTTTTTTTTTTTGCTTGCCAGTTCAAACGCCATAACACATGGCTATTCCACATTTTCCAAGCTGTTACATTATTATTTAAGAGACTGGCCAATACTAGAATAAGTGTAATTTCCTAATTCCCAAGATAGAAACTTTGATTCAGCTTGAGTGAGTGTTCTCTGGCCTAATCACTATGACTGATCAGGGTAAGATAGACCAGCATTTTTAGCTATCTGAACACAAAGAGAGTGAAAAGGCAGTGTCCAAGTGGTGGACACCCTCATAGCAGATCAGTACTTAATGAGCACAGAGTAGTTATCTAGATTATATTTCAGTTTTTCTCAAGGATAATCCTTCTTCTGATTCAACTGATTAAGGAAACTTTCTCCTCTCCCACATATAAACTCATTTCTCTCTGTTGCTGTGATAATGGAAATAATTCTTCAACAAGAGAAAAATTTGGACAGGTTGCAAACTGACTTTATAAATCTAGCATCACTCTGATATCAAATCTGATGAAAATAGCACAAAAAAGGAAATGCAATAAATGCCTCCAGTGACTAGAGATGCAAAGTACAAAATAAAATACTAGTCTATTTGAAGCGTTTGAACTTCTTCCTTTCCAGAGATAGAAAGACAAACCAAGAAACAGACTTTTAACTATAGAGAACCAATTGATGGTACCAAGGGGAGATGGGTGGATGGGTTAAATAGGTGATGGGGACTGAGGCATGCATTTGTTATGATGAGCACTGGGTAATAAATGGAAGTGTTGAATAACTAAAGTGTACGTCTGAAACTAATATTAAAGTGTATGTTAACTGGAACTTAAATAAAAACTTAAATACAGGGATCCCTGGGTGGCGCAGCGGTTTGGCGCCTGCCTTTGGCCCAGGGCATGATCCTGGAGATCCGGGATCGAATCCCACGTCGGGCTCCCGGTGCATGGAACCTGCTTCTCCCTCAGGCTCCCGGTGCATGGAGCCTGCTTCTCCCTCTGCCTGTGTCTCTGCCTCTCTCTCTCTGTGTGACTATCATAAATAAATAAAAATTAAAACCAAAAAAAAAACTTAAATACATTTACTTTTTTAATAACATATTTTAAATAAATGATAAATGTCTTCCTTTCCTTTGTAGGACTCAAACAGCAGCTTAAATATATAGGTTTCTGATTCCTACTGTTTGCTAAATTCCCACTTTGGGGAATTCCTACCTTTAACCTACAGAAATCACTACTCAACCCTACCCCTCACCCCACTCTCCACATAATCTATTTTTTCATTCATACTGGATCATTTTATTAACATAGCAATGTACTATTTCTCCTGTCTTAAAAAAATATAATTTTAAAAACCCCCAGATAAACAAAACTGGAAGTATTTGTAAGCTCCACTACCTCCTAGGCAGTACCCTATATCAAAATTCTTCAGAACGATTGTTTATAATCATTATTTCTAAGTGTTCTCCATTCTCTGAACCACTCTGCTAATAAATCATAAAAGAGGCAATGCTGTTCTCCATTGTTATTATTGTTAGTAATAATAACTGTTATTATTGTTAGTAAGTTCTCAGTTTTCATCTTACCTGTCCCTCAGCACTGCTTAGTACAAGGAATGCTCATTTACTTGGGTTCCTTGACCCCTTACTGTCCTGCCCCTGCCCCACCCTGCTAATGTTCCTTCTCAGCTTCTTTTGTTAGATCTACTCCATTCTCTGACCACCTATCATAAAGTGTCACTGGATCATTTCTCAGTCCTCATTTATATCTACAGTTACTCCTTTGATGACTTTACCCTGTCCCATGGCATTATAACTCCCAGATTTGTGTTTTCCATCCAGAACCTCCCCTACCAAACCAGACTCAGATATCAAAAGCATCTGTACAAAATCTCTACCTCAAAGAGGCAGCTAAAATCTAACTTAACTGAAACCAGTCTTCTGATTCCTACTCTCAAACCAGTTGCTTTTCAAGCTTTCCCGTCTCCGCCAATTTCAACCCCATTGCTCTAGCTTAAAGCCTTTGATTTATACACCTCATGTATACACCAAATTTTCTCAGCTCTACTTTCAAAACATGCGAATTCTCATGACTTCTCACCACCTTTCCTGCTCCCAGCCTTGGTCTAAGCCTCGACAACTCTTGCTGCTTACATTACAATTCCTTTCTGACCAATTTCCTGATTCCACCCATGCCCCCTACTGTCTAATTTTAGCCAAACAGAACGATCATTTTATTATTTTTTTAAATTTTTAAAAATTTCTAAAAATTTTATTTAAATTCAATTTGCCAACATGTAGTATAACACCCAGTGCTCATCCCATCAAGTGCCCTCCTCAGTGCCCGTCACCCAGTTTTACCTCATTCACCCACCCACCTCTGCTTCCTCAACCCTTTGTTTCCCAGAGTTAGGAGTCTCTCAGGTTTGTCTTCCTCTCTAATTTTTCCCCACTCAGCTTCCTCCCTTCCTTTACAGTCCCTTTCATTATTTCCTATATTCCAGATATGAGTAAAACCATTTTATAATTGTCTTTTTCCGAGTGACTCATTTGACTCAGCATAGTACCCTCCAGTTCCATCCAATGAATCATCATTTTAAAACTAAATTCAGGTATGTTCCCGAGTGGCCCATTTGGTTAAGCATTCAACTCTTGGTTTTGCCTCAGGTCATGATTTCAGGGTCATTAGATCAGTCTCACGCCAGTCCCCATGTAGAGATCTGAGCTCAGCAAGGAATTTGCTAAAAGTTTCTCTCTCTTTCTGCTCCTCCCCGCACTAGTGTGCTCTCTCTCTAAAATAAATAAATCTCTAAAAAAAAATCAGGGGACACCTGGGTGCCTCAGTGTTAGAGCATCTGCCTTTGACTCAACTCAGGTGGTGATCCTGAGATCCTGAGATGGACTCCCGCATCGGACTCCCCTCAGGAAGCCTGCTTCTCCCTCTATCTGTCTCTGCCTCTTTCTCTGTGTCTCTCATGAATACATAAATAAAATCTTTAAAACAAAATTCAGATCATTACCCTTTCCTGCTCAAAACTTTCAGTGGGTTTATGACTCCCTCAGTGTGAAAACCACTGTCATTTGCCAACTAATCTGCAGCCTGTTCACTCTCTGACCTCATTTCCTCTTACTTTCTCAGCATTTCTTATCCCTTTGCCTTGTTTTATTTTTCTCCATATCAGTTTTCAAGTGATGCATTATATATTTTACTGATTAATTCTGTTTATTTTCACTCTTCCCTACTGTGGCATATTAATTCCAAGAGGAGTGCTTTTTTTATTTTTTTTTATTTTTGCTTTCTCTGTATCCCCAGCATTCATAGCAAGTCTAAAAATACTTGCTGTATGATGAAAAATAATTTTGATTGTGTCTTCTGATGTGAAAAGCACAGGAAAAGTTAGTTCCCTCCTGACTTTCCTTTCCCTACCATTGGTAACTTTCAGAAACTTTAAGTAAGACCCCATTATTTTGGAGTGAAATGAGACAATTGTTCCTTCACCTTAATGTGCTATACCTCTTCAGTGTCTCCAGGATTACCACCCATGTAAAACTTAAAGAGGTTTCATGTTAATTTCAGAAAGAAAGTGGAAGACAAGTTAAAGTCCATTGATTCATTTATTAATTTGTTCAACAACCATTCATTATCTTGGAATTTCCTTTAAATCTCAATAGCATGGCTACTAGGTATTTTGATCTCGGACAAGGAAATAGCTACGGTTGAGTTCTACATGTAACCTATTTCCTTCGCACTCTGATTTTATCACCCCAACCCCGAAACTACTTTTATTAAGCATCCCTCCAAATCACCACAACTCTCCAAAGCAACTTATTCCTTCATGATTCCAACTACCTGACACCTTCCCAAATGCCCCACTGAAAGTCTTAAGCATCCCCTTGAGGATTGACAGCTATCTTGTAAGGCCACTGTATCCAGCATCTTGCCGTTGTGTCTTTTTTAGGGAAGGGTGGTGGAGGCAGAGTGCAGTAGGTAAACTCCCCCTCCTTAGAGTTCCTTTATGATAGTTCTACCTTTGTAAGCTTTAGGCAATGGTATGTCCCACTGTTGTGTCTGTTAAATTAAACATATGTGCATCATCAAAAAGAAATTGATTTCCAGACAGACTATAATCTAAATACATGTTGTAAAATAGTTGTGACCTCAATTAGCAAGTTTCTTTGTTTCCTTCCAATATCACAAAATGAGTGTGCTCATTTAACGTAATGTCTATCACTATTCAAATGAGCTAATTTTTTTAAAGAAATTGACAAAATAAAAACGTATTTGAAGGAATTCATAGGTAGATAAAGCTAAAATGGGTTTATTTAAAAAAGGAGAAAAATTTGTTTCTACCTAATTTTGTAACGTACCTCAAAAGGATAACAATTAAAACAGTGCGCTACTAGTATGCAAATGACACTGTATCCTCTGATTATGCAAATAACACTGTATCCTCTGATTCATATTGATATTCAAGAAAGAGACCCAAATATGTAGGAAAGTCTAGTGTAATAAATATGGAATCTCAAAAGATGAAAATTAGATATACAATAAGTGGCTCTGAAATCATTAGCAGCTATTAAAAGAAAATTAGATTGCAAATTCATGCCTGGTACGATTTCCAGATAATAAGGATATAAAAGAAAGGAGAACATTTAAGAAAAACAACAACAACATTGATCAGAATTTGGTTGAAATACACAAAAGACAGAAAAAAAATCATTTGGAGTACAGTATCACAATGAAATACATATTTTAGAAAAGTAAGTGATGTTTTGTATACTATTAATAAGCAGTATACGTTTCTTTGTATATAAACAAAAGATCCTGGGACTAAGAAGCTACTGCTGAGAGGTTTATTCTCTTGAATCCTTTTACTTTATTTCATTCTTCCACCAGCTCTAAGTTCAGAGGGCACAGTACGAATCTTGGCAGCTTTGCATGTCTGTCTAGTGTTCCTGAGGTGCCATCTGGCACAGGACTCTTGACTGCAGACAGCGCTTAATGACCATTCTAGCTGACAGCTATTATAGATGCATCTCTGCTACGGTTGCACTATCTATGTGCAGCTCTAACCAGAAGGACGACAGTCACAAATCTCAACAGTTTTAGGTTGTTTATGATTCCAACGGCCTTTTAAGAACGTGATATTTAGCAAGAGTAAGCAGAATGGTTAACAAAAGCGGGACATGTCCTCATACATAATGGACTAGTCAATAAAAAACAGAGACACAGGCCAGGCGGCCACATTCTTGTTCTGAACTGCGCTGCTGCCGGACTTAAGAGCAATTCATTTGCTCATATTCCAAATCCAGAATCCAGAATTTGCTCTGAAGTTCAAACAAAATAAAGACATATGTCATCACAGAACCAGAAACTATCAAATGCGAATGTCTTACAGAAACTAAGACTTCTGTCTGGGCCAAAAAGTAAAAAGGAAATCAAAAGAAAACTGAAATGAGAGTGAGCAATTTACAGCACAAATGCAGAGTGAGATGGTGAGAACCGTAGAAATTATACTTGGACTCTAATTTTCACTAAAATGACTATCCATGACACGACGCTCACAGTCCAGGTACATCAGAGCACTTACTGAGTACCTGTTTCGGCATAAATTTAGAAATCTGATTAGAAAGTAATCATTAAAAGTTCTTTGTAAACTACATCAGAAGGAATATTCTATGCTTTGGGGTACTACATTTCTATGGGAAAAAGGCCTATTTTGTTTCTGGTTTTAAGAACTAACCCAACTACGTCCATAAATCATCTTTATTTGTAGAACTTCCCCCTCAGTGAAAAATTATCAACTGATAAAAGAGCAATACAACCCTTGGTCCCCACATTCTATCTACATATTGTACCACAAGGCTATATTTAAATATTTATTGAAGATTGTAACAAAATGGTACATTGAAATTTTGTATAAATAACTGACTTTGCATAAAATATATGGTATATTTTATATATAAATGGTGGTATGATGACCAATCATTCATTCACTCGGGGAGGGCTTTCCATATACCATGCACATGCTAGGTGCTGGGCATGCCAACCAGGAAATAAAAAAACATTGATTCTTGCTTCAAGGAACCAATTGTTCTGGAGATATGGACTCTGCACATCTTCTAATAACATAGGCTAGATGGATCATTGAACCATCCATCTTCTCTGGTTTCATTACATTTTGACTAGTGCTGTGGCTTTATAAGAGAGCCGACTGGTAAACCTGTACTTTGGTCAAAAAATGGAACAAGGCCAGAGAAGATGGATGTTCTGTGGCCAATAAAAGGAATTCTGTTTAGGCATTTATAGTATCCCAACATGCAACTTCAACTAGATGAGCTTTATGATACTTTCTAAAGAGAGCCACAAGGAAAGATCTCTTATTGATGGAACATAAAGTCGGCTCATCTTGCAGGAAGCAATAATCCAAATCATATGAATGCTCCTGCTGCCATCATTTAATTTAGAAGCAATGTAAGTTGCTAAAAATTCGCAAGCAGGCAACAGTCTATGGCCACCCTGGGAAATTATTGAGTGTTAAAATGGCTTGAATGAGATGGAGCTGGCTCTCTCTCTATAGGAGCCCTTTCTTCCTGGCCTCTAGCAATATTCTGTAGGCTCCTGGAGGACAGACATATGATAGAATAAACCATGTCAAAACATAATAATTACTAAATGTTAATTATAACATTGCTCAGAAACCCACAGAATCTATATCTTATAAAGTCAACCTGGATAAAGATACTTATCATTTATTATTTAAGTCTTGCATATTTCTCTACTTTTATTTCTGTTTTCTCAGATTTATCTATTATTTCCATGTTTGTATACATATCATGTGTTTGTGTATGTCAGTCCTATTTAATTTTATGTTTTGAATGCCAAGCAAACAAATAAAAAGGAATTTTTCACCAAAAGGTATGAAAATTTAAGATTAAAGTCCTTTCATAAAAAAAATATTATAAAAATACTACAGAAATATTTCAAATCAAGGGTATTTTTGCTTTCTTAAATAATGCATTCTGAATGCTTTTGTATACTTTTAAAATAGTAGTGGCTATTATCTCTACTCCTCCTCGTAAACTTTGTTTAATATAGGCCATGATAATATGGGCAGCATACCAACAGCCTCCTAGCCTTCTAGACTGCCATGATTCTCCCATGCCAAAATTTCCCTAAAGAACCTCTAAAGTGAGTTTTCTATAACGGGAAATCAATTGCCATTTATCTATTTAAAACAAAACAAAACATTAAAAACTCTTATTCTTTACCATCAACTAAAGAATAAAGTCTACACTTCTGAATATATACAAGACCTTTACAGTCTAACTCCAGCCCATCGATCATTATTTTTATTAGTCATTCAATGACGCCTTATATCCTAGCTATATTAGATACCTCCTTCACTAAATGCACTTCATTATAACAAATATTTATTGAACATCTTGTTTTTTAAAAAAGGAAGCGACTCCACTAATCTTTTATTCATGCTGTCTGCTTATCTCCTTTGCTGAGAGTGCCCTCTTCCACTACTCCAGCCTGGCCAGGCTACTTCCACTTGATTTTCATGACTCTGTGTTATTGTCCACTGATAAAGGTAAGTCTCACTGAGCATCCTCCTCTGAAATACCACAGCACGTTTCCTGCTTACTTGATGTATAAGTCTGTATCCTTGTGAGGAAGGAAATCACTCTCTTACCAGACATAACTTGTGCTCTCATATTTGGGGCTTAAACTGAGGGAAAAGACAATTTTTGTATGCTGGGGTTTGGATCTCTGAAAGTGAAATCATTCATGATGTCCATCAACTGAAGAAACAGCATGTGTTTCAGAATGTAAACCCAAACTAGGAAGACCTCTAAGTAAACCTTTGAGAAAAATAAAAAAAACAAAAACAGAACTCTTATTCCCTTGATAATCTTTTCACATATTTCTAGCAGATTGCTTCTGCCTGGGAACTTTTGTAGTGATAATTTCCACATGGAGATTGGACAGAAACTGTGAAGTAAAGCAACAAGTTCCTGAAATCTTTTGGGACTAAAAGAGAACCAATCCAGATGGTGATTGGATTAATATGGGGCCTTCAAACTCTGAGAAAAAAAATTAATTATGAAAGATCAGAAATATGTCTTTTTAAACATCTTTTTGAGGTATAAATTACATACCATAAAATATTCACCCACTTAACATGTACACTTCAATGGTCTTAGTAATGTAGTTATACAACCATTACCACAATCTAGTTTTTTAACATTAGCATCACCCTCAAAATATATTTTCTGACCATTTGTGGCCAATCCCTATTCACATCTCTAATGCCAGGAAACCACCAATTTCTTTTGTGGGTATAGAGTGCCTTTCCTATACATTTCATATAAATGGGATAATAAAATAACCAAATCTTTTGCTTCCAGCATTTTCACTTAACAATGTTTTTAAGTTTCATTCATGTTGTAGTCTGTATTGATGGGGGGAGAACAAAGGCAAAAGAAATATTTAAAAAAAATGTTAAGTTCCTTATAACTTACAGCTCATTGGCAAATACTTGAAACAAGCAGTGACCTTCCTTCAGGAGCTCAACTGCCTTAATGTTAATACTTTGCTAGAGGCAAAAGACAACTAACATTAACTCATCTTGCAGGATCCTATCAGTCTTCTTAACTTCCTTTATTTCTACCCATCCCCAAATAGGTAAACAATCATCCACTAAACATAGAGCCCACTGACATACATCTATAGAGTGTCATGACTAAGGGTTTACTATGTAGTAGTAAATGACCTTATCCTAACAACAGCTAGCCCCTCAGGGTCCTGGAACCTTGCTTCCAAATCCCTTAGAGACTTACTAAGTATATAATCCATTACTCCTGACAATCCCAGTGCAGTTCTTTCTTCCCGTGGGTCCTATCCCTGTGTTTTTATAAAATCACTTTTTTTTTTGCACCAAACATGTCTCAAGAATTCTTTCTTGACCATTTGCTCCCAGACCCAACATTTCACATGACGGATCAGTAGTTTACAGTAGTTTACTCCTTCTTAATTGTTTAATAGTATCTTATTGCTTGATGTACCACATTTTGTCTATCCATTCATCAAATGCTGGACATTTGAATTGTTTCTGGCTTGGGTTTACTATGAATAATGCTGCTATTAGCACTCATATACATGTCTTTGTATGGATGAATATATTTTTATTTCTCTCTGGTAGATTCCTAGGGGTGAGATTTTTTTTATCATATATTAAGTTTATTTTTAACTTTTATGGAACAGATAAAATGTTTTCCAAAATGGCTGGAATTTCCACCAGCAATTTAAGAGATCCTATTTCTCCATGACTTCAGTAGCTCTTGCCTTGTTGATTATATCAGTTCTAGTAGGTGAAGTGGAATCTCACTGCAGTTTTAGTTTACATTTCCCTCATGACTAGTGTTTAGCATTTTTTTGTGTGTTTAGCATTTTTAATGTGCTTGTTAGCACAAGCACATTTGTTGCAAATTCTATTAAAATACAATATTTAATCTGGGTTGCTTGTCTTCTTATTAATATAGAAGAATTTTTATATCCTGGATAAAAGCCCCTGACAACATTCATGGTTTGGAAATATTTTCTCCCATGTTGGGTCTTACCTTTTCATTTTAGGGTGGGGGGGGATAGTGTTTATTGTACAAATGTTTGTAATCTTATGAAGTCCAATTTATTATATTTTCCTATTAGAGATGGTGCTAAAATATCTTTGCCAAATACAAGGTCATGGGTTTTTTTATATTTTTATATTTTCTTTTAAATGTTTTATAGTTTTAGATCTTTGCAAGGTCCTTTTTGGGTTAATTTTGTGTGTGAGATAGTGTAACAGTCTGTGGTATAATAAGAAATATATGGGGATCCCTGGGTGGCTCAGCGGTTTAGCACCTGCCTTTGGGCAGTGATCCTGGAGTCCTGGGATTGAGTCCCACATCGGGCTCCCTGCATGGAGCCTGCTTCTCCCTCTGCCTGTGTCTCTACCTCTCTCTCTGTCTGTGTGTGTGTGTCTCATGAATAAATAAATAAAATCTTTTAAAAAAGAAATATATTTGTTCTTCATATCTGGTTCCTGACACAGAGCTCCCTAAATACTTGAAACATCCTGAGTGAAAGGAATGTCTTGTTATTTCTAAGAAAGTCAACAGTTTATGTTAATGGGGACTGAGAGTGGGGCCCCAAATAACTTCAGGATGGGGCTGGCTACCAGAAATACTAAGAAATTAAAGGGTTGGAATTTTTGACCCAAATGGTGCCCCTTCTAGGAAGGCAGAAGGGCTGGATATTAAGCTTTATAAAAGCTCCTGAACAAAGAAGTTTGATGAACTCCTCCATTGGTGAATATACCCAAGTGCTATGAGAGTGACACATTCCAGCTTCACAGAAACAGAAAATCCTGTGCTTGAGGATCCTTTCAGACCTCACCCTCCATACTTCTTCAATGGTTATCATCTTTATTATCCTATATTTCATTCATATTGTAGCATATGAATATCCTATATTATCAAGTTCATTATCCATTATAATAAACCAGTAAACATATGTAAATGTTTTCCTGAGCTTTGTGAACCATCCTAACAAATGATCAAACCTGAGGAGGGATCATAGGAAGCTCAGATTTATATCTCCTTGCTGCACCAAACTACAATTTCTGCCGTAGGAATATGTCTTTGGGACTAAATATCTGTGTGTGTTCAATCATGTGTTTTTCCAAGTAGTCATCCATTAATGTTTTAAAAAGACTTTTAAAAACTCAAATTTGGGGGCACTTGGGTGGCTCAGTCAGCTAAGCATCTGCCTTCAGCTCATGTCATGATCTCAGGGTCCTAGGATTGGGTCCCACATCGGGCTGCCTGCTCAGTGGGGTGTCTGCTTCTCCCTCTCAAATCATCTCTCTAAAATAAATAATAAATAAATAAATAAATAAATAAATAAATAAATAAAATCTTACTTTTAAAAAAAATTACATTCTCAAGAGATGAGAACAGGCAAGCTCTAGACACTAAGAGAGCTGCACACCATGGTAGTTAGGTTTCTATATTTTATTGACAATTGTTAACGAAGGGGTGAAATATTTACTACTTGCAGTGGGAAACAGGATTTCCTTGCTTTTTCTTCCTATTTTGGTCAGGGATTTCCAGGCATGGCATCCACCATCTTGAGCTCCTCTGGTTTGATCCTGCTTCTTGTGCAGTGCTGCCAGGACAGGCCTCTGACCTTCCTGATAGCTGGCCACGACTTCCTCCTTGCAGACCTAGGGATCCAACTGCCTGCTCTACCAGAGAGACAACATGAGGGGGCTTTTTGTGCCAATGTGAGCCAGAGATGCATTCTGAACCCATTTGGGGTGGATTACAGATTAGTACCAACAGTAATAGAAAGGTGAGAAACTGAAGGAGGGAATAAAATTTAAGAGGTTAAAATAAAGTCACTGACCAAGAACCTTTCCCCATCCTGAGATTCTACTTTCTAAACCACTAATTGAAGAGTTTGCGTTCTGTTTTCCTAGGAGTGGTGGGAAACCATTATAATTTCCTACTCAGTTGTTGATTCTTCAAGGATTTATGTTAAGTCTCTCTGGGCTTAATGATTGTATTGTTCTGGCCTTTTCAACAGTGCCTGTCACATAATATTTCAAGAAGAGACTATTAAATAAATAAATGTATATATATATATATATATATATATACACACACACACACACACACATTTACTGATATATAATCAGTAAGCAATCTTCATTCTGATATCTAATAATCTCTTCTTTTTATAAAGACGTTCTCAAGGGCTATTGACATGGGTAGCCATAATATTAGTGGGCCACAAAGGGCTCTTACTTTTTAATTAATTTACTTAGTTATTTAATTTTCTGTGTCTTTATTCTTAGTTTTCAAAGTGTAATTCGTCTTTTTTTTTTTTCTTAATCTGCTGTTAGGAAGTTTTAAGAGTAGAACTTTCTAATTTACTGTTAACTTGGAAACACTGGTGTCAGTCTTTTTTTAGAAGAAGTTAAAATGCTCTCCAGGAGCAAACTTGAAGATACCAATTTGGCTATTTAGAGGTTCTTCCTTGATCTTAATTTTAGTCTAGATCATTGAGATTGCCAGGTAAACACTAGTTCAGTTGGTGAGATTTGATTAAGTTTTATTGGTTACAGTTAAGAATTCAACATATGTTTCATTCAGGAAGGTCTATATTATTAAAAAAAAAATGGTAGTTGTAATAGTTGGAATCATCTAGTGTTTCTTCACTTACCTCCTACATAACTCCATGAGTGAATAAGATTGTTTTATATGCTTTTGACAGAGTGAAATGACTCACTATATCTAAATGACAGATATAGGAATTCTTAAAAATTATAGTTAATATGATAAAGTCAACATAATGAATTTTCATTTTGATTCCGTTATGAAGATACACAGTTTAATATTTTCTACATACACATATCTTACTTTTTTGTAAGTAGTAGTTGATGCCTATACACATCAGTCTGTTGGCTCATCAGATAGATTGATTTGTTGAATTCTTGTTTGTCACCGATAATCTATCTGAAACACATGGCACCATATGTTGGTTTACTTATTAAAGCTGGAAAGGGATCCAGTGGAGAAAAGAATCTTAGAATATTATTTGTGTAATATTTGTCTTTCCTCAGTGGAGTTTTTATATTTCTAATTTAAAATTTTGTTTCCTTTTTCCCTGCTCTTGATAATTTAAAATGCTTACATTTTAGATGATGTGGGACACCTGGGTGGCTTAGCAGTTGAGCGTCTGCCTTCAGCTCAGGTCTTGATCCCAGGGTCCTGGGAATCAAGCCCCACACTGGGCTCCCCAGAGAGAGCTTGCTTCTCCCTCTGCCTGTGTCTCTGCCTCTCTCTCTATGTCTTTCACGAATAAATAAATAAAATCTTCAAAAAAAATTTTTAGAAGATGCAACTTGAAATGTCATTTTCCAGAATCCATATAATGGTTATTTTAGGCTCTGAACCAGCCAGCTATGAATTTCTTAGACCTAACAGTTAAATTTTGCTTGTCCCTTTATGTATAGTTCATAGTTTTTTTTTTTTCAGAAAAGTCTAACTGGAACAGCTGTGGCCAGTTCTATTCTCAAAATGAACATTAGTTGCTACTACATATCTGTGTGCCTCTCTAAAGTAGAAAGGGACATCTGAATTTGGAATAATTTGCTTTGTCAGGTTCAAGTTAAATGTTAGCTTATTGGAGAAAGAATCCAAATACATTTAGGACACCAGCTCTTTACCCCTTCATTCATGTGTAGAGAATATTCAACAGTATCAACACCAGCAATGGAATACATACAGTTTGCTCTTATGTTTCAGAATCCTTGCTATTGAAATCTCCTGGCCAAAGGCTGCATGTTTCACACTCTGGCTCATTTTCACACCTTCAGCATCCAGAAAAGTATATTCAAAATGCTGCAGTCAGCTACTGGCCTATGCGGATCTCATATAATTCCTTGGCAAGAAACTTTCATCTTTGCCCAGTCGTCCTTCTTTGACACAAAAGTAGTTTCACCATTTCACAATACTAGCATCAATAAATGTTGATAGATATTGACTTGCTCTGTTAACATAACACTTGATGGATGCAGTTCTGAAGACAATGAAAAAGTATTTATTCAAGTAAACTATGATATAAATGGCATTTATTAGGCTTGTATTTCTCCAGAACAACATTGGTTTACTGCTGTTCAATGTGGCCTTCAAGGGATTGTTTTTAAATGTTTTGGTAGATCGCTCATATTTCAGGTTTTCTGAATCTTGCTATAGACTCCTATTCCTGCTTCCTCCATTCTTATTTTTATAGTTGTTTATTTGGTTGTCCCTAGAAAAATAAATGAACCTATTTTATATCTTAACAGAACCATCATACCAAAGCAGCAATGATTTTGTTAGTGATTTACAAACATATACCAAAATCATTCCTTGTGGTCATCATCATAACGTACCATTCTTTTTACAGAACATGTGAGAGGGATAAGAAACCACAAAACTCATACCCAATAATGTCACATTCTGGCTAAAATATGTTCACAATTGTAAAATAATAGCAATGTACTTTCTGGAATTGAATCTGTATTTAATGATGCAGGAGTCATAGATCCTTGGTTGTCTGCTTTAAAATGCTAGGCCATAAGCAATGTTGAAATTAAACTCTGAAATAGCTCTGTTATCAGTGACAACTTACAGCAGTATTACTGATTTAGATATATTATAGATTATTAAAATATTTATTGCGCCAGTGGGTGGGATTTTCATTCCTGATGTTTTGATTGTAGTAAGAGTGGTAATCTTATAGTTCTCCCTTTGGGTATAGTAAGATTCTTCCAAGTGAAAGAGAATCAATCACAGATTTCACATAAACTGGGAGCATTTTAACCACTACAGAGAGAAGCAGTACTTGACACTGAAATTTCTTATCTCCCCACTGCTCTTCAGCTGTTTGTTTGTTTTTAATTTTCCACTCATGTTAATGTTCATATATACCATGATTATTTTCTTTCAACAGAGATAACTCTTATCCTGTTGAGAGTTGGCATCCTAGACAATGGGAAATCTATTCTCTGAGTGTTAAAGAAAGGAATTATGAACTAGGTCTACATTCATTTCCTTTAAAGCCAAATGAGCATCTTTACATTAGATGAATAATTAAAAACAAATTGAATATTACCTACAGTTATTAAAATCTTAAAGCACATAACAACAAACAGGCACATATGTTCATACATTAAATATATTAGTTGAACTTTCTACAGCTTAAGATAGTTGTTCATTTATTCATCCATCCATCCATCCATCCATCCATCCATCCATCCGTCTCTTCACATACATTGTATATTTATCATGAGTGCAGGTGGTATAATGAGTGTTTTAAATGCATTGAACAGATGCACTTTTTATAAAGATATTTTTACTTCTTGGCATATGTCATGAAGCTAGAGGTAGATAAATACCATACAGATAACAATGTACAGATAACTACCATTTATTTTTATGAAAGGATATATATAATCCACAGGACCATGTTGTAGATAAATAGTCTATTTCTAACAGGCTACAAAATTCAAACTTCGTAAATGGATGTATACAATATAGATTTAACATTTAATTAGGTAAAGATCCCATTTTTAAATCCCATTTAAAGATTAAATGGAGATGCCCATGCTAAAGTTGGGAAAACCCAACTCAGGTGCAGTAAGTTGTGGTGGTTAAGAACATGGCACTGAACTTATCTTGCTGTGGCTAGGATCTGGGTCTTTATTGTCTATGACCTTGGGGAATTTTGATGCTTCTGGGCCTCCATTTGTTAATTTACATAATGGGGGTGATTCTAAGAACTAGCTCCATAGGGTTATGTAAAAATGGAAAGAGAGATCATGCATGTAAATCCCTCAGATAGTGCCTGGCCTGCAGAAAGCACTCAGTAAATGTTAGTCATTATTCTAACAGGTTTATACATGTAAAAATTCATTGAGTTGGCAACCTTTAAAACATTTTAGTTATTACTTCATATGCAAATATTGAACCTTAACATTTTAAAGGATCAAGAAATATGACATTCATAGTATCAGTGTCAGATATGTGTTATGAAATGGTAAGTGGCCAGTTAAATTAGAACTAAGATATGATACTGTAGTTATTGATTTCAATATGAGTGACTGTCAATGGAGACTTGTTTCTTTGCTTTCTACATATTATAATTATATTTCCACTAGAAACTATTCTAAAGAGACTGGTTAAAGATAAGTAGTCACAAGGGTTATTCTATCTTAAAATGGCATTTTAATTACTTTTAACTCTTGTGTTGATTTATCTGGGGCTATTACAGTAAATAGGTTCTAATCAGAAGCGTGCCATTAGGAGAGGAGAATGTGTTTCCAAACACTGTTGAGTTGAACTATATCAATGAAATCACCATACTCCTTAAAGTGTTATTCCCACCCTGATGTTTCTTTAACTTCTTTTAAGAATTTTCTATTCCTTCATCTCTACTTCCTTAATATATTGTACATTCTGTACATTCTCCTTTTTGAAAGCACTTATAACTATTATATGTCAATCTTCCTGACCTCAACAACACAGATCAGAAGCTTTTACTGGTTTAAAGCTACAGTTTTCACTATCTACATGTAGTGTAACTATTAGTATATATATATATATATATATATATATATATATATATATAAAGATTTTATTTATTTATTCATGAGAGACACACAGAGAGAGAGGCGAAGACATAGGCAGAGGGAGAAGGAGACTCCCTATCAAGGAGCCTGACATGGGACTCGATCCCAGGACCCTGGGGTCACGCCCTGAGCCAAAGGCAGACGCTCAACCACCACCCAGGCGTCTATAGGTTTATATTTTTTGATACCTTGTTTCATAAAGGATTTAGAAGAGAGTGCATAAACACAGAAATATAACCAGATGGATATTAGAATGAGATTCAATTTAGTTTTTCTCTTTTTTATTGAAGTATAATTAACATTCAGTGTTACATTAGTTTCAGGTGAACAATATAATGATTCGACAATTCTATACATTACTCAGTGCTCATCACAATAAGTGTACTCTTAAGCCCCTTAATCTATTTCAACCATCCCCCTTCCCACCTCCCCTCTAGCAACCATCTGTTTGTTCTCTGGGCATTTAAGAAACAAAACAAACAAAGGGAGACTCATCTTAGTTTTGAATGAAGCAGGAAAAAATAAATGCAAAGTACCTAATACAAGTGAGTGTATAGAAATCACTTTTCTCCATACACAAATTTTACAAAGGAAATCGTTTACAGAAATCGTTCCTTGCCTCTCTATCAAGGAACAGAGGCCAAGGATATAACCACCATGGAAACTTAGAGGGTGAGAGGACTGGCTGACTAGCTTTTGAGCTGAGAATGGGATGATGTGTTGCCATCGACCAACATTCCCGGAGATTACTAATTCATAGGACGTCTTTCTCAGGGTCCAAACACATCCATGCCCAATTTGGGGTATGAGTGTATGTGATCATCTTGGCTCTCATCTCTAAGAACCCCTGGTAATTGATGGTGGTCTTCAACATAAACATGAATGACCATAGGTTGAGAAAAGTCATCAAAGATTTCCACATAGATCATTGGAAATGAGGAGAAAGGGGCCCAGCAGAGAACCTTTGAAAAATTAACAATAGTTCCCTAAAAGATAGGCATCAGCTTTAACCAGCTTTGACACCACCCAAGGATGTCAGCTTTAGCATTTGCAAAACAAGAGAAAAAACAAAACAAACAAAACAAAACATGTTTTTCACCAGAATTGCCTTTTTCCTATCTCTTCACTTACTCTTATTTAGATTCTGTAAGGAAATGAAATTGCATCCAGAAAATGGAGGAGGTTGGTTATCAAAAGATGTTTCCTGTGTAGATAAATAAGCATAATTGTCTATGCCTTTTCTTTATGTTTTCTAGAGATATCTGTAAATCTAAGAATGTATCTACAGGATGAGAAAATATGAGAATATTATTTTTTTTTATTTTGGTGTTTTTTTATTTAAGATTTAGTGATAAATTGAGATGCATAGGTATTATAAAAAATTATAAAGAAGCTTAGGTTCTACTTTGTTAAGATAAAATTTGAAGTTTGGGGAAATATAAACATTTCTTTAAAAAAAGTAATCTGAGATCACATCAAAGAACCTTGTAAACTGGACTGCTTGCTGGATTCATGGAGTTTATTTAAACAGTATTATAACATGAGGCTAAATGGTTGTAAATATACTATTTGCATGTCTATTCAGATGTGGTTATTTCCATGACGGATAAATATGTTCTTACCACTCGGTAGAGCAATTGTAGAAGTGTAATAAATATGTATATTGGTATTTCCAAAGATAAATTTTTCTCCTTAGCAGATTTAGTAGACATGAAAATAAAGCTTTAGCAGTGCTTGGTGGAATATTAAAATTACTGCAGAGTGCCGACTTTTACTGCTAATGTAAGCCAGAAACTTGAGCCATATGCTAAGCCATTGGTTCTCGAATTTGCCTGCAATCAGCTGAAGGCTTCAATAAAAGTAAATACCAAAAAATGAATGTCTTTGTTTCATCCTCCGAGATTATGACATAATTGGTTGGGGGGAGAGATTATGATTTAATTGGTCTGGGGTGAGACCTGAGCTTAGAAATTTTTTTGAGATCCCAAAGTAACGCTACTGTGCAAAAAAGTTTAGGAACCTCTGAGCTAAGCAATCATTCTTATTTTATACTGCTTACACTCATGTGAGCAAGAACAATTTCCTATTCATTAACGAGACTGCTAATTCTATAATGAAACAAAACCAAAGCTCCATCCTTTTCTGTAAACAGAATTACCCAGCCAATTCCAGAAAGCTCTACAGTAAGGTTTAATGTTGCATGAACTATCCCAATTAAAGATTCCTTAAAATGGAACTTTATATTTGTTGTGATATGGATAGCTTACTAAGTACTATATGTAATTTAAAAATTTTAGCAAAATTTTGTATAAAATCGAGTCAGATCCAAATTCCATAATAATTATTTATTTTTTATCTGGATATCAAAGAATAGAAACATGCATTGCATAAACAGCAATGTCTTGAAAAGGTAATCCTAAATCTATGTCATTTATTCGTTCAATCATTTGTTCATTTATTAATTCATGTATTAGATTATTATATTTTTAGCTGCTACAATGTGGCAGGTTTTTTGCAAAATGTAGGAAAAAAGTGATGAAAAACACTATTATTTCCTTAATTTTTTGAAAATTATATTATCATTTGGCATAGTAATTCTATTTATTGTAAATTATTCAAAGGAAATAATCAGAGATGAGCACAAAATGTGTATACAAGAATATTAAGCAGCATACAAGATTACACCAGAAATTTCAAGATGAGAGAATTTGAAAATTATAGTAAATCCATATTCAGAGATGAGGGTTGGTTGATGGCTTATACTTTTCATTTTCTTCTTTCTTTTTTTATGTATTTTTCCAGCTTTATTGAGGTATAATTGACATATAGCATTCTATAAATTTAATGTGTACAATGTGACGATTTGATAAGCATATATTTTGAAATGATTACTACAAGAAAGTTAGTTAACACCTCCATCACGTCACATAATTACTATTTGTGTGTGTGTGTGTGTGTGTGTGTGTGGTAAGAACATTTAAGACATTCTCTCCTTTACAAGCACTTTCTGTTTTCAATAGCCCATAAGTACTTAAGAATGTGGGGAAATTCTTATGATTTCTTAATAATACTAATTTTCAGTGTGTATCATGTATATATCAGGTTCTTTATATTATAAATGCATTACAATAATTTGTTGATACTAATCTTCACAACAAGTCCATCATGTAGGGTTTTTTTTTTTAAGCCTCATTTTATATGTAAGAAATTTGGGGAATAGAGAAATTAAATAACTTGCCCAATGTCATACATCTATTAAATGGCTGAGCTCAGTTTTGAAAGTCCAAGGCATATACTCTTCACTATTATTCTGAATTTTTTTCATTAAAGCTTTTATGTATTTATTTGAGATAGAGAGCTAGAGAGAGAGAGAACATGATCACAAGCAGGGACAGAGGCAGAGGGAGAGGGAGAAGCAGGCTCTCTGCTGAGCAGGGAGCCCGATGCAGGGATCTTGACCCCAGGACCCTGGGATCATGACCTGAGCTAATGCAGGTGCTTAACCAACTGAGCCACCCAGGTGCTCCATTCTGAATTCTTAATGAAGAATAGCAAAATACATAATTGTACAGGTAGGAGAATTAAAATTTCATTTTATACACTAAATGTTTCATTATGGAGGAATAATAAATAACTTCTGCTATTTTTTTCTCCATCTTTTTCCTTTTTTGTATTTAATATAAGGGGCATGGATTAAATTTATAATCGGAAAGACAAAATCATATATGCATACATCTGAGAAGCAGGAAATCACTTACTCTTTTCATGCCTTTCAAAGGCTGAGCATTTGCAGTAGAAAGACTTCATCTTTCAGACTTCCTCCGACTTCATCTCCGTTCTTTAGCAGTCAATGAGCTCCTTGACAGGTGTAAAATCTAGGGAAGAAGGAGAAATAAGGGAATAGTACAGCTTCTTTGTGTCTGCCTACTTTCACACTTTTGGGCCTCATATGTATTTAAAGTGGCTTCCCTGGGTCGGCCTCGTAGATAAGAGAAGCCAATTCTTTCTGTGTTCATGTATTTCTTGCTGGGCTTCCCTCCAGCACTTCCTTGAGGTGGGCAGAAGCACTTCTGATTTGGCTACCTTTAGGGGCTCTCTCCACAGCCACTGGGCATCAAACGTGAGACTTTGAGGCCTTTCGGCCAAGATCCTCCTCACCTCCCACATGACCCTGTTGGACAGGACATGCCATTACCAACCCCACTCGGATTTTTCTGTCTGGGCCACATCTGGTCAATAGGAAGTATTCACTCATCCCTGTCCCAAGGGATTTTAGGAAAGCAGGCTGATTCCAGTTGTAAGTGTAAATAGAAATCTAAAACGAAAAAAAAAAAAAAAAAACCACAATAATTTTCCCTGGTGCCAAAAGGAAAAGAGGCCCCTTCCTTTTCTTTCAGACTATTTCCTTCACAAAACTTGTAATTGTAAATTCTGTCTCTATCCTTTTGAGATGTATGTAAGTTCCTTTTAAAATCTAAAGAAGCCACTTGCCAGCTTTACAACCCAAAAATATCCTTCTGGAGGACTTGGGGGTCATCTCTTTAAAATGTAATCAAGGAAGATAGCACCTCTCTTTCCCAGGGGCTCCTAGTGGGCTGCATAGCACCGTGTTGCAAAACTACCTCCTGTCATAATGATATAAAAAGTTCATTTTTCTTTTGGATAAAGACAATTCCCTAACACAGAGAGTCACCCGAACATCAGATGAATCTAGGATGAACTACGTGTAAGGCATATGTGCTGTCAAGGCCTGTTATTTGAGGACTAGTTAGTTATCTGGAGAGCATATATGCCGTGGGTTGTATTTGCTTGGCTATGCAAGAGGGTGATATTTCTTTCCGTCTTTACAGTCTCTTCAGTGGACTGCCTCTGATGGGCTTCATATCCTGTTTTAATGCTCATTCAATAGTAAAATTGTCCTCTTTACCTGCTACCTTTGTGGTGCGGTTTCCTGGGCTGGGAGGACACCTTGGTTTTATTACATCTCCCCACTACAGTACAGCAGGGCTCACCCGCTGGCCCTACCACCAAGGTCTGCCCTTCCCCTACCTTCTAAAGTCCTCGGTCCACTCTCTATTTGTGATCCCTCAGGGATGAGTTAGGCACTTAACCCTGGCATTTCTGTAGGTTGCCACTTCCAACCCTTCTCCAAAACTAGGGCTGTGAGCTCTGATTACGGTAACAACTTCATCTAAAGACATGTCTTCACTAATCACTGCTTTTCATGGTCTCTGGCCTCTTCTTACAACCTTCATCTGCCTTAGGGCTCTACTGGGACACACGGAAGAATTTCTTGGGGCCTTAATTCTGCACATGGATGTGAGCGATTCAGAGTCACTTTCATATTCTGACCCTCCTACTCCGGAAAACTTGTTCGAATGTGGAGAGAAAGTGTCCTCTTTGAACAATTGCAATAGCTACAGTAGTAAAACGTACATAACCCTTTGGGAACATAGAAAAAAGAGCTATTTAATTTGCCTTGATGTGGACAACAGCCTTTCACAGTCTGAAGATCTCTTCAGGGAAATCTTTTGCGATTGTTGCTTGGTTTGGTTTATTGTGTGAACTTTAAGCCATGTTCTTTTTAGTGGTAACATATTCTAATCAATAGACTGCCCCCACCCCACACACACACTTCGGACTTTCAAACTCATCAATACTAGTGCACCTGTGAACTGAATTTTTTTTTAAATATATCATGATGACTCCCACCAGTCGAGGTATATTATAATAATTATTTTTTTTAGTAACGGTGTCTATAATTTACTTTACAGTACTTCAGTCTTAGACAGTGTGATATCATGTAAATAATGATTTAAGTTACAGTTGAAGGAATTCCCTGATCTGACTTTCACATTCCAGGGGTAGTCAGATACATTTTAATCTGAAATGTCACTCTTCAGAAATAGCTACAGGCCTCAGCCATCCTTAACCTGATATAAAAAAGAGGGTTTGCTATTTTGCATTAACTATAATCAGTTTTCATTTGTAAAATTAGTGCTTATTAGCTAGTGATTGTTAGAAACAGGTGCCCATCGGTGTAATTAATAATATTGGACAAAAGATTTTTAGAGACACTCCTCTAACATGCATAAGAATCTAGCTAGCCTCCTGTATTGTCTGTACACGGAGACATCACTCTCCAGGCTTGGTTCCAAACAAATTTGTCCAGATGAATCTTGGTCTCCCTTATATGTGATTTGAATTTTCTCTATACAACTTTCCAAGAAAAGTTTTTGACAGCGCCTCCCACCCTACCCCATTCCCATAAAACAAACAAACAAACAAACAAACAAAGCCAGGATTTTTTAAGCTCATGGAGGTTGTATGACTGTTTAATAAATTATTTTCGAATTTTGTCAGAGTTTGCTTGCAGCCTAACTAGTCAGGTTATTGGAAAATAATAATCTTTTTTTTTTGAAAATAATAATCTATCACCGACCTCACACTGTTGGAAGTTGAACAAAAAAGAACCTAATAGTTCTGCATCAACCTATTTAGACCAGATCAAACAGTCAGTAGGAGATGGGAGGGCTAGAGATCCCAAGGAGGAGAATGTCTGGAAACATACTGCATATTGGGAAATGAGTAATAATTTCCCAAGCAGACAGGAAGGTGTGAGAGGGAATATTTCATCAGGGAGTGTTATGACGTTGTCCCAAGGTCCAAAAGAGTATGGCTTATTCATTCATTCACCAGGGGAATGGTGGAAACTTTGAGGTTTTAAGGTACAAAGCAGGCAAAGGCAGTTTTATGTAAGGCTCTGTATGGTCATGTGTTTATCAAACTTTGTAAAAACATGACACATAATAGCATACTTTTTTATATTATGCAAGCAGAAAGACATAAGAAAATTAACATTTCACAAAGTATCACATCAAAGTACTCAGATGTTTTATATCCTACTCTATTCTTTTTAGTTTATTCCATTCTATGCTATCCCACTTAATTACTTGTTCAAAAGCAGCATTCTAACGCTGATACACCAATGACTCATTCTCCAGGTATGAGGAAAACTGCGAGGAAATTCCGCCCTCCAGAAATTGGGGGGTACTGAAACATCTCACGCAGGTTTTATGAGAACTAGAAAGAGCACCGTTTCAGTAGGACAGAGAACGGGTTCGAGCTGTGAGGCCGGGGAGGAGGCGGTGTAGAAAAGAGGTAGAGGATGATCGCCCTGGTCCAGACAGGATATTCAGAGTATATGAACTGGGCATTAGTTTTCTGGATTGGGGGCAGGAAAGATTTAGTAGGAAAGTGGGTAGAATTAGCCAGACTTGCTCACTAATTCTACGTGGGCGTTGGGTGTTATTGAAGGAGGTGGAATGACAAGAAAGATTCAAGAATACTTTCTAGGCTAACAGATTAAATAGCAAGTGTATGTATAGGAGAGATTCGCAAAAATATGCAGGAAAACCACAGTTCTGTTTTATCTATTTCCTAATAAGAGAAGCCTACCATATCCTGTTGTTCTCACTGTGGCTTGGAATTTTCCATGATTCTGTGATTTTTTTAAAAAAAGATCTTATTTATTTATTTATTTATTTATTTATTTATTTATTTGAGAGAGAGAGAGAGAGAGAGCAAGTGAGCAAGAGAGAAAGAGAGAGAGAGAGCCCAAGCAGGGGGAGGGGCAGAGGGAGAGGGAGAGGCAGGCTCCTGGCTGAGCAGGGAGCCTGACGCGGGGCTTGTCCCCAGGACCTTGACATCATGACCTGAGCAGAAGGCACACACTTAACGGACTGAGCCACCCGGGTGCCCCAAATAGAACACATCTGAGGAAGTGTGCTGGCTCTTTAGACCTCAATGGTTGTTTGATCCCAGTGCATTCCAAATCTGACGCTGCCTAAAACAGAATCATTCTGGGAGAAAGATTCAAAGCTGTGTGTTGCTTAACAAGATCCCCGGTGGGTCTTTGCAGCAGTCCTAGGACTGGGCTGTGGCTATTAGTGCTCTTTATTTTCCATATAAGAAAACTGGGTCTCGTGGTGTCTAGTGACTTCTCAAATCCCCACTATTTAGAGGCTTAGCTGGAACTAAAATCCACCCAGCTGAACACCTTTTCTCCACTTCAGTGCTTTCCTTAAAACCTTCACACTTTATTATTCACTGATGACCTTGCCTTATACTTTCAAATTAAGACTACTTCGCGATTTCACCTTCAAATATTTCTGTGCTTTCACATTTTCAACCTTCCTTCAATTCTGTCAGTAAGATGTGCCCTTCTTTATTGCTAAGACTCCTCTCCAACTGGTTTATTGGCTCTCACTGCCCCTTTATTCTTCCGAGATCAATGTGTTGTTCCATTTGCTCGCTAAGATCAATATTTTTCAGATGCTCCACCAGCATGTACTTTTTTGTAAACACATCCTTTGGATAGTTGTATTACCCTCACTTCTTTGTTGTTTAGAAACCACTTTTCCATATTGAGTTAGATACAAAATGAAATAATCTTTAACTTTGGATAAAATAGGTATAATATTCATCTTACCAGCTTTATTTACTTACTTTTAAACGTTCATTCTTCCCAGTGGACTAAACAGCAGTAAATATACCACTACCAGCAATCTAAAAGATTAAGAAGTACTCCTGAAGCTTCTGTTTGTTATAAATCAAGGTGGGTGGGTAAGGGAGCGTATGCTGTATGCAAGGGAGGAGATATATATCTCAATCTGTTTGAAATTTCTATTTATTAAAGTTATATATAAAATAAAGACTAAAATAGAGTAAGGACGTGAGTTATGAATATTCTAATTATGTCAATATAATGCATGCTGTGGTGTCTAGTGAATTTAGTTTATCAACAAAGATCAATAGAACAGTGTGTCTTAGTTAAGATATCTTAATTTTAGCATAGGGAAGGGAGGGTGGTGATCTGGAAAATGAGAGTGATGTGTGTAAAACCTGTCCAGTTCTAATATATTAATTTTGAGAAGTAAACTCCACCAAAGAAAAATTATGGGGACACCTGGGTGGCTCAGTGGTTGAGCATCTGCCTTTGGCCCAGGGTGGGATCCTGGGGTCCCAGATTGAGTCCCACGTCGGGCTCCCTGCATGGAGCCTGCTTCTTCTTCTGCCTGTGTCTCTGCCTCTCTCTGTGTCTCTCATGAATAAATAAATAAAATCTTTAAAAAAGAGAAGAAAGAAAAATTATGGAACTACCTGACTATAAAATCTCTCATTCAAATACTTCTGTCAAAAAAAAAAAATACTTCTGTCAAGTTTTTTATACCTGTGGATAATATTTTAATAGACCAGGTCTTTTCAAGAGTGAGTCCAAAATTTAGTAGTTAGAGTGGAAAGTACCCAGTTTAATTCTGTCTTCTACTATGCCTTATTTGTTAAATGATAAATCATGTTCTACAACCCTGCATCCGAATATTCTTAAAAGATTAAAATTTCTTCATTTGTATGTAGATAAGAGCAAAGGATTTGAAAGAAACAGATACAGGTTGAATATTGACTCTGTCATTTACTGCTGATACAACTGTCATTGGGTTTCTTTGTAAAATTTAAATAAAAATTTGTTTTACGGAGCTATTATTGGACTTATGGATTTTTCTTGAGAAGTAATGAACATTAGAGGCCAAGTAAAATGGCATTGTTTTTAAGTGACTATTTTCCCAAAGTTGGAGTAACATCCCTTTAAATGTCAAAATTTAGACATTTAAAAAACATTTTATTGAAAATTCTTTTTACTTACACTTTAAGTTGCGTAACAGGATAGTAATGTTATTTTTTTAATTAAAAATGGTCTAGGGGCACCTGTGTGGCACAGTCTGTTAAGCATCCAACTCTTGGTTTCCACTCAGGTGCATCTGTGGGCTGTGAGATCGAGCCCTGAGTCCGGCACTGTGCTGAGAAAGGAACCTGTTTAGAGTTCTCTCTCCTTCTCCCTCTGCCCTTCCCCTGGGCATTCACTCCCTTTCTCTCTCAAATAAAATAAATAAATAAATAAATCTTTTAAAAAGGATCTAAAGACGTAGGGTTCCTTAAAGGCGTCTCAGAAACCATGAAGGAAAAGGACAAATGGGTGGTTCCATGGTCGACCTGCTTCAACCCCATAAAATCGCTATGATTATTTATATATCAAGGTTCTTTGTGAGATTTTTCAGAGAATATTAATTTCTGCTGCTCAAAAATGAACAAAAAATGAAATAAATATTAATATATTATTTAACCAAAGACTTGTTTTTGAACTACTTCATACCTACAGCAAGGCTGAAAGACTACTATAATACACTATATACCTTCACCTAGGTTTTCATTAACATTTTGTCACATATGCTTTATATTTCTTTCTATATTTCAGTCTGTCTCTGTCTCTCTCCACTTCTGTCTCTGTCGGTAGCTTGATGATAGATAAAAAGAGAAAGGAGTCTTTTGTTTTTCTGGACCATTATGACAACTCAGCCCCTAAATATTTCAGCATTGCCTCCTAAGAACAATGCCGTTCTTTTACATAACTCTAGGCCCAATACAATTGACCATACCCCAGAAATGTAGCATTGAGAGTATATTATATTACAAAATCTTTATTTAAAATTTCTGTTTTCTTAAAAATATCCATTGAAGTTTTATTGGAAAATTCAGATACTGCATTGTATTTAGTTATCATGTTTCTTTAGTTTATTTTTAACTGAAACCATTCTTAAGTCTTTTTTTGGATTTTATGTTTTTTAAGAATCCAGGCCAGCCGTTTTACAGAATGAGTCTCAAATTAGATGTGTTTAATTGCTTCCTTCTGATTAAATTGAGATTTTTTTTTTAATTATGGCAAAAACACTACACGATGTCAATTTTATCCCACTATCTGTGATGTTAAGTTTAAATACTTGGTTAAGGTGGTATCCACGAACTTTCTCCATTATAAAAACATCTTTCCCAGGGTGTTTAACATGTAATCTGTGAGGTGATACTCTGAGATCCCATGAATATCCCATTCTTCCAGCACAATGTAGCCAATGGCTTTAGCATTTATTTCTTCTGCCATTTCTCCTACATTAATTACTTAACCCACCTTCCATAAAGAGTTTTTCATTCTTACCTCATGGTTTAACTTATTTTTAAAAAATTACATGTGGACTGATGCATTCATTTTAATCCATCATGTTAAAATCTGGTATCATAATTATTTCCATGCTAAAATTCTCCAACATTGAGCCAGGGAAGATTCTTTAAGCCACCTCTGCTTTTTTTTAAGCATTTCCTTACTTGCTGAAGTAAGTCACATACTAAACTTCTGACATAAAAGTGGAATCCAGGCTTATATTTTGCTCTTCTGTTGCCTCCTGGTTTCACTAATTTCTCCAAGGACTTGGTCACTTTATCAGGGGATGGTTTTGAGGAACCAAGATCAGGACTTTGGGTTGTTTGTTGCTACTTGAGTGTCATTGCTTCCAGGCCCTCTCAGTATATATTAAACATATATGTACACATTTGCACTGAATCGTTTCTGTATCTAGCCAGTAAGCTCAGTATGAATACATACTGATATCTTTGACTCTAATCCAATACCATAGGTTTTATTCTAGCCTCTTTTCTCACTTCCCTGCAACTTCCCTCCCTGACAGTAAAAACCTGGCTCCCACCATTCGTTTATGTATTTGTTTAACCCTAGTATACTGGTAAAGTAGTTCAGTTATTAACCCATACCCCATGAGAAACAGATTTGCCAACTAGAATAGTTTGTGTATAATTTCTTTAGTTTTTACACTTACATTTTCCAGTCGCAAGACTGTTTTACAAAATTAATTACAACAGCCCCCTTTTTTTGCCCCAATTACTTATGTGAAGTTGTGCCATACATTTGTAATATTGTTCATTCTTTTGTCAAAGTGCATTCCATTCAGGGATCCCTTGACATCCTGGATGATTCGTTAGGTTGTTTTACCAGGCATCAACTAAAGTTCACTCTTTTGTAATGTACAGTTCATTGGTATGGCGTTCCATACAGATCAGTTCCTTCACTTTATTTTTTTTATTTTTTTTGTTTTTTTATAATAAATTTATTTTTTATTGGTGTTCAATTTGCCAACATACAGAATAACACCCAGTGTTCATCCCATCAAGTGCCCCCCTCAGGGCCCGTCACCCAGTCACCCCCACCCTCCACCCTCCTCCCCTTCCACCACCCCTAGTTCGTTTCCCAGAGTTAGGAGTCTTTATGTTCTGTCTCCCTTTCTGATATTTCCTACCCATTTCTTCTCCCTTCCCTTCTATTCCCTTTCACTATTATTTATATTCCCCAAATGAATGGGACCATACAATGTTTGTCCTTCTCCAATTGACTTACTTCACTCAGCATAATACCCTCCAGTTCCATCCACATCGAAGCAAATGGTGGGTATTTGTCGTTTCTAATGGCTGAGGAATATTCCGTTGTATACATAAACCACATCTTCTTTATCCATTCATCCTTCGATGGACACCGAGGCTCCCTCCACAGTTTGGCTATTGTGGACATGGCTGCTAGAAACATCGGGGTGCAGGTGTCCCGACGTTTCATTGCATCTGAATCTGTGGGGTAAATCCCTAACAGTGCAATTGCTGGGTCGTAGGGCAGGTCTATTTTTAATTCTTTGAGGAACCTCCACACAGTTTTCCAGAGTGGCTGCACCAGTTCACATTCCCACCAACAGTGTAAGAGGGTTCCCTTTTCTCCGCATCCTCTCCAACATTTGTTGTTTCCTGCCTTGTTAATTTTCCCCATTCTCACTGGTGTGAGGTGGTATCTCATTGTGGTTTTGATTTGTATTTCCCTGATGGCAAGTGATGCAGAGCATTTTCTCATGTGCGTGTTGGCCATGACTATGTCTTCCTCTGTGAGATTTCTCTTCATGTCTTTTGCCCATTTCATGATTGGATTGTTTTGTTTCTTTGGTGTTGAGTTTAATAAATTCTTTATAGATCTTGGAAACTAGCCCTTTATCTGATACGTCATTTGCAAATATCTTCTCACATTCTGTAGGTTGTGGCAGGATACAAAATCAATGCCTAGAAGTCAGTGGCATTTCTATACACTAACAATGAGACTGAAGAAAGAGAAATTGAGGAGTCAATCCCATTTACAATTGCACCCAAAAGCATAAGATACGTAGGAATAAACCTAACCAAAGAGGTAAAGGATCTATACCCTAAAAACTATAGAACACTTCTGAAAGAAATTGAGGAAGACACAAAGAGATGGAAAAATATTCCATGCTCATGGATTGGCAGAATTAATATTGCGAAAATGTCAATGTTACCCAGGGCAATTTACACATTTAATGCACTCCCTATCAAAATACCATGGACTTTCTTCAGAGAGTTAGAACAAATTATTTCAAGATTTGTGTGGAATCAGAAAAGACCTCGAATAGCCAGGGGAATTTTAAAAAAGAAAACCATAGCTGGGGCCATTACAAGGCCAGATTTCAGGTTGTACTACAAAACTGTGGTCATCAAGACAGTGTGGTACTGGCACAAAAACAGACACACAGATCAGTGGAACAGAATAGAGAATCCAGAAGTGGACCCTCAAGTTTATGGTCAACTAATATTCAATTAAGGAGGAAAGACTCTCCAGTGGAAGAAAGTCTGTCTCTTCAATAAATGGTGCTGGGAAAATTGGACATCCACATGCAGAAGAATGAAACTAGACCACTCTCTTGCACCATACACAAAATAAACTCAAAATGGATGAAAGATCTAAATGTGAGACAAGATTCCATCAAAATCCTAGAGGAGAACACAGGCAACACCCTTTTTGAACTCGGCCACAGTAACTTCTTGCAAGATACATCCATGAAGGCAAAAGAAACAAAAGCAAAAATGAACTATTGGGACTTCACCAAGATAAGAAGCTTTTGCACAGCAAAGGATACAGTCAACAAAACTAAAAGTTCCTTCACTTTAACGTTCTCCTGTTCATTAGTTTGTTGACAACCACCCTACTCCTC
Organism: Nyctereutes procyonoides; assembly: GCF_905146905.1. Taxonomy (NCBI): domain Eukaryota; kingdom Metazoa; phylum Chordata; class Mammalia; order Carnivora; family Canidae; genus Nyctereutes; species Nyctereutes procyonoides. Next base: position 31,001,077 of record NW_026575160.1, on the reverse strand, counting down.
TAACCTTTGGCAACTACTGGTACTTTCTGTTCTTATAAATTTGCTTATTCTGAAACCTCATATGAATGGAATCATAAAATATGTAGCTTTTTGGTCTAACTTATTTCTCTTAGCAAAATCACTTTTCATACATGTTACATCATGAATTGATGACCCTTTCCTTTTATAGCTGAATACCACTGTATTGTATGGATAGACCACAATTTATTCATTTCCCTGTTCAAACTTGGTTTCTTCCATTTTTCCTCTGTGTTTAGCAATAGGCTTTTGTATGGACATAGTTTACAGTTTACTTGGGTAAACAACTAAGAGGGTTATTCCTGGGTCATATGTTAAGTTTATGTTTAACTTTAGAAAAAAACTGCAAAATTGTCTTCCAAATTGGGAGACAGCAATGGATGATAGTACCTGTTGCTTTCCTATTCATTTTTGTAGATATATTTTATATCATGGCACATTACCAAATTATTTTTTTCTTTGTGTATAGGAGCTAGTATCAAAGTTTTAGGTATATTATCTTATCATCTGTAAATAAACTTAGTGTAGTCTTTTCCCGATTATTATGGCTTTTATTGATTTCTCTTTAATCACAGCAGCTAATATTTCAGAAAAAAGGTCAGTAGCAGTAGAGATGGTCAGAATGTTGCCCTGTCCCTGACCTTAGTGGAATTGTCTCTAATGTTTCTCCATTAAATAATTACGTGTATGTATGTATGTTTAAATATCCAACAATTCTTATTTTGCTAATTATTTTTATCAAAAATTGACAATAGCTTTTATCAAAAATCCTTTCCCATTTAGTCAAGATGCATTATTTTTTTTTAATGTAGACAGTGGATTCAGTTTGTTTTTATTTTCTTTAGGAATTTTCAGGATTTTTCATGAGTATTTATAGTGATTCTTCATTTTCAGAGCACCTGGTTGGCTTAGTTGATTGTCTGACTCTTGGTTTCAGCCCAAGTCCTGATCTCAGGGTCATGGTATTGAGCCTCACTTCCTTGAGGATTCTCTCTCTCCTTCCCCATCTGCCCCTAGCACTCTCTTTCTCTCTTTCAAATAAACAAAAAAATCTTAAAAAAAAAAAGTTTCCCTTCACTTGCTATGATTTGAATTATCTAGTCTTTTTTAAGTTTACTAGAATTTTTCTGTGAAATTATCTGGGTGTGCTGGGTTTTTGTTGTTATTGTTATCTCTGTTTCGCTTTTCTTGTTAGATATTTATTTAATAGCTTTCATGATTTTTATGATCTGTATTTCCTATGTCTCTCAAATTTGTAAAACCTTTTATCATATATGATTAATCAAGAATCTTTATTAATCTATGTAGATTCTAGATCTTCCTATCTTTTCTAGGAAAAGTGGTTCATATGCCATGTCTAAAAGCTGTGGCTATGTCCTTCATTTCCAGTACTTTATTCACTCTTTATTATTTTTGCAGATGTTTGTTTTAACCAACTTAAAGCTCCCTTTAATTTAAGTACTCTGCATTACTATTACTAAGGAGGGAAGCTTCCATCAAAAAGTGCATAAGAGAGTTCATTAAAGGAAATGGCTGCACAATTCTATAACATTTTATCTTTCCATAATAATTAACTCTTTCTGGGCTATACTGCCTATAATTGCATTCCTTATGCTGGATGCTATGAATAGAGGGGTGTTTTGTGTTCATGTTAATGAAAAAGCTACTTGTTGGTCAGGGTTTCATTTGAGTTTTTTTTATTAATTTCATAGCAGCATGACATTCCTGGTGCCCATTAATTAAAACTCAGAACAAATCTATTCTTCAACCATACTAATTCCATTTTAAAGAATTTAACACTAGTTTAATAAATATGTATATCATATTTCTTTTTCTTCTAGAGACTTCCTAAAATTCACTCCAAGTTAGTCTTATTACTATGTCTATATTATTACCATCAGTGAAGAATTCCACCCAGTTCACAGTGTTTGAATTTCTGTGGCCAAGGCTCCCAATCATTTTTCACAACCATGCAATACATAGGAAACTTAAGAGTGAATTTCAGAAAGTAGCATGCTAGACTAGTAAATGGCAGGTTGCTTCACTTTTAGGAATAACTTGGAGGAGTAATCTGGGTTTATCAACAATTAATTAATAAATAATGTGATTTTCTGATTATAAAACAATTCCAGTCTTTCATATAGCTAAAGTCTTGGTACCAGAAGGAATACTAGGAAAATGTTCAGAAATAGAAATGATTTCATACTTAGGCAATTACAGACCTTCTCCTAAAGGATAATGCTACTTTACTCACCTCTTCCATTTTTTTTAAAGATTGTTTTAAAATTTATTTGTTAATTAGAGATACAGAGAGAGGCAGGGGAGGCAAAGACACAGGCAGAGGGAGAAACAGGCTCCATACAGGGAGCCTGACGTGGGACTCGATCCCGGGTCTCCAGAATCAGACCCTGGACTGAAGGCGGCGCTAAACCGCTGAGCCATGGAAGCTGCCCAACCTCTTCCATTTTATAAATTTTGTTCAAAGCACCTAGTTATATTTTAGTATTATTATTTTCAATATGTTGTCAGGAAGCAAAAAGATTTTATGATAATTGTATTCCTACTACTTACTACTTTCCCTCTCCTCTGCCCCAAAATGCAAACACAAATTAGAGTAGCTTAAATAAAATATAAAAACAAAAAATAAATAAAAAATAAAAACAGGACCAAAAAAAAAAAAAAAAGCAAATTAGAGTAACCTAGCTCTAACATCTACCCTCTACTACTGTTAAAATCACTCCCAATACTGAATAGTGGTGGCATACAGAAAGGTACTTCCAGGTTTTGTTTTGTTTTGTTTTATTTTTTTCTCTTTAAGAGTAATTTCATAGCGATATACTACTTGCTGGAAGGATTAAGGAGCAAGGAACATAAGGAATTCCTTATATACACAAGGGTAAGAGGACAAACTATCTCCTTTTGTTTCTCACTTTTTAGGCAAGTGAAAAATAACAGATATGGGAAGAAAATAGGGACAGATTTTAGTCATTTTTGTATGCTTATTAACAAATGGAAAAAAATAAGTCCTTGCTTGAAAAAGCAAGGCCATTATAGCAAATATATTTCTTATGGCTTTTAAGATCCCATAATATCACTTAAATTATTGCTAAAGTCTATGGCTTATAAATGACTGGTTTGTTCTCATTTCTATGGTAGGGAATGGTAAATAGTGAATTAAGACAGAACACTTGGATTTTAGTGCTTCTACCATTTATCCTATTGTCCTTAAGTTACTGTGAACTTTGAAAATGATTTCTTCTTACATATAACCTGTTTGTACTAAATTATGAATTGACAAATTATCACCTTTGAGCCAAATCCAGCCTTCGGCCTATTCTTGTAAATAAAGTTTTATTGGAACACAGTAATACCCATCTGTTTAGGTATTGTCTAACTGCTTTCCTGCTATGATAATAAAATTGAATAGTTGTAATAGATATCTCATAGGCTGCAAAGCCTAAAATATTTACTATCTGGGCTTTTATAGAAAAAATTTGCCAACTGCTGTGCTAAATGATTATACTTTTAGTTCCCTTGTGGAGTAGTTTCCCTTGTTCTGCCTCTATTACCTATTACTTTCTGATTTAAATACTGTTTGTAGAAATACGTTAACAAACAAGGGCCAGACTCAGAAAGACTTCCTGTATTTTCATTCACTGTCACATATGAATATGAATATGGATTTAATTATCTTCTGCTCAGCTTCAAAAGGAGAGTAGTAGTGAATTTATAAGGATAGATAGATAGATAGATAGATAAATGATAGATAATAGACAGATATAGATGATTTCTCCACGTTAGTCTCCCATATGATTTATAAATATTTTCTAATCAACTAAACTATACAGAACAACAATTTGATGAGTTGGAGTTCTTAGGCATTGTCAGACCTTTATTTTTTCAGTAGCTCATCCAAATCCAGTAAGTTACCTCTTCCCATTTTTATCTATTCTGACCCCAAATCGAGCTCATTTTAATTCTATAAGAGCTTACATAATTGTGCCACTGGCTATCCATGGTGAACTGGTCATATGTGGCAACTCACCCTCCCTGAAGCAACCCAAGTAAGATTTACAGGAATAAAACTGTATAGAACAGGAAGGAAAAATAGAATAGGAAAAGGTTAACAGTGGAAGGGAAATGTAAAACATATTTGAAAGACTGAGTGTGGGTGAAAGAATGACTAAGGAGACAGAAGAAGCTACAATCTGGTGACTAAATAGGAGACTAGAGTTTAAAATTGAGAGATATAAAGTGAAAAGTCATAGTGAAACTACTGTTGAAATCTGAGTAAGTCTTTAGCTTAATTAATAGTATTATAGAAATATTCATTTCTTAGTATTGATAAATTGCTATGTAATTAAGATGCTAAGATGAAGGGAAGTTGGGTGAATAATTTTTGTAAGACTTGTATAAGCCTATAATTATTTCAAGCTGAAACATTTAAAAAGGATATATTCCTGATAATAAGCAGTTCAGCATCTTATAGGGAAAGGCAGAAACATTAACAAAATATAACAATGGAAAAGAATACAAGCCACAAATAGTCTCATTCCATTTAGTCACCATGGAAACACAAGATATTATTGATAATCAAAAAAAATTAGTATGAGAAACAGAAGTGTATAGGTATCAGGGAAGTCTTCCTGGAGAAGTTATTTCCACACTCTGTTGTTAAGAATGAATGGGAGATATCTAAGGAAAGAAGAGTTTAAAAATGCCACATAGATGTAATACCAACATGGATCAGAGGCAAACATGGCACATTCAGGGTTATTTAATATGAAGAGAAAATATTTTTTTAGAAGTGGAGTAGAAAGAGATGACATTGGCAGTAAAAATAATCAACAGGAACTTATGCAGTATCCTATATAATTCAGATTTCTAACTTAGAGAAAATAGTGAAAGTTGAGTAAAATTTAACAGAGATTGATATGATCAGTTCTGTGTTTTGACAATGTTATCCTAGAGGCTATGCTGTAGCATGGGTTAGAAGAGATCAACAGTGGAAACCAAAAGACTGTAACTCTATTTCTTTATTCCAGGTGATCAAGGGCATTAGATAAGTGATTTGAAAATATTTCAAGGTTCTAAGCCCTATTAATTAGATAGAAATCAAGATGATTAAGTGTTGTTTGATCAGAGGCTATTGAAACAGAAAAATCTAGAATATACCCAGATGATTTTTCAGGAAATTAGTTGTAGATTAAGTATTGGTCACCAAGACTTAGAAAGAGGTGAGTAGATTTGGTTGGAAGAAAAGACTGTAAGGAGTCATTTCCATTTCTATTTATTATTTTCAGTTGACTATAGGACACAACAGTATTTCAATAGGCTGTTTGAGCTCAACAGAGTCATTCTAAGTGAGCTATAGATTTGTTGAGTCATCGCATACTTGAAGCATAATATTAAATGGGATTAAAAATACTTGCCCAGTGAAAGATTAAAGTGAAGAGAAGAAAAATAAAAATAATACTCTGTGAAACACTTAAGTGAAGTGAAGGAAGAGAAAACTACAAAAGAAATTAAGACGAATCTACCATTGAGTTCTGGAGAAATAAAACAAGATAGTTGTTTCCCAAGAGGTAATAGAAGAGTTTCAAGCAAAAGGGTAGGCTTTAAACTCTCAGATCGTTTGGGTATCAAATAATAAAATGAAAATATCTTGGATTTGGAACTAGAAACTCATTGATGAACTTGAGCAAGCGTTTAGAGGTCAAAGTGAAGTATGTTGAATGGGATCAAGAAATATGGAGGAGATGACACTATTGACTTCTGTATACAAATGATGAAATACATTAAAGGATTCCTTATGATGATGTGAATCACAAGCACATAGATTTAGTAAATATACAAGTATAAAGACTGGAGAAAGGAGACAAAGAAATCACTGTTGGTAGAGAAGGCTCTCGAGGATCTTAGAAGGAATTGAGTCTAAGTATAAATTTTCTAATTTATACTTATATAAATTAAGTATCTAAGTATAAATTTTCTGTTGATCTAGAGACAAGATTCCTTTAATACATGAAAAAGAAGTAATGAAGAGAAAGTCAAATAAATCACAGTAGAAAACTTTCCTGAGCCAAGGAAAAATCTCACACTAAAATAACTTAACCTGTTGGGCAGCTTTAATACAAGAGATAAATATCTATTCTACGCAACCTCAGTGAAGTGTTTAAATTAAAAGGGAAAAACAAAACCAATCCTAGGGTTTGAAAAAGATTAAAGACTTAACCAAAATCATGCAAAAAAAACTTGGAATTAGAATGCTCCACTGCCTGCAACACAGGTAACTAGAAAAGGCCAAGGGACATGTCCAGATTGTAAGAAAAAAAGAACTATAATCTAACAACCTCATCCTTTCACTTGTGAAGGACATGTGAAGGCCAAAATGGACCCTTTATACTTTTCAGAAGAAATTAGTGAATTAAGTTCTCCAATTAAATGCAGGCCCCCCCCTCATTTTACATAAGACTGTTTAAATGTCACTTTTTAAAGAGGATTTTCCTAAACACCCCAACCAACATTGAATCACATCTATCATCTTACCCTTGTATGATTTTTCTTGCATCTCCTGATAATAATTCTATATTTGTCTGTGTTTTTTGCTTCTATTTCCCTAATGCCTACAACATCTAGAATATGAGTGCTCAGTGAATCTGTAAACCAATGACTAAAAATGAACTTTATGCCTTTATTGTCTCTTATAAGCAGAAAGGAATACTCTTTGCTTTAAAAGAAAGAGAACATAAGGAACTTGTGAACATGAGCAAAGTGGTCCAACTTTTTAATTGTTTTGGGCAGTTGAAAAGGTAATTAAGGCACGCCCAGAGGGATTGCTTCAGAGCATTTAATGGGTCATTTACTCATTCATCCAGCCTACATTTACTGGGTTCTTACTGTGCCAACATTATCGCTTCCCTCTAGCCCTCTCAAGGACGTTGCTCTTTGGGTCATTTGAAATTCGTGTCATTGCTCTCTATCTCTTACTCATCACTCCCTTTCTGTTGGATGTTTCTAGCAGTCATACAAACATGCTCCAGGCAATCCCATTCTGAAAAGTGTTTTACCCTTACTTCCACATCCCATTTCAACCTCCACTCAAGTTTTCTGCTACCCTCATAGTCAAGTATGTCCCGCTTATGTTATCACAATTATTCACTAATTTTTAAAAGCAGAAGAAGTTCTTTTTCAAAATTTTACTTATTTATTCATGAGAGACACACACACACAGAGAGAGAGAGAGAGAGAGAGAGAGAGAGGCAGAGACACTGGCAGAGGGAGAAGCAGGCTCCCTGTGGGGAGCCTAATGTGGGACTGGATCCCAGGATCCTGGGATCATGCCCTGGGCTGAAGGCAGATGCTCAGCCACAGAGCCACCCAGGCGTCCCAAGTGGAAGAAGTTTTAAATTAGCAACGAATTCAGTGACTTATGTAACATTCACCTGAGCAACATCTTATCTAGCAATACCAAATATTAGTATTTTGTCATATTGCTTAAGAAATTTTTAACTCAAAAAGAAACAACACATAATTAATAAAATTGAAGTTTCCTTTTTATCGCTCATAGTCATTCCCCTCCTCACTAGAAGCAGCCACTATTATGAAGTTGGTATTTATCTACCCTCTACTGGTTTGTATATATTTAAACCTATAACACTATGTTTTTAATTTATATAAATTTAGAATACTGATGGTATTTTTGTATGACCAGCTTTTTGTATTTAATCATATATATCTGAGATGTTCCTCTGTCAACAGATATAGTTTAAGTTCATTCATTAATTATATTATATTGATCCTTCATGTACATATACAATTTTTACTTATCCATTCTCATGCCAATATATAACTATTTCCACTTTTCATTATATTTAATGTCATTATCTTTATGTATTACTTTCTTTAACCTCAGATCACATCTATCATGAGCTAATAATATTATAATGTCTTAAACATCTTCCTTGGATAATTTTACATAAGTAATTTATTACCATATCCTACCAATGTTATCATGTGAAAGGATTATTATGATAACATGTGCAAAATGTGTGTGTGAAATAAAATAAATGTGTGAAAATAAATTTTGGAAGAAAATAAAAGCATTGAAAGGGTGACTGGAAGAAGAGGAGTTAGGATACTAATGTTAACAGGGGAAGAGTTAAAACTGCAGGAGAAACTATTATAATTCATGCTAAAGGCATGAAGACATGATCAGCAATATCAGATAATTAGATCCAGAATTTTAAAGGTTATTGATCACCTTACCAAGTGTAATTCCAGTGGGGTAGTGGGATAGAAGCCAAATTAAGAAAGATTATTGGGGCACATGAAAAAAATGGGAAGAAATTGCCCTTTCAAAGAGCTTGGCTGGAGACACACACACACACACACACACACACACACACACACACACACACCTGTATTGGAGGAGAAGCCTGGTTTAATAACTTGAAAGTGTTACTGTCTCAAAGAAAAAGAAAAGTTGAAATCACAGGGAGGAGTAGTACACACAGGAAAATTTGTTTGGCCTGTGTGAGAAATTATTTCTTCTTATCAAAGAAAGATGCCTAGAAATTATTTTTGTTTTAATACTAATTTACAATTCTGGAAAAACAAATATGTATAAGTGTGACAAAAATGCCCCCTTCAGTCTACCTCACAATAAGGATAAATGCATAACACAATGAAAGACTATCAGGACTGATGATTTTTTTTTTTTAGTATTACTCAAAAATTTTAGTCACACTATAAAGGAACCAAATGTGGTGAACCTGTAAGAATTTAGCTCATCATTTAAAAATGAAATTAAAAAAATAAAAGCACCGTGTAATGAATAAAGTTGTGGATGATATTTCCATGGTTATAAACATTAAAACTTAAATTTAAAATGAAATATAAATCATAATAAACCTTGAAAATTTTTATATACTACAAATCTCCTAGATTAAGAGCATGAGAAAAATAAAATGAAAATCTAGATCGAATATGAAATATAAAAAAGAAAACATTTCAAGAAATATTGTAAAAACAAAATCCTTGCTCCATATAAGAAAATAATTTTATAACTAGATATATTTATAATACAAATAAATAGATTGAATTTTGTTTATATAGATTATAATATTAGTGAAAACTCAAACTTCTAAAATAACACTTGGGTTAAAGGGAAAATAAAATTAAATAGAGAATACAGAAAGCAATGAGACTAAAACAAGTGTATATTAAAACCTGCGAGATCCAGCTAAAACGTGCCCCATAAGGTAAATACAAATTAAAAATAATAGGCTTAATTTTCCCATTGAAAATAAGGGAAGAGACTCCACATCCCCTCCTTTTTCCTAGACCTTTTACTTTAGATACATGTAATTATAAGGTCTTTATTACTTTGAAAAGTATGTAAATCTTTTTAAAGGCTAAATAAACCTCTTAACCAGCTCTGTAACTCAGGACACCTTTCTCAAGAACCTGGGAACCATCTCTCTGAAATACAATCATCAAAGGAGGAAGAGACCCTCTATCCCAGGGGCCGTGTGAGAATAAGAGCCTAAATTCCTCTGATTCCTTGTTGCAAAACTAACTGCCATTATAAAGATAGGAGGAATTTATTTTTCCTTTAGATGAAACCAATTAGCTAACACAGATGGGTACCTCCAATTACTGGGTGAATTTAGGATGAACTACATGTGACAAATGGTGCTATCAAGTCCTTTTACTTGAGGGATAGTGATTGTTCATCCTGAGAACATAAATGGGATGGCCTGAATCCTTGGCTGTGCATAGATACATATGTACACACACACACACACACACACACATAAACAGAATATATATGCACTGTCTTCAGTGGATTACCTGTAATGCCCATCACATCACTTTGAGGTTTAATGCTTATCCAATAATAAAATTGTTTTCTTTCCTTCTAACTTTATGGAAAGGTTTTCTGAGTTGAGAAGAGATATTATTTTTAATTATACTTCCGCAACACCAATGGAAGATTCATTGCCTAAGTAAGTACTCACATTACAGGAGCTCAAAAGAAAACCAGAATAAATAATTCAAGCATTTTGTTAATATGTTTAACCATGTTTATAAATCAAATGAAACATAATTATATATCTAGTTATTCTGTTTTAATTAAAAAATCATCAACAGTTATTTGGAATTAATTTATTGTAGGTTGTTCTTTCCTTGTCATGCTTCCCAACAATACTAACCATGCTCCTACCATATGACCCGATCATTGCACTACTAAAAATCTCCATTTATCCTAGCAAAATGAAGACTTACATTCACACAAAATCCTGTGGGCAAATGTTTGTAACAACTTCATCTGTGATAAATTCCAAGCTAGAAGCATGTCTTTTCAAAGGGTACGTCATTAAATAGGAACAGACTATTTGTACATGCAACAACTTGGATGGATCTCAGGAAATTATGCTGAGTTTAGAAAAAACTAGTATCAAAAGATTATATAATGTAGCATTCCATTTATACAACAGTTCTGAAATAAAATTCTAGGAATAGAGGGCAGATTAGCAGCTGTCAGCGGTTAGGGAGGTGTGGAGAGACTTGAGGTGGCTGGTGAGGAAGTGCTTGTATCGTGACTGTGTTGGTGGTACATGAACTCAAACATATAAATTTGTACATAGATACCTATGTGCACAAGCACACACACACACACACACACACACACACACACACACAGGAGCACAAGCTCATGTAAAACTTGCAAAATCTGAATAAGTTTAAAACTATGTATCAATAGCAGTTTCCTGGCCAATATATTATACTGTAGTTATGTGAGATGTTACCATTGGGAAAAACTGGCCTAAGGGTACATGAGGATCTCTCGACTATTCATTAAAACCCATGTGAATCTATAATTCTCTCAATTTTTTTCTTTAAAGTAAATTGTGAAATATTTAAAGCCAGAGCAACTCAACAAAGAACATTTCTTTGTTTTCCTTAGTGATAGCATTCTGTATTTCTGTTGCAGAAGGGGATTTTTTTTCTGAGACCTTAAATCATAAATAAACAATGCCTGAAATTATCCCCTTGATCCCATAATACACTGGGACTTCTTTTCATGTATTTGAAGTCACAAAGTTGATAGCACAAGCCCACCCCTGCTGAAAGAAGAAAGCTCTTTTAATAAATAAGTAATGTTTCTCTAATCTAGTAAAAGCTGTACTGCTCACATAATCCTTGTTCAGAATTCAATAAGTGTAAGAGAAAACTACTAAATATTAGCATTTCTGTAAAAATCTCATACATATTTACAAAAATATCATACACACACACACAGAGAGAATTTAGGTGTGATAATATAATACTCCACAAAGCACTGGTAAGTATTCATTTGGTAGTTTGGAAACATTTTGTCACAAGGTCACTTTTTTTTTAAATGTGAAATGTTTATAAAATGTAAATTCTAACTTTCCATGAAGGGATATACTCTGAGTAAGCAATAAGCATTTTTAAAAGTATTGGGTAAATTCCAATGGGCTGCAAATATGAAACCAAACATTATTTTATTTTACTCTATTTTATGTTTTACAGATTAGTTATTTATTTGGGGAGGGGAACAGAGAGAGAGAGCATGCAGAGGGCAGGGGCAGGGGAAGAAGGAGTCTTTAAGCAGAATCCACAATGAGTGCAGAGCTGTAAGCAGGGCTCAGTCTCATCACCGAGAGACTAGGACCTGAGCTGAAACCAAGAGTCGAACACTCAACCAACTGCACCATCCAGATGCCTCAATCTTAAAAAATAAGAAATGGAAGTGTATAAAATATAAATGTTAATATTCAGTGAAGGAACTCATTCTGCATAAAGTCTTGGGGAATTAAAACACAGTGATACAACAAAACATATTAATTGCAATAAGAACATTTATTACCCTCTTGTACCATTGTTTATCAAGTTTGGGTCAGGAAATATCTGAATTATATCTTGAGGAGTGCAAGGCAAGATAAGGATAGGACATCATCACAGAATATAGCAGCTCCCGTAGTAGAATATGAATGATTGATAGGTCATATTTTAAAAGTCTCAATACATGTAAGGAGGGTATAAAAGTAAAAACTTCAAAAATAAAATATAAGGTGACATCAAATTAGAAACGGAAAAAAAATTATGAATGGACAAAAAAAATACCCATAAAAAGTCTAAATTAAAATATAAACCTGCCACGGGAAAAAGTACTTGACGCTATAGTCACTTATTACATAAAAACTTCCTTGCCCCTGGGCCTGATGCCATCAAAATAAACCTTAAAGGAACTTGTATGAGCCACACACACACACACAGACACACACACACACACAAAGTAGCTTTATTGGATTTGACTGCCTTATTCTTTGTGACTGTGGGTGGGATGAGAGTAACATACACAATAAATAAAACATATACAATAAAAAGATCATGAGTGTACTTTCTCAGGAAAACTAGTTTTGCCTCCTAGTTGAAATGGAGTCTGGAAAGAAAAGATGGTGGAATGAGGGTGGTATGAGGAAAAGTTACCCCTCTGAACATCCTGTAGGTGAAAGGGAATTTCTGGATCATATCACTGAAATATTAAATTGTTACATTGAAGCTTTATTTGTTTGAGCATAAATTTGAAAATAAAAACTTATCCTACGACAATACTGCTTTTGTATTATCATTATTATTCTAACAAAACACTAGGTTTAAAGGGATCTCAGATTTGGGCTCCCAGATCTTATGAACTGAGTTAAGGACATTGAAAAAATGCAACCTAGAATTGTGCATAGAAATGTCCTTCCACCATAAAAACAATGCTTTCTAGAATCTGTGGATGTGGCCTAAAGTGGTTTCATGTATATGGTGTATATGTCCCTGCCCTCAAGAAGGATTTATCTGGATATAGTGATAAACTGAATGTGTTAAATTTTTTAAAAAACACACACATATTTATGGGCTTCATGTACTTGTATAGGTGCACTGTCTTGTAGCAGCGGTCCCCAAACTTGAGTAAGCTCTAGAACCACTTAGGGGTATGTTAGAATGATGATTATGGGGTCCACTCAGGAAGTCTAAGTCTAATTTTTCATTTCAAAAAATTTCCTAGATGATGCTAATGTTGCCAATCATTTCAAGAACCATGATTCTAGAGGAACTAGGATGAAGAAAGATATCCTTGAAAAGCAGGGTTAACTGAATATGTTTTGTGCGGTGAAGGTAGTTCTTATCCTGTGATTAATACACATTTGTACTGGGTAAAAATTTTTTTTTCAGACCGGTGATGATAAATTCAATTTAATTATTACTGTTACCTTTTTATCCCTCTTGGCTTTTTTCCTTCGCCTTCTTTTTTCTTCTTCTCTTCTTTTGGCTCAGAATAGTCCCATCAATCACAATCTTCATTGTTCTTTAATAAAAGAAGTGGTGTTTTCATCCTTATAGTTTAAACTGGTAAATTCCTATCTGGTCCAAGAGCAATTTCCCAATAACATTTTCCAGAGGACATACATAACTTGTTTCGAACAACTCTGTCTCTTCTATAAACCAATCAAGCTGTTTCCACTGACTGCAGCAAGCTTCATTATTGAAGCAAAGGAGTTATCAAGTTGGGGTGCTCTAAGGAATTGTCAAACACAGATAAACTCTGCGATGTCAGCAGTGTTTGCTCAATATTTCCAATTGCAAAAGCAATATAAATAGTGAAATGTCAGGGTAAAGATATAATAGGAGGTAGGTACATAGGTCAGATTTTCATTTTTCATTATTCAGTGGAAAATTTTACTCACAGGAACTTTTTGAAAACTCTAATAAACTTACTTTTATTTTTGAAATATGGGAATTACTTGTGTTTGGTTGGTTGTTTTAACCAATTAAGATATATCATGTTTATATAAAACTGTAGCACTTCACGTTTCTTTCCTCCCAGTTATGTTTGGTACTCAATATGGAAAGGGAGAAGGGCAGGGAGATTCATTAAAAAAAAAAATAGCTAAAGTATGACTTTAAAACAACAGGATGTACTTGAAGACGTTTTTTTCCAGCATGCTCATATTAAGCATTAAAGTACATTTACGGCATTTGCACAGGTTGATGTTGATTGCATAAGTTTTCTACACCATTCCCATAAGCATCAGTTTATGAGTGATGAATTAAAATCTTGAAGCTGTGGCTCAAGGCCTTTACTCATGAATAGTGAGAGAAAAGAAAGAAATCCCCCTGGGCCCAAACTAATGTAATAACAGTCCTCTGGACATGGTAAGTTTGAAGTAAATTGGAGGGTTGAGCGGTAGACAGTGAGCAGCCCCCCTTTCCACTGCCTGACCACGCGGCTGAGCGCACACAGGGCCCCTGCTCCAAGGCACCTTTGCAATCAACCTCCCAGGGACAGTCCGGCCCATGGGTCTCACACACCTGGGAAACACACACCACTTCTGTCTTTCCATTTTTCTTTTTCTTCTTTCCCTTTTGCTTTTGAGAAGAGCTATTTGGATAACTTCTTTATTATTCATTTCCTAAGGGCAGAAGGGGAAACTCAGTGAACCTGAGTAATGCAACATTAATTAAGCTGAGACTTTACCAAGAGATATCTAACAACAATTAATGTAGTCAGTCCCCACGCACACAAAATATAGCAAAATATTCAGACTTCAAAAAAAATTTTCCATTAGTAAGGGAACAATTCTCTTACCACAATGCTTTCTATAAAACTCTATTAAAAAGTTTTTTTTAATCCCAATAGCTAAAGAGACTGTGCTTCCAGAGGCAGGAGTAAATTTTAATCGATTCAAAAGATAATAATAGCAATTGTAAACATTTAGTGTTAACCATGTCAGATTGTTCCAGACACTTGACTTGTATCCTTTCTTGGGATCTTTTTATGATATGATAACACAGGTACAATTATTTCCACGTTTTCCAAAAATTGGAGGCACAGAGAAGATAACTAACTTGTCTAAAATTACACAAGTAGGAAGTGGCGGAGCAAGAATTAAACTGAAACACTGAAGTTAGGGCTGTGCTAGCTGCTGTCCTCTACTGCCTCTCTCCTGTCCTGTCATATGGTTAATTTTCTCATTTTGTTTTGTCGGTTTTTACAAAGTGGCATGTTTGTGACTCAATTATGATGATACGTATGTGGGTGAGTATGTCTGTCCTGCTCTTATATAAACATATAGCACTTTGGGTTAAATGGAATGCATTGAAATGTTTAAGATTAAGAAATTCTGAGAGAAATATAAACATAGACACACTTATGGAGGAAAAGGGCTGGTCTTTTAAGGCCTTATGACATCTTTAAAACATAAATAAAAGCCTATATTTAAATAAATCTACTTGCAGTTGTAATGATGCCAAATTATTCTAAGAGACAGAACTAAGCCAAATTGTCCATACTTTATTTAAATAGTTGAAAGTATGTATATCAAGGCTTCCTCTGGAAATGGCTTAAAATTGCCCATTGTATTATAAAAATTATCCATTGAATATTAAAGTTATCCAGTAGATGTTATAATTTTATACAAACAAAAGGTGAATGCACACTTAAAATGTAAACTTTTTAATTTCTTGGAGTTTAGTTGCCTGGTCTCTCTAGAAGCACCGCTCTTATCACAGACCAGCTTTTATGATGAATAAACATTAATCTTCCTCCAAAATGTATTTCTTGGGTTACTATGACTTTTTCCAAAAAAGTGTTTATTCATACCAAATTCTAGGCTTCAGAAATTTGCAATAATAAAAAAAATGTTTGTATTATTAAACAAAAACTTGAACTGTATTTTACTTAATGCCATTTACAACTAAGTGGGCAAGTCTTATAGCATGCAAAAAAATTTAAATCTATAATCCTCATCTATTTCTCCAATACTATATTTTTGTCTCTATTCCTACTTAAGATAAATTTATAGTACCATTGTGAGGCATTACAGAACTATGTATTTAGTGTTATTCAAGATATTATATACTTAATAATATTTGTCAAAATATTATGAAGTATCACAGTTATATTAGGATGCATAATAAATGTAAATATACACAGATATACATATGTGCTTCAAGATGCATATCCGTGTATTTATATGAATATACTTAAGAAAAAATACCGAGTCCTTCACAACATCTTTACCACACCCTTGCACACTTCAGATATTTCTGGGTCATCCTCAGTCATGTCATTATGCATCTTTACACTGAGAAAATTGCAAAAAAAATGTATTTAAAGAATAAGAGAAGACTTAGGTTTGTAAACTTGTAGTAATTTATCACTTATAATTTCCCTATAGCATTTTCACATACATTTGTTTTATGTGCCATTCGTGGAATCTTCTGATTCCAAAATTAAGAATGGCAAAAGAATACAATCTGATCTATCAGTTGACTGCTCAGTAGCCCGGGAGAAATAGAACCTCAGAATCTCCCATTGCCATTATCCTATACATAAATACTATTTCATTGAACTACGTGTGTAATGTCTCTTTAAAATTTCTTTAGGAAATGTAAGACAGGATTTTCAACCTATGCCCTAAATTTTTAAGGCTGGACTTCTTAACTGATTGAGACTGACTAGTTTGCTTATATTTCATTCAGCCCAAGATCTTTGTATAAACCAGTTGCCTGAAATGAGCAGTCTTCTATTATAATATTCCTTGTATGTTGTCTCCTCTCTAACCACTTTTCTTATCAAAAAGGTATATGTTGAAGCTTCTCAAATATCCATTTAAATGTTTACTACATGTATTCTATTTGTGTCAAGTGTGATATGAAAGAAAAAGCTGTTCTTTGTGTCTAATTTATACACACATGAGTTCTTTTTCTCCTACTAAAATTTGGAAAGGTTACTTATAAAAACATTATAAGTATTCACAATGTTATTTCCAGAACAGTTGTTTCTGCATGTGGAAGATAACTTTGACATTTACTTACTTGTGATTTGCCCCTAGAGATAGACTTAGAGGAAAATGATAGAAATATTGATTGTCAGTGTGTAGAAAAGCATTAATCTTTATAAATGACATAAGGCTGAACTCATATATTTCTACAAAAAGATAATTTTTGGGATGAATCCAATATATTCCTTTGGGAAATGAAACTTTCTAACTTACAAACAAATAAATTATAAAGTCACTAGGCTGACATGAAGTGGCAATTGAAATACAGCTAGCTCTGTTACTTGAACCTTTACAACATTTTTTGCCTGAGGCCCATTATGCAAACCAATCTATTAGGATATATTTAAAAGGAAAAGAACGCAGTGCTTTATTTCTAGGTTAAGCATGGAGTTCAACATAGACTTGAACATGTCTTGATTCCCATCCCACCCACTTCACCTCAGAATATTAGATATAAATTTACCTATAGAGAGCATTAAAGAGATGTGCTTTCTCTAAGGTCCCATTATACACATAAAAAGTGAAAAACTGGCTCTTCCCCTCTCTCCGTCTTAATTGAAGGAAATCACCAGAACTTCATGATCCCTGAAGTCTAGATTTCTTATACACAGGAATAGTCCACAGCATGTTGCCTGTTTCTATGTAAAAGGATGAGTCTGACAAGTGGGGTACCTGTCTGTGAAGATCCTGGGTAATATTATGTTGGATGTGCCAAAATAAAAATACGAATGTGTCTTAGAATGACACTAAAGATGGCCTCAGCCAAAAACTGGGAAGGCAGTGACATTTCTGAAAACTGGTAGAAAGAAAGTTTCTACAACAATCATGGCGATCTAAGCCTGCTTGAGAGGGACTCCTTGGAGAGGCAGAACTATATGGGATGGTCAGTCATGTGGGCACCCAAGAAAACCAAGCAGTGGATACTCTGGCTGTGGGTGACTGCGAGGAAGTCTCATGCCGAGCGTGCCATGGAGGGATTGAGTTACTAGGAAATTAACTCACCCTGGCACTGCCTTAGTTCTTTCTCCAACTATACTCTACAGGCTAGAGAAGATAGCCACCTTGAAAGGACATGAGCTGGGGAGTAGGAAAAGGTGGGAGGAAAAAAAGAGAAATTGTCTGCCTCCATTCTATCCAAAATTCTTCACTATCACTGAATGTCTTGGTCACCACTTTTATAGCTATAACTAAATTCAGCACAAAATCTAAGGGGCTTTTGAAAGGCTTATAAAAAAAAGACATTTCAAGTCAAGTACAATGTAATTTTACTATGATATTTTTATATAAGAAGTAGATATAGATAAACTGTGTTCAAATTATGAAAGGGAAGGCTAATTGTATTGTATCTTTAGGTTATACAGCAGAGCCCAGCATATCCTTTGATACCAGTATATAACTTGATTAGAACTACCGTGAGTAATCTCAATCAGTGGCAAGGTCAATACTCTTAAAACTTAGTGCATTGAAAGTTCAGCTTCTGTCTGGGCTATGTGTGTCTAGAAGGAGCAACAGTTGGATAAAGTATAATGAGAAATATCTGGATAAAGTACAAACTCATAATTTTCCATGGACTCATTAAAGAGCTGAGGTCCCTGGGTAACGAAGTACCTTGAAACTCAAGGAGAAACAAACTCCTTAAAAAAAGAGATATCTAAGATGTCTCTATGGATACAGAGAGACTAGAAACCATACAAGTAGATTAGAAAAAAACAAAAAAAAAAAAAACCTGAAATTTTGAGTAACTGATAAAGGACAAGTGGGACATAACTGGCAGTTTAAAACCCCTGAGAAACTCAGACCAAAAAGGATTTTATACTCACTTGCAAGTTCTTTTCTACTGACCTCTACATGTTACCCTCAGGAAATATGGGAGGCAGGGTGGATGATCAGAGGAGGTCCCCTATGGGTAAGCAAGGATGCAAAGAGGCAGTGAACTGTCACTGTGGGAAAGGCACAAAACTCCCCCCCACCCACTACCTGAATCCTTCTCTTATACAGAGAAAACACTCTAATATTTGGAAGGATGGGAAGGAAACATTGTCACATTTCTGAATCAATGAAATGTGCATTATTACTAGTAAAATGGTTAGGAAAGAAAACCTCCCTTTGGGGAGAAGCAGGCAAGGAGCCCCTACCAACATGGTCATAGGTCTAGCCCTGGGGAGAGGCAGAAAACTGTCTGACACAGGACCCACCAGAGCTGTGGAGTGGACTTTGGTTGCAACAAGAAAGAGGATTGGAAGATGAAGGAGACTCACTCCACACTCCAATTACAAGGCCTGTCTGATACTCAAATGGCCCAGGAAATTACCTGCCCCTCACCACCAGCCTCAGCAAGCGTCAGGTGAGAAGGAATAGCATTCCACCACTCAAGGGAAAGCAAGTGGGTGGAGAGAGAGCGTTCCTTTTCTACAGGAAGGCTGTAATGGTTCATAGCTTGTAATGGAACATTAGCACAGAAAAAAATTGGTTGATCTTAGACTCTCTATTAATAATCACAATGCAGGGGCACCTGGGTGGCTCAGTGGATGAGCGTCTGCCTTTGGCCCAGGACGTGATCTTGGAGTCCCGGGATCAGGTCTTGCATCCGGCTCCCCGCAGGGAGCCTGCTTCTCCCTCTGCCTGTGTCTCTGCCTCTCTCTCTCTCTGTGTCTCTCATGAATAAACAAATAAAATCTTTTTAAAAAAATAATAATCACAAGGCACTGGTAGATCATGCTGGAAGAATTTTATGCCTTTGGTACACCAAAGGAACCATGACCAAAAACAAAGCTCAAACTCACTTCTATCCTGAAGAGAGTGACTCAACTACCACAACTCATAGCCAGACAGAGAAAAAGTCATACTTATTTCAAAAAACAAATTTTAATTACCTTATTCTTTACTATTTACACTGAATGACTGACAATCAATAAAAAGTTATGAAGAAGATGAATCTGAAAAATATCCAACTTGGTCAAAGAACAAAAAATCAGCAGGCTAAAAAGGAGATAATCCCAGTGTTACAACTATCACCCAGGGGTTTTAAACAAATGATGGTTTTTATGTTAAATGATCTAAAGGAAATAATAGACAAATGCATAAACATTATGGAATTTCAGCAATGAGATGGAATCCCTAAGAAGCTAAGAAAATGATTAACTTGAAGTAGATCAGAAGAAATATCCAAACTGAAACACACAGGGAGAATTTGGGAAATCTGGAAGAAAAATAGAACATCCAAGAGTTACAGAATAAATAGTACCAAGCTGTCTAAAAACATTTAACTGGAGTCCCAGAAGAACAGAGGAAAAAACAAAACAAAACAAAACAAAACAAAAAAAAACAGGGTAAAATAGTATGGAGAAAAATAAAAAATTAAAGGCTCAAATCTTGAAAAAATAGTGAAAGATATTAAACCATAGATCCAAAAAGCCTAAAGATAAATACTAAGTGCATACACATACTTGTACAGACATTTCATCTTGCCAAATTGCTGAAACCAAAAATATGAAAATCTTGAAAGCAGCCAGAGAGGGGGGAGAAGACACAATACATACAGAATGACCAAAGATAAGAATTTTAGTAGAATTCTTCTCAGGAACTATGAAATCACAAGTCAATGGAATGAGTTCTTTAACATACTCAACCTAAAACAAAACAAAAAACCCTGTCAACCCAGAATTCTCTAACCAGTGAAAATATCTTTACAAAATGAAGGTGACATAAAGACTTTTTCTGACAAAGGCTGAGAAAATTCATGGCCAGCACAGACACAATATGAGAAATGTTAAAGGAAGTTCTTCAGGCAGAAAGAATATACATTGAGACAGAAACCTGAATCTTCACAAAGAAATTTTGAGCTCTGGAAACAAAAATGAAATACAAATAATAAGCTATTTTAAAGATTTTATTTGTTCATTTTTCTACTCTGTTTTAGTCTATTAATTTATGGAAAGTTTTATCTCTTAAAGTTTGACATTTTGAGTTTATTTGCCTTAAAACAATGGTTTTCTGAGGTTTTTGTTTGCTTGTTTTTATAGAGGAGAACATTAGTATCTTGATTATACTGTGTAGAATTGGTCAAGTGAAAAAAATGGGGGCACCTTTTTGAGTGTCCCTTTGTTTCAGCTCAGGTGGTGATCTCGGGGTCCTGAGATCAAGCCCCCATGTTGGGCTCTGTGTTTAGCATGGAGTCTGCTTAAGATTCTTTCTCCCTTCCCGTCTGCCCCTCCCCTGCACACATGCTGTCTCTCTCTCTCTCTCTCTCAAATAAATAAATTTTTTTAATTCCATAAGTGGATCTAAACGACTCAATATTTCCATCTGAACTTTAGTAACTGCAAATATTATTTTAGGAAAAAGTCCGATAGCAAAGAATTAATGATTATACATGTAAAAATTACATTCATTTAAGAATAATGACAAAAATTAAGTACAAGATAATATATTTTAAATTTTGGTATCGTTAAAGTTAAAAGATTTGCTTATTAGTAACACCCAGAAGCATAAAGCAATTTTTTACAGATGGGTGAACAATATCTGTCAACAGTAGCATAACCTTGCCATTATTTGAAATACAGCCAATAAAAATAGACTCTTTTTGTGTCTATCAGTTTATTCCTGTTCCCTTACTAAATGACTTTTTAGCACTTGTAATTTTGCATTAAATATGGCCATGGGGAATAAACCATTGATGAACTTCCATACATATCTCATTAAGAATTCATAGAAGATTTTATTTGCCAAATAAAAAGCAAAATGCCATTTTCTAGAATTAAAAATCACAGTAATAAAATGAAATTTCTTCAATCACAATCATTAGTATGTATATTGACACTAAATACTTAGCACGTTACTTATTCTTCTACATACTTAAACAAAATATTGGAGAAACCTAAGAAATGAGGGCCTAAGGAGTTTTTTCATTGCATTATGCTTGTGAATATATAGCCAAACATAGCATATAAACTTTTTGCTCATTTTATGACTATCTATAAATGGAAAGTATTTCTGTACACTGCTCAGTGCTCATGAGGATAGGTCCTCTCACCTGTTTCACGCATTCCCCCATCCACTTCCCCTCTGGTTGTCATCAGGTCATTCTTTATAGTTAAGAGTCTGTCTCTTTTTTTTTTCTTTGTTCGTTTTTGATTCATAAATTCCACATATGAATGAAATCCTATAGTATTTGTCTTTCTCTGACTGGCTTATCTCACTTAGCATTATATTCTCCAGATCCATCCATGTTGTTGCCAGTGGCAGGATTTCATTTCTTTTCATGGTTAAGTAACATTTCTGTGTGTGTGTGTGTGTGTGTGTACATGTGTGTGTACCAGTTCTTCTTTATCCATCAACTATGGATGGACACTTGGGGTACTTGCATAATTTGGCTATTGTAAATAATGCTGCAATAAACATGGGGTGCATGTGGGAAAAAAGGTCACAAGGAACCAGGTAGGGGTGATCATTATGTTCATTATCCTGATTGTGATGATTGTGATGATGAGTTCATTCCTATGCATGTATGTGTGTATACAAATACACATGCATACAAGTATAGCCGTACATGTATGTGTCTGTACACACTTGTGAACATACATGCATGTATTTCTGTTCAGTAGACTATGTATATACAAATGTGTGTCTCTACATGAATGTGTGATAATATTGTTCACATATATGCAAAACTCACTGAATTGTGCACTTATTTTAAATATATGCATCGAATTAAAATGTCAATTATACCTCAACAAAGCAGGGTTTGTTTTAATTTGAAACAAACAAATAAATAAAAAGGAGCATAAGTGATACATAAATAGTAGTATTTCAATGTCCCAATATATGGAATGAAAGATGCCTAATAGTTGTATCTTCTCTGTTAGTAATTATCTATTCACTCCAGTCTCAAATACTAATGGAACAATGTATCAGAAGTGTGCTATCTAAAACTGTGTTCTTTTCCCTTTCTCACCTGCTATCTCCT
Organism: Nyctereutes procyonoides; assembly: GCF_905146905.1. NCBI lineage: Eukaryota > Metazoa > Chordata > Mammalia > Carnivora > Canidae > Nyctereutes > Nyctereutes procyonoides. Next base: position 30,978,226 of record NW_026575160.1, on the reverse strand, counting down.
AAAGCTTGGTTTAGACTCAAGTGCCTCAAAGGCCAGATTCTATCACCTGAAGTAACCTCTCAGGGAGTGACTTGGCTGCTTTATGACCATGCCTGTAGGCGCAGGACATTTGACAAAACTGGGAGCCCTGGTGCCTCTGAGTTGGCTCGCACAGACCCTCTAAGCATCTTCCTCTTCCAAGGCTTGCTGTCTCCTCAGAATCCTATCACTTGGATTGCCTGGTTCACTCAGCTGACCTTACGGTCACCCACATTGAGTTTAGACTTTTACAGAGGACTGAAAAAGGTGTGTCAACTCTTATTTTCTCTGAGGCTAATACATACTAATAAACTAGAAAAAGCTTGTATTGGAGCAAAGGTTATGCAGTAAAAAAAAAAACAACAACATAATTTATCATCTCAGTGTTACATTCTGCTCTGTATGAATATTAGATACATAATTTATAATCAGGGAAGCCAAAAACATTTAGGCTGGGCCCTGAAAAGTAATATCTGAATAGGACTAGTAGAGGAATGGTGGTCTGTGCATCAGGAATCTTAAAAAACAAACAAACCAAACAAGGGCAGTTGAAATAATGACTCTATACTTGCTTCCATTCTCCTGTAAGGGAGATAATGCTGAGAAAAAAACTGGTATGGTGAGGTTGAATCATCCATTGCCCTTAAAGTAGAGATTATCCTTGATGCAAAAAGTAAGAGAAAACATAATGACTTTCCCCCTCTGACAAAAGGGAAATTTTAGGATGATTTGAAAAAAAAATAAAACATCCATGTAGAAATAATCTATGAAGTGGGCGATGGATGCAAGAAGATTGATTATGCATCTTATTTCATCTTTATTTTGTATGAGAATATTGGTCTTAAAGTATTATATGCTGCACTCACATTGCTTTATAAAGACAGGTGTGTATTATTACTTGTTGCACCATTGAAGCTCTCCATATTTAATTCCCTATGTTATTGAATAAATCACCTATCCTATAAGTAGTAGTGTTTCTTTTATAACTCAAACTAACAATGCTCCCCAAATTTATTAATCATAAAATCAGTTTACTGTTTAATAAGTGAAAAATGTATTCATTCCTTCTTGTATACAACCTTCTCATTATTTTGTTTGGCTGCAAGCCAAACCCCGCCTGTGATTAGTTTCCCCAGATCCAAACCCATCCTCTGCTCTGTGATGCCATGGCTGGGACTCTGCAAACCACACTTCTGCTTGCCGGCTGGCTCTCTCTCAGATCCTGCCAAGGAGGGGTGTTCAGAGGGGGAGAGACAAAAAGACGGACAGAAGAAAAAAAAAAGATACACACTCCTTCCTGTTCCCCTTCAAATCCTGTCCCTTTCCTGTTATGTCAATAATGCACCTTCACTCTGGAAGCTGCAGATAGTTTTCCACTACTCGTGGAATAAGACTCATGACGCCACCTCAGAAGGGCCAGCATCCTTTCCTCAGAAGTGGGATGTCAGCCCTGAAGGACCCCCCCCTTCAGGCTTCTAAGTTGTCATTTCAAGCCCTGTCCCCCTGTTGCTGACCTCTAGGGTGGCTAGCTGCTTCTTGCAGTTGCTAACCCTCCATGACCACAGTAGTGTTCCCTATTGCTCTTTTCACTTTTCAACCTCTAATGAACAATTCTCTCTGTTAAAATGACTTATATGATGCTCACCTCGCTGGCCGTTTGGGTGATTAGTACCAGGAGTGGGAATTCCAAAGGGAGACCCTCAAAGATGGGAATTTGGAATCCGTTTGGTCTTGTCTTTAGTTGGGGAACATAGTACTGAACCCCTCACAAATGGGAAGCGGGATGCGACTAATCCACATCATGTAGTGACATCATGATTAATCACATTATCACCTGTCCTGGATGGTGAGGATGCAAGTTCCATGGGGGACTAAGTGACTGCTTCACACTCAACTTTCCTGCAGGCACGATGACCCCCAGGACTGCACTTGAACACTTTATGGAAGGAAAAAAAGAAAAAAAAAAAAACAACAAGCTCAGCTCTTTAGATTCTCAGCTCAAGTTAGAGTCAGATAACTGTGGAAATTCTATGACAGTCCTAAAATAAGCCCTTATTCTTTGTAGCCACAGGCCTGGTCTTAATTAAAATCAGACACAAATTTTAATTGAGTGGGTTGCAAAATTATAACAGAAGTTAAATTTGCAGCCTCATCAATTCTCTCTTGTAAAGGTTAGGACAAAGTTGGAAGAGAGTTGGATCCTCATAACTGAACAGGGTTCATTGGCTTGGATACAGATAAAGCTCAGAATCTTCAAGCTTGCGCCTCCTTTGCCAGTGGAAGGGGAGACAGCCTCTCCTTGCTTGAAGGCCCTGCAATAACCTCACCTGTCATTTTGCAAATAGATGCTTATTCTCAAGAAACCCTTATTGCCATCTGTCTAAAACTCGAGTAATAACACAGCACGATTCAGGAAGGAAGTACAAAGCCTGACCTGGGAAGACATCGCCTCCACACCAAAAACACTGTAAGAGTCTGGTGCCTTTATATTAGCAGAAATCTGGGCGTGTGACTTAGAATTAGATCTATTGCTAAGGAGGTTAACTAAGCCCAAATCTAAAATCTGTAATTTATAATAAACTCTATAAATGGCATATACCTCTGATAGTCTATGCCAATAAATGGTATCAGTGACACGGAAGTCCTCTCGGACTTTCTCTCATTGAATTCTCTCTAATCTTCAGTGAGACTGTCAACTGTTATTCCCATTTTATAAAGAAACTGACACCTAAAGCTTAACTTATTGTCAAAGGTCAAGTGGCTAGTTAGTAACATAGTGTGCGTTCAGACTTATGTCTATTTGACACAGACCGTTTATGTTCCTCCCTCAGCCCTATCCTGAAATAAAACTCCATGATTAACACCTATTTCTCTCATTGGTAAAGATTTAGTGCAAGTTGTCACAACAATAACTGGCTGATTAAATTTAGAATACTGGGCGGGGGCGGAAGTACTGTACCTGACTAACCTTTGGTGAGTAGCATTTATACTTAAAATATATATATTTTTTTCTATTTGATTTAAGGAAAGGCTTCATTTTCTTTTGTGAGAAATCAAGATAAGTTAATAATCTTGCCTGAGCCCAGAATTCCTTGTTCTTATATTTAAGATACATGGTTTGCAGACTCTGTTTAAGGCAGATAAGACAAAGTCAATGTTTACCAGTTTTTTGTTTCCTTATAAACAGTGCCGCATTATCTTTTATAGTTTTGTTTTGTTTTTTCATTCACATTCAGTGCTTTTGTCCTACCCCATTTCATGGTATGGTGAATTCTTCCCCAGATGCCATGTTGGATTGAGTAGGTGACACCCCCTGAAGACTTCATCTGTGGCTATTTCGAATGTCTTGCTGGGTATTAGGTAGAGCTGAACAGACTCCACAATGAAGAGGCACATGTAATGTATCACCAGGTCACTACACAGAGAAATATTGCTCCTATTTCCTCTCTTCCTCTACAGCTACTCAGTATTTCAAAGGCAAGAAAGCAGCAGAAAATCCGGATTGATTATGCACTCTGGAGTCTGGGAGACATGGGTTCAATCCCACTCAGGTCACATGCAGCTGTAGGGATTGAGGCCCATCACTGAAACCCCCAGAGCTTCAATTTCCTCATCTGTGCAAAAAAGAACAACCTGCCTGCCCCTACAGTTACTGTGAAGACTTGATGTGATTCAAGCAAATCCTGTAGTGAACATGGCACCTGGGAGATGTATGTACCCAGTACTATTAACAGGAACTCCCTCTGGAACCAAATCTACTACATAGTAGCAAAACTACAGTGTGTGGGTGTGTGTGTACGAGAGGGGAGGGGAGAGAGAGAGAGAGAGAATCCAAGCGAAGGAAAGGGTAAAGGAAGGAAAGAGAAGAAAACTTGCATATATAGATAAGACATCTTGGGATTAAAGCATTAACATGTTTTCTATTGAAGCAAAATATTTCACTCTGGTTACACGAAGCTATGGTATCAAGTCTGATGACACAGGAGAAAAATAAGGTATAAATTTAAGGCAAATGTTGCATAATTGTGTTTCAAAACTCTTGGTACAAGTGAGGGAAATCGAAAGTTAATTAACTTATTTTCAAGTTCCTTCTGCCCATATAATTAGAACTAAATAAAACTTCCAAGTCTTAAGAAATACATAGATTTTCAGCATTTTGTTCACTGAAAGTTAGGGGTCAATTCAGAAATATTATCTAATTAAATATTTCCTGAAAAGATTGCTGTCCTGTGTTTAAGGGAAGGCGCAGCCAACCCAAATAGCAGAGGTTTGCCCAACAGATACCATATGAATTCGTTTTTATCAGAAACATTTGAGGTTGTTTATTTTTAAAGCATAAAATGCAACTCCGTCATCTCTTCACACATTTGCAGAGCTTTCTGGTTAAATTAAGGAACTCAGTATGACGACGAGGGTGCCGAGGGAGGCTAGTAGTCCTGGCACAGACGCATTGGCCCCTTTCCTGGGGGACTTCTCAGAGCGATGCCTCCTGCCTCCCACGGGCTTGTTGTGCAGTCGGCCACCAGGCAGCTGGTACAGCAGATGGGCTCCGGCCGCACAAGCACAGTCACCGGCAGGTGTAGCCAGTACTTGTCCTACTCCTGCATGAGTTTCATTGTGTGTTCTCCTTCCAGACCACCCGTTCTAGGATGTATTTATGGATCCCCAGGTATAGGCAAGGCTGTGACTATCACCAAATGGAATAGAGACATAAATCCTTACCTCAAGAGCTCTGCTCAATTCTACACCCAGATCTTGTTTCTGAAGCATCCCCAATCGGGTTGACTTCTGTCCTGGCACAGATCGGCTGACTTTACTCATCCTACGTTCCCTTTGATGCTGTGTTCTTTCTTCATGCTCTATGCCCTTCATGTGTTTGTGCTCTAATTTTGCAGCTATCCTAATCTCCATGCTTTGCTACAAGTTCTGAACGTTACTTCTCTCCCCCCCACCCCGGGGTTGCTGTGGAATGGCACCAGGGAGAGAGATTTCTCAATCATTCCAAAAAAAAATGGAAGAGCCTTTTCAATACATGCATACCCAAAAGTTCACCCTAAGAGGATCTGATTTGGTCGGCCCGGGTGGTGTCGTGGCCTTCGTTTTCCATTCAGTTTTGTTCACACAACTGATGCTGAAAATGGCCAGCAGGGTATTAGAATATATCCTTTCCACGAATGCTAAAAATCAGATTTCCTCGTGGGGTTCTGGTAGTGGAACTGAAGGGTCAGAGGTGAGGCAGAGGAGAGGGTGCCATGCGCAGGGGAGAGCAACACAAAACAGTTTTGGTGATTTAGCCAGAAAGTCCAATTGACCGAGGCGTGCTGGGCATGTGCAATATACTGAAACTATGACTGACAAACAAAACGTCCGTAGAGGCCAACAGTTAGTGATGCGTGGTCGTGTTCTCTCTGTGCTCCAATGACAGGATCGTGGGGTTGCTGTAGGGCCCCCCGCCCAGGGTGGCTGAGGCTCTGCCTTTGTGGGACCTGCATAGCCCTTCAACATTTTTCTCCTCTCAGTCACACTCTCCCCCACTTCCCTTCACAGCAGCTGGGGCCTAGTAAACACCTTTTAACAGCTGCTGGGACACATGCAGCCAACGGGAGTATAATGTGCGGACCAGAAAAATGAAAACGTGGAACTTCCATTTTATAATGTGAAACTCCAAGTTTCTTTCAAGCACTAGGCTTGCTAGGGGAGAACCAGTTGGGATGAGAAGGAATTGTGTTTACAAGAGCTAAGAAGACATCAAGGTTACAATAATCCATAAACACTTGAACTAAAAAAATTGTGTAAGCTAAGTTTCTGGGGCAAAAAAAAGACAAATTGTAGTCTTGGTGGACTCCTCTTTTTCTACATCAGTCCCATTGAAGCCAGCGTGTATTCTTTTGTCATGCGAGAGAAGAGCCCTGGTCTAAGGTGGAGTATTCCCAGGATACCCGCATCTACATCCTTTATGATGAAGAGGCACTCCTCCGATCCCATTCCCTTCCGCTTTCTCTGGGACTCCCTTCCATCAATGTGATCTTTTCTCCTTTCTCTGGACGTTGAGTCCATCTCTTCATTTCTTAGTATGTTCAAGGCTTTCCAGGAAAATTAAATTCTCACACACACACTCATTCAAACACAACAAATAAGGTGATTTGGTTTTTTACTATTTTCCCCTTTCCAATCCTGACAGTCCTTCAAAGCATGCATTGAAATAAACCAAACTGAAAACACTAGATTTCCAAGACATATATCAAGATTCTCAAGTATGAAATAGCATATTCGAAGGCATAAACAAGATTTTTAGTAAAATTCAAGTCCTCTTGGTACAATTTTTTTTAAAAAAAACAATGTTTCTAAACATTTTAATTATTCTAACTTGCTCTTCATCTCCTCAGTTTTCTATTTTATGCTAGTGATTCATCTATTATTGGTACTATAACATACATGCACATTTTATATGTCTTATCTATTCACAGAAGCACAGAATTGAAATGTGTGGGCACCACTGGCTTACAGGACATCAATTTTGTAGGAAACCTTCCTACAAACTTTGAATGCATATAAAAGTCCCTATTAAAGTCTAAGATATAAAGCTACTTATCTTTATTTCCAGTCTAAAGTCACCATACACACTGGAAATTAACTACAAGCATAATATTTACCCTAAAAACTGCACTAAACAGTTTCTTGATATAGAAGTCAATAACTATACAAACATTACCATTAGGGATGAAGGATACACAGGGAATCCATCTTTGTTATTTCTTACAAATGTTTATGAATCTACAACTATCTCAGAGTAAGTTAAAAAAATTAATGATTTGAAAGTTATTGGTTTGAATCTTTTTAAACTTTTTATTCTCATAGACAATATTAATAATGCTATTGGTAATGTTTAAGAGTTGCAAGATAATATTAACCTTTATCGTAGTTCCTTATGAACAATTTTAGATAACATCTTTTGAGGCTCTGAATTTGTTTTAATAAATGAACATATATCACAATAAAACCATAAACTAATGGTGGAAACTATCCTAAAATTTGAGAATACAGAGTAAGAATTTAAAAATCTTTCTCCCCAAGCCTAATCCATAATTCCAAACCTCTTCTCGGAAATAACCATTGCTATCCATTTATTTGCTTTATTCAGTTAGCATATTTTAAATATATTACCAGGTCAGAACAAAAAATACAAATCTGTATTTTTAAATATTTTTTAACGATTTATTTATTTATTTATTTGTGATAGACATAGAGAGAGAGAGGCAGAGACACAGGCAGAGAGAGAAGCAGGCTCCATGCAGGGAGCCTGATGGGGGACTCGATCCCGGTACTCCAGGATCGTGCCTTGGGCCAAAGGCAGGTGCCAAACCGCTGAGCCACCCGAAATCTGTATTTTTAATAGTTATATAATATGCAACAGCTGCTTCAGTTGAACGTGCCATAAGTTACTGAACTGATTATTAATGGAATTGGATTAATATAAAATATTTTATCACAATGAGGGGGAGGGGCAAGACGGCGGAAGAGCAGGGTCCCCAAATCGCCTGTCCCCACCAAATTACCTAGATAACCTTCAAACCATCCTGAAAATTTACGAATTCGGCCTGAGATGTAAAGAGAGACCAGCTGGAACGCTACAGTGAGAAGAGTTCGCGCTTCTATCAAGGTAGGAAGACGGGGAAAGAGAAATAAAGGAACAAAAGGCCTCCGAGGGGGAGGGGCCCGCGAGGAGCCGGGCTGAGGCCGGGGCGAGTGTCCCCAGGACAGGAGAGCCCCGTCCCCGTCCCGGAGGAGCAGGAGCTGCACCAACCTTCCCGGGCGGGCGGAAAGGGGCTCGCAGGGAGTTGGAGCAGGACCCGGGAGGGCGGGGATGCCCTCGGGCTCCCGGGGACACTCACAGACACCTGCGCCCTGGGAGAGTGCGCCGAGCTCCCTAAGGGCTGCAGCGCGCACGGCGGGACCCGGAGCAGCTCGGAGGGGCTCGGGAGCGGCTCCGCGGAGGGGGCTGCGGGGCGGGAGCGCGAATCCCACAGCGCAGGCCCCGGAGCACAGGGCGCCGGGACACAGCCCAGGATCCGGCCTCCCCCGGGACAGGCAGAGGCCGGGAGGGCCCAGGACAGCGAGGACGCTCCTGCCCCGAGCTGAGCAGATCAGCGGCCCCGCCCCGGAGCCTCCAGGCCCTGCGGACGGAGAGCCGAGAGCCCCGAGCCCCGTAGTTCCTGCGGAGGCTGAATCCAGGCTTCCAGAGTTGCCATAGCAACTGCGGCTGCTCCTCCTGAGACCTCACGGGGTAAACAACCCCCGCTGAGCCCTGCAGCAGGCAGGGGCAGAGCAGCTCCCCCAAGTGCTAACACCTGAGAATCAGCCCAACAGGCCCCTCCCCCAGAAGACCAGCTGGACGGACCAGTGATACTCCCCCGTGTTCCAATACAACTTGTTTTTGGCCACTCTGCACTGAGCAAAATGACTAGAAGGAAAACCTCACCTCAAAAGAAAGAATCAGAAACAGCCCTCTCTCCCACAGAGCTACAAAATCTGGATTACACTTCAATGTCAGAAAGCCAATTCAGAAGCACCATTCTACAGCTACTGGTGGCTCTAGAAAAAAGCATTAAGGCCTCACGAGACTTCATGACTGCAGAATTTAGATCCAATCAGGCAGAAATTAAAAATCAATTGAATGAGATGCAATCCAAACTAGAAGTCCTAACGACGAGGGTTAACGAGGTGGAAGAACGAGTGAGTGACATAGAAGACAAGTTAATGGCAAAGAGGGAAACTGAGGAAAAAAGAGATAAACAATTAAAGAACCATGAAGACAGATTAAGGCAAATAAATGACACTCTGAGGAAGAAAAACCTACGTTTAATTGGGGTTCCCGAGGGCGCCGAAAGGGACAGAGGGCCAGAATATGTATTTGAACAAATCCTAGCTGAAAACTTTCCCAATCTGGGAAGGGAAACAGGCATTCAGATCCAGGAAATAGAGAGATCCCCCCCTAAAATCAATAAAAACCGTTCAACACCTCGACATCTAATAGTGAAGCTTGCAAATTCCAAAGATAAAGAGAAGATCCTTAAAGCAGCAAGAGACAAGAAGTCCCTGACTTTCATGGGGAGGAATATTAGGGTAACAGCAGACCTCTCCACAGAGACCTGGCAGGCCAGAAAGGGCTGGCAGGATATATTCAGGGTCCTAAATGAGAAGAACATGCAACCAAGAATACTTTATCCAGCAAGGCTCTCATTCAAAATGGAAGGAGAGATAAAGAGCTTCCAAGACAGGCAGGAACTGAAAGAATATGTGACCTCCAAACCAGCTCTGCAAGAAATTTTAAGGGGGACTCTTAAAACTCCCCTTTAAGAAGAAGTTCAAGTAACTCTGAACGTGAATGGGCTTAATGACCCCATCAAAAGGCGCAGACTTTCAGACTGGATAAAAAAACAGGACCCATCTATTTGCTGTCTACAAGAGACTCATTTTAGACAGAAGGACACCTACAACCTGAAAATAAAAGGTTGGAGAACCATTTACCATTCAAATGGTTCTCAAAATATACCCTAAAAACTACAGAACACTTCTGAAAGAAATTGAGGAAGACACAAAGAGATGGAAAAATATTCCATGCTCATGGATTGGCAGAATTAATATTGTGAAAATGTCAATGTTACCCAGGGCAATTTACACGTATAATGCAATCCCTATCAAAATACCATGGACTTTCTTCAGAGACTTAGAACAAATTATTTTAAGATTTGTGTGGAATCAGAAAAGACCCCAAACAGCCAGGGGAATTTTAAAAAAAGAAAACCATATCTGGGGGCATCACAATGCCAGATTTCAGGTTGTACTACAAAGCTGTGTTCATCAAGACAGTGTGGTACTGGCACAAAAACAGACACATAGATCAATGGAACAGAACAGAGAACCCAGAAGTGGACCCTGAACTTTATGCTCAACTAATATACGATAAAGGAGGAAAGACGATCCACTGGAAGAAAGACAGTCTCTTCAATAAATGGTGCTGGGAAAATTGTACATCCACATGCAGAAGAATGAAACTGGACCACTCTCTTGCACCATACACAAAGATAAACTCAAAATAGATGAAAGATCTAAATGTGAGACAAGATCCCATCAAAATCCCAGAGAAGAACTCAGGCAACACCCTTTTTGAACTTGGCCACAGTAACCGGAGAAGGACAAACAGTGTATGTTCTCATTCATTTGGGGAATATGAATAATAGCGAAAGGGAATATAAGGGAAGGGAGAAGAAATGTGTGAGAAATATCAGAAAGGGAGACAGAACATAGAGACTCCTAACTCTGGGAAATGAACTGGGGGTGGTGGAGGGGGAGGAGGGTGGGGGGTGGGGGTGAATGGGTGACGGGCACTGAGGGGTACACTTGACGGGATGAGCACTGGGTGTTATTCTGTATGTTGGTAAATTGAACACCAATAAAAATTAATTTATAAAAAAAAAAAAAAAGAAAAAAAATATTTTATCACAATGAAAGATACAATTAAGGTTCTCTTTATGTCTCTTTGTCTAAATATAAGTATCTTTCTGTAGAGAATGAAATAGTTACATTTTCTAATATTCACAAGTTTAATGCATCTCAAATTGTCTTCAACTACATATTAATTGAATTTTATAGAAGTACAGTTTTCCCCACAATGTCTAATATTAACATTTAAAAAATTATAGTTTATGTCTATATGTTTCAAAGTTTTCTCTTAATTTGCCCCTCTGCCTTGTTGAAATATCCAGAGATAATCTGAAATTTTTCATTACAAGTTTTCTGGATTTTTTTTTTTTGGTTTGAAAAAACAATGTAAATCATAATGATTTATATTTTTCTAATATAGTTTTTGTTAGAATAACTGTGTCTAATTTTTTTCTTTAGAAATTTAATATATAGGATTTTTTGTTGTAAAGCAAAATTATAATTTTATTTTTGTTTTCCAATTAAATGAGCAAATTGGTTCAGTATCAGTTTGTGAATAGTGAATTAGCTTTCAACAATGTGAAATATCAAACATATATATGTCTGCTAAGTCATAGGCCTATGTCTACTTGGCTATGATTCATTAAAAATAAAATCTTTTGATCACTATACAATTAAAAATGTATTTTTGTTTCTTATAAGGAATGAGAACCCTCATTATACTTGATGCATTTGCTGGGTAGAAAGTAATGTAGTGGCAATTTTATCTATTTTTAAACAATATTAAATATTTTCCCATGGCCTAGTAAGATCTTAACAACTTTGACTAAGGTAGGTAACCCATGATATTTCTTTTTAATGCTAAATTGAATGGAAATATTGATAATATTTCACCCTTAAGTATTGTTTGGTGGGCTTATTAAATGGTGGCCCCATGAACCATTCACGGATAAAACTCAGCATCTCTAGTTATTCAGGCAAATTGAAAGCGAGAAAATACAATTTCAAATTTACTGACATTTAATGATGTCTGATAGAGAAATGAATACTAAGTATTTGTTAGGTTGCAGAGAAATAGAAATTTGTATACATAAATGTGGAAAGTATTCATTAGCCTAGCTATTTTGGAAAGCAATCTGGCAATATCCAGAAGAGTGAAGTAGGGTATTCCTATGATTATTCTACATTAGACAAAAGAATCGTGTAAATCGTGTAAATAGGGACACCTGGGTGACGCAGTTAAGCGTCTGCCTTCACTCAGGTCATGACCTCAGAGTCCTGGATTGAACCCCATGTATGGCCCCCTGCTGAGCAGGGAGCCAGCTTCTCCTTCTCCGTTTGCTCCTTCCCCAGCTCATGCTTGTGTTGCTCTCTTTCTCAAAAATAAATAAAATCTTTAAAAAACAAGAAAAATGGATTGTGTAAATATATATGGTCATTCATTACATCATAGTTTGTAAAACAGTAATGATTCATCATTATCATCAATGCTAAATGGCATAAAAATAGGTAAAGAATGGGGTATTTACAAGTGTAATGTGCTACATTTACATGAGGAAGTGTAAAGTACTCTACAGCCATTAGAAGTCATATATTATCATGGATGCATTTCCAAAATATGAGAAAAGAACATTGTTAAAGAACTATGAAGTAAAGTGACTTTTATATTAAGTTTAAAAATAATAAAAATAGTTTTTAATAATGTTGTGTTAAATTACAATATAGGAGGGTAAAAAATTTTAGACACTAGCTTCTTTAGGGAAAGCAGCAGAGGTTGGGAAATGGACTTGTGGATAGAATAGGGGCTTAAAGTGAACATTTTCATTATTAAAAATTTTGATCTAAAGGAAATATCTTGATTTGGTAATCCTGAATGTTGGGCACGCAGATGTTTTCTCTAACTATTGATGATGAAAATGTTTCATTAAGTTTTTGTTTTGTTGGTTTACTTTTTAGAAAATTATCTATGGAGAAGACATGTCTTTTCATGTTGGAGTTTTACTTTGTTTTACAAAATATATATATATATATATATTGTAAGATATATAGAAAAAGGCAAACACCATGCAGTGTGTTGAAGTATCATCAGACCAATAGAACATAGTATAATTTTTAACTGCAGAAATTACTTCATTAAAGCAGCAGTTACTAGATTTCAAACCTCAATGTGTGACAATCTAATTAAAGAATCTCTGATTTAAGTCGTGTGATTGGCATAAGGGAACAGGTAATAGATGGAGGCAGAAATACTCCCAGTGCTGATTTAGTCAACGTGGTTTTCAGATGAGCAAAGGTGAGTACTGTTCACGTGACATCCCAAGGTCATTTCACCTTCTATCCTGGGCTCTGTCAAAGCATTGTCCTATGTCCAATTTCCTTGTGCATTCACAAGATTTTTCAAAATTAGCTTCAGATGTTCCCTTATTAACATAACTGATTCTGTCAAAAATTTTTCTAAGCACTTAACAGATATACTTACCTATGTAGGAATTTAATATAAAGTTCACTATTTGTAGTAATAGCAGTTTCTTTGATTTCTGTCTAGATTACTTTCTGGCTGCTAATTTCTTACATATACTGTTGTATTATTTAAAACTATGATTTTGTATCATGGAAAAGCCATTGAAAAGTTCATAACGATCCATGAATCAATACCAAATACTTAGTATAACCTCATCTCCCTTACTGGTTGTATTTAAGTCAACTGTAATTAAGCTCAACATTTTCTTTCAGTCTCTCCCCAAAGAACCTCATCGTTTGCCGTGCTACTTCAACAATATTTCCATTTCTGCTGTTGTGCCAATATCACCTTGTCCCCCAGGAAATGGGCTGTGTACAAAGGCATAATCTTTAAAGAACAAAGCAGATCTGAAATATCTCCATGACCACTATTCAATATCACTCCAGAACTCTGCAGAATACTAATGTTGACTCGGAGGAGTAATGAATAAATAAACACAATTGGATTGTTTCAAATATTGTCCCATTGTTTTTCCTATAAAACTGATTTGAAAACAAACAGGCCAGATAATCTGTGACTTGAATGACCTCAATAATGATTTCCAGTAGTCAATTGCAAAATAGAACAGATGAAGTTAGTGGGAAATTTTTAGTACAACCTAATTGTTATATGTTTTTAGTATGCATATATATTTTAATTTCTTGTATTTTAGATTGTTGCTTAGCAACACTATTTTTAGCCTTGCAAATAAAACTAACAGTACAAATTAATGTCACTCAGTTATAATCATATTTCTTAGGGTATTAAATATCACCTTATATCAAGCTGTTAAGATACAATGCAAAGCAGTCATTAATTTCTTTAACAATTAAAAGGGCCTTTTAAACATTTACTGATGGCATAGATAGTTGATATTAGTCTTATGTTACAATTTAAAATTGTGAGGGACAAGGAGTAGATCATTCAGTAAACCATCAATTTAATGCTGATTTTTAAATGTGATTTTTTTGTATGTTTTTCTAACTGTGTGGTGTGTGTGTGTGTAGAGAGAGAGAATAGTTTATGGCTTTTGAAGGATTTTCCACCATTCCCTACAACAGCCCTCAATTCTGAGCTTCTTTATATCTGATACAAACAGCATTTGGAGAATTTTGGAAAGTAGTCAATATCAAATTTCCTTCATGAAAATCAAGGCATAGAGTGAGTAATATAATTGACTTTGGTAGAGAAAACCAAGATTAATTAAACGTTCTATTTTGGTTCCTAGGGAATATTAAGCAGATATCAATAAGTCCATAATTAAAAGTGTCAGACCCTTTTATTGTGAGTCGCATTTAGTGTTTCTATGGATATTTATTTTACATATTTTCTTAAAACTGTGAGATAGAGTTATATATTTGGCATATACACTATGTTACATACACAACTGGTTTAATGTCCTATAGTACAATAAAATGTATTTGGTGTGTGTTAGTTATACTGCATATACCAGATATCCTGGAAAGATAGAATTTGCATCTCTTCCAGACAAACCTCTAAAAGTTGTCATATATATCAAAAGACTGGGACAGCTGAGCAATGTTAAGCAGTGAATCAAAAAAGTCCATGTTGTTGGTTTAAGAATTAACAAATACAGGGGATCCCCAGGTGGCTCAGTGGTTTAGCGCCTGCCTTCAGCCCAGGGCGTGATCCTGGAGTCCCAGGATCGAGTCCCACATCAGGCTCCCTGCATGGAGTCTGCTTCTCCCTCTGCCTGTGTCTCTGCCTCCCTCTCTCAATCTGTCTCTCAAGAATAAATAAATAAAATCTTAAAAAAAAAAAGAAAGAATTAACAAATATAGACCACAAGCTGAACCAGTCTGCTCTGTTTATCTAAATAAAGTTTTATTGAAACAGACCTTTCTAGTCTTTTTAATCAAATTTTTATTTAAATTCTAGTTAGTTACACATAGTGTAATACTGGTTTCAGGAGAGTGTTTAGTGATTCATAACATATAACACTCAGTTGCTCAACACAATGTGTCTGGTCTTTTACCAAAAAAGGTTTGTCAATTTCTGCCCTTGCTATTCCTTGGGTGGTCTTCACCCGTGTATGACATTTGAAAAAATATACCATTCACCTCTTTGTGTAATTTTTAAATTCTTGATAATTTTTGTAACGAAACTACTTTTAGCTACACAATTAGCATTAGCAGTAATATTCCAACCAAAAATACACCTTTGAATGTGACTATGTCAAAGTAATTAGTAATTAGTCAATTCCATAATTAGCATATGTAACTTTAGAAATAATTTTTGTAGATTAACTGAGTGATGTTCAAGAAATGAGGTTTTTAGTGGCACCTGAGTGGCTCAGTTGGTTAAGCGTCTGACTCCTGATTTCAGCTTAGGTCATGATCTCAGGGTTGTGAGATTGAACCCTGCACTGGGCTCTGTGCTGGGTGTGGAGCCTGCCTAAGCTTCTCTCTCTCTCCCTCTACCCCTTCCCCACCACTTGTACCTGGTCTCACTTTCTCTCTTTAAAAAAAAAAAAAAGACACGAAAAGAAAATAAATGAGTTTTTAAGAAAGATTTTCTAGGCCCCAGTGCCCTTACATGAATGAGGTTTATGAATCTGATCATCTCAATAGCCTAACATTTACAAAGCAGAAATGTAGGCCTACATCATTTGGTTCTAGTTCTCTCCACTTAATAGCAACTTCTGTCCTCTGAGTCTGATGGCTGTATAGTCTGAAGGTTAGGTACAAGGGCTTTCTCTCTGCCACACCTGCTATTATCACATTAGATAAGTTACTTAAACTTTGTGTCAGTTTTACCATCTATAAATTGGTTGTTGTTTTGAAAATTAGATAACAATACATATAAAATATATTAAAAATCTAGAAATGGAAAATACTGCTAAAATATAAATACAAATATTTTAACATATATATCAACTTTAATTGAGGTATAACTGATTGAGGTTTATCAATATACATTGATACATATTCAAGTATAATACATATACAAAAAGTCCATATATATATATATATATATATATATATATTTTAAGATTTATTTATTTATTCATGAGAGACACAGAGTGAGGCAGAGACACAGGCAGAAGGAGAGGCAGGCTCCCTGTGGGGATCCCGACATGGGATTCGATACCTGGACCCCAGGATCACACCCTGAGCCCCAAGGCAGATGCTCAACCACTGAGCCACCCAGGCGTCCCAAAAAACTCCATGTATACAATATGATGAGTTTGGACCTATGTAAACATCCATGATACCATTATCACAAATTAATAGACATATCTAAAACCTTCCAAAGTTTCCTCTGCCCTTTTTTTTGAGTGTTGTTTTGTGATAAAAACACTTGAAATGAATCTATTTCTGAACAAATTTTTAAGTGCACAATACGATACTGTTAACTATAGGCACTATGTTATCTAGGTGATTTCTAGAATTCATTTTAGTATAACATTTTTTTTAGAGAGAGAGGGAGAGAGAATTTGTATGGGAGTTGAGGGGAGCAAGAGAGAGGGAGATAGAATATCTTAGGCAGTCTCCACATCCAGCATGGAGTCCAGTGCGGGGCTCAATCTCATGACCCTGACTGAGATCATGAGTTGGTCACTTAACCTACTGAGCCACCCAAGTGCCCCCATCTAGTAAAATTTATACCCATTGAAATACAACTCCCTATTTCCCTTACCCTCCAGTGTCTGACAACTCTGATTATATTCTCTTCTCCTATAATCCTGACTATTTTAGATACCTCCTGTAAGTGGAATCATTCAACATTTGGTATTCTGTAACTGGCTTATTTCACTTAGTTTAATGTCTTCAAGATTTATCCATGTTGACACAAAAGGCAAGATTTCCTTCTTTTTTATTTATTTGAGAGAGAGAGAGAAAACAAGTTGTGGGGGAGGGGCAGAGAGGCGGGGAAAGCAAACTCCCCACTGAGCAGGGAATCCAATGCAGAGCTTGATCCCATGACTCTAAGAAAGTGACCTGTGCTGAAGACAGATAGTTAACCAATTGAACCACCCAGAAACCCCAGCATTTCCTTCTTTTTAAAGGCTCAATAATATTTCATTGTACTACATTTATGGGATAAAGCAGTACTAAGAGGAATAAAAGATCAGGGGATTGTTTTGCATGTATTTAAAGAAAATGTGTATTCTATTTTTGGGGGGATGGGATGAAATAAATATATATATATATAAAATTATATATAATATATATATATATATATATATAGCTTTTTAGAACCATGTATGCCAAAGTAGGCTGCAAGTAAAAAATGTTCTTGTTGAGAAAAAAGAAATTTAACTGAGTATACTCATTTAAAATAAAGTATATTAAAGGGGAAATGGGTGGCAGGATGGGTGAAATAGGTGAAAAGGATTAAGAATATACTTATCATGATAAACACTGAGTAATGATATATAGAACTGTTGAATCTCTGTATTGTACAACTGAAATTGATATAACACTGTATGTTAACTATTTTGAAGTTAAAATTTAAAAATTAGTAAAAAATAAATAAATTTAAAACATAGGTGAAGGGGATTAGGAGGTATAAAATTCCAGTTTTAATATAAGTAAGTCATGGGGATGTAATAAACAGCAGAGGGACTATAGTCAACAATATTATAATAACTTTATGGGGATCATTTAATGACATATAAAAATATTGAATCACTATGCTGTACACCTGAAACCAATAGGATATTGTATATCAGTTACATGTCAATTAAAAAAAATTCTCACCTTCCTTGAAAGGGACCTGGTTTTGATTCTTGGCCAAAGTAACAAGATATATACTGTAGAAAATGGTTTTGGAATAGAAAGTCCTAAATTTGTGGCACTCCTTACCCTTGTGACTTTGAAAAATTACTATGTATTTCTGATTCTTAAATTCCTCATCAGCATAATGGGAATAATTATTATAATAAAGTGAGAAACAAAGAAAAAAATTAAAAAGAAGAAAGATTTCAAATAAAGAACCTATTTTACATTTCACATATATAGAAAAAGAAGTAAAAACTGAGCCCAAAGATTGCAGAAGAAAATAAATAGTAATATTTAGAGCACGGATTAACAAAATAAAACAACAGAGGATACCAATGAAAATAAGAGTTGTAAGAGTTGTTTTTTTCTAAAGATAAACAAAATTGATAAACCCTTAGTTTGACTAACAAAAGAAAGGGAGAATTTTCAAATTATAAAATCAGGAATGGGGATCCCTGGGTGGCGCAGGGATTTAGCGCCTGCCTTTGGCCCAGGGCGCGATCCTGAAGACCCGGGATCGAATGCCACGTCAGGCTCCTGGTGCATGGAGCCTGCTTCTCCCTCTGCCTATGTCTCTGCCTCTCTCTCTCTCTCTCTCTCTCTCTCTGTGTGTGTGACTATCATAAATAAATAAAACTTTAAAAAAAATAAAATAAAATCAGGAATGGAAGAAGAGACCTTGCACTGATGTCACAGAAATAAAAAGGATCATAAGAGACTACTGTGAACAACATATGCTAACAAAATGGATAACTTAGAAAGATAAGTTTCTAGGAACATACAACATAAGACTGAATCATGAAGAAAAAATCGAAAATCTCTTCAAACAAATAACTAGTAAAGAGATTGAATCAGTCAGTGATAAAAAGCCTCCCTACAAAGAAAAGCCTAGGACCAGATGGCTTCACTAGTGAATTCTATCAAACATTTAAAAAATTAATGTCAATCAGACTCTTCCAAAAAACGGAAGATAAGGAACATTTCCAAACTCCTTTTATAAGGCCAGCATACCTGGATACCAAAGTCAGACAAAGACACTACAAAAAAAAAAAAAGAAAGAAAGAAAGAAACATATAAGCCTATATCTGCAACGATAGCTGCAAGTATCCTTAATAAAATACTGGAAAACCAAATTGAACAACACATTTTAAGGATTATACACCAAAATCAAGTGGGATTGAGCCCTTGGAAACAAACATAATTGAGTATCAAACTCAGGGATCCCTGGGTGGCGCAGCGGTTGGGCGCCTGCCTTTGGCCCAGGGCGCGATCCTGGAGACCCGGGATCGAATCCCACGTCGGGCTCCCGGTGCATGGAGCCTGCTTCTCCCTCTGCCTGTGTCTCTGCCTCTCTCTCTCTCTCTCTCTGTGACTATCATAAATAAATAAAAATTAAAAAAAAAACAACAAAATCAATCATATAATACACTCTAAAGAACAAAGGATAAAAACTACAGGATCATCTCAATAAATGGAGATAAAGCATTTGACAAATTCAATACCTGCTCCACACGGAATAGTTGTATCTCCCTATAATTCATATGTTGAAACTTAATTCCGAACATGTTGGTACTTGGAGGTGAGGTCTTTGGGAGGTGATTACAAAAGAGAGTTCCTTGTAAATAGGATTAGTGTCCTTACAAAAGAATTCCCAGGGATCCCTGGGTGGCGCGGCGGTTTGGCGCCTGCCTTTGGGCCAGGGTGTGCGATCCTGGAGACCTGGGATCGGGTCCCGCGTCGGGCTGCCGGTGCATGGAGCCTGCTTCTCTCTCTGCCTCTCTCTCTCTCTCTCTCTCTCTCTCTCTCTGTGACTATCATAAATAAAAATTAAAAAAAAAAAAAAAAAAAAAAAGAATTCCCAGAGAGCTCTGCCCCTTTTTCCATGTGAGGATACAGGGAAAGGATAGTCATCTATGAAACAGAAACCAGGCCATCATCAGACACCAAATCTTCTGGAACCTTGATCTCGGACTTCACAGTCTCCAAAACTCTGAGAAATAAATTTTTGTTATTTATAAGCCACCTAGTCTGTGTTATATTTGTTATAGTAGGCCAAATGAGCTAAGAAAATATCCTTTAATGAGAAAACCCTCAATATAATAGAAGTAGAAGGAAAGAACCTAATATAATGACAGCTATATATGAAAGCCCAAAGCTAACATGATACTCAACAGTGGAAAATGAAAAGTTTTCCCTTTAGAATCATAATAAGGATGCCCACTCTAACACTTCTATTCAATACGGTCCTGGAAGTCTTAGCCATAGCATTAGGCAGGAAGAAATAAAGGAAGGAGGGAAGGAAAGAAAGAAAGAGAAAGAAAGAAAGAAAGAAAGAAGAAGAAGAAAGAAAGAAAGAAAAAGAAGAAAGAAAGAAAGAAAGAAAGAAAAAAAGAAAGGAAGAAAGAAAGAAAGAAAGAAAGAAAGAAGAAAGAAAGAAAGAAAGAAAGAAAGAAAGGAAAGAAAGAAAAGAAAGAAAGAAAGAAAAAGAAAGAAAAAAGAAAGAAAGAAAGAGAAAAAGAAAGAAAGAAGGGAAGAAAGAAAGAAAGAAAAAGAAAGAAAAAAGAAAGAAAGAAAGAAAGAGAAAAAGAAAGAAAGAAAGAAGAAAGAAAGAAAGAAAGAAGAAAGAAAGAAAGAAAGAAAGAAAGAAAGAAAGAAAGAAAGAAAGAAAAAGAAAGAGAATGTCTGAATTGGAAAGGAAGAAGAAAATTATCTGTTTACAGATGACATCATCTTACATGTAGAAAATCCCAAAGCCTACAAAATGAACTGTTAGAATTAATAAATGAACACAGTGAAGTTACAGGATATAAATCAACATACAAATATCAGTTGCATTTCTATACACTAAGAAAGAATTATCAGGAAAGGAAATAATAGCATATAAATAAAGTATTTAGAAATAAATTTACCAAGGACATGAAATATATGTATACTGAAAATTACAAATTAATGATTAAAATATTTTAAAAAGATACAACTAAATAAGACATCCCATCTTCATGGTTTGGATTGTTAAAATATCCATATTACTCAAAACAATCTACAGATTCAGTGCAATATCTATCAAAATCCTGATGCCATTTTTTTATGAAATAAGGAAAACAACCCTAAAATTCATATGAAACTAGAAAAGATCCTAAATTGCCAAAATAATCTTGCAAAGGAGGAACCACACTTCCTGATTTTAGGATATATTACAAAGTTATGGTAATTAAAACAGTATGCATAAAAACAAGCACATAGGCCAATGGAACAACACAAACAGCCCAGGTTAAATCCACATATATATGGTCAATTGATCTTCAGTAAGACTGCCAAGAAAAAAAATGGGTAAAAAGACAGCTCTTCAATAAATGATACTGGGAAAACTGGATATCTACATGCAAAAGAATAAAATTGGATCCTTATTTTATACCACACACAAAAAGCAAGTCAAAATGGATTAAGGATTTAAATGTAAGATGTGGAATAGCAAAATTCTTAAAACAGGAAAAACTTCATGACATTGAGCTTGCAATGATTTCTTGGATATGACACCAAAGCACAAGCAACAGTAAATTTAGACAAAAGAGACTCCATCAAACTCAAAAGCTTCTGCACAACAAAGAAACCAAGAGAATGAAAGGCAACATACAGAGTGAGAGAAAATATTTATAAACCATGTATCTGAAAAGGAATGGCTAGCCAAAATATATAAGTAATTACAACTCAACAGCAAAAAAATAAATAACCCGATTTAAAAATGGGCAAACGATTTGAATAGGCATTTCTCCAAGAAGATATGCACATGGCCAACAGTTATATGAAAAGATGCTCAAAATCACTAATCTTCATGAAATGCAAATTAAAACCACAATAAGATATCTCATACCTGTTAGGATGGCTGTTATAGAATAAGATAGGTAACAAGTTTGGCAAGGATGTGGAGAAATTGAAACCCTTGTACACTGTTCTTGAGAATGTAAAATGGTGTGTCTGCTATAGAAAACACTACAGAAGTTCCTCAAAAAATTAAAAATAGAACTATCATGTTATCTGGTAATCCTATTTTGGATCATATATCCAAAACAAAATTAAAATTAAGTTTCCAAAATGATTTTTGCTCTCCCTTGTTTATTGCGGCATTATTCACCATAGCTACAGAGTGGGAACAACTGGAGTGTTTATCAACAGATGAATGGGTAGGGAAAATGTGGTATGGGGCACCTGGGTGGCTCAGTGGCTGAGCATCTGCTTTGGCCTCTGGGTGTGATCCCGAGATCCTGGGATCAAGTCCCACATCGGGCTTCCCACAGGGAGCCTGCTTCTCCCCCTGCCTATGTCTCTGCCTCTCTCTGTGTGTCTCTCATGAATAAATAAATAAAATCTTTAAAAAAAAGAAAATGTGTTACACACATACAATGGAATATTATTAAGCCTTACACAATAATTAAGGAAATCTTGCTATATGGAACAACATGGATGAACCTTGAAAGCATTATGCTAAGAGAAATATATGAGACACAGAAGGACAAAAACTACATGACACCACTTATATGAGGAACCTAAAAGAGTCAAACTAATAGATACAGAGAATATCCTGACGGTTGCCACGGGCTGTGGAAGAAAGGAAAACAGCAAGTTGCTGCTCAACTGGTATAAAGTATCAATTAATTATTCAAGATGAGTAAATTCCAGAGACCTGCTGTTCAACATTGTGCCTATAATTAACAACACTGAAGTATGCACCGAAAAATGTGTTTAAAGCATAGCTTTTATGCTAAGCATTCTTACTACAATAAAAATAAATACCTACATAAAAATAAGTTAAAGAGATTTGGTTCCTGTTAAAATGAACTGCTGCCTCATCTAGGGTTAAAAAAGGTGTAGTGTCCCTTTGCTACCATGTGATTTATTGCTCTCCTGGTGAGATAGTGCTGTATCAGGGACTCATCATTGATCTCTGCTTGATGTTCGGTCAGATACTCAGTGTCACTGAGAATTAAAAATCGGTCTTGGTGAATGGGAGCCTGTAATTTTGAGTTCAGTCATAGGCTCCATCCCTGCCATCCCTGTTCAAATACCAATTGTATCCTACACTGTTTTATTGGGGGGGAAATGTGTATTCCCTTTAGAGCATAAGCTCTATATAACAAAGCCTAGATTAATAGAACTAGCTTTATTTTAAGATCTGATCCTAATCTGGTTTATGTTGTACTAATCTCAATATAACAGAGACAGCCTGCTGTGTTCGGCAGAGCCAGGGTCACATGCCAGCAAAATTCAGTACTTTTTGGTAGAAAAATATGCAAGAGGTGATTCCAGTTTGAATGCCCAGAATGAATATAACTCTATAAAAGAAAAACCAGCAAAGTGAATTAAATATAGTGAGCACAAGGTTTGCTGTTTAGTGGTATCAGGAAATAAACCAAATCCCTGGTATTGTTTACAGTTGTGGAAAGCATTTCAGATGAAATCCCTCAGAATGAGTGTCAGTCTTATCTTCTCCATCTTACTATGACAGAGATAGAAAAAAAATGAAATATACACACCATTTCCAAAGAAAGTCAAAGTTGTTCTATTTTCAGAATATAAAAAAGCAGGAAAAATAAAATAATAATGTTTCCTGGGCAAATAATGATACATAATTTCCTTGTTTACTGTAGAGTCTACTGTAGTTTCTGACTTTTAAAAATAAACACAGAAGGTGAGTATTCTTCAGCTATACATGGAGAAATAGCCCAGAACTCTCTGAGATATGGCAGAAATGAAGCCAAAGAGAAATAAGGTAAAGTTTATTGAAAAAATTCTGCTGGGAAAAAAATAAAGATAGTACTTTTGTAAGATGAATGATCCTGAAAGGTAATAGGTAGTAAATTGCTGTAGCAATTTGGGAGATATATTTGATTAAATTGTCCACATATTTTTTGACATATTGATTAAATAAGGTGCCTACCTTACTTTAAAAATTCTTATAAGAGAAATTTGAACAAATTGGAATCTCAGGGGAAAAGCTACCTACATTCCGAGTTGGATTTCAAAATAATTGAATCAATGTCAGAGAACAAAACAAAATTACTCCCTAGGAATGTTTTGAATGACAAATGGTCAAGTCCAGTCTCAAAGAAAATCAGTGGGGAAAATTTTTTTCTTGAAGATTTATTTATTTTAGAAAGAGAGAGCAGAAGTGGGAGGGGCAAGAGAGAGGGACAGAACCTCAAGCAGACTCCACACCAAGCCTGATACAGGGCTTGACTTGGAGCTTGATCCCAAGACCCTGAAATCATGACCTGAGCCAAAATAAAGAGTCAGATGCTCAACCTACTGTGACCCATGTGCTCCTGGGAAAATTTATTTGAAGAAGTATTTACATCAACTAAGAAACCATTTAAGGTCTTCAAACACTGACATGGAAAATTTCCCTTATAAAGATCTATCAACAGTGAGACAAATAAGTTCTGTATTCTGTCCTTTTAAAGAAAAAAGCAGTTTCTTTCATCAAACTTGACAATAGAATTACAAGTAAAATTCATCAAATCTGAAATATTTTAAATGTTAAAATGCATAAAATGTATTGGGCACATTGGAGATCTAATGGCTTAAAAAATACTTCTTACTATACTCTTCTAGCTAATTAATTTGCTCTGATGACATTCCACAAATTGAAATTTCCAGTAAAGTGCTATTTAAATAAACTTAATGCCAAGCTGACTAAATTTAATTCTGATTGAGATAAACACAACTGGCTAATACGTTTGGTCAATAGAAAATTTGAAAGGGGTGTTCTTCCTTTGTGTAGTTCATACATTGAATCTGATTTCACACCAAACAGTAGCAAGATTTTGAACTTCACATTCATTATGTGTTGGGTGGTACATGACTGGTACTTCAAAAACACTTTAAAAATCTATTGCTTAATTTTTTTACTTTAATAGATGCATTTTAATAAATCGTGTAACTCAGAGCAGAGGCCGCTGTCAGAGCTCATAAGGCAGTACTGTCATGGAATCCCATCTGTTCCTATTTTTGCTTTTCCACGGCTCCATTTCTCTCTGGAAAGAATCTGCCTTCACTCAGGATGACCAAACAGAAAATCCAGGAAAAAAAAAATTAACAAGAAAAAGTACCATCCCACAAGCCAATGACAGTGTTTTAGAATAAAAAAGAAAGTTAATGACTGAAAATACTTATATTTAACAACATGGAACCACCTTTTTGAGTTGCATTGGGAAGATGAGTCTATGCCAAGTGAACAATCTATTTCTGGTTGTGGCTTAAGATTTTTTTATAAGTTTAACTATATATAAGGTATATATACTCCATTGGTGGAGTGAGATGTGGAGTTAAGGGAGGTTAAAAAAAAACCACTTTATTGAGGTATAATTTATGTTTCAAAGATTTATTTATTGATTTTAGAGGAGTGAGAGAGCAAGGAGAAGAGCAGAGAGAGAGAGAGAAACTTCAAGTAGATTCCCGGCTAAGTGTGGAACCCATCATGGAGCTGGATCTCACAGCCCATGAAATCATGACCTGATCTGAAACCAATAGTCAAGCACTTAACCAACTGAGCCACCCAGGTGACCCACGGTAAAATTTAAATATAAAACTTCACATATTTAATGTATGCAACTTGATGAGTTTGGATATATGCATACCCTTGAAACCATCACCACAATCAAGGTAATAGTCATATCCATCATATCCAAAAGGGAGAAATTTTTTAAAGTTATTTTTCCATGGAATTAATCCAGTTAAAGATAGATTAATATAGAAAAGAAAGAAAGGATAACTCATATAAAATACGAGAGAAAAAGTTGGGGAATTTAAAACATAGATGATTACCTTGCTTGAGGTAAGGGGAAGCATACCTCCAGCAGTGAAAACAATCTGAAAAGAATGACCGGTGTTATAGATGTGAGAAAGATGGTCGGGTTACATACACACTAGTGAAAATTCAATAGAGTTGTATCTAATATATTTAATTTTTCTCTGTGAGGTACACGTAAAAGGAGAAGTAGAGGTTTGCATGTTTAAAGATATTTTGAGAAGTCTGAAACAATGTTGCAAGGAATAAGAGTTTGAGGGGCATCTGGGTCACTCAGTGGGTTAAGCATCTGCCTTCGGCTCAGGTCATGATCCTGGGGTCCTGGGATAGAGCCCCCATTGGGCTCCCTGCTCTGTGGGGAGCCTGTTTCTCCCTCTCCCTCTGCCTGCCACTCCCCTGCTTGTGCACGCTCTCTCTCTCTTTTTCTCTGTCAAATAAATTAATATTTTTTAAAAAGAATAAGAGTTTGAAATGACAGACATGTAATCAAATTTGGGGGTAGTTAGAAATTCTAAAATGTAAATAATGGTATTAATAATATTAATTTCTCATGTGTTCTTGAGGAAGATGAAACAATAATGTGCATTGCTTTCAGAATTGAAATAAATAGTACGAAAAGAATTTCTCTGTGGCAGAGCAATATTTTGCAATATTCCGGTATGTAAACTTGTACACAAATACATATGTGGTTTCCTAACAGTCTCTGCCCTCCCCTCAAAGAATCAGCTGCATCCATTTCCTGAGGAAGACATTAAAACTAAAGTATTTTTCTTCTAGCGTATCACTGTTTCTGACTTTTCAGAATCCCAAACTTTTCAATATAAAAGGACTCTATGGTGAAGGACTGGGGGACACACACTATATTTGAAATAATATATTATTTAGGCAGTTTGGGAGTATCTTATAAGAAAGATACCCCAAAACACAGTGGCTTAAATTAGGTAAAAATATATTCCACTCTCACAGAAGAGTCTAAGGTTGTGGTCTAGTCTAGTGTAGAGGCTTGTCCATGTTGGCAACCCAGGTTCTCTCTCTGTGTCTCTCTCTGTTGTTGCTTTTTTTTTTTTCCATCCTCAACACACAGCTTGTGTCTCCAGCTCACATAATCCAGGTCCCCATTGCAGCCATTAGGAAATGGAAAATAGAGGAAGTGTAGCACATGCCCATGTCTTGGAAGAAGTTGCCCATCCCACATCTCCTTACATCTCACTGGTCGGGACATAAGACCCTACCCAGCTGC
The DNA here is from genome assembly GCF_905146905.1 of Nyctereutes procyonoides. Taxonomy (NCBI): domain Eukaryota; kingdom Metazoa; phylum Chordata; class Mammalia; order Carnivora; family Canidae; genus Nyctereutes; species Nyctereutes procyonoides. The sequence continues at coordinate 30,951,476 of NW_026575160.1, read as the reverse complement.
AAAGTAGAAGAGAAACTGTAGCTTTGCTGGGCAGGGGCAGGTGGGGGTCAGAGGGTGCAGGGAAAGAGAGGCTATTCCCATTTGAAGATTCCATTTCTAAAGGAAGAAGAAAGCAATTGATCTGGGGGGCACACTGGCAGTCTCTAACCCAATATACCCCTCTGGTACACTGAGGCTACACAGAGAATACACTAAACCTCTTTACAAGACAGGCAACCACATGACTCATCATATTGGATTCGTCTCAAAGTCTGTGTCCCCTGGGCTCTAGACTTTCCTCTTCTGCAGGTCCATACATGGTTGGTGACCACACATTAATAGTCATGTCATTTGTCCTTTTTTTTTTTTTTTAAGTCTCAAGTTGTGTAACACAAACAAGAGGAGAGCAATTTAAAAACTTCCTTTTACAAAAAGAAAGAATGGAGAACCTGGTTAGGGGATTGTCAAAATAAATCCTCCCCAACACTGTAGCAAGAGCCTTCACTGGAACAGATTTGAGTCTGAGAGAACCTCTTTGTCCACTCTCCTTCGCAGCCACATATGAAGAGACATTAATGTGTGCTTCCTGGTGATTACGTGACTCTTATCGGCACAATTTTAGGATTACGAATGTCTCCTTTCAGAAATTCGGTAGTCACCGAACTCAATCCAAACCACAATTTTGTGGCGTCTTTCACAAGAAGATTCTATTAGGATATGTCAAATCAGAAAATTAACAAGCAATGAATAAAGTTCACTTAATAGCTCTCTTACCAAAAAATCGAACACCTCCTAATGGTGCTTAATTTGGGTTGTTCCTCCAACTTAAAAAGGGCACTGTTTGGAAAACTGTAGCCTGGCTGGGAAAGCCTTATAGGTACCTTATCGGCCTGTGCGGATGGCTTGGCTACCACCGTCAGAGACCAAAGGATGAGGGCAGCTGAAGAAAAACGTAGAGTCAGAACCTTGGCTCTTTCAAAGCCTCTGCTGTCACTGCTTTAATTTAGGGATATAGAGTCACTCATTGTTTCCATCCCAGAGAGGCCCCAAATGATAATTTTATTCCTCAAACTCGACTGCAAGCTATGGGCAGTGAGAGGTTCCCTTAGCAAAGCTGCAATCCCTTCCTCCTCTGCTTTCCAGGTGTGTAACTATGACTCGATTTCTTCTCCTAGTTACAGGTGTTTGGTGAAAGCAGAAAAAAGAAACTGACACATATCAATAAAACATTTTCCCAAGTTTCCCAAATATAGTTGGCTTGTGGCCTGACTTCCAAAACATTTACAAGCAATAGTTCTACCTTGCCATGGAATAAACGGGATTCGCCAGTTTTCAAGGACACAATATATGTTTCCTTGGTGCCTTGCAGTCAACTGTTAAAAGCCAAAATATTTTAGTTTTTTCTGAGTGACCCACGTGTGGTAGAAAATTCTACATTTGTTAGGATAAAATTTAGCTGTCAAACGCCCAGAATACTGATTGTCCCAACTACATAAAAGTCGAGTCTTCTGAGAAAGGCACATGTGCTTGCTGATCCTGGGTACACAGGACCCTCCTAAGTTGTTACCACTTTACACATTTTTCATCTTCTAGGGTCAAGATGTTTGCTTCAGCTCCTGGTGTAATATCCAGATTTTATGTAAAAGAAGAGAATGAGAGTATGACAGAAAAAAAAATTACCCGAAGCTGAATAACAAGGAAAGATTAAAATTTGGGTGGCAAATCTTTTCTACATTATAGGAAAGCAAAGGTCACACATGCATTGTTTGGGGAACATGTTAATCTCACTGCTATTAATTAAGAGTCCCAGACAATGAAAATTCCTTCCAATTTGTTAATGTCATCACCCTCTGGACATTATTCAGTTTTGTATCTAATCCAGTAAACATTTTTTTTTTGTTAAATTGCCTATGAAATCCATGATTTTCAGATAGTCTTTGAACCTCTCATACATCTTGCTTGTTCCCTTATTAGTTAACACGTTAAATAAAATCTTTGCTACCTATTCATTTTCTATTTGCTTGAATATTATGTTTTTATATTTTTGAAAATTATACTGTAAAGAAGGCAAGCCATTCCTTTTAACGGCACAACCTGAAATTTGCTCATATCATATCTGTTCATATGTCTATGGCCGGTAGCATGGTAACATAGCCATACTTAACCCCAAAGGAAGCCGAGAAATAGAGTCAGTCTTTCCTTCTCTCTCTCTTTCTCTGTCTCTCTCTCTTTGGATGTCAGCGTACCCTGTTAAAATTCAGGGAATTTTATAATAAAGGAAAGGGAAATGGATCTTGAAATTCATCTCTTATTTTATAATCCGTCAGCCATAATTGGTTTTCTCACCTTAAACAAAGCAATATTTCCCTGGCCTAGTTAAAAAAGAGATAAATCGAATTTAACACTGAGTTTCCTTTCAATTTATCTCTTTTTACAAATTCATTTTTTTAATAATCATTTACTGGAAATTTTACTTATACATTGATTTTCAAATGTTGTCATACTAAACACTCTATTGTGAGAGCCTCAAAGTTCCCATAAAGATTAACATTCCCCTAATGATTAACTCGGAGGAGAATAGAAAGTCTGATTTTTATTAAAATTAAGACTTGCCCCATTTTATTCTTTTTGTTTGTTTTTTTTCTTTGTTTTTTTTACAAAATTTTTTATTTTTATTATTTTTTTAATTTATTTATTTTTTTAATAATAAATTTATTTTTTTATTGGTGTTCAATTTGCCAACATACAGAATAACATCCAGTGCTCATCCCGTCAAGTGCCCCCCTCAGGGCCCGTCACCCATTCACCCTCACCCCCCCCTCCTCCCCTTCCACCATTAGGAGTCTTTATGTTCTGTCTCCCTCTCTGATATTTCCTACCCATTTCTTCTCCCTTCCCTTCTATTCCCTTTCACTATTATTTATATTCCCCAAATGAATGAGACCATATAATGTTTGTCCTTTTCCGATTGACTTACTTCACTCAGCATCATACCCTCCAGTTCCATCCACATTGAAGCAAATGGTGGATATTTGTCGTTTCTAATGGCTGAGTAATATCCCACTGTATACAGAGACCACATCTTCTCTATCCATCATCTTTCGATGGACACTGAGGCTCCTTCCACAGTTTGGCTATTGTGGCCATTGCTGCTAGAAACATCGGGGTGCAGGTGCCTCATTTTAAATACATGCTTCTTTTAATGACAATATGATTCTTACAATTTATTATTGCTAATTTCATTTTGAAATCAGCTTCTCATTCACAGTTATATTGAAAGGAAGTATCATGTCTCATGTTATCATTTTCACCTATAAGTAATAATATGCCTCAATCAAATTGCATGGGTCTGGCCATCATGAGTTAAATTATTAGCTTTTTTAATTGCTATATTCTACAATTCAGTAATTATAGCATAAATATTTCTCAAGTCTTTTCCCACATATGAGTGAAAATATCACCATGATTTGCTTGAGGATTTAGACTAGAAATAGTCGTGTAATAGTGCTAATTCCTATATTCTCCTTCTTTAAGATTCTTAGTAATATTGGCATTAGACATCTTCTATACACCAATTTTCTACATGAAGAGCACCTGTATGAACTGCATATCTATTCGAGAACTGTCCCTGATATTTGGTTAGTAGCCTTCTGATTTTTACTGTTAATATTACAAATGGAAAACAATCTTTCAAATATTTTTCTCCTAAAAATCCACTTATGTAATTTGGTAATATTATTGTTTCTTTTAAAATAAAAGAAAAAATATATTTTCTAAGTTAAATTTGGAATATATATGTTGTTAAGGTAGGCGAGTAAACTCCCTACATAAAAGTATTAAATGAGTTTTAAATCTCAGACTTTTGGCCAAGGCCTCTTATGCGAAGATGATTATGCTTAGTGACATACTCTGAAGAGAGATGTTGGACAGATGTTATAAGATTTGCAATAGAGACAAAAACTTGCCTATGGAACTCAGATTTGTATCTGTCTCGTCTCTCTGCAACCAGCTCACTCCACTCCAGACACACTGGCTACTTGATGTTCTTAGAATTTGCCATGCGCCATCTGGCCATAGGTCCTTGACTTTGTGGCTGCCCTTGCCCAGAATGCTCTTATCTCACTCTTGTCTTCTTCAAGTCTTTGTTCCAATCTCACTGGATCACCAAACTTGACCCTGTAGTCACCTTATGCTTTTGATTATACTCACTATTCCCCCTACACTACTCTTCTTTTCTCTCTTTACTACAGCTCTTATATTGCTTAGGATATGCCATGATTTGCATATTTCTTGTGTTCATTATCTGTTTCTGGCCTCTAGAGCATCAGCACCACAAAAGCAGCAAGTAGAACTATTTTTGTTCTATTTTTATCTATTGTTGTGTCCTAAGTGTTTAAAATAGTGCTTGGCACTTTGAATTGGGCTTTATCTTGAGGAGGCAATGTATGGACTTCCTAAGTATGTCACATGGTTTGCCCAGAGCTTATTTTGACAGAAACTTACTTCAGTCAAGTCAATGTTTGATTGCTTATGTGTAGAACAAAATGTAAGCCAAAAAACCATTTTCACATGCCATTTAGCGATTCTTAGTAAACAGATACATTGACAAAGTGTTTTCCTCCATGGGGGGTTTGCCCAGCAAACATCTGTCATTTTAATCTACACATCCTCCATCTGTAGAAATGTTAATTAAATCATTACAAAGCTTAACATTCTATTATCTCAAGATTTTTATATCGACTGAGAGGTTCAGCTCAAGAAATCTTTAATATAATATCTGCATATTTCTTAGAAAATATAAATTGCAATCTATAATCCTTTAGCCATAGGTAGGAGTTAACTCAAAATTGTAAAATATAAATCTTCCGCTGCCTTTAAATAAGATACATAAAAATTACAATTCCTTCCTCATCTCTACTAAGTTATTTATTGGGGAAGTCACCCACAGGAGTCCAGTACACAAGGCAAAATATAACCCTAACTGTTCATCTTTGAGGCCTAAGAGTTCTATTTCCATAATTACATTTTAGGAGCATTGCTGATTTTAGAAAGTCTAGTGTATCTCAGCCTTGATCTTAAATAGCTAATTACTTTTGGAATGAACAAGAGAAGGACTTTGTCAAAACACAGTTAGGATCAGAGGATTACTGTACATCAAGACAGAGAGGGTTGATTAAATGAGGTGAAAATAAACCCTCAGTAGATAGGAAGTGTTGAAAAGAAACTTGTTCCTGGAAATGTGAGCATCTCCACATAACCCAGTTGCTGATGATGAGATGAGTGGAAAGTCACGTTGATGAGACTATTACGGTGATTAAATTATTATTTGGGTCCAGGAATCTGGTGATTTTTCTTTCCAGAGTCTCAAATTATCCATGTCAAATTTATTTATTTATTTTCAAAGATTTTATTTATCTATTCATAAATAAAAAAATAGAGAGACACAGAGAGAGATACAGAGACACAGGCAGAGAAAGAAGCAAGCTCCCTGCGAGGAGCCCAATGCAAGACTCCATCTCAAGACCCCGGGATCATAACCTGAGCCGAAGGCAGACGCTCAACCACTGAGCCGCCCAGGTGCCCCTCCATGGCAAATTTAAAAGGACAAATTAAAATGAAAGGATGATTTTCTCAATTAGCTTTTCAAATTACTCTTTTTAAATTACCTAATCTTGCCATGTAAGGAAAGCTATCAGTCCTTACTTGTGGAGGTTTTCCAGTAGAATTCCAACCCTGGTTAATGAGTATGCATCATCTCATTGTTCTGTAGGGATGTCTGAGAACAATAACAGCTTACTTCTCCTCAAACACTTGTTGGTGCTACTGTCAGCAGCCCTAATATTAGCAATTGTAATCCAGGGAGATCCAAGAAGAGAACTACAAAGAGAAACCTGAAGCCTCTCCTTGAAAGAACAGGCCTCAGTTTAAAGCCAGAGTTTGAAAAGGGAAGGCGATAACTTATTATGGATTCCTTTTGTACCTTCTTTCAGTGAATCATTTGGTAGACTGACTCAAAATGAGAAAAATTTTTTTTTCTTTTTCTCTAAGTCAGGAGCTAAGAAATGAACTAAAGAATTTCTTTGAATTAGTGAGATTATATGGGTCCGTTTTATAGCTAACAGGTTGGACAATACACAGTGATTATATTTTATATCAACTGCATTTCATTAAAAAACTGGATTGATATTTATTTTTATTGATTTTTAAAATATTTTTCCTAAAGTGTCATTGGAGCCAGTCTTACTTTTATTATAGAGTAATCAAGAAGGACAAAGGGAAAATACTGGGTTTGAGGCCCTCTGATCTACCCAGCACAGTGATTTATAGTAAGATAAGACACCTCACTGCAACTTTTTATTGATTGAATGGGTTACATTAACACTTTCCCTTATTTTTGGAAGGAACATTTAGCTCCGATGGCTAGGAGCAATAGGTTGCAAATTGGAACAGTAGAAAAATGAGATTTTAAAATCCCAGAGACCTGAGTTAAATCCTTATGCAGCTGAGTTTCAACTATTTGCCTATAGAAAAAAAAAAAAAAATCCCTAACTTAAGCTCAGCAATAATTTCCTTAAATGTAAATTAAATAACAATAATATTAAAAAAATAACAATAATATTAACCCCATAGGGATATAAGAATATTAAATGAAAAAAAAAGAATATTAAATGAAATCGTGCCTATTGCATACCTTGGTGATTTGCTCTGTAAATTGCATCAAGTCTGGGAAGTAACTGAGAGTCCTAACTGTTTTATGATTTAAGTTAGACTTTGATCTAGAATTCTTCTACTTACATAAATCAAGTAAGAATTTAGTGAAGTTTGCATCTATTTCATTTCCGGGAACACTGTAATTAACCATAGGTCTCTGATAGAATACTCTGATTGCTACTTTGACTCTGCTGCTCATTTTTTATAACCATGCCCACCTTGCCTTTGTCAGTTGAATGCATCCCCTTGGCTGTGGCACCCCGGGATCCAATTTTTCTCATTGCATTAGGTTTCCAAATTCAATGACAGCAGTTACCACTGTAATTTCTAACCTACAGGGAAGGGTTGTCACAGAGCTCTTCAAGGATGCTGTGCTGAGAACGTAACAGGCACTAACAGCGTTACAAACATTGTATTATCATCATATAAATTACCATAAGAATTGTTAATGAAATCCATATTTACACAAAATAGGAATAAATGTAATTACACCCACAGTGTCGAAGGCACAGTATGACACATCTCTGAAGTGCTTGTTAAAAATTCTGATTCTGGAGTTTCAACTTAACTGTTCTGGAAGAGAGTATGCAAGTTAGTCTCCAGAATCCATATTTTTAACAACCTTTCTATTTTATTTTTATTCATGCTAAATTCTGAGACTATCTTTGTAGAGTGTATTGCTTTACTAATCTAATCACTTGGTGCCATATTATCTTGCCATTTCTACTGTCCTTAGTTTAATGCTTTCATTTTTTTAAATTCCAGAATTCATAAAAACAAGAATAAATTCCTAATGATTGAATCATTCTATGGTAGAGGTAAGGTAACACTAACTAAAAAATATTACGTATATGTATAAACACAAGTTAGTTATATATGTCTATATGTATAGATACATAAACATACACATACAACAAACTACATAAAACGTGCATTTCTTATAAGTTATATCCATTTTTCTAACTAGGAAAGTGGCAATAAACATCTTTAACTGAGTTTGACCCAAAGAAACATCTCTTAGTGCAACTGAGAGTCTCTTCTTCCAAGTCTCTATTTCTATATTGTTTATTATAACAATAATAATACAGAGAAATCATATGTCTTCATTGGCAGTTGCAAATATTTCCTTTGATGTCAACATCTCCAGATCGGAGTATTACTTTCTGACTCATTTTGAATAGGAAACGTGGAGAATTCTGGATACATATTGCTTCCCAAAGCAAGGGCCATTGAAACATAAAACCTACGTAGAAATATAAAGCATACATGAAAACGCTCTTCAGATCTTTAAGTGTACACTGGAAATCAAACGCCATATTAAAGATGAGCAACATCATCATTCCTTTGTTACTGTTATTGTAGCCTTTTGTTTTAACTTCATGTGCAAATTAGGTAACAGACTAAAATGGATTTCAAAGTGTTTGAAAAGCTTGGCAAGAAACATGGTGTGTTAATCTGCTTCAGAGCCACAGTTATAATTACTTCCTTGCTTATCTGAAGGTAAGCATTTATAAAAGTGTAGATAGAAACAGAGACATCAGAAGAATTCATTATAGAGCAGTATGTTGAGCATCTCACTGCTTCTCTGTTGACTGATTGTTACAATGCCAAAAATATTCACAGATCTACAGGCTTAAATACAGTGTTTTGAGTGTGTTTCAGAAACAGTTTTTGGAGCTTCTGGTTTTAGTACCTCCAAGTGAAGACCTTGAAAGTTCTCATTCTCATCCTCACGATGGGGAAAAAAAAAAAAGGGTGTAAAAAACAAATTCAAAGACTTTTTGGATGAATCAGAGACTGAAGTCCCAGGGCATCCCTGGGACTACCATCCCCAAACTACCATCCCCAAATCTGGATAGACAAAAAAATCCAGAGTCACAATCTAGACCTCCTCCCCTAGAGCAGAAGCCTCTGAACACATAAAGTGGTGGGTACTTCAAGGTAATTGGGATGACTTGCTGGAGGCTGAGTGTGGACTAAGGTGAAAGCAAAAAGCTCTTGAGGGTGACAGTCTGGCACAGGGGAGGGTACTTTATTGTGGGTTTTACAGCCAAGAACCACACAACGTCCTCATGGTGAAGACGCAGGAAAGATCCACGCATGACACTGTCAGAGGGAAGAGAATTTTAAAATACACCCAGGCACATCCTCCATAACAGAAGTTTACTTTAAGAGGAAAAGACTTTTAAACTTTATCCCAGCAGACTCCTAAAACTCTATGCCAACAGCTTTATCGCTCTCCTACCTAAGTGGGGAACAAAAGCTAAGAAATGCTTATAAAATTCACAGCCCAGGGACAGATGCCCACTAAAAGATCAAGGTTCAATCAAGAGATTATAGAAAGCTTCCTCTTCCCCACACTTTTCCACATACCAACAGAGCTCATAGCTGAGAGACCTATAATCCACAAAATCCCGCTGTGGAGAAGTACTCAGAAGACCAAAACCAACAAGGGGGGACTTAAAAAAAGCAAGGATACTGGAAGAATTTGAAGAGTCATGGCAACACAGACACCACAAACATTAGACACAGCACAGCTCTAAGCCAGTTAAACAGAGTTAAGGCAAATATATGTCCAGCTGTCAACAAAAAAAAATATTTTTATATTACCGCTATTGTTTTTAATTAGATCTTATTTTTCTCTATATAAATAAATCGAAATACATGAATCAAGAACACATTTTAAGGGACAGCTTTACGGTAGTAACTGAAAGGGAAAAAATAGAATTTCCCAGATACGTTAGACTCTGAAAATATTTTAGATTGAGTATACATTCCATTTCAGGTAAGATAAGAGTGTTAGTTCGGATGATATACACTGTCACTTCATTTATTACCTTTTATTTATGAGATTGGCCTTCCTATAAATCTTTTTGGAAGAAAAACAATTTTTTTAAAGTTCTCTTGTGCCAAGACACAAGATTAATAAATTATTTTCACCTTCAAAGGTAGTAAATATAAACTAGAAATAATAAGTTATAGAATCTGAGCTTTCAGAAAAACTCATGAAGTCAGCTGACTGATGTTTACTGTCATAGAGGCATAGATCCTGGTGTTAGTTGGGAGGTCTACAGAATTGACAGATAGCAAATAGCCACAAAGGTGTCTGTAACCCATTCAATTTATTCTATTTCTCTCTTAATTAAAAGACAGCCTAGGAAATAAAAAAAAAAATATTCAGTAGCAACAAAGTGTGGGGGTGTTTTTATGTCAGATGTGGGAAAAGTCCAGAGCAACTTTGATTAAATATGGTATTTTAGCATTTTGTAAACTAAACACTAGATTAGTTACTGCAGTATTAAAATAATACCTGAAAAAAATAACAAAGCAATGAAATTGCTAACAATTTAACACTCTCTGCATTAACATTCCACAGAATCTAACCTATTTTCCTAATTTCCTAATAAATATTCAATATCTTAAGAGGATCAAAAGAAGAATTAACAAAATTATCCTGGAGAATGGTACAAGTTTCAACTGAACTAGGTCTATAGGTACATAAGATAATTACCGCAACAACACTGACAACATCAGTTAACATGAGTTACCTCAAGTTTGCCCAAGACAATCCTGGTTTGCTCATGTTTTCCTGATTTAAAATATTACTTATCACCTCATTTGACTCTAAAAATTAACATTTAAGACCTTTTGTGCGGGGTGGGCGCCAGGGTGGCTCAGGTCATGATCTCAGGGCTCAGGTCATGATCTCAGGGTCCCCGGATCCAGCCCTGCAGGGAGCCTACTCCCTCTGCCTTTGCTGGCTCCCCCTGCTTGGGCTCTCTCACATTTCTTCTGTCAAACAAACAAACAAACAAATAAATAAAATAAATAAAATATCAAAAACAAAAAACCCTTTGGGGTTTTCCTCTGCTTACTTCTCCACCCTATTGCCACCCTCTCTAAATTCAACTCACTCTATTCAGCACTTGTGGTTTTATGAATATCCTGAGGTTATGGCGTGAGCTTCCTGCTATGCCAGAAACCTGTTGCCCTCCTGTTCACCAGCAGCTCTTACTAACTTTCAGAATGTGTTTGAAATATTCCTTTCTGAAGGAGGCTTCCTTTGACACTGTCGCCTGAAAGCCAGAGTAATTCATTAGGTCCCCTTTAATTGCTCCAATAAGTCTTTTATTTCCTTTTTGTAGTTTTCTCTCCTAGGTATAGTCTTTAATGTCTACCTTCTCTCCCAGATTATAAGCTCTACAAAGACAAGAAACGATATTTCTTTGTGACCTCTCTTTCCCTGGCTCTTAACAGAGCAGCACAAAGAAAAGGTTTACAAGTAATAATTGAATATAAAAATCATCTTGAGTTGCCTCTTAGAACTTCATCAAACAAAGGAAAAAACTGGGGTTCAGAGAATTTAAATATAATTCTTATGGTCACATTCCTGGTAAGCAAAAAGTCAGATTTCAAATCCAGGTGCACCTGAACTCAAAGCCTATGCTCAGAGCTTTTAAAAATAGCAAATAACATGACACATTATGCTTTGGAAAATGTACCTACTCTTTGAAAGATGTAAAATTAAGTCATCTGGTAGGTTTGGGTTATAATTGGCTTCTTAAAAAAAAAGATAGGCTTACCAAGGTTTGTTTTATATATAATAAACTTCACCAATTTAAATTATACAATCAGACATATTTTGAAAATGTGTTCAGTCATGTAACAACCATTACGATCAAGATATGAAACATTTCCAAAACTCAAAAAGTTCCCTGGTGCCCCTTTGCAGTCAGTCTCTTCCACCCATACTTGGCAGGCTAACACTGATCTGTTTTCTGTCACAAGGGTTTTGTCTTTCCTAGAATGTTATATAAATGTAATCATGCATTATGTGATCTTTTATGTGTAGCTTCCTTCACAGTTTTTGAGATTTATCCAGATTGTGTACACTTTATTCTTTTTATTGTTGAAGAGTATTCCATTCATATAAATATACCACATTTAGTTTATCCATTCATCTGTTGCTAGACATATGGATTGTTTCAAGGTTTCAGCAATTGTGAATAAAGCTGCTTTAAATATTTATGAACAAATCTTTGTGTGATTATATGTTTTCATTATATCTTAAACAATACCTGGGCGTGCGATGGCTGGGTTATGCGGTAAGAATATGTATGACTTCATAAGAACCTGCAGAGAATTTCCCAGACTGATCATAAAATTTTACAACCCTTCCAGCAAGATATGAGATTACCAATCATTCCACATCTCATTTTTAAGTGTAGTTTGGTTGTCATTGTTTTGTATAGAGATGATAGAGATTGTTAATATTTTAATTTGGTTTTGGATCCATCACATAGGAATGACGTGATCATGGTAGCCTTTGAAAAGGTAACCAGTTTAGATTTGGGATTTATGTGAAATTTCTGTCAAGGATAAAACTTTAACCAAGCTAACCCTACCCAGCCCATCAATTCTTTATTAAAATCTTGTTCAATCACCTCTTCTGCAGCAAGAACAAAAAGTTAAATTATTCAAATGCAGTATGGTATGTTATAAAAGAGAATTGTTCCTTAAGTCCTTAGTATACTAATGAAAACATGGTATGCCGAGTCTAAGGTATTATGTCCATTCCCTAGGGCTACTGTAACAAATCACTACAATTTGAGTGGCTTAAACAACAGAAATGTGGCGTCTCACAGTCCTACAGGCTAGAAATCTAAAATCAAAGTGTCAGCAAGACTGATTTCTTCTGAGGGGTATGAAGAAAAATCTGTTCCGTATCTCCCTCATGGTTTCTAGTGGACTGCTGGCATCCTATATTAAAGAGGCATCACCCCAATATTTTCCTTTATCTTCACATTTTTCTCCTGTGTCCAAATTTGCCCCTTTAAGGAAACCAAACTAAAAATATAATTTTCATTTGTTTACGTCTTTGAAGACTACCTCCAAATAAAGTCACATTTTGAGATTCTGGGAATTGAAGTTCCAACATGAATTTTGGAGATACAATTCAATCAATAATAGTTATATGAGATCCAATGATGGCTGTGCTTATTATAGTGTTAGGTAGTGATTACTTGTAAATTCAGAGTAATGTTAAGTGAAAAGATACATACAAGCTTATTTATGACTGAATTACTTTTGACAAGACTTCATTTTTATGAATTTCTTTAAGATTAAGAATATTTCAGTGATAATCAATAATGACAAAAATTTTTGAAAACAATTTTCTTACTATTAAGCAAAGCAAAAAGAAAATCATTTATGAAATTCTAAAATTGATAAGTATGAGTTTTATTGGAGGTAGCAAATTATTTAATGTTAGATAATGGGTTATATTTTAAATATAGTAAATATCTGTTTAAGTGTTTATTTTTGACTGTTATGAAATCAATGAAATATGAAGCAAAGGTGATATATAATTTTAATAATTTCATACAGAGGGTTCAAAAGTAATCATGTATATCATTTTCTAAATTCAAATGTTCTTTAAAAAGTTATTTTAATTAAAATGGTACCTTGAATTTCATATAATTATAAAACAACTCACATCTAATTCTAAACTGTAGTAATTGATCCTAGAGTGAGATTTATTCTGTGGTTATGGAAGGCAATGGCATTTACAACTGGAATAAATTAAAGCAGATGAAGAGAAAAAAATTATTCTATGTAATACTACTTCAATAGATTCTTAAATGACTATGCCAATCCATATTCATCAATAAAAGATATGGTGTGTGCAAAAAAATGAATAAAAATTTATCACCAAGAAATAGCCCATGTTTTACAAGCATAGGAATTGTTTTATTATAATCTATGCGCATCTCTTTTTCACTCTGTACCATACTCAAGGTGTTAAAAAATATGGGTAGAAACAATTTGGTAAATGCTATTTCTCTTATACTTTCATTTAGAGAGAGAATTTGAGAATATTTTCTATTGTTTTAGATGAACATATCCCTCCAATATTCCTATCTCTTTAAAAGATGGTACTGTGCTCCATTCTATTATGTGTGCTTATGAAAATTCTAATAATTAATTCAATGAGTTAAGTCTAACTTTTGCAATTAAAAATTTGCAAAAAAATTGCTACGTTAATACTTGGGTTCCAACTCTGAATGCAAGATTACTTATTAACATAGTAGGCAAAATAATGCCCTCTCCCCAAGACAGCCACATCCTAATCCTTTGAATTTGTGAAGGTGTTACCTTATGTGGGAAAAATGACTTTGCAGATGTAATTAAGCTAAGGATTTTGAAACAAGGTGTTTATTGTGAAATATCCAGTGAGCCCAGTGTAATTGCAAGTGTCCTTATAAATGGAAGGGGAGGCAGAAGCATCTGTCAAGTAAAGAAATATGATGACAGAGACAGAGATCTGAATGATGTGATAGCTGGCTTTGGAAATGAATAAGAAACCTGAAACATCCTATAAAGACCCAAAAACGTCATCACCCAAGAGGATTCAATTGACATTTATAAATACTCCATCCAACCTCAGAAGAATACACGTCTTTTCCAGTTCTAACAGGATACGTGGTAGATCGTATTTGTAGATTGGAAGATTGACCATTGTAAAGTGACAATTCTCAAAATCTTGTCAATATCCCAGGAAGATTTTTGTAGACCTAAATGAGACTGTTCTAAAACTTATCTGAAAAGGCAAAGGAACTGAAATAGATAAAACAATTCTGAAAAAGAAGAATAGAGTGGAAGGAATCAGACTATGAGATTTCAAGACTTATTATCAGTAATATAAGACTGTGTGGTATTGGTGGGAGCATAGACACACAGACCGAGGAAACAGAAGAGAGAGCCCCAAAAAGGACCCATACAAATATGCCCAACTAACTTCTGACAAAGATGCACAAACAATTCAATCAGGGAAAGATAGCCTTTTTCACAAATGGTGCTGGAGCAATTGTATATCCGTTAGCTAGCTAGATGATAGATAGATAGATAAGTAGATTGATCAATAGAGCCTTGACTTAAACCTTACAACTTTCACAGAACTTAACCCAAAAAGAATCATTATATTTAAAATATAAAAGCATAAATAAAACACAGGAGATGCTTTAGAATAAAACACAGGATAAAATCTTTGGAAACTAGGACTTACTGGAGAGTTCTTAAACATGACAGAAAAAAATTTCTGAGAAAGAAAAAAATTGATTAAACTAACCTCACCAAGATCAAAAACTTATGCTCTGTGAAAACTCTATTCAGAGAATGAAAAGATTAGCTACATACTGAAAGAAAAAATTCTCAGACCACGTATCTGGCCAAGAATTCATATGTAGAATTTACAAACACGCAAAGCTTGATGTAAAAAGAAGCAAATACTCCATTTAGAAAATGGGCAAACTATATGAAAGCCATTTCACTGAGGATTATACATGTGTGGTGAATAAAAAAGATGTTAAACACCCACTATCCATTAGGGGAATGCAAATTAAGGCCACAACGCCCCATCACTATACACTTGTTAGAATAGCTAAAATGAAAGAATCAATTTCAAGTGCTGGTGAGGACATGAGGAAACTTGGTCTCTCACATGTTGCTAATAAGAATGTAGAAGAACACATCCACTCTGGAAAATAGTTTGGCAGTGTCCTTAACTAAATATACCCTAACCACATGACCTATCAATTGTACTTCTGGGTATTTATCCCAGAGAAATGAAAATCTCTGTCTTCAAAAAACCTGTACATTAAAAAAAAAAAAACTTGTACATGATTGTTCATAGCAGCTTTATTTTTTTTTCAGGCTTTTTGTGGTATAATTGATCAATAGAAGTATAAGATACGTAAAGTGTACAGCAGCTTTATTTGTAATGGCCCAGAACTAGAAACAACCCAGATGTCCACAAATAGGCAAATGGCTAAATTGTGGTACATCCATACCATGACATATTATCCAGCAATAAAGAGGGCCTAAATGTTGGTATATATACAACAATTTAGACAGTTGCCAAGTGAAAAGAGTCATTATCAAAGGATTACATTTTTATTCCATTTATACAACATTCTTGAAATGACCAAACAACAGAGATAGAAAACAGATTCATAGTTAACAGAGACTACAGATGAAGGAAAGTATAAATATAGAGGGATGATACGAACAAATTCTTTGTGGTGATATTTCTGTACCTTTTTTTTTAAAGATTTTATTTATTTATTTATTTGACAGAGAGGCATGAGGGAGAGGGAGAAGCAGGCTCCCCCCTGAGCTGGGAGCCCAATGCGGGGCTCCAGTCCCAGGACCCCAGGATCATGACCTGAGCTGAAGGCAGAGGCTTCACTGACTGAGCCACCATGGTGCCCCAGGATATTTCTACACCTTGATTGTAATGATGATCACCCAAAACTACACATGTGATAAAATGACTTTGACTGATACACCCAGACTGCACCAGTGTCAAGGTTTTGTTCTGATATTGTACAATAGTATCACGTAAGATGGAAACAACGGTGGAAACCGGGAGGCCTACATACGTCCTGTTGGGTTTCTTTTTCACTGAACTCATTTTCTGCTTGGTAAAAGAAGAGAAGGAGGAAGAAAAGACAAGGAAGTAGAGTAGGAGGAAATAGAATGGGTTTGAGAAGGAAGAAGAGGACCAGGAACCTGGTGGGGAAGCAGGATGATGTCTATAAAAATAGCTTTATCAAGGATCAAGATTATAATAACACACTTGAAACCCTTGAGCACTTGAAGTTCAGTGTAGGAGGCAGGCTTAGGTCCTATAAATATTAGCAAATTTGCAACTTTTGTTTTCTATGCATCTAATATAAAAACATAAAAGTTATTGGCAACTCGGTGCTCTTCGAGCTAAGTATAAACATTCATCTTTGAAATAACCTTTCCAAGAATAAGGATCCCTCCTCTAGTGAGTCTATTTTCCCTCAACTCATCAAATGGCTAATATTATGCAGTAAATAACTGCTGTCCAAAGTAACGGAACTGCTATAGAATAAATAACAAATGAAACTAAGAAATGTGTCAACTCACGCTTGCAATTTAGCGGCACATTGTGTTGGGACATCTTTATTTGTTTGGTCTTTTTGTTTGTTTTCAGTATAAGCTACAACTTGTGGAAGTATGATCAGAAATCATACTTTATCATTATTACAAAAGAAAGGTGAGTTGAAAACAATAATTTAAATCTTAATCAGTTTACGTACTTAATTATGTAACTCACTAGGTGATTTTATTCTTTTAATAAAACCAAATCAACATTTATTAGAATGAGCCCAAAAATTGTGAAAGTGTTTCGAAGTTCTGAATGAGTTAAACTGGTAAACCGATCTGAATGTTTTAATCCAAATACTGTATACACTTGAAATAATCTGATCTTTTTGGGCAAAAAAATATTTGTTTCACAATAGGATTATATTTCAGCCACCTCTCCATGAAATATTTCAGGTCCCATCCTCATCAAAATAGTTGCTTTTTCCCATTCTCCCTTAGGAATGCATAGCATCTTGTACAATATATTTAATGAGTTATTCTGCCGAAGTATGACTCCTTTGTTGCTTAAACTGTGTTTCATACTTAATCATCAGTAGGCGAGCACCTTGTCTTGCTCGTGCGTCTGTGTCTACTGCTTCAGCTCTGCCTCGAGTGTAGACAATGTTCCACGTACATCGTCCCATTATTTCCATCATTGATTCAATACTGCTTTTGAGTAACAGCAGAGCTAAAAGAGCATTTTTGAAAGAATATATCTCAAGAGAATATTCCTTTTGATGGTTTTACACACATGAAATTCCTCACTTTTCTTAATGAAATTCAAGTCAAATCTCAAAATAAGCTGGTTTTTTGCTGACTCTATTCTTTCAACCAATTCCCCTGAACTTGGCATTTACTGCTCATTGTATCTGCTTCTGCCAAACTACATTACAGTCGATTTTTTTCTCCAGATTGTTTCTTTGTGTTTCTTTCTTTTTGTTCTTTTTCATGCCGTCATTTTTCACACTTTTCTCATGTTCATTACTACATTTTTATGTGCACAGTAATTATGTAGTGAAATGTTTGCTTCATGACATATGATTAGATCGCTGCCTTTGGTGAATTATTTCCTTTTTACTGGTGTGAAGGGATGCCCAGGGAGAGAGGATGGTGAAGCTCTGATCTTTGAGCTTCTACACCCCTTTTCTTCCACCCAAGATAAATGTGAAAATAATAGTTAATCTTTAACTTTTGCTTACTCCATAATAATGCATTTAACCTGCCTAATAATGTTATAAATAAAGCAAGTATCATTTCTTACAATATTTTGAAAACTGGAAAAGAACAGATGAAAGGCACTATATATAATTGGAGGTTCCCTGCCTGTTCTCAATTTTTCTGTGGAGCTTAAGTTAAAAAAAAAAAGTAGAAAGAAAGAAAGGTAAGCAAAGACTGTCCTTTGGTAACCCTGAAGACCTTTTTTTAAATTGAATAATTCAGAAATGGAGAAATGCAAGGTGCAAAAAAAGGGTAATGGACAATCAGGGAGATATAGGAACCAAATCCTCTTTCTAGCTCAGATTCAAAGGGGAAAATTGTTAAAGACTTTCACCCTTAAAATCTGACTTAATCCCAGACTGGATCTTTATACACTTCACCCAAGTTGTGAAGAATCATATTTTACTTTGTTTAGTAACATTTTAATGAATGGTGTGGGTGTTTCTGTGCATAAAAAATAGGGAAAGGGAAGTTAATAAGAATGATAAATGACAGTGGATGTTTACAATAATTATTGATAATTTTATTTTATTTTAGATTTTATTTATTTATTCCCTAGGGTCCCAGAGAGAGAGGCAGAAACACAGGCAAAGGGAGAAGCAGGCTCCCTGCAGGGAACCCAGTGCAGGACTCGATCCCAGGACTCCAGGGATTATGACCTGAGCTGAAGGCAGACTGCTCAACCACTGAGTCACCCAGGCATCCCAATTATTAGTAATTTTAAACTCTTTTTCTTTTATATTATTATTAACATTTCGGTAAAACTTCAGAGTCTTATAGGTTAATCCAAGACATTTCTAGTCTCACAGTCCAATCCAGGAATATAAATGATATATTTATCAGTTTACAGTATGTAGGGTATATTCTATTACCCCTATGCTAGTAGTATTTAACATATACAGTATATAACTAGCACACATGCATTGTATATATACTCTTTAAACACTGAGTTAAAGAAATATAATATATTTGACCTATTATGTTTTATTCTACATCCTTAAATATTCTAAATCATCCTAACCAAGGTACCCCCCATTTAGAAATAAGTTTCCTGTTATATTATTTCATTACTCCATTTTTTCCAGTTGTAAATTTGCTTTTTTCAGCTTTCTTTTACTTCAACCAAGTTGAATACATTTGAATACATCAAATTCTGTCTTCTGAAGATAATTGGCAGGTATTGACTTTTCTCCTTTTAGTAACTGTCAGAGTATACTGAAAGAATTTAGGGACCTACAATGCCAATTTCTAAAGATCCAGTTAGTCTAATATCACACTAACAATGAGCCACTTTTCCTTTCACATTGATTCTAAAATCACTATGATATAAACATCTAGGTTCAAGCTCCTTAGTTAACTATTAGTGGCAGTAATAGAGCTCTTTATATGCTTCATTTCAAAATATCGGTTACAGAAAGAGACTGGTCATCACAGAAGCAACAGAAGAGGGAGATCTTGAACAGAGAAATCTTATATCTGCTCTGGCCCTTTCCTCCTTCCACTAGAAGCTTCTGTTTATGGCTGATGTAAGGGAGCCTGACGTAGTAACCAAATGTGAATTAATTAAAAAGAAAAGGAATCAGTGTTCATTCAAGCATCCTAAAAGATTAAAGGTGAAAAATGGTTACATGACTATCCTAATAAAAAAATACAGCAGAAAAAAAATGGTATCATGAAGCAAAAGAACTTACTCAATATGAATTCCTAGTATTGGAAACAGGAAGAAAGCAATTGCAATATGATGGCAGCACAATCCTAGATTTGTTAAAGCAACTGTGGTTATAAAGGAGGACCACGAAATAAAAATAATAATCAAAGGGTACAGGACCTCAAGGAAGACAGAGGTGGATAGCAAACAGTACATGAATGCCAGAAAGTAGGGGGTACACGACAGAAACTGAGAGAATCCAAAAATAAATAAATAGATAGATAGATAGATAGATAGATAGATAGATAATAACAGAGAATCCAAGAAAGAAAGTAGGTCAGAAAAACAATTTCAGAAACCAAAAGGCAAATGGGGAGCAGAAACCCATAAAACCAATAAAAAAACATAAAAATATAAATGAGAAACCTGTTTAAAAATTGAAATAATAAAAGTATCAAAGAGAGAAGTCCTCACTATAAGCTTCAAAGTTACTGATTTCTCCCCACATAGGCCCCTTCTACTATTTACTCCGTATAGTCTTGCTCTATCTTATTGTTTGCATGTAATATTTCCCCTAACAATTGGGTTTTTCCATGTTTTATTCTTGCCTCATGTTGCTTTTATCTTACTTCATTTCTTTATTTTTTATCTTTAAAATGTTTAGTGTATCTGTTGTAGTACTTCTGTTTTCCATAGGAGATACATATATGTGTGTGCGTGTGTATTCTGAGGGCCACTGTGTGAGTTCAAAGACAATGCGGCCCATCATTTTAAGCCCTGACATTTATTATTTCTCTCCTTTCTTTCCTTTCCTCCCCTTCCTGACTATCCTTTCCCTAGTCCATAATCACATAATCCATTGTCTGGAAGATAGAACAAATATTCCAAGTTTCTAAAAATGTCTGCTGTTGATCTCTTTAGCAATACATTCTATACACCATGATGGAAGTTGCTTTCCCAAGTCAAAATATATGATCCTGTCACCCTCCCACCACGTTCAGGGTGTCCGAGGATTCTCCAGTGTACGTTGCAAAGTGTCTAGAGGCGTGAGGATGTTGTAATGGTTTTAATGGTTTTACTTGGCCAGCCTGGAAAGCTGAAACTACAGACCCAGGAAATAGCTGTTCCTACTGGGCACCAGGTTAGAGTTCTTTAAAGCTAAATTTGTATAAAATTTGGAAGTTAAGAGTGAAGTAGCGGCTAAGAAATGAAGTACCAGCCATTCCTTTCAGAAAGACATTGTGTTTGGACTTAACGATGTGCGGAAACAGCAATGGTTCCCAGTCTGTCCTTATTTATCCCCTCAATATTTGCTCTTTTCCTGATTTCCAATAGCAACGGGAAATGGAAAGAACTGGTAGCTCCACAGAGGAGAGTTTTTTTCTAGTCTTTTCTCCCAGCTCCTTTTGAGGCCCTGATCTGTGAGTCGGATGTGCCTGGCTGCCCAGATTACCTTGGAAACTCCACTTTGTCTACCCACACCACAGCTTCCAAACAGCTAATAGTGAATCTCCTCTAATGTCGGAGTTACTCTTTTTGCATCCCTACTCCCAAGACCCTCCTACAACCATGCACAACTTATCCCTAAAAGAAATCCTGAAGCACACACTATTCCCAACGGTTCAGTTTCCCTATTTGAACCATAACTGATTTAGATAGTTTTTAATCACTCCATAATCTTGTTTCTACCAAACCTCAAACTTTATTTTCTACCTACAAAGACTCCTTTGCAAGCATCTGTGGCTGTGACAATGGTTTCTCCTCTGCCTATAACACTCTTTCTACTCCCATCTGACTGGGGGACTCCATTCCTCCTCAAGACACATGCTTACACTTTTCGGAACCTTCCAATTCCTGCCATTGATCACATCACTCACTCCACTTTCTAAACTCCATTTATATTTGTACTTAAATATTATATCTCCTGTATATGTTATCCTTTGCCTTTATTACATCTATTAACAAAAGGACTTAAAAAGATTTTATTTTATATATACCTCTTCATATAAGCATCTTCTTTGAGCACAAAGTTTAGTTCTTAGTTGTGGTGCTTTCACTAGTTAACTCAGTGTCTGGTATGCACGATTTTTTCAATGATTTACCCAGATTCAAAATACCTTTAATTATCTTTATTGAGTTCGCTATTTTAATCTAATTTTCCATGATTGAGAGTGGCCCGAAATGGCGGAAGTTGATTGTAACTCTTTTTTTTTTTTTTAGTGTGACAAAGTATCTATACAAGTATTTTTAAATTTAGTATTTTATACCCTTTGTTATGGTTGTTTCTATATGTGACTGATCTGCTCTAATAGATTGTTAGTTTTTGAATGAAGTACATGAAAATATGTAATCAACTACTCAAGTGCAATGGGGGAAAATGAACACATTGTATGATTATGCTTATGTTTTACATGGCTTAGTTCAATTAACACATTGACTCTAGAAAATTAACTCCTAAGATTACAATCACAGTATAATGTGTGGCTGATTAAAACTTTTAAGCATGTTTTGTGTTGTTTACACTACAGTATCAATTACACAGAGAGTGAAATTATTTAGCTCTCAGTTATAGTACACTGGTAGCTGGCACATGTTTGTCTTATTAGAAAAGCTTTCTCATGGATGATTTTTTCCACATATTCCTAGTATATACTTAGACTTTAATTTTTACCCCATCTTTAGACAAGAGACAGTCTCCAAATGACCTTGGATAACTACTTCAGCAGATATGAATATTGTATGTGGATAACTCATATTTTGTGTTTTGGCTCAGTGACTTCAACACTTTTTATTAAAACTTTTGACAGAAATCATACCTTATATTTTAGATACTCTGATGAAAAAAAAAGAAATAATTATTGATAATTAATGAGACAAGAAAACAAAAGGAGAATACTAGGAGGGAGAAAGCAAAAGAGAAAGAGATCCCTTAGAAGCCCAGTTGTGGGCTTCAGATGCCTGGGGAGGCATGAGCTTATTTCAGTGGCCTCTTACACAAATAACTACCAAGCATTGCCTATGTACAGTTATAAGGTTTCACATGAATATATAGTCTTTGGAGTATATGAATGCTTTGGTTAATAGTATGCTCATTAATTTTAAAATATTGCTATCTACTATTTGGTAGTATCTTTTTCATAATGTATTTTCTTAATGTACAAATGCTAAAAATAAAACATATTTTTCCAATATTTTCCCTAATATGTAGATAGTTTGGAAACTATTGCCTTATATTACTGTTACCAATAAATGTGGCCATTTTGCAGCACTTTACCTTTCCAGATGAAACCTATGCATCACATTTGATGTGAGATTGGGGATACAAGCAACCAATTATATGTGACTTCTTAAGTACCTACTTATAATCTTATGCTATATTCTCCCAAACTAGATTTTCATAGTAGGCAGAGGCATAAAATCTCATAAAAAAAAAAAGTCAGGCTCCATAGACCATGAGAGACTCTAAATGAAGTAACAGCAGAGGAGAACGTGTTCAAATTATCTCCAAGTATATTCATTGAACCCCCAGACCAGGCATTGTAAATACACATGCAAACACCCTCGGCTGAATATTAATTGTTTTACCGCTCTGCTTTCCTTCTAAACTCACACTCTTACTAAAAAATATTTGACGTGTTTTACGTGATCTGCTTAAATGGTTTCAACATTTTCTACCACATTCTAGAAAGATGAATAAATGATCCTAACCAAAGCAGTTCTTTTCCTTCAGAGATCTGCATTGTAAATAAAAGGCAATATTTGCTCTTCCAATATTCTTCCTCCGGTGGATGATCTCGAGCTATGGATCGGGCTATTCATCTATACTAATGCGGGTGCATGGAGGCCTACCCATCATAGCTCAGCCCATATTTCTGTTAATATGCACCTTTTTTTTTCTCTACAGGAATTATTCTATGATTTCTTTCTAATTTCTTAGTAGTCATGAGGCTAAGAAAAGTCCATACGTCTCTTTTGGTTGTTTGAATTTGGTTCTCACTTTATAGCAAAATCCTGGTTAAAGAAATATTTAGAGTGATTTAGAGTCAGAGATGATGATTATTTATTTGCAAAGAATTTATCTCAGAAAAAAATTAGTTTTAGGCTTTCAGTAATAAAGTACATGTAAATCAGAAGAAAACAACATTATATTGTAATCATATACTAAAATATCTCATCCTTGCCACTAATACAGACATGTAGATGGTTAAGTGATTGTTAAATATACAGTCTCTCAGATTTTATAATTACTTATAAAATAATGATCATATAAATGATCTAAATGATATAAGTGATCATATAATCATTTATATAGGAATTGATGTTATAATAGGTGAGAATGTTCTTAATAATAACTAAAATCGCATGTTAAATATGATTAAATTCATTTTAGACAATTATTATTTCAATTTTACCATTGAATTTAGCTAGAAAGTGAACTAACAATGCTTAGGTCATTTAAATTCATATGATAAATTAATATTAATGTTTCTATTGTCATTGTTCAGAACCAAACCAAATTAATCTACCTAACATTGCCACATTTGGCAGGCTGCAAGCCTGCAGAGTTCACTGATTATATTTTGCTTTTATAAAAATGTCATAAATGTAATTAATGACAAGAGCACTTCCTTGGTATATTCCATCATGAAGTGATATTGCTACACTTAAAATCCTGCTCTGGATGTCTACATAATGTCAAGTTATATAGATTGCCTCTACATGCCATCTTCACTTTTAAACTTGTTATTGACACAAGAAGGAGGACATTGAATGTTTTGACATTGAGTGAATGAAGCCTTTGTTATTTGAAATGGTTCTAGTGCCTTGGACATAATTGGAGGTTTATGACTGGATGATAGAATTGTCAAATCTATTACCAAACCTGCCAAGAAAACACAATTCACACTGTTTTCCTTGTTGTTTTTCTTTCTTTCATGTAACAATTCAATTTTATAACAATATTAAGTCGCTTCAGGGGAAGTATTTGAAGATGGTCGTTGGGTCCCTCTGGTTGTTAAAGGCACTTAACTTTTGGTCCCCCAGTTTATTTTACTACCCCAAGTATGCCAGAAAGCCAAAAGAAGGAACTGCTGGAAATACTTGAATGCTAGAGTGAACAGATTTGTAAGATGGAAAAGACAATAAAATATCACCTATGTAGAGAGATGTATTGGGATACATGTGTCCATAGTTAGGAGTGTAGAACAATTTAAGTATCTTATCAAACTTGAAGGCATGGAAATCCACAAGTTTTAAAATGATGCATTTCTAATATCCTGGATAATTTATTAGAAATGTCATTGAATCATCTGCCAGCAGGTTCACAAGCTGGTATTGTTTGCAAACAAACTTTGCTTTACCTCACTGAGAACACAAAGATGCTAAGGTGGGGGGAAAGGTCATCAGGTAAAGTAATTCAGTGTAGAATCAGAAGAAAACAACGGAAAAGTATCCAATTTAAGAATGTCAAAAAAAGTATGTCATATTTATACATCAGGTTTATTTTCAAAAATAAAACCTGGAATTAGTAGTTTGGTAAGACCAGAGTTCAGGATATATGTGTATACACTGGGGAGAAAGAAGTTGGCAGAATGAGTAGAGACACGAGGAACTTAGATTCTGGATTTAACACTTTTTATATTGACTTTTGAAAAAACTGAGACTAAGAAATAACACATGATTCATGCAGAGTCATTAAGACAGTCAGTATTAGATTTCCTTTCTGATAGTTAATTTCTTTTTCCATTTTCCTATATGTGAACTTAAAATTTTAACAACAGGCACTGATTCATGGTGCTTTTTGCTAATCATTAATAAGTCTGCTACTAGTTGGTGGGTTTTATTTCAATAAGTATTTATACTAGATAATACAATTCGGGATAAAATTAAATACAGAAATTAATATGCTAGTATTTTCTTTTATGTTAAGATACATAGCAGAGTCCTGCTTTCGATTAGGATTTAGAAAGCTGCAAGTGAACGTCACTCACATGCTAACAAGAAAATAATCTACAAAAGTATAACTTGTCTTGAGCCCATCATGGATATGAGATCACAAGTCAACAAGTGAACCAAATTCCACAGTGCAGTAAACCTCTCCAAGGAATGAGGAAGCACATGAACTGTTTCACCTGTGGCAAAGCACAAGCAATAGTGAGAGCTATGATAGTGCATAAAAAAAAAGTGCAAAATTGTAATATATTCTTTAAAATTGAGTGTGAACTACTGTAACTGTGAAGAATTCCCAAGAGTTTCAGGCAAAAGTGTAGTCCTTATGTACTTGGAAGCTCTTTTCCAGAATAGAAGACCCACAGATGATTGATGTATTGGACATTCTGAAGGTGACCTATAGAATTCCTGTGATTTCTATGTTCAATTAAAGAAATGGCAAGATGGGCGAATTTTACCAGAGAACAAAAACCTCTGTAAAAAAAGAACCAGAAAGATATTTTAGATTTTAAAATTGCAAATAGTGAAATTAAGATGTTGGGAATCCCTGGGTGGCTCAGCAGTTTGGCGCCTGCCTTTGGCCCAGAGCGTGGTCCTGGAGCCCCGGGATCAAGTCCCACATCAGGCTCCCTGCATGGAGCCTGCTTCTCCCTCTCCCTCTGCCTGTGTCTCTGCCTCTCTCTCTCCTCTGTGTCTTTCATGAATAAATAAATAAAATCTTAAAAAAAAAAAAACAAAAAAAGAAATTAAGATGTCAACAGACTGGCTTTATAACAGAATAAAAAGTTAGAGATTTAGAAAATAGATCAATACAAAAATCCTAGCAGAACCATGGAGAACAAAAAGAATGAAAAACTCAGAGAAGATTGTAAGATAGATTTGATATAAGTGTTAGTAAATTCGCAACCATATGCAAGTGTCTGGAGGCTTGAGCCAACCTTCCAGAAGAAAACAAAAGAACTTTAACTGGGAGTATTCACTTAAAATAAATCAAATCTGAGGGGAGGTGAGCGGGGCGGATGGGTGAGATAGGGGAAGGGGATTAAGAGTACACTTATGATGAGCACTGGGTAATGATGTACAGAATTGTGGAATCACTGTATTGTACACCTGAAACTAGTATATAACAGTCTATGTTAACTAACAGGTATTTAAATAAAAACTTGAAAAAATAAAAATAAATGTTTTTTTAAAAATTTAAATGAAAAAAAAAAAGAAAGAAAGAAATCTTAGTCTAATTAATAGCTATACCAGGAGCCAGTTCCACCCACACCTCACCTGCAGGTCCCTGAGCAACTCCAGGGAGATGGCCCAACAATCTGGCCATGGGCAGTAACTCCACCTCATTACGGCTGAATGGATCATTTCACTGGCAAATGTTCCTGGTTGGAAGCAGCTCCCAGTCAGCTTCATATTCTGAAATCCCTGATCACCTTTCCAGACAGATGAGCCCGTTTCTCCTACTAATGTCCCACACGCAAATGGACGGTTAGAGCATTCTTTTACACAATAGCTCTCAACCAGGCAGCAAAAACACAAAAATAAAAACAACAAATTGTATGTACATAACATATATCTATACCTGTCAGGGGCTAGGGACAGAATGGGAAAATGAGAGTAACGATCAGGCTAGAGTTTTTCAAGACTGAAATGAGATATGAATGATAGATTTATCAGATTTTTCCTGATAACTCAGCTAGAATAAACGCATTCCGTTCCTTTGCACATCGTAGTAAAACTAATGAATATCAAAGATAAACAGAAAATATACTTAAGCAACCAGAGGCAAACAAAAAAAGGATATTATCTTCAAAGGAATAGCAGTGAGGCTATAGATGACTTTATAAAGAAGATACAGAAGGCTCCAAAAAATGAACTAACTTCTTTAAAATGTTTAATAATGTCTTCAAAACAATTGTCAACATACATTTCTCTTTCTTCCAAAAGAAATTAAAGATGGAAAAAAGGAATTTTCAGGCTACCAAAATCAGAGAATTTATCACTCTGTTTTCCTAAACTAAAGAACAATGGAGTTCCTCACAGTAAAATAAAAATATTCCGATAAAAGATGGTGATGTAGGGAGGAAGGAAGGAGGGACAACAGAAATGTTATAAATGTAGATAAATATAAATAAATATTAGCTGTACAAAAGCAATAATAGTAAAACTAGTAGAGGCTAAATATATGTAAAACAAATATGCAACGCAGCAACAATACATGATACAGGAAGGTAGGGAAAAGAATTCAAGTGCTGTGAAGCGGTGCTCTTTTGTAGAACTGCCAACATTATGTAAATTTTCAACTGGGAGCAGTCCAGTGGGGTAGACACTAGGCCCTTGTGCCCACTGAGCACTAGTAATGTGGCTAATGCAATGTGAGAAACTGAATTTTTAACTTTATTAAGTTCGACTCAGGTTTAAATGGTCACATATGTCTAATGGTGACTGTCCTGAAGCTCTAAAGATGTCTGCATTGCCTGGGAAGGAGTAAAAAATAAAGGAGTGTAAAAAAAAAAAGAAAAAGAAAAGTGAAATTACAAGTTTTGCTCTTTAGGGTAACCAGAAAAGAACAATAAAAGAATGAAAAACAAGATAATAGATTATAAAGAACTAAATAGCTTTAACTCTTTAGTGTTTAATCTTTTAAGATGGTAAGAAGCTAGAGGCACAGAGAATGGGAAACTTGATAATACCCAAAATAAATTGCAACATAGTAGGTAGAAATCTTAATACTTCGATAATTACTGTACACTCACTAAATTTTCCATTTAGAAAATCGTATCACAGACTCTTTTATCAGGCCCAGTACTGAAATGGCTCAAGAATATGTACTTTTTCTAAATTCTGTCTAACAGAAATCTTAGCCATGAGATTCCCATAATATTGATAGTCACAGGAACTCTCTTTTCTTTTAAAACTCCAAAGCTGGGGATCCCTGGGTGGCTCAGTGGTTTAACGTCTGCCTTCAGCTCAGCGCATGATCCCAGGGTCCTGAGATCGAGTCCTGCATCGGGCTCCCCGCAGGGAGCCTGCTTCTCCCTCTGCCAGTGTTTCTGCCTTTCTCTCTGTGTCTGTCATGAATAAATAAATAAAATCTTTAAAAAAAACTCTAAAGCTGTATCTTCTCCCATATTTTTATAATCTTTTCATTGATAACATATACATATGTATATATGTATACATACATCTATGTAAGCACATACGTATGAGTCCTTTCTCGATTATGAGCAATATTTTTTACAAGTTCATTTTTTTCCTTGTCACATTGGCTTTATCAATACTTCACCCATAATATCTTTAGAATGAACAAATGGGTTTTCATGACACAAGCTTCAATGTTTATAGATCAGAATAAAGTTAGATACAGTTCACATTACCACCGTGCTGAGTGTGAGTTTGGGTTTGAAAAGACATAATGCAATTTTGTTGTTGGTATTTAGAGACATTATTATGCTATCACTCACTTTTCAATTTAGTAGAGAGAGGTGATATTAATTTCAGATTTTTAAAGAGTACACAGAACACATTGTACTTTATTGTATGTTTTCTTTGATAATAATTTCTAATATTACTATAATACTTTACATATTTCATAGATTCTGTAATTATTTTATGTTATGTATTTGTCATAATAGCTCTGTAAGAAAAGAGTAAATAGGGGATCCCTGGGTGGCTCAGTGGTTCAGCACCTGCCTTCTCGGCCTCTCTCTCTCTCTCTCTCTCTCTGTGTGTGTCTCTAATGAATAAATAAATAAAAATCTTTAAATAAAAAAGAGTAAATATAGGTCTTTTCATATAATCAATGTCAAAGAGTTAGTGACATTAGCCCCAAAACCCTAATCACCTAATTCTTAATACATTCATTCCTCCTTTTTTTCTATCAAATGCAGTACCAGAAAAAAGGAATTAAAAATTAAATAATCAGAAATGAAAAAGGTTTCAACTGGAAAGACAGATACTTATTGATTGTTTGATTCAAATATTTGCTTTAGCTAAACATTTACATGAAAAACCAGAATGACTAGGGGCTGTCTCTCTGTTAAAGAAATTTTCTAGGTTCAAAAGTGAATTTTATTAATTCAACTTGTTGCACTTTTTCTAGTACTCTTGTTGAGGTATATATCTATTAGGTCTACAAGTAGCCCATTGGAATACTTCTCTGATCTTGAGTAGTCATGCATTCTTCTGTCCTCTTGACTATCCTATCCCAACACATTTGTGATTAATATTTCCATTTAATAAAGTTAAATAAAAATTCCAGTGAAGAGTTATGGTCATTAATAAGCTGCCACAGGATATATTTCCATTTATACACAATCCAATCAATTACAAAGATGTTTCAAGAACTCAACTCTGGGGACATCTGGATGGCTCAGTGGTTGAGCGTCTGCCTTTGGCTCAGGTCATGACCCCGGGGTCCTGGGATCGAGTCCCACATCAGGCTCCCCACAGGGAGCCTGCTTCTCCCTCTGCCTGTGTCTCTGCCTCTCTCTGTGTGTCTCTCATGAATAAATAAATAAAATCTTTTTTAAAAAAGAACTCAAATCTAGGCAAGCTTTTAGTTTTAAAATTATTCATGCTTATGTCACAAGTCCACATCACCTATCACCATGACAACGGAGTGCTATAAAGTCTACAATCCTTAATATCTTTCTGATCATTCAAATGAAGGAGAGAAGGAAGAAGGAGATAAATTATGACTCTCTACATAATAAGAATGCTTCTAAATGCAGTGTTAATCATGATGCTTAGATTAACTATGTTGTTCCAATCTCCAGGCCCAAGCCTAAACTCATTTTGAGAACCAACACACTGTTCCTTGAATTTTTTAATAGAGATTTTGCCAGTACAGCAAAGCAAAGCAAATCACACCTATTGAATGCCCAAGAAAGAGGAGAAAAAAGGGATTTGCCCACTCACATCTCAGATGGAGCTGTTTTTTACAGTAACATTCCTTCTGATTGTCTACATTAAGCACAATATTTTGGCCATTGTTTTTAAATCATTTTTAATCACACATCTGTCCATATTGTTCTCGCACAGAAATTAACCCAAGGGTTTTAAAAACATAACTTCTAAAGTTCTTTTTTTTTTTTTTATTTATTTGTTTATTTATTTATTTATGATAGTCACAGAGAGATAGAGATATATAGAGAGAGGCAGAGACACAGGCAGAGGGAGAAGCAGGCTCCATGCAATGGGAGCCTGACGTGGGATTCGATCCCAGGTCTCCAGGATCGCGCCCTGGGCCAAAGGCAAGCGCCAAACCGCTGCGCCACCCAGGGATCCCCCTAACTTCTAAAGTTCTAAGGTGGTTAAACAGCTAATTAATTTTACAGCAAGGTAGCAGTTGTTCTGTGGATTACATTTTTTGTTGTATATTAAAGCCAGATAGTTTATTGGCCAAGCCTCTGAAAGTATATAAAGGCCAATTTTTGTTAAAAGCAAAACTACATAATTACCACTTAAATGCTGCAAAAAATATAGAAAAGGATTCCTCCATCATCAAATTTACATCTTCATTAAACACGCTAACTTTTCATTTTGCCTTCACGCTTACAAAATAATGAGGCTTTGCCTTGAGGAGTCAACAATTCAAAATCTTTAAGATTGGTGCAAATTCTGGTGATGTAACCATCTTCTGTACAATTCTCCAAAGGCAAGAAGTATATAATATCATGAAGAACTAAAAACGATAAAATAATTCCCAACAGAGCTAAAAACTCCGAGTGGTGAATAAATACCTGATGGGAGGATGCTACGTAAGCAATGATTCACATGGTCATGGATTTATTGTATGTATCTTTAATGGGAAGAAGAATTGCAAAAGAAAGGTGATTGTTTCATTGTTTTGAAACATTTTTAAAAATCATTAGAGCAACTTAAAATCCTACCATATTACCACTTTGTGGCGCAAAGTTATGAATTAAGGAGTTAAAATGAAATAGAAAATTTTCCCTATAAAAATGCACTAAGAAAAAAGGAGGGAAAATTAAGGAATGATGACAGGAAAAGGAAATTAAAAGGCATGGAGAGATGGATTTGAAATTAAATTTTGCCACTATGTTGGTTGAATGATACGCAGCAAGCCAACTAACTTTCAGAGCTGCGCGTGCGTCCGTGTTTGCCGGTGTATGTGTTTAAATCTATGTAAGTAGTAGAAGAAGGGAGAGGTCAACATGAAATAATAATCAGTACCCCCGGGAAAATATATGTCACATAATAGAATTATACTTTAGTATCTGTGAGTGAAAACTTAATAATAAGGAAAAGTCATAAAATGCTCTTGATACTTATGTGATACATATAAACGATTTAAATAATTAAAGGTCCAAAGCTGGCAAAATACTCAGATACATTTCAATAATTAAATTTAAAGGATTTTTTCCTTTGGCTATTAGACCATTACACATTTTAAAAATACAATGTCTTTCTGTTTAGAAGGTAGTCTGTAAAGACATACATGCCCTTTTTGTAAAAAAAATAAAAATAGAAATTTTATGTTTATTTCACTGGTAGTTCTAAAAATAAAAAATATTCTATTTTTTTATGTCTTACTATTTGTCACCTGAAGCCAAATGTTTTTATTAATGTCCTAATAAAGTTCTAGTGCACAGACAATCCTTTGATATCAAGAAACCTAGATTGTCTATACCTCTGAGCACTTTGTTTAAAACACTGGAAGTTATAAAGAACTTATTAAACTCAACACCAAAGAAACAAACAATCCAATCATGAAGTGGGCAAAAGACATGAACAGAAATCTCACAGAGGAAGACCTAGACATGGCCAACACGCACATGAGAAAATGCTCCGCATCACTGGCCATCAGGGAAATACAAATCAAAACCACAATGAGGATCGAGGAGGGGCAAGACGGCGGAAGAGCAGGGTCCCCAAACCACCTGTCCCCAACAAATTACCTAGATAACCTTCAAATCATCCTGAAAATCCACGAATTCGGCCTGAGATGTAAAGAGAGACCAGCTGGAACGCTACGGTGAGAAGAGTCCGCGCTTCTATCAAGGTAGGAAGACGGGGAAAGAGAAATAAAGACACAAAAGGCCTCCGAGGGGGAGGGGCCGCGAGGAGCCGGGCTGAGGCCGGGGCGAGTGTCCCCAGGACAGGAGAGCCCCGTCCCGGAGGAGCAGGAGCTGCACCAACCTTCCCGGGCGGGCGGAAAGGGGCTCGCAGGGAGTTGGAGCAGGACCCAGGAGGGCGGGGATGCCCTCGGGCTCCCTAGGACACTAACAGACACCTGCGCCCCGGGAGAGTGCGCCGAGCTCCCTAAGGGCTGCAGCGCGCACCGGAGCAGCTCGGAGGGGCTCGGGCGCGGCTCCGCGGAGGGGGCTGCGGGGCGGGAGCGCGAATCCACCAGCGCAGGCCCCGGAGCACAGGGCGCCGGGACACAGCCCAGGATCCGGCCTCCCCCGGGACAGGCAGAGGCCGGGAGGGCCCGAGACAGCGAGGACGCTCCTGCCCCGAACTGAGCAGATCAGCGGCCCCGCCCCGGAGCCTCCAGGCCCTGCGGACGGAGAGCTCCGGAGTTACTGCGGGAGCTGACTCCAGGGCTGCAGAGCTGGCCCCGCCACTGCGGTTGTTCCTCCTGGGGCCTCATGGGGTAAACAACCCCCGCTGAGCCCTGCACCAGGCAGGGGGCAGAGCAGCTCCCCCAAGTGCTAACACCTGAAAATCAGCACAGCAGGCCCCTCCCCCAGAAGACCAGCTGGACGGACCAGTTCCAGGGGAAGTCAAGGGACTTAAAGTCTACAGAAATACTCCCCCGTGTTTTTTTTTTCTTTCTTTTTTTCTTTTTTCTTTTCTTTTTGATTTCTGATTGCTTCCCCCACCCCCTTTTTTTTTTCACCTTTCTTTCTTTTTCTTTCCCTTTTTCTTCTCTTCTTTCCTTTTTCTTTTCTTTTTCTTTTTTCTTTTTCTCTTTTCTTTCCTTCTCTCTCTTT
The DNA here is from genome assembly GCF_905146905.1 of Nyctereutes procyonoides. Taxonomy (NCBI): domain Eukaryota; kingdom Metazoa; phylum Chordata; class Mammalia; order Carnivora; family Canidae; genus Nyctereutes; species Nyctereutes procyonoides. The sequence continues at coordinate 30,918,056 of NW_026575160.1, read as the reverse complement.
CTCTCCTTTTCCCAATACAACTTGTTTTTGGCCACTCCGCACTGAGCAAAATGACTAGAAGGAAAACCTCACCTCAAAAGAAAGAATCAGAAACAGCCCTCTCTCCCACAGAGCTACAAAATCTGGATTACAATTCAATGTCAGAAAGCCAATTCAGAAGCACTATTCTACAGCTACTGGTGGCTCTAGAAAAAAGCATTAAGGACTCACGAGACTTCATGACTGCAGAATTTAGATCCAATCAGGCAGAAATTAAAAATCAACTGAATGAGATGCAATCCAAACTAGAAGTCCTAACGACGAGGGTTAACGAGGTGGAAGAACGAGTGAGTGACATAGAAGACAAGTTGATGGCAAAGAGGGAAACTGAGGAAAAAAGAGACAATTAAAGGACCATGAAGACAGATTAAGGGAAATAAATGACAGCCTGAGGAAGAAAAACCTACGTTTAATTGGGGTTCCCGAGGGCGCCGAAAGGGCCAGAGGGCCAGAATATGTATTTGAACAAATCCTAGCTGAAAACTTTCGCAATCTGGGAAGGGAAACAGGCATTCAGATCCAGGAAATAGAGAGATCCCCCCCTAAAATCAATAAAAACCGTTCAACACCTCGACATCTAATAGTGAAGCTTGCAAATTCCAAAGATAAAGAGAAGATCCTTAAGGCAGCAAGAGACAAGAAGTCCCTGACTTTCATGGGGAGGAATATTAGGGTAACAGCAGACCTCTCCACAGAGACGTGGCAGGCCAGAAAGGGCTGGCAGGATATATTCAGGGTCCTAAATGAGAAGAACATGCAACCAAGAATACTTTATCCAGCAAGGCTCTCATTCAAAATGGAAGGAGAGATAAAGAGCTTCCAAGATAGGCAGGAACTGAAAGAATATGTGACCTCCAAACCAGCTCTGCAAGAAATTTTAAGGGGGACTCTTAAAACTCCCCTTTAAGAAGAAGTTCAGTGGAACAATCCACAAAAACAAGGACTAAATAGATATCACGATGACACTAAACTCATATCTGTCAATAGTAACTCTGAACGTGAACGGGCTTAATGACCCCATCAAAAGGCGCAGGGTTTCAGACTGGATAAAAAAACAGGACCCATCTATTTGCTGTCTACAAGAGACTCAATTTAGACAGAAGGACACCTACAACCTGAAAATAAAAGGTTGGAGAACCATTTACCATTCAAATGGTTCTCAAAAGAAAGCAGGGGTAGCCATCCTTATATCAGATAAACTAAAATTCACCCCGAAGACTGTAGTGAGAGATGAAGAGGGACACTATATCATACTTAAAGGATCTATCCAACAAGAGGACTTAACAATCCTCAATATATATGTCCCGAATGTGGGAGCTGCCAAATACTTAAACGAATTATTAACCAAAGTGAAGAAATACTTAGATAATAATACACTTATACTTGGTGACTTCAATCAAGCTCTCTCTACCCTTGATAGGTCTTCTAAGCACAACATCTCCAAAGAAACGAGAGCTTTAAATGATACACTGGACCAGATAGATTTCACAGATATCTACAGAACTTTACATCCAAACTCAACTGAATACACATTCTTCTCAAGTGCACATGGAACTTTTTCCAGAATAGACCACATACTGGGTCAAAAATCGGGTCTGAACCGATACCAAAAGATTGGGATCGTCCCCTGCATATTCTCAGACCATAACGCCTTGAAATTAGAACTCAATCACAAGAAGAAGTTTGGAAGGACCTCAAACACGTGGAGGTTAAGGACCATCCTGCTAAAAGATAAAAGGGTCAACCAGGAAATTAAGAAAGAATTAAAAAGATTCATGGAAACTAATGAGAATGAAGATATAACTGTTCAAAATCTTTGGGATGCAGCAAAAGCAGTCCTGAGGGGGAAATACATTGCAATACAAGCATCCATTCAAAAACTGGAAAGAACTCAAATACAAAAGCTAACCTTACACATAAAGGAGCTAGAGAAGAAGCAGCAAATCGACCCGACGCCCAGCAGAAGAAGAGAGTTAATTAAAATTCGAGCAGAAATCAACGAAATTGAGACCAGAAGAACTGTGGAACAGATCAATAGAACCAGGAGTTGGTTCTTTGAAAGAATTAATAAGATAGATAAACCATTAGCCAACCTTATTAAAAAGAAGAGAGAGAAGACTCAAATTAATAAAATCATGAATGAGAAAGGAGAGATCACTACCAACACCAAGGAAATACAAACGATTTTAAAAACATATTATGAACAGCTCTACGCCAATAAATTAGGCAATCTAGAAGAAATGGACGCATTCCTGGAAAGCCACAAACTACCAAAACTGGAGCAGGAAGAAATAGAAAACCTGAACAGGCCAATAAACAGGGAGGAAATTGAAGCAGTCATCAAAAACCTCCCAAGACACAAGAGTCCAGGGCCAGATGGCTTCCCAGGGGAATTCTATCAAACGTTTAAAGAAGAAATCATACCTATTCTACTAAAGCTGTTTGGAAAGATAGAAAGAGATGGAGTACTTCCAAATTCGTTCTATGAGGCCAGCATCACCTTAATTCCAAAACCAGACAAAGACCCCACCAAAAAGGAGAATTATAGACCAATATCCCTAATGAATATGGATGCAAAAATTCTCAACAAGATACTAGCCAATAGGATCCAACAACACATTAAGAAAATTCTTCACCATGACCAAGTAGGATTTATCCCCGGGACACAAGGCTGGTTCAACACTCGTAAAACAATCAATGTGATTCATCATATCAGCAAGAGAAAAACCAAGAACCATATGATCCTCTCATTAGATGCAGAGAAAGCATTTGACCAAATACAGCATCCATTCCTGATCAAAACTCTTCAGAGTGTAGGGATAGAGGGAAATTTCCTCGACATCTTAAAAGCCATCTACGAAAAGCCCACAGCAAATATCATTCTCAATGGGGAAGCACTGGGAGCCTTTCCCCTAAGATCAGGAACCAGACAGGGATGTCCACTCTCACCACTGCTATTCAACATAGTATTGGAAGTCCTAGCCTCAGCAATCAGACAACAAAAAGACATTAAAGGCATTCAAATTGGCAAAGAAGAAGTCAAACTCTCCCTCTTCGCCGATGACATGATACTCTACATAGAAAACCCAAAAGCCTCCACCCCAAGATTGCTAGAACTCATACAGCAATTTGGTAGCATGGCAGGATACAGAATCAATGCCCAGAAGTCAGTGGCATTTCTATACACTAACAATGAGACTGAAGAAAGAGAAATTAAGGAGTCAATCCCATTTACAATTGCACCCAAAAGCATAAGATACCTAGGAATAAACCTAACCAAAGAGGTAAAGGATCTATACCCTAAAAACTATAGAACACTTCTGAAAGAAATTGAGGAAGACACAAAGGGGTGGAAAAATATTCCATGCTCATGGATTGGCAGAATTAATATTGTGAAAATGTCAATGCTACCCAGGGCAATTTACACGTTCAATGCAATCCCTATCAAAATACCATGGACTTTCTTCAGAGACTTAGAACAAATTATTTTAAGATTTGTGTGGAATCAGAAAAGACCCTGAATAGCCAGGGGAATTTTAAAAAAGAAAACCATAGCTGGGGGCATCACAATGCCAGATTTCAGGTTGTACTACAAAGCTGTGTTCATCAAGACAGTGTGGTACTGGCACAAAAACAGACACATAGATCAATGGAACAGAATAGAGAACCCAGAAATGGACCCTGAACTTTATGGCCAACTAATATTCGACAAAGGAGGAAAGACGATCCACTGGAAGAAAGACAGTCTCTTCAATAAATGGTGCTGGGAAAATTGGACATCCACATGCAGAAGAATGAAACTAGACCACTCTCTTGCACCATACACAAAGATAAACTCAAAATGGATGAAAGATTTAAATGTGAGACAAGACTCCATCAAAATCCTAGAGGAGAACACAGGCAACACCCTTTTTGAACTTGGCCACAGTAACTTCTTGCAAGATACATCCACGAAAGCAAAAGAAACAAAAGCAAAAATGAACTATTGGGACTTCATCAAGATAAGAAGCTTTTGCACAGCAAAGGATACAGTCAACAAAACTCAAAGACAACCTACAGAATGGGAGAAGATATTTGCAAATAACATATCAGATAAAGGGCTAGTTTCCAAAATCTATAAAGAACTTATTAAACTCAACACCAAAGAAACAAACAATCCAATCATGAAATGGGCAAAAGACATGAAGAGAAATCTCACAGAGGAAGACATAGACATGGCCAACACGCACATGAGAAAATGCTCCGCATCACTTGCCATCAGGGAAATACAAATCAAAACCACAATGAGATCCCACCTCACACCAGTGAGAATGGGGAAAATAACAAGGCAGGAAACAACAAATGTTGGAGAGGATGCGGAGAAAAGGGAACCCTCCTGCACTGTTGGTGGGAATGTGAACTGGTACAGCCTCTCTGGAAAACTGTGTGGAGGTTCCTCAAAGAGTTAAAAATAGACCTGCCCTACGACCCAGCAATTGTACTGCTGGGGATTTACCCCAAAGATACAGATGCAGTGAAATGCCGGGACACCTGCACCCCGATGTTCACAGCAGCAATGTCCACAATAGCCAAACTGTGGAAGGAGCCTCGGTGTCCATCGAAAAATGTATGGATAAAGATGTGGTTTATGTATACAATGGAATATTCCTCAGCCATTAGAAATGACAAACACCCACCATTTGCTTCAACGTGGAGGGACCTGGAGGGTATTTTGCTGAGTGAAGTAAGTCAATCAGAGAAGGACAAACATTATATGGTCTCATTCATTTGGGGAATATAAATAATAATGAAAGGGAATAGAGGGGAAGGGAGAAGAAATGTGTGGGAAATATCAGAAAGGGAGACAGACCATGAGAGACTCCTAACTCTGGGAAACAAACTAGGGGTGGTGGAAGGGGAGGAGAGCGGGGGTGTGGGGGTGAATGGGTGACGGGCACTGAGCGGGGCACTTGACAGGATGAGCACTGGGTGTTATTCTGTATGTTGGCAAATTGAACACCAATAAAAAATAAATTTATTATTAAAAAAAAAACACCGGAAGTAAAACAACAAAAGAAAAACAGCAAAAATAGTGCCATTAGAGATTTTCCAGGAGGCAGTTTCTGAGATGAAGTTTAATAGTCAGGAAAAAGTCTCAAAAAAAGACACCATTATAAAACTGGGTATATGAACCAAAAAATGTATTTACTCATATAAATAAGTATAGTTTTTAATTATTTTTGCAATTAATAGATTTAGGCTATAATAGTTTAAGGATCCAGGTTGTTTAGGTTTTGTTTTCTGTGTGGTCCTTGAGAGGTGTGTTTTTAGTTTTCTCCCTAAAACAAACTCCATTTCTTAATATACCAAGTAGAGATGAAAATAATTGCATTCCCAAACTATGAAATTTTACATCAAACTATCTAAATGACACTCAAAATAATTGTGATACTTTTTTCAACTACCTTTTAATGATGTGAGGATGGCTGCTGACAAATGAAATATCTCAGATGTACTATATTATTTTATGATCTTATTAAAAGCTCACCACCAATTTTAGATTGGAAATCTCCTCTTACGATGTTAATGGATACTATAAATTGACCTAAGTCAATTTGGTCATTCTCAAGTATAAGGTGGTTTTGGGTAGATAGCAGTTTCTTCCAACAGAGAAAAGTAGATAATGACCTGCGGCAACAACCAGTAACCATGTATGACCGTCGAAGACTTGCATTTGCTATTAGGCAGATTGTGTCCACAACTGCAAGTCTCAAATAGATTTCCTACCACACTCCGAATTCTGTCAGCAGGATTTCCCTGCCCGTTATTGCCAACTATGACCAGTAACAGTGCTATTTAAGAAAAGCCTTGAATGTCTTAATGTCTTGATTAATATGAAGAATAATTTAAAAATTTATATTTCTATCTAGAGGGCAGTGAACACTCACTTTTCTTATAAAATTCAAGATTCTAAGAAGACTTTTGCAAAACAGTAGCACCGTGAGACACCTTACGAGATTCCACTTAGCAAAAATCGTTATTGCGAAGAATGGGACAGTATTTCATAGTTAGATCCCAGATGCAACAAAGGGTAGAACCATTAGGTAGACTACATGTTAAGACATTTGGAAGGATTAATGTGAAAGAAAAAAGTGATGACAAATAGAACTCGTAAGTAAATGACTCAGATGGTGTTGTAAACACTGAATTCCAAGCAACATGAATAAAGAGAGAAGAAGAGAAAACTCCTTTTGAATGATGAGAAGGTTATTATGATGCGAGACAACTCTATGGCGACATCAGGGAGGTCAACACGATTAAATAGAATGTTTCCTCTAGCCATTTGGCAAGTAGACATAAACCAGGGATAATGAAGTGTATGGTACGCAGTGTTTGAAATAATTTTTTTTTAAATTTTTTATTTTATTTTATTTTTTTTTTATTTACGATAGTCATACAGAGAGAGAGAGAGAGAGAGAGAGAGAGAGAGAGGCAGAGACACAGGCAGAGGGAGAAGCAGGCTCCATGCACCGGGAGCCTGATGTGGGATTCGATCCTGGGTCTCCAGGATCGCGCCCTGGGCCAAAGGCAGGCGCCAAACCGCTGCGCCACCCAGGGATCCCTGAAATAATTTTCTAAATGGTGATTTCCCTGCCCCCATTCTGTTACTTTAACTCACCCAACACCACTTAACATCTCGGTGTTTGCCTCATATTTAAGGGTCTTCGGCAGGACTAATTCAACTGGAACCGTGTGCAAGACTTTCACCTGAACAAATAACGAAGCTGTCATCCACAAGGCACCAGCTAGGGCTCTAGCAGAGGATTAGAAACTAGCCATTTTGCAAGTTAATTGGAAGTCTCTGCCATTTTTAATCTCATAGCAGTATAACACAGTTAAAATAAACAATAGTACAGGAAACACATAATCACAGCCTCTTAGGAATAGAAAAGTCATGTAGTCCAATTTCTGTCTCAATAAAGGGATGAGAGCCTTCTTAAATGACCATTGGTCTTCCCTTAAATGTGTCCGTGGCAGGGAGTGTGTTGTGGAGAGAATTCCTTTACTTGGAAATCTGGTATTGTCAAAAAATACAGAGTACTTTAACTGCTGCTGCTGCTACTTGACGATAATTCAGATATTTCAAGACGCAACGATGTCTCTGTTTGCCCTATTCTTCTGCAAACTGAGTCTTCACAGCTTCTTTAGTTTGTTCCTCACATGGACCCTCCAAATCTACTGGATGAATAATGGTTTTCAATCACCTCTTCCAGTAGAGCCCCTACAACTACATTTAATGCACCACACCCAGAGTGATAAACACGAAGTCACGGTAGAAGAGTAAGTTTCCTAGATCCAGATGCTACATCACTACAAATGCAGTTGAGGTTTTCTTCGGACTGTCTATCTGCTTATATCTGCTTACTTTCTTGCTTTCATCAGAAATAGTGGCCAAGGGGGGGGGGGGGCAAGACGGCGGAAGAGCAGGGTCCCCAAATCGCCTGTCCCCACCAAATTACCTAGATGACCTTCAAACCATCCTGAAAATCTACGAATTCGGCCTGAGATGTAAAGAGAGACCAGCTGGAACGCTACAGTGAGAAGAGTTCGCGCTTCTATCAAGGTAGGAAGACGGGGAAAAAGAAATAAAGGAACAAAAGGCCTCCGAGGGGGAGGGGCCCCGGAGGAGCCGGGCTGAGGCCGGGGCGAGTGTCCCCAGGACAGGAGAGCCCCGTCCCCGTCCCGGAGGAGCAGGAGCTGCACCAACCTTCCCGGGCGGAAAGGGGCTCGCAGGGAGTTGGAGCAGGACCCAGGAGGGCGGGGATGCCCTCGGGCTCCCGGGGACACTAACAGACACCTGCGAGCGCGGGAGAGTGCTCCGAGCTCCCTAAGGGCTGCAGCGCGCACGGCGGGGCCCGGAGCAGCTCGGAGGGGCTCGGGCGGCGGCTCCGCGGAGGGGGCTGCGGGGCGGGAGCGCGAATCCCACAGCGCAGGCCCCGGAGCACAGGGCGCCGGGACACAGCCCAGGATCCGGCCTCCCCCGGGACAGGCAGAGGCCGGGAGGGCCCAGGACAGCGAGGACGCTCCTGCCCGGAGCTGAGCAGATCAGCGGCCCCGCCCCGGAGCCTCCAGGCCCTGCAGACGGAGAACCGAGAGCCCCGAGCCCCGTAGTTCCTGCGGAGGCTGAATCCAGGCTTCCAGAGTTGCCATAGCAACTGCGGCTGTTCCTCCTGGGGCCCCACAGGGTAAACAACCCCCGCTGAGCCCTGCAGCAGGCAGGGGCAGAGCAGCTCCCCCAAGTGCTAACACCTGAGAATCAGCACAGCAGGCCCCTCCCCCAGAAGACCAGCTGGACGGACCAGTGATACTCCCCCGTGTTCCAATACACCTTGTTTTTGGCCACTCTGCACTGAGCAAAATGACTAGAAGGAAAACCTCACCTCAAAGGAAAGAATCAGAAACAGCCCTCTCTCCCACAGGGTTACAAAATCTGTATTACACTTCAATGTCAGAAAGCCAATTCAGAAGCACTATTCTACAGCTACTGGTGGCTCTAGAAAAAAGCATTAAGGCCTCACGAGACTTCATGACTGCAGAATTTAGATCCAATCAGGCAGAAATTAAAAATCAACTGAATGAGATGCAATCCAAACTAGAAGTCCTAACGACGAGGGTTAACGAGGTGGAAGAACGAGTGAGTGACATAGAAGACAAGTTAATGGCAAAGAGGGAAACTGAGGAAAAAAGAGACAATCAATTAAGGGACCATGAAGACAGATTAAGGGAAATAAATGACAACCAAAGGAAGAAAAACCTATGCTTAATTGGGGTTCCCGAGGGCGCCGAAAGGGCCAGAGGGCCAGAATATGTATTTGAACAAATCCTAGCTGAAAACTTTCCCAATCTGGGAAGGGAAACAGGCATTCAGATCCAGGAAATAGAGAGATCCCCCCCTAAAATCAATAAAAACCGTTCAACACCTCGACATCTAATAGTGAAGCTTGCAAATTCCAAAGATAAAGAGAAGATCCTTAAAGCAGCAAGAGACAAGAAGTCCCTGACTTTCATGAGGAGGAATATTAGGGTAACAGCAGACCTCTCCACAGAGACGTGGCAGGCCAGAAAGGGCTGGCAGGATATATTCAGGGTCCTAAATGAGAAGAACATGCAACCAAGAATACTTATCCAGCAAGGCTCTCATTCAAAATGGAAGGAGAGATAAAGAGCTTCCAAGACAGGCAGGAACTGAAAGAATATGTGACCTCCAAACCAGCTCTGCAAGAAATTTTAAGGGGGACTCTTAAAACTCCCCTTTAAGAAGTTCAGTGGAACAATCCACAAAAACAAGGACTAAATAGATATCATGATGACACTAAACTCCTATCTCTCAATAGTAACTCTGAACGTGAATGGGCTTAATGACCCCATCAAAAGGCGCAGGGTTTCAGACTGGATAAAAAAGCAGGACCCATCTATTTGCTGTCTACAAGAGACTCATTTTAGACAGAAGGACACCTACAACCTGAAAATAAAAGGTTGGAGAACCATTTACCATTCAAATGGTTCTCAAAATATACCCTAAAAACTACAGAACACTTCTGAAAGAAATTGAGGAAGACACAAAGAGATGGAAAAATATTCCATGCTCATGGATTGGCATAATTAATATTGTGAAAATGTCAATGTTCCCCAGGGCAATTTACACGTATAATGCAATCCCTATCAAAATACCATGGACTTTCTTCAGAGACTTAGAACAAATTATTTTAAGATTTGTGTGGAATCAGAAAAGACCCCAAACAGCCAGGGGAATTTTAAAAAAAAGAAAACCATATCTGGGGGCATCACAATGCCAGATTTCAGGTTGTACTACAAAGCTGTGTTCATCAAGACACTGTGGTACTGGCACAAAAACAGACACATAGATCAATGGAACAGAACAGAGAACCCAGAAGTGGACCCTGAACTTTATGCTCAACTAATATACGATAAAGGAGGAAAGACGATCCACTGGAAGAAAGACAGTCTCTTCAATAAATGGTGCTGGGAAAATTGGACATCCACATGCAGAAGAATGAAACTGGACCACTCTCTTGCACCATACTCAAAGATAAACTCAAAATAGATGAAAGATCTAAATGTGAGACAAGATTCCATCAAAATCCCAGAGGAGAACTCAGGCAACACCCTTTTTGAACTTGGCCACAGTAACCGGAGAAGGACAAACAGTGTATGTTCTCATTCATTTGGGGAATATGAATAATAGTGAAAGGGAATATAAGGGAAGGGAGAAGAAATGTGTGAGAAATATCAGAAAGGGAGACAGAACATAAAGACTTCTAACTCTGGGAAATGAACTAGGGGTGGTGGAGGGGGAGGAGGGCGGGGGGTGGGGGTGAGTGGGTGACGGGCACTGAGGGGTACACTTGATGGGATGAGCACTGGGTGTTATTCTGTATGTTGGTAAATTGAACACCAATAAAAATTAATTTATAAAATAAAAATAAAAAAAGAAAAGAAATAGTGGCCAAGGGGGATCCCTGGGTGGCGCAGCGGTTTGGCGCCTGCCTTTGGCCCAGGGCGCGATCCTGGAGACCCGGGATCGGATCCCACGTCGGGCTCCCAGTGCATGGAGCCTGCTTCTCCCTCTGCCTGTGTCTCTGCCTCTCTCTCTCTCACTGTGTGCCTATCATAAATTAAAAAAAAAAAAAAATTAAAAAAAAAAAAAAGAAAAGAAATAGTGGCCAAGTAAGGCCTCCTCCTACTAATCGAAATTTCACATCATAAATTACATATACTTTGAATGCTAACATAAAATGCTTCCTATGGTCCTCCGGTGCTGCAGTCCTTTGGTTTCAGCTCCTCTGGCCTCCACCATCCCAGCACGCTGGATAACTTCCCAGGGGAAACACAGTGTTCTCTACCCCAAGGCCTTTGTGTTTACTGCTCCCTCTGCCTGAAAGACCCTGTCCAACACCACCCCACCACCCCACCCTCAACACCTGCCAAACTCCCTTCAACCAGCTTTTTAACTTTTGCATATTCTTCAGCTCTAACTTTAAAGATAGTCCTGGCGGGCCTCAGCAAACACTCCGAATGGCCTTACATGCTCAGATGCATGCTCGTCTACACTGGGGCACTCCATTGTAATACTCACATTTGTGTCCGAGAGCTCTGTGAATAAGAATGCTGTCCGGGCAGCCAGCAGAAGAGCCGACACCTAGCAGGCTCTCCATAAGTAACTACTGAATGAGACTCAGTGTTTTGTTTTTTTTGTTTGTTTGTTTGTTTTTTGTTTGTTTGTTTGTTTTTTACTATGCAATGTGTCAGCAATCTCCATCTGTTATGGTTCATCCACTGTTTTAACAGCCATTAAGGTAATAAAGTTTCAAACAGACAAGGGTGTTCTAGAGCATTTCATTAATTAACATTTTTTAGATGGTATTATAGTTATGCTATGGATCTTCTTATTTGTTCTACTTTCTTTAGATGGATTTCCTAGCACATTTTGCCAAAACATCATAAAATTACAATATGCTATACCTGCAAGATTTTTAGTATTATATTTTATATTATAGTATTATATTTATATTATAAATATATAGTATTGTATTTATATATTTTAGTATTAATATTATAATAAATATTCCAAGATTGTGTATTATAATTTTTTAATCTATAAGGAAAAAAGTCACCAAAGCATATATGATAGATTCTTACAGGAATTAAATAAACTATGTTAATAGTTTTCACTACCTCCATCACCTACCTGCCCAAACTCAGTATTAACAAATAGTTTAAAATTTTGCCCTGGAAATTTTTTTTAAAATATCAGTATTAAAATTACCATCCTATAATTTCCAGAAAAAAAATTAATTAGAAAACACCACCCTTCCTCTCACCTTCTTTGATTTTTGAGAGATGATAAAACACTGATCAAATTTAAACAAGGTTTTCAGCACCACAAAAATAATTTGCCTTTATCTCAGACTTTTAATCTACTTAAAAATGGTGAATAGCCCTCATATTTTCACTCCTTTCATGCAGTCTAGCCCATCAAGTTTGAAGAGTGATCTACTTAAGAGAAAAGAACAAAATAAAAGCAGCTGTGCAGCTCTGCCTGCTATTTTTTTAATATAATATCAGATTATGTTCCCCAACCATGTGTCCTATCATTCCTTTGTTCATATTATTTCTTCTCAGCCTGTAAACACATTCTGTTGTTGTTAGCATTTTTCAAAATCCCTAATTTGTTCTTCAAACTTCCTGAGGCTACTCATAGAGATACACAAAAATATAAAATATTTATCAACATTTATATGCCCCCTTTGTAGAATTTGAACATGTTCTTTTACAATGTGAGCTTAACAAAATGATCTCTAACAGAATATCCTTAGATGACTCTTTTTTTCTACCCCTGAAATTTTTTACAACTGCAGAGTTCATGTTGTGTTTTAGCAACTCTCTTTATTCTTCACCTCTCTTTCTTTCTAGAATGTTTAATCATAAATTATTTTGCATAAACAGAAATTTTTAAACTGTTTATTGAAATATACATAGAGAAGTGCACAAATCATAAATGTATGGCTCAATGAATTTTCATCAGGGGAATACATCCATATAACTAACTCTCAGTTCAGGAAATAGAACATTTCAAGACCCAAAATGCCTTTAGTCAGTCACTACCTATAATTCCTCAGAAATAAAGTAACCGTTATCTTGACTTCTAATGTCTTAGATTGGCTTTCTGTGTTTTGTACTTTACATAAATATATGATACACTATGTTCTTTTTTGTGTCTGGCTTCTTTTGCTCAGCCTATTTGTAAGATTTACTCATGTTGCACAATAACTCATTCATTCACACTGTTGTATGAAATCCCTTTGTGTGATTATAGTAAGCATATTTATCTGTTCTACCACTAATGGACATTTAAGTTGTTCCCAGTTTGGGACCATCTCGAATAGTGCTGATATAAACATATAAATGCATTTCTTGTGGGGAAAATATGAATAAAAAATATGGGGAAAATAGTCTGTGGAGACTATTCCTAAGAAAGCAATTGTTAGATCATAGGTTTATGCATATATTCAAATTTAATAGATACCATCAACCTTTTTTTTCCCAAAATGTTGGCACCAATTCCCTTACCTACCTGCAGTATAGATTACTGCTAATATGGTCTTTCTTTCTCAATGCCTGTACTTCTAACTTGACAGTGACTCTATATTTAAAATAGATCTTACATACAGGAAGTTAGGTCTTATATCCTTTTAATTAACTCTGACAATCCCTGCCTTTTAATTAGTATATTTAGATCATTCACACTTAAAATGATTACTGACCAATATGTTTTAACAGCTACCACATTTGTAACTATTTTCTGTTTGTTGCCCTTGCTTTGTTCCTTTTTGTGTCTCCTACTCTTTCTGCCTTTTCTGGTTTTAATTGAGCATTTTATATGATTCCATTTATTCCTTCTTTCTTAGCCTATCAATTACCCTCCTTTATTTTTTTTTAAAGATTCTACTGATTTATTCGTGAGAGACACAGAGGGGCAGAGACTTAGATAGAGGGAGAACCAGGCTCCCTGTGGGGAGCCCGATGCAGAATTCAGTCACTGAAACTGGATCACGCCCTGAGCCAAAGGCAGATGCTCAACCTCTGAACCACCCAGGTGTTTAAAACAAAAAAATGTTTATGATTGTCCTAGAGTTTCCCAATATACATTTATAACTAGTCTAAGTCCATTTTCAAATAACACTCTACCGCTTCATAGTGCAGGTACTTTACAACAGAGTATTGACAGTTTGAGGTCATTCATTTCATATATCCATAAGTAATAATCACTGTGATCATTGTCACTATTATTTTAAACAAATTGTTTCTGTTAGATAAAACATAAGAAAAAGAAAAATGTTATATTTTACCTTCATTTACTCCTTTTTATCACCATTTATGTAAATCTGTTTCTGACCTATAATTTTCCTTCTCTCTGAGGAACTTCTTTTAATATTTCTTACAAGGTGGGTTTATTGACCACAAATTCCCTCAATATTTGTTTTTCTGAAAATTTTTTATTTCTCCCTTCACCTTTTAGTGATAATTTTACTGGAATTCTAGATTGGCAGTTTTTTCTTTTAACATTTCCAATTTTTTTATGTCATCTGAGGCTGTTACTTCCATATCTTCTTTGAAAAATAATAACCAGTAGCTTCATGAATATATTTTCCACTTTATATAAATATATATATATATATATATATATATATATATATATATATATAATTTCTGACATTTATTGAGTACTGGTTATGTGCCAGACTCTTTTCTATGTGTTTCATGTGTATTTGCTCTTTAATCCTCACAATAATCCTGTGAGGTCCATACTATTATTTTTGCAGATGGAAAAACTAAGACTTTTAAGTAACTTGCCATGTATCACTCAGGCATCGAGTGACAAACTACCTTTCTATACTGCCTCTTGATTCAGTGTATCCTGGGATATTTTGAATATACCTGGTATATTTCATATACATAGCTATTATAGTCCTTTATTTTTTTTTAAGATTCTATTTATTTATTTGACAGAGAGAGAGCACAAGCAGAGGGAGTGGCAGGCAGAGGGAGAAGGAGAAGCCTGCTCCTCCCAGAGCAGGGAGCCCCATGCAGGACTTGATGCCAGGACCTGACCTGAGCCAAAGGCAGACACTTAACTGATTGAGCCACAAATGCACTCTAGTGTGGTCCTTTAAAAGAGGAAATCCTTTCCATTATTAAAATATCCTTAATAATATTTCAGTGTACTGTCCCACCCCAGCAGTCTTTTCAACCTGAAAACCCTAGCAACTCAGCTCTCGCACTGTCATTTTATAACTATTTTCTCTTCCTCCTATATAGGATCCAAAATCCTTCAGCTGAAGTTATCCCACTGCAACTAAATGAAAACCCATTAACTAGAGGAAGCAGTTTATTAACATGACTGTGAATGTGTCTTTCTCCCAATCTGAGCCAATCAAGAAACATGTTTTCTGAACTGAAGGCTGTTTATCAGCAAAGCCTGAAATCATGTCTGCCAAAGACTGCCTGAACAATGGGACGGCAAATCAGGGCACAGTCACTGCAGTGTACTTCCATGGCTTCTACAGCCTTGCCGCATAAAGTACGCCCTTGATCTGCAGTGTTAGTATTACCTCATATCTTATTATAAATATAGAATCCCAGGCTCCACCCAGACCTACTGAATTTTCACTTTATCCAGATCCCCAAGTATTGAAACCACAATGAGCTCTCACTTCACAGCCATCAGAATGGCTAAAATTAAAAACACAAGAAATAAGTGTTGGTGAGAATGTGTAGATAAAGGAAACCTCGTGCACTGTTGATGGGGATGCAGACTGGTGCAGCCACTGGCGATTGCTCAAGAAATTAAAAATAGAATTACCACATGAGCCAGTAATTCCTACTGGGTAAGCAAGGGAAGTAGCCAAGGGTCATAACTCAAGGATGACAAGTTCACGGCAAGTCCTATCCCATCCCATCTGGGAAGAAATCTCCTAAAAAATAAGATGCGTAAGAAAGGAATAGGAAGTAGACCACAGTCAACAAATGGCAGTACAGACAGAGAGAAGGATGGAAAAAAATTCTAGAACCTAAGAGATATGAGAAGCCAGCAGGGCAGGCTGCCATACGATACTGTCCTTGAAGTTATATTGCGAGTCTCACTTCTCATGCAAGGAGCAAATAAATACTTCTGTCTCTGTTCCTTAACAGCACTAGGTTCAAACCAGTCAGCGGGCTACAAGAGTTCACTGAACAGCTGTGAGATAGTGTACTGTCCTGCCACCTTCCCTCTAGAAGCCTTAAACCTGATATGGGAGACAAGACAGAGAAGGTGAAAGAACAAGCATGTTGCCTTCTGTTAACACAACTATCAATCATCTACCATGCGCGGGGGGTGTGTTAGCCGCATACGACACATCCAAACATATGGCAACTGGTTCAGTGAGATTCAGATAGTTCATTTATGTTAGGAGTAAACCAAGCCCAGAGAAATTCAAGACGATATCCGCACAGGCGCTACTTGGCAAACGTAATATGTGGGGCCAGGAGCAGCCCATGCCTTTGCTCACAGTTGCAAAGTTACATAGAAGGTAGGAGCTGGAGGGATTGTGCTGTGCGAGGCTCAGGGGGGTGGGTAGGTTATTAAACAATGTGATTGTTGTGTGTTGAATGGGAAAAAGAAAGAGCCCTGACATACATGCTCAGGATCTTCACTGGTCTTTTTCTGGAACACACAACGCCAGCACAGATGATATATTGAACAGCCTGAAGCTGGTGGTCAATTCTGGGTTTACTGTGAACCCCTGGATTCAATGACTCTACCTTCTTTTACTTCCCAATGTGAGCAAGGATAAAGTTAATGGTGTATAACTAATGCTACCATAAATTTCCAGCCACTACTGAGCTATTTGCAAGCTGCTTGTCACTAATACCGGGTTTACTCACCCCACTCCCTTTCTTATAATCCACCACCAACTATTTCCTTATGACTTTGTGCTCCACCATGAGAGAAACACGGCAAATGCGAACGAACTCATGAAGTTCGTCTCTGCACTCCAGATGGTTGATGTGTGCCAGGTTTGGGAAATCCAGTAAATCAGCGGACGCATGCTGCTAAATATCTGCTCAATCCTGGCCCTGCAGAATGACCTTGAGAGTTTCATCTCAAAACCGGTCGTGATTTACATTGTATTAAATCAAAGAGGAAGAGGTTTTCAGCCCACCAATTATAGTTTATGCTTTTGAAACCCAATAATAAACAACACTAAATTATAAGAGCAGCAGCATCCCTAGGATAATAAAAAAAAAAACAAACGTAGGAGATGTTTGTGCCTGTGCAGCATTGGTCTTAGTGCTTTAGCTCAGTAGCATTACCCAGTGGGGTTTTAACAAACTAACTTTAGTGGTACTATTTCAGAGATATATCCAAAGGCACCTCGGGTATGTGTGATACTTCACCCAGTTAAAAACTGTGCTTTTTTTAAAAAAAAAAAAAGATTTTATTTATTTATTTAAGAGAGAGCAAGAGCATGCTTTGGGCTGAGAGGGGAAGGCGGATCTGGGGGCTCGATCCCAGGACCCTAAGAGCATGACCTGAGCTGAAGGCAGCCGCTTAATGACTGAGCCACCGTGTCCTTGCATTCGGTAAATCCTTTCTTGTCCCTTTCCTAAGCAGTACATTTTGCTAAAATATGCATACAGATATAGCTAGACTTGGGGAGTGGAGAGTTCGCATACGAGCTGCGCACACTCCATATCCAAGTGGTGCTTTTAACTGTAGAACTCTATTGACCACACAGCTGTAAGTTTCTTCTTGAAGGCTATCTTAAAGTACGGTGCATTATTGATGAATTTTAAATTAATTTAGGTTCAAGTGGATCAAACTACTTAATTCTAATTCCATATCTGCCCTGAGTAGTTGTAACTCGGTGCCATAGCTCCGAAACACAAATTCTATTATCTGCCTCACTAGGTACCCTGTGGGATGGTGTGTTCAGTACAGTCAATATGTGCATTGCTATGTAAAATGAAAAGTTATCGGTGTTAATTATTACAATCCAGCTAGGATTCACATCTTTATTGCACATTCCAATTCTTGCCTTGATTTTGTATTTCTGTCAGCTAGGATTTCCAAAGAGATTAATAAATTCTAAATAAATTAAATCCAAAGAAAAGATTATTATACGATTCAAGTATGAACAATAATATCATGACACCAAATAAAATAGTAGGACCACCAGGAAGTCTCTTTAGCTACAAAATCATATTAAATTATCCCAAAATAATGGAAACATATGGCAACCAGTGGAAATAACATTCTTCTTCAGAACTCTAATGTAGTTATGATAGGCCAAATAATCATAATATAGCACCAAAATAAAGGATATAGGTGTACTTACTGATATGAGTTTAAACCACGTGAAACTGCCATATTTTACGTACAAAAAATGACAATATGGAGTGGCTCAAAGAAAGATACACCATCATCTATGAATTTTTGTAAAGAATGTATCTTTTCTGGAAATACTTTTCATCAGAAATTGTATACTTCATATCTCAATGTATATTTTATATCTAAATGAGGGGAGATTTCAAATATAATGGTCTTTTAAAGCCTCTGAGAAAGGAGAGGATAATAGCAGACTGCCTGTTACACAGTGTTTGCTAAATAAGTGTTGGTCTATAAAGAGTGAAATGAAGAAAGCGAACGTCCCAGATGACAGGCGTAGGCTTACGCTACATCAGATTCCAGCACAATGCTGTTATCCTACTAGCATTAATGAAGCTGTCGCCACGTGTAAAACATAATTCTAAGCGCATTAAACTCATTTAATACAATCTTTTTTTTTTTTCAAATTTGCAACAGGTATGCACACCTGTCTTCTAAATGTCAACTCTTACTATACCCTTTTACAGAAGAGGAAAGTTCAGAGCAGATGCATAAGTAATTTGTCCGAAGTTGGGTACCACTTAGGTGGTACCTAACTTTGGAATTAGGAGGACTTCAGATCCAAGGGTTCAGTCTCTAAGCCAAACTTTCTTTTTTTTTTTTTTTAACCAAACTTTCTTAGTAACCACACTACATAAAGGGCACAGCTATCTGCAGGAAATTTCTGTTGCTATGAACAAACTCACAAGTTTGGCTTCTTCCTATAAACTTTTTTTAGTTGAAATAGGTTTTCCAGATAAAATATAGGAGACCCAGGGGTGCCTGGATGGTTCAGTTGGTTAGCATCTGACCCTTGATTTTTGCTCAGTTCATGATCTCAGGGTCCTGAGATTGAGCCCTGCGTCCAACTCTGTGCTGGGTGTGGAGCCTGCTTATTCTCTCTCTCCCTCTCCCTCTGTTCCCCGCCACTTGTATGCATGTGCACAGGCTTTCTCTCTCTCCCTCTAAAACAAACAAACAAAGGAGAGCCAGTTAAATTTAAATTTCAGAAAAATGGAAATTTTTGTTAGTATGAGTATATATATCTCCTTTAATATCTGGGTATATGTATTCTAAAAATGTAGTCATTGTTTATCTGAAATTCAAATTTCAGTAGGTCCTGTATTTTAATTTGTTAAATGACAACTTTCAAATTAAAAGTAAAGCGAGTTTTGACATCCTGTTTTGTTGATATTTTTACATGTAACATTATCACCTAAATAGCAATCCTACCAGTTAGAATCCAATTTATTGTTCAAATTGGCAGTAGATATGCACACCTGTCTTCTGAACGTCAGTAAAATCCTTTGTCCTGCTAAATGTTACGAAATGGCATTCTGACTCTCTATCATTCACGTCCTTTTGTTAAATCTGACCCAAAAGCATTATCACTAATTGAGATAATTAGTAATGTAAGATTTATAATAGAGGGTCAATCTAAAATTTTGCTATTTAATTAAAACCTGAGGCTATTGGGCTGCAAATTGAATTTTTAAACAAACTTTTAATTTCAGAGAAGCTTTGGATTTGTAGAAGGATTGAAAGAACATTTCACAGTTCTCTAGCTCCCCATACCCTGCTTTTCCCTATTGTCAACATTACCATGGTAGGTTTTCACAATTAATAATCTAACATTAATACATTATTAACACATGAAGTTGATACTTTATTCAGATTTCCTTATTTTTTACCCAGTGTTCTTCTTCCGTTCCAGGATTCCAATCAGGATAACATAATCAGTGCACATCTCCTTAGCTTCATCTGGGCTGTGACCCTTTTTCAGACTGTCCTCATTTTGATAACCTTAAGAATTTCAACTACAGGTCATGCATTTTGTAGAATGTTCTTCCATTTGGATTTGCCTAATGTTTTTCTCATGATTATGATTATGTAGGGTTCATGAAAGTTTAGGAAAAAGACTACAGAAGGAAAGTGCTATCCTCATCAAATTGTATGAAAGATACGTGCTACTAAGATCACTTATTATTTATTATATTAACCTCCTCTTAATGTTTATCAGGTTTTTCTGCTGTAAAGTTACTCTTTGATTTTCCATTTTCATACTGTACTCACTAAAAAAAAAAAAGTCATTGTGTGTATTCCACATTTAAGAGGTGAGGATTTGAGAGGTACAATAGTCTAAATGCTTATGATTCCCCCAGAATTCATATGTTGAAATCCTAACCCCCTCATGAATGGGATTAGTGCTCTTGAGAAAACACCGAGCTGGAGAGGCTCCACCACCATGTGAGAATAAAATGCAAAGTCTGCAACCCAGAAGAGGGCCCTCCCCCAACTGTGTTGACACCTTGATCTCAGACTTCTAGCCTCCAAAATTAAAAGAAATAAATTTCTATTATTTAAAAGCCACCCAGTTTTAGGGCATTTTGTTGTAGCATTTCAAATGGACAAAGACAAGGGGTGATACCTACATAAACTATTTGGAATCCTTCTGCAAGTGAGATTTGTCTATTCTCATTCATTTATTCATTCATTCTTCATTTATTTACTCAGTAATTTGTTTGTATCTGTATGGATGCATGAATATTTTATACTTTAGGTTATAATCCAATAGTACGTTATTTCTTTTGTCATTATTTCTTTTGTCGTTTTTCTAGCTTTGGCACTGGGAGCTTTTCAGTTGACTCTTGTGTCCCTTTGACATACCCATATCATTTTGGTTTTTTAAGCACTTCCTTACTTTCTCACACAAGAAGCACCAGATTAAAATTCTTCCAGATTTGTCATTAGGACTTTTTCAGTTGGCTCATACATCCCTTTGACACCTCCCGTCATTGTGTTTTGTTTTGATTGTAGCACTTACTTACTTTCTGACACTGTAAGATGCTTTCCATACAGGCGTCTTTCACTTAGAAATATGCGTTTAGGATTCATCTATGATTTGGGGTGATTTAATAGTTCATCCCGTGTTATCATTGAAGATAATTCCATTTTATAGATGTACCACAGTCTCTCTACCTGTTGAAAGACATGTTGATCATCTCCAGCTTTTGGCAATTGTGAATAAAGCCACACATGCAGAATTTTTTGAAGACAAGTTTTCAAATCAGTTGGATAAATATCTAGAAGTGCCTGTGCTAGGTAGTTTAGTAAAATTACATTTCGCTGTGTAAGAAACTGCCAAACTGTCTTCCAAAATGGGTGTACCATTTGGCATTTCCACTAGCAATGAATGAAAGTTTCCATTGTTCTATATGCTCACCAGCATATAGTTGATACTATCAGCTTCTAATACCTTTTATTCCCTAGGTTTTTTAATTTTTTTTTTCTGACAAGTCATTGTTCTTCACTTATGAAGGATAATTTTTCCATATATAGGATTCTAATTTAGTAGCTTTTTCTTTCAACCTTTAAAAGATTTCACTGTACTCCTGGATTGTATGGAGTCTGATGAAAAGTCTGATGATGAATTATTATCCTTCCACTTTCTTCAAGATTTTCTCCTTGTATTGATTTTTCTGCACTTTGAAGATTATATATTTTTTAAAATCCTGTTGTCTGTTTTCTGAACTACTTGTACCTGTGATTTTGTGTCTGTCATTAATTTTTGAAGGTTGTTGGCCATTATGAGTTCAAACATTTCTTCTGCCCATTCTCTTTCTTCTCAGTCTTGTCTTTCAATTTATGTATAAATATAAACACATTTATACACATTTGGATATTTGGATGTTGTCACACAGTTCTTGGATGCTCTATTATTTTCATTCTTTTATTATTTTCACTTCATTTGAGTATCTTCAACATCACTGATCTGTCCTTAGCTGTGTTGCATTCTTTACTTTTGTTACTCTATTTTTTATTTCTATCACTTCTCTTTGATTATTTAAGTTTCCATTTCTCTGTTTACACTAGCCATGCTATATTGCATATTATCTATCTTTGCCATTAGAATATTGAAAATATTAATCCTAGTTATTTTAACTTCTCTGATCATTCCAATATCTCTAACCAACAGTCTCTGACTTACATTTTCTTTCTCATTTCTCTGACTTTAAAAGTGCCTAATATTTTCTTTTCAAAGATCTCTTACAAGTCCCTCAAACTATCCTACATATCACAACATAACTTCATACCATTCCAGCTGTAGGCCTTTTATATCATATATATTATTTAACATGATTATATGAGTCAGGGTTCAGTCGGGAAACAAAAAACACACCTGTAATTTGAATAGCAAAGATTAATATAAAGAATTGTTACCGAACAAAAGGATCAAACAAGGACTCTAGGAAGCACAAGACACAGTTACATTGTAGGAAAACTAAGGAAAGAATTAGGGCAGGGTGGATACCTAAGCCCAGGATTCAGATATATGGGTAGAGGCCATGGCTGTCACGGAAACACGCAGCTCTTTAATATAAATTTGCCAAGGACTAGATAAAGTTTAACTGCGTGAGCCACTGAGTTGATACTACTGGCCATGTACAAGCTCACTCCCACAACTCACATACGTGCGTCATACTAATGTACAGCCTGCCTCCCAGAAAAGAGCACCCTGAAAGAATGGAGGAATGTCCCTTCTTCCTTCTCTAGCCTTACAGAGTCTCCCCATTACTGTTGGTCAAACTAATATTGTCTAAGCCAGAAAAATAGAAATGGTTACAGGATCCATCTCCAATATCATAAATCAGAGTAAAGAGGAGTGGATTTAGAGCTGAGAGTCAGCAGATTAATAACTGGCATAGTAATATTCTTTTGACTCCTTTCTATTATGCAGTATATATTGCTTTTTTATATTGGGCTTGGGGAGGCCATAACATGATGTGTAGAAATATCTCATCACATCTCTGAAAGACAATATATTTTTCCTCAATTTTATTCTGGACGATTACAAGTAAATCCAAATTCTCAGAAAATATAATGCAAACAAATGTTTATATCTTAACCATCAGACAATACATTCCCAGGCTATATGAACCACAGCATTTGTGATGAAAATAACTTTTAAAAGTATCATAATTAAAATAATTTTAAACTGTAAAATATTAAAAAATCACATTGCTACCTCTTTGATACACTTCTGTAGGAGTAAAGCACCTTCACATTTAAATTCTTAATATTCAGCCAATACATTTGGAGGTTGCTGGAGCATTACTCTTTAAAAACAACCTTTAAGTATTCCAATAAATGCTATTTTACTAAAAATAGGCGTTTTGTTGATTACAGGCATTAATTTTCAGAAAAGAAAAAAAATTTTAGACCTATACAGTTGATCCTTGAACAACATCATGTTGAACTATATGGGTCCACTTATACACAGATTTTTGGGAGAGAACTGCAAAAAGCAGTTTTATAGTTGTTTCTATTCGGTCCATGGCTTGGAAGAGGGCCCCAGGGTGGTTGAAAAGCTGCTTAGTAGCTGCAGGGAGGGGCTCAGGCGGAAGCCCTGACACCAGGGAAGTGGCAGAGGGACCTCTGAGAGCTGTGGGGCTCCAGAGGCTCCTACTTATGCTTGAGGATGAGCCTTTTGAAGAGATACCCGCCCAGCTTAGGAGTCAGCCAGCCAGCCCGCGGAGGTTAGTCAGGTGGGCATCATCTTCTTGATGAGTTTCACCTCCTCATCTAGGAAGTTGCTCTCCAGGAAGCCACAGAGATGGAGATCTGCGCAGGCAGGACCCAGGGCATGCAGATGTCAAAGGGCCTGGTTCTGGTTCTTCCCCAGGACGATGGCAGTCCACATGGCTCCAGGGCTTATTCTAGTCATTCTGGAATAACTTCTGCAGGTCCTGGAAAAGGGCGTGGCCACCACACTGGTTTGGTATATTCAAGATGCCACAGCCCTCTCAATTCTCCTTGGGCAAATAGGGGAAGAAGTGGCCCATGGCCTCCCATGCCACAACATCTTGGTCAAAAGAGAAGCCCAGAGAGAGGTAAGTGTAGGAGACCCACAGATGCACGTTGACTAGGTGGTTGTCATTGGCCTCCATCTCAGTGCAATAACTCTGAGGAATCTGGGAGCTGGAATTTGATTAGTAATAAGGAGCTAAACTCACAAAACGGTGTTGGCTGATACCAGAGGTAGAGGAAGGCTGAGAGGATGGTTCTGAAGGTCGCCACTAGAAAAGACGTGGGAGGGCGGTTAGAGGCTAGATGAAGGGGTGTACCTGGGTTGGTCCCATCTAAACACTGTTGAAGCAACAGACAGATCCATGTGACCCCAGGCTGCACTCTATGTGGATTTTTTTTATAGTACAAATATATGTTTTATTTTGTTTTTCTTAATAACAGTTTTTCTCTAGCTTACCTTATTGTAAGGATAGAGTATATAATATGTGTAACAAAATTATACAAAATAGGTGTGTATCAACGGTCTGGTCTGTGGAAGGTAAGATTTCCAGTCAATGGTAGGCTAGTAGTAGTTGAGTTTTGTGGGAGCCAAATGTTATGAGGGATTTTCGATTGCTCAGGGCCTGAGTCCCCTAACCCCCACATTGTTCAGGGGACAACTGTAATGCTAAATGTACAAATTTCATCAAAAAGTCAAAGTAGAATTTACTAATTTTTTGTTTATAAAAAACATTACTGAGATTAAATTTGTATAAGGAGCAACAAAAAATAGAGTATGCAGACTTGCCTGAAACATTCATCTGCAGCTTATTTTAATAGAAGGCACGCACGATCATCTCTTAATAGTAACGCTCTTTGAAAAAGCATGATCTTCAGTGTACTCACTCCGCTTACAGACTCTTCACACCACAACCTTGATTCTTAAGTAGAGCAACGGATAACTCTCTTGAACCAGTTGGTGGGTCTGCACACATGAAAATGTTTTAGAGGACATATTCACTGCTATCTACTGACCTTTTGGAAAAGTCCCAATGTCTGTATGTTTTACGGACAAGACTTACAACAGAAGCTGCTCCTTTAATCTCTGAGACATGTTGTAATGCAGCCTCACCAAATCAGAACTTTTATTAGACTATTATAAACATGAGGATCAGCATATTCCTGATGTAGTTTTTAAATCTTCATTGTAAAAAAAAATCCCTAAAAAAGCCATCCAGGAGACTGTCATTTAAGAAATGAATAAGATCACAGTGTCGAGTCAGATCCTACTCTTAGAATTGAGCAAGGATTGGAATTTAAAATTCTGAATAAAAATAAATAAATAAAAAAATAAAATTCTAAATAATGGCTGATCCTGCATTATAATTTCACAAGGGCATCAAATCTTTTTATCTAGGCTAAAGCACAAACAATAAAATATAGCCTTATGGCATATTTTTTATTTGTTTACAAACAGTAAGTTACCCAGCACACCACTCGTCAGGATCCCTTATGGTGCCTTGGCTTAGGATAAAATAAAAGCCTCTGTGTCTGTTATGAATACAAATATTGTGAAGCACAGGGATTGGCAACAAACTTTTCATTATATTCTCAAACATTTCATTATATCCTGGGTAGAAACTATATTCAGTTATACACTAGGGGTATTTAAAAGCAAATTCACAAATTATAAAAGCATAATATTATAAAACCCCAAAGGAAATGAAATCAATAATATTTACCCACCGATGAATAAGAAAAATAAGCCAGCCTATGGAACTGATTATTCATAGTAGTCAAGCTCTGGAAACCATCCAAGTGTCCATCAATGAATAAACAAAGAATATTATATAGAGATTATAGAAATAGATATAGATAAGCATTTCATATATAAAATAATATTCAGCTATAAAAAAAAGTAGGAAATCCTTCCATCTGTGACAACATGGATGAACCTGGATGACATTATGCTAAGTGAAATGAGCCTGATATGGTGTGTACTGTAAATATATAGTAAATAAACCTACAATGAACAAGAGGATGCAGGGAACTCTTCAAAATAGCGATTTCATTTCCTTTGATAAATACCCAGAAGTGGAATAGGCTGGATCATCTGGTAATTCTATTTTTAACTTTTTGAGGAGCCTCCATACTGTTTCCCATAATGGCTGCACTTTACATTCCCACAGCGTACAAGTGGTCCCTTTCCTCCCCACCCTTGCCAGCACTTGTTTTCTCTCATCTTTTGATATAGCTTCCTAACAGGTGTCACATGATAGCCTATTGTAGGTTTTTGTTTTTTTTTTTAAGAATATAGAGCAAGGGGCAGCCCAGGTGGCTCAGCAGTTTAGCACTGCCTTCAGCACAGGGCATGATCTGGAGACCCAGGATCGAGTCCCACATCAGGCTCCCTGCATGGAGCCTGCTGCTCCCTCTGCCTGTGTCTCTGCCTCTCTCTCTCTCTGTGTGTGACTATCATAAATAAATAAATAAAATCTTAAAAAATAAAGAATATAGAGCAATTTATTGCTATTTCAAAATATAGCTCCGGTGAATCAGACCTCAAAGAAGTCATTAAGTTGACATTAAAATGTGTTATGTAATCAGATTTGTCTTTAGAAAATTTCTCTTTTGAGAGGCAATTCTGTACCTAATATAGTGTAATTCAGTATAAACATACTGTGGATATTTTTAAAGGCCTATAAAAGGGTGTTTATGATGGCCTATCATAAGTAAATAATACATGTTAATACAAATTAATTGATGAATTGCAATTTTGAGTTTGTACAGTATTCTAGAAAGATCCTACTTTCTTCACCATGTTTTATATCAGATTGGATACTCCTATCGTGTCGCATTTATCAAAATGAGTTCAATAGAATCTGTTTCTTGTATTTACGTCAAGTTGCATCTCTTCAAACTATGGAGTTCCCCTCACAAAACCAACATGAGAATATGTGTTCCTGAAACACTTTCTATTGTGGCTGTAAAATATTACTTTTTCTAACATTTAGCATTAAGTTTTAAAATATTAGTCCCTTTGCCCATAGTATTTCCATAAGTTTCCATAAATTTCCAATTTCCTATTGTAGCCCCCCCAAAAATCACCAGAAAGGGAACAAACACTCCCTCTTCCCATCCCCCTGCCAGCTTTTATTCCTTTAGAGTAGGGGTCAGAAAACTTTTTCTGCAAAGGGCTAGATAAGAAATATATTAGGCTTTACAAGCCCTGTTGCATCTATTCAATTCCAGTATTATAGTGCAAAACAAACAACAACAACAACAAAACACAACCATAGACAACAGTGAGTGAGTGGGTGTAGCTGCATTAGAAAATCACAATTAAATCTGTTTGTATTAAGTACATAGCAAGCTAGAACTTAGGGCCTAAAATAAAGGTAGACCCTTTTTCTTTCAGTGTCCTTTAGGAGAAGCATCATATAATGCCTGGAAATTATCATCCACTTGAAGTATATCCTCACTGTTTCACTCTTTTCTTACCTTGAGATAGTTATTAAGGGTGATCGGTGGTCCAGTACATAAAACATTTTGGGGAATATATATTACCTAAATAGAAACTGATATTACTTCTACCATTATAAGAACTCCAGATCCCAAATAATAGGGACTCTTGGGAGGAAGCAAGTGCCTGTAGCCTGCCTGCAACATGTTGAATATTGAAGGACAATGAGTGGGGCACATGGGTGGCTCAGCGGATGAGCATCTGCCTTTGGCTCAGGTCATGACCCCAGGGTCCCGGCATCGAGTCCCACATCGGGCTCCCCCCAGGGAGCCTGCTTCTCCCTCTGCCTGTGTCTCTGCCTTTTGTCTCTGTGTTTCTCATGAATAAATAAAGTCTCAAAACATAAATAAATAAAGGACAATGAGTTCTCCCTGGCAGTGATTACAGCAACTGGAAGTTGTATTTTCGTATCTAGTATAGGGATGAAATTGTCCAATATTTTTCTTTGTAGCAAGTAAGGTGAAGACTCAGAAAATGGATTATCCAGGTGAGCTTTCTGTGCACGTAACCGGATCCAAAATGCGTAGAACCATTTCAGCCATTTCTTCTGCTGGGGTGGGTGCTGCAGGATTCAACTGTTGATGGAATCTAATTTTGACCATTAGCACCAACAGTTCCCAGAAGATGAGCATTTACTTCTTTTGCCAACTTGTGACTTGTTAATGCTCGTCCTGCTGTGATGTGAGGCTGTGTACCAGGGTAGCGAGTCCGCTTTTTCCCCAACTGTGAGGAAACTAGGAGCTCCCCCAGCAATTTCTGGGTCATCACAGTTTTGATGCCATGAACCTGCTCTGGAGCTGGTTAACTCATCTGCTGTAATCCTGCCTGTGAGGAATTTACCTCGCCCCCCATCCCAGCATCTTGATATATGCTCTAACTATTCAGAAAGATGAGATGTGAAAAAAAAAATAAAATAAAATAAAAGAAAGATGAGATGTGTTTTGACCTAGGGCTTCATTTTCCAAAATAAGCCGATTTTTCTTGCGGGCTAGACATTCACACTGATACTGACGATCATCGATCATTCCCCCAGCAGCCACCAGCAGCTCCTGAAACTCACTATTGACTCTGTCTGTACACTGAGCTGGTTTGAAAGCCCTTCTTTGTCCTGCACTAACCTTTAAGAGTTCTGCAGCTTTTCCAATATATTCTTTTCCTCTCGTGGTTCCTTTCTGGGTTCTACAACTCCCCCTGGTTGACCAAGGAAGGCCTCTATGACGTCCCAGAGGCCTAACCTTTGCATTTTTGTTGAGGATATCCTGGGTTATAGCAGCTTTGGGAATGAATGTTCTTACAATGTTGACTTCCACTGCTTTTTCAGTGAGAATCTTCCTTAGCTGAAGAACTCCTGGGCTCTCTGATGGAACTGCTTCCTTCCATGGATCCTGAAGGGGGTCATGCTTTATGGGTGGGGCTCCAGACATAGCTTCGACAGGTGTAGGTGGCTCCTCAGTTTCTATCCCGTCTCCTCAGACTGGAGTTAAAGTAAAAAGGACTTGGGTTTCTAAACGTTCAAAAGTAGTCAGTTTTTAACCAATAAAAATGCACCTCTATATTTCTACTGAAGAACCACCAAGATTCTTCACTCTTCTGATTTCAGATTACTTCACTTTACAGATTGTTGGGCTCCAAGTTGCAGGGTTAACTGCTCCGCACACTCCCTTCCCATTCTGAAGCTGACCCGCCCAGACTTCCTTGACATCCAGCTGCTGGCTCATTCTCTCACTGTAGTTTTTATTTGAATTTCCCTGATGACTAGTGGTGTTGAGCACCTTCTCATGTATCTGCTGGACGTTTGTGTATCTTCTTTGGAAAAATGTCTATTCAGATTCTTTGCCCATTTTTTAATTAGACTACTAATGTTTTGCCTATTGATTGGTAGTTCCTTATGTATTTCAACATATTTATATTTAATCCCTTATCAGGTATATGGCTTGTAAATATTTTCTCCCATTCTGTATGTTTTTCTTTTCTTTTTCTTCTTCTAAGAAAAATATTTTTTATTATTTTATTCCTAATATTTTATTATAGCTTTTATATGAGCAAAACATTTATTTTGATATTAAGTAAATCATGCTTTTCAAAGTACAAAAGAGTACTCTTGTACCTGTGAAATGTATTTATGGAAGAGGTCATTAGGTCCTTCGTTGTATAAAGAAGTGGTTTTTATTTTTTATTTTTCTCTGCTCTGAAAACAAACCTCCAAAGCACTGATAGGTGGAATAGTATCTTTGTGGAATGCCTGCATGGCTCAGTCAGCTGAGGATCTGACTCGATTTTAGCCCAGGTCATGATCTCAGGATCATGAGATTGAGCCCCACATCGGGCTCAGTGCTGGGCCTGGGGACTGCTTAAGATTTTTTCTCATTCTTTCTTGCTAAAAAAAGGAAAAAAGGATATCTTTACACAAAAGTCAGATTTAATGTTGACTGAATTAATTAAGCAAGACATATTTATTGCATACTTTGATGTCTTAACAGATATTCTAGAAAATTCAAAAGTATAACAAGTTCCCTGCCTGCAAAGAATTTATAATCTCATATGGAAATGAATGGTTAATTTCATTATTTAGATAATATTTTGACTTTTCATTTCATTTGTCATTTCTTTTCCTATGCAGAAGCATTTTAGTTTGATATAGTTAGTCCCACTGGTTTATTTTTGCTCTTGTGTCTTATGCTTAGACTGTCATATCCATAAAATCATTGCCAAGACTAATGTCAAGGAGCTTTTCCTTGTGTTTTCTTCTAGGAGTTTTATGGTTTGAGATTTTACTTTTAATCTTGAAGCATTTCAAGTTATTTGTTGGGAATCTATTAGATAAAAGCCCAGTTTCATTCTTTTACATGTGAATATACAGTTTTCCCAGAACCATTTATTGAAGAGAATCTTTTCTCCATTGAATATTCTTGGCTCTCTTGTTAAATATTAGTTGACCACATATCTGTGAGCTTATTTCTAGGTCAGATAGGGCCACCAGCTTGCCTCTGCAGATGTACATTGCAAATGGGTGGGATCTCTGCTGCAGTGCGCTCAGGGATTGCAGTCTTCCAAGACTTGAGCACCAAGTGTGTAAGCCCTACTCTGCTTCCCTCTTTCTATCTGATCTCCGGTGGTCAAGTCCTATGGATTTCCTCAGTGATTCCTGTGAGGTGAGACCTGAGTGGACCTCCTGGGAAGTGCCTCAAAATGCTGAGGCAGCCAAGTGTTCACCTTGAGCTTCCCCTCCCCCGCCCCCACTGGAGAAATCTAGATCCAGGGAGGCTATCTCAGTGCGATGCTGTGCTGTTCTTGGGGTTTGGAGGGCAATGCAGAGTGCAGCCACTCTTCTTACCCTTCAAATGTGGTTCTATTTGGTCTTTGTGCTTCAGCCCCCAGTTTCTGGGATTTTGCAATGATATCTTGTCTGTGGATAATTACTATCTGGTCTTCTTGTGAGGGAGACCAAAGTTGGGAATGACCTGTGTTGACATCATGATGCTATCACTCCTATGATGACATTTTTGTTTACAAGGTACAAATATTTGAACTGTGATAATATATTCATATATTGACGTACTCACATTAACTAAGTTACAACTTATTTAGTAGCACTTCAGTTTATAATCTGCATTATAGTTTCAAAAGCAATTTCGAATTTTTCTGTTCCATTTCCTACAAACATAATTCTCCTGAGAAGTTCAGGCCCATTCTCTCATTCTCGCTCTCTCGCTCTCTCACTTTTTCTCTCTCTCTCTCCCTCCCTCTCTTTCTCTCTCTCTCTCTCTCCCCTCCCACACATGCATACACATGCTTATGCTCCTCTGCCTTCCTTCTGTCCCCATACATTTCTCACCTTTTTAGTGATCTACCATATGAGATAATTATCTAGTTACACAAGTCAAAACTATTTTCACAGATGAACATCTAATCTGTTTTTTAAAGACCTCTATGGGAAAGAAAGTTTTCAATATCCAATTTTACACTTTAAATGGTTTTTGCTAGCAACTTTTCCTCTTAATAAGCTACAATAAATGTTGATTCTGATTTGTGACAGATGGTTCATCTCTAAGAACCCACAACAGTGATTTCAATGTTTTAAAAAACTTGCAAAAATAGGTACCACAAGAAATTCATCCAGACCCATATTCCACAAAGTCTTTTTCTAAATTGTTGTATAAGTATATATTCATATTTGAATGAAGTAAAAATGACTTTGAGGCTCACTACAGGCTTTTCCACCAGAGAATATGTCTCTCTCTGCATGTTATTTGATTTGCTCCTGAATGTAATTCAAGACCAGCTTGTGATATTTTATTAAATAGTTAGACGTTTTGTGGCTATTAAAATCAGCACATTCCTTTTGGATTACTCTTTAAGTTGTTACTAAATGAAAAGAATAATCTTTAAGGTGTTAAAAGGAAGCTTAATGTTTTCTACAATGTGAATATAGCTGGTTATCTCTGATTAGTGTTGTAGCTCACCAACGTCTCATTTGGTTTTTGTCAACTCCAATTCTGAAAAGGGTCATATGGGGAAAGATTGAATAAAGAAGCAGTGGTTTATGGTAAATAGCTAGAGATAGAAATTGGTTCTGTTCACTCACCCTGTTCCTCATTACAAGGAGATTAGTGATAGAGAATGAAAGAGAAAGTGAAAAATGAACTAAAAAGGGGAAAAAGCTAAGGTTAGTTTTTTGACCCTAACCTCTAAGTTCTCAACCAGAAATTAACTTTATATCCCATAAACAGAGGTTTGGTTTAGTTTGGTATGTGGAGGGTTTTGTGTGTTTATTTTTTGTAAGCAGAGTCACCTTAAAGCTCTCAGGACTGCTCCAACACCCTGAGTCGTCCACATCTAGCTCATGAGCTAGTTGACTGTTGAAAGAGGAACAGTGTCCTCAGCATGAAAATCAGGAGGAAAGTGGGTCAGGATTCTAAATATGTCATTATGTCTTATATGTGGTGTGCCTGTAATAAAGAAAAAAGAACAAAGAGTTTGGTATTTAAACTTTTCACTTGTTCATTATAATTTCTCTTGCCCAACAAACATAGGTCTGGAAAGACAAAGACAGCTCATTGATGATTTCATGTACTCTGGTATACTTCCTAGTCCTTCTGCAGTTAGGTGGGGCCACGTGACTAGTTCTGATCAATGGAATTACATGTCTTTTCCAAAGCAAAATGCATAATTACCAGTGAAAGGTTTCCTTCTTTACTCATCACGTGGATGGGGAAAACTGTATGTTCCAGATGATTCAGATATAAGATAGTGGGGCCTCTGAGCCAAAATTCCTGAGTGACTGTGAATCCAAGGCATTACCCAACTTTAGCTTTTCCCTGGATCTGTTTTCTGAGCAAGAGGAAAATATTGTTGGGTTAAGCCACTGAGATTTGGGGTTAACTCATTACTTCTATATATCATAACAAAACTTCAAGAATAATGAAAGAACTGTAAGAACGAGGCAAATAAAAGGGAGTGTTTTTCCTCCCTGCCCCTCCCTCATAGAAACAGTTTAGAAAGAACAACCAGTCTGACATCACTATGTTTGTATAACATACTAGCATATGCATAATGTTGGTGATGAAGATCAGAAATATCACCAAAGACATTTACACATGTATATACTTTCACACCTGCACATATAAACATACATTTAAACATACCCTAAATATACTATATTCGGTGAGACTTAAGATAGAGCAATTGAAAATCAGTATATAGGGATCCCTGGGTGGCGCAGCGGTTTGGCGCCTGCCTTTGGCCCAGGGCGCGATCCTGGAGACTCCGGATCGAATCCCACGTCGGGCTCCCGGTGCATGGAGCCTGCTTCTCCCTCTGCCTGTGTCCTGCCTCTCTCTCTCTCTCTCTCTCTCTCTCTCTCTCTCTCTCTGACTATCATAAATAAATAAAAATTAAAAAAAAAAGAAAATCAGTATATATATCACATTTTCAAGTCTCTTTCTGAGTGAATGAAGGTCTTAGTCACTAATGTGTGACTGTCCTTGAAGACATTATGTTTAGGTGTCTATCTCCAACATCATTTGACAGATATGATTAATTAAGAGATGTCTAGAACTGTTATTAAACTCAAAACACACAGGTAAACATCCAGAAAAGGCTTTCCAGATGGTCTTTGGGGAGTGTAACATAAATTCTTCATGAAAAAAATTTGCTCTACCATCAATCATCTATTTCTGACTATAATACGTGCATCCTTCCCCTTGTCTCAATTGTTCTATTAATAATTTGCTGCCATGTCCTTAATTCTCTTAGTGGATATTATTTCTCCAATGTTGACATGAGTTATGATTGGAAAAGGCAGTTTATAATATTTTGTAACTGGTGAATTAAAATACCTGTTACGTTTTGGGAGATGCAAAATTCCTAATGCATGTATCAGAAGAATAAATGGATGACTATAGGAACTTTCAGACTACCTCTAAAAATGCTGGTACTCTAAAAACAAAATCCTTGTCGTAGTATACAGTGCAACCTATACAATGCCACAGTTGGCGCGCACAGAGGATATCATCAGAAAGGCTCTGAGTCAAACATAATCATACCTTTCCCTGGGATTTGGGACCTCGCAAGTGTGACCATGCCTTCCTGGTAGCTGCTGAAAGTCAAGTTTTCTACCATATGGAGAAAAGAAATCTTCAGGAAGATGAGCACAAACAAATGCAACAGGTATAACGCTTTAGTTGTACAAGATAAGCACATTCTAGAGATCCCTCGTACAATATTGTGCTTATTGGGTATTGAAAGCTTGCTTGCCCATGGAGGCTTTTAAAAAACAGATTTGATGTTTACCTGTGAGAACAGTTATGACTTTTGCCAGTAGTCAACAATTCGTGTTGTACATTTAAAAATCTGTTGAGAGGGTAGATCTCATGTGAAGAGTTCTTAC
Organism: Nyctereutes procyonoides; assembly: GCF_905146905.1. Taxonomy (NCBI): domain Eukaryota; kingdom Metazoa; phylum Chordata; class Mammalia; order Carnivora; family Canidae; genus Nyctereutes; species Nyctereutes procyonoides. The sequence goes on along the minus strand of NW_026575160.1, from coordinate 30,883,847 downwards.
CACAGGAAAATTAAAATTTAGAAAAGCTGACGCACCTAAAGAAAAGGAGATGGACCACTGAGGAAACTTTGAGTTCTTGCTTCCATAATTACCGAGGCCTTTGTGTATCTTTATTCTTGGATTTTAGTACCCCTATGCAACTCAGAATTTAACTGAATCCCCTGCCCCTAAAGACCTAGCTAATGGACTTGAACCTTAATTTCACTATTTGTGGATCATTTGGAAAACTTCCCAAGATTTCTGTTAGTCATCAGGATTTGGGAGGTGGGGGGCCGGATGTGGCAGTGGCTTAGATTTTCACGGTCACTTTTGGCATCTGCTGAATAAGTCCTGTTAATTTTTCTGACTGATGATGTTCCTCTCTGATTTGTCAGTCCTGTGATGAGGTTTAGTCTCAATCGCTTTCTGAAATTCTTAAAAAAACAATTAAACTTCAAAGCAACAACGACAACGACAACAAAATACTCTGGCTCTCAAACCACAGCATTTGTAGGCATGACAGATTCTACTGAAGGTGTGAAGAAGCCAGAATAGAATTTACCACAAAATAATGGAAGCAATGAATTTTTAGTATTAAACTTTTGAACACTCCATTCCAGGATAGTCTTACTTCCCCATGTAGGATTCCAGCTTTTCCTCATCATACTGATTCCTTTCTTCCCCTACCCTGTCTCCCTCTTCTCAATATCTCTTCAAGAGAGCTACAAATTATCCTCAGACAACTGCTCTGAAATTCAACTCCAAGCCCAGATTTGCATATTCAAATCTTTCCAAGAATTCAATAGAAAATAATTTTACAGTGTCCACCCTACTTAGGCAGCAGTTGTGTCAGATAGCAATTTTCCCTACCACTCTTGTAATAAACTTGTCTTTTCATTTGTGCTAGGTCAAACTTGAGTCCCAAATTCACAAATAAATGCGTAATGAACTGGCAAAGGCCAATATGGATTAGTAAAATATCTTCTTTATACAACAGTTAATGAAGCTTTTTACTTTCAAGTATATATCGTTCTCCTGAAGAGGAAGGTCAAGCTGGACTGTCTTATACAATCATTTCATGAAATATCTTTACCTTCAGATATGTAGGGCACTTCCAGCCTGGGTTATGCATGGTTGGCAAGCAGAGGTCCTTAGAGGCATGCTTTAATTAACAAGTGTAAGAAATGTTGAAGTAGGTAGAAGTGACATAATTGTGTGCTTCTAGAAGGCTTTAGTGGATAAGTCTATCTTTTATGGGGATTAAAAAAGTAAAATTCAAACAGTCCACCCTTATCTTATCACATAACCTGAGCTGTAGTAGTCTAGTTAGGAAAACACGCATTCTAGATAGCTAACTGTTGGTATTTTTCCACTGGACTTCCTCAAATAATGTATTTCTAATTTGAACATTTCCAAAATCTCTATTGTATTTTTTTAAATACCCAAATTGCTTAATTAATTAGTATCTCCTATGTAAGATGTATTAACAGTATCCAATCCTTTTATTTTAAACTCTGCAGTCTTACTGCAATCAAAAATTAAATACATGGAAAGGTAAGCAGCAGGTTAGGGCACACACTTGAAATCAAGATGATGACCTAATCAGGACACAAGCCCATTTCCCTGTGAGGCCCTTTCCCTTGCAGTTTAACACTGCCAGGTATCTGTCAAGTGTGTGTCCACCTTTCCCTTGGAGAAACGAAGAACATCTCCAGGAAGCACAATATTTGAAGTGCTTCCTATTCCTCGATTTATTGTTACAATCAGAAATGGATTCAGAAATCAAAGTACAGATGCAGATATTTTTATGAGAGCTCTGGCAAGCACAGTGCACAGTGATGTGGCCTGAAGATCCCCCTTCAAGAAGAGACTTGCTGCCCAGCTGTGAGGAATGTGGTTAGCTGATAACCTCTAGCTCTTAGTTTCTTCAACATCTGCCTTAGCTTTTGATCTAAGATCTAATTTTTTACACTGGCTCTCAGTCAAATACGGATTAAAGCTAAGTAAAAAAACAGGACTGTACCCAATCAGCTTTCCTCTAACATATTTCTTTGCTGCAGAGCTCCCTACCAGCCTTGCAGAGACATTCTTAGTTCTTTGTGGTAGACTGGTGGCCTCTTTTTTACTGTCTTTTACTCTTTTCTCTTTTCCTAGATATTACCATCTAATAAAATCTCAGCATCTGATGTCCAGATCACCCAGCGGGCACAGTTGCTACCAGGAATAGTCTAAGAAGGCAAGTGGTAAGATGGGGCCTGGGGACTGTCACTCACTCCTCAGCTGACTATGTAGGTCCCACCCTGAGTGGCAAGTGGAGCATGGACAGCCTTTAGCACAAAGGAGTATTCCTCTTGTCAAAACTCTTACCTGTGACCACTATCTGGAGAGGGCTATACCCTAGGTGTTGAGGATTCAGGCATTTGAACTGAATGGGGTAATTAATAAATATAAAGATAATGGAATGAAATAATCCTTACTAAGTCCATTGCTGCCCTAATAGTGGATAATGAAAAGCTCGCAGACATTAACGAATAGCCGAAAGCTAAGAAAGGGGAAGAGAATCTCCTCGGTAGCTAAAAAGCAGCCCTTCACTCATGCAGCTGGCAGGCGGAAAAAGAAGATCAAGATCAGTAACTAGTCAGAGTTACTGAGCTTCAAAGACGGTTGAATGTTCAACAGAGCCAGGGCCTTCGTGATGCCATCAGACCCTAGGACGCGGCACTGTGCCACACATGGTGCAGGAACATCTAATGAAGATTCTGAGTCCCCACCATTCTTTGAATATACAGAATGATCCCCACCCTTCCCCATGAAGAACTAGTAGTCCTCCCACAGAAAAAGGTAAGGAGGTTTCTCCCACGCAAAGCAACAGATGCCCTCTCAGGGATGTCCCGGCCCCTTCTCCCGTCCAATGGACTGAAGTAGGTATTGGAACACAACACTGCCGCTGGGCAAGTGTCGGCCCTGACGAGGGGGAAACAGGCTGTATCCCAGAGGAGCCACGACAGGGAGCAGGTGTGCACGCGAGGGCCAGGGAAGAACTTGTGGACCTGGACACAGCAGGTGCTCCATCAAAGGGGCTGGCCCGTAAGTCCGGATCAAGAAGAATTTATTGACTTAGAGATGGGATTTAATATTCCAGTGAAAAGCCAGGAGACGGTACAGATTGCTGCTCAGGTTTCCAGCAAAGCCAGAAAAAAGTCACCCGGGGTGAGTGAGGTTGAGCTGCCTGAATTGCTGCGGCAGCTAGTAGAGGAACAGATCAAAAGGCTCAGTGATTTGGGTCTGCTGGGACAGTGACGTTATGTGAGGCCACAAGACCCAAAAGAGAACTGGGTTCCTTAAGAAAGCCTGGAGAACACATTATTTACCAGGACTATAAGGAAAGCGCTGGCATGAGCATCACTGGCATCATAAAATGTTCAGAGGTAATTCTCTGTAGACCAGGGCCGATGGTCGAGGCTGTCACAGAAATTAGCTTGCTGGTGGCGGTGGGGCCCTGACGCAATAAAGGTCAGGTTGTGTGACTTAATTGCCAGAAGCCAAAGGATTATAATGATTTTAATAAGCAACAATATCAGAGTGGCCTCCAGGAACACCTAAGCTGTGAAGAGCTGCAGAGATGGCTCACAGACGACGGCATCTCCCCGGCCCAGTGCCGAGCCCTCAGTGTGGCAGGATCTCTTGAGGGACCAACAATCCCTCGGCAGCACGTTGGCTACCTGGGCCCTTTCTGTTCTACAAAGGGCAATCGTTTGCTGGTGCAGGTGTGGGTAACTATTCGGGCTATAGGTTTCCTTTTCTGCCTGCAGAGCATCAGTCAGAACCACTGCTTGGGAGCTTACAGGATGCCTGGCCCTGGACCAGGTGGGCATCCACCCGGGAAATCTGCTTAACAATAAATGAGACACGAAGGCCCTGGTATCTCGTAGTCTTGCTCCCCACCCCCCCGACCCCGCACTACCCCGAAGCTGCTGGCCTAAAAGGACATTTTTAAAGGGTCTACTAATGCACGCAAAGGTGCCAGCCCTGAGGCAATCCGCTCTTGGGATGGAGCATCAACATGAACACACTAAATCAGGGCCCTTTGTAATCTGCTGCATCCCAAAAAGGGCAAAACAGGGATCTGGGAAACTTGGGGTGATAGCAGGAGGGGTCCCACTGACCATCCCATCCAGGAACCCACTTGGAGACTTTTCTATCCCAACATTCTGAGTTCCAGCCTCCCGGAGAGGCTCCCTCTCCCCAGAGGAGGGAGTAAGGGTCCCTTGAACTATAGGAATTGGCCACCACGTAGGCTCCATGTAGCTAGGACTCAGTCAGCAAGGAGTCCCCAAACTTGAACTGCCTCTCACAGCAGGAGGAGGTGGGGACAGCTGTGATCCTTTAAGGCCTTGTGTTGGGTGGGACTGATGTGCAGTCAGTCTAGTATAAGCCCTACGTCTGAGGCTAGACCCTTCGGTGAACTAGTCAACGATTCCCTGTGAATCATGAGGTTTCTGCGTGGCCTGGTGGGAAGAGGCGGCCTTCCCAGCCCCCCATGAGCCCCCAGCAAGGTTAGCTCTGTTCCTTCAGTATGATCTCTCCTCCGGGCCGTTCCTTCCTACACTGGTGCTAATCCATGCTCAGTAGGATATTGGTGAGGGGTCTTCTGAAGAAGAAATTCTTCTAGAATTTTCTTTGCAGCTTTCTGCCCTGTGTTATTCTGTCCCGTAAATTTAGCCACTTCGGCCTCCCCAGACTATCTGCCCCGTCTTCTTAGGAGGAGCCTGCCAGGTTTTGCCTGGGTTCTCCAGCTTGAAAACTCAGTCAAGGCGGTACGCTGGGGTAATAAGGCTCATCTTGTTTGTTGCTTGTTTTTCAGGGGTTATTGTCCTTATTGTCCTTTATTGGAAAGTGTGTGTGTGTGTGTGTGTGTGTGTGTGTCTACATACGTGCACATTTACTTCAGCCTGATTTTAGATTTCCTTTGTTTACTTGTTATTTCAGGTGGTAGCATAAGCCCAGTCCCTGTTACTCCATCTTGGTCAGAAGCAGATGTCGTCTCACACTTAAATACTTTGTAAGTGCCAATTTCCAATTAAAATGGTAGTTTTATGGGTTTCCTGTTATCTGTTTGTTAATGCACCTCTCCAAAGATCATTTTCTTTTAATATCGTCAACTGTTTTACCTTTTTTTTTTATTAAGGTGAAAAGTGAAAAAATTAAATCTCTCTAGGTAAGCATCAGGAGATATTTTCACTACTCCTGAATAGGCTGTCCTCTTTAAATATTAACTGTATTTTGAGGTTTTACTGCCCACAGCACATGGTAACTTAGGAAGGGTTGCTTGTGGAATTATTTTCAGTGGTTCTATCTTATTCAAAAGAGAGGAAAGGCATTTCCCCGAGGAATATTTATAAATATGTTCTCTAAGCCAGGGCAGTAATAATTCGAAAGCTTCTGGCTCAGTGTGTAAATCAAATATGAAAATCCATAAGAACTTTTGAGACCTTTTGCTGTGGGCCTTAATTCAAGGTTTTCAATAAAGCTGGATTTAACCAACTAGCACTTAACTTTAATTCAATTAAACAAGTGTATATTGAGGGTGTTTTGTGCAAAGACCCAAAGCACCATAAGGAGGAGTGAGCAGAGCCAGTCCTTAAAGGGCTGACATTATTACTGTAGGGACGTATTCTTTAGGACAACTTCAATACAAATCAGCATGGGATGGACCGTTAGGCGGTGGTTCCAATAAACTCTCACCAAGGATCAAATTAGCCTTCAAGAAGAAATGTAAACTTTGAATTGTACCTTACAGAGTTTCCACTAGAAATAATAGGACAAGGCTGGTGAGAGAATGGGATCAAAATCAGCAAAAACACAAATGACAAATATAAGAATGTATTTAATAAATTCAGAGGAAAATGGATGCAATTAATTCAGGGTAGAGTCTACACGCATGGGAGTAAACTTCCAGTGGAAGCTGGGTCGTCTTTGTCAAAGGCCTTTGCTGCCAAGTAGAGAAGGAAGTTTCTCCCTAATGACAATAAGGAGCTTCTGAAAGATTTTGAACTTGAGAATAACTTTGCCAGCAAAATAAATAATATACAAGGTGTGTATAAAATAATGGATTGGAGAATTGAGGCATTTAAAGTATATATAAGAGATTCAGAAAACAGAAAAATTAGGACAAAGCAGAAATGTTTTACAGAATATTTTTTATAACATTCTGCTTTTAAAAGAGTAAATAAAATTCTGAAGTAGAAGAAACAGCATCAGCCCAGAAAGGAGGTTCAAAGGAAGAGGAAGAGTGGCAACTGGTCTCTAAAAATGCTCCTATTTACAGAAAGTGTAAGAGAATTCTTAGAAAACAAAATATAAATGTATAACAAATATGGAAAATGTTCAATTTCAGTAACAAACTGAAATGATAAATTCCATTTTTACATTTAAAATGATCAAATGTCAAAAAATGAGAAGACCTAAAATGTTTAAGGATGCCCTGTAGGCATTACATACCACGAGGCTTAAATTGTTTAAATCTTTATCCTAGTAATTCCCCTTCAAGGAATCTATCCTAATGAAATAGAAACTCAGGAAAAAGTGTGAAAAGACAGTAAAGTCATTATTACTTGCATTCTTAAAGCATTAAACATAATTTCACTTGTTCTAGCAAAGGAAAATAATACTTAGGACCATGAACGATGTCTTCTTTAGCCCTTACCCCTACGCCTCAGGAAGTTATCTTCCCAGTCCCATCTATCTAACCATATTTCAGTAAATTATAGTCTATACCACTCTTACACTATAAAGGAAGGGTATTTCTTTTTCACAAGATTACGTGATATGAAACATAAAGACTCCCTGGCCCCACAGATTACAACACAAACACATGGATAAAATGACTTAAAAGGAATGAATATAAAATTATAATTATGAGCTAAGCATCTTTGGTAATAATTTTTTTAGAAAACCTTGCAACTTAAGATACACTAATGTGATTTAGGCATTCTTCTGCTTTAAAAAGATGATAGGAATCCAAAAGTAAATTAAACATAATCTTCACCTTTAAAGAGCTCACTGACTAGTAGAAGTACAAAAAAGTATCTGTGAAAATATAATTGAATAGGTCAACCTCATGGTACTCTACGCAGATGGTCTTTCATCTAAAAAATGTCAAAAAACAACATTTTAAGCAATTTTAAATGAAAAATTGTCATATGCTATTAAGAAAGTCAGTTACAGCTTAGAACCAAGTTTAGTACACAACTCAAATTTATGGCTATATGTGTGGGGGGAAAAATGATTTCAAACTAGTCCTGAATATGAATTGGTAGAGAGAAAATGATTTTTTTTCTTTTAGAATACTATTTTTCTTTAGAATACAACAGATGGAATTTTGAATTTATTCAAGATTTATAGTATCCTATTGGTAGGATCCCCATAAGCATATCTATAATTGAAATTGCAATCTTAGGAAAGGTGTTTTAATTTATTGGCAGGCTAATAATGTTTGAAAAGGTGGTCTAATTTGTTTTTCCATCACAGATGGACTGTTTCAAAAAACAGAATTTGCTGATAGACTTATTTCTAATATTTTAGTTAATACAAAAACAAACTTGTAAAGTTAAATTACTATTGCTGGCATAACTGAACATTGAGATGCCTACTACCTAGAACCATAAAAACTGAAGTGTTTATATTTTAAAACTTTAATACCAACATTTTGTAGATAAACTATGCCATGAAGAGCCAACCAGTTCTTGAATCTCTTTTTGTATTTCTGAACCCATATATTAAATAGCAAAAGTGCTGTTATATTATCTAAGTTAGTTAAGAAAAAAAATGCATTGCTACTGACAGTTTAATTTACTATTTGAAACATCATTCTGATTTATATTCCATACCTAATATCCTGTGTATATTAGCAAAAACAAATAAACATAAAATTATATATATATATATATATATATATATATATATATATATATATCACTATGGGAACTTTAGAACATGGCTCCTTAATTATAGATCTAAAATGAGAAGTGTTTTCAAAGCAGAATTCTCGTTCAAAATTTGCTTTCAAGCCAGGAGACAGCAAATGATTGTTTCAAAGCCACAAAGTTAGAAGTGCACAAGAAGACTCAGGGTTGTTTTTGGGTTTTTTGCCCCTAGCACAGTGAATGCTATTTCCACATCCTGAGATCTCCCAGAATTAAGAAGGAACTTAATTTTAGTTTCTTTCATTAGCCAAACATTTTACTTGTTTTTTGCTAAAAATGTAAAAAAATTATCTAGAGAGATGAAAATCTTAATACTTTATTAATGATTGATTACTCATAATTTCTTATAAAAATATATTTCTCATCTAAAAAAATCAAAAAGCAATGTTTTAAGTAATTTTAAATGTCAAAAGACATATGTGATGATACATTTTACATGTATATATATAAATATATATAAAGATAACACATGGAAAATTATTGAGTGAAAACTAAAGATAAATACTACATTGAACATTGACTGTGTTTACCCACAGTTAGTATATATAGTCAACATCAGTAAAGTTCAGAGGAGATATACTACATTATCTATCATGCCAGCTACTAAATGAAGGCTAGATTAAAAACCTAAATTACAGATGCCTTTACCAACCATATTTGGTCTATTAGGATACATGAAAATAATGTTTAAATGATCATCCAGAAAAGAATGAAAGAGATAAAAAGTCTTTTTTCATAAAGGTATTGTCCTAGTTGATGTTCAACAAATATAACTCATCTCTATGCTTCTACTATAGTTTCATTTATTATCACAACAACCTAATGTAATCATTGAACTTCAGGATTCCTTCGCTTATTTATCAATCTAAGGGTTTGTTTTACATCCATTTTTTTTTATTTAGCTATCTTGGGATAGTTATTTTGATATGATTTATTTGTTTTTATATTTCTATTAATATTCTATTCTATTAATTATTCTATTAATCATAGTAGTATATGTATACATACATATACATAAAGAATGTCACTAATTTGGAAGCATGTTTAATGCTTTAAAAAACCTGTTGGGTTTTAAATTTTTTTTTTATTTATTTATGATAGTCACAGAGAGAGAGAGAGAGAGAGAGAGAGAGAGAGGCAGAGACACAGGCAGAGGGAGAAGCAGGCTCCATGCACCGGGAGCCCGACGTGGGACTTGATCCCGGGTCTCCAGGATCGCGCCCTGGGCCAAAGGCAGGCACCAAACCGCTGCACCACCCAGGGATCCCTGTTGGGTTTTAAATTATCCCAAATACTTAGTATCCCAAATACTTAGTCTTCCTTCTTACCAAAGAGCCATATAATCCGATAGAGATCATATATATAATATTATATATTATTAATTATTATTATATTATATTATACTGTATATATATATATCCATCTCCTTTCATTGACCCTATAGGAAAAATATTCTTTTGCCCTGAATTAATGATTCCCAGAAATTGATGATTTCAAGTAGCTCTTCCTCTTCTGTAGATGTTTGACAACAGAGACATTCCTCTTCTAATGTAGATATTAAAAGGGGGAAAAAGCCACTGTTAATCTTCAGGGCATCGCAAACCTTAGCTTACACGTGAATTATCTGGACATCTTGTTAAAATGCAGATTCTGACTCAGCAGTCCTGGAGTGACCCTGAGAGTCTGCCTTTCTAATAATGATGATGCCATTGCTCACTGAGAGAAGCACACCAAGAGATCTCCACATTGGGAGCAAGAAGTAAACCACATTTCCCTTTTTTTTCTTTTTAGCCCTTCCCCAACACATGTGTTTCAATAGCCCTAGAAATGTATTTCTGACATTATTTGGTTAGAAATCAGAATGCATTAGAGAAAATAAACAGTTGCCCTTCCTCCCAGTGTTATGATTTTACATTAAAGAAATCTGGAATAGTACCATTATATCACATTTCAGGTTATTATCAGTTAAACAGGTGTTGCTGGACCACCTTGTGATTTAATCACCATTTATAGCCTTAATTCTTTGGGAACATAAATTCTAAAATCAAAACAACTGACTTAACAATGAACTTTTAGAACAATGCCCATTTATAAATTTGGATTCCACTTTATTTTATAAATTCAAACACTAGAAGTCCAAATGCATCAAGAAAATATTACAATGGGCCAGGTAAAATACTGATATGAGAAGTATTTAAAAATATAGCCCATGAAGTATACTAAACATAATTTATTTGTATAATATAGAGAAATTGTGGAAAATAACCAAAAAAGGAGTTATAAAATGAAATATTGACAGAGTTTATAAAATACAATTTATAAAGCAATAGAATGTATCTCACATTTCTAATGTGTATTCTTAATGCGTTTACCTTAGTCAAATATATTCATTCATCGAATATTTATTGAATACCCCCAACCTAGACAATGGGGATATAAATAATAAATAAGGCATAGCTCAGAATTTCTAGAATAAGACAGTTTAATAAAAAGTTTAACATACAATATCAATGCAACCTGACATGCTATTAGATTAGTATGAGCAAAACAGGTGGGAGTAGTTCTGCTTCCTAAAGTCAGAGAGGGTTTTCATGGAGATAGAACATGAGCAGGATCCTGGAAAATGAGACATTTCCTTAATTGAAGATGGAAGCAATATTTGCAAAGGCACAGAGGCTGGAAAGAACTTTTAGATGTTAGCAAATTAGTTGGTAAAATCTCATCCCTGGACACCATGGTAGGCTTTGCTGGAGGAAAAGGAGAAGAAGGTGTCTTATTCCATAATTGCCAGGTTAGGGAGCTGAGACTTGATGCTCTAGTCTGAACCACTGGCATTCACACTGGGCCATGTATTCCCTGGAGTACACAGACTTTCCAAGGCCACACAAGCAAAATAATCAAAACCATATATACTCTTTCCTAAAACTGATCCGAGAAAGAGACTGAAATTCATGGTAATTTTCTTACTCTTCTTCTATTCTGAAAGAAAGGCATCCACCTAGATCTTATTACAGGGCACTGCCCTAAGGAGTAAAACCTTCCCTGAATCAAACAAAGATGACAGTTGATATAATTCTTTCCTTGTTGAGAAAGTACCTCCAATACTGTATAACAAAACTGCTGGCAAATCATGTACTTTCCACTTCTTTCCTTTCAAAAATATTAAAGGACAACCTATTTGAGATGTCACATGATAGATCATTAAAAATAATACTTGATAGTAGATCAAGTGATTGATCATATGATTTTTGGCTCATAATTCCAGGACTCTATGCAACCCCAAATTGAAGGACATTGTTAGGAAAAAGGAAACAAAACTATTTCTATTGAGTAATATTTGAAGAAATTTTCTCAGTATTTTTATATACAAAAATTATGAAAAGACCGTCTCCTAATAATGAGTAATATTTACCTGTGACTATATGAAATCACAGATAAAAGCTTTCTAAATCTCTTAAACATATTGCAATAATTAAGTAAATATTAATGATACTGTTTAAAGTTTGACGAGTTCATCCCTAATAATGAAGAGCATTGAGTGTTTACAGGATCAGATCTGAGTTTCAGAAATACAATTCTGAGACAGCATTAAGGACCAAATGAAGAAATTGGAAACAGAATAGCTAAAATATTCTTGCAATAACTCAGGACAATTTTATATAGACTTTTTTATTATGGAATGTTTATTATGGAATTTTTTTATTATGGAATTAGATAATAGTTCATTGAGTTAAATAAATTGCTTCCTAATCTTATTTATCCCAGTAATTTGACTACTTTTTTTCCCTGATCTGACCAATCTTTGACAGGAAGATAGATTGAGGCTGTTTTCACAAGCAGTTACACAAAAGTTCAGGTAAAAAAAAAAAAAAAACTATGACTCACTAAAGGATTTCATGATCATTAAGAGGGTCAAAATACTTCCCTCAAATAGGATGAGAGACCAATGATTTGATTTTTTTATTTTCCCCTTTCCCTTCACTGACTACATGATATTCAAATTTCTGAGTCAATGTACATAGTTTTCCTTTTGTGAGTTTGTGTTAATAAAATGTCTTATTTTTTTTCCTTTCAAGTTTCAGTGTGGAAAAGATTTCATCAAGTTACTGGTGTAGTAACTGGTATAGTAATTTGTCTCTATAATTTAATATCTACTAATTTACATTTAAATTATCTGATAAATTATTTGCTTTATAATATAGTGTCTATAAAACAGTACTCAATGGTGGCATAAAACCAGTGGCAATGGGAAACTGGAATAGAACATATGAAGTATGACTAGTCTGCAACAGGTAATGAGCAGCTGGATTGCTACAAATTCTAGGCGTGCTAACAATTTGCATATATAACTAATTTAGGAAATATATCATTGAAGCAATTGCCTACATATCAAATATTCCTGTGAAAGTCAATAAAAATTTACTTATTGGGGTTTGTTTCACAATGCCTGCTTTATTACTCTATGGTTTGTGAAGAGTTCTCCATGTCAATCATGACATAAATTCAGCTTTGTTTGAAAAAAGTTATCCTCGATCATAAACTTGGAGAGACTAACTGAGTAAATCACAAGTCTGCAGTTGAAGTATGCATGACTGAGAATCTTACCACAAGTTATATGTATTGACAAGAGATTACTATTTTTTTGGCATAGAAGAATTGTTAGACATAATTTAATTCAGATAAAAAAGGGAAAGTAGATCTACTACTAGGTAAACTTCACAAGCAAAATGACAATAACTGTCTGTGGAAGATGAAACTCAATACTGATTTTCTGCTGGGTACCGTGCTCCACAAATATTGCTTAACTTGAATTTTCAGTGAAGTTACAAACCACATGCAGTTGTCTGAGACACCCTCACCCTTTTGACTGATGCAACTGATGAATATCAGGACCACATATTACACCAGTTGGAGTTTTTACGGTGAGTCCGTATAAACAGCCCCACCTTAACTGAAAATTAGCTAGAAGAAGGTCCAGCTTCAAATTCTTGTGCCCTAGGTCCTGACCAATAAACCAGATTAACCTCACTAAAGCATCTAAATCAATTAGGTTATGAACAAATCTGCTGTAAGAAAATAATTACTGTGAACATGTAAATAATACTTCCAATTTTAAATGCTTTCACATCTCTTCTTTCATATACTCAGAGGATTTTAGAGCACGAAAAGACACTCTTGTCTGATCATGCTTTCCTATATAAGCATCAGCCCTACCCTTCATCCACTCACCTTCCTCTCTCCAATCATAAATCAACTTATAGTCACAGAGGACCTACTCTGTGCCTACTCTGTGTTCTCTTAGGTACTAGGAATTCAGGGGCAACTCATAGTCCCTACCACCCTGGCATTTAAATCATAGCCCCCAAAGTAGACAATAATTAAATAATTAGTTATTATAATCACAGTTGTTATTACTCCCATAAAAGACTAATGTTGCCATGAGAGTGGATAACAGGGGCACTTGGTCTATTCGAGTGATCATGGAAAATGATGTTTGGGCATTCCTGGAACTACTATTTAACTGGTATTGATGTCTGGTGTATGAGAAGTTGGCATGGCAGAGGGTGGAGATGGAAAAAGGCTGTGCAGGGAGCACTACAAGCAGAGAATGAGACACCTTATAATAAATAGTCCCACATCACCATTCCCAGGACTAAAGAGCCATTCCAAAACTATGTAAGAGAACATATGATTGTATTTTAACCAACTTGAGATCTATCAAAGTTGGGCCTGAAGGAACTGGAATAAGTTAAAATTTTTTCACAATGAAACAATTGCTTCTCAGAAGTTTTCTCCTTGTCAGAAACACTTAAGCATTTGTGAATACGAGTCTGTCTTTGTAAAGTATATATAATTAAGCTTTGTACTCTATCTGGCAGCTGTTATTCACATACAACTTGCTCAAATTTCAATGAAGTCCTCTTTTATAGTAATTTGTCATTGTTCACTTAATCTCTAATGAAAATGATGTACACAGGAAGGTTCTGGAATCAAGGTGGGAAGAATAAGGATAATCAGAAATAGTTATTTTCATCCTTTAAGGTTTGAAAAGAAAATTTCTAAAATGAATATAAGAATAGAGCAGTTATTAACAATTGTGAAAATTGAATCATCTTTGAGGTCTGTTTTATACCAATGGAAAGAAGACCTTTAGGGGGAATTTCTAAAACATAGGATTATGAAAAAAAAAGAATTAGGAAATGTTTTAGGTAAAAAAAAAAAGAAAAAAAAAGATTTTAAATACAGATGAATTGTCAGATTTAACCATTATTCTTTATAAAATGTTCTGAAATTCATTTGCATGGCATATCCATTTTATGAGAGTAATATAAAACTGAAGTGAACAAACAGAATCACAATTGGCTGTATTTTGTGGAAAAATGTTTGAGAATATCACAAGTCTCAAGATATTTATTATATCTATTCTTTTTTCATACACATCTATATGTATGCTTATTACACTCACATACAAAATTACTTTTAAAATATCTATACAATGTTAAACTAATTTTTATGAAGTATGAGATTCACTGAATTACATATTTTGTTTATATAGCTCAAAAAGATTGGTTTGACTTATTTTTTAAATTGGTACAAATCTTTAAGAGTTTCAAAAACTCTATAACTTCATTGATGAACATGAGACAAACAAAATCCCATCATGTCTTAATATGTATTATTTAGTGATTCTTGATAAGCACTGCAACTCAAGTTGCAGTTATGTGACAATCTTGCTCTCTAGATAATCCATATAATCCATGTTATCTAATATCTCATGTCAGAAGACATGAGATGCTGAGTGTACGGTGACCAGGCGTGTCTCCTCACATCTCAAGTTCACTCAAAAATTCTGCTTAAATAGGTACACAAAGAAATAGGTAAAAAGAAAGTTATAAATAGGGTGAATGTATGACCTATTTTGGTCAGGATTTTCCAAGGTTATACCAGTTATCCCAAGAAATATGATTAATAGTCCACTTTTACTTTCAAATTCTATAACTAGGTAACAAGGTAACCACATCGAACAAAGAAAAAAGAAAAAAAGAAAAGGAAGAAAAAAAAGAAAAGAAAGATAAGAAAAGAAGAAAAGAAAAGAAAAGAAAAGAAAAGAAAAGAAAAGAGAGAAAAAGAAAGAAGATAAAAGGAAGGAAACCCAAAGATCTGAGCCCCAACATGATATATCTCTTAATGAAACTGATCATACCTACAATAACAGTAAACTTAAATGGTCTAAACTCTCCAATTAAAGACAGATTGTCATATTAAACAAACAAACAACAACAACAAAAACCAAGACACATTTATATCACTTATAAGAAACTCAATTTAAATATAACCATAAAAAGGGACCTGAGTGGCTCACTCAGTTAAGTGACTGACTCTTGATTTTAGCTCAGCATATGATCTCAGGACTCTGAGATTGAACTCTACATCTGGCTCTGTGCTAGTTATGGAGCCTGCTTAAGATTCTCTCCCCCCTTCTCCTTCTGCCCCTCCATCCATAAAAGAAAAAAAAAATATATATATATATATATCCATTAAAAGAGGCAAAAAGTTAAAAGGTTGGAAAAATGTGCGGAATGCACATTCTTTGCACGTGTACATAGAAATATATTCTAGTCCATACACAACTCAGAAAAATCAGAAAGGATTCAAGTCATAAAATGTATATTATCCAAACACAATGGAATTAAATTAGAATTCAGTAATAGGAATCGGGAAAATCCCCAAACATTTGGAAACCAAATAATACATTTCTACATAACACATGAGCCAAACAAGAAATCTAATGAGGAACTAAAGATCTTGATCTTAATGAAAATGAAAACGTAGCACATTGATCTATAACATGAATGCAATCACAAAGTCCCAGTAAGGTTTGCTTGTTTTTTTGTTTGTTTGTTTGTTTGTTTGTTTGCTTTTGTTTTCTGCTTTTTCATTTAGAAATTGAGAAGCTGATTCTAAAATTGATACAGAGATGTAAAGGATTTGGAATACCCAAAACAACTTTGAAAAAGAACAAAGTTGGAAGACTGTATACTACATGATCTCCAGACTTAAAAGGTACTGTAATCTACATCGTGCTATTGGCATGGAGATAGACAAAGAAACAGAATAGAAGAAATTTCAAGCATAGTCTCACACATATATAGACAATTGATTTTTGTCAATTGTGCAGAAGCAATTCAGTAAGGAATGGATGGTCTTTCCAACAAATGGTGCAGGAACAATTGGTTACCCGTGCAAAACATACAGACGTCGTGTTAAGTTCACAAACACCCAGATACAAGTAGGGAAAGGGTAAGAACTTTATGTTTAATCTTTTTCTTACTGGAAGAGAGGGAAATAAAGGCTTTATTAAAGCTTACTTTTATGAACTGGTGGGGGGGGGGGATTACCACCTTTCCCATTAAGAAATTTGTATCTTTGGGGTTGAGTTACTCTGGGGTTAAGGTATTGTGACTCAGAGTCTAAACCATCAAAGTGGGTCTCCAAGAGCCTCAACATCTCTTCAACCAGAGGAACTTTTTTTATATATAGTTTACACATTAGCCATCTTTTTAAAATTCCCTCTAACGAAATGTTTCTGCTACTAAAGAAATATTAGAAATCACTTCATTTGATCAAAACAATGCAAAATAGGGTTTTCATCAATAAATGTGAAACCAAGTTTTTATCTGCTTGTTGCCTAGTGCTCACAGATGTATACACCTCTTCCAGTGCTGCTGATAATGCCAGAAAACCACTCATTTGCAGATGGGTACATCTATCTGGAAACGATGACAATTATAGTTTCCCTTATTTTGCCTCACTTGACATTATTGTGACTCTCCAATACAGTTTAGTTGAACAGGGTCTCTATATGTAACTACATCGTGGTGACTTTATACAATACCAAATATACTTGCTGGTCATTTTTGGAAAAGTTTGAACAAATCTGACTCAAGAGCTCACGCGTCCTCAATGTTATTCTGTCTCTCCAGGGGTACAAAATCTCAGAGCTGTATGGACATAAACTCTGCCTATCGTGAGGACTACCCTTTTGGAACTTGAACTGTCAAAAAACCATGGTTAGCGAACTTCTTCCTCTCTTGTCATTTCGTCCTTGCTTACTTGTTCTTTAAAGGCCCTGAGCACTCTACAATATATTCTTTCTGGAAATAACAATAGACAGCATGTCTGTGAGGATTAAGTCCAAGCTATGATTTGATGGTCCCTTGAAATAAAAAAAAAAAAAAAGCTATTCCCACCTATATTACCAAAGCTTCCTTCTCAAGTTCAAAATGGAACCCGTCCTGTCATAAAATACCTTAGTTTCATCTTTTATGGAACAAGCAACTTTGTGCAGCAAATGTAGATATTGCATAAAGGCACAATATTAAAACATGAGTAAAAAGGGGACCTACCTTGGTAAAATGTAGCTATCTTCCAAATTTCTAATTCAGATAATTAATTCCTAATAGCAACACAAGCCCTTCATCAGTTCAATCTGGCATCATGACAGCGTCAAAAATATCAAAATAATTTAGTGTACAGGTAACTGCATAACACACAAGACCGTGAACCACTTGAGGGCAGAGACCTTAAGCTTTTTCATCTTCTTATCTCAGCAATTGACATAATGTCAGGCACAAAGCATATAATACACTAATAGTTCTGTGAGTTATGTTCCTAAATAAGCTTCCAGGTTTTCATTTTGATTTGGCAAGCAAACACCTATATAAATTCCCATAATGCATGAGAATAAAATTTCCTAAAACATTAACGTTAAGATAAAAATGTGTGAAGTAGTGACGCCTTGAATGAGATCTCATAACTTTTTGGATGTGAAGTCAAATATCTTCATAAGAGAAAATAGCATATCCGGTAACACTGCAAGAATTACAAATGATGGAGGGGAGAAAAAAGAAAAAAACAAAAAACCAATGATGGAGGAAATTAATATTCACAGCAGCTCTCACATTTTCACCACCCAAATTATGGTGAGCTTGAACTCCAGGGGGACCGTTGCAGTTTATCAGTGTTTGTAAACCTAGTAACCTCTGGACTTTTAATACGTAAATATTTTTATTCTGGGTTTTTTTTTTTTTTAAGGCCAAAACATTTCATTCAAATAAGCTGCAAAATGAAACAGGTCATTAGTTAAGGCATATGTTATATTCCTGAGGTAAAACAAATTGGGCTTTTGGATGTGTTGAGATAACTAATAACCTTAACATGCAACAGAAAAAAAAAATGGAAGGGTATGGAGCGGAATGAAACAAAATGTTTCATTCCCACAATATTACATAATGCATCGGTGAGGTAACCTTTGGCTTGTAGGTTTGTGTTCCGGACTATGGAACAAAGTGCATTAGTGCCACCTCCTGGCAAGTAGAATGATCCCGAAGAGAAGGTTTCATTTTCTAGGAGGCCCCTTACTTGATAAGCAGTCCCTAGATGCTAAAATGGTAAGTGGAGAGAAGAGAAGCCCGGACACTTCTCCTCCAGAGGTAATAATTACTATTTCTTAAATATAGCAAATATGAGGATTAAAACTTTCACCTACACAAAGCTATTTGTTTTTTACCTTTTAATACCTTACCTCGACCTACCTCATGAATCACTGTAGCTTTAATATTAAAAATATGGCCTAGACTTTATAGGGACATGTGTGAATTGTCTGAGATGATGACACTGACTTCCAGCCTGAAGCCGGTAGGACTCACCCCTCATGAAAGCCAATATGATTTCTTAACCAGTGTCACCTGTAAAAATATCTAAGATGGGAAGGAAAGGTTTGTTGTTTGTTTGTTTGTTTGTTTGTTTGAAGGAAAGGTATTAATTAGAATCTTATACTGAGGGTCTCATGCTGCCATACATAAGTTTTCTGTGCCTATTTTTTAAGGCGTTTTCCAATGAAAAAGAGACTTAATAGCTTCTTCAGAAACCTAATGCTTTGTGTCTAATTTCTATTAGAAAGCTTGTGCTCTAATTTAGCCCATTTCTTTACATTTTTAATTCAAGGGGATTTTTAATTCAATGGAAACATGATACAGAAATGCATTATATCAGGGCATTGGTAAGTGTCCAGGTGGCCCAGTTGGTTACGCGCCTGCCTCTTGATTTTGGCTCAGATCATGACCTCAAGGTGGTGGGATCAAGCCCTGTGTCAGGCTCCACGCTCGGTGGGGAGCCTGCTAGAGATTCTCTCTCTCTCCCCATCTCCCTCAGCCCTGCCCCCTGCTCATGCGCTCTCCCTCAAATAAATAAATAAATAAATCTTTTCTAAAAAGTTAAAAGCGAAATGCATTTTATCTTTCCATCCATTTTAAGTTGTGGGTGGTTTTTACTGCTCTGCCATAAAATTACTAATATTTTATAACCTTTTACAAAGAATCATACCAAACTGTGTAGTCAATAAAATACTGCTGCCTAAATAATTAATTAGAAATTCTGACATTTTGTTAAGTCAAGGACTAACCACCTTCAGTGAATGTAAGGTCCATGAAGGTAAAAAAACAAAGAAAAAACAAAACAAAAAAAAACTTTTCTATTTGATTCAAGGATGTCTCTTCAGCATCTAAGATAATATATAGTGGAAGTTCAGTGCACATTTATTGATTTTTTTTAATGAAAGAGTTCATTGGGCATAGGAATTTATTGGTATAAAATAAAAATTAATATGAAATTAAATCTGGGGTTTCATTTAAACCACTAGTTATTCCTTATGTCTCAGGGTATTTCAAATGGAATATACACACATGCACAAATACATGCATACTCACAATACATAAACTACATTAATTTACATATAAACTCTTGATATAAGGCTCTGTATTCGGCCCTCTTCTTTTCCTTGTCTGCCCACTTCCACTTAGCAATTTTATTTATCTTCAAGGTTTTAATTAGCTCCTCTATATGGATAACTCCAAAATCTTACAACCATATCCTCTCTTCAATGCTCTAGAATCAACCCACATTTCAAACTTTCTGCTAAATATATCTGCATACATACCTGGCATATCTGCTACATTAACTTGTTCTTTTTTATTTTTTTAAAGATTTTATTTATTTTTATGACAGAGAGCGGCGAGAGAGAGAGCCCAAGCGGGGGGAGCGGTAGAGTCAGAGGGAGAGGCAGGCTCCCCGTGGAGCAGGGAGCCCAACGCGGGGCTCCCTCCCAGGACCCTGGGATCATGACCTGAGCTGAAGGCAGAGGCTTAACCAACTGAGCCACCCGGGTGCCCCTAACTTGTTCTATAAACACTTCAATCTAGCCATAAGCAAACCTGAACATATGCCTGCCCCATGAATATTTTTTCTCCTTTTATTCCATATTTCTGTTAATATCAGACCATCCTCCCAGCATTTCAGACTGGAAATCCTAGGCAACCTCATGTGTGTCTCCCACATCAGGTAGGCACACACGCTTGTGCACATACACACTCACACACCCCTTTCCACTTTTGGTGTCATGTGCCCAGTTGAAATCCTGATTAATTCTTACCTCGCCACAGTCAGTAATCAGCCTCATTCATGGCTTAGAAGCCTCTAGCCTCCCCTCACTGCATAACCTCCTAATTCGTGCTGTCATCTCAATCATCCTGAAGCAGCATTACCTCAGAGCATCTTAAGCAGAACACTGACTCAATATGTTAGGAGAATAAAAGTCTCTGGTCAAATAAGTTGGGGAAAACTAGATTTTTTTTTTAGGAAGTAAAATTGATATATTTACTTTATAGCCTGAAAAATATTAATGCGAATGTGAGTTTCCAACAGGGGAAAATACCATGCACCTTTTCCCTCTCTTGTGCTCTAATGTGTTTATGTGAGACCATCTCTTCAACTATTACTCTATAGAATATGCTTTGGAAAGTACTGCTGTGAACATCATCATGATAACTCCTCTCCCGTGCTCAGAAATGGAATGGTAAAGAGAGCAGAGAGCACACTCCAGCGCTGGGCTATCCAGTCAGTAGACTATTTAAATTTAAAAAGTTAATCAGCATAAAATAAAATTTAAAATCCCAGTCACACTAGCTGCATTCCAAGTACTCGGCGGCTGCAGAGGAGTAGTGGCTACCATATTGGATAGCATTGCTCCAGAGTAAGACTAACTGGGTTCAATTGTCTGGTGGTCTAACCAGGGACAAGTTACTAACCTACACAGGATTTCAATTTTATCACTTATTGATGAGGAAAATGATAGGAAAATTGATGAGGAAAATCACAGGTTTGTGAGAATTAAATGAATTAATCCATGGCAAGTCCTCAGAACTGGAACTGGCACATAGTAATAACTCAGATAATGTGAAGTTATATTATCCATCAGGATTATTTTGCACAGTGTAGCCCCACCCCTACTAAATGATGTACATAGACTGCTTACAACTGTATATTTTACCTTATTCACCATCTTTCTGTGGTCTAAATTTCAGTTTCAGTAGACATGTGAATATTAAGAAAATGTATTCTTCCATGAGAAAAAATGAAATATGCGATCAATGGAGTATTAAAATCCAACAAAACCGTAGGTATTAATATAAATATGTATTTTACTTAGAGAAATGTTAAACCTCTATCTGCAAATGATTGCTTTCTAGCTAATTTGGCTCTGATATAGAAATTAAATTAAAAGCGATATTCTTGCTTGAAAGAGATGATCAATGGTATTTTATCATCGGGTGTCCTTTCTGCCTGCTTTGAATGCTGACGATCAAGTGACATAGGAAAAAGAACAGAACATATCCATCCTGAGTGAGCAGGGAATGTGATTTCATGAATGTAAAACACTTTTCAAGAAGTGAATGCAATAATTAAAAGTGCTGTGGACATGAATAACTTAGATAGCTCAGCAATCTTTATAGGCAGACACAATCTTTACCTTAGAAAAGTCAAACGATATCTCCAATGGACCAGCAACTTTTTTTTTTCATCGTTAGGCATAATGAATAGGAATTTTCAATCTCTTTGAGAATGTCAATTCAACATTTGTCAATAGAAAGAAATTCTCTGTTCCCAAGAGAATATTAAAGCTTTCTTGAGGGCAAAGACCCTCACCATGACTGACACATAGTAGGCGCTCAATCACGGATTACAAAGATGTTAACAATGATAATTCCTCATGTGGATACATTTTCACTGTTTACAGCAGTTTTTAAGTTTTTATTACTGGAGAGTTGAACCGTTTAAGACCATTTAGAGTTTTCATCAACATGTGTGTTAAACTCAGAAGGGAAGTGGTAAATAAAATTGATTCAAGGTATATTCTTGACATGGTATTACCAAAAACAAGACAGAAAAAGGTGCATTTATTTGAATTATTAAATAAGCTCAAAACCGAATTTATTTGGCAGTACCCCAATTGAACTATTATTCATTTATTCCTTAATGCCAAATAGTTTAACCAAAAACCATCCTTCGTGTTTTCTCCTGTTCCGTCCAAACTTACTCTTCCAGGGCAAACTTCAGCTGGTTGTTAGAAACAAAACAACTGATGTTTTCATGTGTGGGGTTGAACTGTTTACCAAGTCTTGTCCTAAAGAAAATTGTAAAGTTAAACTGGCACCTTTCAAATTTCCTAATTCTAGTGGTCCTTCCCCATCAGAAATGACATCATAGTGAACGCAACCGAAATCTGTGTTCAAGTTAAAAATAAAAAGCATCTCATCTTTCACTGATTACTTCATATGGGAGTGAGCTAAATTCAAAAGCATTAGACAAAATATGTCTTTAGCTAGTTTTAATTATTAGAGAAATAAAAGAGGAATGATGTAAATATATGCATATGTGAAATAGTAATTTGTCATTTTAATATAAAAAGAACATTTGTTCAAATATTTGTGGTATATTTTAAGCATACAGAAAAGTAGAGAGAATAATACAAAACATTTGCTTATATATCTCTTCCTTGTCATATCTTAATATTTTTCCATATTTGCTCCAAGTCATTTTAAAATCATCCTTGGATGATACTCTATGGTCCTATTCCTATCATTCCTCCTCCCACATAAAAAAGTATAAATATTTTATTTATATTTTTATTATTCCAATGCATGCTTCCATACTTGACCAATTAAATATATGTATACGAAAATGTTTTGTTTTTAAACTTTATATAAATGGCCTTATACTTAAAGCATCCTTCTGCAAAACTTCCTTTTGCATTAGTATCAATTTTATAAGTATTTTTTTGTTCATTGAAACTATAGTATTTGTGGATAAATGTATATTGCACGGACATACCTTAATGTATATTAATCGTTCTCTAGTTAATGGACATTGAGTTGCTTTTCAGTTTTCAGCTACTACAAAATGCTGCACTGATTGGTTTTGAACATAAAGCCTTATTGATAATGGCAACATTCCCTCTATGGAAACAGAATTTCTAGTCAATGAATATGCATTTCTTTAACTTTACCAGTATTTATGAATTGTTCTAAATGTTTGTACTAATATGGAGTTCCACTAGTAGTTTGTAAAAGCTCCGATTGTTTCATGTTCTCACTGATAATTGGTATTT
This sequence comes from Nyctereutes procyonoides, assembly GCF_905146905.1. Lineage (NCBI taxonomy): Eukaryota > Metazoa > Chordata > Mammalia > Carnivora > Canidae > Nyctereutes > Nyctereutes procyonoides. The sequence continues at coordinate 30,860,378 of NW_026575160.1, read as the reverse complement.
TCATGCTTCTTAATTTATGACAAGTGAATGGTCATAAGTTGTAATCTTAACTTTTAATTTGCATTTTTCAGATTGCTGGTGAGTTTAAGTATCATTTCGTGTTTGTGGGTGGGACATTAAGTCGTCCTCTGTTATAAATCAACTCTTAGTATTTGGTGATTGGGTTATTGATTTCTAAGATTAAATATGTTCTGCATACTAATCCTAATTGGTTATATTATTTTCAAAAAAGTGCATTCAATCTTCCCTTTGTCTTTTCACTTTTTAATAGATTTTTTAAAGTACAGGGATTTTTTTTAAGATTTTATTTATTTATCAATGAGAGACAGAGAGAGAGAGAGAGGGAGAGAGAGAGAGAGAGGCAGAGAGAGAAGCAGGCTCCATGCAGGGAGCCCAACACGGGACTTGATCCCAGGTCTCCAGGATCACGCCCGGGGCCGAAGGCAGGCGCCAAACTGCCGAGCCACCCGGGGATCCCCTGAAGTACAGTTTTTAATCGTAACATTGCTAAATAATTAATCTCTGAGAGGTGAGCTTTGTGTGTCTTCTTTAAGATATCCTTCACTTATCTCAAATACACAAACGTATTCTGCTATATTGTTCCCTAATAGTTTTTTTTTTTTTATTATTATTGTTCCCTAATAGTTTGTAAGTAAACTACCGGTCTTGATTCTTCCTAAAGTTTATTTTGGTATATACTATATGGTGTTGCATGGTCAGGTGTCAGGTATTCAATCTTTATCAGGGCCTACATAAGAGGTTGTTTGCCCTGAAACGGCCTTGCAGCCCTCCAAACCCTATAGGCCTACATGGTACACGTGTTCTTGTTTAGGTGCCTGGTCATGGTAGAAGAGGGACAAGGACGTATATCAGAATATCTGACGTGGTGTTTCATAGTACACCCATGCCCTTTACCCTGACCCCAACACCAGTCCATAATCACTGATTCCCCGGAGAAACGCTAGGGATGGGAGAGTGTCCTACCTGTGAAGTACAGTTTTGGAGGAAGGAAAAGCTAAAAATCAAGCTTAGAGAGACTGCCCTTCTAGCCTGCAGCATTCTCTTGAAACTTGGTTGGAAATAATATTAAATGCAAGACCGTATTCATCATAATCGAATAAGGACAAGAGCAGAACATGGAAAACAGAGATGCTCAGAGGGAAATATTGGTCATGTTAACCCATGCCAAAGAGCCCCCTTCCACGCCAAGTACCCCGTAGGCTGTGAGGGCTAACTTACTGTGGCCATTACGCACTTGGATCTTAGAGATGATCCCCTTGTTCTGATTTCCTCCAGTCTGGGCGTACTAAAGGCAACTGTGTAGCCTGCTTACTGGGAGCGAACACACTGGTATGATTAACACAGATATCCAACCCACATCCGCATTTTGGTTCTAACTGAACTAAATTGAAATCTTTATTTTCTACGTTAGGTTCTTCTGAGATTGAACAATATGTCAGCTTCCTTAAATGTCAGTCAGTCCTCAGAACACTTCTGAGATGGAATTTCTACCCCCTCAGTAGGCAAGAGTTTGTATCTGGGCAGTGAAGATGTCACAGGGTGATGCAACTACATGGATTGGAGGGATGAAGAGCTAGGCTTCTCCAGACAACACACGCCTCCGCCTCTCCGCAGCTGTTCTTCCTATGGTTTTCCAGTGTGTTCTCTTTAACCCGAAATGGCCTTTATTCAACCAGCCACAAAGCAAGTCTGCCCTTCAAGACACAGTTTAAAGATAAAGCTCTTAAAAAAACTATTCCTCATTCTCAAATTCAGAATTAAACACCCTGACTCAGCCTTGGCACGTTACGTACACGTTAATCTCTCCACTGTACTTGTAACTTGCTCGAGTTAAGAACTATACCATATTCTATGTCTTTGGTTCTAACCAAATCTTGAAGCATGACTTATATACTAGCAATTTCATAAATACATGTGGAATCAATTAGAAAAACGCAAGGTTCTCTACTGCGCCTTAATTCGTACAGCCTGTGGAAAAACTTGACATCAGGTATTTTCTTTTTCTATATTATGCTTTGAGAGAGAGGAGCCTGAGTGGGTGAGAGGGGCAGAGGGAGAGGGAGAAGCAGGCTCCCCACTGAGCAGGGAGCCCCATGATGTTGGGGTCCATCCCAGGACCCCAAGATCATGACCTGAGAGGAAAGCAGATATTTAACCGACTGAGCCACCCAGGCGCCCTGGGTATTTTCTCTTCTACTATGAAGCATTCTTACCAAAGAAGAAATGAAGACACAATATAAAATAAGTAATAGTAATTAATAAAATAACTACAAATGTATAAAAAAGTTTGTATGTTCACAGATGTTCAGAACAGTCTGTGTTCTCTTCTGTTTTCTCTTAACATTGCAGCATGAACATTTTCCATTCCCATAAAAATCCTTTATAAATATATCTTAATATTTATTTTATCATATATGTATAATGTCCCATTATATTGTCATACTCTGATTTACTTAGTATCATTCTAATATTAAACATTCAAGTTATTTCTACATTTTCATCATTTATAAATAATGCTGCAGTGAGTATCTTTTTCTGCATATTTCTTTACAATAAGGTTCCTTAGGATAAAGGGTGAGAATATTTAAGCCACATATACACATTTCCAAGATGTTTTCTAAGTACCTTTGAGTGTTCCAATTTAAATTCTAGTCAGCAACACAGAGGAATCCATCTCTCCATGACCTCCTCGGTAATGAGTATGGAAGTTTTTAAGCCTTGTTTTTACTCAGATGAAAAATGGTTTACTATTACTGCCATGTTTTTTTTTCTTCTTTGATGACCTTTAAGGTTAAATCCTTTATATATTTATTGGTAATATTTATTTCAATTTTTATAATTTGTCTTTTCTTTGCCTTCACTCATCTTTCTGTGGTCCTTAGGGGTGACTCTTATTGATGTGTATGAATTTTACTATATATCAAGAATATTACCTTTCTGACACATGCAAGTTTTATAATTTCATGTGTTCAGATCTGTACTTTTCAGGATATACATTAGAGATTATATGTTTAGAAAATACTTATCTGGAGGCTAAACAAATCTTCACCTACACATATTTTTAAATTGTGTACATGTATGCGTTGGTTCACCTGGCCTCTCGTGTGGAAGTAGGGTTCCAAATAATTGGCTAATTTTTCCAATGTCATTTGGTTAACAATTGTTTTAAATCCCTTCCTTTCTTATATCATATATGAGACTTCCTCAATTCAATATTAATTTTATATACAAATCAGAGTCTGTTGCTGCATTATCTGTTTGGTTCTATTGTTTTTACTGTCTTACCAGTTCAACAGTTTTCATACTTTTGTCTTTGTGATCTATGTGTTGATATATATTACAGCAAATTCCCTGTCTTTGCATCTTAAAGGTTGAATATACAGATGGATAATGGTCAGAACATTCATGACAAAGAAACTCTCTATGACACCTATGTCATAGATGAGCCGGATAGATGACATAGATGACAAGGAAACATCTATGACAAGGAAGCCACCCTTCAACCCCTGCAGCAGTTGATAGTAAGGATGTGGTCAAGGACTGTCCCTCTCCTGTTCTGCCTCCGCTTCCAACTCAGAACCAACCAGAGTAAGTCAAACAAACGTGCTTCCTAAACCAATCACCTAAGCTGTCCTCATTTCTCCAGGCCAACACCTCCACTCAGAGCTACCTGAAGCCTTCTTTTTCTTTTCCTCTATAGAATCCCCACTTCCTGTTTCCTTGCCTTTGAATCTCTGCAACACAGACCCAGACACAGATAGCAGGCTCTGAACAAACAGCCTCTGTGCTCTACTGGGTTTTCATTTATTGCCACACCCCCCTTTTTCAAAATTTTCATGACATTAATATCTCTAAATGCTTCAGAGAATCACTTTTGAGGCTGCCTTTATTTTTCTTTCTGGTAAGAGTATTGACCTTAAACACCAAACAATTCCCAGGTGCTGTGTTTTTGTGTATGAAACTATAATTTTTCCCCAAGGATTGATCCTAAGTCAGGTAGCCACCTGGGCCTGGTGGGGAGCTTTTCAGAGATGTTATAATGAATGATGTCAGGGCCTGTTGCTTTGCTTTTGTGTTGGGTACAGGTTATTGGACATAGAAGCAGCCTCTAGTATTGTAGGCTGTGTTTTCCATTTGAAATACATAAAATTATAAGATTAAGGAGAAATTTTCTAGTACATAAGAAGGCTGACAGTCAAGAAAGGCCCATTATATGCAGTAAATTATATTATTAACTAAAGCTTTCAGTCATCTTTAGTCATGCCCTTGAAGAGTTGACCTTGCTGGATGGTCTATGATGACTCGGAATCCTTACAAAATGAGATTGCCAAAGGCGTGGGCTCAGACTAGATCCTGCTTCCTGGAACAGAGAGGACCACGACTATGTGGTGGAAGCAGGGGTGGGGAGGGAGTAACTTGTTGGGTTACAAGGTAGGAGGAATAAGGGGAACTAGAACTCCCTGCCCTCACATAGTAAACACAAAGATGAGGAAGGACTCAGGTATCAAGGCTCAAAGCATTCCAATCTAAAGCCCAGGAGAGGGATCCCTGGGTGGCACAGCGGTTTGGCGCCTGCTTTTGGCCCAGGGCGTGATCCTGGAGGCCTGGGATCGAGTCCCACATCGGGCTCCCAGTGCATGGAGCCTGCTTCTCCCTCTGCCTGTGTCTCTGCCTCTCTCTCTCTCTCTCTCTCTCTCTCTCTCGTGACTATCATAAATAAATAAAAATTAAAAAATAAAAAAAAATAAAGCCCAGGAGATGAAGAATTGAGTTGAAGATTAATCAGGTTTTGTTTTGTATTTTTTTTAAAATTCAGCTGAACTAAACTATAAAAATAAACACAAATAATCTGTCTACTAGTCTTTAGAAAGTGCCTTGAGCTAACTTCCAGAGTCGCTTTTTTTCTGACTTTGATGTTTAGAATGACTCCTATATATAACTCAGAGTGAAAAGAATGTGTAATGTGGTTCTGTTGGAACATACAATAAGTCAACTCTTTTTTATTATTATTTATCAAAACAAAGTATTATTCAAACCAAATAAAAGTTATTGATTTCCTCTTGGACAAAGATGTTATAAATCCCGAGATTGCACTAAATTGTATAGGTTACAAAGTACTTCTTTGAGGAAAATAACTGCATATTTGTTTCTCTTGCAGAGTCTAATTTTTAGGAAAAAAATCACTTAGGCTGCAAAAAGCAATGCTAAAGGCTATACAACCCAGCAAATGATAGTAAATGTCAGATCCCATAGGGTTTAGTGAGGCAGAGGTGACTGGAAGTTACAGGGCAGAGTTCCAGAGAGAGAGGAAAGCTGTGCAGAAAAAGACTCCCAATCATCACAAAGGGGTGCCCTTGAGTATTAGGACAGGGCATGCATGCAGTGAAACTCCAAGACCTGGGCAAAAAAGTCAGGGGAGTTGTAAACTGAACAATTCTCAGACGTTCTATCTGACAGCCCAAAATAGAAAGTCCTCAACTATTCTCCAGAACATTCGGTCATCAGAATCCCCAGAAGGACCAAGGACAGATATATATCTATACCTATATCTATCTATATATATATCTATCTATATATATATATATATATATATATATATATATATATATAGAGAGAGAGAGAGAGAGAGAGAGAGAGGAATCAGATAGTGAAGACCTGGAAAATAAAATAAGTGATACCAAGAAGAAGCAGGGAATGAGGAAAAGAAACAACAGCAGAGTGAAAGATGTGGGATCCACAGGTCGTAGCAGGAAGAAGGCCAAGTGGGAGACCTTGAAGCCTTTGGATACAGGCCTGTCTTTGGCAGAGGATGAAGAGCTGGTGTTACATCTGCTCAAAAGTCAGAGCTAGATACTCCGTGCTCTTCTCCTTGAAACCTCTGGTCATGATTACATGGACAAGAAGTTGAAAAAAAACAAGTGGCTTTGGAACTAGGTGATGAGTCCCGTGCCCAAAGGACCTCTCCTCTGGACTGAAGCGATTCTGTCTCTAAGCCCCTTTTCTCAGGTTGTACTTGTACTTCCTAGAGCAAACTCAGATTATAAAATTTCCTGATCCCATTTTCCAGCTATGTGCTCTGTTAGGTTTTATCTAGGGGTTCCTACATCTTGTCATTGGAAATGGCTTCCTATGTTTTATTGGCAACTTCTGGAGACTTTGTTTCATTGATGTATTTAATATCTCTAAAGAGACAGAGTATGGTGGACCAGCCCTGAGAAAAGAGTATTTTTGAATAATGACAATCATTAATAAACCTATTTCCTATTAAAAAAAAAAAAACCTCATGCACCTCCCAGATGGTTTTGTTTTGTTGTTGTTGTTGTTGTTGTTGTTGTTGTTGTTGTTGTTGTTTTTAACTGAAAGCAAACTTATTTATTGTACACTGTACAGAATATAACGCAGCTTGGCAGGATGCATACGGCCCTGCATAGGGGAAAGTATTTCAAATCAACTGGCAGGTTAAAGCCTTTCTGCACTGTAGACTTTCCACACTCTGGAAAAGAAGCAAAAATAAAACAAAACAAAACAAATAAAAAAAAAAAAAAACATCCAGGAGGTGCATGAGTCCAATGGGAATGCAACGGTGATGCGCCATCCTGTGTCCCGTACCAGCACAGGCCCCGTGGTTACAGCAGGGGAAGGGGGGTAGCTCAGGCTACAGAGGGTTATTTTCAAACTTGCTAAGACAGCATAAATCCATCAAAAAAAGAAAACCCAAACCAGGATAAGAAAGAAAAAAACAAATCCTATACAGCATTTACAACAAATAAATCTCTAGCCAGCTGGGGGTAAAATATGCATCTATATATAGACTATGTGTAGGTTAGAGAGCTATAAATATGGTCGGGAAAGAGTCCTTTGATTAGAGGACAATGCTAATTAAGGCCCAAGCTAGAGGTTACCTACCTGATCATTCAAACTCCAAAAAAATAGTTTCTGTAGATTGGTTGAAATTCTCTCTGAATTCCTACTCATGGCACTGTTGTTTATAGGTTTCTTGTTTCAAACAAAAACACTCCTGGGAAATGGGCCACGTGGGGGGCTCAGTGGTTGAGCACCTGCCATTGGCTCAGAGTGTGACCCCGGGATCCTGAGATCTAGTCCCACATTGGGCTCCTCATGGGGAGCCTGCTGCTCCCTCTGCCTGTGTCTCTGCCTCTCTGTGTGTCTCTAATTAATCAATAAATAAAATCTTAAAAAAAAAAAAGCACTCCTGGAAAGTACTGTTAAACCATTAACACCTTGGCCTTGACAAGATTCTGAGATCACTGAAGAAGGACCCTCCAGAGTCTGGATAGAGCTCAGTATCTCACCCTGACATTCAGGAAGGACCAGTTCTGGCTCTAGACTATCCCACCATCCAAAAGCATAGTCTAAACTACAAATGTGGTTAGATTACACTCCATACTAATGAAGAGACTTTAAGAATTGCAAAGTGCCACGTAATCAGCTGTTAATTTCTAAATGGAGTTTTAACAGCATGTGGTCATTAAGTTTTTATAATTCTTAAATTAGTTGATAAGTGAACAAGTCATGTCTGATCGTTTTTTTGTGTCTGCATGTCAATCAGCCAGACTGATGGGTCCTGAAACAGAACCAACCATTTTCTTGATTTCCTCCTAATCAAGATATTTACTTTCTCATCTCATCTTACCCCATTTAGTCTAATCAACCTGTCTTTCTGTGTGTCTGAACCTCTTATTACCATTGTCTGTGAATCAGTGATTATAATAAAAATATATATATAACCGGGACACCTGGGTGGCCCAGAGGTTGAGCATCTGCCTTTGGCTCAGGTCATCCCTGCAGGGAGCCTGCTTCTCCCTCTACCTGTATCTCTGTCTCTCCTTGTGTCTCTCATGAATAAATAAATAAAATCTTTTAAAAAATGTATATATATATATATGTGTGTGTGTGTGTGTGTGTGTGTGTGTCCCCTCCAACATACCTCAGAAATTTTAAAGACATGCAAAGAAACAAAGAAAGCAACATGCATGGTATGGCTTTAAGAGTATAGAATTATTTTAAATTAAACAATCTGTTAATAACAGTATTACTTATTGAGCATGTGCTAGGTGCCTGGCACACTTCCAACATATCGGATTCTCACGTCCACCTGTAGAGAAATCACTGATATCCCGATACACGCTTTGCAAATGAGGAAAGTGACAGAAGGAGATTCTAAATAATGTTGACTGAGGTCATTTCAGTAGGGTTATTTTAGAAGCCACATAGATCTATTCACTGCATTTTGATTTTTAAGTATTTAGGGTATTTATTTTGACAGGAAAATCTTCTCAGACTAGAAATTGATAACTGTTAATACAGTAAGAAGATAAGGTAGTACCTAGCCTGCAGCTGATCAAATTTAAAAGCAGAGGCCCCAACATGGTTTTTATCTGCTCTCTGAAAATTAACCCCAGGCTGCTTTTACCCCTGCGTGCAGGGGACTTTTCCAGCAGAGTGGAGCAGCTCTGGCAAATTCCAACTGCTCTCATATACTCCGAAAGGGCTACTTTTCACAGGTTTAGTCTGACCTCTGCCCCAACAGTAAGAGAACCAGACTAAATTTACGCCAAACAAATTTTTAATAACTTTGATGAGAAATATTTTTACCACAAGCAACCTGGTCTCTCTCTAACCTTTGGCACATTTCCTCATCGATAAATATCAGCATAACAACCAAGAAAACGACTTTTGTAAACAATTTTGTAATTTTTTCCTGCTGAAAATTCTAATCGGTTTGGAAAATGATCCCACGGGTTCTAATTTTGAAATGGCTAAGAATGCTACATTTGTGGATGTTGTCGCTATTTACTTGTTTTTGTTTTGTGTTTATGTTCCTTGAGCGTCATCGGTTTGCCTCAGCGTTGCAGAACAATGCGCTAATTCAACACTGGCCCAATTAGAAGTATTACTGTAGAAAAACTACTGGTTCGGATTTAGACTAACTTAATAGACATCGATCAACCACTATGTGGCAAGTTCAGTTCTACGTGCTTTTTCACACTTTATCTGGGCCTTTGTTTTTGTTTTCTAGCTACTCAAAGCCCCACGTGGCGGGCCATTTCTTCAGAGCAATCCTCAATGTGATCTAAAGGTATAATAAAACTTACATATAAATAAAGTTTCTGGATATTGCCACAGAATTTTTCATAATGGGATTTTTAGCTGCTATTTAAAATATTTAGCATGAACTATTCTTATACCAGCATGAACACTGGACAATGATTATCTACAATTCTTAGTCACTCAGGCTCCAGGGTTCAGGCTGGTTTACAGGAACCAATACCTCTGCTCTGGTGTGACAAACTTTGTTCAAATCCCAGGAATATTGTCCATGTCGCTTGACCCAGTGTCTTCAAAACAAAAGTAAATGAGTCCAAACACCGTAAAGGTTTAAGGATCGTGCTATTGCTGATATTGGCGTCAAAAACAAATTTGAATACTGAGGATGATTCGACTGGTAGAGACACTTAGAAAGAGGAAAGACAAAGCAGTTAACTTGTCAACTCTTGCCTCACAGGAAGCATGAATGAAATGGATTCTTCCCTGAGTAACTAATATTTCCAAGTAGTGCCAAATGCCCATTTTTTTTTACTTCTCGTTTTGTTCCAAATGGAGTTTGCAGAGATATTAAAAAAATAGGGTAATATATGGAACACTTGCACATGGCTGCTGAAGAATTTTTGCATTATTAAACAATTGATATTACTTTTTAAGTTGTATAAATGTAAGTCTAGAGGATCATGCATGAATGAATATTGACTCTTCATTTTTCAGACTTAGATGGATACTGAGTGTCCCAGCGATAAGCCTTCCTATTGCTCCACATCTTTGTCGACAAGTAGTATTGTGAGTCTTTTTAATTTTAGCCATTTTGGTAATGCCTTAGTTTCATTGGTAAAGGGAAAGGTATGAAAGCAAGAATTTTCCCTTAAATCCAAATGCATTCTTTGTGCCACACATGGAGACCTATCATTTGAATTTGCTACTAGGTAAAATGGTCATAATGGTAGCTGCAGCTCTGACATCCATCAGAGCAGTTCAAAGATAATACATAGTATTTTATGAATCTTCTCAAAGATGAAAAATCTTGAGTAAATATAAATCAAGTTTGACCTTAGAACAATTTTCAAACATGATAGAAATGTCGACTGAATCCTGGTAAAGGAATTAGAGTTAATTTAGACATAGAAAAAGATAACCTATAAGAAGTAAGTGAAATAACAGAAGATCTTCAAGGAACAAATCGTGATCTTTCACATAAAATTAGTTTTGAATTTGCAATTACACTATTGATCATGTAAGCAATATCTATTAAAAAAATCCAAACAGGTCTAAATTTGGCAATTTCTCTTCAAAATTTTTTTTTCATTTAGAGAAAGTGTTTCTTAAAAATCAAAAGAAATTTTGTATGAAATATGCAATAGTGATAACTAGTTAAATATAAGAACATATTATGAGAATATATTAGAACAATAAAACAAAAATAGTTTGCATGACCATGAAAGAGACTATTTACAAATTATCCTGAAACTAACTTTTATGAAGAATATATTTCTGGTATTATGGATCAAAGGATATACTTTAATTGAAGAGAGATTTTAACAAGTTGAGGAACATAGAATACATTGTTTGCCAGATCCGACTTCCTGTTCAGGTTAAAAGCTGTGGTTCAAGTGGAAACAAACCATAGGTTGGCCAATGACTGGTGACTTGAGGGTTATTTCTCAAAAATAAAAAGCTGAGGTGGATCAAATCCATTCTTCTCTCTCTCTCTCTCTCTCTCTCTCCCCATAAAAAAATGTCGGTTGAAGATCATAAAGAGATGTGTAGGCCCTGGGGTGGAGAGGCGATAAGGAAGCATCTTATGTGAGTGAAGGAATCAGAATAAGGTAGTGAGAGAAGAGGAGGGAACAGACGAACAGACTCACAGAGATAAATAGAGATGAGAGACCAGCAACCTCATAGTGGAAGGTGGTTGGGGAGACTCTGCAGACTCTCCAGCTCTCTGTTCCAAGTGAACTTCTTTGGTGAGAATTCTACGAGCTTTTCCTATAAAGAAACCTTGGTCCTATCATACCCAGTTCCACAGTCCTTACCTCCTTGTGATTGTTAGTTCCCATTTCTGTCTCTGTCTCTAGCAGACAGCTCACAGCTCGAGGAGAGGAGAATCTGAATCTGATTGCCATTTCCATCCTCAATGCCCTGCACATACTAAATACTCTAAAACTATGTAACAAATTAATAAAAACAGATATCATTTAAAAATCAGCCCCCAAGTCCTCTCATCCTTTCAACTTCACCAATCAGAGCAGAACAGAATTTATAACATCACCGGTTGAGTCATGCAGAGGGGAAATAGAGAGGGAATTGGGAGTTGGGGGACAGGGAAGGAATTGAACAGAAGGAAAAGAATTCTAACAGCCTTAGCTGAAGACAGTGCTTCTCAGACTTTATATGCATCAGAATCACTTGGAAGGCTTGTTAAAATGCTGATTACTGGGCCACATCCCCAAGTTTTTGAATCAATAGATCACAAATGGGGCCAAGAATGTTCATTTCTTTTTTTTTTAAGGTTTTATTTAGTTATTCATGAGAGACACACACAGAGAGAGAGAGAGACAGAGAGGCAGAGACACAGGCAGAGGGAGAAGCAGGCTCCACGCAGGGAGCCTGATGTGGGACTCGATCCCGGGTCTCCAGGATCACACCCTGGGCCGAAGGCGGCGCTAAACCACTGAGCCACCCGGGCTGCCCAAGAATGTTCATTTCTGATGAGTTCCCAGATACTGCTCATGCTTCTGGCCAAAGACCTTACGTAGAAAACCACAGGTTTAAATTAAGGGAATGGGAGGTGGGGGAAAGACTGAGGAAGAAATAGAGGACAGTAGGAGAATTATAATTGGCTTCATAGATTAAGAGGCATTAAGGTATAATTCTCTGTCAGAAAAACTGATTAAGAGGCTGTAATTGGTATCTTAGAATTGATTGGTAAAGTTTAATTGGTATTACTGTTTTAAGCAAGTAGACTCAAGATGACCATATGTCTACGTTTGTCTGGGAGAGTCTTGATTTTCTCCCATAGCCCAGCATAATAATTAATAGCACTCCCTTTCTCTCTCAGGAGTGCCCCAATTGGGACAATAAATTATATGGTGACCTTGCTCACTTATAAGAATGAAATACAAAATGTGTGCAAGCTGTGAGAGGTGCTGCTTCTTAGTCTATCCCGGCAAGAGAATGAATGAGCTGGTAAAAAAGGAGAAACAAAGATCTTTATCTGTTTAATGCCCTTTCTAAAGGATCTTTGAAAAGTACCGAGTAGCAGACACTGTCCAAGACAGAGACAGCACTCTGAACACCAGGCACAGAAATAAATAAGTGCCAGACCTGGAATCAGGATGATTAATGGCTAGGTTTTTCTTAGCCCAGAAGAAAGGTGTGCCTTTTGATGGCTAGGCCTTTTCAGGACACATTTAAAGGGAGGGAAAAAATATTAATCCTCAGATATCCTGCCTCAGGATGGCTGAGAGAGAGTCCAGGAAGGAATTGGTTTCTTCCACCAACACCTCAGGAAGTTCAGATGCACACCATCCATTGAACATACTTTAAAAAACATTCTACTAAACATGGGCTAATAGCAATGACATTTTAAAATCTTAACCCAAATAGGGGTGCTTGGGAGGCTCAGTCGGTTAAGCGTTCCACTCTTGGTTTTGGCTCAGGTCATGAGCTCAGGGTCATGCGATTGAGCCCCAAGTCTGGCTCCATGCTCTGAGTCTGGTTGAGGTTCTTTCTCTCTCCCTTTTCCTCTGCCTCTCCCCCTCCCACTTGAGCATGCTTGCATGCATGTGTGCTCTCTCTCTCTCTCTCTCTAAAACAGATAAAATCTTTAACAAATAAAATAAAAAACAAAACATTGACCCAAAGGAATAAGTTTGAAGAATAATAGAAGAAATCTACAAGTGAGATGAGTATACAGATTCTGCTCCTCACCACCTGGATAAGCCTTCGGCAGTTCCAAAATCTCAATTCCATTCTTCATTACTCACCCTCCTCATGAAATTAGAAGTTTCCTGTTCTATCAGCAAATAATGGTGGAAGAATTACTCCCATAAAACTCCCTCAAGTCCGAGGACATCAGGTTTTGTCAGTGGGGGTGGGGAGATCCCCCACAGTTGTCACAGGAGATATGATAGTGCCTTATAATCTGAAGGCACCTTGACTGGCATTAACTCAAAATTACCTTTATTCAGTAGAATTTACATAATCTTTACAAAGTTTTCTGACTCTATTTCTCTTCTCTCAGTAATATAAGATTTGCATGACTCAATTTTGACACCTTAAGAAGGTCTGCATAAACAGGCATCTTCCACTGACTTTATGATAGAGCCATGCAGAGCATATCCTTGACATCATGTCACCTTCTTGGTCACACACTGACATTATAATGTTATTTACTATAAAATTGCATTGACAGCATTTTAGGAGCACTGTGACAGCATTTTAGTCCCATCAAAGTGAATACTGAAAGCACATTCTGACAATATTCACTTGGAGGGAAAAGAACCTACAACCGATTTGGCTTCAGCGTAATCATCACAGTATATACATACATACATATATGCATAAAGGCAGAAAATTTCACTATTGAATACTAATTAGCAATTTATTGTGGATCACTGGCAGATGAGGAACTGAACTTTACTGGAAAGTTCTCCTTCAAAAAAATATAGAAAGGAATTTTGTCTCAGGAGGCAGAACAGAATCCAGAACCCCCTGCTTTTATTTACAAGTACAAAGCAATATTACTACCCCTCCGTCATAGGTTTTGATAGATAATTGTACTAAAAATGATAATCCGTGTTATAATAGGTATTTTATAAGTATGCATTTAAACATATGCATTTCAGTGTAGAGTTAAGCAGCATAGATTATCTCAAAGTCATTTTGTTTTAATTGTAAAGTAGACCAACAACCTGTTTAATCCCAGTGATTCATTCCGAACAAGATTTTCAGGCTTAAATCGCCAGTGCTCTCTCTTAGACTTATTTATCAATTGCCTTCACACCACATGCTGCTAAGTAATTTTTGCAGCAGCAGAAAGCAGAAAAGGCAAAATAATAATAAATAACATTCATGGAGAGCCAGCTATGTACTAACCAACTGCATTGACTGGAAAATTTCAAGAATCTCTTGGGGAAATGCAACTGTTATTCACAAGCTATAGATGAGGGAACTGGGCCTTTGAAATGCGAAACTTTCTAAAGGCACGTGTGCTTCTAAAGGCACATGGCTAGTAAAGAGTGGAGTTGGGATTTGAAAATACTGACCTCAATGCCCCCGCTATTGTTCCTCTTTGAAAGGAGAGAAAGGGGGAAAGTGAGGCCAGAAGCATATGGATGGTTGGGAGTGGTTGAGCACATCCACAAATGCTTCCAAGGCGTGGGCAGTGTTGCCATTTCCTCTTTCAGTGAAAGGCTGGTGGTTGGGAAAGGTCTCTGACCCACAGCAATGCTGAGTGAAGCCAGAGTGGGATTTACCAGACCATTTCTGAGAGGGATTGTTTAGGGTCATCACTTGAGAAGTGTATCCAGAACAGACCATCAGAGCAAAGGAGTACAGGGTTTCTACCAGAAGCTTAATGAATGGTCCAATAGCCAGGAAAATGTGGACAGCTGGACAAGAGTCCCTCTAAATAAATATCAGAGACAGCAGCAGCTGGGCCTCGCAGGTTGGATCAGAGTCAGTGAACTATGCCTATCTGTTTACTACGGGCAGCCGTATTACCCTGAGGACTTAAATGAGATTTGGTTTTAGTACCAAATTCTTCTTTTCTTACTGTTAGCTAAAATGTTTGTCAGGACCTTCTGTCCACAGTACGATCCTGTCAAGTACCATCCAGGTTAAATTCTGAACATCAGTGACTTCTCTCCTAAGAATGTCATTTGCTGAGCCACCAAAGGACATGAATAAGCATTTGACCTGAACCTATTTAAGACAACAATTATATGAACTTCTTTCTTTTTCACTTATTCACACTAGGATATAAATTAACTTCTTCAAAAGATTCAATCCACTCAACATTGTTAAGATGGTTAATATGAGTTTATAATATACTATCAGCCATCAAGTCAAATTATCCCAAACATTTAGTCACAAGACACCTACTCCTAAAAGAATCACTCATCTGGATTATTTTCAATTGAAAATTTAAAGGATTTCACTAAAACAAGTGATTCTCAAGTGACTTTTAAATAAATGAACTTGTTAGTTGTGTTCATAAACTGTAGACATGGGAGATGGGTGATATGATTTTTTTTTAAGATTTTATTTATTGATTGATGAGAGACACACACAGAGAGAGACACAGGCAGAAGGAGAAGCAGGCTCCCTGCAGGGAGCTCAATGTGGGAATTGATCCCAGGACCCCGGGATCATTCCCTGGGCCAGAGGCAGATGCTCAACCACTGAGCCATCCAGGCATCGCTGGGTGATTTTCAATTTAAGAAAATGGGCTACCATTTATTCCCTTCAGTTTAGAAAAAAATGTCATTGCCTAAACAATTACCTTGAAGATAGCTGCCTCTTGAATGCTAGAAATCAATCATGTAATGTAAATTTACATTCAATAACTCAAATATGGAATGTATAAGACTCTCTTCCATATAAGTGTGTATATATGTAAGTGAATGTATGTGTATATATGTGGGTATACACACATAAACATACAAAAGAAAGAAAAGAAAAAATATATACACATATTTGTGTTGGTCATAGTTTTATGGCTCCAACAGATTATTAGCTGTATTGACAGTTCAATCAAAAACAAGTAATATATACAAATATGTGGGTAAAGGTCATAGAGAAGTTTATAATGAAGAAGTAATGATAAGCCCCTGTCCCAGTAAAACTCTCCTCTCCAATCCAATCCATGACCCCCATCAATTTTTTTAAATACTTTATTAGTTCTTTTGGTGGCTAACTTTTCCAAATAGTGTTGCCGCATTTAAATGTTCCTAGGCAATCGACTCTATGTGTTAGCTATTGACTTCCTAATATGACAGGGAAGGATGATGTCCCTTCTACATCCTCATCTGCTCCTTCTGCTTAAACTGTTTAATCTCTACTCTGATTGGTCAACTATGCAAATTCAAACAAGATCCTTAATCCGACATTTCTTATTCCACGAACTATATCCAGTATCTCTTGACTTCACATTTGGTAAGGTGAGGACACCTGCAAGGGGCAGGTAGATGTAGATGGTTGATGAGCACTTAAGTTCATTCCCCTATTTAAGAAGAGCGCCAGAATTACATTGCCTACTCTGACTACCGTGCCCCACAAACAGGAAGTTTTTATCATGATATTTAAATTGATTATCCATTTTTAATGACTGTACCATATCCAAAATAGTTTTCTAACCTCTCAATCATTATATATTCTATAGAATCGCCTTTTTATATCACTCGGCCACTCTCTCCAAAAATCTGATCTTCTGCTGATTTTCTTGGTACTTGTATTAACTCATCTCATTATATCCTAGATACTTTAGAGTCCTCTTCAAATTCTAACATTTTTGACAGTCTTTTGAGGTATAATTGACATACAATTAGCTTCTGATTTTGAAATATTTTAGATTTAGATATTTTAAATTTAGAGAAGAGCTCTAAAAATAATACAGAGTACCCATATATCCTTCACCCGGAATCTCCTAATGTTAGCATGGTGCCATGATCAAAATTAAGAAATTAATCTTGGTATAATATTATTTACTAAACTGGAGACTTTATTTGGGTTTCACCAGTTTTCCTCAAAGTGTCCTTTTTCTGTTTCACAATCCAAACCAGGATCCTGCATAGTCTTTAGTTGTC
Organism: Nyctereutes procyonoides; assembly: GCF_905146905.1. NCBI lineage: Eukaryota > Metazoa > Chordata > Mammalia > Carnivora > Canidae > Nyctereutes > Nyctereutes procyonoides. The sequence goes on along the minus strand of NW_026575160.1, from coordinate 30,843,477 downwards.
ATAGTTTTCCTTCAATCTGTAATAGTTCCTGAGACTTACCTTGTCTTTTATGACTTTGACACATTTTAAAAGCAATTGCACGTATCTTGTAGAAAGTTTCTCAATTTTTAGATCTTTATAATTAGAATGCGGTTATGGATTTTTGAGATGAATATCATAGAGGTGATATGCCCTCCTCAGTGCACAATTTCAGGGAATACATGATGTAAATATGCATTACTGGTGGTGTTAAATTTGGTTAAAGTAAGGTCTGCCATATTTTTTCATTATAAAGTTATTTTTGTCCCCCTTGATAAGTAAGATTTAGTGAAGATACTTTGAGATGACGCAAACACCTCATTTCTTCTTAAATTTTTGCCCAACTGGTTTTTAAAGATCTTATCCAGATACCATATCTTTCAACTCAATAAGTTGGTCCTCTTGGTAACTCTAGTACTTCCCTGCTTCTCAACCATGGATAAATTTCTCTGGTTCTGTTTTCCAATCTGTTTTCACTAGTTGTTCTAAAAGCAAATCTCCCCACAGATTAAGACTCCTGTTCAAAGAGGAGACAGAGGAAAAAGGTCCTGATGCTGTTTAACGCCCCTTCCACGGTGGCACTCTTCCCCGTCCAGTTTTTCCCTCTGAGAGAGACTTCTCGAGCTTCTCCAAATCTTTGCCATGAGTGCCTTGCAGGGTTCATGGAGAAAAAAACATGCAATAGGTTGTGGATTTCATTTCTCCTGCAATTCGTTCTCTAATTTCAATATTTCTTCTTTCAGGCTCACTCATACTCATATTGTATTTATGCAAGCTCTGTCTGTGGAGAAGGGGCTTGTGGATGGCAGACCTTGCTTCAGATGAGCTTGTGAGGCACTGGGCCATATGCACTCCACACTGATGGAATCCTATATAGAAAAAATGGAAAGGGTTTTGTCCTTCGTTTACTAGAGGGAGGGTTGGGAAGATGGTTGTTCTTCATTTGGACTTTAATCTCTCTGTTTTCCACCTCCCTGGTATCCCCTCTCCCAAATTCAGGGGTCTTAGACTCCACCAGGCAGCTCAGGCCCTTGTTAATCAACATACCCCTGAACATATTCTAGGCTGTGACTTCCTCATACTCCCATTTGTCTGCACTTTTCAATCACTTTTTTACTTCAGAAATGTATTTAAATTTGTCACCTGCTGATTGCTTACATGTACATTTTTGTAGGTTGTATGTCTTCTAAAATATCTTTTATCATTTTTATGATTTCTTAGGAAAAGAAAGTGTTAAATATGAGAAATCAATCAGGCATCTTGAATGGAAACTAAAAGTTTCATTTCTGATTTAATAAAAGACTGATTGATATCTTCAAGGATGAATTCTAATCATAAATATAGTGATTTGTGGTTGTTACTAATCAAATCGTAGATTTTACTAGTCCCTAAACCTTTTTTTTGTTGTTGGCCTTACTGTAAAAGGAGTCATCCAGAAACAGATATGTAATATGAAGGACTTTAAACAATGAAGCAAGGCATAAGTTTCCTTTGGAAATTGTTATTTTGCAAATACTTTCCTTTTTCATAAGTCTGCATAAGTTGACAGTGGCTAGAGTGAAACGAGCAATGGTCTTGCTGTCAGTAGACCTATATTCTAATATCTACCTCAGTGTAACCTTGGCCTTCATATATTGGGTAGTTTACTGTGATAACTACTAAGGTCCTTTTTCATTCTAAAATTTATTGTTCTAAGGCTTTGATCCCCTTATTTGGTTGTCTTCAGTGAGGCTCTGGATCATTGAAGCCATTAATTAATCTTCATTTGCCAAAGTTATTTTGGGGAAGGGGGTTGTTTGGTTTTGTTTGTTTGTTTAGTTTTTGGTCACCTAACTTACATAGAAAACACAATTTTAACTATCTGAGCCTTGTGCATACCCCCCTATACTGGACAGTATAATCATGACTCACTTCCACTGTCCTTTTCTAAGAACATTTTCCCTGTACATAAAAACTCAAGGCAGGATGAGGGCGAAACTTCATATAGTTCATCACCTCCACGAAGCCACATTCTGTACACATCCTGCTTCTTAAGAAATGGACCAAGAAATAGCAACTGACCAAAGGAAAGCAAACTTACAGGTTGGCCAGCACTAAAGCACTAACCAAATGTGCATGACAGCAATTAGATAACTTATCATATTTCACCTTTAGGAATCTAAACATGCACTATAGAAAGAGCTGAAGAGTTCAAACCAAGAGTAGGAGTTGAAAATATGCTCATGAGTGGAGGTCATGAAGGGGCAGAGGTCAGAATGGGCCACAAGTAAGAATATGGTTATAATTATGTTAAAAATAAGTTGAACCTGAGATTGATTAAAAGATGTTCATAACAGAAAGTGAGGAAAGTGATTAGAGCAGAAGCAGAAAGGGAAAGTGTATATTTCTGCAGCAGGGGATGGAAGATCTCGAAGATCTCCTACTGATAAGGGCTACAGCTTAACTGGATTTGCCTAGATTCTAAACTACTTTCCTGTCTCTATGATCTCTGACCTATTTCTGGATTCCTGTTAGACTACATTGTCCTCATTCTCATGTGCAAAGTAACCATCATTTTACCATTAAAGGTAACCTGAATGAATCTCTGTTTCTAGCACCCAAATAACCTAGCACATTTCCCCAAGTAGATCATAGGCCCTTCAAGTATCGGACAGTGTCTTCTGTGGACCCACCACATCATGTTGGGTATAAACATTAGGACTTCTTGTTATAGGCTGTTGAGGACTCTGGAGACTGGAAGAAATTAGATACTCCAATCTAGGCACTAGAGAAGCAGTGCACATAACTGCACTCTTTCATACTAATATCAAGTATCAAAACATTTACTCTTGATATACACACCACAAGAGTAATTGGAGGATATTTAAAGTACAAAATGTGACAGGCCATAACTTGTACTGGCTATCACAAAACTGCCATACTCTGAGACATTCTAAAACATTCCTCCAGTGAATCAACAGAAATCTATAAATCTAGTTAAGATGCTTGGATTTGTCCTCCCTCAAAAGACAGTAATGCAAGACAGGTTTCAGCCTGAGGTCATTATGTATTTGATTCATAACTTTTTTTTCTTGTTAGGTTCTATCTGCTAAGAATGAATAGTCTGAAAGTTTCTTACATAGAAGTAATGAAAAATAAGAAAGGAGATGTTCAGACTAGGAAAGGAATGGAAATGAGAAATAGAAAAAGAACTTGTGGTATAATCTTGTGATGTTAAAATGTTTATAATAAAAAATAACTTGTATGACATTTTATGATGTTTGGCTTAACCATAGAAGTCTTATCTTTAATATTACTTCAAAACATATTGCTAGTGCCAGTGAAGAGTTACCTATATAGCCAAGTCCACTTTAATATATGAATATTTTATGTTTTATTATTAATTACATTAATGTAGTCTTAAGTTTTGCTTGTTTTCTCAATTTTCCATATATATAATAAGAAAATTAGGGATCCCTGGGTGGTGCAGCGGTTTGGCACCTGCCTTTGGCCCAGGGCGCGATCCTGGAGACCCGGGATCGAATCCCACGTCGGGCTCCCGGTGCATGGAGCCTGCTTCTCTCCCTCTGCCTGTGTCTCTGCCTCTCTCTCTCTCACTGTGTGACTATCATAAATAAATAAAAATTTATAAAAAAAAAGAAAATTACATAGAATCTATGTAGTTTCAAAATTTATAAAAATCCTAATGAATATCATATTTTGTTAATATTTTCATTTAGAATCCAGGGCTGAATTTTCATTTCCAAAGAGATGAGTGAAGATTTTCTTTTTTTACAATCCACTAATAAATAAATCCCATCTGTTTCTTCAGTAAGGTCATGTAATATATAAGTCATGTTTACCTTCACTATTATTAAGAAGATAAAAATACAGTGCTTTAATGTATGTTTATAAAGTTGAATTAATATAAATTGTCAGCTGTCCCCAAAATTTATTTTGATAGAGATAGTTTGACTAGACCATGATTTACTCTCTAAGAATATGGCCCTTTCCTTAGGCCTTGAAATTGAGAGCAATTCACTATAAATGAAGACACTCCCCAAAAGAAAAGTGGGAATGACATTAATTGAACTGCTACATGGCACACATTTGATAGGTTTTTTCACAACCTGTATGGGGCATTTCAAAATTAATATTGTGACCTTGTTCCTTGGAAAAAAATAAATTGAGTATATTTAAGTTTAGGTGTTACGTTTTGGTACCACTTGAGGTGAGCAAATTAGAAATAAACCTATGCTGTCCAGAAGACCTAGCCACAAAAAAAGTGTCAATTCAGAATATTTCTAAGTTTAGTCAGCATAAACAAGATAAAAAGTTTAGCCAATAACAGATTCTTTCTTCTCTAAAGAAAAATGTTTCAATAAAAGGCTCTGCTACAAACATAACTTTGGGAGAGATGGACCCACTTTTCACATACACAAGACCAAGGCTTAAGGCGTAATGTAGGAATCCAGTCAAGAATTGAGACTACAGCTTTCAAACATCCTTCTTATTTATTTATTTATTTATTTATTTATTTATTTATTATTATTTATTTTACATCCTTCCTATTTATTTATTTATTTTTTACATCCTTCCTATTTAGATGAAATTCTGAGATCATAGCAAGCTAAACCAGTCAGTGTTCTAATGTTCAGCTCTAGGGAGGTGGCAAGCCCAGCAAAATCATGATCTCAAGATGGGTCAGTAATATCCCAGCCGCTCCTATTTTGAAGACAGCAGTCAATGAGGCTATTTTGCTTTTAATTATGGTGAGAAAACGTGTTGAAACAAAGGATCAGGACAACTCCTTCTCTCTATATAGCACCAGTAAGTCCCCCTCCTACCTTTTAAAATCAATCCATGTAAGTGAGATGGAGTTGATTAAAATAAGACCTTTCCTAGAACTCTTAAATCTTGAACCAAATTTCAGGGACTGCATAGAATAACAACTTCTGAAATATTACTCACAACCATCCCATGTGTCAGGTCAACTGATAATAAGACTGAACTAACCTGTTCAGCAGGATATTCTCAGTAAATGGCAAGAAAGAGGTTCTGGAGGCCTAGCAACCAATTCCAAAGTTCCTGCTCTAAATCTCTGCGGAGCGTCAGCACCACGGTCAGCTACAAACATGAGGAGACCATGTAGAGAGGGGAAAAATGTCTTCCTCTCCTGCCATTTCCCTATATTCTCTGTGGGAGGTTCTCCTTGACTTTAAAGTATTAGGCGTGGTCTGGATGCCCTGCTATGTTTCACACACATGCATGCATGCTTGTATGTATTATGGACGTAGGCGTGCATTTATGTATGTATTCCAAATATGTGCCATTCACTGAGGCTATTCAGTACGAATAAATTCTCTGGGGGAGCAACTTTCTATATTCCACTCTTCTTTCTGAAGTCCCTGTGAGTCTTGAACAGAGGAATGCATGAGATGAGCTAGAGAAAAAGCTAGAGTGAGAATAAGATAATAAATATTTCTGTTTTCCAATAAACATCCTCTCTAAGTAACTTCAAAGCATGTAGATACTTCAGACTTGGCATCAAATGAGAAGGGTAGACCTTTTATAATTAATTATTCACCATATGAAAAACTAAATTCTATAAGTATGCATCAAAAGGTTGTGCTTTCTGATATTGCATCCTGAATGCTCTTCCGGAGGAAAGGAAGAGAAATGAAGCACTAAGCAATGAGAAGAGAGAACTGAAGGAGAGACGCTGAGTATATTAGCGATACCCAACAATATACCCATCTCCCAGAAGTCAAGATACCAGATACTAGACTTTTATAATAAATCTCCATCTATATTTAGTAAGTAATCTTGGTTTTCAATTTAAAAGCCTGTGCTTTGCCAACAGAACCAACAAGTCCCACCAAGATTACAAGGAGAAATAATTTGTCCCTCAAGACCACTTCTAACTGGGCTACAGGAACCTGGTGCTATTATAGACAAGCTACTAAAAGTTAGATTTAAAGAAATCTGTTTACTCTGAGAATATGGCCATTGTGCTATCAGGGTTTAAACAAAGACATAAAATAAATAACACCATCAACTCTGCACACAATAGAATAATTGTATCATTGAATTCTAAACTTAGGAGCTAAGTGTTCAAGGGCCCTTGAGATGCTGAAGAATATAAAGAACCTGAGTCTCATTCTGTCCCTGCGAAAGAACAGAGAATAGGCCGGGAGCCTCAGAAATACTCAGCTCTGCTGCATCCAAGGAACAGGAAACGGACACGCACATATCCTCTTGCCCTCCAGTCTGTGAAGAAAAACTTCACTTAGCCATTCTACAAAATCCAGAGCGTGGCACCTTCATACTAATTTAGACATTAAGTTGGGACTCTGGTAAGTATCTCACATTTGTTGACTTCTTATTATGAAGTAAGGCCAATGTACAGCCCTGAGGCTTCAGAGCTGACCGCGGCCTTGGAGGAGCAGGTAACCTGGTAGGGAGACAGACACAGGGGAAAAATAATGACACAGTAATGCAGAAGATGCCATAACAGTGATAATTACTGTTAATTGTATAAATAATATTAAAATATGACCATTGTAACTGTAACATTTATTATCTACGTATAATGTGCAGGGCATCATGCTAAAGTAATTTGTAAGTATGACCTCACTGAGTCGCATACAGGGTAAGAACTACTATGGTTATGAATATCCCACTTTATTGATGAGAGATGAGATGCCCTGAGATGTGCAGGTTGCCCAGATAGTAAAGGGCAGATTGCAAAATCAAACCCGGTCTAAGCCAGGACTGTCAATCATACTTGTCCTGCCAACCCAGAGGGAAGCCCAGAGTCCGGCTTGGAAGCCTGGAGCAGGAGTGTGTAGCTTCACGAACGTTCTGGGAAGATGTTATAGGAAACAGGAACAGACAGCAAGAGTGTGGGGCTATGAAAAAGTCCCGCAGGCGTCTCACAACCACAGCATGAACTGAATGAGGATGGAGGCCCCGGTGGGTCAGGGAGAGGTTTGGATGTTTGACCTCCCTCCTGTGAGCTACCAAGAGTATTTAAAAGATCTCTAACAGGCGAGTAAATATTGGGTTTGCTTTTTAGAAGAGATCTGCTCAGGAGCTGTGTGTTAGAGCATGGAGAAGGATTTGAAGGGGGTGAGACCGCGGAGGGGGGCGGTGAGTGAGAGCCCAGTGGGCAGCAACAGAGGACAGTTGGAGGACATGTTAGGCTGTGACACTTCTCCCGCAGATAAGTCAGCCCTAACAAATCACCCACTAATCATGTATTTCCTCCCTCTGCCCTCAGTTGGCAATAACCTAAATCCAGCATAGGGATTAGGAGATTCTTTCAAATAAGCAAAATAAGTTAAATTTGTCTCCTATTAAACTTCCAGAGGAAGGAGAAAGGAAGAAAATCCAAGTGGCTGGTGCCCCAATCTGCTATCTCAATGCTAGTTCCCGCCTCCTCTACAGGAACAAAGCTCAGAAGGGCCCAGGGAGGCTGGAGGCGTGACTAACCACATGCAAGTGAGTTGGAAATTTAAAGCGCTAGATAAATACAAATGAGTACATAAAATTCTGCATATTAAATATTTATGTTTACCATCTCTGTTGATCGTTCGAGTTGTGGCTTAAAAGATTAGCAGAAAAATGAAAAAACTAATGTCTTTAATCAGACTGTGAATGCCATAACAGAAGCCTTGGAATTAAAAACACAAAAGTGCTGCAGCAAGAGAGGATCCCTTTATTGTTGAAATTCCAAACCTGCTTAGGCATTAATAGCATCTCAAGACTCTATTAAAGTTAAAATAAAACTTGTGAAGAAAAGCTATCTTTTATACATGTGTTTGTTTCATTCGTGACAGTCAAGTTTCCACTAGCAATCTAAGAATGCACACTCCAGAGTGAATTCTTTCTAAATAGTTTTGTTTTCAAAAATATCAGTTTTGCCTAGAGTAAGTACAATTTTTTTCATTTGTTTATATGAGTGAGTAAAAATCATTTGAAGTTATTATTATAAATATAATTCTAGCTAACTAGAGATGGGGTTTTCATAACTTTAAAAATATTTTTAGGGACGCCTGGGTGACTCAGCGGTTGAGCATCTGCCTTTGGCTCAGGGCATCATCCTGGAGTTCCAGGATCGAATCCCATGTCAGGCTTCCTGCGGGGAACCTGCTCCTCCCTCTGCCTGTCTCTCTGCCTCTCTCCCTGTGTCTCTCATGAATAAATAGATAAAATCTTTAAAAAAAAATTTTAATAAAAAATAAAATAAAAATATTTTAATAGAAAAAAACTACCACAATTATTTCATTTCAGATAAATGAATATTTAATGTATATCTTTATTGTTTATCTTAAGTTATTATTCCTGTTCCCTGTATGTAACTCCCTCTACTGAGGTTCTTTACTAGTTTATGGCACTGGATAATAACCATGGTAGATAAAATATCTACTAGCTTAATGTTTCCACATGTTTAACAATCTAGATTGTGTCTAAAGTCCATCATCAAAGCATCCATATATTGGAAACTCCCAGGATATTTTGCTTCTGAGATATAACAATCCATTGACAGACTGACTGGATTTTCCATTCTCTGGCTAAAATATTACCCCATGCTGTGTATACAACCTACAAGCTCCAAACCAGGGCCGGGGATGGCCCCACTGAACAATTGTCAATAAATAGGCTGAATCTGATACCAGTGAAGCACCAAGTAAAATCTTCCTGTCTCCTTTCTGTGAGTTCATTACTAATTACATAAATACAACCTGTCAAATCCAGGAAGCAACAGTAAGAGTCAAGGATCCGAAGTGTCAGGAAATCAAATCTACAGCTGTTTATTGAACACTCACCATGTGCAGCATCCTGATAAGACCACAAAGCCCATGGGAGTTTGGGATGGGGGAAGACCGGATTTCAGAATCTAGAAATCACTAAGTATGACATCAGAGTAAACCTGAATCAGAAACAAAACCAGCAAATTCCCAGCAAATGCAGCCACTCAAAGGCGGGAGAAAGAACAGAGTTATTTGCCAGGAAGAGGAGCAGAAAGAAAGTCAGGGAAAGTGATCGAACAACTGGGAAATTCCCCAGGAACAAGGACACGCAGAATAACTGAAAATGTCAGGCAGATCAGAAGGGGAAAAGACGTCAGGCACACTCACAAGGGCAATGCCCCCGCGGAGACAGATACTAAATCCAGCGGGCAGCACCTTGAGCAAAACACTCTCAGGGCTTGGGCTCTTGGTTTCCTGCCCTAGCCTTTCCGGAAAGTTCTTTCATATAGTTTTCTTAGGTAAATGCATAACAAATTTCAATTTTACCCAGACTGGTGTCTAAAAGGTGGAAAGTACTAACTCAGAAGATGACTTATTTCATGTCATCTTAGCCGAGTAATATAAAAAACACGGTAAAACCAACCAATTTAGCAAAACATGCTTACTAGAAAGGCTAAAAATACCCTAAAAATGAATTCAAAGTCTGCATAGCCACTATTATCTTTTTCTGCAGCCATCATGAGAAGTCGGTTGTTGTTGTTGTTGTTGTTGTTGTTACCTGCTTAAAAGCCTCATCAGCAATGATAAAGGAAAATGCAAGTTTATTTTGCCCCCACTAAATGCCAGAAACTATTTAAGGTGCTTTACCCATGTTACCCCCTTTAAGAGCTCTTACCTTAGAACTATGAGGAGACTGTGTCTCTCACTCCGAGGAAGCTGGGTAAAGAGATTTTGCAACAGTTAGGGGTGCAAGAAGACTCGAGGTCATAATTAGGACAGACACTTTCATTTCGTGAGCGACAACCCATGCTTATTATCCCGCTTCGGTCACAGCTTCTTCTCTGGCTGGGTTTGACTGTGATGCTCCGCACGGCTTTGCCAGGGTGATGCAAAACTAAGTACTTCCATTAATCTCGATCCGTGACCAGTTATTTCAACCTAAACTAATTTATTCTGTACATATTCCGACTGTTTTACATTCAGCTGATAAGAAATGATAGCTCAAGTACTTCGAAAACAAGAGTAGGGAGCTAGTTAACTAAGTGCAGTTTGCAAGGCTCCAAACCAGGAGATGCAGAAACAGAGACGGTTCGCTCATCGGTTAACTGACCCAGATCACACAACCTGTTTGGGAAGTTAGAAGACGCTTCTCCTTGGCCACTTAAACTTAACAAGTTGACCTCGAACCCCCTTACCTTACTACACAAATTTCTGTACTATCACAAAAACAGCTCCTTAAGCTTTCTGGATACTTGACAGAATGAACTTTACCCAGAGATGCGAAAAGTGAACCAGAAACGAGAGTTCATTGACCTCATTCTTCAACTATACCAATACCGTGATCTTGAGTTAAGAGTAATTTCACTCCTCCGCATTCTTGTTTATTCAACTGTCATATGTGAACAGCGACACCCCACCGTTATGAGGAGAGAAAAAATCTTATGTTTTTACCAAATGTTGATTTTTTTTTTTTCTGTAGACAGAGTCTGTAAAAAATGTTCCTCAAGTAGGGAGGCAAGAAAACAGTGATGGAAGCCATGTAATTAAAGAGAGATGCTCCCAAGAAATGAACCTCATAAAACTCAAAAGCATCTCTTTATATGTCTCATGTGGTCCCGGAAATAGCTCGTCCCTGCATCCCAAGTTCCTTGTGTTAATATCAGAGGTCCGTTTTATTCCTCTTGTCTATAATGTGATTTTCCTCCCTATAATTACACATCATAAGGATAGACACACAGCCCAGAACACTCCCTTTAGGAGCGATGCTTGGGAGAGCACTCATCCTTTCTTGGGTTCCCAAATAGGCACTGTTGTCCGAGTAGAGTCTGAGGATGATTTCAAGGTTCGCTGACTGGAGTGGCTTTTGTTTGAAAGGAAAAGTCAATACTAATCTGAGGTGGTGATTTTTCTTATTTTTTTTTTGTCTGGAAAAATACTTTTTAAAAGATTTTATTTATGTATTTATGAGACACAGAGAGAAAGAGAGAGAGAGAGGCAGAGACACAGGCAGAGGGAAAAGCAGGCTCCATGCAGGGAGCCCGACGTGGGACTCGATCCCGGGTCTCCAGGATCACGCCCTGGGCCAAAGGCAGGCGCCAAACCACTGAGCCCCCCAGGCGCCCCTGGAAAAATAAATCTGATGGACATCCTTCAGCATGAAAGATAACTGCGATTTTAAAATAAGGTGGCCCGAGGACAGTAGAGGACAGGGAGCTAACAGGAGAACCCGATGTGTTACCTTTTGGCCATGGCTTATGGCTCATTTCTCCAGCCGCCATAACTATTGCAAATAGTTAAGAATCAAGGAAACATTTTGGTAGAACACTTTATGATAGGCACGTATAGTGGTATGAACAAATCATGTTCATGAGCTGTTTAATTGAAGAGAATCACTTTGGATATTAGCATACTTTTACTGCATTTCCTTTTTTGCCAGATTATTATCCTCCAAAAAAATTTCAGGTCATTATGCAAATGATGGCTATACTAGTGAATCCTAAGTATAATTGTAATCATAAAATCATTTGTTTCATTTAATACATTTTGAATATATGATAATTAAAAGATGGAATGAAGTAAAGTTTATATTTGCATATCAATATTAGTCACTAAGAAATTAGTAATAAAACACGTAGCTAGGGCAATTTTTATCTCTTAAACAATTTCATATATAACAGCTGTCTTTCTTTTTAAGATTTATTTATGCATGAGAGACACAGAGAGAGAGGCAGAGACAAGGCAGACAGAGAAGCAGGCTCCATGCAGGAAGCCCAACATGGGACTCGATCCCAGGACCCCAGGGTCACGCCCTGAGTGAAGGCAGGCGCTCAACCACTGAGCCACCCAGGTGCCCAATAGCTGTCTTTACAAATGCAAACAACTCACTTGCAAGGGGAATTGGAGCTGATGGCTTAACATACTGATGTTACTGGGTTGATAGTGTTCCTCCAAAACTGTCCACCTGGATCCTCAGACGGTGACCTTACTTAGAAACAGGGACTTAGTACTTGTAACTGGTAGGATGAGATCACATTGGAAGGGGGTTGGCTCCAATCCAATGACTGTTGTCCATGGAAGATGAAGGAAGAGGGAAATGTGGACATAGAGAGACCCACGGAAGAATGCCATATGGAGATGGAAGCAGAGACTGAGGTGATGCATGGACAAGACGAGGAACAGCAAGGATTGCCAGCAGCAACCAGAAGCTAAGAGAGAGGCATGGAAAAGATTCTCGTCAGAGCCTCCAGAGGACCTACCCTTCTGACACCTTGATGCTGGACTCGGAGCCTCCAAAACTGTGAGAGGGCGGATTTCTGTTGTTTTAAGGCACCCGGTTTGTGCAACTTTGTTAGCCGAGATCTAGAAAACTAATAGATCGATCATGAATCGTTTCCAGCCAATAATAAATAAGGACATTTACTAAGGACATATTTTAAGCGTATTTGAGTAACTGTGTGAAATGAACTAATCTTCCTTTATGTAAGTCGATTTTAAAACTCATTCAAACCAGTGTTTTATCAGTTATTCATGTTAGTAAATCGCTAGTAATATTTCTAGTTTTCAGACTTTTTTTTTTCCTGGTGAAATAATCCCTATCATTTCAATGCTTGCCTCCTCACTTTTAGATGAACTCCTAGGTAGCAGTGATCTAGAAATCAAGAAAGCAGGAAACTAACTAACTAACTAAATAAATAAATAAATGAATAAATATAAAAAGAAAGCAAGCAAGCAAGCAGGAAACTGTTCCCTACTTATCCTTCTAAGCTATTCATTTCTGGCTTAGTCCGCATGACAGTTACCCCTCAGCTTCCTTTTTCAGTAACCAAGACTCTCTTGGAATCATAGTGTTGTGTATACCGGTGTTGGGCCGTCCACCTGTCACATCTCACTAGATGGCAGGGAAGCAGACAGGTTGTTTCCTGACGGTGTCCAGTCACTTGCTTTCCTTGTGAGGTTGACTGAAATTTAAAAAGCGTTGCTCAGGAGGGCTTTTTCAGTCAACTCTTTAAGAAGGCAAAGGAAAAAGATGGTTCATTGACTTCTGGTCTTTTATGCTCCTCCTGGGGCCATCAAAATAAAAGGGGCAATCACACAATTCCTGAAGCCTGAAAAAAAAATTATTATTACTAGTGTTATCTAGTTGTACTGTCTACCTTCCTCACATCATAGAATGTAATCATATTCCTACAGCGCACAGGAGGAGCCAGAAAAGGCCTCAACTGTTCTAGTCACAGCACGCTAGCTCTGGTCAGGCTATTCTATTAAAAGTATCGAGGGAATACACTGTCTTGTGTGTGTACATTTACTGTAGGATGGCTTAAATCCCTCAAAGAAAAAAACTAAACTAAAAGAAAATTCTCTTTCTTTAAATGCAGCATTTGCATATTTAAAGCATCATCTGAGTATCTATTAATGACATATATCACATATGAATATCTTGGTATAATTTTTTACCCTCCTTTCCCCCCCCCCTTTTTAGCTTACTGCATACCATCAACCCTTGGGGGAAAAGATGCACACACATATTCTAAAAGCTTATAATGCATAAAATCTTTTTTTTTTCTCCACATTTGATGCAGTGTGAAATGTCAAATCCATTGTGGGATTACAAATCTCGCATAATAGTAGTATAGACTCTAAAATCAATCGTGCATAAAAATAATAAATCTTGACAACAGTGTAGTCAACATAAGAATGACCCGACACAGTTATAAAATGCTCTTTCCAAGTACCTGTGCTAAAAGCTATGTGACTTAATTTATTCTTCTCTTATTATAAGCAAATTTCCTATCATCTTTACATTTCCTGTAGGGGATGGGAGATATTAACCTTCAACAAATTTACATCCCCATAGAAGTCAACCAATTTACTAATTCACATGATTCATTTATTTCTTCTAACTATATTGACGAGTTCTTGTTTTGTCTTCATGACACCATTTTAGGGAGCTAGCAATAGAGGGGAAGAAAGAGGAGGCACTAAGGTATGAGAGAGAGATTGAATTTAAGAATAAAATGAAACACGAAATTCCTGATATTCTAAAATATTCACAACCAATTGCATATTCCTAAGAAAGACATATTTGTAACAATCTACTTCTAAAGATAAATTTTTCTTATGCATACAAATTTAAATGACTGGATACATGAAGAATATATCGTAAAGAAAAACAAATACATTCATGGGGAATATATTGATAATCATTCTTTATAACAAAAAAAAAAAAAAAAAAACATGCCCTTAAAGGAGCTTGGGAAGGTGGTGGAGTAAGAGGACGCTGAGCTCACTTTGTCCCACGTTTTCAACTAGATAAAATCCACATCGACGTCAACAAAGATGTACCCTCGTGCCCACCAGTCTTTCTCTCTCTGTGGCTTTTGGTCTGTAGCTGCAGCAGAAACCAAAGGAACATTATGCAGCAAATTGGAGGAGAAATGAATTGATCATTACTTAAAAAGCTGTTACAAAGACAAAAACAAAACTATTTGACTAAAACTAATACAGTTAAAAGAAACAAGGTCATTTTAGTGAAATTGCTTTCGGCTAATTGACCTACCGCCCATTACTACGTAAGCCTGGCTTTTCAAAAAGTAGCCAACATTTTAATAGAAGCTGCCTGGAGCCAGGTTATGCTTCATTTCCATAGAAAACAGTCCTCTCCTCTGCTCTCCATTACAGTGTGTTTTGATATAATCCTCATTGGGGGATCAGTTTATTTTCTTCATCTTCCTCTTTCCGCCTACTTTTATGTTGTCACCCACATTTTCTCTGCTCATTGAGCATAGAGAGACTTAAGGCGAGCCTCACAAAGAATAGCCTGAGATCTCCGGAATCCCCAAGAAAATTATACTACACTCCTCGATTTTCTTTCTCCAGCCCCACCCGTTCAGCATATAGATATTTATTTATAGAATTAAAATTTGGTTTTCGTATTTGGAAGTTCCTCATAATCATTTTCTATTCTCATTTTGCTGAAATTTTGCTTTTACGTCGCCCATTTGGCTTTTCAGCAGAACATTTGCTGATTTGTCATTGCACACAATTTCCATTACACTTATTTGAACGTTTAGATGTAGCCATTCTTACTCCGTCATCTCTGCCCATTCTGATAGATACAAGAGCCCTACTAGGAACCCTTGTGAGGACCCCTCCCCAAAGCAGATCCTTATAAGCCTGAGTAAACTGTATCAGTGATAATGTGTTGTCAGGGTTCTCCAACTGATTTTATAATAATCAGCTGTTTTTCTTTAAGTTTCCAAGAGTCACGTTTCAAAAGCAAATTTCAAGGGGGGGTGGGGCACGTAAGTGGCTCAGTAGTTGAGCATCTGCCTTTGGCTCAGGGCGTGATCCCAGGGTCCTTGGATCCGATCGAATCCTGCATCGGGCTCCCCGCAGGGAACTGGCTTCTCCCTCTGCCTGTGTCTTTGACTCTCTGTGTCTCTCATGAATAAATAAATAAAAATTTTTAAAAAATCAAATTGCAAGACTATATTATTACCTTTTTAAAAAATCACACTTTTTTACGACATCTCACTTTCAAATCAAGGTGATAACATTATAAAACAGAATTTCCACGGTAGCAGAAGAAAGTAGCAACATCTCTATTTTTTTTAAAAGATTTTATTTACTTGTTCTGAGAGAGAGAGAGCAAGAGCATGATGGGGGGGAGGGGCATACAGAGAGGAAGAAGCAGACTCCTCACTGAGCAGAGAGCCTGGATACGATGTGGCCTCCATCCCAGGACCCCGGGATCATGATCTGAGCAGAAGGCAGATGCTCAACCAACTGAGCCACCCAGGTGCCCCAGCATCTCTATACTTTAAAATGAATTCTGTATTTGCACCTCACATAAATAAATCAGTGACGTCAGTAAAATATTAATTAAATAAATAACTTGTCTTTAAGTATTTCCAGCAAATAAAATTTCAAAGTCCAGTTTGGTGTATACAAGCAGCTCTAACATTAGCATCACGTGCTTGCAGGGTTTTTACTGCAGAGTGCTTGCAAAATTTGAAATATCACCAGGGCAGAACAAATAGCTTCTTTATCTAATCAGAATAGTCAGAGCAGCTGTTTGTTAAAAAGCATTCCAAAATCCTTTTGTTCGGAATCTCTTTCTCAGAATTTTCCAAACTGGACTAGCCTCTATGCCCTTCATTTTTAGTAGACAGAAGTGCCAGTATTTTAAAATCTAATATAATTTTAAAATGTAAGGTTCAAATAAAATAATACAATGTTCTTATACATATTTATAACTGCTATATATAAAAGAGACATTGGATTTCTTTTTAATACTCAACTCCCATCCCCTTCCCCTTGATCTGATTTGCTGCTGGCTCATTTTAGAATATATAAACAACGAGAATAATACCAGAATTGAAAACAAGGAGGCAAGTACTAGACGTAGTGCATTTAAATATCTCTATATTCAATTCTTCCCGGGTCTGGGGTAGAAAAACTTGTTTAGTTCCACTGTGGAACTATTTCTGAATCACCATTTTTCATTAATTCCCTAAGAATATTGGACTTGTGGGTATGGGAGGGTGACATTTCCCTGTCCACAGAAACAGGAAGAAAGGAACAATGACAAGATGGTGGTTTGAGAGCTGTGTACTGAAGACAGATCTGAATCTAGAGTTGTCAGACTCTGGACAGGCTACGCTCCAAATAAATATTCTTTAAAAATATATATTCAGTCTTTGTGAATGGGGACAGTTTCAGTTAATGGAGTGCTGTTCTAGTTGACTGGCAACACAAGGAAAAATATAAAGGGATGTAGGAAAATGGAGCCAGTGTATAAAAATGCCTCTTAAAAGAAACCAGGCATTTAAGGAGAGTAAAGAAAGATAAGTCTCTAGCAAGGCATCTGGCAAAGCCTTTTCTCACATCCTCACATACATGCAAAAAGAAAAAAAGGGGGGGGGCAGCAACAGCACTATGAGTTAGATGTAGGTATAATCAAGTGGACAGATACATAGGTAAATTGCTCATACCCAGAGGGCACTGAATAATGTGTTATATGTCATTCTAGAACTTTTTTAGTCAATGCCTCATGGCTCTACCTTCACCCTTTTCCCATTCAATGTTTTAATCCCTGATATGAATAAAGATACAAATTTTATCACTTTTGTGCCCACAGCCAAGTCATTGTAAATCCATTGATTAATGGAATCAAAATGCCATAAAGACTTAAGAATGTTAGGATAAGGGATCCCTGGGTGGCGCAGCGGTTTGGCGCCTGCCTTTGGCCCGGGGCGCGGTCCTGGGGACCCGGGGTCGAATCCCACGTCGGGCTCCCAGCATGGAGCCTGCTTCTCCCTCTGCCTGTGTCTCTGCCTCTCTCTCTCTCTCTCTCTCTCTGTGTGTGTGTGACTGTCATAAATAAATAAATAAAAATTTAAAAAATGTACATTTCTAGACAAGAATGTTAGGATAATATGCTATATATTTCTAGATCAAGAAATGCAGATGTCCTACACTTAGATAAATGGTAATTACAATGCTTCTAGGTGGAGGCTATGGTTTCGTGACAGACCTTACGGAAAAGAATGAGGATTTTCACTAAATTTACTTCTCTAATGTGTTTTTTTGTTTGGTCAGTTCACTGTTTTATTTGCCTAGAAGAGACTCCAGGGTATAGTAAACACTCAATAAATATCATTTGAATGAATGAGTCAAATGTAAAATCTAACTACGAAAAGTCATTAGAACCTCAGGTTGCTTTAATAGAAATGGACAAGCAGCAGAACAAGGGAGAACACGGTCCTGTTTGCGCCCTCTAGCCAGACCACAGCCAGAGTAGGATTATGTCCATTTCTGAACATTAAAGTTGGATGCGTAAAGTCAGACTATTCAGAGGGAAGTTGCCAGAATAACAATAATACTCAAAACCCAGCAGGAGTCCCAGAAATAAGAGGTGAGTCATCAGGGTCACTGTCTTTAAATGTACAAAAAGCAGTTTATATAAAAGAAGGGTTAGATTCATCCCGGATGGTGTCAGTGTGGAAGACTAAAATAAATGACAAGAATAAAGAGTTCAGCTCAATATGGAGGAAGGATCTTCTAGAATAAGACCTATGCAAAGATGCCAAAGCCTTAAGAAGAAATTCCTGCATTTTGAGGTATGCAAGAATAAAATGGACAGCCAGTAGTCAAAATGATAGAGGGAGGAATAAGAACAGCATAAATTTTTGGACTTCAAACCTTTAAGAGACCTCCAGTCCTTACTCTTTTAGTGATTTCTAAATAAGATCATATCAAAGTGGGAAAAAAAGGTCTTACAACTTACAAAAACTGTGAAAAGATCAAACACAAAATACAACAAATCTATTTATCAATAAGTCATATCTATTTCAAAAATATGAGCTTGATGTTTTTACCTGAGGAAATTTGAAGGGCTAGAAAGTGGGGATGCAAATATATTTGATTTTCAGCTGTTGCTTCCTGGAAACAAAGTTATACACTTATAAATAAGTGGACAAGAATAAAAATTATTTTATTCCAATGCTTTCACAGTTAACCCATAATAATAATAAATGGCAATAAAAATGACAAAATTATAAAATATTAATGAGAGAAGGGGCCTTCGCAGGTAAGATATAATCTAAGGCAATCCTTTAAGAAGAGCTCCCCAATGCCTCTGTCTACACTCTGATTAAACACTGACAGTGTGCAGAAACTCATGACCTCAATCCATTTTGAGGTCTGGCCTAATAGCTGGAAATTATTTTATGTAAAGTCATATGTTCCCTTCTCATAATTTTGCCAGTTCATCCTGCTCCCATCCTTCAGAACTCCATAAAATTCATCCAAACCTCTCTATACAGGAACATCCTGAAAATCACCAAAGACAGCTATCAGGTCCCTACTTCTTTCATTCACCAAGCAAAATACCTTCAGTTCTTTCATGTCGGTCCCCAGACAGGGACCCAAAACCACGCTCACCGCCTAGCCATGTACAGTAGTAAACTTGTTATAAAGATTTCCTTATTTATTTTAGAGAGAGAGAGAGAGAGAGAGAGAGCAAGGGAGCATGGGAGAGAGCATTTCATGTAGACTCCATGCTGAGCACAGAGCCCAACACGGGACTCGATCCCAGGACCCGAGATCATGACCTGAGCCAAAACCAAGAGTTGGACGCTTAACTGAGTGAGCCACCCAGGCCCCTCTACGCTACTCAACTTGATCAAAGGAGGTCCTGTAATCAAACCGAGGAGTTTACATCGCTAGGCGATGAGCACAGAACTCAGTGGTCTGGTGGCGTCTGCCCAGCAAGGAGTTGAGAAGCTGTGTCCGTGCCTTCAGCAGGGATTTTCAAGCCCTATTATTTTCAACTATAACTAAAATACCTTTCACTACTCGGTATAAATCACTACCTACCAGTGGTATTGATCAAGACGAGGAGTTAATGTAAGTAGTGCCATGAGATTCCTACATATTATTTTCAGCCACGTGTGGGGCATAACTCAATCAGCCAATAATGTGTAAGAGGTAAATATAATCCCCATTCACAGATATAAAACATGAAACCCAGAGATTGAATGACTCAGTCAAGGCCACACAGCCAAGAAGAAACGGAAACGAGCCAAGGATTCTCTGCACTTTTCACTGTACCGTGCTACCTTCCTGTATATTTTCTATAATCTTCATCTATTGAATAATTCATGACAAAATTATTCCTATATTAACATAGAATTAGAGTACAAAATAGTTTAAACATAGAATTCTGTATTTGTTTTTTATCTTTTTGTATACATTTTAAAAGTATGTGAACAAAAAGTTTCAGCTTGTTGGGTACTTCCAAACAGCAAGGTTTTCTTACAGTATTTGTAAAAAGAAGCTACCTTTAATTCAAACTGGCAGGTAATTTTTCTTTAGGGTCTAGAATGATGAAAGTAGCATTTTATGCTAAGGCTCTTGAGACTGTATGTAAACAAAATAAGAAGAATTATGAGTTTGAACCAAAAATTATGAACTATGGATTCAAAATGTATTAGCACAGACCTAAAAGCCATTTAAAAGATTGAAAATGATTCCGTTTTCACTGGCTTTTCAGTTTCTTTCCAGGAGAGAATTGACAATTCCATTAGAGCCATAAACTTATGTCTACAGAGAAGGTTCAGTAGGATCCTACTGAACAGGGTAGCAGATGCCTGGGAAGTCAGAGGAAGCTCCCTGAATTATAAAACCAGAAGAACAGAAGAACTCGGGATGTGTAAGTTACACACCACCCAACGATCCTAGAAAAAACTATTTTCCAGAGACATGCCGATGCATCTGCAATGACCTTTTTGAGCTGCTGTGGTATATTCTCGGATGATGTCACAAGGTTTCATTCGACACAGGGCCCCAATTCACTGAGTTTTCTGAATTCACGGAGTTTTTTGTCCCCAGTTCTGGTGGTGCAGCTTTGGGGAAAATTAGGTGAAAGTCAGCCATTTCCACCTACTAAACTCCTCTCGAGAGTGGGGGCACCCTGGTCACCACCATGGCTTAGCAAAAGACGCCTGTTTGTAACACATCCGGCCATAATGACGGCCCCCCACCTTCCCAGACTGGGATTGGGATACCCTCCGTGGCCATCTGAAGCCCTGGCATCTTACCTCATCATATTTTACCATATCCTCTTACCTCTTGCTCTCAGGAACTTCCTTTGTCCCTGTTTGACCTTGATTCACACTCCACAAACCAGAAGTTTTCCCCTTTAAACCATTCATTGCACTGTGAGAAAAAAATTTCTATCCTTATAGTTTTATTCCCTCAAAAACAATTGAGCAAATCATCTTCTCCCAGGAGGATTTAATCACCTTTCCTCTAAAGATGGCTGGCGTGTGACAGCCACAAACCTGCCATGTACTGTGATGTATTATAAAGTCACGGAAGGAGCATTGAACTTGAAACCAGAATATATGACCTTGAATTCAGTCTCTGCTACTCAGCTTGGGAAAGTGACTTCATCTTTCCGAGTCTGGGTTTTTGTTCACTGTTGGGCATGAAAATAACACCTACTTCTTAAAGATTAGACAAATCATATAAAAAATAAGCAGGTATCCACAATGTGTGAATTTTCCAACTAGAGATACAAGTTCTCCAAGTTTCCAACTTTCCAATCTCTAGTTGGAAAATTCACACATTGTGGATACCTGCTTATTCTACAAGTTCTCCAACTAAGGCTCTTGACTTTTTTAATCCTCAGAGCTCCAACCACATTGTATATGTACATCAAACAAAAATTGTTATCCAGGGAAGTAAAAACCAATATGGTAACAGAAGGTGGTAAAATCTCTACTGAGCAAATTAAATATATGCTACGGACTGCATTTTACATATTGAAAACGTAATTAGAAAAAAAATATACAGGAGTATTATTACCTCCCAGACTTCCTTTTTTTTTTTAATGCTAGGAAGATTTATTTTCAAAAGTCCATAGTTTATGTTCCATCGGTCAAATATAAAATTCAAAACCTATAATAATCAAAGACTTAAGTGCAAAGATACATCTTCAGATCACAGGGAACTGAAATTCAATTAAAAAAATACTTTGGTAGCTCTTTTCTTGCTAATAGCCCTTATCAGAATTAGGTCTTGTTGGCTGTATGATGGCACGAATTTGGTCTAATTTTTTATGATTAATTGGCTATACCTTTTAAATATAGAATATTCTTGTTATCAAGAGATGTCTGCTTTATCTCCCTTAAAAGAGATAAGGTTTCCTGAAATTATGCCACTAAAGAACACAGGTGGAAAAAGAGTTGGGTGACTCTGATTTATTTGCTCTAAATTAACAAATCTCTTGCTGCAACAAGATGCTCACTTAGGAGGAATGTAGCTACAGGGTTGTTATCATTAAATATATACATATTTATTTTTGTTTTCCATCACATCATGAAGAAAAAAACAGGTTTTTTATGGAAAAATCTAGATCGGGCAATTCTGCATCCACTTCTATCAATCCTCGGAGAAGTCATGACTCTTGATGTTTAATGGAGCTAAGGAGGACGCTAAAGACCTTTGTGTGTAAAATTTAAATAATGGAAGACGTATTCAGAAATCTTTTAGGGCGCTCATTTGTTTATAAAATGAATATACTGGCAATAGAAAGGGACATTCTCTCATTATTAATATAAATGGTTTTTCCCCTGAGGAATGAATGATAAAGCGACTGACAATTTCCAGGTCTTTAAAAAAGCCCAAAGCAAGCTGGACGCTTGGGTTTAACTACTTGGGGTTAAACTAAAAAGAAGCCATCTAAGGGGCCCTGGGGACTCAGGGGTTGAGAGTCTGCCCTTGGCTCAGGTCATGACCCTGGGGCCCCGGGATTGAGTCCCACATGGGGCTCCCTGCATGGAGCCTGCTTCTCCCTCTGCCTGTGTCTCTGCCTCTCTCTGTGTGTCTCTCATGAATAAATAAATAAAACCTTAAAAAAAAAGCCATCTAAGGTGTCCAAGTGGAAACACTTTGATGTTGGCAAGGGGGATCAAGAGCCCAAAAACCTAAGGTGTAATGGAATAAAGGTCCCCGTGGGAAGTGCATCCGACATAGCCTTTGTTGTGTCATCATCCTGGTCTTCGCAGCCACTAGGCTGGTCATCCAAGGCCCCAGTATATTAAACACACAGCACGAAGCAAAATTACCATTAACTCTCCCCAACTTGAATTTTCCTTCAAATTTGAAAATAATTGTTTGCTTTCCTCCCTAAAGAAATTTGGTACTACTTTTATGTATTGCTGTGGGTAGAATTAAATCACTTACCTATCAGGACATGGCAGGTTCTAGAAGCTGCTACTGGACTTTGGCAGTTTCGATGTATATTCATATTAACGTGAGCAGCTCTGCACCATGAAAAATGATTTTCCTCCTCTTTCTCTTAGCAGGTGTTATAATGAATCTTAAGTAGTCTCCTTCTCACCCAACGTGTATATAATTATATTCAGTTATTAGTTTCCTGTGCTTACCTCCTGTGCTAGGCCTTGTTTTTATTTTTATTTTTTTTATATTTTTTTAAAGATGAAATACTTTATGTTTTTTATTTTTTTAATTTTTATTTATTTATGATAGTCAGAGAGAGAGAGAGAGAGAGAGAGAGAGAGAGAGGCAGAGACACAGGCAGAAGGAGAAGCAGGCTCCATGCACCGGGAGCCCGACGTGGGATTCGATCCCGGGACTCCAGGATCGCGCCCTGGGCCAAAGGCAGGCGCTAAACCGCTGCGCCACCCATGGATCCCTAGGCCTTGTTTTTAAATATTAGTATTTTTCTATTGACAACTGGCAAACTAATCCCAGGGGAGCATGCAATCGCAGTTCTCTTGTATTCAGAGAAAACTGAAACACTCATTATGATTTTAGTGAACTTTGAGTTTGCACACTAACTTTATTATTTCTGTCCACACAGTAACCTTGGCAGTATATTTTGTCCCCCTTAAAGTCTGTAGCAAGGACATTACTTTCAAAGTGTTTTTCTGTCCCTGGTAGAGCCTTGCTCAGAAAGTTGGTAAGTTGTGCTCCGTATCTTTTCCAATGCTTCAGGGATAAATCCAACCCATTTAAAATCCCTCAGCATAAAATGAGTCATTTCTACCAGAGATAATGATTTTTGAAGATGCTAGCATTTTTTTCGATTTCCCAGGTCATCTCGTTCAGAGATGTGTCCTATTTATGTAGCAGGTTCAGTCCCCGTGTTGTATCACCTAACAACACTGGCATGACACAGCTAATGACAAACACACGCAACCGAAAATTTGTCAAATTTCTAAATATGTAGGACTCAGCTCTGGGGCATCTATGTCTCCTTTAAGGATATTTTTTAAAATAGCCGAAACTAATTTTGTTTGGTCGTGTGGTGGGAGGAGGGGAAGGACAACCAGGAACAGAAAAATACTCACTTATGTGTAAATGGATTAACCAAGTTGTGCGAATATAGATACGTGGCAACAATAAATACGTCCTCTTTCCCTAGGGGACTCTTCCTGGAACATCTATCCTTTTGAACTTCCCAAGATCTGGAAAAGAAATCTCGAACTCTTATTCTACTGATAGGATAGACTTGGGAGAGGAACAAAAGGGCACAATTAAGGACATTTAGCACCTTTTCCTCAGGCCTGGGAAGGCGCCACGCAGTCCCTGGGCTGCCAAGGGGATAACTCGTTCAAACGGGTTTAGGTAGTTTATCGCCTAGGACACAGCAGATGGAACCTCGCGTTGGCATTGGTTCCCTTTACCTCCATCAAGTCCCCAGGGTGATGAAGAGCACCAGGGAGCGGTTGCACACCCCGTGGATCTGTGTCACAGTTGAGAACCGCAGGATTTAGGAAATGCCCACCTGCCATCCTGGCTCCACTCAGCCCTGTGTATTCAAGGCCGACAACCTGGAGGCTCGGGTCTATCCAAGGCCGCACGTGAGCCTGCCCGACTAGTCCAACAATATTTCCTTGGTCAGGTTTAAAATGCACTTTCCTGCCTCAAGCCTGGTATGCCCAGGGGAAGCCTGAGGACAATTTTATCCAAAGTTAAAATGAGCTACTAGATGTAGATGCCCCGCATTATGGTAATGAGCATCCTAGCCTCCTCTTTTAACACCAACAGGTTTTGTTCCCTCCTTCCTTAGGACAGTTTTGCCTCCACAAAACTGGTTGCCCTCCAGTGTCCCCTGTAAAGCAAAGCCCAACAAAGACCTACATAAAGCCCAGTCCATGTGGCTGACAGACTGATGTCTTATCTCATGGCTGCCAGCTCCACATCCCAGTCCCCGCCGGCTGGAATGCTGTTAGAACTCAGATACCAAAAAAAAAAAAAAAAAAAAAAAAAAAAAAAAAAAAAAGAACTCTGATGCCTCCCCGGGTCAAACCATCCTCCTATAGCTGACTATAGCCACTACTTTTTTTTTTTTCTTAAAATGCCTCTTACCACCCTATTGCCTTGGACCAGCTCCAGCACGACACTGGCATCAGCCAGGCCTGCAGACAGATTGAGACTCGTGCTGGGCTACGCCGCCTTTCTGGTCATTCCTTAGAGGACTGTGCTAGAGGATTCAAGAGCTAGCTCAACCCCAGATTTTCTCTACTCTGTTTTATGTGAATAGACACAATATTAACTTTAAAGAAAAAGTACCAGGGTGGACAGGGAAGGAAGTTCTTGTTCAGCATGACACAGTGGCAGACCCAATGCCAAGCGCTCTGTGTGTAAACTGTTTGGTAGAAGGCTATTTTTTAAAAAATTGTTTCCTTCCTGAATTTTTTTTTTTTTATAGCTAGGCCTTTCTCTCACTTGGTTAACCAGTGTGTCAGAGAAGGAACAGCAGAGAAGAAAGGTCAGATGTAAAATAGCCTTTTTAAAAATTTTTCTAGGCTTTCGCAGTCACTCTGGAGACTTTGGCTTTTACTCAGAGGAAGTCACAGGAGACCCAAGAGCAAAGGAAGAAGAAGATGCGCCTTACCTTGCAAAAGATCTCTCTGGATGTTTGGTTAGAATAAAATGAAGGCAAGACTGAGCCAGGAAGTCTGACCAACCTGATTGAGAGGGTATTGTAATAGCCCAGGGGATCAGTGGTGGGAGTTGGGCCAGGGTGGCGGCAGTAGAGAGAGTAAAATGTAGTTGTATTCTGGGTGTATTTCAGGATGGTCACGTATTAGTGAAATGACGAAGTCTGATTAGAGACCGGAGAGGTGGGCAAGACAAGAAGTCAACACAGGTTGAGGCAGGTGGGCACGGGATGCTCTGGCTGCAGCTGAAACTGCCCAGGCGTTGGTCAAGGACTTGCTGTCAGATAAACAACCTCTCTGACCTGATCCTGCTACCTGACTATATAAGGATTAAATGAGTCGCTGTTACTTTGTCTACTTGAAGGCCCGTATTAACAGTTTCCCTGGAGAGAAGCCACACGGGTCATTTAAAAGTCTATGCCAACTTCATGTGGACCCAGCAGCCGCGTAGACGGACAGCGCATATGTATGTACAGGCCCGACCGAGTCGCGCTGACTCTGTGGCAGCAATGCTAAGACACAGGCCTCGGATGGTGGGGGGAAGGCCTTCCAGGTGGACTCGACAAGGACAGCAGAACCGTGGCAGTTCCAGGGGACACTTAATGCCCTTCCCTGAGTTCCCAATCTTCTGCATATTGAGATGCGTGATTTCTATGGGGTGGAGGGGCCTTCAGCGGGAACTCGCTCTGAAGGGGAATGTTCCTTAATTCGAGGAGGATGGATCTGTCGGAGATGCCAGCTGAAATCTAAAACTCTGGGTTCCGATGATCTACAAGGCGGTTCAACGAATGAAAATATAAAGTCAGAACTTTCAGTCTCTCGGGGCAAGAGGAAACGTTTGGCAAGAGTGGTACTACAGAGTCAGGGAAAGAGATCATGATCTGCGTTGTTTTTAAAGAAACTATCATGCGTGAGACACTCTGCTAGGCTCCCGACACTCCTATTTCATTCAATCCCCCAAAGGAATCAAGGAGTAGGTGTGTTGCTCACCCTCACTTTACAGCTGAGGAAGTCAGGTCTCTGTAAGATCCTATGACTTGTCCAGGACCTGAAGCTCGGATTCGAACACAGGGCTGCCTGATGCTCCTCCAAAATACTAGTTCTTTGTCCACCTATTTTTTTTTCCTAGCAGCTCCAGACCTTTAATTCATTGTCTTTTTCTCCTGTTTTGCTTTAAAATATTTAAACACACGCACGCACGCACGCACACGCACAAAGATAGAGATCTGTATTGATATGGGTAAATAGATAACAATGAATTTGCCACTCATAAAAAAAAAGCTAAGTGATCTAAGTACAGAACATTTCCTATCATTACTGCCTTGTACCCTAACATCCAAGAGGGGCATATTTTACTACTCTGTTTTTTTTTGTTGTTGTTGTTGTTTTTGTTTTTTTAAGATTTGATTGATTGATTGAGAGAGATAGGGAGAGGCAAAGAATCCGAAGCCAACTCCCAGCAGAGCCCAACACAGGGCTCAATCCCATGACCCCAAGACACATTTTACTATTTTAAATGATAACTGAAGCTTTAGAATGCACTTAGCCCCATAAAACCAAATAATGGATGCCTATTAAATTTCGTTGTCTATCACCCTCTACTATTTTGTTTTTACGACATATTGTCTGTTTTCAATGTCACTAATTAAAACGCAGATCCTTTTGGGGGAAGGTGGTTTTCCTTCAGGAGCCGCCCGTTCACACGGTGGTCCCCAGGAGTACTGCAAGGTTAAAAAAGCAGGGACTGAACATAGTTTCATTTCAGAAAACATCTGGAAAAGGAATGTGGGGACCAGCATTAAATTTCTCCAAGACAGTCCCTCCTGCAAGCAATGTGAATTTCTTTCTTCTATGTGCAGAGCTCCTGCTTCCCCCCAAGTATCTATCTTTGTCCTTAGGAGAGCACTCAGAAATGGGACTGCCATCTCGGGAAACACCCACAGCCACAAGCTGCCACTTGTGCATATTTCTTTTTTACCACCTAGTTGTCCTTTCTTTCCACCTCCTTCATAAATGCCTTCTCATTCGCATCCTTTCTGCAGATCCTTTTATGCTTGTTTCCCAAAGCCTTTAACATCACCTGCCCTTATAAGCTCCAGGTGATTTATGATTTAATTCTGCTCAAATTTCCATTCCATCCTCTGTTCTCCATTAATATGTTCAGCCTTAAGACAACCAGGAAATCACGTGTCCCTCCTTCCCACATATTTTGTGAATAATGGCATTTTGGTTGATCACTTCTGTGACCTGGCTTCTAACATCTAAAGCTCTCCAAATGCCAGGGCTCATGCTCAGATGCTCTCATATTTTAAATATGTGCAGAAGCCCTATAAATGCAATGACCTCTTTCTTCCTCTGTTACATTTTTGCATTAAATATCTTGCTCCTTTTTCGTTTTTTTCATAGATCTACATCTACCAAAATCTAACCTTCCCGTATTTAGGCACCTCTCCAGTTCTCATGTTATTTTACATTATTGTTATAGCCATATTATAATGCTCCTATTATTGTTTCATTTCAGAGCAAAATGTAATCCCAACTGGCTTAACAACATTACCATTCAATTTCCCTAACATTATCTTCCTTGTTTCAGGGCAAACCCGTTCTAATACAATTCAAGAATCAAGTGTCTATATTCTGGGTACAATGTGACATTCAAATGCTTTCTCCTAGTCTTGTGGCTGGTCCTTTCGTTCTCAACTTCTTTTCAGAGAAAATGCTTCTAATTTCAACATATACGTGAATGTTTATATCAGCGCTATTTACAATTGCCTAAAATTAGAATTAATGAGTGAATGAATACACTTCAATGAGTGAATGAATAAACAGTGGTACATCCACACAAAGCAGTACTATTCGTCAATAAAAATGGATGAACTACTGTTACACACAACAACCTGAATCACAAAGGCATTTTGCTGAGTGAAAAAAAGTAAGTCTCAAAAGGTTACATAGCAAATGATCCCATTAATATGACATCCTGGAAAAAAAATATATTGGAACAGAGAACAAATCAGAGGTATCCAAGGGTTAAAAGCAGGGGAGAGGAGGTCCTGATTTAAGAAGTCGACAATAGGGAAGTATCTGGCATGTTGCAATTGTGCTATAATCAGGTGAAATAGTAGTTACCAAAATCTATGCATGTGTTAAATCCCATAGAACTCCTTGCCCCAAACAGTGAATACTATTTGAGGTGTCTAAGAGTACAGTCCTAAATTGAGGGAAATTAGGTTTGACTTTGTGCACCGGCATCCGTTAGCCCCAACTCATAGGTTTCTCCCCTGGGTTATAAAACCCAAGAAAGGAAGCACTGCCCTCTACTCTAGCTAAACAGTTTATGCTGCCAATTGCAATTAGGTTTAAATTAATTACCAGAAGTCTTCCCAATTGAGAAACAAATGCTTATAATCAGTATCATAATCATATAATGATTATAATATTCAGATTGGACACAATAGGACTGTCTAGTTCAAGATGGTATCCACGTGAATCTCTCTCTCTTTTTTAAGTCTTGGGCCTTCCCCTTGCACACTTACAGCTGTGTATCTTTTATTAACTTCCCTTAGCCTGGTTCATCCGGATTTATTGTTATTTCCCATGTGCATCTTCCAAAATTCAATAATGTTTCTTTCTTTCCTTCCATTAAATTGCAAACTCACTCAGAGAATAAGCAATATCTTAAAATTCCTTTTGTGTCCACCACTTTACCTAATCCAGTGCTGGGCACACCAAAATTGCTCGGTAAATACTTGCATTTGATCTTTTACTGTATATCTCTTCTGTCATCAGATGACCCAGGCCGCTTCTGGACATTGTTCCCAGGCTAGAACCTGGTTCTCTTCAAAATATAGATTGGATTTACCTATGACATACTTAGATACTTACATATCAGAAACATAGTGGAGGCCCTTTAATTTTTCATATTGTGTATTCTCCAGACTTGAACCAGGGTCCTTACTAATGCTGGTAGTGTAGTACCCTTATTATCATCAGCCAACATTTATTGAGCAATGATTTTGTGTCTGACACTGTGGTAAGCATCTTATAGTCATTATTGCTTTCATCCTGTTTGCTGCCTTCTGAAGTCTTAGGAAGATGACAGTCATACTGGTGCACATTTGAGTTATTAATGGGAAGCACCTGAACAGACTAAGTTGTCATTGGTCCCATGTACAGCGTTTCAAGCACTGAAATGAGCTGGCATTGACTTTTGAGTAAAAGTCACTGGTCATGAAACAATAGATGTAGATATAGACTAGAGGGTTGGCTCTTTTATTTTTTAAGCTTTGTTTTTGCATTTCCCCATTATGTTAAACTCAAATGCACACCTCAAATATCTCTTTTTAATGCTTTTGTTTATTCATTTTTTTCTCCTATGAGAGGAAGAGCACATCAAATTAATGGAGCAGTGGTCAGTCTTCATTTATAAACAATGATTTTTGTGAAATGTTTATTGGAACATTCAGGTATCTAGCAATTGATGAACACCTAACAATAGGAATTGTAAATTAGTAAATTTTGTATTGAGCATCCGATTTCTAACCTATTTATTCATTTAACAAATGGCAGTGTCATAATGAAAGGATGATGAAATGTAAAAACAGTTGCTGCTGAACTTGAAAATATCTCGGAAGAGTCAGGAATTAGACAATAGCTATATTTCACTCGAACTTCTTGGCATAGAAAAAGAATTACCACCTAGGAACATGAGAGTCTGGAAGTGGTGCTGTCAAATATAGTAGCCACTAACAATGTGTGATTCTTTAAATTTAAATGAACTAAAATTTAACATAATTTAAAAATTCAGTCCCCATTCACTCTAGCCACATGTCAAGCATTCAGTAGCCACATGTAGTGGTGACTCCCTATCAGAGAACAAGGATGTAGAGTATTTCCATGACTGCAGAAGTTCTGTGGGTGCACCAGTGGACAGGGTGCGTGACAATGCGTGAAGGAAGAGCTGTTGTTCTTTGGAGCAAATCTGTAACTTAATTTATAAAGTAAGTTCAAAACTGTTCAAATTTGGAATTCCGTTAAGTAAATTTTGGTTAACTAAATAATAATTGTACTCAAAATTGTGTAGAAGTACTCAACCCAGAATTAACTTCTGTAGTCACTAAATATATATGGAGCACCTCATAACTGAAATATTTTCAAGGAAAAATATTAAAAACTCCAAAGTTTCTAAGACTTTTAAGAATTTTTATTGATGTAGAAAATGTAAATCTTTGTAATTAAGGCCAAAAGCCCTTTTCCCTGCAAATAAGAACGCTTAAATGTCACAAGATGAACTGCACACTTTTATTTTGGTCAAAAATAATATCTGGCTACTTTAAAACTATCTTTAACTGTAAATTAAATTTCTCTTCACCAAAATAGCGAATTTTCCATGTCAAGAATGAAACTATGAAGGTATATACATATACATGCCCTTGCCAAAATCAGACATTTGCTATTTTTGCATCTCAAGTATTCAAATGCAGTATAATCTAGGATGTTCGATCATTTATTCAAATGGGGCTGAAATGTACCAATGCTCCCTCTGTAAAGAATGGCTTTGCTAAACAAGGTGATTTCCAAAATTGACAAATGATATCCAAAGTCATTTTTAGCTCCAAATTCTAAATCGAGTTCCACTTTTTAAAAAAAAGTAAATAGGGATCCCTGGGTGGCGCAGCGGTTTGGCGCCTGCCTTTGGCCCAGGGCGCGATCCTGGAGACCCGGGATCTAGTCCCACGTCGGGCTCCCGGTGCATGGAGCCTGCTTCTCCCTCTGCCTGTGTCTCTGCCTCTCTCTCTCTCTCTGTGACTATCATAAATAAATAGAAATTAAAAAAATTAAAAAATAAAAAAAATTAAAAAAGCAAATAAATTGTATGGACATTTAGAAGGCTTACTGCTTAAACCAAAGCAGACAGAAGTATTTACAAGTGTAGTTCATCCATCTGTTTGTCAAAGTAAGGACACTGAGGTTTCTACCTAGAATCACGTTAGCAATTTAATTACTGCATGTGCTTGAAATAAAATCGTTCTTTTTTATACGATTCCTTAATTTACACATTTAACATCATTCTAAAAGATGAACCTTTCCAGCCACACCCCAAAACAATGAGGTCGTTCATAAAAACACGATACATATTAAGGCAGCTGACCATAATTGGGAGGAATTAGAATATTATCATAATGAAAACTATAAAGTAATTTTGTCCAGATACAGCAATCTGCAGAGTTCCCAGAAAACTAATGGTTACTTTTAAACTTTCAAAATTGGGGGATCCCTGGGTTTGAGAATAATGATGATAGCCAAAGAGCACAAAGTTTTAGGGTGTGATTTTAAAAGTGAGTCCTGTTCTAAAAGTGAGTCAATATTAACATTATTGAGTAAGGGACAGGCAGGGCAAGGTAGGGAGATACAGGGGGCTACAGGATCAGGCTCATGGAAATCCCCACAATGCTGAGGTGTAAGGAAGCCAGAGATAAGGGGACAACCGGGACCACCCCGCCCTAGGTGTGAGGAGGGTGTTTGGTTTGTTTTCTTTTTACTTTATGAGAGTTGCCCATGACCAACAAAGAATCACCAGACCCAAAAAAGAAGCCATTAAAGATGGTATCACGAGTCCTTACTCACACGAAGCCATCACAAGGATGAGAAGGCCACAAACTCCCTGGTCAGCTCCACATAAAAGACCATCCGTGGGGGCCCACGTAGGCAACCCCGCCAGGACCCCTCTCACAGTTTGTTTTTTGTCTCTTTTTCTTTTAGAGGGAGGGAGACAGGGCCAAGGGGCAGAGGGGGACAGAGACAGAGAGAGAGGGAATCTAAAGCAGGCCCCACTCCCAGCATGGAGCCTGACATGGGCTTGATCCCAGCGATAGAGTTTTGGCATCTAGGAGAGGTTGGGTGGGGTGAGGACTGGAGCCAATGACCAAAAAAGAATTCTTGAGATATCTTCGGTGCAAAATGGTAGCTTGATTAAAGCCCGGGGGCAGGAGCCCGGGAGGGAAGAGCTGCTGCCCCAGGGCTGTGGGGGAAGGCTGATTATACACTGGGGAGTTGGGGGAGGGCAGGGAAAGGAGGGCTTCAAAGGGATTTTCCTGTGTTAGAGGACCTACGAGATACCAGAGGTCTTGCCTTGGTCAAATGAAGGTTGGTTTTACTTTTGCCTCGTTAAGGCAGCTGGGAGCTTCCCGGAAGGCCATCTCTCTGCCTGCCCCCCCAGTCCCCATCAGTGGGCAGCAGGCTGTAGGGACACAGGATGGTACCTCTGTTTCCTTGGGGCAACCGGGTTGTTGACAAAAATGCTTCGTTCTTCTCAATTGCTGAGATTTACAACCTGAGGGAGACTGGGGTCTCGCAGGCCAGGATCTCTAGAAGTTAACCACTTGCTTTTCCTTTCCTTGGCTTTAGGGGGCCGGAGGCAGTGCCACCCGAGCCTGGGGCGGGGGGTCCTGAGGTGTCAGCTCTGCTTTGCCCTCAGCCGGCCTTCTGGTCCCTCAGCATCAGGACGCTGAGATCACGGCCTGAGCCCAGGTCAAGAGTCCAAGGCTTAACAGACTGAGCCACCCGGGTGCCCCGACAGGCCTGGTACGTCTTTCTTGGCAGCTGGACAGAGCTTCCCAGTAGAAGGAAGTGCTCACTTAGGACTTTTGCAACGTGGCATAACCTATGTGGGGAGGAGAAGTGGGCACTAGGCCTCTGGCTAGAGCTCAGTCCCCTCGTGAGCCTTCACCCCTGGACGGCAGACCTCACAAGTTAGGTTTGTTTTTCCTCACACATGGGTGGGACAGGAGGCTCGAGTGGGCTGGGGTTGGGTGTTTCCCTCCCCGATGGGGGAGGCTACCCCTACTCGGGCTTGGGCCTAGGTTAATCAGTGTCCCCGAGGCCAGGTGCTAGTCCTGGAACCCAAGGCTCTGGCGAGCTTCCAAAGGGTTCCTTTGCCCTCCCTCTGCTTGAAGTAGGAGGGATTTTTTCCCATTATTTACTGTGAGAATCTGGCACGATTCCTGGAGGTAAATCTCACAATCCTGTAGGCACTTACCACCGGGTTCCCCTGGAGTCTGGAGCCCTGACGGGTCCACGCGGAGCCTCCAGCACTCTGTCCGCTCCAGTTCAGGTTTCCCCGAAACCCCTGTGTTTGTTCTGGTGGCAGTTTCTGCGCGGGAATCTCTGGTAAGCCATGACTCCCCAGATTCGACTTCTTTCCAATCTGGGGGAAGGAGGTTTACCCTGTGTCCTTCCCTCTTTTTAGGACCCGAAAAGAGTGGCTGATTCTTCCGCCTGTTCAGCATTGTACTTGTTAAGAGTGGTGACTTCCAGGCTCCGTATGATATAGTTTTGGAATGTTGGTGAGGTCTGGAGCTGACAGCCAAGAAAATAATCTTAAGATGTCTTGGCTGGAAAAAAAAAAAAAAAAAGGTGATTTTATTAAAAATGCAGGGACAGGACCTGTGGGCAGAAGGAGCTGCGTTACAGGAGTGAGAGGTGACTGATTATATACTTGGGAACTGGGGGAGGGAAGGGAAAAGGGAGGTTTCTAAAAGGATTTTCATATGCAAAGACTCACAGGATACCAGAGGCCTTGCTGTTGTCAAGCTGAAGTCGGCTCCCCCTCTAGCAAGACATTAACGTTAATACAGTTGGAAGTTTCCTGAAAGATTGTTACCGACCTAGTATTTGTCAATGGTTTGCAAGTTCTAAGGAGATTTAATTTTACCTGCATTTCCCTCTGTCTTTGTTTTAGGGCGGCCAGGGGTGCTTAAGGAACGTCTCATGCTCCCACCTTGGATGGGAGGTTGGGAGGCGTCAGCTTCTGCTTTGTCCTCAGCTTGCCTTCTGCTCCCTCATCCCTTATATGCCGGAACCTCGAAGGGAGAAGTTTATTCTTGACACCTAAAAAATAAGAAACTGCTCAGGTATCAATTACTAGGAAAATGGCTAAACACGAGGTGCCCTATTCTCAAACGGAATACTCATCAGCCAGAAGGGAGGCAGAGTCACAACCTGCGGCAGCATGGATGGAGCTCTACACAGGATGCCGAGCGAAAGAAGCTTTACTGAAGAGTATATACTGTATCGCTCTATGGAAAGTTCTAGATTCAGCACAACTAATCTAGGGTAGGGAAAAAAAAATCAAAATAATTCTGAGGGAGGAAGGGGATTTTACTGGTAAGAGACAGGAGGAGTCTTCCCGAGTAAGGTTCCGTAGCTTGGTAGGGTTTGGGTTGCACAGATACGTGTATTTACAGATGCTCATCCCATGGGGTACTTGGGATCTGAGCATTTCACCGTATATAAATGTCATCTTAAGATACAAATACTAAACTCTAGCTAATATACATGCTGAAGTGTTTGAGGGGAAGTGTACCGACGTCTGTGACTCGCCTTGCAAAACTAGGTTGGTGGATGAGCAGCGATCTAGCGAGATGGGTATGGGGCAATGCGGGCATAAAACACAAGAAGCCAGGCAGAGAGCGTTTATAAATCCACTCAAGTTTTCTGAATGTTTGAAACTTTCTTTTGGGGTAAAAAGGGAATTATGGAAATTTATTAAACAGGCAGAGCTTCGGCCTCAAATTCAGAAAGACTGAGGTTTAAATGTCCGCTCAACTACCTCCCGTCTGTGGCCTCATGAACAAGTTCCTTTAGCTTCCCTCAGCCACGGTTCTCCCTTCTGTGAAATGAAGGTACTGACACCTCGACTACGGGGCTGTGAAGATTTTAGCCAAGAGAAGGTATAGGCCCTTAGCTCCAGACGCCTCATCATTCCTTGAAGTTCCTCATCAGATTTAATTCCAGGGATCACCATGATTTGGGAAAAGATTTTTTTTTTTTTTTTTTTTTGCAGTGAGTTCGAAGTTTTGAACTTGAGGACCTCTACCGTTCTCTTTCAACTATGATTTCACGTTTGTACAAGTCTGTGATGATGTCATTTTTGGAGTAGGGTGGTGAGGTCCAGAGCTGACGGCCAAGAAAGAATTCTTGAGATGTCTTGGGTGCAAAAAGGTGGCTTTACTAAAACGCAGGGACGGGACCCGTGGGCAGAAGGAGCTGCTGCTGCCCCAGGATTGTCAAGAGCAACTGATGAGATGCTTTGGGGTTGGGGGAAGTAAAGGTAAGGGAAGTTCCAATGGGATTTTCATCCGCTAAAGGACACTCGCAGGATACTACAGGCCTTGCTGTTGTCAAACCAAGGTTATTTTTTTCTGCTGGCAAGGCATCGACATTAAGACAGTTAGGAGAAAAAAAAAAAAAAAAAGACAGTTGGGAGCTTCCTGGAAGAACTTTATACTCTGCCTGCCTCAAGGATTTGTCAATGGGCTGCAGTTTATATGGACCTTTAATTTTATTGATATTTCCTTCTGTCTTTGTTTCCCACATCTAGCAATTCCTAACTGAATTTTTAATAATTTTTATGAAAGGCCTCTCTGCATTTATTTTTCTTTAAATGTGTGCACAATTTACTCACCAGGACATTATTAAAGTTACCGCTTTGCACCCCTTCCACACACTAATAAGATAACATGCCACACACTACTTTGAAAGTTCACAGCAAAGTTATAGCAGCGCCCAAAAGAACACAGGAAATATATTTCTTCTTTTCTTAAGATTTCACGGATTAATTTATTTGGGAGAGAGAGAATGAGCATGGGTGGGCACCTGTGCTTATGGAGAGAGGGTAGGGGCATGGTGAGGGGGTGGAATCTCAGGCAGACTCCCTGCTGAGCATGGAGCTTGAAGCAGTGGATTTTGATCTCAGGATTCTGAGATCATGACCTGAGCTGAAACCAAGAGGCAGACACCTAACCGACTGAGCCACCCAGGTGCCTCAGGAAGTATATATCTTCATCTTATACTTGATTTATTATTTTTTTCTCAAGATTATTTAAGCTATCATAACACAAGTTTTTTTTTAAGATTTTATTTATTTGTGAGAGACACAGAGAGAGAGAGGCAGAGACACAGACAGAGGGAGAAGCAGGCTCCATGCAGGGAGCCTGATGCGAGACTCAATCCCAGGACCCCAGGATCACACCTCGGGCCCAAGGCAGGCGCCAAACCGCTAAGCCACCCAGGGATCCCCCATCATAACACTTTGAAGAAGAAATCATTGAATGGAGGAAACTCAAGCTCTGAAAAATAAACCACTTTTAAACCTCCAAAACAAGAAAAGAACTTCGAGATTTATGGGCCAGGAAATAAATAAATAAATAAATAAATAAATAAATAAATAAATAAATAAATACATACATACATACATACATACATACATACATACATAAATACATAAATAAATAAATAAAATAAAAGATAAACAAAAACCAAAAACCATGTTCAAAATAGAGGGTTTCTTTTCCTTTCCTTTTTTTTTAATGATTTTATTCATTCACTTTAAAAACTTGAGACTGATGCAGAAGTGATTGCACAGAATTTCTTGAGTGAGCTTATGTGAGAAGTGCTCACTTCATGCTTGATCGTATCATTGCCACCATCAATTATACATCATTACACTGACTCCAAAGAGAAAGAACCAGCTTTGGAACACCAGCAGAGCTGGGAAACACTGAAGATTTGGCATGAAAAAGCAGATTTAATTTTTGTTGCTTTCTATCAGAAGAGATTTTATAGCAAGTAGTGTAATAGATGTACTTAACATAGTCATAAAAAATGTTTAAATTTGAGATTGCTTATCTTTTGGAATGAAGCCTTAGGGGAAATAATGGAGTACTTTTTTATGGTATGACTTTTAGGAATCTTTTAATAATGAAGAGGTATTATTAGCAAATTAAATGTTTTGAAAATAAAATTTATATTGTCTTAAAGACACAGAAATTAAATTTAAGACAATTTATATTGTATTAAAACACAGAAAAATTCTGTTTGGGTATATCTTTTAGAAGATTACCTTTTGAGGAAATCTTATTTCTCTGTGTCTAAGGCAAACTTCTTCAAAATGCTGACATTTTAAATTTTATTACGATTTTTATCTTTCTATTTTCTTTGGTGCTGAAACGGTAAAACATTTCTTCAGCTTGGTTCTTTAAGCTAAGCTCCACTTTTCATTTGAATTTCTGTTCTCAGATATAATAGAACAATAAATGTATATTTAAACATATTCATGTAAAAATAAATAAGAGTAAGCTATATTTGTATATATTTTTGTTTAATCTAAAGGCTGCCTTCTTAAAAGATCCTCTCCCAAGGTTTGTCTCTGTAGAGCTGAGAGAAATCGCTGTAATACATACAGAACACCATCAATGCATTTTTTCCAAAGCTCAATGATCCTCTATACAAACAAACAAAAAAAAAAAAGGAAAAAGGGAATATAAAACTTTCAGTATGTGTTGTGCATATTAACAGCCTATCCCAAAAGACATTTAACTGTGAATTATATTAGTTCCTTCTAGAAGGTAGTTCTCAACTGAAGGTAATTTTCACCTTTATGGGACATTTGGCAACATCTAGAAGCATTTTTTGTTGTTGTCATGGGGGCAGAGAGATGCTAACTGGCATGCAGTGGGTAGAAACCAAGGATGCTGCTAGATATCCTACAATGTACAGGACAGTCTCCCAAAACAAAGAATTATCCATTACAAAGTGTCATTAGTTTTCGCAGTTGAGAAACCCTGCTCTAGAAAAAAAAGAAAGAAAAGAAGAAAAGAAAAGAAAAGAAAAGAAAGAAAAAGAAAAGAAAAGGAAAGAAAAGAAAAGAAAAGAAAAGAAAAAAGAAATTGAAGTCCAAGGCCCATGTAGTTCATTAAAGGTAGACAATAAAAGAACCGATGAAGGTGGTAGCCTACATAACCATCTACAGTTTTAAATTTTTTAAAGATTTTTTATTTATTGATTGGTGAGAGACCCAGAGAGAGAGGCAGAGACACAAGCAGAGGGAGAAGCAGGCTCCCTGCAGGGAGCCCAATGTGGGACTCAATCCCAGGACTCTAGGATCACAGCCTGAGCCAAAGACAGATGCTCAACCTCTGA
This sequence comes from Nyctereutes procyonoides, assembly GCF_905146905.1. Classification (NCBI taxonomy): domain Eukaryota; kingdom Metazoa; phylum Chordata; class Mammalia; order Carnivora; family Canidae; genus Nyctereutes; species Nyctereutes procyonoides. The sequence goes on along the minus strand of NW_026575160.1, from coordinate 30,805,046 downwards.
GTCCCCCAGGTGTCCCTATGGTTTTAAATTCTATCAGTTCCAGTTTATATTCCCACCAACACATACAAGGGTTTCCCTTTCTCCATAACCTCACCAGCATTTATCTTTTGTCTTTTGGATAACAGACATTCGAACAGGAGCGAGGTGATACCTCATTGTGGCTTTGATTTGCATTTCCCTGATGATGAGCGATGTTGAACATCTTTTCATTCCCAGTGACCATTTGTGTCCCTTCTTTGGAAATATGTCCTCTCAGTTCCTTTGACCATTTTTTAATTGGATTATTTGGGATTTTTTTTCCTATTGAGTTGTATGAATCCCTTATATATTTAGGTATTAGCCCCTTGTTAGCTGTGTGATTTACAAACATTTTACTCCCATTCCATAGCTTGCTTTTTCATTTTCTTGATGGTTTCCTTTGCTATGCTGAAGCTTTTTAGTTTGGTATAGTTTTGTTTTTTTTTTTCCATTTTGCTTTGTTTTGTTTTTACCCTTGTTGCTTATGCTTTTGTTGCCAAATCCAAAATACCATTGCCAAGACCAAGGTCAAGGAGCTTACCCCCTACATTTTCTTCTAAGAGTTTTACAGTTTTGGCTCTTACACTTAAGACTTTAATCCATTTGAGTTGGATTTTGTGTGTGGTATAAGATAGGGGTCCGATATCATTCTTTTGCAGGTGAATATTCAGTTTTCCCAGTATCATTTTATGGAAGAGAGTATCCTTGCCCCATTGTGTATTCTCTGAGCTATTGTCAAAGATTAATTGACTGTACATGCATGGGTTAATTTCCAGGCTCTCTATTCTGGTCCATTGGTTCGTGTGTCTGTGTGCATGCCAATACCATATTGTTTTGATTACTAGAGCTTTGTAATATAGCTTGAAGCCACTGCAAGGTTGTGCGGAGGTCCTGGCAGGCCCTTGCCCATTAGCAATCAGCCTGTACTGACAATCATTCTCCCAGTCATCCTCCCTAGCATCCACGCCACATGGGGGATGCAGGAACCTACAGGCCCGATGGGAGCCCTGGTGGTTGTAAGGGCCCGCTGTTTCTCTGAGAAGGGAATTCCCAATAAGGGAAAATGAGTCATTCCCAAAGCTGCAAACCTCTACCCCTTCCTTCCCAGTCTCTGGGCAGTTTTCCTGTGTCTCTGTGTTCGATAGCCTCTTCCCCTCTAGCCTCTCTTCTTCAAAAGGCTCAGGTTTGGGGGCCCAGGTTCACTCTTCTGCAGTGTATATCCAATTTTCCACACACCATTTATTGAAGAGACCACCCTTCTTTGCTTTTGTCAAAGAAGAGAGGAGCCTTTGAGTTTAGGCCCTTCTGCTTCACATCTTCCCGGTTCCTCAGGCAAGATATCCCTGAACCTACCAAACCTACCTAGACTGGGAGGAGGGAACACTGCAGGGAGAACACATACTCACATTAATATTTTAGTAGATTGTCCTTTTATACATAGATTATTTATGACTTCAGTATGTGAGCTTCACCAGGTGGTACATGCAGACTCAGACATCAATCTTCAAACCGCCCTGTCCCCAATTACCCACCTGTTGGCCAGGCGAAATTCAGGCTTTGTCACAGAACCCCAGTCACGTGTGTGCTGTGCTGACAAATCAGAACTCATGAATTGTCCCACAATAATGGTAACTGAGCTCCACAGTGGGATCTGGAATTCCACTGTCATCTCCTTTGTTTCCAGACTTACAGAAACTGTGGCCAACGGAGGCTTGAAATCTACTACATCAAAGTAGACAAAGGTGGGCGCTACCTTTGAGATGCTGTGGTTACTGTGGTTACTAAGTAGAAAATCTTCTTTATTGCTCTTGAAAAGAAGAAGGAATCTTCTGGGTTACCTTTAACAGAGGTAGCGAACTTATCCTGTTGTTTGAAATATAGAATATTCTGGTGATGAGTGACAACAGCTTTTCCAGTAGTCACCACAGCAAACCAAACTGGGATTTCAGAGCTCAGGATAAGATGATCCTGTGGAGTGGCACTGCCCCTGAACAGCAGACTATTTCCTCTGGTTCCAGCACCACCGACGATGCTACAACAGTGTTTCAGCAAAGACTTTCCAAGTAAAAAAAAAAAAAAAAAAAGACTTTCCAAGTAATGAGGTGAGAAGTAGTAAAATTGCCAAAACTCAGCTGTGTAGTTTTGCATAGGACCTGAACTCTGCTAACCAGGCCTCTATTGCTAGATCACCAGACTCCATTTTCCCTTTTTCTCTGCAAACTAGCATTTATTGTAGCCCCCTTAACCATCCAATTGTCTGAGTCTCATTGATGAACAGAAGTTAAGGCTTTTTCTTTCTGAGCTCTGTGGCCTCTGTGTATTTTAGGACATACAAATGGATATTTGGAGTTGGGGCATCACTAAGAAGCCTCTGAGCCCCAGGACTTCAAGTACTGACATAAAGAACCTCTCTCTGAGTATTGTTGATGCTTTACCATTGAAGCTCTAATTGGTGCCCAGAATAGAAAAATTCATTTAAGAAACAGCCATTACAAAAGGTTATTCTAATAAAATAAAAAAGTTTTCTGTGGGTTTGCTGATTATTCAACTTTTGTCCACTTATCTTGCACCAGATAGGTTCCAAGATGCTGAACCCTGTGGACTGCATCTGTGGATTGCATGTGGCCAACTGGCTCCTATTTGTTTTCAGCCAGTTAGAGACATCAGAGATTAGAGGATGCTAGAAAGAGGTTTGCGTATTACCCATTCTCTTGCTTCTCTAAAATGTGTTTCTTGGCAGTGTTTTACATCTCCTACCCTACCCCGGCTTCTGGCCTACACTCCCTGTCTAGGAACTCCTGCTCTCATTGGGCTACTAAGGACATGTCTGCATTTCCAGTCTCTAAATTCCTCGACTTCTTCATTGGTTTCCTTAATCTAGCCATAATTCCTTGATTTCTATATTCATATTAAAGTCTCATATCATCTGAGTTTGATTCTGTTTCTTTCTAGGGCTCTGATTATTGCAGTAACGATTCTATTTGTTACACATATTACATGCATTGTTTTTTAAAGTCACTCCATTTGTGTTATGATTTAGTCGTCTTGAACTACAATAGTCGATGAAACTCTCCATAAACAGCCCTTACCAGAAAAGGGGGGAACTCGGGGCCACCCGCCACCAAAAACAGAACAGCTATGATTTAGCAGTTGAAGGATTAGCTTCCAGATTACTCAGATCAATAGGGAACATGAATAACAAGATCTCCTCAAGGCTTCCTACAATATAGAAAGCTCACTAATGCCAATAAAATTAAACTAAATTTAGCGGTAGATCATTTTGCGCGGACAGTCGTTCCCACCGCTGATGTGTCTATCATATCACTGTGTTATTTTCAATATACAGCAGGACTGAAGATGTATTAGACAGTTTACAGCACCAACAGGTTATGCTGAGCTCAGCAGTGTTGCCAAGCAAGAAGAAATATTACATGAGGGTATCACTGGTTCTACACACACAAAAAAAATCTAAGCATATTTCTTCCTTATTTAAATTTGCTCATGGAAACCATTTTCCACAGGTAAGTGAACAGTGAATGTGTCTGCAACGTGCTATTGCATTCCTACCCAGTGCAGACCAGATGGGAACCATGTTTTCATAAATAAAAAGCCACGGACCACATCCTCGCCCTCCTCTTTAACTCTTCTTCCCATGGGTGTACGTGTGGCAGGGAAAGGTTCTGCTTTACCACGGGCTGGGGAATTGAATATTGATGGGATTTGCTGACAGTTTGTGGATGAACGAGTCAGCACAGAACACAAAGGTCATGTTTGCTCTAAATTTGGTAGGTTTAATTTGATTTGGCTAGTTAATTACAAATATAGTGCTTGCGAAAGTAAATCCGGTCAAAGCACCACACTGCAAGGAATCCATATTCTATTTCATTTCCAACCATGTTCATTCCAGTCACACAACTTTTCTGACACGGAGTCCAAATTTAAAAACTTAATGTACTTAAAAAAATCTGGGTGTGCTATTAAATCATTTGTTAATGTCTTTGATAATTTGTAGATAGCATAAACTAAGGAGTAAAAGGGAAAAATCACTGTTGAGACATGATTCCTCAAGTCACCTAAAATTTATTCCCTGTGTCCTACATAAGTCAGATTCACAGTAAATTCTGAGAGATGGCTCAAATAAGTCATTGTGTTGCCTCCATTGCTTTCAGGGCTTTGCTTTCTTTGCTTTTACTTATGCTAATTATACACAAGGTCTTAGGCAAAACACTTGCCTTATTACCCAGACCTGGCATCTACAAATATATTTTAAAGATACCAGCTAATTCAAGTAGGAAATATAGTTGGGGGCCTCCCTATCTTATTACAATGGATTAAATTTATAGAAAATAAATAACTCGATTAAAGAGGTTTAGCTACAGTAAATCCTTGAAGAGCATAAAAGTAAAAGCTGAAATAAAATATAACTTCAGAGTTAAATAAAACCATTTTGTAATCTGGATGCATAGTTTAAGAATTTATTTTTGCAGACGGAAAGGCTAATTTAAGCCCTTATCTATTATATAAACAGATTATATATAATAGTGCTCGACACTCTAGGGGACACGAAGCTATAAAGCACCACCACTCAAAAAGCTGTGCTTATAGAGATAAGATATATTCATGTATTCCCACAGAAATTATTCAACATCTGACAGGATATGACAATGATGGTATAGTGTATTGCTGTGAAATGATGTCTTAGTTTAGGTTTTTAAACCACGCATTCTCATCCTCAATTCAGTATTGGTATCAGCCTCTCCCGTCGCACTCCTGGCATGCTCACCTGTCCCAAGGCTGTCCTAACCTCCTCTAGTGAGAACAACCCTCTTCATGGCAGCTTCTGCTGGTCCAGACCCCCAGCTCAAAGATCCCATAGCAGTATTTTGATCAAGCAAGGTGAGGTTGACAATATGGAACATTTCTACCCTGAGTGCTAAATTCCGAAGCAAAAAGAGGTGTTGGGGTTTTTTTTCTTCATTCTCTCTCTCTTTTTCTTTCTTTATTTTTGTTTAAGATTTCATTTATATGCTCATGAGAGACACAGAGAGAGGCAGAGACATAGGCAGAGGGAGAAGCAGGCTCCCTATGGGGAGCCTGATATGGGACTCAGTCCCAGGATTCAGGCATCCAGGGAATCAGGACCTGAGCCAAAGGCAGGTGATCAACCACTAAGCCACCCAGCTGTCTCTCTCTCTCTCTCTCTCTCTTTTTAAATTTAAATTTCCTGTAGCTGAAAACCGCAAGCTAGATATTACTGGCAATTTATATTCAATACACTTCTGACATAACTTGAATTTATACACTGAATTCATTTTTAAAAATTCTGTTTTCTAATGAACATCAAAAAAAGAAAACAATAAGAGCCTTGTTAAAGAATAGGTTACACATATATTATTTAACTTAAATTAATTCTCATAACAGATCATGTTGTAGATGAAACTGAGGTTTGGTTTGGAGTCTTACTCATGATTTCAGAGGTCAGAAATGGCTGGACATAGATTCAAATCCAATCTCTCAATGGAAAACCTGGAATTTTTTTCTACCACTCGTTGAGTCAGGGTTTAGGATTTTTATCCTATTACGCTGGGGGCTAGAGACTGAAGGCCAGGACCCAGATAATCACAGCAAGGCTGGAAAGTGGATTTCTTCATGGACTCTTGAAGGACTATGGGCAATAGGCACCATGACAAAAATGACATTAAATATAAATATATTTGGAATAATATAGCCTATTGGTTCTTAGGGAAGAATAAAGTCAACTGCACTGAATATGTATGTGAGTTTACAACCAGAGAAATAACACAAAAGACTAGTCTTCTTTTATTATTATTGTTATTTTTTTTTTTTTAAACTGGGGTAGAGGTAGCCAACAAACACCAAACACCTGAAAGCAACAGGAAGTGAGTAGTCTCACCTAGGGTGGTTCCTCAGGTTTAAAATAGCCTCAGGATAAGTTCAGAGAGAGGAGCAGGAAGACATTTGGTGCCTATGGATATAAAAGAATAGTCAAAGGTCACAGAGATGGAAGACTAATATTTCCAAATAATGTAAAATTTATTAGAAAACAAAGTTATGGGGGTGCTGCATGTCCCACTCGGTTGCACAGCCATCTCCTGATTTCAGCTCAGGTTATGATCTCAGGGGTCGTGGGATCCTTCCCCACGTTGGGCTCCCAAATTCGTGGGGAGTCTGCTTGAAGACTCTCTCCTTCTGCTTCCCCTCCACTCATGTGTGTGTCTGTTTCTCCCTCTCTGTGATCTCTTTCACTCTCTCTCAAATAAATCTTTAAAAAAAAAAAAGAAGTTATGTATTATTCATATATTGAATATTTATGCTAGCTCTTTCTACACATCTCAATAATATTAACTAAAATAAGAAAAGTTAACATTTGATATGTGTTAGAATTTACTAGATTTCAGTTATGTATAATTTTAATACATTGAAAGGCACCAAAAATGCATTATGAAATCTACAGGTTATTTTTAAATATTTTCCCCCTAAAATTAGCAGCATTCTCAGTGTTAACTTTAGAAGAAAAAGTGTATTATTTCAGACAGTTAACAAATACGTAAAAATGTATTATCAGCGATGAGGAGTATTATGTATGTAAGTTAGATTTAAATTAATTTGAAAAATACAATTCCATTTCCTGATACAGCAGCATGAATCATCAATTTTATTCGTGAAACTCAGATGCCACCTATTGTTTAGAAAAATAAGTACACCATTTTTGTTAAAATTCTATTTTAAGTGACAATTTTCCCATCTCTGGAGAAATATGAACACTGTAAACAGAATAGAAGCTGGCTGCCCAATTGTACAGAATAATTAGAGGTTTCAAGACACAGAAACACTAAGTGAAGCTCCCTGATATTTATATTAGGGAAGAAGTAAACTCTCCTTAAGTGCCCATGTCCTCAGAGGAGCACATTTTGCCCTCGTAATTATTTTTCTATGTATCTCATTGTCATTTTTAGATTGTTGTCATTCCACATGCAATTGTAAGAATAGAGAAATATTATTTATCCTTTTTTAAAATTTTTATTTATTTATTTATTTATTTATTTATTTATTTATTTATTTATTTAAAAGAGAGAGCGAGAGAGATCACAGAGGGAGAGGGAGAAGCAGACTGCCTGCTGAACGGAGCCAGATGCTGATGTGGGGCTAAATCCCAGGGCCCTGAGATCATGACCTGAGCCCAAGGCAGATGCCTAACCCACTGAGCCACCCAGGTGCCCCTTGTTAATCCTTTCCTCTGGTCCCCCCCCCCCCCCCCACACGGTGCAAAACCACACTTCAATAAACCAGGATATTGACATTGATAGGGTCAGGGCATCATCACAAAGGGTATCTTTTGTGGCCTTTTGATCACCACACCCACTCATTTTTTACCTCCCATCAGCTCCTTGATCCCTCGTCACTAATCTGTTCATTTCTCTAGTTTTGCATTTCAAGAATGTTATATAAATGGGATCTATCGTACAGTATACAAACTTTGGGGACTAGCCTTTTCACTCAGCCTAATTGCCTGGAAGTTCACCCGGATGGTGGTGTGCATCAGTAGTTCATTTGCTGTATTGTGGAGTGGGAGTCCATGGTACGGATCTGCTATAATTTGTTCAACCATTCAGTCCTTGAAGGACATCTAGAGTGTTTCCGGTTTGTGGCTATTACAAATAAGCCTCCTGTTAACATGCAGGTCCTCGTTTTTCTGTGAACGTCAGTCTTCATTTCTCTGGGATAAATTCCCAGGGGTGCAACTGCTGGCTTGTATGGTAGTTAACATGTTTATCATTTGAAGAAACTGCCAAATAATTTTTCTAGAGTGTCTAGAAAAATTTTTACATCCCTGTCATATCTTGTGAGTGATCCAGTTTCTCTGAAACCTAGAGTTTGACATGGACTCTGTTTCTTACTGTAGCCATTCTGATAGATATACGGTAGTATCTCATTGTAGTTTTAATTTGCATTTTCCTAATGATGTCAAAAATCATTTCATGTGCTTATTTGTCATCTGTGTATCTTTGGTGAAAGGTCTTCTCATGTATTTTTGTCCTTTTTCTAACTGGATTGCTTTATTTATCATTTTTTTATTTATTTATTTATTTATTTATATTTTTACTTTCTGGTTTTGACAATTATTTTTATATTTCAGACACTACTAGTGTTTTGTCAGATATGTAATATATAAACACTTGCTTCCAGAATATGGCTTTATTTTTATTCTGTTAACAGATGATAAAGCAGGGTCTTTCACAAAACAAAAGTTCTAAATTTTTCTCAAGTCTAGTTTATCAGTTTTTCCTTTTGTAGACCATACTTTTGGTTGTCAGGTCTAAGAACTCAGCCTAGCTATAGAGCCTGAAGATTCTTGTTTTTCTTTTCTCTAACAGAATTTTAGGGAAATACATATAATTTTATGTCTTATATTTAAGAACATGATCCATGTTGAGTTCATTTTCATATAAGATGTGAAACTTAGGTCATTTTATTTTTTTGTCTATGGATGTCCAAATGTTCCAGCACCATTTTTTGAAAAGGTTATCTTTCCTCCATTGGACTATTTTTACAAAATTGTTTTGTCAAAAGCCAGGCATATTTGTGTTCCCTTTTCTATTCCATTGATCTCTATGGCTATCTCTCCACCAATACCACACAGTCTTAATTACTGTGGCTGCATAATAAGTCTTTAAATCATGTAGAAAAATTCTTCTTCCAACTCTATTCTTTTTTCAATATCACTTTGGCTCTTCTAGTACCATTGCCTTTCCATATAAATTTTAGAATCTTGGCTGTATCTACAAGAAATCTTGCTGATGTGTTGATAAGATCGCATTAAACCTGCCTCTACTTCAAGAGAACTGTCATCGTTATATGTCTTCTAATCTACAAACATATTATGTCTTCCCATTTATTGAGATTTTCCTTGATTTGTTTCATTAACATTTTGTAGTGCTCAGTATACAAGCCCTGTACACGTTTTCTAAAGCATTTCATTTATTCATTGCTGATATATAGATATACTATTGATTTTTGTATGTTTATTTTATTCTTGCCACTTTGACAGATACTTATTTTAGTAGTTCTTTCATAGATTTCTTCAGATTTAATATGTATACAACCATCTCATCTGAAAATAGGAACAAGTTTATTTTTTTCCTTTCTAATCTTTAGAAAGAGTTTAGAATCTTTAGTAATCTTTGTTTTCTTGCCTTCGTTGCACTAGCTAAAACTTCTAGCACTATATTGAATAATTAAAGTCCTCTGGATCTAGAATTTTCTTTGTGGGAAGGTATTTAACTATATATTCTTAATGGTCGTGTATTTGTGTTATATATTTCTTCTAGAGTGAGCTATAGTTGTTAACATCTTTTAAGGAATTTGTACATTTCATCTATGCGCTTATATTTATTGTAAGTTGTGACATTATTCCATTATAATATTTTTAATGTCTGTAGGATCAGTAATCACAGCCTCATCCATTTCTGATTTTAATTTGCAGCTTCTCTTTTCTTGATCATTCTGGCTTTAGGTTTAGTAATTTTAGCTTTTCTGAGTTTTATTTCTATTTCATTGATTTCTGCTTATTTATTTTTTTTCCTCATGCTGTATGTTTTTTCCTAGTTTAAGGTAGAATTTTAAAGCATTTGTTTGAGACAATTTTTTTTAATATAAGCGTTGATAGCTATACCTTTCCTTCTAAGGACTATTTTAGCCACTTTGCTAAAGCTACGTAGGAAGCATTTTTACAGGTTCTCAATTTTCTTTTAATTCAATATATTTTCTAACTTACCTTGTGACTTCTTTGAGACAGGATCAATTAGAAGTATGTTGTTTAATTTCAAAATACTGAGGGATATTCCCGATATATTTTTATTTCAAGTTTCATGGTCATCGTAGAACATGATTTTAATATTTCAGTCTTTGTACATCTGTTGAGATTAGCATTATAGGGTCTGTCTGAGTGAATGTTCTATGTACACTTGAAAAAAAAAGAGTGGGTTCTTTTCTTGTAGATGGAGTGTTCCATAAATGTCAATTATGTCGAATTGGGTAAGTCTTTCCATATGCTTGTTGATGTTTTTGTCTACTTGTTGTATAAATCAGTGAAAGAAGAGTGTTGATGTTTGTAACTAGAATTGTAGATTTGTCTCTCCTTTTAGTTGTATCAGTTTTACTTACTGTATTATATATACTTGATGTAATCTGTTACTGTATACATACACTTAGAGTTGGATATTTTCTTTATTAAATGAGCCCCATGTCATTATGCAATGACCCTCTTTATTCCTGGCAATATTTCTTGTTCTAAACCTGCTTCATCTAATATTAGTATAGCAAATCTAATCTTCTTTCAATTTGTTTATATGGCATGTCATTTTCTTGTGTTATTTTTTAATCCCTCTTTGTCTTTGTTTTGAGGTGGGTGTTGTATAGGTGGTATAGAATTGGATTTTGCTTTTTTGCCTGATATTGATATTCTCTGCCTTTTGCTTGGGTGTTTAGAACATCTACATTTAATGAATTACTGATATGTTTAAATGTAGATGCCATACGTGACTTGTAGATGCCCACTTTTGGGGCCTTTTCCCTTTTTTCTTACCTTCTTTTGAGATAACTGCATAAGTACTTTTCATGACTACATCTTATCTCCACTACTGACTTATTGGTTACATCTATTACTTTTAATTTTGTGGTTTCTCCTAGATAAAATATGCACACACATATACACATCTTATCACAGTCTATCTTCCAATAATATTATACCATTCCACATATAGATAAGAACCTTGTAATAAAAATTACTATGTCCTCTCTACTCTGGGTCTCAAATCAAGATATCCATAATCTGTACGGTGCTCAGGGGTTTCTTCCAAGCTCATGTAGGTGTTGGAAGAATTCAGTGATTTGTGTCTTTAAGACTAAGATGATGTATTCCTCGCTGGCTCTTGTTTAGGTGATGCCCTCAGCTCCTACAGGCCATTCTCACGCTCTTGCCACATGGCCCCCTTCATCCTCGAAGCCACTAAGAGAATTTTTCTCTCTTCAAATCTTTCTCATACTTACATCTTTTCCTTCTGTGTCTGATCTCTAGATGCTCTAAAGGACTCCTGTGATTAAACCAGGCCCAAATAGACTAAGCTCCTTTTTTGCCATTAAAAGTAACATACTCACAGAAATAATATCACACTGTACTCACAGGTTCCATCCACATTCAGGACATGCGTCCCTGGGGGTCATCTTATTAATTCTGCCTATCACACAAGGCAGGGAGACTCACATAAGCTAAAATATAATTCGTAAAGAAGAAAGATAAGAGATTTTCAATCTGTGACTTCTCCAGTTAACTAAAAATCTTACTGGACAGTAAGATGTTTTTCACCTTACAGTGCCATCTACCACATGCCTGACATATAATGAGAACTCAGTATTTGTTGAATGGAACACCTGACTTTCTTTGTAAATAGCTGAGGTTGAAAGAATACATTGATCAACATTATTCTCCAGCACTCTCGAGTGCCTTGATTACTCAAGGCAGTCAGGTGTCCTAGATTCCACTTGTAGGGCCTCACTAGTTGAATATTCCAACAAAATCCCAAGTGAAATCGGTTTCTAATAAAGGAAGCACAACCTCATTCACTATGTCCCTGCATTATGAGAACTCTAAATAGGAAAAATGCAAAAGGAAAAAACTCAATCATCACACATGCATACGTAATGTGAATTATACATTGATAGTAGTAACCAGGAAGTAGGATGTATGGACCACTTGCTCGGAATCTGGCAGACAAAATCAGAGAGGTGGTGCTTCTAGACAGGTGACACATTGCAAAACGTTTCTATTCTCTCTCCACTCATCTTTCTTCTCTTTTGAACACACTTTTAAAACCCTCTCCCATTTCAACTTTGTCCAGCTGCCTCTTCCCAGCTTCCTCGATTTCTTCTTTGCTACTTCTTTCTACCTCTTCATTTTCCTTTCTCTCCATGTATCCTTCTCCTTTCTCCTTTTCCCTTCTCTGTCTCACATTAGATCCCTTGTTCTCCTCACCACTATCCTATCTACTGGTTCGCCTCCTCTCTCCAGCTAGTATTTTCTCTTTTAAATAACTGTTGATTACTTTTCTATGAATCGGCTTTTCTTTTTTTTACATTTGTTTTTATTTAAGTTCGATTTGCCGACATATAGTATAACACCCAGTGCTCATCGCATCATAAATCAGCTTTTCATCTTCTATTTCTGAATATTAAATCTGTGATAAGAACTATGTATTTTATCTATGATAAGTATATGTATTTCTAATATCAGCCTATAAGGACAAAATGAAATATTAAGTATTCTTATCTTATATAATCTGAACTAGTACATAGGATTGGAAATCTCACATTGCCCCAAAATAGCTCTGACCTGTTTCCATCTCTATATACATCCTATATTCATCCCTCTTACAGAGTGGAGCAATACTTAAATTTTCCACTAGATGGCAGATGATCACACAGGGAGACTGACCATAGAAAAAAAGATTTTGTAAAATTAGATTAGTTACAAAGAAAAGGCAGTTTTGTTTCTGTTTTTACAAATAGGGTAAATACCAAATGAAATATCTGAAAGCACTTTCCAGATTCCTATTACCTCATATTTATGAATCAGAAAATAAAGATAAATAAATAGAAGAAAGGTTATAGGGAGGAAATGTTTTCCTAACTATAGGGACCAAATAAATGGTTCACAATTATTCATCATTAAGATAGAAAAAAATAAAATGAAAATGTACCATAAGAAGCCCTGCCAGTAAGATGGTTTAGACTGAAAAACACTGTGATCACTTATAAATGATAATTATGTCTAGAGGAGAAATATGAATGATCATATGAAGAGGACATATTTAAATAGCATAATAGTTTAGTGAAGGATAAATATATTAGTGGGGGTGGAGTTGCTTACTACCAGGAATTACCAACTTAAAATCTATTGAATCAAATTAAAAGCACCTCTACATACTGTCGAATGCAATAAAAATGACAAGTAACACATCAGTAGTCTTAATATTTCAGGTATTCATACCAATCAATAAACAAGTGGGACTCTGTGGAACTAAAAAGCTTCCGCACGGCAAAAGAAATTATCGATAAAATGAAAAGGCAACCTATGGAACTGACCAACATGTTGGCAAGTCATATATCTGATAAGCTATTAATATCCAAAATATATGAAGAACTCATATAACTGAAGGGAACAAAAGCTAACGACCAGATTTAAAAAAATGGGTAGAGTAACTGAACAGTTTCCCCAAGAAGATGCACAAATGGCCAACGGGTACATAGAAAGGTGGTCAACGTACTAATCAAGGAAATGCAGAAACTATAATAGGATATCGCCTCACACAGGTTAGGATGGGTATCATGAAAAAGCACCTCTCCACAAGATGTATTCTATTACAAAAGGATAAACTATACAATTACAGTTAGCGTCTGGAGATGAGAGATTATCTTGGATTTTCCTGGGAGAACCAATGCAAACAGGCTCCTTAATCATGAGACAAGGAGGCAGAGGAGGCAGAGAAAGAGGTGTGAGCATAGAAGCAGAGGTCAGAGTAATTTTGTTTCTGGAATTCAAGAGCCCAGGAACGTGGTGGTCAGCACCTAGAAGCTAGGGAAGGCAAGGAAACAGATTCTCCCATAGAATCCCCAGAGAGGAAGGCTGATATCTCGATATTAGCTCTGTGAGACCTGTTTTGGGCTTCTGACCTCCAGGATTATATGATCAGAAAGTTCGTGTTGTTTTAAGCCACTGCATTTGTGGAAAGTTGTTACAGCAACAATAAAAAAAAAAAATGCAACTCCTTAGGAAAGAAATATCAGCTATTTCTTTTAATGCAAGAAAGTGATCCCCTATACTAGAATAAGGTTTACTTACATCTCAGAAAAGGCTATTGGGGGAGAAAAGCATCCGTCCTACGTAACAGATAATGAAAATGTTTTCCCTCTAACTGGTAAAATAATTGTGGATAAAGGCCTGATTTCTTGATAATGTACTTAGATTAGCACATTTTAGAGATACACACTCCAGAGCTGACAAGTTCCTTGCACGTTTCACAGGCAACAGGAGAACGATCCTGCGTAATAAAAGAGGCTGATGATGGAGTACAGGGCTGAGCTGCTCTAGGACAACTAGGGAAGGGACGTAGAGTCCAGGAAGAGAGCACAGAGTTTATGTCCTGGGGCCTGGGTGAGTGAAATGCCAGGCGCTGCAGGACCCCCCTCTCCATTTCTAACCCGATGAGCTTTTGCTAGGGTAATAAACAATCTCATTGGCTCAGTGGCTTAAATGATAATATGTCTCCCTGGGGAGCGTCGGTTGTGGCTCTGTGGGGCCCCACTGGGTTCCTGGTATCAGCGAGGTTTGGGTTCAGAGCGGCCCTGTGTGCATCTCATGCTGGGATCCAGGCTGAAGAAGGGCCGTCTAAGCATGCTGCTCTCATGGAGGATGGTAGGAGGGCTGGAGGGCAGTGGGCTTCTCTGAGAAGAAGGCAACCTGTCACTTCTTGAAGAGGAGACAATATTTCCTGAACAATATTCCAATCTACCATAATCCCGTAACACTTCAGGCAAACTAGGAAACTAATGATGGAGCTGGCGTCGCTGGAAATCGGTGACAGCCAGAGTGTATGTGGAGTTTTACATTGAAGTCTGCACAGGACCACAGGACTGCCAACAGTAAGCCCAAGCAAGTAAGGAAAAGAGCAAAAGAAAAAAAAAACTGAGTTAATTTTATTTTGTCTTTAACCCAAAGGGAAAGAAAAGTGAACCAACATTTTGGTAAGTAACATCCCTTTATCAGGAGCTGTGCTGAATAAGTTCATGGTCATTCATCTTCCCAGGTGTTTTGAGGTGAGAAAACAAGCTCGGAAAGGTTAAGAATATTGCCCAAGTCCCTCTAGTTTGTATCCCATGATGGCAGCTCAGGAACGTATCACTGAGGAAAGTTGAACTCTTGAGTCCATGGGCATAGGAAGTGACTCTTTCAAAACAGGCAGCTAGAAAAACAGAACAAGAGGGCAACCCCCATCAAAATCGGGAAGGGCTTGTTTTGCATGGAAATGAGGTTAAAACAAGCTGAATCAGTAGACCAGGCAAAGTCATGGTCCATGGATTTCTGGAAGACAGTGGTGCAGCTCCAGCCCCCAGGGACTGGCCGGTGCCAACAGCAGCTGCAGTCAGAGAGAGATAACCAAGGAAATAAAGTCAGAAGCATTTATAATGGAGCTGAAACAGGGACACTGCTGGCCCATGAGAAGTAGGAAAATGTGCCCTCCTTTCCTTTTTTTAAAAGATTTTATTTATTTATTTTTGAGAGATACACAGAGAGAGGCAGAGACACAGGCAGAGGGAGAAGCAGGCTCCCTGCAGGGAGTTCGATGTGGGACTCGATCCCAGGACCCCGGGGTCACGCCCTGAGTAGAAGGCAGATGTTCAACCACTGAGCCACTCAGGTGCCTCTCTGTCTAGTTTTTTGTTTTGTTTTTGATTTGTTTTGTTTTTTTAGATATATCAAAATTCCACCCAATCTTTAAGACCTGACTCAGATCCCAGTCTAATTTGGTCAAGGTTCCACAACTGATACTGGGTGATCCTCTGATCCTTGGGTGTCTTGTTTGTGCCTCCACGATGAATTAACTTTTATGATCAGGACGCCTGGGTGGCTCAGCAGTTTAGCGCTGCCTTCAGCCCAGGTGTGATCCTGGAGACCCAGGATCAAGTCCCACATCAGGCTCCCTGCATGGAGCCTGCTTCTCCCTCTGCCTGTGTCTCTGCCTCTCTCTGTGTGTCTCTCAAAAATAAATAAATAAAATATTTTAAAAACCTTTTATAATGATGGGTAAGTTTTTGTTAGAATACCCAGAAAAACTCTACTTATCCTTCAAGCCTAGCCCCAAAGCTCTTTTTTTTTTTTTTATTTGAAATCACCCCTGCCCCTCCACAACCTGATCTAGGTAGTTTGTCACTCCCTCCCCGTACGCTAACATTAAAGATAGAGTGCACATAATGTGACCCTCACTAATTTATATAGTTGAGGAAGATTTTTTGGGGGGAAGGCAGGAGTGGAGGTAAACTAAGCATTTGTGAGCCTACTGAAGGCAGAGGATGTAGGATGACTTTTCCATCTTTGCTCCCCTGAAATAATATGGAACTTAGATCAGAGTTTTTATGCCTGGAAACTACTGACATTTGGGGCCAGCTGAATATTTGTTGTAGAGGGTTGTCCTGTGCATTGTGGGATATTTAGCAGTTTTCTTCTTCAGCTGTTTTTTTTTTTTCTTTTTCATTCTTGACAACCAAAACTCTCCAAACATGGCCAAATACTCCCGGTGGGATAAAACTACATCTGGATGAGAACCACTGATCTAAACCACAGTGGAAAGCAGTGTGTGTTGACTTAACGTCAGGAATTGTCCAGTTTTTTCCTCCACCTTCTTCTTCCACATCGTGTAGCACTAGAAAGGAGTTCAACGAATGTATTTAAATGAATAAGTGACTTAAATACTTTGCAAATAGCACTAAACCTTTCTTCTTAGCCATTAAAAATAGGGTTTACAGGGATGGTATCTATTCATGAGAGAGACGATGTGGTATTTTGGCCAATGAGGCAAATTCTAGAGTCAGACGGGGTAGGTTCAAATCCATGGTGCATGAGTTTATATCCCAGCTCTCAGCTTCCTAGTTCAATAACCTCGAGCAAGTCATTAAACTTTGCTGCACCTCAGTATCCTCATTATGAAATGATGATATGAATAGTGCTTATCTCAACATGACTATGTGAAGACTACATGTTAGCTATGCAAAACACTTGGAGCAATACGTGCCAAGTGTCAGTTATTATCGCGTATGTGTACGTGTGCAGGTGTCCGTGGATTAATATATCATGTCTATTACAGAACATATGAACTTATGCAATTATTTTCAGAGCACCATACAATAATAGATATAAAGAGGTTCTGATATTTCCACACCCAGTGAATTATTTTTTTGCATGCCTTGAGTGCTATGTATTACTCTTCAAAGATTTTAGCTCTTAGGAGCACGCTGAGGGTTGATGAGGGATTGGCATTTTTCATGGCCCGGAAGCTGCCTACTGAAAGCTCCTGTGGAGGTGGACTGGGGTCTGTGATTTGGGCCAACAGTTGCATCTGGTGGGCCAGTTTCACATTAAGTTTTGTGTTCACACTCTCATCTGCCACCCTCAAGGTTCTGTTTAAATATTACATCCTGGCTTTTACCTCCACTCCATGGAATTAAGTAAAAGTTCTGTGTTCAAAATTGCACCAAAGAATTAAAAAAAAAAAGAATTGAAAAGGTAGAAGAGGAGGTTCTTATTAGATAGAAGCAGAGGTTACTATTCAAATGTTTATCCATTCAATCGATAGACACTTATTGAGCACTTAGTGTGCCAAACCTGATGGAGGTTGAGCATTAGACTGGAAACAAAGCATTCAAAAATAGCTATCTTTTCAAAACTTGCAGTATGGTGGCCAGAAGAGCACTTCAGGAAAGGAGAGCTACAAGGTTAGAGGCTATTAGACAAGAACATGCTCAGTGTGTTGGGGGTAAGACCAAGAAACCAAAGTGGCTGGAGCAATGTGAGCTTAAGTAATAAGGACTGAGGGCCAGAGAAGTAAAGGCTGGGGTGTGGAGGAGGAGGGTCACAGATTGTACAGGGCCAGGAGGTCTCTATAAGAAATCTAGCTTTTTATTGCAAGGGACTTAGGAAATCATTGAAGTATTTTTAACAGACAAATGATATCATCTGAAAGCACTTTAACTGGATCATTTGGGCTGCTGGGTTCCAAATAAACTGGGGCAAGGGTGATGTGCAAGAGCAAGAGCAAAAGCATGAAGCCCAGCCAGGATTCACCTATAAAATACTAAAGTAAAATAGTACAAATGAGAAAAGTGATGTTGGCCTGTGCTGTATGGATGGTAGTGGTCAAATTTTGTTTGTATTTTGGAGGTAACGCATTGAGGTTTTGCTAACTCATGTGGCCCTTGAGAAAGGGGAACATCAAGGATGACACTAAGACTTTTGACCTGACCAACTTTTGCCCTGACTTTGGAAGAAAGTAGTAGTCTGGAGTTCAATACAGAGGACCAGATTATAACTCTCAGTTTTGGAGTTAGTAGCATATAGATGGCTTAAGCCATGGATTGAATGAGATCACCCAGAAGGGAATACGGATAGGGGAATAAATCAGATGAATTCTGGATATATTTGTAGTTAGAGTTAACAGGATTTGCTGACAATTTAAATGTAGATGTAAAAGATAAGACTCAAGGATGACTCCAAGGATTTTTGGAGAAAAAAAAATGAAGCTATTGATGGGCTGATCCTGGGGCCCTCCAATATTGAAGATAAAAAAAAAAATCAGCAAACCGAGAAGGAAGAGTTAGAAAGGAAGGAATCACACCAGAGAAGTGTGATATCTTAGAAGCCAAGTGAAGACAGTGTATCAAGGAGCAATCAATGGTCCTTGAAACCTGTGTCAAATGCTACTGGATTAATATGAAAACTGAGAAATTACAATGGGACTTCACATGACCGAGGTCATGGTCAATCATACTTAAAGTAGTATCAATGGAGAGAGATGGGAACAAAAGAATGGTTGCTAAGAGAGTGCATCTTAAAAGTTCTTATTACAAGAAAAAAGGTTTTGTAGCTTTTGTAACAGATGGTAAGTAGACTTATTGTGGTGATCATTTTGCAGTGGATTCAAATACCAAATCATTATGTGTATACCTGACAGTGATATAATGTGACATGTCAATTATACCTCAATAAAAAAAATAGGTAATGATAGGAATTGCTGTGAGAACAGAGGAAGAAAAATTATATCGAGACATTATAAGATTATAACAACTCTAAGGAGTTTTGCTATAAAGGAGAGCAATGAGACGATGGTTACAGAGAGAGGTGTGATCAGTTTTGTTAGTTTGTAGGTTGGATAAATAGTAGCGTGTGTTTATGCTAATATGAATTAGTTAACAGAGAGACAAACTTTATAGACACATAAGAAAGCAGGAGGTTGCTGAAGAAATGTCCACGGGCAGGCTTTAGAGAATGGGTTCTAGTCTGCAAGAGAAGCGCTGGCCTTTGCTAGAAACAGGGACATATCAATAGGAACAGAAGAGAAGGTAAAATATTTGGGGGGAAGGGACAGGCAGGTGGGTAGACGTCCTGAGAGCCTACAGAATTTCTTTTCTCATTAATTCTCTTCTCTTAAAAAAATAAAATAAAATAAAATATATAAAATAATAATAATAATAATTCTCTTCTCTCAATGGATCAGGAAACCAGGTCATCAGCCAAGAATACATTTGGAGAAAAGATCTAAAATAATCAAGGCAAGTGTGAGTGGATCAGGGAAATAGCGGAGGGCTGCCGGAAAGCATAGCAATCCACGTAAGGTCAATTTTCATGAGCTAAAAATGATATAAGACATCATGGCTCATGGCTTTGTTTTTTCCTTTAGTCACATTCAGTGGCCCAGGACAGGTCAGTTTAGACAGACCGTGGTTTAACCAGGACCATGGTTTAGGTAGAAAACAAGAAAAAGATTGAAGGTATATGCAGGGGAATGGTGATGATGACTCACCACGTAATTTAATCTAGTTAGGTAGGGAAATGCAGACAGAGTGGGGAGGTAAAGGTCAGTGACAGGTAACAGAATTAAGGGGCTGTGGGTGCAATGCGTCGGAAGGATTTTTTTTGGAATTTTGTGACATGAGAAAGTGAGCCGGAATATGAGAGGCCGCACCCAAAAAAGTAAGTTTGAAATTGGGATCACTGGGGGCTCTCCGTTATTGTTAAAGATGTGCTAGATCAGGTGAACCAGGTTGGGGAGGGGGTGGCTCTAGACTGGAGGACAAAACCCCTGGAGAAGATCCATCCTCACCACAAGGAAGGTAAAGCTGTTCTCAAGAGTTCAGGTCATTAGGTCTATCCTTGAAGGAGAAGGGGTTATTTCTAAGAAAGCCAGTAGGTTTCTACCAAAAGGTTCTTGATGTACTAGTCAGATTGGTAGTGTAGCCGTCAATCAAAGACCTCAGTGAGAAGCTGGGCCTGGACGCCCCCAGTACTGACTTCCTAGGGGTGCTGTGCACCAGGCCCTGCGTGTTGCCAGGAACTGGGGTGGTTGTGTTGCCCCAGGCAAGTGGCTCAACCTGTCTCTGGTCTTTGCCCACTTCCTGTCCCTGGCCCACTTCCAGGCCCTCTCTCTGGCTAGCTGGGACTCCGGGAGTGGGGTGAAGACCTGACTGGATGTGTCCTCAGTGGGGTGGGGGGCAGGAGGGGAGAGTAAGGGGAAGGGGAGATGGGGAGGTGGGGAGTGGCCAGACCAAAGGGGCAGGTGGGGCTGTTAGGAGCACAGGGAGGCGCCCTGATGCAACTGAAGGGCTTGTCTCCTGTGCCACCATGAAGTTCTTCGCCTCCTGGAGAAGGAAGGTTGAGCCCCACAGCCCACCTGCAGGCCGGGCCAGTACCCATCACCCCACCCAGCCAGGCTTCAACCTCTAAGATAAGGATTTAAAGAAACTTCACAAAGCTGCCTCAGTGGGGCATTTGGAGAAGGTGAAGGAGCACCTTCAGCTCAAGAAACATGATGTGAATGTACGGGACAGAGAATACAGGTGACCAGATGGATGAAGGCCACCGTGGAGTGGAGGCTGGCTCAGCAGGAGCGGGATTTGTCTGGGCCGCTTCATCAGCTGTCCCTCCAGGTTTCCCATAGTGGGGACAGAGGTCTGGTAACCACTGGCAGAGGGTCACACTCCCAACTTCCAGCTTGTTCTTTTAAAAAATGTTTAAAAATGATATTTGAAAAAAAAATGACATTTGAGGTCATTGATGTCCTCCCTGATTGCCTCCTCTCCTCCCACCACATTAATCTCCACCTGGCACTTCACTCTTTACCCAAACTGCCGTTGCTGTTTTTGTTTTTAATTTGCTATATATATATTGTCCCTATCCACCCAAGATGTACCATACTACTGATGTGCTAATAAGAAAAAAGTAGAGGAGACTTCCCAGGGTAGTGGTTATTAAGATGTTAAGACATTGAGACAGCAAAACAATTGACTTTTTAATGTGGATCTCCTATGATTTTTTTTTTTGCCAATTGCTGAGTATCTTCAAAAAAGCCCAATAGCAATCACTTACTGCAAAAACAAAATTAACTTTATACATTAAGAAATGAAGACGTTACGTGTTTGGCGTTAATAACAGAAAATATGTACTGTCTATGCCTACCTTAAAATCCTTTGGGGAGTTTGCAAGTCATAGGGTATGAAAAACATCATTTTTCATCATAATTGGGTAACTGGAAGCTATGGTTATAAAGAAGGTTCATGCCAGTTTGCTAATAGTTCTATGTCCTTCCCTTTGACAAAAACACAGTTATCTAAATGTATCTGACTTTTATCCTACACCGCCCCATTGACTTACTCTCCAAGGTCATGCGTAACCTCAACACCACTTCATTCAGTGGTCAATCCTCAGTCTTACCCAGTGGGCATCCCGGCCCAATATCTTACTCGCCCTGTCAGTAGTATTTGAAATACTGTCTTGTCTTTCAGGACACTTGGCGTCTTCACCTGGCATCTCCTCTGCTTCCGTGGGTACTTCTTTCCAGACTTCTTGGCTGATTTCTTTTCCTGTCTGGTAAATATTTGAGGGCTCAGAACTTGAAATGATTCTCTGTGTCTTACTCTTCACTTGCCCTGTGAAGAGAGATTATCTTTAAATGTCTATATTCCAGTGCCTTCCAACAGCTTATCTCCAGCAAGCTCTCTCCCCTGAACTCCAGACCCCTATATGTAAATACCTACACTTGAACGTGTATATCGGATAGACTACGTGCCCTGGCAGGTGTTTAATAGCAGGCTCTTAGTTGACGGTGGGGGTAAAGCGAAGGGAGGAGAAGCCCTGATTTCAAGCTACCAGTGTGATGTCATTTGGGTTGAACCGTTCCTGCAAATTTAACACTTGGCTTGTGAGAGCCACTAGCGCCATCACATCACTCTTTAGACATCTCAAACATCCCCAAACTGTGCTCCCGTTTTTCCTCCTCAGACCTACATCTCTCTCTCTCTAGAAATACCAAATTATGTCTTTCAGTTGTTAGGTCAGAAACCCTAGAGTCATTCTTGACTCCACTCTTTCTTTCATATCACCCATCTTGGGAATATTTTGGTTCCACCTCCAAAGTATCTCTAAAATCCAACTATTTCTTTTTTTTTTAAGATTTTAAAAATTTATTTCTTTGAGAGAATAAATAGAGCAGAGCACAAGCAGAGGGAGAGGCAGAGGAAGAGGGAGAAGTAGATGCCCCTCTGAGCGGGGAACTCAACAAGGGGCTCCATCCCAGGACCCCAGGATCCTGACCTAAGCCACCTGGGTGCCCCTAAAATCCAACTATTTCTTGCCAAGCTCACAAGTTACCATTCTAGTCGAAACTTCTATCATATCTTAATCAAAATTCCTGCAGTGGCCTCCTAACTAGTTTTCTGTCTTTTAACCTTTTCTGTTTATTCTAAATGCAGTAGCCAGAATGACCCTATAAAGTGTATGTGAAATGCGTCGTCGTTCCTTGCCTTAGCAACTTCCACTGGCTTTTCATTTCATTAGGGTGAAGGCCAAAGCCCTTCCAATGGCTCGTTCAGCCTTACATGACATTTATCCCCCACCCTGCTATCTCTAGGATCTTGAGACCCACTCCTTTCCCTTTCACTCATCTCTAGCTTCCCTGGCCTCCTCAGTGTTCCACAGAAATCCAGAAATGTATGAGGGCACTTGGCCCTGCTACTCCCTTTACCTGAAGTGCTTTCCCCCCAGATATCTACATGGCCCCCGCCCTCCCTTCCTTCCTGCGTGTATTTAATTATATCCCCTTATCAGCAAGGGCTTCCTTGGCTTCCCTATGTACAGTTGCGTGTTCTCTCCTTGCTGACATTTCCTACTTGGCACACTGTCTGGCATGCTTTCTGTTTTAAGCTTTTTGTTTACTTCTTCTTACTCCATAAAAGCAGATGTTTTTGTCTATTTTGTTGCTGCTGTCTCCTCATCACCTAGAATCCTGCCTAGCCATCATAAATGCTCACTAGACACTTTTTTATGAATGCGTACACAGGTATTTTTTGACTCATTATAAACTTACTTTGAAGTGAAACCAGTTCAGCATTTGATCTTAAGGGCATTTGCATGACCCTTTTAATATAGTAAAAAACAATTGTAATTAATATAACTTGTATGTGAATATCAGTAAGCACACGAAGCAAATATCTTAACAATATGATCTGGCATGTTCTTGGGTATTGCAACTTCTCAAACTAAGACTTCTCACTTTGTGTTTTGTTATATTGATGTAGAACACCTTTGCACCTGGCCTGTGCTAATGGATATTCAAATATTGTCTCTCTCGTAACTGAGCAACAGCCCAAAATAAATGTCTGCGATAGTGAAAACCGATCTCCATTGACTAAGGTGTGTTAATTTTTCCTTTTGGATTTCATAGTTTAAAACATAGTATTAAACAGTTTTAATACATCATATCCTGAGTAATGGGTTGGTTGCTCATCTGTTCTTGTTGTCTTGACAGGCAGTACAGTGTGCTAAGGAGGACTGTGCTACCATTCTTCTAGGACATGGTGCAGACCCGAATCTGGCAGATTTAGACGGCAATATTGAGCTCCATTATGCCGTCTGTGGCCAAAGTGTCTCCTTAGTTGAAAAATTGCTTGAACACAAAGCTAATCTTGAAGATCAAAATAAGGTAGTCTATTGAAAATAACATATTTTAGAGAAAGCAATGGAAGAAGGCATTTATTACAGATAATTCATATCTGATGAAACACGTGTTGTATGAAGCATGAATTTTCCAAAATGAAATTGGGGAAAAGGAGAAGAAGGATGAGATTATCAAATACTGGTAAGGTTTTCCTTTTTTAAAAGTCTTGGTCCAGGGACTCCTGGGTGGCTCAGTGGTTGAGCGTCTGCCTTCTGCTCAGGGCGTGATCCCACGTCCTGGGATCGAGTTCCCCATAGGGGTCCCCACAGGGAGCCTGCTTCTCCCTCTGCCTGTGTCCCTGCCTCTCTCTCTCTGTGTCTCTCATGAATAAATAAATAACGTCTTAAAAAAAAAAGTCTTGGTCCATTTCATTTCAGACTGTAACACTGAACCCCAAAACAATGCTATACTTAACAATGATAAGTGTTCAAAGGCCCATATCAAATGGGAAATATCGGATTTCCCTTTAAGTTGATATCAGTTAAAAACCATAAGTCTGCATTTTTTCCTGTCTTAACTTATATACTCACAGATAATGATAATAGGGTTAAATTGGAAAATCACTGTCCTAAAAGGAATCCAACTCTCCTACTGAGATGAGTTGTTGTTATTTTCTTGTTTAAGCGTCCTAACACTTAAGGTCACTGAAATTTTCTCTCTATGACAGCCCAAAATAAATGCCAACCTTGGAGGTCTAAATGCAATTGATGGTTTGTAATACTTGCATGAAGCGTGTGATGTGTGTTGCTTAAATACTCCAGGCTGCTCTTGTCTACAATTCGAGTTAGGCCTAAAGTAAAAACGTTAATTTTATTTTTGAATGACCCAACTCTAGTTTATTTTCTTAGTCTCTGAAATCATATTTTGTTATATATCAAAACTTTTTAAAAATTAGAGTGTCTTTTAGATTGAACTTAAATCTAAAAGGCATATAATATACGTACAGTATTTTAAGTAATCATTTTGAATTCTTTTTTTTCAGGATGGGTATACTCCACTGTTACTTGCCATTACTGAAAATAATGCAAAAATGGTAGAGTATCTTCTGAAAAGAGGAGCAGATGTGAATGCTTCAGATAACAATCAAAGGTATAATACACACCAAATAAGAGCATTTAACAATAGCAAGTTAAATTAAGCTATAACTATAGCTTCCTAACAAGACAATGTGTGTGTGTGTGTGTGTGTGTGTGTGTGTATTTGTAAATATATTTTGTGATATTGATAAAAGATCTGGCCATATATTTCGGCCAAACTACCTAGATTCCCAGGATGTGTTTTTCTGTAAAATCAAACAGTTGGACCAAATTGGTAGGTCATTAATAGTAATCGTATTTATAACCTTAGAATTTGAATCTTACACAGAAAATCTCTAAATCCTACTTGCTATAGTTAAATAGGGGTAGGGGACCCAGAGCCCCAGGTATGCCCCTCCCTGGTATTTTGAGACATCTTGAAAACACCAGGGTTCCAGGGAACAAGGATTGAAAACCATTGAGCGAGCAGCTTCCTAGAGACTCTTTTATTTTTAAACTCCATGATAACCTGTGATTGGTGCACCTTTTTTAGCAAATCTGCCCCACCTTTTAATCCTTGCCCTAACTCTTTCCCTGTTAGAGATTCCACATTTGAATAGTAAATTTAGAAGACTTTTTTTTAAAAAGTATAATATATGTCTAAGATCCATAAATACACATTCATGTGTCTCTCTTGCTCCAGAACAGCCCTTATGATTGCTCTAAGTGATGAACCAACAAATTTAGTCGGTCTTCTTCCTCAGCAAGAGGTGGATCTATCTTGCCAAGATATTTATGGATTCACAGCTGAGGAATATGCCTCTTTTCATGGTCTTACTGTGTAAGTGATACTGCATATCTTTTAACAATTGCATGGGATTTGATCATAAGGAAAGAACCATGAGCCTCAAAGTGCAACCACAGCTGAAATAGACACCACAGTAGGGCGAGCCGTATTATGGATTCTGATCCCATGGGTCCAGGGATCCTTGATTTCACTTGTTCATAGGGTCCAATCGATATAAGAACTGCAGGTAGGCTGAGTGTACAGATGAACTCCCGGTGGCACTGGAATTTGAAGTATTTCAGGACAGTGATTTCAGCAAATAGTGACATAGCCAATAACAAAACATCTGGGTAATAGCATTGGGCTAAAGATGATTCATCTATACAGGACTCTTTTTTTTTTAACGTATTAGTAATGTAAAAATTTTATTCAAATTTTGAATATTGTTATTGTTTTGTTAGCTGTTTTAGTCTGATAAGTTTTCAGAATTCTCAAGTATATTCTTATTAAACTAAATGGCAAAACTTTTCATGTATGAACATGCATTTCTAATTTTAATAGTCAATGAGGAAGTAAGATGCAATGAACAGAAATTTACATTACAGCTAATGAAGTCAAAACAACATAAAGGTATTTTCCTTATAATTTCATTTTAAAGTAAAAATTTAATTATACATAGGTACTTTTCTAGTTTTTTGTTTTCCTCTTCTTCCACCTACTTTATTCACATTTTAGTAATACCTTTTAATCATTAATTCCACATGAATACTATGGGGTGAGGGAGAGAAAAGAGAAAGAAGAGAGAGAAATAATTTTTATACATACATTCAGATGTTTGTTTTTAAAGTCTAAATTGAACTTTATAAACTAAAGGATTCATAATCCATTAAATATATGAACCATAGTTGAATACAATATTTTCTTTGCAATACTGGACATACGTACCTTGCTTAACCTTGGTTTAAGCAAACCATGTGTATAAAAATTTAAAGACATAAACTATTGATGAATATCTATGCTCTGAAAGGATCCTCCATTTTATAAAAAGAGTTCCTGTTCCTTTAAATTTTCTTCATCATTTAAAAAGTTTGGATACAGGGGCTCAGTTGGTTAAGCGGCCAATTCTTGATTTTAGCTCAGATCATGATCTCAGGGTCCTGAGATGGAGCCCCATGCCAGGCTCTGTGCTCAGAGGGAGTCTACTTGAAGATTCTCTCTTTCTCCCTCTCCCTCTGCCCCTCCCTCGACTCTCTCTTTCTCAAATAAATAAATTAATTTTAAAAAAAAGTTTGGGTATATGCAACTAGGAGGTACATATATATATGCTTAAAATATCCATTGGTCTAAAACAACACTGTGTATCTAAAATAACTTGTTTACATTTATAAATCTTGTGAAGCTACTTTTGGCTAGTTCGATGGGACGGAAATCTCACCATCTTCTTTCATCTCCCCCAAATGACTTTTTAGAACATTCTTTTTTGTAGTTTGCTCGATCATTAATTTGAGAAGAAATAGAATCGTGTTGACCACGGACTGTTTATCCTCTCAGTATTATTTTAATGTTTTCAATATTGAAAATTCTAAGAGCATTACATTTCTTTTTTTCAAAGAGGTAAAAGCAAAGAGAGGTAAGTAACTTCCTCACGACCAAGCAATAATACCTTTAGGATGTGGGAACTATGAACATTTAATAAAAATTGCAAATAACTCTAAGGTCAATCTAATTCTTCCTGTTCGCTTTTCTGTTTTTGTCTCTCTTTTGTGATGGGAATGAAGCTTTCTGTAATTGTGAATCTCGTGGCTTGAGTAGCTGTTGCCTGTCTACCACATCGAGCACATAGCCTCTGCTTATCAGCACCACTTGTTAGCTCTCTTCTTTGGTGAATGGGTTCTATAGCTTAGTAAAAGTGGGTTTAGTAAATAAAAATATTTATTTACCATATTTTAGTAAATAAAAATGTTTATTTCCACTTATTTAAAAAAAATAAGTGGAACTGTGTTAAATGAGAGAACTATATTTAGATATTTATTTTACATTTAGCTTTAACTTGCACATTGCCTCATTCCTCTCACTGAAATTTTGAAACCATTTGTCTATTAATAAGTGATGGGCTCTTTCAGGCATGGGGAAAAGATGTATTATTCTTTACTGGATATGTTTCAGCCCCTGAGTTAATTGTCTTCACTTTGCCAATTTGCTGTTAAACCCAACTGTTATGAGCCAAATTGTCTCCTATTCCCCCCTCCTCAAAACTATATGTTAACACTCTAACCCCCAGTACCTCAGAATTGGGATGATTGTATTTGGAGAGAGGGCTTTGAAAGAGATGTTAAATTAAAATATGCAGTAGAGTAGGTCCTAATCCAGGTTGACTAAGATTAGGACATAGAGACACCAAAGGTGCTTGTTGCCAGAGGGGCAACTTTTAGGTGAAGAGTCAGCAAAGCACTGTCATCTCCTAGCCAGGGAGAGAGCCCTGGAACAGATCCAACCCTTACGGGCCTCAGAGGAAACCAACCCTCTTGGCACCTTGATCTTGGACTTCCAGGTTCCATACCTGTGAGAAAAATAAATGTCTGTTGCTTAAGCCGTGCAGTCTGTGGTATTTTGTTACAGCAACCCTACCAAACTAATACACCAACAATAACCTAAAGCAACTTTTTCTCCCTCGCTAGCTGTTTATTTGTGATAGCAGGAAGAAAAGCACTGAGAATGGGAGTATGTGAAATGAAAATGGGGTCTGTTAGTGGAATTGGCTTGAAAGGAGGCTTGAGGTCAGCAGCCAGTGTGTGGCAAACTTAGGAAGGTATTAGCTAATGTCTAAGGTTTTGACTTGATGATTATGTGTTATGAATGTAACTATTTATAATGCTGGAACTCATATACATTTTCTCTTTTTCTCTTTATGGACAGATATCCATTAATTGCCACTTATGGAAGAGGGAAGAACGTTGAGCAGATATCTAACTCTGAAGATACAACCTCCAGCTCTACATTTGATACAGAAGAACTGCAGGGATGGTAAGAAGATACAAAACTGAACAAGTAGTTTTAATGTTTTTTATTTGTTTGCTTTTTAGGAAGGGACACAGTTTTCTCAAATAATATTTAAATTTGAAATAGAAATTTTTCTCCTATTTGAAATGCTAACTAGTCTTAAGGACTGTTCTTAAGAAAATTTGTATTTAAAATATTCTGACACTGTGTTGACTGAAAATGTAAAGAGATACTGAATGGTTAAGATAATTTTTTTAATATTTATTTTTTTATTTTTATTTTTTTATTTATTTATGATAGTCACAGAGAGAGAGAGAGAGAGAGGCAGAGACATAGGCAGAGGGAGAAGCAGGCTCCATGCACCGGGAGCCTGACGTGGGATTCGATCCCGGGTCTCCAGGATCGTGCCCTGGGCCAAAGGCAGGCGCTAAACCGCTGCGCCACCCAGGGATCCCAAGATAATTTTTATCTATAGTCTAGTTATAAAAAAATAAAATATGACTATAATAATAATGACTCATTATAAAAACAAATTTTAAAAATAAATATAAAGCTATTAGTAAATTTTTAATTTTATTCTAAAAACATTTCAGATAAGTATATTTGATGATTATTAATATAATATATACTTAATCATTATATAAAACTTAGATGCAATTTGTGAATTAAAAATACCATGCATCTATTAAAATAATTTTTGGTATTTATTTTTTTAAAAATACCATATAGTTATTTAGGTCTGTAAAACATAGCTTTTTCTTTGGGAGGGGGGATATATCTTACATTAACCTTTTTTGTTGGATGACATAAACATTTTTACAGTTATTCTCTGTGAATATACCAGCAACCACACTCCCCCCACACCCTTCAATTATAGTGTAAAAAAGAAGAGAAAGAAAACTTAAGGAAGAGAGGGAACCTGATGGCAATAGATCATATGACTGTCACAACTATTCAAACACTCTTCATCCCCTCAAATCTATCGTTATGATCCTTAGAACAGTGCTTGGTTCTATGGCCTTTAGGTAAATGAATTTAAGAGAGAATCTGCCTGAGTTTTCCTTTTTAACTTAAGCTTACACACTCAAGAAATTTTGTTTTTTGCACTCTTGTTACTCATCTTTATATGCTCCTCTCTCTATATGCTCTCATCTCTATAATGTTCATGTCCTATAAGCATAAAGAATTTCTGGGATTTATACTTCACTTCTTCAGGGAAAAAAAGCAGTAGAAACTTAAAACTACCTCTTTCATATTTTGAGTATCTCCTGAGGCTAAACAAATCAAAAATACCCCCAATCCTTTCACCCATGGCCATAAATGTTGCAGCTTCTAGAGAAATGTTTATTTTTGAATATTTTGAAGCATAATAGAAATATTAGGTCAAGAAAATTGTCAAAACACATTGCAAAAGATGGTCAATGTTAAAGGCTGTGTTTTTGTCAGATTCCAAGGGGATAATTTAATTAAACATTTTTTTAAATGACCATAAAATGTAGAAATATCAATGCTAAATTATAATTGTTTTGTAGCTGAGGCATAGAATTTAAGAAATATACTTAGACATAAAAATATTTGAACATAAATGAAGACATTACAAATATTACTTGTTTTCTAGTCCTGTAATCTCATTTCTACAAGTACTTTGCTGCTGCCTACATAGTAAGAAAAAATGAGTATTACAGAAAAGTAAAAAGGAAATAAGAAAATGTATCACTCAGAGTCTCATATCAGCCAAGCAAAACATACATTAAATTCCTGGCATGTTTTTGTAATCTTTTAAAATCTGCTTAACTTTTTTCTTTTCCTCAAAGGGAATTTACAATTTTGCATTTTTCTTTTTAAAAACATTATACAGATAGTTTTCACTGTGCTCCTTGCCATACCTTGACCACGTCTAGCATGGTCTAGCTTCAGGACTCTTCCCTGGAAGACTCTTCCTTTGGTTGTCTCCTGTCTCCCCTCATATGACACACCAGTGATGCCTTCTCTGGCTGCCCTGCCATCCTGTCCCTTATGATGCTTTATTGTCTATTCCTCCCTTCCTTGCCTTTTGAATAAGAAGATCCATGAGATTGAACTTTTTGTTCATAGTTAAATCCTCATCACTTGTAAAATGTCTGATGATACTAAATACTCAATTGCCAAATACGGACATAACTGATTTTACTGCACTTTGCTTCATTGTACTTTGAAAATATTGCTTTTTTTTTTTTTCACAAGTTGAAGGTTTGTGATAACTCTACGTCAAGCAAGCCTATTGGCACCATTTTCCCCACAGCATTTGCTCACTCCATGTCACATTTTGGCAATTCTCTGAATATTTACAATTTTTTTCATTATTATATCTGTTATGGTGATGTGATCAATGATCTTCAATGTTGTATTATAATTATCTTGTGGGGCCAAGAACCATACCCATGTAGACAACAAGCTTAATCGATATAGGTGTATGTTCTGACTACTGACAACCTGCTGTTCCCCTTTTCTCTCCCTCTCCTCAGGCCTCTTTATTCCCTAAGACACAACAGTTGTGACATTAAGATGATTAATAACTGTACAATGGACTCTAAATATTCAAGTAAAAGGAAGAGTCTTATGTCTTTCACTTTAAGTCAAACACTAGAAATGATTATGCTTATGAGGAAGGCATGTTATCACTGAGGTAGGCCAAAAATTAGGTCTCTCATGCTAAAAAGTTAATCAAGTTGTGAAGGCAAAGGAAAAGTTCTGGAAGAAAAATTAAATGTGCTACTCCAGTGAACATATGGATGATAAGGAGCAAAACAGTCTTATTGCTGATGTGGAGACAGTTTTGGTAGTCTGAATAGAAGATCACGCACACAACATCCCTTTAAATCAAAGCCTAATCCAGAGCAAGTCTCTAACTCTCTTCAATTCTATAAAGGCTGAGAGAAGGGAGGAAGCCTCAGAAGGTAAGTTTGAAGCTAGCAGAGATTGGCATAAGGCTTAAAGAAAAGAACACCATCTTTATAACATAAAAGTGCAAAATGGAGCAGTGGGTGCTGATATAGGAGCTCCAGCAAGTTATCCAGAAGATCTAGCTAATGATAATAATAATTAAGATAATTAGAGGATCCCTGGGTGGCTCAGCTGTTCAGCACCTGCCTTTAGCCCAGGGCGCGATGCTGGAGATCTGGGATCGAGTCCCATGTTGGGCTCCCTGCATGGAGCCTGCTTCTCCCTCTGCCTGTGTCTCTGCTTCTCTCTCTCTCTCTCTCTTTCTCTCTCTGTGTCTCTCATGAATAAATAAATAAAATCTTAAAAAAAAGATAATTAATGAGGGTGGCTACAGTAAACAATAGCTTCTCAATGTCGACAAAACAATCTAATCCTGGAAGGAGATGGCCATCTGGGATTTCCATAGCTAGAGAGGAAAAGTCAATGCCTTAGCTTCAAAGCTTCAAAAGATAGGCTGACTCTCTTGTTAGGGCTAACGCTGGTAACTTTAGGAGGAAGCCATTGCTCATTTACCATTCCAAAAATTGTAGGGCCCCTAAGAATAATGCTATATCTACTCAGCCCATCCTCGGTACGTGGAACAACAAAACCTAAATGACAGAACATCTCTTTGCAACGTGGTTTACAAGAAAATTTTAAGACCACTGTTGACACTGACTACTGAGGCAGAAAGATTCCTTTTAAGATAGATTGACTGCTCATTGACAATGCACCTGGTCACCCAAGAGCTCTGGTGGAAATGTGTAAGGAGATTAAGGCCTACTTTCTTTTTTTTTTTTAATTTTAGTTATTTATTCATGAGAGACACACAGAGAGAGGCAGAGACAGAGTCAGAGGGAGAAGCAGGCTCCATGCAGGGAGCCCGTTATGAGACTCGATCCCGGGTCTCCAGGATCACGCCCTGGGCCAAAGGCAGACACTCAACCTCTGAGCCACCCAGACTTCCCTAATGCCTACTTTCATGCTAACAACATCCACTCTGCAGCCCACAGATCAAGGAGTAATCTTGACTTTCAAGTTTTATTATTTAAGAAATACAATTGTTTTTGTACCATTTTGTAAGGCCCAGGCTGCCATTGATAGTGATTCATCTGAGCAAAGTAAATCGAAAACCTTCCCGAAAAGATTCACCATTTTAGATGCCATTAAAAACATTCACAATTCATGGGAAGAGGTCAAAATATCAACATTAACAGAAGTTTGGAAGTAGTTGATTCTAACCCTCGTGGATGACTTGGGGGAGAAGGAAGAAAGGAAGTAACTGCAGATATGGTGGAAATAGAACTAGAATGAGAAGTGGGGCCTGAAGATATGACTGATTTATGACAATCTCATGATAATACGTTAATAGATGAGTCGTTGCTTCATATGGTTGAACCCCTCTATGTGGCAAATTTCATCGCTGTTGTCCTATTTTAAGAAATTGCCATGGTCACCCTATCCTTCAACAACTACTACCCTAGTCAGTCAGGAGCCTTCAACATTGAGGCAAGACCCTCCACCAGCCAAAAGAATGTACTTGCTGAAATCCCAGATGATGGTTTTCATTTTTTAGCAAGAATGTATTTTTATTTATGTACATTATGATTTTAGATGCAATGCTATTGCACACTTAGTAGACTACAGTACTGTGTAAACCAAACTTTTATACTGAGAAACTAAAAAAATTCATTGAGTTTATTACCAAGTAGAGAATAAATTGCCCAGAAACTCAACATGAAGAGAGCAGAGTTCAGCTCGCTTCTTGCGTGGACATTATTATTGACCATATGCCCAATCAATGAAGTGAAGAAAGCTCGAGATGCATTTCCATAAACTTCCAAGCCTCCTCTCTTCTGATGATGTCAACATGAGAATAGCTGCTGGTGAATCTTTGGCACTTATGTTTGAATTGGCCAGAGGGATGGAGAGTGACTTTTTTTTATGAAGACATGGAATCTTTGACTCAGATGCTTAGGGCTTTGGCTACAGATGGAAATAAGCACCGTGCCAAAGTGGACAAGAGAAAGCAGTGGTCAGTGTTCAGAGACATCCTGAGGGCAGTGGAGGAACGGGATTTTCCAACAGAAACTGTTAAATTTGGTCCTGAACGAATGTATATTGATTGCTGGGTCAAAAAACACACCTATGACACCTTTAAGGAAGCTCTTGGATCAGGGATGCAGTATCATTTGCAGTCCAATGAATTCCTTCGTAATGTATTTGAGCTTGGACCCCCCATGATGCTTGATGCTGCAACACTTAAAACAATGAAGATCTCTCGTTTTGAAAGGCACCTGTATAACTCTGCAGCCTTCAAAGCTCGAACAAAAGCTCGAAGCAAATGTCGAGATAAGAGAGCAGATGTTGGAGAATTCTTCTAGATTTTCAGCACCTAAAGACCACTTTCTAATATATTTTTTTTTAATTTCTAATGTATTTAAACTAGAGACAGTTTTTATCTTGGGTCAACATAGATAGCTTTTGTAGCAGGGGTTATATTATAATTTAATGTACAATATTGCAAATGGTGAGTTCTGATTATTAAATATTCTCTGTAAATCATTAAACATAAATAAAGTGTTAAAAAAAACTTTTTTTATACTGAGAAACTAAAAATTTTTTTATACTGAGAAACTAAAAAAATTCATTGAGTTTATTACCAAGTAGAGAATAAATTGCCCAGAAACTCAACATGAAGAGAGCAGAGTTCAGACCATCATAACTTTCTCTGCTAGCAAGGACTCAATAAGCCCCTGAAAGCAAAGGGGATTGTCTCCGTGGGATTTGCACCCAGTTGAAATTGGGATCTGTAGTGGTAGGTGATATAAATAAATCTTGTTGAGTGATCTAAGAAACCTGTGGAAATAAAGATAATCCAAATGGGGATAAATAGAAGCAGTTCAGAGATTGTTGAAGGGAGTCAGCCATTATCACTTACATTTGACAGAGACTCCCAAGGAAAGCAGGAAAGTGGAAAGTTCTAATATTCAAAAAGATGGAAGACTTCATCCTTGAAGTCTACGGGTAGTTGGCATGGGGAAGCTAGAGATTGGTTAATTAGAAGTGTTGCATCTTATGCGATTAATTTGAGGAGCATATTTGCCTTTCTCTGGCTTGTGCTGAGTTGGAAGTAGAAGAAGGGAGGAATGAAATATTGGGAAATTGGCAGTCACTGACAAGGCTTTGGTCAAAACCTTCACTCACTGAATTCTGGGCTGATTGCAGAGATTATGGGCCAGAGTTCTTTTTTCATATATGATCTGGCTACTGTCCATTTGTGTATTCACTTTTTCACAAATATTCTAGTATCAATTTCTTTATCTCCTGACTTCTAAGTCTTGACAAAATGTTAGTACTTGATCAACAAGTTATTATTAAGATTTCAAAATAATTTTTCTGCCCTGTATAATCATTATAAGAGAAAAATTTGCCAACTTCTGCACCTCTTGTATATATTTAGGATTTCCACTGATGTTTTAAGTAGCAGAGTGGAAAATACATAGCAGACTCAAATTCTTACCTAGCCACTTAGAAGCAGAAGAATGCTCAAGCTTCTTAACTATAGCCTTGGCTCCTTTAATGTAATATAAAGATGATATGCTAATCGCTTCCCAAGATTGTTCTCATGAGGCAGATCTTTTCTCCTTTATGCCACATTTATACTACTGCAGCATCCTTGGAATCATGTATCTTTGATATAAATTGTATTGATTGGCTATATGACACTCTAATTCACTCAGACATTCCCTTACTGTGAGGTCTTATATTTTTTTTTCTCATTTTCCCCCCACTATTAAAGACTGAAAAGCTTGTTTCGCTATCCATGTTTTCTTCTTTGGAATTAATGTCCTTTGGATACAGAGTTCTACAATTGAGATTATTAGTTCACAACATATGAAAGCATGTTTCATAAAATACACCGCCAGTATTTCCCCCAGCATCTTCTAGTGTTTTAAGATCCACTTGAATCAAAAGTTGACTGAAAAAAAAAAGATGATTCTATGAAAAAAATGAAAGACCAGAAACCATAAATGACCAAA
Organism: Nyctereutes procyonoides; assembly: GCF_905146905.1. Taxonomy (NCBI): domain Eukaryota; kingdom Metazoa; phylum Chordata; class Mammalia; order Carnivora; family Canidae; genus Nyctereutes; species Nyctereutes procyonoides. Next base: position 30,769,384 of record NW_026575160.1, on the reverse strand, counting down.
ACCACTTTCTTATTTGACCATCTCATTATATTTTATAAGAGGGGGAAGAGAGAAACACATTAAGTAGATTTATATGAATAAGATTTATTTTGAATAATAAAATTTAAAATGGAAGTCCTTAATGTGAAACCATTTTGCATGGTTAAGCTAGGTACAAAAGTAGCAGGTTGATGATGTTAACAATTCTTTAAGGCTGTATGAGGAGAAATTTCTTTAAATCCTGTCAGTGTCATTTATTTTTTATTTTAAATTTACTCATGAGAGACACAGAGAGAGAGGCAGAGACACAGGCAGAGGGAGAAGCAGGCTCCCTGCAGGGCCCCAATACAGGACTTGATCCCAGGACCCTGAGATCACGCCCTGAGCCAAAGGCAGGCGCTCAATCGCTGAGCCACCCAGGCGTCCCTATTCAGATGCTTTTTATCCTCAGAATTGTATGTACTATAGGTTTGGACGAATATATAAGGAAATGCATCCACCACTACAGTATCCTACAGGTGAGTTCCATTGCCATGAAAACCATCTGTGTTCTCCTATTCCTTCCACCCTCCCTCCAGTCCTTGACAACCTCTTTTTACTGTTTCCACAGTTTTGCCTTTGCCAGAATTCCATCTAGCTGGAATCATATAGTATGGAGCCTTTTCACATTGGCTTCTTTCACTTAGTAATGTGCATTTCAGTTTCTTCCAGTCTTTTCATGGTTAATAGCGCATTTCTTTTTAGCACTGAACAATATTCTGTGTGGACGTACCACAGTATCCATTTACCTACTGAAGGATATCTTGGTTGCTCCCAAGTTTTGGCAATTATGGATAAAGCTGCTATAAATGTTCATGTGCAAGATTTTTCATGGACATAAGTTTTCAACTCCTTTACATAAATACCAAGGAGTGTGATTACCGGGTTATATGGTAAGAGTATGTTTAGTTTTGTAAGAAGCTGATAAACTGTCTTCCGGAGTGGCTATGCTGCTCTGCCTTCCCACGGGCAATAAATGAGAATTTCTTTTGCTCCACATCCTCACCTGCGTTTGATCTTGTCAGTGTTCTGGGTTTGGTTCTAATAGGTGCTGATCTCTTTATTGTTTTCATCAATATACTTTAGGTAGGTAGATAGATAGGTATAAACTATATGCTTTCCTAAGGCATCTAAGAAAAACCCTTGGAGTGGAGAGGCGCTCCATGTTGTCGAACCAAGACTTATTTATCTAAAATGTGTAAACTTTTCTCTTAGTATTTTAGCAATTTCCTGTAGACCAAATCAAAGTATCAAGATTTAAAAAATTAGAAGTAACCTTGATGCTATTCTGGTAGACTTTTATGATGATATTAAGTTTTGCAAAAAGATTAAGAGATCTATACATTTCCACTAATTTTTTTTAATGACAGCACAGAGTAGATGGACAAATGAATGGAATAGAATAGGAAGCTTAGAAACACATCCAAATATATATGAGAACCAGTATTGAATCATGATGAAAATCCAAATTAGTAGGGAAAGCTCAATTGTCTGTAAGTGCTGGCCCCGATCTTTAGTAGTGAACCATGCCTGGACTCTTAGAGTATGGTTCTTTTAGTGTACAACGAAGTGTTCAGGTATTGTTTCCAAAGCATTCATTCATTTCAGTCAGAACTATGTGGAGCTCAGATCATCACCCAGACCTTCATGCTAGATTCCCTTTGGACACCTTTGTTCTTCTTGCTAAGAAATCAGGGCTGCAACTAGGATGAGGGAATTACAACACTTAGGGTGCAAATCCAAGGAGTGCTAATAGGGCCCAGCTGAAGTGATCAGATTCAGATAGTATTGCAAAAAGGCATCAGTCTCTTTCTTTCCTCCTAGATGGTCTCCCAAGACCTAAGTCCTTTGTAGCTGTCTGTGTCAGACTGAAAATTCCTGTGTCCTCTTCCTCCAGGGCAGTGGGGGACTACTACTTCCCTTAGGTCCCCACTACTAAGGTCAGCTACTCAAGTTCTGAGTTTGATAAGTATTAAAAACCCCCATGTGGCTTCTTGTATCTGTACTTGTTTCAGGAGAGGCTGTCATAATTTTCGAGGTTCAACAGGATTCTCTGAATCTAGAGGACCTAAATCTCTTAGGGAAGGTTCGTTCAAACCCACACATGTATCACAATCCAAGAATAAAAGGTGGTTTCCACCTTCCCAAACAACTGGGGGGATCGACCTGGAGATTGAGTATTATTCTCCCAAAGATCATCTGGTTTGGAATGTGAATGGACAGAGTGGGAATAGTTTTCCACATCAGTCTTGACCTCTGTTAGCTGTCTTCCATTAGCATGATGGCCACTGTTAATGGAGACCCTAAAGTTTCTTCTATGCAATCACAAATCTATTATCTAATGACTTGTAATATATGTAATTCTAGTTACAAGCAATGTAGTAGTGGAGTGCAATTTGAGAAATGACAAACCAAAGCCATAAGCCATCTAATAAGTAATATTAGGATTTAAAACCTTGTGAAAATCTCACAAAAATATTTGTATATGTTATGTCATTAAATCCCTACGACAACACTTGGGAGTTAGGAAGGTCAGGCAAAAGTCACATCTTACAAAAGCCGAAGAGAAAATACTTGACCAAGAAAAAATAGCTATGTGCCTAGACTAATCTTCAGGACTTCAGGATCTTTCCACCATATCATGTCACCCTGGTTGATTTAATGAAATGTACTGCCCTCAATTCAGGACTACTTGATGACAATTTTTCACTTAAATGCTAATATAAAGCTAGTGTAGCTCAGAAATTTGAAGTCTATAGAAATTATATGCCAATTTTATATACTTATTATTAATAGTTATGAGCTTCTGTCCTGTTATGAGAAATATGAGAGTTATGTATTATGGCTGGTACATTATATCAGGATTAAAATAGCAATGTTATTTATGACATTTTTTCCTATGTGAAAATATCCCATGTGATATCCCAGAAAAAAATAATAAAGAAGACCCAAATATTTATTTCAAACATAGCTATCAGTGAAACTTCTGATAGTGGCCTTTCTCTTGTTGGTTCTGCCAAAGATCTAGAAAGGAAGATTATAAAAGTTTTCATAATAAAAGAGCTATTTAAAAATCAATATGTAAATTTCATTTGCTTAAAATTCTACAATTTATGATTATGTAAGATGTTCATTGTGAGATTCTGAAATAACAACGTCCGAAGAGAAATTTAGTTTCAGAAGTTCATTAAATCCATATGGTGTCTTTGTATAAATTAGAAAATAATTAAGTGTTATTTGTTTCTATGTAATTACGAACAGTGGATTTGTTATAAAATGGGTTTGTTATTTTTAAAACAAATTCTTATAATAAATGATATCAACTTATTCATAATAAAAGCATCTGTCTATTTAAACTGAAACTGTAAACAAACACAAAGCAATACGAACTTCAATAAAAAAATGTCAGGATATGAGTATGTGTGTATATATATATGAAATGCTTCACTTCACGAATTTGCATGTCATCTTTGCACAGGGGCAAAGCTAATCTCTCCATATCATTCCAATTTTAGTATATGTGCTGCCAAAGCGAGCACTGTCAGGTTACATTTTTAATTTACCTTAAGTTGGAAAGGCAATTCCATATTGAGAATCACAAGTTCTTTTGTATATTGTTACATTAACAATCTATTAACCTTTGTCTTTCATAAGTTGGAGAGAATGAGTTGTTTTCATTAGGACAAAATATTTGTCTTCCATTTGTTGGCTAATTGTCTTAATCCATTTCATCTTAATCCATTCGGGTTGCTATAACAAATTACTATAGATGAGGTGGCTTAAACAATAAACATTTATCTCCCACAATTCTGAAGTCTGAAAGTCTGAAATTAGGGTGCTAGCATGGTCTGGTTCTTGAGGAGGTCCCTCTTCTTGGTTTGGTTTCTGTGTCCTCAGATGGCTGAATGAGCTACTAGCTAGATCTCTGGTCTCTTATGGGGCCACTCACTATTCCCATTCATGAGGGTTTCTGTGACTTGATTACCTCCTAAAGGCCCTACCTCCAAAGGCCATCACATTGGAATTAGGGCCTCAACCTGTCAATTTTGGGGGAGGGGCATGAACATTTAGTTCACAACATTTATTAATGTTGTTAGAAAAAGATATTTTATTACCAGTAGCTAGATTTGTATTTGTAGAATAAATATACAAAACATCCCATCTCTGGACTTAACTTGAATTTTTAACAGAAGTACGAAAATATGTCAGAGGAAAAAAATTACTGCAATGAAAATTGTACCCTTAGGTGTGGTGACTTGTTCAGTGCAGACCTAAACAACTGTATGAAGCCATCCTAGTTTAGTCTAAATTGGTAGGTGTTCTATGAATCTATGACCTATGTCAGAAGGTGAAACATGAAACAGATGTAGTTCTAATCTTCCAGGTAGTCACTATAGAGCAGAATTAATTTCTATAGTTTTTTGAGAATCTTTTCTAAGGAAAACATTGTTTTCCTTCATTCACTTACTCAACAAATAATTGTCCTAAAGGTGTGGTAGTGTGTCTCTAATATTGGGGAACGAAAAGTATTTTTCCTACCTCAATACACATTAAAAATTACTGGCTTTGTGTGTTTCCATATGCTTTTGAGAGTAATACCTAGATTGTCTTACTTTGATCTTTATATTCAATTTTCTCAGCTGCTAAGTCATGCAGCTGACCGCCTGAATGGGTAAAAAATGAAAATGCCAAGTTAATGGAAAAGGTCTTTCTTGTCCTTTGGTGTAGGGCCTGTTGTAAGAAAATGACATCGCACAACACTAACTCTTTGGACCATCCTGTTATGCAATAGTTGAGTCTCCAGCACTAAAGGACAGAATCTCAGGAGGTCATCTTAAAAAACTAGAATCACAGACTCTTCCATGACCATCTCTTTATGGGGAAAATATACATGCAGAAGGGATCTTCTTGAGGGATGATCTGAAAACAGCCTGTACCACACCATATGGCTTGCTTTCTACTAGTTTCTCTGACGTGAAAAGTACTTTGTTTTAAATGACACTGTTTTGGCTTACATGGTACGAACAAGAATCCTCCCAGTAGAGACAGGGACACCTAATGTCACCCTCTGGCAGCTTGGCTGTGTTGATGAAATTGTTATTTACATATCTGGCAGGTTCCACTCTGGAAAAGTTCCACCACCTGCTCAATGGCTGATCGATCTATCATCTATCTATCTATCTATCTATCTATCTATCTATCTATCATTTATCTATCTATCATCTATTTTTTTTTTAAAGAAGGCTCCACGTCCAGCATGGAACCCAGTGTGGGGCTCAACTCATGACTCTGAAATCAAGACCTGCCTGAGCTGAGGTGAAGAGTTGACTTAACCAACTGAGCCATCCAGGTGCCCCCAAATGGTTGATCTTAAACTTACTGAGTAGAACCTCCACGTAGTCTAGAGTAGGTAAATTCTTAGCATTGGACTTTTCCATTTATTCTTCCAAGGAATAGCCCATGTTTGCAGGACTCTCTTCACAGGGTACATAAAATGCCCAGGACTAAATGAGTTTATTGCCATCTCTCTGAGAAGAGGGAGCAAATACACTTGTCTCTTTTGTACTCATCTCCCCTGGCCACTGGAACGTTTTTGCAAGGATCATTGTCTCTTACCTGTTTTTTAATGTGGCAAATCAGTGCCTCTAGACCTTATGATGGGTTCCTCCTGCTGAACTGAACAGTCTCTACCGACGTTCCCTCCTTGAACTGAAGAATCAGCTAAGTAGGTATGCTGTCTCCTTAGTGCCCCTAATGGAAGAGGTCTAGAGAAATCGTGCTATTCAAATCTGTTATTCTCTAGCTGTAATACCAATTCTGCTCATGATGCTATTTCTGTTGATTTAATTGGGGTAGGCTAGCATTGTAATTCACTTGTATCATATTTTGATAAATCATATCCTCCCTTGCATATGATTTGTGATGGTGGGGAAGATCGTAATGCATCACTTGCCTACCACACGTATAATTAATACTTACTCTGGAATATTCTCCAGTTGTGTTCCTTAGGGATACTTTGCAGTGAAGCATAAGAGTATTGTACTCATAATATTATTGCATATTTTTTTCTATTGCTGATTCAAATTCATTTTTACTTCTTAGTTATGGATGAGAGTTCTGAAGAGGACTCATTAGCAGGTAGGATTTTTATAGATCCACTCTTAAATAGGGGAAAGAAGAGAAATGGAATAGACATTTATTCGGTGTTTTATTCTGGGCTAGATAGGACATTATGTGCTTAACACGTGTTCTCTGTGTAACATCATATTAGCTCTGCAAAGTTGGCATGCTACCATTTTATTAATTACAAAATTGATTTAGAGGGCTTGGTTAATTGACCCATGATTCCGTAGCTACTCTGTGCTGAACTATAATTCAACTCCAGTTTTGCCAGACTCCAACCCAATCTCTGCCCCCCCCCCCACCCTCACCCCCTGGTACCTTTGTACCCACAGTATCAAGAGAAGGGATGCAGTTAAGATCCTGGATCTTCAAGAAATGAGATTTAACTGTGTTTCCTTTGGTTTGATATTTTTCTTTCTTTTTCTGAGAAGCCTGATTAGGCCTAGAGTTTATTTGCTCTAATATGTTTGATAGTTAATGTAGTAACCAAGTTTGTTTTCACCCATCAAGGGTTTGAGGGCAGATCTCAGCTGTGGTCTCAAGACTACAGATTATTAGATTGCTTTCCCTTTTCTCAGATTAAAATCAGCAAGGAAAAAGATACTTCGGGTGAAATCCCAGAAAAAAAAAAAAAACAAACCCAGGTATACTCTTCCACTAGTCCTCTCCCAGTGGAGTTGCACAGAGAGCACTTAATTTTCCCAGTGATATTTGATGACACATGCTAAGTCTTGGCAACCAGAGAAGTTCACTCAAGTCTTAGTGCTCGAGGGTTTTTATCAGGGCTCTGTAAACAATGAATAGATATGTAGATGGGTATGTAGCTCCCACAGGACTAGCCTTCCTTACTGCATCTCCAACCCTCAGAAACTAAACGGAAACAGGCATGGCCCAGGCCTTCAGGCATACAAAAGTTCTCTTATCGGGAAGGGTATTGCAAAGGTTCAGAGGTTATCCCCCAGAAGATACAAGGTCAAGGCCTTTACCGTATAGATAAATCAGTCTACTACTCAAGGAATTCTTACACATCTTGCTCATTCTTGCCTTTGTTGTCTACCAGTGTGGAAAGCCTTCTCAACCATTTGGGCAAAGCCTTACTCTCCTTAAGGACCCAGCACAAATCTAGGTTTCTGTGAATCCTCTGTGCTCCCTAACATCTCTGCAGGTAGAAGCATTGGCAAACTCTGCCGTACACTGGGCACATTTATAATATCGCCTTCAAATGTCACTTTACGGGTCATGTCATCTCTCGGTGAAGGTTCTCATACAGTAAATTCTCAGAAAATGAAGTATTATTGATAAATTGCTTAGATTTATTATTCATTCTTTAATGTAGAATTTGATTTGCCCTAAACTATCCTTCCACTCTTAATACTTATTTTTAATATACAAAATAAAACATGCAAGTTCTTATTCATTCTCAGTTTCAGACTTCTAGAATATTTTCATTTCTCAGTGATCTTTTCACACTGAAGAGATCTAATCCTTTTAGGAGTTCTAATCACTGACTTTAATTGCTTTTCTCTGTACTCTACCTCTGGCACTTAAAAAAAGTGGTAATCAAAACTTCACATCACTTTCTGCACAAGGGAAAGATACTCATTTCCAATAAACTTACAGCTCTGTAGAGATTTTACTAATATCTTTCCATCAAAGGGTTTTATCAAGGAATGCTCTTAGTTACTTTTGAGGATTTTTCCTAGGTAACAACAGATAACAGTGAAGTCTTTCATTCAGTATTAGAATATATGTTAGCTATTATTAACATTGACACATTTCTCCAGTGTTCTAAGTGTTTATCTTAATCTTCCTAACAACTCACTGAGGGTTGTCTCCCGTTTTTGTTGGAGCATCACAGACATGGAAAGATTCATTTGCTAAAACTACAAGCTGAGTCTGATTCCCTTCATCGCCATGCTACACTGGCCTCGCCAGACTCTAATTTAAAAATTCCTAAAAATTATACCTTGTACTTTAGTATCTCTGGTCCTTTTCTACGTAACTACGGTAAAGCTACCCAAATCAGGTTGAAAGATCTAAACACTTTTTTTTTAAAGATTTTATTTATTTATGAAAGACACAGAGGGTGGCAGAGACACAGGCAGAGGGAGAAGTAGAATCCATGACAGGGAGCCCGGATCATGTCCTGAGCCACAGGCAGATGCTCAACCATTGAGCTACCCATTATTTGATATTTATAAAGCCAGTATACAGGGAAAACAAAAACCAGAGGTTTACAGTATAATTAAAAATCACCCTAATGAGAAGAGAGCAGCTTTAGTTGAAAGAACACTAGGGTAGAAATAATAGGGTGGGATTTGGATCCTAGTGTTAGCAATACTTGACCTGTGCCACTTTTGACAAGTAATACATCTATAAGATAAAAGGATGTTTGAAAAAAGAAACGTGTACGAAAAGGATGGAAGTAAAAGGTTATAACAAAAAAATGAATGAAGATGTTTAAAATTTTTTAATGCTATACCTAGGATCTGAACGGTGTCTCGCAGAATAGTTCTCAACTCTCTATTCACCAGATAACGCCAGTGGGCAGCGGATGGTATTCTATAACCTAATGAGAGAAAACTGCTGGTGAATTCCTCTTTTGCCTTTATCCTTAGTGTTACACAACCTACACAGACTCTGCAATCTTAAAACAGGAAAAAGGTTGGGAAAATGATTAATGCGAATTATATCCACTTAAAAAGCAGTTCTAGTCCTTTAAATGAATCCAAGCCCTAGAAGTCACATCCCTGAGTACTTAAGGAAATTGACAAGATAACTCATGAGCTTGGACAGTAAACCTTTGAGTCAAGATGATTTGGTTGAGGTGCTAAGGACAGATACATGCCTCACAAGGGCAACCTGTTAGTGTCGTTCCCTGGAATGTCCACAGTTGCAAGCGTGGTACCTAGTAGACCTTAACGGCTTTACGAACGTCTCTGACAAAATTCCAAAATATACTTTTTTCTTTTGTGGAAACAGAAAAGGAAGCAGTGATCACTAGGAGGCAGCATTGATTCATGAAGAATATGCCCACGTCACATAATTTCCCTGCTAAACGAGGAATAAAGATCACAGCAAAACATCTGACCAAATTTCACACAAATAATCCTTGCAGACGAGATGGAGAAAAAGGACTATGGATCTTGTAACTAAGCAAATCTATAGCTGGTTGAATGGGAATACTATGCTATTTAATGGATCAGCATCAACCTTGCCTTGTCAACTTTGGTTTTTTCAGTCTTACATGTAAACAAAATTTTTTTACTAAATTTGCCAATGACTTAAAAGCTAAGAATAACAGCTCAAGCTAAAAGAAAAAAAAAAAAAGCTCCAAATTAGTAAAATAAAATATAAAAGTGAAAGTAAATTTATAAAATGAGATCTAGAACATATAAATTCAGAATGGAGAGATCATAGTTCACACGTGAAATACCTGTTTTCATTTTTAAACCCCTTAAATCAAGAGTATAGGATTGCTGGAAGACAAATGTAATCATACTGTATGTTTGTTAAATAATGTATACTTCTTACACATTATCTTCCACTTAACCTTAATCCTCATAATGGACATGCTCCATCCAGGTCTTTTACAGAGATGTACGGTAGGCAGAGGCACTCTGAAAAATGAAAGTGGCAAGACCCACATTTGCAAATTTTCCATTTTGGCCTTAGAATACCTAGAATAAACTATTTACTGTGAAATCCCATAAAGCATCTCAAAAATTTTAAATGTCTAATTTCATTTGTCACAACATCTAAAATACATGTTGTTATTCATGTCTTGAAGGTAAGGATTCTGAAGCATAGCTAGGGGTCATCCAGCCACATGATCGGTCTTTTAGTAATTGTACCACTTTCCCTTACTTAGCTATTTGCTGCGTATTCCTTTGCGCCCCATTCCAGGTCTACTGAACCACACAGCGAGAGAGGGCCCAAATGTCTAAAGCAGCTCAGGGAATTATGAAAATGACCCACAACACAGCTTTGCGAACTGCCTTGGATCATGTAAATATTTCTTTCACTCGGGCTTCTGATGTTTGACAGCAGGAATTTGACACTATACTTTCTGATACGCAGTTTATAAAAATACAAAGACTTGGTCTGATTAGAGCCGTTACTTGTGTGACCTCTCATTAAGGCACTAACCCTGCTGAGCCTCAATTTCCCACGTAAGATGGTCACTGTTGAAAGCATCGAGCATCATGCCTGGCACACGGTATCACTCAATCAATAAATGCTACCTGCTAACTTTTGAAGGTGAAGCCCCCGAACACACTATATTGCGGTTAAGGATTGCTTTAGAATTCCGGCTACTACCCAAGTAGGTTCACAGGAAGGTACTGTATCCTTTCTCATCCACATGGGGACTCCTTTGTTGCATGTCTGAGAAACACACGGACACAGTCTATATTTACATTAAATACTAAAGTTTTTATCCTATCTCATATTAGGTTAAAAATTCTGAATGATTTTATAAAGGTGTTAAGCTGGATAGTTAAGTGAAGCAAATTATGGGGATCCCTGGGTGGCTCAGTGGTTTAGCATCTGCCTTCAGCCCAGGGCATGATCATGGAGTCCTGGGATCGAGTCCCACGTCGGGCTTCTACACAGAGCCTGCTTCTCCCTCTGCCTGTGTCTCTCATGAATAAATAAAATCTTAAAAAAAATTTTTTTAAAAAAACCTAAGCAGTAATAAAATTTTTTTTAAAAAAATAAGCAAATAAAAAAATAAGCAAATATTAATAAAGTTTATCTTTAGGTATCTTATTCTTCTAGCATCAAGATTTGTAATATTTAAGCTAAAACCATCAGCACGTAAGGCCACTTGACTTAGCAAAGTGCTTTAGCCTAAAAGCAATGCTTTCACCTCTCTAGAAATATTTTCTATTTAAAAGAAACAATCGAAGTCCTTTTTGCAGTTAATTGCCCTTTACAAAAAAGTTTAGTGAAAATATCTTGCCAAGAAAAATTTCTTTGATTCATTATTAAGCTAGGCTTAGACAGTGCCTGAATCACAGAACATGGAGGTAATTACAGGTTAAAATTGATTTGAAGCTCTTTATAAATAAAAAGTGATTACAGAGTTAAGTCTCATTAAAGAACCTAAAAAACCTGACACGGCGTGTTAGTCAAGTTACCACTCATAGTTGTTCCTCTTTAATGCTCAAGAAAAAAGAAATCCAATTTGAATTGGTTACAAACACAAAAAGCCTACCCTGTGAACCCAGGAATAAAGAACTATGTATACCATTCGGTGTGTTTTCATTCACTTTCCCCTTAGCAACCATTAATAATAAAAACATCCAATTCATATTTGGGGAATGATTTTCCTGACATCAGTCAGGTAAACGCATCATAAGATTTCAAAGGCTACATCATATTAGAAACTCATTACCATGTGTGGTTGGGGGAGTAGTTTGTCTACTGGTTCATGTGTTCTATCAAGTATGTTGGCAAAATATCTGAGTTGGACTTCATTTGTATTTGAAAACATTTCAATTAGCAAATGAATGACCAGTATTCCCTATTTGATTTTCGGAAATAGTTCACCCATTTAAAATACCATTATTTAGTTAAATACACTTGGTTTATAGTCCCTGATTAAATTGCCTGTTTGCTTTACTCACTTTGCATTATTTTCATTTTATTACTGATTATAAAACCTTATACTGCAGAACCCAAATATTTATGGTCTCCAACACTAACTAAACTTCGTCTAATCCTGGGGCAGGCCTGAACATCAGAACATTAACCAGGTTATGCTAGGTGATGGTGCCTGGTGACCAGTGAAGAAAATTCTCTCAACAGTTCTCTCCTTACAAGTCTTGTTTCTATGAAGGTATTTTCCTCTGGAAAATGTTTTATTTGTGAACCAAAAAAACTATCACATCTAATAGAGTTTTAAATATTTAAAAATATGAATGAAATCTACCTCTAAACTCTGAAAAGGGTCTACTCCAGAAGCCTTTTTCAAATTCCATACAAATTAGCCCTCATCTTTTCTTATTGAGCTTGTACTACTTTTAGGCCAAAGGTCAGCCAACTATGGCCTACAGGCCAAATCCAGCCTGCCACCTGTTATTATAAATGAAGTTTATTGGAACACCGCCACAACTATTCATTTATGTATTATCTATGCTTGTTTTCATAGCAGAACAACAGAGTTGAGTAGCTGTGACAGAGACCATATGGCCCTCAAAGCTTAAAATATATACTATCTGCATTTTTTACAAAAAAAAGTCTGCCAAACACTTTCACAAAGAATAAAAGAAAAAACTATTTAAATTTTGCTTGAATTACAAGATTGCAAAATATCATTCTATTTTCTACACACCACAAAGTTACACACTTTGGCCCCCAGTGAGTTGATGAGAATTTCTGAGGACTAGTCTGGATATCTCAACATTATTTTTACCATGGTTTCTATGGATTCTTTAAAAAGTCCAAACAACTGTACAAGGGGTTTTAGAAAACAGCCTACTTGTAGATGAGGGACACTATCCACTTTATTGATTCACTCAAGTAATGAACCTATTCTTCTTGATTACTGCTCTGGGAAACCATGTTTATTTCTTTGGTAACAGGTTTATGGAACTAAGGGGTCATGTGAAGCTGCTGACAATAACAGCAGGCACTGCCTCAATAAAAACAAGGTTCATTTACTCATATTTATAAACAACAACAAAAAACTCCTTTAATACTAGAAATTCCCCAATTTTTGAGATTAAAAGCGAAGATGGCTTTTAAGACTACATGGAATCCATTTTTTCAGGTAATATTCAAGTTTGTTAGCATTTTTCCTTTTCTCAACCAAACACATTTGTACTCACATTCCTAAGGTGCTAGACAGCAACCAACCACCAGGGCAGTGTGATCGATGGGGATGGTTCAAATTACAAGACTTACCTTCCTTAAGACTTCCTTAAAAATCAGAAAACACATGTATCCTGCACTATTGACGGTATTTGAATGCTTGACTTACATAGCACACAAATTTCTCTTTTTAACTAGTTTTCCATAAATATTAAAATATGAAATATTTTTTCTAAAAGTTTTCAAAGAGTAGAGATTTTCATACTATTTAAGAGAAAAATAAAACCAAGCTACCAAACCTAGGATTTAGGGGAAAAAAAATGTTTTTCAAGGAAATGTAGAAATATTTTAATTTACATATCATATTACAATGAATCAATATGAAGTCAAAAGTCCAAAATTACATTCATAAAAATTCCACACATCATTCTCAGAATAATCAGTTTCTATACAAAGATTTACAGATGTCCAATGTATCTAATTCTTCCTCAGTGTGCTACTGAGTTTAGAGGTTCTGCTCGAATATTCCCCAAATCAAGCGCAGAATCTGTCTCTTCATCAATTTCTCCAATGACTGCACTGTAGTTATAAGGAGAAAAAACATCAGTTAAAAAAATGCATTTCTAAATAAAACTGAAAGGACACAGTAAAAACTACTTAAGGCGAAAGCAAATATCACTTTTATGAAGCAGTGAATGTGATTTAAGTCACAAATTACTTCAAGAAGTAATTCGAAGGCAACACTGTAAGAGCCGATGTAAAGGACAGATTGCATACAGTGTGATTCTTTCAGGAGTCTCTAAAGGAAAAAGACACATATCAGATAGATAACCCCACAGCTTCCAATTCTGTAATTTCATCTCAATCCAGGAACTGTGTTGGGGTTGATCACAAAAGCAAAAAAAAAAAAAAAAAAAAAGAAAACAAAAAACACACAAACAAAAGCAGTACTAGATACGAACATGAAGTGTCCACTATTTGAGTAACTTCAATGAACTAAATCCATCAATATTTATATATGACATCCATTAGTTTCCCTTCTAGGATTTCTCAGTTCAATTTAAATCCAACACCAAAAAGTACAAGAAAATAACAGCAATGAGTCCTCAGGTGCCCTAACAGATGGTTTTTCGATGTGACTGGCTAGGTTTAAAGCCAGCAAATCTTTCCTTGATTCAACACTACCGTAACATTAACCTCATGAAGACTATGCTAGGTACCAAGCCATGGCTCTCCAGCTGGATAGTCATTGTTATATCCAGATCATTATGAAACATTATTCCATAAGAAAGTGGTTGTTTAAATTAGTTTGGCTCTATAGGGGAAAACTTGTAATAGAGAATTTGCCCAATTTTGCTTTACACTATATAAAGCCTTCAGCTCTCTAATAGAAGTACCAAGCTCTGGGAAAATATATGATTTTTTTCTGAATATAAAGCACCCATCAAAGATCTCAATTCCACCTTAAAAAATTTAGTATCATTTAAAATCCTTATGGAAGACAGTAAGGTGCTGGTACACGTTTTAAAACTAGCTCCCCAAAGGAAAACAGGGAGGCAGCTCTGCAGTGTTTACTCTATCTGTAGTGCAAATACTCCCACTATGGTCAATTTCAAGCTACACCAACAAGCATGAATCAATTGGCTTGCAAAATTCCTGAAAATGTAACAATCAGCTTCCTTGAGCCAATCAAGCTGGCTCCAGCACACCACTGAATTCGTAACAAAGTTTACAATTTTCTAAGTTGAAGTTCAAAAACAGAAAGGTTTCTTTCTTTTTTTTTAAATCAAAGTAGGAGAAGGCTTCTTAAAATCAATTAGTGTGTGGGGTGTGTGGGGGTGCCTGCGTGACTCCGTTAAGCACCTGCCTTCGGCCAGGTCATGATCCCAGAGGCCTGGGATGGAGCCCTGCATCGGCTCCCTGCTCAGCGGGGAGTCTGCTTCTCCCTCTCTGTGTGCTCTCAAGCTCTCTTATTAAATAAATAAATATTTTTAAAAAATCAATTATTAGGCAGAGCCCCAATATAATCATTATTATTCTGGTCAGGGGACCTGGTCCCCATTAAATGCTTTGCCTTTCGGTGTGTGTGGTGTGTGGGTGTGTGTGTGTTTTACAGCTCCCTTTTTAACACCTAAAATTCACCTTTTATAAACCCCCGATTTTTTGATTAATCATCAAATAATTTATCCATCTAAAGGTGATTTTAAGATAAATAATTTAAATGAATAAAATATTCTCTCATCTTCTATATCCTATTTGTCTTCCAAAATAATATGAGATGGGCAGCCCTGGTGGCTCAGCGGTTTAGCGCCGCCTTCGGCCCAGGGCGTGATCCTGGAGACCCGGGATCAAGTCCCACGTCGGGCTCCCTGCATGGAGCCTGCCTCTCCCTCTGCCTGTGTCTCTGCCTCGCTCTGTCTCTGTCTCTCGTGAATAAATAAATAAAATCTTAAATAATAATAATACGAGATGTGTAATGTATCTTTTGCTTCCTTCCAGCTATGTTTTAATTCCATGCTCCCTAGAAAATTGATTCAACAAGCTTCTAGTCCAACTACACTAGCCACATGGGACTATTAAAGGTAATTAAATAAAATTTAATTTCTTACTCATACCAGTTTAGCACTCAATAGCCACATGTGGCTAGTACCTTACCAGAGTGGACAACGCAGATAGACATTTCCATCATCACCACGAGTTCTAATGGACAGTAGTACTCTCTGCTGTTGCAGACTTCTCTTAAATTGCTACCACTAAAGTGTATCTTCTCAAACTGCCGTAATTGGTATGTCACGTTCACTGAGGCTACACCATAAACATGGGGCATCTTAAGTGTTCCAATTACACTAAGAACTTAATAATGGATAAATATTTATAAATTCAATGTGCACTGAACATGAATTATTTAGAATTGTTCACACAAGAGATTTTGAAGGCATCCTCAAACCTAGCTAGCCTTGGACCCTAGAAGTGTCTTTACGTTCCTCTAAAATCAGGGGGTATTTTGGAAGAACATTTTAAGAAGCCTCTAAGTAGATAAAAACCTCTTTTCCATATAGCAAACAGTATACACCTCTAATATATTTAACCTGCCTTAAAAAAAAAAAGACATATCTTACTTACACATTGTCACCTCTTACGATGTATAACCCTAGCACCACTTGTTCTACTCCCTGTGAAGAGCTGAACACTCGTTCATGGCTTTCATCCAAAATCAAATTAATGGTCTGGTCAAACCCTTTCAGTGTTCCCTGTAAAGAAAACATTCAGGTGAAAAAGACAAACATTCTGGTTTACCTCAATGTGTAAATTCAAGGACATAAAAATTTTGTAGTGGCCAGCTGTACCAACAGAGTATTTGTATGTTTAATTTATTACTTTAGAAGTACTTCTTTTAAATATAAATCCAACGTAAAATAGAATACCTCTTTATAACCAGCAGTATCCAGGGACACAAAACTTACCTCTTGGTTTTTTAAGACGGGGGAAAAAAAGCCCACCACACATCTGACCAGTGGATAGAACTGTTCAGTTACAAAGGACACCTATGTCCCAGTGTAAGGAAGGAGCATAAAAGTCCACATAGTCCAGGAGCTAACTTCAGACAAAGACTAAAACAGATGAGATTTAAGGACAACCATGTAAATATGTGAAGGTGGGAGGCCTACATACCAGCCATAGCAACGCAACAGTATCCCTTCACGCTGCACACTAGCACTAGGCCCTGTGCTATTAAATGCACCGCACACATTGTCTCAAATTTTTATCCTTTGAGACACATACTAGTTACTCTCACTTCAGAGGAGAAAAATTAAGGCCCACAGAGGTTACACAATCTCTCAAGATTTCAGGAGTATAAAGTAGCAAAGCCAGAAAAGGCTAGCTTCAGGGCCAGACCACTGAACCACATTATACTCCTATGAACAAACGTATTTCATCGTTCTTCTGAAATTCACATCAGTCCAGTTAAGTATATGCAAACTTTCAGACTTCAACTGGTAGTAACAGCTCACACCTAATGAGGACTTACTAGCGGCCAGTGATCTATGAGCCTCGCAACATGACCATTTCTCCCTTGGTCCTACTACCCAGAATCGAGTCCAACCCAACATCATCCCTTGCTGACATTTTTGCAGTAGCCTTCTAGCCAATATTCCTGGTTCTACTCAGGACTCCCCGCAGCCTACTCTCAACACAGAAGCCATGTATTTACTTACTTAAGTTTCCCCAAATCCAGCAGGGTAGATACAAATAGGATGGTAATTATTAAAACCAGAACTTGAAGGAAATACTCAGAGGAAATTTTATGGGAGATCTTTGTTCTGAATAAAGGAAGGTACGGGTCTAGCACAACACAGTAGCTCAGATTCTCTTCAAGTTTCTAAAGAAATATCAACCGTGTTAGTTTTGGTTGGTTAATTCTCTCAAGCTCACTTATTAAACGTTTCATGTTTTGAAAATCAAAATATGTAAAGTCAATATGATAAGTCAGTGTAGTTGTTAACACACCTGGTCGCAGCCTATTGATGTCATTTTACTTGTAAGCCATGTGTCAATAACATACAGGACTACTGAACTTTGGTACTCAAAATGCTCTTTTAAAATATTTTTCTTTCTGTAAAATTAAAGTAATTCTCAAAGTTATGATCTATTCTGTCAAAAATAGGAAAATTTAAATTTGAGATTTTCACCAAGTAAAATACTATTTCTATTTGCAAATATTTATTAGTATAATAGATGCCTTGAAGTGTTAAGATGAGATAAAAAAAGTTTCAAACTGTCCTTATTTGACAAAACACACTAAGGTGCCTTAAAGGAAAATACCGTTCTCTTGATTAAGAAGGGAGCAAGGCAACTAGCCTCAGCCTTGGAGTCAAGCTGGATTTAAATCCCAGTTTGGTCCTGCCAGTTATTATCCAGGTGGTTCTAGGAAAGGGACTCACTTTTTCTGAACCTGGTTCCGAACCTCGAATTCAAGGATAATTCTTTATAGAGTTGTATCATAGATATTAATACCTGTAAAGTGCCTGGTACATGACTTATATTTATTTTTTTTAAAAGATTTTATTTATTTATTCATGAGAAACACAGAGAGAGAGAGAGGCAAGACACAGGCAGAGGGAGAAGCAGGCTCCACGCAGGGAACCCGACGTGGGACTCGATCCCGGGTCTCCAGGATCAGGCCCTGGGCCGAAGGGGGCGCTAAACCGCTGAGCCACCCGGGTTGCCCCATGACTTATTTAAATAAATGGTTAAGGGTAACACTTTAATAATAGTCATGGACCCACTGATAAAAATCACAAGGATTAAAAAAAAAAAAAAAACTGCAGAAAAGGAAAGTAAGAGATTAAAACATATGAATTAGATGCAGTTAGAAAACAGAGAAAAGGGATCCCTGGGTGGCGCAGCAGTTTAGCGTCTGCCTTTGGCCCAGGGCGCGATCCTGGAGACCCGGGATCGAATCCCGCGTCGGTCTCCAGGTGCATGGAGCCTGCTTCTCCCTCTGCCTGTGTCTCTGCCTCTCTCTCTCTGTGTGTGACTATCATAAGTAAATAAAAATTTTAAAAAAAATCCAAAAAAAATTAAAACAAAAAAGAAAACAGAGAAAATTTAACAGCTTTAACTTTTTTGAGGGCAGCCCTGGTGGCTCAGCGGTTTAGCGCCCCCTTCAGTCCAGGGCATGACCCCAGGGTCCCGGGATCGAGTCCCGCGTCGGGCTCCCTGCATGGAGCCTGCTTCTCTCTCTGCCTGTGTCTCTGCCTCTCTCTCTCTGTGCCTCTCATGAGTAAATAAAATCTTTAAAGCGGATCATAATTTGTCCTGCAGAAAACAGGTCATACAACCTGCAGGTACTGAAAGCACATTAACACCATACAAGCCTTAACCATCCCTTACTGTATACGCGTCGTATCGAAATCATAAGGAAGTTTCTAAGAGGCAGACTCAAAATCTCAAAAAAAGAAAAGAAAAATCCCTATGATTCCTGAATGTCAGCCTGGTTGGGGACGGAAACAAGACAACGGGAGGGGAAGAAGAGCGTGGAACACGGGGCAGGCAGCGGTGAGATTAGGATCTCCGATTCATCCCAGCTCCCCG
The DNA here is from genome assembly GCF_905146905.1 of Nyctereutes procyonoides. Taxonomy (NCBI): domain Eukaryota; kingdom Metazoa; phylum Chordata; class Mammalia; order Carnivora; family Canidae; genus Nyctereutes; species Nyctereutes procyonoides. The sequence goes on along the minus strand of NW_026575160.1, from coordinate 30,750,331 downwards.
AGGCCGCGCAGGTGCACTGGGCTCCTGGAGGCCGTGCAAGTGCATTGGGCACCTCGAGGCCGCACAGATGCCTCGGCTCCTGAAGGCCGTGCAGGTGCCTCGGGTCCCGGAGGCCGCGCAGGTGCAGCAGGCTCCTGGAAGCCGCGCAGGTGCATTGGGCTCCTGGAGGCCGCGCAGATGCCTCGGCTCCTGGAGGCCGCGCAGGTGCATTGGGCTCCTGGAGGCCGCGCAGCTGCATTGGGCTCCTGGAGGCCGCACAGGTGCATTGGGCTCCTGGAGGCCGCACAGACGCCTTGGCTCCTGGAGGCCGTGAAGGTGCACTGATTGGCTCCTGGAAGCCGCGCAGGTGCAGCAGGTGCAGCAGGTGCCTCGAAGCCCACGTTTCTGGGTGGAAAGCGCGGGTCGGCGGGCGGGCACCTGTCTACGGGCTGCATGGGAACAGAGCCGCGGCGGTCAGAAGCCTGCCCTGCGGACGTACGACCCGAGAGCCTGCGGGGACACAGAGCGCCTCGGGACTTACCACGATCATCCTTCCATCGGAAGTGATCACTGCCACGGTTCCTGGGAAACAGAGTCAAGGAAAGCGCGCTCGGAGGACGGAGACCAACACCGGGCAGCCGCCGGCCGGGGGGCTGCGAGGGGCTGCGGGGCCCAGACCCGGGAGCGGCGGGAAGAGGGGGCCGGCCCCGCCCTCGCCCCGGGGACCGCCGCCCGCCGCCTGGGGCCGCCCCGCCGCCTCCGGAAGCGAAACCCAAACCGCGGGCAGCGCCGCACCGGTCCCCCCCCCCCGGGCGCATCCGGGCGCATCGGGCGTGCTCGCGCCGCAGCCCCCCCCCGGCCGAGCGCAGGCCTCCCGCGGCCCCGGGGCCCGCGCGCATCACGGCTGTTGGCGGGGGGCGGGGGGGGGGAGGGATTCAGGTAACTATGAAAAGGCGCCGCGCGGCAGGTCCTAGGCCCGAGCGCCCCGCCCCCGCCCGCGGCAGCCGGGCCCCGAGGATACGGTTGATGTAGTTCTCCAGGGCGGACGTCATGATGCTCGGGCCGCCGCGCCGCGCCGCGCCGCACAGCCACCCCGGCGACCGCCGCAGCGGGAAAGGCCCGCCAGGCCCCGGCCGCGCCTCCCGCCCACCAGCTATCGCGAGACTGACCGCGCCGGGGCCTGCGCGCGCCGGAACCGGAAGGAGCGCGGCCGACCACGGGGGGGGGGCGGGAGGGAGCGGGGGCTTAGTGCGCATGCGTAGCGGGCCTCCGCCGCGTTTCCGGCCGGCGATCAAAGCGAGCGGCGGGCGGAAGGAAGGAAGGAAGGAAGGGCGGCTTCCCGAAGGCGGGGTAGGGAGGAGTCGGGAGAGCGAGGGTCCTAGGGCAGCAACGAGGGAGAAGTCCCTGGCGGAGGGCGCGAAGCCGGCTGTTTTCACGCCAAGGAGGGGGAGAGATGCGTGTTGCTGTGAAGCGCGGGTGCGGGGAGGCGGAACGACCCCTGGGGTCGCACCCACGGGCCGGGAGGTGATGCTGCGGAAGTGAAGCGGCGGCGAGGGCGCAGCTGCGGGGCCGCCTCCAGCGCTCGGGGCCCCAGCACGCATGCGCGGCTGCTCCCGGGAGAGGCCGCGGGGCCGCCTCCAGCGCCCGGGCCCAGCACGCTTGCGCGGCTGCTGGGGGGAGCCGCTGGGCCGGGTCACGTGGGCGTCCTTGCAGGGGGTAGCCTTGGCCCACCTGGGTCCGCCCGCGTGCCCCGGGGAGCCCTCGCCCCTCCCACTTGGCCCGCCCTCGGGTGACTTAGAAAAGGGTCCCCGTGCAAAATAGCGGCGGGAGCCTTGGGGTTTACAGGATCCTTTTTATGGTTATTAGTTAGGCTTCTGATCTCTTAGGTGAAGAACGGTGGGTCTGAAGTAGCCTGCAGTGTCGGCCGTTTCTTTTTTTTTTTTTTTTCTAAGATTTTAGTTATTTATTCATGATAGAGCCACACAGAGAGAGAGAGGCAGAGACACAGGCAGAGGGAGAAGCAGGCTCCATGCTGGGAGCCTGGTGCAGGACTCGATCCCGGAACCTCGGTTATGACCTGGGCCAGAGGCAGGCAGACATCTGCTGAGCCCCCCGGGCATCCCAGTAAGGAGTCTTAAAGAAATAATGTGCAATGTTTTTATTTTTCTTTTAAAGACTTTATTCATTTATTCATGAGACAGAGAGCAAGGAAGAGACACAGGCAGAGGGAGAAGCAGGTTCCATCCCAGGAGCCGGACGTGGGACTCAATCCCGGGACTGCGGGTCACACCCAAGGGTCACAACCCCCGAGCCACTCGGGGACCCCCTGTGCAATGTTTTTAAGATGAATAATAGTCCGTGTGGTTTTTTTCATCCCTTAGACTGCTTTATGTTTCAAAGCGCCTGTTGATGTTATATATGTAAACTTAAGGAACTAATTTTATCAGGAATACATCCCAAGTGTATGACCTTGTGTAGTTTCCATTAAACTAACCTGCCAGATAAATAGCAGATGTCTAGTGTTTATGGAGCTTCACAAAATCTCTGGTTTGAAATTTTTTTGTATACAAGTCTTAAAGCTGCTATGTTTCTTGCAGTCCCAGAGGATCACAGATGCTGAGAGAAAGCCTCTAGATAAAAGTCCAGTTAGACAAAAAAATGAGTCCCACACAGATAACCTTGGGGGTGCATGGACATGGAGAGTTCAACACCTCACATAGGAAAATTAAATTATAACAGACGGAGAGGACATAAGCATCGGACAACTAAAAAACTAGGGCACAGTGAGGCCTTTAGTTTCAGTCCAAACCTCTCAGAGTGCTACTCATTTACATGATCCTCTGTTATTGTGAAAGAGTCACCCAGCGGATGCTAGAATAGATACTTCTTTGATCCCATTAGTTCTGAATCTAAACCCTAAGGAGAAAAGTAAATTTTGCTTTCATACTGAGTTCGTTAAAGACTAGCCTCATATGGTATCTGTCTCCCAGCCCGATTGCAAGCCTCCCCCTCATTAGTCATCCAGTTGCCTGTATCTAGAAAGACAGTCAAGATTTATCAAGAACAGGACAGAAAAGCTAGAAAGGAGAATCCCTAGACCTTTAACATTCTGGGAATTCCTCTCAGTAGAAATCAGTGTACATAATATGGCCTCTGGATGTACTGCTTAGGAGGATCTTAATGTCCTGAGAAGCAGGACCTACTTCACCCCTTTGTATCCTGTGTTGTTTGGTTAAGCTCAAGAATCAGACTCCTGCTAGGGTCTGGGGAGACTGAGTTTGTGCTTTCCTATGAATGGCCCATGGAAAATACTACTTTTAGCCCTAATATAACACGGACTTTCATTTTTATTTTTATTGATTTACATTCCTACGAGTTCCGAAAGTGTCAACCAGTTGTGTCAACCAGTTAGCAATACGTACTGAATAGCTCTTTCTAGGGTTTTCCAATTCAGAAAAGGACATAAATCATGGTCTCTCCTTCCAAGGAAATTCCTGAATAAGTACAGAACTTTAATTATAAATGTGAAACCGTTATTAATGGAAAAACAATAGGTCAAATTATAGGGAAAGATAATTGATGTGGGAATATTAGCTCATTTAACAGTATAAATTCCAAAATGTTTTTCATATTTTGATTTTTGTCTTTTAAGGTATTAAGGTAGTCATTTTAAACTCCCCATTTGTTAAGGGATGGAAAAAAGAATCAAATACAACTGACTTGGTAATTGAAAAGCCGGATAGAGGGCAGCCCTGGTGGCTCAGTGGTTTAGCGCCACCTTCAGCCCAGGGTATGATCCTGGAGACCTGGGATCGAGTCCCATGTTGGGCTCCTCGCAGGGAGCCTGCTTCTCCCTCTGCTTGTGTCTCTGCCTCTCTCTGTCTCTCATGAATAAATAAATAAAATCTTTAAAAAAAAAAAAAAGAAGCAGGATAGAGTCATGAATAAGAACACTAACTCCGGAACTAGCAAGCCTGTCTAGATTTGGATTCTGTGTGACTCTGAGGGGATTACTTAACCCTCTTGCCTCAGTTTCCCCAACTGTAAAATGAAAATATTCATACTTACCTCATCAAATTGTTGAGGTACTAAAAGTAATTTTGCTTAAAGTTTGGCATATAATAAGCACTTAATAAATGTTAGTTAGGATTACCGAAGGACATACAGCCCAGGTAATAACCTTTCTCCCAGTCCCAGAGCTTATTCCCCTACAATACTCTGTTCACGGCTTTTTTCCTAATTTGTCAAATTGGATGTTTACACATTTTAAGTGCTAAAGGAAGAGCAAGAGGCATATGTGTTAGAATCTTGGATGGTTTTAGGAGTAGCATAAGCATAAGGACTTGAGGAACCCCTGGGGGGCTCCTTGGTTGAGCGTCTGCCTTCAGCTCAAGTAATGATCCCGGGGCCCTGGGATTGAGTCCCGCATCGGCTCCCCACAGGGAGCCTGCTTCTCCCTCTGCCTGTGTCTCTGCCTTTTTCTGTGTGTCTCGTGAATGAATAAATAAAATCTTTAAAAAAATTTTTTTGAGGCTTGAGAAAGTACAAATGCACTTCAGGAAAATTAATCTGACATTAAATATTTAGTGGTAGTAGGAACTGGGGATAAGAGGGCTAGCAAGAATGCAGGTGTGAGTTTCTGGTTCGCAGCAGTAGGAATGGAAAGCACAAGAAATATGATTCAGAGATCGTGGTTAAGAAAGGCAGTGGGGCAGACAGCACATCATGGGCCAATTAGAAGGATGGCAAGAGGAGGGAGACCCAGGAAAAGGAAGACCAGACTACTTGTTGATAAAAGTAGATGGGAGGACGCCTGGGGGGCTCAGCGGTTGAGCATCTGCCTTCAGCCCAGGGCATGATCCTGGAGTCCCGGGATCGAGTCCCACATCGGGCTCCCTGCGTGGAGCCTGCCTCTCCCTCTGTGTATGTTTCTGCCTCTCTCGGTCTCTCATAAATAAATAAAATCTTTAAAAAAAAAAAAAAAGTAGATGGGGCCAATGTGTAGAACTGTGTATGTGACACATGTAGCTCACCAGCTCGTGGGGAGGCCATAGAACATACTGGTTACACTTAAAATGGTATTGACTTGGGACACCTGGGTGGCCTAGCAGTTGAGCTTCTGCATTTGGTCCGGTCGTGACCCCGGGTCCTGGGATCGAGCCCTGCATCGGGCTTCCCACATGGAGCCTGCTTCTCCCTCTGCCTGTGCCTCTGCCTCTCTCTGTATCTTCTGTGAATAAGTAAATAAATCTTAAAAAAAAAAAAAAAATGGCATTCATTTTACCTTAAAGGTCTGAAAAGCCAGTCTATTTCAGGAGGTCCACTGGTTCACTTTATAAAGGTAATGCATATTATTATAAATGATCAATAAGATACTTTTATAAGTATCTTATAAAATACTTGGATTACAGTACACATAAAATATATATACTTCCATTCATCTTTTACATTATTTTTATTTTGGAAACCCTCACAGTGATACAAACATTTTCGCTACAGGTCCTGTGTACATTCCTGTAAATACTACATTTAAAAAAAATAGCTCAGTTAAAATAACAGCTGAAGGGAAAAAATAGATCTGGAAGGGACCACTCAAAGCCTGAACTGACCTAGAGTAGTTCTCTGACTTTTCTCTCTTTGAAATCTCCTGGAGATCTTAGAAAACTGGAGATGCTCTGGTCCCCACCCCCAGATGTTCTGAATTAAATGGTATCAGGAGAGAGGCTGGACATCTCAGAAGCTCCCCAGGGGACTAATGGGAAGCACAGTGTGGGAACCACTGAACTGCATCCTTAACAGGGACAATCCCAAAAAAACAGAAAAGTGCCTACCTGACTCTGTAGAGCATGTGACGCTTGATCTCAGAGTTGTGAGTTTGAGTCCCACATTGGGTATAAAGATTACTTAAAAATTAAGTCTTAAAAAAGAAGAGAGAAAATGTATTGGAAACGTATTGGGAAGCAAGTGCTGCAATTACATTAAAATATGTTTTGGGTAGAAAAAAATAAAATCAGAGCTTTCTTACTATTTCTGAATAGTTCTTAAAGGTTTGTTGTTCTTTTGTTTTTATATCTAAAATATAATTACTCTCCCACCTCTAGACTCCCTCCTTTTTTTTCAGACCATGGAGCTAGATTTTTGAGATGGAAAGAAATTTCAGAGTTTCCAAGTCCACATTTCTCATCTTGTGGGTACGGAAACTGAATCCCACAGAAGCTCAGTGACTCTCTTACCAGGTCAGGTCACATAGCAGAGCCTTATGGATTCTAGATCAGTAATTTTGACAATAGTAATAAATTGTTTTACTTACAAGACAAGATTTAAGTCTATATGTATGGATGAGCACATGTCCATAAATATGTCTGTCTTTTTATGTAGACCTTTAATTTTCTAAAAAAGATTTCATTTATTCATGAGAGACACAGAGAGAAGCAGAGACATAGGTAGAGGGAGAAGCAGGTTCCCTGCAGGAAGCCCAAAGCGGGACTTGATCCGAGGACCCCGGGATCATGCCTTGAATCTAAGGCAGAAGCTCAACCACTGAGCCACCCGGGCATCCTTTTACGTGGACTTCTGTTAAAGATCTGAAGGAACTGATATCCAAGAATACCCTCAGGCAGACTGACATTTTTGAGGTATCAGTACCACTGGGAAGACTAGAAGAAGCAAAGAGGGTATTGTGTTAGAAAAAATCATCCCCATCCCGCCTCAAAGATGTCCACATCCTAATTTCTGGAACCTATGAGAATGTTACTTTGTATGACAAATGTCTCTTCAGATGTGATTAAGGACCTTGAGATGGGGTGAATCGCCTGGATTATCTAGGTTGGTCCACTCTATTCACTTGAGTCCTTAAAAGTGAAAGAACGAGGCGAAGGGGTGGGTCTGAGAGATGTATGTGAGAAGGACTGGTTCCACTGTTCATGGTTATGAAGTTGGAGAAAGGGGCCCATGATCCAAGGAATGAGGTCGTCTTTAGCTGGGAACAGCCCTTAGTTAAGCCAGCAGGAAAGCAGGGACCTGGGCCCACAGAGGCTAGGGACTACGATCCCACCAGGAGGCCTAGTGGGAAGGACAGGGATTGTCCCTCAGAGCCTCCAGAAAGGAGCACCTTCCGCCAACACCTGGATTTTAGTCCAGTCCGCTCCATGCCAGACTTCTGGCCTATAGAACAGTGAATAGCTTTGTTGTTTAAGCCTTTAGGTTTGTGGTAATTATTATATCAGCAGTAGAAACTAATGGAGATAGTCAACGTCTTAATTTATTATCTTCCTGGATGTTGACTAAAGAAAGTCATCTGGAAAATCTGTACCTGAGAAATTGGAGCATATTTGATTTTGGAGCACATATATGCAACTTAAGTACTATTGCTCATGGCCCTCTCTCTGGTACAGAGTCCCCCTAAGTTCTAAGCTTGCCCCCAGAATTTCCTCCACCGTGGAATTAAGTAAAACATGGGTTTCTTCAGCCCAAATTACTGTTTACTTCATGTGTGTGTTTCTGACTCGTCATCCTGTCCTCGCGATAAGGTGGAGGGCAAGGAGTGGTACATGCTCAGCCTTTACTGAAATGTTCAGTGTTCTTGATCAAGCACCCACAGTCTTCTCAGGCTCCATCTCTCCTGTGAACGTGTTCCATGGTTCCAGTGTCTTTGGGTTTTGTCTCGATCACAGAGCCAGTTTTTGAACCTGGGACGTCAGGCTCCGCTGTACTACACTGCAGTTTTGTTGTTGTCCAAGGAAAATGCCCAAGAGAGTGAAGGAATAAAGACTATGGTATAAACAAAAGGTCATTTAAGGTTAATGGCCCAGATGTGGGCCCTTGTAACTCTTAAGATTTCTGGTTAGGACGCTTTAAAAAAAACTTACTCAATAACAAGTTCCTCTACTGCATTAATTCTGGTTTTTCTTCTATATTAGGCATCATCTGTATTATTAATATTCAACTTTTCTCGCAGTGGTTGGCAAACTGTAGCTCTCAGACCAAATGTTTTTGTAGATAAAGTTTTGTAGGAACACAGCCACACCTACTAATTTATATATTGTCTGTGGCTGCTCTTGGGGGACAGTGGCAGAGTTGTTGTGACAGAGGCCATATGGCCCACAAAGCCCTAAAATATTTACTGTCTGGCTGTTTGCAGAAAGTTTGCAGACCTTTGTTTTCCAGTGTGAACAAATGAGATTCTAAAGTTTTTTTTTTTAAGATTTTATTCATTTATTCATGAGAGACACACAGAGAGAGGGAGAAGCAGGCAGAGGGAGAGAGAGAGAGAGAGAGAGAGGCAGACACAGAGGGAGAAGCAGGCTTCATGCAGGGAGCCCGATGCAGGACTTGATCCCAGGACTCCATCCCGGGACTTCCAGGATCACGCTTGGGCTGAAGGCAGGCGCTAAACTGCTGAGCCACACAGGGATCCTCTAAAGTTTTTATATCAATATGAACAAATTGTCCTTTATAACGTTTGCACAACTTCCACCAGGAAAATGGGATAATTCATCATCCTGATAAGCCTTAGGTATTACCATAATGTCCATTTGAACCAGCTTTGGGATATGAGTCTTCCATTTTTCTGAATTTAATAATTTGTACCATGAATAACAAAAAACAAAAGTCAGATTAGACTTCAGAAGTATGTGTGTTGTCTGCCTGCCTGCCTTCTTTCCTTCCTTCCTTCCAATTGTTGGCATTTTAGTCCAGAATGGCAGAAACGTTTTCCAAGTCATTACCCCCTGTGAGCATGACTCACGTAATGGGATTTTTCATGCATAAAAATAATAGAAAATAAATAATTGTCTGCCTTTTAACATACACATCAGAAACTAAAACCCACAGACATGTCATGATGCAGTAGAATAAAGGAAATCAGTGGAGAGTTTTTTTGGAAACAAAAAGTGGTAATTTGAATTAAACACACTTTGCCAGGGATGTTAATCATTGCTTTTCGGCTATTCAACGTCAGAAGGTCTGAGGTAGAGCTCAGTATATCAGGCAGGTACTCTCGTTTCCTGGTCTTTCAGGAGGAGAGCACCAGGCTCTGCTTCTGACTGTCAGACTTTGAATTGGGACCTACAGCGAATGCAGTCTTGTGGTCACAGCAAGAGCGAGTCCACAAAGGAGCCATACTACTGATGCTCCTGGTGGCCTCAGCTTGAGGCTCGGGGTCCACACGATCCTAACTGACCCAGCTTCAGCTTCGCTGTCTGTTCTGGACGTGCTGCAGGGCTCCGTAACTTCTGACTCCTATTTCTCCAGCCTGTCTCACAATTACGGAGCTACTGAATATCCTGTAATAACTTACCCTTTCCCGGTTAAATCAGCTCAAGTGCATTTCTGGTTTCAAACTGACAACTGAGAATGCGGACTGTAGAAATGCTCTAGCAGTGAGCTACAGTGATCTTCAGACTTTTTTTTTTTTTTTTTTGCTTATTTCTTCTACATTTTTATACATTTTTTTTTTTTTAGTAATGTCTATACCGAAAATAGGGCTTGAACCCATGACCCCGAGTTCAAGAGTCCCATACTCCACCGACTTCGCCAGCCAGGCATCCATCTTCTACGTTTTTTCAAACTTTAAAAAGGAAAAAAAAAGTAACAAGCTACCTTATCCAAGCTTACTTTAAAACTCTAATTTTTAATATCGTAGATTTATGAATTACAAAGAATGTTATTTCTGCCATATAGTATTTTGTGTATGGGTTTAAAATATGTTTTCATTAAAAGCTTGACGCTGCAGATTTGACTTGTAAGTTTATGGCAAAGCCATTATCAGACCCATGAGCTGACGCTCTTTTCAGTTTAAGGTGTTAGGAATTCTGTGAGAACTGAATTTCCCTGCCCATCCTTTCTAGGTACGTTGTGGATCTAAGGCCCCAATCAATCTCATGTCCCTTCTAACTTAATTTCTAGATACATAGGTTCCTTGACAGCCATTTTCTGGTTCTCTCAAAACTATTTCAGGGTAGGCAGCCTGGGTGGCTCAGCGGTTTAGCACTGCCTTGGCCCAGGGCATGATCCTGGAGAGCCGGGATCCAGTCCCGTGTCGGGGTCCCCGCATGGAGCCTGCTTCTCCCTCTGCCTGTGTCTCTGCCTCTCTCTCTCTCTCTCTCTCTCTCTCTCTCTGCCTCTCATGAATAAAGAAATAAAATCTTAAAAAAAAAAAACAAAACATTTCAGGGTGCTCCAGTGACTTTCACTTGTTGACATGGGCCGCTCTGGGTTTGAGGGCTTTTTCTGGAACCCTGTCTGTGCAGGGATAGGTTGGAAATGCTAGGAACTTAGCACCCTCAGAGAGCGGCCTTCAGTCAGTGACTGACAAGGTGGGTTTACAAATACCCCCTCATCCAGGTGGGATATTTCAGTTGGGGTCTCTCCAGTTATTCAGTCCCGTGGCCGCATTAATAGTGCACCTTTCATTGGCTGCCTTCCTTTTCTTGTGACACTTCTCTCCCCCTTTAATGGTTTCCCCTAAATAAACTACTTGCACTTGAATTCCTGCCTCAGGTTCTGTATCTGGGAAAACCCCAACTGAGAGATCATAAATACTTGGGTCTGCATCTCGCTTGAGTTTGAGGATAGCTGCAGCCTAACCACAGCCCTTGTCGTCATCTGATTTCTCCTGATCATCTTGTACATGATGCAAAGGACAGGATGGGGCTTCTAGGCAGGCCCCCTAGGCAAACAACCCCTGCCGCCACCAAAGTTGCTCTGAAGTGGGATGTTCACTCAAAAATGAGAGACCTGGGTATGGTACCTTAATGAGGCTGCTGCACTGAAATTTCAGTTAGGCTCAATGACGTAGCAAGAAATGAGTGCAGAAATTACTCCATTGTCTGACTAGGACATAGAAAACTTTATAGAATAGACTCTTGACTTCAGGATGTTCCTTCAAAAGTCTGAAATGGTAGAAAAGGCGAGAGTGAGCCCACAGTTCAGCGCTGCTCTGACCTGCTGACTCCTTCCTCTGGGAGGGTGAGATCCCCAGACTCCAGATGAGCCTCCTGGTGGCCACAGTGACTGATCTGTGTCCTAACCTCCTGTATAGCTTTTGCTCCATTTGCTTACTGCTTCAAAGGCCAAGTGAAAGCACCATTGAAACCATCGGAGTGGCCGTTCTGGCCCATCGGCCTGTGGTCTGGCCTCAGGTAGGTGCCAACAGTAAGCCTGTGCATCTCCCAAGCGTCGGGCTCTTCGGGCAGACATTTGGCCAAGTCTGAGCTCACCTTCCTCCTCAATACCACAGCGAAGTAGTTAGGACATCCAGAAGCCCGAGCCAAACTCAGGGCGGTGATCTGGTGGTGGAGATGAAGGTCTGAGCCACCCCGTGCCTCTTTCCCGGAGTAACTGGGTGTGGGGCGTTGAGTTTGCAAAGGCTTCTTCGGTTTTCCTCAAATCATTCTGGTAGGCTCAGTCGGTTAGGCGTCTGACTCTTGATTTCGGCTCAGGTCATGATCACGGTCATGAGATCGAGCCCCACGTCTGGTTCTGCACTCACTGTGGAGTCTGCTTGTCTCTCTCCTCTATTCCTTTTCCTGCTTATGCTCTTTCTTTGTGTGTGTGTCTCTCTCAAATAAATAATTAAAATCTGTAAAAATAAATAAAAATCATACTGAGATGGTGACAGTGCACTCCACCTTTCTGTGAGACTGGCCTTGTTATATTCCCCCCCCCCCCCAGAGTCCTGGGGTCTCTGCAGACCTTACTATATAGAAGAATGTCTTCTGCAGTTCTTAGGAAGGGGCTGCCTGGGTTGGGGGCAGCAGGCTCCCAGCTCAGTGTAAGTGAGGGCAAAACCCAGCCAACCGACGGGTAGACAGTATTCTGGAAGAGTGCAGGTCTAGCCTCTGGAAGTAAACGCATGTGAAGCCAGGAGAGCGGTCCCCCAAAACTATTAAAGCAGTCTTAGGGGACCTGAGTGGAGCCCGGAGTGTCCACTCTAGTAGGTGATTCAAGTTTTTTTTGTCCGCTTAAGTTTTGGGACTATTTGAAGTGGGAAAATATTAGGAGGATCAGAAGATGATTGCAGTTTGGCAAAAGAGATTTTAAAAGTACGTTTCTACTTGTTAACGAGTTGTACAGCCCCGGAGCACGTTCATTTGTGATCAAGGCGATCTTCTGTTACACCGGGATTATAAAGAAGAAGAACTTGTAGAGAAAATTATGCACTACATAGAATACATTTTTTCGTGACATCATTAACAAAGTCTTACATCGTCTGAAACATCTGTTGGCAAACTTGACCATTGGATTGCTCTTTAAAATAACATGTATCCGGGTTTGCCGGGAGTTCTCCTAGCTTGAGGACCCAGAGGACGTCATACCTAGAGGAACTCAGATTTCTCTAGTTCAGGCCTAACGTGTCTCGTGCAGGATTTCCATCTCCCATTCACAGTCTTCCGGTCATTCTGGGAGTCCGTCTCGGGTGTTTTGCAATAATTCACCAGGGGTCTGGTCTTTTCTTTCAGATTTCTTACTGATCATGGAGGCTGGAGAATTTTCTTCAAGGTGACCCTTTCCACCCGTGACTCGTGCCTTCAGTGACAAGATGAATGCCTCTGGGAGACTGGGGAAAAGGGGGACTTTTCCCTCAAAACTTCTAGAGCTTCAGATTGTCCAGGTTGCTGAAACGGTAGTCTGTTCTCAGTGTCTTTCCTGAGCTAAACCTGTATCATATTCAGATCGTAAGCGTCTCTATAGCGCGGCCTGTTACTGGTTTCTGAAGGAGGGCCGCATGGGTACCGAGTCTCAGAGATTCTTTGTGAAAACAGCTGTTTCTAGCTTCCGTCTGTTCCTGCCTCCATGCTCCCAGGGTTTAGACATTACCGTGGGGAAGGGTGAAAAAAAAAAAGATTGTCTTCTTTTTTTCCCCCCATCACACAAAGGAACTTAGGCAAATAGATGATGGCAAACGCTTGAGAAATTCTCAGCCTGACCTGATTTCTAGCAGTTGATACAACTTAATCTTAAATGTGTCTTTCCCTGACACCTCTCCAGAGAAACACACACACAACAGAAAACTGTAAATGTAATTTTGCAGTGGGATTTAACTAGTCCTTAATTCACTTACCTAAAAATCTTTAGTTTGACATGCCCCCCCCCCAAAAAAAGAAGAAAAACTTATTTGATACAGAGTATCGAATGAATAAGACAGTTGCTGTTTTTTTTTTTAAAGAATTTTACCATTCTTCTGGAGGATACAAATGGATGTATAGATAGATACACAGCTACATACATATCTATAAACAAGGATTAAAGGTTTTTGGTTAAAGAGCCCACTTAAGATCACACAAACACGTGTGATGTTGAACTAAACCAGAACTCCGACCCCTGAGCACAGTACGTTCCTCCAGGGTTCCAAATTACCTCCTTACATTGGCTGAGAGTCTTTTGGTTGCAAATAATGGAAAGTGTGAACCAAAGCGGAGCAGCAAAGGGAAAAAAAAAAAAAAAAAGGTATTTATAGATTCATGCAACCAAACTGTCCACAGACTGTACTGATTTGAGGCCTTCAGGGGAGTCTTGATTCATGGGTTCGTGACGCTGTCAAGATACCAACTCCCCTCTGATCCCTACAGCTGTCTTCCTCCAGGTGCTGGACTGTTTTAGGCTAGCACCCTTCCTGGTAGCATTAATGGGCCTCCCCTTGTTTGGGTCAGATCCCTGAATCTCTCCCAGAAGAGCAAGGAAACTTCATAGGAGGAGTCTTTAAGTCACATATCATTGGTCAAAATCTGATACATGCCCCTCCCTGAACCAGTCAGTGCAGGATGCTCTGCTGGACTCAACTGGGGGTGGGATCGGTACTCAGACCACATAGCTGCTTTGTGCTGGAATAGGGTGAGTCCTGTGATAGAAAATGTTTGGACAAAAGGGGAAGTGAATCCTGAGGAAGCAGCCAACAGATACCCACTTTTCCCTAAGAGCTGTTTGAAACCAATGCAACAAAGCTCCAAAGCTCTGAGTAGCTCATAAATTCAGTTCTGTTGAGCTGAGTCATGTTCCCTATATGTATGTAATACCTATAGTATCTAAAATGTTATCAAAATGTCTATTTTTTTCCTTTTGCATTTGCTTGAGGTTTTTAATATAACCAGGAATCTAAGTTTGGAAATAAAGATTTAAACGTATACAGCATTTACAATTGTTGTCCTTAGTGAGAAATCCTAAGAATCTTACAGCATGGTATACATTTTTTTCCTAGGGACTCATGGTCACAAACTTTCTGGACAGTGAACATAACCTAAGGCTGCTGCTAACTCAGGATAGAGAAGTTTTTCTGAGGCTTTTCTTTCTGCGTTGCCTGCACCTAATCAGCTCCCCTATATATTTTCAAGCAACCTCTGAAAATACACTCTCTGTATCTTTCCCAGCAAACCCCCCATAATTCCTTATTCTGTTTTCCTGAATAATTACTTTCAAACGTTTTTCCATGTCTTAAGAGTGCACAGTGAATGAACCGAGCTGTGCGAAATAAACATTTTGTTGTTAAGTCCAAAAGAACTATACCTTTATGTCTAAGAAAATACTTCAAAACTTGCCACCTACACAGCAGTAAATCATTTAACGATACAGCCCTGTATTGCACCATTAGAACTCTTCTAGAATTCCACGAAAGACTTGCCAGATTATTTCCATGGAAATTAGTCTCATTTTAGAGAGGTTATCCTAAGGAACATTCCATATTGTTAAAAAAACAAAAGAAGTTCAACTGAGTAAGCTGTATTGGCTTTATTCCATGATTCATGAATCAGGCCACCGTCCCATCTAGGAACTGCACAAAATGAAAAGTTTTTATAGGTGGGAAGGTGAGACAAGAAAGTCAAAAGAGTGTTTTATTTCAGGAAAAATTACCTTCCCTTTGGGGAAGGCCAGGGGGTCTTATCAGGCTGATTACCTCACTAGTGCTGACCAGGAAATTCCAGACTGCTCTAAAATCCCACTCCTGGAGGAGGCTGAAGCAGCAGTTAGGTTAGATAGTAAGTTGGTGGGGCTTAGCAAGTGACTCTTTGGGGCTTATTGTTCCTTTTTAACAACATAAGCAATTTGCATTTTCTACAACTTCTTAAAAGTTTTTTAAGAACGTGGAACCAGCATTCACATCAAGGTCTGATGAATCTGAGCAGTGCTGGTGTTCTGTGTGGGCCGACCAGAATGTCCTGTTTTAGCAGCTGTGATAACCAGTGGTGGCATATACAGATGGACAGTAGTCGTGAAACAAACTATTGAAGCCTATTATTGCTATTATTCTCTTATTATTTTTCCTTCTGCCAAGGATAGCCTGGGTTGCTAAGTAATGGTAGTTAATATAAAGATATCTTTTACAAATAAATTTAGGTCACAAGGTGAGTTTATTTGAATAAAAATGACCTAACGAAATTCTATGTCCTGTATTATATATTGAGATGTCCTCAGGTTAAGTCACAATCATGAAGATGGTGTAGGCATGACTGGGATTCAGGGAGCGCGGACTTTGCCCTTCAGCATGTGCTAATGGACTCGTAACTGCAAATGAAGTGTTACCTTCTATGGGGAGGTGATCCTAGGCCCCTCCAAGAACTCTGAGAGCTAACCAGTAACAAGTGCAGTGCATGCAGCGCAAAGAAAAGCAGAATAAGCTTGCGGAGGTTGTTTTCTATCCCTACATCTGTGCAAGCTGATTTCTCCCGGGCAGAAAGGTATTAACACAGTAAGGAATGGTTGTATGTACCTTAGGAGAAGGGTGTTTAGAAATAAAGGTGCAGAAAAAGGAAATTTGCAAGAAGAGCAGCCTTCCCCTAGAGCAAGCAAGGATGTTCCGTGAGGCTGGATTAAGAAGCCACTTGACAGGGATATTGCTATCGTCACATGGAAGCCAGATTTCATTACACATTCCAGTAAACCTAAATCCTCCTTCTGCTTCCTCGTTTCCCAAACTCCCTCGCGATACTTGGGCTCGGTGGTCAGACTGCTGTATCTAGACTGCTTGGCACTTACACTCCTTATAAATAAGTGAAGTGGCTCAAACAGCAGTCTGTGATGAGCTTCGTCAGCGTGGATCTGCTCCTTGAGAAGCTAATTGTATGATGGGATCAAGTCTCTACATCTGAAAGCCTGAAGGCCGCCTCCTGGCCTGGGTGATTGCATGAACATAGGTGCTTGCTTTGTGGGAATCTGGGTGAGCTGCACAGCTGGAAAACCCCGGCGTCTCAAGGCTCCCCTTTACTTTTCCAACTCTCCTGTTCACGTTATTTGCGGTTTGAACCAAGTTCTTAATGTCATTTTATGCCACATTAACATGTGAGATGGTTTGCAGGTATTCTCTTAAGGAAAAAAAAAAAGATACTTATTTCTGTCTTTTATTTTTGAAAATGTAAGGACTCAATGTTTTGCAAAAAATGTTAAGTTATTTGAGTACCCACCTGCCTGAAATTGAAGCATCAGACACGTTAAATATTTCTCATTCAAACTGCTGTATTATATCTTTCTCTTTTCTTCCTTGCCAACTTCTTTTGAATGAGCCATTTGCTCTCACTGCCTCCACTTCTTTGGTGCCAACTCTCCCCTCTCCGCCCCCCACCATCTGGCTCCCACCTCCATTATTCTGCTGAAACTCCGTTGGGCTTCTGACTGATAATAGAGTTTCTTAATCCTCATTTCACTTGACTTGTCTCTAGAGTTGGATGGCCTGTCTTACGTCGTTCTTTTGAAAACATATCCCCTTCCTTTTCTGATGTCCAGGACCAACTGTCTCCTCTTAGTTTTTCTCCTGGCAGTGCACACACCCCTTTCTCTGTTTTGGTGTATTTCACTGCAAGCTTTCTTCGAAAAAGAAATATAACATAGCAAATAAAGCTAATCTCCTATTCTTTCCCTCCAATTGATTCTCCTATTCTGAACTTGTATTATCATTGATCTACTTTTCCGCATTTTATATCCATATACAGTGTGTTATTCTATGTTTTAAAATTTCACATTTATGGAATCATAGCATTCTTTGTAGCTTGCCTTTACTGTACATTATTTGAGATTTACCTGTTTTGATATATCTAGATTCAGCTAATCGATGTTAACTTCTCTCTAATCTTTTGTGTATAAATTAATGACAGTTTTAACTACCTTTTAAATACAGACTCTTAGAATTAAATCTTGATTGTTTAGCGCCGTTTTAGGTTCACAGCAAAGTTGAGGGGAGCGTACAGAGATCTCCCATATACTCTCCACTCCCACACTTGTATAACCTCCCTCATTCTCAACGTCCCCACCAGAGCGCACATTTGTTACAATTGATGAACCTATATTGACACATCATAATCACCCCAAATCCATAGCTTACATTACAAGTTCATTTCTGATGCTGTTTGTGCTATGAGTTCGGACAGACGTATACTGACTTGTATCTACCACACGGTATCATATAGAATATTTCCACAGCCCTAAAAGCCCTCTGTGTTCTGTTTATTCCTTCCTCTCCCACCAACCCCTACCAACCATGGGCCTTTTTATTGCCTCCATAGATTTGTCTTTGCTGGGATGTTATAGTTGGAATCATATGGTGGTGTAGCCTTTCCAGACTGGCTTCTTTCACTCAGTAATATGTATTTAAGGTTCCTCCGTGTCTCTGTCGGTTTAACATCTCATTCTGATTTAGTGCTGAATAATATTCACCATTTTCGTGGTGTACCACAGTTTATCATTTTCACTTACTGAAGGGCATACTGCTCGCAAGTGTTGGCAGTTATAAATAAACCTGCTATAAACATCTGTGTGCAAATTTTTGTGTGGACCTAAGTTTTCAGTTCCTGAATACAAGCTTTTAAGAGACTTTTGTTGTTATTTTTTTTTTTCCAAAGTGATTTCATCAATTGCCATTGCACCAGCTACCAGTTATAGACCGGTGACCTCCATAACTCCATTAGCCTTCGAGATCAGATTGGGGATAATTTCAGCAAGCTCTATGTATATATATTTTGTAGGTATTGAACTTGTCTAAATTGACCATTGTTATTTCTCCTGGAAACTTTCATTTCTCTTGCCTCTTTTCACCACAGTTGAAAACACTACCACTGTCCCCATCACTGAAAATAGAAAATGTGGGTTCACTTTTTTTAACCTCTTTCTGTCTTAATTTATCCCCTGTTTATCTAATCCTGATTCTACACACAAAATGTCTGTCTCTTTTTTCTTTTCTATGTCCACGTCCATTGGCCTACACCAAGTCTTTTTCATTCTTACTGAACTGACACAATTTCCTTCCAAATATTTGCCATGCACCTAATCACCCCCCCCCATTACTATTTATTCTTCATCCCACTGCCAGAGTTATCCTTCTAGAAAGGAGCTGGTAAAATTCTCTAGAGAAGCATAGTAAATATTTTAGGCTTTGTGGGTTATATGGTCTCTGTGTCAACTGGCAACTATTCAGCTGTGCCATTGTCATATGATGGTCACAGACAAGAACACAAATGACTAGATAGGACTGTGTTCGAACCGAACTC
The DNA here is from genome assembly GCF_905146905.1 of Nyctereutes procyonoides. Classification (NCBI taxonomy): domain Eukaryota; kingdom Metazoa; phylum Chordata; class Mammalia; order Carnivora; family Canidae; genus Nyctereutes; species Nyctereutes procyonoides. The sequence goes on along the minus strand of NW_026575160.1, from coordinate 30,731,882 downwards.
TACTTATAGAAATAGTGGCCTAAAAAAAAAAAAAAATAGAAATAGTGGCCTAGATTTGGCCCACGGCTATAGTTTGCTGACCCCTAACATACAACATAACTTGGATCATGTATCACCCCACCAAAGCCTTTCCATTTTGTACAGATCAGAAGTTCACCATCCTCCTAACTGGCATTACTAACTTACCCCTTACGGCCAATTGCCTCAAACTCTGAAATTTCCATCCATAGTTTGATATGTTCCTTGATCTCTCCTAGTTTAATGGCGATGGGAAAGATGATGGTTCAGTGGCAGGTGGACTTGGGGATTTAGTTATGGGAGGATGAGAATACGTCCATCTGATAGTTCAGTATTCTCAGTAAGTTATTAGCAAGGATACCTGCTGAGAGATAAAGGTGGAAGAGGTGGAGAAGAAGGTCAGTGGAAGGATCCGGATCAATATGATCATCCTGGGGAGCAGAAAAGCAAAATTATTAGAGAAATATAGCAAGATTTCTGGCTCATAGCAAGATTCAAATTGTGGCCTGAGATTATGAGGGCGAAACTAGTTACGTGATGATGTGATCTGTGGTCACTAGCACTACTGTGTAAACCAGGAGAAAGTCTGCAACAAGAGGATTTCATACACGGATTGGGGTTTTGTAGTGTGAGCTCAACTGAGGGAGAGACAGAACTGAGAGTTGGAAGTATTTGCAAAGAGGCAGCATGTTGATGGTAACGGAATCTGCCAAACAAGATGGGAAGTGATGACAGGAGGGGACTGGTGGATAATAAGAAAGTGGGAGGAGGAGAGGATCAGATGTCCCCACATCACTGAAGAACTGTGTGGTCGTAGGTAAGTAATTGTGCCCACTGAACACATAGGAAGCTGTCATAGTTGAGTTAAATGCTTCAATAGGAAATTTTCAAAAAGATTTGTATTTTTTAAGAGATGTAAAAGTTGAGGGTGTGACTGTAAAATAAGTGACTGAAGTAGACCAAAATGGCAATGGAATACAGGGATCAAGAAATTGAGGAAGCTGGGGTTTTTTGATGGGGCATCCACTTAGGTATTGAAATCACCAGGGATAAAGAAAGGAAATCAGAATGGAAAACGGCTGGGAACAGAAGACTAGTGAAAGCGGAAGTATGACCAGGAGGTTGGGAAAAGAGTGTAAGTAGGTGTAGGAAACAGTCATCCATCCAAATGACAGTGTAAAAAGAACTGATTTTTTTTTTCCAGGAGGGAAGGAGTGAGATAATTTGGAAGTATCAAGGAGGAGCAAGGAGTACACTTACCTCCATCAACTCAATATAATTGACTCTTGGCCCTAATGTTTGTTCAGGGCTCAGGTAGGTTTCAAGTAAGCCAAGGAGGTGAAGGGAATAAATATTTGAAGAAACAGGAATTGCTTATTCAGATTAGGGTCACAGGAGACACACTGGAAGGGTTTGTTTGCAAAGAGAGGGGGTCGGAGAGATATACAGTTTGTGTATTAAGAGTTTGTGACAAAAAGAATGACTTAGGCTGGGACTCCTGCAAATTCGTGTTGCATCATGGCATCGGTCCTGAGAGGCTTACCTTGTAATTCTCTTCATGGTGTGTTGGCCTTGGGGCTAGTGGTTATTCTTTCAGAAACTGGGAGTTCTAGATTAATCTGCTACAATTAGCTCAGTTAGTTTGGGGGAGGCTCAGAGCCTCCCCAAATCTCAGTTTTTCCATCTATACAGTGAAGAATGGTCTAAGTAATCTCGTGAACTTCAGACATTTAAAATATATCTGAGAGGAAAGAGATAGGGTCATGCCACACATGAGTTTGCAATACTGGAAATAAATATTTTATCTTGCAAATCAATGATGTATCAAGGGTTAATATTAGGAATAAAGAGATTATCTGAGAGTTTATACATATGCCTCATTGGCTTCAAAGTATGTTAGTGATTTCAACAAAATAGAGATACGTGACAAAACAATCCAGCAGAGTTTAGAGATATTTGATAATGCCTTCCTGCTAAAGCAAATAGACTTTGTTAACTCGCAAATATGAAATAGTAATAGGTTTATGATATCTTAAATATTAAGTAATAATTAAAGTTGAAACTGAATTGCCAACCCTTATCCCTCATCCTCTTTCCATTCTTATTCTCCTCCCCATTCAGTCTGTGTTATTAGTTAACTGTATTATTGTTACTATAACAGTAGAATAATGCATAAAGGAGACACTTGAAAGTATCCAATCATAATTGGTGAAGGCAATGAGTTAGGAGGTTCATTCAGTCAAGAATGAAAATGCTTCTTCACAATAAAATGTTAAATATTTTAATATTTAGACTAATTTTCTACCAACTTACTTAGTTGAATTGATGGATTGATTCAGTCAACCCTGTAACCAAACTAATAACCCACTGGTTAAAAACTTTATTTCAGTCCAAATTGTGGAACAGCTTTGGGTCCCATCAGATGATGGATCTTATCAGCTGATAAGGAATTTGTCCTGATGTCTTGATTTTAGCCAACTTTGGTGTCCTGGTAGGTGTTTTGTTGAATGGCTTAGACTCTTCTTCGAAGAGAGAGATGTCTAAGAGAAAAAGCAGGAATTTGAGCTTTGTTGGGAAAGAATATTGCATAAAATCAAAGCAGGGTAATATGGACATTACAGATTCCTTATTTGCAAATAAAAATTATATATATGTAATATATATAATTATATATATAACTGTATATGTAATATAAATATAAAAACATAAAAATATAATATATAAAATGTTATAAAATTACGTATATATAATTTAGCTCCAATATATATTATATATACATATAATATATATTGGAGCTAAAACCTTATATATGTGAATTAATTTCACTAACTTAGAGCAAAACGTTAAAAATTGGAAAATTTTATTAGTTTGAAAGTGTATATGTGTAAAAGTAGTTTAGGAGTTTCTTTATCTTACGATCTCGAATGGAATTTAAATGTTTGAGAAACCCCGCATATTGGTTTATTTCATGCTAGGTATTGCGACTACAGTTTGGGTAATTGGCCACTAGGTGGCAGGACTGTGATGTGCATGTAGGTCAGAAAACCCCATAAAGGGACACTCTGTAGGCATAGATCATTTAAAATGTCAGTACATGGAATTCCTTGCAATACAGTTTAAATGCACAAGTTAAGCAAATACTTATATGAGAGGGTTTTTTATAAACGCTGGAGACACAAAATGAATGTTATATAACCTATGTCACCAAAGAGATGATAGTTGGAGATAGGTGTGTGGGTTTTTTTTGTTTTTGTCTTTGAAGGCCCTAATAGAATGTGGTAAACACTGTTACAGGTTTTTAATTTCAAAATATAATGGGACCATAGGGACTAAAGAAATTAATTCTGCCTGTGGTGATGATGTTGAAACAAGGAGTTCTTGGAAAGTTACAGAGAATGTAACTTGTCTTCTGAAAAGCAAAAGGAAAAAAAACCAATCTAAAACAAAAAGTACAAAAATAAATTATCTTTTGTTATGGATAAAGTGACAGTGTAAAACTTTAAATAAAATTTAAAGAAACGAAACTAATTCCTATGTAATCTTTACTTCTAATACAGTGGTTCACAACCAGGGACAGTTTTGCCTCCCACAGCACATCTGGCAATATTTGGAGACAGGTTTTTTTTAAAAAAATAAAAACAAACACACACGTCACTTTATTTTTAACTTCTCTCTACACCCAGTGAACGGCTTGAACCCACAACCTCAATACCAAGAGTCACACACTCTCTACCACCTGAGCCCACCAGGTGCCCCGAAGTGGAGATATTTTTGGTTGTCACAGTTGGGGAGAGGGTGCTAATGGCATCATAAGTACATAAAGGTCAGGGATGCTCCTAAACAGCCTGCTATGCACAGGACCAGCCTCCACAAGAAAAAAATTACCTGGCCCCAAATGTCAACAGCACCAAGGTATTGTAAAGATGGATGAATGAATCTAGAGGTCTAAAATTGGACAGGAGAACACAGGTAAAATTCAGCGTTTGGAACATGACAACTATAACTTTTGTCTCAAGGTTAGGAGCAGATGAGGTCTGGTGTTTGGGGGGAAAGAAAGGCCAGAAACAGCACCTTAGATTAAAGCTATTTGGGCAAGCCCACTCAGCGGCATTCAACTATGTACAGTTGGAGCCAGGACAAGGCAAGCTTGATTTTGGCTTGGCTAGTAAGGGCCAGAGGGCGGAGTGGCCAGAGTCAGCACTGTGGAACATGCAGACCAGGGTTTGGATCTCAGCTTTGGCGTTTGTTAGCTGGGTGACTCATTTTACCTTCTTCTAAGTTTCCATTCCTTTAAAATGAGGAAACTTGTGGAAAGGATTGGAGATGTATGTTAAGTACCTGGGACGTTAAAAGGTGCTGCATAGATGGTATCTAACATTACTGAGATACCGCTAAGCCTCCAGTTATAGCTCTCCCTCCACGGTTGTCTTCGCCCCTTTTGGGAAATTAGTCACAATACAACTGGATTTCATAACATCGAAAGCAGGAAAACATATGAATTGTGGGATGGGAGGAAGAAAAGTAAGTGACAAAAACACAGAACTTTTGCAAGGCATCATTGGGAGAAGTATTGAAAGCTGAGTCAGAATCACCAGGCCCTCTGAACAGTATCGGTGAGGGAGAAAATAGCTAATATTTCCATGAGGAGGCAAGCGGGGTGGGGGTGGGGGGCGATGACGCTGCGATTAGCCAAGCACACCCTGGCTAAATCCAACTCCGCTGTTACTGCACCTCCGCCGCTGAAGGGAAGGGAAGGCCACGACCAGCGCCGACTGTTCCCTTCCCACTGGCCGTCACTACCACTGCTCCTAAAGTAGGTGCCATTGTCCCGCTGCGATGATACTGTATATCCCCAAACCGTACTTTCCTTGGTGACTACTTCATACTTTCTGAACCTCAAGCCTCCGAGGAAGGCCTTCTCTACCATGATCACTCTTAGCTGATGACCTTGGTCCCTATGTCATTAGCAAAATAGAAGCCTTCAGAGGACTTTGATGGACTCTCCCACCTCATGCACGTGTCTCCATTCGCGCTCCTGGCTTTCTCTCTAAGGATGCACTTGAACGTCCCTACTCTCAGCTGGGGCCAGCCTCTCACTGATACGCCGCCTTTCATCCCTTTTCACCACTAAAAACACGATACCAGCAGTCCTCACCCATTCTCTTGGATCATAACTATTCCCTCTCTTTTGGATCATCCCCATCACCATACCAACTGCTACGATTTTGCCCATTGTTTATTTATTTTTTTTAACTGCGCCGGCCTCATTTTGCTTCTTTTATAAAACAAAACTTTTTATGATTCTCTAGGTTGACTTTCTCTGCTTCCATTTTCTCTTGAACTCCATCCATTAGGTCTCTACCGTCACTGCTCCACGAAAACTATGATTTTTTACCAGTGCAATTCATATTGCTAAATTCAATAACCATCTCTCCTGCCTCATCTTCCCTGAACTCTTAGCAGTATTTGACAGGGTCAGTTACATTTTCCTCCTTGAAACATTTTCTTGGTTTCCTAGCTCCCCCGCACCTTGCTGGGTTTGTTTTTTACTTTGCTTGTTCCTTCTCAATCTCTTGCTTTCCCTCTACATGCTCCCTCTCCCAACCTCTATATTTTGGAATGCCCTGTAGTTAGTCTTAAGAACACTTCCTTTTCTATCTATATGCAGTTTCTTCATGATTTTTTTATCCAATGTCACCCTATGCTGATGACTCCCATATTTATATCTCTGGCTTAAACCTCTATCCTGAATTCCAGGCTTGTTGCCTAAAATTCCTCAACCTCTTTAGTTCCCTCTCAAAATTAATGTGTCTAACACTAAACTCTATATACAAACTCTCACACTTCCTTGTCTCAGTCAATGGAAATGTAAGTCTTCATTTGCCAAGCCCAAAACTTTGGAGTAATGCTTCATACCCCTCTCTTGTATTAAAAACATCTCACATTTGAAGTGTCAGCGAATTCTGTTGTCTGACTCGCTTTTCAATAATAGCCCAAATCTGTCTAATCGATCCATTTCTCACCCCTCATGCTATTACCAGTCTGGAATAAGTCCGCCTCCTCTCAGCTGGATTTGGCGTGATGGGTCGGCTGGTTTTCTTGAGTCTTCTTGGGTCCTCTTTTCCATTCTACTTTTTTTTTTCCATTCTACTTTTTTTTAATACAGAAGCCAGAATAATCCTCTGCAACTTAGATCATATCCATCCTCTGCTCAATTTCTCCACTGACTTCCGAAAGATCCTATGTGTTCCAGGCCTGCATTAACTCCTAGACCTTCTTCACTACTATTCTCTTGCTCATCCAGCTCCAGCCACAATGACCTCATGACTGCTTCTTGCATACTTCAGAACCAGTCTCGCCTCAGGTTTGTACTCGCTGTTCTCTCTGCTTTTCCCCTGGATTCCCTTGTGGTTCCCTCTTCCTAAGGGCTTTTGCTCAAGTGCCACCATCTCAGTGAGGCCGCCTTTTGGTCACTCAATCTAAAATTTTAGCACCTATTTTTAAACATTTTCTCTATTCTCCTTTCTTCCTTCAGTTTTTTTCAACACTTAACCCTATCTAGATATTATATATTTATATTCCACGTATTAATTCTCATTGTCAATCTCCCCTCTCCATTATTATAATAGCAGTGCCTCCAACAGGGCTTGCCACACAGTAAGTATTCAATAAATATTTGTTCCGTGAATTTTATTTATTTTTTATTATTTCTTAAAGATTTTATTTATTCATGAGAGACACACAGAGAGAGGCAGAGACACAGGCAGAGGGAGAAGCAGGCTCCATGCAGGGAGCCCCATGTGGGACTCAATCCCGGGACCCCAGGGTCATGACCTGAGCCAAAGGCAGACGCTCAACCATTGAGCCACCCAGGAATCCCAGTTCAGTGAATTTTAAATGACTATTTTGTTGAGTGAGCATCACATAAATCTGGTAACCCCATAACCAATCACACTGGGAAGGAAGCTTAGAGTAGACATGAAGATTTCTCACACTATATTACTCAGCAATATCATTTGGCAAAAGATATCAAAAACATTTCCTGTCAGCAGCATTAGAATTACTTGAAATCCTTCAGGGCCATGACCGATGGTCAGGGATATGATAGGGTTGCCATGTGGCTTGGTGAGGAGTAGGCAAAGCTAGGAAAATTCAGTTCTCTTATGGATATGTCATGGAAAACAAAGCTCTCCTTCTTAGGGACTTTGAAAACCCCATTTGTTTTAAGGTTTCTTGACTGGTATCTTAATTATTGATTGCTGTGAACAAAGTAAGTAACCCAAGATGTTAGAACATAAAATAATTTTTTGTGTGTGGCTTCTAATTCCGTGGCTTCACTGGGTAGTTCTTCCCAACATGGTGTTGTCCAGGGTCACTGGGACAGCCTCAGTAATCTGCAGGCTTGACCAGGAGCTCAGCCGGACCTCTCAGCCAGATATCAGTTCTTGCCACATGGTCCTTACATTGAGCTTTAAGTTATTGTGACTGCGTTCCAGAAAGTAGGAAGCAGAAGCTGCTGGGTCGTTTGAGGGCTAGTCCCAGAACAAGCATAGTATCAGTTCTGTTTTATTCTATCAGAGGAGTCATAAGCTCAGCCCAAAGACTGTGGAAGGGGGACTGCACAAGAAGTGTGGTTCACTTGGGTAGTTTTATTAGATACCTCCAAAACACTCCAGGACACATTCCTCTGGTTTCAGCTGAAGCCAAAGTGTATACTTCAGTGCAAACTGAGGCTGACTTTGCACCTCTCATTTCAAGTGAGAGCCAGATTTTTCATCTTTCTGCCTGAAATCCTTCTCTCATACCAGGGAACCCAAAAATACAGGTGAGTTCACTTCTAGGACAACCTTACATTGGTGGGAGGTGGAAGCTCCAGCCCCCTGTCCCTTGGGAAAATAATTCTGAGAAGCATGATCTATGCCTGATGCTTCCCAGGACTCAGTATGTCCTGATGAATTGAGCTCCTCTTGCTCATGGTGAGAACTTTGGTTATGAACACTGGATTTTTCTGCTTTTTGAACTCACATGCCTTGGTCCCTCGTTCCTATGTCCTAGGATCTCCACCCAAATAAGCTGCCTGCATTCAAGATCTTCTTTCTGACTCTTCTTTCTTGGGGAAACAAAGTTAGGTGTTTTATCTAATAATGAGAAAAATCCTTTCATGTTTCATTTAAAGAACAAAGTTGGGACTTGTGAAAATGGTTGAACCTGTGCCCATAAGTTCCAATCTTACCATTTCAGTGAGAAGAGTTTATAATCTAAGAGCGGAAAATGTGTTTCCATGTATAAAGCTAATTGAAGTGATGAGGAAAGTTTAGTCCTTTGTTAAATGGAAACCAACGGGAGAGGATGACTCATTCTGTCTTGGCCATTGCTGCAAAGAAGTTGGATATCCCTGGATTTAGAAATAGTGCATTTAAAATGCTCATGCAACTTTCTTTTTTCAAGATAGATTAAGCCTTACTGGCAAGGTGATACTGTCTCCTTAGGAAAGGTGACTGTTGCAAAATTTTCCTGTTTTCGGAAAAGAAAATATTCAGTGCAAAGGCTTTAAATGTGGTTTTTAAGTTAAGAGCTGGCACCTTCATCGGTAGTAATTCAGTTGTTCAATGGAAAGAAATTTTTACGCAAACTTTGGAAGTTTCAGTAGGTCTATGTGAGTATTTACACTACTAATTGAGTTTATATTTGAAGATATACATTTGAAGCAATGTACTTAAATTATATTTCCTTTACCATTTATTTGTGTATCATCTTCAAAAAAAGGATTGATAGCTACTTACAATGATACATAAATGTGACCGCGTAGAATGTACTGGAATTTAAATAAAAGAAGAAAGAGTAACAGGGTGGGGCACAGAACAAATATACATCCAAATACATGTGCTCCTATGCTGGCCTTTGTCATCTTTGCTCCACTTGAGGTGAATATAGAAAAATACCTGCAGAAGGTTGAAGTTCTCCCCAAAATATAATTTCGGATCGATTCTAGCATACAGATGAACACAGAATGGAATCCAAAAGTTCTGCTCTGTGTAGCATGGCAACGATTGATTGAGCTTCAAAACAATGTCAAGCAGTTAGAATCAGATACTCGCTTCAGGTGAAAAACCACAAAAACAGTTCTTAAAAACCCTCCTTTTCGCACCTATAGAATACCTGACCTTGAAGGGCTGTTTCCTCACACATCTTCCAGGTTGTTGTTTCTTCCTTTTATCTGCTCAGCCCTACCCCCAAGCCCCCAACACAGTCATTCCTACTCTAAAACGTTGGCCTTTCTCCAGGGTATGTCGTTGTAATAACAGTGTCTTTAGCTAAATCACTTAACCTTTCCAGGTCTCATGCCTCCGCTGAAAGCACCTACCTCATGGGGTTGTGGTGATTAAATGAGTTAATGTACACAAGCTGTAGGGGAGGGGGGAAAATTAGTTTTTCTTCTGTTCTCCTAGGCCCTCTGGCTGGGGCCTGTGAATTGGCAGACAAGAAGATTAACTTGAAAGCAGTCTCTCAGCATGTCCATCGCATATACGTGGAGCACCCTGAGATGAGGAACTCAAAGGAGTGGTTAGAATTTGAGGTCTCTGTACTCAGCTGAGCAGGGGAAAGGATGGGAAAGGGCGTGTATGGAAGAACAAATGGCTTTTTGGAAAGATAAATGGGTCCTTGGAGGCATATATGGGAGATAGATAGTTTGGGATAATGCGTGTCTGGGTGTGGTGCCGACTTCTTGTCTCCCAGAAGCTATTAAAGTGGCTCCTGGGAGGGGATTTGTGACAATTGAGTTCTTTTGGGAGGCCCTGCATTTAGGCAGATAAGGGATTTCAAGAAGTCAAATGCCTTTAGCTCAAAATAATCCCGTCAAAGAGGCATATTTTGGGATGGCATATCCTGATCCCCTTCAGCGTGTAAGACCATGTAATACTCTTAGGACATTCCTGACAAATAGCGAACACTCTCTGAATGCGTGGTGTGTCGCCGTGATGACTGCTGTGATGGAATTCTGTTTGGCCATCCGTAAGTGAAGATTTGGGTTGAAAAAAAAAAAAAAGATTTGGGTTGAGCTTTGCTTGTACCAGAGTCCACAGAGTTAAAGGTGAGGAAGATCTAGGGGCACCTGGGTGGCTTAGTCAGCAAAGTGTCCCACTCGTGGTTTCAGGTCAGGTCATGATCTCAGGGTTTGCGGATCGTGCCCCGCATGGGACCCCGTGCTCCATGAGGAGTCCGCTGGAGGTTCTTTCCATCTCCCTCTGCCCCTCCCTCCGGCTCAACACACTCTCTCTAAAATAAATAAATCTTTAAAAAAAAAAAAAAAAAAGATGAGCGGGATCGAATCCCTCACTTCTCCTCCTTCCGTCAAGATTCAGAACCAGTTGAAAACAGGAGACAGTAGTGCCGGATGGCACAGAGACAGCGTGGAGGGAAGCAGACCTCTGGGCCCCTGGGGGTGTCCGCGTGGTGGGCGCTCGGGGCAGCACCCGCCTGCCAGGAGCCAAGAACTGCGCGGGGCCGGTGCCTCTCTGAGGGTGCAGATGTCTGCTTCACATTCTAAAAATTAAACCCAAACGTGCTCCTGCTGCCAGTGTACAAGCTGCGCTTTCTCTTCCTGCTGACAATTAGAGTTCTCCTCTCCTTTGGCTAAGGAAAAATTGGGTGTGAGCTGATTGGACTTTGTTAACATGCTACTACTCCCCTTTTTTACTAATCGTTTTTTTTTTTTTAAGATTTTTTTTATTTATTCATGAGAGACACAGAGAGAAAGAGAGAGAGGCAGAGACACAGGCAGAGGGAGAAGCAGGCTCCATGCAGGGAGCCCGACGCGGGACTCGATCCCGGGACCCCGGGGTCAAGGCCTGGGCTGAAAGCAGGTGCTCAACCGCTAGGCCCCCAGGCGTCCCCCCATTTTTCCTGATTGTATATGAGCTAAATGACATTACAGAAATACATGTGACAGAACTGTCCTATGAAGTTGTGTTTCCTCTTTGTTTCTTCTTTGGCTTTAAGGTCAGATCTGAAGGCGAGTTGCTTAGTCCGGCCAGGCCAGGGCAGGTGGGGGCCGCAGAGCTGCCAGCGGTGGGGGGTGTCCGCCAGTGGCCCCACCAGGGCTCAGGGCTTCAGCTGAGACACCCACAGAGCGAGCCCGTGTCTAGCACCGTCACTCTCCTGGGCGCTCTGTGGTCGATCGTGCATTTTTCACGCGCTCCGTGGCCTCCTGGGCTGCGCTCAGCTGCTGGCCTGGAGCGAATGCAGCCAAGCACGGCGGCTTCCCCAGCAGATCGCACTCGCTCAGGACATGCCAGTCGTTGTTCTTACTGCCCTGACCCACGGGGAAATGCGGCCACCTGGTCCCGTCCCGTCCCCCCCCCCCCCCCCCGGCCTGCCCCACCAGGTCAGGTGCTCCTCCTTGCACGAGCAGTTGCTAGTGACTGAGATCCGCTGAGAATGGAAGATCTTTTTCTCCCTTGGCATTTCTGAGAAGGCAGAAATGTTTGTCAAAGTCTCCAACACTTTGCTTAGAGAAAGGAAATGTTGATGGAAGTTCCTGCATTTTGAGCCAAGACAGAGACACACGGTGCGGATAATGAAGTTTCTATTTATAACGTGGATTCATACAGATTTCTCCACTGCAGGAACGCAGGCAGTTGGACCACAGATCCCACATGTGCCCAAATATACTTGGTGTGACTTAGCGAGTCTCAAGGCTCCCTTGGCCTGCAAACACAAGCAGATGGTCCTGGCAGGGGTGACACCGCAGCCCGTTTGCCGAAAGCGTCCTCTGGAAGCTTCCTTTGGGGGAGGGAATGTGCACGCTCAGCGGGTGACCGTGAGCGTGCATCTGGTTTGTCTAGACTGTCCAGTGTTCTTCTGCTGTGCTGGCGTCTCGAGCGGTTTAGCATTTGTCACTCTCAAAAACACGTTCCAGTTTAGGTGATAAATCATATGCTTACTTCAACACGAAGACACATCAGATATTCAGCTGGCCGAGGAACAAGCACTAAAATCACAGAAGAAGATTTCTTCCCTAATGCATTAGACAATTTTCAACAGAAGCCATAGAACTGATAGCGGTCAGGATGATGGATCTATCTGCATGTCCCTAAGAAACGGCTAGAGAATTAAAAGCCCCAAAAGACTAAACATAGAGAAATTATTAATGAAAAATCCAGAATCCTAGCTGGCAACGGACATTAAAAGCCCCCAAAATTCTGTAGACGTTACTGTCGGGGTCCCAACCAGCCAAAATGCAGACGAGGATTTCTGGAAAATGCAGGCCGCACGCCAGGACCACCCCCACTCACTGGTGGTGCTGCGTAGCTCTGGCCCCCGGGTGCTAGGGTGCCATTTCCTGCAGAGAGGTCCACTCCATATCCGCCAGTTGAGTCAAGATTGGGGATGAGTCTGTAGGATTTCTGACTGACCATTAGTCCCCACTGGGTTATGGGGTTGCTGGTGAAATGGCTGGAATCAGGCAGTGGGTGAGATCCCTCTATTTGGAGAAAGCTACGTTCCCTCCCACTTTCTGAATCTTTGCAGCATGTTCAAGGTGGCTGCGTGTGAGAGGTAGGGAGAAGACAGGAAGAGTATTTGATAACTGAGCAAGAATCCTTTCAAGGGGAATATCATTCTCTCAGCTTGACAAAGCTGTCAAAGCAGTTTGGGGCAAAAAAGGGGAATTGTCAGAGTTACCAGTGTGGCTTAGATGCATATTTGATAAAGTATTCTTTGAGGGATTCTAGTTTTTTGCAGGATAGCATCCTATACTCTCTAGGGACAAAGGAAAAAGCCTAGAAAAGCCCAGCCCAGCCATATCCCTGTACTTTCAGAATTTGGAAGAATGAGAGGTTTGGGGACAGGATGAGAGATGTAGAGGGGAGACAAAGATCATCATCAGAGAGTGTGAAAAAAAGATATAAAGTATATAAATATCCTATAACACACAAAACTATATATTGTTAGTAGGCACACGTAATAAAATTATACAAACACGCATGGGATTGTCTGCATCCACTACAAGGAAACAGTTATCCTGGGGAGAAAAACGAGGGGACAAAGATGGGCCACTGCCAGGCTTTTAGTTGTCTGCCATTATTCTCCCCAAAGTATATTGGAGGTGAATACATTGAAAGCAGTGACAGGACTCTGATTTCCAGATTCCTGGATTCTTGTGGGACCCCTGGGAGCCCCATTACTGTTGGCTTCCCACAAGGGTCAGGCCAGAACTGCATGTTCTTGGGTATGAGGTTCCCTTGTCTTCTCCCCTACAATGCAATTGCCAAGATTTCCCTAAAACCAATTATTATATATTTTGGTTACCATGGATACTGAGTTACATATTTTCTCTAAAGGAGAATGGTGTGATGTATTTTTTTTTTGGATATGATATTTTAATAAGCAAACTTTTCGGCCAATCAATGACCCATACCCAGAGCGGGGAGGGTATTGGCCCTGGAAAAAGTTCATATTGAGCACGGAATAGAAATGTATTGGAGAAAATCCAGTGAAGCATGTGAGTGCATGGCACAAATGGGCTAGGATGCAGGGAAGGGTTTTTCCTGATTATAATAAGGACTCTATCCCCTATTCATACTTTTCCAGACCAGTGGTTCTCAAAATGTGAACACCAGCTCATAGCATTAGCATCATCTGGGTCCCACACCATACAGGCCCGCTGAACTAGAAACTTTGGGGCTGGTGCCATCAATCTGTGTTTTACAAGCCCTCTAGGTGATTCTAAGACACACTAAAGTTTGGTAACCACTTCTGTAGACTCGCTTCTTGTTGCCCATAATGAAGACAGGTCATTAAAAATCACCACTATTGACTTCAATCAAAAAGAAGAAACGGGAGGACAAAGAGGGTCAACAAAACCCAAATGAAGGAGAGTCCTAAGTACTTGAAGTAAACTACTAGAGAATGCTAACAGTAGACAAAATTAAATACAATGACTTAAGAAATATAGAAAAAGATCTAAGATAATGCCAACATTAAAATGTAATAAGCTAAAAGTTAAAAATGAAAGAAGGAAAATAAGCAAAACTTATGATAAAAATAACATCTGCCACATATATTCTTCATATCAGGCACTGTCCTAAGAAAGGTGACTCTTCTATCTCATTTAATTCTCTCAATAATGCAATGAGTGAGGACCATTGCTATTTCCATTTTATAGCAAGGAGAGGCAGGCACAGAAGGAGTAGGTAATTTGCCCAAAGTCACACAGCTTCTTAGGTAAAATGAGCAGAAATCCAGCTAGGAGGGCAATAAAAAACATACCTATTAAGAGAGACCAGGTTAAAAATAAAAATAGAGGGACGCCTGGGTGGCTCATTGGTTGAGCATCTGCCTTTGACTCAGGTCCTGGCCCCGGGGTCCTGGGATCGAGTCCCACTTCGGGCTCCCTGCAGGGAACCTGCTTCTCCCTCTGCCCGTGTCTCTGTCTCTCTTCCTCCATGTCTCTCATGAATCAATAAATAAAATCTTTAGAAAATAATAAAAATAAATAAAAACAGCCCGTGAGGTTGGCGAATTTAAAATGAAAGGTCAAGGGGCTCCTGGGTGGCTCAGTTGGTTAAGTGTCTGACTCTTGACTTGAGCACCGAGGCGGGCTCTGCACTCATTTGGCATGGAGTCTGCTTGTCCCTCTCCCTCTGCTCCTCCACCACTCGTTCTCTCTCTCTTTGAAATAAATAAATAAATAAATAAACAAACAAACAAACAAATAAATAAATAAAATCTTAAAATAAAATGGAAGGTCAAGGAGTAGAAGAGGAAAAATATACTGGTGGGTGGGAAACAGCAAAGAGGCAAAGAGGAACAGGGCCCCTGAGTGCGGAGATGGTTGCGCATTCCCGGCGCCAAGGCAGAGGGCTGTGAAGAAGTGGAGGCTGGAGGCCTGGCACCCCACATGGCTCCCTGTCACCCCGTCTCAGGATCTCTCAGCTCTCCACCCAGCTGGAAGTAGATCTCAGACCAACAGACCTCCCTCCAGTACAAGTGCCATACCTGTTATTGCGCAAGGGCCTCATTTGGTTCTTTTTTTTAGCAAAGGTGGAAAACCTTTGATTTGCCCTGGCTGATTGGGAGTTAATTTGCTTTGTCTCAATCAAAAATGTTTGTTTTGTCTTGTCTGAGTGTCGGATGTGATGGTTTCAGCACGTCTGAAGATGCACAATTTCCACTCACCACCCAGCAGAGATAAGAACCCGAAGCTCATTGAAAACTATGCTGATTATTTGGGTTTCAGGACGATTATAATGGCTTTTTCTATTTTAAGTTTTGTCAAGTATGTCTCCCCCTCCTCATTCCTTATTCTGACTCTTCAGTAGAAGAGGAACTATTAGGATGGTCCAAGGATGAGGACAGAGTATCAGAGGACAGCTCACGTCCCAGCAAGCCGCCTATCTTGGAGGTGAAGAGAGAACAAGAATGCTTCTAGATGTGTCCTGGGTGCAAACCTAGGGCGAACGGCCTAACGCAATAGCTAACGAGAAATAGTTGGCTCGGGAGATGGTGGGAAGTCTCAGGGTTTACTCTCCTCTAGAAGACCAAAGAGAGGTGGTTTCCTTCCTCAGCACAGGTAATCAAAACTGGGTGAAATGTCCAGTCAAAATGGAAGTAAAACTGCGGGGGGGGAGGGGAAGCTGTCTCTATGGGGTATAAAACTGATACTTGCACTACTTTTTTTTAAAGATTTATTTATTTATTTATGATAAACAGAGAGAGAGAGAGACAGAGAGAGAGAGAGAGAGAGAGAGGCAGAGACACAGGCAGAGGGAGAAGCAGGCTCCATGCACCGGGAGCCCGATATGGGAATCAATCCCGGGTCTCCAGGATCGTGCCCTGGGCCAAAGGCAGGCACCAAACCACTGAGCCACCCAGGGATCCCCTTGTACTACTTTTGAAAGAAAATGTTTGGAATTAATGTTCTCTTCTACTAAAATGGGAAAAAAAAATATTGGGAATAATAAAACTGAAGAGGAAAGATTAATTGTGCAATGTTCATATCATTCAGAGTGCATACATTTTAGTTAATAACACTTTGATTCAGTAATATTTATATGTAGTACAAAGAATTTTAAGCTACCAACAAATATACTGTTAAGAGCAATTTTCCCTTTCCTTCCTGTTCTCTGGTTCTCTGTTTTTTTCTACTCAGGAGGCAACCAAATATACATGGTTGAATTTTGTTCAAAGATTTTTGTAAAAATGTATATTTTAACTTTATTTATTTATGGATTTAGTACTCTCTACCTTTAGTAAACTCATGAACCCGAAATCCAGAGTCACATGCTCTTCCAGCTAAGCCAGCCAGGTGCCCCCTAGTTCAAAGATTTTTAGACGTTTTGAGTCGTTGATCAATTATTTCATATTTAACTTTATTTTCACAGAGGGGCTGCCTTCTTGTGGGTCACCTTATGACAAATTTCCTGGACATTCCGCCTCTACTTTACTTGGCAAATGCCAACAAACAAACAGCCTTTCCTCTGCATTAGCACCGAAGAAACAATATTTCTTCTGAAATAGAATTTTCTAGATCTCGGGATAAACATACGGGTGGATCTGGAACGTCTTTTGCTGTTAAATATAGCACAACAAACGGATTTTTAATGAAATATATTGGAGGATACTGTAGGAGCAGTCTTAAAAACAATGAGAGCGGGAATAATAATAATAATGACTGTGACTTATCTAGTCCCTACTGTGTGCTTGGTCCTTCAGTGCATTGCTTCAAATCTTGAAGCCGGTAGATTCACGGCAACTCTGAAAGGTAAACGTTCTCACGCCTGCTTATAGATCCAGTAACTTACCCGAAGCTCTATAGTCGGTAACAGAACTAAACTCAGACATTTCCGGTTCCAGCTTCTCTTTGACCAAATTCTCATACTGGTCCGTGCTATTCCTTAGAAGGGGATGGCATATGGAACGGCTAAGATCAAAAGAAAGGAGAAAAAAATAAAGGGACCAGGGTAGGAAAACATCGAAGGAGAAACCATGGCGTTCAAAGAAGCCAGGGACTCTTTGAAGAGTTAAAAAGAACTATTCCAAAAAATTAAAAATTAAAGAAAATTTTTAAAAAGAACTATTCCATGATTCATACAGCATCACAAACTAATACTTCCTGTTTGCTAGAGTTATTTTTCTCAGGTATTTATGAGGATTCTGTTGTCACAGTAGATCCCCTCTGGCAGGAGGATCCTGTTTTGTTTTGTTTTTCTTTTGTTTTTCTTTCTGTGCTGTTGTGTCTGCAATTTCCAGTGTTGGTTTACCTAGACCTGGACACTGTATAATTAATTCCTGGACAATTAGGCCACAAGGTAACAATATTACCCTGACCCTAAGCTTTGTGCTTCATCCTGGGGCATCTGTGATAGAATATTCTAATGGTTTTCCAAGAAAAAGACTACACTTGTTATCTGTTGTTGCCCAACTAGTTACCCTAAAATGTAATAGCTTAAAACAACAACATCCATTATGGTACCATAACTACGGGTAGGGAGTGCAGGTGCCTCTGGTTCGGAGTCTTACACAGGTTTGCAGTTAAGGGATTGGCTGGAGCTGCAGTCATCTCAGGCTTGACTGAGGGAGGATCTGCTTCCACACTCAGTCACGTGGCTGTTGGTTGGAGACGTCAGTTCTCTGCCACGTGAGACTCTTCATAGGGCAGCTCACAGCACGACAGTGGATTCCCATAGAACAGGCAAGCAAGAGAACAAGAAACGGTGCTCAACATAGAATTTATAGTTTTTTGTAACTCAGTCTTGGACATTACACGCCATCCCATCCATTCTGTTCTGTTTGGTTCTATGCCTTAGAGACAAGTCAATAAATCCAACCCATACTCAAGGGGGGAGGACAGCGTAAGAGCAGATAAGCATTGTACAGGGATCCTTGGGGACTATATCCAAGGGGGCCCACCACAGACACTGTACTATCATTGTCTGCTCTCTTAGAACCTGTGTACTTCTATGTTCCTCTCTTTAAACTCTATATTCTATTAAAAAAACAAAAACTAGGGCCGTGTCTCTTTCATTCACTATTCTGACAAATGCGGTACCTAATATGTAGCCAATAAATGTTTAATAAAGGAAGGGGTTAAAGGATAAATTGTAAATGTGGTTATGGGCATGATTCTCATACAACTTATTATCTGTCAAATTTTTACTTAACTCACTCATTAATGAGAACACAACTAAGATATTATCAACCAGTCAAATGAAAATTCGGAGTACCAAATATTTATTGTCAGATAAAGAACACCGAGATGATATTTACAAACGGGTGCAAGCTAGCCAAATTGGTCAATATTCACAGGGCAATAATCAATGGCATTCTACTGGACACAGTTTGCATTTCTAGGTCCAGAAATTGGTCTCATTGCTAACAGTTTTCTACAATTAACTCCTACATCTACCGTGTTGTAAAATAACCTAGTTGACAACAAAGGCAAAGATAACCTGTATTGATGAACTAGAGACAGTGGGCTCACTAAGTTTCAAAATCTTGCAGATTTTTTTCTTATAAGTGGGTGGTACAAGTGGAGAAAAGGCACCCCAAGGAAAGGCCAGGGCAAGAGGATAGTCTTAGCTCTTTTCTCTTCAAATTCATATAAGAAGTTAGGACACGGGGATCCCTGGGTGGCTCAGGGGTTTCGCGCCTGCCTTTGGCCCAGGGCGCGATCCTGGAGTCCCGGGATCGAATCCCACGTCAGGCTCCCGGCATGGAGCCTGCTTCTCCCTCTGCCTGTGTCTCTGCCTCTCTCTCTCTCTCTGTCTATCATAAATAAATAAAAATAAATCTTTAAAAAAAATAACAGAGAATATACTCTTAAAAAAAAAAAGTTAGGACACTAAATTGGGGATCCCTCTGCCTATGTCTCTGCCTCTCTCTCTCTCTCTATCATAAATAAATAAAAATATATCTTTAAAAAAAATAACAGAGAATATACTCTTAAAAAAAAAAAGTTAGGACACTAAATGGAGCCTGCTTCTCCCTCTGCCTATGTCTCTGCCTCTCTCTCTCTCTCTCTCTGTCTATCATAAATAAATAAAAATAAATCTTTAAAAAAAATAACAGAGAATATACTCTTAAAAAAAAAAGTTAGGACACTAAATTGGGGATCCTTGATTATGAGAGAATCTTTTAAACATGTTGGAATATCACAGATGGATCTCCCTGCCCTCACAATGCCATCCCCTTATACATGGTTCTTGACTTGTGGGATGGAGAGTATCTCTGGCAATAGAGAGTAAAAACCAAACCATTTCACTGCTTCAGGGAAAGATGGGGTCTTGCAGTAGATTCCAAGATCTAAGAGATCGAGGGTTTGTCAACAATTGCCAAACACTGGTGGGCCAGCCACATAAAAATCGTGGTGGGGAGTGTGTGTGTCAGAGGTTTAGGTCTTTGTCAGAAATTTTTACTCATGGGTTCTATCCTAGACCTACCGAATCTAAATGTATGAAAGTGAGGCCTAAATAGTCTTACGGTACTTTTCAGATCATTCTGTGTGACCAATTTCATTATGCACTGGTCTCGATCATGTCTCATTGAGGGCATTCATGGTTCTGTGGCTGTGACCAAAATGCATCTAAAGAGTTTATGGAGCCTTTGAGTCAACAGTGGAGAAGTAAGTTACAGATGGCTTTCGCCTTGAGTTTCTCAGGGTGAATATGAGAAAAAAGATTCTTGAGGGAAAAAAAAAACATATTATGCTATCAACTTAGCTGTAAAATCTTTACAGGAAAATAAAAAGAAAGTAACAAGAGGTGCAATCACAAATCTCTTGCTATATACTCAAACCATAGACCCTGGTATTATATAGACTTAAATAGTTTTTGTAGCCTGGGTAAAAAGCCTTTTGATGGTATCAGTCCTTGGAAGTTTCAACAGACATTTGCAGAATGTCCTCCTAGGTCCTACTGGAATAAGAGAAAGACAATTATTTGCATTTTTTTCCTACCGTGCCTATTTTGCTGAATCATTTCACTATACTCGAAAAGCTACAACTATTTGAAATTCAAATGAACGTTTACCATCTATGGTCTTCATTAACATTGTAATGGTATGATTTCAGACATTTCTGTTGATGAATATTAGTTTTCTTGAGCTTTATACCCACTAGTTTTAATTTTGTAGTCTATAAAGTATAACAGGTAATCTGATTTAGGTTTTATGTAATAAATATACATAATATACATATATTATATAAATATACATAAATAAATATATATGAACCTACATATTTATTATATAAGTCATAGTGTGAGAACAGACTTTATTTTTTTTATTTTTTTTTATTTTTTATTTTTTATTTTTTATTTTTATTTTATTTTATAAATTAATTTTTATTGGTGTTCAATTTACCAACATACAGAATAACACCCAGTGCTCATCCCGTCAAGTGTACCCCTCAGTGCCCGTCACCCATTCACCCCCACCCCCCGCCCTCCTCCCCCTCCACCACCCCTAGTTCATTTCCCAGAGTTAGAAGTCTTTATGTTCTGTCTCCCTTTCTGATATTTCTCACACATTTCTTCTCCCTTCCCTTATATTCCCTTTCACTATTATTCATATTCCCCAAATGAATGAGAACATACACTGTTTGTCCTTCTCCGGTTACTGTGGCCAAGTTGAAAAAGGGTGTTGCCTGAGTTCTCCTCTGGGATTTTGATGGAATCTTGTCTCACATTTAGATCTTTCATCTATTTTGAGTTTATCTTTGTGTATGGTGCAAGAGAGTGGTCCAGTTTCATTCTTCTGCATGTGGATGTCCAATTTTCCCAGCACCATTTATTGAAGAGACTGTCTTTCTTCCAGTGGATCGTCTTTCCTCCTTTATCGCATATTAGTTGAGCATAAAGTTCAGGGTCCACTTCTGGGTTCTCTGTTCTGTTCCATTGATCTATGTGTCTGTTTTTGTGCCAGTACCACACTGTCTTGATGAACACAGCTTTGTAGTACAACCTGAAATCTGGCATTGTGATGCCCCCAGATATGGTTTTCTTTTTTTAAAATTCCCCTGGCTGTTTGGGGTCTTTTCTGATTCCACACAAATCTTAAAATAATTTGTTCTAAGTCTCTGAAGAAAGTCCATGGTATTTTGATAGGGATTGCATTATACGTGTAAATTGCCCTGGGTAACATTGACATTTTCACAATATTAATTCTGCCAATCCATGAGCATGGAATATTTTTCCATCTCTTTGTGTCTTCCTCAATTTCTTTCAGAAGTGGAGAACAGACTTTAGAATGATCAATTCCAATATTCCAACATCTTATCAGAAAGGCGAACGATTGTATGCAGAATTGTGTCCCTGTAAGTTTGTATGTTGAAGTCCTAACTCCCAGTACCTCCGAATGTGACTGTGTTTGGAGACATGATCTTTAAATAAGTAATTAAATTAAATTGAGTTCATGAGGGTAATTCCACATGAAATGTGTCCTGATAAGAGGACGTTTGAACATAAGCATGGGTCTTAGTCTGTCTGGGCTGCTATGACAAATTATCATGACCAGGTGGCTTATAAACAACAGAAATTTATTTCTCATGGTTCTGGAGGCTGGGAAGTCCAAGGTCAGGGTCCCAACAGATTTGGTGTCTGGTGAGGACCAGCTTCCTGGTTCATAGACTGCTATTTTTATGCCATGTCCTCAATGGTGAAAGGGGCAAAGGCTCTCTGTGGTCTCTTATAAAGGCATAAATCCCAATCATGAGGGCGACACCCTCATCACCTAATCCCCTCCCTAAGTACCCTCCTCCTAAATCATCACATTGAGGATTAGGAATTCAACATATGTATTTTGGTGGGGGGACACAAATATTCAGTCCATAACAGGCATGTACAGAGGGAAGATGATATGAAGACCCAAGTAGAAGATGGCCATCTCTAAGCGAAGGAGAAAGGACTCAGAGGTGACTAACTCTGCCAACGACCTTGATGTAGGACTTTTATCTCCATAGTTGTGAGAAAATAAATTGCTGCTGTTTAAGCAACAGCACTTTGTTATTGTAACTATGGCAAAATAACAGAGGAACCAAACTGCCCAAGGTTAAAGGACCAATTAGCTGTAGGACTGAGACTAAAGTGTCCAAATCTTCTGCCTCTTGGTCTGGTATATTTTTCTTTATGTCATGACGCTCTTCATACATAAAAATTTAATTCTTAAAAAGCTTTCATTATGCAAAATCATAGGGACCATAACAGAATAGTTTGAAGATTGTTCTTGTTCTTCATCCATCTTGAACGTTGGATGGTCTTAACAGATGCTGGATATCAGCACGCGATTGAACATTAAGTCTAACACATTTATGCCCCAAAATCCTAAGACTAAGGATTGTACCATTTCAAATATATAGGGCCTATTAAAAATGAAAAAACTTTGACATTTGTTATTATAATAATTTAATCTTTGGCATCATTTCCACTTACCAGCTTCTCAGCTTACTTTCTTCTGTACTGTGTGTAGTGTCTTCAGTCCCACAACTTTCTCTCTGTGTAATTTGAATTCAGTTTCACATTACCATTACAGAGAGCTTTCTAGCCTCCAGTTATAGCTGAAGCCTTAAAATCGAGTGCTCAAAGATCTAAACAGAAGGTTCAGGATTCTTTGACAGAGCGAGAATTTTCACTACCTTAGAATTTTGTTCTTTTCATACGTCATCTGTAATTTGCCTACCAACTTAAAGGAAGGACCCTAAGGTAATTATTGAATTTGGCTTTATAAAGTCATTAGGATCTTACCAGATCATAAATAAAAGCAAATGGAGAATGTGTGTGGTTAAAGTAGGGACACAAGTCCTACAGCACAGGTGTTATGTAGAGTTGCCAGATAAAACACAAGATGCCTCAGTGTAATATTTGGGACATACTTCTACTAAAAAATTATTCATTGTTTTACTGAAATTGGAATTTAATTGGGTGTCTTGTATTTTACTCACTAGATATGACAACCCTAATTTTATATGATTTAATGATAGATTGAATACCAAGATTTCTCCATGTAATAAAGGACCCCAGAACTTCCTCTTCCTAATGTGTGCAGGAAAGATTGTGTTAAGCACACTTGAGGCTTAGGTTCTCAAAACAGAGACCCATTTATTGGAGAAGCAGTGATCTACATAAGTAGATTGTTAACAAACAACACCTTATAAAAACTACCAAACTAACCTATATATAAAGGAAGACCAACTGATTGCTTATTGCCTAAAGGGAGGCCACCCTATTGGCCGTGTTTTGAAAGCATCTCAGGAAAGGGAGGTGAAAGGCAGGGCATTTGTAAGAGTTGTGGAGTCTAGTTTAATGGAGGTCTTTTAATGTGGTAGGAGGGCTGATTAGGATTGGGCAAAGTTTATGAAATAATAGTTTGGGATTGGGTGGGCCCAGCAATGAAGGGTTTTGAAGTTAGCCTTGAAGAATAAACAACCTTTGATAAGCCTGATGAATCATCTATTGACTCTGATGAGGGCAAGTTTAGAGGTTGATTATTTGGATAAATAGATTTTTCAGAAAGTTCTTGTAATAAATAATAAACAGCAAATAACAAAAGCAACAATGACAGTAGGGAAAGGATCAATTCAAAGTTATTCGTAATTTCATCTTCCGGAGCAAGAAGTATGTGGAATAAGTGAGCCATGTAAACACGGTGTTCTGTAGTAAAATTATCTTAAGGTAGTCGGTGAGCTGCATAGACAGATCACTGGTTCTCTAAGTGTGGTCCAAGGACCACTGGGATCCTGAGATCCTCGTAAAGGAGGTGAACAGAGTTGTCTCTTTTCCAACTGCGTGTCCGTGTGAGGCCACCTTTTCTTGATAAATGCCAACCAAGACCACCTATTCCAAGGATTGAATCAGTTGGGAACCTTTCTCCTACTAAGCCAGACATTAGGGATTTGCAAACAGCAGTTAACACTGCTGTTTTCATTGCATTCTGGGGGATTGTGATTGTCAAGAACCATAAAGGGTCTGAGGCTTTACCCTCCCTGCAAGGTAGCGGATTCGCTTACCACAGTTTAAAGGAGGCTGACGGAAGACATGAGAACCTGGGGTCAGAATGGAAAGACTTGATCTTCACAGCGAAACTCTAGCCAGAGCGTAGGGGTAGAACTCAGGTAACTGAGTTTCCCCCGGTGATTCGGTCCTGCAGGGGCAGCACACATGAGCCTGGACGGAGGCCTGGACGGAGGCCTGGACACACCCTGGTGCCTGACAGGAGAGGCAGACTGAGCTCCGAGCGGCCATCCAGAGCTGGCGGGAGGCAGGCCTGCGTCGTGGCCTGGAGGGGGGCCCCCCTTCACCCGCAAGGCTGCTCTGCTGCCCCTACAGCCCTGGGAAAACCTGACCGAAGAGCCAGCGGTCAGAGCGCTGACCTCCTCGCAGGCGCAGCAAGTGGCCTTGAAGCATGAGACGTTCGCGGAGGCTGCCATTCGACAGTTGTTTTCCATTAAGATAGATTTATGTTAGCATGCACATGTAGTGCCATTTTTAAATAACTAGCACATAAACTTTTCTCCGTTCTAATTTGTAATGGGAAATATCAATAGTCATAACCCCTCTAAAACTTACTCTTTGGGATCCTCAGTAATTTTTTTTTTTTTTAAGAGTATGAAGATGTCCTGAGACCAGTGGTTTAAAAACTACCACTGCAGCAGCCTGACCTCTGGCCATTACCACCCTCTCCGTTCCTTCATGCTACTCCTGGAGGTTGTGTAGTTGTCGCTGCCAAGGGACGCCGGGTTTACGCAGTTCGTGCTCGGGGATGAGCTCTTTGTTTTTTTTGGGGGGGGGGTTGTTTGTTTGTTTTGGGTTTTTTGGGGGATGAGCTCTTTGAAGTGTTCTCTTGATACCTCACCTTTGCTGATGCCTGCTGTTCTGTCTGTCCCCAGAAGGCCAGAAGTAGGTGGCTCCTGCCCCAGATGGCTCTGAGAGAGGAGAGGCATCCCATCAAAGGCCCTGCTGGCCGAATTTTGCAGAGGGTCTTGGCTTTTTATCCCTCACGACTGGGTGGAAGGGTGGGGAGAGTCAGCTCTGAACTTTGGCAGGCTGACCTAGGCCGTTAAGTTCATTTTTTAGGTCTCTTTTATTAGAAATGCTCTGCACGGTTTTTGTTTTGTTTTGTTTTGTTTTTTTCCTTTGGGATTTCCTTGTTCTTCACGATTATTCAATAAATCTTCCTTCCTTTTGAGTTTGTCTGAAGGGAATCTCTGGACTTCCTTTGTTATGTGTATTCACTGTATATTTTATATAGAAATGTGTGAGATATGCATAAGGATCACAGGGCTCCTTGGCCAGATTTGTATTCTGACAGCACAGGGCCTCTCAGTTGTCTTTGTCTCCTCTCTCATTTGCATTTTTCTCAGGACAAGACATCCCAAGGTCTTGTTACAAAACAGCCACTTAATGATGCCGTAGCACTGTCTAGAATATAGTCACATTGAAATATCTTATAATTCCGAATTGTAGATGACCATACAGGAAGTTTATTTTCTAACATACATGTCTATAATATTTCCTAAGTAATGAGCAGGTATTACTTTTTCCAAGCAAAAAATAAAATAATAATAATAATTACTCTTAATTAGAAAAATGGAAGAGATTTTTTTTTTTACATAAAATAATTAGCACATGATGTGATGAGCCCTGGGTGTTATATGCAATTGATGAATTGTTGAACAGTACATCGGAAACTAAGTATGTACTATATGTTGGCTATTTGAATTTAAATTTAAATATATACATCATAATTAGTTGGCAGCATAGACTTTGAATGCCTCTATTCAAATTCAAATGGTACAAGCCATTAGATTGCAGATTCCGTAAATTCCAGAGCTTTGTCATTCATCTCGCTATCCTGAACACCAAAGTGTCTGAGCACACCATAGGTGCTCAATAAGTGTTTATTAAAGAGATGAATAATAACAGAAATTTAATAAGTGCTAATTTCACTAAGTCATGGAACATCCTTATGGAGTCATCTTCTTACGAAGATCATTTGAACTTCAGTATTCAGATTTCCAAATCCCTGAACAAAATTTTTGAAACTGAATTCATACTAAATTCCATAACTGAATATATCCAAACTGTTCACTTGAACGGTCTCAAAATCCTTTTATAGAATGATCAAATGATGGCTATTCCATGTTATTTATCCTAAATAAATCTAGGCCAGTGTTAATTTTTTGGTTATATGTAACCGATTGGAGGTGTGGAAAAGAGAGGAGTCAAGAATGACTCAGAGGATTTTGGCCTGAGTTACTGGAAGAACCCTTATAGACCAACTGAATAATGATGAACATCTCAGTGGAAAAATGGGCCACAATATAATTAAACTTAAACAAAAAGTGATTTTTATTTATTTTATTTTTTTTAATTTTTTTTAATTTATTTATGATAGTCACACAAAGAGAGAGAGAGAGAGAGAGAGGCAGAGACACAGGCAGAGGGAGAAGCAGGCTCCATGCACCGGGAGCCCGACGTGGGATTCGATCCCGGGTCTCCAGGATCGCGCCCTGGGCCAAAGGCAGGCGCTAAACCGCTGCGCCACCCAGGGATCCCCAAAAAGTGATTTTTAAAGGCAGTATATTCTTAGCAAACCTTTTATTGAAGATCAGTGCAGCAAGCATAAGTGGATAGCTGGATGCATTTTCATGAAGTGAACAGAGCACATCCACGTAACAAGAACCAAGATCGGGAAACATAACAGCATCTGCACTCAGGAAACCCCCTCCCTGAAGTAATTATTTTTTTTTTTTAGAATTGACTCTGTTAAACCTTTTCTGCATAGCAAATGATGTTGAGCAAATGATGTCCCCACAGAGTAGGGGATATCTTCAGAAATCAGGAGAGGAGGAGTTTAAGAAACCTGCCCACAACCGTGTGATGGGAATTAGTCACCCCCTTGATCTCATGAAATTCATACTGAAAAGTTCTTTCCTAATAATACAACGTGAGACAGACAGAAAGTAAAAATAGATACATTTTCTACATAGATGTCAAAATTAGAAAGTTCACTAAAAAGTTGTTAAGGAAAAAAAAAAAAAGCCCTGAGTTGACAAAAAAAGAAACTTTGAAAAACTGAAGTTGAATATACTAAGATCCAGTGATCTGTACTTTTAAAGTAAAACAGTCATTATCTGGAAAGCTCGGTGAAGGCAAGGATCAAAGTAAGGGGTTTTAGATGCTGAGTCTGAAAACTGGACTTGGAACACAGAAACTAGGTTATAGTTTTTCTCAAAAGTTCCATATGAAGGAATACATGAGCCAAAATGGGAGTGTGAGGGACTAAAGGTGGAAGGGGAGGAGAGAAATAAGAAATGAAATTACAGGGATCCCTGGGTGGCGCAGCGGTTTGGCGCCTGCCTTTGGCCCAGGGCGCGATCCTGGAGACCCGGGATCGAATCCCACATCGGGCTCCCGGTGCATGGAGCCTGCTTCTCCCTCTGCCTGTGTCTCTGCCCCCCCCCCCCTCTCTCTCTCTCTCTCTCTGTGACTATCATAAATAAATAAAAAAATAAAAAAAAAAGAAATGAAATTACATTTCTAGGGGACTATTTCATCCTCCTCCCCTTCCCAACCCCCAAATACTTTGGAATTTAAAATCTTCCGTTAGGAAGATAAGAGCCATTGATTTTGGAAATAAAATAGAAAATTGCTTGTTTCTGATTGGAAAAAGACCTGTAAGGACTTCATGCTGATAACACGGGAATGCGTTTATGCAGGTATAATGTTTTTTCTTCTTCTTAGGCAATGTGGAAGGAAAAGAAAGTTGTAGAACTTGAAGAAATGACTAGAATCTGTCAAAAGCCAATTAAAACCCTTTCAGTGATAAGCAGCAAGCAGCAGAGCAAGCCTGTCACTTATAGCCAAAGAAAGACTCCATCGATATGCTTTGATCCCTATTCTACCCAGAAAGACACCATACTACTTATTACCATACCTAAGTATTCTTGGTGTTATCTTTCTTAATTTTATAGCCTTGGTTTCATTATTTTGAGTCTGAGGTGCTGTCTTTTGAAGTCAGTCAACAGGCTTGACAATTTTATGCCTAAAACCAGAAAACAGAGACATCAGGCATATCATACCTTGGCAGATTATCTAGATATTTTATCTCTAAAAGGCCAGCTCACAAAGATACTCAGAATCCTTCTGACGAGATTCTCGAAATTAGATTTCCATCTAAAGAAATGGTAATCAACAGACTTTTATGAATTACCCAAATGAGACTCATTATGTAAAATGTTTTATATTCAGGAAATCTTTCGCCGGTTCTCTTTCAGCGTATTTTGCCACTTTATCCTAAGTGATAGTTGTGTGACTACACATTTATGTATCATCTTAATGCAAAAACATCATTGCCGGCAGAGAAATTAGGTGTCCCCCAGTGATGCCTGTAAGTCTGTCGGTTGTATTCATGGGGCTGCCCAGTCTTCCTCTTTATTAACATTCTAATCATCTTCAGAAGTACTTACGGATGCATCTTCCTTCCAATACTAGACCGAATGGCCTGCATGTTCTTGGTGGCAAGAGCAGTATGGATTTTGTTTACTGCCATATTCCGGATAGTAACCATACAAAGCTGGGCATAAAGTTGGTACTTAATGAATATTTGTTGAAAGAATAAGTGAACAAATATCAAACTTGCGGAGGCCACGGTGCCCTGGTGGGAAACCAACCATGATAATACCCTGAAGTTTGTCTTTATTTTTCTTAGCTCTTTGGCATTGTTGCCATCCACCCACAGCAGTCTGTCAGGAAGCCTATCAGATGACTGGGAAACATGGAAGTTTAAATCACCCAAGCTGTGTTTGCCATGTGCACTTGTGCCAAGCCCAGCAATACACCTGGCTCCGCCTCAAACAACCATGTGTTACTGCAGACACATAATGATGTGAGTGGGATTGTGTGTGAACGTGCTCTTGAAATTCTTGAGATAAGAAATATTTTAGTGCAACCACGTTCACTCATCCTTCACTTGATGTCAGATCCCTGTCTCTGAAAATGCTACTTTATAGTCCCATGATTTCTACCAAAAATAAAGTAATTGAAAGGCACGGATGGTACCCTCCCTTCCCTGGAACCATCTCTATAAATTGTCCAATATTATGTTGGAAAAGGAAAAAAACAAAATCCTATGATGAGTATTTCTAAGGTTGTTTTGATTCCTCCTTCCTCCCCCACCCCAATTATTCAGCAAAAAAGGAAAGAATGTCAATATTTGTTGGGTGTCCTCATGTGACAGACGCCTGGTGTGCAGGATCTAATTTAACTTTGCAACCGTGTTAGCACGTTAGCAACCTAATTTGCCTAGGATTAGGCAATTATGCTGGAAATGAAGTGAACTGCCCAAGGGCATGTGGCTAGATGAACATCAGCACTAGGATTTGAATCTGCCCGTGTGATCCTAAAACTTGCGCGGTATCCCCAACATCTCCGACAGATCTGGAATTGCTTTAACCATCTTTTATTTTTATTTTTTCCTCTCACCTGTATTTTCATTACTGTGCCATTGGCAGATTTTTTTAAAGGGGAGAGCGGGTTGTGTGGAGACTCCACTAAAGGATTCTTTCAAAAAATAATTAATAACATGTACCTAAAAACTAGACACGTGTTTAAGCATCTATTTTGCCTTCTCGACTTCCCAGCTTATTTAGTTCTCAAGGGCAGAATTAATCGAAATAAACTTTTCAGTGTGTGGAAATGTTCTCTCAAGAAAAAGGGCCCTTGCTCTTGAGAATATTTTCATTGGAGCAACATGGAAAGGTACCACAGAAGTCTGTTTGAACAAATTACTTGGGTCAGCAACTCTTCACAGACACAGTCTGAAAGATCCATGAATTCAGGTATACATTTTAAAAGGAGACCTAACATTTCAGAGTTCCAGCCCGTTTGGAGGCGTATTTTAAATACACATTTATTGTACACTACTGCTTTCTAACCGACTGTAGTTTCTTAAAATGTTGAAACAATGAACTTACCTTTGCACAGGACACATACATAATCTTTCCCAGGAGTTATTTGGGCTGGGGATTACATGTAATTTCATTGTCCATTGACTTCCACAAACTTCGGGTTACAAAGACTAATGTTATGTAACGTGGTGTTTGCTTCCAAATGCTTTCTGGAAGGAGCAGTGAAGGAGGAAAATTGTAACATTTTGGCAGACAGGAACATTTTATTACAGATCAGTTCTAACAGAGATGAATCATGGCTGGGGAAAAATATATGCACAGATAAGTGTTTATACCCTCAACTGTGACAATTTGAAGCCTTTATAAATTTATGGATACATAATACATACACAGATATGTAATTATATGCATTTATTCACATATACATGTAAAATCGAGTTTTTATTTACTTTACTTTCAGAAAATAATAGTGGACAAAAAGCACCGAGAGTGAGCTACATCCGTTTTAGCTACTCAAAGGATGTTTTAATCCCTATGCCCACTAGACAGCTATAGTTAAATATATTTTGATTCAATGTTTTCTTCTATACAAGCACAATAAAGAGAGCATATTTTTTTTTTTTTTTTTTTTAAATTTTTTTTTTTTTTTTATTTATTTATGATAGTCACACAGAGAGACAGAGAGAGAGAGAGGCAAAGACATAGACAGAGGGAGAAGCAGGCTCCATGCACCGGGAGCCTGACGTGGGATTCGATCCCGGGTCTCCAGGATCGCGCCCTGGGCCAAAGGCAGGCGCTAAACCGCTGCGCCACCCAGGGATCCCAAGAGAGCATATTTTTTATTCCAATAGTTGAAATGTGTTGTTAAAAATGATTCATATTTGTATTCCCATCTTGCAGTATTTTTGACTCGTATTTGTTTGTAATTTCTATATTATATGACATTGGGCATGGAAACACTTCTAGATATGTCTCCTCAAGCAAGGGAAACAAAAGCAAAATTGAACTCTTGATACTACAGAAAGCTTTTGCACAACTAAGGAAACTTTCGGCAAAAACAAAAAGACAACCTACTGAATGGGAGAAGATATTTGCAAATAATATACCTGATAAGGAGTTAATATGCCAAAAATATAAGAACTTATACAACTCAACACCAAAAAAAGCCCCCAAATAATCTGATTAAAAACGGGCAGAGTATTTGAATAGACATTTTTCCAAATAAGACATGAAAATATGCTCAGCATCATTAATCATCAGGGAAATGAAAATCAAAACCTCAATGAAGTATTACCTTACATGTGTAGGTAAATATAAAAAAATATTGACTAATATAAAAAAAAAAGAGATAACAAGTGTCGGTGGGATGTGGTGAAAAGGAACCCTTGTGTACTGTTGGTGGCAATGCAAATTGGTACAGCCACTGTGGAAAACAGTATGGAGGTTCCTCAAGAAATTAGAAATGGAATTACCGTATGATCCAGTAATTCCACTACTGGATATTTATCCAAAGAAAATGAAAACACAACCTTGAAAAGATATATGCACTCCTGTGTTTATTGCAGCATGGTTTACAATAGCCAACATGTGGAAGTAGCCAAAGTGTCCACTGACGAATGGATAATGAAGAAGTGATATATATATTTATATATATATTACTAATTTATGAAGCCATAAAAAAAAATGAAATCTTGCCATTTGCAACATAGATAGACCTACAGGGTATACTGCTAAGTGAAACAAGCCAGAGAAAGACAAATACCATATGATTTCACTCATATTTGGAATTTAAGAAACAGAACAAAGAAAGGAAAAAAATACCAACCAAAAAAAAAAAAAAAAACAGAATCTTAAAAATAGAGAACAAAACAATATGATTTTCCTTATAAAAAAAAATATAGAGAGAGCAAACTAGTGGTTACCAGAAGGGAGGTCGGTGGGGGGTTATGGGCAAAATAGATAAAGGAGATCAAGAGTATGTTTATCTTGGGGGCAATTGGGTGGCTCAGTCAGTTAAGCGTCTGCCGTCAGCTCAGGTCATGATCCCAGGGTCCTAGGATTGAGTCCTACACAAAGCTCCCTGCTCAGGGGGGGAGTCTGTTTCTCCCTCTACCTCGACCCCCTGCTTGTGTTCTCTCTCTCTTTCTTATGCTCTGTCTCTCAAATAAATAAAGAAAATCTTAAAAAATATATATATATATACTTATCTTGGTGAGCGTTGAATAATGTTGAGTCATTATCTTGTACACCTGAAACTAATACAATGCTCTATATTAGTTATACTTGTTATTTTAAAAGGTCATGTCTCTTTCCCACCCTGCAGTATTTTTAACTCATTGTAAAGACTCAGTCTATATTTGTTTAGTTGAGTTATGATCTTGTATTTTGCCGCAGTTTTGCCCCAGTTGCAATCCTTTCTACTCGAATCAGGTCCACCAAGTCTAAGCATTTAGAATTAACTTTGTGTATGCATGAATTACTTTTATCATATATAGGCATTTATCATAAATATATTGAATTTGGAAACTTCAAAACATTCATAGTCTTGGGTTTTTTTTTTGGTTGTTGTTGTTGTTGTTTACCTTCTGGAAAGGGTAAAGGAAAGAACCCTTTCCTTTAGGAAAAGAGGAAAGATCCTCTTTTACCTGCCATCCCAGGTAACTTGCATAAATATTATCATAGAGGCATAGCATTGTTCATACGCCAGTAGCCGATGCTAGTATTACCGACCCCTATTAAAACCAGGAGAACTTGCTGTATCTTACTCATGTCAGTGGAACTTGGATTGCAAAGACTAGACTTCCAAATAGTTACTAGCTTTTAATTTCATATTTGAGAATCATGGATTCCAATAACTATAGATGGCTTGAGTTTTCTTTGTACACTCTCATTAGGTATTTTCTCAGCAGAGGTTTATGTTCCTTGCCCCAGGGGTAACTCAGTACCTCCTGAGGTGGTCATCCTATGAACTACTATGGCTCTAAGAAATTGTTTCTAATGGAGAACAGGAATCTTCTGAAATCCATCCACTGGTTCTGAATTAATTCCCTGGGGCCATGCAGAAGCAATTCAACAATTATTTCCTAGCATATTAGTGTTCTAGGTAGGTTTGCTGTAACAAAGTACCACAAACTAGATTGCTTATAATCGTAGATATTTGTTCTCTTCCATTTCTGGCCCTGCTGGCTGGGCCACTGTCTGAAGATTCTGGGAGAAAATCTGTTGCATGCCCTTCTCTTAGCTTCTGGTGTTGCCAGCAATTTTTTTTTTTTTTTTTGGCATTTCCTAGCTTATAGATACTCACTTCCTTTTTTGCCTCCATCGTTATACAGTGTTTCTCTGTGACTCTGTGCCTGTGTCTCCTCTTCTACTAAGGACACCATTCATATTGGATTAGGGCTCATCCTAATGATAGCACCCTAACAATAACGTCTACAAAGACCCTCTTTCTAGGTAATATGTTCAGAGATACCAGGGGTTAGGACATCTACATATCTTTTAGGGGACATAATTCAACTCAAAACACTGAACATCTACTCTGTTCCAGGGTTTGGATTAGTAACCGAAGAACATAAAGGGGGAAGAAAAAGGTGAAAGAAAAAGATGAAATAATTGCACACTGAAGGATCTCAGTCTAGTCAGGAAAAGGTCCATAAAGAATTAATACATGTTCAGGGGCACCTGGCTGACTCATCGGAGGGGCATGCAACTCTTGATCTTGAGGTCCTGAGCTTGAGCTCCACATTGGGTGTAGAGATTGCTTAAATCTTATTTTTATTTTAATAAATAAATAAATTATAAATAAATAAATAAATAAATAAATAAATAAATAAATAAGAAAAAAAAAAGAATCAGTACATGTCTAAAGTGGTTGAGAACAAAAATGCTGAGAAGTGTCCCACCCTGAGTAGGCAGGTGGAACGAGGATTCATGGAGGAGTCCACTACTTGTTTTTTTTCCCATTAATTTTATGCTTGATTATAAAACATTCATATTCAGTGTAGATGATTGGAAAATATGAAAAGCATAAAACAAACAAAAATCTTAAACTTTCAAGGATAAAAGAGTCAGTATTTTATGGACATTTTTAGTATATTTGCTTGTGTAAAAACTTTCATACAAAAATGAAGTTGCCGTAATGTTCTGTAAACAATTTTTTCTGTTTAATAGGACACCAAATATTTTTTCACTTCGTAAGATATTCTAGGATATTTTTGAGTTATATAATAGTCCATTTTGCAAATGGATTGCAACTTACTTAAACTGTTATTTACAGAACCATAAATATATTTTAGAATTTCTTATTCTTAAACTAATGATGTGATTTTCATCACAAAGAAAAATTTCCCATGCCCTCCAGAAAAGTATCTTTAATTTACTTTCTTGCCCTCAGAGAACCTATTTCTCTACCTAATCATCAACGTTGTACATTTTAAAACTTGGCCACTTGATGGGTGAAAATGTATATTTTAATTTAATTTTCATATCTCTGGGCTTTAACAAGGAAACTTTTTTAATATATCTATTGGCTATTTCTATTTTGCTTTTGCGAATTTTCCTAAAGATAAAACTTCATGAAGGTAAATACCATATCTCTTATTTTACTAGTTCCCAATATTCTAGTTCCCAATGTGGTAGTGGATATATAGTTGTTAGCAGTGGATATATAGTTGTTACTTAGTAAATATTTATTGAAGACATTCAGGCATTATTTAATTTTTCCCATGTTTTGATCAGTGTATTTTTATTTTTCTTATTGACTCGTAAGTGCTCTGTGTATTTAAATATATTTAACTTCACTTATATCGGGACTCCCATTGTTTGCCATTTAATTTTTTTAATTATAATTGTTCTCATTTCTGTGTAGCAAATCGAGCAATATTTTCCTCATGCACTGTGTCTCTTTATGCTTGCTATATAAGGCTTTCTGCATGCCACGGTTGTGTAGCTAACTTTTCATCAGTAGTTATGAGAAGCAATTCAGGAAGCAATGGTCAAACTGTTTTCTCTGAAACTCTTAATCAGTGCTGTCGTACGACTATTTCCAAAGTGTTTTAAAATTCCAAATTTCATTATATAAAAATGATAGTGGAAAATTATAGCAACAATAATAGTTCTGAAGTTAAGAATTATTGCGTTGAGCAATTAATATGTGTTATCTTACTTAAAAAAATCACAACAACCCTGTTGTTATTGTCATCTCTACAGCTGAGGAACGTGAGAATAAGAGAAGTCAACAAAACTCATTTATAGTTGAGTTGGTTTCTGAGACAGTGCTTTCTGATTATTGTTACATCAAAACATACTGCTTTAATTATTTTGATTATTCTCCATACCCAATTTAGCCTAGTCCTTCATTTCTCATGTTTTTGCTCAATACTGCCCTTCTAGTTGGAATAGTGGCTTAAGAACTCTGAGGGATACAGTCAGAGCTGTTTCTGAGTACTGCCAAGACCTCAACCAAGGAGACCCTTGGGGGTATGTTCCCATGGGAAGCATCCAGAATCTCCTATTCTCACTTCCCGGGATAGCAGCTACCTTCAAGGAGGAAAGTGGGAAGTTATTTTTGGTGTCTTTTCTCCACCTGAACCTACCTGCACTATATCTAGCAGACACCCCTAGATATTCTAGCTTATATAAGGTATTTCTGTTTGTGTTTTTGTCATTTCAATAAGGATACGAGTGTAGAATAGGAAATTAGATGTTTATCTAGAAACCCATAAGGATCTTTAAAGGACGAGTAAATGTTCTTTTAGGCAGAGGGGAGGCATAAGACGTTCTAGGTAGGAACAGTATTCATAGAAAATGTAGAAGTAAGAAAGAAGCTGTCCGAAACTGGTGTGGCTCGATTCGACATGAAGTAGGAAAGGTAGTTTGGAATCAGATTGGGCAGAATTTTGTATGCCAAACTGAGATACGTGGGTTTTATTCTTTAAGAAACCAGGAATCAGAATATTCTCTCTACAAATGACAATCCTTCCAACACATGAAATAGCTGACATAGTCCCTTGAGATTTTCTTCTGCTGCAAACTAATATGCCCGGTTTCTTTTCTCCTCACGTAGCATAGTTTGATTTTATCAGTTTTATAGTTCTCCTATGAACATATTTCAGTTTATCAATGGCAGGTGCTAGTAGTACTTTATTCTGTTTCCTTGTGCATTTTTATTTTTTTAATATTGCATTTATTTATTTATTTAGATTTTATTTATTTATTCATGAGAAACACACACACACACACACACACACACACACACAGAGAGAGAGGCAGAGACCCAGGCAGAGGGAGAAGCAGGCTCCATGCAGGGAGCCTGACGTGGGACTCAATCCCGGGTCTCCAGGATCACACCCTGGGCTGAAGGCGGCACTAAACTGCTGAGCCACCCGGGCTGGCCATTCCTTGTGTGTTTTTAAAATGCTGCTTTCACATGTATAATACCTTGAAAACAAAGACCTTACAACACCAAACACCTTCCTCTTCTTTATTCTTTCCTATTGCCACACACGTAATATCTCCCAACACATGGAAAATACTGGAATCATCTTATTAACTGAGTAGAGACTTTATTATTTTTGGGTGAATGAAGTGATTAGTTGTGAATGTCAACTGTCAACTTGTATTTGGTGGTAATACTGCAGGTCTCTTGCTCTCATTCCCGCAGACCTCTCCCTCTCTCTCTCTCTCATTCCTACAGTGTATCCGCGTGTCTGTTTTTTTATTTCATGTCTGCAATGAAGCGATGTCCAAAGATCAAAATTACGAGAAGCCAAGGTCTCAATCAGGGGCCTGTTGATTAGATATTAGCTTCTAAAATCCCCCCAATTATTTAACCTGAATGCAAAAGAATAATTTATTTGGAAAGTTTTCATATCTTATTCTGTGGTTTTCTGAAAGCTGGTTTGCTGGTTTTACAATAGAGCTGAACCATTGCTATACTTCCATTAAACCAAAAATAGAAAGAAAAAACAAAAAACCAACAGAGTAAATGTTTCCTACTTGTTATATTCCTTAAGTTTCTCCAGCCATGCAGGGTATCTTTAATGGCATTATTGTCAGCTTGGAATGTTGTGTAACAATCTTTGTAGATGTACCAACTTAAATAGGAAAAAAACAAAAACAAAAATAAAACAATGGCTACCCGTGATGAAAAAAAAAAAAAAAGAAAAGAAAAGAAAAGAGAAGGTGGGATAATAGCATACACACCCAGAATAGTTTAAGCAAATTTCCTGAAAGTTAGCCAATGGAAATTTGGAACACTGTCTAGTAGTCTAAGACCCTACCATTCCTGTTCTAAAGTAAAATGTACCATATTATATGCCCTGAAATACGTGAATCAAGAAGAATTTGAATTTTTTTTTAAAAGAGTCTCCTTATGACCAAGTAGTGGGGAGAAACTTCCTATGGGGATATTTAAGTCTTCCACAGCAAAAGATGGCTCCTTGGTACTTAATGTCACCTGTGACTGTTTTTAAGGGAGACTGCATGAGTATATCAGGGTGGGGAGGTACCTTTGGACAAACACCCCAGTGTGCTGTCCTACCATGTTCAGTGGGCAGCATCATTTCTGATAATGAATCTGTTAGGTAAGCCAATGATTATGTCAGAAACAATAATAAGAAACTCATCAGAATTACCTAAACTTGATAGAAATCTAAACTTTAACAAGAACCTAGATGTCCGTGATTATAATCACATACTAAAGTGAAAGCATTTAATGAAAGCCTTAGCATGGGCTGGATGAAGCCTTACAAGTGTGTGCAGACCACTCCCCTATTTGAAATGAGCTGTGAGAGCACCCCATGGGACTTGCAAAGGAGATGGTCCAATGGGAGACTTGTGTCGGTCCTCACCCTTGTTGAAGGTAGAAAAGGGCAGGCATGGAGATTAGAAGCGGGTTTATGGGGAGAGCTATCAGGAACCTGCGAGTCCTCTACCCTCTGCCTCTTGATTATGCTCAGGAAAGTAGGCATCAAAGCAACCATTCGGAAAGCTTGGCATGTGTCTCTTGCTACTTGGAAGGCATAGTGGACACAGTCTCAAGCCAGACAAATTACAGGGTAGGAAGCTGACTGTGGCTGGCTGGCTGCCCTGATGGCGGAGTTGAGAGAAACCAATACATTGGTGCAGTCTGTTCTTCCAGAATTTTGTAGAGGAAAGAACATGTGATAGTTTTCTCTCTGTTCTCACATGAGGGAATGGAGAGATAGAGCAGAGCAGGTGGGGTAGCTTTACGTTTTCCCCAACAAGATTCTCTCAGAAGAGAGAAGCTGAGGCCATACCGTGGATGTCTAGGGCCTGGGGTAGGCAATCAACCAGAGGCGATGCTTCGCCCTCCACCCCAGGCACTTTGGAGAAGTGTTCCCCAGAAATGGGCTTCTCTCCAAAGAACCTTAAAAAGCATCCCAAAAAAAGAACTAGAGCTGTAAACACCTGCCAGCCTGGAGAATGTCATCCCCAGTTCTCTATGACAGTGTATGATGAATAAAATCTTTCCTGCTACTTCATCCCCCCAAACCCCACCAGCTCCATCTTGGGAGAAGTCAGAAACCATGGGTTAGCAAGCTGGAGGAAGAGTGACAGAAGGATAAGATAGAAACAGTAATAAAGCTGATATTCCTTCGAACAGATCTGATCTAGGCAGGAGGAGATTTGGTATAAATAGAGTTGGAAGTTTTTACAATTACGTGGGACTGGTCATTTTAATATCAGAACTTGGTTTAGGGAATAAACATGACCAGAGGTTACTCTGAGGGTGACCAGAAAAGTCAACAGTGCCTGCCCTAAGGCGCACCTTTTGAAGCCAGGAAAGAACCAAGCCTACTGAATGGGTTTGCATGGACAGCTGCTTCCTGGTTGCACGCCTTCTACCTCGAACCTTGTCTTGATGGTCAGCATTTGTTGCAAAGCCTCCATCATTCTTTCCAACTCTGAGTTCAGTTTTCGATTTGCACCTGACATCTTCCAGCTGCTAGTCTCCCTCTGGCCTATGCTGCAGTCCCAGCTGGAGTCCCACCACTCATTGCCAGTCCACCTGCCAGCCAGCCCTCCCTGTTTCCAGACTCCCTCAGGCTGTGCAGAGCTTGCCTACTGGGATCTCCTATCGCTCACTCACAGACCTCCCGGAAGCAGAATTCCTGCCCAGACTTTTCCCTGCCTCTGGCTCTTGAATATCATTGCTGAAGCAGACTCCTTTTTGCCTATGTCGAGCTCCAATATGTGACTGAGTAAAAAAAGCCCCAATTGCTGTCCCATGCCAATAGACCTACCTCGTCTCCTAGGCCAGGAACCGCTCATAGATCAGGCCTAGGTCCCTTCAGTCTTCTAGACTTTGGTTAAGGCCATGGAGAGCATGTTCCTCAATTTAAAAATATTTCTTTAGTTAATCCTCTAGTCTGGGTGTTTTGGGGCAACAAGGAAGCATATCCTTGAGTGAGGAAGACCCATTTGTACAATTCTTAAGTTGATGACAAAAAAAGTTTAATGTACTTTTAAAAATCCACTTCTTTATTAATTGCTCTTACACTTATATATTCTTTTCTCACCCAAACTTCCTGAATGGCAATTCTAGCAGGGAGAGGCCTTTTTTTGTAATCCCAAGCTAATTTACCAGGCTACCAGGATGGTAAGCCTCTTCCAAATCCAGGAGTACATCAGGGACCAATCCCACCTTGTAGAACAGGTTTATCCAGATATCTAGGTTCTACTGTGTACTTTGATTTGTGGGGACCGTATTCATGATTTATGACCTACACCAACTTGATCAACAGGAAAACCATACGTCTGTAACACTGGGGATGTTGTCAAGGATGTAGGTTTGGATTTACACATTTATATAAAGCAAACTCTCTTTCTTTGTTCCCTCTTTCTGCTCCCCTCAGATGCCCATTTAGTACCACCCTTGTGGCAGCTGCGGGGTGAAGTGTCCCCTAGAATCATATCCCACATCCCTGGTTTTGATATCATTTTAATAAAAAGTACTAGAACAATATTAATTCTTTCTTTAAAAAATAAGTTTATCCTTTTTTAATAGCTATGATATCATTTAATCCTTACAACTTATACTGAAATTTAAAGCAGGCACAAGGATTAGTAGTGCCATTCTACAAGATATGAGTGACACCAAAAAGTTAAGAGATTTGACCAAACGTAAATAGTTGGTAAAGTTGGGTAAGCTGCTGGTCTTCCAACTCCCAGCCCAGCATCCTTTCCTTATATGCCAGCCCTTCTCCTTATCAGTTCTATTCCCTTTTATTGAAGTACAATTTGACATATAAGGTTATATTTGTTTTGAGCGCAAAACACAGTAAATTCCATATTTGTATATATTGCAAAATGATGGTTCTGGCAAGTCTGGTTAGTATCTTCACCATACATAGCCACAAAAATTTTTTTTGTTGTGGTGATATCTTTCAAGATCTAGAAAATTATTAATTCTGAAGATTAGGTATATTTGCAAGTGTTGGGAAAAAAAATTGTGTTACTCTTGGTTTCTGCTCGGGTCATGATCTCAGAGTGGTGAGACTGAGCCTTGAATTGGGCTCTGCTCAGGGTGGAGTCTGAGATTCTTTCTTCCCTCTCCCCCTGCCCCTCCTGCTCATGCTCTCTCTCTCTCAAACAAATAAATAAATCTTAAAAAAAAAAGAAAAACAAGACAGTATTGGATAATTTCTTTGCTATCCTCAATACTTGACTTTTTAAGACAATGCTTAAGTTCCAATCATGAGGGCCACAATCCCGCTAATGATAAAGATAAGGAAGATTCAAGACAGAACACCTTTTTTCCCTTTAAGAATAATTTCTAGAAATCATACAGGATATTTTTGCTAAATTCCATTGGTCAGGATTTAATGACCTGACCCTAGTTAGCTTCAAGGGAGGCTGGGAAGTATAACCTTGATTCTGGGTGGTCACATGCTTTGATAAATTTGTAGGTTCTAGTACTAAGGAAGAAAAGGAAGAAGGATGTTGTGGTGACAACTGGCAGTGCCCACCACAGCTTTGCTTTTTATTGGCAGAGGTCTGTTTTCCTTAGATTATCTTTTTATTCATATCGACTTGCTTCTGAAATACTGTGAGATTTTTAGGTCTCTTATTTATACCCATGTACTAAGTACCCATTAATGTCAGTAATGGTCGAATTATTTTTTAATTTTATCTTCACCCTAATTAATCTTTAATGTGATGTCTTGCTTGGGTTTTAATTAAGAAGATACTGAATGAACATTTTCTTTGATTTGTTTATCATACAAAACATGGTATTAAATACTCAGATATATTGATTAATAAAATATATTATGCCACCATGTAAATCAATCCCTCCTCATTACTCATTTGGACTCTTACTAATCAACCATCTGAAACTCTTCCTCTAAAATCTATTGAAAATATCACTGCTGACATACCTGGAGTGCAGCTATGATAGCGTCACTTCTCGTGTAAACACCTTAATGAGTTCCCATTTCCTACAGAATAAGCCCAAAGTTTTTAGTCTGGAATTTGCCACTTCCTACAATAT
The DNA here is from genome assembly GCF_905146905.1 of Nyctereutes procyonoides. Lineage (NCBI taxonomy): Eukaryota > Metazoa > Chordata > Mammalia > Carnivora > Canidae > Nyctereutes > Nyctereutes procyonoides. Next base: position 30,690,447 of record NW_026575160.1, on the reverse strand, counting down.
TATTCAAACCTTAGTCTTTAGATTTGTCTTTCATTATAGCCTTTGTAATATTCATCTTAAGTGGAAAAATTCCATAAGTGCCTGATACTTTTACTCCTAACTTTGCTCTTGAGGTTTTGGGCTTAGTACCTCCCCATATCAACCCTGTACCCCTTCTGCCCCCCCCATATCTCTTCTTCTTCTACATAATTTATCACTGTTCAAAGACCTATGAAATGCTGCCTCCTCCATGAAGTCCTGACCTAACACCCATACTTTTCTTAAACTCACTACTACCATTTAAGTTAAGGAATTTATGCATTTCTTACTCTCTTATCACATCATACATTTATTAAATAAACTTTTTAGTTTTAATTCACCCCACAGCACTTTGTGGATAAAGTATATACAATAAGTATTTATTGAATGAATGATGAAGAAGATGTTTTGACCTTGTCTATAAGTTAGGGCTCCTTGGAAACACCTCATAAGAGGTAAAGAAGAGTAATTGGGCTCTAATTTTTTACTTCAAGTTTAAATCTAGTACCAGACAATTGGAAGTGAATGGCATTACTACTTGATACCAAATGAATAATTCACAAGCTAATTCAGAATCAGTCTAATGTCTTTTGCAAGAAAAACAATAGCAACAAAAACACATTACAAATCCCACGTATTTTGTTCTCATAGATAGTGCATCTTTATTAGTCATGCCATTCCTTTAACACAATAGTCTAAATATATAAACAAATATTTTCTCAACAGTTTTTAAAAAAGAAAAAAGTGGGTACTGTAAGTTTGAAACAATTTCATTAATATCAAATTTGGGCAGCATTTGGAACAAATAATTGAACCTTGTGAGTACTTGGAATAGAATGTGGTGTCTGCCAGAAGCCATAAAAGACAAGTTACAACAAATTAGATTTGCTGCTTCTTTTTATAGGATTATCATAATGGAAATTCAGGGAAACATTATGTACCAAGTTAGTTATTTTTGGATGAGACAATCATTTTATAGATGAGGAAACAAAAGTTAAAACTGGTTGGGTAGCAAGGTCCCTAGCTTAATGAAATCAAATAACTAAATTCAGTTATTTAATAGTGTTCTTTACTAACATAGAAAAATATTGTAATAGCAATAAGAGGGACAAATATTATCCCCATATCACCATCTAATGATCATTTCTATTTATTTCTCCAAGTTTCCTCCAGTTCTTTAATTCACTTATGTATTCAGCATTTGTTGAACATCTTTACATTTCATAAGACTATGTGAATTTTAACAGTCAATTTGACTTTCCAGGTATCCATGTGGATAAGATGGTGAAATATGAATTAAATGATGTTATGACATGCCTAGTTAGTTCCCAATTTAACAAATCATGTCTAGAAGATAAGGAAAATATTTACTGATGCACTCATTTTTTAGCAGAATATAAATTTAGAAGAAGTCTGGATGGTTTAGATTTTTTATTATGTGTATCTTTTGTTTCTGGGACAGCTCTGCGACTTGCCTTTGGCAGCATCTTCCATATCTTTTATCTGACTGAACAGTCTACAACTCTAGAACTATACAGCATTTCCACTCATTTTATGCTCATCAAAGTGTGATCCCTGTACCTTTATTTAGAAGGCATCCAAAGTTCGTTCCAACACCAAGATTCTATCATGTTTATATTGTACAATTCTATCAATTTTGTTTTGTTTTGTGTAATTTTGTACAATTTTAACTAGAGGAGGATGTCCTGAATGTGTAGAATTGATATTTATTTATTTCTAATTTTTTTTCTTAAATAATAGTAGTCATTTTTAATTGTATAATTATGGTGGAACAGAGGAGAAGTAATTGCAGTCTTGGCTTATTAAGTATTTTAAACAGAGCATGAATATCTATTAATAGCATCTATTTATGTAAATATTTAATTGAATTTTCCTAAATGTATTCCTCAGAGAATCACAAAGCAACCTCTACTACATTAATTGAGATTAGAGTCAGATTCATAATGCCAGAAAGGAACCCAGGATTTAACCCAGCTTTCCTTGATTAAACACAAAAACTTAGTTCTATATCCTTTCTCCAGCCCTTAGAGTTAGAAAATGCAAGTTAGGTGTAACTATTGATCAGATCCTTTTCTACACAATTCACATAGCATTAATCCAATCAATAAAGAGAAAGAAAGCTCTCTGGAAAACTCAGAATTATTTTTGATATTTGAAAAATGATGGCTCGATATCATTTGGGTGAATAGACATACACAGAAGAACTAGTTTCCAAAGCAACAGTAACCAAGCTGCCCTTATAAATTCAACTATGTGAATTATTTATTTCTCAGAGACTTTTCAGTAGGGATAATAAAAACAAGTACATAGTCCCTATCCCATATTTAGAGCAACTGTCATTTAAAAGGAAAATCTTGTTGCATTTAGAAAAAGTTGGTATTTTGAACTGCCACAATTGTGCATTATTTGTCCCATTTACCTTCTCTTAATGGTATGGAAAAAAATATGTAAGAGTAGAAACAAATGTTGAGCTTTTTATGTCATGTACATGTTAAGTAAGCACATTGTTCTCAACAGAGATACGAAGCTAATGGGTAATAGCTAAGTGCCATTCCACCAGCAAGATCTAGCTATTTGAGTAGAGAGGTATCCCTCACTCTATGAAACAAGGTCATTTTTCTGTTCTTTCTGCTGATGAGTGAGTAGTAATTCAGTAGGTAATAGGAGAGAGAGAGGTGATTCCACTAGCTAAAGTCAAAAAGACTCAAATTTCATACCCTTCTAAGCAATCTTTGGTAGTCATCCACCATCACTGAGGGAGGGGATGTTTCTCTGTCATCCTTCCAAAGGCCCCTTAGAATGCTCACTGGGCATGTCTTTTATTTTCCTCGACCTGCGCTTTAAACTTGTTTTCTCCATAAGCAAAGGCTAATGGTGGTATTGAGTATTTAGCATTTCCTGTATTAGCACCCCTTAGGCATAGCCTCAAAAAATGTTAGTCTGGGGGCACCTGGGTGGGTTAGTCAGTTAAGCATCTAACTTCAGCTCAGGGCCTGATCCTGGGGTCTGGGGTCGAGTCCCATATAGGGGCTCCTTGCTCAGTGGGGACCTGCTTCTCCCTCTCCTTCTGCCGCTCCCCCTGCTTGTTCTCTCTCTCTCTCTCTTTCTCTCTGTCAAACAAATAAATAAGGTCTTTAAAAAAATGCTAGTCTTAGGGCACCGAATGGCTTTATTTAAGCATCTGCCATCAGCTTAGGTCATGATCCCAAGGTCCTAAGATAGAGCACCACCTAGGGCTCCGTGCTCAGTGAGGAGTCTGCTTCTAATACAATATTTTATTAGTTTCAGATGTATGACATAGTTATTCAATAATATATGCTACAAGTGGTCACCACAATAAGTCTAGGAAAGTCCTGTTTATTCACTTGAGCTTCAAACTTTCTCATTTTTTTTGTCCACTCAAATTTTGCTAGTTGATGAATATATAGTTAATTCATACATTTGAAGAGTCTCTGTGTATCAGGAATTGTGATAAACACAGGCAGTGGGGAGACCCAGTTGCTTGTAAGATTTGCAATGAAGTAAAAATGTTAAGATCAACCAACCTGGGGATGGGGGTAGAAAAACACAGAAAAGTCTAAATTAGGAACAAACATTTGACCTGGTAAAGAAGAAAGAGGGAGGAAGAGTATTCCAGCCTAGTGGTGAAACCCAGTGTTACGCCCAAAGATAATGTGGTTAGGAGCACACCATATGTATGGCTGCTTGGTGGGAGTAGGGGCATAAGGGGAGAGAGAGAAAGACAATAAAGTTGAACGGATAGTCTATAGAAGAGGACTTAGGAAGCCAGGATTGACATTTTGGATTTCTCATTTGAGCCCTATGGAGACCTTGAGTTTTTTAACACTGAGGAGTAATATGATCAAATCGATGCTTTGGGGACGCCTGGGTGGCTCAGGGGTTGAGCGTCTGCCTTTGACTCAAGGCATGATCCTGGAGTCCCAGGATCGAGTCCCACATCGGGCTCCCTGCATGGAGCCTGCTTCTCCCTCTGCCTGTGTCTCTGCCTCTCTCTCTGGGTCTCTCATGAATAAATAAATAAAATCTTTTAAAAAAATTGATGCTTTGAACAAAATATAGACTGAAAAGAGGAGAAAATGGATGACAAGAGATCAGTAGTCAGGTTACTTATTTTTGTTTCTTATTTGGCATAATATACAGGCCCAGTGAATGTTTGAGGAAAGAATAAATATCCACTGGAAAATCTAAAATATCAATGTGGAACTCAAAAGTGAGACGGAGGTATATGGGGGTGGCCTAGAATTATCATTTGGGTGGGGTGCGTAGGAAGAGGAAGAAACCATAGGATAGGACTCAAGAAAACACCAATGTTTAGGGGCAGGCAAAAGACAAGAAACCAGCAACCACTCTAGTGGAATGGGAATAAGCATGGAGAATGTAGTGTCCATGATCCTGATGGAAGTAACTTTTAAGAAGGAAAGACTAAATGAACAAAATAAAATGGTGCAGCAAGGTGAATATTGGTTTTCCTTGGAAGGCCATTGCTGACCATAGTGACTGTAGCTTCATCAGAGTGACAGCACAAGGGACCAGCCTGTGGTAAAGAGGATCAGAAGACGGTAGTCATGGAGGGAGGAGAAAGATGGCCTCTGGGATCTGGGATCTGGGATCTGGGATCGCAGCTACAGTGAGACAGTGCTCAGCTTTCTCTAGTAAGGGCAGAGCAGGACTTACCAATGACAGGAAATAGAGAATTGAAGAGAGGAAGGGACAGAAGCAGAGACAGAGAGAGAATACGGATGAACACAATTCTGAAGAAGTCTCCAGGCAGTGGAATACCACTAACTTGGTTGAAAGATGATTTTATGAGAAGAACTTAAAGCTTAAAAAATATTTTAAATGCAAGAGGGGTAGTAGGGATTGAGCTGGTAATTTATTCATACATCTGCCATCAAGAAGTTGATCTAATTAAGTCCCTTATCCTGGTAGAAAGGGGTAAAATGCTCCATTTGAAAGCTTAATTTTTCTTATTAATTATTCATAGATTCACCGATTTTTTTTTTTTAATCTGAAAGGGAATTAGAAGACCTCCTAAAGTTCCTGTTAGGTCTGTAAGACACTGAAAATGGAGAAAAATCCTGACTTTGGGGCCTCTTTTTCTGAATCCTGCTTCTAGGAGTTGGAGTGATTAATGGAGGGAAGGGGGGGCTCCTTTCTGCTGCGTCTCCCATCACTGCAGGGAGGTCCAGATGGTAGGTGGGAGAGGATAGGAACGAAGATCAGTCTGGATTCTGCTGGTACGTGCACTGAGGGTTTATTTCCCCTGTTTTGGATTGGTGGTCTATCTGCTGAGAAAGTGATGCAAGAATCCTTTATATCTCATAGCAGATAATCAGAAGCACTTTTTAAAAGTTCAATTGGGATAAGAAAATAGGAAGTTATAAATCCTATAATATAGAAGTTTTCAGATGCCAGTACAAAGTGATGACATCCTAGCAACTTGGCTTGCACACACTGGAAGCTGTAGTTAATTCAGGAATGTCATAAATACTCACTATTTTCCAAAGCTACATATTAGAGAGTAATAAAAAATAAATGTCACATCATTTAAAAATGGATTTGCATTAGAAACATGTATATTTTCTATAGTTAAGAGTCTATTGCTTGTTTTGTCTTTTCTTTTGCTTTTGCTCATTTGTTTTGTCTTTTAAATTCCACATATGTGGGGAGATGGGTAAAATAATTTTTCCAGACACTATTTTTTTTCCACATAAAATGTTATGAGATAATATTTTGCTTAAAAAGTGGCTGAAAGTAAATAGCACAGTATTAGCTGTTGCTTATTCTAGTTGCAGGGAACCTTGTTATGTTATTCTTTATGCTTTAATAAAAATTTGAAAATTTTTTAGATACTTTGTTTATCCATGAGAGACACACAGAGAGAGACACAGGCAGAGGGAGAAGCAGGCTCCCTGTGGGGACCCCGATATGGAACTCGATTCTGGATCCTGAGATCACGCCCTGAGCCAAAGGCAGACACTCAACCGGTTAGCCACCCAGGCGTCCCAAGAATTTGAAATACTTTAAAATAATTTTTACTGAAATAATTTTTAAGTTTTTACCTAATTTCCAATTTACAAAAAAAATTGCAAAGACTTCCTATATACTCTTTGTTCAGATTCTCAAAAATTAGCACTTTATCACACTTAATAATCCAGTCTTTCTACATATACATGTTATTTTTTTTACCCAAAAACGTTGGAGAGTAAGTTGCACATATAATATCCTTTTACCCTTCAATACTCCAAGGTCACAACTTTTAAATTTTTTATGTATTTATTTATTTATTTTGACAGACAGACGGAATACAAGCAGGGGGGTGGGGAGACGGAGAGGGAGAAGGCTCTTCGCTCAGCGGGATAGGACACTGGGACATGACCCTTCCACTTCCCTACCCTCATCCTCCACTCCCCCCTCCCAGCAGTCAGGTTTTGCTCTTTTTACTATAAACTCTGAAAACCAAAAACATTTACAACAATTCTAACAACCACAGAACGCTTTTCTGGCAACCCAGGCCGTGCCTGAACCAAACTAATAGATTCCAGAAGCCAGAACTGAACCCTCCATGCTCAGGCGCAAAAGGGCTGGGGTATTTTATTCTCCCTCTTTGGTCCCGCCGTACTTCGCTTCAGCCCCACCATTCTAGGATGTGTACTCGTGTGACTGGTTATGTGACGTTTCTTAGGATGTCCCTGTTACGTTTATAGCTTTCAAATCGAGGCTTCTCCACCTGGGAGTGGACTCCTGGCTAGCTTTTAAAGATTTACATCCGTGCTAATTTGTGTGTGTGTGTGTGTGTGTGTGTGTGTGTGTGTGTCACAGAAACTGGCATCGTGAGAATAGTGAGTGGTAGCAAGGTTACCACAGTAAAAGTTAATTAGCCAAGAAAAAATTCCATGTGGTTGCAATTGTTGATGTGTCCTGTAAAGTACAGTGGTTGGTACGGCTGGTTCATGGGCCTCTGGCTAGGCCGTCTCTCCTCCAGGTCGTCCTGTGCTGAAGCCGACTGCATGGGACTCAATCAATATTTGTGAAATAAATACCGGCTGTGTCAAGCCTAAGATATAATCAGGCCTGTAAATAAATGGAGAAGCTGAACAAGGGGTAGTGGAAGGGGAGGTGGGCGGGGGGTGACTGGGTGATGGGCACTGAGGGGGACACTTGGCGGGATGAGCACTGGGTGTTATGCTATGTGTTGGCAAATTGAACTCCAATAAAAAAATTTATGAATAAATAAATTAATTAATAAATTAATTAATTAAATAAAAAATAAATGGAGAAACTATTATTCAAGTTACTCACTTCGAAGAAGAAAAGTCGTAGCATTTAGTGCTGTGGGTATTAAAGCTAATTTTGATCTGCTTTCACCCAGCTCCTGAGCCTATGCTCAGGGCCTCGCACTGAACCATTTTATTGCTCATATTTTCTATAAACTTACTCCAGCCTATGTTTAGTGTCTAATTTCCACTCCTGTAAACCAGTGATTTTCAAATCTGCCTTCACATAAAAGTCATCTGAAATGCCATGAAAAAAATAATGAGGCTTGGGATCTACCTCCAGAGGTTCAGATTGAACCCTCTCAACACTGGTATGTTTGGAAATTGGGCATTCGGATATAATGTACCAGTTCGGCACCATTGCTGGAAAAGAATCTATTTTATCCCTGTCTGGTGTCTGGACAAATTATTTTCTTTTTAATTTCACTTTTGCATATATTTGATTTATTTTTTTTCAGAATTTGCATGGGGCTGCCATGCTAGTTATAACTGGCACAATCACCTTTATGTAAATATAAATATTACTGTATTCAGCATGTGGTTTCTTCAGAGAATAGCAACGTAAAACACTGGAAGAATTTGACATTTAGTCATTTGAATTTCCACGTAGGATTCCTGGGACAACGTCGATAGAATTGAGGACACCGAAGTTATCAATGCATACATAAAGACATGTCCTAAAGTGCGACATTGTTGTGAGTGATGATATGGAAACTACTAATGGAATTTTCTGTTAGTTCCAGGAAAAAAAAAAAAACGGGAACTCTAGTAGCTAAGAATCAGAGTCGACAGAAGGTCTTTAACTGATGGATGAGTGTGGAGTCATCGAGTTCTTCTCCAAGTGGCAACATGACCAATCTTTCATGAAATAAGGACGGCCTCCAGTGAGACGATAATAAATGAAAACCATTAATAGTTATTTTAGGCCATCATGTTGCATAGCAATTGCGAGCAAGGATTACTAAGTAACTAGCTGTTGTACTAATGTAAAGTTTAGATGTCAATTCAAAACTTGAAATCAGAAAATGCATTCTTTTTTATTCAATATTGTTTTTCCACATTATGGTTGCTCTTTTGCTCCTAAAATGATAGTCGGCGCCGGGAGGCTCAGTCAGTTGAGCATCCGACTCTTGAGTTCAGCTCAGGTCATGATCTCGGGGTCAGGAGGTCAAGACCTGCACTGGATGAGGAACCTGCTTGGGATTCTCTCTCTCCCTCTGTACCACCGCCCCCTGAAAAAAAATGTCTAAATTCAGTCTGTCTTGGTTGGGCATGTGAAAAGATTAAAGAAGAGCTGAACAAACTGAATTATGGTTATTTAGGTTTTTTAAATTCCAGTATAATTAACATACAGGGTTATGTTAGTTTCAGGTATACAATATATTGATTAAACTTTTTTTCTTTTTTTCAGACAGCAGGTACTATTTTATTGGGCCTTGAAAGCTTTAAATACAGAAGTGGGGAGGGCTGGCAGGGGGCAGATGCAGACACGCTGGCATTTGAGAATGGATGAATCAGAAGAATCACATAATCAGTCAACAGTTGGACAGAGAGCTGGGGAGAAAGGCAATCTGGGATAGAAGTGGGGTGCCAGCTGGCAGCTGGCCTTGGGTGTCAGGATCATGCCCTACGTTAGTTAGGACAAAGTCTTTCATGTTCCTGATTTGAGGACGACTTTAAAAAAAACAACAACTGCCAAATAAAAACACAAAGTCAGCTGGGACAGACTGTGGACAGCAGTGCCTGTCATCTCAGAAGACAATGGCCTGCCCTCCGAAAGCCTTGGGCTCCCCCACCCCACCTCCAGCCTAGATGCTGCCCCATGAGACTTAGCAGCACACCTTCTACGTGTCATTGCAAGCAGCAAGCTGATTTTGAAAGTTCTAGGGGTCAAGCCCCACTGATTGTTAAGCCCCTCTGGTTGTCAAAGCCAGATGTTATGGGGGCTCATCTTCCCAGTGCGGGTCTCCTGTGCCCGGGGTGCCCTGTATGGCGTCTCCCTGCTGGTGATGGCCCTCGCTCTCCTGGTCACCCGTGCAGGTCAGCTTGGTTTCAGGCCACTTCTCCATTCTTCCTGTGGTTTTTGATGTGGCCTCTTCTCTATGTTTTGTTGTGGAAAGTCTGTTCTAGCTACGAGGTCATTTTCTGGGTATATTACGCTGCTGTTGGTGTTAACCTAGGGGTGTGTGGGGGATGAAGTAAGTTGGGGATCTTCCTACTCCACCATCTTCCCCCTAGTAATTTTTAAAACTTTGACACTGGATCAATATATTGCAAGTAAAATCAGGGTTATGGAGATGTTTTTAAAGTGGCCCGAGCCCTGTATGTCGCCGTCAGGAAGAGTGGGTGAACGTACTCAAAATAATTTATAATGGGCCAGATTCAGGTCCCTTCTTCTAAAACGTTAATAAAAAAAATATCTTGGATATCAACTAATTCTTGCAGAATATTATTGACACTTACTTACAAATGAGTTAGAAACAGTTGCATTCTGTTTTCCTTAAAATATCATTTTTAGAAGACATCGGAAGTACAGAAGAGAACAAAAGAGTGGCAGGTCTCCAAGTGCCACCTCTACCCACACAGATGCTGGCCTCATTCTGCTTCTCAGATGGGCCCTTCCTAGTGAATGTTCTAGGGGAAGGACTATTTTTATATGTTTATCTCCAGCAAAGAAGTAAAAGTACTGGTCAGCTTGATCAGTGGTTGTGATGCATGTCCTATGGTGGTTCCCCCCCCCCCCCCGCCATGGTTTTGTTTTGTTTTGTTTTTTGAGGTTTCAGTTAGTTACTCAAAGTGAGCCCCAGCCTATAAGCAGTTGATTCTCCTGACTCATCAGCAGGAGGTCAATAGTCCACAGTCGCTTATGACTATGTCCCAGTGCCCACATCATTCGGCTCACCCCCCCTCATCACGTTGGCATTTTCTCATCTCACATCATGACAAGAAGGGTGAGTACAATACGGTAAGATATTCTGAGCGAGAGGGATCACATATACATAATTTCATTACAGTATATTGTTGTGATTGTTCTGTTTTATTGTTAGTTATTGTCAATCTCTTGCTGAGCCTAATTTATAAGTTAAACTTTATCATAATTATGGATGTATGGGAAGAAGCATAGTAGATATAGGGTTCAGTACTATCTGCGCTTGCAGGCATCCCCTGGAGGTCTTAGAAGTATCCTCCGTGGATAAAGGGGGGACTATCCTATTTACAAAAATGACATGAATGTCTTGAAAGTGTCCTATCTCACATGGGAACGTAATAACCGCAAACACCATAAAAGAGCTGCCTCCAAAGTTATATGACCCCTTTGACGATGCTAGCTTGTCCCCCAGTTTTCTTGTGGGAACTTCCTTGCTTGTCACCCAATAACCCTTCCTCTTTGGCTCTGACTTTATGGTTGGCAGGTGTCAGAGACAAGTCAGTACTAGGACTTCAATTTTTTTTTTTTCTGATCAATACTCATTTATGAGAGGACTTATTTCTGTGTCTCTACTTGCTCATTCCCTTTTATTTATGTATTCCAATATCCGCTTTGCAATGATCTATATAAAACAGTGATAATTATAACACAGGGAGCAGGAGGATTGTACTTAACTTACCAATAGCTCTAGGAACTTCTTTTAAAAAAGATTTTATTTATTTATTCATAAGAGATAGAGAGGTGCAGAGACACAGGCAGAGGGAGAAGCAGGTTCCCTGCAGGGAGCCTGATGTGGGACTTGATCCCGGGACCCCAGGATCATGCCCTGAGCCAGAGGCAGACGCCCAACCACTGAGCCACCCAGGTGCCCCAAGCTCTAGGAACTTTATGCCATAGAGATATAACCAGCCAAACTGAACACTGTAAACTATGGAGCAAGTGTCAATTGACATTCATAATGAAGAAAATTGCAATGCCTCTTAGGCCTATGTGACTCTTTTCTTTTCTTTCCTTTTTTAAAAAAAAAATTTAAAGAGTGAGAGAGTGTGGAGAGGGGCAGAGGAGGAGGGAGAGAGAGAATCTTAAACAGGCTTCAGAAATAAATAAATAAATAAATAAATAAATAAATAAATAAATAAATCAAACAAACAAACAAACAAACAGGCTTCAGGCCCAGTGCGGAGCTCAACGTGGGGCTTGATATCACTACCCCTGAGATTATGACCTGAGCCCAAATCAAGAGTCAGATGCTTAACCGACTGAGCCACCCATGTACCCCTGCGACTTTTCTTTTAACAGCAGCATAGTCCCACTTAGGTGTTTCTGCTATGTTTCTGCTGTCTGGCTCACAGGGTATTGTCATGATCCTACTGAGAGTTTCTGCCAGAGAGTACCACGATTTTCTTCATCCGTAATCAAGGAGCATCTGATTATGTGACACCAGAGGTAGTAGAAGTTAATGGGTTTGGAGAGCACCATAGGCGATGTCTTGGAGGACTCCCCTGAAGTGTTCTGTCTTCACAGGGATTAAATATTGAGACATGTCTTGAATACTGATTTAGGAGATTTGGGACAGAAATTGGAAAGAAAAAACAAGAGTCAGCTTCTGTCAGCCAGTGCGTTCATTCATCCCCTATTAGGAATGATAGAACAGCGAAGGCTGTCAACTCCATTACATGGTCTCATTGTCTCATTTGCTTGAGGGAAGTGGGTATAGTCGTGACAACTCAAATGAAGGTGATTTTGTTGAAATTCTTACCCAGTCGTAGGCATAGCAGACTTGTTGCCACTGAAAGCAAAGGGGACTGAGAAGACCACTGCAGTGGATTGTAGGTTCAGTTGCTCACAGGAGAGAAAGAACTACTCCATTTTCTACCCCAAGCATCTTCTAACATGGGACAGGTTGGATTTTGATCAAGACTTTGAAAAATCTAATTACTTCAAAATAGGTTTTATTTTGGGACGTCTGAGGACAAAGGTTTAAACCTAAGATTTTTGTAGCATATTTTACATGTGTTGGCCCAGTAGAAAAGGACTCATGCCAGGTGTTTTCCTGAGCCATTCACATTCATCACCATAAAATATAGCCTCGCTAGCACAGATGGAAAGGATGGCTCAGCTTTTCACAAAATTTTAAGGACATCCTGTGCATTTTGTACTGAGTATTATAGGATCTTAATCTGTTCAGATGGGTACAACTGTTTTACAAAAACTTTACAAAAATAAATAGAAGACCACCACCTGGGGAGCTGCCACAGTCTTCTCACCCCTCTGATTAAGAAAAGAAAGAAATAGAACTGCTTCATTAAAAAGGGTGCAGTCTTCATCTTAGCCATTTTAAATATTGATGACGATATGTTTTTCAAGTACTCTAACCACCCCCAGATGAGGCACCCTGCGACATTGTGAATTTAGATAAATTTGTGAGATAAATTTGGTCACAGTGTGATTGGTGATTGGCCAACCCTAACCAGATCTCTCAATTCATTAACCTAGCAAATTGTTATCCCCACAATTTATGCATCTGGAGTTTTTGGACCTCTCTTAGGGTGAATGATGGATTTTTACCGTGTTGTGAAACTGTTTCAAAACCAATCAGTAAATCTTAGGACCCTACATAGTCCCCATGTTCCTTCAAGTATCCTTGGAAAGGAAGAAACTATCGTAGGCAGTGTTAGGTCTACAGACATTATGATTCAGAAGAAAGAATGGTAATGATAGTCCTGTGAAACTGAACTCAATTTTCTGTGATGACCTTGCTTCCATAGATGGGGGAAGGGATGAAGAGGACTGGCAAGATTAGGAGCGGGTGTGAGAACCTTCATTTTTCTAAGTAAAGATAATTTTCTTCTCAAAAATTTGTCTCTTCCAGATTCACTCATCTTGTTGGGGATAATGGTCAGTGTTTCATCACTTCCCTCCCCTTCTTCCTTCGCTTTTAACCGTAAGGCATGTGGGCAACATAATTTTTTTTTAAAGGTTTATTTATTTGAGAGAGAGAGACTGGGAGAGCATAGTGGGAGAAGGAGAGGGAGAAGCAGACTCCTCACTGAGCAGGGAGCCCAATGTGGGGCTCGATCCCAGGACCCTGAGATCATGACCGGAGCTGAAGTTAGACGCTTAACCCATTGAGCCACCCAGGTGCCCCAACAGAATACTTTTGAAACCTTGTGACTCAGAGGGATAGTTATCTGGTCCACATGCTGACCTGGGCTCTGGGTGTTTCATTCTCTTTGGTCTTTATGATATTCTAAAGCAATGGGTTCTTATCCGTAGTTGGGACGAGTCAGCAGCTATGGCTACTGATGTCTGTCTGGGGTCCCTGTCATAGCCTCTGGTAGTGACATCTACGTGCCTCATCCCCACCTGAAGAACCCACAAGTCTGTATACTCTTTACAGTTTTACTAGTTCTCCCTGGGGTCAGGGGGGGGGCTTTTGGATCTTTCCTTGTTTTGCATAAAGCCTAGGGTACCGGGAGAAAATGCTTACTTGAGACCTCTCCTGACCTAAACGCTGATAACTGCTGTTTCATCCTGTATCAGTCAACACAGAGCACTTCGGTGCCAGTTGGGAAGAGAAGGGTAAATCCTGCTTGCACTCAGATCTCTCCACCTCTCCTTCCTGCCATCCCCTCCCAGCCCCTAGTCAGAGTTTGCACCTCGGAAGAGGGGAGAGGACAGAACAGTATCAAAGGCATCACACCCACTTCCTTTGTGTCTCCTCTCCTCGTTCTCCAAGCTACCACCTCCAATGCAGCAAGAAATTGCCTCAAAAAAGATCATAGTGTACATCCTTTCTCCCCCATACCTTGTAGCAAATCTCTATGCTGTATGATTCTAGACCTTTAAAGGAAAGCTTTAGGAATTTAGAAAATCCCTTTCTTTCTCAGTTGCAAGGCTGTTGTTACAGGAAGCCCTGTGCTCTCATGACTTTCTGTACCTAATTTTTGGAAGTTTTTTCTGAGACCTAAAGATGAACACTTTCTTCCTTGCTCTTGGCTGGTTCAGCTGATGCTCTAAAGTCATGGTTGCTTTATCCTTGTTGGGTAAAGGGTTGGAGAATAACGATTATCATAAGTAAAGATTCTTTCAGGCGATATTTCACAGTATTATCCTATTATGAAATCATGAACAACTTGCAGTTATTCCCAAGAATAATTATATTCTTTCAGGGATGAGCATGATAGACAAGTTCTAGGAAATGAAGTAGTATTCAGTGACAGAGTGAAATCATGCTACCAAACAAGCTTAAAGGCTGTAGACTTTCTGCATTTTAATTCACATGGGCCTAAAGGAGGGGCCTAGGAGATAGTTTGGGTTGATGTGTGGGCGGGCATCACATAACAAGTCATGATGTTAAATTTATATGTTGGCCAAGTTAGTTGACTGATGTTACCCCTACTCCCTCAAGACCTCTCCCTGGGATGCAAACATCTAGATTTAGTGACAGACAGCGAAGAGCAGTAGGATTGAGTTACTCACCAGGAAGAACTCTGATTAGTGAGCTTCAAGGAAGGACTAATTTCCAGGCAACCATCTATGCCATCACGAGAACCTTCCCCTTTGTGATCCATGTCAAGGTGAAGGTGAAAAGAGAAATTTACTTTGGAAGAGCAAAAAACAACCTTAATCTCCCCTTTAAGAAGCTAAGCGCTTCTAAGCAGTAACTTGACTTGTTTTAGAAGGATTAAGAATGTACTTCTGTTGTCGGTGTTCTCTGATTGCTTCAAAGGGGAAGATTGCATCTTTATAATAAGATTGAGAGTCTTTAAGGGGAGTGGCCATGCGATACGTATGCTGTGTGCCTCTGAGAATGTCTAAACCAATGTTAGCTCCGTTCTAAGTAGATTGGTATGTGTACTCGATTAGATTGATATTCCGTAACTTCATGGTGAATACAGAGGCACTGTTTAAATCGTTTTGCACGATACATAGATTTTAGGATTTCTCTTGAACTTTGCAAATGGATGGTCATTAGATAAGGGAAACGGAGGTTCTATTCGGTGGGAAGACTAGCGGGGGTGAATACAGTGCATTAGGAGAGGGTGAGCACATCCCCTTGACTAAAGTAAAATGGAATAGAAGTAGAGGCCAAATGTTGGCATGCTGACAAGCTGGCAACAGACGTAGTGGAACGACATGACGGAAGCAGGCTAGGTGTATATTTTCTGTGTTTCCACCCACATGAAAGATGAATCGGGGCCTAATGATACAAAAGAAACCAGATGCTTTCTGGCTTTAGTACCAGCTCTCTTCAAATCATTCAAGAAGACTCCAGGGTATGTCATGAGTAATTCTAATTGGTTTTCTTTTCTGCCTATCCTGCCTTCTTTGCAGTTCCCTGTGATGAACCCTAACAATGGCTGCATGTATCCTGCATTGCTGCCACAATATCACTTGTCATTTCTGATGAAGATGATGTGGCTTGGCACCCGGATCACAGTCTTGTCTCCTGATTCTGATGTGCCTGTGATGTCCCTTACGCTTAGTTCCTCCCATTTCCTTTGCTAACGTGGGACAATCCCACCATATATTATGCTCTGTCCGTGAATCAGCAAGCTATCTCTTCTCAGGGCCCTACCAGAAACTATTATCACAGCCTATTGCCCCTTGACTCCAACCATAAGTTGTAGAGGGAGAGGAGAAAGCTAAAAAGGCACCTGGATATGGGGCTCCTGGATGGCTTAGTTGGTTAAGCGTCTGACTCTTGATCTAGCTCAGGTCTTGATCTCAGGGTCGTGAGTTCAAGCCCTGTGTTGGGCTCCATGCTGGCCATGGAGCCTACTTAAAAAAAAAAAAAAGCACACTAATCTGCTATATTAGCTCTCTGCTGCTGCATAAGAAATTATCCCCAAACTTAACAGCTCAGAATAAGCGTTTATTATTTCATGGTTTCTGTTAATCAGGAATCAAGACATGACATAGCTGGGTCCTTTAGCCCAGGGTTCCTCATCAGGTTCATCACCTGCGATACAGGTGCCAGCAAGGGCTGTGGTCTCATCTCAAGGCTCATCTGGGGAAGGTTCCACTTCCAAGCTCACTCACATAGCTATTGATAGGGCTCTGGTCCCTCGCTGAGACACCAACTCCTTAACACATTTGCTGGTCATAGGGCAGCTCACAACTTGGCAGCTGGCTTCTCTCAGAGCATGTGAGGGACAGAGTGAGCGAGAACCAGCCAGATGAGTCCTAGTTTTTGTGTCAGTGAATCTCTGAAGCAGTGTCTCATCATTTGGCCATATTCTATTTGTTAGAAGCAAGTCAGCTGGTCTAGCCCACGTACAAGGGGAGAGAATTATACAAGAGCATGAATACCAGGGGCCATTTTAGCAGCTGCCTACCACAGTTGTGGAGAAATTCTCTACTTTCCTGGTGACCGTACCCTTTTAAAATCTTGAGTTCCTCATGCAGCTATCAGGCAGACTTGGACAAATGTGGATTCGGATAGGCTCTCACTCTCTGACTCCTGCTTTGCAGTTTCTCCAGAAGAGGAACCTGGCAGCAATATACAAGATGGATTAAAAGACCCATGTTGGGGAAGTAAACCAGGAGACTGTTGTAATAATATTGATGAAAAGTGGTAGGAAGTCCAAACCAGGATGGTGGTAGGGAGCTAACAGGGAGGATGTAGATGCAAAAGAGGCAGAAAAGTAAGAATCAAAAATACTTGCTTCCAAACTTTCTTCCACAGAAAATAGAAAGAAAGGAACAATGACAACTTGGATTCCCAGGTGGTTTCTGGGTACTGCTGGCATTTATGAAAAATGGGAAAATTTGGCAAGAAGTCAGGTTTGAGGGAACACGGTTAAACTTGATATGCTAAATTTGAGGTGGTCTTTGTTTTTGTTTTGACTGAACTGAGTACCTTTACTGGGGAAAGCCAGGATTAGAACGGACTTAAGAGTTGGCATCGGGGCCCTTCTTCTGGCCAAAGGTGGACACAACATTGATGAAGCACCTTTTGTACTGCATCCGCCACTTGGCTCAGTCTGTGTTCTTCTTTTTCTTCAGTCTGCCACCTTGGGAGTGTGCCCTCTTACTTTGTCAGCACGGGCCAGAAAACCATGGACTTTACCCCAAGCATGCAGCCCGCTACTCCCAGGGTGGTGAGCCTCCTCTCCCCTCCGACCTGGGGTCGCCTCATCCTCTAGGGGCGGGCCTGCCAGGAGCACCACTTGATCTTCTGGAGCATTGTCCTCCAACAAGGCCACATGATCCTTGATCTGGGTGACCTGGTCAGTCACCTCGAGGGTGTGTACCTCCTGGGCGTCTGCACGTCGGCGACTGAACCGGGGCCACCACAGCTGCTCCCTCAAAGATGGAGTTGAGGAAGAGCTAAATTTGAGGTTTTATTTAAGTTATGAACAAGCAGATATAACTTGCTTGATCTTGTGCCTGTTGGTCTCAGACATGCAAAAACATAGACAAGAGGAGCATGACTTTAAAGATACAAAATGTCCAGAAGCTGGGGAGAGTGGCTGAGGCTGGGGCCAGAGGTCAAGGCAGGAGGTGTGGATTTATTTGCATCAATATGGAAACTTTGAGAGAAGGTAGAGTCAGAGGAAGGCTCCAAGCGGGAAGGTAGAAGAAAGAAGAGCCTCCAATAATGCCCTCCATTGGAAACCTTCCCCGGGAGCCCGCCAGCCTCTCACCATGGTGTGGCCTGGCCTCCCGCCTCCCGCCTCTCTGCCCAGTCAGACACTTGCCTAAGGAGTGCGGCGGGAACATGGCAGCCTTGATGGCCACCCCGCCGGCGCGGTGACCACTCCACTGCCACAGGGAAACCGGAGAAGGTGAAGAGAAGTAGAAATGCTTTCTCTGAAAGAAAATCTACAGCCTGTTCTTGACAGAAAGCTCGTGGGCCTTACAGCAAAAGGAAACGACAGAGAACAGAGCTCGAAATTCAAAAGCAAATCCAAACAGCAACCAAAAATGACATCAATCAAGAAACCCCAAAGGTTGTTGTTTTGTTTGGCTTTGTTTTTGTTTTTGTTTTGTTTTTTTCCAAAAACTCCTCAAAATTATCAAACAAAAGACAGGGTTGTTCAAAGAAGTCTGTGGAAGATACTTGGATGCCAAAGGCTGCTTAGCTCCTCCTCTTTTGTCCTTCCTCCTTCCTCTTTATGCTCCTGTCATTATTTTCTCTCCCGTCCCCTCATTTTCACCACTTATGTCCTCACTCCTCTCCTTCCCCTTCCCCTGCACCCACAGACTGCTCCCACCCTCCAGTCTCTAAGTCTCATATTTTTTAAATTAAAAAATATGTGGGGCACCTGGGTGGCCCAGTGGTTGAGCGTCTGCCTTTGGCTCAGTTTGTGATCCTGGGGTCCTGGGATCGAGTCCCACGTCGGGCTCCCTGCATGGAGCTTGCTTCTCCCTCTGCCTGTGTCTCTACCTCTCTCTGTGTGTCTTTCATGAATAAATAAAAATCTTGATTTTAAAAATATTTAGTTTAACTTAAAACTATAGAGGTGTATCGTAGGACACTTGGATAGTATGGCTAAATGGAGTGGAAATGCCTGCAGGTCATTTTGAGCATCATCTATGATGTGAATTTTAAAATTGCCACAAGCAAGATTTTATTCACCATGATGCTTTCTTTTGTTTTCTCTTCTCATTTTCTTCATTCTCGCTTTCAGTTTCAACAAAGGATTTCTCAGTGTCTTAAGAATTTCAGATCTTGAGGGGTTGATCTTGCCTCATGACAGCAAGTTCGGTATTTTTGCCACCTGACTGAAACACTTCCAGAAGGATCTTGATAACCAGCTCGATAGTCAGATTGTTCATTTCTTCCTTCTTTTTTTCAAGATTTATTTATTCATTTGAGAGAGAGAGAGAGAGCTAGTGGAGGGAGGGGCAGAGAGGGAGAGAGACAATCTTGAGCAGACTCCTTACTGAGCGTGGAGCCCCATGCAGGGCTCGATCCCAGAGCCCCGCGGTCATGACCCAAGCAGAAGCAAGAGTTGAGCACTCCACCAATGGAGGTACCTAGGCACCCCCAGATTACCCATTTCCATGGCTTAGTCAGTATGGTGTTTCTTCAGAAACTCACACAGTGGCTTGGCACCCTAGCCTATGTCTTTGGCCTTTCAGGAGTGATTTGTTCTTGAGAGGCCTGTCTCCCAAGGCAGGGTGGGAGGGTGGGGGGCGGGGGGTGGTGGAGGGAAGGTAGAGCAGGTGAGAGGCAACCCCACAAGAAGGAGCTAAAGCTCAGACTCCAGTAGCCCAGGAGGTCCATGGGAACAAGACTCCCGACCTGGTCCTGGCAGCCAACATGGAGAAGGTTTCTCTTCTCTTGGAACTCTATAGCAGATTCCAACAAAGGGAAAATAAAATATTTTCTGGGCGAATATAAATATTAATAAAAACTATTGTAGAATTCCACATTGTAGGATGCTATAAAAGGGGAATACTTCATTTCATCTCTCTTATAAATAAGGATTGTTAGTGCAAGGAATGTTCTTTGGAAAGCTTTTCTTTTTTAAAATTTAAGTTTATAGAATATGGAAATGACCAAAAGTATTACCATAAAACTTGATTATGGATATTTTGTAGGAAATAATTCAAAATGTCAAAAGAATTTTTAGCACAGAGTTTTCAGCATAGCAGAAACGTGTTACAGAAATGTGTAAAAATGAAGCCGTAGATCCATAAATCGTGGTGTATACATACAACGAAATCTTGTGCAGCTACTCAAAAAACTTCTTTCCAAGTTTTCAGTGATATATGGAGGTGCCTAAATAGAAGAGGAACACAGCATACCTTAAGAGCAAGGTAAAAAAAAAAAATGTGTTCAATCTACATGTATTGATACGGAGCCATTTTCAAGACAGATGATGTAGCAGGTAGGATTTTTCATTGTCACAAGCTTTGTTTTACAAAAATACAGTTGACCCTTGAACAGCACAGGTTTGACTTGCATTGGTCCACTTAAATGCACATTTTTAAAATAAATGCAGTAAATGCACTTTCTTTCTTATGCCTTTCTTAATTGCATTTTCTTTTCTCTAGCTTATTTTATTATAAAATACAATATCTAATACATATACAAAACCCATGTTAATTGACTATGTTATCTGTAAGGCTTCTGGTGGACAACAGGCTAGTTTGTAAAGTTTTGGGGGAGTCAAAAGTTACGTGTCCCTACCCCCGGCATTGTTCGATGGGGAACTATATAATTTTACTTGCTGTAATATTTAATTTAATTGCTGTAATATCTGACTCTTATTTCCCATTATCCCTAATGGAAGAAGACATAATTTAGTCATTTCTGAGTAGACCGTCAGACACAGTGATTTCTCAGCCAAGCAAATTAAGGTTTTGGATGCTGGGATTTTGCCACGGTTGACCCTGAAAACCCAGATGCCTTCACCACTGCATTACTTTATGCAACTCAGCTCTTGTGTCCAGACCTCACTGTGTGTCCCACGGATTGGTAGACAAGTTACATGCCTGCCTGCTTTCTGGGCAATGTTAGAAATGTGATTTGTTGGCTTGTTTTACTTTCCAGCTTCTCTGGTATGTAATGGAACTCATACAGGGTTGGAACTGTTTGGTAGTGGAACCAATAGTGGCTACAGCCTTATCCCCGTGAGGGTGACTGGATCAGTCTACAGTTTGAGGTTGCTAACCGTGTACCAGCCCCACGGTACCTAATAGTTGATTTTAGCAATGCAATTTGATTATTCAACTGGATTATTCAATTTGATTGAAAGACAATGACTTTAGTGGTTAAGTTTCCCTTTCCAATTATGCCAGATTTACCCTCTGGAATTGCAGATATCTCTCAGAATGATAACATTTGTCAAATAAGACAGTGCAGTCATTTAGCAATCACTCAGGGTATCCACTGAGCACCACGTGCAAGATAATCAAGTAGAAATTGATCGTGCCTGGTATTTGCACAGTAGTTAGTGTAGAACACACTTAAGGCTTTTCTTGATTCCAAAAATAGGTTTGGGGAGTGAACTAGGAAGAGATCCCCGTTTCATAGATGATGAAACAGAGGGTCAGAGTTGAACCATCTGCCCTGAGTCAAACCAGTACTAAATGGTGAAGTTGGGGCCAGGACTCAGTCAATTATAGTTGAGTCCTGTATCCAGTATTCCACACGGGCCCATTTTCCATTGATTCCATAAAGAGGCTTTGGTAGGGAAGCTGGAGAAAACCTGAGGGATGGAGAGGAGACACCTTTGGGATGGGAAGGACATAGGGGGCCACTTTTTAAAAGGAGAGGCTGGCAGAGCTGAGGATCCTTCTTCCATCTTCCCAACATGCGCCAGGGCCAGCCCTCCATGAGTAGGTACATTTCCAGCTCAGATTCTGTACCTACTTCTGTCCCCCCACACCTCCCCTTTTTTTTTCTATGTCTCTGGCCACAAGATTCCCTGACAATTAGAAAAAAGTTACAAGTATGAGATCCCATGAGATCCCATTTGTCAAGGAACTCTATAAAAATCCATGATACGTTAGCCTTGACAAAGGAGCTTTCCTTCATTTTCAGAAGACCTCTGTGAACCTCTACCTCTGATCTGCAAGCACAGCATTCTCTTGAAGGCCAGGGACTTCTTTGGTGTGTGTTGAAAGGATGGCAAAGACTGGAAAAATGAGCCCACTGGAAAAAAAAAAATCACAACCGAAAGGTCAGAGCCTCCCTGCTAATATTCCGTATTCTCAACGTTCGTCGTGGTGTTTGGGAATATAACTCGCTAAGGCTTGATTCGAAGATTTTCTGAAATCACAGGTGAGGAGGGGGTGGGAGGAAGGAGGCGATGAGAACAAGGCTGTCCAGGCAACACCGTATGAGCCAAAAGAGAAGAGCAACGCACCTCTTCTGCCTCGTTTTCTATACAGCCCGACACCCAGCGTCAGCAAAGGACAAGGACAAAGGGATGAAAACAGAAAACATTCCACGTCCTTTGCGGGAGAAAAGAGTGAAGGCAAACATTCTGCTGAATAATTTTGACGATATTCAGTCAGCCTAAAGAAAGAGGAGCCGCCTGTGTAGCCAATCATGAGGCCCCTGTTGGCCGAACGTGCTCGGCAGAGGGGGGTCTCCCCGTGGGTCTCTCTTGGGAATGTGTGTTCACGTCGGTGGTTGCTAAGCCTCATCAGGGCATTGTGAGAGCTAAGCCAGAGTTGTGGACTTGTGTGTGGACTCATTCGCACTGGGCTTTGTTCTAAAAATGCTTTGAGGTGGTGTCCAGTAGCTCCTGGTGCTCGCACGTCGGTCGTACCAGGCAGTTCTCAAAAGCACAAGTGATCCTTCCCAAGGATGCCTGTGGGACGAGAGGAGTACAGGTGCATTACTAGGACTAGGAGAATAAGCCAGGATAACAGTAGGTCTGCTGCCATCTCAGCAAACAGATGAAGGTAGGACAGTTTTCATTAGAAATGGTCAACAGCGTACAGGCTCCGCAGGATCACGAAGGCCGCGGAGGCCCACAGACTCGACCGCTGTGCTCCTGGCCCACCCCGGAGGAGCGCTCTTGTGATCCTCAGCCTCGGACAACTCTGGCCTAAACCAAGGCCTCTTGTGCCAGAAAGACTATAGGAGAGAGGCGCAGAGATGGGTCACTAGAGCCTCAACGAGGTGTTTATGTCATTACCGATAATCTCGTTCAATCTAACTTTGATCTCAAACCAATTTGGGTTTTCTTCAAGGTTCGAGAACAAAGCATTTATTATGGTAGAGCTGCAAAATGGCTAAAAGTGAAGTCTCTGTGCTTAGAGAGCCGGGTTTGAGGACTACTGCAGCCACTTCCTAACTAGTCCTATAGCTGGTGCTAGGGGTTTGGATCCCAGTGCTGTAGCTTCCACATTTGAAAATGGGGTAATAACAATACCGACCTCATCGCCTTGTTGTACCAGATGAAATAACACTTAATGAGATGCCCAAGTTCAACGTGCAAGCTCGTGGATGCTGGCTGTTACTACTCCATGCCCGGTACTGCCTTAGGCGGCGCAGAGGCCAAGACGTCTTAGTCCGTTCGGGTTGCTGAAACGAAGGCAATCAACTGGGTGGGGGGAGTGATAAACCAGAGAAATTTATTTCTCAGGGTTCTGGGGGCTGGGACCTCTGAGATCACAGGGCTGGGAGATTTGGTGTCTGGTGAGAAGGTGCCTCCTGAGTCCTAGGCTGTGTGTCCTCACAGGGCAGAAGGAGTAAGGGACAGACACCTGGGAGGCTCAGTCGGTGACATGTCTGCCTTCGGCTCAGGTCATGATCCCTGGGTCCTGGGATCGAGCCCCACGTCAGGCTCCCTGCTTACTGGAGAGCCTGCTTCTCCCTCTGCCTCTGCTTGTGCACTCTCGCTCTCTTTTTCTCTCTCTGACAAATAAATAAATGAATAAAATCTTAAAAAAAAAAAAAGGAGTGAGGGAGCTCCCTGAGGTCTCTCTTACAAGGGGACCTAATCCCATTTATGAGGGCTCCATGCTCATGCCTTAACCATCTCCCAGAGGCCCCACTTCTGACTGCTATCACGTTAGGGATTAGGATTTAACATAGGAATGTGTGCTGGGGGGATGCAAACCGTTAGTCTCTATCTAGCACGAGATGCTTCAGTAGTCTGCCCTCCGGGAGCTTGTATTAGTCTGGGTTCCCCAGAGAAACAGAACAAATAGGATATGGAGACACGGATTTATTATTTTTTAGAACTTCCCATCAAGTGTTATTCCTTAGAAACCAATACACGTTTTGCAGTCTGGGGTAAATGTCTCTCGTTTTGGTCACATGCATTAAGGGCATCAATCACACAGTTTAATGATTCGGTAATTACACGAAACCACAGAACTGTGACTCTACCCCAGTCACATGGACGTGGCCTTTCTGGCTGAGCACAATTTTTTTTTTTTTTTTTTTTTTTTTTTTTTTTTTAAGGAACTGGATGCCCACACCAAGACTATGCCAAGGAAATCTGTTAAGGAGTAAAGCTCTGAAGTGGTGACTCATTAGAGTACCTAGATATAGACTAGATTTAGATTTAGAGAGATTTTCTGTAAGAAATTGGTATAGATATAAAGAGGTTTACTCTAGATATAGAGAGATTTACTATAAAAAAAAAAATCTGAGAAGGAAGCTGAGCGGTACAAGGCCTGTTAGTCATCGGCCAGCCGGAGACCCAAGTGATCCACTGGGGTAACTTCCAGTCTGAAGCCGCGGCACAAGGCAGGAGAAGGCCAGGGCCCAGCTCCAAGACAGGAGCCCAGGACACCAGGCCACGTCTCACCTACTTGGCTGCTCGTCCAGGGACTGCTGCGTTCACCCCACTCTCCTCCTAACCTTCTCCCTGGCCCCCTTGCTTTGATTTTTGCATCTCAACTGTCAGTTCTCCCTACAGCCACCAACAGGGAGGCCTAAATCTAGAAGTCAGCTCATGGTGCCATGAGCTTTTTCCATCGTATTTGGTAGAAAACTCAAAGCCCTAACACCATAGTGCCCCATATAAGAAGACCCCCCCCCCCCGTTACCTTTCCCACCTAATTTCCTGTGACTTCCCTTCGCCACCACTGGTTTCAGCTACACAGAGGAGACCTTTCGTGAGTCTGACTCCAGGGTATTCGTTTCCACCCAGAACGCTTCTCCGAGTTGTCATGCGGCGCTGTGTCTTCCCGCATCCAGGCCTCTGCTCCACGTCAGGCACCAGCACGACATTTCTGTCGTCAATGTATCCTGCTTTCTTTTGTTGGTTGGTTAGTTTTGTTGTTGGTCTGCACGTATCCGGAAACCTTCCTGGACGGGATGATGCTCGAGTTGGATGCTGATGGATGAGAGAGCAGCTGAGAAAGAGGGAGAAGGGAATCCCGGGCCAAGGGCCCCGCAGGTGCAAAGGCTCAGCATCAAGGACGAGGATGCCATCCTGGAGGAATGCACGGTTCCCCGGGGGGGGGTAGAGGGTGTGGTGTGGGTGAGTGGGAGGAGGGAGGCGAGAGAGGACGGGGGCAGGCAGCGGAGGCCCGAGTGGGGGTACCTAGCGGCCCTGCTGCTCGTGCCCCCACCTGCCAGCACCCCTCCTCCGACCTCCATCCAGGGGTTCCACGTCCTGCAGTGGCATTTCCCAGCCTTTTCTTCCTATTGTCACCAAATGTTATGCTGCGTGTTAACTAACTGGAATGCAAGTAGAAACTGCAGAGAAAAGAATATGAACAGGACTAACTTAAAGGGAAGATACGCCATGCGTGTGAAATAATAAAAATTGGGCTTTTTATACGATATCCATTTATACTTAATACACACGAGTGTATTAAGCCGTGTAATCCAGCTCCCCAGCCCACCATGGACGTGAGGTAGCGAAACGGAAGGAGACGAGAGGGGCTGGTGACGGCAGGTGGGATGCAGAGGAGCCGCGCCAACCGCGTCTGCTGACCTGAAAGCACATCGCTCTAGAGCCGGTTAGGCCAGCGGCCAGCGGCCCCTGGGTTTTCCTGGTGTTTGTAAGATTGTTTCCGAATGATCCCGTGGCCTTTTGTTTAGGTCAACAGGGAATATGAATCCTATTTCCAGAAGCTTCCAACCAAGATCCCCTAGAATGGAGCTCTTCGCTTCAAACAGTAAAGCTTCATGTAACTGGAAAATTCAGCCATCCATGAGGCCTTCCTTGCGGGAGGATCCGGCCCAGCATCTGGGTTTAATAATTGCAGGAGCCTGTCCTGTGTAAAGGATGCGCGGTGCTCGAAGCTTCCACGAGACCAAACAGAGCGTTTGCTCACCGTGGGTAACAGTGTATGGCGTGAGGGAATCCGAAATGGGGAACATTGAAAGGCTGTTGGTCCACCCGTCCAAAATCTGAGCAGATCTAATCCCACGTGGCACGTGGCATCAACGCCAGGCAGCACAGGCTGCGGTAAGAGCCCCCGGAGGCCCTGGAAGGGCTGCTGGAAGCTGCGTGTGCACAGCACGTAGCTGGGAGGGTCACGCCGGGGCCTGCGGATTGGGCCCAGGCCAGGCGCCCACCCAGGGGCTGTCACCACAGACCCGAGAAGGCCCTGGGGGACTCCCTCCCCCCCCCACCCGGGCACCTGTGCCCCCGAGAGGACGGCGCGGTGAGGCCTCAGCAGCAGCAGCTCCACCATCTCCGCCAAGGGTTTGGGGGGCAGGCCTCGCACCAGAGCAACTCGGGGCACGTGGCTAGAGCTTTTTTTTATTTTTTATTTTTTATTTTCCAGACAAGGTCATGCAACAATTTATAAACCATAGATAGACGTTATACACTTTCCCCCATTGGGATGGAGTGGCCATGGGGGTAGGCGGGGACGGGGGACACGAGCCATCGCCTGCCAAGTAAGCAGGGGTCACGAAGAGTTTATTCTATGATTTCCGGAGCTGCTGGAGCTCAGTTCTGCAGAAGGAATTTCCTCGTAGGTGTTCCCCAGTCTCAAACCCCTTTTGCAGCCCGACATCAAGGGCCCTCAGCACAGCGCCAGTGCTGCTCTGTCTTGTGATTTGGGCTACCCAAGTCCGTGCGTGCCCCGCTCCCACCACAGGTTCCTTGAGGCCCGGGGACTCTTTCTGGTCCCTGTGGTTCCTGGAGGAGTGGCTGTTCTCTTTCCTTTCTTGCTGGATTCCCCTCCGTTCTCAGCGAGGCCTTCCGCGACCCGGTTGCCCTCGAGCCAGCTCGCCCGCTCTCCGCGTGGCCACCAGGACGACGCCGAGCAGCCTGGGCTCCGGGGGGCCTCTTCTCTCCCCTTCCTTTTCCTGTCTGGCCCGTCGCCCCGCTGGCTCCCGCGGCCCTTCCTCGGGACCCACCGAGCCAGGGAGCAGGGCCGTGATGGAACCGGGGGCCCACGGAGAATGGACACACGTGAAAACAAACAAAGCAAAAACTGAGCGGAGGCCACGCTTTAGGAGCAGTCTCCGTTCGCGTCAGGTGGTGCAGACCCCAGCAGGGAGGCCCAGGAGGGTGGTGTGCAGGAGGGGGTCCTGGGCCCAGTCCCTGGGGAGCACGTCAGGAGAAGCTGGAGGCGAGGTGCCTCGGCCCAGCGGTGGCAACAAGGGGGGACCCGCATCCACCGGGCTCTTGGCCCTGTTGTCCTTCATTTCCGTTCAACTGTGACGCCTTCACAACCAAAAGCCTGGACTTGACACATGCTCAAGTTCTCATGCTCAGAGAGCCACTCTCGGGTCAAGGCCTCGAGTTCCAAGAGGTGAATTTTGAGAGGTCGTTTCAAGGACTCATAGGTTGAGAAGGCAGAATGGGAGGCCGCGATGCCCGCCTTTCCTAATCCGCTCTTCTCCGTGATCTACACCATCAGTTCCTGGTCCTTTCCCATCTCCCTGACGACCCCTACCCGCTGCGCTTCCTTTTTCCTCGTCCAAGCCCAGGGCGACAGCCTTGGCAACTCTTGCTCCTCTCTCTAAACCCTCTGTCTCGGGCGGTTGGCCTTGTTTCGTGGGTTGAACTACTAGCCATAGTCTTGAGAATTCTATATGGGACCAAAAAAAAAAAAAAAATAGAAATCTATATCATCTATATGAAGAGAAAAAATGTTTTCCAAAGAGTGGTCCTTCCACTAACGATCCCTGGTTATAAAAGACACTGGAAACGGCCCTCTTTATGGCAATCTCTGAGACGGACATTCTGCAGTGGTTCTTCTTTATATTTGTATTTTCCCTGAGAGCGTCTTACTCACCCTTTGTTTGGCTCCGCTGGGAACTGAGTTCAGAGAGAACGAGGACCCGTGAGCCTCTCCCTCATGATGAACGAGCTGCCAACGTCCGGGAACCAAAAGTCACTCTCCGAGACAGACTAGCACGACGACATGACGTTGCCGTTTTGGTCCTTATTTAAGGTGAAAATGTTATTTTTAAAGTTCATCTAATTTTTTTCATCACTGAGAGTAAAGATTTAACACATTTCACATGCCAGGATTTATATGACTTTTATAAAATATGTAAAAATATAAATGTATAAAAGCAGAAGCTCCGTGGGCAACCCAGGAGGGCCTAGACCCTCCCCTCTGCTCATACCGAAGGTGGCGCCGGGCGCTCGGGCCTGGGGCTGGGTGACTTATGGGCTGGCATCTTCTGAGATCTGCCGCCCTCTACTCCCCTGCGATCTCTGTCCAAACCGGCCAAGCCCCCGGGGTGCTGGACCCCAACCGAGAAGGGCAAGGCGCAGCTGGCAGGTGCCCAGCCCGGGTTGGAGCTCCTGTCCCCACCGGGCGACCGGACACGTGGGGACGGGCCTTCAGCTCCTGCTCTTGGAGCTGCCTCCTGCCCAGCCCAGCCTCTGTGGGGTGCCAGCTGCCGCAGGCCGCTGCCATGCGTGGGCACTGGAGGGACAAAGAAGGCAAAGGGAGGACAGAAGGCCAGCGGACCAGAAGGAGAGCCATGTGCGGAGCCTACGGAGGGAGCAAGGAGAGGACTAAGGGGCCAAGGGGGAAAGACGCTGCTTCTACCAACTTCAAATAAGCCTGCCTCTGCTTTGAGAACTTTGAGGTTTTTTATTTTTTTAAACAACCTTTGGGGTGTTTTGTCCAATTGATTGGTTAGTTTGAATTTTTGTGTGTTTGTTGGTTTGTTTTATTTAATCAGTAATTTTAAGAGTTGTTTGGTGTCATTGCCAGGACTTCAGGACGCATGTGCCCCAGCGGCCCATGTGATGAAGAGTCCCCACCTCTGCTCCACCACCGCTTGCTTGCACCTCCCCTCATCCCAGCACTCTGGCTTTGTTGTTTGTTTGGTTTGGCCCTATCCATTGTAGTTTTGTTTTTTTCTCATTAAAATATGTTTATTATTATTATTATAATTTCTAATTAAACATAACTTGATTCACCTTAATTTTTTAAGATAATGACTTAACATTCTGTGTAATGTAATTTGAAGGTAGGTCTGTCTGTCTGTCTGTCTCTCTCTCTCTCTTTTTGTATTTTTTTATTGGAGTTTGATTTATATAGCATACACCCAGTGCTCATCCCGTCAAGTGTCCCCCTCAGTGCCCGTCACCCCAACCCCCTGCCAACCTCCCCTTCCACTTCCCCTTGTTCGTTTCCCAGAGTTAGGAGTCTCTCATGATCTCTCACCCTCTCTGATATTTCCCACTTATTTTCTCTCCTTTCCCATTTAATCCCTTTCACTATGATTCATATTCCCCAAATGAAGGAGACCATATAATGTTTGTTCTTTGCCAATTGACTTACTTCACTCAGCATAATACCCTCCAGGTCCATCCATGTCGAAGCAAATGTGGGTATTTGTCATTTCTAATGGCTGAGGAATACCCCATTGTATCCATAGACCACAGCTTCTCTATCCATCATCTTTCGATGGACACCGAGGCTCCTTCCACAGTTTGGCTACTGTGGACATGGCTGCTAGAAACATCGGGGTGCAGGTGTCCCGGCGTTTCACTGCATCTGTCCATTGTTAGTTGAAGCCACCGGGA
Source organism: Nyctereutes procyonoides (assembly GCF_905146905.1). Taxonomy (NCBI): domain Eukaryota; kingdom Metazoa; phylum Chordata; class Mammalia; order Carnivora; family Canidae; genus Nyctereutes; species Nyctereutes procyonoides. The sequence continues at coordinate 30,660,796 of NW_026575160.1, read as the reverse complement.
GGGCGGGGACAGGTCTATTTTGTTTTAAGGACATGCATTCACCAGAAAATAATCCTTTCTACATGTAGAATCCTGCACGTGGAAATTCTCAAGACACAAGATGTCAAGAGTGAGAGGAAAGTACAAAATATGTTCACGGTCGTATATGACAGTTCTTCTTGTGAACATGTGGGTAAAACTGTGTCCCAATAAAAGATGTGCTCTAGTGAGGTCCCTTTGGTCCTCCTTTGAAATACTCCCTAATTGGTAGCACATTTCTTAGCCACTCTACTAGGTAGTTAATAAAAAACTGGAGAATTTTTAAGAGTTGGTAGAACATCTTGGAAGTGTGAAAACTGGTGTTGGCTGAACTTCTCTTTGTTTTATTCTGGGTTTTTTTTTGGGGGGGGGTTTGTTTTGTTTTGTTTTTTGTCTGTACAATTACACTTGCATCCAACTTCTACTAAACGTGAATATCAAGGAATTTTTACCCATAGCACTCTTACTTTTTCCTCACAGAACCCTAGAAACCTAAATATTGTTCTGGAATTCCTGCCTGTCTCCAGCCCATAGTTGAGTCCTGGCATTTATTATTTTCTTCTGCTATAACATTTTAATCCATTCATATTTTTGCTTATATCTGTGATTTTGGGATTTGGGATCACCTTTTATTTTGCTCTTTTATGCATGCATTCATTCATGTGTTCCACAAATATTTAGTGAGTTGCCTTGGAACCACTAGAGATAAAAGATGAATAATGGTTCCTGCCCTCAAAAAAACTTACCATGGGGACATAGTTACATAAACAGTCCATTACACTACAGTGTCTTAAATGCTGTCTATTCATTCAGTTAGTTTCTGTCCCAGCACCGTGCAATCCAGATAGTATAAATAAATTGCCATATAGAAGGAACATCTAATGGGGGAAGGGGAAGGACGTCTTCCAGAAGAGGTCATCCTGTTTGGTCCTGAATGATGAAGAGGCTCTAACCAGGGAAGTTGGAAGCAGAGGAACAAGGAGGGATTATTATGTTCAAAGCAGAGAGAACGGCACCTCTGAAAAGTTTCAGAAACAAGATAGATCTGTCAAAGGTCATTGCAGGCTCTTGGCTGTGGCCGCGAACTGAGTGTCATAGTAGCACTAACCAAACGTGTTGAACGAAGGAGTAGAGAGAAAGAATTCTGTAGAAGCAAGGAGGAACGAAATCATAAGGAGACTTTTAAGTCATGCCAAGGAGTTTGGACTTCATCTTGACTATTATGGGAGACCGATGGTAAGAGTGTCAGGGCTGAGATGGACAGGGCTGAGAATAGAGGTACAAAATAGATGTGATCAGACTTGTATTTCAAATTTCTTATCATCAAGATTGAGACAGGCAAGAGTGAAGGCAGGGAGCCCAGGGATGAGGCTATTGCTGTAATCTAGATCTCAATAATCTGAAATGTGATCCTGGACCAACAGCATCATCTCCGTCACCAGTAGCTCGCTATATAAATGCAGAATCGGGCACACCAAGATTGAGTCAGAGTCTGCATCTTAATAAGTTCACTCAGTGATTCCAATTCATATTAAAGTTTGAAGTACACTGATACTGATCTAGACTTAATTACGTTAGTGGCAGTGGGGCTAAGAAGCACGAGAAGATTTGGGAGGTATTTCACTGGAACAATCAACCAGACCTGGTGACCTAATGGATGGGAGGGGAGGATAGCTGAGCAGATGTGGTATCTCTTAAGTGAAAAAATAAAATAGAAAGAGTTGGAGAGAGAGCCGGTACCGATCTCTTGGGCCTGTACTTTAAAATTGATTTGAAATCTATTCATAGAAGCAATAAAATTGTTCTATAGCTAATCTCTGCTCTGAAAACTACAGCCAGGGGAACGCTTAGAATTATAACATAGGAAATATTATGGAATCAAAGACATCTGCTCAGTAGGGTAGCACTTTTTAGATTACATCCTACCTCAAATCTTCTCTCTTTATGCAACATATTAGAGACTGAAATAACACCGTCTTCGTTTAGGTTAGCGTGAGTGTAGCAGACCAGAAAGGGGGAAAGGGAAGGAGGCTACCCAAAAAGAGAGAGGAACAGAGAAACAGAAAGAGAAACCAAAGACTTTTTCAAGTCACAGCTCCAGCCACCATTTGCTAGAGCCTGTTGGAGAAAAGTGAACTTCCTTATACATTAAGATCACAGAAATTCTTTTTTTTTAAAGATTTTATGTATTTATTTATTTGAGAGAGAGAAAGAGAGAGAGAGAGCGAATGAGTGAGCACAAGCAGGAGTCGGGGAGGGGGAGAGGGAGAAGCGGACTCTCCCACTGAGCAGGGAGCACAACCCGGGACTCGATCCCAGGACCCTAGGATCATGCCCTGGGCTGAAGGCAGACACACTTAACCAACTGAGTCTCCCAGGCCCCTCAACAGATATTCTAAACCTAAGTAATTTTTCCTTGAAAATGTAAGGGAATTGATAAGATACCTAACAATTTTAAATGCCAACAATGTGCCAATCACTGCCCAGTCACTGGAAGTGTTTCATCTCACTAGTTTTTACCAGTTCTGTAAGGTAAGGATTTCCCCTCCTCCTCTTTCAGTGAAGGAGATTGGGTACCATCAACGTGAAGGGGTTTGCTGAAGGCAGATGAGCCGACTGGAACTGCAGCCCAGAATTTCAACCCGGTCTGCCCAGGCTTTTCCGACTATGCTGCGCTGCCTTTTAAAACAGACAATCCTTTACATTTGACACAAATCCTTAAAAGGAGCCAACATTCCAGCACAGATGAAGTGGGACATAAACACCATGCACAGAGATACGCAACCGGCCTGGGAAAAGAAGGGGATACAGACCAGGCAAAGTCAGAAACCTCCCCCTTGGCCACAGAGCTAAGAATTCATCAGTTCCTGAGAGTGAAGATGAGAAAAGTTCACAGCAGACCCATAATGCATACTGTCTGTATCTATATCCATGCATATTATTGTAGGATTGTAGGTTCCTGGCTACACGTCCACAGGTTGCCATCATCCATTCTGCACCTTCCGTCATTCTCAACATTTCCTTTTATTGTCCTTGTATTGTCAATGTAACACAAGGCCCTTAATTTAGTTAAATGAGGTGAACATAATCGACACTTAGAGCCAGGGGTTCGAAACCAAGTGAAAACAGAAGGATGCCTTAGTAAGGCCAGTGCTTGTCTGTGCCGGAAGTTACAGATTCACTCAAAATGGTGAACACATTTTAAAGCAAGATATTGAGGAAGATACAAAAATCAATAAGCTATAAATTCTGACATCAAGCTCCTGGCAATCTAGGTTGGGAGACTCAACGTGGTTGGTAATAAAAATAGTAAGAGAACATGCTAAGTACCATATGGGAAGCAGAGATAAAATGAGCTAGAAAAGTGAGCGTTTCCATTACTATGGCTGTGTAACAAGTTATCCCGAGGCTTAGCGTTGTTAAATCCCCATTTATTATTCTGTTCAGGACATAAGACAGGGGGGGCATAAGACATGGCAGGGACAGTTTGTCTCTACTTCATGATGTCTGGGGTTTCAGTTGGATGGCCTGAAGCTCAGGGGCTTGAATCATCTCAAGATTCATTTGTTTGTGTGTCTGGCGGTTGATGCTGCCTAGACTCAGAAGGCTGGTGTGCTGGGACAGCTGGCTTCTCAGGCTCCTCACTCTTGTTCTGGTCCCTCCACCTGGTCCATCTTGACCTGGGTGTTGAAAGAGAGCAGTGGGTGGAAGCTGTATGTTGTTTTGTTTTTAAGATTTTATTTATTTATTCATGAGAGATAAACAGAGAGAGGCAGAGACACAGGCAGAGGGAGAAGCAGGCTCCATGCAAGGAGCCGGACGTGGGACTCGATCCTGGGACCCCGGGATCACTCCCTGAGCCAAAGGCAGATGCTCAACCACTGAGCCACCCAGGTGCCTCCAGATGTTTTTTTTCTGATCCAGCCTTACTTAAGAGTCACTACCACCACGTTGTTTGTTGGAATCAAGTCACCAGGGCTAGCCCATATATAAAGGGAAAGGAGTTGGGACTCCTGGGTGGCTCAGCGGTTAAGCACCTGCCTTTGACTCAGGGCGTGATCCTGGAGTCCAAGGATCGAGTCCCACATCGGCCTCCCTGCATGGAGCCTGCTTCTCTCTCTGCCTATGTCTCTGCCCCCCTCTCTCTCCTCTCTGTGTATTCTCATGAATAAATAAATAAAATCTAAAAATAAATAAATAAAGGGAAAGGAGTTAGACTCTCTCTTTTGTGGGAGAACCGTCAAAGAACATGGGGACATGTTCCAGAAACACCACACTGGAGGATCAAGGAATGCTTCACGGACGTACTGCCATTTGAGCCGGGTATTGATAGATGAACGCAATTTGAAATAACAAAGGTAAGTGGTAGTAGACACAGGGATCTGTATCTCAGGTAAACCAGGCGAGAACGTAGCAGACGGCGAAGGCTAGTGCACTGGGGTACAGGAAATAAGCCTGACGACATGGATGGGGCTCCAGGTGTGGCCGGAGTGAAGCACCAAGCTAAGGGGCATGGATCTGATTCAGCTGGGAACGGAAGGCTACTATGGTTGGGGTTTGCAACCTTGTCCCCCATTGGAATCATCTGGGGAGCCTTAAAAATACCAATCCTTGTAGTCCCTCCCCCCACCAAAAAAAAAAAATCTAATTTAGTTGTTTTGGGATATAACCAAAGCTTCATGAGTGTGAAGGCTTCCCAGGTGATTCTTTTGTCAGCCAAGGCCGAGAACCAGCGCACTGAAGGAGTTTGAGGAGACGAGGGCTGTTACCAGAAATCAGCCGGCCTGTTGGCTCCAGGAACCAGGGAGTAGTCTACGGCAGGGCTGTTTCTGTTTGTTTGCTTGTGTTTTATAGAGGCGATTCCAGAAGACTGTTACGGCTGTTTGAACGGGGGTCAGTGACCTTGACTCCATTAAATCTGGGTGACAACTTTTTTAACCATTTAGCATTATGGTTTTAATGTAATCTTGAAGAAAACCACCGCCAGCACCACAGGCCTCCTGCTGTGTCAGCTCTGTCCAGAGGCCCTGCCGCCCAGGCACTGGGATCCGGGCGCACCTGGCTTCGCTCTGAAAATACGGGTCTTACGCAGTCCTCTATCTGCTCACGCCAGGGAAATGGCAAGGGCTGCCGCGTGGTCGAATTTATAATCTCTTCAGGCATGTTTTAAAAGGCCACTGGAATCCGCACCTTTCCCCACCCATCTTCCCATCCGGCCCTGTATTCTAACGACGAAAGGAAGGGGTTTGTACTAAGTACCCATCGAAAGATGATGGATAAAGAAGATGTGGTCTGTGTATACACTGGAATGTTCCTCAGCCATTAGAAATGACAAATACCCACCATTTGCTTCAACGTGGATGGAACTGGAGGGTATTATGCTGAGTGAAGTAAGTCAATCGGAGAAGGACAAACAGTGTATGTTCTCACTCATTTGGGGAATATGAATAATAGTGAAGGGGAATATAAGGGAAGGGAGAAGAAATGTGTGGGAGATATCAGAAAGGGACACAGAACATAAAGACTTCTAACTCTGGGAAATGAACTAGGGGTGGTGGAAGGGGAGGAGGGCGGGGGGTGGGGGTGAATGGGTGACGGGCACTGAGGGGGACACTTGACAGGATGAGCACTGGGTGTTATTCTGTATGTTGCTAAATTGAACACCAATAAAAATTAATTTATTAAAAAAAAACAAATAAAATTAAGGTATCTTTAAAATAAAAAAAAAAAGTACCCACAGCAGAGACACCTGCAGCGGTAATGTTGAGTATATTCCCGACAGAACGTCAGCTGGGAACTTGATTCATGGACAGTTTGGATATTGAATTCTCAAGCCACCCCTGTCACCTTGGGTCATCCCAATAGTCTGTATCTTAGCGGTACAAAGGAATTATTTCATACCTTCTATGTGATCCATTCGTGTCGAATACACGTTCAGCTACGTTATTGTATTTCCTACTCAACAATTCCACAGGGAGGTCTTACTCTTCCCCACCTCACAGGTGAGGAAACGAGAGTTAGAGGGATTGTGACTTGTGCAAAGTCATAGAGCCAGTAGGTAGCAGAATGAAATTGAGCACAGCTATTCTGATGCCAAACTTAGTGTTTTTCACGCTGTACACGATTTATGCTTTGAGAGCGTTGGAGCATCATTCCTTTCCATTATATCAATCTCAGAAATTTAGGACATGTAAACATTCCTGCTTCCTTGAATAGAGTCTTTACGTTCTATTAAACCCTTTTCAAAGAGCTCGTGTGCATTTTCAACATATGTAGCTTGTGAAGTAATGAGATATGTAAATTTACTGTGTGCTTTGCAAAGCCTTTTTATTTGACTTATATTTATCTCTTAAATGCCAAAGGATGCCTCGTATTTATTAGATCCTGAATTCTTTGTTGGGTGAGGGCAGTCCATTCATTTTGTGGGTTTGATGCTAATCTCAGCCTCTAAGTTTCAGACTGATCTTTTCAAGTCTGCACCCATACCTTTGCTTATCACCATCCCTTTGCTCTAATGTATCATATCAGGTCTCCTTTTTTTTTTTCATATCAGCTCTCCTGATGGTTCGTTTTACAAAGCACTTTTTTGAAAACCTGTTACATGCTAAGAACTTTGGGGAAATGATGATTAGTAAGACTGCAAGGCTTTTCCAAATTTACTGTTTTTCTGGAGGTACAATGACAAGAAGACGGTGAAGCAGTTCAGGTGAGGCTACAGGATTTTGTGGGCAAGGGATTGATCACATTTTATGTCCCATTTTATCCTTATTTTATCCACTTCTCGGCCTTCTTGGTTGTCATGTTGTACAGTTACAATGAATAGTAGCCTTCAATTCATTGTAAATATTTTTCTGATAAGATATGTATAGGTCAGACTGACCCTCTTATAAATCATAATTTCTAAATCTTACAGCTGTAATGTTTATTTGTTCCTTAATGAATATTCTTTCATCTGCCCGTATTAAAACTGTCTGGTTACTTTACCCACTGACGTAGGCTTATATATCTCATTGGAATTTAGCTCCATCTGCGTAGAATTCAATTATCTACAACATAGACTTTTATCTTCAGGCTTACAAATGGCACTGTGCTCCCACTTCCTCATCATTACCATTTATGAAATATTCAGTAAGACAGATCTCGACACCAATATTATTCATGTGTCAGTTATGCTGAGTGGGCATTGAGATTTTCTGTGATGGGAAAAATATTCCTTGGAGTGATCAGACATTAAGGAAAAAAAATTTTAATGTTACAGTTAAACCAGAAAGTAGAATCAAGTTAACAGAAGTCATCCACCAATTAAAAATTGTAACGGTTTACAACAAGCATTGGTTTACTGATTGTTAAGGTGAATATAGACGAGCGTCCTATCTATCACATCTTTATATACTCTACTGTTGCCTTTTGCATGCTGGAATCTTCCTATATTCTATTGGTCAGGGCTCCTAATAGCAATAATTATAGAATCGGTTGACAAGAAAAACAAGAACCTTAAATGAAGTATCAAAAAATATATTAGAGTCTTTGGTTTTCAAGGGAATACTCTTTGAGGGCCATTCCTGAAAACCAAAAATACAATTAATTTCACGGGTTGAATCGGAATTCATAGGAGGTACCACTGAACCTCCCACGCTAGTCACAAATCCTTGAGTCACATCAAGGGACCTCAGACTCTACATTTGGGATCTTGGTGCTCTTTGTTTCTGGCCCCAACATCAGAGCTTGTTCACTCTTCCAGGCTCCCATACCCTGTTATCCAACAGTGACCTACCCATTGACTTCCTCCTAGTTTCTTTGACCAATCTTCACCCTCCAGGTTCTCCCCACCGACCTGGTATAGAGAGAGTCGGGACACCGGGTTCTGACTTCCAGTCTGGAGTTCTAGTCCTGATTCTGCCGATGACAACTCTGAGCTCTTACTCTCTCATGAATATATCACCGTCTCTTCATTGTGAAGTAAGAGGAATACACGAGTAGCTGCTGACCTCCTCTTAGCTCTGAATGTTCTGCTTTTCTGATGAGGTATCGGGTCGATACCTGGAGAGTAGCTTTGGCAAAAGAGAAGTGCATTCTATCAATTTTCCTCTCACCTTTTTTACATTCTTGGCCCCTTTCAAGGGAAGTTTTACTGTAGTCCTGTAGCTAAATAAGTCTCCCAACTTGCCCCAACATTCGTCTGATTGAATGTACTGACAGATGAAAAAAGAGTTGCAAAGGAGGCTAAATACAGCACGCTGGGGAATTGTTATGTTACCTCGGCTAACTCCGTAGACGTGAGAGATAGCACCCTACCCGAGGAAATACGGAAGTTTTCGGTGGCGCTAAACTCAAATCAAATTTCAAAATACATAGTCCATGAAATTGAGGGATCACCGTTGGTGAAGGGTTATGACACCTGATCCAGTTGACCTAGCCAGCTCATTCCCCAGTTGCGCCATAAACATTTCTCACTGTTGGATCCCTGAAATGCCTTCTCCCCTCTTTTTTTGTATGCGTTTAAAGTTCTGCTTCATCTTCAAGACTTTGTTTGAATTCCAGTTTTTTATGTAGGAAGATATTTTTTAATTGCCCACACCCAGAATAACCTCTTACGCCTTTAGAATTGCTGGAGCATGACTATTTGCTCCACTTATTTCTGTACTTTTATGCTGCCATTTGTTTTTATTTATCTCTTGATGAATATATCCTGTCTTTTCAAACTAGATCGTAAGCCTATTGTAAAGGACTGTGTCGTGGCTCTCCGTGTCGGCAGCATCTGGCTCGATGCCCAGCACACAGTCATCACCCAATAAAAGCTTATTAGTGGTAATGGCACATAATTCCATGAGAATCACTTAAATATTATTGACTGCATATTACTCGAGAGATGTATTATCTGAATTGTATTTGGCAAGAATGCTGTATCTTCATAAGGAAACTAGCCTCATGGCCTTGAACACCAGCTAATGGGTGTCCAGAAATGGAGTTGATTGAACATTTGCTGTGAACATCACGAGTGTTTAATAACTGTCAAAATGGTTGCCTTAATCCTTTCAGGCCTCTATAATAGAGTACCACAGACTGGATGGCTTATAAACAACAGAAATTTACTTCTCATACTTCTGGAGGCTGGAAGGCCAAGACCAGAATGCCAGTATGGTCAGATGAAAGCCCTGTTGGGTTGCAGACTGTTGACCTTTTGCTGTGTCTTCACATGGCAGAAGGGGCTAGGGATCTCTTTGGGGTCACTTTTATAACACATGAATTGCACTTATAAGGGCTCTAATCCCTTTAACCTAATCACATCCCAAAGACGCCCACCATCCTCATACCATCAACTTTAGGGGTTAGGATTTCAACATGTGAGTTGGAGTAAAGGGACAAAAAAAAATATTCAGACCATTGCAAGGGTCAATGCTAACAAGCTAGTAGATATCGTGGAACTCTTATGTGATTTTCATCCTGGAAGTGTTAAATATCATTAACAGCCCCAACCGAGTGTCTTTGCTGTGTTAGTAAGAGGGATGCATAAAATAATCACAGCTCGTGCTTAGAGAATACCGTACACATATTTGCTTACTTAATATTTAAAGCAACCCTTTGACATAGGTCACATTCCTTCCCATTTTATAGAAGCAATGTTTCTCATTTTATAGATGAGGAAGCAGGACACAGAAAGGTTAAGCAACTCACTCAAGACTGCACAGCCTTTGAAGGAAAGAGCTGGGATCTGAACCTTGGCAGCCCGGCTCCAGAATCTAAAACTATTATGCAAGGAAATATGGTGGTTTCTTATATCCTCTAATGCCTGCGTAGACACGGAGCCGTAGAATTTATTTTATTGAAAGAAATTTGAGGGTCACATGGCTTTTCCCAGGGGGGGATGAAGAGTCCCTGTGAGGAAATGCAGCAGGCCTGCTCCAGGCCAGCCTGTCTACTCACTTCCTCTTCCCCCTTTGGGTTCTTTTCCGCTGGTGTGTAAGGGAAGTGGGGCCCCGGCTGGGGAGAAGAGGGCCTCTCATCCTCCAAGTGGGGAGACCCCATGAGAAAGCAGGCCCATGAGAGCTGCAGGGGAGCTGAGCCATTCTAGAAACACATGAGAGCAAGAGCTTAAGAGAGAATTTTCATGAGGATGGCAAAGTCGAGGGTGTGTGCTCATGTTCGCAGGCAGGAAACGTGGGTTAAAACCGATCGGTGATTAAAATTCCTTAGACCTTTAAAATGCAAATGGTTTGAAAAATGTCATGCTTTTGAAAAGTAAGCATTCTCATTTCGGGGAGCTGCAACACGGTACTTTGTTCCGGAGAACAGTTTGAAGTTGCATGAAAATCGCTAGAGCTCCTGTACAAGTTATAAGATCAAAACGTTGCCTGTTGGGGCTTGGGAAGGAATTCCAGTGGCTTCCATCCCTACCTTTTTATCCTTAAGAAAGCAGTGGGGCAATTGAACTCTGCCTCTCGTGCCCTTTGTGCAATGGCACGAACGCTCCCGAGTGAGCCGGGGAGACGGTGCCACAGGGTCCTGTGCTTCAAGGCAGTGAATTCCAGCTCCCTGTCCCGGTTTCTTGGAGCTGGAAGTCAGACACACATATTTGCCATGACACCCGTTTTTCCTTTGTCCTCCTGAACCGGCTGCTGCATCTCCTTCACTCACGCCTGCTGCCAGCCGGCTTCTCAATACGAAGAGTGAACACTCGGGCCCTCTCCCTGGGACCTTCTAATTACAAGGCTAAGTTGGAAGATTTCAACTTATTTTGGCACACAGGGTGGTGATTCAAGATTTAATTCTCTCCTCAGGCTCTCTAATTAATAAAACTCTCTAATTTTTGTCAGGATACATTCAGCAGGGGTTTAAATAACTAGTTCTCAAAGAGCCCTATTTTGCTATTGTCAAAAACTGCTCTTTAAATGTGCTAAAAATATCTCAGGATACAGTAAAGGGAATGCACAGCTTCCTCCCCTCGTGAAGATCTGGTGAGTTCCTTTTGCATTTGGCTGTTTTAAATATATGTCAAGAAGAGGAGGAGGAAGGAGGAGTGGAATTTTTGGCACAAAAAACTACGGGGCTCAAGGGACTAAAGACATGCCTCCTCCCTCTATAGGGATTGAGACAATAAGGGTTTTAAATGTTTAAACTTATCCATTTTTTTTCTCTTTTTCTTTCTCTCATTTAAGTTTGCAGTTCTTCCCGAACAAATGAATTTCATCACAAGATGAATGCAGTTTGGATTGCATTCTTCTTCCAAGGAATAAGGTAGGGGATTTTCCCTCTGATGTGCTTTAATTAAATTCTACCATGATACATAGTCAAAGATGGGATATCCAAGAGATAAGTGACAAGAAACAGAAATTACATGTGAATATTTTCCCTGTAAGAAATTACAAGGAAGATCAACATATTTTGAAAATATCTACATGAGGAGCAGATTCACAAGCCCCAGTTTTGCTCTACTTACAAAACGATACATTCTGTACAGTTTCAGCGAAACAATTTGTATCTCTAACTCACCCCAGTGTGATTTTTGCTTGTGTATTTTGTGTTTTAAATCTTAGGAAAAGAATTCATTGTTCAATGAATATTTATTGAGCATCTTATATGTGCCAGACCTTGAAATTTGGCTGGTGTGTTTTTATTTTATTTCAGAAAAAAAAAATAATGTTATTTCTTCACTCAGTGAATATTTACTGAGCATCTTCTACGTAACAGACAATGTTCTAGGTGCTGAGAAACAGCAGAGAATAAAACAGACAAAAATCTGTTCCTTCATAGAGTGTGCATTAGAATGGTGTAGACAAACAACAACAAAAGTAAGCAAATACACACTATTTTAGATAGTGACAGATGTTAGGGAGAAAAATAAAATAAAATAGGTAAGGGGAATACGAAATGCCCTGGTAATTTTAATTTTAGAGAGGGTGGTAAGAAAAGGTCTAGCAGAGGAGTTGATATTTGCATAAAGACTGGGAGGAGGTGATATTAAAGGGAAGAATGTTCCAGGCAGAAAGCCAATGCAAAGGCCCTCTGAAGGTGGGGCAAGCCGGGCAGATTTGAGGCACATCAAGGAAACCAACATGACTAGAGCAGAGTGAGCGGAGAGGTGAGAGGATGAGTCAGAGAGGTATGGGGGCCCAATCATGGATAGTTCTACACATCATCATGAGGACTTTGTATTTTGCTCGGAGTAAGATTTTTGAGTAATTGAAGGTTTGTCATGATCTGACAAGTCTTAACAAGATTGCTCTGGCACCGTCTCTGAGAAGAAGGTGAAGGTAGGATAAGAAGACAAGCAGAGAACTGGATTACAGATTGTTGCAACAACCCAAGTGAGAACTAGGATGTGTTGGACCACGATAGCATCAGGGGAGATGATGAGATGTGGTCAGATTTTGGAGTTAAAGATGACAGTACCTATTAGTGACCAGAATGTTAGTAGTGCAATTTTGGATACATTAAATTTGAGAAGTTCCTGTAAGACACTTGAGTGAGATGTCGGGATATCATGATACCTGGAGTTCAGAAGAGAGGTCCAGGTTGGAGAGAGAGAGATATCTGGGAGCCTTTAACATATGGATGGTATATAAAGCCCCAGGATTGGACAAGATCTCCAAGGGGAAAAGTGTGGGTGAGAAAGAGAAGTCCGAGGGGCACATCAACCATCTGACTGCAGGGAGATGAAGAGACACCAGTGAAAGAGACGGGAAAGCAGTGACTAAAGAGGTAAGGGAGGAGCCAGGCAAATGTGGTAGCTTACCCCCAGATCCTCTGTGCAAAAGCCGAGATAGAACTAAACATGCAGGTATTTTATGCCTGTGAGGGAAAGTGAAGGAGCCACACAAGCCTTGAACAGCTGACAGACTGCAATGAGAGTCTGATCACCAGTGAATAAGCTTTGGGTGGGAGGGGGTGAGAGGAGGTCAATGAGGCCTTCGAGGAGTCCATTGGGAAGTCCTCAAGCCAAAGTCAACCCTCTGTAGAGTGCTGGTTTCCCAGGAAAGGGCCTGCCTTGATACTCGTGCCACATGCAGCCATTTGTATGCTATTCAGATATGACAGTGGGTTCTAGAGGCAGCTGTTGGGGGCCCTGTAGTCTGAGGCCATGTTTCCTAAAGGTGGTGATGCAGTTTTTTATTGCTGTGTAAGAAACCAGCCTGCGATCTGTGCCTCAACTAAACAGCATATTCTTCTAGGTCAAGGCTGTATGAATTGAGTGGGCTCAGCTAGGTGGTTCTTGCTTGACGTCTCTCCTCCGGCGGCAGGCGGACCTTGGTCAGATGGGTGGTCACTGGAGGCTTGACTGCACTGAAAGGCCAAGGTTGCTTTGTCACCCATGCATCTGGCCCCTCAGTAGTCTTCCACGTGGACTCCTGGGCTTCTCACGTGGACGTCAGGGCTCAGGGGGGCAAGAAGCAGGATCTACCAGACCTCTTGAAGGCCAGGTCTGGAATTTACGGTGTTATTTCCATCAACCAAAGCAAGGAGAGGCCAGCCTAGATTCAAAGAGGTGGAGAAATCGATGCACTTCTCAGTGGAGGAGTGGCACACACTTACCGGGAGGTGGAGAATTAATCACAGCTATCTTTGAACATAGGCCACCTCGCCGCGTGAAGAAAATATTGGAGAAAAGAGAGAGTAATCAACTATGCCAAAGGCTCTTAAGGCGTCATTAAAAACGAGGATGAGATGTACTTAGCAATGTAACTTGGTTAAGAAAATATTCCCTGCCGTGGTCTAGGTACAAGGGTGACTGAAGGGCTTTGCAGAGGTCGGAAGGAGGAAGATGGTAGCTCGACGGTCAGGACAAGTTTTTTTCAAGGAGTTTTGTTGTAAAAGGAATGAGGAAAATGAGATAGCAGAGGCAGGCAGAGGATAAAGAAAGGGTTATTTTTGAACTGCCAGAAAAATTGCCATGTGTAAGCTCCTGGTAATGATCCAGCAGGGAGGGGAAAACTGATGATCAAACCTTAAGTCGGCAAAAGCCGGTGGAAATAATGGACACCTGGAGGGGCTGGCTGTGGTGCAAAGACAGCTCACGAGCACAGATGTGGGGAAATGGGGAATTTCTCTTTTGATTATATCTTTTTTTTTTCTTTCTGTGAAGTAGGAAGCAAGGTGATCCACTGTAGATAGTGACGGGGGCAATACTTGAAGTTTTGAGGAAAGAGGAGAGGCCTGAAAGCCACCCAGAAGAGTGGGAGAAGGAACTGGTCAGGGGATAGAATGTCGTGCATCCTTAGGGGCCCTCTGAGGTGAAATGAACGGGTGACCAGTCAGCACAGATCTGTATTTGACCCATGCACGGGCAGCCCAGCGTGCAGGCACGGGCCAGGAGGAGGGATGGACGTAAGCAGGGCTACGGTTTAGCCAAGGGATGGGATCAAGCTAAAGAGGAGCGCGAGCGTAGGTACATGCGAGGGGCTGATCATAATCATTGATTGTGGAGTTTAAGATGTTGATTTGGATCACTAGGCTGATGTCCATCTCAAAATACTATATTTGTGCATATTGTTCCAGTGTTTGTTTTATTCCTTTTTTCATTCAGGAAGTTAAAACTCCCCAACTTTGAATGGACTTGCCCAGAAGGCAGTGACTTCCCTAATTTTAGGGGTGTCCCTGCAGGGGCACCTGGGTGGCTCAGTCGGTTAAGTGTCTGCCTTTGGCTCAGGTCATGATCCCAAGTTCCTGGGATCGAGCCCAGCATCAGGCTCTCTGCTCAGCGGGGAGTCTTTTCTCCCTCTGCCCCTCCCCACGCTCATGCTTTCTTTCTCTCAAATACGTAACTAAAATATTTTTAAAAATTAAAAAAAAAATAGAAGTATTCATCCAAAAACTGAGCACATGTTTTGTGTCAGATATTTAAAAGAATTCATACTTCAGAAAAATGTTGGACTGGAACATTTTTATGGGTTTCCTGGGTTTTAACTCTGGTATCCTCTGATTATCTTAGGGATTAATGGTGCACCTGTCACATGCAGTTCTCTGTAGGTCATACTATGGGACTTACAAAGGTACATTTGGTGTATTCTCTGACCTCAGGATGGTTATAATTCAGTATCTTTTAAAAGTAAGTTGAGAATATATACGTACTGAGACTTAAGTATTTAGTAGATGATCAAAATTGACATGTATTAATCTATTAGTTCTGCTCATCTGAAACAGCCATGGCGGGCTAACCCCACGTTTGCTCTGACGTGATTACATCATTAGTAAACTCCAGGTTCCAGCAATTTTGCCTCCCAAAACTTAGATAGGAAAGAGAAATAACTGGCCGGTCTTATTTTTAGTGACATATCTTTAAAAATGGTGGGTTCAAAGGCTTTGTTCATGTAGGGTCATTGGCAAATGCAGGAAAATGTGGAGTACTTTGATGACTCCAAGAAGGAAAGAATGTCCTCCTTTGGCTATCACGTAAACATAATCATAGTCTTCTTTGTGTCGAAAAAAAAAATGTTCGCAGTATATAGGCCATTCCTATACTCAGCCTCTGCATTAAACTGGGGCACAGCTGATGCACTCGTTTCAGACAGTACCAATTGCTGCAGATGGACTTTTCATTTATCAGTTGGCATATTCATTAACTTGACAGAAATGATTGGTTTCATTGTGCCACATTCTGGTTGTTTTATGTATAGAGTCCTGGTATCACTCTAGATAGTCGGGGCCTTCAGGCAGAAAACATCATCAACATAGAAGTTTATTACTCTTGACATTTGTGTCATTGAGGAGACACCAGTGCAGGACAGGACACTGTAGGCTGGCACAGCCGGGAGGCTTGTGGACGGGACTCTCTCCAGTACATCTAGGTTGTGTCATGGCAAGTGCTACAGTGATGCCCGGTACGATTGAAATTATCCTCCTTCCATAGACAAGAAGGATTATGAATGATGAAAGTTATGCTCCGGTTGCTGGAGTATTCCTTGTTAAGAAGATCCAGTCTAAAGGTATGAAAAGCGTGCTTTAGGGGGAGAGGATTCATAACATAAATGAATCCTTTTTGATATTTAAATATTTGTTCCAGAAATCCCTTAAATATTCAACTACAGCTGAATTTTTAAAAACATCCAATTTACTAAAAATAGTCTCATATTTATTGTGTAACATGAGTTGCCAGAGAACATTGATTTCACACTTACTACTTATAACTGAAACTAAAACAAAAGGTGGGGGAGATATTGTGGGTCAAATTCGCAATGCTCAAATTGCAAAAACAAAACCAGACTCTGCAGTTTTTTTTTTTCCTCTGCAAAAATAGAAACAACACAGAACAACAACAAAAATCAGGTGTCAGAGGAATAGACCAAGCCAGATCCATAGTTTGGAAAACAGGTGGGCAGGCAGGTGGGTAGGTGGTTGGACTTGAGTGGAGAGGTGGGTAGGTAAGCTGGCCGACTGTTCCACCCGAGATTAGGGGAGAATTTGTAAGTAGGGTCCAGAGAGTGACAAGGCAGACTGGCGACAGGAGAAACATCAGGAAATATGGCTGGAGGACTTCATTTAGGGCAGAAATTGTTTTGTGCTTTCTGAGTGTGGGCAAATCACCTGTTATGTGTGGGTAGTCCTGGCCCTCGGGGTTACAAAGAGCCAGAAAAGGTCAGGAGCTCAAGTGGATTCTACTCGTGATCAGAGATGCTAAAATTAGCCCCACACTAGCCTTGTGAATATGAAGAAGAGAATCACTAATGGAATGTTCCCTTTGTCTCTGGGAGTTGATGATAACGGAAATAACTCTGTGGTCTCTACCAGGGACTTCAGTGATACAACAGGTGTCGCTGGATGCTGAGGCGTGTACATGGCCCAGAGGCCAAGTGGCCTTCCTTGATGTCACCAAAGACTGATAGGGTTGGATTCTCTCATAGAAAGCCTTCAGTTAAACATTAGCGAATAAGCCGTGTGGGTCATGTTTTCGAGCTTATGAGAAAAGGTTGGTTGACCTGGAAACGGTGGAAAAAAGTAACAGAAGTCAGGGAGAGTGTTGGGCCCTTCAAAAAGGGGGCAGGGAGAAAGCACGCGAGGTTTCTTTCCCTTCTAGGACTAAGCGTCATCCTTGACATCCTGAAGAGGCAGAGGTAGGTCGTCACCAAACACAAGCGTAGTAGAAATAGAGCCCACGGGGCCAGATGAGATTTCAAGGGATTCTTCTACTAAACATAGAAGTCTGCGTATTGATGATCCTTAGTGATTTGGATGCACGTTGTGTTCCTTCTAAGAGATGTATCCATTCTTCTAACAAACCTAAATTCCCCAGCTCTTATGTCATAAATTGCCTGCATAATTTTCAGCTGAGGGAATCAGAAAGCAAATGTTGGTGTTTTTTTTTTTTTTCAGTCCCAGATGGTGATATCTGCCTTCATCGTACACTTACTCATTATCTTATTGTATTCTCTTAGTACTAGATATGGCCAGTTCTACAGGGCTGCAAAGACCTACAAGAAGTCAGATGCGTGAAAGGTCACCTACTTTCTTTATACTCTCAGTCTCATCTTCTCACTGTCTTTAGGGTACTCTAACCCCTCCGCTGGTATCTTAAATTTTGAAGATTTCTGTGGTTCCATTTCTGCCTCTTCATGTTCTCATCCATTCCTCTGGCTTCAGACAGCATCGCTGTACTGGGTGACTCCCAAATATAAAGCTCAATCTCTGTGGTTCAGGAAGTGTGATCCCTGAGTCAGCAGTAACAACATCTTTAGTTTCTTAAGCCAGAAATCTGAGAGTCACCCTTGCCTCTTGTTTCTGCCTCACCTCCCAGATTCAGTTAAACACCCTACTGTGTTCAACTCTACCTTTAGAACCTATTTCGTGTCTATCTATTTATTTCCATCATGCGTACTAAGACCCTGTGCTAAGCCACCATCATCTTCTACCCAACTACTGAGATAATCTCCATCTGGTATCTCTGTACCCTCTTCTGGTCCCCAACAATGTACTTTTTCCTGCTCTTTCCACAGTCCTGATCATGTCAGCCCTTAACTTAGATCTTTCAAGGGGGCTATCCTTTGCACTTAGAATTAGGACCCACATCTTTAGTAGCTTCTACAAAGCTACTTCTTCTCAAAGTGTTAAGGGGGGAAATGAACTACTACAGTAGAATCTCTTGGGGGTAGGGCTTGAAAATTTGTATTTATGATATTATACAAAGTATCCCAATTATAGTCAATTCTCATAAAATTTCATATCATAAAATATTTCAGATTAAAATGTGTAACTGGCTTTTAGCAGTAAAATACAGTTCTCTTTCACTTAAAACCTAAGAAAAGTTTGATCATTATTCATTTATATTCATCTCATTTAAAGATTTTTCAGTTAGAAGTTTACTTTTTATGTTTAATTCACTGACATTTGTAATATACTTATGTTGTTTTGATCAAGAATATATTACTAAAATTATAATTATAACTCAACCTAGAAAAAAATCATAACATTTAAAATCTCATGGTTAGAGAGAAAAATTAAGCCTATATGCATATTTTGTTACAGATTAGCATGATATGATCAACAAAATATTTTCCAAGCACAAAATATATAAGGATAAATGTCTAGGGGGTGTAATAAGATAGAAATATCAGTTAAACAAAGAAAAAGGAAAGATAGAAAATTTCTAGGTGTTAGGGAACGGTTTAATATATTTTAAGTGGATTATGGTAGTTATCAAATTATAGCAATTGATGTCTCATGAAACATTTGAAAGAATGTTGTAATTTTTAAATGTCAGCTCTTACAATGTGCCAGAAATTAAAGACTTTGTAACTATTTAATATTATGATGATCTTTTCCCTTGAAAATAAAAATATTTGAGGCAATAAATGATTTTTTCAAAATTATTAAGAAGGGTACATGAACAAAAATAACCTAGGGTTGTGGTGTTTGGGGGCAAACTCTCCATTTTAACTAGTTTGAGCTTTTGACTAACACAAGAGAATTTGACAGGTTAATTTTATTTGTGAGCAGGAGTTGGGACAGCATACTCCTATGAATTACTGGACGTAAAGTTATTCCCCAGATTGGAAAAAGTCTAACAAGAGCCATTCCCATTTATTTGCTTCCCTGAAAGAAAAGTCAGAAAAAGCATGTGGCCCCCAAAGTCACAGGTAAAAGGACAATTGATTATATAACAAGTCTCATAAGGGTCCATTTACTCTCTAAGGGTTTGGAGATATCAGTAAAGACACTTCTTATGTTGATTTAAAATGACTCAGATAATTAAGAGTGTAGAAATATGCAGAAAAAATAGACCCAATCAGAAAAGAAATATCCAAAGACCAGAAAGCCTGAGATTTTCCCAAGAGTTCCATCATTGTTGAGAGCTTGATCAGAATCGAAAGAAGCTGGTCTGTTTTCCTGGCTTTCACAGTAGATGTCTGGAGATAATCTGTTCTGGGTAGATGTCTTTCCCGTCCTTCTCCTGCATTAAATCATATTTCGGCCTTCTGTTACCCTGTACTTTTTTACCTACTACACACACCCGCCTGGTGAAAGCCCATTCCCCTTTAGAGTATTTCCCCTTTCCCTCATTGTCTACAGAACTTTTGTTATTTTGATATTTGTTTGGTATGGATTGAAATTAAATGGATTGAAGTTGGACCTGTTTGGTGGGAGGCAGGTGGGGGGCAGATTCAAAGTGGTAGCTTTAAGTGGGAAGGTATTGGTCAAAAGGTAGAAAGAAACTTTCAGCTATAAGATGAGTAAGTTCTGGAATCTAATAACAGCGTGGTGACTGTAGTTAATAACACTGTATTGTATACTTGAAAATTCCCAAGACAGTAGATCTTAAGTGTTCTGGCCACAACAAAAAGAGTAACTACGTGATACCATGGACGTGTTAGCTGGCACTGTAGTGGTGATCATTTTGCCATATATGAGTGTATCAAATCAACGGATTGTTTTAAACCTTGAGCTTATACATGTTATATGTCAATTATATATCAACAGAGCTGGGAAGGACAAACATAGAGAAGCAGACTTGATGCAAAGATATCAAGTTAAATACCTCGAAGAATGCCAAATGCCAATAAGAGGAAGATTCACAAGGCAAACATAAGGGAAATTAGAGGGAAATGAAGCTTACACAATAACAAGCAAGACGATAAACCACATAAATAAGTAAAATGTCTAGTGGTGAATGCTCAGGAGAAAAAAAAAAAGCAGGGAAGAAAAAATTTGCAGGGTAAGAAGGGAAGAAGCGAGCTTCAGGACTCTCTTAGGGAAGAACGATTCAAAGACCCTGCAGAGGGAGCGTGTGTAGTAAACATCAATGGGGGCAGCATGGCCGGAGTTGAGCGGCCATAAGGAAAAACATATAAGAGTTGAGGCCAGGAAATTGGTGGGCCAGGCCCTGCGGGGTATTATGAATGACTGTAAGGCCTTCACTTTTCATCTGAATATGCTGGGAAGCCAGTGCTGGGCTCTAACGGAGATGATGTGATACTACAAAATCCCTGGCTGCTGGTTTGGGATGAGCCTGAAGTGGAGGAAAGGGAAATCCCAAAGGCTGGTAAACTCCAATGCTTTGGGAGGCCAAGATATTACAGGTGAGGTCCGATGGTGATTTAGACCAGGGGAGGGATGAGTGGAGGGGCAAGAAGTAGTCTGAGTGTAGATAAGGTTTAAGGCTATAATAGGTTTTACTAAGTAGAAAAAGTTTATGAACCGTGTGCGGGCTTGCTAAAAATAGCATGGCATCAGTAATATCTAAAGATATTTCAGGATGTACTAGTCTCTTATGCCCCTTCCCAATACCATAAAGACAAAGAGAATGGAAAGAGGGGTTCTTCTAGCAGAAACCAAACGCCAGGAAACAGGTTGTTGGCCCTTTGTGTAGGGAATTCTGGCCTCCTGCCATTGACTGGGGCCAGAAGACAGTCAGTGGCCTTCCTGAACCTGGCTCTGCTGGAGGCAAGGGGGGTAGGGCTGTGACACAATCACAAAGAAAGGACAGGTGGAAAGACCTGATGCTGTCTAATGTAATCAGCTCAATAATAAAGATGCACAGACATGTGACAAAGGTGCAAATTTGAATTTGTAGCCATATGTGTCCCCTTTAGAGTGATATTTTCTCAGCAGGTTGGAGACACAAGGTTGCAGAGGTGAGGTGAGGGGACTGGTGCAGAAAGTCAGAACACATGGAGTGGAGCATTTGTTTCTGAGCTGAAACAGATTCCCCTTCCAACTGACAACACACCCAGGGCTCTCAACTTTATTCCAGAAGGTTCTTTGTTCTCCTATTTGAATGTACATCTGCTAGCTGACAGCTTGGGAATTTGAACATTTAATTCTCTTTCCTGCCAAAACCCAGCCCTTCCTGCTAGACTCAGGACTAAGCGATTGCCAAAGTAGCCAATTAGTCTTATTTCCTTTCCAAAGTGACACCAGCTACATTTTCACATGAAAGGGAACGTTCTCAATAAAAAAAAAAATCACAAGGAAATAATGACAGTGGGAAGGTTGGACAGAAGAGAGAGGAGAGACAGGATGGATAATAGAAATACAGCATAAAAAGTTGGGTGAAATACGCCAAGAACCTAATCCAGGTCCTTTGTGCTCACATTCTCTCTTGAATGGTAAAAGTTTATCAGAAAACTATGGAAGAACCTAATAAATACTGTATAGGATGATTCGCCCTCTAACAATGAAGTATTCGTATGTCTAGTGACAGAGGTAAAAAAACCTTTCTTTGCATATTGCCAGGACTCTAATTTTTCTTCTTTCTTTTTTGCTTTCACTGGCTCCAAGGATATTCTAGATCAACTTGACCACAAATGTCAAACTAACTCTTCGAGATTACTCACACATTTTTCACCTTTCCCACGTCTATGTTCTCCTCTCTTTAGCTTTTCTAATGTACTCACACATAATTGCATAGAATTATAATATTCCATCAAGCGAAGTTACAGAGCCTCAAGATTTACTATCACTAGGTTAAGTCAAGGGTCACTGAAATTTCCCAGGACACTAGTCTCTTTGAGACAGACACAAATGTATAAAGGTCCCTCAGGCGAGTCTCCTCAGCCATGAAGGCTCTAGGATGGTAGTGTCCTTGGCCCCTTTACTCATGTTAGGAGGCTCCTACTTTATGTTCCTAGGCAAGCTTTCTGAAGGATTAGCTCAGACCCCAATGCCCGGTGTAATCCTCCTAACTAAGGACAACTAAGATGTTTAAAGCATTAAGCAAGGCTACGTAATTAAGAGCCTTTAGATATCTCATTATACAATTCCAATTTTTGAGACCATCACGAGGTTGATATAGCTGTCCATGGTTCTGAAAGGATGGTCGTTTCGAACTAATTAATTTAAGCATGTCTATTAATGTCTCATGGATTCCCAGTATTTTGTTGTGTAACTAATATCAGTGACTTCCCATAGCTCTTTGGTTTGCCATTCTACTGTGAATGACTGAAATATAGATTGGTCTGAATAGTTTCTTGGTCATTAAGCTGGTTAGAAAAGATTTAGTGATTAGAAACTTCCCAGTCCTTAAGATGTAACTCTATGGCCGGATCCCCTGAATTATGTTAAAATGAAGTTAAAAAAAAAAAGTATAGGGAATAATGAGGGGATATTACAGGGTAAAGAATAAAATAATGTGGGGGAAATTTGCCATACGGTACATCAATAAGTTCAATTTCAGATCATGTTTTAGAAAGAAGCAGACTATAAAATCTGAGGAGAAAGAAATTTAAACTGAAAACAGAATTGAGAGTTTAAGGATGATATATTTATGTCAGTTTAATAGAAACTAGTGTTGATAAAATAGAGTGGAAAGTAAGGGTCTTCTTGTTTGCATAGTTTAGATCAGAGAAGTAAAACGTGGTTTGCACACATTTAAAATACAGTCAGCTAGCAAGGGAATTATCTCAAAAAAATATGCTGGAGACAAATGAGATTATTGAGGACAACAAACCACTTCCTTATTACAATGTCACATGTATAGAAAGAAGTGCATATAAAAAGCCTAATTTCCACAGTGAATTAGGGACAATCTCACTGGAAACCTGGATGGAGTTGAAAGGGAGAACAAAGATAAAAATGGCTACAGGTTTTCTACAAATATGTAAATTTCTAGATGAAGAGAAGACTATCCTTGCAGGAAAAGTGGATTGTATTTAATTGCAGAGGAACTTCTGAATGATTTCATTCCTCAGTGTTTCCATTGTCTGTGACAGAGGGACCCGTGCCATAGGTCTCGCTATAAATCAGTAAATTCTTGGAGCTCTGGTCTTGTCCTTGTTACTCCCCAAAGTACAGGAGCAGGTGAAAGATGAAGGGGAGTTTACACAAGTCAATCGATTAAAATCTTTAACAACATAAAATTTAAGTATTTTTAAAACCTTGCCTTTTGCCTCATGAAAATGAGGGTCACAGCAAACAGAAAAATGAACAAAAAACCCTCATTGATATTTGTCTGATTGGACCATATCAGGTATTCCAGGCAATTCACACACCATTAGCATCTGGTATGCATCTGGTATGCATGTCTATGCAAGAAAGTTCTTATACTAGCATGCAACCCTTCAAGTCGTCAGTGAACATAATAATCGTGCCAATGAAACACAGTAGGCCTAGTGCCTCTACTTATTATCACTACTGGTTGAGCCTAGGCAAAGACAATCAACTTGTCAAGACAAGCACTCTTCTCTCTTTTTGGAAGCCCGGATCCGAAAGAGATACTGTATGCCCCAAAAGATGCTGGTAAAGGCCTGACATATCTTCAGACTAACCCGATTCATTTAAAGTTCTGGTTTTGTTTGAAACTGATCTTAAGACCCATCCTTGAGGAACTACACAGAGGTACAGGCCAGGTAAATGTGGTACGCGTCATGGACGGGGAGTGGGCCATGTTCATCTTGATGGGAGGATTTTTAATGCTTTGATTGTACTTACTTGTACTTTAAGAAGGCAAACTACCAAGTCCTGGAGAAATTCCGTTTTGGAGAAAAGAAACCATTGCAAAATCATTGGGTTCAACCGACTGTAACAGCCATCTCCATCAGAATAGACTCATGAATTGACAACTAAGACTAAATTACACCCCGCCCAGATTTATCTGGTTCTTTCTAATCTTCTTAAAGTTCAAAGGGGCATAGGAAAATATTGTTGTTCCACCTGACTCAGATTAATGCTTCCTTAGGAAAATGATGCAGTTGAGTTGTTGATCTGCACCTATGGTTTAGTCCACATTCATCAAGGTGTGCCTCTTATCAGTGTTCCAGCCTGATGGCCCGTCTGGGATCAGACTCCTGTGTCTTAATCAAGATGCTGTTTTGAAATAAGCAAGACCCTTCTAAATAGTATAGATGGCCACCAAAAGGTAGAAAGTTGGTCCTGGAATTGAAGCCCATATGGCCCCATCAGTGACAGGTTTGCATAAAAACAATTCCACTCTTGATTATTTTTCAGTACATGAAGCCAAGGTGGTTTTTGAGTGGGGGAAAGAATATTCTTCTAAATGTTACTCTTGCAAATTGGCTTGTGGAAATGAGACTTACTACTTATCTGAAAATAGCACTCTCGATGCAGCTGTTACCCTACTGCTAACCGTTCAGTGTCAGTAAAATTCTGCTCATGGAGACTACACCTATCTGAAGTTGCCTCTTTTTTTTTTTTTTTTGGAAACTGTATCTTTCATTTATTCACGTCAAATATACTTTTCACATATTTATATTGGAATAAATTCTGTAAATGTGAACTTAGCTGAGAAGCTGGTAATATCAGAACAATTACTAACATATGACTCTCGAAAAGTCATTCCTGCATAACTGGAATAAAAGGAAAACTCTCAGCATTTCCCAGTTCTTTTGTATTGTATAGCACATATACTTAACAGCAGGTACAGGATGTATCTACAAGCCAGAATCTAGGACAAATCTGGCTCAGCATCCTAGCCCTTGGTCATTTGCCTGTTTGCTTTCAGATCCATCCCCAACCTTCAGCATCCCCCCAAAGTATGCATCCCAAGATCCCTTTCCAACCTGCTTCCTACTAGTTTTGGCCAATGGGAAGCACAGGTGTGAGATTGGAGAGCAAGTGGAAGGGAAGACCCAGGGTTTCTTCCCCTCCTCTCAGCTTTAAAAAGCATCTCCAACAGTGGCTACATCTCTGTGGTTCCAGCTACTTCCTTCAAGGCCCCAGCTCTCAAAACCCAGATAGTAAAAATCTTTCCTACTTTTGTCCCTCCATTTCCATACGTGGCATAGCTTCTTTTTGTCCTCTCCCTGGGTTGCCTGCCCAGCCCAGTTTCCCTTTCAGCTCTTCCAACACATTCATTTATATTTTTACTTGTTTGTGTGTTTGTGTTTAAAGATTTTGTTTATTCTTAGACAACATGTGAGCAGGGGAGAGGCAGAGGGAGAAGGTGAAGGAGAGAAGCTGACTCCCTGCTGAGCACAGAGCCCCACGCAGTTCCATCTGGACCCTGAGACCATGACTTGAGCCTAAATCATGAATCAGATGCTTAAACAAAGGACCTACCCAAGTGACCTCCAACACTTTTAAACTAGTGTCCACATTAAATTCCTTTTGCTATATTGCCAAGCGTAGATCTGTTTCTCTGAGTATACTCTGTTACCATGAACAGTATACTATTCAGAGAGTTCACTTCTGTCTGAAAAGTCAAAAAATATAGCACCTGGCACTAATATCTAGAAGTTTATATATGAAATTTTGACACACACCCCCCACCCCCAAGAGCACATTGCTCACAAAAATGTTAACATGTGCAATAGTTTTTGCTCATCCTCTAATGAGAGGAAGGCATTTTCTGGCCATTCTAAGTAACCCAGAAAAATCTACTTGCTAATTTGAATGCAGTCTATTTGTTGAGAGGTTCATAAAGGTGCTAAAGCAATGATTCTTAACCTAGACTTCATATTAGCATAACCCAAGAGCATTAAGAAAATCCCAGTGTCATTGACTTGGCCAAAGCCTATGGTTCTCAACTCTGACTGCATAATAGAATCATCTGGAGAGTCTAAAAAATGTCATTGCTCAGGTCACATCTGGGACCAATTAAAATAGAATCTCCGAATGTGGGACCCAGGCATTACATATTTTTAAAAGCTTTCCATTAGACGGTCAATTATGAGAACGATTGGCCTAGGATATTTTTTTTTCTTGCTTGGACCCTTGTAATAACTTCTTAATTGGTCTTCTAGTCCTATGTCACTCTCAGTTCATTCTCTATATTGCTACCAGAGAGATCCTTCCAAAATTCAAATTTTTCATTGCATTGCATATCACATGGTAGCTAGAAATTCTCAAGCAGCAACCCATTGGTTATGGGGAAATAACTCCCAACACCTATGTGTGGTAGATGGAAGAGAAATGCATGTTTGGAGATAAATCAAATCTGAGGTCAAATTCTACCTCTATCCAAGCTCCATGATCTAGGCAAATCATTCACCTATCTGAGTAGTAATTTCTTTAACTGCAAACTTGCTCATGAAATAGCGTCTGTAGGGATCCCTGGGTGGCGCAGTGGTTTAGCGCCTGCCTTTGGCCCAGGGCGTGATCCTGGAGACGCGGGATCAAATCCCACGTCGGGCTCCCGGTGCATGGAGCCTGCTTCTCCCTCTGCCTGTGTCTCTGCCTCTCTCTCTCTCTCTGTGACTATCATAAATAAATAAAATTTTTAAAAAAATTAAAAAAAAAAGAAATAGTGTCTGTAAAGGACTTGAGACAGTGCTGGGCACGTAGTGTTGAGTAAGTAAAAAGTAAGCATAACGAGAGTAGCGTATAAGCCCCTAGCTGCTACCTAGTTCTACAATCTCATTCTTCCCTCTCGTCCCGTTGCCAACTAAACTCCTACCCAACAGACTCTCAGTATCAAGCCATTTCATGACTGCATCCTTGTGTGTGCGTGGTTCCCGCAGCTTAAGGTGTCCCTCTCCCATCTCCCTGCCAATCCTATTCGCTACTAGATTAAGTTCAAAACATTGATATGATGGCTTCCCAGACCACCCCCACCTTTGCAAACACTTTTTTTTGGGATTATTTATATACTTCTCTGTTACTAGATTCTGAACTTCTTTAGTGCAGAGGCTGCCGTATGCCTTTATATCTACAGTAACAAATATAGGCCTGGCTCTTGGGAAGTATATAATAATGTGTGTTGCATGACTGCATAGATGAAAAATATCAATAAGTTAAACTCAAGAATAAGTTCAAGGACTGACAGGATTATTTATTGCTAAGCTTTGAGGGCAATGCAGTACTGTACATCCTTTCCCACAGAGAGATTTTGGTGTCCTTTGAGAGACAGTAGTGGGCTAGGATAGCCACAGTTCCTATCTAGGCAGTATAAGTTATGGTTTTATTTTGGAGGACAGGATCCTTGAGTCAGAATGATTTCATCTTAATTCTACTATTTGCTAGTTATATGATGGTGGGTAAATATACTTAAACTTCTAAAATTAAATTTCCTCTTCTAGGAGGCTCAGTCAGTTAAAGATCTGGTCATGGTCCCAAGGTCCTGGGATGGAGCCCTGCATTGGGCTCCTTGCTCAGTGAGAAGTCTGCTTCTCCCTCTCCCTCCATCCCTCTCCCCGCTTATGAACACACCCTCTCTCCCTCTCAAAAAAACAAAATACTTAAAAAAATAAATGAATTTCCTCTTCTATGAGATATGAAAATAATACCTACTTTGTGATGCTGCAATAAGGAGAGACTGATGTAATATATAAAGAGTATTTGGTATGGTGAGTCCTCATTAAATAGAAGTTGTCATTATGATCATTATTATTGTAAAGAAAGAGTATTTCATCAGCTTTCATTCCTTTTTTGTTTGTTTTACATGCTAAAACTGGTTTGATTTTCTTGACTAGGTGATTTAATGGAAATATTCAAATCCGCTAATATGAATACACAAAACCCACATATGGGTAGTCAATGTGGGAAGCTACTATGACAAGTCTTCAAAATTACTTAATTTAGAAGTCTTGGCTAAAATGACCTGAGTTTATGCAAATATAGCTAAAAGTATCACTTGTGGGTAGTTAGGACTCCTCTCCCCCAACTGATGCTTTGGTTCTATTCTCTGCCTCTAAAATGAAATCTTGTCCCATCTCAGTGGTTACCATGGTGACTGAGTATTTTTTGTCAAGAGATAAGGAAGTAGTCCTCTTCCATTGCTACTACTAATATTCCTGAATTATCTTGATAAGGAACAAAATGGGAGTTTATTGCTAGCTCCAGAGATAGATGACATTTTACATCTCACGTAATTTTATTTTCTTATGTTTTTTACTCATTTGTTCTAAATTCATAGACACTAATAAGTTTATGGTTGGTTTTAGGAGATTAGGAAGTAACTCAGGTCCTGAAATTTAGATCACAGACTTCAAATGAAGTACATAATCCGCAGTCACGTCCTTTGCTTGTATATTGCTTACCTATTCCCAAACCTGACTGATGTTTAGAATCAGAGAACTTAAAACATAGGTAGAGACTGCAAGCCTAGCACCCTAGATCAGAATCTCTGGGGTCACAGTTTCCAAATCTGTATTTTAAAAATCTCTTCAGGGATCCCTGGGTGGCGCAGCGGTTTGGCGCCTGCCTTTGGCCCAGGGCGCGATCCTGGAGACCCGGGATCGAATCCCACATCGGGCTCCCGGTGCATGGAGCCTGCTTCTCCCTCTGCCTGTGTCTCTGCCTCTCTCTCTCTCTCTGTGACTATCATAAATAAAAAAATAAAAATAAATAAAAATCTCTTCAGGTAATGCCAATGGTCACCAGGTTTAGGAGTTTTGCCCTAAAGCATTTAGGGCATATTTTGCATATAGTAGATGCACAGTACAGATTCGCTGAGCTGAACTGCCATGCAGTGGAATAAGATGTATCACTC
Source organism: Nyctereutes procyonoides (assembly GCF_905146905.1). Taxonomy (NCBI): domain Eukaryota; kingdom Metazoa; phylum Chordata; class Mammalia; order Carnivora; family Canidae; genus Nyctereutes; species Nyctereutes procyonoides. Next base: position 30,631,968 of record NW_026575160.1, on the reverse strand, counting down.
AGGGCAGAGCTCATCCACGGCTGCTGGTTATTAAGCCCATTTATGGTATCGGATCATTAATTGCGCCAATCAAAAAATATCTCTAAGGTTTATAGATCTGGAAGTTTCTCTTTAGATTCAGCAAGCATTTACTGAATACTTAGTTCGTGCAATGCTCCGTGCTAGGAATGTGGAATGGGGATGGAAAAAAAAAAAGATGAGAGGTGCTTTACTCTTAAAGACTTACTACTTTCTAGTAGTGAAGAAAGACACAGACCCAAATAACACAATTCAGTACAATAAGAGTTGAGGAAATAGTAATTTTAAACCTGTCACTCTAGATTCCAGGTTGGATTACTGGGTCATGGGTCGGGATTGGGTCACTTTTAAACCTCTCCCAGCCCTGTGGCTCACAGAATGTCCTCCTAGAGGTAAAACAGCAGGCCCAAGAAAGGAGATGCTTTAGCAAAATACATAATGGCTGCCTGCTTCTCTGTATTGACACTGCATTTTCAACATCTCTGTTTGCACTTACCCCATTTTTCTTTTCTTTCTTTTTTTTTTTTTTTTTTTTTTGTATTTATTTAAGTGATCTCTCCAAGCATCCATTTTTCCTATTTTTAGAATGAAAGGGCCGGGGATCCCTGGGTGGTTCAGCAGTTTAGCGCCTGCCTTTGGCCCAGGGTCTGATCCCAGGGTCCTGGGATTGAATCCCACATGGGGCTCCCTGCATGGAGCCTGCTGCTTCTCCCTCTGCCTGTGTCTCTGCCTCTCTCTCTCTCTCTCTCTCTCTGTGTGTGTGTGTGTGTCTATCATGAGTAAATAAATAAAATCTTTTAAAAAAAAACATAAATAAAATAAAAGGGCCAGACCCTAATTTTGTTTTCGGTTTAGTTCTCTAATCTCATGAATTTTAATCATAAAGGAAATCAAATGGGATCACTGAAATCCCAAAATAAATTTTCCTAAATAATGCAAAAGGGGGAAAAAAGGCAGAGAATGTTGGATGACGAGGGGAACTAGGATGCTCTTTTGGTTCATTTTACAGATGAGCCTTTCAGGCCTAGAAATACTATAGAAAACTATCCATGTCGTGCAGCTGGTTTACTGACAGAGCCAGGTCTGAAAGAAGAACGTGTCTTTTAGTTCTCTTTTTTATGTGTGGTGTGTGTGTGTGTGTGTGTGTGCACACCTGGGCACTCACACCTCGTGTGGCTGTGAGACCACTAAGAAATGCAGAAAATAACTCACACTGTCTGTACAATAGCTTGCTGAGAAGTTAATTTTTAGTCCATTTATGGACCATTTGTACTAGAAGTCATGCTGCTGGGACCTCGTAGGGGACAATGACGAATGCTTTGGACTAGCTGTAATGGACTGGAAAATAGTGAGCACTGTGACGTACCAGAAGAATATATTCTTCCCAAGGACTCATGCAGATTTTTCCCCAGGTGGAACGGTAGTCCCAAGATTGACCAACATTCAAGAGAAGCCATAATACGGGTTTTTGCGTACACTTTCCCAATTTTAAAATGCTTCTCTAAAAAAATATCGTCTAACACCGTACAGGCTGACCAAAATACGTTTGCAGGCTGAATTCAACCTCTTGGCTGTGACCAAGGCTTCTTGTTCACTCAAGTATAAGCGTATTTGTTGTAATTTCCAGGTTCAGAAGTGAATTGATACATCTCATCCAATATGCAGGGCTCTGACTACAAGAGTGACCCCTGCTTTGGTCATCACGTATACGGTCAACTTAGTAGGCGTTATGCAGATCAAACTTGCTGAAATGCCCAGGAACATTCTAGAAATGTTTCCCTAAGTCTTTTGCTATGATTGAGCCATAGCTAGTTGTCTTGCTATGTTTAATTCTAAGTATCTTCTATCACATGTAAATGCATAAAAATCATTAAAGGAAGTGCATTTCCAATATAAATGACACAGTAACTCCCTATAACACAATATATAAGCCATGAGCCAGGCAGGCCGGAAAACCCAAAGATTCATCCTTAGGGCCTTATTTCTAGTTTTCTCCCTTCTTGCCTGCACATTCTATTTCTGAGCTGGCTCTATGGAGACTTATTTTTCCCCCATGATATAACCCAGGCAAAGATTATGTCCTAGAAGGGAGAGCTACATTTTTAAAGAGAAGGGGAAAAAAACCCAGATAATGTACTTTGCACCTAACATCTAAGATCAAGATGTTTAAGATTATATTTGAGCACTGGTTATTTGGCTGCCAAATTCCTGATATCTTCCCTGTTTCTATTTTATCTGCTTCCTTCTTGATCCTGTTTCAAATTTATCCTCTAGTTCAAAAGAGTGGTCTAAAGGATAAAAGGTGCTTACGAGAAAACTTTGTGATCCTCAACTCTACTTTAGAAAGGCTTGAACACATATTTTTGGCACAAATGAAGAGGCATATTTTCACAGCAGGAGTGAAGAGATTTCCCAGAGCACTATATATACATATATATATATATATATATATATATATATATATATATACACAATTATTTCCCGAAGACTCTGGAGCCATGGCTAAGAGATGATGACATCGCGGGCCTGTTGTCTCTGGCTCAGCGAGGAAGCAGAGAGTGAGCAGGGCTGTGACCAGAGCCCGAATAATCCTCATGCCCCTCTTGGGCAACTGGAAACGGTTGACCTGGAGCTGATTTCACCGTGTGTCACCATTGTCTTAGAGACCTATGCAGCAGCAAGACGCGGAACCACTTCAGAGAACTCACGCCAGGCGGGCGGGCTAATGACCACATCTCAGTATGGCACCTCTCCATGAATCCTAAAGGCTTTGCCCACAGGAGCAGAAGATACAATGGGAGGCCAAGCCAGATGGGGCTGTGTGTTTTCTGGCCTGCGACATGAGTAATCTGACACCAAACACGGGGGTGGGGGGGGTAGGCTCATTTTCTCGCGGAGAGGGGGCATGGAGTTGATTTGCTTTGTGGGCCCAGCTCATATCCGTAGGTCTAAACACATTGGAAAAGCTAGGACATGGGTTGTCAAAATTACCTCATAAAGGTTCATGCAGTGAAGTCCCTGGCACTATTACCTGAGAATGATTTATCTGGGCCCGGGCCAAGTTTTTATTTAGAAAAGGGCTTGGAAATGCCCTTTGTTCCATAGTTCAGTTGGACGAGATGGCACATTAACAGGAAGATATCAGGAAAATCTGTGAATTGATAGAAAAGGTACCCTGGGCTGACATATTAAAAAGGACATTTTGTCTGTTTTAAATCTATGCAGGGACGTTAACGTGGCTGTTTAGGTTACATTATTAAAGAGATAGGAATAGCGTAACGCATTATCAGCTGGATTAGGCTAGTCCATCCTTCTCCTGTCCTTAAATATAGTATCCCCTCCCCACCCTCTTCCCCCTCTTAATCATTCTCCCTGTGACCTTTTTTCTTTTTTGAGATTTTAATTATTTATTTGAGAGAGAGAGAGAGAAAGTGTGCTTGAGCGGGGCTGGGGTTGTGGGGGGCAGAGGAAGGAGAAGCAGGCTCCCCGCTGAGCAGGGAGCCCAGACACCTGGGGCTACATCCCAAGACCCCCAGCTCATGACCTGAGCCAGAGGCTGAGCCCCCCGGGGGCCCCTCTCCCTGCAGCTCTGGCATACTACTAGTTCATTCAGCATTTGCTTCCTTTATGATACAAAAGAACTTTGGCCTATCAGATGTTTGGTGTTCACAAAATTCGAATGAGTTTAAATTAATGAGTTTTTTGGTCACCTGTCTGCATGGGCTCACAGGGATCTCGGCCATCTTTCCCACCTCCCCCAACACCCCCCCGGACGCCCAGCTCCCTTCCTCACCACAGAGCGACTAACACGCCAAGGCTAAGTGAGAACGATCCATCGAGCACCGGGCTGCAGGCTTCTTAGGAGCTGTCTTACGTACCTAACGCTCATAACACCCCCATAACGTGGGCACTATTGTTGCTTCATTCGCAGCAGGTCAGGAACCCGAACGGTTCGCCATCATTACCAGCTGCTATGAAGTAGACCCAGTAGCCCCACCTTGGACGCTTCCTCATGTCCTTGGGCCACCACGAGAGGGGACAGATCTTCCACGGTGATGTGCCTCCTCAGGCCCCTTCTCTGGGGACTGCACACCATCTGTGAGGGGCCAGGGAAGATGAGGAGGGACGTGTCCTGAGCATAGGTCATTTGCTGGTGGCTGAATCTCTTAGGCAGTGTTAAGGCCGAGGGCCCTGCCCGACGGATGGCAACTACAGAAAACACAGTAGGAACCCTTTGGTGTCGGAGTAGCAAGTTCTATTTTGTTTTCATCCTAAAATAAAGGGGCAATCGGTCACTCTTTCAGGCAGGAGCATGCTTGGGAGGGAAAAACAAGAGCACTTCTGAAGCTTCCCTTTCCTCTATCTGTTCTCCTGTTCCTGTCTTTATCCCCTCAGGGAGAGGTTCTGGAAGGAAAGGCTATTCCCCTTCTTCCAATCCCCCCTGGCCAGCTGCTCATTTTCCCTGGTTTTGTCACCAAGTTCTAAGTCCAGGTTTGACAGCTCACAATTTGCCATAACGGAACAGATAAGCATGTTTAGTTCCCCGCACGATTCAATTCAAATAAAATCAGCCAGTAAGTACATCCCTTTACACTTTGCAAAACTCTTTTTTGCATGCGTTATCTCATTGAACTGTCCAAAAAAAAAAAAAAAAACCAAAACCAAAAACAATTAAGATAAAATGATTGACAGAAAAGAGTCCAACTGTTGTTTAAGACACCGATGCCCTTGATGAATCAGTAACAGAAATTACTGCAAGAGAAAAATTACAATATTGATGCCAATCAGGAACAGATTGTGGATGTTGGTTGTGTCTAACCTCTACCATGACAAGGTTTTCATTGGCCTTTCCCGTCAGTATATAAGTAGGACGGCCGATCTCAGCTCCCCCTCCCCCAAGCAAAACACCTTATTTATTGCAGTTGCAGAGATACTTGGCCCTCGGTTCACTTTACTCATTGTGCCGTGATAAGTAATAAGGGGTCCTAGAACAAGCTTGCCTTCCATCTCTCACTTCTGGTGAATCCCGTAGGTTGATAGAACCCCACTGCTGCTGTAGCAGCTACACCACGGTACGAATTTCAGAAAATATGACGTATATTCTCCCTTAATCCTTCTCACCTGAAACTCCTTTTTTCTCTCTGTTGTTGATTCCTTTTGACTGGGGCTGATGGAACAGCAATTATTATTTGAAATTCTTGCAGTGATTCCCTATTTCAGAGATCCATACCCCTCCAGACTTGCTTGGCCATTCTGTGTTTACTCAAGGCTAACCTGGTGACAGTTGACAGTTACTGTGCTCTTACTATACATCAGACCTGGGCTCAGAACTTGAGGGGTATTATCTCATTCAATCTCCGCAAGAACCACGAGAAGTTGTGCGTTTTATTATCCCCATATGGTAGAGGAGGGCTCTGAGTTTAAGAGGGAAAGTGGACCGCTAGGTCAATCCAGGCCCACCTACTCCAGAACTTACTCCAAAACTCTTCACAGGTGATGAAAGAGTTCAGTGTTCACCGTCCCTTAACTGATTAAATGTACGGAAAAGTCAGGGAGTTAAGGAGTCTACCAGTCAGTTTTTGTTACAATAATGCTACAAACCAAACCCGTGGCTTAAAAAACAGCACTACTTATTTATTCTTGCTCATACGCTTATGAGTTGCTTTAAACTTAACCGAACTAGAGGTGGTGGAAGGGGAGGAGGGCAGGGGGTGGGGGTGAATGGGTAACGGGCACTGAGGGGGGCACTTGACAGGATGAGCACTGGGTGTTATTCTGTATGTTGGCAAATTGAACACCAATAAAAAATAAATTTATTATTAAAAAAAAAGAGATCTCACAGAGGAAGACATACACATGGCCAACACGCACATGAGAAAATGCTCCGCATCACTTGCCATCAGGGAAATACAGATCAAAACCACAATGAGATACCACCTCACACCAGTGAGAATGGGGAAAATTAACAAGGCAGGAAACCACAAATGTTGGAGAGGATGCGGAGAAAGGGGAACCCTCCTGCACTGTTGGTGGGAATGTGAGCTGGTGCAGCCACTCTGGAAAACTGTGTGGAGGTTCCTCAAAGAGTTAAAAATAGACCTGCCCTACGACCCAGCAATTGCACTGCTGGGGATTTACCCCAAAGATACAGATGCAGTGAAATGCAGGGACACCTGCACCCCAATGTTTATAGCAGCAATGTCCTCAATAGCCAAACTGCGGAAGGAGCCTCGGTGTCCATCGAAAGATGAATGGATAGAGAAGATGTGGTTTATGTATACAATGGAATGTTCCTCAGCCATTAGAAATGACAAATACCCACCATTTGCTTCAATGTGGATGGAACTGGAGGGTATGATGCTGAGTGAAGTAAGTCAATCAGAGAAGGACAAACATTATATGGTCTCATTCGTTTGGGGAATATAAATAATAGTGAAAGGGAATAAAGGGGAAAGGAGAAAAAATAAGTGGGAAATATCAGAAAGGGAGACAGAACATGGAAGACTCTGAACCCTGGGAAACGAACTAGGGGTGGTGGAAGGGGAGGAGGGCGGGGGGTGGGGGTGACTGGGTGGCGGGCACTGAGGTGGGCACTTGACGGGATGAGCACTGGGTGCTATTCTGTACGTTGGCAAATTGAACACCAATAAAGAATAAATTTATTAAAAAAAAAGAAAAATAAATAAATATAAAATAAAATAAACGTAACCGATTGAAGCTTGGCTTCGTGGGTTTAGTCCCAAGCTGCAGCACGGGCCTAGATCTGCCCCAGGAGTCTTTCACCCAATCCCCCGTGACCATTGGGCGACCTGGAGCTTGTTCTCATGGTATTAGCAGAAGTGAAAAAGAGGCGAATGGAAACAGACAGTGTCCAGTCCAGCCTTGGGTCGGGCACACAATTCCCACTCATGTTCCGTGGGCAAAATAAGCCACAGAGAACAGCTCACCATCGGTGAGATGGGAGAAATAGACTCCACTTTTAGTGGTGAGGAATGCAACCTCACATGGCAAAGAGCATGAACACAGAGAAGAAGGGAGGAAGGGGGAATGGAAGGATGTATACACTCTACCACGAGGACATAAGCAGCTAAGGATTGAGTTCTTCAAATTTTGTTAAGTGTTCAAATGGAAGAAGAAACAGGAAGAAGACTTGACCTCGGCTGAGCAGAGAAACAGAATCTCGTGTGCTGTTCCCACTCCTTATACAGAGAGATGAGGAACAGGTGCGAAAGGTCTCCAGGACCATCACAAATCTATCGGCTGGGCTGAGCAGGGCGGCAGGGTGTACTGAGCTAGAGCATCTGTGCTTCTGAGATAGAACTGGCTGACAGGTGAGTATAAAACTTATGAGAATGGAAACAATGAATTCATTGAAAACTCAGGATTTATAGAACCCATAGTTGGAAGGATACTTTAAAATGAGTTTAAGCCCCTCAGACCCAGCATAGAACTCTTGATGCTGAGTTGAAAAGGATCTTGAAGTTCAAGTCTAAGTACCCACTCAATGCTTGAATTTTCTCTGTAATCTGCAGCCTCTAGTTGAATATTTCCTGTTACCATACTTTCCAAATCCACTGCGAATAGCCATCTCTTCCTTGTCCTTGTCATTTTAATGCATCCCATGTCTCCATACTATTTATGGGTGAGGTAGCAAGGAAAAACCATCCAAATAGGATAAGCCCAGGAACACCACCCCCCTTTTCTGGTGATGAAACATTCCTCTTGTGCAGGGCCAGCTTCATGGGGCCTTGTGCTTGAAGAGCCCCCAACTTGACTTAATACTCTGTTGGCGCCATCTTGAAATCCTTAAAAAATTTTAACAAATGACTCTGCATTTTCATTTTGCACTTTTCATTTTGTGCCAGGCTTCACACATTATGTAGCTGATCTTGATCCTAAGTCATCACCATCGTTGTCTATCCCTGACTTAATTCCCCACCTTGATTCCTGCTTCTCACCATTCCACTGGGGCAGCTCCACTCTCTTTCTTACCAGATTTGGTTCCTGCTTGACTCTCTGCTCTTGATTTCAGGCTGCCCCAGGCTGAACCAGATCCTCACCAGTACCTTACTCCCTCCCCACCAGCGGAGAGAGATTTTGACCATACCTCTCATAGCATTCTTCCCTAAGCTAAACTTAGATTTGGCTTCATAGGTCCCAATCTCCCCCTTGGACTTCGCAAAATATATATTTTTTAATTTTTCTCCTTTTTGAAGCCAGCCCCCTCAAAGAAGAATTGAGAAGTCTCTTGGTCAAGAGACACAGTTCAGCTTCAGGGAAGGGCACTCGGCCCTTGGTGGGGGGTAAATAGAATGTGCTCAGGCTAGGCTGTCATTACCCTTGTCTTTCAAGTCGTATCCTATTACCTCAACTGCACTGATTTGGTACCCTCGTGTTTAAACTTTGATGGGCGAATGCCATCTTCGAAAAGCCTCGTCCTCCTCCCATTAACATCCTACGTTCAGAAACACAAAACCACATACTTTATTTTGAAGACCATATCTTCCTCATAAGTGTGTAAATTATTTAAACAGATCTCTTAGGTCTATGATAGAAGGAAGAGTCCATACAAGAGACTTCAATAGTCATTTGAACATATTCAATTTGAGCTTTTATATTTGATGCCAAGTTTTTGAAATAGTATTTAGTGCTTGGCTTTTTTTTTTTCTCGTTTGCAAAAGTAGCACTTGTAGGAAACTTAGGAAATGATTTTAAAACCACAAAGAAAAAAATAAACACTTCCTACAATCCCACCTACTAAAGATAACTACAACCTAACATACAGTTTAATATTTCTGTGTTTTCTCTACGAGCATATACATATAACTTTTAAAACAATCTTGTGAGCATATCAGAGATACTTAAAATTTCATAAGTAGGTTGTATAACTTACAGTTTTTCTTTTAAATTTTCATCAAAAGCAACTCCTAGTGACAGGTTAATCTGGAAGCAAACAATGAAGCCTAAAGCTATACAGTGACACAATTGTACACTTCTATCAAAAGTGGTCAATTTGGGAGGAAAGAAGCAGGAGTGGCCGGTCTACTCGGAGTAATGTGGGCCAAAGAACAGGCGGATTTGTTCACTATCTACTAATACTACATTAAATCCAACAATCTGTTGACATGCTAGTGATGTGTGATCTGAGCCAGGGCTTAGAATTTAAAGTTCTGTACTGTTTCAATAAATATGAGGCTATTTCGGGCCCTTTCTTTTCTTTTTTTTTTTTTTCCTTCTTTCAATAAAGTCCAAAGGTTTTGATTTTAAAATAAAGGGTTCAGTTCAGAAGAAAAGATTTTTATCTTCTTTAACGAGTTGCAAAAACATGCAAGATAACATCCTGAGGCTGTTGAAATTCAAGTTTCCGAGCCTGACAGGGTCAGAAAAACCCAGGAGTATTTTGATTCCCCCTGATTTTTTGTTTGATGTGCCTGGAGTTACACATTTAATAACTGAATGCCCTTTCTTCCCTTTTTAGCTTTTTTATCTTCAAAGATTTCAACAATATATGATTATTCCAGCGCTAATTTTTCTGTCTGCCAAAAATCTGTTCATTTAAAAACATGTCTTAAAAGTACCTGAATGCATTATGAATTTGGTGACCACACTTTAATTATACAACTGCAGATGATAGGTCTATATTCAAAGATGCATTTCTGTAACTGACAGGACAGTAGCATGTGTAATACAGGTCCCATGAATAGTAATTCTCTCTCTCTCTCTCTCTCTCTCTCTCTCTCTCCTCTACTCCTGCATTTCAAAGTCATCCCTGGAATATTTTCCAAGCTTACGTTCACAAGTACCTTTCCAAAAGTCAGATGTGTTTATTTCATTTAGTGAAAGTGTAAAGCAATTTAATATTTCCCCGATCCCATATATATCCCAGAATTTATTGAGCTTGTTTATTTGTTTGTTACCATTTATTTGTTTTTCTTACTAGCCTCAAATCTGATTCTTTTAAAGATGGGCGTGATACACGGGGTCTACAACAGACCATTGACAGTACAGGGACTTGTGAACTCTGGCGATCGTGATTAAATTTTTATCAAAAGCAACTCCTAGTGACAGGTTAATCTGGAAGCAAACAATGAAACCTAAAGCTATACAGTGACACAATTGTACACTTCTATCAAAAGTGGTCGATTTGGGAGGAAAGAAGCAGAAGTGGCCAGTCTACTCGGGTAATCATAAAGCAAACGAAAACAGAAGTTAAAAGTCAAAACTTCTGAATGGTGACTTTTGTATTCGCGCTTTACCTTATCAAGTTCTTTGAAAAATAAGAGAAACCTGAAAAATATGATAATTACTTAATTCTCTAATCTTGATACTGAATATATTCTCTGTTGTGCTCCTTTTTCCTTTCTTTTCTTGCATTAATATAGATTTCTTTGATAAAATGAGAAATAACATTAAGCTGCCCTCCTCACTGTCTTTGAGATTAGCATTAAAACTTCCATGCTAATTTACTAAGTGCATACTTGAAATTTATAGTCACAGATATTCACCGTGACCTCATGCAGCCATGTATATACTAATTCTTCATTATATGTTTTGGACTAATTTTTAGCCAACACTCCACAGCCAGTGTATCTGGATTTGATAGTCATTCCTAAATTTCTTAGTTTCTCTATTCATTTTTAAATGGAAGTCAATAGAAATAAACAGAAGGAAATAAAAATAGTATTGCACATTATTTGGTGGTAATGAGGACTAAGTGAAATAACGCATGCAAAGTGCTGGATGCTAAGTAAGTATTCAAAATGCTAGCTTCAATTACTATTACATCATTCCAGATCAGCTTATCCCTGACCTTATTATTTCATAGTTATATTTCATTTTGATCTTATAATACTATTCCCCAAGCCTATCAACCACTTTGTTTATGAAACTTGCTCCTCAATGACTTTTGACTATGAAAAACAAATTTACTCTGCGTGGCAACTATTTCCTTACATTAAACAAAATGTAAAGAAACAAAACAAAACATGAAGCCAACTGGAAAACTCAACTGAGGTGTTCTGAGGAATGACTCAAGTTCACTCTTCTAGTCTAAGTATTTTTAAGGAAGAAATAACTGTGATATTCAGGAGGCAGGAAGTAGATGCCTCCGTTAGCTCCTTCAATCCTGCAGACATTCACTGAGCATCTGTGCTTTGGTCAGGGCCCCAACCTCCTACAGCAGTGTGCAAAAATCCTGGAAGGGGAGGTCTGCGTCTTTTTCAGCATTTCATCCCCAGCATTTAGGGATAATGAAGAGAAAACTTAAGACCTTGACTTAAAGGTAGTTCTCTATTCAGACAGAATGAGAAAACCCTAGCAGTTACTTGGAGATTTTGATGGGGTGGCAAAGGAAACGGGACCAAAGGAGCCATATTGCTGACCTACCATCTGCAGAGCCTACTTTCTAGGGATGGATCCAGGAGTGGCAATGGACCCCAGAGTTTTTTGTGACAGTGGGTCAGATCTGCGGTGGGCTGGCAATGCAAGAAGTTTGTGATACTGGCTTAAAATGTGAGTGAACTCACTGAGTTGGCCTCACCTGAACCATGCATCAAGCTACTGTCTTTCAATCTGCAGAGACTGACTGAGCGCCTCCTGATTGCCCAGCGCCATACAAGACCCTAAGAGAAACAGAAAAGAAGTACAACTCATGGCCATTGTCTTTGGCAAAATACGTGTTTTGCCTGTATTATCCCCTCTATCAGGTAGTTACACTTTGTTCCCATGACTAGGTTTTTTGTCAAGTATATCCCTAGCCTGTGTACCAACTCCCCCATGTTGCAATACCTTTTCTTTGAATGTTTCTATCCTGTCACTCAGTTGTCCTTGAATTCCTAGCACCACACCTGTAATACCCCCCTGAGACCTCAGAGCAAAATTCATTGACTTCCATAACGATGACAGAACTACCAGGAAACATGAAAAGCGCAAATGGGAGAAAAGAGACTGCACAAGACGTGCATTTATTGGCCAAAGTTTTATAAGCCATCTCTCTCCGACTTTTAATATTCCATCTGTGCTTTACGATGTTGGTGGTATTTACTAACATAATATTTACAAATAGAATTATACTATAATGTTAATGAGCACTAACACCCAAGAGAATCCTAAGCACGTGGGGAGATTGGAGGTAGAGTTGGCCATGCCCCCGTGACACAGCATTAACAACACTTGGGTTCTTACATGCAGAGGCTGTAAGTGAAATGTTGTCTTCAATCTGCAATACTTCTCAATCCCTAAGTAAAAATAAACACGCCACGAGAAAAATAAGATCGGTACGATAGCAAGAGACATTAGAGTGTTTATTAGGATATTAATTGAACACCAGATGGAAAAGGAAAACAAACAATAGCCTGCCAGTCTCCATGAGAAATATCTTCTAAATATTTCGGAAGGAATTTTAAAGCAACATGTGGTGGTGAGGGCTATGGGTGATATAGCTCCTGCTACCCCGAGCTTGCTAGTGACCAAAATAGCCCATGTATTTTGCCACTAGAGGGTGTGAAGCCAGAAATTGTAAAGTCCACCAGCAACATAATTGGGAGTGATCTTTACAGATAGCAAAATAGATACTCAGCTTTTGGTATAATTGTTGTTAGTTTAATTATCCGGAAAGCGTGTTGTGTGTGTGCGCGCGTGTGTGTATGCACATGCTTATCAAATCCTGTTGTCTTTCTTGCCATGTGCAAAGGCCACACACAGTGGCCCCAGTGGCCTGGGCGAAGATCAGTGCCATTGCAGTGGTCCAGAAGCCTGTGGGCTGGCATGGAGAGTGACTTTAAGGTCCTGCCTTGAGCTGTCCATGCTCACTCCACTCACAGTTACAGCCTGTGAAAGGCGGTGTCTAACAACCCACAATTTAGGAGCTGTTATAAACATTGCTTGAATTAGCCCTGTTCTAGAAAAGGTGTCCAAATATATGGAAGTGTTTGTTCCCTCGTTCATTTCCATAGGGAATGATTTTTTTTCTGAGTTCCTCATGTATTGTATTCTAAAATATAAAAAGATTTCTGTATAGTAAAGGACACTCCTGAGTGTATGTCCCTATAGATGGATGAGCTGCTTTAAAGTGGACTTTAAGATGTTAAAGTCGGGGCACCTGGGTGGCTCAGTCGGTTAAGCGTCACATTCTTGATTTTGGCTCAGGTCATGATCTCAGGGTTGTGATATCTGAGCCCCACAGCAGGCCCGGCAATCATCAGGGAGTCTGCTTTAGCATTCTCTCCCTCTCCCTCTATCTCTCCCTGCACCCCCACGTGCACTCTCTCCTCTCTCTTGAATAAAGAAATAAATCTTTAAAATGTCAAAGTTGACTCGTCCATCTTTTGTTGATTTCTATTATTCATCAAACTGTCTTGAACACACCCTATGTGTCAGACGTCACTGGGCACAAAGATGTACATAGACATCGTCTCTGCCTTGCAGGAGCTCCTGGGTGAGAGTGAGGCCAATCAGCTTCATCAGTCGCTGTGAGGCAGTAGGGTAAGAGCAATAATACGGATGTGGGAGATGTGTTATGGGGCCATGGATGGGAGAACAGACTGTCTGGGAAGGTCAGGGAAAGCCTCAGGATGTGACCTTGAAGGCCAAGTACGAATTCTCTTGGGAAAGAGAAAAGCTGTTTCAAAGGAGGCTAGTAGGTAAACCATTGGCATAGTATATGTTCATCCTTCAGATCTTGCTTTCCCCTGTTGTCTTCTGGAAATCCATTGCTACCAGAGGCTTCCAAGCTGGGTTTGGTATACTCCTAGGTTATCTTTTAACCATCACTCAGCTCTCATTGCTGTTTTAATTATTTGCTTTTCCATACCCTCTCTAGATATTACTGCTCTAAGAGCATCATAATTACTCGTTGTGGAATCTCTAGCCCAATGCCTGGCACATAGCAGTTACTCATAGAATATTAAATAAAATCATGAGTGCTTCGGGTAATCTAATGTGACATGAATGTAGGGCACATGGTAGTCTGAGCCAGGTTGCAGTGGGCCTTAAATGTGTCTCTAAATGAGGTTTCAGATGCCGTGTGCCAGGCAGCAGAGATTCGGTGACTGCTTTGAGTGGAGAATGACGTGGCACCTCTGGTGTTAGGTGGGGTATGGATTGGAATGGGGAGTGACTGGCTGGGACACGTGTCCCTGATCTCCCTCCTTGGATGGAAGAGGTACATTGGACAGAGATTGGAATGCACCACGTGCACCTGCTTATGGACTTGCGGGCTGGGAGGTGGGGAGACTAATTCTGGATGGTAACATCCTAGGGGGTTTCTAAGTTCATTACCAAGGGGGGAATCTGAATCTCATTTACTGTGTTCTAGAACATGCAGTGGAGGCCTCAGAAGGCCAAGAATAGAAGATCAGGAAATGAGGACCTGAAAGAGTGCCCAGTGCTGAGGAGCCTGCAGCTGCCATGAATATTTATTGGATGCAGCTTGCTGCAGAGGGTGATGAAAGATTGGTGGGTAGAGAGAAGGGGGAGAAATAAAAAAAGACTTTAGTTTGGGTAACCCGGTGAGTGTTGATGCGTTAACAGGTTAGGGAGGGAAGGGGAGAAGCAGCAGCTTGCTAGAGCTACCATCAGAACGTGCAGAGGGAGGAAGGAAGAGGTGCCAAATAATAAATAGATTTTTGTTAACTTCCCAACTTCCAGATGGGGAACTTAAAGGAAAATCAAGACTTTGCATTGTTTTTTAACTTTGATCTGTGAGGGGCCCCTGAGTGGCGCAGTCAGTCAAGTGTCCGACTCTTGGTTTCTGCTCAGGTCATGATCTCAGGGTCTTGAGATCGAGCCCCACATAGGGCTCCACACTCAGCAGGGAGCCTGCTTGAGATTCTCTCTTCCTCTCCCTCTGCGCCTCCCACTCATGCTCTTTCTTTTTCTCTTGGGTAAATAAATAAATCTTTAAAAAATAATAAAATAGTTGAAAAAAATAAAGTTAACCTAGGAGAATCACTTTATTTTACTCATAACAGTGGCTTTTTGTGAGCAGAAATGCCTTAGCTGTGTTCCTAGTTCTAAGAGAGTCTGTTCGAAACTTTTTATAACAGTTTCGTCAATTAAAATCAGATCAAGGAGGTCTGAGTCAGTGGGTTAAGCATCTACACACTGGTGAGTAATGTCAGCCTCCTAAGGCAAATGGTTTAAACATTAAACTTTTTTTTTTTAACAAGCATTTTCTATGTAGCTTCCTACAATAAACATTCGTAGTCTCAAGATTATAAATCAACAGAACTTGGAACCACCTACACAAAATGTTCAAAAGAAGATATTTTAAATAAGGAATAGACTTAGATCAAAATCAAATTTCATAATGACAAGCTATAGAGTAAGTATAACTTTAAGATCCATTTTATGGTAACTAGTATGTAAATATTCTCAAAATTTCCCCCTTATCTATCCAAAGAAATGCTAATTGTTAAGCCAGTGCTTTGCATTTTCAAAATTAGTTACATCAACAGCTTGGTAAACTTTCTCTTAAATTTTTTGCCAAAATTATTATGGCCTATGGATTTGATTTGAATTTTATGCTGTTTTGTTAAGTAGCTTAGTCAAAGATATTTGGGGCTTATCATACTCTCCCCATACTGAATGAAATATTCCGTTATTCTATTTCTTTTTTTCTTAGTGGTTTTTTTTTTCCTCTCAAAATAGGAGTACTCATTCCTGTGCCAAAGAGTATGAAAAGTCCTAGGAACAATTTGGCATTTTTTCCTGGAGTATGCATTTTACTTGAGGAACTTGTCAGTTGCAAAATGGGGGAGGCTAATTAATGTAACACATTTTTATATTAAAATAAATATGCTATATTATGCTAGAATGAAAATTCACGTGAATTTATACATATTAAAAAAGGACAGCATGCAAAACTTCAAGCAACTATTAAGTTGGATGCCAGAGTTTTCAGGTTCTCATTCCATCTCTGGGTGAGGTTTCATACTTTTTAAAGATGGTCTTGCAGATGGGGCATTATACCCATCACTCTGAGTGCTGTTCTAAACAGACTTCAAGATGTCATAACACAATCTAGAGACCAGAAATAAACCCATGCATATACAGTCTGCTAATATTTGACAAAGGAGCTGAGAATAGTCAATGGAGAAAAGACAGTCTCTTCAATAAGTGGTACTGGGAAAATTGGATATTTGCATCCAAAAAAAAAAAAAGGAACTATCTTAGACCTCTATCTTACAAAAATAAACTCAAAATGTGTTAAACACTTAAGTGAAACGTAAAAGTAGAAGAAAACATAGGGAAAAAACTTGACATGGGTCTTGGCAGTGATTTATTTTGAATATGACACCTGAAGCACCAGCAACAAAATAGAAAACAAATAAGTGGGATACATCAAACTAAACAGCTTCTGCATGGCAAAAGAAACAACCCAGAAAATGAAATGGCATCCTGTGGAATAGGAGAAAATATTTGCAGACCACACAGGTAATACGAAGTAAATATCCAAAGTATATTAAAAACTCAGACAATTCAATAACAAACACACAAATAATCCAATTAAAAATGGCAAAAGGGGATCCCTGGGTGGTGCAGTGGTTTGGCGCCTGCCTTTGGCCCAGGGCGCGATCCTGGAGACCCGGAATCGAGTCCCCCATCGGGCTCCCGGTGCATGGAGCCTGCTTCTCCCTCTGCCTGGTGTCTCTGCCTCTCTCTCTCTCTCTCTCTCTCTCTCTCTGTGTGTGTGTGACTATCATAAATAAATAAAAATTTAAAAAAAATAAAAATGGCAAAAGACCTTATTAGACATTTTTCCAAAGATCCTAAGTGGCCAGCAGTTATATTGAAAGGTGCTCAACAGGGACGCCTGGGTGGCTCAACATTTTAGCACCTGCCTTCGGCCCAGGATGTGATCCTGGGGTCCTGGGATCGAGTCCCAGATGGAGCTCCCCGCAGGGAGCCTGCTTCTCCCTCTGCCTCTGCCTCTCTCTCTCTCTGTGCCTGTCATGAATACATAAATAAAATCTTAAAAAAAAAGATGCTCAACATTACTAATCATCAGGGAAATGCAACTCAAAACCACAATAATATATCACCGCACGCCTGTTGGAATGGCTATGATCAGAAAGACGAGAACAAGAGTTGGTGAGGAGGTGGAGAAGAAGGAACCTCTGTGCCCTGTTGGGGGGAATGGAGAGCAGTACAGCCATCATGGAAGACAGAATGGAACTTTCTCAGAAAAATAAAAATAGACCTATCATGTGACCCAGGTATTCCACTTCTGGGCAAATATTGGAAGGAAACAAAATCACTCTCCTGGAGAGATCCGTGCATCACCTCCTCAGTACAGCATTAGTTACAATAGCTGAGATATGGAAATTACCTAAGTGCCCATCAACAAAAATGGACGGATAAAGAAAACGTTGCCCATATATCCAATGAACTATTATTCAGCCTTAAAGAAAGAAGGAAATCCTGCTGTTTGCAACAACACGGATGGACCTAGATGGTTTTATACCAAGTGAAATAAGATGGACAAAAAGAAGAAGAAAATGACAAATACTATATGATATCACTTATAAGTGAAACCTAAAAAGAAAAAAAAAAAACAGACTCGTAGAAGCAGAGATCAGACTGTGGTTGCCAGAGGCAGGACAGGGAGGTGGTCAAAAGGTATGAATGTGTCATTAGAAGATGAGTAAATTCTGGGGGTGGGAAGTACAGCAGGAAGACTATAGTTAAGATACTGTACTGTATTTTTGGAAGTTACTAGGAGAGTGGATTTTAAAAGTTCTCATCATGAGGAGAAAAAAAATCTGTGACTATGTGAGGTAATGGATGTTGAGTAAACTTACTGTGGGATTATTTCCCAGTGTATACGTTTATCAGCTCATTGTGTTCCACGTGTCAAACTTACATAATGTCCTACATCCTTATATCGCTAGAGAACTGCACAAAAAGAGGCATCAAACAGCCCAAAGTCATGCTTCTTTCTAGGTCACCACCTCACCCCGACCGCACCCTCATCATAGGATCAGGGCACCCATGATATTCCCGTGCTCATCTCCCCATGGAGCGGTTATGTGCACGTCCCTCCAAAGTGTTAGTGCCCTGAGAGCAGGCTTTTCTCCCCCAGTCGTTTCTGTAACCCTAGCCTCCCGTTCCTGTCACAGGGTAAGTATTCAATAAATGTGTCTTGAAGGAATGGATGAATAAATAGACCATTAAGGAGTTTCAGGAAATTTCCGAGACAACTGCAGGCCGTGCACTCACACAGCTGGCCACCAACGACTATGACGTTGGTCTGGTCTAGGATGGGTCTAGGATGGGACTAGGATGGGACTAGGATGGGACTAGGATGGGTCTAGGATGGAACTAGGATTGGTGTGGGATGGGTCTAGGATGGGACTAGGGTGGGTCTAGGATGGGTCTAGGATGGGACTAGGATGGGATTAGGATGGGTCTAGGATGGAACTAGGATTGGTGTGGGATGGGTCTAGGATGGGACTAGGGTGGGTCTAGGATGGGTCTAGGATGGGACTAGGATGGGTCTAGGATGGCACTAGGAGGGGTCTAGGATGGCACTAGGAGGGGTCTAGGAGGGGTCTAGGATGGGACTGATCATTTCCAGGAGGTGAGGCACCAGGCTGTGAAGTTAAGGGGAGCAGATCATGTCACCGGGGCAGGAACAAGGAGAGTCTCCTGGGAAATCAAACCTCCGTGCAAGAGCTGAGGGAATTAAATGTGTCACATTCAAACAGGGCATGTACTGCAAATGCGAGGGGAGGACAGGGCTGTCAGGGACCATCCATTCTCCTGGCAGCTCAGACAAAAGGGCGGAAAAATAATAAAGTGAAAATAGCGTGTTTCAAGGGCTCTGTGTACTGACCACAGCTGAACTGATCTTCTGGAGTCCACACGCAGGTCATTATTCCAGTAACTCATTAGGCCCGAATAGACTGCATCATGAAGGTCATAAAAATATTAGGTCATCTTCGCCAGAGCCCATTTTATCAGGCATCCAGACATGGTTTGCGACCTAGTGGATTTTTTTTTTTTAACTGGTAAGGAATGACTTGACAATGAAAATAAAGTGAGTTATGCGCACATGGGAGGTGAACCTAAACTCTGGGGCAGATGACAATTTCTAAGCTTGAAAGAGGAAAGGATTTCATCCGTTCAACAAATATTGGAGTGCTGTGTATGTGCCAAGCACTGCTGCCATCGAAATAGAGGGCAAAATGAAATATGAGTAATAGACCACAGAAATATCAAAATATTTGCTTTTCAATGAGGTGTTCATTTAATACATTTGAAGTCTGAACAACTCAGACTTTGTCGTTTGCACCGTTATAATAGACACATGGTAGGTGTTTGATGCATGGTGTAGTAGCCACATACCTCCCGACAGAGGGAAGGGGAGTATTTTCTCTCTCTCTCCTGCATTTTCCTGATGTAGGATACAAAACCCTCAGCGTGGCAATGAAGTATTAGTTTTCACATTCTGATAGCAAACCTAAGACTCGGGCAGTCCAAGGATGGACCGTGGGCAAGCCTTGGTTAGAACCACACTTTCACTACTTACTAGCTGTATGAGTTGTGTGTAGGTGTTGAGCAACGCACTTGAACCCAATACGTCTTAGCTTCCTCGTTGATAAGCAGAAGGTAATCTGTGTATTACCCCATCTTCCTTGCTACAGTTTGTAGGATGAAGTGGGATGACCTGTATAAAATGCTCAGAGCAGCCCTGAGCACCCAGCCCTTGGCACTCAGGAAAGGAGGCTATGATCAGAGTAGACGCCAGAAACATACGACTAAATAGATTTTTTTTAAAATATATCTTTCTTAGAAGTAAATAAAAAAAAAAAAAACAAATAGACAAGATTCTGGAACGGGGAGTTAAGTCCCAAACGACTGATCAAACAGCTATACTCTAGAGTAATCTCCGGTCATAACTTATTTAAAACATTCTCTTACAGTCATAACTTTTAAAAAGCCTGTAGGATTCCAGTGTTGACTTAAATCATGTATATTGTACTGTAACGCAAATATCTACAAATAGGAACCATGTACGCCTCCTATGCTTACGGCTCTCACACAGCTAGAGAACCTAAGCCACCTGTAAATTAAACATGAAAAAAATTAAAAAAAATAAATAAATAAATGAAAAAAATAGCAAAGCCGCATATTCCAAATATTCCAGTTAACAGTCATCAAGAGCGGTAGGGAATACCGTCTCACTGAAAGTAAGTTGGCGTGGATTGGTTGCGTTTGCCCTGCTTCTCTGTGTGCCGAGTGGCGACTGCTCTCCAGACACTTTTTCTTTTGGAACAGATGATCTTTTTTTTTTTCTTCTGCACGTTGCAAACCTTGCTTTCACTTAATGCAAAAAGTACCATTTGCATCGAAGTCTGCCGATCATCTAATCAGCTAATTATGATTCGAGTGGAACTACTAGAGGCCCAACGGCCACCCGCTCAAGCGGGCATGAACGCGCAAGGCGACTCTCGGCTCCCAGGTCTTCATCTGGTGGTCCAGGGCACATCTGGGTCCCTTAGGCTGATGAAATGAAATGAAATGAAACACACACACACACACACACATGCACACACGCACACACGCACACACGGTCACATCTAAGTTCTCAGAACAGACGGTGCCCGAGAACCGGCCTGCAGTAGAGAAAGTTACCTGCCAGGTGAATTTGTTGCAAACCTGAAACGTAAGTGCTACAGAAGCTTGGAGACGAAGGATCACTTTGTGTTCAGATGAGGAGGGAGGTGCCTCGTGGGACCGACGAGACCTGGACTCGAGCCACCCTTGCGGGTGAGACACCTCTCATTGTGGTCTCGGGGGCGGAGGTGTGGGGAACAGGACATGAGGTGTCACCTAAGAGGGACTTTCGTCCTCCATCTGTGCGTGTCTAGAACGGCAGGCCGGGCTTACACAGAGGGGAACGAGGGAAGGCAGGGTGGGTGGTGTTGGGCGAAGACTGGGACCCCCTGGAAGGCCCCTGACAAGCCACGACGGGCTCGCTCTGGCCTGCGGTGCGGCCGGGCCGGGGCTCCCTCCGACTCCCTAGTGCCCCGCTGGGGGACCCCTGTGTTGAAGGGAGGCTACCCGTAGTAACGAGCAAGAGTTGGTGCTTACAGACCCACTGGCCCTGAGACGCCCCGTCGGGGCCCAGGCCAGGACGCCAGCCGCTGTGGCCCTTTGCTACTGGTCAGGGCCAGCGAGGGCACCTCCCAGCTGGCGCTGATATGATGTGACCCTGCTGCGACCCCACCTGGGGCTAGTCTCGGGGCGTCTGTGGGGCTCCACGGAGTCACAGGGCATGGCCTGCTCGGATGGGGCCAGTGGCTTCCCAGGGAGAGGAAGAGTGTACCCCTGGCTCTGAGGTTCTCTGCCAGTGGGGACACTGGCGAGAGGCCCCCCGGGCCCCAGGGACGGATGTCTGGTGCTCAGGCCGGGGAGCCACCGGGTCCAGCGTCCAGGGTCAGGGCTGCGTGCCCTCTCCCGGCCCAGCTGTTGGTGGGTCACAGATGCAGCAGCGGGCTCTCCCAGGTGCAGTGGCCCCGGAGCTCACCTGTGCTCTCCTGTGCTCACCTGCGGCCTGCGGCCCACCAGCTGCAGCCTGCAGCCTGCCACCCTAGCTCCAGGCTGCCCGCTGGCCACGTCCCCCAGGCAGACGCTCGGGCAGGAGCTGCACTTCACCAGGGGCTTGAAGCTCGGTCCTGGGAGTTAAATGGCGAGGCATCTATGTTTCACAGAATGGTGTCCCGACAAAATATAGAGACAAGCCTTTGATGAACCAAGGACTAGACCCTCGAAAGACTTAGAGAATAGAGAATCCATGAGCATCAAGACCAGCTAGTTTTTCAAAGAAGGAGGAGAATCAGAGAGAAGTAAATAATAAGCCAGTGTCAAGGGTGGCGGGGATGACAGTTAGGGGTAGGGTTAGGAATAGCAGCAGGTCCAGAGATGGAGCAGAAAGAGGAGATGTATCAGACTGGTTTGGGGGATCTGAATTCAGAGGAGACCCATGCCTGTCCTCCAATGTAGAATCCAAGAAGCAGCAAGACTCCCGAGTACAAACACTTTGACGATGTGCCTTGGCACAAGGCCCGAGCAGCTGTGGAGCACTCTCTCCATGTGCTCCACACCGACATTAATTTTCCTAGTTATTGAAGCTCACCTGTTTAACTGAAAACTTTTAAAGCTCAATGGCTTTGAACAGGAAGTTTCTCGACGTCCTTTGCATTGGTTCCTATCTGTGAAAACATGAATTCAAGTTCCTGCTTCTCCTGTAACATGTTGAATCAATAACCTTCACTCAACGCACATATTGAGCATCCGTATGTGAGAGGCTCAGAGATACAAAGATGAGGCCTTTGCCATTGGAAGAGGCTGGCATCAAATTGGAAGGAGATGCTGATGACAAATTACTGGAGCAATCGAGGCCACACTAGGGCTGTGAACAGGGCATGGACAGGGTACCCAGGGGACACAGAGGAAGAGTAGCAATTTTGCCAAAATAGGGTGTGAGGTGCCAGTAGAAGCTCTTCGGGGGGCTGATGATCTATCATGAGGGCCTCTGCCCTCCCCAGAGAGTCTAGCCCGGTCCAGCGGTCGATGTGCTTCCATTTCCCCCTTGCAGGCAGATGGTCAGCTGTCCATCTTGCTCTTAGCAGACTTTTCCCCCTTGCAATTTGCATTTCTAATCACCTGTGAGTTGGAAGCCTTATAACCAAGCTCCTCAGAAACAGGGCTCCCTTGAAGTAAATAGGCTCTTGGCAAGGCTCCCGGGGGCTCTGCTAGGATGATGGGTAAGAGGGCGATTTGATTGCTTATTTTGATTAGACTGTTTTGCTTGCTCTGTGCTTCCTTCCTAGTTCTTAGTTGGCTGTGTGTTCAATAGATAGCCACTTCTAAATAAAATGAGAAGTCATGATGGGTTTATGTCAGGAGGGTGTTAGGAGAAGTGTTTTTCATCTAAAGGAATTAGCCCAGTTCTTTACCTTTATTACTTCTCCACTCCTCCCACTAGCCTGGCAATGTAAGTAGATTGTCCCCATTTTATGGAAGAAGAAACCAATACCCAAGAGGTTACTTGCACCACCTACTGCCTTCATGATGTCGGACAATTGTCGTGACCCTCCCAGTCCCTCCTATCCTTCACCTGTAAGATGGAGCCCGTCCTACTGTGTAGCTCTCAGAGTAGGAGGCTTAAATCGGTGAATATGTACAAACTGCTGGCTGGAACCTAGGTGCCCGCTTGGAATTAAAGGGCCTGATTCCGTGCCGGCTGCCGTTAGTGTTGTCACGCTGCAGTCATCAAAGTCGCTCCTGAGAAGCAGAACCCAAATCTAAAGTCTGTCTTGCAGCAGGCATTCTGAGGCCAGGAAGGGGAATCACTCTGCAGCAGGTGACCTTTCTCAGCATGGATCATGTACACCCGGAGGCAACAACCTGTCCTGTCCTGCCTCTGAGCGGTGTGTCCTACTCTTCTCCCTCTGTCCTCATCGTGGGCTCCGAGACTCACTACAAGGGAACCGAACTGTGATATTTTAGGAGATGGCTTCAGGCTATTTTTGAAGTTTGTCTCCAGGTCAAGTTTTGTTTTGAAGAAGTAAAAGAAGTACTAAAGCCTCCGTGGCCACGGACTTTGCATAACTTCAGGCAGGATGTTCTTCATGTTGGCCCATCTGACTAGAGAATGACCCCTCCCCCCCAATAATGTGCTAAATGATCACAGTTGTGACTGGGATTGAGAGATTAAAAACCAACCAAGCTTGTTTCCAATCACCCCATGTTTGTGTCTTTAGAACCATCATTTACAGCATGAAGACGGTTTGGAACAATCACTTGCATGGATTTTATCTGATCATTTAATTTCTTGAAACTTTAAAAAGGAATGTAGCATGAAATACATCCTAAGTAATATTTTCTTCCACTATTTTTTTCCAACTCAAAAAAAAAAAACAAAAACAAAAACCCTTTATTTGAAGGGTGTCTAGAAGTTCTCCGAAATATAATAGTATGAAATTTTAATAAAATCAAGACTTGTGATGGGAGCATAGCTATTATTTTCTCTTTACTTTTCAAAAAATCCTGTAGCAAAACTCAAAGGCCTCACAGCATCTATAAAATAGGGCTCTCATCAAAACACACTTATTAGCTATTACTATCGCATGCTTCTATGCGAAGACTTCACCATGTATATAGCCCTCAACGAATATTTATTAAATTGAATTAAATCTCGTTACCCTGCCCTACCCATCTCTGCCTTCTACAGACCGACTACAAACTAAGGAAACTGGACAAGCTAATATGACACGAGTGGTATCAAATTTACATTATGAATCCAACACAGGGTCGGTTTTCACAGCCGTGAGTGGCAGAGGTTCATGCAAGGATTTGTTTAATTTAAACATCTGGTAATATCCCTTCTCTGTGTTATGGTCTGTGAGGGAGTCTGTGATGAAGCGAGGCCTGAAGGCACACCTCAATGAATCAAGGAACGCTCCTTGGCAAACCAGTAAAAAATGTTAGGGGAGGGTGGCGCTTCAGAGAGTCAGGGAGGCCACGCGTGCTGAAGGAGACCCAGGACCTCCTGTAGAAGGCTCAGCCGGCAAGGTCCCCAGTTTTGTGATGTTTAGCCCATTTTCAACTTCAAGGAGGCTGGATGGTCAATACAAGGCCAAAAGGCCCTTTGCCCTTTTTGCCCTCCTCCCTACCAACACCAACTCAACCTACATGCTCTCGGGAAGGCCAGGACCTAAATACTTTTCACAAGACTTCAATCACCCACTCATAGAAAGCCACGGAATGTTCTTCAGAGTCCCAGGAAGTGGAGTTTGACCTCTCTGACGGCCAGTCGAGTGGCCACACACGGTTCCGGGGCTGACGCTGGGTGCTGGTGGAGCTGGGAGACAGGAAACGGAGGGGCATTTTGCATCCGAGGGCACAAGTGCAGGACCCCAGGGGGGCATTTCCCTGAAGCACCTGCCGGCGGGAAGGACGGGAGGCGGAGGCCCTGCCGGGGCCCCTGGGCAGCTCCGCAGGGCAGGAACCGACGGCGCCAGCCTCCCAGCCAGCTGAGGGGAGCCCAGGCGAAGCGGGCCGTGTGGTTTCTGTTTCCTTGGAGTCCTGCTGGGTTGGAGGCAGTGGCCCGGGGACTGGGTGCTGGGGGCACGGGAGACCCAGTGGGGAAGGATGCCTCTCTCCAACCACCTGCGGCCTGCATGGACAAACCCCAAGAATTGACCAGAGGCTCAAGAGCCTGAGAGGGCATCGGGGCCCTTGCACCTTGGATGGCTCCTGGGCCATGCATGACGGAGTGGGGGGACCTCGGGACCGCAGGGACCACTGCCAGGGACAGCGGTGCTGGCCGTCAAGGAGAGCGTGGTCAGGCAGCTGAGGGGGGGCCCAGGACTAGTCGCCCATCTGCCTGGCCCGAGGGCCTGGGAGCATGGCCGGCCCCCTAGACCCTCCAGGACCCCCGTCTTTGTGATGAGTCATCGGGAGCATCACACCAGGCCAACCTGGCCAGAGTCACCAAAACCTCCTCGTGACAGGAGCAGCAGTCCCCACTCACCTGCTGCAGGTGGCACAGGGCAGTGTTAGACAGAAGCGTGTGTGCTCCTCCCCAGGTGCTTCTGCGCCCTCGAGCGAGCATTTTTCGCTTCAAGGGCATAAGGAAATACATCTTGTCCCGGGGACAGGCTGACCCCGGTCTCCTGTCTTCTCCAGAACCCTGAGCTGGATGCTCACCTGGTCCCCCGAGCTGCAGGTCTCTACATACAGGCTCTTTTCCAGGAACTGAATCTTACTCGGCTCCGTGATCTCCCCACGTCCAGCTCCCATCTGCAGGAGCTCAGTGCCCTCCTTTCTGTACCCACCAGCCTCCTTCCATCTTTGCTCTTGTCTCCAAAGAGCAAGCTCTCCCACCTTCAGCCTCAGGGTTTCACTTCTTTCCAAAGCCTCCTTCACACCCAGGAAAGCGAACACGTGCGCGCCGTACACGTGCGTGGGAGGGGTGGGGTGTTCATCACAAAGATGGCACATGAGTTCTTCACGGTCAAGTGCAAAGTGCTGGTGAAAGACATATTGACACAGCATCCAAGAACTATAAAATTGAAGGGACTTGAGGGTTTTCTTTTTACTACAATCTAATATTCGGATATTAATTTTTGACTGTCTCCTCCCACAGGTCGTTCAGCCTATTCTTAAACCCCCCAGGTCATGGGAACTTGTTACCTTCAATTAAGCTTGTGTGACACTTGGGGAGCCCAGACAGAGGAGTCTTTGGTAGAGAGAGCTGAAGTCTGCGTCCCCATGGCTTCTATTTTTTTTGTTCTTTGAGAGATGATGGTGGTGTCCTAGAGAGGGTGCAAGATCCTTCTTCCTACTAACGTAAAACTTCTTTAGGAAAGAAGAGAGAGAGAGGGAACTACTAGTGAAGAAAGGAAGTGAGGGTTCCTTGGCAACCCAGCCCAGACTCCTGACATGGGACGGGGGCAGTCTACCGATCACGGCGGGTGTATTACTGAAATAGTGGCTGCTCCCCGTGTTTGCATGCTGACCCCCACCCATATGTTGAAGCTTTAATCCCCAGTGTGATAGTGTTGGACGATGGATATTGGAGATGGATTTGTCTCGTGGAAGAGTCTGGAGGTAGCGCAGGTGTTCGTTGCTGGCATCGGCACCGAGGCCCATGGATGTCAGGATCTCTGCCACTCTTGGTCTTTCCGTGATGGTCCCGAGATGGATGCTGAAGCTCCAGCTGCCTCACCTAGATTGTAGGCAAAAAAGAAACACAAAGGGGGACTGTACTTCTATCAGGGAAGCAAAACTTACACAGACACCTCCTCCAGCTGACATCCTTTGGGCTACAGTTATGTCCACAGCCATGTTTAGTGGCAAGAGAAGCTGGGAAATGTCATTTTTTAGTCAAGGACATTTAGTACCCCCACAAAACAGGGCTCTGTCAGTAAGAAATAGGGGAAATAGCTTTTGGTTAGGCAACTAGCAGCGTTTGCCAAAGCGTATCCCCAAATCTATGTTAAAGCTGGTTAAAACTCCATGTGGTGTTCATTATAAATGTCAGGACACTTCCAGGCCACAGATTCCGCTCTGGCTTGTTTGAACAGAGAAGGGTTTATCAAAGGATGGTAGGTAGCTCACAGGCTTCCGCGGGATGGCCAGGAAAACACAGTTGCAAATATTGAGCCACAGACAAAAGCATGAAAAATGCCCAGTTTCCTCACGGAATTTGTATTGCTGCAAGGCCGTTGCTGTCCCTACTGCCCACTGCTTGTCACCCAACGAGCTAGACCCAGACACCAGAAACCCTACTGTGGCTGCCCCAGAAGAACCAGGGACCTGGTACCTGCCTGCCTACAGAGCCCCTCTCTCCTGACCAGGCTCTAGCTGCTGACCTTCTGGGACTCTCAGGCCTACGCTTTCCAGCCACAAACACAAGAAGACAAGCCAGTAGGGGTTGGGGTGGCTGCTGTGTGAGCCAACCTCTGGTATCATCACTATGTTTTTGAAATAGGGGCAGCCAGGAGTTCTGCTTGGTTATGTTTTATCATCAGGACTGACTAATAGTTTCCCATGGCTTGGAAGGGAGATATGATAGCAAAAAAAAAGAAAAAAAAAGAAAAGAAAGGAAGAAAGAAAAAAAAAGACATTATCTGGTTCTAGAAAAGAATGGCTTACTGTAAAAGAAAGAGAATGACACAATCTTTTCAATTCTATTTTTTTCCTCTGCATTACATGGTACATTTTTGTAAAGATAACAGATGGGAATCCTATATTCATTAAGGAAAAAAAAAAAACCTTTTCATCTGCCAGTGTTTGAAATAAGGGAAATACATAGTATTTTCAGCTACCCTTTGAAGACCCTTTGAAGATTTTAATTAGCGCTGAATGTGTTATTCCGTCTGTTTAAAAGAGGGGGCCACATGGTCACGAGGCACCTCGTTTCGGGCGGGCTGGCAAAGGAACCCACTAGATCTCCTTGGTTGGAATTAATAGAAAACCTCAACTAAGATTTATAAGAACATATATCTAGTATATACTATGCATTTATAGACTTAAAGAATTTTTTAAAAGTGATTCAAATATTTCTTGAACTTCAGCCCAATTTTCTACAGTGCAATGATTCCTGGTGATATGTCCTCTTTTTTTTAAACATTTGCGCCACTTAATATCTCACAGAATATTTTCACATATTATTACACGATCCTGTCCACCCTGTGACTAAAACGGGGTAGGCAGTATTGTCTGTAATTAATGATGAGAAAATGAAGGCCCAGAAGGATCCCATGACTTACCCCAGTTCACCAAGTTCAACAGCGATTCACCAGACTCTATGACCTAAAGCTTTTCATTTCCATCCGAGTACTGTGGCCAGCAATGAGAGCTTAATCATCAAAGATAGAATCTTCCTGTCTTTGGGAAGAGTGTTTTGCATCAACCAAGCTTTACTTGGGTTAGATCTGAAAAGTAATGCATGTCAGAAAGTGGCTTCAGTAACAGGGCAATATGACATAATGGCTATGACTACGGGAGGACAAATGTGGGTTGAATCCCACATCAGCTACCTTCTAGCTGAGTGACCTTGAGCAAGTAACTACTTAATTTCTAGGAAGCTCAGTTTTCTCATCCATAAATAGAGGATAAAAAAAAAAAAAAAACCAAACAACCTTATTCACATAGAAATGCAGCACTCATTCTACGTTCCCTAGAAAATCAAATCACTCTATTGCTGGACCATTTTAATAAATTGAGATCTGTTCATTTGTTTAAAAAAATACTAAACACTCACCCGGTGAGTACCGCTGTTCTTGACACTGGAGATACAAAGATTAATAAAACAAATTACTACCCTTATGGCACCGAAGAGGGTGTGGCCAATTTTACTTGTGTGTTGTGTATGTGTGTCAGGGGGAGGTGGAGAGGGGAGTGGGAGAAAGTCTGTGTAGAGGATGTAGTCCTTGAGCTAAGCCTTAAATATCCTGCTTTATCATTTCCGGAAGGGTCTAGCAGCAGGATCGGTTTCCATAGTGTATTTTCATTGTAGCAGCTGGCTACCCATTCTTTTCTTCACATGGGAGGCATGTCCTACTTTTCAGAGCATGTACAATTCTGTTTGTTATGCAGCACAGGGTATCTGTTTTGCCTGATTTGCAGAGTGCAGTGAGCAGAGCCCATGTCTGGATCTTTTCTTTCTTCCCCCTCAATATTTTACACTGATTTATCTATGGTAAGCTAATCTTCAGTGATCATAAAAAGATGGAAGCTAAGAAAACAGAGGAGGAGCTAGTCAAGGATGAATTTCCCCAAACAGTACCATATTCTTGCCTTTTCAAGAGTGATGGCAGCTGAGAATTTCAGCCACCAAAGACTAGCGGGGGAAGGGAGGACATCTCTTTCGAGCAAGTCCTTGCAGTGTCCTCCAAAGCTGCTGCCTCTGTAAGAAAGCCACAGAAACGAGCACCAATAAGCCCCCTGCGAATTGGAGGAAAGCTCCCTAGGGCGCCCCTGGCAGTGGAGGAGATTGCAGGCACAGCCCTCTTGGCCAATATAGAGCTCTGACATGATTTCTCCCTGGGGTCTGGGAGAGTGATGCATTATAGAGAATGATGCCAGAAATAAGCCTGAGCTACAGAATTAGCATCCACCTTCAGGAGCAGCTCTTGGTTTATTTGTTGGAGACACAATCCAAAGGGAGGGATAATTCACTTCTGAGTGGCTTGAACTAATATTGTTTTTCTCCAGCTAATATTTCAACCCCATACTTGAATTAGAGTAGATAATCTGGTTTTTCTTTCTCTAGCAAGACCATCATGACAGTCTTCCCCGTGCCTGCGTGTTCTCAGCATGATAAAATGTCTAAGAATGAAGCAGATGCACCTTGCATTCTGAGGATAGTGAGGTTTCCAGATGGTGCCAGGGACAAGATGCAGAAAACAGCTACACTGGGCTTCTAACAGAAGACTGTAAAAAAAAAAAAAAAAAGAAGACTGTGCAACACAGGAAAGTTCGTCCAGGAAAAGACAGACATCCCCTTGTGTGATTGGGCAGGCCCTGAGTAACCCACTCACTGGGAAATTAAAGGGAAAGAAATGTGCGTGCTAATCTGTTATCAACAAAATCTAATAAATAGCTTCTCCACTTTACCACCTTTGAATTAGAGGTGGAAGTCAGGGATGTGAAAATAGCACACTTGTCAAAACACCCAGTGCTATAGTGTTGGGAACAATATAAATGAGGCTGAGAAAGGAAATCGCTGGGGCAGCAGTTCAGAAAATCACACTATTTGCTGCTCTTTTATCTCTGAGATAGCATACTTCCTTAGTGAGGGCTAGTAGAAAAAATTCATCCTTAGGTCTTAGTAAAGGAAAGTATGTTGGTATCAGATCACCTACATTCAACTCTGCAAGAGAAAGCCATTCAGACCTTATATCATTTATTATGTAATTTATTCATTTTATTATGAATATTATGGATTATTCAGATGTTTATTCAAATACCTATTATGCCTCTGAGGCCAAAGACACAGCACCTGTCTGGAGACAAGGAATAACCTTTGTGGACATTATTCTAGAGCAGCAGTTCTTAAACGTTAGCATCCATCAGAATGACCCGGAGAGATTCTAATTAGGTAGGTTCATGGTTGGACCTGCAGATTTGCATTTCTAACAAGATGACCACTGATGCTGTTAACTGGGTACTTTGAGAAGCCCTGGTCCAGAGGCATGGTTCACAACCTCGACTGACTGCCCATTAAAATCACCCAGGGAGCTATTAAAAATCTTGACCATAGACTTCACTTCAGGAGTCACGCAAACCAAAATATCTCGAGTGGGACCTAGGCATGCAAGTTTAAAGGCTGTATAAACCAATGTCTCGGTGAAGACAAACCAGAAAACCAACTAGAAGTTGTAGAAGAATAAAAAAAGGCAGTGGTAGAGAATGGGGATGGGAGCCTAAGATGGCTAGGAGAGGCCATTCAGATGACCTGAAGGAAAAGAAAACAAAGCAATGAACCATGGAATCCATAGTTCAAGAGGAGGAGCCAGCAGGTACTAAAACCCTATGACTGGAGAAAATTATCATATTTACGGGGTTAAGAAAGGGCTCGTAGGGGACGGGGGTGTCGATCACACTGAGTGAATGGCAAATTTGACAAGTTGTAAGTGCCAAAGTAAGTAGTAATGTTGAGACTTCTAGGCCAAGACCAAGCTTTGAGAAAGACTAAGAAACCATGGTCTAGTCAAATTTGCATATGTTTTTCTTTTTTTTAAAAAAGGCTTTATTTATTTATTTATTTATTTATTTATTTATTTATTTATTTGAGAGAGAAAGAGAGTGAGAGAGAGCACAAGTGAACGAGGGGGGCAGGGAGGGGGAGAGAATCTCAAGCAGACTCCCGTCTGAGAGCGCAGCCCTGCATAGGGCTTGATCTCACAACTCTGAGACCATGATCTGACCCAAAACTGACTCTGATGCTTAACCAACTGAGCCACCCAGGAGCCCCTAATCAGATAGATTTGCACTTAAAAGATCACTCTGGATGGTAAAAATCAATTGAAAAGGGATGAGAAGGACACTAATTAGGACTTTGTGAGATTTCACCTTGGCACAAGGTGATGCTGGCCTGGATGGAGGTCAGTGATGGTTAGATTTTCACTTATGTTGGAGGTAGAATTAATAAAAATTGCTAAGGGACATTTTGTGGAGAATGAGAGACAGAAACCCAGGAATAATTCACAGTTTGTGTCTTCAGGTGGCTGAGAAGATGATGATACAATTTATTTATACGGGCATGGGATAGATTTTAGGGGGAAAATAAAAATTTCTGTTTTAGCCATATTAACCATATTTCCCCGACTGACAGTGTTAAATAAGCATGTTGCTATTTGAGCCTGGAGCAGAGATGGAAGTTTGGAGATGGAAGAAAGAATTTAGGAGTCCTCAGTGTTTACAGTCATGGTATTGGGTGATATTATATGGGAAGAGAGTAGAGAGGGGACTTGGGCGAAGCCCTGCAGAATCCATTTTTTTTAAATGGATGGACAGAGAGAAGGAGTCAGTCAAGGAGATTGAAAAATAGAAGCATGAGGGCTAAGAGGTAAACTAAGGAGTCAGAAACCAAGATAAGACATGGGTCCAGAAAGAAAGAGGCGATCAACTTGTCAGATGCGGCTAGGAAGTCAAGGAAGAAGAAGAAAGAAAAGTAGCCACTGGATTCTACAGCATAGAGATCATTGGTGCCTCTGGAAAATTTTTCCAGTGGTAGGATAAAGGGGAAAGGTGGATTGTTACGGGTAAAAGAGTTCCTTGAAAATGGGGAAATGGGGAGACAGCATAAATAAGGCTTTTACAAATTTCTGTGTGGAAAAGGGAACCATGAACTTGGGTGGCAGCTAGAGAAGGACAGAAGTTAGTTTTCAATTTTGTTTAAAATGGGAGGCACAAGAGAATGTGTATAGGGGTGGGCAAGATCCAGGCGACCAAGAGAAATAAGTGATCCTGGAGGAGGGAATAACAGTAAGAAGCTTACGGAAGCAAAGGAAGAGGCCCATGCGGAAAGCATGATGAGCTTTTAGCTTTCATGGGCAAGGAGAGACTTCCTAATCGTAACAGGAGGAAAGAAGGCAAAGATCAATGCCAACACACCTAAGCCTGTAAAACCCAGCACTGGAGGATAAGGGAGCCTTTCTGGTGATGGCTTCTGTTTTTCCCAATGGAAATCTGGGAGGAAAACATTATCACCAAACTCCTCTGGGAACACTCACTGCGTTTGGTAGAACATGCTGGTGGGAGAGAAAGCACTCCTCAAAAATCCGATGTCTATACGTTAGGCAAAGGGAGAATTTTCTGTCATTCCAGAGAAGGAAGCGAGAGAAAGGAGAAGTGGAGAGAAAGAACGGAGCCAAGAGAAAGGCTCCCACCCCCTACCTGACCCTAAATCCTTAGTAGGGTCTGTTAAGCTCACAAAATCTTTCCTGTGGGTGGGGGTGGGGGGTTCTCCTGGAGCCAGAGGAGCCAGAGGCAACCAATCCCTTAAAAATCTGAGTCCTCAGGGATGAACATAATTCGTGGGCGGGGGGGGGGGTCAAACATCTCCAGGCACAGAAGGGGTTTAAAACATCTCTTCTCCATGGCTCTGTCCTGATGCCTAGATGACATTTGCATTTCAAACCCAAGACACGAGAACAAAACATGCGCAAAAGTCCTACCTGAGATGAAAGGAGTAAAGCGCATGTCCCTGCCTGGCCCTGGGGTACCTGCAATCTCCCACTTCTGAGCCCCCAACCCCGTCCTCTTCTGCACTCACGTCTAACACCAGAAAGATTTCTGCCAAGTTCTGAGGGAAGCACCACGGCCGGGAAAGCTGCACTGTTCTGTGGGCCCTGGAGTCTGGCATGGGCCGTGCTGCAAGGCCTGGGAGCGTGGAGATGGCCATGGTCAGGATGGGGGCCCAACAAGAAGAGAAGAAGGGAACTTGGGCTGACAGTCACCGAAAAGTCACATCCAGATCGATGGTGTCAAGGGGTCCAATCCACGGTCCCTCGTGGGTATCCAAGCAAAACCAATGTGGACGTGCATTGCGGGAAAGCGCCGAGTGGTTACTCAGCCCCTGAGCACTTGCCTGTTCAGTTTTCTTCAGGATCACTCTGTGGCTGCCCAGAGCAGGAAAGGGGAGAGGGAAACTTGGGATAACCGCCTGCCCCATGCTGGCAACATAGAGCTGAGAATTTTCTACTGCAGTGAACTCTTCACAGCTTTTTCCCCCTCTGAGTTTTGTCCTACTCTGCTCTACTAGGATGATAAATACCCCTTTCCAATCTCGAGTTAAGACCCAATTTTGATGCCAGCTGTATTCAGTTGCTTGCCTCTCAAGGGATAAAGCTCCACAGACAACTCCGGCACACACAAAGCTTCATCTAGAGCCTCGCACTACCTTCCATCCCTATTGCAACACTAGCTGTCTCCCAAATGTGCAGGGGGTGCTTGGCATTGTTCATTTTCTCCATGCCTACTGCCTGCTGTATACTATATGTGTAAATGTCGCGATAGAAAAGGAGAACCAGGAATTAACCAGGGTAGTAAATCAGTCCTGTCTCTTTCGGCACCCTCTGGAACCCCAATTATACGTAGATTTTTCCTTCTGAGGCTGTCGTTTATTTCCCTTAACCTATCCTCATGATCTTTTAATTGTTTTTCTCTTTTTTTTGCTCAGCTTCCTTCCTTGCCATCAAATTGCCTTCTATGTCACTCACTCGTTCTTCTACCTCGTTAACCCTCGTCGTTAGGACCTCCAGTTTGGATTGCATCTCATTTAATTGATTTTTAATTTCGGCCTGATTAGACCTAAATTCTAGTCATGAAGTCTCTTGAATCCTTTATGCTTTTTTCTAGAGCCACCAGTAGCTTTATAATTGTGCTTCTGAATTGGCTTTCTGACATCGAATTGTATGTAATCCAAATTTTGTAACTCTGTGGGAGAGAGGACTGTTTCTGATTCTTTCTTTTGTGGTGAGTTTTTCCTTCTAGTCATTTTGTTCAGTGCTAGGGTAGTAAATTGAGAAAATTAATCTGTATATCCTTAGAACAGGCTACGTGAGACTCTTACAGTAGGTATGTCATTGGGGGCAGATCACTTCAATATGTCCTTAGTCTAGAATTAAATGCTGAGATACTGTAAGCAATCAGTGTGGTTCTGCAAGGAAAGTTGAGGTGCAATCACTTTCCTAGAACACAGATGCCGGGAATATAGACGTGACTAATGTCCTCTAGAGGCCCTCACTCTCTACCTTACCTTGAGGTAGAGATTGTCCGTGGGGCATTCAGTGATGTCTAAGACCTGGTTCTTCTTTCCCCGCTATTTTCTTCTTCCTATTTGTCTTCCTGGCCTGGATAGCTCTCCCTTCACTCTTCAGCGAGCTCCTACTTGTTCTCCAGGACACCTGGGGAAATCTTCCTGGGTTGCCTGAGCGAGGTGATTCCCCCCTGTGCACCCTGAGCATACTTCTACCTCAGCACTCATCGCACTTGCTTGGGGGTAACAGTAAACCTACTCACAACTCTCGTAGCCAGTAATAGTAATGGTGCTGGAGAAAACACAGATACTTAATTTCTTAAGCACAACAGAATATTTGCTACTTTTGTAGGCCTTGTTTCCATGGAAGCAACCATCAACATGGCAGGAGGGATCCATTGTGACTGTATTTGATATGGTTCAATAAACTGGTAGTTCTTTCCCTAAAAAGATGAAGGATTCACTTAAAAATCTACTCCTTCCATGGTCATTGATAGAACTATCACTTGAGCTTGATGGAACTGGAAATGATTGCTGTCTGTGGATGCAATAGCTTCCGTTCTCTGCTGTGACTCTGAGACACAGGCGTTATTTACTTTAGATGGTAATTTAAGAAAAAAATAGTTCTGTTAATATTGCAGAATCCAATTAGCTATTACTTCAATCTGCTCTGCTTAGAATAGCTGAATATTGTCACTCAGAAAAGGGATGTTCTAGTTCTTGTTCCTATTTTCTAATACGAATTGATCTGCTTCGTGTCGATAAATCTTCCTGACATTTTACAGTCATGGCACTAAATCACTAGAGCGTCCATGTCAAATGAAGAAGCTGTTGGAAATAATGGTATTAAATGATGATTTTTAGGTCCTGTCCCCAACTTACTTTCAAATTGGTATTCTCAAGAAGACATTGGGTTTCTATGTTAATGGCTACATTTCACCAAGCCCGCCTAATACACCTGTTACAGTCTACAGCAGGAAGTTATTAAGCCTCCAAGGACCCTTTGACTGAGAGAAGTTTTGAAATAAATCAATGAAAATGAGCACAGCCTATCTTCCGAACATGGCACATCACGGCTGTGAATTTGACAGAATGAGTACAGTGTTTGCTTGCTTTTAATCCAATAATATCCCTTAATTTTTGGCAGTTGTGGAAAGCAGGTTGATAGACTAGAGGAAATGCTGTCCATTATTTCATGTGTGGAATGAGGAGGGAAATGCTAAAAGGGGACGAGGAACATTTTCACCAGTCCACTGTCCTCCTTTTTCAAAAATGAGGCTTTCTTTTTATTTTAACACCAAATCTGGATTCCTCTAAGGAGGTTTACATAACACCGGTGCCAATTAGTTTGACTGAAGTGGTTGTCCTTATGCATATTGGTTTTATACTATTACTGTTTAATTTGTAAACCAAAGAAGCTTAAAATTCAAGGACGTGAATGAGCAGCTATATTTCGTCATGAGAGCTCTGAAGTCCTTCCAAGGAATGGAACTCGTTACAAAGCCGTTGGTGCTGGAACCTAAGCATGGTGTAGGGTAACTCAGCCCGTGTTGCCTGCAGTGCCCCATCTCCCCCCCCCACCACCACCACCAGCCTGGCCTATTTGCTTTAATCAGCTCCTGTTCACGTTCTGCTCTGTACCTCTGCTTCGGGAGGGAACAGCTTGACCAGGGCTACAACCTCCTGGTAATTATTTTGTTGTTGAAAAGCTTTCTAAAGTCAAAAAGGAAGACTTCAATGATGTTCTTCTGTGGAGATTTCAGTGCAAAGGGAGAAAGGGTTATCATGCTTTGCATGTAGTTCCTTACCCAGGGAAGGAAGGAAGGATCGAAGGACACATGCAGATTTTATTTTATTTTATTTTATTTTATTTTATTTTATTTTATTTTATTTTATTATTTATCTGTTTATTTATTTATTTATTTATTTATTTATTTTGCAATTTCCGACACTTCTCGTGGTACCCTGGTAAAACCTTTGTAATGTTTTCTTATTTAACCAGAGAAATCCTGCTAGAGATCCCACTGCCATCCTCTTTGATAAGCCATCTCAAGGAGTAGAGGAACTACTCCCTTTGATGTCAAGAAGGAGCTCTTCCTTGGATGAGGGGATTATTTTAAATTCTAAGTCAGCATATTCTCACAAGTAGTAACTTGATTAAACTCGTTATTCATAGTCCTCTACCATGAGAGAAAATACACTGAATTCTTGGGTTAACGTTTACGTGTCTGAGTTCAAAGAATCTCAACACAGTGTGTAGAGTTTTTAGCTCAGAAGTAGGTTACCCCAGGCTCCGGTTTCCTGAGGTTACAACACAGACACTCTGGTAAAGTGAAGGAACCCGGTTTGGCACAAACTTGACCATTTGAGGTGTGATTTGTGAGAGCAGCTCTGTCGGAGAGATCTGCCCACTGTGGCTGCGAGCTGGACGCCTGTAAACAGGTGGCTGGAAGGAGGAAGGAGCCATGTGAACCAGGTCAGTCTGGAAAGGGGGATGAGCAGCCTTGGGAAGGACCAGATTTTTCCAGGGAGCCACAAGTCAGGGTTGGATTCATAAGCTGTAAGGGAGGTTATTTTAGGAACGAGCAAGACTTGGTCATTTGGAAACAAGCAGAGCGGCCTCAGATGGAAAAGATCTGCCCCGCTGCCCCCCAACAGCATAGCTACAACCTACAGCCAGGACCCTTTGTGCCACTAGCAGGGGCCTAGAAAGGAAGATGAAGGTCAGCCCCATTTACAAGATTTGTAGATAAAATACAGGAATCCCAGTTAAATTTAAATTTTAGAAAAACAACAAATAATTTTTAAGTATAAGTGTGTCCCAAATATTGGACAGAACATATATTTTAGAAAATCTGTTGTTTGAGATTCAAATTTCACTGGGAGTCCTGGGGTTTTTATTTGCTAAATCCAACAACCCTACCTGTATGCCATAGAAATGGGATGGACCTATCCTGCAGGTGGTGGAGAAGCATCAATGGATTTTAAACACTGGGATATCATGAGCAAAACTGTATCATATGTGGTTTTCTGTCACCAAGGTAGAGGGCAGGTCAAAGGAGAATGAGACCAACATTAATGTGGAGGGTCTTGGGACAGGGGGAAAGGAAATGAAGGACTTTGCCACGAAGACATAAACAGAAAAAATATGCCATTGTTATTCAAAATTGGCAAAGAAGAAGTCAAACTCTCCCTCTCCGCAGATGACATGATACTGTACATAGAAAACCCCAAGATTGCTAGAACTCATACAGCAATTCGGCAGTGTGGCAGGATACAAAATCAATGCCTGGAAATCAGTGGCATTTCTATACATGAACAATGAGACTGAAGAAAGAGAAATTAAGGAGTCAATCCCATGTACAATTGTACCCAACAGCATAAGGTACCTAGGAATAAACCTAACCAAAGAGGTAAAAGATCTATACCCTAAAAACTATAGAACACTTCTGAAAGAAATTGAGGAAGACACAAAGAGATGGAAAAATATTCCATGCTCATGGATTGGCAGAATTGATATTGTGAAAATGTCAATGCTACCCAGGGCCATTTACACGTTCAGTGCAATCCCTATCAAAATACCATGGACTTTCTTCAGAGAGTTAGAACAAATCATAAGATTTGTATGGAATCAGAAAAGACCCCGAATGACCAGGGGAATATTGAAAAAGAAAACCATATCTGGGGGCATCACAATGCCAGATTTCAGGTTGTACTACAAAGCTGTGGTCATCAAGACAGTGTGGTACTGGCACAAAAGCAGACACATAGATCAATGGAACCGAATAGAGAACCCAGAAGTGGCCCCTCAACTCTATGGTCAACTAATATTCAACAAAGCAGGAAAGACGATCCACTGGAAAAAGGACAGCCTCTTCAATAAATGGTGCTGGGAAAATTGGAC
This sequence comes from Nyctereutes procyonoides, assembly GCF_905146905.1. Taxonomy (NCBI): domain Eukaryota; kingdom Metazoa; phylum Chordata; class Mammalia; order Carnivora; family Canidae; genus Nyctereutes; species Nyctereutes procyonoides. Next base: position 30,593,263 of record NW_026575160.1, on the reverse strand, counting down.
ATCCACATGCAGAAGAATGAAACTAGACCACTCTCTTGCACCAGACACAAAGATAAACTCAAAATGGATGAAACATCTACATGTGAGACAAGATTCCATCAAAATCCTAGAGGAGAACACAGGCAACACCCTTTTTGAACTCGGCCACAGCAACTTCTTGCAAGGTACATCTATGAAGACAAGGGAAATAAAAGCAAGAATGAACTACTGGGACTTAGTTCCCATAGAAGGACAAACATTATATGGTCTCATTCATTCGGGGAATATAAAAAATAGCGAAAGAGATAAAAGGGGAAAGGAGATTAAAGGGGAAAGGAGACAGAGTGGGAAATATCAGAGAGGGTGACACAACATGAGAGACTCCTAACTCTGGGAAATGAACAAGAGGTAGTGGAAGGGGAGGTGGGAGGGGGGACGGGGTGACTGGGTGACGGGCACTGAGGGGGGCACTTGACGGGATGAGCACTGGGTGTTAGACTGTATATTGGCAAATTGAACTCCAATAAAAAATATACAAAAAAAAAACAAACACAAAGCCAAAAAAGTAGAGTACCAAAAATAAACTGAATAGTAAATATTAAAAAAATATATATGTCATTTTTTTAAAGTTTCTGTCGTAATCACCAGTGTGCATCACCTGTTTCACCCAGCCCCCACGCACCTCTCCTTTGGTAACCTGGTAACCATCGGTTTAAAAACATGCTGTTTTGGATTGGACCAGTTATCTCCTCAGTCCAGGCTTTTGTCTGCCAGTAGCACAAGGCAGTCTCTGTAGGACGCAGCCCCGGCCTTTACGGAGGCCGCTTGAACGTGAACAGATCAGTTGACCTCCAAGCATCCAAGTGACCTCAACACAAACAGGCTGCTCTATCCATGTTTCTAATCTATTCTCAAATATTAGGGACACTTCCCCAAAGCCCTAAGCACATTGTTTCCTGGTCTAAATGCACAAATGAGATAAGGCTGGAAGAAAGTTATTTGTCTTCATCCTCAGCATCCTCTTGTCTTGTAAATCGAATTTCTCCCTGGCTTCTGTGGGGGCCTCTCCACGCGGTGTCTGTTGCTCCCAGTCTCCTGCTCTGCTTCCTAATTGATTCTCTCCTCTTCTCCTTGCTGGGAAGTCCACTGGCTCGTTACTTCATGGCCTTTAAGGCTCTGCACGCCTCTTCCCTGTCAGCAAATGCCATGTGTCCCTCCGTCTCCACTAAAGGGACCTCCTGGTCCCTTTCTTCTGTGTCCAGAGGACTTTTTGCATGAAGTTTTTATTTTTTTTAATTTTTATTTATTTATGATAGTCACACAGAGAGAGAGAGAGAGAGAGAGAGGCAGAGATACAGGCAGAGGGAGAAGCAGGCTCCATGCACCGGGAACCCGACGTGGGATTCGATCCCGGGTCTCCAGGATCACACCCTGGGCCAAAGGCAGGCGCCAAACCGCTGTGCCACCCAGGATCCCTGCATGAAGTTTTTAAATCATTCCTACTGGGTCATAACGGCAGGCTGCTCACATGCTCATCTCAGGATGGACTCTCCCCGCCACGACACCTAAGTGGAGATCTCCCCCCCTGCCATGCCTGCATCTTTGTCTACAGGTATCACTCTGGCCTTTCTACGTAGGTCCTTATCCCGGGAAGGCCAAGTGGCACTTCTCTCCCCAGCCAGCAGGTAGGGCCGTGTGGGCTCCTTCGGGTTCACCTTCCCATTACATGTATTGCACAGTTGTAGACTGTAGGCACCAAATAAATACTACGGAGCCCCTGAGAGCGGTGGTTGAATCAAAAGTGTGCCCTGGCTTGAATGAGTTAAAGCCTCATGTAGTCCAACCGCAGTGTTCCTTGGAGGTTGACTCGGAAAAGAGGACCCGTTGGCAATGAGAAGGAGAAGCTGAACCACAGGGGGATGGCCACGAGTGAGGGCCTGACAAGGAGCAGAAACTCTGGAAAAAGGCAACGTCCACTTTTGTGCCTTCTGAAGAATAGTTAAAAAGCTGGTGTGAGATGTCGGTGTTAACGGAGATGGTGTTAAGAGACCGCAATACAGAAACATTAAGCCATAAATGAAAAAATGGCCATATTTGGAGGTGATTTCCATTTTAAATTCAAGTGATGTTGGCATTTTTTTAAGTGGTCCACTTAGATTTTTTCCCCCTCTCTCCATAAAAATGTATGTCTAGAAGAAACAGGGAGTCATTGGATTCTTTGAGTTTTTCTAAATATCCAGGATGTGTCTGTTGGGATCCAACCGGGAAGACAGAAACCACTTTGAATGTTTAGAACTGCTAAAATTAAATCCAGGGCACTGGTTACAAAGACGGTAAGACCAAAAGGGAGCCTGAGGCACCGCAGGGGTTAACAACCTCAGGGAGCCACTCTCAACCCAAGGCCAAAGGGACCAAGGGAAGCCCCAGTGTTAGCAGAGCCTGGGGCTGGGCTGCCTGGAGGACACTGGGACCGTGGGGGCCTCACTGGGAACTGGAGCCATGAACTGAAAGTGGCATCCATCCAGCCTGAAGGGTGGAGAAAGGCTCTGGCTTCCTCCTTCCTCTTGCTCTCCAGCCTCCTACCAGTGCCTCGCGTCGCCCAAGCCCATCTGTGAGCAGCAGCAGACACAGGAGCCTGAGCTGTCTCCGTACCTGTGACACAGGGCTGAGCAGGAACGGTTTGAGCTGAGCACAAACAAGGACTTGAACTGACATACAGGGTTTCTTGGAGATACTCTCTTACTTCATGATTTCTTATTTGTTTATTTACTTTATCTCATTGCTCTCCAGGGATGTGAAGCAGAATCGTCAACCAGTATTTCCCCCCCTCCTTTCACATGGTATCACAGAGAGACATACCCTAAAATTATAAGGGGAGAAAACCAGAAGCACAGTCCTTTCTGGGTAAAGCACAGTGTGACCTGGAAGATAATGCTACTCTGCATAAAGGGAGCTTTGGCAGGTATTAGGTTTGGTATGGGCAGTGATCTCCACCTGAAAATATATCTTTGGATCTTTTATTCTCTAGCTGCTTCTATGCAAAGTGTTTAGAATGTTTCATTTCTCTGCATTTGTACGTGTGCGTGCGTGTCAGGGGAGGGTGGCGGTGGTGGTGGCGGTAAAGCAACCGGCTTTTAAAAGCAAGAGAAATAGGAAATTCTGGGGAGATACGAGCCAGTCGATAGAAGGATGCTTCTGTCGATAAGATTATTTTTTATTCTGTTTTCATTAAGCATTCATAATACACGAAATCCTGAAAAGAAAACCTTCTGGCTAAGTACATTTCCATTTTACACTAGAAAAAAAGAGAACCTCTAGTACGTGAGACTTGAGGCTTCACATATGACAGGGACTTCTGTAATTAGGGCATAGAAAGGTCTGCTCATATCTTGTTGTGGTTTATAATGGTGCCTTTAACTGCTCTACACTGATTATTAGAGAAATGACATTTCCAAACGAGCGTGTGATGTTGTTCCCTAAGTGCCACGGAAGTGGATTCCCAATGTACAGAGTAGCCTACAGGGAGAAGAACAGAGCAGAAGCTAAACCCACATTTTAATAATCACTGGTTGGACCCATTTTCATGAAGCTTTTTACATTAAAAATATTCACTTATTCCCAAGATGGTGAAAGTTGACACTTCTGGGGGAAAATATTCTGCAAACATTCATTAAACTAGGGCATTGTCTACACACAATAGCTACTCAAATGGTGGCAATCGATGTTGCAGAGACATCAGAAACAATGAGAACTGATAATATACCACCACATTTATCGACACACTCCAGCAGTGTGGCTAGGAAAGAAGAATAGGGTGTGGAGATTACTCAAAAATAAAATCTTAAGACATAAAAATGTTTGAGTCCTTGAGTGGACCTGCTAATATCAGCTAAACAACAGAACAAACCCTTTAGGTTTTCTGATTGTTAACAGAGAAATGCAGGCTTGTTTCCTAATATACAGGTTCTCAAGCCAAGTGATGGAGTGTTTTTTTTTTTTTTCTTTCATTTGGAAGAGGGCAAGAGTATGATGCCTAAAAATAAAGGATAAAGTATAATGTGCTGACATGGAAATAGAGTGGAAAGAAATCAGATGTTCAGTAAGAGAGGAATGCTGAGTGCTCACAGCCTCACAGTTTGAGAAACAGTTGGCCAGCTCTGAATGTCACAGAAGTGGAATTAAATTATTTGCAGGCTCAATGGCTCATCAGTCAGTTGTAGCAAGACATAAAGTTGGTTGGGTATGAGTTCATCACCAAGTTGTGTCAATTATCACAAAGGGACACGACCAGACGATCATTTCCTTTCCAGCAAGTGGAATATTGCCCAGCCGGTTTGGTCTGCATGGAAATCAAGCCAAGTAACTGGATCTTATTATTTCGCTTAATCGATGACAAAAACGAGTGACTGCTATGTCACTAATGGGCTAATATTTATTAAAAACAAAATCAGAGCAGACAGGAAAATAGCTAACTCAGTCATGTTGAATGTTCTAGACAGCCAACCTACATCTTCATTTCCTTGTCATTAGCCAAGTGAAGTGACACTTTGTCAAAACATCAGTGAAGTCCTTTAAAATCTTTTTTTGCAAAAGGCTTGTGTAAAAATACCAAAAATATGTTGTTAGGAGGAACTCACAATTTTGACTCTCTTTTAAAGTTTTCAGTAGCTAAGCACTTTGTGCTTAGGTCAGAGTTTTCTTCTAGGGGACTGAAGAGCTAACGGCTACAGTTTGCCTATTCACAAAGAGGGATGTGCAGATGAAATTACTCCTGACTTCCTGTGTCAACCCAATTAACTAAATTTATTGTTTGAGAAATGACCCAAGGGAATATTAAGAATAAAGACGAGTATTAAATTGAATTTAAGCTATCATCCTGTGGTAAATGTGAGGTATTCCCTTTTAAGGGATTTCAACAGACAGATAATGGAAACCAAAGTATGTCACGAAAGGCTCTTTTTCCCACTCACTAAATGCTCTAAAAATACATATTTGCCACACTGCAAGTGTGAGTGGTTTATATTAAAAACAAGCTTGTTTTGATGCACATATGATACGTACATCAGGGAAAGACTGAATATGTGAGTAGTAAGCATGTAGAATGTAGTTCTTTTTTATCTTTTCTTAAGATTTTATTCATTTATTCATGAGAGACCCAGAGAGGGAGGCAGAGACCCAGGCAGAGGGAGAAGCAGGCTCCCCGTGGGGAGCCCAATGTGGGACTCGATCTCAGGACCCCGGGGTCATGCCCTGAGCCAAAGGCAGACGCTCAACCGCTGAGCTCCCAGGCGTCCCCAGCTGGAATGTAGATCTGACAGTTTTAAATTGTTTTTGGTACTGCTCTTATCTCTGGCCTTCCCTGGAAGGTGCTGGCACTTTATTTTTTCACATGATATGAACATTCTGTTCAATGCTTAAACCCCTCTGTGGTTTTCCCTGACCTGTCAGACTAAGGCTAACGTGTTCAACTTCGGATCCTTTATGATCTGCCCACAACTGACACATCCAACACGGAATCCCCTTACCGCTCTCCCCACAGACTTAGTTGTTCCCGTCTCCACTGTGCCCTCCTCCTCCCTTAGTAGCAGAACCTTGAGTTCTGGCTGGCGCGTGGTCTGGCTGGCACTACCCCGCGGTCTCCCAATCACAGCGGCTGAACCTGTAGCCTAACTAACACAGATGTCACCTTTTTCAGACAAAGAAGTGTACATAGAGAAAAAAAAAGGCCCTGGGCTTTAACCCCAAACTCACCTATACCATCCTTATTATGTTGCTCCAGGATCTGATCATGGTTTTGTTTCTTTCCCATCAAAACTCAAGGAGCCGATAGATTTCTTCTCACTATAACAATACATGGAGAATATTTCAAGCTAACTGAACCCATGAGTGCGAGGCAACTGCAAGTTAGTTCGTTTTGAGCACATGCACGATATAGGGAGTCACAACAGCCACAGAATGGCTAGAGCTTTGGCCTATAATCACTGGAGACTAAAATCAGACCCACCACAGGCATGAAGACTGCAAGACCTCAGAAGCTGCACTGTGGCCTAGTGTGGCTCAGCATCATTAAAGAGGAAAAATCAATAGGCACTACTGATTCCTCATGACAACTGCAGACTCTTTCAGCCACTCCTGGGCGAGAGTTCACCAATAACCATCACACGGCGGGATTACTCTCCAGCTTTACCTGCATATGTTTTAGTTATTTGTATATATGCTTATGTTTAAACTAAACAGAAAACTCTTTGTAGTTCCTAACAAATCTTGATTTTATCGAGTCCAGAGTTGAAAGACCCACATTAGGTGCCGTTAAGGAAATGTACCTGGAAAAAAAAAAAAAGGAAATATACCTGAGCTTCTATTTTCACCATTAGGTTGGACTAGAGATCTTTAAAACCTGCCAAACACTGATATGCTGCATAAAATATTATGTACACATTCTTCACAAGTCATAAATGAATTTGCGAAAAAAGTAAGAAAAATTCTCTGAGGCAGGAATGTGATGTAAGAGCATGAGATGAGAGGTAACAAAACTTTGAGGCCATGCAGCTCTGAGGAGGAGGAGGAGGAGGAGGAGGAGGAGGAGGAGGAGGAGGAGGAGGAGGAGGAAGTCCAGATCTCCAGATTCACGGCCACACTGGAACCCAGAGGCAAGGCCTTGCATGCATGCATGCTGGGAGAGTCTGGATGGGGGTCAAGTTGGAGGTCCGTGGTACAGAGTACAGGCCAGGAAGGACTATATCCTCCAGGAAAGAGGGAGGTAGGAATAAAAAATGACATACAAAACCTGCCCATGAGGACCTGTCAGTCTTGGCTTTGGAGAAAGGCAAACTATATCTCCCCTGAGAATCCATAGCCAAGGGCCAGTACCTATGGGGGTTCGGGGCTAACACTACACTCCTTGTCTTCTACGACCTGAATTCAATAATCGTAACAAAGTACACCAGAGTTGGCAGTCTCCATATGCCTAGTGGAAGCAAAAGGAAATCCTTTCTGGAAGAATGCCTCCCAATCCAGACCTCAAAGCATTCTCATAAATAATATTGCAATGAGTATAACTCATAGTAGAAAACAAAGTTCTAACACATACCAGGTAATAGCACCAAAACTAGGAATCAGTGAGACAAACACACAACAAAATCCCATCAAAACTAAATACCTTTAGACTTCAGATATTGAAATTATTGGACAAAAACATGCCAAAAAAGCATATTTAATATGCTTAAGACATAGAATAGAGAATTAAAACCATAAGGAAAAGGAGAGTATTTTTAAAAACAGTCATATTTTTCAAAAATCAAAACTTCTCAAGATGAAATGTAAAATCATTGAAATTATAACCCTCGATAGATGATTACAGTAAATCAGAATTAACTGAAAAGGAAAATCACAAACTGTGGTGTCTCTCCAATTGGATGGGGGCCCCCAAATGTGGGGTAACTGTTGGGTGGAAGCCGGTGGCATGGGCAGTGAAAGGATTCACCTGAGGCAGAGTGAAGGAGCTGGAAGTTTATTGAATAAACTATAATGCAGCAGTGGGCAGGACAGCAGAGGAGAGGCTATCTGCCATGAGGCAGGGGACGGGTTGGGCTAGAAGTGGGAAGATGAGGAGGTATGGGGGTGCATGGAGTCTTCCCTTTTTGGGGAACTGTGACTGGTTATAAGTAGCCCAGTGGTCAGGTAGAGCCGATGGTTATGTTGAGGTGCATCACCGGAGGGACCTGTGTTCAGCCAGGGGGTCCGGGTCAGTGTGGGCCCTTTGGCCTTGATCAAGTCTCCATTGCTCAAGCCTATTGTCTAAAGGCCTGTTGTCCACACAAAGTAGATGACGGGGCCTAAGATCATCCGCAACACGCACCACAGAGAGACAAAGAGACAGAAGGTATGAAGAAGCTGAAACATGGAGGATAAATGCCCAAAATACATCCAACTGGAGGTCCAAAAGGAAAGAATTTAAAAAGGGAAGAGGAAGAGAAAACTTTTTGAAAGGTAAATATGGGAGCTTTTTTCCTGAATTGATAATGCATCTGTCTTCAGATAGAGCAGACCTAGTGAATTCAAAACATGACATATAAAAAAATTACATATCAAAACATAACCAGGGAAATCCAAAGAGAAAATAAAAGATTGTAAAAGCAGCCAGTGAGGAGAGGAAAGATAGGCTTGCTAAAAGGGAGAAATAATTAGTCTAATGGCCTTCCTTCTCAACCGCAAAGATGGAAGGCGGAAGATAGGTGAAGTAGCAAAAACAAAATGCTTAATACAACCACTCATAATACAGAGTAAAAGAAAGACATTTTTAGAAAAACAAAAATAGATTCTCGGTCAAGGAAAATGTAAAGGATGGGTTCTAGGGAGATTAAAAAAAAAAAAAATTCCCTGGAAGGAGTCTCAGATTGCAAGAGCGACGGGCCAATCAAGAAAATACTAAAAAGATTAGAATAAATCTAAGAAAACATTGAACAAAGCAAAAATAACTATGTTCAATTTGGAGAATAAAAATCACTGGATGTGGCAAAGAACTATAATGAACAAAATAGCATGAAAGCTGGAAGGTAGTATATGTGGTGGGTGGAGGTAAATATTCATGGGACCAGGGGCTACTCAGGAGGAGGTAAATATTTGTAGTAAGTTAAGTCTTGTTATGGAAGCAGGGTAAAATTGGAAGAGTTTTGACTAAGATCAAAAGTAGAGTCAGGAACATCCAAACCAGTAGAAAGAGAAAAAACTTAAATGATAATGAAAGCCTTGAACTTTAAAAGAAGACAAGAAAGGGGAAAAAGGGAAAAAGGAAAAGCAGGACAAAGAAAATCCAAACTGTTGACAGCAATTAACCAAAATGCATGTAAATAGACTGATTCCTCTCCTCTTAAAATACGTAGATTGTCTAATTGGACTAAAATAAGAACAGTCCTGCTAGATGTGTGTATAAAAGCCATGCCTAAAACTAAAGGCGCAGAAAAGTTGGAAAAGATAACAAAAAAGATGTACCTGAAAAGGGCTAATTAAGAGAAAGCTGATACAGTTAGTTTATAATACATAAATATAATTTAAGGCAAAAGTCATCAGCGGAGATAAAAATGTCCCGTACCTAATGATCAAACTTTCAATTCACCAGGAAGATATAATAGTGCTCAGCTTTTAGGCACTAATAATATAACTTGAATTATATTATGTCATTAAAAAAATAATTATGTTATAGCACTAATAAAATCATAAAAATAGCTTGTTACTGAAAAAAAAAAAACAACCAGTGGATCCATATTTGTAAGTAAGACTGGTCCCTAAGTGTCTTTTCTCAAGATTATAATGTTCTGCTGTGGTCATCAAAGTTATTTAGCCCCATAAAACGAATTGTGGGATGTTCTCTCTTTTTCTGTGCCAGGGTTGGAGTTCTCTCCCTTGCACGTTTGGTAGAATTCATCTCTAAAATCATCTGTGCATGGCATCTTCTCTCTGGGAATTAAAAAACAAAATCCTTGTTTAATGGCTCTAATAGTTACAAAGCTACTCACATTTTCTATGTCGTCACATTTTCAATTTGGATGAACCATATTATCCTAGGAAAATATCCATTTGTTCAAAGTCTTCAAAATTTGTGGCATCAAAGCATTTTTTTTCTTTCCTCTCTCCAGTACCTGTAATTTTTCATTTTTGAAAGTGTTTCTTTGAAACTTATGTGTTGTTTTCTTGATGAAACTTTCCAGGGAGCTGTCAATTTTGGGGGGGGGGGGCTCTTCAAAAACCAGTTTTTAGCTTTGATGATCCTCTCATCTTTGTTTTCTATTCATTATTTTCTGCCTTTGTTTTTACTCTTCTTTGACTTCCTTTGAGTTTATTCTTTTGTTCTTCCCCAGGTTTTTAAGATAGATGCTTAGATCATTAATCTTCAGACTTTCTTCTTCTTTTCTAAGACAGCTTTTCAACCTAAAAATTTCCCAATACATACCACTCACCAACATTTCCAAAATTCGGAGTTATAGTGTTTTCTTTATTGTGCAATTCTAAGTATTTTTGAATTTCCAATTTTTCCTTAAACCATGAGTTATTAAAAACATATTTTTAAATTTCCAAAATTATTTTTGTTTTGTTCTGCATGTGTATGCATGGGTGTGAAATTTAATTTTATTTTTTTTTTATTTCATTTTTGTTTAATTGTGGTCAGAGATGGAATTCCATGTGAAATCAATTCTTTGGAGTCTACTCTAACTTACTAAATGGCCAAGGCATTATCATGGTAAATGTTTCATATTTTGGTAAATGTTCCTTGTAACTTGAAAAGAACCAGGCTCAGGAGTTTCTGCGTATTCATTAAATCGGTGTTTACCAAATCTCCTGTAAGATAAGAATCATCTGAGGCACTTCTTAAAAATACAGCTTTCTGGATCTCTCTCCTGGAAATTATCATTCACGAGGTCTGGTACTGAGCCATCAAGGAAACTTGAGAAATCTTGCAGCGAAGCAATGCTGTTGTTGCCCTCAAATCTTCTTGTTCGTACTGCCTTATGTCCATTTGATCTATCACTTATTGAGAGAGCTGTATTCAAATATTCCACTATGCGGGCAGATTTTCATTTTTTCTTTTAATTTTGTCAATTTTAAATATATAGGTTACACACACACACACACACACACCCCTCTTTGATAGGTATATTAAATTCTCTCCAGCTTCTATGTCCTCATTTTGTAAAATATGGAAGCGGAAATGGTAATTATTTTGAAGAATCTGAGGGCAAATGTGTAGAAAATGCACATAAACAAAGCACCCGGTTTATGGTAGCAGCTCAATAAAAAACTATTACTTTCTATGAGGTCACTTTTGACACTAGACTTACCTGCATGTATGTTCATGTAGTCCAACTATTTGACGACAGGCACAATATGTTCCACCCTTGGGCCAAAGCACCCATCCAAACTCTTTGTGCGTGGATGATATTACCTTCCTGCCCCATGAACATGTCAAGGAGAACAGTTCCCCTGAGTGGAAATGGGAGATCATGCTCTCGTCTTTCCTCAGGACGCACTACCATGCATGACTCTGCTGTGCTTATTCCTAGAGGTGTTGTCTGTGACGTATGCCCGACGCGAAGACTCTGGACAGAAAGTCTTAGGAGTTGACTGGTACGCAGAGGCGGGGATCCTCCTGAAAACCTTCTGTGTCTTGCTTTTGATCTTTATATATAATGAAAACAGTTTAATTGTCTCCGTTTACGTGATTATATTGTCATTCCTAAAGCTCAGAACCAAGTTCATGGCCCTGCTAGAGCAACTAAATAGAAGTCTGTTGCCTGGTTAAGCATCATATGTTCTCCCTAATGCTTTTTTCTAGCCCACTTACATTTCCTATGCTAATTTAGAGTTCTCCTGTTTTACAGTCCTAATTTTTTGTTTTGCAACTTACTGCATGTCTTTACTGTTAGCACCTAAAGTTTTCATGGGATAAGCTGGGATATAAGCACATACACAGATATGTAAGTAATAAATGTATATCACAGAGAGATAGATGCATAACCACCTACGTATGTATGAGTTTAATTTGTAGGCCAAATGGAGAAAATGGCTAAGGCTGAGCCCCTCGTGCCGGTATCAAAGACTCTGTACTGGACAAGACAAACCATAGAGCTATTGCATAAAATGACTGTATTATTCAAAGAGGTAGGAAGAAAAGTACCTCCTTTAATTTAGTGATGTGCTAATATAGTCTTCAGAACAAGGTTAAAATTTCACAGGATTTGTGGATTTTCTGCTTCTCCTCAAATCACTTCCAGAGTTACAGGAGGCTGACGTCACCCTTTGTATTGAAGACTTATTTATGGCTCTGTGTTTAGTTAAAATGTTATTTTAAAAAGGGATGGCTTATTTTCAGAATAGTATCTTGTTTGCATAAATTCACCTGCTGGGGAAAAGGAGGAAAGCTTGTGTGCTTCACTAGCATCTGTGCTATTCTGGTAATTTCTCTAAATGCATTTTCGGAGGACCGTGCAGCCTGCTTGCTTCTCTTGTTCCACGTCTAAGATACTCTGCTCTGAAATGTCCTGGTGGTGATTTTGTAGGCCTAGCTGTTAAGGATGGTTTACTGGAAACGTTTGTGAAACAATTAAAACTTTCTCCATGCCTCCTAACCTCCTGTCTCCTTAACGTTAAAACCACCCTTTGTAATTTCCTTGTTTTTCTCACGTTGGCTGGATCTGAAGGGAACATTTATTTCTGCCATAGCAAACGCAGCTGAACTGGTATTTTGGCTGACAGAACAGCTTTGTTTCTGGGCTTGGATAACCTCCTCCCTGACAGCAGAACTTGGGGAGCTGGCCTCCTCAGCAAGCTGCCCGCGCGGTGCCAGCGGAAGGCATAGCAATCCCGTCATCACAAGAACACGGAATTGGTTGAGGGTTACTTCATTTTTCATTTATTGACTTAAGGAAACATAACCCGATGTTAAAGCCTGAATATTACTTCAGAGATCAATAGGGATCATTCTCTAGTCAGCTTTCAAAATAAAGGGCAATTCTTTCCTCTGGTGATGGTAGCTTTAGGGCGCTATAAATTGTCTTGCAGGGTCTTCATGGGGTCCACAAAGACTAAGAAGGATGATGAGCATTTCAGTCTTGAGGGAGGCTAAATAGACATGGTTTCAGATTAAATTGTTTCCTAGCAAAACAAGAATTATTAGATCACTGCTTGCAGAATCAACCGTTTATACAAATACTTGTATGCCATCAACAAAAGCATTAGGCAGGAGGCATTCTTCTCCAGTTGGAAACAGTGTGGTTTCCACTTTCTGTTGAAAGGGGTCTTGATTTTAAAACAAACAAAAAATGAAAACTCTAATAACCAAATGAAAACTGTGAAGGCTCTTCTCCAATAACATAATACTATTTCATACACTTTGGGGATATTTATGGGAAACAATATCCTGTTTTGAAAGTCCATTGTTCAGTTATTATTCATCTTGTGTATAACTCCCTTGTGGCATTGTTCAGATTACTGTCCCAAGAACAAAAGAGAAGATATGACACCATTTTAAAAATGACAGTATCTCCCTAATTCCCTATTATACCCTTAACAATACTCGCCATTCTCTCTTTTCTATATTTTGAACAGAAAATTATTAGAAAGGAGTCAGGAGTCTTTCTACCCCACAAATAATTCCAGTCTTAAGTGGTGTTTGAGGCCAATCAGAATGATTGTAAAATTTGTGTCCTGGCGAGATGTAGGGGGAAGAAGGAGAAGTAGCCTCTGGGTCCTTCTGGAGGGTGTATGAGTCCACCTTACAGCCAAGGAGCAGAGCTATGTGTTCATCTAGTCGCTCTGTTTTCATATAACCTCACTGCAAGCTTGTTATCACATCTGTTATGTGATTGATGAGTGTCTGTCTTTATACCAGAGGCACTTAATAGGTTTCTAAAGGAAGACAAATGATCTGGGAGATAGATTATATTAATTTAGAAGTCTGCAACTGGGCCCTGTCAGGACTACCCCTGTGCAATCTTGAGCCTCAATTCCTCCAAAGACAGGGAAACTAATCCTTACCAGATGCTTGCAAGGAAGAGAAGGTCAAATTTATAAAGTAATGTGAACTCCTCATTAACAAAAATCATCTATCAATGTATATTACTCATTATGAAAAGAATTAGCCCGACCACGATTTGCTTTCATTTTGCTTTTGATTAATTGTATCATGTATTGTCAAGCAGGACTCCACAAGGAAGTACAATTAGCGTAATCAACGTTAGTAATGACTGAGGACTGAGAACGTCTGAACAGAATTCAGAAAAAAACTCATCAACTCTCATAGTTTTATGATCTTATTTAAAGAAAGTCACAATTGCTCAATTTCAATGAAATTTTTAACTACAAAGAGCTAACTTATAAAGAAACAAAAATAAAAAGTAAAGACGATAAAGGAGTAAAAAAACGCATGCATGAGGAAAAGCTAAAGAAGTAAAATATTTGGCAGGAAAAGTGGAGAATTGAGACTGACCTGGTAATAATGTTTTGCAGGCTTATAGTGATTCCATGCTTTATGGCAAAGTTATATTCTGGGCTACTGTTTTCTTGCTTACTCTCATTTCATGATTACTCTTTCGACTGGGCCCAAAGCACTGCTTCCACTTATCCATTTACATGCTCACTTCATACATTTTTATTATTTTCTGTATCTAAAGAACTATGTGAGGTGTGTGGGCGACAGAAAAATATGTAGAACAAAGTTTCCTGTTCTCAATGAATACATACCTCAGAGGGAAGGACAAGACACACACACAATTCACTTCTTTTTAAGAAAGAATAAATAAAAACTAATACAAGAGAAGAGGGAAAACAAAAAGGTACATTTCCAGCTAGTGTGATCAGGAGAGCCTTTAAAAAGGGTTGTTTTCATTTGTCTCATGCTATTTCCCACCACGACATAAAAGCTCATTACCTTTTATACAGATAAATTAAGTAATGCTGAAATTAAGATAAATTGGAATGACAACACTAACCCTCAGATTATCTCTACTTTTTCCAAGCAGCAAAAGCATCCTGTCCTCTTGGCTGGTCTCTATTTTGTGAAATCACTCTTCAGACCCCCCAGACGTAGCCCAGTACACAAGTGTCACTGTTAGCACACTGTTTGCTACTCCTCTAGACCTGGATGTTTTAATGACTTCTTGTCTTCTATTGAGTCTTGTTTGGGAATTAGTATAAAACGTTAATGTTCCTTGACATCTGCATTTACCATTACTCAGAGTTGTGTTGGAAGCCTAAATGACCAAGTCAGATTTCTCCCTAAGATTGTGTGAGAGACAAAGGAAATTATTTAGCCACTAAGCATCTCAGTAAGGGTAGAACTTGATAGAATGCACATTCCCAAAGGATGGTGCCTAAGATTATATAACACATATCTAGTGATTACAGTTTTTACCCCTTAAAAAAGTCTTTCTTACTCCTTTTTACAGGAAGAAATAGCAAGATAAATAATCTATTACAATAAACTTTCTAGAATAACAATAACATGTTTTCTTTGGACCTTGCTCATGTTCTCACTGAACACTCATGTCAATAAACTGAGAAACAAGGCTTTTCTCACACACACACACACACACACACACACACACACACACACACATTGTGCCCAGAAATAAACCCACACATATATAGTCAACTGGTCTTTGAAACGGGTGCTAAGAGTACACAGTGGGAAAAGGATAGTTTCTTCAATAAATGCTGTTGGAAAACTGGATATCCACATGCAAAAAAATGAAACTAAATCCTTACCTTGCACCATTCACAAAAAATAACTTAAAATGGAGTAAATGTTTTGTGTAAGACATGAAACAATAAAAACCTTAGAAGAAAGCAAAAGGAAAAAGTTTCTTGACATTGGTCTTGGCGATGATATTTTGGATATAACACCAAACATACAGCAGCAAAAGCAAAAATAAACAAGTAGGGCAACATCAAACCAAAATGAATCAGTACAGCAAAGGAGACAATCAACAAAATTAAAAGACAACCTATGGAATGGGAGAAAATATTTGCATATTTGTATATATCTGATAAGAGGCTAAGATCTAAAACATATAAGGAACTCATTCAGCTACGTTCCAAAAAAGAAAAAAAAAGGTAAAGTATCTGAAGGGACATTTTTCCAAGAAGATAAACAAATGCCCAACAGATATAGGAAAAGATACTCACCATCGCCAATAATCAGGGAAATGCAACTCTAAATCCCAATGAGTTATCACTACAAACCTATTAAGATGGCTACTAATAAAAAGAGGTAACAAGTGTGGGTGAGGATATGGAAAAAATAGACACCTTGCATTCAATTGGTGGGAATGTAAATTGGTACAACTACTACAGAAAACAGTACGGAATTCCTCAAAAAAATTAGAAGTAGGACAACCATATTATCCAGAAATCTACTTTTGGGTATATATCAGAAGGAAAGGTAATCACTAGCTTGGGATATCTGTACTTCCATGTTCATTATATGTCACAAAGGGCATAATTTCCTTCTTTCTTATGGCTGGACTTTGTGACAATGTGGATGAGCCTGGAGGGCATTACACTGCGTGAAATACAAACAGACACTATTGCACTTGTATGTGGAATCTAAAAATATCTAAGTCATAGAACTAGAAAATAGACCAGTGCTTATCAAGGGTTGGAGAGGGTCAGAAAAATGGGAAGAAATGGGTCAAAGGGTACAAACTTTTAGTTATAAGATGGGTCAGTACTGAAGCTCTAATGTACAACCTGATAACTGTACTTAATAGTACTGTATTGTAAACTTGACATTTGTTAAGAGAGTAGGTCTTAAGTGTTCTCACCATACACACAAAAATAGTGACTGTGTGAGGTGTGAGGTGTTGACTATGTTAATTAACTTGATTGTGGTAATCCTAATCCTTTCACAATATATATGGCCATCCAATCATCATGTGGCACACCTTTTCAAGAAGCACACTGTAGGGACACCTGGGTGGCTCAGTTGGTTAAGCGTCTGCCTTCAGCTCAGGTCATGATCCCGGGGTCCTGGGATCCAGCCCCATGTCAAGCTCCCTGCTCAGCGGGAAGCCTGATTCTTCCTCTCCCTTTGCCCTCTCACCTCCCCCTGTTGTGCTCTCTCTTTCTCTCTCACTTGTGCTCTCTCTCTCTCTCTCTCTCTCAAATAAACAAATAAAATCTTTCAAAAAATTTAAAAATAAACCACATTGTATAATATAATATAACCAAGTTAGCATATGTTAATGTAAAATAACATAATATATGCAATTCTTATTTTCCAATCATATCTCAAAAATATATATACTGTATGATCTGAAAAGTGCTGCATAAATGCTGGAAAGTCAGGTAAAATCATGAAAAAAAGACAAATCACTATGACTATTGAAACAAGATTTTTTTTCCCCATGAAACAGTCATTACTCTTCTCTTTGAAGTTGCTATTTCTTCTCTTTGAGGAAAATGAGAAACTTCTGATGTCTTGGAGATAAAGAGCTGCCATGTATCGAATGCCAACTTTGTGATAAGCATTTTATCACTTAATCCGCACATCTACTGTGCAGTATTATCCTCATTTTACAGGGGAGGAAATGGAGGCTCCAAAAATGAGTTTCCTGATACGGGGTACCTGACTAGTCAATTCTGGAGACAGGATTCACACCCAAGATGGTCTCACTTGATGTTTGTACATGTTCCTGCAGGCCACGTACCACAGAAACCCTTGAGGGTAACGGCTACCCCTATGATATTATCATACGTGCTTTTAAGAAATGTTTATGTGTATCCTTTTATAACTCTACCACTTGTTCCAGCATTGGTCTTGGATGCTGTATGCAACCAGTCAGTGTTCTATTAGACAGTGTTCAGTTTGCTTGGAGGTAGCTGGGTAATCAAAAATGTCTACTCTCTGATTCAATGTGAACCATAAGAACTTTATGACCAAGAGTCTGAAAAATCTTTCTGTTAATGCTGTCTAGCATTTGTTTGATATCATTACTTTTCACCTTTTGAGCCTGAAAAAGAGTTCTGGATTGATGCAATGGCAACAATAAACTTTCCATTTAAATTTATTCAATACATCACCAAGGTGTCTGTCTGTGCCAAACCTGTGGCTACTCTATATGCACTTTGTTTACTCTTTATACAAATAAATATACTCGAGACTTCAAAAAAAAAAAAAAACCTTGGGATTAAGATGTGATCATATTGGAACACAAATTAAAGAATCAAAACAAACAAACATCAGGGGCCCCTGGTGGCTCAGTTGGTAAAGCCTGGGACTCTCCATTTCCGCTCAGGTCATGATCAAGGCTCAGTCATGATCAAGCCTCACATCGGGTTCCTGCTCAGTACAGAGTCTGCTTGAGATCCTCTCTCTCCCTCTACCCGCTGCCCCTCCCCAGACTTGTGTTCTTTCTCTCTCAAAATAAATAGATAAAATCTTTTTAAAAAATCAGTCTACAAAAAATGGAAATAAAACCAAGGAAGTGGCTGGCCAGCATATAATAGCAATGTGGTGCTCACTGATAGAGCACATGCAGCATTTCCCTAAACGCTATGGAAAACGCTGGAGTGTAGAGGTCACGTCCTTGCATGCTTTCCTGTGGCCTCCCCCATTTATTCCAGAGCCTTCCAGGACCATCCCAGAGCTCGGATGTCTGGCGGAGGTGGCATTCGCGCGCAGGCTGTCCCAGCTGTCCTTGCCTTGCCGACCTGTCCTCCCTGGCTTCCCACTTTCCTGCCTCCACGTCCATTTTCTCTGTGATAATGTGCTCAGCCTTGAACAGGCCACTTGACCTTTTCCACTTTCTGTTTCTAAATTGTAAAAGAGAGTGAAAATTATCTTTACAATTTCTGTGGCTCCAACATTTGGTAAATTATAACTTAATGCTCTTTTTAAAAGTTCTTTGTAAGACAGGTATTTATGTATTAATTTTGGTTGAATAGCCAGTTAATTTGAAAATTATTAGTGAAGTTCCAGCAATCATGGAGCAAATAAGAGGATTCTCAAATTGGTTATTCATCTCATATCTTTAATAGTGACTCTTCAAGATTTTAAGCTGTTTATTATTTAAAAGTGAATTTCTAATAACTATTAACTGTATAACATTGTGTTAAATTTAAACCACCTCCGCGGCACCTGGGTGGCTCAATAGGTTAAGCATCTGCCTTCAGCTTGGGTCGTGGTCTGAGGGTCCTGGGATCAAGCCCCATGGTGGGCCCCCTGCTAAGCATGGAACCTGCTTCCCCCTCTCCCTCTGCTCCCCCTGCTTCTCTCTCTCTCTCTCTCTCTCTCCCTCTCAAATAAATAAATACACAAATAAATAAAATATTTAAAAAAATTAAACCACTTTTGTTAAGCTCATAGAAATTTAACTGAATACAAATATCCTTTTTCAGGATTAAAGGCAGCACATTCTAAATTGCAGTATTATTTCATCTAAATAGAAAACTGGGGCAGTTAGGAAAAATAATACGACAAAACTTTCCTGTAAGGTGTGTTTGTTTTTCTTCCTTTTTCTTGTTGTATTTGTGTTGTTCTCCTCAGTGAAACAAGATATTAATAACATTTTATACCTATTTAACCGGGACACCTGGGTGGCTCAGTGGTTGAGGCTCTGCCTTTGGCTCAGGGCATGACCCCAGTGTCCTGGGATCGAGTCCTGCATCAGGCTTCCCCGCAGGGAGCCTGCTTCTCTCTCTGCCTGTGCCTCTGCCTCTCTCTCTGCACCTCTCATGAATAAAAAAAAAAAATCTTTATACCTGTTTAACCTTTTAAACCTTTATGGTTGGCAAAGCACCTCCGGATGCAGTGGAGTTACATCTTACATGGGCATTGTGTTCTGACATCATTTTAATAAGCTGAAAAATCACATATGGATAAAATTACCCATGAAAGTCCCTCAGCCCATAAGGAGTCATATGCATCATTTTATATATTTAAAATATACATATGTATGAAGGTAATTTTAAATGTAAAATATGCAATAAACAATAGTATTCAATATTCATTTCTCAAAGAATTAATTACATAGAAGGGCACACAGTTATGGATTTTAATTTTGTGGCAGAATGCACATTACTCGTGTAACAAATACAAACGTGGTGGTGTTCCTCTGGATGGATTTCACAACATCCCCTGTGAGCTACAGATTATCAGATCCCTATGCGGTGGAAAAAGAGGCCTGGAGTAGTTTTAAAACTTGTCTAAAGCCTCAAAGTTAGTAAGTGACAAAGCTACTATTCAAATCTCTAAAACTCAGTGGATGCCCAGTTGTCTTTCTACTGCCTCATCATTGGCTCTATGTTTACTTTCCTTTCCTACTAAAGTATATAAACTGTTTTTCAACTTTATGGAATTTTGCAGGGTCTTTTTTTTTCCCACTACAATTGTTTTCCCAGACAGAATTATCTTCTTTGAATCATCCATCTTGCTGATAATCCTGAATGGGAAAAAGTGAGGGGAAAAAATAAAATGGTATTATGTTTGCTATGAAAAGTCTGTTCACTAGATTGTATTGGACTCATCCATGAAGTGACATTCCAAATTTCCTATTAGTCTGCTTTAATTATGTGAGACTTTGTTGGGAAGATGTTTCATCAGTTCTATCTCCACTTCTGAAGAGAGAGAGGGTGATGTAGATATTTAAGGGCAGATAAGGAGGCCATTACTTTCCCTTGTTGACTGTGGCCCAAAATGAATTTTTAAATTTCCAAGAGAATCTAGATCACCTACTATTAGTAATGGTGATTAACATCCTGATTTTTGTCTGTTGATACGTGAAGCCTCCTTTCAAGGGAAACTTTGTATTTTAGCTCCACACTGGATCCTGTACAATGGCATTTGTTTTTCTGGACACTTGCTTGATTCTACTGCTACTTCTTTGGGAAATAACAGCAGTTTGCATGCTTTGGGGGTACACATCGTACTTAAAGAGATGGCTCACGAGGACAACTAATTTTGGTCTGCATGAAGACCAAGACACAGGGTTACAAACCTTGACCTCAGTTCTTACCCAGTTAACAGTCTGGATGCACAGCTAGATACAGGCACACCCGAACCTCCTCAGGCACATCTTCTATGTAGGAAATAGCATAATGGTAGATTTGAACATGTAGGATAGATAGATGATAGATAGATGATAGATAGATAGATAGATGATAGATAGATAGATAACTTAAAACGTGGAAGTTATAAGTTTATCCATTAATTGACTCTGTGTTGGAAACCAAGAAGTTGTGTTTATGAAATTTTTCCTGTTCCAACAGATGGCATATCACTTTTCCAAAGCAGAGAGAACACCTGCTAGAAGTAAGCCCTTCCCATCTTCTCAGCTCTTTCTCTTTTTAAATGCTATCTTTCTACATATTGAACCACCTTGATGGTGTTAGACTTGATATTTGTCTCAACTCGTTATTTTTTTTTTAAGAGAAGCTGAAGCCTCTCAGTGACTTCCCCAGGAACAGTGAGAGCTGACACTAGAATGAAATCTTTGTTAATTCATTGATTCATGAAGTGATATGAACAACCTACTGCATGTGCTCTTTTTACCACCCTGTTCCTACAACAATCAGGTAGGAAGAGAGTTTCATTGGAAATGTGAAATAATAGGTAAATGGCATAATAGAGCGTAGTGCATGAGAGATTTCATGTCTTGGTCAATGTAAGAGATTTGGGTGATTCCATATTGCCAAGCTGAGATGAGCAAGGATAGATGGCAAACAAAGAGGTCTGGGCCAAGTAAACTTCCACTGTCTCACCATGTGTTTTCTTTGGAAGAAAAGAGACATTTTCCCCAAAAAGTAGGCAATTAAAGGAAAAAGAGAAAAGCATACAGTCAGGCACGGGAATTATAGATTGTGTCCTTTGAGGGCTAGCTCTGTGGGCATGTGACCTGGGCAATTGCACAGGACCAGCTTATAGAGGGAGCCTCCACATGTGATTTAATAACTCTGTAGTCGCCATCTTGGAAATCTTCAAAATTTCTCATCCAGAGGCCCCAGATTTCCACTTTTCACTGGGCTGGATAAATGAAGTAGTCTTCTGTGCTTCTGCATTTCTTTGCAAGGTCTGTTCTGCACCCCTTCTTCCCAACCCTGTTTCCTCACCCTCTCCCCATCTCTTTCCACATAGACTCCATGCTAGGATCTCTTACTTGTATTTGAACTCATCCTCCATGTACATGTGGCTTGCATAATAAATTCTAACAATAGAATGAGTACAATTTGCTTTTATACAACTTGCTTTTTTCTATTTAATAATATTTTGAGGACATGTTTCCTATCAGTATGTCTGCCCTATTCTTTTTTTATACCAGTAAAATCTATATGTAGCCCAGATGATACCCAATTCACTGGGGGCTCCTTGACTCTTAGAGATCTGGTTAAAATTGGTCCAAACACCAATTTCACAGTCCTGTCAGACAAATCCTGTGGTTTCTACTAGTTCCTGTCCTCACTTCTTCAGGGTCTTCATCCTCATGTTCTGTCTTTGTGCTCTATTAGTTCAGGATGAGGATTTGGCTTCTTTATTAGGCTCACAAGATGTCCAGTGATGTATGTTTTGTGTTTTGTGGGTGCATTTTACTGAAGATTTGAGGAGATTGGGATTGAGGGCGGAAATTCACGACAGGGTATGGGCAGTTGTCTGCTCCCTAGCTGATCTCATATTTTCTCTCTCATCTCCTATTCTCCAAAGTAACAAGAAAACCTTTGTTCTTTTTTTATATAGAAATTTTCAATATCAGGACCCTGTTAAGGTCTTATATTTTACCTGAAGCACTTTCTCAATGAAACATAGTTCCCATCCTAAGGCAAACATTGGTTAAAAACTTTTTGCAAGAAAAAGAGAAAAACAAAAACAAACTCTTTACAATAGTTAAAATTGTTAGCAGTGATTTTCCAGAAAGGTGAAATGCAGACTTTTTTCCTGATGATTTACATTTTATGATTTTGGGGATTTTTATACAAAAGGTAAAGTGGCATCGCAATGATAATGCATTTTTCAAACTGGTCATGAATATGTGTTCCAGGTATTACTGCCTCATTCTAAGTTTCTTTGTTTTCTTTTGATTTTTTTCTCTTCTAAAAATATGTGTTTTTTATAAAAGAAGCCCATTTTTCTGGGTCACAAAGAAACATATTTTTATATTTATTTTTGTTTTCATTATTGAAGTATAATTGGCATGCAATGTTATATTAGTTTCAAGTATACAATGCAGCGATTCACCAATTTTCTACGTTACTCAATGCTCACCACAATAAGTGTAGTTACCATCTGTCATCATACAACATTATTACAATATTATTGACTATACTCCCTATGCTGTACTTTTCATCTCTGTGACTTATTGATTTTGACTTTTTTGTTTTATAAACTTCTTTATATTCTCTTAAGAAAAGTGTGAATGAATTTCTGCATTTTTCAATATTAGAAACTTGGTGAAAAAATATATTAAAGTTCAATACAACATTAGAAAACCCTTAACCCATCAGTTCCCATCATGACATGTATAGTCATTAAATATATTTCGTAAATACTATATTTTGAAGAGATCCTTGCATGAGCTGACAGTACATTTTCAATTTACTAATCACCTTTGCACTGATTTATTTATATTCCATTGATACATACTACTTAATTACAAATCTGCATTTGATAATGTATGGGTTTGGTCTCATTATGCAAATAACTCCCCCAGTGCAGTTGTTTAGGAAAGTCAGGCAGTCTGTTGAGAGTCAGGAAAAATGATTTACATACTGTTCTGCATTAACCAGTATTTCATGCATGGCCAGTCATTTCTTTCTCTTAATTGCAAACTAGTCAATTAGCCTATATATAATTAGTTTGCATATCAAGCAAATGAACTATTGAATGAAAACAGTGTATAATATAGTACCAATTAGGGGTCAATCTGCTAGAGTAAGCAAGTTCATAATCAGCTCCCCACAACTCCAAATAAAAAGTAGAAATAAAATATTTTTTAAAACATAGTTAAAAATGCAGTAACTTTATACCATACCTAATAAATTAAAATAGATCACAGAAAGCTGAATGAGGCAACTATGATCCCACTGGATCAGGAGAGGTATTGATAAACATAAGGTCCTTTACAATTGAGAAAATTTTGATAAGTAAATTGATGATTGAAAACTATAAGGAAATCCTTTCCATGTGAGACAGTCTAAGATTCATAAATAAGACTTCATAAATGATAAAATATAAATAAGATAGCATTCTGCATTTAAAATAAGTGAGCTTAAATCTCTCAAAAATATAGAAGAACATCCTAGAAACAAGAACATCAAGTTATCAAACAAGAGTAGGAATATATGAAAACAGATCAACTATAAAAAATAGAAATGAAAACATGGGTTACTCGAAGTAGAAAGGGTCTTAATATATGAAACAAAGAGTCAACTGACATAGAATAATAAAAGTAGTCAGTAGAAAGAGAACAGAAGGAAGCAACCAGAATACAACACAGGAGGAGGAGATGAAAGATGTAAGAGATACCCCTTCCCCCACCTAAAGCAGTTAAACCAATTTGAGATTTCTAACTGACATTCCCCAGCTTACCTACCCTCTACAGAGCATTGGACTGAATAATTAAGTAGGAGAAGAAAGGAAAATAAAAAGAAATAAAACTGTGATCCTCTGCAGTATGACTTGATCATCACTAACTTCTAAGAAGAAACATCTATTTTTTGTCTTGGATTTATTACCTGTTGAAGAGAGCTATGCTTGACCAGAGCCTGGAACTGTCTGTCTGAGAACAACCTCATTTTTGTACCCTGTGCTCTATCCTAGAATTGGCTGGTTGGAGTCGAAAATGCAAATTAAACATTTTCCTTTCACCTTCATTGAATAGAAGGGACACCATCCCTGGGATAAAATAGGATAACTCTTTTTTTTTTTTTTTAAATAAACCCAGGGTGGTTTTAGCAGTTAAAAGCTGGAAAATCAACTCTGTATCTATCTGGTGGGAGGAGAAGCATGATGATAACGAACTCTGATTTATTTTGAAATCTACCAAAAAATTTAACATTTTTTTGTCAAGTGCAGACAGTAGGAGATAAAACATCAAGCTGCTGGTTGGTTGCACTTCAAAGTGCATTTGAGCCTCTGTGGGATGACAAGAAGACTGGGGTTTGGGGAGGCATTGTTATCTATTTACAAGTCCACAGTCAAATATCTGAAACCTTTGAAACTGGGAGTGTTTTAGGATGCAGAGCTCGTCATTAATAGGAAGGTAAAGTGGGCATATGACAGACATCTCCTTCTGATCCTTCAGATCTGGGGTAGCACCCCAAATTAAACACATTCGTATTTCTGCTAAGAAATGTCTGAATAATTCACACTGAGTGGGATAAATAAAAGACTCTAAACAGCTTCATGTCTATTCAGATCTGATTTTGCTGCCAAGACACTTCAGATTGGATATTGCTTCCAAATGAGTTCTGAAAAACTTTTGATTTTCAAAATTGTTGATAAAGAATTGTGGGCCTGTATTACCTTCAGGGAATAGGGGTTGCGAGTGAAGAGAGTTCACACATTTTTCAGTTTGAGCAAAATTAGTCACTGAAATTCCTGAAATAGAATATCAATTCCATTCTTATCCTAAAATAGGCCCTCAGTGTATTCTAGAAGAGCTTTAGTGGAAGAAAGTCAACTAATAGTTTAATGACGCTATTTTTTTGGCCTTCTTTATTATTACTGTTATTATCTAGCCATAAATCACATGTTAGTTCTATTCTGACTGGTTTCTAATGAATAACATAAAACAAAATTAAATGTTAGTATCAACCTACCTTTTCCACTAGGCTACAGCTGTCCAGAGTTGTCCACAATATTTGATGTGGGCCCTTTTGACTTGCTTCCATGTTGGTTTTCCTGTACTAGATGAGGTGGGGGCACATCAAGACCCCATCCCATCCTAACCAGATTCTGCTGGATCCTCCTCACATACTCCTCGGGGCACAACAAAGTGTCAGACAAACCCAGCTGTAGCACATGTATGCCCGTCAGCCCTCTGGGGATAAGGCGGTAGGAGTACCCCAGCCAGACTACCCTCAGCCCGGTCCTAAGTACAGTGGGAGGATCTCCCACAGCCCAAGGTTTTCTCTCCAAGAAGAACGTAAAGTTACGTCAGTCCTTCTCATTGGGTAAACTTTGAGTAATCTCTTTGTGGCACTTTCTTAGGTCCTAAATGAACTTAAACTACCTTGAACCCTGCAAGCCTTACATTCCGAATCCCTGGCAGCAGAGAACGTGCTTCAGGCAGCCAGGCATCATGCTAACAGAGGGGAATGACCCTTAGGTCCTTGACAGTCTGTGACAAATCACACTGGGTTACACAAGTTTATTTTTATCGTGAACCTTTTTCCTTGTATTATCTTTACATGTATTTTTTGTGCCTTGCTGGTTGGAAGGTCTTAGAGTAAAGGGAAGAGGATTATGAACTCAGCTCCAAACGACTCATCCCTAAAATGACTCAGGAATGTTTTGAGTACCAGATATATTTAAAAAGGTTTTCCTCACATTTACATTTTTCTTGATAAAACGTCTATGAGTTAACTTAGTGCCTTTATTGTATTAACTCTTATGGGAAATGACACACAGGAGAGTAAAACAGTGTTATTATGTCCCTCAGGGGAAATTCAGTCTAGAGGGGCGAAGGACAGAGAAGCAAGTCATTATAATGTTTCTATAAAATTCTAGCTATTTGACTCTCTTGCAGTACACTAGTTACAATGATCTTGAAAGATTTTGCTTGGGCCACAGATAAGTGATGCATTTTAATTTGAGGCATCCTTATAGGTGTGTAGTAGTAGTTTGTTGTTGGGCTAGCACGGTGGCAGGGAGAAAGGAGGAATAGGAGGGAAGGAAGAGTGTCAGGGGTGGTAGGGAGAGTGTGGGCAAAGCAGACATGGCAGTGAGGAGGGCACCAGCAGTGCCTGGAACACGGAGGGTGGAAGGCTGCACATGAGCATGAAGCTGAGATGAAGGATGAAGGAATCAACCAAACCGGTACCCAAGTGTGACCTCATCAGGCCAATGTGGTGCTGTGAGAAACTAGCAATTTCACTGTGATTGTCTCCCAGACCTGCAAAGGAGCTAAAAGCTGATGAAGATGCTTTGGGTTGAGCCAAGTATCTTAAGTGACCTTTGTAAACCAATAAGCACGTGGTTAACCAAGTCTGGGAAGTAGGGAGCGCGTGCAGCTTAGGACTTTAACTGATGACCGAATGGCGTCGTGATCACGTGAAAGGCTCTGAACCAGGCTGCTTGGGTTCAAGCCCTGGCCTCCAAAATGCATTTACTGTGGGACCAAAGATACTTATTTGACTGTTTCTGTATATCCGTGTGTCCACCCGTTAAATGAGAAGAGCAAATATAACTTTCTCGGGGCTACAACATGTAAAGTACTTAGAACTGTGCCTGGTACAGAGTAAGCACGAGATGGGGAGAGAGGTGGGAGGAGGGAAAGAGGGAGGGAAGAGCGAATGACTCATTTGAGAAAAAAATTAAATATTCTCTGTGAGTGATCAGAGCAGTGGGTCTAAGGGGATCGCTTACTCTTTTCCTAAGTAACTGGGAGGGAGCAATAACAAAAGCAAGTTTAGTCTACATAGAGAAGAAAAGTTATCCCTAACACAAAAGTCCAAACAAGTCAAAGCGCTTCCATTGTCTAGAACATTCTTTCTAAGTTCATGCCTGGAAAGGCACAGGCCCATTGGAGGTAGCACCTGAGGTCTGAGCGGGCCATAGCAATAGCATCCAGGCTCCCCCGGGCCGTGCAGCCAGCCAGCAGGGGCCAGTTCACCTGAACCACCACAGGCAAAAACTCAGAACGCTCCCGGGGACTCGCTCCAGTCTCCTGAAGCAACTGCACTTCCTGTGTGTGCAGGGGGTCAGCCTCTCGGTGAGTCGGTCCCTCCCATTGGTGTTCCTATTCTTGGAAGTTTTAAAGATTTGCCTTAAAAACATGAAAAGAAAGAAACTGTGCAGGCCTATCATGGTTGTGTTGTGTCGTGTGGTGTTCTAGAGCTAAAGGTCCAGGAGGGGAATGTCCTCATTTTACCCAGGGAGACACTGGCGTGGAAGGACTTTGGTGCTCCTGACCCAGCTGGTGGTGAGGAAATTTGAAAATGTGTCTTTTCCTGAATGTTTTTGCTCATATTTATGTCAGTGTTCTATGGAGTCACATGGAAAGTTAAGCTCTTATTAACTTGGGATGAGCCATTGTTCTGTATAGTCTTTGATGTTTTTAATTCACATAATGAAAAGGAAGTGGAAACAGCATATTAAAATGAAAATATGATTTCATTGTTTTGGGCTTCAGTCACCTTTAACTGCTTCACTTCTGGAGTCAGTGCAATTCTGTTGTATGGATACAATCCTGAGGGTCAGAAATCAGGGTTAGACTCCAGGAGCTACTAATTATTAATCTGGCCTTGTACAGGCTACTCAACTTCTTAATTAATAGGTATAATGATATCTACCTCTGAGGATTTTGTGAAGATTAATCAGTTAATTAGAGGAAATAATGAGTGTGAAGTCCATGGAACATAACAGGGATACAGTAAATGCAAGTCTCCACCCATGCCTGTTTCCTAAGAGGCGAAATTTTAATGAGGACACCACTTAACTCTAACAGGCATGCAATCACTTCTTTCCTCATCCTTTCCTCCTAAATCAAAAGCTGAGGCAGGGCTCATTTTCCTTCTGGAGACCTGCTTCCTAATTTGTGAAGTGAGGTGGCCGGATTATGTTTCACCTCCAGTGTCCTTCAGCATCCGGGCTTCTATTGCTTCCTAGCTCTCTCTTGCGTAGGAAAATCCAGGTTAGCCCAGACATCAGACTGTCCCCTTTGCTGAAAGGGAGAGTGGGTTGAAGGCCTTGCGGGTGAGTGGAGGGAGCATGTCTCCCCATCTCTCCTCTACAAAAGTATATTTTTCCATTTTTGTTAGCCTTGAAGACCGATACGATCATATGATCGGCTATTATTGCTGTTGCTGTTATTGTGACTGCTGTGCTGCTCTCACTATGGTGCTTCCTCCTTCTCCGACCATCAGATGAGAGAAGTAAAGCTTCATAGTAGGAGAAACACATAGCTGGGTCCTTCACAACTCCGGCATGTGTGCATACATCCCTACGCACTGTCCTGATCGCGGTTTATGTTCCATCACCCCTCTACTCGCCCCTGTTTCCTTAGCCTCTTGCTCTCCCTTCTGACCAGAGTGACACTGTTGCTGGCTCGTACTGTGCCCGTCATGAGAAATTCGGGCTGCTGTTGCCACCATCACTGTAGGTTTGGGACCCCCGGTGAACCTCTGACTGACAAGGAGAATTCCCTGTACTGAGATCCTGGCTGGATCGCACAAGGGAAGGATCTGGCCTCCCCAGTGGTCACTTGGAGTGGCCGAGGGACCTAACACAGAAGTACGGAGGTGTTCCCACCCAATGGAGCCGACTTTGACCCATCAGAGAGAGGAAGGAGCCAGGAGATAAAGTGATCTGTCCTCCTCCACTTTCTCCGTCCCTATGGACAGGTCTGAGAGGCAGGTCTTTCACAAGGCCTCTCTATGTCCTATAAAAATTGAGCAACCTGTTACGTCTGGTGACGGACATAGCCACCTTGGGAATGTACACCTTCGTGTTGTGTTCTCTGGGAAGCAGGCTCTAAGACAGGGTGTGATGTGTTGCATCAGGGAAAACTTTTGGGATCCATGCCTGGAGAAGGGAAGGGCGAAGCCATCTGGGCAGAAAAAGAACTTTGGTTGTGATATGGTCTTGATGAGGACGTCAGCCGTACCTACAGATGGCGTTGAAGCTTTGCTGGCCCTCTAGAATTATCCCAAATTGGTGCAAAAAGACTGGGCATCAGCCAGTCACTGGGTGGAGGCTGTCCTGGGGAGGCAGCATGACTTTGAGAGAAGCAAACGCTAAAGAAGGTTGACAATGGAGGGTCCTCTTCTGATACCAGTCCCGGCAGTTAGGGATTAAGTCCACCCTCCTGAGCAGCCATGTGAGAGACGCCTCCCAGCATCTACTTCAATGTACCCCTGTACTACTCAGATCCAGTTGAATAAGAAGGGGGAGCAGCTCTTTTAGGACTCCGGTGGGCCTCTTTTTCTGGGAGAAAATCCTAAGAGGAAGGTTCATGGGGTTGACTGTATGCACCGCTGCTGCAGCTGGTCTCAGGGTCTCAGTTCATACTCCTTATCTCCCTCCTCTATTGTCCCTTCTAGGTCCCCCTCACCTTTAGCTGGCACCTCTGCTGCTCTCGGTGGCTAACTCAGCAGCATGACTCAGCCCCCCATCCCTGAGCAATCTGAGCCCCAAGAGTACCATGCCCTTTGCAGACTGTGGTTCCTGTCTGAAGAGATATCCAGGTGGGTCACCTGGGGATAGGGGGAGGGGGGGCAAATGTATTTCTTCATATCCTCATTGTGTAGCATTAGCCTGACCTCAGTGTCAGTTAAACCCTGACAGGATGGTAACTCCCGGTGCCCAGGCAGCAGTCAGAGCTTAGAGTTCAATGTGAACCTTGATGTGTCCTCTAGTGGAAGTTCCTTCTTTGGAACCAGGACCCTTAGGAACACAGAAGGCAGAATTGTGAGGATGGGAACCATAAAATTCATCCAATGGGTTCTTGAAAGTGATGACCAACAGGCCACTCCCACTTCCACTTCCCAGTCCGGACTCGTGTAATCTACCAGCTGGGAACGTGTCATAGATGGTTGTTGGCTCAGAGTGTGTACTATACCCCGGAGGAAGGTTTTCCTTTCTGGCAAGGTACCCCTTCAGAGCTGCTGTTTCCACTGTGCTTTGGTCAGGCCAATCCACTGCTCCCTCAGGCCCATACCTTCTGAGTGGTGAAGTCTGTGATATGGTCATGTGTCTATTTTTGTGCCTCATTTGGTGTAAGAAGGTCCCTTGGCCCAATGCAGTAGTATGTGGGATCACATGCTAATGGATCGAACACTCCAAGACCTTCAGTAGGTCTGGTGGGCAGGAAAGGGAAATCCATGGAGGGATACATGTCTGTTCTTATGGAATGAATTGCTGGACCATCCAGACTGAAGGAGAATAATGTCAGTTCACCACCAAGTGCCTTCCTTGTTCAGGGATGATGCTGTATCAGGGACATAGAGTTGATGGCAGGTTAGATTTGGGCAATGGCAAGAATAGATCAGCCCAGGTAAGCAGGAGTGGGTGCCATTGGCCTCGTCTTATAGGGCCTGCTACTGCGGTGACTCCTCTCATGAGCTCATTATGCCAACCTTAAGTGGTCAGTGACAGAGGCTAGTTGACATCAACTGTCTGAGCTGTTTTGCACACCTGATTGCTTAGCGCTTCTGTGACAGACACTCTAGTAGGTGTTGCATATAATGCAAAGATCTTCATATGTTGTGCCCATTCCTGCGTGTCCATCCTTACAATCTTTCTCCTTCTGGACGCTTTATCAGCTGGCCAAGCCATTTTCCATTGCCCATACATCTGGGTATGTTACAACCTCAGGCAGGTCCTTTTTGTTCATGAAGTCAATTAACCAGATGCACCAACCAAAGTGCCGCCCACTGATCACACTCAAGTCAGACTGTACAACAGCCACCATTCACTTCTGAGTTATGCCTGTCTACCAAGCCATCCCATCAATGAACCAAGCCTGAGGACTTTCCTCCATCAGGCGGGCGTGAGATCACCCTCTGCAGCTGTACGAGTGAACTCAAGGAGTCCACCTGGAGCAACAGTGATAGGTGACATGAGGGGTCTGGGCCCCCTGTTATGCAGCTTGGTTGTAGGCTGTGGTCTTGCCCGGGTTCAGTTTGGGATGTATCTCTTCCATTTTGAGATGAATTACTGCTGTGCCATCCTGAGCCAAAGGCCTAGTGGGTTTGATAGAGCCCTGCTCATAATGGCAGTTCTGGCCACACAAGTCGCTTAATCCTCTTGTCAGGTGGTCCATCTCTACTTGGTAGTATGACAGAAAGTGTTTTTTTAAGAAGTGTATGATCCTTGTCTGCACCTGCCATGACCTTGGTCTGTATTATCATTCCCATTGGGACTTACTATAAACTCCACATGGTAACTTTCCCACTATTGATGCCTTTAATACTAAGGGTCAGCTCATTTGTGTGGCCCAAGTAACAGGCCTGTTGCCTGTACCAGCTGAAGAGCTCTTTCTTGTTTTAGGCCCCACTCAGAGTTGGAAGCCTCCCTGGTGCCTGATATAGAAGTCTGAGCCATATTCCCAGGTACAGGGTATGCCGCCTCAGGAGCTGAGGAGGTCTATTAGACGTAGTGATTCTTTTGTTGTATGGGAGGTGAGAGATACAATGATTTCCTTTTTATTTGAAGGAAACATCCTAGACCACTGGACGCCCAAAATGCCATAATGGGATAGGCCCTGAGTCTTCGCAAGGGTTATCTCCCACCTGCTAGGGCACTTGTGTTTTACCAAAGCCTCCAAAATATTTACCACTTCTCACTTTTGTGGTCCAATTGGCACGATGTTCTCAATATAATGGACCAGCATAGTGCTCTGCAGGATGTCCAGATAACCCAGCTGTCTTCGGACAGTCTTATGACAGGCGACAGGAGAGTTAACATAGGTCTACTGCAAAATGTTAATGCATATTTTTACAAGTTGGGCTCCTAGGGAAGCAGACTAAGACAGGGATTAACATGCAAGAAATCTGTTAGGGCGTGATCTTGCAAAGGAATGGAAACGGAGGTGGGCAAAGGGAAAAGCTGGGCTATGATAAGCCACAGCAAAGGCATCATCTGACTCTTTGAGGGACTCTGGAACTGAGAAGAACCTTCAGAGTTGTTTCAAATTGAGACAAGGGCCAGACCTCTATGCTGCCGCATTGCCCAGTCATTGGGAAGAGGGTGTTGCTAGGATGAGGCATCTCTCTTCAACTGAGGCAGCTACTGAAGAGGGCTGACAGCTCAGGATTGTCCCCCAGCAGCAGTTCTAGCCGCTGATGACCCTGTCTTCCTGAAGTGAGATCCAGGTGCCATATCACAGCATCTACTAAATTTTTCTTACTTTCCTCCCTCATTTCCTTCTTTCTGTTACTCTTAAATCCCTGGGATACAGCCCTAATAAAGTCCTAGCATGTAAGCTCTTGCCTCAGGCTCTGTTTTCTAGAGAATCTGGGCTAAAAGACCAAAGAGCTATATATGTTTGTTTTGGCTTCTCTTCTGTAGCCTTAAGTGGACCTACTCCAAAATGGAACTCTCTACGGCGAAAGGAATGTATAGAATAAGTCACACACACACACACACTTAGGACAAGATGGACTAAGAGGCAGGACACTTGACTCCTAGTGAAGCTCAATTGTTCACTTGTGAATATTAGGAATGTAGTTTGGTCTCTCAGATTTCATTTCTAATTTGATACAGTGGACAGAATAATATCTGATATTCCTAGTTGCATAATGATGTCAAGAATCTGAACGAATATAATGTATGTCAGAGCACTTTGCAAATATCACAAGCTCTCTGGTAATAAATTCTTATCCTTCCCTATTATATTCTCCAGAAACTGTACTGACCAAGGCAGCAGTGATGCTATCCTTTAAGAATCATTGCTAGGGGGATCCCTGGGTGGCGCAGTGGTTTGGCGCCTGCCTTTGGCCCAGGGCGGGATCCTGGAGACCCGGGATCGAATCCCACATGGGGCTCCCGATGCATGGAGCCTGCTTCTCCCTCTGCCTGTGTCTCTGCCTCTCTCTCTCTCTGTGACTATCATAAATAAAAAAAGAAAAAAATATTTTAAAAAAAAGAATCATTGCTAGGGCCACATGATGCACAATAATGCCCAAATGTAGTCACACTAAGACACTGGGAAGCCACCAGATCAAATGTTTCTCTTGTCCCCTGCCGAATTTCCTGACACTCCATCTACTGGAGGATGAGGTTCTTGCCTCAAAGACTTTAAGTAAAAGCAACAGAGTCATAGTATTACCCAAATCCAGGGACCACTGCCAGCTGAATCTCTAAATGGGGCCCCCTGGGGTTACACTATGTTATGGTCTTTAAGTATCTGAGGGCAAGATAGACAACTTCTTTGTGGGGGGAAGAGTGGAAGGGGGGACACTGGGAATCAGACCGATGAAAAGGGGAACTGAAATATGAAGTCAGGGGGAAAAACTTCTTATATATTTTTATTTCAATAAGGTCTAGTCCTTGTTAAATTTGTAGTCTAGGTCCCCACCAAGAACCGCTAGAGTGACACACTATGGGGTGCTGGGGTGGCTCAGTCGGTTAAGTCTGACTCTTGATTTCAACTCAGGATCATGATCTCAGGGTCGTGAGATGGAGTCCTGCATCAGGCTCTGTGTTCAGCAAGGAGTCTTCTGGAGATTTTCTCTCTATCTCTCCCTCTGTCCATCTCTCCTGCTCGCTCTCTCTCTCTCTCTCTCAAATAAATAATAAACCTTAAAAAAAGGAGTAGCACACTCCATGCCATAGGAGAGCTAACACCAGAGCTGTGTCACTTTTGCCCATGATACCTTGCTATTCTACTTTCCCTCCTATCTCCATCCCTCTGAAATCATCAATGGCTTTCCTCCATGGGATTTGTACAAGCTTCTTTTTTGACCCATGTATGAGAGGGTAACGTTCATAATTATTAAAATAAAATTTTTAATCCCTTAACTTAAGCCTTACAATTAAAAAGACTTTCATTCTAAGAATGAAAAATTAGAACATGACCCCCTCTTACT
Source organism: Nyctereutes procyonoides (assembly GCF_905146905.1). NCBI lineage: Eukaryota > Metazoa > Chordata > Mammalia > Carnivora > Canidae > Nyctereutes > Nyctereutes procyonoides. The sequence goes on along the minus strand of NW_026575160.1, from coordinate 30,559,051 downwards.
TAATTAGCCCCCTCTTTTTCTGCCAAGATTTAATTCTGCAAGTCTTTTGAAATGCAACATGTTAGAAATGAAATAACACAGAATCCTCGAGCACTCTCAGGGGAGGGATGGGTAAAAGTCTTTTTGAAAAAGCAGAAAGTAATGAGAAAATAATTAAAGGAAACATCTCTGACATATTAAGACTAAAACAAACCATATGCTGTGGCAGAAAATTATTTCCTGGCGCCCTAAATGAAGGCCAAATGAGGAGGTTCTCCTCTCCCTTTTTGAAGACATGCTTTAGCTAACCCTTCTTGGAATCATGGGGCCTTATTCCCCCTACCCACAGGGCTCTGAGTGGCTGTCCTGTCCATCAGTATCTGCCATGGAGCCTGCCATAGAACCAGCAGGAATTACTGGAATGTTGGGCAATGACCTACTTTCCAGTTTTGTGAACCAGTAAAACTAATTCAGTGCTCTCTTTTCCAAAGCACAGAATTCATTGATTTTTCAACAGATCAATGCCAGCTACCCTAGACCAAAACAGCATTAAACAGTCCCTAAGCAGTTCTTCTGTGGTGAACTGAATTGCATAGACAACGAAAGATGTGCATCTACAGTGCATTCTTTATTAGATTATTTATTATCTATACATATTTACCCTGAAATAAAATATTTGTAGGTAAATCACCAAAGTTACAATGGGCCACTTCCAATATATCAATTGAAAGAAAATGGCAAGATGCCAAGAGGCCAGATTGGATCTTATCAGCACTAGCTTAATAGTTGGCTGCAAATTTGAGGTAATTTAAAGAACACTCAAATATTAATTCTGTACAAAATAGTGAATCAGTAAGTGTTACAGATGGAAGAGTTCCTTCAGGGATCCTTAGCTGGTAGGTAGGCTATAGGGCTGGGGGTGGGCACTGCTCATCAGAATTATAGGAGAGACTTTTCAAAATATGTACACAGATTGTATAGAACCTCTGACTCAACCTGCGAGTATATTAAAGTCTGGGAAGATTGTGAGATGGTTTCACAAATATTTTAAAATATTGATAAGTGACTTCTTACTTCCCTAGAAAACCTGCTGTCCTATAGAAAAAGAAATTGAGTCTGAGAAAAGTATGCTTTAACAAAAAACAAATAGCTAATAAAAAAGTACATCTGAGACCACCTATCCAGATGTTCTGATTCCAAATCCAGAACACTAAATTTACTTCATTCTTTTTAGACTATGATCAATCTTGTTAAATTTAGAGATGACGTGCTATAACCTTTTGTTTTCCTTCACCTCAGGGCCCAGCTGAACTCCTCACAGGTGGTAAAAATTGACTGTCTACTAATTTGAAAACAAGATTATAAAGTTTCTTCAAATGTTAAGATTTTATATTATGCTGGTGGATAGCTTAAAATTGGCCTTTGTAGGATTAGTTACAACATGGAAATCAGAATATTCAACAAATCTAGACTTATTTTCCTGGAAAGCTATTTGTTAAACATATGCTATCACGTAACTTAGAGCAGACCTGGTGGGTAATAAAGTCTGTCAGCTCTAATATGTCTGAAAATCTTTATTTCCTCCTAATTTTTCAAAAAAGTTCATGAGCACCAAAAGGAAATAACATCACTGTATATCATATTCAAGCTACTAAAAACTAATGATAAAAGGAAATCTTAAGAGATTCCTTCTGCCAAAGACATTATGTAAAGAGAAGCAAGTATGAGAATGACGGCAGACTTCTCATCAGACACATTGCAAGTCAGAAGAAAATGGGGAGACATCTTTATTGAGAAAAGTTAAATTCTCAATCTAGAATTCTATATCTAGCAAACATTTTTTTTGAAAAGTGAAATAAAGACTTTTCAGATATGTAAGAGCTGAGAAAGCATGCTAGTGCCTAAGGAGAAGTCATAAATGTCCTGGTGAGTTTGGATAATTTAGGGGCAAGTCATCTAGAAGTCTATTTGCAGGAAGGACTAAGACATCTTTTGGGAGAAGAGGCATCTTAATAAAAATAAGAAGCAGATTGACGTGGCAATAAAGTTCGGTGATAATGGGTGCAGGAACAGTACTATTTTAAGTGTAGTGTGCAGGCATTTAGATTTTGCACAGGGCCCAGTGCCCATGGGATTCGTATCTGAAGCCAGTGACGGGGACACAGACTAAGCTGTAATTAAAAACTGCAAGATATGTTTTCTTAAAAGTTCTATGAGACTTTGGGAAGTAATCAAGACCCCATGTTGATACTTTAATCGACCACACTGACACTCTTTCATATACTCAACTCTCAGAAGTGTTGAGAGACATTATGTCCAAGTTTACCCCCATGTGATAATGGTCTAAATTTTTGTGTGAGTGTGGGTGAGATTTATTTGGAAATTCCACCATATATTAAAGGCATCTGTGCTAGGGGCTGAAATCCTGCATTAGCTGAAGGAAAAGAGCAAATAAAGCCATTTTATTTGTTGTGGCCTTTGTTATGAATGTGACCAGTATCTTTTTAATTCTCTATTATTTGAAGTATTTCTCTTATTCAGTGACATATCCCTAGGGTAGAACTCTCTCCCAGCCTTTCTTGAAGCTAGGGTAAAAATTGTCAGATGTATTACCTGAGATTTTTAGATAGAAAGAACTGAATTTGGGGAAGCAGTTATGAAAGGGAATCCGTTAGAAAGAATAAACATAGAGATATCTGGTTTACAGAGAAGCAGTGATAGACTCTAGTGCCAAACAGCAGTGAGGCAAGTCGTGTATTTGTGCTAAATAGCAACAGAGCAGAGTCTCTGCTGGATTAAACTCAGTGTATGTTTCGGGCATTGTTCTTGGCTCCATTCTTGCCCATCCCCTGACCTCCCAGAGTTTAGGACCAGTCTAATATCCTTTAATACATGCTCTTTACTGTGTTCACTAACATGACTGGGTTCTAGGGTTCTGTTGTTTTCAACTAAGAGCTCCAGCTGATGTGCTCCCTACTGTATACTGATTTTCATAGTCATAATCCCAAATGTACTTCCCCTAAACATTCCAGCATTTTCTCATTTCCCAAAGTGCTGAATTTTCAGAATTCTGACTCTCCAGACTCACATGCAGTCAAATGGTGGATAAACTGCTTTTTCCCAGTGTATTTCTGACACAGCTTTAAAGAGCCTCGTTGGGAGCCCTGGGTGGCTCAGCATGATCCTGGAGTCCCGGGATCGAGTCCCATATCAGGCTCCCTGCTTGGAGCCTGCTTCTCCCTCTGTCTGTGTCTCTGCCTCTCTCTCTCTGTTTCTCTCATGAATAAATAATTAAAAAAAAAGAGACCCTCATAAATCCCACAAGACCTCATCGTGGCAAAGATTGAATATCTTTCAAGGAGGAATGTTGAATAGAAGACATAACCTTAAAATCAGATAGTACCATTTCCTCTCCTTAACAGAAAAAGGAACTCTGGTAGGAATCTATCGATCTTTTGTACACTGAAGATGCATGGTCAAAACCCCCTGCTCTACCATGAAGACTCTGCCAAAAGTACCTGGAAGAGCATTGAATGGTTTGGTCATCTAGACAGCCACTGCCATTTCTACAATGTACACTTCACAGAAATAAGAGAATGATTTATAAATAAATCAACCTGGAGTTCTCGTTGCATGAACACGAAGGAATTTTAAAACAACCAAGGAAATGTGTTATAAGAAATTGGCTAGTCAAGTATATGATACCACTTAAATTCCTCTTCTATTTGTAGAAATAAAACAAAATATCTTGAACATGCAGGTTTTCTCTAGAACATTTAAACTATAATTGATCATCAGGGAGGGAGACAAATTTTGAGAGACTCTTAACTCTGGGAAACTAAGTATTTCAGAAGGGTGGGTAGGTAGGGGGATGGGGTAACTGGGTGACGGGAATTAAGGAGGGCATGTGATGGGATGAGCACTGGGTGTTATATGCAACTGATGAATTATTGAAAACTATATCTGAAACTAATGATGTATTATATGTTGGCTAATTGAATTTAAATTTTTAAAAGTTTATAATTGATCATGAATTAATGTATGTAGTTGGCACAATGATTGAAATTAACATCATTTCAGCCTTTAACAGACTATCTGTTTGTGCCCCATCATGGTCTTCTTGTGCTCCTTCTCCCCTCCAGGGGCTCCCTTGCTCACTCACCCTCCTTCCCTTCCCAGCACTCAGGGCACCTCGTGTCCATCACTACTGTAGTCCTACGTCAAGAGAGGAGCAGGTGTAGTCACACATACAGACGTGACTGATAACGCCTGATGACTAACTCTCTGATGGGTGTTTGCATTTCGATTTTAAATCTAAGGATGGATTGATATGAGAGTCTGCTCCTGGCTTTGTTGTCACATCTAGATTTATATCCCTTGTGAAGCTGCCAACACCATTCACGGCCAACATCTAAGGCAATAACAGAGATTGGTCCTGCCTGAATTGGCCTCAAGGCTGGGTGTACATTCACAGGTATTCCTCAGCACAGAAGAGCTGATCGCCAGTCTCTGAGGCCTTTTTGCTAAGCCATACGTGCAAGAAGTAGTCAAGATTGAGAAAAGAAAAATATAAAAGCAAGTCTGAGAAGTCATTTTAATGCCTATGTGACATTCCATTCTTGTACGCAGCCGGGATGTACCAACCACTGCGATGTTATCGGCCTCCTGTAGGAACTGAACCTATTGCAAAGAGCATTTGCCTTCAGAGTAGTCTGATGGCCATCATTGATGAGGTCAGTGGAACACTTAGTGGTCAAGGCTCACCAAATAGCTTCAGGAGCACAGTCATTCTACCCATCCTGACTTTAGGTTTGGACTAACAATTATTTGTATTGGCTATATTGCCTGAGAATTTGCAAACATTTCTATATGCAGCAGCTTTGAGAAGAGAGCAGGAGAGGAACTGTTCCTACTGATATTTGGGTCTCAGAGTTAAGGGAGTTACTCAGGTGACACATCTAGGAACGCTAGAACAGGGACTCAAAATAATACTAATTCTAGTGCTCTCTCTACTGAATCCCAGTCCTTGTCATGCAGCTTCACTGAAGGACACACACACACACACACACACACACACACACACTACAAGAGGTTGATGAATATCGAACTAGCCCTTGTGCAAAGAACTAGCTCCTTGTTTATAAGGAGCTACAGAAGCATCAAAATGGGTTGGTAAGACAACAAAACTCTTCTACTAGATAGGAGAGGATTCGACCTTTTATCCCACAGAGATATATTGAACACTCACTGTGAGAAGCCCTGGACTAGGGACTGGGGTACAATAGGACATGGGATTGATAGGGTCTCGGCCCTCCTGGAGTTGATCTAACCACTAAGAAAATGGGAACAGTCGATCATTTGAACAGCTAAGGTTTGGGCTCACGATTGTTTATGAGTGGAGCCGACGGTTCCACCCACCCCATTCCCCCTTACACTGTAACGTTCTCATGAAAAGTCTCTTCTCTAGCTGCTTATAAATCCTAGAGGGGAAAGATCACACATTTTTATAACCACCATGTCACAATTCAGGGGAGGAGAAGGGCAGTCAAAGTGTGAGAAATTCCAGGGATAGCTCTCTGTAAAGGGAGTCAATGGCCATCAGCTGTATTGTTAGTTTAGACTGCCCTAAATCACTCTACCAGGCCCCACAAGAGTCATGCATTTTATTTATGTAAAAAGATTTGCCCACAAAAATGTAGGAGGTGAGTAGAGCATTCCAAATGTGTTTGGGTCTGTTAAAATTGCCTGAACCAAATATGTGAGTTATTCATCCTGTGTAGGGAAAGACACAGATACCTGGCAACCAGTATCCAAAGATTCCTGGGCGCTGCACTGAAACCATATGTGGTATAAAACACCTGCGTAGTCAGTGCACCTTTATTTCCCGGTAAGGTGAGCACAAACAGCCTCCAGATGCTCCAGATGTGAGAGAGGGCTAGCTTGCCTTCTGTGTCTTTCTTTCTCCTCTATTTCCAACATCTACCATATTGATGTCCTATAATGAAATAGGAAATAACCTGATACAAGTATTTTACACTTTAGTATTTAAGTTCAGCAAACAGGGTGCCTGGGTGGCTCAGGGGTTGAGCATCTGCCTTTGGCTCAGGTCATGACCCCAGAGTCCTGGGATCGAGCCCCACGACCAGCTCCTCACAGGGAGCCTGCTTCTCCCTCTGCCTGTGTCTCTGTCTTTCTCTGTGTGTCTCTAATGAATAAATAAATAAAATCGTTAAAAATAAATAAATAAATTCAGCAAACATGCAAGCATATCAGCTGTAAGCCAGCCGCCGTGATACTGATCATGTTCCACAGAGAGCTTCTAGTCTGTAAGAGACACGACACACATACACAGAAAAGTATAGTTTCTAAGTTACTAAGAGGTCCATAGGAAGTGGATTAAAAATATATTAGAGGCATGCACCTTGGTAATTAATAAATAAATGATTAATTTGTTTATTCAACTGATAATATATTTATCCCATGTTGCAGAAACTTTGGTAGCTGCTGGAAACACAGAAGGAAGAAAACCAAACAAGCTGAGTCCTTGCCCTGCTAAAATTTGCATTTTAATGGGAAATGTGGATGATAAATAACTAACAGAGGATATCACGTACCTCATTCCCATGTGCTCATGTGTGTTCTATGCCACATCCCGTCTGAACTCCCAGCCACTCCCAGCTTTCTATATATGAACCATTTTTCGTGCATGTCTCTCAAATGTGATTTCCTTACTTACAAAAATTTCCTTCCCTTCCAGTCCAATTTGGAAGGTGCCCTCCCACCCTTCAAGGCTCAACTCAAAGTCAACTCTTCTTCCAAGCCTTTCCTACTAATCCTGGGACATGTTAAGTTTCTCTCCTATGGCTTGTCATAATGCCCCATGCTGTGGACCTCAGTTCCTGCAGGTGTGACAGTGAAGCACTAGCAAATATTTGTATGCCTTTTCTCCCATTAGGTGAGGAGTTTCTCAAAAGAAAGGACCATGGCTGATATACATCAGCCCTTCATGCCACGTACCTAGGAGGTAGCCTGTACATGGAGCCGAACTGTAAATACTATTATCAACCACAATGATAGAAATGATGCAAGCTACAAGTGCCAACAATGTGCCAGGCACTCTACTAAGTGAGTCATTTCCAAACGGTCCTTTGAGTTATGTATTTTATTAGCATCTCTATTTTATAAGTAAGAAAACTGAAACCCCTTGAGGTTACATAATTTATCCAAAGTCAGAATTCTAATAAAGGATAAATATCTAATGAATGAATAAATAAATTGCTTTTTATTTTATTGTATCAAAAAACTGTGCACATGGACTCATCCTTAAAAATTAGGTATTCAAAAGACATACGCATCTGCTCAAAACTTTTTTAAAAAAATTGAGAGATATTGACCATTATCATCATTATAGCAGCAAAATCCAGTTACATGTCAAGTTTCATGGACCTAAACGATGTATATGGTTTCAAAGCTAGAGAATAAATGATCTACATGAAGGAAATTTGATACATACAATCCCCAGAGGAACATTTGAAAGCCTTGGCCTTTATTTAATCTTGGACACGTATTTTCTCCAATTTCAAAGACAGCTGTTAGAAGGAAATGAGGCAAGGGATTTAGGGGCAGTCATGAGACTTAAAAATAGAAAATTGCATTTTTTTTTCATCATGCAGTGTCTCCTTTCCTTCCACAGCAGAGAATACCGCATCCATGACTGCATAGCTGATATTCATTAGATCTAGGAAAATCATCATAGACCCGGTGGTTCTTTTTCATAGATAACACAGAAAAGTTATCTCAAAAACATTCACATTTTAATGACTTTTCAACTTGTCTGTGTTATAAAAATCTCAGGACTCACCTGCTTATTGTGCTGTCTTTTGCTTGTTGAGCTTGAACGGGGAAAGACAAAATGTGAACATGTCACTCCCATTGGTCTGAAGTGGAAGGATACTAAATTTGTCTGTAAACACTTTCAGTCTCATATAGTAAAATAGCATAAAAGGGTAGAACCCTGTCATATTTCTATTTGATAAAGTCTTCCTGGCATTCATTTCATTGCAATAAAATTATCTTTCTAGATATAAGATAGGAACTAAAGAGGATTTTGACCATTCTCTCTAGGGTCATTTTAATCAGCCTACTACCTTGGCATTCATGATACCAACAGGATTCATTTTTGAAAAGCTCCTTTCACTCATCCTAAATAAATGAGCCATTAGAAATCCAATCAGCGATGATGAGCTTGGGTGTAACAAACACTCATGCTTTGAATCTTGATATTTTTAAAAAATATATTCACATTATTGGGCTAGGAAAAAAATGTTGCTTGTCAACAATATTAAACAAGTTAGAATTTAGAACCCTTATAGTTTTGCCTGTCAGCTAAAGACATGAGAGACAACAGTCAGGGACCCCACCATCTCTAAATAGGGAAGAAGACTGGCCACCCAAGACGAAGAGGCATCCATTGCTCTACTTCTGGTCACCCTTCAGTTAGTATGAAGGCCCTTGAGAAAGGAAAGATTAATAGAAGAGGTGCTTATCGAGCACCCTCCCTCAAATAAATAAATGCCCTGAAGAATCCTATTTCTTGTTTCTTAACAGGGCTTGTTAACATTTTGCAGCCCAATGGGAATGTTTGTAAAATCTCCACGTTGGTTACATTTGTTATCCCGTTTGATTTTTTATTCTGAAGCTGTTAAAAAAAGAGATGGATGGCTTTAAGAGAGAGCAAGTGGTGGCAGCTCTGTGATGGAAAGGAAAGAACATAAGCCAAAATCCAAGAGGCAGGCAGACTGGAAATTCTCGAGCAGGGGCTGATGCTGCTTCCACAGGCAGGATTTCTTCTTCCCCAGGGAAACCTTGGTTCTGCTCTTAAGGCAACGGGTTGAGCCAGGTTCAGTGAGAAGCATTGAGATAATCTCCGTTACTTAAAGTCAACTGATCGTATATGTTAATCACATTGACAAAACCCCACAAGGTTTCGGAAGCCATCGTGTAAGCCGAAACACTGCTAGCTTGGACGGAAGGTGACAGAGATAGGACAAAGTAAAAGAGGGCTGTCAAACTCCCAAAATTCCACTTAGGGAATGAGCTGATACAGCGAGTCAGAAGCAAACATTTGCCACCCTTCAAGATGCAGGAGAAAGGACCCCAAGGACCTTAGCAGGAGCACAGGGCCTGCGGCATGGGGGCTACAGAGCTACAGTGGCTCCAGAGGACAGAACCTTGAGCCGCCGAGAGGAATGGAATTTGCTTGGCCTACCTGGAACGGGCTTCGGGCTGGTCGTTCCCTTTTGGAATGGGAATATCTATTCTATGCCTGTCCCACCATGGTATTTTGGAAGCAGATGCCTTCTGTTCTAGTTTCACAGATCAGTAAATGGAGAGGAATTTTGCCTCAGGATCAATAATAATCAGGATCTCACCCGCACCTGATTTGGTTGATGTAGATGATGAGATTTGGAACTTTTTGACCTAATGGTAATTAGATGAGGTTTTGAACTTGGACTTGATGCCATAATTGGTTGAGATATTTGGGGGTGTCGGGATGCAGTGAATGTATTTTGCACGTGGGACAGATGTGAATATGGAGGACCAGAGAGTAGACCGTAGTGGAGTAAAGGGTGGGTGACTCTCCTGCCGCCGCTAAGAGATAGGCTCACATCTGAATACTTGGAACCTGTGAGCATGACCTTTTTTGGAAAAAGGACCTTTGTGGCCATAATTGTAAGATTTTAAGATGAGGTCATTCTGGATTATCCATGTGGGCCCTAAATTCATAGACAAGCATCCTAATGAAAGATAGAAGATAAAGGACACAGGGAAAAGAGGAGAAGAGCATGTGAAGATGGAGACGAGTAGAACGACACAGTTACCAGACCAGAAATGCCAGAAGCCACCAGAACCTTGAAGAGGAAAAGAATGGAATCTTTCCTAAGGCCCTGAAGGGATCATAGCCCAGCTGACACTTTGATTTTACAATTCTCGCCTCTGTAACTACGAGAGGACAATGTTCTGTTGTCTTAAGCGACCAAGTGTGTGATAATTTGCTACAGCAGCCTTAGGAAATTAATACAGTCACCAGCAGTAGAAAATGTGTCTGGGGTTCCCTGATGCAGTTTTTCAATAATCTGCCAAAATAATGCGCAAAAAAAACCCAATGTCCTCTTTTTATATATATATTTTTAAAGATTTTATTTATGTATTCATGAGAGACACAGAGAGAGAGAGGCAGAGACACAGGCAGAGGGAGAAGCAGGCTCCCTACGGACAGCCCGATAACGGACTCAATTCCAGGACCCCGGGATCACGCCCTGAGCCGAAGGTAGAGGCTCAACCACTGAGCCACCCAAGGTGCCCTTTGCTGTCCTCTTTTTCAAAGTCCCCTCAGGTCTCAAAAACATTATGCTGTGTAAAAGAAGCCAGGCTCACCAGTGACATGCTATATAATTTCGTTCATAGAACATGCATTTACCCTGGAGAAAGCTGGCCAACCGTCACGCCAGAAAACAGATGGGTGCTTGTCCACAGCTTGGGAGAGGAGGGTGAGCAGGGCACAAGGGAAGTATTGAGGATAGAGTCAGGGGGTACAACCCATGTCTTGATTCCCGTGGCAATTACATAATTGTATAAGTTGGACCAAACATAAATTGTTCATACGCCTAAAAAGGCAACAGTTTGCTAAACACAAATTGTACCTCACTAGCCCCGACCTCAAAAAGCGCTAGAGGTTGACCTACCTCTTGGTTTATAATGTGTGGAGCAAAGGCTTCGGAACCTTGTGAATACCAGTGTCACAGTGATGTTTAGTGACGCCGCTGCTGACTTGGCTTTACACGCTTTTGTATTGTTTTCTGATATCAAGTTCTTCTCAAAGATGATGATTTTTCCACCACCGAAGACACACAACAAACAAACAAGACGCTACGTGTTCTGCCTTTAACTCCGAAAGAAGAGTTGGAAAAGTGCTTTGCCGATTGAAAGTAGTGTGTGACGTCCCAAGGTGACTACCGCGTTCAGCCAGCCCAACGGATAGTTATTTACCATTTCCTGTGGCAGACACTACACCAAGCGCAGCTGGTTATCGAGATGACCGAGAAACGGTTCTTCTCTGGTTAGAAAAACGTATATAAAATAAGAAGCAAGTAACTGATACAAAACCGACCCAAATCAAATGCTTTGGGGTCTTAGAAGAGGAAGCAATCGTGCCCAAACGGGAGGCGGACTTTCAGGTAGATGAGGTGGGACTGAAAACAGGAGATGCAGGGCTGTGGACTCCACGTGGGCGAGCAAGGACGGGGTGGATGCTCTGTGCCAACCATCCGTGTCCACCCGCCTGTCCCCAGGTCGTTGTCACCACGATTGGAGATGGGGCCTTTGGGAAGCAATTAGGGTGGGACCCTCCTGAATAGGATTATTGCCTTTATAGAAAGAGGAGGATGTCCCAGGCTCCAGAACAGTGAGAAATAAATGTTTGTTGTTTCAGCCACCCCGTCGATGGCGATTCGCTGCAGCGGCCTGGACTGCGGACGTGCAGAATAGAAACAACCTCAGGGAACAACCCATAGTCCCCGACTAGAACTCGAGCACGTGCAGAGGACTGAGAGGAAAAACTAGAAAGGGAGTTAGGATCGTTTTCTGGGGATCCCTGGGTGGCGCAGCAGTTTGGCGCCTGCCTTTGGCCCAGGGCGCGATCCTGGAGACCCGGGATCGAATCCCACATCGGGCTCCCGGTGCATGGAGCCTGCTTCTCCCTCTGCCTGTGTCTCTGCCTCTCTCTCTCTCTCTCTCTCTCTCTGTGACTATCATAAATAAATAAAAATTAAAAAAAAAAGGATCGTTTTCTGCGGGTCTGAAATGCCAAGTTGGGGGATTTGTGTTTAATTCAGTGGTCACTGGGGAGCCGGGAAGGCAATGCTTGGGGATTCTGAGAATCCGGCCAAGTTTCAGATGCCTTCCCCCCAGGAGAGCGCACCTGGCACAGGAGGACGCAGACCATCTCAGGGTTTTCACAGACACGTGGATTAGGGAGGGTCTGAGAAGGAGGCTTCCATGCAGGGGATTATTTCATTTCATTTTAGTTCATTCCTCCATCCGTGATAAGGATGGAGAATTAGATTGACACGATGCATGAACGAAAGTGGGTTTTCTGAACGTGTGATCTGTATTAGACTCACCTACGGGGCTTATCCAACACCCATATGCCCAAGCCTCCCCCGCTACACCGAGTCTCTAACGGTGGGGCCAGGAGACCCATCTGCAACCAGCACCGCGCCCATCTGATGTCCTTGTGGACACTGCTGATTCTGGGAGGAGGAGGGGCTGGAGGCGGGTGTTCTCTGCTTTCCACTTGCCTCCAAAGCGTAGAAGAGATAGGAAGGACATGAGAAGAATACATAAAAGACACTGTTCTCAAGTCCGCCAATTCTCAAGACATTGTCTGCCCTCAGTCCCGATTTAAACGAAGCCTCAGAACATCTTCAGCTGCAGGTGGTCGGAGGGCATTTGCCCCGAGACAGCTGGCTCCCCTACAGGGGCCGCAACAGGTCAGGGGGTGCGAGCATCCCCGAGGCATCGTGTTGAGAGCTACTGACGGATCCTGGTGGCTTACGATGCACAGTCATTCTTAGCCCCGACCTTAAAATGATCACCGCAGCCAGAGAAGTTTCTGTTCTGGGTCTTGATCTGAAAAGAACCAAGGTCCCACCTCTACAGGAGTCAATCTCTCTAGGAACGATTTTGCAAAATGACAGCAATTGGCGAGGTTCTGGAACCAGCAGGGGCTGTTGCTTATCAGAGTGTTTTTGGGAGGTTGACATTTTATTTTGTTGTAGAACAATCACCTTGACCATATTCTCAAAAATGCTATGGATCCCTGCAAAATTTTTTTTTCCTTTCAGACATTCCACACATTCATCCCTAGTTAGGAACACAACATTTTAGGGCTTAATATTAAACTACCAAATCAACGTGCTACCCTTCCTGATCATTGTTTAACAAAGGAACAAAAATAAGTGTGAGTAGTAGGTTGATTGAGAAGTTAATCATTAAGTGAAGCTATCATTTTTCATTTTCCTGGCATTCCAAACCTGTTCACGGACTATTTTCCGGAGCAAGCACATATGCTACTACCTATACCCGAGTTTTCTGTTACTCTAGGCCTAAAAGACTCATAGTACTGTCATCAGGAGTAATTTTTATTCCAAGTATGATAGTATCTATTTATTGTTTTTGATTCCCAACGGGAGCCCCTGTCCTCTCCAGGAGCCGCCCTCCCTGCCCTCCTCTACTCAGGACTTTTACTGGGTGATGCGGGCCACAGCACCTCATCCAGGGGCCACCTGATTGGCCTGGAAATAGGCACACCCAGTGTTCTTCCCAAAAATTTCTTGACCTGGAGCTGCAGTGGTTAGGAGAACAGTGGTAGGGAGATGAAAAGGACTTCTCTCCTCTCTGACGGTGAAGCTTTGGGAGGGGGGGTGAGTCCAGAGAGGCTGGTAGCCAGGTGGCCAGGTGCCCTGAGAAAGCAAATCAGAAGCAAACAGAAGTGAAGCTATTCTATAAGTCAGAAGTAGGCGGGTGGGGGGTGCCTGGCTGCCTCCGGCGGGAGAGCATGTGACTCTTGACCTCAGGGTTGTGAATTAGAGCCCTGTGTTCGGTATAGAATTTATTTTTTTTAATCAAGTAATCCCAAAAGCAGAGATGGTTTTAAGGAACTCTCCCAAGAGTCACGCTAATGTGCTTCAGTGCTCTGCGATCTAACGTAGCAGCCACTGGCCACATGTGGCTAGTGAGCCCTTGAAACATGGCCAGTCCAAAATGAACCGTTCTATATGGCTTAAAATAACCCTGGATTTGTAAGACTTGGCATAAAAACACGAATGCAAAATACATCATTAATGATTCCCTATAATGAATACATATGAAATCACAATATGTTGGATATATTCGTTTCAGTAAACTAGATTTTAAGATGGATTTCACCTCTTTTTTTCAATGTGGCTTCTAGAAATATTTATATTGCATAGGAGTCTCAAGTTATATTTCTATTGCAACAGCACTGCTTACTCGTGAGTCTGTGGTTTGGGTTTGTTTGTTTCTTATTTAGCTGCTCTGGGTGGAGTTTGTGCCATTGTCAACCGACAGGGCCCTAATTAATGCCAAATTTTGTAACTGGAACAGAGGCCTTGAGGGAGACGGATCCAAAAGCAGAACGGGCTGTGTTCAGGTGTGGAGGGGGCAGGGAGATTTTCTCCATCATGAGTTGGGAAACTTAGGAGCAAAGCAGTTAGTTAACCATTACTGGTTACCTGTTGTTGTCCAGGACAGGTGCCTATCCTTACTGGGCTTAGAGGTTGACTGGACTTGGTAGAAAACAAAATGGGATCTGAAGGTGTTGGCTGCTTTTTGCAACCTTTAATAATGTGCTGCAAGAATAAAAAAAAAATATGGAATATGGTCCAGGCAGAGCCATCTGAACATGGAGCAGGAGTAGCGATGGGACACAACTGTATGAAGAGATCCCGTCCTGCCGCTGGGCGAGCTCTCTCTGGATTTCAAAAGGCAGCCCACTGCACCCAAAGCCGGCCGGTACACGGCCAGAATGAACGATGTCCACAAAGCACGGCTGCCTGGCGAGGCTTATCCTCCTTTCCACAGGTAACAAAGGATATTGGGGGCACCTGGGACAGAGGGACCCTTGGCCTTGCCCCAGCATGGCACCGCACCACACAGACACAGAGACCAAAGTGAGATGGCCTGCGATGTGGTCTGGAAGGGTGGGCAGTGCCCCCTGAAGAGTCACCAAGAGACAGACTCTGGAGGGGGAGAGGATCCACATTCAAATGCCTCGACATGGCAAGATTATCTGCTTGGTTTGCTAGCAAACCGGAGTTCCCAAGCAGGCAGCCTCCTAGGGTTTCAAGATGTTGTCACCAATATCCCCAAACAAAGAAAGGAAACACAAAAACAAGCCTGGCTTGAAGGAATCCAGGACTGCCCACCGCCTAGGACAATTCTTCATGCTCTACATCACCAGCAGCAAGAAATGCACAGCTGAGGAGGCCCCGGCAAAGACACTCACTGTCCACTGAGATAGTTTTTCCCTTGAGCGCACACCAGCCTCCCCTACAGTGAGTTGTGGTCCTTTGTCTAAATATTCTGCGATGGTGAATGAGAGGATGTGGTATCTGCCTCCCTAGTCCTGGCTTTTTTTTTTTTTTTTAAGATTTTATTTATTTATTCATGAGAGACACAGAGAGAGAGAGCGAGGCAGAGACACAGGCAGAGGGAGAAGCAGGCTCCATGCAGGGAGCCCAATGCGGGACTCAATCCCAGGACCCCAGGATCACACTCTGAGCTGAAGGCAGATGCTCAACCACTGAGCCACTCAGGTGCCTTTTGAAAACCTACTGTACATACATCCCTGTGCTCTTTCTCCTGTCTAGTTGATAGAGGTAGAGAAGACTATCAGGACAGCCTTGGAAACCAACTACATGTTGAATATGGCAAAACCGGAGCTTTCCTGAGCTATTGCATACACAAGACATGAACTTGTATCCTGTTGAGCCTTTACCTGTTTCGTTCTATTTGTTATCACAGGCTAATGTAATATATCTCCCAACTGAAAATTCCTCCCAAAAGTCCGTGATGATCCAAACTATATAAAACACTGATTACACTAAACCTTTCTGGTAGATAACGGACTAGCCTAACTAACCCAGTAGATCATCCATTGCTGTAAAGGAGTGTGTCCCTGCAGAATTAACCTGCTTCCTTAGCTAGCAAGGCAAGGTTAGTGCCACTGTGTACTGTTTCCCTGCCCCCCACTCCTGTATAATAATCCTTTTTAAGTGGGAGTTTTAGGTTTTTTTTAATATATTTTTTAAGATTTTATTTATTTATTCATGGGAGACACACAGAGAGAGAGAGAGTGAGAGAGAGAGAGAGAGAGAGGCAGAGACACAGGCAGAGGGAGAAGCAGGTTCCATGCAGGAAATCCGATGTGGGACTCGATCCTGAGCCTCCAGGATCATGCCATGGGCCGAAGGCAGGCGCCAAACCACCGAGCCACCCAGGCTGCCCAGGTTGTTTTTTTTTAAATCAATATTTCTTGTATTTGTATATTGGATGTGTCAGGGATGCCTACATTTCTCATTTGGAGCATAGTAGCAGGGAGCACAAGGAGCCATGTCAGGATTTGGCTGAGAAAAAAAATTTTGGCCAAGTAGAATGGACATTATGGACTCACAGATGGGTGCAATAACTGGAAGAAATGTGGAGGCAAATAAGTGTGGAATTTTTGACATAATCATTACAATAGGTTAGAAGAAAATATTTGGATAGTTATTTTTTGGGGAAAGTTATTTTTAATTGTAGAAGACTGTCTTTGTATACTAGACATTAAACTACACAGAATCCGAATAGTAGAGTTTGGGTCAAAATCTACATGAAAAATTTTAAGCATCATCAAGAAACTAGATTTAGGGAAACCAGGAAAGGAGTAATCAAGATTCAAGATGAATATTTAACCAAATGTCCTTTTTTAAAAGATTTATCTATTTATTTTCAGAATGAGAGAGAGAGAGAGAGATTGAGACAGTGTGAGCTGACAAAGGGACAAAGGGAAAAAATCTCAAGCAGACTCCCTGCCAAGTGGGGAGCCCAATGTGGGGCTCAATCCCATGACCTTGAGACCAAGATCTCAGCTGAAATCAAGAGTAGGTTGCTAGAATGACTGAGCCACTCAGGGTCATGTCCTTTTTTAATGACTGGAGAACAACCTACCAATGCCTTTCATGCAGCTTTACCCCTAGCACCTGATAAGCTACACCAAATAAAACAAAAGGTGGATCTGCACTGCTCCCCTCCAGCTAGTCTCTTCAAGGTATTGAGACATATTTAGTGAATATAGTGAAGAAAATCACACTATGGCTAAGTTGACAAGGGATCATTGTAGTAGAGGATGGTCGGAAGAAAGGCAGGCAGGAGTAAGGGGTCTAGTCCTAAGGGAATTATTTTACACTACCCTGAAAGGAGCCCTCCCCCTTTCCCAGGTGAACAACTACCTGATATGGTGGATGAGTGTGTGGACCAAAACTGATTGGGTGACAGGTGCGTGGAAGGTTAAGCAGATTAAAACAGCCTGCCAGCAAGCCCATAAAAGCTTTCAAACCCAAAGGGCAACCCTTTTGGGTCCCTCCCTCTTCAGAAGCTTTTTACTACCACTCAATAAACTTTGCTTTGCTGCCCACCACTCTTCATCTGGTCTACCTCTTCACTCTTCAAAGCAACACGACCAAGCACTGCAGGCACTGAAGGAAAAGAAATCCTAAAACAACTGGAGGCATCAACTCTGTTCAATGGCACTATCTTATGCATGGATATTACACCAAATTCTTTTTTTTTAAAGGGAGAGATACATTGTTTCAATTTTAAAACAGTTCAGTGCAGTAGAAATGTCATCAGAGATAATAAAAGAAAACATCTATATTATGAAAAATTATTAGACTAAAGACACATCATATTTTGAACTTGAGTTTCAACAAAAATAAGCCTTTCCTATGCTTGAAGTTGAGTCAGCACCTTTCCTTGCCTGGTATTTCAGGATCAAAGGCAGTCTCTACATATCTAATTCTACTTTTCTAAAATTTTTAAAAAGTCTTGAATATGATTATTAGGACTGCTGAACCAAGAAACTTCCGTTTTTTGGAAGTAGCTTAATAAAAAGGAGAATACTTTTGTAGTCAAGCATCTCCAAGACTCCTTACT
This sequence comes from Nyctereutes procyonoides, assembly GCF_905146905.1. Taxonomy (NCBI): domain Eukaryota; kingdom Metazoa; phylum Chordata; class Mammalia; order Carnivora; family Canidae; genus Nyctereutes; species Nyctereutes procyonoides. Next base: position 30,541,297 of record NW_026575160.1, on the reverse strand, counting down.
GAATTAACATTCAACTTGCAGGGGAACCAGGAAGCCAGTGAAGAACTACGAAATCAATGTCATAGTTCCCGCCCCACCCTCTGTGTTCTCTCTCCTCTAAAAAAAAAAAATTGGTTTGTTAAAAAAAAAAAAAAGAGTCACATGCTCTACGGACTGAGCCATCTAGGCACCGCAGGGAGGTTTCTTTTTTTTTTTTTTTTTTTTTTTATTATAAATTAATTTTTATTGGTGTTCAATTTACCAACATACAGAATAACACCCAGTGCTCATCCCGTCAAGTGTCCCCCTCCGTGCCCGTCACCCATTCACCCCCACCCCCCGCCCTCCTCCCCTTCCACCACCCCTAGTTCATTTCCCAGAGTTAGAAGTCTTTATGTTCTGTCTCCCTTTCTGATATCTCCCACACATTTCTTCTCCCTTCCCTTATATTCCCCTTCACTATTATTCATATTTTATAGTTTATCCAGAATGTTAGTTATTCCAGTTGGGGTAGCTGTGCAGTGTATCTAGTCTGCTAGAAACACCGCTGGAAACAGAGCTCATGTTTTTTACTTCATGTTCTACTGCCTTCTCTTTCTTTGTGCCTTCTGTTTATCACGTCTCCTAGTAAAATATCTCTAGAAGTTTTTTATATGACCAAAAGATTTCATCTTTGTATAGCAACCTGCAGTTTATACAAGTAACTTTCACATTCATCCCACTAACTTTATGAGGAATGCAGGGTAAAAGGATTGTCTCTCTACTGGAGAGGGAACAAATGAGCTCACAAAGGTTTGCTGAACTTACCCAAAGTGAGTATAAGATAGAATCAGAATGATTGTTCAGTTCTCTTTCTTCTCTACCCTGTCGCATCCAGGATGGTCAAACAGAAACTGCACCCTGCTGCAGAGTCTGGGGAGGTCAAATTGAGGGAGCTAGAGAGTGGGGGAGAGACCACATGGTGGTCATGGGTGGGGTGGGGGCCAGAGAGAGAGGGAGAAAGAGAATTTTAAGCAGGCTCCATCCCAGCATGAAGCCCGACTCAAGACTCAATCTCCTGACCCTGAGATCAGGACCTGAGCTGAAATCAAGAATTGGATACTTAACCAACTGAGACACCTGACACCCCTTTTTAAAATTTTATCTATTTATTTTATAAGGGAATACAAGAACAATGCCCATAAATTTGATGACTTAAATGAAACATAACATTTCCTTGAAAGACATAAATTATCAAAGTGAGCTCAAATAGTGCAATATGTATTACATAAATTTAATTCACAGCTGACAACTTTCCAAGAAAGAAAAATCCAGCCCCAGATTATATTTCTGGTGAGTTTTACTAAATTTAAAGAATAAAAATCACCAATCCCACATAATGTCTTCCAGAAAACAGAAAAGGAGGAATTACTTCCAATTCACTTTTCCCTACAACCCAGCAATCCTACGCTTAGATATTTCATTTCAAGTGAAATGAAAACCATTGTTCATTTAAAAGCCTACACAAGTTCATTTGTAATCATCAAAAACTAGGATGCCCGGGTGGCTCAGTGGTTGAGCGCTTGCCTTAGGCCCTGGGCGTGATCCTGAGGCCCTGGGATCGAGTCCCACATTGGGCTCCCTGCATGGGGCCTGCTTCTCCCTCTGCCTGTGTCTCTGCCTCTCTCTCTGTGTCTCTCAGGAATAAATATATTAAATCTTAAAAAACAAACAAACAAACAAACTAGAGACAACACAAATATACCTCAGATAGGAAATGAACAAATGAACTTTGTTACATTCACAGAGTGGAATTCTAGTCAACAATAAAAAGAAAGGAAATGTAGAAATGTGCAAGAATATGGATGAATCTTGAATCCATTATACAAAGCAAACAAACAAACAAAAAAGAAGCAGACTCAAAGGCTAGATACTGTATGATTTCACTTACATAACATTCTGGAAAAAATAAGACTATAAGGACAGAATATAGTTCAGTGGTTTTCCAGTGGATAAGGGTGAAGTTGGTTATAACCATACAGGATTACCACAGGAGAAATGGGGAAGGAGAGTTGGGTGAGATATAGAATTGTTCTGAGTCTTGATTATGATGATGGTTACACAATTCTATGCTTTTGTCAAAATTCATACAACTGTATGTTGAAAAAAGTGTGAAGCTTACTATATGTAAACTGCATCATTCACACCAAAAAGTGTGAAGCGTGCTGTAGTGATTTTAAAATACATGTAAATGAAAATTCAAAAACATCAATCTATATAATTCACCACATTTATAACTTACAGAAGACAAACCATATGGTCATCTAAATAGATGCAGAAAAAAATTTATTAAAACTCAGGAAACTTTTATAATTTTTCTGTTTTTGCAAACTGAAAATAGAATAGGATCTCACTAGTCTAAGGAAGGCCATCTGCAAAAAGCATATCACAAACATCAGACTTAATGATGAAATCAAAATAGTTCCTTTTAAGATCAGGAAAAATGCAAAGATGCTCACTAGCACCTCGCTTGTCCATGTCACAGTTGAGCCCTTGGCCAGTGTAGAAAAAAGCAAAAACGATCTAAAATGTATAAGAAATGAAAGGGTGTGTGACAATAAAGAAACTCCAAAAAGAACCACACAAGGTTTGCTACATAAATAAAAATGAATCTGTCAAATGTGAATGCATTTCGTATATATTAGCAATCAGTAAGAAAAGTGCAATTTAAAAACCACATCCTTTGCAAAAGCAATAAAACATAAAGTGCCTAGGAAAAAAATGTAATAAGAGCTATATGAGAAGAACATTTTTTTGGGGGGGGGAGAAAATTGTAAAACCTTATTGAAAAATAGAAAATATCTAAATAGATGGAGATATAGATACTATTCACTCCAATAGGAAAACTTTCAACATAATAAAGATGTCAATTGTTTCTAAATTTAGATTCGATACAATTCCAATCCAAATCTCAAGAGGACTGAGCTTTTTATGGAAATTGATAAGCTTACTTTAACACAGAGGTGAAAGGGCAAAGGATGAAGATAGCCAAATAGTCCTGAAGGAGGAAAAAACAGGACAAGGTAGCCGATTTACTCTGCTAGATACAAAGACTTAGTAGTCAGCTTCAGTCTCTTTTAATGTTGGGGAAGAGTAGAGAAGCCACAGTCAGACCAGAAATACATAGACTCTTGTGACAGATCAGGCTTTGCTTATCAGTGGGAAGAACTGATTATTTAATACGATCATGCTGGAACAACCGATTATTCAAATGGGAAAAGGAAATTGGATCCTGACTTCATGCTGTACCCAAAATCAATTTGGGGTATGTTAAAAACTTAAAATACAAATAAAAATGGTAAAGCTTTTAGAAGACCATTTAGAAAGATAATTTTATGACCTTACGGCAGAGAAGATTTCTTACATAAGACCAAAAAAAAGTTCAAAATCAACAGGAAAAAGTGACAAATTTGACTGCCTCATAATTAAGAACTCAGTTCATGAAAGAGTACAAAAAAGGAATGAAGAGTCACAAACCATAAAAGATGATTTCAATACCTATCATCTGAGAAGGATTGTGATCTAGAATATATTTTTAAAAATCTTACAGAACAATAGGTAAAAGACAAGCAATCAACGGGGGGTGGGGTGGGGAATGAGCAAAAGACTTTACTATATCTCAACAGAAGGAATACAAACATCTTCTAATATCTAGAATCTTTATATTATGTCATATATAAGACATTTGGGTTATATTTCTCTATAAGACATATACACCTCAATTGGAAATTAGGAAAATGCAAATTAAAATTACAATGAGAATCTATTTCAAACACATTAGATTGAAAAAAAATGTCTTAAAATGTAACAATCTCAAATGTTAGTAAGGATGTAGAGCCAGGAATATTCTTACCTACTGCTAATGGTAAAATGGTATACAACTCATTAGGAAAAAAGTAAGTCCTACATACCAAGTATTTTTACCAAAAAGTACTGTTGTAAATGTGCCCTTAAAGCATACATAAGTACAACAGCGCTTATACTAAAAGAAACAACACAAAGGTAGATCAGAATTAGGAAAAATACATAATCTGTGGTATATTCTCACCATGAAATATTATACAACAACGAAAATGAAAATAATTGCATGCATCATCACAGATGAATCTCAAAAACATAATTTGAGCAAAAGTAACAATTCCCAAAAGATTGACATAGTTTATACAAAGTCCAACACCTGCCAGAGCTAAATAATATATTATTCAGAGTTGTGCTGACAACACGGTATCCCCGACAGTCATATGTACCTACTGAGAACTTGGAGTCGGCCTCGTCCAAACTGAAAGGTACTCTAAGTATAAAATACACATTAGATGTGGAGACTTTGAAGGATCAACAAAAAGAATAGAAAATACTTAATAATTTTTATGTTGATTGCATGTTGAAATAACATTTTGGACACGTTGGGTTAAATAAAATACATCTGTTTCTTTTTAGTTTTTTAAATGTAGCCATTAGAAATTTTCTAAATCCTACATGTGGCTCTCGTTATATTTCTACTGGACAGCACAGGTTTAGAGATATCTATATAGATTTTTAAATTATAAATAAAATAAGAAGAAAGATTGGTACAGATTTCAGGATAACATTTCACTCTGCAGGAGAAGAAGAGGGTGTAATCAGGTAGGAACCTGATTGCAGGGCCTTCTAAGTTCTGGTCATCTAGTTTCTACACGAAGCGGAGTCCTTGTCATTGTATTATTAGTCATTACACATTCTTTTTAACATACCCACTTTTACAAAGGACACATTTTATAATAAAAATTCAAATAATCAAATCTGAAAATTAACATGAGCTTTGGGACCAGACCCACCTGGGTTTAAATCCTTTCCCTGCCTAAGCTGTTGTATGATCACAGATAATAAATGAAACCTCTTTGAGCCTCATGTCCTTGAGGGGTTAATAATACACTCCTTTACACACACACAGACACACACACACACACACACAAGGTTGTTGGAAGATTGGAGAGATAATATAAAATGCCTGGCACATAGTAGCTGCTCAATAAATACTAACATTACTAAACAGTTAATTTGTACATAGTGAATAGTATACATTTTTTTAACAATAGTTAATACTTAACTCATAGAGAGTTAAAATACTCTGGTGACTATAGATGTTCCAAAATGTATTCTGGAATACTAGGAAAACAAAGAGATCGGGTGGGTTTGGATGGCTTTGATTCAGTGACTGGGAATAAAAAGATGATATAATGCAACTCTACGGACGTCCAAAAATTCATGAGGCTAGTACTGTTGCCTGAGCCTGGGACATCGCATAAAGAAAAGTTAGGTCTAGGTAGACCTATAAACATTAAATGGTGTGGGTTTTTGTTTTATTTCTATGTTTATTCTAATTTAGACTGTTTCAAACAGTGACTTTCTTCTTACTTTCAACTTGAACGCACACCCTTGTGCGCGTCCAAGTATCACACTTGGACTCGGTTGATGAAACACCAGAAAATGTAGGCTCTTTCCTGCTACACCTGAAATGCACTTTTAGTTTTTACCCATTTCCTTAAAAATCACAAATAGAAAGCACATGTAAAATAAAACACTTTTATCGCATCATCTTATTTCCTGACCAGTCTCTTCATCACCTGTAATTGCTCTTTTAATCTAGTTGTCTATTTGGGTATCATTTGTCTCTCCTTCAACTGCATGGAATTTAGAGTTGGGGTATAAGGGCCTGGAAACCTCGGCCCCCAGGGTCTAGGATGGAGGTGACGTGAAGCATATATGTCCTGGGTTCTGCTTACGTGGATATTTCCCCTTCTGAAATATCAGTAAAGTGGGCAAATAGGACGAAATTTAGCTTGATTCTTCCCGTCAATGTATATTACCCAGAGGAAGCACCTTAGCTCTCTCCCTCTCCTGGTCTCTGTCTCTCTGTCTCTCTCTCTCTCTCTGTATCTCTCTCTCTCTCTCTCTCTCTCACACACACACACACACACACACACACACACATACACACAAATACAGGAAAGGACAACATGTTTCCTTTAAAGCAAGTATCAAATGCATACAATAGGTTTGCGTACAGATTATTTTTTAACAGCGCCAAAAAGCCACAGAAAGAGAATTTCATTGTCTTTTCTATTGCTGAAAGGTTGGGCAATTGGCTAACTGCTAACGAACGATCCTAAAGATGAGGAAGCTGCTTGTAGACTATGGGATGGATGATTTGGAAGGGCTCTAAGCCCCTCCCCTTAGGACTTGAGTCATTGCTAGAATGCCACGCTCAGATTTAGTTTCCTTTTTTTATTTTCAGTAAAACAGAGACTTACACCTTGTGACAGAAGAGATCAAGAAGAGGCACATCATCATTTTTGCAAACAGTTGTCAAGAAGGTCCTGTGTGCGCCGGGCCTGTGCTGTGTAGTTTGTGTGCAGGCTGAAGAGGTCTAAACGCTTGTGCACACAGCTGAGGAGGGCCAGAGTAGCACACCCAGCTCGATACCCTGTGTCCATAGACGTCTCTACCGTTCTACATCCATCTGAAAATAACAATGATGATGACCTTAAGTGAGGCTTGCCATATTTTTTTTTTTTTTAATAAAGCAGAACCTTAAAGAGAGCCGTGAAATTGAAATTTGTGTGTCAGGCTCTGGTTTTCTCTCCTTCTAATGTTTTTGGAGGAAAAAAAATGCGATTTATCAGTTTGCACCATAAATCTGCTGTGCCCAGCACCGCCTGTTGGTTTCACTGCAAAGATTTATAGCACCCTTGTTTGCATTATCTGTATTTGAGTCTGAATCTAAATCCTCCAGCTAAGATTGCAATCCTAAATTGTATGAACACAGTTCCATCACTGTCAAATGCTTTTCTAAGCCTTCACAGTTTGATGCCACAAATTGCCAGACAGCCTGCTTCTAGAGTTTAAATCGGTTGCCTCCCTTTGAACTCTTCTAACGCCCGGTTAAGCAGTGGTGCTGTAGCTACTGAGCATGGGAACCATCCTGCTGGGGCCAAAAGGCTGTGGGGCTCCTATGGGTCACCTCCATTCTACTAAGCATCTAGGTCTTTCCAAACACCTGGGTTGCTGACACAATGTAAGGAATATATCTGGACACTTTAAAGCAAGGGTCAACACTCTGTGGTCCATGGGCTAAATCTGGCCCACCACCACCTGTTTTTGTAAATAAAGGTTTTTTTTTTTTGTAAATAAAGTTTTATTGGAACACAACCACACTCATTCACTTACATCTTGCCCTTGGTCTCTTTCGCATTACAACAGCGGAGCAGAATTGTTGCAACAGAAACTGCAACATCCAAAATATTTACCGTGTCTTTCTTTAAAAACGAGTTTGGCAGTGCTGCTCAGCCTGAAGTCTCTCTGGGTCTGGGGGGTTTTTGTTGTTGTTGTTTTGTTTTGTTTTCTTATCTCAATAAATTGTTTAGGAAGTAGAAAAATTTCCCTCCCTCTTCCCTTCTCTTGTTTGGGGGTGCTCCGTAGCTACAGCTATCCGAACAAGTTATTACAGCTCACAAACTAGAATCAATCAAACCTGCCTACTTCATCAAGTACCATGTAAAATGAGATGATGGGACGTGTGCAATTCTTGCTAAGCAGAGTATGAGGAAGTTCAAAAGGAGGTGGGATAATTTTTCATCCCACAGATTTCACCCATGCTTTGGATGAGGCAGGCCACAAAGGGTGACAGGCAGGATTTTGGAATCAGACCTGGGTTCAAGCTCTGGGCTTCCCAATTAAGAGCCGTATATATGACTTGCCCTCTGCCCGCATCAGGCTGTTACACGGAGATGATAGGGATAGTATCCATTTCATGGCGTTATTAGGAGGGTTAAATTTCATTCAAACGATGGCTTCATCTAGTCCTGGCACATACTGAGTCCTCCCATCCTGCCATCAGCAACCGAAGAGAATTGAAGAGATTTAAGAAGGGAATGAACAGAAAAGGAAAGAGAGGCTGAATTAAAGCCACCAAAAGAATGGAGGTATTTTCCTGTTTTATTGCCTTGCACTTCCATTAAGAAGAACGCAAGGAACTTCTTAAGATTCTTAAGAAACTTCTTTTCTTAAGAGTTAAGAAATCATTTTCTGTTTAGAGACAGGAGCAAATGCTTCAACTATGAGGTACCTTCACAGCTCAAATTATTTCAAAACTTAAGGGTATATGCTTGTTAATTTGTGCAAACGAAATCCGTGGAACCTACAGATGTCTTACACTCAGGGCTCATTGCAAACCTCACAGATCTGAATGAGCCGCGAGCCCATTCTCAGTGCATGTGCACACATAGCAATAGCTGATTTCAGGAGCCCAGGAAGCATATTTACTTCCAGCAAGAAATGAGCTCTTGCTTGGAAAATTGGTCTGAAAGCCCATTACCACAGTGGATTCTTTTTCATTTATTTCCCAACAGGTAATAGAGTTTATTTGGAGTATCAAGAGACAGTGCTTCTGTGAGGCTGAGTATTGTCTCATCTACATGCAAATATTTTTAACTTCATCTTAGATGCTCTATAAGGCTTGCCATCCACCCAGAATTTAATTAATGATGCACAGAATCCAGATAAAAGCCGAAACAGAAAAAAATTGGCATCACATAGTTTCAAACTCTTGATTGTTTTAGTAATTCCAGTCATTTACTCATTCACTTATTCACTGCTTTACCAAATATTTATTGGGTTCCCACTACGTGTTAGACACCGATATGTGATACAAATACGTGGGTGGAAAACCCAAAACATCACATCCAAGGTTACAAACTGTTAAGAGAGACAGAGGCAAAGGGAAAGGATTCTTCTAGTTATGATGAAATAAGGTCTACGTGCATGGAAGTAGGCGATCCCATGTCTGAAACAACGGGCAGATCACTGCGGAGGGCAAGCCAGGCAAGAAACAGCATGCGAGTCAAGCGGCGCGCTGACCGTGAGGGTTTGGAGAAACTCAGAATTGGCTTCATATTCCCAGTATGTAAAGTGCTCAGTGGGGAGAGGGGCTGAAGTACAGGACAGACAGGAGGGGAGGTGGTGCAGGGTCCCGATGCAGAAGACTTTGTAAGCAAAACGCTCCCAATTGTATCCCAAGGCAATCAAGCCACTGCAGACTTTTGGAGGGGAGGGATCAGATTTTGATGCTAGAAATGTCACTTTAGCAGCTTTGTGGGAGGATGGTGAGGCAAGGCCAGAAGGGGGACAATCAGAACATGGCCTTTTATGACAAATGGGCAAGTAATGCCCAGGCCCTGGCTACCCGGGTGACCACGTGGGCCTCAAACGTGAGCTATTTAGGAACCCGATCCACGGGCCACAGGGCCCGACAGGGTGTGAGCTTTGAAGGTGAAATCCGAGGCGATACCTCATCTCTGACTGGGGCAGCTGAGTTAAGGAAGTGTCATGTATAAGGTAAGAGATTAAGAAAAGATTCATGGGGGCAGCGGGTAGGCCCGCTGCGGAGAGGCCGGTGCTGTCCGGGAGACCATCACTATGAAACCTCTGAACAGAGACGCCTGATGGGCAAATAGACATGAAAACCTGGAGCTCAGGAAAGAGGTCTGGACCAGAACTATTCATCCTGGGACGCAGGGACTTTCAGGGGACATCTGAAGTTGTGATGATCAATTCTGCGTCAGCTTGATTAGGCTCGGGGATATCAAGTCACTTGTTAAACGTTGTTTCTGGGAGCGTCCGTGAAGGTGAGCCTGGAGGAGATTAGCACGTGCATTGGGTAGACTGAGGCAAGAAGACCATCCTCACCATTGCGGGTGGGAATCATCCAACTGGGTGGGAATCAAGGGTCTGTAGGGAATAAAAAGGCAGAGGAAGGGTGAATTCGCTCTCTGTTTGAGCTGAGGCATCCACCTCCTTCTCCCTTTGGACATCAGGCCCTCCTGGTTCAGGCTGGGACCTACGCCACCGGGCCCCTGTTCTCAGGCCTTCCGTCGCGCTCGGAACGACACTGCCGCTGTTCCCGGTTCTCTCGCCTGCAGGTCGTGGAACTCCGGCCTCCATAACCCTGTGAGCCAATTCCTATAGCGAATCTTCTCCTATTGTCTATATATCCTATTGGTTTGGTTTCTGTGGAGAACCCTAACCCAGACCAGACATGTGGGTATAAATGAAAACAGGCAAGGAAATGCAGCACGAGGAGGAAAGAGGAACCAAAATGGAACCCCAAAATGCTTCAGGAAAAAACAGTAAGACTGAAAATCACCCGAGGGACAGCATCTGGGAGACCACGGTTGGCTTCCTGGGGAAAGCTTATGGTGGGAGACAAATCCGGACGCAGAAGTGGTGGGTGGTTGTAGGATGGAATAAGGAGAGTGAGAAGCTGGACAGTGAAGGGGACAAGGAGTGAGTAGAGGCTTTTAGATGGAAGAGAAAAGGCCAGCGAAGGGGGAGAGGTGGAAGTCTTGGAAAATCCAATAGCTATTCAGGAGGTCAGATTCTACGCATCTTAAATACATGAGTCTGATTTCATCACATTCAGTACATTCTTGCTCTTAGCTAGGAGTTTTGACTCATCTAAATATCATGTTATTTTGTTGTTGTTGTTGTTTAAAGGTTTTTATTTATTTAAGACCCAGAGAGAGAGCCAGAGACCTAGGCAGAGGGAGAAGCAGGTTCCCTGGGGGGAGCCCAAGGCCGGACTCGATCCCAGGACCCCGGGATCACGCCTATGAGGGCTCCCCCTCTACCATCGTAAAGCTGATTCAGGATTCAGGTGGTGATGAAAATGAGAGGCTTGATTGGCCAAACACGAGAAACATTTGAACGGCAGAGTCGCAGCGAAGAAGGGAGCACGTGTGCCCTTTCTGGATCTCATCAACACTTGGCGTGTGACCCCAGATTCATGATAACCTCGCCAGTGCAGGGACGACTCGCTCTTGAGGAACGGGTGGCCCTTTGGTGAGATGTGTTGCCCTCCGGGGGGCCGACGCCGGGCAGTCCGCTGCTCCAGCCAACCCAGTGCTGCTCTCACGCCCAAGGCACAGGCACGGGTGCTGGGCCAGAGGCGGACAGAGAACCCAGAGAACCGGGGCCAGGGCCTCCCTGGTTTCAGGCCCTGGGGGGACGTCGGAGCCACCCCGACTGGTGTGTGTAGGTGGCGGCAGACAGGGACAGTAGGGAAGAGCAAGTGGCTTCGGGGGCGCAGGAGAGGCCCCGGGCGGTCGCAGAAGGTGAGGGAGGGGAAGGCCAAGCAGAGCCCCTTTCACTGTTCACACGTCCCAGAGACCCGTCCAGCTGCTTTGCCTGCTACCAAACAAACACAAATGCCCCAGACCCGGGTCCCGGCCTAGACGACAGGAACGACTTACACCAGGAAGATGTACTTAAAATTTTAAGCCCCGTTCCATTTCTTCGCTCAGTGTATGATGAAATCCCACGAGCAACCTGATGAAGGCAGGTGTTCGTGTCACATAAAGGACGACATGTGTTTTAAAATGTCCTTTATGAACTTAATGTTTCTGTTAATGCCTGTCTACAGTATCTGATGGTTTCTATCAGTCATTTCAAAAAAAGTTCACCACAGGGCCCCTGGGGGGCTCAGCGGTGGAGCATCTGCCGTCGGCCCAGGCTGTGACCCCGGGGTCCTGGGATCGAGTCCCGAGTCGGGCTCCCCATAGGGAGCCTGCTTCTCCCTCTGCCTGTGTCTCTGCCTCTCTCTCTGTGTGTGTCTCTCATGAATAAATAAATAAAATCTTAAAAAAAATTCACCATAAGTAATGGCATCTGCTTTTATTTTAAATTTTTTTAAGATTTATTTATTTATTCATGATAGACATAGAGAGAAAGAGAGAGGCAGAGACACAGGCAGAGGGAGAAGCAGGCTCCATGCTGGGAGCCCGATGTGGGACTCGATCCTGGGTCTCCAGGATTGTGCCCTGGGCCAAAGTCAGGTGCTAAACCACTGAGCCATCCGGGGATCCCGAATCTGCTTTTATTTTAAACCAAGGTGAATAAGTATTTTCTAGTAAAAATCCTTTTATAAAAAAATAAAAATAAAATAAAAAAATAAAAATCCTTTTATATGTGTTATTTATGGGAAATTCAGTTAAGATTTGAAAGGATTCCAAAATTGCAACTCCTTCATATTATAATTCATGGCAGTTAAATATATATATATATATATACACACACACACAAATATATATATGTGTGTGTGTGTATACATATATATATGTATATATATATACATGTTTTACTGCAGGACTGAAAAAAACAAAAATATCAACCCAAGTGAAGATTCTAGAAGATTCTACTTTGTATCTTTTTAAGGCTGATTGAATTCAGTTTTTTTTTTTTAAATTGAGTTTAAGGATATGACAAGAATATGAAAAATCTTTAGATATTAGGACTGGCTTCCAAGTAATATAACAATCAAATTCATACTCCATTTCTGTGTTTATGGAGCGCAGACGGCATATATTATTTCAGGGCTAGAAATGCAGAAGCAACTAAAATGGCAATGGCAGCTGAGGATTCCTAGTCCTAGAAAAACTAATTTGAATTGTTCACATCTATTTTTTTTTTTTTTGAAAGCCTGGTCACAAAAACAGAAAAAATCCGAAAGGCCCCGTGCTCTCCACTTCTGAACGTTCTGTGCCACTGCCATAAATCATATCATTAAGACATTTCTCTTATTCCTACTCTGACAATTGGAGCATGTGGAGAAAATCACTCTAATTAATGGGACAACACGAAAAAAATTGCAATAACGTTAAGGGTAAAGATGTAGGTTACATACGCCTCTGTGTTCTCACGGATTTGTCAGACTCAGAAGAGACAAAATGAGAAATATCCAACTAGGGGTATGGGTGGTATTTTCATTCTCACCAAAGGTCACCCAAGCGATCTGCAGCGCCCGCGTGGCGTTCGGCGGCCTACCTGCGCGTGTCTGCCTTGCTGCCCTTTGCCGTTCCACCCCGAGCGTGGTGAACGGCCAGCTTGCACCTGCCTCTTGTTTTCCTAAGGTAGATACTTGCTCTTTTCCCAAACGGGCCTGCACGTACCTGCCCCTGTCCGGCCCAGGGCCTCGTGGTCTATTCCAGGGCCCTGGGCAGAGATGCTCCTGGTGGACACCCAGGCCTTTCAACAGCAGGAGCTGCAACCGAGTGTCTTAGTCTGATCTGACTCACTGAGTGGAGGAGCCTGTCTGGTGGACTGGGACCCCCTTTAAGCGTTTCAGGGTCTCATTGAGAAGAACTGAATTTTAAAAAGTGGGGGGAGTAAGGGAAGAAGAGCAATCAGAAGGATTAAAAAAGGAGAGCAAGACACAGGTGAATGCAGACAAGAGGAAGGCCGTTCTCCGACAGCAGCAACGCCTAAAGCTGCTGCAGTCGGGTCTGCAGCGTGTGCACCTGTAGGCCTCATCATGCGGCGCAGAACGTTTTGAGGCGTCGTGTTACTCGTGCCACGTGCCGGATTTGGGGATACATTTAAATCATGACTAGTGGAGAATTGCACAGTTGTCTTGGTCTAAGAGAAAGTAGCTCCCATGTGAAGAAATCAGCTGTTCTGAGGACAAAAATGCCTGACTCGGGGCATGATAGGAAGAGCCCCCCTCGACTCTCGCCAGCCTGCTCCTCGGTCAGCTGTCCAAAAGAGCTGCATCGTTCTGAACTCTTACGACTACTTCCCAAGTAGGGTTGGTGGGTTTTTGTCTTTGTTTTTCATTATAACGAATGCAATTCTGCATTATTACATTATTACTGGTCAGTTGAAACTAGTGATAAGAACGAATTAGTTCCTGACGCCACCAATTACCCACAAGATATCAAAACCCCTTTGGGGAGAGGTTAGTGCATTTAAACAGAACAAAGCAATCAGATGAGTGAGTACAAGGCCAAGGCAGTAATTCTGGGCTTTCCCACTACTGATTCAATAAGTTACATTTTTTGTAGCATTTTCTAACTTATAAATTAATTCCCCATATGTGATCTCATTCGCATCTCGCAGTAGCCCAGTAAGAGAACCATCATGAAGCCCACTCTCCTATGTGGATAGCGAGGGTCCAGGGGCTATGCAAACTGCCCAAACTGATGAAATTAGTAAGTGGGAAGGCCCAAGCTCACACCTATTACTTCCCAGGTGTGTTCCTCGTTGCCCCTCCCTGTCAGCAGAGTGTGGGCCACACCAAAGGCCGGAGCCGGCTAGCTGGGTGAGGCTGGGACAGGAGGCCCGCAAGTCCTCAAAGTCCCAGGAGCACATTCTGCTCACTTCGGGGACCTTCAGTGTCTACAAGGGGAGACTGTACCTGCCCCATCAACTATCTGCAGATGAGGAAACTCTCCACGGGGCTCTCTCTCCACTGTCACCAAAGACCATTTACCCCTGGGTCCCTCATGGTGCTCTTTGCCTGCTCCATGGTGCAAGCTCACCACAGGGGCTGCAAAGTGACATCTCCCCTGGGGGACACTTCTCAGCCCCCATCTAGACTTGTTCTACTTGTTTCCATCTGTTGGGTCTTTCTTGGCTCTTCTGTGGCCCCGAGAACACTCATCTGGGGCAGCATGGGGTCAAGGTGGGGAGACACGAGACGTTGGACATCACAATGTGGTGACGTGGGCCTCCCGCTCCACGGCCCTCCCACTTGTGTAACGGAATTGGGGAGGCACGTGGCCGGGCAGGGGGCTGGGGGTGGCTCACACTAAGGGGGTGCTTTATAATTTCTGACACCACGGGCCCTGCTTTGTTTCTGCAAGGCCAGGGCACCAGGAACCAAGCAGGTCCTCCTAGGTCCCCTGACTCCAACATGATGACCAAAGCACAAGCAGCCCCAGGCGTCTGGTTTTTTCTTAATGCATATTATTTAACTTTTGCAGCTTGACTACTGTAAGTAGATGACATAAAGGAATTTTCAAAGACGTGAGTGGGAGCTGTGAACGCTGGAAACTAAAGAATCAACTCACATGCTTAACAATTCTATTCTAAACAACCGAGAAGGTGTTTGGAAAGGAACACATAGCTCTGCTTTTAAATTGCTCAATTTTCTATAAACATATAATTTTATTAATAGTCCACATGGCTGGACTGTTCCAGCAACAATGCCAACCACCCCGGGTCTGATTCTTTCCCCTAAATGAACTGCATTCACTGAGCATGGGGCTCGGGGAAAAAAGGAATAAAAGACTCCTCTATGACGAAGAAACCTCTAGAATTTTTTTTTTATCCTTTCCAGGAGTCAGCCCCCCTGGGGACACAACCTGCAAAATCATCCCCAAGACTCCTGTCTTTTACCAGGAAGTATGACAAGATCTCTGAGCTGAGGAAAAGAGCTAATGTATGCGATGCAAAATAAAGGCACTGCTGGTGATCAGTGCTTTTCTGAAAAACATTGTCAATTAAATATCAGAAATTGTGTGTGTGCGTGGGCGCGTGCGGGCTTGCCCACACCGGAAGACTTCTTGTTATAGAGGAAGCTTCGGACCATCTTTCATTAATACAGAGGGTCTCTCATGGCACAAAGCCCCATCTTTCTGTTTTGAAAATTCATGTTAGTCCAAATTTCTCTTTTGTTTTGCAATCCCAACCACATTTACAACTGTGTATCCCCACTAACAGATGGTAAACCCCAAGGACAAAGAGGTTACCCGGCTTGTTCTAGTCGCATCCTTGCTGCCACAGTCCTTAATTTTGTCATCACTTGGGGGAATACTAGGAGGAAAGTAACTTGGGCCTTTGCCCCTCGTCCCTTCTGTCCCACCTACATGGCTTCTGAGTCATAATTGAAATAGTGACCTTGCAGGACAAGGGTATTTTCTCCACCATGGGGGCTTTTCTCACTCTTCCAATGGCTCTGCTCGACCCTGGCTCATCAGATGGCAGAGCATTCAAGAGGCAGTGCAGTCGAGGGCTCACTGGTGAGAGCTCTGGAATCAGGTAGTCTGGGATAAAATGTGGCTTTACCCCCTTGTCTGTTATAGGACCTCGAGCTGGCTGTACTTAACTTCTCTGAGCCCCAAAAGAAAAGGAGGCCAATCAGTGTAGCTACCTTATCATGGGATAATAAAGATTGGATGAGGGTATCCATGTGGTCTTGACGTGGTCCCCTAGGCCCTACACACCTGGCCTGAGCTCCTGCTACCCCTCTGATCTTTTCTCCTACTAGAGTGCCCCTCTCATTCTGCTCCAGGCACACTTGGCTCCTTCCCATCCCTTAAGCAAGCCAAATCCACTGCCTTCTCAGGGCCTTTCCATTTGCTGTTCCCAATGCTGAGAACCCTCATCCCTGGTAGCTGAATGGCTCAGGAGAGCTCTCCTCAGCCTCCTTTCAGGTCCATTGCCCAGAGGTCACCTCACCAGAGAATCCTACTGTGGTAGGTAGAAGAATGCTTCCCCCAAAGATGATGATGGCCCAATCCTTGGAACCCACAGATATGTCACCTTATGTTGCAAAACAGATTTTTCAGCTGTGATTAAGTTAAGGATGTTGGGGGAGGGAGAGGATCCTGGACTATCTAAGTGGGCCTACTAAATCACAGGGTCCTTTTTTAGAAGGAGGATTGGGAGAAAGGGAAGGGGGATTTGAAAGATGTCATGTTGCTGGCTTTGAAGATGGATGAATCAACCATCCAAAGAAGGAAAATAGCCTCTGGATGTTGAAAACAGCAAGGAACTAGATTCTCACCTAGAGCATCTAGAAGGAATCTATTTTTGACTCTGACTTCCGGAACCGTAAGATAATAAATTCAGAGTTTGTGGTAACTTGTAGAGCAGCAGTAGGAGACTAACAGACATTCTCTCACTCTCTACATTAAAATTGCTCATGTCTCTGCCCCCACACCCATCCCTTGCATGTTCTGCTTACCCTGCTGGATTTACTTTCATAGCCTGATTATCACCCGATACGGGTTTAGCTGTCTTTTTTTCTATCTCACCTTACTAGAGTGTGACCTTGAGAGAGGGGTCTGTGTTTTATTCACTGTTTTGTCCCTTGATTTGAAAAATGCCCAGCACATAATGGGTGCTCTATAAATAGTTCTTGGATGAAAAAAAAAAAAGTAGCATGAAATCATCCCTCCACAAATTTTGGAAAGTGATAGCACGTCTGCCGGTGTAGAACTTCTAAACAGTGAGCTGTAGTCTCATTGCTACCTCTCAAAGGAGTTCCAGGCTGCCTGACATCCTGCTTTCCTAGGCCTTCAAGTTGGCAGATGGAGTAGCCCTGCCTGTTTGTGCAAGTGTGTCATGCAAATATTATGTTCTTTGTGTGGCATAATGGGAAAAGATATTGTAAGGCATATTTGAGGGCATTGACAATGACTACCCTACAAAAATCAGAGCTCCTTTTCTGAGAGCCGAGAATTCCAGAACATACTTGTATAGTGAACATGAAGTAGGTTTTATTTAAAGGAGATGTCAAGAGAGATTCGTCTTTTAATGTGAGATCCGTTTTTAGGTTGGGAATGCCTTCCGAGAGTAGAAAGCCTCCTACTAGTAGTAAACATGAACTCAAGGGATAAAGCTTCAACCATGGCTTCCATTGGGCTTCTGGGCTTATGCTATACACCCTTAGACTGGGCTTTCTTACCTCTGCTCTCTCCTCACTGGAGATACCCATATTTCTTGGCTTGCAAGGCCCTCTGTTTCACCTATATTGACCAACTGTTTCAAACAGATTCCCTGTCACTGATGTAGAACTTTTTCTTCTTTGACTTTTTTCTTACCTCAAGTGTTGCAGGATTATTGCTCATTAGCCATTTAATTTGTTCTAGTCTTATGACTGTCCCAGGAAGAGCTGACTGCTCTAATGATCAGAGCTGTTCATTCCTGGAATTTGCTGAACCAAACATTTATACTGAGGGTGAGTGTGCTATTGGGGAAATGGGGCTTATGGGATGAAAGCCATTTAGTGCTGGCCTTCTATTTTGATTTGCTCATTCATTCATTGATCGATTAATTCAATCAATAGTTATTAAGAATCTCCTACATCCTGGGCCAGGAGATAATATAAAACAGGATAGACCCTCTCTCTGCCATAATTAATGCAACAGCCCAGAGAAAGAGTTAGATGCTGACACAAGGAATGGCAACCATGTTGAGTCTACAAAGGAGAAAACCAAGATCCTAGGTGGACCTAGAACCTACTCAGTATTCAACAGTTGTTTAACGAGTGGCTACTACCTATGAAAGACATTTCTTAGGCACTAGGGATCCCCCCGTGACTAAAGATGCCCGGGGTCCCTGACCTGGTGGAACTTACAATCTAGTAAAACAAAGAGAAACAACAAATAAATCGATAAATAATACAAGGGCAGTGAATGATAAATACTATGGAAAAGATAAGAAAGAACAACGAAGGAAATAGTGAGTGGGTAGTTCTGGAAAGCCATTCTGAGATTACATTGGAGTTGGCTTCCTACTTCTGGAAGGAACTTGCCTTCTCAGACTTCCTGGGAACCAGCCTTTAAAGCAGGAAGAACATTCAGAGATGCCCCCGATCTCAGGTAGGCTTGCGATTGATGCCAGTGCCCTTGTCAGGTTACAATAGGTCTTCTACACAACCTGGAAATACGAGTTTCCTTCGATACTCTCGAGGAGCTTGTTGAGTCCTTTTCTGCCCTCACAGTAAATTGTATAATACACAGTAATTCAACTTCTACAAAGAGCTATTGGGTAAAATTTTCCATGAATCAATAGTTATCAGAAGGCTGACAGGAAAGTGTAGAAAAGCTAACTCTGAGGGGGGAAAAAAGAATTAAATCTAGGTATATTGGGGCTTACATGAGATGCACAATGTTGACCTACTGGCAACCTTCTAGTCAAGGCAAATTTTTCTCATGCCCATTTGAGCATCAGACTGGCTGTGCGGAATCACGGGCAAGGGAGCACCACGAAGAATGAGTAGTGGGTTTAAGGCTGACCAAAAAATAGATATTTACTGAGCATCTACTATGTGTAAAGCTATAGGCTATATACTATACTATGTGTAAAGTTCTAGGCTATAGAACTAGAAACTGGAACTGGGAGGCCTTTTCTCTTGCTGCCTTTTTCCACCTGAAATGTACTTTTATGCCTTGTACCTCCCACTAGTTCTATTTGTGCTTCAACATCCAAGGCAGATATCATCTTACGTATGTCCTTCTCAGAGCAATGCCTCTTCAACCAAAATAAGACTTATTACTCCCTCCTTATGCTGCCTTATAGGCTTCTACACACTGTAGTTTTGCTCTTACCATCATACTTATTTGATCCATATCTCCTTGAGAGGAGGGCTGTGTCTTCTTCATCTCTGCGTCTCCCTTGCCTTACCCAGTTTTTCTCAAAGTTCCTTAAAGACCAGGGGCACTTGTTAAATGATCTGGACCATCTAGCAGCCTTTCTCTGGAAATTCTGGTCCAGTAATTCTGGGTTAGGAATCTATTGTTCTTGCAAGCCTTCCAGGTGATTCTTATCATCAGGTAAGATTGAGAAATCCTGGCTCAGCATGTGGTTAAAACTAAGAACATATAATTGAGTGAATTAAAGAACTACAGATGAACAGAACTTTCCCTTCTCCTTTAGATAGGATAATCAATACATAAACACAGTATCCCAAAATTGTTTGCCAAGTTCGGTTCCTAATTTTGATGTAATTGGGAAAAGGCAAAAATGATGAGTTGTTCCAACTCTTTGACCTGCAGTAAATTAAGAAATGAGCAAACTGATAGTTGCTGCTGTTAATGAAGCTATTGATCAGCCATTTTATTCACAACTTGGTAACTTGCACGGTGCTTCTCAACCACATGATCTTGTCTCCCAGGGGACATCTGACCGCGTCTGGAGATATTTGTTTGCCACAACTAGCGTCACTAGTTGGCGTCTAGAGGAGAGGGCAGGGATGCTGCTAAATATCTTACGATGCGCAAGAAAGCCCTCCTCCCAAGTAATTATCTGTCCCCAAACAACGATCCTGCTGAGATTGAGAAATTCTGCATTAAAGTCTTTTGGAAGCTTGAAAAATTAAAAAAAAAAAAGTCTTGATGCCCAGGCCACTCCTCTAGACCAGTTACTTCTGCATGTCTCGGGGTGGGAGCCGAACATCAGCCTTCTGTGAGCCATTCCAGTGATCTCAGCATGCAACCAAGGCTGAGAATCATTGAGAGTTTATAGGATGCATGAAAGAGGAGTGGACTCAGAACCCTGGGTTTAGAGTTTGCCACCTATTAGCTGGGAAATTGGGCCTGGCACCTCCCAGTTTCTGTTTCTTCAACTGTAAAAGAAGAATAACACCTCCGTCAGAGGGTTATTAGAGAGATTAAAGAGATAATGCCCATGACCGTGCCCTGTAACTAAATATACAAAAGTAAGGTATCATTACTGTTCCCTGTTTGGGCATTAATCCAAGCGGCAGAATTGGGTAACTGGCTTGCTTACCACGGCAAAGACATCCTTGTGTGCAAATCCACGCTTGTGTTTTTGCCTCAAATGTCCCATATATGCCAAAGAGTCAGAAAACTCATACGCCCAGGTGAATCAAGTCTCCTTTTCTGTCCACTTGTTCTATTTAATACTGTTTGAATTTATGCAAGGTTTTAATAAAGCAACCCCTATGTTTGTTTGAAACGAACACGCGTCTAAGTAGAATGTGCGTAAGTGGACTGAAGCTCACAACATTGCTTTGGGGGCTGGGTTAAGACTGATGAGTTAAGGCTCAGAGTTTTCTAGTATGATGTTACTTCTGAGTGTGTGGTCCATAGGCCAGCAGCAGCCCCATCACCTGGGGCTTCTCAGGACCCGTCCAGATGTATTAACGTCAGTATGTGAATAGCTCCTGGGTGATCCGTAGGCATACTGAGATTCTAGAAGCACGACTCCAGAAAATCCTACACGGGAAATTAGACCACTCAGTCCTCCCAAGCAGCAAGCATACAACAGTCCTCTGTAAACCCACGTCTATGTGGGTTTCTTGCTCATCTCACATGGATTCAGACTGCTGCCAACTGAATGCATAAGAACACTCTCAATTTGTGACTTCTCTTTCCGTCGCCACCTTTGGGTTTTTAGCCGCCATTCTACATTAGTAGGTAATGATCTTAGAGCTCTCAGCGAAAGTTTAGCCAGAAGATAATGATTATTTACTTTTTTGCTAGCCAATCCTTGGAAACATGTCATTTCTTTGTTTTTCATCATCCTGAAAAATAATTTACCCGGCAATAGAAGGGTTAATTCATGAGCTGCAAAACTGGTTTCTTTTATGCTGAGAGAGCTAGCTGGCTCATCCTTCTTGCTGAGAGAGGCAGTTAATCAGTATATAGAGACCTGTGATTGATGTGGCTAAGCTTCAAAAGGTACATGGTTTATTTCTCCATGCGAGAGCCTCTCCCAGAGAAGCAGGCCGAGAGGGGGCCCCGCATCCTCTCATCTGTGCCTCTGGCCCCACCAGGTTCTTCTAACGTCAAATCGTGTGTATCCTATAGTACCCTATAGAGCTTCTCCTGCTTCAGGGCCTCAGGATCTTCTTAAGAGCTTGTTTGGGTTGGTGGGGCAGCGTGTTCGAAGCTGACGTTGGTACCCAACGCTCAGACTCATGTTGAAGCACCTGGGAATTCTTTCCAATAATTCCTCTTTCACCTTTTTTTTTTTTTTTTTGGAAGTGTCCCCACATTTGCAGTCATGTCAGTTCTTCTCATTTAGATGCAGTCACTCCAATCTCCACCTAGGAAGTTAAAGCAATTTTTTGTGCTACTTGGTAGTCTGTTTGGAGAAAGAAAATTCTGATGTGAGAGAAAGACATAGATTTCATCTGAAAAAGCAGATCTGAAAGTACTCAGTTCAGAAGGGAAAACACGAAGCCCTAAAGAGGAATGGGGAGAAAAATAAGATTTACCTAGTGAGGAATGAAGTGCTAAAAAATGGACTAGGGGGATCCCAGGATGGCTCAGCGGTTTGAGCCTGCCTTCAGCCCAGAGTATAATCCTGGAGACCTGGGATCGAGTCTCACATCGGCTTCCCTGCATGGAGCCTGCTTCTCTCTCTCTGCCTCTCTCTCCCTCTGTGTTTCTCATGAATAAATAAATAAAATATTTTTTAAAAAATGGACTAGGGCTTTTAAAAAGTCAGTTAGGGGGCCTGGAGAAGAGTTTAAAAAAAAAAAAACACACACACAACAAGAAGTTCCAACCTCTTGAGTTACTTAAGAATGCAAACCCCTGCTTAAAATTCCTGGCTAATCCACATTTTTTTTTGAAACTATCATAAAGTGACCTCCTACATGGTATACACAAATTAGCCTTCTTACAGTCCCGTAAACTATCAGCCTCCAAAAAGTAGAAAAGAAAAATTTTGATGTAAAAACACATTGCATTTTAAAGTCACTACCTTTCATCTTATTAAAAATATTAAGTGTATGAATGTATAAGATCTGGCCTTAAAGTTATACTTGCATTTGATTTAAGGGCCTAGTTTCATGACTATAAAGTTACAATTCAAGCAATAGTTTTAGAAAATAATTCTTAGTGAATCCTATGGGGTCCTTGAAACATAATTAAGTAAAAAGTGTCCCTTTTGAAGACATCTACATTTCCCTATTAAGGGACTGTCTTTTGGAGAAGATACTGAAGAGAAGGTACTGCAGACGGTCTCGCCATCCAGAACTAACTATTCTGTCAAGAGGACAACAACGAATGCATTTGACGTTAAGTAGAACGTAGGTTGGTTTTCTAGAAAACTGAGATTTGTATATGTTTACGTGTGGGAAACATGCTTTCAGAGAAAGGAGGGATCATGGTGGTTGGAAGGTTCCGGGTATGCTCAGTGAAAGACATGGAATGTGAAGCTGGACACCGAAGAATAGAGTAGGGTTTGGCGTCAGCAGAGACGGAGGGAGCATTTTACACGGGGAGAGACATTGCGAGAACGTGGAGACAGGACCTCAATGTCTACACAGTAGGCCCCAACACCCTTTTTCTAGCCCCCTTGTCCTTGTCTGCCTCTACTTAGGATTCAGAGAAGCCAAATCCTCTCCATGACTCCTTCGTGGTTAAGGCAGGTCATGTGACCATGAGAGTTGGTTCTGGATCATAAGTCACATGAATAGAACTCGGCTTGGGGTTTCAGGCAAAGTTTTTGTTTTGTTGATAAAAGGAACCTCTCCCTTTTATACTAGCCTCTCCCCTTTCTTTCTGCCTTGAATATTAAATATGATGGCTGGTGCTGCAGTGGCCATCATGTGACACTGTGGAAAAAATCTAGAGTTCGAGTCCCTGGGGCACCTGGGTGGCTCAGTTGGTTAAGTGTCAGCTTTTGGCTTGGGTCATTGTCTTGGGGCCCTGGGATGGAGCCCCACATCCTTCGGGCTCCCTGCTTAGTGCAGACGGAGTCTGTTTCTCCCTCTCCCTATGTCCTTCCCTTGCTGCCCCCCCATAAGATGAAAGATTATTCTGACAATAATGGGCAAGATAATTTGGAAGAAGAATTACAAGCAACAGAGCCGTACATTGAAGATGAATCTCATACGTGGTAACATGTAAAGTACGTTTTACTCCTCTCATTCAGAACTTGAGATCATTAGACCAGGCATTGTGATTTCACATCCAAGGCATGTGTCCTAGCTCAGGCTGCTGTATCAGAGTACCACAGACCAGGAGGCTTAGAAATAACAGAAGTCAGCAGGATCAGGTTCTTGGTAAGTGGCCTCTTCCTCATTCACAGATGCTTATCTTCTCTCTGTGTCCTCACAAGGCAGAAAGAGAGTGAGCTAACTCTTTGGTCTCTACTTTGGTTCCACCCTCATGACCTAGTTACCTCCCGAAGGCCCCACCTCCTAACATCATTGCACTGGGATAAGGGTTCCACTTATGAGTGGGATGGGGTGCTCAGAACAAACTCCAGCCCGTCACAGCACAGTATAGGTAAAGTTGGTGCATGGAGATAAAAATTGCCTGTAGTTAAAAACACCATGAAGGGCAGCCCGGGTGGCTCAGCGGTTCAGCGCCGGCCTTCAGCCCAAGGCGTGATCCTGGAGACCCAGGATTGAGTCCCGTGTTGGGCTCCCCGCAGGGAGCCTGCTTCTCCCTCTGCCTGTGTCTCTGCCTCTCTCTCTCTCTGTCTCTCATGAATAAATAAAATCTTAAAAAAAAAAAACACCATGGAGAATCGAAGGGTTCAAAGGACAAAGCTTTTTCATGTTTGTTTTTACATTTTTGCTGTGATCTGCCTTTCCTTAGGGTAGTGCTCAGCAATCTTTTCGCATAAAGGGCCAGAGAGTGAAGATTTTAGCTTTTACAAACTGTAGAGTCTCCACTGTGGCTCCTCAGCTCGGCTGTTGAAGAGCAAAAGCAGCCATAGACAGTGCATAGATTAACGATCGTGGTTGTGTTCCAGGAAAAGTTTACTTACAAAAACAGATAGTAGGCTGGATTTAGGCTGCAACCCTTGACCAAGAGCATTGGAAGCCAGTCTTCTTTAAGGTGGAGAAGGGTCAAGATGTAAATTAGGGGTGGAAGCCTCATAGTTTAATTTGCATAACATAGATATACATGAAAAGAAACTGTACTGCTTACAATGTGAACAGTTTTATGGATTTGCTAAATGTTTAGAGTCTTATTAGGGAATAAAATAGTTCTACCTAGGATCAGTACCAAAAGGCCTTAAATCTTAAAGAATCATTAAATTCACTTTCAACTTCTAAAAATGTACTGTTTGTATAATTTTTTATGCCGTCCAAGGTTGTGACTTTCCTCATTAACATACTTCATCATCCCCAGGTAATGAATATCACAGAATGTCACAAGACTGAATTTCCTTTAAAAGATTCTCTAATTCAAATTTTTAATTGTATTTTATTTTTATAATTTTCCTTGGTAATTTAAACGTCAAGTTTCTTTCTTTCTTTCTTTCTTTCTTTCTTTCTTTCTTTCTTTCTTTCTTTCTTTCTTCCTTTCTTCCTTTCTCTTTCTTAAATTTTTCTATTGTCAAGATAGGCTACATGATGCTGTGGTAATAAATTACTGCCCGCATCTCACCACAACACAAGGATCATGTTTTCTTACTCCCAGAGGCTCTCAGAGACATTGCTCATCCTGGTGGTGACTCAAGGATGCCTTGTGGAGTTGTTGGCTTCTACATCCCCAAACAAGGGAGAAGAGATCACAGCTGTTCTCTGTGCTATGGCCTGGATGCTGTATGTGTCAATTATATTTACAGCCAAGTTACTAGAACTAGTCATTTGACCCTGAACTATTCTTCAGGCTGAGAAATGCCATCCTCCCGTGTGATCAAATGGGACATAGAGAATGGACCATTGCCACACTTTTACTCTATTGTGCAAAGTCCATAAAAGAACCAGTTTATGGTAATTTGGTTGAGATTCAAAACTTATGTAGGCTCAGGATGCCTGGGTGGCTCAGTGGTTGAGCATCTTCCTTCGCCCCAGGGCGTGATCCCGGGGTGCCGGGATCGAGTCCCACATCAGGATCCCCACAGGGAGTCTGCCTCTCCCTCTGCCTGTGTCTCTCTGCCCCTCTATGTGTGTCTCTCATGAATAAATAAATAAAATCTTGTAAAAAATTTATGCAGGTTATATATCCCACGTAACACATAAGAGCACATGGAGACATAAGCCCCATGAAAGGTCAAAGGTCGTTACCCAGTTTTGTTCCTTCATTTAGATAATACCTTGATGAATCCTCAAAAGGATTGGTTGAGAATTAGGGGACCAGTACTGTAGAATGAGAATTCTCATCAGACATTATATTACTTGACCACCACAGATGATCTACATTCCAGCTCGTTTCCTATGAGGATTGGCCGGGTATAGTTAAGAGAATACCCGCGGTTCTGGGTCATCTTTTTTTTTTACCCCTCAATTCCATAAATCCAGTTGGAAGTCTCTCCCCATGACCATCATCGCTGAGCAGAGTTAGCACCATGCTGCTTTCTCCTTAAATGAGAGTCTTTACTGCTATTTGCTGTTTGCACATGAACCCTGTACAATTGGCTGCCTCCAGAAGGAGCAGAATGTTACCATCCTCTGTCCCTCCTGGGGAATCTGAGCCTGGACACTCTGTAAATTGACCCCGATTGGCTGCCAAGGCTGGACTTATATTCAGTTCCTTTAGGCTCCTGATCCTTAACTAGAGAAGCCTGGATTTCTGGGTTTGTAGGTGGGAGTTAGAATCTCTGAAGGTATGGGCAGCGTGTGTAGTAAGAAAAAACATACTTAGCATAACAATGCAATTTTATATTTTGAAGAATAAGTGTTTTTATGCTGAAATGCCTACAAGTAAAATTCAACCGTCTTCTTGGCTGCTAGGAATATATAAATGTTGGTGACTTTTTTTTAGCAGGGTTGGGAGGATGAATTTCTGAATCAGCAGGGGATTGGATTTTTACATTTATTAAAAAGCACATTGGGTTTAAATGTGGAGGGATTTTTTTTTTGATGGGAAAAGCTAAAAATAGATCTTTCACTGTGCAGAAAAAAGAAACCTATGGCATGATTGAGAGATTTGAGGGCGAGCGGGTCAAAAGGTAAGAATTCAGAGTAGTGGGTAAAGGAATAACATCAGGAGATTAAAAATACCTCTAGAAAATCCTTAGAAAATATAAAAAAAGGGCCCTGGACATACTTGGTTGTGTGGCATGAGAGCTCAGTTTATTTCATTTGGATGTTAAAAGAAGGTGGACAAAGCTGCCAGTGCTAGAATTGCATTCGTTTGAAGCATAACATGTGACCTTTGTATGGCTAAAATCACAAGCCCATCCGGGCCTTAGTTTTGTTCTGTTTTTATTAATTCTAATTAATTTAAATTTTTTTTTGCGGGGGAGGGGGCTTGGTTTCATCTATAAAGTTAGAGAATGGATGAGAGCCAAGGTCTCTTCCATTCAAAAATTCTGTCATTTCTTGAGACTTTCCCCCTGTGAACACACACAGGTAAAATTGAACAGACAACAGTTGATCGCCAAACATTTATCCATCCCATATAATGATCTAAACATTGCAGGCCAAAGTTCTCTAGGTGTTGTAAGACAGGATGGAGACTTTCCTATTTGCAAGGGCCTTACAGTCTATTTGGGAAGACCAGGTATAATTGTAAATAATGCAAAAAAAAGTACATGATTTTCCATTAGAACAAAGATAAGCAAAATATTGGCTTGTTGTGGGATGAATCCAGCCCAACATCTATAGTGACTCGCATTGCGCAGGGTAGAGGTGGAGTGGTTGCTACGGTGTATGCCCACAAGCCTAAAATATTTATCACCTCCACTTTATAGAAAAAGTTTGCCAACACTTATATTAGAATAATCAAATAATGTCACAAGGCCAAGTGGATAGATTAGATTTGGGATAGCAGAGAGGACAGAGTTATTGGAGTTATTGGAGGTAAGAGGACCAGCCTTGGAAAGCTTCAAGGGGTCCTAGCAACCCTGTTTATTGAGACAAAAAGGAGGGCAAGGAAACTCCAGTTACTATCAGAAAAAGAAGATCTCTGGAGGGGAGGGGATCCTTATAGTTATTAAGAAAATGCTAAATGTAACTACATACTGTTTTTATTATATCCTTTTCGTATCTTTTCTTACTCTGCTGGCCCCCAAAATAATTAATTTGGGAAAACCTAATCCTTTTAAATGTTCTTCAATGGTATTCCAACATCAACATTGATTAAAAATTCACTACCCCTTCTTGGGGGAAAGTATCTATTGCTACATAGGTACTCCTAATAAATGAAAAATTGTGATTCACTCTAAAGATAGAGGAATATATAAATGAGTTTCAAGGGAAATTAAGGCAAGAACATGTGGAGTTTGAAATAAAATATCAATATGTATTCTATTTTGATAGAGAGATTTCTATTACTATCTGTCCTTAATTCATAGATGTATTTTAGTGATCGCCGTAATTTTGACAAATGAAAATACCTGAAGATAAATGGTAATTGCTACATATTCAGGGCCTAATTGTTTTCCAATGGGTCGAACTTTGCTATTGTGGTAAAATAGTTACCTTTACTCCAACCCCTTTAAGCATTTCTCAGTGCCTCTCAGACTTTGGGATGACACATTGAAAGACACCCCCCCCCAAAAAAAAATAACAAAAAATAAAAATTAGCAAAGAAAGACACGCACCCAGACCTGCTCTCCCCAGAACATGCCCCATGTTCCAGAATTTTTCTTGTTCTTATCTTCTGCCTCAATCTGAAGTTAATTGCTTAGCATCTTGTATCTTGGGGGCCTTGCTAGCTGCTTAAAGACAATTAGATGAAAATGACTTAATACACCTGTTAGGAAACATCTGCTAGCATTATGTTACAACCCTGTCATAAGGAAGAATTCATTCACTCCTAAAACTTCCCATGTTTGGTACTGTGTGAGGCCCTGGGTGTGTGTGTGTGTGTTTTTTTTTTGGGGGGGGGGGCAGTACACAGAGGCGGGTATTAGCTTCTGAGTAGTTTGCAGTCTTCAGCAGTGTGCTCCAAGTGCTGAGCCCTGAGTGATCTCCAGATGAAACTCCTGGGCTGCTGATTAAAATATGCAGCTCTTTAGCCTCCAAAAGGGGCTTACTCAGTAGAGATACCTTTGGAGGCCACTTAGAATGCACATTTTTAGCATGCTTCCATTTTTCTATGCTTTAAGAGCGGGAGGAGATGATTCCTGGAGTCAGGGCATCAATCAACCACTGGCAGCCATGGCCAGATCTGACTTGCAGATATGATCTTAAAATTGGAAAATTTTACATAAACATCTGATTTTTTCCATCTCTTAGAAAATGAGAAGCTCTGACATCACTGGGTTTGGTTCTTGATTCGGTTCAAGTAAATATTCCCCTTTAGTTGGACAGAGCCTGTGCCTTCCCATTGGCTCAAGTTCCCATCATTCTCTATCACCTTCAACCCTTGGCCACCCTTATTCCAATATCCTACATACCTGGCTCTCGGTAGTCATTTGATTTAATGGCCTAGGCTCTAGATTCAAATGGATAGCTACATAAAATATTTTTTTTGTTCATGTTATCCCAGTATATATGTGTTCCAGGTAATGTCAGGCTAGAAGTTAATTCTACGCACAACCGCTGGAAGGCCTTAGGAAGGGGACGTGTGAGGTTCTAGAGCAGAGTGGGCAAGAGAGTTGAGACAGGTGTTCTCTTTCTGTCATCTGGCCAGCACAGGTCTGGTCTAGGCTGTTGAACACAGGTAGCAGGAAACAGAATTGAGATCACCTTGTTTCTTTCTAAATCTAGCATTTCTATAGCAATTGTCACCATGGTATCTTGATGTGTTCTGACAAGGGAAATTTTACTGTTATTAAGAAAATGTGGTAATAAGGGAAAGGGGAACTCCCTCCATAACCCCGGAGGCATTTCCTTAATGAAGAGCTCAGGAATTTGTGTGTGTACAGGACAGAAGCTCCACCATGGCCTGACCCAGCCAAAGGCTGGTGGTATGTCTTAATGATGAGGCAGCGGACGTCCAGTGGAAAGATCCTTGAACCTGAGGACTAGAAGGTACCTCAAAATCACAATATGGCTTGTGTAGCTCTTTTCAGCATCTGAGGCACTTGTACATGTTAATCTCATTCAATCCTCACCACGAACCCTGTGAAGTAACTATTGAAATGCTCATTCCCATTTTAGAGTGATGAAAAGATAATCACCTGCTTCGGGTCAAATGGGTCTTCTAATGCCAACGGCCTCCACGTTAAATGACAACCAGTGTTTTTGACTCTTATTCAACCTAGACCACTGGAGGAGGTGAGCCCCCTGGAATTGTGTGGTGTGGAAAGTTCCAAGCCATGGTGTATTGATGGAAAAGTTTGCATACGGGGTATACTGCAAGCATCAATAAGACATGTGACACGCTTTGTGCAGTTCCTGGTGGGCTGGCTATTAAGTTCTCTTTTGGTCAAATGCATTGAAGCATATTCAAAATCAAGTGAATGAGATGAGATAGAAATGACCTTGAATCTGATCTCATTTTCAGTACCCCCTACTCCCTAAAGAAGAAAGAAAAGAAGCAAACTTCAGAACGATGCCTATTATTAGGGAAAAATTGCTTGAGATTACAGATAACAAGCCCATATACTGGCACATTTGCACCGAGAAGCACCAAGGCACCCCACGCTGCCGCAGGTCTGTCCATAACTTCTTCCTCTAGAGATGTGAGCTTACTCTAGAGATGACCCGGCTGATATCAACTCACCTGTGGGAGAACACAGGAAGAATGAGTTCACTCAGAACAGGCGCTGTATTAGTTTGCTAGGGCCTCCATAACAATGTCCCCTAGACTAGATGACTTTAACAACAGAAATTTATTTCTCTTCTAGCTGTTTTGGAGGCTAGGAGTCCAAGATCAAGTTGGCAGCAGGACTGGTTTCTTCTGAGGCCTCTCTCCTTGGTTTGCGGATGGTTTTCCTTTGCATCCGTGTCCTGATCTCTTATAAGGATACCGGACATATTGGATTAGAGCCCCTCCCCAATAACCTCATTTTACCTTAATTATCTCTGTAAAGACTCTATCTCCAAATAAGCCACATTCTGAGGTACTAGGGGTTAGGCCTTCAACAAATGAATTTTGAGGGGGAACATAATGTAGCTCATGGATGCTTGTATTGACCTTTTTCAAAGGATTTCTGAACTGTTAGCATGCATTTTGTGGATGACAAGATACTTGCATCAGTAGGTCTTAGACATGTTTTTAAATCCAAGTTTCCTCCACGTTTTGATCAAAATAAATACATACAATCTTACTGGAATCACAGAAACTATAATGTTTTGACTTAGAGATCATGAAGTTAAAATTCTATGGAAAAACAAAGTCATGTAATTATGGGAAACAAGGGAGTAAAGTAAAAATAAAACAGGGCAGTGGAGGTTCTAGACAGCTGGATAGCACAGGCCTCAGTTTCAAAGGGACTCCAGGTAAGCACGGTAGTTTCAGATACTTTGAATTTCCGAGAGGTTGAAAGACTGAGTTTTTATATGAAATTTCTCAATTTTAAAATGTGGGCAATTTTTCCCTTAAAAAAAAAGAACAAACACATTGTATGAGTCATACATGTCTGCTTCCTGGAATTAGCCCATCGACTTAGATTAGGCTGAACTTAGATCTGATGGCCTGGACTAGTACTACCCGATCCCTACTGATATTTTTGGATCAATACTATGTGTTATTTAATTTAAACACTTCTTTGTTGAGTGAGAAGAGGTGTGCTTTCAATGTGGCAATCATCAGTTTGGCCAGAACTGACTTACAAGGATCCATCCCACATTTCTCGGTTGTGACTTTTGCAAGCACTTATGGAGAATTTTTACTATTTAACCTAAAATATTAGAATACCTGATGTAAAATTTGAAAATTTATGCAAAATAGCTTGTTAGGACTGTTGTGTAGCTGTAGAATCATTTTAATAAATTCAATAAATTATTTCTGTCATGTCATGTGCATAAGGGTGACTATGCTTTAATAGGTATACGCAGAGCATGAAAATAGTAATGAGCCAAAACTTACTAGGAATTTATTGGGGGCCAAACTCTGTTCTCAGTACTTTAAATGAATCACTCAGTATAATCCTTCCAACAACCCTGTAGAGGCAAGAGCAATTATGATAGTCACTGAGCTGATGAGATAACTGAGAGGAGGACTTGCCCAAGTTCACACAGCTAGAAAGAAGTTCTTAATCATGGAACCAACTGCATACAGTATATGTCCTGAGCTGTTTTGTTTTGTTTGGGGGATGAGCAGGGGTGGCATTTGGGAATCTTTAACTTCTGTCCTCAGTATGCCCTACTTGACCTAATACATCGAAATTTCCATCCTCTTCCACTGCCAAAATACATATATATATATATGCATATATAATATATATGCAAACATTTTATATAAATGTCTCATATAAGATATATTTATAGAACTCACTAAATGTATCAAATTGAGTAGAAATGATTATTTTAACAAGTATGACCTCTCCTTAATATCTATTGAGTGAGCTTCTTAAACGATTGGATTCATGGGTAGAATTCCATGGGAAGTCTAAGAAATTTTTTTTGAAATTATATTTTCAAAAAAATTGTATTTTCATGGGGATCCCTGGGTGGCGCAGCGGTTTAGCGCCTGCCTTTGGCCCAGGGCGCGATCCTGGAGACCCGGGATCAAGTCCCACGTCGGGCTCCCGGTGCATGGAGCCTGCTTCTCCCTCTGCCCGTGTCTCTGCCTCTCTCTCTCTCTCTCTCTCTCTCTGTGTGACTATCATAAAAAAAATTTTTTTTTAAAAATTGTATTTTCATGTTCACTCATCTCTCACTGATAGTTTACTTCAGGTATGAATTTAGGCAACAGACCATAATAGACCTGGGATCACCAATGACTTTATCTCCATAGAAATCACAGATATTTTTAAATCTCATACAATTGTTACAGAGATCTCTAAATATCATTTACATTCACGGAAACTTCAAAACTACAATAATTATTGGCCTACCACTATACTATCTTATTTCCTTATAAAAGAGAGAAGCACATTTATTCCCACATTACAAAATTTCCTTTCTTATATGCAGAATTTTAATCACTGGATTTGAACATAAGTGATTTTCTTTATGATGTTCTGTTTTGTTTTATGTATTTAATTTTTTTTTTTCTGAGAAGGAATCCCTAAGTTTTACCACAATGCTGGAGAGGCCAATGGCACAAAAAGTAAGTAGGTAATAAGTAATGTTTATCCCATCCACTTATTCACCTATCTTTCCATCTATCCATGCATTGGCTCCATTGAATTAATTTGATGAAATATTTATTGACTGCCTGTCATGTGCTGGCTCAGTGTTAGGTATTGCAGGCTTGGAGTTAATGTTCTTCCAATCTTCATTTGACCTTGAAATCCAGAAAATCTTCCAGCGTCTCCCAGAATGAACCAGAATCTCCACATTTCAGATGTGTTTGTTCTTTGAAAGACGCCCATTTGACCATTAGTCTCTTAACTAAGGGAAACCCAAGGCCATCCTCACTCTAGTCTTTGTCTCCTTCTCTTTTCAATTTCTCATTTTTCCTTTATTTTCTGAAAGCCATCAGGCACTCTACTCCATAGAAATAGGAGGCGCATCACTACATTTTCAAGAGTGGTAATAGAATTTATACGTCTACTGCTGCAATGTCATGGTCTTTCATGTCTGACTCTGATTGAGGTAGCACATCAGTGCCTGGATTCTGTTTGTCAATGGCAACTGGAAAGTCTCAGCAAGGGTCCTCTCATCCGCAGGATGAGAAAATAAATAATATGGTCCTGGATACAATCCAGTTAGGCAAGGGAGCATTAGGAAGTTTTGTTGGTTACAAACACGCCTTCTAGAAGAAGCACACATGGTATCAGTTCTAATTATGACAGGGTCCTTAGTATAGGGCCAACCCTCCTGTTAAAAACAACCCAAAGAAGTGAAACAACATACATATGAAACAACTGGTAGAAGGTATTGGCAAGTCATAAATGCAGGCAGGACTTGAGGGGCTATGATTTTTGAGAGAAGGGTGAGGATGGGATGGGGAGCAGTTGGGGAAAAATGAGTTTTACTGGGCCAAAGAGATAAAGGTCAGGATTTCGGGATTGCCAGAGTATGTTGGGCTTGAAGGACAAAGTCCCAGAGACGAAAAAACCTAAGAGTCCAAAAACGTCTGTACATGATTTCCTCTCAAATTCTAAGCCGAGCATGTGCAGGATGAGACTCCAAGGAAGCCAACCCAAAACAGCATCTGCGAGGCCAAGGAGCTGAGCAAAGATTTCATAAACAGGACGCAAAACACTAACGACACAAGAAAAAGATTGATAAATTGGATTGCATTAAAAGTCAGAACTTATGTTCTGATTTACAAGTTCATAAAAATATTTTCCTGTTAGAAGCTTTATTGCTTCGCCTTTCGCATTTGAATGTATGATTCCCTTTTTGTGTGTTTCTCTTGCTCTAAAAATGATTCCTTCCAGGAAATAGAGCTAAACAATGTGGTTTTCATAAGCAGGGTGCCTTTATCCGCTGCTCAAGCTCAGGGGGTCCGAAGAGGCTTGCATTCAACTTCCCTCTTGCCTCTTCCTCCGATTTTAAATTCTGGGAAGGGGGTTCGCCACCACCATTCCAGTTGGTATCTATGGCCACATTGGGTGGGGGGCGAGGGCTGATCCAAGCAGAATATGTCAAGCAAAGCGTCTCATGACCCAAATGGCATCATCCCCTTTGGATGGTCAGTAGTCAGGAAGTAGAGGCTGAAAACTGACAAAGTGGGGTCCTCAGCAGATCTGAAGGAAGGAAAAAGTATCAGTAAAATACTTTCCAACTGAATTGATTCTTAACAACAAAGATGTAAAGGCTGAAAGTGATGCATCGTTAAAAGAATGCTACAGCGATAAAGGGATGTCGACTCTGACAGTAATGGCCAGTACGTGGTTATTTCTGTTTTTCCATAAGGAAAAAAAATATTGTATTGCTAGCATAAAAGTACTTCAGTGGTCAAATTTCTTTAATTGCCAGAATAAAACATTCCAGACTACTTATATGTTGATTTGTCAGAAGTATTTTTCTTTCTTCTATAAGTGACTTCCCCTTCCCTGGAATGAAATAGCAAGTTTTTTTTTTTCTTTCAGCTCTTGAATCATAAATAAAATTAAACTGTTTTTTCTTTTAGTTCTTAAATCATAAATAAAATTAATCCTCGAGTCTGGCCATGACATTGTTTTACAAATATTGCGAATTAAATTTTATTTTGTATTTGTCGGTTAATTGAATAACTTCTCCTACATATATTTCTACTATTTCCTTTTTAAATAATGGATTCTTATTTTCAGGCAATCTTAAACGGGCTAAATTGATTTGAATTAAAGAGTGTCTTGGTAGACAAAACAACTGTTAGCGTCAAGTGAGATTTTGGGCGATGTAAGATGGAATTTATGTCTTGAAAATTCCAAAGTGGGTGGGGGAACCTGGGTGGCTCAGTCAGTTGAGAGTCCAACTGGGTGTCAGCTCAGGTCTTGATCTTGGGATCCCGCGATGGAACTCTGCGTGGGGCTCCGTGTTCCGCGTGGACTCTGCATGGATTGTCTCCCCCTCTCCCTCTGCCTTCCCCACTCCCACGCCCTCTCTCTCTCTCTCTCAAATAAATAAATCTTAGAGAAAAAATTCCAAAAGTATTTGAAACTCCATTAACTTAGCATATAGCTAATTGATTATGATTGCCTGGAACCTATTGATGTATTTGGTTTGCTTCAGTTTTACATTGGAGAGCTTTTCTCCTGTATTGCACCATGAGTAAATCATCACTGAGTCCATGATAAATACCATCTATTTATTAAAATTGAAAGGCATCAGTATTTTGTCCTTATTAGTGTTCCAAACACTACATTTCCTTTTGAATCGAACATTACGTAGCCCATAGTGAAAAGAAAATGTCAGCTTTGGTTTTACAGCTAGCTCTCCACTCCTAATCAAATGAGAAAAGGGTCTGATCTCACAACCTATTTATATAGTTTTTAAACTTTCTAAGAAAAATAAAGCTTGTTATAATTGATGCCTAATGGTATAAACACCCCTGCCTTAGTGGTTGCCTAGTAACTACATACTGCAGGCTTGTGGGGTTG
The DNA here is from genome assembly GCF_905146905.1 of Nyctereutes procyonoides. Lineage (NCBI taxonomy): Eukaryota > Metazoa > Chordata > Mammalia > Carnivora > Canidae > Nyctereutes > Nyctereutes procyonoides. The sequence continues at coordinate 30,505,777 of NW_026575160.1, read as the reverse complement.
CTAATGAGGCTGAATAAACGGAAATATTCGCATCCATTTCCAATTCAGGTGGATGAGGGGCAGCAGTGGGCCAGATTTCTTTGTTAAAATTTTTTTTCCATAATGGTTTTGCACTAAAACATCTTTTGCACTAGAACTTACTTTAGTAAATGACTTCTGCAGATGAGAGTTGAAAACAACAAGAAATGGCTTAAGATTTTAAAAACATTCAACAGGACTGAATCAACGTTGCTTCATTGTTCTCAATTAGCCCAAGTTTCTGTTCTGAGTGGATTGGGGAATAATGTTCCTAACTGTACGTTTAACTCTTTAATGGAACCTTCTATTTGGACATCACTTTAGCATTGAATGACCAAATGCAGTTTCCAGCTAAACGTGGTGTTAAAAGGGGCTGGGAGTGATTGTAAAAGATATATTTATGTTTTGGCTTTGGCCTGCATCCCACCTAGCAGATTTAATTTCCTAATTATGTTTTACTTCAGCTTAGGGAAAATTAGCTTGCATTCCCTTGGCACACGCCAACTGCAGTTGGTGGAGAAGGCCTTCCAAAACCATAGGTTGTTGACAAGAGCGGCTAACTAGATTAGGATTAAATTTACTGAGCAAAATCCACAAAGAGCCCAAACACATGTAGATAATGACAAGTTGACTATGAGGGAATGTAGTTAGGTCATATGAAAATTCATTTCTGGCAACGTCTTGGTTTCAAGAGCATGCGATAGATACAGGGCACTCAAGCTCATCTGCTCTCTTTTGTCAGAGTTCCCCCGTGTCAAGATCTGGGGCCTTCTAGGTGGGTCACCATGGTGTGGACAGGGATAAACGTGGCCTGGGATATTTAAATTGTATAACTATAGCCTTGGGGTTGCAGTCAGAAACGATTCGCTACTCAGTAATTTTGTCATTTGGCAATAGGACGACATGGTAACATATGGTTTGCTCTTCGGAGTTCACATAAATGTTGTCATTTAACTGAAATAAAGAATTATCTTACTCTACCAGAGAAACTGTTTTGGGATATGTGTATGTTCCTTTATCTTTTCACACGGAAGGAAGAATCCTTTTGCATCATTATATATAACTCTCTGGGTTTTTGGTTTAGTGGGTTGGAGGATGTGGCTGGTGAGGCCAAGGCCACGGTTTAATCAGAAAACCCCTGGGCTCCCCAACCACAGTCTGCGTTCCTAGCTGCAACGACCCATTTCATTGGTCTTAGAAGAGAACCTTGGAGGGCGGCTCAGCACACGCACCTCTCTTCCAGGGTTCAGAAAACAATTGGTTTAATATGACAAAATAAAGTCATTTGTCAGTGGGTCAGCCACATCGTTACGTTTAATGTAATTAAAGGGGAAGACGATGCAACTAACGGTTTTCTCTGCAGTGCATTCAGGATCTCTCCTTCCATTCTAACCCCAGAAGAAATTTACTGATTAAAAATCATGATTCATTTCTGGTATAGGGATTTCTTTCTTTCCTGCATGTACTTCCCCTTCCTGCCTATCTTTTACCTTCCCCTGCTTTTCAGAAGTTTTCACTCTAACCCTGGGGTTGTCTTTTTTTTTTTTTTAAAGGTATTTAATGACGCTTCCAAAGATTGAATTTCTAGAGCCTCGAAGTCACCACTCTTTCAGATCTATTTGGTCTGACTCTATAGTAGAGCCTGTCTTTGTGTGAAAAAGTGTTTTAGAAAGAGTTAATTTGCAGTCTCAAGAGAGGTTAATTCTCAGGAGAGAATTCTCAGGCCACGGGTGAGAGGGTTAACTCCTAGGGTGCTACTGCTGGGCGGCAAGGGGGCCTGTTCTATTAATTCTTGGCAGTAGGCAGTGGCAGGTAGGGACAAAATGCTTTTTATTTTCCTTCCTAGGTCTTGGATTTTGGCTCTTAGAAAATGTGCTGTTCTGTGACTTTTTCCAACTGTTTATTTTTTATTCCCGCCCCCTCCCCGCAAAAGGGGGAGTGGTAAGAGGGAACAAATCACTCAGGGTTTGAATCGCAAGTCTGCTTTAATTACATTTAGACTCATAGCAGCTCTTTCTTTGCAATGATGATTTTTGAAACATTGAACTGCGTGTATACGATAAATGGGGGTTGCTTCTCAGAGATACTGTCATGTTATATCCTTAGTTCTTAACACCTAAGTGAGGTTTATTATTTTATTCTTTTCCCCTCCGAGAAGGGAGCCGGTTAATTTCTCTGGTAGTAATTGAACATCAGTACAAGCATCAGTGTCAAGAAAATTCATTGCCTTTTGATGTGCGAAAGTGAATTTTGAAAAGAACAAGGGAGGTTTTGGGCTCGAAGCTTGCGTTTTTACCATCAGTTCAGCACTGAAGTTTTACTGTCAAATGCTTTTCATTGCACAGTCTACTTATTCTAATATCGAGCAATATCAGAGAGAATATTTGATAAAAGAAAGTGATCTAATGAACAGAGATGGAAATCGGAGGGCTCAGACAGGGAGCAGCTACCAGAATAAAGTCCAAGACAATAAATAAATGATACAGGATAACCTGGAGGCGATTTCTAAGCCTGTGACCCTTAACCCCAGTTTCCAGGTGAAACTTCTTGCCTGATGTAGACCCCACGGGGGAAACAACTTTTAACAATTTATTGATCCACCCCTTTCAGGTCCTTTGCAGCAAAGATTTTCTCTACCCTGGTTTGTATCATATTTCGATCTACTTTGGAAAGTGAAGCAATTAAAGTGCCAAAACCTCTTGTTAGGAGTTTGCCATTTTTTAAAAAAAAAATGAGCTTTGATCTGTTAACCCTTGGACTGAACATTCCAGTTATTCATCTTGCAGAATTTTAAGTCCAGGATCGGGTTGTGGTTTGAATTTACTTTTTTTGAGACACAGCTTGAATGCCTCCCTTTGATTTTGTGCTTTCGACACATTTTTGGGCTCTGGTGATTTGGGGAGGCCTGTACCATATGGTCTTGATAAGGTGATAGATTTTCACATCCTGGGAATTGGCAGGAAAGGGTAGGAACGGAATCAGATGTGGGAAGAGAAAAAATTAAGAGTTTGGGCCTAGTTCATCTCATGGTATATCTTCTTGAGGCCCGTCATTCTCCTAAAATCAATTTTTAGGAAAAAAAAATTATGCGTGTGTGCGTTGTCCCCACCTCATGGGGGTCTCTTAAATTCTCTTAAAAGTAGAAAGCTTCCTTTTACACGAATGACACTTGACATTTTTGGGTTAGCCCTTCAGACCCACCCCAGACTTGGGTCAGAAAACAAAACAAACAAGGGGCCCTGCTCCACCTTTCTTGCAAAAGAGGTTGTGTGAAAAGGCATAGGCCGAGCGGGGCGGGTGCGCGGGATGAAGGGAGGCAGGACGCGTTCTGCTGGGGCGTTGGTGGTCTTCGGAGCAGGACGCACCACCGCAAGGCTGGGCCAGAGCGGAGCCCACATCCGCACCAGGGGGCCGCGCCCCCGGGGCGGGGGGGGCCTCGCAGCCCCCCCCAAGACAGCAAACAGCAGCTCCAAGAAGGAAGAAGAGGATGCCTTGTGGGGTGCCCAGGGGCGGGGCGGGGGGCGCCGGCTCGTGGGGTGCCCAGGGGCGGGGCGGGCGGAGGGGGCGGCCCCGTGGGTGAGCAGGGCGGGGCGGAGGGGGCCGCCCCGTGGGGTGCCCAGGGGCGGGGCGGGGGGGGCGGGCTCGTGGGGTGCCCAGGGGCGGGGCGGGGCGGGGCGGAGGGGGCGGCCCCGTGGGGTGCCCAGGGGCGGGGCGGGGGGGGCGGGCTCGTGGGGTGCCCAGGGCGGGGCGGGGCGGAGGGGGCGGCCCCGTGGGGTGCGCAGGGGCGGGGCGGGGGTGGCGGGCTTGTGGGGTGCCCAGGGGCGGGGCGGGGCGGAGGGGGCGGCCCCGTGGGGTGAGCAGGGGCGGGGCGGAGGGGGCCGCCCCGTGGGGTGCCCAGGGGCGGGGCGGGGGGGGCGGGCTCGTGGGGTGCCCAGGGGCGGGGCGGGGCGGGGCGGAGGGGGCGGCCCCGTGGGGTGCCCAGGGGCGGGGCGGGGGGGGCGGGCTCGTGGGGTGCCCAGGGGCGGGGCGGGGCGGAGGGGGCGGCCCCGTGGGGTGCGCAGGGGCGGGGCGGGGGTGGCGGGCTTGTGGGGTGCCCAGGGGCGGGGCGGGGCGGAGGGGGCGGCCCCGTGGGGCGCCCAGGGCGGGGCGGAGGGGGCGGGCTCGTGGGTGCCCAGGGGCGGGGCGGAGGGGGTGGCCCCGTGGGGTGCGCAGGGGCGGGCGGCCCGTGGGGTGCCCAGGGGCGGGGCGGGGGGGCGGGCTCGTGGGGTGCCCAGGGGCGGGGCGGGGGGGGCGGGCTCGTGGGGTGCCCAGGGGGGGCGGGGCGGAGGGGCGGCCCGTGGGTGCGCAGGGCGGGCGGAGGGTGCCCGTGGGGTGCGCAGGGGCGGGGCGGGGGGGCCCCGGGGGCCAGGGCGGGGGGGGGGCGGGCTCGTGGGGTGCCCAGGGCGGGCGGGGGGGCGGGCTCGTGGGGTGCCCAGGGGCGGGGCGGGGCGGAGGGGGCGGCCCCGTGGGGTGGCGGGGCGGGCGAGGGGCGGCCCGTGGGGGAGCGGGGCGGGGCGGGGCGGAGGGGGCGGCCCCGTGGGGCGCCCAGGGCGGGGCGGAGGGGGCGGCCGAGAAGGCCCTTCGGAGCGCACAGGGCGCCCGGGCATCCGCGCGGTCGGGTCCCACAGGGCGCCCCGCGTGCACCTGGTCCGGGGCCGCGCTCCCTCCGTCCCCGGGCGGCGGCTCGCAGGCAGCCCCGGGCGGGGGTGCGGGGCGCGGGAGGGGACCGGAGGGGGCGCGGTCTGCGGGGCGGGGGGCGGGGCTCGTCCGGGGCGGGGCGGGGCGGGGCGGGGCGGGCGGGCGCGCGGCGGCGGCGGCGGCGGCGGCGGCGGCGGTGGCGGCCGCGTGCCCGGAGCTGGGGGCCGACGCCGGGAGCTGAGCGCCGCCCGCGGGGAGGCCGGGCCGGAGCCGCGGCGAGCTCGGCCGCGGACGCGCAGGGGAAGATGGCGACGGCCGGCGCGAGCTGCGAGCCCGGCTTGTCCCGCGGCCCGGAGGACGCGGCGGGCGGCGCGGCGGAGGCGGCGGTACGCGGGTCCGGGCGGGAGCCGGGGGCCTGCGGCCGGGGCGGGCGGTCCTCGCCGCGCAGGGGGGCGGCCGCGGGGTGACGCCGCCTCGGGGCATCCGTGCGGCCCGGGCAGGTGGGCCATTGTGTGCGCCCCGAGCCGAGCCCGCCCGACCCCGAGCCCGGGCCGCACGGCGGGGAGGCCTGCGCCGGAGTCCGGGGGCGGCGGGGGCGGCGGGGCCGGGGGCCGGGGGGGGGCCGGGGGCCGGGGGGGGCCGGGGGGGGGGCCGGGGACCCGCGGGGCCGCTCTTCCCCCGCGTCGGGGCGCGCAGCTTCCTGCGGGAGGCGGACCCGGGGGAGCCCGCAGCCCGGGGTGGACGGGAGGGGAGGGGAGGGGAGGGGAGGGGAGGGGGCGCGACCGGCCAGCGCCCCGGGGAGCGGGGCTGCCGGGTGCCGCTTGCAAAACTTGCGAGTCTTCATCGGAAACTTTCGGGAAAAATCGACTTTTCATTCTTTGCACGGAAAACGTGAGCTGCGGGGTTCCGAGGAATCCGGCTCCCTTCGGTGACATACCCCGCGGAACCGGCTGTGTAGACGCCGCAGACCTCTGGGGGGTGGGAGCGAGCGGCGCCTTCCTCCCCGGGGCTGCGGGGGGCGACCTGGGGGCTGCGGGGGCCTGCAGGGGGCGACCTGGGGGCTGCAAGGTGGCTGCGGGGGGCGACCTGGGGCTGCGAGGGGCGACCTGGTGGCTGCGGGGGGCGACCTGGGGCTGCGAGGGGCGACCTGGGGGCTGCAGGGGGCGACCTGGGGCTGCGAGGGGCGACCTGGGGGCTGCAGGGGGCGACCTGGGGCTGCGAGGGGCGACCTGGGGGCTGCAGGGGGCGACCTGGGGCTGCGAGGGGCGACCTGGGGCTGCGAGGGGCGACCTGGGGGCTGCAGGGGGCGACCTGGGGCTGCGAGGGGCGACCTGGGGGCTGCAGGGGGCGACCTGGGGGCTGCAAAGTGGCTGCGGGGGGCGACCTGGGGGCTGCAGGGGGCGACCTGGGGGCTGCAAGGCGGCTGCGCAGGGCGACCTGGGGGCTGCGAGGGGCGACCCCGGGGGCTGCGAGGGGCGACCTGGGGGCTGCAGGGGACGACCTGGGGGCTGCAAAGTGGCTGCGGGGGGCGACCTGGGGGCTGCAGGGGGCGACCTGGGGGCTGCAAGGCGGCTGCGCAGGGCGACCTGGGGGCTGCGAGGGGCGACCCCGGGGGCTGCGAGGGGCGACCTGGGGGCTGCAGGGGACGACCTGGGGGCTGCAAAGTGGCTGCGGGGGGCGACCTGGGGGCTGCAAGGCGGCTGCGCAGGGCGACCTGGGGGCTGCGAGGGGCGACCCCGGGGGCTGCGAGGGGCGACCTGGGGGCTGCAGGGGACGACCTGGGGGCTGCAAAGTGGCTGCGGGGGGCGACCTGGGAGCTGCAGGGGGCGACCTGGGGGCTGCAAGGCGGCTGCGGAGGGCGACCTGGGGGCTGTGGGGGGCGACCTGGGGGCTGTGGGAGGCGACCTGGGGGCTGCAAGGTGGCTGCGAGGTGCGACCTGGGGGCTGCGAGAGGCGACGTGGGGCCTGCGGGGGCGACCTGGGGCTGCAGGGGCGACCTGGGGGCGGCTGGTCCCCGCGCCGGGACTGGTGTGTGCAGCGCCCCCGAGCCCCCGACCGCCGGCCGCCGAGCACCTGCCCGCGGGGTGGGCCCGACCCGACCCGACCCGACCCGCCCGGCGCGGCGCGGGCCGAGCTGGTCGGCGGCTCCACGGTCAGAGCCTTGGACGCAGGCAGGTTTTTGTTAACAAGGTCAGGGCTCGCTCCCCGCTGCTGAAAACCTCCAGGAGTCTGACTTTTCGCCGCGGAGAGGCGGGGATTTTATCATTTCGCCCCGGGTGACGATCATGGCCACGGGGGGAAAATGTGACAGTGACACTTTTTATTTCTGTTCTGTAGAATCCTTGGAGGATGCAATAGGATGCTTGATCTAATTTTTTTTTTTTTTTTTTTTTTTAGAGATGACTTTTTAGTGAAATTCTGATGATGGCTTATTACGCAGTAGCCTGGGCCATTTTACTTTTCACTCAACAGAGGGTCCTCCCGCCCATATCACTTGCCGTGATTTATAGACTGATTTTAAAATTGAAGCCAGGTTGGAGAATAGTTGTCCTCATAACTGCTGCTTATCTAATGATTAAAAATCAAAGACACTTTTATGCATTTTTGGATTCATGGCAACTGAGGACTTAGTTTTTTTCATTTTTAGTGAATTTTTTTTTGGGGGGGGGGCCTTTTAGAGATTTATTTCCTTTCGAATTAGTTTACATCTTAGGCACTTTTATATGTACATTTGGCAGTCGCGAGCCAATGGAGACTCCAAAGCAGTAGGCTATTTTTGAAAGTGAGTGTTTTCACTAAGTTTTGACTATTTAGATTGTTGCTTAGAGACAAGTTTAATTTATAGTTTTCAGCTTAATGTGATTTTCGGTGGAGTGTTTTAAATTTAGTTTGTGATCCTTGTTCTTAGCTGTTTAAATCCTGAAAGCATCCCAAGTGTAAAGCTGGGTAACAGCTACATTATTCAATAGGATCATATTAATAGTCTTCGCTGTGAACCATGCTGAGGAGACCTGGGTTATTTTCAGTGCCTTAGCCAAATGTGATGACTTTTATAGGCTATATTGCTATTTCTACTCTGAAAATAACTCCTAATGGATAAGGCAGTATGGAAAACAGAAATCTTCCTGCTTTTTTTATTGTCACCAAAGAATTTAAGAGTGAGAGGAAAATGGAGATCCCTTTAGAGCCGTGGTTGGCAAGCTGACGGACATTCTTGTCATTCTGGACTTTTCTGGAGCAACTAATATGCAAAAAAGTAGACATAAATTTTTGTTGTCATGGTGATGATACTGAAGAAACTTGGACAGTGCTTTTATCAAATGCACAAAAGGAATATTCGACAAATTAGCAGCTGGTACCTTGGAAATTTTTGTTTCCAGGTGACAGTATTGAATGTAAATGTAAAGAAAAGCACTTTCTTGGCCAATTGTGCTAAGCTTTCTTGAAAATATAAACAAAAACCATAGTTATATGGCAGCTACAGAATATTGAAAGTTTCACAGCAGAATTAAGTAGGGAATAATTTAGATTTAACACATTATCCCCCACTTACCATAGATGATGGTGTTTCGAGTAACATCGTTGCTGCCATAAGAAGTAACACATTGCGTTCCAGCTGTAGAAACATAAATACCAAGGAATCTAACCAGACATGATGGTGTCATGAAAGGCACAAATACTTTGTATTAGGAATCTGGGGAGGAAGAGTCATGGAGGGGATCCCTAGTGGAAGGACCTGGAAACATTCCACAGACAGATGGCATCCGGGTTGGGCCTAGAGATGGAAGGAGGACCTGCAGTGGAGACTGCAGGAAGCTGTGTACGCCGTGGCTGGTACTTCGGGTTTCTTGAAAGGTGGCCTGGGGCACATGTGAGTGGCTTTCCAAGATGAGCATAGAGGTTTCAGCTTCAATCTCAACTGTGTACGTTAGAAAAATAGGTTAGAAATTGAGGAAATAGACTGAAATATTCCCCCACGATTAGAATATAACTGATGCTTTTCAACATGATGCTTTTCACTCTTTTTTTCTTCTTAAATGTATACTTCTGTGCCTGTTTTTTTTTTTTTTTTTGACTTTATTATTATTGTTGGTATGTTGCTATTCCATTTCTCATAGGAGCAGTTTTGGGTAGAGAAAGGCATTTGTCTTCTCAGTGATTGAATCCGTGCCTAGGCTAGATTGCCAGTTGGTTCTGTCCTCTTGTGTTTCATGTAACTTTATGAGGTGAGAAAATGTTTCACAGTCCGAGCACTTATTCAGCCGTTTACAAATATCTGCTGCTGATCTCATGGACGGCAGGGCTGTAGCTGGAAGAGGCAGCCTCCTTCAAGAAACGCAGTGTGGGTTTTGTCTCTAAAAGAAAGCGAAGGTTAAGCCCTGTGCCTGGCAAATACATGGTAGGTGTTTCACATATATCGAATGAAGAAAACACACACTCAGCAAGAAGCTGTGTCATAATACTTAATGTTGTTTGGCTGATTGGGAAATTTGCTTTGTGTGTTACTAGATTGTAATGAAATTAGTGGCTTATGATTTATAGTGATCAACACTATAGATGTTATAGTTTTTTCTTGTTTCTGGAAGATAACCCCGATTTTTCTGATTTTCTGGGTTCTTGTTTTTATTTGTATATTGTCTTTTTCCAAGCTGCTTTTCTCCGAGACCTTTCAGATTCACAGGTTTTAACAAAATAATAGTAATAATTTCTAACACTGTTAGTTTTCCCTTTAGATGATCTGTCTTCAGAATAATGACTGAGGCTGGGAATGTGTTGGTGGAATGGTAACTGCATCCCTTCCATCCTGAATTGTTCCTCTAATAGAGTCAAGGTCAGGTCACCCACTGAGGTATGAAGGGAGGGGATGACTGAGGGGAGGTCAAGGCAGAAATGGAAGGAAGTTTGGAAACAGGAAAAGGGAGTAAAAGGAAAGATTGGGCAGGAAGACAGACAAGGCTTTGGAGTAATCTGCAAATGCCCAGCAATCTGGGGGCTAGAATTCAACTTTAAACGTGCCTAGGAAAAGAGAGAGCAGTTTGTCTCCCTTCTGCCCCCATAAACTTTGCCACCTAAGCATATCTGAGTGTTGCTTTAGAAAAGATGATCTCAATGCGCTCAGTTGTATTCTTCTCTACTGGGGCTCCTTTGAAAGACTTGTATAAATAACAAGGAAAAGGAAACTTATCTTTTAGACATTAGGTTAAAAAATGGAGAACAGGTACAAGAAAGATGATGATGACATTGAAGTCAAAGGATTTTTAAAAATGTGTTACTCTTTTATAAATACCTTGTACAAAAATAATGAGATCGTATTATTAATGCTGCACACAGTATGATGCCATGCCCATAGAAATCTTGATTTTTTTTTTTTAGGGGAAAAAAACTGCTCTTGAGATAAATTGTTAATAAATAGCCAAGCAGATAAAGGATGGAGTTACAAGGTTGTTATAGTAAATGCAGTATAACCAAGTTAACATCACTCTGCATGCTTGTTCACAAATGATTGGCTTCTGACACGTTTATATTTCATTGAAAAGGCAAAAAGACGATTCCAAAGACCCGAGTGCTTCCACAGAAGGGCTCTGTAACTGTAAGAATATCACCTGGCACTCTCTGTCTCAGCTTCTTCATTTGAAAATCAGCGTGCTGCCATTCGCCACCTACAGATTGTCAAGCTGACATTCTTCAATGCATGATAAGCTTCTTAAAGGGCAATTATTGGATCTGGATGCGAGTTTGCATGTGGAGCTATCCCATGTAGGGCTGTTGGAACGTGGGGAAAGCTGGATTAGAATGGAAATAGGCATTTGTTTTATCCCGAGATGTGGTCTTTTTCTTTTCCCAAAGAGGTCATGCAGACAGACGGGAGCTCTGAAAGGAGAAAAAGGGATGTAGCCGCGCTTAATTATCAGAGCTTGTCATCCCTGCCCCAGCTACTTCTCTGCTTTTCGTTCCGGTTTGCTTATACTCGAAATTAGTTCTCTCCATACCAGGTTTCCTTCCTGGCATTCTGTTTTACTTGGGAGCTCTATCTCCCTTCCGTATCCTAGGTTGCTTGTCTTGCATGAAAGCCCTCAGGCGGTGGGGTTGATTTGAGGTGCGAAGCCATGAAGAGGTGACCCCCGTTCTCAGTATGGTCCTTCAAAGCCCCACACCAAGTGGCCCTAGATTAGATTACTCTAATTGATTTTTGAAACAATGAATGAAGATGGAAGATGATTGACCAGTTACTTGGTTGGCCTTAGAGTGGGCCACAACCTTGTGTCTTAGTAAGACAGGGATATATATATATATATATAATTTTTTTATTTACTAATATAGAGTGGGCATGAGTGGGGAGAAGGGCGGAGGGAGAGGGACAAGCAGACTCATCACTGAGCAGGAACACCGCTGCCCCCCTCTCCCCCCGCAACGTGGGGCTCTATCCCAGGACCTGGAGATGATGACCTGAGCCCAAAGCAGACACTTAATGGACTGAGCCACCCAGGCGCCCCAGATGTGTCCTTTACACATTATTTATATGTTTTTTGTGTTCCAACTGCACGGAATAGGCATTTTATACCAAAAGTGGGTGGGCATGCGTGTTACGTAAAAATCACATGAGGATGCAATACTCTGGCCTCACATTTCTAGTGTGGGTGGAAAATAAAGAAATACACGAGGCGGGATGTGATTAATTGCTGAACGAAGCAGTAGAACAGTCTGTAGGGCTGAGCGTAGACGAGGAGAGTCCATCAAGACCTCTGAGAGTGGGATTTGAGCTGGGATAGGATAGCTAGAAAGATAGGATTCCCACGGATTAGAGGAGAAAGCATTAGGAAGAATAAAATCGAAGGTATGCAAACCCTGTCAGTAACTCTCTTTCCTCCCAGTCGAGGAAATGGGGGGGGGGATAATCTCAAAGCAGGAGTTAATGTGAGAGATTTGAAATCATTTTAGAGCATGAAAATATGCTTTTCTTCATGAAAATCCACAGAAGTGTCTGAATTCATATGTTAATATTGTAAATATTATGTGTACCTGGAAAGGTGGATTTTTTTTCCATGCTGATGATACAGTCTTCAGATTTTTATTTTCTCCTTGAAATTTTAAGGTGAATTTCATTGCCTTCCTCCTTCTTCACCGCCTCTTATTCATCCCCAAGCCATACATTTTGCTTACGTACGAAGTTCTGAATGCATCTTATTAATTATTAGCACGCACTGTTAGACTGGAAAGAAAACACAGGTCTGTAACTTCAGAGCAAAGAGGCAAAACCAATTTATGTCAGCTATTTTTCAAAGGCTTCATAAAAGGACCTAAATTTCCTCAGTGCAGAAACCTAGGAACCCGATAGCCTGTGAAATCCGGACATTTGGAGCTGGGGGAGATCTTATTTATTTATTTTTTTTAATTTTTATTTCTTTATGATAGAGAGAGAGAGAGAGAGAGGCAGAGACACAGGCAGAGGGAGAAGCAGGCTCCATGCACCGGGAGCCTGATGTGGGATTCGATCCCGGGTCTCCAGGATCGCGCCCTGGGCCAAAGGCAGGCGCCAAACCGCTGTGCCACCCGGGGATCCCTGGGGGAGATCTTAGAGATCACTTAGGACAACATTCTTATTTTACCCCCCAGAAACCTGAAGGCCCGAACAGATGAAATAATGCCCTCCTAGCCCATTGGCTTTTCTCACCTCGCCTCTTTGCCATGTGGGAAACTCATTGATCCCACGCGGGGTAGCCCACGAGACTTGAAACCAGAGGACACGTTCTCGGTGTCTGCGGGAAGTGCCAGAGAATGAATCTGGCTCTCTGTTTGGTCACTAGGTCTTTTACCATAAGTTCGGGCAAAGATCTGAGAGGTGCTCCTGCCACTGTGGGGCCTAGGCCCTCTTAAATGCTTTCTGGCAGCCATCAGTGCTCTGACTCCTTAAATTCTTAAAGGATATGGTGAGGATCTTCTGGCCCTGTTTGGCTGTGACTGTTGAAATTCCCTACATAAACCCCAATATTTTTAGATCCCCCCCCCCCCCCGCCCCAGGTGAGGGTGTGGAGTGGTGGTGGAGGGAATTGGTATTGGCCTACGTACGTTTAGTTCTGGCAGTTGAAGACTTAACTCAGCCAGGTTCTATTTTGTCTTCTCCCTCCCTCTCTCTCTGAGCCTGTATAGGAAAATCTGAAAGAATACCCTCCCCACCCCCACCCCCACCCCCACCCCCACCCCCAAGTAATTTAGAGCTTGTTGAAGACTGCTGTGTTGAACACTAAGAGTTTGGGGTTGTGCCTCCTCCTTTGTATATGCGTTTATATCCCAAAGAAGGCTCGAGCTCTCTCTCTCCATTTGATGACCAGACTCTGGATTAGGTTAAGCTGCCTGTGTCAGATTTTTAAAACTAGGTGTTAAGCACTTTTCCTGGAGTACTTTTCCTGGCAAACATCAAACATGACAGGCAGGGGTGTGGCTTGTGGAGTTGAAATGTAGCTCCCTCCCCCTTTCTTTTTTTGACTGCCTTGCTGTCACTTAAAAATGAGATCTGGATTTTTCTTTATTTAGGAAAACAAGGACAGTAATAATAAAGCTTAGGGCGTGAACATGTCTGCTGTGATATTGTTGTCATTGTTGGGGGTGTGGACGTGTCACGTTTTCATGGATGTCCTGTCGGAGATCCTAATGTGTTATGGGAGTGGTGGCGTTTGCATCTATCCTATCTTCTTTTTTTTGAAAATTAGGTTATCAAGTTAGTTTGCCATTTAAAATCTAAGATTTATGCCCCCCCCCAAAAAAAAACGGGTAGGAGGAAACTTGGAAGTGATGGATTTATTCATGGCATGGATTCTGGTGATGGTTTCCTATATCTGCAAATGCATCAAGTTGTATATATTAAATCTGTACGGTATTTTGTATGTCTGTCATACCTCAATATGGTTTAAAAATTAAGAAATTTAGAACCATTATTTTGTTCTCAGAGGAAAAACATTAATAATGTTTCTATACCTGAGTACCTCTGTACTATACATGTGTCAAGTCAGATAAATACCACTTCATATGAAACATACTTTTTTTTTTTTTAAAGATTTTGCTTATTTATTCATGAGAGAGAGAGAGAGGCAGAGACACAGGCAGAGCGAGAAGCAGGTTCCCTGCTGGGAGCCCAATGTGGGACTCGATCCCAGGACTTTAGGATCACGCCCTGGACTGAAGGCAGATGCTAAACCGCTGAGCCACCCAGGGATCCCCAAAAAAAGATACTTTTTTATTGGGATTTTTGCATTTGGGCTTTTTTATATTTTCAGTACTAAAGTACTTCAAATTTATTTGTAAAATAAATGACATTTAACATGGTTTCATATACTTACTGTTTGCCAGGATAGTGGACAGAAACATCAAGCCCTGCAGAATGACAATTTGAAACAAGTATTATAATTATCTTATTCTTGAAGGCCAGGAAATGGTAGTGTTTTTAGTGAGGACCCAGGGGTGAGAAGCCTAGGGGAGGGAGCGGCAGGCAGGCAAACCCTATATTTAAAATAGTGTTGGGGCATCCCTGGGTGGCTCAGCGGTTTAGCGCCTGCCTTCAGCCCAAGGTGTGATCCTGGAGACCCTGGATCGAGTCCTGCATCGGGCTCCCTGCATGGAGCCTGCTTCTCCTTCTGCCTGTGTCTCTGCCTTTCTGTGTCTCTTATTAATAAATAAATAAATAAAATCCTTAAAAATAGAAAATAAATAATAAATAGAATAGTGCATCACTTAATACACTGTTATGGGAAACATTTTTTTTTTTTTTTTTACCTTTCTGTGTGACCTAATCAGTGGTTTAGCAAGAACCTTTATAACTTTTTTATTTTAATGAATTTCCCTTTTTATTGATGGCGGTATATTAAAAAACAGAAGTGTTGGTTGCAGGTCACATGTAATGTTGATGATGATGGAACCAGAGCAAGCACTCTTGACTCTAATATGAATCAGAATCTTGGCAATGTCTTTCATAATTTATTAGTATTTAAAATAGAATGCCTTGCTTATGAAGCTTCAGGGAAACAAGGACAGTAAAATATACAATTAATTAAAATCTTTAGAACAACCAGCAGCAGCATTAATAAAACATTACCCTCTAAAGCACATAAGAATTGCAGCTTACTCTCCCATCTCAGTGGGAAGAAGCAGGATAAAAGAGTCTGTCTTTCATCATTGTCAATAAACTGAGTTTTTATTGGACTGAGGCTGGTAGATTTTCAAAGAAATAGGCTTATCGCCAATAGCTCACTCCTCCCTACATAAAACACCTGGGTGCTCTCGTGCAAATAACATCACCACTTTTATTTAGCACTTACTTCCTTCATGTGTAAGAACTTTGCGGGTGAAACGTTAGGTTAGGTTCAGATCAGATAAGATCCAGGAAATGCCTCTCCCAGGGTAATCCTGGACCAGGAGCAGCAACAGGAGCTCTTTACAAAGGCAGATTCAAGGCTCCACCCCAAACCTGTATCAGGAACCCCAGAGGTGCCTCCCCCCCCCCCCCCGCCTCCCCCAGTCTGTTAACAAGGTCTCCCCATGCTGCTTCTGCCCGCCCACCTTTGAGAACGATTGGGTCATAAGACCCTGTGTGACAGCATTCAGTAGTGGGAGCAGAATTTGAGCCCTAGTATATTAGATTTTGCTATTCACCAGGAATCTCTTTTTTTTTTCTTAAAGATTTATTTATTTATTCCAGGGGGGTGGGGGCAGAGGGAGAGAATCCTCAAGCAGACTCCACGCTGAGCGTGCAGCGCAACGTTGGGCTCAGTCTCATGACCCTGAGATCATGACCTGAACTGAAACCAAGAGCTCGCACTCAACCAGCTGAGCCACGTGGGCGCCCCAACAGGGAAGATCTCTTAACTTTCTGAGCAAGGGCATCCTAGAAATGACCCATCCTTAAGGCTTGGCTGTAGGTTTTTCTTTTCTCTTTCTCCATCCTGAGCCCCTGCCTTTCCAAATAACTGCTCTAATGTGTGTGCAAAATGCAACAATTTTAAGAGGAGGGTCCTTTTAAAATCTTTCTGTGGAAAACGTGCTAGCTCTGGTCTCTTTCCCCTTTGTGCTGTTATCTCCTCCTAGAAGGTTTCTTTGAAACTGAGAAATAGCCAGTTCTGGTTATGCCTGTTTGAAAGGCCCTGGAATCATTTATGGGCTTGCCAGTGTTTGCTTACGTGTCATCACGAGGATAATATACAGTCAGGTATCTGGGTGCTAAACGAGTTCTTATTGGCTGATTGATAGAATGGCACCATTTTCCATCTCTAGAATGCAGTCCCTGTGCTTGTAAAGTGTGCAGACAGGTCATAGCACTTGGTTGTCGTTTTGTCGTTTCCTGGTTGAACGACGTGGCTGTGTCATCCAACTTCTCTGGGTTGCTGCTCTCTTAACCTAAGATGGGCGATAACACCTTACATATTAGATTTGGTACTTTGAGAATACTTTGGAAACCCTTGGGTGCCATGCAAATGTGAAATGATGTTCCAGAATGGCCTGAAGAATGGCTTCTGAGGGTTGGGCATTCTGAGGCATTTGGGGGCGAACGTGTCCCTCTCCCTCCGATGGGAGTGGGTTTATCCAAGGAGTCTCTGCCCAGAAGGGCTCTCTGGATGGTGCGTGTAAAGGGAGCCCGGGCTGTGGATTCACCCCAAGCTGAGCTGTGAGGGCTCTAGTTGATCTTCTCTAATTTGGCTGCCAAAAGACCTGCTTGTAAAGCTTGTCAGGAAAGAAGGGGGCATTTGGAGACAAGAGTTTTGGGCATCCGTGGTCTATCTGTGGGATTTGAAGAGGTGAAACTGGATGCAGTTACCAGAGCAGGAGTGGAGAGGAGACAGCAGGGCTGGAAGAGTGATGGATGAGGATTGCGATCCCTGGGCCACGGTGCTAATACCTCGTGGTGTAATTGAGTCTCTGGAAGTCTCACTTGCTCCACTTGGCCTACGTTTGGAACGGGAAGGAGCTACGGAGGCATTGCCCAAGCAAGCGTTTGATCACCACGTGGCAGGTTCCAGACTTGCCTGCGCACGGACCCAGTTGACTGAATGCGAGTGGGGGGCCAGACCTCTTGAAAGTACACATGCCTGCGTGTGTGTGTGTGTGTGTGTGTGTGTGTGTGTGTGTGTGGTGGGGAGGGCAGGGCAGCAAAGTGAAGAGCATGCTCCTTCTAAAGGGACTGCCCCTACCTGCTTCTGCAGATTATTACTCTGTGGGAATGTGAATCCGGTGCTAACTGGTCACCTGAATTTTGAAGAGAAACCAGAGATCTGGATTTTTGGGTGACATCTTCAGGGTTTACAAAATTTTGTTTTTTTAAATGCTGGCTGAGTGAAAAAACAAAACACTTTGTTGCCCAAGTTACACACATCTGTAGGCCAGATTTGGCTGAAGGCTGCCAGCTGGTTACCTCTGCTGCAGAGCCTTCTATAAACATGACCTGTTATTATTGGATGTCCTGGAATTTATAATAACCTCCCAGGAGCCTCTATGTTGGTTGGGGCCCTTCTAGGAATACATTCTCGTGCTTTCTTTGCTACCCCTGCAACTTTTCCTGAACTTACGCTAGGCCTGTTTTGGTAGAAACTCCAGAGACTTTAAAATTTCTGCTCCAATTTGAACAGATTCTGAATCCAGGTGGGCAGGCAGGCTGGGGAAAATAGAGATCTCCTTAGTGAAGAGATTTGGGATTTAGGCCTTCTGGTTTCTACCCCCTCCTGGAAGGTCTGGGCATAGATTGTCTGCTGCTGAATTAGGGCCCTTGCGCTGCTGGGATTTGCTGAGCCACTGAGATAAAAATGATCCATTGCATACCTGAAGATGTGTGTATTGTCTTACGAAGAGCTTTGTGATTGCTTCTTCAATATTTGTGTTACAGAAAAAAGAGTTTGATGTGGACACCCTCAGTAAATCAGAGCTTCGGATGCTCCTCAGCGTGATGGAAGGGGAGCTGGAGGCCAGAGACCTGGTCATCGAGGCCCTGCGGGTAAGAAGCTTCTGGGGCCAAGCCCCGTTGCTGTATCATTTTCTTTCTTCAGGGCCAATGGCAAAGCTGCTTTTCTTAATTTTTGAACCACGTATATTTAAGATGTTACATCTGATTAAAATGTACCCCTCACCCCAAATGCCAACCCATAATCTTTATAAACCCCAAACACTGAAGTCAGATGGTCAGTCTAATGATGGGGATTGAGACTAAAGTGTTTAGCATGAGAAACTTGAGACTTAAGCTGTTTTGTTTCATGTGGTTATTTGGCTATAAGTTCTTAGAAAATTGGAAGTTTGGTATCATATGTGCCTGTGAGGTCAGGGAGGAAAAATTAAGAGAGTCATTTATAAAAGATGTTGCTGATAATAGAGCTTTTCCTTCCTGTGTGAATTATAAATGACTTCTTATTTTCTGAAACTCTGAAGAGTCAAAAACTAACATGTCTATCTCTTAAAAACTACATATACCTTCCCATTGTTGTATTACGTTTTCATCCGATCTTCTAGAAATTTTGAAATTTTCACAGCTTGTGAAGTATTCTATACATTGTTTAAATATCTAAGCTTTTTATTGCTTTAAAAATAACATTAAGTTTTCTTAATGCACAGTTTTATCATTGGTGGTTGTTAGTCGTGTACTTGTTTTGGTATATTAGCCAAACCTAAGTGTTTCTGTTTTTTTTTTTCTTTTATAGTAAATACTTTGTATGTAATCTTGGTCATTTGGCCAGGATGGCTATATTTATTATCTATGAAGTACAGGCTTGTTTCCTGAACACCCCCTCTCTCCCCCCAAGGTGGGGGGTCCTCAAACTTTGTCTTAGGAGGTTATTTAATATATGGACATCTATAGATGCTGAATTTTTGCCCCATATGGCAGCTAATAGAGTGGGGGAAAGAGGTATAATAACAACGGTGGATGGTCAGACATAATGAAGAAGGTGGGTGTGCTGAGAATCCAGTTGTGTAGGGAAGGGGTGGCTACAGTTAATTTTCACAGGCTGGAAATTGGTACCGTGGGGATAATTACTCCTCAGTCTGATGACAGAGAGTGATTGCCTCAGAAGAATGGGAGTAGAGTTATACCAGCTGCAAGCCAATAATGAGTTGAAGGTGGTGCTTTCTGAATGACAAGCTTTGCCAAGTAGACTTGTGCAGTAGGTTTGGTTGTGAGAGGTCACCTCATTCCACACTTGAAGCATTTGCATTGCTTGCCAGCGTATATTTTCTTGACAAATGAACTTTGTGGGAGAATTGCTAAGACAGTATATCACAGACAAAATTGCACTCAGCCCAAAGGAGGGACAGGGTCACCTGTGAGCCCAGTAGTGTAGACTTTTGAGACCAAATGGATATGGAGGCTCCAGTTCTACCTCTGGTGTTTTTCTGTCTCTCTGTATTAACCTGAAAAAGGCATCAGCTACTGTGACATCTCCCACCACTTGTGCAAATGTTTGAAAGTTTAGCAGAGTCTGTGATTTTACGTATCATCTGAGCAACCGTGTTATTTCTCTCTCGCTCTCTTTTTTTTAAAGATTTTATTTATTTATTCATGGGAGACACAGAGAGAGAGAGGCAGAGACACAGGCAGAGGGAGAAGTAGGCTCCCTGCAGGGAGCCCATTGTGGGACTTGATCCCGGGACCCCAGGATCACGCCCTGGGTCAAAGGCAGATGCTCAACCGCTGAGCTACCTAGGCGTCCCTATTTCTCTTTTTAACTTAATCGCTATGCTTTCAAATATAAGAGTAGAGCTAAAGGTTTGGTAATGGTCAGGGCTTGCCAAAATGAAAGTTTTCCATAGAATCAAGAAATGTTGGAGTTGCAAGGAGCCTTACTACATAATCTAGGTCAGTGGTTTGCATCCCTCCAAATTTAGTGGGGGTTTTGGGGGGGGTTGGTTTCTTTTATAAAATGTTTTGCATTACTCTTTATTCCACAATGAAGTGTATAGATAACTTTATATGTAAGTAGGTTATGTTAAAGATAACCAGTACACTGCTCTGATTGTGATAACAGGAAATAATTTATAACAAAATACGCATTTCAATGTACAAATGCTCACACATGTCTAGTGGAAGACATGATAAAGTAAGTGGCGGTTTGCACCTCTTGGTGGCATTGCCATGAGTGCAGTCATTGCAAAAGAATCCTGATCCAGGCGTGCTGTATCGGGAGTCGATAAAGTTGAGCGAATTTGCCATGCATGAGGTGATTTTTTTTTTTTTCCCTGAGATGGTGAATGAATCTTGGTAAAGTTCCAAACAAAAGTGCACATTTACATGGAAGTTGAGGCCCTGGAAAATTAATGTTTGTTAAAACTAAATTAAAACAACTTGTTTATGTGTAAAAGGAGTTGCTCTTTAGCTCTAGTGGTCATACCGAGAAGGTTCTATGAAAGCAATGGAGGGACATTTGAAAGTTCAGGGATACTTGAGACAGTTCCTGGATGTTGGCACACCCCTCGCCCTGCCCTACGTGCCGGTCACCGTGAAAACAAAGTGCTCTGCCTATTTCCAAATCACCTTCTAGGGGACTGGCCTGTGGAGAAGCACTGGCTGACACCAGCCTACTTTGTTTATAGATTAAAATCTAGACAAACAGGGATCCCAGGGTGGTGCGGCGGTTTGGCACCTGCCTTTGGCCCAGGGCGCGATCCTAGAGACCCAGGATCGAGTCCCACATCGGGCTCCCAGAAGAGGGAGCCTGCTTCTCCCTCTGCCTGTGTCTCTGCGCCTCTCTCTCTCTCTCTCTGTGACTATCATAAATAAATAAAAATTAAAAAAAAAATCTAGACAAAAAAAAGGAAGCCCAGGGAGATGGTGACTTCATCTCCGGTAGAAAATGTAGCATCCATGAACTTGGTATGTTTGGAGATTCTTAAAGCTTTTTGTCATTTTTAAAATTTTGAGAATTGTGATTGATTTGTTTAGATAATTTTAAGAGTAGATGATACCATTTTCCTATATTTGTCGTAGCCGTCGTAGACTCACTGTGGTCACTCACTGTTGTCTTGAGTGCATTCACTGGAACTACTGAAACTAGGGTACTATTTACTTGGGTTCAGATGTGTCGTTTAGTTGCCTTTTGCTTTACTAATGGAATATAAATTAGTGGCTGGCTAAAAAAAATGGGAAGGAGAGAGAATGTGAAACTTATTTTTATTTCATATAATGCGATAAAGATATTCCTGAATTAAAATTCAAAATCTGCTCAATCGGCAATCAGTATATTGCTATTCAATTGGGAGACAAATACATCTTGTTTTTTAAAAAAATGTCAAAAGTCATATTTCTCTCTGTAGGAAATATTTTTAAAATTAATATATAAATTGTGATTCCTTTAAAAATATAGCTAATTTATACCATGAACTATATGAAAATTTACAAATGATTGTGTTATGAGGCATTCAAATCCTTTAGAATTTTAGAATCTTTAAAAAGATATTTTAGACCAAGCTTTACTTTTAAATCATGCTACCCTGATGTGTTTTTTTGTTTTTTTTTAAGAGTGTGAGTGGCAGCAGGGGCAGTATCGGGCAGAAGGGAGAGAGAAAATCCAAAGCAGGCTCGACACTCAGTGTGGAACCCAATGCGGGGATTGATCTGATGACACTGACATCGTGACCTGAGCCAGAATCAAGAGCCAGATGCTTAACTGACTAAGCCACCCAGGTGGCCCTTGGGTTTTTTTGATTTTCAAGTTATCACAAACAATTATGTAGATTATTGGATTAATGGCAATAAACTTATCAGAACAATTCATAAATATGATTTGGAGGGGAAGATGTTATAAAATTATAATAGGTATCTTGGTACTTTTATTACTTTCGTGTTTAAGGTAAAAATATTTCCCAGTAGAAGTCCTTGACTTTATAACATATAATATTCAGGAGATTAATTTTTGTTGGGGAGATTATATTTTAATAAGTGTAGCATTATTGTAAAATATGAACTGCTTAACTGAAATATATTTTAATTGCATAAGAGGTATTTTATCAGTGATTGCCCCTCATCCACAAAAAGTAGGAATAAATCTTTGACTAAACAGATATGCCAAATGAAGTTTGGAAGAAAAAACTGAAGTTTAATTGAGAATGTGCTCTAGGAGAAGCAGCTACATTTTCTGAAAACCATGAGAGATACAGAGCCGTTTGAATTAAATTTAATTGCATATTCAAAATTTGAATATGTAACCTGTTAAGAGATCATCTATTTGATAAGGTTTAGTTTGTGGAATCTTCTGGCTTTCACTTCTTTTCCTTCTTGCTTCTAGAATTTTTATCAGTGCCTTAATCAAAGGGAAACAAGGACAAGAAGATGAAAATGCTATAATTACGGAATTTTAGGGGTCAAAATTGTGTTTCAGCCTACATTTTACAGGGTCCAGCTGGCTGTCATTAGTGTGAGTTTACATAAATATTACATCACTGAAACTATGAATTCCTTGGGCAATCAGATCCAGATTTCTTGTATGCCTTCTTTTTCCTTTTAGATTGATAAATGAGAATCAACAGTATTATTGACATGGCATTTCTTCCTCATAACCTATAGTTACTGTAAAACACAGATTTTCAAGTGTTATTTGCACTGAAACTTCTTTAAATTACCAGTTTAACAATTTTTCAGACAGAATGCATTTATAGTACTTGTGTCATAGGGGATATCAGATTATAGAATTGCCTTGTATAAGTGACTGAAACAAAGAGGCGCAAAGTATGATAGGTTAAATACGAAGTTTATTTCTCATGTACCCTTCTGGAAGTGAGCGATCTGTGCTGGAGAAGTAGTTCTAAGCCAAGTAGGTCATTCAGTAGCCCAAATTATATCTATCTTATGGCACTCCTTAGGGTATTAGACACTTTGGCATGGTTGAAACTGTGTCAGTGCCATGTCGGCATCCCAAACCTATGGTAAAGGGAGCAAGAGAGGGAATGAAGAAAAGCAACGTCATGTGTGTCAGGGAGAACTTTTGTGGACACACCCAGCAGAGTTGGAGACTGGGTAATTGTTCTGGCTGGCTGGCTTCCTTCCAGTAATATGGAGGAAGGGAGGACTTTGGAGGACGTCTAATAACCTAATGTAGTCCATTAGTTTGGTTTAATGTTATAAAATATCCTGGGGTATGGTACAAGAAGATAGATCTTTCCTTTCCTCTTTCCCTCAAATATTTGGTGAATACCTACTGCGTACTAGGTCTAAAAATGAAAGTTCAAAATGAATATAAGTGGAGACAATTATGCCAAAATTCTACTTACAATGTTGTATATACCTTTTATTTTATTTTATTTTATTTTATTTTTGTATATACCTTTTATATGTTTTTTTTTTTTTTAAGATTTTACTTATTTATTCTTGAGAGACACAGAGAGAGGCAGAGACATAGGCAGAGGGAGAAGCAGGCTCCATACAGGGAGCCCAGTGTGGGACTCAATCCTGGGACTCTGGGATCATGCTGTGAGTGACAGGCAGATGCTCAACCGCTGAGCCACCCAGGCGTCCCCCTTTTATATGTTTAAAATTGTTCCAAGTCATGTCATTTGGGGCCATGCTTTAGTTTTCTCAGATTGTGACTACATATGTTCAGATTTTGTCTAGAATGATCTTCCTTTTTAAAAAACATAAACAGTTCATTGGGTTCAAAACTCAATTTAAAACAATGCTTTGAATGGTTTTTGCTTTGAAGCAGGTTATCTCAATTCAGCACTATTGATACTTGGGACTGGTATTTGTTGTGGTTATTGTGAGAAGAGGGCTATGTTGTACATTGTGATATGCTTTGCCAAAGCCCTGGTCTATCTGTTTATAGGTGCTAGTAGCATCTCTGCAGGTATGACAGCCAAACGGGTCTTCCCTTGGGGTCCACAGTTGCCCCCATTTGGGAAACACTTCTATAAAGTGATATTGGTCAAGAATATGCTGCTCAAATACAGTTCATTATAAGTACAATATCCATTCATGATAAAAAAATTTCAACAAAGTAGGTTTACAGGGAACATACCTCAACATACTTTATATGAAAAACTGACAGCTAACATCATACCCAATGGTAAAAAAAAAATTAAGAGCTTTTCCCCTAAGATCATGAATAAGACAAAGATGTCTACTCTCATCACTTTTACTTAACAGAGAAGTCCTAGCCATAGCAATCAGACAAGAAAAATAAATAAAAGTATCCAAATTGATAAGTAAAACTGTCCCTATTTGCAGATGACATGTTACTATATGTAGAAAACCCTAAAGACTCTACTGAGAAACTATTAGAAGTAATAAATGAATTCAGTTAAGGTCAGAATACAAGATCAATATACAGAAATCTGTTGCATTTCTATACACTAATAATGAGTTGGCAGAGAAATTAAGAAAACTATCCTATTTACAATTGCACTAAAAATAATAAAATACCTAAGAATAAATTTAACCCAGGAGATGAAAGATTTGTAGTGTGAAAACTATAAAATCTTGATGAAAGAAATTAAAGACAACACAAAGAAATGGAAAAACTTTCATGCTCATGAATGGTAAGAACAAATATTGTTAAAATGTCCATACTACCTAAAACAATATACATATTCAGTGCAGTCCCTATCAAAATACTAATAGCATTTGTCACAGAACTAGAACAAATAATAACTAAAATTTCTGTGAAACCACAGAAGACCCTGAATAGCCAAAGCATTCTACCTTTTTTTTAATTTTTTTTTTTTTTTTGTCAAAGCATTCTTAAAAAAAGAACTAAACTTGGTGGTATCACAATCCCAGATTTCAATATATACTATAAAGCTGTAGTAATAAAACCAGTATAATGGTACCGGGGGACCTGGCTGGCTCAGTTGGAAGAGCAGGTGACTCTTGAGCTCGGGGTTGTGAGTTTAAGCTCACATTGGGTGTAGAGACTACTAAAAAAATAAAGTTAAACCCAAAATAGTAATAGTGGCACAAAAATAGACACATAGATCAATGGAACAGAATAGAAAACCCAGAAATAAGCCTACAATTCTATGGTCAATTAATCTTCAACAAAGGAGGCAATAATATGCAATGAGAAAAAAAGTTTCTTCAATGAATGGTGTTGGGAAAGCTGGACAGCTGTATACAAAAGAATGAAACCGGACAACTCCCTCATACCATGCACAAAAATAAACTCAAAGTGGACTAAAGATCTAAATGTGAGGCCTGAAATCATGAAAATCCTAGAACAGAGTATAGGCAGTAATTAATTTCTCTGACATTGGCCATAGCAACATCTTTCTAGATAGGTCTCCTGAGGCAAGGGTAACAAAAGCAAAAATAAACTATTAGGACTACATCAAAATACAAAGCTTCTGCACAGCAAAGGAAACAATGAACAAAACTGAAAGACAATCAATAGAGTGGGAGAAGATATTTTAAATGACTTATCCAACAAAGAGTATCCAAAATACATAAGGAACTTATACAACTCAACACCAAAAAAAAAAAATCTAATTAAAAATTGACAGAAGACATGAACAGACATTTCTACAATGAAGACACCCAGATGGCAAACAAACTTATGAAAAAATGCTCAACATCACTAATCATCAGGGAAATATGATTCAAAACCACAGTTAACTATCACCTTAACACTTGTCAGAATGGCTAAAATCAGACACAAGAAACAACAAGTGTTGAAGATGTGGAGAAAAAGGAACCCTCATCCAGTATTGGGGGAATGCAAACTGGTGCAGCCGCTGTGGAAAACAGTATGGAAGTTCCTTAAAAAGTTAAAAATAGAGCTACCCTGTGATCTAGTAATTCCATTATTGGGTATTTACCCAAAGAATACACAAACACTAGTTTGAAAAGATATATGCAACCTATATGTTTATTGCAGCATAATTTATAATAGCCAAGTTATGGAAGCAGCCCAAATGCCCATTGTTAGATGAATGGATAAAGAAGTGATGTGTGCATGTATTTATGTACATATGTGTGTGTATACACACACACGATGGAATATTAGAAAAAAGAATGAAATCCTGCCATTTGCAACAACATGAATGAATCTAGAAGATACACTGCTAAGTGAAATAAGTCAATCAGAGAAAAACAAATATGTGATTTCAGTCATATGTGGAATTCAAAGATACATGAACAAAGAAAAAAGACAAAGAACAAACTTTTAAATAGAGACTAAACTGATGGTTACTAGAGGAGAGGTTGGTGGAGGGATGAGTGAAATAGGTTGTGTGATAAATGAGTGATAAATTCATTTATCATAATATTGTGTAATGTATAGGATTGTTGAATCACCATATTGGAGACCTGAAACTAATACACACCATGTATTAACTATACTGGAATTAAAAATACATTTTATTATGGTAGTGATTTTTTAGATTTTATTTATATTTTATTTTTTTATTTTCCCTCAAAACTAAACATTTGAAAATGCCCATTAAACAAATTTCAAAACATACCACGTTTATTTAAAATTGTATTATAGTTTTTTTACGTAGAAATTAAATGCTTTATATATATATATTAAAAAAAAAACCTTTATAGTTCTATGGCTCAGGGTTGAGTCTTCAATAGAACAAAGGCAATCTCTTGAAATAAATTAAAATCACTAAACAGAATAATGCTTCCACTCTGGTTTTGAAAGCAGCCACTGCTACGCTCCAGAGTGTTGTGAGGTTTTCCTCCAATGACATGTCTGCTAAATCATGATAAAAGAGGAGCATTCTGATTTCAGCGAAGTAAAACATGGAGTCTTTTGTTTTTCAGAATTCTCCTATGATTTCAGGCAATTGATTGACCAAAATATACCCCTTTTTGTTCATTTTAATTAATGAATGAATTAATTTGCTGAGCAGAGCTGAATTCATGAAAACATAAATTGTTTCCTTTTCTGTCCGCTGAGATAACGCCTTTGTTCCATGTCTGGAGAAACAGGAAGAGGAGTTGACCAGACGCTGTGTGTTGTTTCTGAATGCAAATCACTCTTCATAAAATACAAGTAGCTGATGATTTGTAAATTGCGTTATATTTTGCCCAGTAAGACAGACAGAGGAAACATCAATTTTCACTCTTCTGAGAAATTTTATTTTCCCTCATGAACATTTACTGTTAGTGAAAGGAAAGAAAAAATGGAACACCAGGCAAAATAGTGCTTTTTTATATATTAAGAAATGGAGGTTGATAGTGCTATGAAAGCAAAATGTTTATCACTATTATTTAGCAGCAGAACTCACTCAAGCAGCATCTTCTTGCTGATGATTATTTGTGAACCATTAGGACATTTGTGAGGAAAATTAAAGCTGGTTTGTTTTACACTGGGCTCGGGATAGATTCAGAGTTACAAATGGCATGAAAACAGGAATACGTTTTGTGCACTTTGAAGATTATCGTAATTTGGGGGCCTGTTCACTTAACAGTTCCTTTTAAGAATGACTTCCTTTGATCTGAGAATACCGAGTGCACCTTTGAGGCACTCTGATAACCTTTTAACCACCTCATTGTAACACTCAGTGGCTAAGCTACAGGCCACGTGTCCTTATGGGAATTTCATTTGCCATGTTCGTGACTAACTCTGTCTTGATTAGAAGAAGAAACAAGGATCCAGGGCAGTACTCAAAAATCTGCCTTCCCTTTGGTTGTGATTCTTTTGGAGAGAAACGTAAGAGATTTTAGCGTCTGCCTTTCAGTTTTTGGAGTCAAAATGTAAATGGGTATTGAACAAATAAAAAAGGAAAAGTCTGTATTGTATATTTGAAATGACATCTGAGCCTGGTGAGGATCTTCGAGAAGGCAGTCCATGTGTGCGTTCATTCAAAAGGATGTCCTGGGTTTCAGGAGTGGGAAACAAGGAGCGTGAGTTTTCTCTTAGAGTCCAGTGGGAGAGAGTGACATTAAAACAATAAACCAAAACATCTAAGTTCAGATTATGATTGCCAAAGGAAAGAATGCCATGAGAAGGGAGATTACTTTAGATTGGGTCGGGAAAGTTCTCTTTGGAGAAAGTGACATACACACTCCCCCCCCCCACTCTTCGCCCGCCCCCAGCCCTGAGACGTGGAGGGGTAGCGTGAATCTAGTTGGAAGAACAATATTCTTACAAAGGGAGCAGCACATTCAAAGGCCCTAAGAGAGGAAGGAGCTTGCCAATTTATAGGACCTGCAGGAAATCAGAGACTGACCGAGCAGATGGCACAGGATCAGATGCAGAGACAGGCGGAGGCCCGACCATGCTGGAGGGTGAAGGCCATGATAAGCTTGGATTTCGTCTTCTATCAGGGCAGCCGTTGAAGTGTTTAAGCTTGAGAATGCCAGTGATGTGATACGATTTTCTAAAAGATCATCCTAATAGCCCAGTTATATTGCGTTTAGGGTTTTTTTTTTTTTTTGCTTTAAAATTTTAATTTATTAAATGCAAATATTTAATGTCCATCTTTAAAATCGGTCATCATTGTCAGGGGAAAAAAATTGCAAAGGTCACCCTAGCTACAAGGCAGACGGAAGTGTTTGCAGGAGAGCCAGAGTGAAGGCAGGGTGTCACAGGGGTTGTCTAAGAAACGTATCTCAGATGCTTATAATTATTGCCCTTTAAGAAGGCATGGAAAACGTGCTTGTTCATCACTCTTGTCACTTAGCAGGTGAACAGTATCTTTCTTCAGACAGTTAAGACAAGCCGATGATGGTTTTTAGTTAAGGTGCTGTGCACCTAAAATAACATTGATAAGGTAAGTTCTCCACATGAAATTTTGTGTAAGGCAAGATCCTATCTTCAGTTTTACTTTTTCCCATCCAGTTTGTCCCAGTTCGGTTTGGAATTTCACGTTAAATGAATTTTATAGTTAAAAGCCCTCTTCTTTCAGACCTTAAGATTTATTATATATTTCTAAAGGTGTATCTGTTCTAAAATAAAATTCCTTTTTAACTTTTTCACATAGGATTGGATAGAGGAGCGGAGGATTGCTTCACGTAGTGCTGAAAGTGACCTAGGAACGATAAAACAAAAAAAAAAAAATTGTTTCAACAGGGTCTGGATGTGTTCTGCTTGAATGTGTGCATGTTGACCTGCCTTTAGTGGACCGTTGGAGTCCACACGATTGCCCTCCGCTAAAATAAACTGCTAGATGTGACAAGCCCTTAACACTTCTCTTGAAACTCCTCCATGGAAAGCAAACCATGGATCGAGTTCACTCTTGGTATCAAGCACCAACTTGGCCCTCAGCCGTGCAGGTGAGTGGAGGGGGAGCTCCTACAGGTGTTAGGTTCTAATGGTTAGAATATTGCAGAGACTAAACCCTGGTGGAAGGCCCATCTGTTACGTCCTCGCCTGCTCGGCTGCAGGAGGGTGCGGGGGGTGCGGGGCTGCCGCGGTCCTGAGTGCTTGCCTGTGAGGGCACCTTGGACGGGGAGCGGTGGTGTGTCAGGTGCTGCCCTAAAGCAGAACCACTCCCCCCCCAGCAGGGTTACACAATTCGGGAAGCTTCGAGGGTGTGCTGGGGGTCAGGTCATATGCGTCCGTTTTGAAAGTGGCTTCCTGGGCGCGTGGGCCCGGCCGGTGCAGCACAGGCCTGGGCGCCGCCAGCCCGAGCTCCGGCCTGCGGCCTGCACCTTCTCCTCGCTGACGTCGTGTTCTGGGCCATGTGAAGGCTCCGGCTCTCGGCGGCGCGGCCACCTGCTCGCAGTCGCGGGGGGCTGGAAGGAGGCGGCTCCGTCCTCCGGGACCCAGATGGGCCGCTTCTGGGGGGACGCTCAGGACTGCGGGCCCCCGTGGGAGCAGGACGCGAGCAGGGCCTGGCACCGCAAGCTGTGTCCCCGCGGGTCCCCGCGCTGGGCTCCGCGCTGCCCCGACCCCAGGCGTGGCCGCCTCCCGCGGGGCCCCCTGCCCTTGACAGTGGAAGCTCGAGGCGTCGGTACGGGCTCTGCCTTAGACGCGGTGGGTGCCCGGGGCCTTCCCCACGCACCTGTCACCTGCTGGGCCGCCGAAGCTGCGCACGAGTCATTGGCAGCTAGGATGACGCCCAAGAGCACCCATGGAGTTCTTAAACGGTTCCTCTAATTATCATACCGAGCGCAAAAAAGTTGGCGCTTTTCCGTAATGAGGATCCTCATCTTCTGCATGAGAACACGTTGGGACATTTGCGTGCTGAACGATCCGAATTTACTGCAGGAAGGTAAACATTCATAAAATGGACAAGGATCCAATCAGTAGTCAAGCAACTGCCATTTCCTCATCCTTCCCTTTGTAGTCATCAACTCTGTCTTTTGTACTCACGTTTTATTTGATTTTTTAATCTTTTTTGATACTGGATCACCTTTTCTCTTTTCATTTGCGTCTTAAAAAATGGCAGGTGGTAAACTGAGTCATTAAATAGAAATGGAGTGGTTTTCATGAAAGGCTGTTTGTTGTATTGATTTCCTTGAATTATGTAATCCTTCAATTCTTTTTTTTTTTTTTTTTTTTTTTTGCCCAGTTAGAGTTACAGGGAATTTGTGAGGGTGGGTTATATAGTCAGGATAATGATAGATTTGCTACCAATAAAGAGTTCGACATTCCCAGGAGTCCGCATGTTACAATGCAGATGTATCATCGACTTTGTGAGAGAGTTCAGGTTCCCTCTCACAGAGGCTAAATCAGCAGAATCAAATAGTTTTTGAAGAGATCGATTTAGACAGGCGTCTAAGTAATCCCTAGAAATTAATTTGGAGCTGACAGTGATTTTCCCTCGATGAGCGACTGGAGGGAAGTCCTTCACGCACACTCTGGAAAGTCGTGGGACGTCCTCTTGTAGCGTCCTGACAAAGCAACGGGCCCTCACTGGTGTCTGGAGAAGAGACCTTCGTCCTGTGTGCTTGGCTGCATCAGGGCTCCCGTGCATTTCTGTGCCCGTGGGAGGGATGATGGTGAGATGGGGGTTTGGTCCGGAGGGGTGACGGGTAGCACAGTTAACGGGAGAACCTCAGAAACCGTCAATGGGAATCGTTAATGTCAGATTCTTAATGAGTCTAAATTTCAAACAGTGGAGGATTGAAATTCACCGCGGGCTCGGGTAGGAAGGGATGTGACAAAAACAGTGTTTAAGGGAGATTATGTCAACCGCTTCGGAAAGCAGATCGACAGAGGAAGGGAGAGGGGGGATCTGAGGAGGCAATTACAGTTGACATTTCTCGAAGTGCAGGTTCTGTGAAACTCTGAACCCTGCGCGAGGGCTCCAAGCGCGAGGTGGTTCGCTCCCGGGGAGTCTTGCGAGGCCTGAGTAGACGGCAGAGGAGGTTGTGAATAAAAATAACTCCTCCGGGAGAAGAGCACATTATTTTTCTAACGCGTGACAGCAACCAGTAATTGCTAAAGCAATTTCAGTGCCGGGGAATGAACCCTTGTTATTTTTAAAGGATGCTGTGTTGTGCCCCCTGAGAATCCACGCTGGAGTAATTGAGCATCGGCCGCAGGTCCCCGGTGGCCTTCTCCGAGCTAGTCCTCCAGCCGCTCAGCGGCAGGTATGTGCTGAGCACACTCTGTCCCGGCAGGTGCTGGGCGCTCGGGAGACGGCAGGATCTAGACCGTCCCTGCGCTCCTGGGACCTCCTGCCTCGGAAAGGAGGCTAATCAGGACTAGCACGTCCCATCTGTGATACGTGCAGCAGAGCACAAGTACTGGGCGCTAAGCGCATGTCCCGGGACTGGTGTGCTTCCCAGACTCACCGTGGAAGACCGTGTAAAAAAAAAAAAAAAATGGAGTCAACGTAAGAATACAAATAACTAAGCAAAATATTAACATTTTTAATGTATTTGGGAAAGGAAAATAACCACGCTTCTCTAGTTTGCTCCTTACCTACTGTGTGTCCTTAGGTTATGTGCAGCTCTCGCCCAAAGTTGCTTCTTTTTGGGTGTTTCCTGCTGTGCTTTGTCTCTTGCTCCCTCCTTAGATGCGTGCAGACGGTGGCCTCCTGTGTGTCTTGCTTTTTCAAAGTGGGGGTTAGTTTCCCCTGTGTAGCATTATTGGGCTATTTGAGATTAAAAAGCAGTACAGCTATTTGTACTACTGACTTTAAAGAGCTTTTTTTTTTTAAAAAAAAGCCCCATTTATTACTTACATATATCCTATTTATTGTCGATTCTGCAGGGTTCTGCCAAGGTTAGGCACGATGAAAACTGAGGTTGTGTTTTGCTTTAAAATGAATTCTTTCCCAGGAAGTTCTGTGTTTCCTCACAAGAAGGGATCCCCTGGGAGTTTATTCCTTGTAGAAAAGTTTGAGTCTTGTGATGATGCTTACCTACAGTCCTCTCCTCTAGAGAGGAGAAAGGACACAAAGGTAATAATAGGCGCCTGCTTTGTCACCTGTTGCTATGCTACAAACCCACTCTAAGACTTAATAGCTTTAAACGACGTCATTTATTTCGCTCACAAATTTGTAATTTAGGCTTGGTGGGGACAGCTGACGATCTGCACCGCATGTGGCAGCGGTGGGTAGTGAGGGTGCTGGAGGACCGGCTTCCAAGAGGGCTCCCTGCGGCCCGGGGCTTGGGTTCCTCTCCTCTTCTCCCGCTTGGGCTCCCCTGTCACAAAGTGGCTGGGGTCCATCAGCGAACATCCTGAGAGACAGGACACAGAATCTGCGATGGAATCTGGGTCACTAAGTTACTTTGCATTTTGTTGGATCCATGGAGCCGTCGCAGGGCTGAGATTCAAGAGGAAGAGACGCAGACCTGACCACCTGGAAGGAGGGTCAAAGAAATGTGGTAATGTTCTTATAAACCCAGAAAACTGCTTCTCATCTCCTGAGCCTTATCTGCTGGGACTGCTCTTTAGCCCTTGGCACGGATGATCTCATTTAATCCCCACCAGTCTCCCTTGAAGGAGATGCTGTTGTTATCTCACGGTCAGACTCATGGTTAAGTAGCGTCTTCTCTGTCACACAGCTGACAAGTGGGGACAGAACTTGGACCCAGGCCTTGCTGACCCCAAGTGCATCTTCTTAACCACCGCCCCATATAATCTAGTGGCAGAGAGCTGTGTCATTGCTATGAACTCTAACGCAAGGCAGGCTTGTGTGTAAGAAGATCGCAGACGAAAACATTCTAATGAAGTTGAGTTACAGATGCCTTCTGGGCAGAGGGGGCCTTCCGGGAGCCTTCTGCAGAGTGACGACATCAGTAACTAGACGGCGAGGCGTGGAGGGGGGTCAGGAACACAGAATCGGTGTACACTCTGGCCACAGGAGGTAGGTTGGCCTGGAGCACAGGCGTAGGGTGATGGAGCAGGAGGTAGGCCAGGCCTCATCTGGGAGGTCTTGAATGCCGAGCTGATACGTTTGTGTACCTAACACGATGGGCAGGGCACAGCCCCTCAAGATTTTTAAGCAGAAGAAGGACTGAAGCCTTGGCTCTTGTTTTTTTTTTTTTTTTTTAAAGATTTTATTTATTTATTCATGAGAGACAGAGACAGAGAGAGAGAGAGGCAGAGACACAGGCAGAGGGAGAAGCAGGCTCCATGCAGGGAGCCCGACGTGGGACTCAATCCCAGGACCCCAGGATCATGCCCCAGGCCGAAGGCAGGTACTAAACCACTGAGCCACCCAGGCGTCCCGAGGCCTTGGTTCTTAAAGTGGTTTCCAGACCACCTGCATTAGCGTCACAAAGGAACTTGCTAGAAGTGTTCATTCTCAGACTCCCCCACCCCCCAAACCTACCCAAGATGAACTGACTCAGAAACCCCGGGGGAAGAGCAGAGTGTTCTGTGGTTTCACACGCCCACCAAGTGATTCTGATCTTTGTTTGAGAACCGATCCCTGGTGCTGATTACAGTCCCTGAGAGCTGGAAGGACTCTCTGCTCAGTAAGCAGGATGGCCAGCCAAACGGGTGGCTGATGCTGGTTGTAGCTATAAAGGGACTCTGATGAGGAAGAAGGCCGCCAGCGGCCAGTCTCAGGACAGCTTCTCCAAAAGCCATCATCAGGAGGCTCAGAGCCACTCAGTCCAGCCCTGTTCTCAGAGAAGTCTGTGGAAATGGGGCTAAAGGAGCTTTCACGAAGCGTTGGATTCAAATAAAACCTCCACCATGAAGACACTAAGAACTGGGTGTAATAACCATGTTCTGTTACCGTTGTTGTAGTTTTCGTTGATGTCTTACACTCCTGTTTGCTCCGTGGGAGATTTGACACGCCCAACTGCCTGTGTCTCTGCCTCTCTCTGTGTCTCTCATGAATAAATAAAATCTCTCTCTCTTAAAAAAAAAAAAAAACATTTCTGTAAGAATACAGCAGGGGAGGAGGGGCACAGGAAGAGGGAGAGAGAGAATCTCAGGCAGGCTCCGCACCGAGCATGCCCCATGTGGGACTCGATCTCACAACCCTGAGATCATGACCTGAGCTGAAATCAAGAAATCAAGAGTAGGACGCTTAACCAACTAAGCCACCCAGGTGCCCCTAGGCCACCTGCTTTCTTGATACGTTGTGAACATACTGCTAGATACTCTTCCACATTGTCGTTTTTTAAATCACTGCATACGTGGATTTAAGCTCAGACCTCAGTGGTCCAAAATTCGCCCACCCTCGTAGGTTATATGAGTTTCTGCTGCAGTTCCTCCTTCAGACCCTCCCAATCCCCGTGGTCCTCTCACTTTGCCCAGTTCACTTGGCAAACACCTGATGCTTGCTAACTTCAACGCTCTGCCCCCTTCATGCCTGCGCGGGTTATACGGGCTGGAGAAAAGCCACCCAGTCTTGCCGAACGGCCTCCCTTTGAATTCACAACTGGATCCTCTTCCGGGCGCTTCATGCTGCTTGGCAGTTGCACCGCGTATCTTAGCACTTGACTCACCTGTTCCCCTGGATTCTTTCGCGCTCTCCTCGGTCTTCTGAGACCTTCCTCCAGCACCTCCTCCCTTTGCTTCATTCTCGGCTGCTTTGAATCTCTCTGAGAGCCAGAAGCAACCCGAACTCCCATATCCTGTCCCCGTCACCTCACCCCGGTCCCTGGCATCTGTACCACACACTCCCATCTCTGCTCACTGAGAACAGACCCTCTGTTCTGGGCTCTGGTTCGGCTGCCCATTGTGCACCGGCTTCTGCGCCTTCTCACATAGTGACTTCTTCAGCAGTTATGCCAGCCCTGTGTCAGCGAATTTCGTCCTTCATCTGACCCTGCCTGCCTTCCCTCTGCTGCTGCGTGCTCCCTCCAGTTAGAGCAAAGCTCCTTGAGGTGGCTGTCTGTTAGTTGACGCCATTCCTCGTCGCCCGTTCTCTCTTGGTCCTGTTCTAATCAGGCTTTTTCCAACATTAGCCCAACCAAAAGTCAACCCATTCTTGTAGTTGCCAGGAGGAGAAGACAAAACCAAAAACCATCTTGGAGGAAGACCTGGTTCCCCCCCCCCCCCCATGTAGCCTCTCTATAGAGGCTGTGGGCTCTAACTGTAAGCCACAGCCTGACTGCTTCTCCCATCTCCGTGGACACCTCTCTCTGTGAGCTCCTGTTGTCTAGGTCCACTTGGGCTGCTCTAACAGAAATGTCCTAGATTTGGGTGACTTTGACAACGAACATTTCTCACAGTTGTGAGGCTGGGAAATCCACAATCTAGATTCAGTGTGTGGGGAGAGCCCGCCTCCTGGTTCATGTCCGCACAGGGTAGGAGGTGCAAGGGAACCCCCTTCCATTCGTGCAGAACCTACCCTCTTGACCCAGGCACCTCCCAAAGGTTCCGGCTCCCAATGCCAATCATCTCGGGGATTAGGTTGCAACGTGTGAATTTGGGGGCGGGGGGGCATGGACATTTAGTTTTTAGCACTGCACAACAAATTATCACAAACTTACTGATAATTAACTTAAAAACAACACAGATGATTAACTTCTATTTCCAGAGGTCAGAAGTATAGAGTGGGTGGTCGGGGGCTTGGTTCCTTCTGGAGGGTCTGTTGGAGAGTATTTCCTTGTCCTTCCCAGCTTCTAGAAGCCGCTCGCATTCCTTAGTTTCTGGTCCCTTCTCCCGTCTTCAAAGCCAGCTGTGTCGTAAGTGATTTCTCCTCCCTCCTCTCCTTCCATAGTCACGTCTCCTTCAGACGCTTCTGTGTCTCTCTTTCAAGGACCCCTGTGACTGTAATCAGCTCACGCACATAATCTTGGATCAGCATCTCATCTCAATATCCTTAACTTAATCCCATCTGCACAATCCCTTTTGCCAGGTGAGGTAATATAGTCACAGGTTCCAGAGGTTAGGACATCTTTCGGGGTAATTATCTTGCCCACTGAAACCCTGGATTGTTTCAGTAGCCTCCTCAGTGGTCCCCCTGTCGTGCAGCCGCCCAGGCAGTCCCTCTTCTCCAGAGAAGCCAGAGGGGTCCTCTTATATCAGGAGGCTGAGCCTGTCTGTCGTCCTTCAGCTCACAGCCTTTCAGTGGTCACCATGCTGGGGCCACGGCCTTTCAGTGGCCTTGGGGCTCCAAGGTCTCCCTGACTTCTGTCTGCAGTGTCCCCCTCCTCGTTCCCCTGCAGCCCTGCTGGCTGCCTCGCCTGTTCCACTCGTGGGGCTCTTGCATCTATTTTCTCTGGCCAAGAAGCGCTTCGGAACAGACCCGTAGCTCTTTCCCCCACCTTTGTGGGTCTTTGCTCAACTGTCACCTTCGTGAGGCTTTTTCCGACCCTTCTCTTTTAAAATCTCACCCCTGTCCATATCACGTGCAGTTCCCATCCTCCTTTTTTGCTTTCTTTAGCTCCATTGCATTTATTGCCATTTAATATACTATATATGTTTATACGTTTAACATACTTACATTTGTCTTTATTTTCCCACTAGAATATAAGCTCTGTGAAGGCAGGGATTTTGTTTTGTTCACCACTCTAGTGCATCTGGCTCAATAAATATTTATTGAATGGATGCATTTAGGTGGACTCCAAATTTCCACTGTGAAATACAGATGCACCTTTGTATCAAGGAGGTTAGACTGAGGACTATGGCATAGCCATAGACCTATTGATTGCACTCTGTTTATATCTTTGTTCTGTTACACAGAAATACACATTTTCTGATTTTTTTTTCTGTGAATAATATCTTTTTTCCCCCCTGCCTCTGTTTTCTTTTTCTGTAGAGGACAGTTTTTATGTACTACTTTGTGGTGTTGAGTCTACATTTCTAGAGTGCTCCAACTTTTCTGTACTTCACTGTGGCTTTTTGTTTGTTCGCCTTATGACATATAGAGATTAGTTAGTGGTTAGAGTGGTGCCATGAAGCCTGGAAGAGCTTTTGGAGAATTGTGGTCCAACCAGGTGTCCCTCTTCCCCCCCATGTTCTCCCTAAAGCCAGGGGAACTGTGGCTGCTGTGGTTTCCTCCCTGCATCTGCTGTTCTGGTTGTGGATTCTAATGGCGACTATTTGTAATTGTTACTGTTCTGTTTTTCCTCTTTTATGCTTTGACTTTCTGTTTTCTTTCGTACCCCATCATTTTTTAACCATCATGGGAAAAGAAAGTGGCTTTTTCAATCTGACTGCACCGGTTGATGTCTCTGACTTTCTGCATGTGGCATATAGCCATGTATTCATCATCCTCCCCTACCTTCTTTTGCATTTTATGCACATGACTTTTGGTGAGAAGAAGAAATTCTACCAAAAGGCCCTGGCTTTTTATTTGAGATTTACTTTATCCTTGGAGAGGTGTAGACCCTTTTAGGATCCTGAGGCTACCATCACTTTGATAGGTGAGGGTTGCTGTTCTCCTATTAACTTTCTGGCACAAGTGGGTATAGAGGGCTCTTCTTCGTTCTCTGTAGCAAAACCGATACGAGACAGAAAAGTTCCAGAAGACTTAACGAAAGGGTGGAGGTGAAAGTAAAATGAAAACGGTTGTAGAATCTAGACCAGCACCCCCCCCCCCATGTGTGGTTCAGTGTCCTCAGAATCCCCAAGACCCTTTAAGTCCGGGAGACCAAGACAATTTTTATTACAAGTGTAGACAGTATTTTCTTTTCTCACTTTAATCCTGTCATGAGTGTAGATGGAAGTATTCCAGAGGTTATGTGATGTATGATTAGGCAACAGATCAAATGGAGAAGCAGATACGATAATCTCGATATTTTCTATTATGCCAGACATTAGAGCAATTTGCAGAAATATAAAATAATGCCATTTTTTCCTCACTTTTGTTTGGAAACCATAGTGATTTTTTCCCCATAAAACATGTTAACATGCGATGGGTTTGTTGTTTTAAAATAAATTAATGAATAGATTTAAATTTTCTCAATTTTAATTTCCAGTAAGATAGATGACAACAGTTGTAGTCCACATAAACGAGTTATTTGGGTCTTTAATATTTTTAAAGAATCATCCTGAGATCAGAAAGTTACAGAGGCACTGGTCAGATAATTTGGCTTTTGAAATATAACTTGCTCATGTTCACCTGTGTCCCACCTACAGCCGTTGTTCCTTCGGATCCCACACTGAGCAGTCTCTCTTGATTAATTGGTTTTGCCCTCATCATTCCTGTTTCCTGCTGGAAAACATAGTTTTCCCCAATGACAATGGACATAAATACCCACAGGAAAAACCCAGACTGCTTTCAAAGAGCTAGAGCCATGTTCTGCTGAAGTGAGCTGTAACCATAAAGATGACTGCAGGATCCTAGGCGTGTGCTTGCAGGTTACGTACCTGGGTGATGATAATTTACCTGTGTGGGGAGGACATTACTAGGGGGGAGGGAAAGGATTCATTTTTAACCTTGTGATGCGCCTGACCCCAACCTGATGCTGGGAGATGCTGATAAGAATCAGAAATAATCCCTTCTCCCTTGATTCTTGGACAGAGGAGTTGGTGGTGGCTGAGTATCCTAGTCTTCATAAAAAGCAGTTTTTTCCCCATCTAAGCTATTTCTGAAGCTAGAAATGTTTTGGAAGTCTATGGGTTTAAGCAATTTGTGCTACTTAGTTACAGTTTTGTACTTTTCAGTCCTTCAGAACCTTTAAAACATGCCTTAAGTGTTTATGGAATATGTGAACAGGTGTTTCTTCTATAGATATCCATATACATAATGAGCATGTGTATGTGTTTGTATACTCCACGTAAGTTAGGGAGAGTGAAACTTTCTGAGATGTAATGTTAGGAGTTCAGATTAATCAGATTTGGTTATTTGGTAATTATAATGTGTTATTATTAGAGTAGTTCATGGTCATAAACAAAATATGTGATAGGTAAAGCCTGTTTTTAAAACCATCTTAGGGTGATTTTGTAGAAGTAAAGGTGCGTTACTATGTGGGACCTGAGCTGTTGGGCTGTCAGTGATAAACTGAGGGTAGTGGGGTGGGGCTGCATGGCTCGAGCCCGAAAGCTGGCAGGACTGCATGGGAGGTCGAACCAGAGCTGGGCCTCAGGTTCCTGCCGCTTTGCTGTGTGACTCCTGAAATCAGAGATTTGACCTAATTTCTTCTTTAGTTAAAAGTAGCATTTTTCTTTCTTTCTTTCTTTCTTTCTTTCTTTCTTTCTTTCTTTCTTTCTTTCTTTCTTTCTTCTTTCTTTCTTTTAATTAAATAACTGTGTGGCTAGAATGCTCATAAGAGCACATTGACGGGAGTAAAGGGTTTGGATCCCTTACAATGAATACTGTGCTGGCATATTAAAAATAACGATTTGTCACATTTATAAGTGTGTTGAAGTTTTTCATTTATCGTGATCCCTTTAGCAGTTACTAGAGGATTTTTACTAACCAACAGATGCACTCTAAGGGCAGTTCTGTGATATTAATACAGGGCTTTGGGACTAAGTCCAGACTCTGCCTTTATTAGCTGTGAGACTTGAGGAAATGTATTCCTGTAACTTAAATCTCATTTACCACTTTGACAATAGAGTATAAATAGCTATCTTAATGTGGCAGGTTTTAATGAGGCTACAAATGTAAATTCTTATAGTAATATCTAACAGTTACCTTGCCTTCGTGATGTGGATAGGGAGAGGGGAAGGGGAACAAACTGCGTGAAAAAATTGCTAATGTGATGAGACTTTGCACTAAGAGTATAATAGGTAGGTTCCTACTTTAGATAAGGTGGTTGGAGAAGGCCTTAAAATGAATTTTAACGTTTCTCTGGGATGTGACTATGAAACTATGGAAATTGCATTTTAGAGGATTTTTTTTTTTAAGTTCCCATTTGGAACATTTCTATACATGATTAAACAAAAATGTGGAAAACTCTTCAAAGTAGTGAAAAAATTCTAAATAATAAAATGGTACAGTGCCTACCAGCTGCTGCATAAATGGTTATTATTGAAAAGATTTATAAGAAAAAGCCTAGAGAAATTGTAGTTAAGTCCTGAAATCTTCATCCTAGCGCAGGTTTCTTTCAGTATTTTATATGCTACTGTTTTCATTAACATTTTTGTCAAGACAGAGTCAAAGGTGATATATAATAGTCCAACCCCTGAAATGAAATAGTACATTTTTGGAGAATTTCTGCCTCAGATCCTTTAAGCCAGATCACTTGTTAAACATCTTATCATTTGTTTGGGAAAAAAAAAAAAAAAAAAAAAAAAAAACCAACAACAACAACAACCCGGAATTCAGATCTATAAATCCTTTCAACAGCTTAGGAGCATTTTCAAAGACTGCGCCTGTGATTAATGCAGTTAATATATGTTAATGAATTTCTTAAATTCTTGTTTCTGTTCCTTCTGTAATGATTAAATAGCGTATGGAGAGAATTGCCTATAGTCTAAGTTACGCCCTCCAACATGGCATCAGGTACCGTGTGAGGCTCGGTAATAATACTCTTAGCATCGCAGACCACACTCTGTTGTGTGCTACGCATTCTTTAGAACATGCTCCATTTTATTAAATGGGAATCGAGCTCACTGGGTTAGCTCTCCAGTGGTCTTAGTGGCAAAACTCTGATCTTTGGCTTCAGAGTCTGATTTTTTTCCCCCCATTTCACTGTGATTGTTGCTAACCCCAAGGGTGGGCTCTGAGGCTTGGAGGGTTTGCAGAAAGCTTTAATTAATTTTATTTATTTATTTATTTATTTATGTATTCATTTATTATTTATTTATTATTTATTTATTTATTTATTTATTTATTTATTTATTTATTTATTTATTTATTTATGATAGAGAGAGAGAGGCAGAGACACAGGCAGAGGGAGAAGCAGGCTCCACGCACCGGGAGCCCGACATGGGACTCGATCCCTGGTCTCCAGGATCGCGCCCTGGACCAAAGGCAGGCGCTAAACCGCTGCGCCACCCAGGGATCCCTGTAGAAAGCTTTAAATGGTTCAATGCTACTGAGCATCTTGTAAATGTAGACCTTACTTCTAGGTGGAGTCTACATACAGCCCCTCAGGAGAGTGTAACGCTTGGGCAAATATTTCAGTTCTCTATTGCCACATCACAAACTACACCTGAATTTTCTGGCTTTAAGTAAGGATTTGTTTCTATCATGGTCTTTGTAGGGTGGTTGGCTTCAGTTGGGCTAGCGGTAGGATAGGGATAGGGCGGTAGGGTGAGGCTGAGAGGGCAAAGGTCAGATGCCAGAGGACCTTGTTGGCACTGGGTGGATGCCACTTTTCTGGGGCCTCTAGACCATCCTTTATATACAAGTGTTTGGTATTTCCTTAACCGGGAGAGATTG
Source organism: Nyctereutes procyonoides (assembly GCF_905146905.1). Lineage (NCBI taxonomy): Eukaryota > Metazoa > Chordata > Mammalia > Carnivora > Canidae > Nyctereutes > Nyctereutes procyonoides. Next base: position 30,464,542 of record NW_026575160.1, on the reverse strand, counting down.
GTTAGGGCAAATGACGGGAAGAGTAGCGAGCAAAGAAGGTTGCCAGGATGTACCAGGAGAGGGGGAAGCAGAAATCGGAAAGAATCTAGAAGGGATACTGTCAGTGAGGGTTAGCGGTGGTGATAAATTCCATCAGGCTCACAGACGTTAACAAGTGACTGTTGTGTTGGGATTGGTGGTATTGTCCTTACAAAAGCGTGGAATGGAATGCCTTGTTATTGAGAAATTTTTTTGTTGCAAGTTACAGAAACCAAATATCTCCCAAGAAATATAACGGCTCATGTGTAAGTCCAGCTTTTAGGAATGGCTAGCTGGACCCAAGGACTCAAACGAGGCCAGTGTTCAGTGTTCAGAGCTCAGTTTCCCACTCCCTGTTTCTCAACTCTGATTTCTTCAGGTTAACCTTCCTCAGGCACAGGACTGGGCCTGGTTACTCTGAAAAGTACAGTGCTGATAGAACTGGAAGGTTAAGGTATCTTTTAGAAGAATTACACTTATTGACCCTCCCAGTGTCCTTAAAGAGCTCTCTCTTCAGTTTTATAGAGAGAAATATGTGAAGAAGAAAAAAAAAAAAAACATGAAATGAAAAAAAAATAGCACTTTTTTTTTTTTTGCAGGGTCTACAAATAATTTTATTGAAACTAAACAAATAACACAACAGCCTTCTTAGATTGGGGACCACCCTTCCCAAGCCATTTTCCATACTCTTAAAAGCACAGAGCTTGCACAGTAAGGAATTAAAAAAGGTCATTTTGATGTAGAAATCAGACTCTGCCCCAACATCATGGACTTACAGACTTTCACATTTTAAGTATTCCTTTATGGTTGATCTCTCCTTTATGTCTCTATCCAGGGGCTCTAGTACCTTCCGTTGACTGATCCTGAGGGCTGGGTATACTGTAGGGAAAAGGGTGGTGGGCTCCTTACCGCTACTGGCACCAGCCCTAGCGTGCTGTCCCTCACCAAAGGGTGGCAGATGATCTCCTCCCAATAGCAGGGGTGTGTGTGTGTGTGTGTGTGTTGGGGGGGCCTGGCGCAGGGACCAGACCTATTCAAATGACCGAAGTCCAAGCGATGACAACACACAGTGCGGGTGAAGACGTGGAGCGGTGGGAGCTCTCCTCCACTGCTGCTGGGAGTGCAGAATGGTGCAGCCACTTGGGAAGGCAGCGTGGAGGTTTCTTAGGAGACTGCAGACACTCTTACCATGCAGTCCCGCAGTCACATTTCTCGGTAGTGAGCCGAAGGAGCAGAAGACTTATGTCCAGCCAAAAACTCGCACAGGGGTTTATAGCAGCTTTCTGCATAACTGCCAACGCTCGCAGCCGAGGCGCCCCTCAGTAGGGGCGGGGCAGGCTGGTACCTGCCGCACAAGGGCATATCACTCAGTGCTAAAAAGAAACGAGCTACCAAGCCACGACAACACATGGAGAAACCTTAAATGCATGTAACTAAGTGAGCAAAGCTCATCTGAAAGGGCTGCCTGCTGCATGGTTCTAATTACATGACATTATAAAAAGAAGGAACACCCGAGTCGGAAGGTCTGTGGCGTGGTAGGAGCGGGTGGGGGAGAGGGATGAATCCGTGGAGCACAGGGTTTTTGAGGCAGCAGACTCCTCTGTATGATACTATACCGATGGACGTATTCGACGTTGGTCAAACCCAGAGGATGTCCGAGACCAAGAGAACCCCTAAGGTAAACTCGGACTCGTGGTGACGACGCGTCACGGCAGTGCAGCTCCATCGGTTGTGACAAATGCACCACTTGGGGGGGTGTTGGCCATGTGGGAGGTGGTGCGTGCGTAGGGGCGGAGGTGGACGGGAAATCTCTGTACCCGCCTCTCCATTTTGCTGTGAATCTGAACATGCTTTTAAAAAAAAGGTCTTTAGAAAACCTTTTTAGCAGCCGTTTGTAGCTTGCTAATCCAGGGATGTGCCTTGTGCGTGAAACTTGTAACAAGAGGGAGTAGGAACATCAGTCTTGGTAACGAAGCCTCCTTTACCCACCGCTCCAGCCAGACTTGGCCCAGGTAGCCTAGAAGAGGGGCGTCCCCTCTCTTCTCCTACTGGGAGTGACAGGGCTGAACACCGGTCATGGTGTCCCGCGACCTGCTGCGCACAGCGCGTCATCGCCCCTGCCGGTCAGCAAACCTGGGACCTAGGCTTCATAGCCTCAGTGGTTAGCGGCTTTGCAGAGGCCGCAGAGCTAGGGGATTTTAGAGACCAAATTCGAGTCCGGGCAGTTGGAAGCCAGAGCGTCCCTTCAGGACCGAATTATGTGGCTTTACGTCTCTAGCGTCTCGGGTCTCTTTCCAGATGCTTAACCAGACCCTTTAGCTTTGAGCAAGATGAGGCCGTGTGAGTTAGCGTGCCTGTCTCTCATGTGGACGGGACACATTGATGACCCGTCGTGCTGTCCCTGAGGCTCAGATTGCTCCTGCAAACACTCCTCCGAGCACCTTCAGCCGCCTTCTGTGGGGAGCTTGGCGGGCCCGAGCACCCATCCGGGCCTGGCCGCTGGCCTGCCCAGGCTCACGGCTCCACCCAGGGAAGTGAGCCCCGCCAGCGCCTGCCCCTTACGGCTGCTGCTAGGATTATTTTGTTTTGAGCTCCTGAGTAAACCCAGCCAAGCACCTTCCCTGTGGCCCGAGGAACTAGTCTGTGTACTCCTGTTCCGTATTCCGAACTAGAACTACATAGAAGCTCGTCACTTCTTCAAAGCAATAGACTTGAATGGTCTAAATGAGATTTCTCCAAATGTTAAGATGGAAAAATTTATGCTTAACACTTGAAAAAGCAACGTTTGTTCATTTCTAAATGTTAATTTTATTATAGTCCTTTAATACTCTTCCTCAGACTATGCACTTACCTTGAATTCTAACCAAGCTGGCATTGAAATTTTAAATTGCCTTTCATGAGGAAGAAAAGAAAGATTGGTTTGTTTAGATCTGTGCTTTATATCATTTCCTAACTGGAGTGAATTATAAAAGAATCTTAAGTAGGGAGGGAGATAAAAAGGAAATTAGCATAGATTCCCAATTCAGAGTCAGATTGGTTTTCTTGTTTTTTTTTTTTTTGTTTTGTTTTTTGAAAGGACTGTGTGGTTGATCCTAAGGTTATATCACAGACCCTAGCCAGACATATTAATGAAAATACATTCCAAAGTCAGCACTTTTCGTTGGGCCACCATTAAGATGTTATCTGTATTTGTTTTGGGGAGAGTATAGTTGAAATGACTAAGAATAAATTAAGTCTGGAGCTATTTATTACGGATTAACTTCTTTTCCTTCTAGCTGGAAAGTCTTAAATGGAAAGCTCTACTGCAAAGCAGCAAAGTAGTGCTGGTCATTAGCACTATTCGATATGAGCACTATGAATGTACATTTATTTATTAATTTTTAAAAATTTTTATTTATTTATTCACGAGAGGCAGAGACACAGGCAAAGGGAGAAGCAGGCTGCCTGCGGGGAGCCTGATGTGGGACTCGATCCCAGGACCCTGGGGTCACAACCTGAGCTGAAGGCAGACAGTCAACCACTGAGTCACCCAGGCGTCCCATGAATGTACATTTAAATTCATAAAGAATTGGTCGTTTATTGCATACTAGGCTCAGTGCTCATAATAAACATGAGTATGGGCCAGTCTCATTATAGTTCATGTCCTGGCTTTGGATGGGGGAAGGGAGAGACTGAAGCAATTAACTTGGTTGAGATGGAACCGAAGTGTTTGGGCACGAGCCACATACAGTGGAGGCACAAAGAGAAGGGCTTCAGCCCTGGGGTGGTCAGAAAAGACTTTGCACAGAAAGACAAACTAGACATCGACTCCCTTAGGAAGAATACGACTTACCAGCGAGCTGAGTGCTCAGAGACCTAAGACGGCATGGTGAGCTCAGGGCTCTGTAAATAGTTTCGTAGATGAAACTGGTTTTAAAATTAACCCAGGATTTGTTTTAATCACATACGGTAAGACACACGATTGTGGAAATGATGGTCACAAAGGAAGAAGGTTTGTGTCGGAGAGGTTTTTGTACTCAGGTCCCTGGAAGTAGGCCCAGCATTGCCACCAGGACCGCATGGGGAAGCCCTAGGGTCAGTCTGGAGGCGGAAAGAGTGAGGGAGAGCGTGTGGTTTACATGGGAAGGAATGGATAAGGCTATGTAAGCAGACTTAGTATTGGACAATTTGAATAATTTCCAGAGGCCCCAGGATGGAGAGACTGCCCCTCGCTGTTGGGTGCCTCGCCCTGGGGGAGATCAGGGTGCAGAATAGTGGGTGCAGGTGTGAGCGTCTGACAGGAGGTAGACAGAGGGGCCATGGACTCTGCACTGGTTGGCACGTTCGCAGGGGAGTCGCTGGCTGTCTTTAAGGACAGGGTAATCTTGGGAGGGATCTCTCTCTCTCTCTCTCTCTCTCTCTCTCTCTCTCTCTCTCGTCACTGAGACCTCAGACGCCAGACTGTGAAGAATGCAGAAAATAAGAAAATGCAGTTAATACAAAGCTTAGGGGGTAAAGAGGAGGAGGGGCAGGTGCTGGTATGTTAAAAAAAAAAATGAGAGTAGAGATAGAATAAGGGTTTAGAGCATAGAAGACCTCGATGAAAGTTTGGGCTTTATTGTTAAGAAAGAGAGCCCTTGACAGACTTTGAGCAATGCCTTGATACCTTAGACCTGCATTTCAGCGTAATTCTTTTTAGCAGCAAAGAGTGAGATTGACTGGCGAGGGGGAGGTGTGGAGACCAAGCAGGAGACAGTTGCAAGTGGTAGTGTGGGGGGGACAAGGAGCTCGAGGAAGACAGCGGTGGCTGGGATAGAGAGGAGGGGAAAGATACGAGTAATTCCACGAGGTCGCAATGATGAGCCTTGACTGGTTGGCTGTGGGTGCGAGAGGGTGAAAGTGTCTCTCCGTTGACTGTCAGGTGAGTTGTAGGCTGGTGGTACCACAGCCCCAGACAGGGAATGGGTTCAGGTAAAGGTGTCCGGTGGAGAAGATGAAGAGTTCAGTTTGGTACTTGATGAATTTCTGGCCTTATTGGACACTTGGAGTAAGTTATTTAGCAGACAGTTGAATTCAACGTTCTGGAAGAGGTAGGTTTGGTTGAAGAGGCCCATTTTTAGCAGCTTAGAGATGAAGGAAGGAGAGAGGGAAGACAAGGCATGGATGGGATTAACAACCCTAGGGGTAGAGGCAAAGAAACTTTCCTTTGAGCAAAGTGGTAGTGGGTAGTTTTGGGAGTACTGGGGGGAAAGATCACCTGCAGGAAGGAGAAAGCAAGGAGGCCACGAGGAGGAGGAGGAGGAGGAGGAGCCTAGAGGAGGAGGTTTGGACCGTCCACCATGGAACCAGGGGCACATTGGGAGGATAGGCCTCCCTCTCACCAGTGTGATTCACTGAACCTGCGGTGTTCTCTGCTCCCTGACACCAGGTGAGCATGGAGACTAGGAATGTGTACTGGCTTCAGAGTAGGGTGTTGGTGTCCTTGAGCCCCGCTGAGCATCCTGGGGGAGCACAGGTGGCAGATGCTGGGTGGACCCACGCTTACCGCCGTGAGGAATAACTGAAGGAACGGAAGCATCTGGAGAAAGATGAGCTCCACACTGGATGGAGAAAAACAGTGTTTGGGGCGTGGGAGATGAACTAGGGGAAAAGGAGATCCACGTGTGGTGATGGAAGTCCGAGGATGTGAGGACGTTGACGGGGAGTTCAGATGATGGCTGTTGGAACCAAGGGCGTTAAGAAATTGCAGGTTCTGATCCCTTTGCTTACCCATATGATCCGCGTGCTCTGGGATACGGGCAAAGCTCTGCGTGAATACAGGGGACTAGAGGCTGAAGGCACTTTTATGGTTTCTCTTTTTCTAAGTGTTTAAATTTAAAATGAAAACGTAATAACCAATAAATATTCCATTCACAGAATCATACCTTACAGTTTATTATTATTATTATTATTACTATTTTTAAAAGCTTATATGTGGAAACACCATTCGCCTCCTTCTAACCAGTAACATTCTTTGACCATTTGGTGATCTGTACCCTTCATCCCCAGGGGTGGTTCCAGTGTAAATCCTTGTTAATAATCCTTGTGAAACAAAAACAATATTTCTTTTTTTTTTTTTTTTTTGGAGTTGACTCAGCCTGGGGGATGTTGCTTCCTGTGAGGGGCGGGCACTCGTGGGGCCTGGGGCCGTGGGCCTGGTGTTCAGCCTGAGAGGCGCCCCGGCGCAGGAGGAGCAGGCCCTCGCTCGCCACCCTCCGGCCCTCCGGGTCCCTTCTCCCTCCAGATGGGCCCATTCTAAGGGCAACGTTCCTGCCAGCGGAACCGACTCCCAGCTCTTGGCGCTCGTTTCCAACCCGAGTTCTGGACCAAGCAGGGGAGGAGAGCGCGGGGCACACGGGGCCGTGATGCGACCCCGGGCCTGGGCGGGATCCTGGCACGAGGGCTGTAGCCTCGGTCACCCCACAGGGGCACTTGTCCCATCGTCCTCCCTGAAAGAGACTCGGGCAGCGCGTGGTGTGCCCCGTGTATGTCGGGTGTGCGGGAGCTCTGGGAAAGTCACTTCAGTGCTGGGGCCCGGTGACAGGGTCGGGGCGTTGCTACTACTGAGCCCGCCTCACAGAGGGACCTCGCCTCGCAGCGCGGCTCCGCTCCGGGACCCCGGGGCGCCTGTGGCCCGTGCCCGTGACCTCGGGGTGCCCGTGACCTCGGGGCGCCTGTCAGCTGGTGCCTGTGACCTCGGGGCACTCGTGACCTCGGGGCACCTGTTGGCCCGTGCCCATGACCTCGGGGTGCCCGTGACCTCGGGGCACTTGTCGAAGGTGCCCATGACCTTGGGGCGCCTGTCAGCTGGCGCCCGTGACCTCAGGGCCCTCTGCTGGCCCGTTCCCGTGACCTCAGGGCGCCCGTCAGCTGGTGCCCAAGACCTCAGGGCTGCCTCCCGGCCCGTGCCCATGACCTCGGGGCGCCTGTGGGCCCGTGCCTGTGATCTCGGGGCGCCTGTGGGCCCGCGCCGGCCCGACGCAGCAGGCCCTCCTCTGTGAGCAAGGACGGCGTGTTCGCCCCCAAACGCCACGGCAACGGCCCAGGCACCACGTACCGTTATTTAGAAACCGACGCCCGGCCGAGGCGCCTGTGCGTCCAGGGCAGGTGTGCGATGCCCTCGGAGGGGTGTCCCTGGGCTCATGGTGCCCGCCGGCGCGGGACGGTGGCCAGGGCTGCAGCTGTGACCCCCGGGCGGGGCACCTCCCTGGTCCCCAAGGCCCGGCCTCAGGCCCGTCAGGTGGGCAGGTGGGTGGGGGCGCTGGCGGGGGCGCCCCGCTCCTGGCCCCGTGCTCCTGTGCGGGGGTGTGTCCCCTTGTATATAAAGCCACAGCATGCAGGTGACAAGGACACGATCACCTCTAACCGGGGCGGCAGTGTTGTCTACTGTGGCCGAGGGGCTGTGCCCACAGGCGTTGGGTCCGTCTAATCAGCGTTTCAGCCTGACTGGCCCCAGGGTTTCACGAACCGCGATGTTTGGGCGGAGGGTGAGCACCTCGATTCCCATCCTGACGGCTGGTTTTACCACCCGTGTTCTCCAGGAATATTAACGGGAGACTGAGGATACGGAAGGACAGAAACGGCTGCGTTGGGGAGCTGGTCCAGGTGGAGGGGGTGGGAATGGCAGGGCCCCAGGCTCCCTCCTGCAGCAAATGCCAGTGAGCGCTGTAATGGGCCACCTACACAGATGGGTGCTGTCATCTGCTCCGAGGCCACAGAGGCTGGCAGACTCGTGCGTGGGTGGCGTAGCTTGGAGAAGAGAAAATGGGTTCTTACAAGAATAGACCTTCACCCCGCCGCTCGGGTCTCCTCCTCTCAGCAGTTGGTCACAGCCCGTCATAAACTGTTGGGGACTCAGGAAATGTTGGCCATTCATCTCGGTCTCAACTCTTTTGGAGGAGATGCCGCAGGTCACTGTTTCGTAGTGCATAGCCTAAGTCTCCAGCGTCCTATAATTTATTCCCTCCTGCAGACCATCAAGATGCACCCCCCCCCCACTTCTGCTCACAGATGCCCGGTGGAGGAAGACCAGGGAAGCTGCTTGGAGAGAAGCGGCCCATGCCCAGACGCAGGCTTGAGCTCTCACTGAGTAAATGACGCGAACGGGAAAGTGTAGCAGAAACATAGAGCCGAGCATTCGCACCGGTGTGACCCGAGGCGGGTGGGCTTGTGAGGAGTGTGGCCTGTTTGAGTTTATGTTAATACCAGTCCACATCCGCGCCACCGCTGATGGTTGCTGAAGCATCCTCTGTGACGCTAGGCCCGCTGAGATCCGTCTGTTCCTTGAACAAGACCAGGTCTTCCCCTCACCTTTGCCTGGGTCCCCGCACCTCTGACTCGACGGTGGCTGGGAGTATCGGGCCTGCGGTTGGCGCGTCGGCCACCTGCCTGACGGGCCCCCATCTCGACGGCAGGCACGTGACGACATTACCCTCCAGGGGTTCCGCTTCCTGCGGGGTTGCCCCGGGATCTGCGTGCTGATCCCTTGCTGGCAGCAGCAGGGGTTTCTGGTTTGCCGTGGGGACCACGTAGCAGTAGGCATGCACTCTTGCAAGGACTGGGGAGCGTCTAATGGTGCTAAAATTACTAGCAGGGTTTGAGTGACGACGGCTTTCAAGCCCTTGACGTTCCTTTCCCTTGCTCGTTGTTGATACGGAATGAGTCATCTTCAGCTGGTGGAAGGTGAGGATGTGAAGCGCCTTCTGTTTCAGTTTTCCAGATGCTCAGCAGGGTCTTGCTCTTGGTGAGTTATTCCTCAGTGTCCACGGCTAGTTCCGTCGGAGGGGGCGTGACAGTAGGAGTACAGCCATCGCCACCAGCCCCTCACTGGCCTGGGGAACTCTTTAGCCAGGCCAACTTATGTTTCCTTAAGTTATGAAAAGGACTGTGTTTAAGAATTTTAATCACAACCTCGGCCCACAGACATTCTCTGTTATATTAGCCCCAGCAGACCAGACACGGCCTTTATTTCTTTGTTTTTCGCTGTAAAGTTCTGTGGCTGGGGATGCTTTGTTGACAGCGTTCCCACAGCCACCCACTGCTGCTTCCACATTTCTTTTCCCTTGTCGCAAATAAATAGGCACTTCCGGAACTATCCTGTTGGCGAACCGCATTATTTTCCCGAAATACTGAAACATTTCAGGGAGGCCACCTTGGATCCTCTTGAGATGAGTCGGTTTGTTTGGGTAATTGTCTGTGTTCATTTTAGGCAAGATGTTTAATGCCAGTTTTTTTGTTTGTTTGTTTGTTTGTTATGAGTCAAAAGCCCTAGATGATTAAAGCCTACTAAGAAAATGCTTCTGTGCAGTCGTGACAATGTGGATAATACAAAAGTGGGGGGAGGGAGGGAAAATCTGTTGGGAAATTTTCAGAAACAGGAATGTGATCCAGCAAGTGTGAAGCGGGTGGACAGTACCTGCGGAGTTCCTGCCCGTGCCCTTGGCACAGGAATATTCCGTCTCCGCAGGTGGTTAGTTGCTTCTCTGGACAATGCCAGGCTACTCTGCGGAAGCCTTATTTTTCAAAGACTTATTCTAAGATCGCTGGTCAAATGCAGTTTTACTCTTTGTAATCATTGGAAACATTTCCTTACAGATGTTCTCAGTCGACTCTTCACCAGATGACCATTTTGTCAAAAACGTGGCAAAATTTTTTGGTGCAGTTATTTATTGTTGGAAAACTCTGCTGGTTTACTCCGTACCTACAAGCTTTAGAGAACGTACCATAAAGAATATGATTTAGAGCCTCAGCAAATGAATGGTTCGTGTAGATTCGGTCGTTTTAGGGCTGCATGTTGATATCTAAATGTCCTCTGAAACCTGAAAAACACTTCCATGAATGAGGGCAGAGCTTATAACGATAATGGCATAACCACATCTCCATTCTCTAAATGTGGTGCTCGAGGACACATCATCTGACTTACATTAAACCTGATTTTACGTTAAAGAGTGTTATTGAAATAGGATTCCACTGTATTTTGTTTTGAGTCTTTGCTTTTTGCTCTGTAATCCTTTAAAACAAATCTCTTAAAAAGAATTTATTATTGATATTTTTCTCTGCCGGTGGAGCGTTGTGTTCGTGTGTGTTTTTGAACGTGTTGGGCGATGATGAGTTCATTTCCCTCCAGGAGCATCTTGGCTCCGTTTTACTTCATGTGCCTTTATCTCATGAGTTGTGCCCTCCTCAGTCGTTGGCCTTCCACATGCATGGCGGGGGCTCTAGAATCACGGACAATTAGGAGCCCAGGGCTTTTTCCTTGAGAGTGTGATGCAGTAGAGGAGATGGAATAGTTGTGAATGTGTAGACGCACACTTGAAAGCAATTGCCCAGCTGCCGGGAGCTCTAGAATGGAAACTTTAGCACTTTGGCATCTGACTTAGAACTTCCCCTTTCTCTAATGAGATAGCCTAAATGATGTAAAAACAGGCAAAAGCAAGAAAGAAATGATGTCATCATTATTAAAATGATACCTGATAATGATGACGTGTTTTACTGTTGTTCAGCTAAGCGCCTTCCATGCATTATTTCATTAATCCTTCAAAACGACAACAACAAACCCTGGATTGGGTACTTGGTTATCCTCCCGTTGCTACTAAAGACCCGGGGGGGGGGGGCGGAGGGTGGGTAAAGTAACTAGCCCAAGTGTACATAACTACCAAGTAGCAGAGAACATCAGACCCATTTTGTATGATCTCTGAGGCCACCCTCTCCACTGCTGTTCTACCCGTGGCCTACGAAGGAAGGAACACCTGCTGGATGCAACATCCGAATGGCCAGACCGAGGCATAAATGGGCCTGGACTCCTTTCCTGAGACCCCTGTGATGCCCTCTCAGGAGGCGGGACTGTAACTTGGAAAGAGCCAGCCATCTCCTGCCTTCCTGCTTTGGGAAAGGCAAGGGCAGACTATGGGCGGAGTAGGGAGTTGCTCTGCTTAACACACCTTTTGTGAGTGTGAAGGAGAAGCACCAAGAGGCAGCATTGTTGCCACCACCGGAAAAGTATCTGGGCGCCAGGGCCACGGGATGGGACAGACATGCTCTCGTCCCTAGGGGCAAGGTGCAAGGGAGAGATTCCTTGTCCTCCACAGGCAGAGCAGCAGGGAAAAATCCCACCAGAGGAGCCTGTTTCTCTCATGGGGTTTGGCTCTGACTTGGCCTTCTCCCCCCTGAGCTGAAGGGAGCTCTGCTGTAAACTAGCATCGGTCTGCTCACTGGCTCCCCGTATCAGAGAAGCACTTGAATGGCAACCAGCGGGAGGCTGAGGGTACTTGGTCTTCCTGCCCTGCTTGTGGATGAACGCCATATCTGGGTTGACTCCTCCTGGTCCAAAGATGGAGTAAACAGAAAAAAGAAAGAACATAAGGCTTTTGAAAGATTTTGTAGCACAGAAAAGGGAAGATAACCTAACACTTAAAATGCAGAGGAACGACCTACATCTGACAACATTGTTATGAGAAACAAGTAAATTTTAGAAAGTAATTTTTAGGCACCATCTGCTTTGTGTCTTAAAATTCAAAGAAACATAGACTTTGAAGTGAGACTGAATGGTGGATGAGCCAGACTATGATGAAGAGTGAACTGGCTGCAGAGCTGGGGAGCCGAAAGCACAGATGTTGGGGACAGATTGCTGGAGTGAGTCCTGGCTCCACCGCTTCTAGCCTTACAACCTGGAGCAAGCCCTTTTGGGTTTCTCGTCTGTAAAGTGAGGATAATGGTAACCAACCTGATTCGCTCGTGATAATTTAAAGTGCACTAGGAGAATTGAAGCATACATTAGAAGCAATCCTGAAAAGTCAACATTGGATCCAATTCCAAAATTGAATCCATAACGAATTTAATAAGAGGTTTTCCCAGAACCCAGAGGAAAAAATTAAAGTGATAATGTAGAGACAAAGACACATGTATGTGGAGGACAGGGAGTGCAGACCCACCAGGAGAAAATTGATGTTCCTGAAAAAGACCAGGACAAGCAGAGTGGATGCTACCAATGAGATGTAGCAGAATCCTTAGGTTAAAAAGGCTGTGGGGCAGGAAAATACCAGCCTATGCTAGGAATGATCTTAAGTGTTAGAAAAGGAACTGATTTAATTAGGCAGAAGAAAAGTAGGTTTCCCTTAAAGGGAGAAAAACCTAGCTAGCCTCAGACTTGCTCCTGTGCCCAAGTAAATGCAGGAGGGTGATGGGATAGTATCTAGTGTTGAGGGAGACGACCCAAGAACATTGTCACCCGAACAAGGTGTTATTCGTGTAAGAAGCAAATGGAAGTCCTAGATTGGCAGAGAAATAAAACGTTCTCATCCAGAAGCTGCTTTGAAAAATTAATGCCCTAAAGACTTACCTAGCTGGAAATAAGCGTAAAGATATTAAGTGTGGAAATGATGGTATTAAAGTGTAAAGAAAAACAAGAAATTGGTTCTTATGCTTGGCTAGGGCATTAAAGTACTTATGGGAATCTTCATAGACTCATCATTGAACGTTGGGCTGAAGCTGAGTGTTTGCGGAGTTACACGTGATTCTGATGAGCGGCCTGGATTGAGAACTGCTCTAGCCGTTTAATCAAGATAAAGTATGTACAGAGATAATTAGCAAAGTGGGGATATTGCCCAAAACAATGGAAAAGAATGTCCTTATTCTCCAATTAATGGTAATTGATTTAAAAATAGACGACTTTTGTAAGATACAGCAGCAAATTTTAATAAAGGGGATTATTTTCTAGCAGCAAGACTTGATTTTATGAGAAAATCTGTCTTCAAATGTATATCTAACTTATACATGATAGCAATAAAAATTATAGCTGCTTTTCTTTGAGATTTATTTTATCAATTTCTGAATTTCATTTAGAAGAATAAGCTGGGAGCATAACAAGAAGTTTTAGAAATTGTTATTGTGAAGGAGGCTTGTCTTACTGCTTGATAGGATTTAATAATACAAATTAAAATATTTGTACTGGCAAATTCTGAATGGAAAGATAAAGGAAACAAAAGAAGTTTCAAAACAGACCCAGTATTGTAGAGATGATACCGTTCGATAATCATAAAGGGGATAATTCCTCACAAAGACGTAAATGTTTATGTGACTAGTAATGGAGCCTCAGAATATGAGAAACAAAAGTCAATAGATTCAAAGGGAAAAACAGTTTTGTGATTACAGGTTTCAATACGTCTTTCAATAATTGATAGAAGAGCTAGTAGTTGTTAGGGGAGAAAAAAACAGTAAAAACATAGCAAATATGAATAACACTATCAACCATCTTAATCAGTTAACATTTGTAGATTGTATTCAGTAACCTCACAGCGCTAAATGAGAAACCAGTAAGGATAAGCTACTTAGGAAAACTCCAAATATCTGGAAACTTGTGAAAAAAAAAATCTATAATTTACATGTCAGAGACCAAACAATGAAATTAGACAATAATTTGATCTGAATGACAGCAAAAAATACATCAAAATACTTGAGATATAGCCCAAACTGTACTCAGAGGAAAGTTTAGTGCTTTAAATACTTGTATTTAGAAGGTGAAAGATCTGAAGATGACCTAAGATTCTACTTTAAGAATAAGGAAGGGAGATTAAAATAAAAACAAAGTAAGTAGAAGGAAGAAAAGTTTTTCTTAAAGGGCAGCAATCAGTGAAATACAAAATAGACAACATAGAATATTAATGAAGCCAAAATCTGGCTCATGAAAAAAATCATCAAAAATGACATATTCCTGAAGTGCCCAGCTGGTTCAGACAGTAAAGCATGGGATCCTTGATCTCAAGGTTGTGAGCTCAAGGTGCATGTTGGGTCTAGATTTTACTTTAAAAAAAAAAAAAAAAGAAAGAAAGAAAAAGAAAAGGAAAGAAAATTGACATATCCTTAGCTAAAATGAGTAAGAACACAAAAGAAGACAAATCACCATATTGGGAATGAGAAAAAAGGGATCATCACTACAGATCCTATCGACATCACAGAGATACTAAGTGAATACTATGAACAACTTGTACATCCTGGATGAAGTGGGCAAATATCCTGAAAAATACAACATATAAAATTGCTATGAGGAAGGAAAAATCCAAAGAGCTTCATAGCTATTTTAAAAATTCATTGGAGGGATCCCTGGGTGGCGCAGCGGTTTGGCGCCTGCCTTAGGCCCAGGGCGCGATCCTGGAGACCCGGGATCGAATCCCACGTCGGGCTCCCGGTGCATGGAGCCTGCTTCTCCCTCTGCCTGTGTCTCTGCCTCTCTCTTTCTCTCTCTCTCTCTGTGACTATCATAAATAAATAAAAAATAAAAAAATAAAAATAAATAAAAATTCATTGGAAAAACCTTCCCCAAAGGAATGTTCCAGACCCAGATGATTTCACTGGTAAATGCAATCAAACACTAAAAAAAAAAAAAAAAAAAAAAATTTCTAATAAACACAAACCTTTCCAAAAATACTTCTTGAGGGGGCATCGTGGCCCATTTCATTTTATGAGGTTAATGGACTTCAATCCCCAAACTGACAAAGATATTTAAAAAGTAAAGAAGGAAATTCTGGACCGATGTCTGTCATAACAACAGATTTAAAAAAAAAAAAAAACTAGGTGGGACTATAAATTGGCACACTCTCTCTGAAGAGGAATTTGATAGTTTCAGAAGTCTTTAAAATATTTATGGATTTACTCTAATAAATGTTCCTACAGGTTTATCTCCAGGTAGGTTAGAACAATCAAATGCAAACTCAGAAACCATGAGATTGTCGTTTATGCAGTACTATTCCAAATAATTGATTTGGGCTGCCTGGGTTCCTCATTCGGTTAGGCTCCCATGCTTGGTTTTGGCTCGGATCACCATCTCAGGATCATGGAGATCGTGCATCGGGTTCCAGGCCCAACTCAGAGTCTGCTTGAGACTCTCTTTCTTTCTGCCCCACCCCACCCCACCCCCACTCATGGGCTCAAGCGTTCTCTTTCAAATAAATAAAATCTTAAAAAATATATTGCTGTAGATCATTGAAATGGGAAATAGCAAACTAAGTGGGAAAGGATACTTAAATATATTCCCTTAAGTCCTTGGATAACTATTTTTTAGTACACGTTTGGAGGGGCGCCTGGGGGATTTAGTCTGTTAAGCATCTGCTTCGGCATGGGTCATGACCCCAGGGTCCTGGGATCGAGTCCCTCATCAGGCTCCCTGCTCAGAGGGGAGCCTGCTTCTTCCTCTCCCTCTGATGCTCCCCCTGCTTGTGTGCACACCCGTGCTCTCTGTCTCTCTCTCAAATAAATAAAGTAAAAAAATGCATGTTTGGAAAAAATACAAGGCAAATTTAATGGTTCCTTCTATTAAGTGATTGAATTATGTATGTTTGATAGTTTTTCTCCCCCTTCTAACAGTATTTTCCTGTGTTGTTTAGTGAACATGTATTATTTTAAAGAAAAATATGAAATAGTAAAAATATGCTTATAGATTTCGATAAATACACTTAGTTTTTTTTACTAACGTTGAAAAAACAGTGCCTCATGAAATTTAAAAGTCTTGTTTTTTTTTTTTATATGAAAAGTTCACTTATAATTAACAGACCTAGGAATGACTAATCCCAGTGACAGAAACCATTACTTCTCTTAACCGTAAATAACTAACTGGTATGAGTGGGGTACGTTGCTAGTTGTTCTTTAAATCACAGAGATGTGAAAAGGCATGGTTTTAGCTGTCGAGTATAGGTAAAGAAAGATATGGCTAATCGTAGCAATTAATGTCTAGGGCAGCATTGGCAGGCAGGTTCATCTGTGTCCCAGTTCTGATTGATGGGCGGTGGCTGCCTGGAGAGATGAATTAGGACAAATTGAGAGGCCTTTCCCGGATTCTGCTTCAAGTGTGCCGATAACTTAATAACGTGTACTCTGAGCAAGAGCACAGGACGCTGCAGCCCTGTGTGCCATTCTTGACCTAGTTAGGGAATAAAGGTAATCTTATCTTTACAGATGTGCATGGGCCGCACGTCTGGCTGAGATGGATGTGTGCAAGGTGGTAAGTGGTGTCCGAGTTCCAAATAAAGGTTGGAAGATTGCTTCCCACTCCGATTTCCGTGGAACCAGACCATTTCATGGCTTCTGTTAGGATGGTCTGTGTTTTTGAGAGAATGTTAGTGGTTTATTGAAGTGCGACCTCTAGATATTTGCCTTAGGAACCAAATAAACCCAAGTCTGTC
The DNA here is from genome assembly GCF_905146905.1 of Nyctereutes procyonoides. NCBI lineage: Eukaryota > Metazoa > Chordata > Mammalia > Carnivora > Canidae > Nyctereutes > Nyctereutes procyonoides. The sequence continues at coordinate 30,448,334 of NW_026575160.1, read as the reverse complement.
TTGATACACGATTCATAATATGCGTTATGGATATTCCTGCCGTGACAGTCTCCACACATGCAGGTTATCAGGTCTATGAGCAGCTGTGACACTGAAGGTGGCAGGAGGCTGGGGAATGAGCAGGGAAAATGTGCCTCTTTGGCTTACTGCTCCAGTATGGCTTGGCAGGGCCTGTATCGCCATGACCCCCTTCATTTCTGTGGGCCGTGTGGCTCCTGCCACACATAAACAGCCTCTGAAATGTATTCGCTGAAACGGACTTTTCAAACTTTTTGGGATTTAATTCATAATCCAAGAAGTGGTATTTCGTTCCTGGCTAGTGAATTTCTAAGACTTAACAATCGTTGAACATCAGTGACTGTGCCCCCAAAAGAATATGTAATTTTTATATTTTTATATTGTGGTTTTACCCTCTGTCGTCTGTTTACCCCCTCCTTTTTTTTTTTTAAAGATTTTTATTTTTATTTATTTATTTATTTTTATGATAGTCACACACAGAGAGAGAGGCAGAGACACAGGCAGAGGGAGAAGCAGGCTCCATGCACCGGGAGCCCGATGTGGGATTCGATCCCGGGTCTCCAGGATCGCGCCCTGGGCCAAAGGCAGGCGCCAAACCACTGCGCCACCCAGGGACCCCTGTTTACCCCCTCCTGACATGTGTCTGTGTCTGCAGGCGTGTATGTGTGTGTGTGTGTGTGTGTGTATAGGAATGTGTAAACACGTTCTTCTACATTATTCCACCCGTCTTAGGGTGAGAATGAGCTCTGAGGACCATGGCTTATCTCTAGTTTCCCATTCCCAAGTAGACCCTTCCTTCTCCCACATTATTCTACTCGTCTTAGAGTAAGAATGAGCTCTAAGGACCATGGCTTATCTCTAGTTCCCAAGTAGAATTTTCCCAAGTAGAATTTCTTCCCCGCCCCCTTTCGTCTCAGAAGAGCTCTTAATTATAGTTTTTGGGGGTTTTTTTGTGGGGGAGGAAGTTGTTATTTGGATCTTGGTCTATTTGAACTCTTCCACTAAGACAAAATTTAAGGTGAGATAAGTACATTTTTATGTTGACTGTTGGGAAAAAAAAAAATCTCTACCTATTTTCCATCCCTCTTGATTTTGAATAATAATATTTCAGGGTTTGAGAGGGGTGTAACAGTTTAGAAGCCACTGACCTTCCTGATTCCTGAGATTCCTGTACCTGTTTCTACCACATGTTTTTTCAGCCTATGTTTGCAGCAGAGCCCGAGACACAGATTTCACTTCAGGCCAGGGCAACTTGTTGTATCTCTAAAATAGCTTTGGCCCTCAAATTTTTATTGTCATCGCTACAATTCAATTGTTTGGGAGTCATGCAAAGAGTCCAATACCTCTTTAAACCCAAGATGCCTTCAGATACTGAAAAAAAAGAAAAAAAAAAAAGAATACGTGGACTTAAGTGACTCTGTAAGCGTTTCTGTTTTCCTTCTACTCTTAAAATTCAGTTCTGTTCTCAGGCCCTTTCTCTGTTGATCATTATCTAAATATTCTACCCAGAAGTGAGCCCAGTAGTCCAGGAATTGTCTAGTTCTGATGTCTTCTTCTGTTTTTTTTTTTTTTTTTTTCTTCTTCTTCTTCTGTTAATTAATGAACCTTGGAATTGAGTTGCTGGTTTGAGGTGTGGGGGAGGGACAGTTTCCATTTCATTGTTGGCTCCTTGAATATGGTGTTGATTGCAACCCCTAGGTTTTTCATGGTTTGCTTCTGTATTTGTGCTCAAGAACTGACTTATATTTATTCCTGAGAAAATCCGTCTTGTCAGATTGGGCTCATCGTTTCAACCATCCCTTGTGGTTTTATGTCATTGGCATCCGAGACAGTGGAAGCTGTGTTGAGGAGGCCAGAGCCGAGGACAGAATTTTTTAGTCTTGCAGTTAGATCTGTATCAATGCTTTCCATATTTTTTAAGTTCATCAGTGCTTTTTGATAGTATGCTTTTTGAAGGAGCACATTTAGAAACCATTTTTTTCTGTTAAATTGTTTGTTATATTTAATGACATTCTCTGAAGAATCTCAGAAAAAGAAAAAAGACTCTTAACTTTGACTAAATTTTATTAGCCATATGGTCAGTAACAAGTACATGTAGAACACTGAGAATATGCTTAACTTCTTGAGATATGAAGTCATATTTGCGTCTTTGGTTTAGATAGTGTTATAAACATTACTTATTTTTGAACCCTTTTTAGTATTTCAAAATAATCATAATAATTCAAAGTGTGGACTTTGGAGTAAGACTGCCTGGGTTGAACACCAGTCTCCATCTGAAGTAACCTTGGGAGAGTAAAGTTCATCTTTCTGAGCCTCAGTCTGCTTGTCTGTAAAATGTGAATTAAAATAATGACCATCTGTTGGATTTATTTTTAGGAGAAAATGAATATAAGACACGTAGCAATAAATAATAAGTTCTCAATAAAAGTTATCTTTCATTAGTCTTATTTTTTAAATATTACAAAGTAATTTTGGCCTTTCATAAAATAATTTTAGCTATAAGCTTTTAAATGTGTCTAAAAATTAATTGGTGATATGTTTTAATTGTGACCCACAATGCAAGTTTTAGATTTTTTTTTTTAGACCATTACATGCTCTAGGAAAAGTTGAATATTTAAGTATTTTTCCTTTTATTATTACTAATCAGGTCCAACCTACTTCAGTTGATCTGGTTGTACAATTAAAGCCCAAAGCAGAAACTCTATGTTGTCAAATCCTCTCCTAATAATGGCCATGTTTTTCTTTCTTTCTCAACAAGATCTCATAAAACTTCAGATTCTGATTGAAATTATGTTTCTAGCTAGCTTTAAGGGTTCCTTTAAAAGTCTGTTTTCATAATTATAGTCTATGTCTTTATAATGACTCATTTCCCTGCAATGCATTTCATTCTCAAGTAATTCTGATGCATAAACCAAGAAGTTATCTGCACATTCAGCTCTTCCTTTTTTTAGGGAAAGGCCTCTTCAAACCCAGTATGATAAACGTCAGTCTTTTTCTTTTTTTCTTGTTACATGATCTCCTTCAGTATTAAAACTTGTCTGTATTGTTGATCTGCCCTTACCAAAAGTGACATAGCAGTAAAGAATCAAGTACTCTGTTACAAAATAAGATGTCCTGAGAAAGGCAAACGTTCTTTCAAGAATGTTGAAAGGAATAAACATTAATAGTTGAAAAGTAGGTAAAATCCAGGGGTTTCCATTGGCTTGGGCGTGTGCTCATGCTTGCTTAACTCCAAATTAGGTTAAACTCTGAATTTTTTGAGATGAGCAGAAGAGGAGGAGATGGCAGTGAGGGTTAATGGTCAGTGGGAAGTTACCCAGGCGAAGGCTGGGAGGGTGTCCGTGGACGGAGGCCTGGGGTGGGGGAGGCTGCTTAATAATGAATATGGAAGCCTTGAAGGGCGTTAAGCAGAAAAGTGAGGTTTCCTTGGAAAGATATTCTGACAACTCTGGCAAGCAGGGTGCCTCTGTTACACACACTCTAGGTTTGGGGTGTAAGTAGTACAAAGAATCATGAACCATGGAGAACCAACTGCTACCCCCTGTGCTTTTCCTGAAAATGCTCTTGCCTTGTTTTAGATTGGTGAGTTAATCCAGTCCTTCCCGGGATCCCCTAGTTCTGCCTCAGGTAGTGGGTCAACTAATGCTTGGTCATCATTTTCTCAGGAATTAGTTCTGCAAGGAGGAGGCATCTGACACGGGTCTGACTTCCTCTGCAGGTTCCTGGTGAGATTGTCCCTTTGTGAGGAAATTTGACGTCCTCTAACGGGGGAGAATGGCCTGAGCTCTTGCCTTAGGGGGCTCTGGGTTACACATTATGTCTCCCTAGGTGTGTTAGAGGCTACATTTATCTGTGCAGCAAGAATACAAGACATACTCATTGTGTGTTCTTTGGTGAGTTGGCACGATGTCAGCTGAGAAAAGTGCCCCTCCTTGAAAGTCGCTCAAAGCAGATGTTAAGGAGAAGACAGCCCCACCAGGCCCACAGTGACTGGACTCTTCCTGTAATAGAGGTTATAAACTGGGTGCCCCGTCATCTTGTACTCCCAGATTTTGTTTAGATGAAGTCTCATGAGCGTTTCCCATAGACTAGGTTGGGCCATGAACACCAAAGAGTGGGAATGAGATTGATTCAGGTCCTGTTCAATGGAGCACTTGACAAAAACTAGATTCTAGACGCTGCATAAGGAATGTATGCAATGCTAGCTTCATGGGTGTGCAACCTGGGCAGATGCAAAGGGCCATGCACTTAGGAAGGTCCCTTGCTTGGTTAAGTGGTATGATGGCACCATCTTGGAATTCTTAATTTTTGAGTTAAGAGCCCTATGTTTTCATTTTTTACTGGGCCTTACAGATTATGTAGTCTGTCCTAAATTTATGAGCTACATTAAGGGAAACTATAGATGAAGAGACCCCAGCAGTGGGACGACGGGGTGGTGGCCCTCTAAAGTCACCAGGCACTTCATAGGGAAGCAGTAGGCTTTAAATATTTACTGCACTAAGTTGGTAAGGATAGCGTTCAAACTGAACCAGTCGGATAGAGTCATCTGCTCTTCTCACCTCCATCTTCATCATCGACCTCCAGGCCCTTCTCACCTAGAGAGAACTAACACCACCTAGAAAGGGAGACTAGTGTCCCCCCTTAGACACTTGCCTAAAGGGAGAAAGGTTTTCATAGATCCTCTTTTCCCAGGTGGTACACGTTACCCTGCAGCCAATCCTTGCTGCGGAAAGGAAGTTGTCCTACCACTCAAGTTGGATGTTTTAATAAAATCGAAATGGGTTTATGCCCTACAATGACTGTAGGACTTGTATTGGAGAAAAGTAAGAGGAAAAAGAAAAAGTAAGAGAAAAACCATAGGAGTATCTCAAGTTTTTATCCAGGGTAGGGGACGAACTAGTACATTGAATAAAAAGTAAAAGAAAAGTGAAGGAAGGAAGGCAAAGTGAAATCGCTTTTGAAATCGCATCTTGGAAGTGACACTTCATGTATTGATCACTTCATTGAACTTGAAGAATCGAGAAATAGCAAATGCTTTTTGACTCCTAAGTCGGGTTGACTTGTAAGTTTAAAACAATCCTCTGAAAGCTAGCTGAAATTTAACGGTGGAACTGGGCTTTCTGCAAACTATATTTCTTAATCTAGTTTGGTAATAGGAAAAGAAATGTTAGATTTTCCCATTTGTCATTTGCCCTTGTGTTTATCTAGTTGTTGGCTTGCCCACAGTGGTCTAAAAATGGAAAAATCTAGTTGTTTAATGCAGCTACTTTTAAAGTGAGGAAGTTTATGTAATATTTCTTTAGAAAACACATTTAACATTTTGGACAATTAGCTTGATTTATTGTAAAGTCATTTAGTTTTTCCGCTGGCAGTGACACAGGATAATTTTTTTTCTGGTGGCTATTCCACATGACCTGAGTTTGGAAAATGTTGCTCGTTTCAGTATGTTTCTAGTATTTTCCATCTTATGCAAAGACTGTTGTAGGCTAATTATAGAAAATTGCATTTAGTGCCATGTGGATGTGAAATTAACTTTGACGCTGAAGGACTGACACTGAGAGTGAAATGAGGTTACATTCTTTTCTGGGACTCTGGGAACTCCATTGTAATGCCCTTCAACAATGAGGAGATATTTGCATCTTAAATCTTCTAGAGGTTTTTGTTGTTGTTGTTGTTGCTTTGTCAGACTTCACAAAATATGAATGTTGGTGACTCTTTGACATAAAAATCCCATGAAGTATTTTCTTCTTTAGCAAAGATCCTTATTAATTCTGACTATACAAAACTTGTAGATTTATATTTGGTGACTTAGCTTGATAAGTATTAGGTGAAATAGAAGTTCTATCAGGATATAATTTCACTTTTGAACTTTTGCTAAAAGTTATTTTAATTGTTGGTACTTCTGACTTGACCTTAAATGAAAAAAGACTGTACCTAAAACACAGATCCTTGAAGAAATGTGCGTCGTGGGGAAAAAAAGAACTGTATTTGCATCATTCGTAACTTAAAAGACATTCTTAAAGGAAGGAAATTCGAATGTCCACTGAGTGAGTGGCATGCCAGGCTGGTCAGGGATTGGGGTCACATTCCCTCACTTCTCGCTCAACTGCCCGAAATCCTACGTAAGCCGTTACTCAAAACAGTTGTGAATACCATTTGGAAAAGTAATCATGAAACCTTCTTATAAATATCTTTCTGTATATTTTTCTTTCTTTCTTCAATACATTCCTCTGATTTCGTTCTAGGCTCGCAGGAAGGAGGTATTTATCCAGGAACGGTATGGGAGATTTAATCTGAATGACCCATTCTTGGCACTGCAGAGAGACTATGAGGCAGGTGCCGGCGAGAAAGAGAAGAAGCCAGTTTGTACCAACCCCCTCTCCATCCTTGAAGCGGTCATGGCCCACTGCAGAAAGATGCAGGAGAGGATGTCCACGCAGCTGGCTGCTGCTGAAAGCCGACAAAAGAAGGTATTGAGTCTCTCACACAGTCATTTTTTTCCTCCAGCACCGCGTCGAATGAAGAAACCATCTCCAGGCATGTTGCCTGTTCTTTAATCTGGTCATTTTCAATAAGGGTGAGGATAAATGCCTCAAAATGCAAAATGTGGAGAGATTCTGGTGGCCTCTTTCAAATATAATTCAGGAATAACACTGAGCTATAAAATAAATATTACAAAGAAATTATGTTTCTTATAAAGGTTACTTTGGTGCTGTCTTTAAAATATGCAGGTGTTTTTTTTTTTTTTATTTTTTGATTTCCTTTTTCTAGTGCCATAAGACGTGCTCAGCGGCTGGGTGGGGGATCGTTATTTGAACCAAGATTCTTTTTCTTTTTTTTTTAGTAGTTTTTTTTGGCTTTTTTTTTTTTAAAGATTTTATTTATTCATTCATGAGAGACACTGAGAGAGTGAGAAAGAGAGAGAGAGAGAGAAAGAGAGAGAGAGAGAGAGAGGCAGAGTCATAGGCAGAGAGAGAAGCAGGCTCCATGCAGGGAGCCCCATGCAAGACTCGATCCCGGGACCCTGGGATCATGCCCTGAGCTGAAGGCAGACGCTTAACCGCTGAGCCACCCAGGACTCCCCTAGAACCAAGATTCTGATCAGACAGTGGCACCCCCAACTTCTTTATCCAGCTTCTGTCTCAACTATTTCTTTGCAACTAGAAATTACTTTTTTTTTTTCAGTGATGTCTTTGGAAAATGAAATTAGCATGAGGAGAATAGAATGAAATTTGTGTGGTATATGCAGTCTCACAACGTGTCATTTGAAGTCCTGGTTAGTCTCAGACTCGCCTCTGGGGGCTGGTGGCGGTGTCTGCTGCAGACCTCCAGGCTCCTGCTCACATGTGTTTCATTTAAACTAACCTCCTCGCCCCTTCTCACCTCCCCCACCAACACACACTCACACACGTATTTACTGTACTTGAGTACACGCTTCAAAGAGTCCTAAGTGATAAAAAAACTTACTGACTTACTGCCATCAGCCGTAAGGAAATGGAGGTTTAAATGTTGTCCTTCTGATAGGCTGCCAAGACTACTGATTGCGTTTATTAGAAGAGGGTAAGGAAGTCAGAGAGGCTAATATCGTCCAGAGTGATGAGAATTTAAAGTGATCTGTTCTTCCATCCATCATTAAAGCATAGGTTTAAATGTTTCCTCTATTTTTCCTTTTCAGAGAACTAGTTATAGTTCACACGTAACACCTGGTGGATGATTAACCTGAGTGCAGCATACTGTAAATATTTATGATGCTGTCATTTCATATCCTTGCATTGACATATGTGTGCCCGTGCTCCGGGATAGGTGTGGACGGAAAGCAAACCTCATCTTCAGTATGTCAGGAGGTAGAAAGCTAAAGCACTGGGTAATTAGTACAGAGGGATAGAAGGCCTTCCCCGGATGTGCGGCAAAACCAAACAGTTTTACTCTGGACTTTTGCAGACCCTTTGCGAAGCCCTGCAGACGACCACTGAGGTTACTGGAGATTTTCAGAAATCCCCAGGAACCGCACGAGCGAGAGCCAGTATATTTCAGCTGATGTCACTGGAGCTCGTTTGTGTTTCTTGGATGAGGCACGTTTCACTTATATTCTTAACGTGTCAAATGAGCTATTTCATAATAAAGTGTGCCTTCTGGGTTTTATGCTGCGTGATCAAAAATCAAGAAAATATTTTGTTTTCATTGTAATTTGCGTTCAATGTATGAAAATGCATGCTTTTCCTAAATTTTACTTCAGTTTTGCATTCATACCTACCATTTCTCTTGTCGGAGAAAAAGGAAGGGACTCATTTCAAGTCGAATCAAAGATTTTATTATCTGGCTGATTTTTTTTTTTTTAATCAACTTACATCCTGTTTGTTTCTGAATGACTGGGTCATTTCCAACCTGGCTGGGAGTGAAAGGAAATTGTTTCTGTCCTATGGGTCCTGAGAGGCTCATACGAAATGAGCCAGTGATCTGTCTCCCATGTATAACGGGGAGACAGGAGTCCTTTATGGTCAAATTCATTGGCCTGCGTAGTCTCAGTGAAAGGTTGCTCTGATAGGCAATGCTGCTCTTTATCCATAAAGAATATTCTCTCCTGGTAGATCATAGCATGTGAGAAGTTACACTTTGTACTCTTATCCTGACTCTTTACTTATAAAGAAAACATCACATCAGCTGATAAGAGCAGAAACACCAAGGTCATCTTTTTAGCACCAAAACTACCTGTCACGCTGTTCATCTTGAAAGTAAATATTTTTATCCAAACATCTTCACTTCTCTTGCATATAGAATAAATTGAAGCTATAGGAATCTAAAAGCGGCAAGACAAAAGAAATCCATTATTTTAAATGAGTCCAGTTCTTTAAATTACTGCCAGAGCAGAAGTTGGGGAAAGCAAAGGTCCCATTATCTACAATTCAAGTATTTATTATCTGACACTGGCCATAGCTCTTTGGTAATTCTAAGACATTTGGCCTGAACACTGCTCTGGTTGGCCTTTCAAGGCTGGAGAAGAGGCTCCATGCTCATTCATGCATTGATTCCTGCTGAGACTACTAATAGGAGGGTTAACTGTTTGGTAATTTGTGTGCCAGGAAAATTTGGGCAAGAGTCAATTTGGCAAATGCACTAAAGCCTGTAAAGCCACTTTGAATAAGCTAATGAGTAATCATCGTGGGGAACTTTGCCTCCAGTAATCTACTTTCTGTTTAGAGCCAGTAACCTAGGGTGAAATGATATTTGGGTTTTTATTATTTATCATGTGCATCATATGCTAATGGAATTTCCATGCTAATTTATTTTCAATCATTTATTCATACTTATAAAGTACAATTTCTAGCCCTGGAATAGGAAAGACCTTTTAATTTGAACAGAGCCTTTCAAAGTCAGAAGCCAAAATAATAACTAGGAAATTCAAAAGGGAGGATTTTTTTTTTTTAACCAGTGAAAAAAACTTAACAGTCCCTCTGTGTAGTAGCTATGGCTTCTAGGTGGCAGCTTAGTATAATGAGGTACGCTGAAAGGCACTAGCTGTGCCAGGTAGGATTTTTAGTTGTGAGCTAGTGAAGCTGGTATTCATGGGGTTAAACAGGAAAGCATTTTGGTTGGTTTAATGGTAGAGCATGGCTGGGAAAGCTAGGGGACCAGGTCTTAATGAGCTAGCATCACTGACAGGTGACCAGTGTCAAGCGAGTCTGCAGTGGGTAAGGCTTCTGCTGATGAGAGGTGAGGACTGTAGCTTGCTGACACCAGACAGCATGACTACATCATGCTCTAGGTCTTGAGTGGGGCCTCCCCCAGCCCTGCTCTTTGCATCACTCACTTCCAAGTTGAAGCCTAAGAGCAGATGCGTTTGGTTGTCCAAGCTTAGGCCCCACACCCTCTCCCTGGCTACAGGGAAGTCCAGGAAAGCAGCTATTGGGCATGTTTAGCTTCTAACAGGGGAGAATCATAAGGTAGAGAATTCTTCTAAACATAGGAAGGAGTTACAGGTGCTAGACAACCACAGAAATGACAAATGAGCCAGAAAAGAACAATCGAATTGTTTTTAATTTATTTCATATGCCTTTTTCTTCCTGTGATGAATAATTGTACTTGGTTCTGCCATTTGTTATTCAATACTCTCTACTTCATTATAGCGGTTGCCTCGTAACATAGAAATACAATTTAACTTTAAGTTGCTTTTTAGACTTTCAAGAATAAAATGATAGAGAATCATCTAAAATAATATTTTTTAGAAAGAATATTTAGGATACCTTGTATGAGAATAGTTTGGTTTTTTTTTTTTAGCTCATTCATGAATATTTTTTATAAACAGTAATTCACTATGACTTCCCAGGAGCGTTGCGGAGTGATTAGTAAAGGGGGAGCTGGAGACTAAGGTCTGTGGCTCTGAGCAGAGATTTCGAAGAGAGGGTAGTTGGCTGGATCCATGTCTTGCCCTCCCTCTCTTGAAACTCTAGATCAAGAGGAAGAATTAGAGGAGAACTGCAGAACCTGGATGATAGCTATAACCCCTGTAAAGAAAAAAAATCTTTCCAGGTATCTTATTGTTATATATTTGTTGACTAAGATTGGGCAGATGGGTGGGGGTGACCAGGTGGAGGAGGGAACAAGGATGCAATGAGTACTGAATGATTTGGGGGAGCAATGTGGGATGTAGTTTAATGCCATAGGAGTACTTTGTGGTTCGGACGCGTGCGCTCTGCTTTCTCGCTTTACGATTGACCGTAATTGCTTTCCTCTCTTTTCCGCTTTGAATTAGAACTAATTGCCTTTACATTGCTGCTCTGCTCCCACCTACATAGTTTTCCCTTTCATTCTGTAAAAAACAGTTGTTTGGTGTTTCTTCATTCATGGCTTCCAGTCTGGGTGCTATTCTTGGAGCAACCGCCCACTTTCTCACCACCAATGAAGCTGTCTTAGTTCTTCTAAGCTCTTCCACACAATCCACTGCTTTTTTTGCAAAAGGGTTTGGCGATACTGCTCATGCAAAAATTCCCCTTCAGGGAATTGGGCCACTACTTGAAAATGGTTATAAGTAGATACAAATTGGACAGTAATATAACAAAGTCAACTGGGACTCCATAACCTATGTATATAGGAGGTGAGGACTCCTGTATAATTATAATAATATGTATTTGAGTTGGGGGTTATCTCTACCCGCCTCATTAGGGTCCACGGCCCCTGGATCGCTGCTCAGAACCACCCCAGATTGAGCCCCTGAGAGCTCCTTTAAGCTGGCTCCTTTTGATGCGTTTTCATCATTCTTTGAGTACTTCCTTATTTTCTTGCAGCAAGATATTCCAGGCTCATATTTTTCCTATCCCATTTTTCTGGAATTAGCTATTAGTCCCAGGACCACTAGTTTCCTTTTTAATGGAAAGTAGTATTTAGAAACAAGCCTAGAGTTAGGAAATTAGGTATCCTTATCATAATCCTATCTATTTTTATAAACCCACATATTTATATTTATATGTCTCTTTATTATCAAACCATGAATTCACACTGATATTGACGCCCCTGATTCTAAACCAAAGCCACAGAGTATGTTCTTGTCCTTTCTCTATTTCAAACTAACTTCTCCAAGAGTGAGAAACCTGGCTTCCATTATACTTCAATTCATTTTCTCATTTATGCAAGCTGTGAACACGGAGTCGTTTCAGAATTAGTGGGCTAATCCGTAGCCCACTAAAGAGCAAATACACAAGCCTGGAATTCACCGTTGTTTACAGATCTCTAAGGAAACATTCACGCAAAGTGGAATTTAGAGGAGTATACAAATTAATGAGTTTCAAAAATGCATACACTGGTGGAATCTGTACCCCTTATAAGATAGAACATATTTACATCACCAGAGAAAGTTTCCTGGGATACTTAACTCATAAATTCCTTCCCCAATCCAAGCAACCACTGAACCATCTTCTAAATTTTTCATCATGAATTGATCTTAGCTTTATACTAGAAATTCAGGTAAATGATGACTGTAGTTAAATATTAAGCTTTAGATGCAGGAACAGTCTCTCAATTTTGTTTCTTTTTTTGAAATTTTTAATATTGAAGTATAGTTGACTACAATGTTAGTTTCAGATGGACAATGTAGTGATGAGACAGTTCTGTCCATTATGCAGCGTTCACCACGATAAGTGTAAGTAGCATCTGTCACCATGCAGTATTATGACAGTTTTATTGACTGCGTTCCCTCTGCTGTACGTTTCATTTCTGTGACGTGTTTGACTGGAAGTTTGTACCCCTTAATCCCCTTCACCCATTTCACTCGTCCCTTCACCATCCCCACCTCGGGCAACCATCAGTTTTTTCTTTGTATTTAAGCATTTGTTTCTTTTTTGTTTGTTTGTTCATTTGTTTTTTTGTTTTTGTTTTTAGATACCCATGTAAGTGAAATCACATGGTATATATATGGAAGGATCTAGAGGGTATTATTCTAAGTGAAATAAATCAGGTAGAGAAAGATCAACTTTTTCTTCATCAAAATCGTTTTGCCTATTTTCAAACAAATTTGAGGGACGCCTGGGTGGCTCAGCGATTGAGCATCTTCCTTCAGCCCAGGGTGTGACCCCGGGGTCCTGGGATCTAGTCTCACATCAGGATCCCCACAGGGAGCCTGCTTCTCCCTCTGCCTCTCTGTGTGTCTCATGAATAAATAAATAAAATCTTAAAAAAAAAAAAAGACTAAGCAAAACCCAAATCTGAAATCAGCTTGTTGGTTTTGCCAAAAGTTTGCAGGGATTGAAATTTTATTGACTCCATAGACTAATTTCTTAAGAATGGACATGAATGAGATTGAGTCTTCCAACTTGTTATCATAGCATATTTGTCCTTTTTTTTTTTTTTAGTTTTTTTTTTTTTATAAATTAATTTTTATTGGTGTTCAATTTACCAACATACAGAATAACACCCAGTGCTCATCCCGTCAAGTGTACTCCTCAGTGCCCGTCACCCATTCACCCCCACCCCCCGCCCTCCTCCCCCTCCACCACCCCTAGTTCATTTCCCAGAGTTAGAAGTCTTTATGTTCTGTCTCCCTTTCTGATATTTCTCACACATTTCTTCTCCCTTCCCTTATATTCCCTTTCACTATTATTCATATTCCCCAAATGAATGAGAACATACACTGTTTGTCCTTCTCCGGTTACTGTGGCCAAGTTCAAAAAGGGTGTTGCCTGAGTTCTCCTCTGGGATTTTGATGGAATCTTGTCTCACATTTAGATCTTTCATCTATTTTGAGTTTATCTTTGTGTATGGTGCAAGAGAGTGGTCCAGTTTCATTCTTCTGCATGTGGATGTCCAATTTTCCCAGCACCATTTATTGAAGAGACTGTCTTTCTTCCAGTGGATCGTCTTTCCTCCTTTATCGTATATTAGTTGAGCATAAAGTTCAGGGTCCACTTCTGGGTTCTCTGTTCTGTTCCATTGATCTATATGTCTGTTTTTGTGCCAGTACCACACTGTCTTGATGAACACAGCTTTGTAGTACAACCTGAAATCTGGCATTGTGATGCCCCCAGATATGGTTTTCTTTTTTAAAATTCCCCTGGCTGTTTGGGGTCTTTTCTGATTCCACACAAATCTTACAATAATTTGTTCTAAGTCTCTGAAGAAAGTCCATGGTATTTTGATAGGGATTGCATTGTACGTGTAAATTGCCCTGGGTAACATTGACATTTTCACAATATTAATTCTGCCAATCCATGAGCATGGAATATTTTTCCATCTCTTTGTGTCTTCCTCAATTTCTTTCAGAAGTGTTCTATAGTTTTTAGGGTATATTTTGAGAACCATTTGAATGGTAAATGGTTCTCCAACCTTTTATTTTCAGGTTGTAGGTGTCCTTCTGTCTAAAATGAGTCTCTTGTAGACAGCAAATAGATGGGTCCTGCTTTTTATCCAGTCTGAAACCCTGCGCCTTTTGATGGGGTCATTAAGCCCATTCACGTTCAGAGTTACTATTGACAGATATGAGTTTAGTGTCATCGTGATATCTATTTAGTCCTTGTTTTTGTGGATTGTTCCACTGAACTTCTTCTTAAAGGGGAGTTTTAAGAGTCCCCCTTAAAATTTCTTGCAGAGCTGGTTTGGAGGTCACATATTCTTTCAGTTCCTGCCTGTCTTGGAAGCTCTTTATCTCTCCTTCCATTTTGAATGAGAGCCTTGCTGGATAGAGTATTCTTGGTTGCATGTTCTTCTCATTTAGGACCCTGAATATATCCTGCCAGCCCTTTCTGGCCTGCCACGTCTCTGTGGAGAGGTCTGCTGTTACCCTAATATTCCTCCCCATGAAAGTCAGGGACTTCTTGTCTCTTGCTGCTTTAAGGATCTTCTCTTTATCTTTGGAATTTGCAAGCTTCACTATTAAATGTCGAGGTGTTGAACGGTTTTTATTGATTTTAGGGGGGGATCTCTCTATTTCCTGGATCTGAATGCCTGTTTCCCTTCCCAGATTGGGAAAGTTTTCAGCTAGGATTTGTTCAAATACATATTCTGGCCCTCTGTCCCTTTCGGCGCCCTCAGGAACCCCAATTAAACGTAGGTTTTTCTTCCTCAGACTGTCATTTATTTGCCTTAATCTGTCTTCATGGTCCCTTAATTGATTGTCTCTTTTTTCCTCAGTTTCCCTCTTTGCCATCAACTTGTCTTCTATGTCACTCACTCGTTCTTCCACCTCGTTAACCCTCGTCGTTAGGACTTCTAGTTTGGATTGCATCTCATTCAGTTGATTTTTAATTTCTGCCTGATTGGATCTAAATTCTGCAGTCATGAAGTCTCGTGAGGCCTTAATGCTTTTTTCTAGAGCCACCAGTAGCTGTATAATGGTGCTTCTGAATTGGCTTTCTGACATTGAAGTGTAATCCAGATTTTGTAACTCTGTGGGAGAGAGGGCTGTTTCTGATTCTTTCTTTTGAGGTGAGGTTTTCCTTCTAGTCATTTTGCTCAGTGCAGAGTGGCCAAAAACAAGTTGTATTGGAACACGGGGGAGTATCACTGGTCCGTCCAGCTGGTCTTCTGGGGGAGGGGCCTGCTGTGCTGATTTTCAGGTGTTAGCACTTGGGGGAGCTGCTCTGCCCCTGCCTGCTGCAGGGCTCAGCGGGGGTTGTTTACCCCGTCAGGCCCCAGGAGGAACAGCAGCAGTTGCTATGGCAACTCTGGAAGCCTGGATTCAGCCTCCGCAGGAACTACGGGGCTCGGGGCTCTCGGTTCTCCGTCCGCAGGGCCTGGAGGCTCCGTGGCGGGGCCGCTGATCTGCTCAGCTCGGGGCAGGAGCGTCCTCGCTGTCCTGGGCCCTCCCGGCCTCTGCCTGTCCCGGGGGAGGCCGGATCCTGGGCTGTGTCCCGGCGCCCTGTGCTCCGGGGCCTGCGCTGGTGGATTCGCGCTCCCGCCCCGCAGCCCCCTCCGCGGAGCCGCCGCCCGAGCCCCTCCGAGCTGCTCCGGTCGGTCCCGCCGTGCGCGCTGCAGCCCTTAGGGAGCTCGGCGCACTCTCCCGGGGCGCAGGTGTCTGTTAGTGTCCCCGGGAGCCCGAGGGCATCCCCGCCCTCCTGGGTCCTGCTCCAACTCCCTGCGAGCCCCTTTCCGCCCGCCCGGGAAGGTTGGTGCAGCTCCTGCTCCTCCGGGACGGGGCTCTCCTGTCCTGGGGACACTCGCCCCGGCCTCAGCCCGGCTCCTCGCGGGGCCCCTCCCCCTCGGAGGCCTTTTGTGTCTTTATTTCTTTTTCCCCGTCTTCCTACCTTGATAGAAGCGCGAACTCTGCTCACTGTAGCATTCCAGCTGGTCTCTCTTTACATCTCAGGCCGAATTCGTAGATTTTCAGGATGGTTTGAAGGTTATCTAGGTAATTTGGTGGGGACAGGTGACTTGGGGACCCTGCTCTTCCGCCGTCTTGCCCCTCCCCCTTTTTTTTAGTTTTTTATAAATTCTTTTGACAAGTTTTGTTGTCTTCAGTGTAGTGGTCTTAAATGCCTTCTCCTGGGTTTATTCATAAGTATTTCATGTTTTTGTTGCTATTGTAAATCACACAGCTTGAAAACTTTTCTCCAGATATTTATTGCTCGTATACAGGTATTGAAGTTATGTTTGTAGGTTGACATAGTGACATAGTATCCAGTGATCTTGCTAAACTTGATTTTAGTTTTAGCAGTTGTTTTGTATATTGTGTATAATTTTGTAGGCAAATAAGCATATCATCTATGAATAGAGCCCGTTTTACCACTTCTTTCTAATCGCCTATCTGCCTGCCTGCCTTGTTTTCCCCACAGCCCCCCATCATTGCACTGACTAGAACCTATTGTTGAACAGAAGTAGTGACAGAAGGACTTCAGGGCCTTCTCCTTTTCCCAGGGAGGAAAGAGTGTTTCACCATTAAGTATGCTGTTAGCTGTGCTTCTTTATAGATGCTCGTAATGTCACTGAGGTTTTATTCTATATTGAGAGGTTTTTATCATGAGTAGGTTTTGCGTTTTGTGAAATGGTTTATCTGCATCTATTGATGTGGTCATGGTTTTTCTCTCTAGTCTTTTAAGATGATGAATTACACTTACTTTCAAATACCGAAACAACTTGCATTCCTGAAGTAAACTTCAGAGGGTCACCTTTTATTAATCTTTTTGTGTGTTGCTGGATTTAGTTTGCCTATATTTTTTCTAGGGAGTTCGTGTCTATATTCATGAGTGATCATTTTTCTGTAAATTAAAAAAAAATACTTGACTGGTTTTGATTTGAATGCAATTCTGGGATCGTAAAGTGAGTTGGAACATTTCCTTCACTATTTTCTGGAAGGGTATGTATAAGTTTGGCACGATTTCTTTCTTAAATGTGTGGTGGATGTCATTAGTAAAGCCATATGAGCTAGAAATTTTCTTTGGGGGAAAGTTTTTATTTGTAGATTCAATTTCCTTAAAAGATAGGAAGCCATTCCAATTTATGGCAATCTTAAAAGTTGTGTGTTTAAAGAGGAATTTGATTTGTTGAATTTATTGACACAAAGTTAATCCTTATTCTTTAATATTCCTTCTGTAGTTATATTCCCTCATAAAAGCCTAATTTTTACGATTTGTGTTTTCTATGTTGCTCAGTCTTCTTTTGCTAACTGCTTAATAATATTTTTTAGATGAAAAATGTTTGGCTTTGTTAATTTCTCTAGTATTTGTCTCCTATTTCATTGATTTATTACCTATGTTATTATTTCCTTTTACTTTATATTTAATTTGCCTTTTTTGAGCTTCCTAAGGTGAAACTTAGATGATTGATTTGAGACAACTCCTCTAATATATACAATTAGAGATAGAAATTTCTCTCTATTCTCTGCTTTAGATGCTTTAAATTCTCTTCCTTCACTGCATCCCACAGATTTTGATGTTGTGTTTTTATTTTCATTCAGCACAAAATATATTCTAATTTCCTTTGTGATTTCTCATTAGAAATATGTTGTTTTGTTTTTGAATTTTGGCCTGTTCCTAATATCTTACTGTGATTTATTTACAATTTAATTCTGTTGTCAGAGAACATAATCTGTAAGACTTTAGTCTTCTGTAAATTGTTGGTGGTTTTAATAGCTCAGCAAGTGCATCTGGAAAGACTGTAGCTTCTCGAGTCTTGGAGTATTCTGTTCCAAATAGAGATAATAATTTATATTATTATCATTTATATTATAGTTTCTGTGTTTATAATGTGTCTTTTTTTCTTTGGCTGCTTTCAAGATCATTTCTTATCCCTGTTATCAGTATTTATACTATGATGTGCTTAGGTATGATTTTATATATATATATATATATAATATATATAATACATATATGTGACTTTAGGACTACTGAGCTTTCTAGATTTGTTTTTTTTTTACCAAATTTGTGAATTTTTTGGCCATTTTTTCTTCATTTTTCTTCCCCATTCTCTCTCCATTTTGGACCCCAGTTATGTAGAATTTAAAACACTTTGTATCGTCCCTGTAACACTTTATATTACAGGTCCCTGAGGTGCTGTTCACTTTTTCAATCATTTTTTTTATATTCCTTAAATAGGATACTTTCTTTTGTTCTATTTTCAAATTCGTTGTCCTTTTTTATTCTACTCTCTCAAATCTATTAAGCCTATCTAGTTAGTTTTTTTCATTTTATATTAATACTTTTAAATAGCACAAATAATTATTATATTATGAATTGAAAACATAACATTTTTCAATGCCAGGCACAATGATACATGCTTTATTACATGCATTGCCTCATTTGATCTTATAAAGTAATAAGTATTGCTCTATGGTGCAGATAAGGGAACCAAATAGAACCGATCTTTAGAGAGAATTTACCAAGGTCACACAGCTAAGAAGTTTGGGATCAGACCTTGGTACTACATCTCTTACCTCTTGCAAGCACAAAAACTTTGTCCCTGGGCCAGAATGGCCATGGATTTTTTTTTAATATAAAAAATATTTTTAAGTATGGAATATGTTTATAAACCAGTTGGAAGCAGCTGGTACAGAGGGGGATGTTTATTATTTATAAAGAGCCGTATAATAACTGATGGAGCAAGTCTCAGGTGACAGGTTAATTGTCGAAACAGTCTGACCTTGAACAGATGGAAATTTTTCTCCCTTAGAGTAAAGGGAAGGAAATAGAACTTGGTGTGGGTATTTAAAAAAAATACGCTTCAGGGAGAGAGAGGATGTACAGGGAGTGAATTTTCTTGGTAAAAGACTATCACGGTAGACTGAGAGTTAGTTGAGTGGTCGTCGGGTGATGTTCTGCGGAGAATGGCAGAAGCCTAAATATTCCCCGAAGTGTAAACGGTAGAGGAGGCTAAACCAGGGTAGAGCGATTGATGACGGGCTCGGAACTCCATTGAGGCTGGAGCCCTGTGTGTGTAGGTGGATTGACTGTGTGACTTCCTCTCTGCTCCACTATCTATGGTAAGATTTTAGAAGACTTGTGTTCATCTGAGATAGGACTTGTAAGGTCTGAGTGATGCAAGAACATAGATGCAAAAGAATTATGAGTGCTTTTATAGGAGTATAATTTTTTGTATGAATATGTGAGATTTGTTGAGCCGATCTCCTGTTAGAAGTGTCTCTTAAATTTGATTCTCAAGTGTGAGGTGTAAGTCTTCAAAATAAATTTTTCAAAAAACTTATGACCCCTAGTGAAGAAATAATGTGAGCAAGATCTATGATGTGGTGAGAGAAGCTGGAGACAAGTGGAAATCTGAGTTCCAGGAGTCTGACACTGGTTAACTCGATGACATCAGAGAGAGCACTAATTTGGCTTCTAGTTAGTCGTTGTGTAAAATGAAGGTAGCCCTTAAAGTTCTACAAAGCATCTTTCTTTTTTCCAGCTTCCAAGGTAAATTATGGAACTCCTCTTTTTTAAAAAAAGCTGAAAACTGACCTAGTTTGGCTTTTTTCCCAACATTGTTGTAAAAGAATTGGGGCAGTGGTTAATACAAAATTTAGAATTTTCTTCACAGTTCTGACTCTGTGTATGCCATGCCTTCATCAGAAACTATTTGATGCAGTTAGAAGAGTTGAATGTGTTTCTGACTATTAAAAGTCAAATTTTCTGTGAGGCACCTACATAATAAAATATGCACATAAATATATGACGGCGCCCTTGTTCCCCACATCTTACCTAATCTATTTATGAAGACACCCCAAAAATCACATATAGTAGAGTCGAGTGTATGTGTATAAACAGTTGTCACTGATTATTCTCGGGGAATTACCTGTATTCCTGGCCACCTGTTAATGGGACCTATGCAATGCCATTCATCTTTTTCAAGGCAGGAAGCATCCTAAAGTCAATGAATAATATCGCTGACTCTAATGAGCCATTCTCTCCTTTTGGTTCCATGACTGATTGGGAAAGTAATGGATTTTCTCAGCAGGGTGAGGAACAGGAGCACATTCTCACAACCAGTGGGTCGGTCATGTGAGCCTCTCCTTCCTCTGTTACTGATGACTAAAAACTGACTTAAATAATTACTGGATCTCCGAGAGCATGTTTACATGTAACATCTGGGGTGGTGGTCCGTGGGATGGGGGGAGTCCCTTCTGCGTCCTTATCAGGTAGATCTACTTTAACCTTTGTGAGTCAGAAATCCGTTTCATGGATTACCAAAGGGATGCTTTTGTAGTTGGGAAGGTGAGGCCTCCTAACCTTCCTGACTGCTGCCACCCAGCTCGGGGATTTGTCCTTGTGAGCCCCTCATGGCAGCAGGCGGTCCCCTGGAAAGAAGAGAGACACCTGTGCAAACCTGTTACAGTCGTGCATCTCTGAGGCTGTGAGGCCCGTGCTCCCGGAAGGGCCATCAGTGTGCAGAAGTTTGTGGTTTCCCTGAACTAGATTGATTTCATTCCTGCACTCACCGATGTGCTGACCGCCACCGCGTGCCTGATACTGTTCTGGGTCTTGGGAGCGCAGCACAAAGGAGACAGAGTCCCTGCCCTCGTGGAGTCACGTGCCAGAGGGGGCAGGAAGGCGCTAAAAACAAAGGGCGAGAGCGAGGGACAGGGATGGGAGGGACCACTGTTTTCAGCTGGGCGCTGAGAAGGAGCCCTCGCAGCGAAGCGGACAGGCGCTGCGCAGAGGCCTGGAGGAATGAGGACGTCAGACTTCTGTGCGTTGGGTGCTTTTACGCATATTGGAAGCCCCCCCCCCCGGAAATACAGAGGTTTTTTTAAAAGCTCCTCCCCTACGCCGATCGACTAGAAAAGTGTTCCTTTGGAAAGCGTGGATCCTAGTGGCCTGTGGCGTGGCGAGCAGACAGGGTCTCTTCGTGAAGGGAAAGGTGCCCTCCTCTCCAGGCAGGTGCCATCCCGCGCCTGGGCAGACGATGGGGGAGTGGACAGGGCTGGAGTTTGGCTCCCACTCACCTCGCCAGCTGGCCGTCCCTGTGCGGGCCAGAAACTGCTTAGCCCGGGAGCCCAGAATGACCGTGCGTGGTGGGATTCTGGGCCGAGAGACAGGAAAGTCGAGGACCCCAAGGCCAGGCGAGAACCAGGGAGGCGGGTGGAGTGGGAGCTGAGCAAACAGATAGGATTGGAGGACATGGAGCTGGACTCTGGGTTTCCTGACATTGATTATAGCCCTAGTAAAATATTCCTTTAGTTCTTACGGTTTTCAAAGAATGTTCATGTGTGATGTTGTAGGATTTGCACGGCAACCTATCATAAGCTTGAAGCTAAAAAATCAGCAAAGTCATACAAGTAGCAAATATAGAAGCTTAGAATTTAACTCAAGTCCTCCGTTTTCAGTACTTTTCTTTATATTGTGCCTCCAGGATTTGTTAATGATCCTAAGACATTCAACCTTAAAATAAATAAATACATAAATAAATAAGTAAGTAAGTAAGTGTAAGTAAGAACAGTTCCCCTGCAGAGTTGTATTTTCACCAAAACAGAACGTTCCGAACTCTGTGTTGTGATTGGAAGTATCAGATTACGGTCCTTTTTCTACAGTTAGTAGATGTTTAAAGACCCTCCGCTGCCCTGACTTAGGCGGAGGTCGTTAGCCCCTGAGCCCCGTTTGCTCGGTGCAGGACTGCCCGCCTCCGCCTCGCAGGGGGGCCCCTTAGCCCCCCCCTTCCCCCCTCCCCCCCCCCCCCCCGGTGGTCACACGGTTCATAAGAATAAAGCCCGAGAGGCGCTCCTCCGGCCGGCCGGGAGAGTTGGTTGTGCGCGTGCTAACCCGGGCTGCCCTGTGCCCTCTTCCAGCTGGAGATGGAGAAGCTGCAGCTGCAGGCGCTCGAGCAGGAGCACAAGAAGCTGGCGGCCCGCCTGGAGGAGGAGCGCGGCAAGAACAAGCACGTGGTGCTGATGCTGGTCAAGGAGTGCAAGCAGCTGTCGGGCAAGGTCATCGAGGAGGCGCGCAAGCTGGACGCCGCCGTGTCCCAGCTGGAGGAGGAGCGGGCGCGCGGCCGGGCCCTGCAGGAGGAGCTGGGCGCCGAGCGGCGGAGGGGCGCCGACCTGGAGGCGCACCTGGAGAAGCAGCTGTCGGACTCGGACACGGAGCGCGAGCAGCTGCGCGCCCGGCTGCACCGCGAGGAGGCGCTGGCCGCGGGGCTGCGGGACGAGCTGGAGCGGCTGCGCCGGGCGCTGGAGCAGCTGCGCAGGCCGGGCCCCGCGCCCCCGCGGAAGGCCAAGGACCAGGCCAAGGACCAGGCCAAGGACCAGGCCAAGGACCGAGCCAAGGACCGCCGCTCGCCCCCGCCCGCCCCCGCCCCCGCCCCCTGCCACGCCGCCTGCCAGACCGACGCGGCCCCCGACGACCCCGCCCGGCGCCCGCCGCTGCCCCTGCCCGCCCGGCCGTGCCCCGGGGGCGCCAGGGGGGCCGCGGGCCCGGGAGCCCCGCCCGGCCGGCCGCCCCCCGAGCGCCAGGCGGCCCCCGGGGACCTGGCGGCCGCGCCCCCGCCGCCCCCCGCCGCCCGCAGGCCCGAGGAGAACGGGCCCCCGCCCCCCGCGGGCGCCGTCGGCCCCCAGGGCCCCGGGACCCCCGCCGCCGCCGCCGCCGCCGCCGCGCCCCCTGCAGGTGCCATCGGCCCCCAGGGCCCCGCGCCCCCCGCAGGCACTGCCGCCCCCCAGGGCCCTGCGCCCCCCGCGCCCCCCGCAGGTGCCAGCGCCCCCCAGGGCCCTGCGCCCCCCGCGCCCCCCGCAGATGCCAGCGCCCCCCAGGGCCCCGCGCCCCCCGCAGGTGCCAGCGCCCCCCAGAGCCCCGCGCCCCCCGCAGGTGCCAGCGCCCCCCAGGGCTCTGCGCCCCCGCCCCCCGCAGGTGCCGCCGCCCCCCAGGGCCCCCCCCCGCCGCCGCCGCCGCCGCCGCCGCCCGCGCCCGGCTCACACCCGCCGGGCACCAGCGCCGCTTTCCCCCCGGGGCCCAACCCGCGCGTCCAGGCCGCCAGGTTCCGATTCCAGGCCAGCGCCAACGACGCGGACCAGAACGGGAACACCACGCAGAGCCCCCCGTCCAGGGACGTGTCCCCCACGAGTCGTGACAACCTCGTGGCCAAGCAGCTGGCCCGGAACACGGTGACCCAGGCGCTGTCGAGATTCACGGGCCCCCAGGCGGGGCCGCCCCCCAGGCCCGCGGGGGGCCCCGGCGGCGACGTGGGCCTCGGCACCTGCCCTCCCGTCGGTCGGACCAGCCTAAAGACTCCCGGGGTAGCCCGAGTCGACCGAGGAAACCCTCCTCCCATCCCTCCGAAGAAGCCAGGGCTCTCCCAGACTCCTTCTCCGCCACACCCCCAGCTCAAGGTCCTCCTGGATAGCAGGGCCCCCAGCGCAGGGGCCAAAGTTGATAACAAAACTCTGGCTTCGCCTCCTTCCAGTGGGCCACAAGGGAACAGGGTAATAAGTGAGGAGACGCTCCCTAAGTCATCTTCCCCTCAGCTGCCACCAAAACCGTCCATAGATTTAACTGTGGCACCGGCAGGCTGTGCCGTTGCGGCCCTGGCCACGTCTCAGGTGGGTGCCCGGCCTGCTGAAACCCCTGGACCGAACCAACCTGCATGTTCAGAGCGTCCCCCTGTCATTCCCACCACCATTGCCTTTTGCTCTTCCATAAACCCTGTTAGTGCCTCATCCTGTAGAGCAGGTGCCTCAGACAGCCTCCTGGTAACAGCATCAGGTAAAGGGATTGAAATATTATATACCCTTCCTTAAAAATGCCGCCTGCCTTTTCACTTGCCTTCATTTCCTTCACATTGCCTTGAAACTTTTTTTTTTTTAGCTTGACACTTTTTTTTATTTTCCTATTTCTTTCCCCCTCTTTTTTTTCCTTTTCTTTTCCTTTTTCTTTTCTTTTCTTTTTTTTTTTTTTTTTTTTGTATTTTTCTTTAAAGGCTCCGGGGTATGGTGATTCATCTTGCTTTATGAATTGTGGTTTCTTTATGCTAAGTACTTTCTTAAAATAACCTGAAAGTAGCAGTTTGGGAGCACATGGAGACCATTGATTTAGAGACACTGAAGCATTTCCATGGGAAGAAAGACTTTTTTTTTTTTTAATTTATTTATTTATGATAGTCACACAGAGAGAGAGAGAGAGAGGCAGAGACACAGGCAGAGGGAGAAGCAGGCTCCATGCACCGGGAGCCCGATATGGGATTCGATCCCGGGTCTCCAGGATCACGCCCTGAGCCAAAGGCAGGCGCCAAACCGCTGCGCCACTCAGGGATCCCAAGAAAGACTTTTTAAATATTTATCTCACAGGCCTTCAGTGTTGGGGGGGGGGGTCATCACCAGACAATCTGCGTTCAATTCTGTCCCTTCTGAAATAAAGTTAAAAAAATCTTTTCAAGTGGCCATTGACACGACAGTCTGCCTGGGATTATCAGGTTGATTCTATTTGCTCTGTCATTGGTATGTTCCAAGTTTTAATATTGGTATGGCATTCTTTTTGACCTCAAAAACAGAGCATGTGTATTTTAAGTCTCTGTTCTTAGTTTGTTTCAAAAGCCGTTTATTCTGTTCCAGGCTGTTGTCTTCCAACACTTGAGCACAGATGGATAACCTGGCATGTGGGCTCTATTAGAAGAGGTCCTCATGGCAGATGTGATTTATGAAGTCCCCGAATGGGGGACTCTTAAACAAGGGAGTTGATAAAAAAACAAAAAAACTGGACTTTTCTCCTTTTTGTTACGCAGTGTAGGGGAAGCAATGCTCGACATGACTGGATTAGTTCTTCACTGAGTAAAGGTGGCTCTAAAATAATGCTAGAATGTCGAAGTTCTGTTGAAACTTGACGGAAGTCTCTTATCATGGGATCTTAGTGGCTACCAGAGACCGCTGGTCCGAATGAGAGAGAACTTTAAGAATTAAAGGAAAGTTTGAGTGGTGTTATATTTAAAACTCAGGGTGTGGGGAATGGGAATGAGAAACATAGGTAGCACAGTTCTTGCTGATTGTCAGGGAATGAGAGCAATATTCCAGGCCTTACTTACCTAATTACAAGCAGTCTCCATGAAATTATGCTCCCTGAGAGGCTGCTGTTCCTGTGTTGGTGCGTAATTGGGAACTGGAGACGGCACGGACTTTGATGGCAGTCAGAGCTGCACTAGAATCTAGGATCCGCAATTTATGGCTGTGCATTTTGGTGATTTTCTTGGACTGAGCAAGCTTTCTCATCCTTAATATGGAGCTTATGCTACTCATATGGGGCAGGGTGGCTATTAGGATTAACTCTCCTCACGTGCAAAGAGCTTGGTATTGCACTTAGAGCAGCATGAGTGATGAATAAATAGAGGTGATGTTATTGCTTCATCGATATTGTTGCTTAAAAAATCTTGGAGAATTTGCTTTAAAGTTGACCTATGCTATTATTACTTTGTGCTAGCTTCACAGGCGTTCGGCATTCCATATTTTTTATTCAAAATGGTATTACTGAGCTGGACAGCCCTTCCCATGGCCTAAAAGGATGTTAGCTATTGTCCAGAGCTAAATCCATGCTCAAAGGAGGAATTTTTGCTACCATTCAGGAGAATCCAAGAATGTTCCAGAAGCTCTTAAGGCAGCCTCAAAGCACAAGTTCCAAAAATGTTTGGGGCCGTGGCATTGCTGTTGATGTAAATGCACAAACTAAAATAGAAAACACTTCCTGGGATATATAACTTCTGTCAGTTTTTAAAAACTACAAAACCATCTTTGTTTTGTACCTTGATGCTTTACCAGTTATTGCCTCGGTCCTTACTGTGCCCCAGGTTCAGCTTCAGTGTCTTGGTTTCAGTGGAAAAAGCTTTAAAATCAGCATCTATTACCGAGGAACATTTCAGCAGGATCTGAAATTTTTAAGACCAGAGAAATCCTAGTCTATAATGTACTCACCAGAATGACCTGTCTGGGATAGAGTGGAATTTCGGATACAGGAGCAATAATCCCTGGGGATAAAGCCCTTGGCTTGTGTCCAGAGAGCAAAAGAGAATGAATAATGGAACCGAAGAAGTAGCAGCCACCAAAGATAGGTGAAACCGGTTCCTCATTTTCTGTTCTCTGATTTTGCAGTTTGGCCAAAATAATCCAGAATTCCAGGATTACCTTGGTGGGATGATAAATTTCCATGCTGCTTGATTATAAGGAGGAGTAGTCATGCAGCAAGCTTTTCCTGACCATCTTGTCTGGGGAATAAAAAAGTTGTTATGGTTACACAGGAAGGGTGATAAATCAACCATGGGTGTAGGTAGGTCAGCCTAAATTTTCCAAATGAGATACAGGATTTCAACTGGTTTTCATTCAGGTTGCCCCTATTTTTGCTGCCATGCTCCTTGCAACCAGGAAGCACCAGAGCTCTTTCAATCCTATTTTTTTTTAATTTTATTTATTCATTCATGAGAGACAGAGAGAGGGGCAGAGACACAGGCAGGGGGAGAAGCAGGCTCCCTATGGGTAGCCCGATGTGGGACTCGATCCCAGGACCCCGGGGTCACCCCCCCTGAGCCAAAGGCAAACGCTCAACCACTGAGCCACCCAGGTGCCCCTTCATCCTACTTCTGAATCTCTCTGTGCCTGGGTGAGCTTGTGCCTCCCTAGATCATAAGCTCATTGGAGGTTATCAATCTTCTAAATAGCTGCTCCTGCCATGTGGTTGGTACGAGCCGGGCATGAGGACAGAGCACGTCTGCCAAATCGTTGGCAGATAGATGTCTGTTCCCAATTCATTGAGGAAAAGAGCTCTGGAGAGTCTGAGAAGGCAGGGTTAGTCCATTTCTGCCTCTTTCTCAGATCACCCTAAAGAGCACATTTGCTCTGAGCCATTAGTTTTTTTCATCCAAAAATGAAATCATCGAACCAAAAAAAAAAAATATATAATAATAATAATAGTTCCAGACCAGAAAGATTTCTTAAACTTGCCTGTTGAATTTTTCAAACAGCAGTATGTTACCTCTCCCTTCTCGGAGAACCACTGGATCCCACATCTTTTTAAAAACTCTTAAAATTCTGAGTTTCTGTATCAGCTTGGATCTGAAACAATGAGTAAGCTAAAGCACCCCTGAGGAGAACTGCAACGGTAGAAGATCCCGTTCTCATGAATTAGGTTGTAAATTACTCTATTAGCAGTTGGGATGGCCAAATGTTACATTTTAAATAGCATCTTAAATTCTAAATGAATTAGAATTTTTTTTTGTTCCCCCGAACTTGTCCGGTGAACACATTTTAACTGTTAGATGAACAGAAGCCTAAACCAGAAATCACCCACAGGCAACTGAGTTTTCATACCCTTGGAAATTTGTTTCTGGTTTGTTTCGTTTGGGGAATTTTTTTTTTGGGGGGGGGGGTGCAACGGGTGGGTTCGTACATCTTATTTAATTTGATTCAGACATTTTTTGCCTTAAAACATATTTAAAAAAAATATATCCTCCATGTATGATTGGCTTAAATTTGAAATCTGAAAATGAGATTGACCTGAGCTATGACATTAACCTTCTCCACACTCTGAAGCTGATGCCAGAAGCTGTTCTCAACTTTTCTTCCCTCTTGCATCGCATGTCCTGCCTGTTTCCTTAGTCGCCCAGCGCATGTTCTGCAAGATGCTCACCTTTACTAATGTTTGCACATGACACCACAAAGCCGAGTGACCTTTTTCTAACATCATTAAAGTAGCTGTATGATGCAGGCCTGTTCTAGCATCACCTAACCCGTCAATAAATATCACCATTTTCATCATTGTTGGGAATTTTCAAATGAACCATAAAGTCTTTATTTTATTAAAATAGCTCAAGCAATTGGAAACGATATGGGGATAAAAAAAATGTATTTAAACTTTAAGAATATGGGTATTTATAAAGCATTGTTCTTTTGTCAAAGATTTCAAAAATCTGTTGCCCGTCTCTTAGAGAGTTTTAAAAAAAATTAATCTATATTCTTCTGTTGTTTTGTATGACAGGAAACAGAGTCTTGAGTAGTGGAAAGATTGAGAAAATTTTTGAATGAATATTTTCTCTTTCAGATAGCTTAGCATTAAAAAGAGGGTTTCCCAGGATGCTGTATCCCAAGTTTCCATAGAAGGCAGTTAAAAATGTATCTATTTAAATTGTCCCCCAAAGCCTAGAAGCGCATTGAAAAAGGAAGAATGAAAACAAAGCCCAAAAGAAAAGCAAACCATTTGATTTATTTATACCTGTTGATGTTCTTTAGAGGCTGTCAATAACCAGGACTCTTTGGACGAGCTAGAGGAGGTGGGGGTAGAGGGAAGGACAGTGAGAGGACAGTGAGAGGACAGAGAGAGAGAGAGGAAGGGGGGGAAGGAGGGAGGGAAGGAGGGAGGGGCGGGGAGAGACCGCCTCTGGAGCTCAAGGAGAGGACTCACTGCCTTGTGAGCCACACTCCCTTCTGTTCCACGGAGGACCACCGTGCAATGCCTTCATGTTACCTTTGTGTTTGCTTTGCAGTCAAGCTCTCATACCTTGGTGTTTATAATTTCTCTGTTTATCATCCATTTCTAATAAGTACTGATTTAATTTTTGTGGGCTTGTTTTTTTGTTTGTTTTTAAGAAAATACAAAAGGTAAAATGTACCAGAGAGGAGCCTTCTTGTAAGTATGAAGTAAAAATACTACTTTTGTAAGAAGAGCTAGTGAATATCGATGGGAACGATACCATAAAGTTTAGATGAATATTTAATGAGTATTTGAATTTAATTGTCACTGCAGTCTAACAGGGTCAAAAACAATAAATTATTCATGGACCCAAATAATTAATTATGAAGATGTAATATCCAGCTTCAAATGGACAGTCGAGTTTTCTTTGTATAAACTATTTTTGCAAGGAATTTTTAAAATACCAGGAAATCTTTGATTTCAATATTGATTAAAATAACTTAAGTCTCAGTTATGCAAATTTATTACTTATTAATGTAAAACCCATATACCTAAAATATTATCCTAATACCAAGGTAGAGGAAACCTAATAAAAGATCCATCTATTGTGCCCTCCTCACAGAGAATGTTACTGGATTTACGTAGAGTGTTTACCCTGAGGAGTGGCTGTGTGCACATGGGCCCCTCTATATACGCTGACATTACCCTGAGGTATTTGGGGCTTCATAAGGAAGAAAGTAAAATGACTTCTTTTGAAAGTTAATTATATCTAAAACACATAAAATACCTATATGACACATTAAATAAACATTTTTTTACTTTACTGTTTTTACAGCCTTTTGACCAAGGAAGAATTCAGAAAATTTTCCATGCTATATGCAGCCGACTTCACACACTTAACAGATTCTCTTCTAAAGCTGCTAAATACTGATGAGAGAAATATCTAACTATGATAACTCTTATGATTCTTGTTAAAACTATATGGTAGAGTGTCCTGTTTCGTTGGCTGGTTAAAAGTTTCTGGTACACAAGTTATAAAGATGTCCAGACGATAAAGTGTGCAGAATCGCATATTGCATATTTGGGCTGGAATACAGTATTCTAGACTCAATTATATACGTTG
The DNA here is from genome assembly GCF_905146905.1 of Nyctereutes procyonoides. NCBI lineage: Eukaryota > Metazoa > Chordata > Mammalia > Carnivora > Canidae > Nyctereutes > Nyctereutes procyonoides. Next base: position 30,418,910 of record NW_026575160.1, on the reverse strand, counting down.
CGCTTCTGTTAGCTCTTGATACTGAATAGCACTTGGCTCCCTCTGTTATTTTTATCCCCAACTAAGGGAATTCAAGGAATATAAATAGATTTCTTGGCAATATTTGGTCCATCCTAATTGTGTAAAATTTTTAGTTACATGCCTTTGGAAACTTTATTGAAGAAGGAAAATCTCCATTTCTTACAATTCTTTCCATCCTATACCTAGAGATCTCAGTTCACTTTTTTCAGATTGATACTGAAATTGCGGGAATCCATATATAATTTTAAAATTCAAATTGTTTTGAAATCCTACAGTGGAATTTGAAATCTTAAAATGAGACAGCCACCTTAGTTTCCTAAAACCAACCACCACTTTAACATTTATCTGTGTAAGACTGACAACTAAAAATCGTGTCACTGTGTATGTTAATTTAATTAGCAGGTATGAGACTGAAATAACAGTACAGATTTGTGCTAAGTAAATATTAACAGATTGATAATGTTAGAAACTGCATAATCCTCTAAGGATATGTATTCATACATCTGTGTGTGTGTGTGTGTGTGTGTGTGTAATTCAGAATTAAGTGGGTAATATCCGTCTCTTGTCCTTGCTCCTACTCTAACTAGGGTCACTTTAACCCACAGGCTGGTCACCCTCCCTAACCCCTTTGCTAATGAGTGGTGGTCCTGCCCCCCTGGCTGGCAGGCCCACCCTTCTTCAGCAAGCTGCTGCCCAGGGAAATGTCACTTTATTATCAATGCTGCTTAATGAAGAAGGACTGGACATAAATTACTCCTGTGAAGATGGCCATTCTGCCTTGTATTCTGCTGCTAAGAATGGACATACAGGTAAAGATGGCATGATCTTACCTCACTGTACCACCCTCTTGCAAAAGGATGGAGAGCCAAAAGCACTGGTAACCACTGTTGGGAGCAAAAGGTTCTTCTGGCTTTGATTTTCTTCTACAGGTAGTAGTGGACACATTTTTTCTTATGTGATTTAAAGATTTTGCAAATATTGAAAAAATTTGGAAATTGTAGTTCCGTAAAAATGTGAGATTTTAGGGGCGCCTACGGGTGCTTAGTCAGTTGAGCGACCGACTCTTGATTTCGGCTCAGGTCATGATCTCAGGGTAGAGAGATCGAGCTGTGTTGGGCTCTGCACTCAGTGGGGAGTCTGCTCCAGGTTCTCTCTCTCTCATCCTTCCTCTATTCCTCCTCCACCATACATGCTCACTCTCACTCTCTCTCTCTCTCTCTCAAATAAATAAATAAATAAACTTTTTTAAAGTTAGATTTTATTGCAGCTAGCAAAAAGTATTTTTAGTCTTATGCACGATGAAATAGATTGTGTATGTTGAAATTGGAGGTCTAGCACTAAGCACATTTTAGAATAAAGCCTTCCGTCTGTGATCACTTGAGTTAGGACAAAATAGCTCTAATTTGTCTATTAGCAATACCTGTGTATGAAAGTCGAAGTGACAAGGGTTCAACACATGCTACGGTGAGGGCAAGATCTAGCAGTTAGAGGGCACGGGTCTGAAACGGTTCTATCGTCGGAACCATTTATAGTTATTTGGATTTTTTTTAAGAGAACTGAGAAGTTGTACAGCTATAAGCGACATATTGATGAAGTCAGAATTATTCTTCTTTCTTAAAATGCGAAGTCTTGTGGTCAGATTTACTAAAACATCGTAGTGCAGAAAAAGATTTGACTGCAAATCCGAAATCAGATAGCATGGTGCACATAAGCTGCATGATTGTAGAGTAATTCAGAGAAGCGTCAGATCTTCACTGTGTTCAAGTGGACTAAATGGAAGGATCTAGTGAGCTAAGAAGATAGCTCGTGATTTTAAAAATACTTTGGGATTCTTCTTTACTTCAAAAGTCCTTTGGGAATTTTCCTTCATGTAAAGAAATTAAAGCTAGTAAATACCATGAGGAACACAAGGCCTAGATGATATTTATGCCAGAGTCAGGTGACTTTGTATGGTTTCACCTCACCCATGGAATCAAGTGTGTGATGACCATTACATGGAAGCGTTTTAAAGGTTAATTATCACAAAGTGAGAATTTAACTATTGAAATACAAAGAATGGTACTTCAATTTGGTAAGTAGATTTAGTTCTCCATCCAATTACATTATTTTCCTGGGATAGAGTGATGGGAAAATCTGGTGAAATGTTTTCTGACGACTAATAATCCTTTCACTCATTAGCAACTCTTCCCGAAGCCCCCCCCCCCCCCCCACACACACACACACACGTCTTAGTTGGTGAGTCTGGGGCATTTACATCTTCAGGAAAAGAGTCTCCTTTCTCTGTAAAATAGCCTGTGGAGTCTCCTATCCACCATACTAAAATTGTCAGGTGGACTGTGCACGGGAGAGGTCCTTTGGGTTTAACATTTACATAGAGCTTGTTTAGAACTTGGCTCCCCGTAACTCTAAATGGGGAATTTAAATGGCTTTCTATTAAAATCCGTAGACTGTGTGAGATTGCTGCTGAATGCAGAAGCCCAAGTCAATGCTGCTGATAAAAATGGCTTCACACCCTTGTGTGCTGCAGCTGCTCAGGGACATTTCAAGTAAGTGATGCTCTGAATTCTTCTTTCTCCCCCCACTATAAAAAGAGTCTATAATTTGCACACATATTTCAGTTCTGGCTGAATGTGTAAACGCTAGTGCTTAAAATCCATTGGCAAATAAATTCACTAAATATATTTGAAGATTCAGATGCAAAGTAGGATCCTAAATTCTCTCTTCTTCTTTAAGGGTGAATAGTTGTGTATGAGGGAAATAAAGAAGAGAAACGTGTGTCAACCTCACATGAATGAATTTGCTTCTGATGAAGATAATCAATTTATAGTCTATCAACAGCTGTGGGGTGACACGTCCACTGTTAGAGACTGTCATTCACTGTTTTCTACCCTCCCCCCCCCACACACAAAAAGCTTTTTTACTTATGATGGCATTAAAAATAAATCCTAGAATTATATTAATTACAAGAATTTTAACTTCCTAGTGGCATTTTATTCAATATTAAATCCCAATATATTCACCTTGTCATATCATTTTTAAAAAATTAAAGCAGAAACATCTCATACTGAAGGTGCTTAGAGCACAAACCCAAAAGAACCTACCAACTGAAACATGTCAGTTTAGCAGTGATTTCTTCAGGAGCCTACCAAGTCTGTTGAACATAGACATGGGTTTTTAAAATTAAGAGTTACAATTTAATAAAATAGAAAGTCACTAAGCTGCTTCCTCTGCCTGTTCTGAAAGATCCTGTAGGGAACGTGGACTGTTTCACTTGATCTTAGCCAAAAGGCCGAGAAGGAATAAATGCGGACTGTTTCAAACTGATAGAAATATCCTTAACATATTTCGTAATTCCTATAATATGGGTTCTAAGTTTCACATTAAGGTTATTAATCATAAATGTAAGTTTTAAATATTCAAAATGCATCTTTAAAGTATACATTCTTTTTTCTGCATGTCTGATGTATACTTCATGAGCTTATTGTTGAGAACCACAGATACTGGTTTTGCTGTTACTTGGTGCATGTATCCTGAGTCCTCCAGAAGGGATTTCTTCTTAAGCTGTGCTTTTACATTTACTGTCACCCCGCAGTCTGTAGTGCCACTTACTTGGAAGGTATAAGAGTCCTAGGAATCCAGGCATGAGTAGCTTTGCCAAAAGGAAGAACCCTGGGGTTGATCAGTTTAAATGTGTATGAGATATAAACACGTGTCAATATGTAACTTATTTTTAAAAATATATATATATAAAAATAAATAAAAAAATAAAAATATATATAAACCAATTGTTTTCAAGAAAAGCCCCAGGGTGGGGGGTGGGGGGAGAAAGCATATATCTGAAGCAAAAAAAAAAAAAAGGTGATGTAAATTGCTTCTTCATTTGATTATGATTTAGTCCACTTTTCTCCACTTATTCTTATCTGACTTCATAAAGACTTGGCACAAATGTCACAACGTCTCAAATTTACCTCATTTCTTTCCTCCCTGATTCTCAGAGCAGAGTTTCTGCTTAGCTGTCTTTTTCCTTGTAACTAGCCCCCCTTCAGGAGACAGGCTAGCCTCTGCTGTTCTCCCCAAGGCAGCCCCTAGCTCTGCCTCCCTGCTGCCTTTTATAGTGGAGGCACATGGTGCCCTGCTGTCTGAGCTATTTATAATTATTTTCTCAAGTGAAAGTCTCAAAATGACTCAGCAGTATGACTTTTCTCAAGGTTTAAACTATTTTGAACCACAAATAATGTATATATGTCAACCACAGTTCAGCCATTCATCCCAATTAAACATGTTACAAGGACTCCACTTTTCACAAGTTGGCTACAGAAAAGTGTCAAAACCAAGTTTTAGCAACAGATCAGTGCCGCCATTTTAAATTTTCATGGGAGTAATTAAATTTGTGATTGAAAATATATCTTCCATCCTTGCTACAAAATGGTATCCATATTTTAAGACCTACTGTAATTGGTATATGTAAAAACAATTGATGTAGAAAGATACAGACCTCCTCTAGCATTATAGTATCTGGGTCAGGTGCTTCAGAACGCAAACCGGTTTTATTGTGATCAATCATAATCTTATGTTTAGGTGTGTAGAATTATTAATTGCATATGATGCCAACATTAATCATGCTGCTGATGAAGGACAGACACCTCTATACCTGGCCTGTAAAAATGGAAATAAGGAGTGTATTAAATACCTACTGGAAGCCGGAACTGACCGAAGTGTGGAAACCAGAGTGAGTACCAGTTTTGGGCGGGGGTTTGTCTTAAAATTTACCCTATCTGCCAACTCTATAGCCAGAAAATCAAAATATATTAAGATAGAGGTTGCTTTGTTTTGCTTTGCTTTTTGTATATAAAACATGGACGGTGTCTGACCTCTGACTTGTGTTTGGGTGTCTGCTAATGAGAAGCCTTGTCTATTCGTCTAATCAGTGCTTTATCCTCTGAACCTCAAATTATTCATCTGCAAAATGGGAAAATGAATACCTGTGTCCTAGCTGTTTTCAGGATCAGGGGAGATCATGGAAGTCTAAGTTTTTAATCATTCGACAATTATTTCCTGAGTACCCGCTGTCCTAGGGACAGAAGGGACAGCAGCAAATAAGCTAGTCCTGCCCTCCTATGCCTTATATCCTCGTGGGACAGAAGGGATGACAATCAACAAGTGAGTAGATGGATAGGTGCTGGGTGTTTAGAAGATCGGAGTGCCTGGGGTGGTGGGTGACTTCCGAGGAGTTGGTGGGAGAAGTCTTTACTGAAAGTGTGACAGTTGAGCCAAAACCTGAAAGAAGCAAGAATGCGGGCCATGGAGAGACCTGGGGAGCAGTGTGCCAGGCTGGAGGTGGGACAGTGGGGGTACCCGCAGGTGCACTTCAGTTAGGCCAGGTGGCCAGTGGCTCGCCACAAAAGGCCTTGCGGGCCTTGGTGAGCATTTGGAATAAGGCCTCTGGATGGACAGTTTTGAAGGGAACAAGGGCATGAACTGACTCCCTTTGATAAAGAGTCACTTTGGCTGCAGGTTTGAGAATCACCTTAGGTGGGGCAGAGAAGCTGCAAGGGAGACGTGTAGGAACCTGTTGTTTTAAGTCAGGGAAGAAGTAATGGTGGTTTGTATTAAGGTTGAGGTGTAGAAATGGTGGGAAATGGCCCGATTCTGGATATGTTTTCAAAATGTACATTTTACAAAGAGCTGCAGAAGTATCACCTGCTGCCATAGTGGCAGTAATGATGATACAAGATTATTTGCAGAATGGCTGCGAGATCAGGCTCTGATATATCAAGCCTTTGGGGCTCAAGCCATGCCTTCATGAGCTTAGGCAAGTGGTCTTACTTCTCTGTGCCCTGGTTGACCCCTCTACGGAATGAGTCTAATAACAGTAGCCATTGTTAGGGGAATTAAAGTGAAATGAGGTTATCTACGTAAGGTAGTTTGGTATAGTAAGCCTGGGAATTGTAAGCAATGAACAGATGTTAGCTGTCACCATGGTCACCACCATCCCCGGTTAGAACACGGGACTCTGTTGTAACACATGTAAACACGTACACAAAAGGGAGTTTTGTGACAAGATAGTGCCCGTTGCCAGCCTGAGAGAGGAGGGTTGTTTGTGCTCGCCCTTACTCCTGTGACTGATGGTCTGTTATTGCTGAGATGTGTAGCGCCTCACAGAGGTCAGGGTCATTCAGGAAGCGCTATCTGCAGAAATCCGCTATGCCCGCCGTGTCGCTCTTGACTCCATCCCACACAGTTCTGATGTCTCCCATGCAAGGTGCACAGATAGTCAGCAGTTTAGAAACTGAAGACATTGAGAGTTGGATGCGTGGGAAGAGTCCTTGGATAACACTTCTGGCTCAGCCACACAGAAGTGCATTTGAAACAAAACTTGTGTTAGCCTCCCAAATCTCCATCAGCCCGCCGAGACTGAGGAATCAGCCCTGTGTTCACCGACAGGCATTTTTCTGGTGGCACCCTCTCTGCGCTGGAGGAGTTGAGGAGCTTCCATCGTGATCTGCGCTTCATTGTGCTCAGGAATCACTTTATTTTTGTTTTTGCAGCTTCCCAGCATGTGGACTGTGTAAGTCACCACCCCTATCATAGATTCCTAATGGAAGATGAGGGTAAATACTTAATTTCCAAAGGTTATCTGAATTTTGGATTTCTTCTGATAGAAAATTGGCTGTGCTGTGCATTCCTGTCATAGGAAACATCCTTAAGATTTCCCAGGATAAGAAGGAACAGTATCTATGTTACAGGTCACCCTTAGATCGTAGGTGGTTAGTTGTTTTTATGTTTTCTTTTGTTTGTCTGTTTTTCGTGACAAGTGCATTCCCTAATCACCATTAACTATTTAACCCATCTCCCCCTCATTCCCCTACTTCCCCTCTGGTAACCAGCAGTTTGTTCTCTTTTATTAAGATCCTTTCTTGATTTGTCTTTCTCTCTTTTTTTCACCCTTTGCTTATTTGTTTTGTTTCTTCAAGTCCACATATGAGTGAAATCATATGGAATTTCTCTCTCTCTGACTCACTAAGCATTATACTCTCAAACTCTGTGTTGTTGCAAATGGCAAGATTTCATTTTTTTTACGGCTGAATAATATTCCATAAGATATATATATTAATATATATTATTTCTGACACACACACATCTATATAATATATATCTCACCTCTTCTTTATCCGTTCATCAATCAGTGGATACTTGGGCAGCTTCCATATCTTGGCTATTGTGAATAATGCTGCAACAACAAACATAGGGGTACATGTATCCCTTTGAATTCGTGTTTTTGTATTCTTTGGGCAAATATCCAGTAATGTGACTGCTGGGTCATAAGTTAGTTTTATTTTTAACTTTTTGAGGAACCTCCATGCTATTTGCCATAGTGGCTGCACCAGATCCTGAGTTTTCTTAAATAATTTACCAAAAGAGAACCAACAATTAACAATCCCTGTTATAACCAGGGATATAAGCCAGGGTAAATATTTTCCATTGAGTTCTATTGCTAGAGCTTTTTTTTTTTTTTAAATAAAAAAACAAAAAAAGAAAAAGCTTTTTACTCAATTTTTTGAAAACCTGAGAAAATAGCCCAGTGGTACCATTTATTCATATTATTTTATATAGTTGATCTAAGAAATCTGTGGTATTACACATATTTAATATAAAATTCTACCTTATATGTGAAAAATGAGTAGATTTTACATAATCCAAACTGAATAAAAAAAAAATAAGTAGTGCAGCATAAGAATAAAAATTTAAGTCACATCTTGTAAGTTAGAGAACACAGAAGTCCATGCTCTCAAGCTACCTGTTGATGGACTGAACAAAATCATGAGGAGTAGAGAGTCTCTCAAGTACAGAGATAAACAGTATAATTGATAGAGAAACTTAAGGGAATAATTATTTCTTAGGTCTTTTAATAAGAAATCAAAGGGGGAATGGGAAATTGAAAGTTCTTCAGAAATGATTAGATCGTCCTTGTAACATAAGAATTAGGAAACAAGTAAGAGATTTGACTAGGGAAGGTCAGGAGCGCTTACACTCTGTGCCAAAGTAAGGCTTGCCCAAGTAAGGGCATCCACAGCCCAACGAAGAGTAAGCCATGAAATGCTTTACTAGCTGGAGTATTCCCAAGGACTATAAGGTATTCCATTTACCGCCCAGCCACAGCCTTGTCTTAGCCAAGTTGACTTCATTGGAATGAAGTATAGAACCAGAGAAAAATCCTCCTCAAGAGATGGCTTTAGCAAATAATCAGATAACTCACTAAGTGTACATTGTTACCACTTACTGTCTTTCTCCTTATCCTCTACCCTATTGTTAAAAAAAAAAAAGTGTTCTCTAGCTCACTGAGAGATATTTAATAGAGCAATATGAAATACCACATGAAAAAAATAGGCCAAAAAGAAAATAAAGGTGAGGGCAACAAGTCAAAATCACAAATCACCAAAATAATTCTGTTCTTTTATGAAAGTATTAAAAATGTAGTAAAGACTGGTGCCTGCGTGGAAGGAAGACCCTTGAGAGATGGAAAGGGGGACCAAGATTTTCCCTGGAAAAGTGCTTGTCAGACTTCGGTTGTGTCCGAATCACCCAGAAGGCTGGTTAAAGCACAGATTGCTGGGTCTCCCTCCAGAGTTTCTCATTCAGTAGGTCTGAGTGGAGGCTCAACGACCTTCATTTCTAACGAGTTCCCAGGTGACGCTGCGGCTGCTGGCCTGGTGACCACACCTGAGAACCACTGAGTTTACTCTAGCAGCCAGTTAAGTGAATGAGGAAGGCCTCACAGGAATATATTCTAGAGAATGGGCCTAATAATTTTAGTTGGGACATTTTCTAAGCTTACACAGAACCCTCAATAATGGCCCACAGACATCTCACGAAGTTATTTGGCCTTGCTTTTCCTGTATGTCTACCTTTTCCCTTTTATTTAATTTTTTTTCTTTGGGAATCATTGGCACAAAATTTTAAGATCACCAGTTAAGACTCTGCCCTATAAGCAAAACTAGCTTATAGTAGCATTCATTTAGTACATTACTAGTAATACTGTAATTGGACGTAAATTTTGAAAAATCTGTATGCTAACGTTCATTCTCTTTTGTATTGTTAAACTCCCAAGTGGTTGACTGTTGAGTGGAAATTCCTACAAAACAGCAAACATGAGTCACAGCAATGGGAAATATGGTAATTGGCAGAGGTCAGAGAACTTGACTCAGCTCATCAGTGATATTCAGGATTGGAATGCCTGCTTTTCCGAGCTCAGTGGTTCATGCCCAAGAACGTTTAGAGGTGAACTTTAAATAACACTGTTCTCAACATTAATGTTGTAATCAACCCTTTCCTCCTGGTCATTTTATCTTCAGGATGGCTGGACACCGGTTCACGCAGCTGTGGACGCTGGTAACGTGGACAGCCTCAAGCTTCTCATGTACCATAGAACACGAGCTAGCGGGAACTCTTTGCATGAGGAAGAACCCGAGTCCGGTGTCTTTGGCTTGAATGAAGGAGAAGAGAGTCCTGACGGCACACCCAAGCCTGTGGTTCCTGCAGACCTCGTTAACCACGCTGACAGAGAAGGCTGGACCGCTGCCCATATTGCTGCTTCGAAAGGTTTTAAGGTGTGTCTGGTAGCAGCTGGGGCCACTACACAGCTGTAATTTGATGATGACAAAATTGTGTGCTATTGGCTGAGTAGATTTCAACAGAATGGCTCGAGACTGAGGGATACCATTGCAGGAGACGATCAGCTACCAATATGAACTGACTTTTTTCCTGTCCGGTAGTATTTACAGTTAACCATATATGAGACTTCCTTCTTGTTGTTGTTGTTGTTTAAGATTTATTTGAGAGAGAAAGAGGGTAAGAGAATGCACAAGCCAGGGGAGGGAAACGTGGACTTTCCGCGCAATTCCGTCCCAGGCCCCCCGAGATCATGACCCCATCTGAAGTCAGATGCTTAACTGACTGAGCCACCCAGGTGCCCTGAGACTTCTTATAACAATCATACTTGGAGTTTTTTAACAAATGTGGGTGTAATTTCAGACATTTTTTTAAAATCCCATGTAAAATCAGGAGAAAGAGTTTGGTTTCGACTTAGTCTACTGGATTGTTTGATTCAAGGACCAAGGCCATGCTACTGGTTAGAGGGAGAGCCAGGATTCTTCAAAAGCCCTCACCTCTGAACTGCCTCACTTACACCCTTCCTGTGTATTTTACTGGTAGGTAAGAGGGAGCTCAAGATTTCACTCACCAGTTAGAGTGGAAAATGATTCTGATTATTACAGAAACAGTAGGCCATTCACTCACACTTTTTTTCTGTTTTGATTGGTTTAGCAATAAAAAGCTATTAGGATGCTTCTGAGCACAAGACACTGTAAAAGCTCACATTCTCAGGAATCGTTTATGCCATCAGCTAACTCCTAGTTTCGTGGCAAGAGTACAGGATACAAGACAAGAGTAGGATAAGAGAACCCGACAAATTAAAACAAGGGTAACAGACTTATGGTTGGAACAGTATAAAAATACAAATTTTATGATTTTTTTTTTAATGTACGTATTTCAGAGAGCAGAGTAATAGGGATATTAGGCTTAGAAGTGGGTATTTCTGGAGTCAGTAGAAGTGATCTTGGCCTTGCAAGGTAGATTAAATTTGCCGCTCATCACTGGGATTGGAGAGCAGCAGAAACAGAGACTGGAAATAGGGAGGTGGCCTTCAGCATCGGCTGCGCTGATGAGGGGTCGTGAGAAATAAGATGAGGCTGGGGGTCTCAGAATATGACATGAGCTTCAGTGACATTTTAAAGAGTTGGGACTTTATTTTCTGGTCAGAGTAAAGCCACCAAAAGGTTTTGTACAAGGGAGCAAAATAATCAGCTCTATAGTTTGAATGATTAATTTAGAAGTAACAAACAGAAGGTTGGGGGTTATGAAAAAAATATTGGCCGGGAGAGAGACTAGGTGAAAGATGAAGAGAGTGGCAGAAATAACGAGAGACGTTACGGACCAGAAGTATCCACAGGTTGAAGACAGATTAGATGCAGGAAAAGAGGGAGCTGATGGGAAGGGGAACAGGGATGTTTCCAGAAAGAGAATAGAAGAGGCGTCATTGTGATCAAGAAGATAGAACGTGGGTTTAGACCTGCTGGATATAAGTGCTGAGATGTTCATCCAGATGGAGATATCTGGGAATAGCTAGAAATTGCATTTGGAGCTCCTGCTTGGGTAACTTCTTGTTATTATGATCTAGAACAAAAGCTGCTCATTTTGAACTTTTTTTTTTTTTTTTTAATGAGACCAAGGCATGATTTAGTTCAGTGTGGAGCTATTACTTGTTAGTAGTTTGCTCCAGTAGTTTACCCTTTAACAAAAAAAGTACAAAAATCTTGTGAACCTGATACACACGTCTTGATTTGAATCGGATGCAACACCTGTGACATACAGGTTTTTAGGAGACAGAGATGCGAACTGTGGAAAGTTTGCATTTAAAAACGCACAGTTAATCTAAGACCGTGAATTTTAATTTGATGGTAGAAAGGTGCATTGAAGGGGTTGTTTTCAACCTACTGCTACCCCCTCAAGAAAATCTCTGAGTATAGTGCAAGATGTTACTGACGGGAGCGGGTTGTATACATACTCAACCTGGAGCCAAACGATAGTAACAGCAACAAAAGAAAACCTGAGCATCACTGATCTAGAATGTTCAGCTGCCGAACCTCTTCTGCAAAGCAGAGCAAGAAACCACTCCCCGGGTGAGTCACCCTGCAGTGTGGGGCATTGTGTTGTTGCTTGGTTCCTTAATTATGAGCTCCTTATTAGTCCTGGAGCTCTTTGTAATCAAGGATGCCGTCTTCATGGATCCTCAGGCCCCGGGAACAAGAAGATGCTCTGTCATTGCTGACTAAAGGGAAGTATGACCACTTTCTCTCATAGAATATGACTCTCCCTGTATTGTTTTTTTAAGGGCATAAGCTACATCTTGAACGAGAAAAGCGAGATTTTTAAAAAGTGATCATGACTGACAACATTGGCACCCTGCTGAGTAAAATCATAGATTAAAAGAATAGATTTTTTTTTTTAAGCCCCGGAATGGATACTTCATCTTCCAGTCTAGCTTCTTCATTTTATGATTAAGACATTTAAACCCTGGAGGGAGTAATAGAGAGAAGTCGGGAATGAAGCCCAGACTGCCTGATTTCGTTATCTTCACACTGTACCACGCCGCCTTCCTTCCTAGTCAGAGGCAATGGAAGGTTCTTCTGCACCATTTGCCTAATGCAGCGTTCGTATCCTGGTTGAGATACTTCTCCAGAGAGGGGATCCGTTTTACAACTGAGGCCCGAAGACCAATTTCCTGAAAAAACTAATTGCAATTCTGAATTAATCGTTGTGTAGGTGAAAGATTCTACTCTGACAACAAGCTGAGCTTAAGAAGTGAATGTTTCTGCCCAGCAGCATGTATGTGTCCAGTCTACGTAAGGTAGCAGGTACATCATTACTCCAGTGTCCCCGTATTTTTCAGTAAAGAATTGTGGGATTTCAGGGCTCGAAGGGATATATAGCTCATCCGGACCAACATCCCCATTTAGTAGATGAAAACAAAATCGAGTCTCAGAAAATAGTGTAATTAATTCCCCAAGGTCCGTTCACGGAAGATCAGGTTCCCAAACCAGTGCTTTTCCCACTTCAGGCCCTGGTCTTTCTCCCAATGGTTAAGCCATTTACGCAGGTCACCACTGAGTGTTTGGTGATGGAGTGCGTCTCTAAAGCAGGCCTGTGACTAATCATTGAGCATAAACCTTTGTTTTCATCGCAGGGTCAATAGAAGAGTTCCTTCATGAAACCCTGTTGTGTCACGAGACCTTTGACGTGTCGGGTTTGTGCGGCAGAAACACTAGGGAGATTATCTGAATTTGATATCTCTGTTGTTGAAGCTCTCGTACAAAGGGACTCTTTATTTTGGAGGAGCGTGTGTGTGTCTGGCTGCAGGGCTCGCTTATGGTTCCAGCTTATGCGTGTGACCGAAGCTGGTGGCCCGTCACTCAGGCTCTTACGCAGTGTCTTTGGGTTAACGGGTGGGCTACTTCACGCAGACCCCTTCCTCCGCTTTCAGACCCCTGCCTCACCCTCACTTCCCCTCCAAATACAATGACCAGGCTTTCTCTTGGTTTTTTTTCTCTTTTGTTTAACCACGAGCAACTCCCATGCTCCACTTAGAGTTGGCCGGTCCTGTTTTTTAAGAGCTTATCCGGTCTTTCAGCTTTACCTGTGGTTTCTGCAGTAATCCGTCCCAAACCCAGATCTGCACAGCTGGCTTTTTACCTGTCTCCCAGACATTTATTTCCAGCATCCTAGAGGTCATCCTCCCTGGGCAGGCCCCCTGCCCTCTGATGAGGCATGGCCCTCTCTATACCGTCTTTAGGCCATTCTGCATTGTGCTAGGACCGGGGTGTGCCCATACATTTTTGTGTTTTATCCAGGGGGTGTCAGGCACTTCCCCTCACGCAGCACCATCCACCCTGACCAGATGGTCCGGAGAAGGGGGTGTGTCTAAGTATGGAGGCCCACGCGGGGCCCCGAGATTTAGATTTCCTTTCCCTGGGTCATGGCTGCAAAGAATAAGGTGATTGGGAGTCACTAAATTTCTTCCTTGTCACTCGGAGTTGGGTAACTGGCTGGGAGAGGTCAAAGATAAGATACCTAGCAGTCGGCCCAACTCTTTGGAACTGGACGTTAATCATGATAAATAGAAATCTGCTCTTTGGAATCTGTTTTTGTGCTGTGGGTTCTCCACAATTATTCCCTTTCTTTCCCCCCTTAACGTTTATTTATAAAATTATCTTTGAAAAGGCCAGACTGACGTCAGCAGTTAGCAAACAAAGGGAAGGCTATTTTTTTTTAACACTTATTCCAGAATATTCAGTGAAGAGTATTATTGCATCCTTGCTTAATTTGAGCAGCAGTGATTCTGAAGGATTCTAATCTAGACTTAGCCAGCCAGAGTCCCGCTCCACCCCTCACCCAAGACACGGACTCTCCTTGTTTCCCACTAACAGCTTTCATGCATCTGGGTTTTGATCCTTTCCTTCCTTGCACTCTGTACTTTTTCCCTTGAGTGACCGTACTGATCCCCAGTTTATAATCTATAGAGGTTCCAGTATGTTACCTCTAGCCCTACCTAACCATCTCCTGAGTCTGTCCAGGAAGGTGCTACTCGGGAGGGCCACCGTTTACACGGCGTCTCCTTGAAGACCCTGGCAGCAGAGTTCCTCTGCCCGCTACGGTCATCCTCGATGCCTGTCACCCCAGTGGAATTACTAAGAGCCCCCACTTGTCACGCTTCAAAGTGTACCAGTTTGGGCCATTCTCTGGTAAGCCCACTGGTGGTCAGAGAGCTCCACGCGGCTGCACCCTCGGCCTCCTGTGTTGGTGCTCCTCAGCCAGCCTGCTGCAATCCCTCGTCCTCTCTTCATCCAGTACCAGCACCTGGCAGTTGTGTTTATTTGCTCCTCTTCCCCACTTACCACCAAATTCAGATGACTGGTCCAACTCTAGATTTTATTCCTTTGCGTGTGAATTATGAATATGTTGCCCCCTCCATGTCTCGTGGGCACTGCCCATGGGGGGTCGTCCTCGTCTGCTGCCCGGATCTGTGCGGGGTCAGCAAGTCTCCTCATCTGCAGACCCTCTGCTCCCGTAGCCCACTCCGAGAGGGGCCTTTCAGGCGGGGGGACTTGGTCATGTAATTTCTCTGCTTAGCATCTTTTCCAGGGGCCTGTCACTTCGAGGATAAGTGCCAGACCTGTATGGTGACAGACAAGTCCCTTCTTGATCTGGACTCAGTTTACCTCCACAAGCACACTTCCTGTCCCCTCCCCCAATGCGTTCTGTGCTGTAAGCAGGCACTGCTGGCTGCTGTGCGAACATCCTTTGCTCTCCCTTCTCTCCCTGTCATTGCGTCTGTGTTCCCGTTACCTCAGACGGCCTCTCCTCCCATCCTGACCCTTCTTCCTTGCCTGGAAAACATCTCAACTTAAGTCTTGGCTTCCAGAAGTAAGATGTTCCCAGGGCCCTCTCCACACTTCACTTGGAGCGCTTATGCTTTCACTGTTTGCATGCCTGTCTCTCTTTCCATCTCCTCCAAAAAAATCACTTTTCCATCTTCGTATGTCCTGTGTCCAGCAGAGTCTCTGGCCGGCGAGTACTGTTGGCTGAACTGATGAGTGAATGGACGGCTGCCGCTCCTTCCTATCACCTTCCTTTCCAGCATACCTTCCAAACGCACCGGTTGGTCCTCAGAATCAGGCACTTTGCTACCTGAACATATCCTCACACCTGCACAAAACATACCTTCATGCCAACCCTAGAGCTCAGCCCTTCACAGCTAACTCCAGCTCTCTCTGTCTTTGGCCCCTCACCCCTAAATCTACCTCGTTGCTTATGTCATTATTTCTCACCTTAACAGCCTCCCTCTGTCTGGCCTGCAAGACAGCGGGCACCCCCCAGCCCCCGGGGCATGCCCTGCACCGGTGCTGGCCCGTCCTGCATGTTTGCAGACTGCTTTCACCCTACCCCCCTCCGCCCAGTGTTGGACTCTCCACTCCCTGTCCTGACTTTGCCCTTGTATGTAGCTCTCTGGACTCGGGGTTTCTCCTTCGTCTCCCTGGCACTTCTACCTAGCTTCCCTGCTCTCCTTAAAGGATCATGGCAGAGGTGGGTCACTGACCCTCCACATCGCTCCTCCCCTTCCTCTGTAATAATGGATTCTGCTGAGTTCTGGGCCCATGACCCCTCAGAGTGAAGACCACATTCTCCAGCCTCTTTGCAGGTGGTGAGATCAACCTACCTAAGCTCTGGTGAGTGGGATGGGAATGGAAGTGAAAGCTTAAACCACTGTCTGTTGCAGTCTCTGTTACAATAGAGGTGTGTCTGTCATAATTAATAGGACTTTGGTTGAAACCCAGTCGTCCAGGTCTCTTGCTCTACATCACTTGGGTAGGAAGGACACCCTGCCTGGTTCAGGACCCCTGGGAACCAATTCTAGAAGCAGTGAGAGGCATCACAGCATTTATCCTCTTCACAAACCCCTCCCATTGAGGAGAGAGCTTTGATTCCTCTCTCTACCTTTCCCTCCTCTTCCAACCTCGCACAACCTTGGACCTCACTTCAGCTCCATTTTGCCCATGTCTCTACTACACTTTGCGTTCCTCCCTAAGAAGTAACAACTGTTACCTTACTCATCGTCACAACCCTCAGTTCTAACAGAGGACCTGGCAGACGGCTTAGTCCATCTTTCTTAAAGTTGTGGGGATTGATGGGCACCTAGTCTGGCACTCAGTATGCGCTCCAGTAGCTGTGCTTGTTGAGTGTCAATTGGGTGGAGGTTTTGAACTTCACCGTGTTCCGCAGAGAGTCCAGCATGGCGTAGAATCCACACCTGTAGTGGGTTTGGATTTGTGTTGTCATGCTAGCCTCCGAGGGACCGACATTGCTTGCTTCCTTATAGAGAAAGTCACTGCTTGTATTAGTCCCCGCTGAGCTAGCTGAGTATAATAAAGATTATATACAACCCACTTTGAAGGTCAAAGGTAAAAGAATCTTGCAGATTTGGGTTTCATCTTTTATCATTTCTGTTTGTAACTTTGAAGTAACATCACCTAGAATTATGTTGAGATCTCTGACATTTGTTGACGTGCTGTAATTCCTCACCACTTGATTGAATATCTGGGCTATTTTCTAGTTGGCGATTTTGTTGATTTTAATGACAACAACTAATTCTCGGTATATGCTGAGAATATGAACGTTTTTACGCATCTTTTCATTTAACAACCCTATAAATACAGATATTTAAACAAAGATAAGGAAACCGAAACAAAAATGTTAAATGATTTACCAAAAGTCATCGATAAAATCATTTATATTGGCATTGGCAGAATGAGGATCCAGGTCTGCTTTGGCTCTTACCTGCTTTTGCTGCGAGTACTAACTTGTATAAAAATGTGTTATTTTTATCTCTTCTCTGGGAATTCACAAAGTTTACTGCTCCAATTGCATTCTATTCGATTTCCCATTAAAGTTCATTTCTAAATCAGCATTTCTGAATTTCTCATTTACTACCTAATGCATTTATTGGTATTATACAAATTCGTCATAACAATTTGATAAGGACTGTTCTTTATATCTTTGGCTTTGTTTTCAGTTCATTTTTGGCTTTGGGCGTTTTTAGATTTGAACCCCTGTAGACTGTGATTACACGTGTTAGAGAGATCCCTCCAACCTGAGAAGGCACAGCGAGAAACCAAAGTCCTAATCAGTTCCCTCTAAACCTCTGGTCCAGCGGCTCCGTTTTGGGGGCTCCAAAGACCTAGTCTCCCATCCCCCCAGCATCTGAAAAGATTCCCTACATCAGCTTTGCCCTCACACCAGTGCTGGCATCCTGTTCGGATTTCTCTTAATGGGAGGTTTTAGCTTTCTTTCGTTCTTTTTGACCATTAGAGATTTCCTTCACTTCCTCATGAACTCATGTATAAAGTCTGTTTTGGGGGCAATAGGAAGCAACTGGAACTCACATATACTCCTGGTGGGGGTGGAAATCGGTACAACTACTTCTGAAAGCTCTTTGCAGTATATACTGACCTGAAACAACATACTCATAGCCCGTGACCCAGCAGGCCAGCCAGCTCTGTACATAACACCCAATAGAAATGTGCACACGTGTCCATCAAAGGACGCATACTAGAATGTCCGTAGTAGAACCCAATGTGCATTAACAAGAGAACGGATAAGGAAATTACGATGTATTCATATATACCACACATGGAATACCACACAGTGCCTTTTATTTTTTCAAGATTTTATTTTTTATTTATTCATGAGAGACACAGAGAGGCAGAGAGAGGAGAGAAGCTGGTTCCATGCAGGGAGCCCAACGCAGGACTCAATCCCCGGTCTTCAGGATCACGCCCTGGGCCAAAGGCAGGCGCCAAACCACTGAGCCACCCAGGCGTCCCACAGTGCCTTTTTTTTTTTTTTAAAGAAGATAAATCGTGATTAGTCCTAACATATAGATGAATTTTATAGACATTCTGTTGAATGAAAAGCCAAATATAAACATGAAACTGCAATATGATTGCATTTATACTAAGTCGATAAACGGGTTAAACCAAACGGGTCTTAGAAATCATCACAGTAATTATCTGTGAGGGGAAGGGAGGGGGCTAGTGACGGGGACGAAATGTACAGGAGGCTTCCAGAGGGCTCCTTACATGGTTGTGTTCACTTTGTGAGACTTTTTCAAGCTTCTTTGTGAGCTTTTCTATGAGGATAGTATATGACGATAAAAATATCTACATAAAAAAGGGGGAAAAGTACGTTTCTGTGTTTTACAAAACAGAAAAAGAGGATGTTTTCTGGCAAGATTAGAGGAAGATTTTCAGACTACCTGGTTTACTGTTGTAGAAGTGAAGTCAACCCAAAGCCTGTGTGTCTGTGTGTGTGTAGGGCAGAGATGAGAAGGACGTTGCTTGTCTGCTTGTTAGTTCCTTTAATGGTTTCTGGTCTCTTCAGTTTTGTGCTTATTCTGGTGAGAAGTCGGGACATAAATCATGAAGTAGTAAAAGTTGATCTAGCACAGGTCCTTGGCGAATATCCTGATGTTCTATCCTGCCACGCAGTTACTTACTTGAAAATGTTTATACGTATGTTGTCTTCTAATAATTTTTTATGAAAAAATTTGGAGAACTTAGAGTTTTCAGTTCATAGGTTACTTATAACTTTTTTGATGGGGATTTCCTGAAGCAACATAGAAGAAGAAAAAGCTTAAAAAAAAAGAGAGAGGACATAGAACTTCAATATCAACTGGGAATATTTTTCTAAAAACTCAGTCAACATGGCATTCATATTGTTCAAATAAAAAAAAAAATAGGACAGTAGATGATCCCAAATATAAATGTGATCGTGGGGACTCTGAGACAGAATTGTTAAAACTGGAGCCCTGCGCTTACGTGAGCAGGAAAACAGTTCGTCCGTCCAGAGGACAGCAAGGAGCAGCGGGTGTAGCAGAAGTCCTTTTGCTTTATATTGCCAGGTTGCCCTAAAAGGATACTCTGCTGAAGTCAGTTTCTTTCTTAATTTCACTCTGTAACATACTGATTAGTGATTAGTGATCGATTAGTTGCTAGTTAATGATTAGAAAGCTGGGGGTATTTTGGTGGTTGTTTTTTGTTTTTTTTTTCTTTCGAAACCTAAGAAGCTGTTCTGTGGAGCCATGAGATGCTGCGATTCACATTCGAATGAAGCACTCTTTGCTCCCCATTTTGAGCCAATGTTTAGATTGATGTGTGTATTTGGGTTGCTGGAATTGAAATACGATTTCCAGCTGAGAATTTCTGATTTGCTTGTTAGAGGCAAATGACTTTCCCCTTGGATTTTTCATTTGAGTTTATTGATCTTTCAGGTTGTTTGAGTTGATTTTTCATTTGAGTTTTCATTTGGACGTGAGGTAATAGAGCCCTTGCCTTTGCAGAACTGCCTGGAAATCTTGTGTAAGCACGGAGGGCTTGAGCCAGAAAGGAGAGATAAGTGCAATAGGACCGCGCACGATGTCGCCACCGATGACTGCAAGCATCTGCTGGAGAACCTGAGTGAGTGCCGTTCGCAGCTTTGCTCATCCTTCCTCCGCACTGCTGGGGCCTCTGCCACAATGGGGAGATACTCATGCAGCTCCAGTTTTCTCCTTCTCCTCTTAGCCTTCTTTGAACCCTCGAACTCCAAAACATTTTATTGATTATAAATGTGGTAATTATTTTTTTTCCGTGTAGAATTGGCTTTTTACAGAATGAGTTGCTAGTCAAATAATGCTCGATCTCCTTTGTATTTTAATGACCTTAGACAATATTTAAATAATTATTGCTCTTCTGACTTAGATGGTCTCCCTAAGACATGAGACTCCTAAGGGTATGAAGAATCATGCCGGGATACTTTGCCATCAGCTGATCATATGAATGTGGGAATCTTACTTCTCTCTCGATGCCTAGTTGCCTACCTGCCTGTGAAAATAATTGATCTTTTGGGTGTCTTCCGGCTCCCAGAATATACACTCCTCAACACATGTTCTAAAAGGTTCACATGTTCTAAAGGTTGTGGGTTTATGGAATATGGAGTTTCAGATCCTACAAAATATTACAACTTCTGATATCAAGATTCTCAGCCCCGTCCAGTCATCCAGCTATGTTATTAGTATTTCGACTTTAACTTCTACTCTAACATTGAGACAGAAAATGAACAATAAACATAAAAAATAATTTATTACATGGTATGTGAGGTGGTAATACATGCTGTGGAAACGACTTGGGAGGAATGGGAGTGTGAGGATGGGCTTCAGTTTTTAAAATGATGGTCAGGGTAGCCTCCCTGGTGAGACAGGAAGCAACCACTTGAGGGAGGTGAGCAGCGCGGCTCTGTGGACACCTCGGCCCAGAGCTTCCCAGGCCAACCGTCATCAAGTGGGCAGAGACCCTCAAGTAGGAGGATGCCAGTGTGTCCGAGGAGCCCTAGAGGGGACCGAGTGTTAAGTTAGAATGAGCAAGGGGAGAGCGGTTATAAGATGGATGGGATGGCAGCCTAATCCGGTAGGAATTCATGGATAACCATTTCAGTGTTCGAGCTCCAGAGTAACAGGATCCACTGTACATTTTCATGGTAGCTGTGGCTGCTTCGTTGAGAATGATTGTAGGAAGTCCCAGGAGAAGTCAGGGAGACTTGTTAGGCCCTTGATGTCGTCCAATGAGAGACAGCAGCTCAATCTAGGATTGTCACAGGGGAAGTGGTGAGAAGTGATGGGGTTCTGGACACAACTGAAGGTATAGCCAGTAGAACTTGCTGATGGATTGAATCTGATGTATGGGGGTGGGGTGGGGCAGGGCGGAATTTGTGCATCTGCCCCAGGTACTAGACTCAATGATTGGCAGGATGGAGTGGCCATCACCTGTCAAGGTGAAGCAGATTTTGCTAATGAGGATCAGGAGCTCCGTTTTCAAAGTATGAATTTGAGATGTCTGTTAGGGTATCTGTGTGGAGATGCCAAGTCAGCAGGAATTCCGGAGATGAGTATGAGCTGGTTGCATAAACCTGAGAGTCAGCAGTTTATAGACGATATTTAAAGTCATGGGACTGGATGAGATCACTAAGGAAGCAAACACAGAAAAAGTAAGAGAAAGGAGCCTTGCAACACTCCACCATTAAGAAATCTGGAGGGATCCCTGGGTGGCGCAGCGGTTTGGCGCCTGCATTTGGCCCAGGGCGCGATCCTGGAGACCCAGGATCGAATCCCACATCGGGCTCCCGGTGCATGGAGCCTGCTTCCCCCTCTGCCTGTGTCTCTGCCTCTCTCTCTCTCTGACTATCATAAATAAATAGATAGATAGATAGATAGATAGATAGATAGATAGATAGATAGATAGATAGAAAGAAAGAAATCTGGAAAGTGTGGAGGGACCAGCAAAGAACCATTGACGAGTGACCAGTGAGGCATGAGGGAATCCTGTAGGGGTGTATCAGAGAACAGAGAGAGATTAGTTGTATCAAATGCTGTTGACAAAATGAGAGCTGAGAATGAGTGATAATTGGAAAATAAACTAACCTAGGGCCACCTGGGTGGCTCAGTCAGTTAAGTGTCTGCCTTCAGCTCAGGTCGTGATCCTGAGGTCCTGGGGTCAAGGCCCACATTGGGCTCCCTGCTTGGTGGGGAGTCTACTTCTCCCTCCCTTCTCTCCCTCTGCTCCTCCCCCCTGCTCAGCCTCACTCTCTCTCAAATAAATAAAACATTTAAATTTATTAAAAAAAGGAAAAGAAACTAATCTAATAGTTGGTTCATAGAAAAAGCCAGTTTAAGAAGGGAATCGTTTTTAACATTTAATTTTAATCATACAAATATTTGTTTCATCAACTTTCAAGTGAAGGTCTTTATTTTAGTATGGTTTGGCTGAGTGAAATTCCATATATTCTTATTTGAAAACCACTCCTCTTATGCTTCATCTATGATCTCTGGTGTTTTAGGACTTATAGATAATGATAAAGCTAACTAAAGGCAGCATCTGTCTAAAGTTTTTTTCTTCTTCTAATTTTATGTAATTGTCTCATCTATACCTCATTAGAGGATTTCTTTAATACCGCCTTTGTTCAGAGTTTCTAAAATGTTCAACTTCATTTTTATAGGAGTAGCACATTTCATCAGTATATGGAATATTTAATATGCTGATTATAGTCATGAGTTCAGTAGATATAAAAGATTCAAGTACATGGTGCACCGCCCACCTTGGGGAGCCTCAGTCAGCTGGTGTCACAAGAGAGACTGGAAAGATTATTTTAAAAGCCTCCACTGCACCATTTGCTATTTATTGAACACTCACTCGTATTTACCATGTAACCAATAGTGTGTTAAATTCATTTCCAATATGAGTTCCTTTAGTCTTCATAACAATTTACTATTACTAGCACATTCCTAACATTTTGTAGAAGGAACTGGGGTCTAGAGAGATCAAGACAATTTACCAAGTATGTGTGGCTGCTGGGAGGCTGGCCCTGAGGCTCAGACCAACGTGTCTAAGAGTCTGAAGCCACCCTCTACAGCCGTAACCTGCCTTTTTTCATGATGTTGTCCTTGAAGGTGAAGAGAAAGGGATGCTTAGAGAATCGGGGATCAAGAGAACGCTCTCGTTTTCCCCAATTTTTTATTTTTTATTTTTTTTAAAGAACTTGAGAGTCTGGCTGAAGGGAAGAGCCAATGAACAACAGCAGGCCAAAGATACAAGGGAAGATAAACAATTCAAGCAACATGGTTCCAAAGAAACTGTGAAGAGTTTGAGAGACCAAGGTTTACGTGGTAGAAGGGCATTCAGTTAATAGCAGCTAAAGAAATTTGATAGCTACCCTTTGTTTTTAAAATGTTTGTATCTGCCTATTGTATATAAGTGCTTTGCTGATTTTTCCTATCAAGGTTCTTTTTCCTAATTCTTTCATTCTTCCCACAGACGCTCTTAAAATACCTTTAAGGATTTCAGTGGGTGAGATACCCCCAGGCACCTATGGTTCAGATGACTTTGAATGTGAAAACACAATATGCGCTTTAAATATCCGCAAACAGACATCATGGGATGATTTTTCAAAAGCAGTGAGTCAAGCTCTGACAAATCATTTCCAAGCAATCTCATCTGATGGATGGCGGAGTCTGGAGGATGTGACGTTTAATAACACGACCGACTCCAGCATTGGCCTCAGTACAAGCAGCGTGCGATCCGTCATGCTAGGTATCAATAATCCTGTGATAAGGAGAAAGTTAAATTTCTGGGTTTATTTATGTTTATGGGCTCCATAACCTGGCACTTAGTTCATTGATTAAATACATTCAGAGCTCACTTGTGACAGCTGCTAGCGCTGAAAAACTTGAGTATTCACAATGCAGCCCTTACATAATTTTTCCTGTTAGTATAAAAAATGCTTTTATGTGTCAGATAATACTTGGTAGAGAACAAGAAAGCCCTTGATGAGGCTTTGTGATTGCACTTGCTCTTCTGATAAATGCAAGAAACTAACCACGTTGCAGCTGCTTACTGAGGCACAAGTTCCGAACATAGCTCCAGACTTGTACTGGGGCTGTGCCAGGGATGCTTGTAGTACGTTAACACCTTCTCTCCAGGACAGGAATCCTAATGAAGTCTAGAGTTGGAAGAAGCGCTCTTCATTGAAGATAAAAATCAGAGCTCCCACGTGGGATGAGTCAGGGTGGTTCTTTCTGTTTGATAGGCACATGAAACAGACTCCGAAGAACTTATAAGATTTGTTGGGGCATCTGGGTGGCTCAGTCAGTTAAGTGACCGACTCTTGGTTTTGGCTCAGTTCATGATCTCAGGGTGGTGAGATCGAGCCACACCTCAGGCTCTGTGCTCTCGGCTCAGCGTGGAGTCCGCTTGGGATTCTTTCCCGCTCCCTATCCCTCCCCTTCTGCTCCTCCCCCTGCGTACTTGCTCGCTCACTCAAATAAAATCTTAAAAAGAAAAAAAATAAGATTTTCTTTCTTGTAAGCATAGCTAGGTGCTCTCTAAATGTCCCTGGCTAGTTTGTTTCCTCTTATACCAGGAGAACTAGCATCTCTGGGGAAGCTGCTGTTATTTCAGAACTGTGTTGGGAGCTTTATACGCAGCACTTCAACGAATCCTTAAAACAGGTTCATTTTACAAATAACTAAACTAGTTACAAGATGACTTGCCTGAGATCACAGAGCTAAGAAGTAAAACGGGATTCAAATCCCAGTCCGTCAACAGCACTATGTTGCAAAAGAATAGTCAAGATTGAGGAGAGAGGGTGAGTTTCACCATGCTTTTACTAGGTCAGCTTATTCTATCAGAAAGTGTTCTATTCTATTAACTAATATATGCTAAGTCACTTACAAAATGTGTATTTTATTAGTTTTTAAGGCAGATTAATCCTGACAACTTAATTTTATGAATCTCCGGCAAGAACATTGAAATACTTACTAAAGAGGAATTATTATATGGTTAAACCGTTGCATTAAGACAGTGTCATAAATTATTCTCAGGAACACATTCTGCCCACACAATGGACTATTACTCAAGGTGTGGTTGTGACCAAGGGGTCTAATAAATGCAGTCAGCACAGACTTGTTTTGAAGAAAATGGCCCTTCATCACCAGCCGTCACCCAGCTAATCTGGAAGCAAGCAGGCGTAAGCAAGTAGATACCTACCACCATCAGAGAGATCTACCTGTGTGAGCCGCGGATGCTAAGGCCCGATGCTTCCAGTGTTCATGCTTATCACCGAGGTGTGGGGCTCCATAGCAGCATTTCAGACACAGACATCACTGAGTTGTGTGGTTAAAGAGCTTAGCTTAGTGTCTGTCTGTAGCTGCTTGACAATGAGCAACTATGACGTTAGTTACTAATACATGTATGTAAGTGACTATACTACGTTGATAACCTATCCAGATTAAAGGGGCCCAAGCCAACAGATAACCGATGAGTTATAGGTAGGGCATGCATGCGTGGTCAGAGTATTTATGGATTTAAGATCTGTGGAAGAGGAGGAATGTGACAAGTCCTTACTATGAATCCCTCCCTGGAGTAGACACCTGTGGAGTGGGACCCTTTCTGAGCAAGAGTGAGCGGAGGGCCCAGACTCTGAGAACGCTTGGCTTTATTTATTCTGAGCTCCTGAAGTTACCTGGGCTTTTTTTTTTTTTTTTTTTTTCCTGGAATCTAAAAATTTGTTGAAAAGGGAACAGATCATAAAGGACCTGTTACCTCATCTAAAGTACTTGGATTTTGCAAAGCAGGCACAGCAAGAACCATGTAAAGATATTGCCCGGGTCCGCTGGTGGCTCAGTGGGTTGAGCATCTCAGCTCAGGTCATGACTGCAGGGTCCTGGGATCCAGCCTGCATTGGGCTCCCTGCTCAGCGAGGAGTCTGCTTTGCACTCTCCCTCTGCCGCTCCCCCTACTTGTGTGCGCTCTCGCTCCCTCTTGCGCTCTCTCTCCTTCTCTCCCCCCTTCCCTGTCAAATAAATAAAAATCTTAAAAAAAAAAAAAAGTTATCAGCTTTGTTCCTAAAAACTTAACCCTAGAAATATTGAGTAGTGGTTTTGCTCTCCAGATTTCTATCTTACTCCTTAAAAGCTGCTCTGGAGGAGCCTGTAGTTGGAGGGCCTTCCTTCTGACCTTCCATAGTGTGTTGGGGAGGTAACATGACTCTCACATACTCTGCGCGTGCCCTTGGCAGTTTAAGCTCTGGATTCCTTACGGTTCGCACGTAGGAGATTGCATGTTGCCCTTATAAGAAAAAAATTACTTTAAAGCTTCTTTGACATCTTATTTCCTTTCTTTCTTTCTTTCTTTTTTTTTTTTTTTAAAAAAAACTAGGAAATGTGCCATGGTCAGCAGGTCAGAGCTTTTCCCAGTCCCCGTGGGACTTTATGAAGAAGAATAAAGCCGAGCAAGTCACTGTGCTTTTATCAGGTAAGGATGGTCCAGACTGAGGTGATCTTAACCGAGTGTTGGCTTCGTGATTGGCTCGCAGTGCCCGTTCTTAAATCTGCGTCTCTGTCCTGCCTTCTCTAGCACTGCGTGTACGACTCCCTCTACTAAGTAATCAGATGGTTGTTTTTTTTTTTTTCCAAACATTTGATTAAGGAGAAAAAAACTCAAAAGCTGTATTTCTGAACCTGTGGTATCCATCCTGATTATTGATTGCTGTGACTGTGTTTTTTCCTTTTTAAGATTTTTATTTGTTTGTTTGTTTGTGGGGGTGGGGGAGGAGCTGAAGAAGGAGGAGCAGGTGGTGACAGGGGAGCCTTCTGCGGGGCTCAGTCTCACGGCCCTGAGATCATGACCCGAGCTGAAATTGGGAGTTGGATGCTTAACCAGCTGAGCTACTTAGGCCACCACCGCTGAGCTTCTGGTCACCTCTCTTCTTAGGAGTGAACCAGAGGCTAAACTTGACATGCTGAGAGAGTGACAAGAGACCGTGTTTTTTTTTTTTAAGATTTTATTTATTTACTCATGAGAGAGAGAGAGAGAGAGAGAGGCAGAGACACAGGCAGAGGAAGAAGCAGGCTCCATGCAGGGAGCCTGACGTGGGACTCGATCCCGGGTCTCCAGGATCACGCCCCGAGCTGAAGGCAACGCTAAACCACTGAGCCACCCGGGCTGCCCGAGACCGCCTCCTGTTACTCTCGAGTCTAGTGTATGGTTATCATAACGGTACAAGGTGATGTTTCGTGAGCACCTGCTTTGTGCCAGGCCCTGTCGTTTATAGCACGAGTATAAAAGTTCAATGACTCCTTGTAACAACCCAGTGAGATACGTATTTGTTTACCCTTCCTTTACGTACGAAGAAACGAAGGCTCAGGTTAATTTTCTGTTCTCTGTCTCCATAGCTGGTAAGCGTCACAGGTGTACGCAGTTTCTCAGCCCTTCGCCCTGAAAGGGATTTCCTCATGTATTTCTCACATCTGGGAATGGAGTCTTGAAAAGTTCAACTAAGAAAGTTATATTCTATTCTTTGAACCACTTAATGAAGTCATAAAAAGGGGGAGGAGACTATCCCAGGAAATTCCTGCAGGCTTGAGCACTGTATTGAGAGAGTAGCAGAACTTGGAAGGGGAGTGAGGGGGATAGAGTTTGGGAAAGGACGTAAAGGGTAACCCCCAGAGCCGCAGTAATGCTCCCCAGGCCAGAACTTCCGAAGGGCTGGGATTGCCTCTGAGACCGCTTGCTTATGAACAGTAAAGCAGTGACTCCAGGGATTGGAGCAGACACTAGCTACAGTACTTGAGCGAGGATCTGGAGGCCCTGGCTATGATAGACAGGAGGTGGTTGGGCTTCCGGGGGGAAGGAAGGGCAGCTGGGGAGCCCCGGGGAGGCCAGGAGCAGTGGCCGTGGACCAGCCAGTGCAAAGCGGTAAAGACACCAAGGTACCACTTGGCCAGATGTCCGCTCTGCGGATGTAAGTCAACAGACATTGTTGTATCTTTTATGACAGGTTTTGTTGTATTTTGATCATTTGTATTTAATAAGGAAGAACCAGGGCGCCAGGCTGGCTCTGTTGGTTGAACGTCTGGCTCTTGATTTTGACTCTGGTCATGATCTCAGGGTTGTGATGTTGAGCAGCATGTCAGGGGCTCACGGGCTTGGAACCTGCTTGAGATTCTCTCTCTGCCTCTCTTCCCTCTCTCTCTCTCTCAAAAAAAAAAAAAGTACATATATCTGGAAGAACCAATTTCCTTCTGTGTATTGCTTTCTCATAGGTCCTCAAGAAGGCTGCCTCAGTAGTGTGACTTACGCGTCAATGATCCCT
The DNA here is from genome assembly GCF_905146905.1 of Nyctereutes procyonoides. Lineage (NCBI taxonomy): Eukaryota > Metazoa > Chordata > Mammalia > Carnivora > Canidae > Nyctereutes > Nyctereutes procyonoides. Next base: position 30,391,037 of record NW_026575160.1, on the reverse strand, counting down.
CTTCAGATGCTACAGAACTACCTCAGGCTGGTAGGTGGTGGCTGCCAAGAGTCTCTGATGCTGGAATACACTGGGTGGCCCGTTTTCGTGTTTGAGTGTGAGCCCCACTCACCCTGTGACCTTTCCCAGCAGCCCCTTCCCAGGAAGGCGGCTGGTCACTTAGTTCTGGATTCTGGATTGCTGTCACAGCCATCCGGGTGTTCACCTGTGACCTGTGAAGTGTTACGATTGGAGCAGGAGGAGATGGTCTTTCTCAGCACAGACTTGACATCAAGGAGCTGCTCGTCAATATGGAGGAGAATGGCTATAAATCTCAAGATGCTTTCCTTTAAACTTTTATACTTTAAAACTAAGTTAAACAGGCTTATATTAGTTAAAGTATTGATTTGGCCACTTCAACAGAAACCAAACAGTTAGAGCTTCAACAGTCTAGACGTTTGTCTTTCTCAAACAGGAATCCCAGCAGGCGAGAGAGCCGGCCAGGGGATGTGAGGCAGGGTGATCCCTGCAGGGTGTCAGCACCTTCTCTCCCAGCGGGCCACTGTGACCTGGAGAATTGCTTATGTGGGTTTGGTGGAAGAGAGTCACCAGGTTCTGCCCAGAGGGAGGAGAGCCTGGAGGGGAGGCCCTTCCTTTCTGGGGAGCTGCACACTGTTCCTACCCCCAACCCACTGACCAGAATTGAGACGTGTTCACGCCTGCCTGGGACATGTGATCTTTTGCTGGGCAACCACGCACCCAGCAAAAACTAGTTCTGTTGTTAAGGGAAGAAGCATATGATTATGGGGAGAAAGTAGCAAATCCTAGACAATGAGTGAATGTAATGCTTTGCATTTGTCTAGTACTTTCTACATGCCAGACAGTGTGCCCGATGCTCCTACGTGTCTTAATTTATTTCTCAAAACATCCCTACGAGGTAGATAGCATCATCCATCTTATAGATAAGGAAATCGAGGCCAAGGTGACGTCATAATGTACCCAAGGCCGCGAGGCCAATGAGCAATACAGCTAGGACTGTGCAGTCCCTGCGACATGCAGGGGGCTCTCTGCGAGATCTGTCCAACTAAAACTACTGTTGAAGGTATGACACTTGAAAGCAAACATTCATTTTGCTCGCTGCCTTAATTTGGAAAGGGAACAAGCATTTTCTTTGTAAAAAAAAAAAAAAAATGAATGGGTTTACCTGTGGCCCTTTACAAAAATTGTTTCTATTAACTCTAAATGGATATCTTTGTTCCCCATGAAAAGACGTGTTCAAAATCATTCTATTGGTGTTCTTGCTACACTCAGAGTTGGGGGGGGGGGTGACCTTCGTAAGAGTAGCTACAGTAGCAGGGGAACCTGCAGAGGCTTTACAATTTCGAAGAGATGATGTCTTGTCAGTGGGAGACTTTCACTAGTTTTCTTTGTTATGTATTCCTGAGTAAGCCGAGGGTTGCATGCAAGTGGGGGAGGGGGGTGCTGCCTTCCACCTGGGCCTTAGTGACTCTTGAAGCCACCAGACCAGTTGGTTTTCAGGAATGAGAGCCTAGGCTCCCTGTAGAATGAGCTGGTCTTCTCCCCCTTGTCCCAGCTTCTCTGTACCAGGCAAGGTTCTGGCTCAGGGCTTCTCATTCACTTGGATGATAAAATGCACAGAACCGTGATCCAGAAGTTTACACCTGCACATTAGGCTTGAGTGAGCACGTCTGCTAAATGCAATGCCAGTAGTACATTATACCCCGAATATTCCAAGTGCATTTATATGTGTGCCTCTTCATGCAGAAGGCACGGTTAACTACCTGTGATCAACAAACCAGAGACTGACTAGTCGTCAGTCCTATTCTCAGTGAGTGTACACGAACGGCTTTTTAAAATTCAACAATTAACCCCTGGATGAAGATAGCAAAAATTCATCATGCATTTTAGCAATCACTTCAAGATTCAAAGTGACTCGGGCAATAATACAAGTATCATGGTTGTGAATGTTTCATCTTCCATATGAGATGATAAACCGCCCCCCCCCCCCACAACGCGTTGACACATTTCTGTATTCTGCTGAATTCAGTTGTTCGATGACTGTTTATCGCAAGCCTTCTAAATGCAGACAGTGTTTTGGAAATGGAGGATATACTTGTGTGTAAGGTGCATTCCCTGACCTCAGGGAGCTTACGTTCCAGTGGGGGGGGGGGGAGACAAATAAGCAAATGAGTAAATGCGTCTGTAATGACGTGACCGGTCAAGTATACAAGTATATGGAAAAGTGCGCAAATATAAAGGAGAATAAAGCAGGTAAGGAGATAAAGATCTAGTGGAGGCGGTGGCAGAAAGAGTTTTTGGGTGGAGACCTTTCTGTGGTGACCTATGGACAAAGCTAAATGAAGTGAAGGTGGTAGCCTTGTGAAGGGTGTTTGCAGCACCTGAAACCACAGGTACAGAAGGGTCTGTCCCGGCAATGAGGTCTGAGACATGACCAGAAGCTAGATCACATGGGATCAGGGCAAGGACTTTGAATTTTATTCCGAGTGTGAGAAGAAGCCACCGGTAGGGCTTGAGCTGGAGAGTGACCTGTCCACCCAGTGCCGTAATCACCGTAGGCCCATTGAGAGCTCTTTGAATTGTTGAAAATGTGTACCACATGCAAACCTAGTAATATCTGGCTTCGTTGAGGATGACACGTCAAGCTCTGTGGTCAGATACGTAGATTGTTTCATTTAATCACTCCATTGGGGTAGGTATTTGTAGCCGTTACTCCCATTTTACAGGTCAGTAAGCCAAGATTCAAAGTAATTTGTCCAAGGTTCTCCGCAAACGAGTGGTTGAACCTAAGGAGTTGAACCTCGTCTGTCTTCCAGCCTCATTCATGTAATAATAGTTTATCCTGGTTATTAACCTCCCGGTTAAGAAGGAATTGTAGTAAACAGTTTTAACTGTGTGTGTAATTGTATTACCTAAAAAGCACGTATTAAAGCCTTTATGCAGAAAACCACATGGAGTGTGGTTTTTAAATCAGATTTTTTTTTAAATGGTGTTATTTTTTTAAAAGACTTTCATTGTATAACTACAATAATACAGATCTTAAATCTCCATTCTGACACCTACTAAGGAAACCTCTCTAACTCGAGTTTTGAATCGCTGATAACTTAGTATAATAGTTGAACTTTGCGCATTAACTCAGACTTTTCCTAGCCAGTTGCACTGTTTATTGGCTTATTTGCAACCTTTTTTTTTAATACGTCAGTAACTATGAATAATTATTATATTAGACAAATACTTGAATAGATCATCATAATCCAAGCAGTACTTTAAAATGTAGGCCTCTGAACCCCCGGGACATAATTGTTGAGATTCCACGGCCTGTTAGCCATCCACCCCAATACGTGCCATGCTAACCGTCCAGAATCACAACTAGGAATTTCTACCTTGATAGAGTCTCAGAACAAATCTGCGATGTTCCCACAAAGATCATGTTGTAAATGATGATGGTTAGGTATCTAAGTCTACAAATCTCCATCAGCTCTGTTAGCAGGTGGCAGGCCAGTTCAGGGCATGGAGGAGTAAATGTGGGTAAGGTCTTAGCAGAAGGAGGAAGCCAGTTTCCTGGTGTGAGGAAGGGTGGCCCCGACCCCAGGGAATCTTTTGGCCCCTAGGACAGCTGCAGAAGATCCTGAGCAGCAAGGCAAGCGTCAGGCCAGAGGAGGTCTGCCCCAGGAAGAGTTTATGAGTGCGAGAGGCTGGGTGATAAGGGAGCAGTTCGATCCAAAGGTACATCTTAGGGCTGTTTGGGTTTTTGGATTTTTTTTTTTAATAACTACAATACCCAAACTATTATGTCTGTGTGTTACTAAATGAGGGCCTATCTTTATTTGTAGTTAGTAACCAAGTTCAATCTCGGCTCTTAAAGTTTCAGGAAGCTAATTTTTTAAAAACCTATGTGGTGTGTCTCTCTCCGTAAATCGTAATTTATCTTGAATTCCCATTACCCTTGTATGCCTGTTCTAGAATGAGGGACCTCAGCATGTGGCTACAGCCCTCCCTCTCTACCCTGAAGGACTCCAGCTTTTCTGTAGGCCAGATGCTGGATGTGCCAGTATTGTTTGGGAGGATTGTATATGAATACATTAACAGTAACCATGTTGTTTGTGGCTCTAAAGTCATATATAAATTCGTTAAAATCAGTGTCAGAAGAGGTAAGAATGTAAGTCCTGACTCTAAAGCCATGACACTTTAAGCTAAAGCCATCTCAGCTTTATTGGCTCAGTAAAACCTTTTATTTTTTATTCTTTCCTGACTTCATCTTTTCACAACTAGGCCTAAAACCGTCTCTCGACAGTAGATACTTTCCCTCGGACTCTACAAGTGCTTTTAAATAATGCCGCCATCTGAAAACACATCACAGGTGCCCCCTTGACCATAGAGGAGAGGGCACCTCCTCTGGGACACTCCATCCCACAGAGAAACGCTGTGGAGGGGAAAACAATCAAGGGATGGATGGGCCTTTGTTGAGCTCACTGTTTCCATTTAATCCAGAATCATTTGCGTCACAAAGCGCTAATTGAGATGTGATAAGAGCTTCCTGAATACGCTGTGGAGACCCAAGAATAAAAGGGCTTGGTACTGATTGTGATAAAAAGGCCAGTGTCCCTTTACTAATAAGCAAAAATACGCCACTGCAAACACGCACTTAGGAGTCGTGGTGGTGACTCTAATTCACCTTTGGGAAGTTGAGTCTGATTTCCTCAAACAGCAGGCCTCCCTTCAAAACAATTAAAATATTTACCTTCCGCTTCCCAAAATCTCGTCTGTCTGCCTGTCTTCCTATCTATCTTTAGAGCCCTCTGCTGGAAGCATGAAGCCTGTGTATTTATAATACCTCAGATCTTGCTGTTTGGAGAAATGTAATTTTTAGCTAGAGCAGCTAAATGTGTTTTCTTTGCGTAGCTTCGCATGTTTGCATCAGTCTCAGTAGAGCCATAGGCTCTTGGTAATTATTTTGGTGCGGTGGTTTAGATCTTAAATGGCAACCAGCACAACGGCATCCTTTGATGAGTTAAAGCAAAATACCATCAACAAAAAATTGATAATATCCGAAATGAGGAAAAACCTAGTGGAATGCATGCATTAGAATGTAAGCAGGGCCTGGGAGTCTGTCTGTACGCCTGTTTTTTCCCTTTATTTCCTGATTTCTATTTTACCTTATTACAGGAAGGGTATTAGACTCTGTGAAGACCAAATGCTTACTGCTAGTGAATGGCCTTTTCAATGCAATTTTAAATAGAATGTTTCCTGTCTGTGTTTTGTAAGAATCTACAATCTGAGAACAAATGAGGTGTTGAAATTGAAGACAGCTTATCTATGAAATCGGGTCTCTTGCCAGTTACGGGATTTCAAAATCAATCTTAAGACAGTGAAGGCAGTTTGACAGGATGGCTGTAATGAATAGAGCACTCTTGTTTGCAGAAGTGAGACAAGATTAAATAGCAATCCTGGTTGAAAATCTCAGGGGTAGCATATTCAGTAAATCTTGAAAATCTGTATCCTGTTTCACTGGTATGAAACAATCCATTCCTTGTGAGAGGATTTCTACCCAATAAGTCATGGCAGTTTGGGATTAATTTGGAGAGTGGAAGACTTCTGGTTTAAAATTGCACTTGGCTTGCAATACCCAACACAATTTCCCACAAAAGTGCTTTTGAAAAGTGACAAAACTTCACAATAGCAGAGGAGAATAGAACTGCGGTCTCCTTTTGGCAAGAATCTGGACAAAAAAAAAAAATCATTTTTTTTCCAGTCCCCTTCAGGAGCAAGAGAGTATTTAAACCCACTTATTTGAGGCCTACCTGAAATGAGGCAGGAAAACACTTTTATTATTTTTCTATTACCATCTTACGAATGATTCAGAAAAGCAAGGTTGATACCAGTTAGAAAATTGGATGTGTGTCCTTACTGCATAGTCTGTGCTTTGGGCAGCAGGATGACATTCTCCTCCATCTACATTCATTCAGAGATTAAAGCTAGAAATACCTGAGCAGGAAGTTGGTGGGTGGGTATTGGCAAGGGTGCTCATCTGGGGAGTGTATTATTTAAGCATCTTGAGCAGGTTGGGTGCTGGAACACCCCGCTTCCCGGGGCTGCAGTCTACCTCGGGCATCGTCCCCCACGGTGGACAGCCCAGGTTCGGCCCGCGGCACCCAGGGCCCCATCCTGGGGTGTGACCGGCAGGTGTAGACAGCCGCCCACCGTCCAGCTGATGACCCAAGGCCAGAACCAGCTGAAAATTTAGTGGAAAGTGGGTGAAGCCAACGACGGCCCATCCATCCTGCTTTACTGCAGGTTCTTCCTGCAGTAAAGGTATCACAGAATGTAAACACCGGTAACAACCTCCTACCCACGGAGGAGCACCGCAGAACAGAATGGAGCCGTCATTCAGAAAACACAGAATGTGTTATAAAACACATTATCTTATAAAAGATCTTATAAAAGATCTCCTCCTTATAAAAGCAGGAGATAAAATGGAGAAGAATTTGGAAAATCATATTCCTTCCCTAGACAATGCCAGATCAACCGCAGAAGCAAGGCAAGAAAGCCATGGAAGAGAGCAGGCTAAGATGAAAGCAAAAGTGTTGCCAGGGAGGTGGCTGGGGTAAGGCAGTCTAAGAACTAAACATGCAGTGACGTCGCGAAACGTGTACTTGAGACGACGGTAAAGAGCGTCAGTGCTGGGAAAAGACCCACGGAAGGAGCTCTCCCCAAAGTAGAAGCAGAGGACCAGAGAGTTAAGATGATGGTGGTGGTGGTGAGGGGACGGATACACTCTCCGAGGACAGAGAGGGAACTTCAGCATTATTGGTCTTCCTTCAACCTAAAGAGAATTAGAAGAGAAATTACCAAAAACAGAAGAAAAATTTTCTAAGCCAAAAAAAAAAAAAAAAAGGGTGGGATGTGTGTGTGACTGTGGATTGAAAAATTAAGCATGTTACGTTTGAGATTGGGAGAAAGAGATCACAACCAGACAACTGGGTGACTTTTTAAAATATAAGTACAATGTGTCCATCCCCTCAGCCTCCCCATCTCTTAGGTACCAATGAGAACAGATTATTCTTTAATGATGATTCCTTAAGAATCATCCATACCCTCACTGCCTGGAAACAGAACCTTGTCTGAACCTTCTAGGATATTCCCTTTCTCATGTCTGGGGTAATCCCTGTGCCAGTCTTGGTCCTTGCTGGCACTACTGCCATTGCTTGTCTCATCCCCAGAACCATAGAAGACAGCCCAGGCCAGCTACTGTGGGGCCCGTGGCTCCAGGTCACTGATGTTCCTTGGGCAGCTGTAGCCACTGTCCTCTTTCTTTCCGGTACATCATTCTCCTTGATGCTGCCCTAGCCTTAGCATAGTGGAATAATGCTTGTATTCAGGGAAGATCTCTGGTGGCTACCAGGCATGATATCTTTCAGAGCCTAAGAATCGGTCCCAAGTCCCACATTTGTGGTCCCCTCAGAGAACCACTTGCCTTTTTAGCTCGTGATCTGACACCCAGCAGTCAAGCCTCTTTCCTGTAATGATGGGCCAGTGGCATGTTCTTCACCAAATCTACCCCCAGCCACCCTCAAGGATGTTGCCTTCCCCTGGGACCTCAAAGAGGCCCATCGTTACAGGAAAGAGGCTTAGAGCGTTCAGGGTCTGTTCACATTTGACATCTATATTGCTCTTTTGTGCTTGTGTGCTTGTCTGGACACATGAGCGGTATCACCTCTACTGGTTAGGTTGTTACTTCACCCTGCAGATCTTTCGTGTTAGATCTTTCCAGGAAGAAAGCTGCTCCCAGGCATGTAGGCTGGGAGTGGGAGCTCAGCCCTGGCAGACAGTGACTCCCCTCCACATCTCACTCCAGACATCACCCTTTGCCCCCTGTAGATGGCCACTGGCTTTCTGTTCCAGGGCATCCTGTATCTCTATATGTTCTCAGGCAAGGCCACCCCACGTGAGGCCTTAAAAAAAAAAAAAAAAACTTAAAAAAAATTCCTGTAAGCATCCAGGCAGATTTTCTTTTCTAGGGTGTAAAAGTGATCACTCTCTATGCAGATTTCTTTGAAATACTGAATTCCAGAGTGGAACAATATAGAGAGTTGATCCAGTAATCTCACAGTCATGAAGACATCTTTTATGAAAGAAGCCAAAGGTAATTCTCTGATAGGCAACAGCTGTAAAAAGATTACGCTCCTATATCCCTCTTTAAAAATACACAAATATACATACACATACACTTATCAGCTATACAAAGGAAAAAGCTAAAAGAAGCATAAAAATATATTTTTTTTTCCTCCCAAGATTTTATTTAAATTCCAGATAGTTAACATATAGTATAGTGTTGGTTTCAGGAGTAGAATTTAGTGATTCATCACTTACCTATAACACCCAGTGCTCATCCTAATACTACTCTCCTTAATGCCCCTTACCCATTTCACCCATCCCCCCGTCCCCCCTCCCCTCCAGCAACCCCCAGTTTGTTCCCTATAGTTACGAGTCTCTTATGGTTTGCCTCCCTCTCTGTTTCTCTTATTTTTCTTTCCCTTCCCCTACGTTCATCTGTTTTGTTTCTTCAGTTCCACACAGGAGTGAAATCATACAGTATTTGTCTTTTCTTGTAACTTATTTTGCTTAGCATAAGCGAAATGGAACCCTCTAGTTCCATCCATGTTGTTGCAAATGGCAAGATTTCATTCTTTTTAATGGCTGGGTAATATTCCAGTGTGTGTGTGTGTGTGTGTGTGTGTAAGCTGCTGTACGTATGGGGTTGGACCTAGTTTCCCCTTCTCCATGTGCTGGGGTCTGCACAATAATTAACACTTGAAATCCCACTTATGGAAAGTAAGTATATGTATGTACTAATACGCGCGCGTGTGTGTGTGTATGTGTGTATATATAAATCTCCCACATATTCTTTATCTATTCATTCGTTGATGGACATTTGGGCTCTTTCCATAATTTGACAATTCTAGATAATGCTGCTATAAACATCGAGGTGAATGTGCCCCTTCCAATCAGTATTTTTGTATCCTTTGGTCAAACACCCAGTAGTACAATTGCTGGGTCACAGGGTAGTTTTGTTTTTAACTCTTTGAGGAACCTCCATACCGTTTTCCAGAGTGGCTGCCCCAGTTTGCGTTCCCACCAGCAGTGCACGAGGGCTCCCCTTCTCCACATCCTCTCCAACATCTTTTGTTTCCTGAGTTGTTCACTCTAACCATTCTGATAGGTGTGAGGTGGTATCTCATTGTGGTTTTGATTTGTATTTCCCTGATGATGAGTGATGTTGGGCATTTTTTCATGCGTCTGTTAGCCATGTGGATGTCTTCTTTGGAGAAAGGTCTGTTCTTCTGTCCATTTCTTAACTGGATTATTTATTTTGGGGGTGATGAGTTTGATAGATTGTTTATAGATTTTGGATACTAGCCCTTTGTCCCATATGCAATTTGCAAATGTCTCCTCCCATTCCGTAGGTTGCCTTTTAGTTTTATTGATTGTGTCCTTTGCTGTGCAGAAGCTTATTATTCCTAAAGAAGTCCCAGTAGTTCATTTTTGCTTTTGTTTCCCTTGCTTCCAGCAACATGTCTAGTAAGAAGATGCTACGGGCCGGGTCAGAGAGGTTGCTGCCTGTGTTCTTCTCAAGGATTTTGATGCTTTCTTGCCTCACATTTCGGTCTTTCATCCATTTGAATCTATTTTTGTGTCTGGTGTAAGAAGGTAGACTAGTTTCATTCTTCTGCGTGTGGCCATGCAGTTTCTCCAGCACCATTTATTAAAGAAACTGTCTATTTTCTATTGGCTATTCTTTCCTGCTTTGTCAAAGATTAGTCGACCATGTAGTTGTGGGTCCATTTCTGGGTTCTCTATTCCGTTCCACTGATCTGTGTGTCTGTTTTTGTGCCAGTACCGTGACCACAGCTTGATGTTCACAGCTCTGTAATAGAGCTTGAAATCCGGCATTATGATGCCCCCAGCATTGGTTTTCTTTTTCAACATTATTTTGGCTATTCAGGGTCTTTTCGGGTTCCATACAGATTTTAGAATTGTTTGTTCTGGCTCTGTGATAAATATTGGTGTTCTTTGATAAAGATTGCGTCGAATGTGTAGATTCCTTTGGGTAGTATAGACATTTTAACAATATTTGTTCTTCCAATCCATGAGCATGGAATATTTTCCATTTCTTTGGGTCATCTTCAATTTCTTTCAAAAGTATTTTCTAGTTTTCAGAGTATAGATCTTTTACCTTTCTGGTTAGGTTTATTTTTAGGTATCTCACGGTTTAGGGGGCAATTGAAATGGGATTGATTCCTTGATTTTTCTTTCTGCTGCTTTGTTATTGGCATAGAGAAATGCCGAAGATTTTTGTATGTTGATCCTGCGACTTGGCCAAGTTCATGTTCTAGCAATTTTTTGGTGGAGTCTTTCAGGTTTTCTATATAGAGTATCATGTCATTTGTGAAGAGTGAAATTTTGACTTCTCGCTTGCTGATTTGAATACCTTTTATTTATTTTTATCGTCTAATTGCTGAGGCTGGGAAGGGAAGCATAGAAATATTTACAGTGGTTGCTTCTCGGTGCTGACACTATCCGTGGTTTGTATTCTATTTTTCCTTGTATTTTCCAGAATTTCCTTAATGAAATTCATTGCTATTTTAAATATCACTCAAAAGCAAAATAAACATTGGGAAAATTCAAACTACAGAGCATCTACAGGAGGTAATAAAAACATTTGCAAGGGACAAAATACACTTAAGAACCATGTTCCCAGCCTGCGTGCCGAACCTCGCTATGGAAGATACAGGGAAGAAAGAGTAGCTTCTTAATACAGTGTCAGCTCTTCCTATAAGTAAATACTGCATAAAATACTATATAAATATATAAATACTATATTTGCCAGTATTTCACATTAAATTGAAAGACTTCAAGTGCCGAATGAACAAAATGAATCCTGAAATTATTATTTTTAATGTTTTCAAAGGACAATCAGAAAGGAAATTTCCTGCTTGGGTACTGCTTTTTTTTTTTTTTCCCTCTCCTTCACATTTTCACCTAAGATTTCCTCTTGGTTTATTAATAGGTCGAGCAATACCATAATGTCATTTTCCATGGCCCAGAAGGAAGCTTGCAAGACTACATAGCACATCAGCTTGCACTCTGCATGAAGGTACCCGTTGCTTGCATATCCTCTCCTTTTCTCTGAGAATTTGAAAGCATGTAGAGAACTAATCACTGATTCCTTATCACAGCACAGACAAATGGCTGCAGGATTCACCTGTGAAATAGTGAGAGCCGAAGTGGATGCTGGTTTCTCCAAGGAACAGCTCGTAGACCTGTTCATCAGTAGTGGTAAGACCATTCCAGCAAACTGAATTGTCATAACTGAAAGGGCATGATCTTCAATGATGCTGTTGAAAGGAAATAAGGAAATAAACTTTCTCTCTTGGGGGGGGGGGCAGATTTAGGGTGACTTTTCAATTAACAGTGTTGGGATGAAAATGGGGAATCCAGATGAACACACAAAAAAATTATTTTCATGTATCTGTCATTGCATTTGTTGCGCATCCTACGTTCTCTTCTTTTTCCTCCCATCTTTTGTGTACAAATCATCATCTGTTGTGAACATACTATTTAACTGGCACCAGAGGTATACTAAGGGAGGAGGGGGTGTTGGGAGCCACCCACCCTTGCAGGACTAAGTATTCTATCAGTGATGCTGTTCAGAATTGCATGGTGATAATAAGAAGTAGATAGGTTTTTAGTAAATGATATTATTCATAGATTTTCTACCATCAAAGCACCCCTCATTGAAGCACCTGAATTAAACTTTCTCCAGCTAACCATTGGCGTGTCGCTGACTGGCGCTTTGCTAAACACACTGCGTGCATTCATTAACTCGTTTAATCTCCACAGCAGCCCAGTGCATGTAGGTGTCATTTCTGTCTCAAACATGAGGAAAGTGGCACAGAGGGGTTTGGTATCTCACCACAGCTACAGGGGGGGCAGAACCAGGATTAAATACGCTTATTAATACGACTTCTTCATGCATTTTCTATCTTAGTTAGGCTCCAGAGTCCACCACGTTTCACCCCAGGTGGAATTAGCATACCCTGCATAGCACAGTAGGACTAGCAGCTCTGGCACAAAACTCACATGGACTGGACTCCAGTCTCCAAGAGCTCAAAGCTGCAGGGACCCCTGGGGAGGGGGTGCAGTTGCAAGATCAGTGATAGATGAGCTGAAATGCACATTTAAATCTTTTAGGTGTTTCTCATCTTTGGAGCCACTGATCGAGGGAGATAACCTCGTGGCTAGGTCAGTATTGGGAAGGAGGAAGTGCCAGCAGCTAGTAAGTCAAGAAATAGAGTTAAGAGGCAGGCTTGGGGAGGGACTGAGGGTTCTAGGCCCGCATTTTAAGGACAGGAAAATCCCACCAGAATCGGCATAGGATGATGGTGCTTGAGTTAGTCTTTGTTCAGAAAGTAGTGAAAGCTGCAGAAGGCTGTTTTCCCTGCTGCTGTTACTAATAATCACTAACATTTATTAAGCTCTGACTCTGGTAGGCCCCGTTCGAAACACCCTGATTTATAAACATGAAAAAATCTGAACCAGGAGGTTAGAGTACCCTGACCAAAGAACCCTCTGCAAGGACACAGCCAAGCAGGACTCAGACTGCTGAGCCTGTCCTTCATCACTGCCAGCCGCTACTCCGCAGGAACTCACCTGTGCCGAAATTTCTATCCCCCTATCCCCCGCCGCGCCTTGGTCTTCCAACAAAAGCCCACTACATTTTTTTCCCCAACGTTCAGTATTGTCTTACCTCAAAGTAAGAAGCTGACGTATTTTGTTCTCACCCTGTCGCAGCAGATAGCAGTTACAGATTGAATTCTTCTCTCTGCTCTGAGCTTAGAGAGCTAAGAAAATTAGCAGTGAATGAGGTCGTAAGGATGGAGACAGCACAGCACTGCTAAACCTGGGGGAGCGTCTGAAGCATTCCTCCTCCTCCTCCTCAGCCTCTCCCACTTGAAACTCGGGCTTGTCAGCAGACTCGACAACCTGAATGTCCACAGGGACCAAGCGACCTCACCGAAGGGGAAAGGCGGCGGGCAGCGGGCGGCGGGAGCCTTGTCTCCATGTGCAGGAGGGCAGCAGCTCTGAGCTGCAGCAGCTGGTTGCTGATGGCACGTAGATCCAGTGTCATGTGGTCTTGTGACTTTTAAGAAGTTAGAAATCCCTTTTTATGTGAAGATGTCAGATTTTCTTCCTTCGATGTTGGCACTTATTTCAGTTTTTAAAGCCAAATGAGGACCATGTAGAACTCCCAGATCTCCCCATTCATGGACACCCCCATCTTTGTCCCTCCTGGTCCACGGTCAGGTCCTGCCAGACGGGTCCCAGGCAGGCCTCTTTCTTCCTTCCCGTTGGTACCATCTTACCTTATGTCCCCTCTGCCTGTATCTCTTCTACGTTCCCGTGCATGGCTACTCCGCCTACTGCTTCTCCTCCTCACACATCCTTCACGGGCTGTCGGACCCTTAGGTAAAAGCTGTCTGTGATTCCTGCCCTGCACACGCTTCTATCGCCCACTGAACTAAGCGGTTCATTGGGGCCATTCAAGGCCTTCCATTCAAGGACACTGATCCACCTCATTGGCTTATCTGACCCTTTATTATATTTTTTTAATTGAGATATTATCGAGACATGCCATCGTGTGAGCTAAAGGTGTACAGCATGTTGATTTGATACACGTCCATATTAGAGTAATTACTATACCATTAGCTTGTACCTCTCCTACCTCACACAATTACAATTTTCTTTTTGTGGTGAGAACATTGAAGGTCTGATTTCTTAGTGACTTTCAGGTATGTAATACGAGACTGCTAACTGTGTTTAATGTACTCACCATGCAGTACATGAGCTCCCCAGAACTTACTCATCTTATGTAACTGGAATGTCGTATCTTTTGATACCTCCCCCTTCCCCTCGCCCTGGCCCCAAGCCCCTGCTCTGTTTGCATAGGTTTGGCTTTTTTTAGATTCCACATAGACCTGACATCATGCAGTGTATTTCTTTCTCTGTCTGACTTAACTCTTAATGCCCTCAAGGTCCACCACGTTGTTCAAGATGGCAAGATTTTCCTCTTTCTCCTCGAGTAAAAAATATCCCGGTCTACGTATAGACCACATTTTCTTTATCCATTTATCTGTTGACACTTAGGTTCTTTCCATATCTTGAGTATTGTGAATAATGATGCCGTGACAAAGTGGGTGAAGATTACCCTTTGAGATCCTGATTTTGTTTCCTCTGGCTGTATACCCAGAAGTGAGATTGCTGGACAATGTGGTATTTTGAATTTTTTGAGGAACCTCCATACTCTTTTCCATAGCATGGAAATGCACCGACTTACATTCCCACCATCCCTGCTCAAGGGTTCCCTTTGCTCCACGCTCTTGCCAGAACGTGTCATCTCTTGCCTTTCCGATGATATCCATTCTGACTGGTGTGACGTGATATCTCATTGTGGTTTTGCTTTGCAGGTCCCTGATCATTAGTGATGTAATGTATCTTTTTTTGTGTGTGTGTGTGAGGTATCTTTTCACGGACATGGCCATTTGCATTTGCAATGCCGTCTTCAGAATCGGACCCTTTTAAAATAGATTTCTCCACTCCAATAGAATATGCTGTTTCCTCTTTACATGTCCTCTGTTTTTCTACTGTCCAGTCTCTGTTCACGCTGCAGCTGTCATCTAATGATAAACAAGCATTCCCCACATGCATTGTGCCTACCAACATGGCAGGTGCCATGCAAAATGTTAGTCCAGTACTGATCAAAACAGACATGGTTTCTGCTGTTTTGGATCTACAGAAAAAGCCCCTGTTAAAATTCTCTAAGAACCCCTCACATGCAGGCTTCTCTCATCCCTCCAGATACGATTTGTCCCTCTAATGGGCATCAGTAGACTGCTTATGTGTCCACCTGACTATAGGTCAAGGTGGTGTGGGGAATATTTGAGCTTTGGCCGAGGCCCACGCACACAGGGTGAGCTCCTTGTAGGCTAGTACTGTACGTTATTCTTCTAGTTTTCCTTGTACACTGATAGCTAGTAAGTTTTGGCTGTATTCACCCACGGTGAATCTCCTGTTAGAGGAAATCGCGCAGGCAAAGGCAAAGGGAATGCCTGTCATGTGTCCTCTTCGGGTGTCCACAAGTAGAAGCAGCTCTTAGAGTGAATGTAGAAGGAGGTAAGATGAGAGAGTGCAAAAGTTGATGGTGGAGAAGGTGACGATAGGGCATAAAGATAGAGTGGTTCAGAGTTTTAAAAAATGAAGGTTTTGGACAGACTGAGCCAAAAAAAAAAAAATCCCCATTGTAACCATCCTCTTGTGTAGGAAGTGGTATATCCACCTTTAGTGGGAACAGAATTTTATTCTCTATTCAGCTCAGTAATTTATAATTATCAAATACCTTTTTTCTTTTTAATAATAAAAGTAAGATGCAAATGCAGATTCATCTGCTAAGATCTTTTTTTAAGATCTTATTTACTTATTTAGAGAGAGAGCACACGAACGAAGGGGAGGGGCCTGGGGAGGGGGGAATCAGGTTCCCCGCTGAGCAAGGAGGTCCATCCCAGGACCCTAGGATCATAACCTGAGCTGGACACAGACGCATAATGGACTGAGCCCCCAGGCGCCCCCCATCTGCTAAGACCTTAAATGCAGCAGCCCCAGGAGGGCACCTGAGCATTGCTGCGCATTCCTCAGTGTGCCTAGTTCTCTGTGCCCAGTCAGCCCTGAGTTCTGCTGAATCTGGTCCCTGTCTCCCATTTCCACCTCCCCTGCTCTTCCCCCTCCACCCGTCATTTCTTGCTCAAGGGACTATGGAGACCTCATCCCTAACCCTTCTGATCTCCTCCGGTCCCTCCCTCACTAGGGTCTGCAGCTCCCACTGGGTTCCTTGCGCAATGCAGAGCTGCTCTTGTCATTTCCCTGCCTTTACACGCAGGTGGCTGCAGGACAAACAGTACAGTTCTCTGAACGGATGTCAAGAAGCTTGTAGTCTGGCCCCGGAGCTTCCCTTGCAGCTGTCCGTCCTCATCTCCTCGAACTCTGTCCATCATGCCCATCGTGTTCTCCCTAGGACCTGCTGCTATTAACTGGTGACTGGTGGAGAGCTCGTGGAGAGAACGCCCTGCCTGTTGAGTAGAGTAGATGGGGCCACACGGCTTCCGGGTAGGGCAGAGTAATCTCACGGGAGCCAAAGGGAAGAGTCGTCGATGGCTGTGGGGTCACTTCTGCAGGAAGCGCATAACAGGGAATGTTCTTTTGGCCAAGAAGTGATGAGAAAGGGCAGAGAGTAGAGGAGTCAGAGGTCGGGATGAGGCAAAAGGTGTTCTGAGGCTCTTCCGCTGCAGTTTTTAGAATACTGAAGAAATACGAATCATCTTGCATTTTTATCAAGTAATTAAGTTGATCAAATCCTATTACTATAAGTGAAGGATATACCAATTTGTAAGGAATACATTTATTCCTGGCTTTTAACCTACATTCTCTACAAGAAGAGATTGAAACTACTTGAATGAGGCTGGGCAAGGATGCTGAACTTTGACCTTCACTATGCACAGAACACATATTTGCTCGTCTGCATGACGGCAGAAGAAAGCAAGCGGAGAGAGTCACGAGAATGAATAAAAGAAATACACGAGCAAAATATATATAAAGGAAGAGTAATAGATGTGTTTTAAATAATTAGCTTTAAGGGGAGGCCTGGGTGGTGCATTCGGTTAAGCATCTGCCTCTTGATTTGGCTCAGGTCACGACCTCAAGGTTGTGAGCTGGAGCCCCGCATGGGGGGGCTCCGTGCTGGCCATGGAACCTGCTGAAGATTCTCTTTCTCCCCCTCGTTCTGCTCCTCCCCCTGTGCTTTCACTCTCTATTGCTCACTCTCTCAAAAAAGAAGAAGAAGAAAAAAAAGAACCTAAAACTTATATAGAGATTAAAATGGTTCCCACGAAGAAAGGAATATGGAACAGAAAAGCACATTTAAAATAAAACACCTAGCACTGACGTAACCAAGGGTTATTTTGTGCTTATTTTAAAATAACATAGTCCTAAAAAAAAATTAAGAAAAATAACATCTTCCTTTTCGTCTTGCCTTTTGTGAGAGGTCGTCACAGCCCACGGGCCCTGTTGTTTGCTAAAGAGGGTGTGAATGTGTATTAGAATTGGGTCAAATTTTTGCCTCAGTGTAAAGTACGTAGTTCGGTCAGCAAGACGGATACTTTTTAAAATTACATGTGACAGTAAGTAGTAAAAAAAAAAAAAAGTGATTTTGAGCACGAGATTGGTATGTTAAGGTAACACTTTGAATTCTTGAGAGGACTTTCCTTTTGGGAAGTAATAGAGGTAGAATGACCGAAATAACAGTAGGGGAGTGTGGTCATTAGAGAGCACATAACTGAGTTTAGCCCCTTGGGCCCTGCATGTCCTGAAGCTCTTCGAAGGCTTGCGCCTCCTCATCTGGGCTCGGAACCTCCGCCTCGGAGAGCCTCGGGCTAAGTGGACGGTGGAAGACAGGCAGGCCGGGAGGCGGTGGACTTGTGGGCACTTTAGACACAGGCAAGTTTGGATTTAGCTGTAAATGTAATAGCTTAATTATTCTTAAACCATCGAATGTTGCCCTGGAACAGACTCCCCAGAATCTTTAAGACCAGTGTGTCCAGCACTGGGCTGTGGCCCCGAGCCTAGTCCAGGAAGTGTGTGATCACGATCACCAGTGTGCAGCAGAGGAGCCAAGCTGATAAAGCCGGTGAAACTGGAAGAAATAAAAAAAAAAGGACAAAAAGAGTAGCTTCATTTCCAAAATAGAGCTTTGAAGAAGCTTAAGGTAAGGGAATGGAGCTGGCCGGCTTTGTGGCAACAGGTTAAAAGAAATCTCCGGCCACAGCTGGGGCGTGGGTCCCCGCCGGGCCGTCCCCGGGACCAGAAGGCCTTCCCCTTCCCCTACCCCGCCGCCCGCGAGGATGCTGCGCCCGGGGGGCAGGTGCATGTTACAGGCGCCGGGGCTGCGTGGGCTCGGGACGGGCGGTGAGGCGGCATCGCCTGGGGGGCCGCACCTGCTCCCCGGGCCCGGGGAGGCCGACCCCCGCGCCCGCACCTGCCCGCTCCCCAGCAGGTAGAAGGGGTCGGTCGGTTCATCGGTCGTTCAGGGAACTCTCGACCTCCCCTCCTTCCACCACGAGTGTTTCGGAAGGGACACCGAGGGCCGCGGGCAGCGCTCCCCCGGGGGCTGCGTGGAAGGGGCGGCGCCCGCAGGTGCTCCAGGCAGGCGGCTCCGGGGCTGCTTCAGGCCCGAGGAGATGCAGGAGATGCCCACCACGTGCCAGGGACCCTCGGAAAGCGCGGCTGCGTCGTGTCTAGCGTAACGAGGCGGACCGGAGTGGAGTCTATTACTTACCCTGAGTATCTGTGGGAGGCGGAATACTTGGTAAAATGACGCTCACGTGTTTTAAATTGATCTCTTTTTCTCAAGGTTGATTTGGCTAGGACTGAGGGATCTTGGAATCTTAAAAATGAAGGAGCGATTTTAACTTGTGATGGATTTACTGGTGTGTAGGCAATAGTATAAACGTCGTAACTGCAGTACGGACGTTTGAGTGCTTGGTAGGTGCTCGGCACTGTTTCAAGTACATTCTGTCTACAGACTTCCTGGTCTCCTACGTACACCCGTAACCTTCCATTTTCTTTCCATCTCTCATTTTGAGTCAATATGCAATTTAGTGCCGCCTTCTTCAGGAGGAGGTCCACTAAGGCAAGATTAGAAGTCCCAGGGCACCTGGGTGGCTCGGTCCGTTAAGTATCTGACTCCTGATTTCAGCCCCAGGTCCTGATCTCAGGGTCCCAGGGCTCAGGCCTGTCTCTCACCCACTCACACGGACACACACATACCCACTCTGTCTCTTTCAAGTAAATAAATAAATCTTAAAAAAAAAAAAAGGAAAGGAGGAAGGAGGAAGGAGGAGGGAGGAGGAGGAAGGAAGGAAGGAAGGAAGGAAGGAAGGAAGGAAGGAAGGATGGATGGATCAAGTTCTAGTCCTTCCTGACAACTGCTGTGAAACCCTAGCCCAACCACCTTAACCTTTCTGAGGTCTGTAAAATGAAAGGCTGGATCTGCTTATCTCTCTGAGGTCCTATAATTTTATTAATTATTTCACATAGGTGTCATTTAAAGATCATTTAAGGGGATTCCTGGGTGGCTCAGTGGTTTAGCGCCTGCCTTCAGCCCAGGGCACGATCCTGGAGTCCCAGGATCGAGTCCCACGTCGGGCTCCCTGCATGGAGCCTGCTTCTCCCTCCTGTGTCTCTGCCTCTCTCCCTCTCCCTCTCTCTCTCTCTTTCTCTCTCTCTATCATAAATAAATAAATAACTCTTAAAAAAAAAATAAAGGTCATTTAAGGGTTTTTGACCTTTTGTATGAGGAAGTATACATCCGTAAAATACATACTACCTATATTTATAGGTCAATGAATTTTATTTGTAGGTCGTATGTATTTGAGACAGGGCACATGGAAGAGCACAAGGAGGGGAGAGGGAGAAGCAGACTCCCCGCTGAGCAGGGAGCCCAAGGCGGAGGCTTGATCGAGGACCCCGGGACCGTGATGACCTGAGCTGAAGGCAGACGCTTAACCCAATGAGCCACCCAGGCACACCCCCCCAGGGAATAATTTTAAATAACCACTTAGGCACCAGCCAAGCCAAGAGAGAGCTTGTTCCTGGCTTCTAGGATGTGGCGGTGTGCCCCGTTCCAGTTCACAAACCCTCCTAGAGGTAAACCATTAGTCCATCTTTGGTGAGAATCATTATTTTGCTTCTCTCTGTCATTTTACTACCGTTCAGTCCCTTTCCTCCCTTGTGGATCTCTATGTACTTCCTAGTGCCCGTATTTGAACTTCACGTGGCGAGATCCTGGACGCTTCTGTGATTTGCTTCTTACTCTGTTGTTTGGGACAGTCTTCCGTGTGGCCGCTTGTTATCTGCTCACTGTCCTGCCCATCCTATGAATATGCTCCTGTTTATCTAATCTGTTGATGGGAATCGGGGTTGGTCCTAACTGGGATCTGCTGTGCCACCGGCATTGGATCACTGTATGTGTGTACTTTCGACTGTATCAAACAACGCCAGACTCTTTTCTGGAGTCCTCATACTCTGCCAGCAAGTTAAGAGCATTCTGATCATGTCACAACTTAGCCAACACGTTGTATCTTCGGACTTCAATTTTTAACCAGCTCATAAAGGCTTTTTTTTTTTTTTTTCCCGTAAAAACTGTGATCCCTAAATTTTGTTTCTGACCACAGCTTGTCTGATCCCAGTGAAACAGTCCCCTGTTAACAAGAAAGTCATCGTCATCTTAGAGAATTTGGAAAAATCTTCGTTGTCGGAGTTACTGGGAGACTTCCTGGCACCTCTGGAAAATCGCAGCACTGAAAGCCCCTGGACCTTTCAAAAAGGTAAAGATAGTGCCAAGACCGTGCCCCCGAAGCCAGCTCCTGTGGGATTATGCTAATCCTTCTGTTACCCAGAGGAGGAGTTGTGCTTCGTATTCTTCTTTCTTAGGCTTCTTTTACTTTGTGTCATCACATGGCTGGCTGAGGTCGGGCCGTGGCTTTTGGTTTGTTTTAGGAAATGGAACGTCTGAATGCTACTACTTTCATGAAAACTGCTTTCTCATGGGAACCATTGCCAAGGCCTGTCTCCAGGGCTCTGACTTGCCGGTGCAGCAGCATTTCCGCTGGGTTCAGCTGCGGTGGGACGGCGAGCCCATGCAGGGACTGCTACAGAGGTTCCTACGAAGGAAAGTAGTGAATAAGGTAACAAACTGCAGCCGCAGCCTCTGCCAGGAGAAAGGGGCATCAGTGTCAGGGGGCCGGGCTGGGGTTCTGCTACTTAGTGACCGCAGGGCCTTGGGCAAGGAATATTCTTAGATAGCCAAGGGTTAAGTAAGATAATACATATAAAACCCAGAACAGTTTCTGGACTATGTTAAGTATAAAGGAGAAAAAGAGAAAAGCAACTAGGTTTTACTAGTGTCGTTATTAACCGTCCTCAAGGAGTCTCTCCAAGTTCTGAATGCTACAGGAGGCTCTCTTAGAAAACGAACCGCTTGTTTTAAGAATAGCTGCTGCTTCCTTGGAGCCTTCGAAACATTCTCCATCCACTCAAGCCAGTTTCAATGTAGGACTCTTACACTGTGCTAGAGCAAGTATTTAAAGGGCACGTGGAAGATTAAAATGCTCTCGTTTCTGACACGCTTTGAAGAGTAATTATGACTTCTGGCAATTTTTCTGGAATAAAATATTCTGTAGTCTCCCCCCAAAAAAATACCAGAATTAATGTCGACCAAATCTCGTACGTTGCTATTTAATTTTCTTGAGTCGAGCTAGTATCTGAGTGTCAAGATGGATTTGAAACACTAGAGCTTGAGTTAGTAAGACTTTGTCCCTTTATCCAGCACAACCGGCCACAGTTGGAGGGCGGCATCTATCACGATATTTTAAGCTATAAATAATAACACAACACCCACGGTGCTGCCTACTTCACAAAGAGAGGCGTTTTTTTCCCCCTCACATACCGATGTCTTGTGGTAGGTGTTGCTGACATCTGTTCACTGCCATGATGTCAGGTCCCAGTTCTGGGGGAGTCTCTGGAGCTCCCCTCACGATGGCAGGATGTGTGCAGGGCTTCAGGCGCCACACCCTGACTCAAGCATGTTCAAAGGCGGGAACCTGGATGCTAATCCAGGGGGAAAGAGGGCTGTGGCTGTCTCTGTCTGAGAGTCCACTGGTCATAAATACACGCTTTAGGCCAAAGCTAGGCCATCGTATGACGCCAACCAGTGGGAAGAAAGGTGAGGTAATGACAGTCACGGGTGTGTAGCTTTGCAAATTACTGATGTCTCCATTAATTTTATCATTAATATTTAAATCTCTTTGCCAAAAAAATTCACATAAATATCACAAAAGATGAACTTTATTTTTTTTTAAAGAGCAGTTTTAGGTTACATTAAAATCAAGAGGAAGGTACCCAGATTTTCCCAACACCTCTTGCTTCCATACATGCATAGTCTCCCATGTTATCAACATCACACACCAGAATGGTCCTTTTATTTTATTTTATATTTAAATATATTTTATATTTTATTTTATATTCATTTTATATTTTACCAAGGATGAACCTACACTGATAAATCGTAATCAGCCAAAGTCCATAGTTTAAGGGAAAAATATGGACTGCCTCATGAATCTGCATGTCATCCTTACACAGGGGCCGTGCTGATCTCTGCAAAGTCCCAGCTTTATTCTGTAGATGTGGCACTATTGCAGGTAAAATGCACCTCCCCCCACACACCCCGCTCACTGGCACATGTACACGTACTTTATAATGGATTTATT
Source organism: Nyctereutes procyonoides (assembly GCF_905146905.1). Lineage (NCBI taxonomy): Eukaryota > Metazoa > Chordata > Mammalia > Carnivora > Canidae > Nyctereutes > Nyctereutes procyonoides. The sequence continues at coordinate 30,368,586 of NW_026575160.1, read as the reverse complement.
TTACTTTTAAAAAAGGAGCTCCAAGCTTCAAACTGTGCTCTTTTCTCCACTGTGTTTGAGAATGGGAATGTGGGGTGTGCTGTGAAGAATGGGACGGGGGGAGAGATGGTGCCTTTCACTTACCAAGAGCCCCTTCAACTAGGTTAATAAAACAGATTCCTTGGGCACGTGTGCAATGGAATGAATGACTCCTGCAAAACCTCCAACGTCTTACAGCTGCGGAGCAGGCCCAGATCTTAGGGGGCGCTTAGACCTGCGCTGGCACTTGATCACAATTTCTTCCTCCAGTTCCTGAAAGGAGTGCAAGTCAAGAGGCCTTTCAGGACAACACCGGGCCTCCTACTAGTCTTTAAAAAAAACAGTGATTATAATTGTATGAATAAGCAAATATTCAACTATCGTTAATTATAGTACATGATCTCATTCTTACCGGGAGAGTATCAGAGAGAGAGATACAGTCGGTCCTCTTTTGAACGGCAGGGAACTTGTAAGAGATCCCAGAGCCTCACGTAACCCAGGAATATTGTTTCAGCAGAGCTGCTGGGATCTCTGAACCACTCTTTTATTTTGATTTGGCCAAATTATATCCATTCAAGTAGGACATACCCATAGAAACTATCGATGGGTAGCGCCCATATTGCTAATATCATAATTACTTGGTAAAACAAAGATTTTATGAATCCCTTTCTTGTAAGACACTGAGTTAGCTGCTGTGTCTGTCTTCTAAATAATCGAAGGATGTTTCTCCTGATACTAAAGAAATCTTTGTCCTTTTGTGAACCCTCTGTACTAGAAAAAAAAAAGGGACTTGATTTTGTAGAGTATAATTCTAAAAGGAATTGCTGCCATCAAACCATGTACGTTATGTACTATCTTGAAAATTTTCAATTTATTTATGCCACCGGAGCTCTGTACGTTTCGATAGAGTTAGGGTGTTAGCTGAGACCTTCCTTCTAGGGCAATTAAAATCAATACAAGGTGAACCTGCCACAGAGGCAGGCCCCGTGAGGTACTCTGTGTGCATGTGGATCGTAATTTCTTCCAGAACTGATACTTAAGAATTTGTGTAAGGTTTCTTAGTCTTCTTACTGCTCCTAATACTTTCATTTTGCATAGTAGCCTGCAGATCTGTAGCTCACGGAACGCACATAATAGTGTATATTAGCTTTCCCTCCCTGAGCCACAAGTGGATCAGATCCAGCTTCCATTTTTGTTGTACTATTTCCAATGTCTATATTTTTTTATTTTTGAACTATTAAAAACAAAAGGAAAAAGCAGCGGCACTGTTCTAAGCCAAACCCCACGTCGGGCCTCTCTGTCTCTGTAGTTCAGGGGTCAGGTGCCCTCGGCCTGTGATCCCGTGTGCAAGACCGTCGACTGGGCCCTGGCCGTCTGGCGCCAGCTGAACTCCTGCCTGGCCCGCCTGGGCACACCTGAAGCACTTCTTGGACCAAAGTATTTCCTGTCTTGTCCTGTAGTCCCAGGACATGCCCAAGCGACAGTGAAGTAAGTGTCTTCTCTCCTTATTTACCTATTTAAAATAGAGCCAATTTGGAATGTGTGAGAGCAAGGGGCGCCTCACGTCCTATCAGGGGACGACCATGACTTGTCTGTTGTGTAGCTCCTAAGGAAGCTTTTTTTTTACTGAGAAATAGTAAGTAACAGTTTCCTTCTGGTATGAAAGTCTCTTCGGGGCACCTGGGTGGCTCAGTGGTTGAGCGTCTGCCTTGGGCTCAGGTCATGATCCTTGGGTCCTGGGATCGAGTTCTGCATCGGGCCCCCTGCATGGAGCCTGCTTCTCCTTCTATGTCTCTGCCCCTCTGTGTGTCTTTCGTGAATAAATATAAAAATATTTTATAAAAATATTTTTATAAAATATAAAATTGTTAAGAAAGTCCCCTCGGGGTCCTGTTGAACATGCAGTGCAGTGTCTCCTGGGAAAGGCCTACATGAGCCATTCATCAAGGATCCCATAACCGAAAACAAGCGCTTCCTCCTTGGGACCCCTGCGTGGCTCAGTCGGTTAAGCACCCGACTCTTGATTTCAGCTCAGGTCGTGATCTCAGGGTCTTGGGATTGAGCCCCACATGCTGGGCATGGAGCCTACTTAAGATTCTCTCTCTCCCTGTGCCCTTTCCCCCTGTGCTTGCTCTCCCCCTAACTCTCAAAAAAAAAAAAATTCTTCCTTTATTAACGAGACTTGAATACTCACTGTTTTCCTTTGTTACAGCTTATGAGAATAGACATATTAACAATAAAGTTAACGCAATAGAAAATCGAGAGGAAAAATTGCGTCGCAATCCAGCTTAGTAAGGTTCTGTGATTAGCTGTTAGCGTGGATTCTGTACAGATCCGGGGCAGAAATGCATTTTGGAAAGCAGGGGATACAAATAACCTGTCTTCGCTATGTCACTGTCCATTTCATAACCGCCGATTGCAGAAAAGGAGGAATTCTGGTCTAACACATTTATTCATACGATCACCTCTTTCTTCACCGGTATTATAACTAAACGTAAGCTTTTTTCACAGCCGGAGTCTCGAGATTCTTAGGAGCTAATTTGGGCCTTTCCTAACTGGAGCAGAGCCCCAGGCAACAGCTGGCGAGGCTCTGCCCTGAGCCGTTTACCCTCCTTGCAAGCTAAGCAGTTGGGCTGCAGAGGGGCGCGACCCTGGGTGAGAGGCCCAGGGCTTCATCACTCCCTGTGCAGCCCCGGCCTGTGCCCCACCTGTGGGCAGGTCTGCCTGGCGTCCCCGTCCCAGGTCCCTGGGGGTGATGCACAGTGGCCCCTGGATGCCAAGCTCCTGGAGGAGGGTGCCAGCAAGTGTGCCCACCCTTTGCCCTGGAAGGTAACATCACTTTTATTATCCCAGTAAGGAAACAGATCTGCCTCCTGCTCCAGAAGGAGACGCTGGCTCTCATTCTCCTCCAAGGCTGTTTGCCATACGCACGCTCACCTTGAAAAGATAGTCTGGAACGGAAGTGGACGCTAGATGTGTGCAAGTGCCGAGGGAGATTATCTCCCAACAGCCACGTTAAGGAAGCACTGTTTTGTTTTTTAAACCAAAGCTTATCATCTTCACCCCTTTAGCCCCTTTAGGAGGACCTGTGCAAGTCCGACTCCTGGTACAGAACACCAGGTTGTTGTCTGTAATCTCCTATGATAGTTTTTTTCTCTTGAATTATGTATCATTAGACATTAACAGAGAAGCTTACAAAAGACCCATGCCTGATACCTGGGTAAAAGCGTTAACAGTCTCGAAAGGCTCATGCCGACATCTAAGAGCTTTGGAAACTTTGTCAAACCCACAGATGGGGTTTAGGTTTCTACAGCCTTGAATCAAGTGGTGGTTTTTTTTGTTTTGGGGGGGGGGTTTTGTTTTGTTTTGTCTTGTTTTTTATGTCTCAACAAAGTATAATCTTTTTTGAAAGAGTTTTAATTGCTATCAGATGCCCCAAACTTGGTTAGTCTCAGTGCCACAGCTGTTACCGCAAAGGGGCACATGAGGAGACAGCTGGTGACCCGTCCCCGCTCTGCAGAGCTGAGCCCGCCCGCGTGCAGACACCGAGCCTTAGCCGTGGGGTGGATGGACAGGTCAAGTTTGCCACCAATTATAAGATCCATCCCAATCTCAGAAATATTCAAATATGTGTATCTTATTAAGGTCCTATGGCAGATAAGTTTAAGCTTTTTAGACATAGATTCCCCAGGAAATCGTTTTTCTGGACTTTTGCCTGTAACTTCACTTTCCTTTCCATGTATTTCATGTATGGCATTGATACATAAAAAAGCATTGATTAAGCATTGATTAAGTGTTAAAAAAAAAAAAAGCATTTATTAAGTGTTAATTCCTGCTCCCGATGATCTTACAAGGTGAAAGGAAAGAGCTACAGAAATCGTTTTCATTTGCAAAACATTGTATTTTTGAGGCAAAGCCAAACATCTTTGACATGGGATGATTCCATGTATCTCAAAACGACCTAGGAGTGTAGAGACACGAACGCTCTCTCCACGATCTCCAGATCCACCCGGTGTGGTGTGTGTGGTGTGGTGTGATTTGTGTCCTAACCGCGAACCGCCCTTCTCTTTGCAAGGTGGATGGCCAAGCTGTGGAACGCCATCATCGCGCCCAGGGTTCAAGAAGCAATATTGTCAAGGGCCTCTGTGAAAAGACCGCCCGGCCTGGGGGTGACAGCTGCTAAGAGCCACCCCAGCCAAGGACAGCAGGCCGTGGTCAAAGCTGCGCTCAGCATCTTGCTCAATAAAGCCGTGCTGCACGGCTGTCCCCTGCAGACAGCAGGTAGGCGGGCTGCTGCCGGGCCGCGTGGGGCTCCGCATCCGAAGGGGGCGCCTCTTTGTCTCTTCGTGAGCAAAGAAATAGTCTCCGCCCTAACGTACAGGTCACACCGTTGCCCCAGAGCACCCCCTTTTCTTAGCCATCGGCTCGGTAATCCCGGATCTCCAAGGAAAGCTCGCTGGGTCACAACAGCACCCCTGCTGGGGAACTCGGCGCAGCCGTGACTTTCGGAGAGTGTTTCTTGGAGAATCGTAATGCTTACATTTTGTTTGACGATGAAACTGCACGATCGCTGCCCCACCCCCCCCCCTTTTTTTTTTTTTTTTTTTTGGCAAACCACGATTTGTGTTGTTTCAGAGCTGGACCAGCATACAGCTGATTTCAGAGGAGGAGGTTTCCCTTTATCTATAGTCTCAAGTTACAACAGTTGTAGCAGAAAGAAAGAGAGTGGTGCCTGGAGAAGAGTGAGCACCAGTCCTCGCAAGAAGTCCGGCCGCTACTCTCCACCCTCCTGGAATAGGCCGGGCCTGAGCGAGGGAGGTAAGTGAGGCCGCCGTGCCGGCTGGAGGACCGCGGGCGCTCCTCGTGTGCTTGCCGAAGGCAAATGTGCTTTTTGCTTTTTTTTCCACTGTGCATTTGACAAAATTGAGTCTTTCAATTCATATTTTCATGGAATGAACAGGGTGTAGTAGGTACATTTCCAAAAATATTTGGGAGCGCCCTGTACATGGGAAATCGTTTATTTGTAGCAGCCACAATTAAGCAACAGTTGTGCTTTAGCATAGTTTCCTCCTTTTAATTTTTTGATGTATACAGATCTATTTGATACCCCGTTTAAGGCCTTTGTGAGTCAATCGTTTTTACACATTTTTTCATATGTTGTACCATGTGTCAGGTTCTATTTCACACCCTGCCAACTAGAGCAGAAAAAAACCCACAAAAATCCCTGCCCTCTTAGGGTTTACATTCTCATAAATTATTAAACAGATTCGTGGAACATCGTCTATAAAAAAAAATATGTAAGTTTTCATTCTAACAAGAATAAACACATTTATCTCTGGTGTTAGACATACACCGTTTGGCTTCGATAATAGGGTAATTGGTAATTATGCAAATTGTCTTACCTAAAGGAAATCCATGTTTGAGTAATTTTGAAAAGATGTTCCAACCTCATAGGCGCATTGTGGTTTTCTCATACATGTAATTAATTTTGGGTCTTCAGGAGCCCGTCCCACCCCCAACAAATTCTGTTATGTAGAATTTCAGGCCAACTTTATAGCAGCAGAGTTGCTATAGAAAGAGACTGTACCTAAAATCTTGAAAATTTTTTGTTCATTAGTGTGATCTCCTATGTAAAAATCAACAAAATATGGGCTTAATATTAATGCATGCTAGAGTTTTATAATTACCCCAAGTGTGTGTCCATAAACTGTGATTTTTTTTTTTAATGATTGAATGGAAAGTCACTGAAGAAAATGAGTTTTTACACCTTTTTAAGGTGATTGCTATGTATTTATAATATGACATTTCCTAAGAGCTTGCCATTACTTCCCAGAGGTAGCGTGTTTGATTCAGGGAGTAAAGTTATTAGAGGTCAGCCCCCTACTGTGGCATAGAGAATCCCGAAGTGACCTCAGCGCGAGGGTCATACCTTCCACCTGTTTATCCCTATATGTAATGCCAGAGAACTCTAAGAGGAAGATTATTCTCTCCATTTCCAGGGAACAAAACAGGGTCAGAAACTCTTGGCTGGCTGTCCCTGTCACCTCTCTTAGAAACATGGGGAGCTGCAGTCCATCATTTTGTCCTTTGCGAGGCCAGCGGTGTCTTCCTCTCTCCGTGCTATTCTAATCCCATGGGCAGGGAGTAATACCTAAGCCCTCAGATAGCAAGCACCCACCCAGGCTCCCCACTATCATTTCCAAGTTTATTACAATTTCTGTAGGGTTTAAGACGAGCCTCTTGCTTGAGCCAAGTAATTACGTCAACAATAAGCATCGTCAGTGCCTACTTGAGAGTTGATGAACAAAAATCAATCAAATGAATGTGACTTTAAAGCAACATTAAGTCAAACCCAGAATATTTTGTAAAATGGTAAAAGAATCAAATATAAAGTCATTTATAATTTTATACTTTTAGAACTACTTGGTTTATCAGGTACACCCTTTGAAACATGAAGTCCTGTTTGAAAGATTAATAAAATTTTGTGCAACCCAAGATATTTCATTTTTTATAGGTAAGTTTTCTTTTTCCCCCAAAAATTCGATTTGATATTACAATGTTTGCAGAGATGTTTTTTTTTTTTTTGACACCACTGTTTATCAAAATAGAAACCACTTTGCATTCTACACAGAGAATCACAGGGCGATCATAAATTTTGGTAAAGACACAGCCTCTTTTTCTCCCGACCTGAAACAGAAAAGCCATGATGTCAAGTCAGGCTTCAGGAGTCAGGGACCAAGCCCAGGCACCCGTATTGTAATTAGGGAAATCTGCTAGTCACCCTTTCTGATAAGGACGGCAGAAATATGGGCAAAGAAACTACATAGAGATTGTCTATGACAATGTATGAAATTCAATTTACTTTTCATTCTTTATTCTATTTTTATTTTCAACTTTTCAAAATCATTTTTTAGAGGTAATCTGTGCTAGCGATGTTCATTTATAAAAGCAGCGCCTGTGCAGGAAGCTACATCCACAGCCGCTGTCCTGAGGAGAAACACTCCTCGAGAGATGGATTCGGTCCAAAAACAAGATCAAAGTGCACAGTTCAGGATGCACAGGGACAATGATTCATTCTATTGAAAGTGATTACACTTTTCTTTACACAGGTATCAAAATTAAAGCTCTATCTCAGCTGAATTATAACAGGAATGCTTCTCTGTCGAAACAAAAGTAAGTTTCCCTTAAGACTATCAATATATATATAAAAAAAAAAGACTATCAATATATAGATTTTAAAAATAGAGGTCATTCACACGCCGGTTTAAACTGAAATCCAGTGAATGTGTAAGGGTAGGACAATTTCCCCTTGTACATTCTTTGGTTGGTCTAATGATCAAACTGACATAAGACAGATGACCAGGGGGACGCCTGGGTGGCTCAGGTCGGGGTCCCGGGATCGAGTCCCGCATCCGGCTCTCCGCAGCGAGTCTGCTTCTCCCTCTGCCTGTGTCTCTGCCTCTCTCATGAATAAATAAAATATTTAAGAAAAAAAATTACAAGAAAAATGAATTTCAGTTCATAGGTCTGGGAGCCCCAAAGATAGGAGACTCGAGGGCAAGTCGGGCAGTCGAGGCGTATAGTGCCCTCCTGAGCGAAGGACCTGGTGCTCCAAGGGGGAGGGGGCGAGTCACAGGACGGTAGCTCTTTCTTAAATTCTAAATTCTTTTAGGTACTTAAGGGAGAGGTAAAGGTTTTCCTTGAGTCGGCTGGGGCTTGGTCTTGATGGACGTCAGATCAAAATAACCCATGTGCCAAAGTGACACGTTGGGGTGGCATATTCTCTCCTTCACGTGAAATCTAAAGCTTAATCTAACTTCACATCAAGCCTTTTTTTGCTTCTAGTTTTTGAAAAGGTTAGAAATACTAGCTTCGTTTTTTTGTATTCAAACTTGATCCTTAATGCATTCGACGTAAAGAGGTAAAATTCTACATCTGTGGACTTTTAAACGGGCTTTGGATGACTGATGTTTTACACTGAAACTTGCTTTTAGGTGCTGTTTTAAGTGATCATTTTGTCATGTTGCTTCTAAGGGACTTGTGTCCACTTACGGATTTGGTTAACCGTAGAATAGAAACGTTTGGGCCGTGTATAAATAACAGCTCCCCACTGTATCCCGATAAATCGTGGGCCCTGTCACTTGACAAGCAACATTTAGAACCAGGTTCGCCGATTTGTAGAGAGCAGATCCATGAAGGCAGCCTAACGCAGGCTGCTTTCCGCCAGGCGCACCGCTAAACCCATTATATACGCCAGCCTGTGTCATTCCCCCAGGAACGCTGTAAATGCAGATAACCCGGAAAATAAAATACGACCCATGGCCACGTTGCTAGTGAGGAGAAGAGCCCACTTTAAAATTCCTGTTTGTTCCAGGGTAGCAAGCACACGGCCCCACTCCCCCATAGTGTTTCATGGCGTGGTTTCATCTAGGCTTGGAGAAGGGGGAAGAGACGGGGACAGCAAGGGGCCTGGGATGGTGTAAGGCAGGTAGATTTCTCCATAGGATAAAATCCTGAGTGGGAAGTTAACCAAAATCCTGGGAGAGTGAGCTGTGCCGTCAAATGACATTTCAAACTCTTTTAAAGGGTATTTTCTTTTTAAGATTTTATTTATTCATGAGACACACACAGGCAGAGACAATGGGCAGAGGGAGGAGAAGCAGGCTCCCTGCGGGGACCCGATGCGGGACTCGATCCCAGGACCCCAGGGTCTCGCCCTGAGCCGAAGGCAGACGCTCCACCGCTGAGCCACCCAGGCATCCCTTAAAGGGTATTTAAAAGCCCTTTTCCTGCCCCACACCAAATCCCCCCAAAGCTAGAGTCTGGCTCCCACCTTAAAAAAAAAAACAAAAAAAAACAAAACCCTTTTCTGAACTTTGCATTAGGTCTCTCGAGAATGATCTGTCATTGACCTTGAATTTGGAACAAAGGCTCTCTCTGGGTTCGGACGACGAAGCAGACCTCGTCCAGGAGCTTCAGAGTATGTGCTCCAGCAAATCTGAATCTGACATAAGCAAGGTAAGCGGGACGAAGGGGGAGGTCGTGGATGGGCAGCCCCAACCGAGGAGAGATTTCTTCAGGCCACATCATGACACACCTTCCCTGGGAGAAAACTTCCTGATTGAAGAGGGTGGGTGATGCTCCGACTCACCCCCTCCTTACTGGCCTAGGAAGCGCTCTGTTCCACAGCATCTTTCATATACTGAAGGAGTCCTAGTAAGTACGGCCTTTGTGCCTCCTCAGGGACCTCAGGTTAGAATCGCATGTTGATGGCATTCGCACCAATCACGCCAACACTGTGTCTCCCTTTTTGTTTTCCTAACGTTGCCGGACAAGCGCCCTATCAGTGAGTGCGCTTCACGGCAGGCCTGGGGTACAGACAGAGGGACGGCTACAGCTGTCCTCCGAGGGAGTGTGGCCTACGCAATGCATATAGTTAAGCTGTGAAAATAAACGGAGACCCACGTCCAGAAATCAGGGACCCACGAGCTCAGTGGCAGGGTCGGTAGCCTCGAGCCCTGTTTGGGCTCTGCTAGCTGCAGCGAATTTGCCCCGACTTCCTTGATAAGTGCCCTTTACTTGAAAGGGAAGATAAGACGGTAGTTAGAACGTGCGGTTTCCACCGAAAGACTCAGCTCTGACATCTGAACAGTCCTAATCTCTGGGACAAGAGCGAATGGACAGTCTTATCTAATCTCGCTGGAAATGAGCTGAAAGACTTACTGGAAAAATAAGGTAATACTTAAAATCTTACAATTTTGCCAGGACAGATTTTTTTTCCCCCCCTGTAGGGCTCATCTGGTCACCTTTGGAGTGTTTTCAATAGATCCTCCTCCCTTAGAGATTATTTCTTTTTTTTTTTTTAATTTTTTTTTTAGTTTATTTATGATAGTCACAGAGAGAGAGGCAGAGACACAGGCAGAGGGAGAAGCAGGCTCCATGCACCGGGAGCCCAACGTGGGATTCGATCCCGGGTCTCCAGGATCGCGCCCTGGGCCAAAGGCAGGTGCCAAACCACTGCGCCACCCAGGGATCCCCCTTAGAGATTATTTCTCATGCATTTTTCTGGTAGTTTCACGTAAAGGCTTCGAGTCTTTCTTGGGAACAGTACAGGACTTGAGGGTGTGCTTGTAGAGCTCCCAAACAATTCTGCCGATTTTCTCTAGTGACCTTAAATTGTGTCTTCCAGATTGCTGACCCAGGGATGATTTAAGGAGGTTTGATAGTTCAGGAAACAGCCCTGCCTTTTCAGCAACTGTTAACCCAAGAATGCCAGTGTCACCAAAGGTAAGCGCCCATTTTCCCTGCAAAAATGAGACAAAAAAAAAAAAAAAAAGATTGCTGTGGAATTCGCTTTCCAGATCTTCTTTCGGTATGAATCACAAAATTATTTTTCAACCACAGCTGTAAGAAGAGGAGTGTGTTCAGTAGTTAACGAGGGTTAGAAAGATCACCGTTTAGATAACAGCTTGGAAGAGTGACTTAGAAACGCGCGTTGTGTGCCAAAACTAGATCAGATGTAACTTCCGTCTCGGTTGTTCTATTTTAAAAAGTATTCACTTGAGAACCTTTAAGATTTCCTGCATTTTATAATTCCAACAGGCTGAATAATGTAAAGATGTATCATGACGGGGGGGGGGGGGGGAGTCCTTTTTAGTCGTTTCTTAACTTGCCCCAACACGCAGTGGTTTCCGGGAGATGCTTTCCTTCTAAAACAAGTGAAAATGGCAAGTACAAGAGCCAGGATTCCAATAGACTCCGTTAACCTCTCAAAATAACTTCTATGATGGGTTAATAAATGCCGAGAGATGGCCCCGCGTGGTACTCCTGGCTGAGCAGAAACAATAAAGCTCTTTCCCACCCCGTGGTTATGCTGTGAGGATGCAGGTTTTTATGGTGAGAGGTGGCTTGCTCAGCAAGCCCCGCCGTGTGCGGTGCACGTCCGGTTCTCACCCACTCCCGTGGTGGCTGATGAGGACCCGGGGATGGGGGCGGCTTTGCAGAGAGGAGGATCCTAAAGTGAGCACCGTGAGGCTATTAAATATTCGTCATCCGCTCCCCGCAGCCTCTGCTCTCCCACCGCTTCAGCACGTCTCCGTCCTGGTTCGTGTTACGTGAGCTCTAGGTCCGGGGGGAAGGCGGTGGGAAGCATCGGCAGGGCTGAAGTCCCAAATAAAGATCTCTACCCAGGACGATCCGGGAAGAAGAGCGTGAGCCTTCCGGCTCCTGCTTATGCTGATGCCTGCCTCCCGACCCCTTCCGCAGGCGGGAACTGTGTAGACCTAGGGAGGTAACCGGTGAATTCTGGCTGGAATATATTTTTTGGTTGGGCGCTGTCCCCTCCTCTTGAACCGATTTCTGGGGCCTCCAGGACCGCTCTTTAGGGTTCCTCGTGGAACGGGCAGGCCCTGAAGTGCGGGAAGAACCACGAGCCACTGTTTCTCCACGGGGCCGAGTCCCTCTCCTACATGAAAAAAAAGTTAACTGGTTGGTAGTGACCAGCTGCCGTTGTTGAGATGTCAAGGTTGCGCACCCGTTCCTGGGACCTCACTGGTTGCCACGCCAAGTCCCTGCCCACAAAATAGAGAGCGGAGGCTCTGCTCAGAGCAACCGAGGGCAGCTTGGTTGTGGGAGACCTTTCAGAACGTGCGTCCTCTTACACCCTCTGGGCTCTTACAGAGACTCATGGGCTTGTCTGAATGTGCGCGTGGAGGGGCATCAGGACAGCTGCCTCCGCCGGCTCTCTGCAGCCCTGAACCCCGGGGTGAGCCCCCCACCCCCACCCCAGCAAGGACTAGCAGGAGGTGATCTCAGAACCTACCAGCAGAGGGCAAAGCAGCACACCTGACGGCCTTCTGGAAGCTTGGCAGGGTCCCTTGTTTTCGATCCTGATAACGTGGGCTAGCATTTCTTGGTTACATGCCCAGGGGCTTCCGATATCAGGAAGTAATTCTTTCTAAAGTAAGAGCTCTCTGGGTTCGTGGACATCGCTTTGGACAACCTTTGTCCCGACGGCACCCCTTAGCGCTGCAGCGGTTTAGCGCCTGCCTTTGGCCCAGGGCACGATCCTGGAGACCCAAGATCGAATCCCACCCCCGAGGTGCTGATATAATTGCTCTGGGGTGCAGCCTGGACCTCCTGGTGACCAGGTGTGCAGCCCGTGCTGAGACCCGGTGCTCCGGGGCGGCGTTGGTCCGCAGTGCCCCCCCCCCCCCATTTCTAAACATACCTTTGGAGCGGCCGATACACCTTCCGTAACTTATTTTTACATGTGATCCACTGTCCTCCCCGTGCTCCCCTCTAGTGTCTTCCTTTGCCCGCCCCTGCCCCCCGAGATCCCCAGCTGGACAGCAGCTCTCGCCTCCTAGTGGCGAGGCCCACAATGAATGAATCGCCCTGACGGAACAGCATCACCTTAAGAACTTAAAACTCGCTTTTGACGTGCACCACCTTTCTGCACCAACTAGTGGTTTCCCTTGAGCTTAATACGCGCACCATCCGTGAGTCGCCCTATTATGTCTAATAGAAGTCCTGGGGTGTAGCCCCGAAAGCACTGAGCACCCTGATTAAACACCCGTGGGCCCGCTGCCTCGGCCCATCCGTGCTGCGCAGGTGGCAGGAACATCCCTCCGCGGCCCCTGCACCCCAAGCTGCTTGTCCCTTCGTCTCCGCCCCCGGGGATGCACCCCTGCCCTCGCCTCGGGAGGCCGCCACGTACCCCCTTTCCTCCCTCTGGGCCCCGACACCAACCAAGGCAAACCCTGTGTCTGGATCCCCCCCCCCCCCGCTCATGGGTGCCGGGCACCACGCAGCTGTCGCCTTCATGGCAGCAGGCGGTTCCCTGTGAAGGTGATGCGTGTGGGTTTCCCGATGTTTTAGACCAAAGTACAAGTCGGGACTGGTCTTACCCGGCGTCCCATTTTGATTCCCCCAGAAAATCCCATGGCCAGCCGAGTCCACACAGTTCCTTGCCTGTTAAATCGTTTTTTTTTTTTTAGCTGTTTCCTTGGTTACGGGCCTGCTCGGCTGCACTCAGCGAGAGGAGGAGCAAACAGCACCTGCGTGGCAGGGAGGCGGGTGGCGCGCACCTGCTGTTGGCGGCTACGGACAGCGCGAGCGAACCGCGCGGGGGGGGGGGGGGGGGGGGGGGGCAGTGGTCCCCGCTCAGCTCTTACACGGGTCCTGCGCGGTTTTTGAGCATTCAGTGTTCAGTTTCTAGGAAAGCAGGAAAGTTAGGGGACACCCAGGCAGAAAAGTTAGGACACGTTAGGGGACAGTGGATTTGGGGAGGAGCTGCCTACAGAGACGGCAGCTTTGCCTAATCCAACGTGGGGGTTTCTCCGGGGCTCGAACCCCAAGAAGGTCCCAGACTGGCCCTTGAGTCACGGAGTCTCGTGACACCACCCGGGGCCCGAATCAAAGTCAGACGGCGGGTCTGCCGACCGTCACCCGTCCTGTCCTCTCCGCCGCCTGCTGTTTGCTCTTGCGGGAGAAGCCGGCGCTGCCTGGGTGCCTGGGTTGGGGCTGCCGCCGCGGGCCCGGGCCCACTTGTCGCCCCTTCTCTTGCAGGAGCTCAGTCCTCTCAGCAGCCACCAAGCAGCCGAATGCAGCAACAGGCAATCCAAGACGGAGTTGGGTGTTTCGAGAGTTAAATCTTTTCTTCCTGTTCCTAGAAGTAAAGCCACCCAGTGTTCCCCGAACACCAAAAGAAGCAGCAGTAATACAAGGCAAACCGAAATCAACAACAACTCAAAAGAAGAGATTTGAAACTTCCACCAAAAAAACGAACAAGTCGCAAAACCAAACCAACAGGCCTGCCTACAACAGTCTCACGCTTACCTTGTGTAGATTCCACACAGAAACCAAGGACAACAAGCTGTAAATACCTTTAAACGAAGAAACTGTTCTCACTGTAACATAAAGTATGAGTGCGGGACCACTATTCAACTTTTTTTGTAAAGAATGTATTTATAACCGACATTTTGTTGCCTTTTTTTTTTTTCTTTCTTTCCGATTCTGTAGGATTGAACTTCAACAGCCAAGAAGTGATGCCAACTTTTCAAGTAGTTTTATAATAGAAATACTGTAATAGTTTTAATCCACACGTTCAGGGGTATTAGAACCGTCGGCGTACTGTACATCTGTACATGTGTATATATGTATATTTAAGAAAGCCCACGAACCATATCCCCGTACACGTTGTAAAATGTACAACATTGGCTTTTAAATAGAGACCATGACTCCATGTTCACTTGAATGACTAGAATGGGGCAATAACCAATCATTTCTAAACAGTTACTTTCCATTAAAAGCCATATTAAGTATTTTGCCTGTTAAATTCTAGTTTTACATCTTAAATCTCTTACTGGTTACATTGCTGATTGGTTGCATCATGTATATTTATGCTTATGAGTTTGCATTATGACTCCTGCAAAATATGAGATTATATAATGCAATAAAAGTGTTATCTTTCTTACAAAAAGTTTTGTACCTAAGTGGATATAACTGCAAATGCTTCAATAAATTAATTTAGAGCTAACTCCCTCTTCTATTTAATTCTAGCAGCACAACTGATAAAAGTAGATAATATTTTCTGGAAGTGTTTCTTCGAAAATGACTAATGAAATTACATATGCAAATTCAAAGTTAAAATGCTTTGACGCCAATAAAATATTGAATTAGTGAAATAATTTGCTGTAGTTTCTCTCTGTAGCCCTTGATACGCAACACATTTGTGTTTGATTATAGAAGGTGTTCGCCTCCTGTTCACAGAAGGGCCCACCCTGTCGGCAAGTGTTAAACGTCTCATTTTTATTTAAGCGGAGCTCGAAGAATTAGGTGTTCAGCACACAAAGCATCTTTTTCTGTCGTAAATACCCCCAAAAAGGTAGGATTTTTATACCAGCAATTATCGACGCCTCTGAGAACATCAGAAGCCCTCCCTTGGCCGGAACGCTCTTTTACATGGACGTGCACACATGCGCGCTGATACTATAGTAAACTGCTGCTCGTACAGTGCGGTTAAGGTCGTGCCACCAGGGACGAATCAGAGAAGACGTTTCTAGGAGGGAAGAGCTCGACTCCCACACGTGTCCACCTCCTGCTTGGGCTTCATCTTGGCAAGTCCTGGGGGGTGTCCAGCTCTGAGCTCTGCACAGGGAGGTGTGCGGGGGGGCGGGGTGGGCAGATCTACAGAAGAGGCCAGGGGAACTAGTCTTAGGCCGCCACACAGTAACTCCTTTGCACTGGACTCAAAGTCTTAGTGCCCTGGTGGCGATGGGTTCTACTCTCAAGTGTTTCCACAAAGACACTGAAGAATGCTCTCAAAAACTCAGACCAGTACACCCAGATTGAGGTGGATGTGATGGGTCTCCTCCGGCTTACGTACACCTGCTTGGATTAGATCCATTTGGAACTCGTAGGCGTTGGGTTTTCTATTAGCTGCTTTTCTGAAGCTCAAGATCCCATTAGCCTGTCAAGCACCAGAGAAAACCAGATTCAAACCACATCATCCAGATGGCTCACCGGGTCTTATCCATGCAGCTTCGATTCGTCACTGACGTTCAGCGTGTTCACTTTTTATAACAGGACGGCAGACGGCAAGGTGTCTAGAGGGCATTTTTTTATATCAGCAGCTTTCAAGATACAGACAGATCTGATGGCTCATTCTATCAACTTAGTCACAACTAACAATTTTTTAAAAAGTGGAATGGGGAGTGTCACAGTACGTCACGGTGTCAGTCAACGAAAGAAAGTAAAAACAGTTTGTGGGCTTGTGTTTCTACGTAGATCTATATGTGCGTGGACCGGGCTGGGCTGTGAGGCACGGCTTTCTGTGGGTCGTGGCCAAAAATCTTCCAAAGTCAATACAATATAAGGGAGCCCAGGGGGGTGGCTTGGGGTAAAGAGGTCTTTTTTTTTTTTTAAGATTTTATTTATTCATGAGAAACAGGCAGAGGGAGAACAAGGCTCCCTGTGGGGAGCCCGACGCAGGACTCGATCCTAGGACCCTGGGGTCACAGCCTGAGCCCAAGGCCGAGGCTCAACCACTGAGCCCCCAGGCGCCCCGGGGTACAAAGGTCTGCCGGGAAGCCGCCCTGGGGCTGACCAACCCCGCTGCCAGCACATGTTCAAGGTAGTGGGAGGCCTGTGGGGCCTGCAGCCTACCTGCTCACCTTCACCTCAAAGGGACTCCCCTCACAAGACTTCTGTGAAGGTTAATGAGCTCCCACTCTCCTCCGTTCCTGAGACTCACTCTAAACGCAGGACAAGCCAAGGACCCAGCTTGGAGAAAGCATCTCGCACCCCCGACGTCGCTGCGAGCCACACACAAGTGGGTGCAGGGAAGTACTCACAAACGAGCCCCAGGTGCACAGTTCGCTTGGGTGGGGCTTAGACGGCGAGGACCGGCGAGGACTCTCCAAAACGCACCCCCTGGAGTCTCTCCAAGACTTGCTGCCCCCCTGGTGCGGGCGTTGTTGGGCTTCCTCTGGCTGGAGGTTCAGAGCTAAAGAAGCTGGTGCATCCACCTGGGTTCCCGGGCCTCGCTGCCTCTCTATTATGCACAACAAGCCATCCTATTTGTCCAGGTCAGCGGGGAGAAAGCAGAGGACTGGGGTTTACGAGGGTCCATAGTCGTAGAAGATTTGTGGAAGGAGAACTTCCAAAAGCCAGGCAATGTGAAGAATTCACCTAGAAGGAAACAGAATGCTCCACGCTCTGCCCCTTTTAATCAGTTGTAGGTAAACAGTGGAAACTCCACGCAAATGGCAGAGAAGTCTGTACTGAATGCAGGAAATCGGCTTTCTTCTTCAGGAAAAACTATACTAGGCTTCTTTGTTATCCTGCGTGACGGCACACTACAAGGGGACTAATCGGAAACCCTTCACCTACAGGTAACGTCCAGCATTAGAACTCCCCCTTCTCCTGCCGCTGTTTATGTACTTAATTAAAATTCCAAATTAAAAAAAAAAACTGCCCTGGGGCTGAATTAAGCACTGCTATTTATTACCTGTCTGGTCTAAGACAAGTTACTTAAATTTCTTTAATGCAGTTTTCTCAGCAGTAAAGTAGGGTCATGACAACCCTGGCAAGTAGTTCATGAGCGTTAAATAAGGTAACACAATCAAGTGTTCCTAGTTACCTCTTCCCTAAAACACGTCCTGAATCTTACAACCCTTGTGGCATTCCAACATCTTTTCGAAGTATAGTCAATTCACAAATAAATACCGGCAGCTCTATTACGAGCATCAGATTTTTAACTGTAAGTGTATGAAACGAGCGATAGACACGTAATTGGGAGTTTATAAAACATTAGCAATTTGCATTTTCCTTCTATGTTAACCTGAAGGTGAGGGCCTCCAAAATAGACTATTTGCAGTTGCTTATGTAAAAGAGAAAACAAATAGGAACTCCACAAAATCTGATTAACTAGGAAAAGTAGCCAGTTTTGAGAGACAAGGTTGAATTTTCAAAAACACCATATTTCTTTCTGTGCAGCTAATACTTAGCTGAAAATCAAGTGCAGTTGGCTAGCCCTCGCCATCCCTGAGTTAGCCACCGCTTACGAATAGTCATGGCCCACGGTCGGAAAGCCGATCTCTGAAGTCACCAGATACTTCCTGAATTCTATGCCACCCCTTTTGCAAGATCATTTTTCTCTGAGAACATCCCACAAGTATTAAAGGAGCAAATTAATTGAACAAATATCCTCTGTTAGTTTGGTTTTTACTATAAAGGAATATGTTTAGTTGCAGAGTAGGAGGTCTGATGAGTGTTAGGACCATGGAAATACATTGGGAAGAGAGATGCAGTTACCCATCGTTCTGTCTTAAATAGTGAAGATAACACTTGAATGTCAGGAGCCGTGACCTCAAATTCTGGCCACAAAGCTAAGAGGACCTTTTATTTCTCTAGGCTATAGTATCCTTTTAAAAAAAAAAAAAAAAAAAAAAGCTTTTTCTTATTCTCAAGAAGAAAGCACAACAGAAAATCAGAAATCCTGCTAGTCGTTCCCATGTATTGTGATACCTCGGTATTAGCTAACCATACCATAAAAACTATTTGGCTTATATTTTAAGAAAATCAAGAGTACATTTCTCCTTAGTGAACTGAAAAGTTTACATTTGTTCAGAGCGGCTTCAGACTTTATTCATTCGTTAAAGTAATATTACGTGCTAGGGACACAGTGTTAGGATGTGCGAGATGCAGCGTATTGGGGTGAGACTGTGAGTAAATAAAGAAACAAAACAACTTCGTATTCTGAATGTTTTGTAAAGGAAATCAGCGGAATGGTGGGATAGAGCACAGCTGGGCAAGGTCCTGTAGGAAGGGTTACGTTAGGGCAGACTCGTGCGAGGCAAGGTCTTCAAGGACCTCATATTGACACCTGAAGGATGAAAGGGGTGAAGGGACGTGGAGCCAGGGGTTACAGAACTGGCGACTCTCCTAAGGAGGTAACAGGAAGGAGCCCGAGGCTTGAAACACATTGAGCCAAGAGAAGAACTAACAGAGATGAAGGTGGATGCTGCCTGTGGCACAGGCTGGATTCCGCAGTAGCCTCTGGACAATGAGACGTCCCTGGGGTTTTTAGCAACTGTCAGGCATTTATATTTTTAAAAGACTGTTTAGAGAGATCAGTGCTGTCCAGGAAAAAAATGTATTTTTAGCCAAAAATGTGAGCCACAAACACATTTCTAAGCTTTCTAAGTAGCCACACTTTAAAGGTGAGATTTTAACAATACCTATGTAACGCCTACATCCCAAACATGATTTCAGAAAGTACTCAGTATCAAAAAGCATTGAGATGGCTCACATTATTTTTTCATTTTAAGTCTCTGGCCTACGCTAAATTTTATAGCAGCAAAAAAAAAAAAAAAAAAAATATATATATATATATATATATATATATATTTTAGATGGAAAAAAAAATCTTGCTGTCATCAGCTCTCTAAGAAATAACCAAAGAAGTTCTTCAAATGAGCAATTGATTCCTGATCAAAATGTGTACCTTACCCCCCAAAATGAGCAATGCTAGAAATGACATACGATATGTAGGAAATAAGACTTTTTATTTTTAAATTCTCTGAAAGGTAATTGTTTGTTTTTTAAAGATTTATTTATTTATTTATTCAGAGAGAGAGAGAGAGAGAGAGGCAGAGGGAGAAGCAGGCTCCATGCAGGAAGCCCCACGTGGGACTTGATCCTGGGTCTCCAGGATCACACCCTGGGCTGCAGGCGGCGCTAAACCACTGCACCACCGGGGCTGCCCTGTAAGGTAATTGTTTAATGGGAATAAAAGCGATCAATGAATGGAGCATATGACATAAACAGAAGTAAATGTTTGACAAAAGTACAAGGAATAGGACAGGATGAGAGAAATGGAAGTAACTGTGGTAAGGTTCTTACATTGTAGCTGAAGTAGTACAATATTATTTGAAGGTACAAGGTAATAAGTTAAATATGCACATTGCCAACTAGAAAAATGAAATTAAAAAATTAAAACTAAAATGTATAACTAGTCAAAAGTAGAGATAAAATTGGAATAAATAACTAATCAAAAACAGGAACCAAACACATTCTAAGAAAACAAACAAAAAAAAGCCCCCTAGGGTCACCTGAGTGACTCAGCAGTTGAGCACCTGCCTTTGGCTCAGGGTGTGAACATGGAGTTCCAGGATCTAATCCCACATCAGGCTCCCTGCAGGGATCCTGCTTCTCCCTCTGCCTGTGTCTCTGCCTCTCTCTCTCTCTCTCTCTCTCTCTCTCTCTCTCTCTCTCTCTCTGCGTGTCTCTCATGAATAAATAAAATATTTAAAAAAAAATTTTAAAGCCCCCTTTAGACCAATAATCCTTGTGCACAGAGATGCAAAAATATTTAACAAAATAATAGCAAATAGAATCCAGCAATATATGAAAAAGATACATTATATCCAAGGGAGATTTGTACCAGAAACACAAAGTTTGGTAAACTTTCAAAAACATCAATCACATTAAAAGAATCATATACCATGATCACGTGGGATTCATTCCTGGAATGCAAGGATGATGGTACAACATATGAAATCAATACATGTGATACCTCACATTAATAGAAGAAAAGATAAAAATTATATGATCCTTTCAATAGATGCAGAAAAAGCATCTGACAAAAATTAATATCTGTTCATGATAAAAACTCTCAAACTGACTGTAAAAGCAACGTATCTCAACATAATAAAAGCCAATGGTGGGAGGCTAAAAGCTTTTCCTTTAAGATCAGGAACAAGACAAGGTTGCCAACTCTCACTACTCCCACTCAACACACTACTGTACATCCTCACCAGAGCAATCAGGCAAAAAATGGTAAAGAAGGCATCAAAATCAAGAAAGAAGAAGTAAAATTGTCTCTGTTTGCAGATGACATAATCTAACATATAGGAAACCCTGATGACTCCATCAAAAAAATCTAATCAGTGACTTTAATAAAGTTACAGAATACAAAATCAACATGCACGAATCAATAGCATTTCTAGACACTAACAAGAAATTAACTGAAAAAGAAATGAAATAATCCTATTAACAATAGCATCAAAAACAGTGATGCACTTAGGAATAGATTTAACCAAAAAGGTAAAAGATCTGTACGGTGATAACTATTAGACACTGATGAAAGAAACTGAAGAAATTACAAATAAATGGAAAGCTATCCTGTGGTTCATGGATTGGAAGAACTATTGATCCAATGTCTATATTATGAAAAGCCATCCGCAGACTCAGTACAATCCATAGTGAGGTTCCAATGGCATCTTCTACAGAAATATTTTTTAAATCCTAAAATCTGCATGGTACCGCAAAGGACCCTGAAAAGCCGAAGCAATCCAGAGGAAGAAACAAAGCTGGGGCATCCTACTGATTTCAGACTCCATTCCAAAGTTATAATGATCAAAACAGTACGGTAGTCTGGTTCAAGATGGTGATAGAGGGAGACCCTGAACTCACTTCCGAATTACGTGGACACAGAGTCTACAACTATATATGGAACAATTTCTCCTTAAAAACAAAACAAAACAAAAAAAACTGGTGGTGCAGTCCCTTCACATTGAGCAAACCCTTTCACATTTGAGCAAACATCAGAGAAGGTAGGAAAGTCTGAGGCACAATCTCACCGTAAACTCTACCCCTGGCATCATGAACCAAAATTAAAAGGGAACTCAGAACCCAGCGCGTCTCCCTGAGGAGTGAAGGGAACAGAAGAGGCTGGTGGATGCTGTGCTCTCCTCTGTGCTCTCCTCTGCCTAGCTCCAGCTTGCTGGTGTCGTACAGAAAGGAGCTTATACCTTTTCTCCTTCCTGATTTTTATAGCTGCTGCGAAGAACACCTTTACATTGGCTGGCCCTGTGGGCCCAGTGGAGCTTATGCTCGTGGTTCAACAGGACGGGAACTAATAGAGAAAGGGCCCTTAAACAGCAACCACCCCAGGGCACAGCAAGAGGAAATGGACCCAGGAAATTTTTCCAGAAAGAGGCCTATTACTTTAACATCACAGCTACAGCCTTATGGGCAGGCTTCCACCCGAAAACACATCCAAGAGCTGACTGTAAACCTTTCCTGATACCTTGAGGGTAGGTGCTATATCTCTCCACGCTCTCCCTCCACTGCACTCCAGAACGCCATCACCACACATCTGGCATCTGGTGCACTCAAGTTTGTGGCTGCAGGCCAGGAGACACTCCTTGATCACCAGGATCCGGTGGCCAGGGGTCTGGTATTCCTGGGCTCCCCAGGACTGTAGCTAGTGGAGAGAGCATTCGGGGCAGGTTACTATGCCCAAGGCGCAGCATGGAGAGCAGAGTGAAACACGTCCCCAGCCTTTCTGAGAAGTCTACTTGCTAGACTAGAGCTTTGGCCTTAGAGGAAGGTTTCAAGTTTGGCACACATCTAGAGACCATATAGGTGCTCTCGGGGAGTGCAGGTTAGGACACTGTCTTTGTGTTCTTCCTCTGTCACTCTCCAGCTTGCTGGTTCCTCACAGAAAGAAGCTTGCACACTTATCTGAAGCCCAACTTTCAGCAACTGCTTCCCAGGGACTCTTCTGGATCATCTGGCTCTGAGAACCGGCAGGGCTTATGTTTGTGGTCCCACAGGACTGCATACATTTGCATATTTTTAACAGCTGTTGCCGAAGGTCTGGCCTCCAGTCAGCCTAAATATAGGTGCTGACTGAAATCCCCCTCCTTTGGGACACTGACTGGTCTTATTATATTTAATATAATTTCAACTACTGGGAGCTATTAAAAATTAAATAGGCTACTTGTATAACTACAAAGGTTTGAGAGTCAACCAAGAGCTAGGGCAGAGGGTTGAACAATAAGGTTTGTCTTCTACATAAGACCAACCCCGGGATCCCTGGGTGGCGCAGCGGTTTAGCGCCTGCCTTTGGCCCAGGGCGCGATCCTGGAGACCCAGGATCAAATCCCACGTCGGGCTCCTGGTGCATGGAGACTGCTTCTCCCTCTGCCTATGTCTCTGCCTCTCTCTCTCTCTCTCTCTCTCTCTCTCTCTCTCTCTGTGTGTGTGTGACTATCATAAATAAATAAAAATTTAAAAAAAAAAAAGACCAACCCCTCAAGACTGGGAGATGTAGCTATTTCATCTAACACGTACAAAACCAGTACAGATAGTAAAGCACAATAAAGAAAGAGAGGAATATGTTTTAAACAAAAGAATAAGACAACACCTCAGAAAGGTGGACTCCAGCACCATCATACCAGCCTTACAAGAAACATTAAAGGGTCTTCTTTAAGCTGAAACAAGGATACTAATTAATAACAGGAAAACACATAAAAATATAAATATCACTGGCAAAGGAAAATATATGGTAAAGGTGGTGCATTAATCACTTATAAAATTAATATGAGGATAAAAGTAATAAAAATAACTGTAGATATAATAACTAGTTTAGGATACACAAGATAAAAAAAGGTGTAAAATGTAACATCAGAAACAATGTGAGTGAAAGAGTAAAAATATAGAGTATAGAATATGTTCAAATTTAAGTTTTTATCAACTTAAAATAGACGGTCACAAAAATAACCCATATAAGTTTCATGGTAATTACCAAGCCAAAAAAAAAAAAAAAAACCTATAGTAGGTGTGCAAAAGATAATAAGAAATGAATTTAAGCATATCACTAAACAAAGTCATTACATAACAGAGGAAAAGAACAGAGGAAGAAAAAAAAGAAGGACGCTGGAAAAGAATCAACAAAATGGCCATTGGTACATCTATCAATAATTAAATATAGATGGACTAAATTCCCAACTCAAAAGACACAGAATGAATGGATTAAAAAAAAAAGAGAGAGAGAGACCCATCTATAAGCTGCCCACAAGAAACTCAATTTAGACATAAGGCCACACAGAGACTAAAAGTGAAGGAATAGAAAAAGATATTCCATGAAAATGGAAGCCAAAAGAAAGCTGAGGTAGCTATATTTATATCAGGCAAAATACTTTAAAATAAAGACCAATAATAAAATAAAAACCAATAAAGACCAATAATAAAGGCATCATGTATCAATAAAGGGATCAACCCAACAAGAGGATAAAACATTTGCAAGTAATTATGTACCCAACATAGGAGCCCCTAAATATATAAAGGAAATATTATTATACCTAGAGGGAGAAATAGAAGAGCGATGCAATAATAGTTGAGGACTTTAATATACTACTTATATTTGTAGATAAATCATCCAGAAAGAAAATCAATAAAGAAACATTGGTTTTAAACAACACTTTAAACTACATGAACTTAACGAGTACATAAAATTCTACCCAAAAGCACCGGAACACATATTCTTCTCTAAAGTGCACATGAACAATCTCCAGGGTAGATCGTATATTATTAGTCCACCAAATAAATCTTAACAAATTTAAGAAGACTGAAATCATATCAAACATCTTTTCCAACACAATAATATGAAACTAGAAATCAATCACTAGAAGAAAACTGGAGAAATTCACAAATATGTGGAGACTAAACAACATGCTACTGAACAACCAGTGGGTCAATGAAGACCTCAAAAGCAAAACAAAAAAGTACCTTGAGGCAAACAAGAAACACCAAAATGTACGGGATGCAGCAAAAGCAGTTCTAAGGGGGAGATCCAGAGCAATAAATGCCAACCTCTAGAAAATGAAAAAGAACAAAGCCCAAAGCTAGTAGGAGGAAGGGAATAACAAAGAGAAGAGCAGAAATAAATGCAAAAGAGACTAAAAAGACAATAGTAAAGATTAAGCCAAGAGTTTTTGAAAAGATAAAACGGACAAAACTTCCGCTAGATTCACTAAGAAAAAAAAAAGGGGGAGGAGGCTTAAATAAAATTAGAAATGCAAGAGGAGACATTGCAGCTAATACCACAGAAATATAAATAATCAGAAGAAATTACTATGAATTATTATATGCCAAAAAGTTGAATAACAAAGAAGAAATCGTTAAATTCCTGGAACCATACCTTCCAAGATTGAATCATTAAGAAACTAGAAAATCTAAACAGGTCTATTACTGCTAAGGAGATTGAATCAATAATTTTAAAACTCCCTACTTATAAAACTCTAGGACCAGACGGCTTCACTGGTGAATTCTACCAAAAAAAAAAAAAAAAAGAATTAATACCAATCCTTCTCAAACTTTTCCAAAAAACAGAATAGTGAACACTTCCAAACTCATTTCACATAGTCAGCATTACCCTGATACCAAAACCACAGAAGGATACCACAAGGAAAGAAAATACAGGCCAATATCCGATAGATATAAATGCAAAAATCCTTAACAAAAAGCAGTAAACCAAATTCAACAATACATTAAAAACATCATATACCGTGATTGTGTGGCATTTATTCCCGAGATGCAAGGATGCTTCAACATCTGCAAATCAATAAATGTGATACACCACATTGACAAAATCCAGGACCAAAATCATATAATCTCAATAGACACAGAAGAGCATTTGACAAAATTCAACATCCATTTAGGATAAAAACTCTCAATAATCTGAGTATAGAGGGAACATACCTCAACATAACAAAGGCCATCACTGACAAGTCCAGAGCTAATGTCCCACTCAATGGTTAAAAGCTTTTCCCCTAAGGTCAGAAAACAAAGATGCCCACTTTCTCCACTTTTATTCAACACACAGGTCCTAGCCAGAGCAATTAGGCAAGGAAAAAAAAATTAAAAGGATGCAAGTTGGCAAGGAAATAAAACTCACTATTTAGATGACATGATACTATATAAAACCCCTGAAGACTCCACCAAAAACCGTTAGGACCAATCAGCAAATTCAGTAAAGTTGAAGTGTACAAAATAAATATATAAAAATCAGTTGTGTCTCTATATACAAATAGCAAACTATTTGAAAAAGCAACTATGAAACCAGGATAATTTATAATTGCATCAAAAAAGAACAAAACACCTAGGAATAAATTTAACCAAGGAGACAAAAAACCTGCACATGGAGGCACAGTTACGTACAGTATGTACTTGTAAGACTTTGATGAAAGAAATTAAAGATGACACAAATGAATGAGAAGACATTCTGTGCTCATGGACTGGAGGAACTGGTATTGTTAAAATGTCCATACTACCCAAAGCAGTCTAGGTTCAATGTAATTCCTTTCAAAATTCCTGTGGCAGTTTTTACAGAAATAGAAAAAACAACTCTAAAGGTTTTATATGGAGTCACAGAAGGTAGCCAGAGCAATCTTGAGGAAGAAGAACAAAGCTGGAGGCATCATGTTCACTCATTTCAAACTAGATTAAAAGCTATAGTAATCAAAATAGTATGATTTTGTCATAGAAACAGACACACAGAACAATGGAACAGAGGCTAGAAATAAACCGACACTAGCCAATTTATGACAAGGGTACCAGGAATATACAATGGGAAAAAGATAGACTTCAATAGATGGGGTGGGAAAACTGGGCAGCCACATGCAAAAGAATGAAACTAGACGGTGATCTTATACCATATACAAAAAATTAACCCAAATGGATTAAGCCTTTAAATGTAAGACTTGAAACCATAAAACTCTTAGGAAAAAAAACAGGTGGTAAATTCCTTGGCATTGGTCTTGATGATTTTTTGGATTTGACACCAAAAGCAATAAAGGCAAAAATAAACAGGTGGAGGCCACCTGGGTGGCTCAATCAGTTGAGCGTCCAACTCTTGATTTCAGCTGAGGTCATGATCTCAGGGTCATGGAGCCCCGCATTGGTCTCTGTGCTCAGCAGGGAGTTTGCTTCCCTGCCCCTGCATGTGAGCATGTGGCCTCTCTTTCTAAAATAAATCTCTAAATAAAACAAACAAGTAGGCCTGCATCAAACTAAAGCTTCTGCACAGCAAAGGTAACCATCAACAAATGAAAAGGCAACCTGTGGAGTGGGAAAAAAATATTTACAAAGTCTGTATCTAAGAGGATTCATATCCAAAATATATAAAGGATTCATAATGTTTTTTAAAACAATCTGATTCAAAAAATATGTCAGAAAATCGGAATAGACGTTTTTCTAAAGAAGACCTATGGACGGCCGACAGGTACGTGAACAGGTAGGCACTCAACATCACTGATCAAAAGGAAATCCAAACCAAAACCATGGTGAAGTACATCCTCACACCGGTTAGAATGACTATCATCAAAAGGACAAGAAATAAAAAGCACTGGCAAAGATGTAGAGAAAAGAGATCCCTTGTGTTGTATTGGTGAAAATGTGAACTGGTCCGGCCACTAGAAAAAACAGTATGGAGGCTCTTTAAAAAAAAATTCCAAATAAAATAACCGTACACCCTAGCAGTCTCACTTCCAGTGACCTAGCCAAGAAAATAAAAACATAAGCTCAAAAAGATATCTGCACCTCCTTGGTCATTGCAGCATTGTTTACAATACGTCGATGCGTTGCCTCCATCTTTTGGGCACCAGGATCCCACATTCCATCGTTGGGAGGCTCCTGTGGTGCAGGAGGCCATGACGTCAGGCTCCAGTGGGGACTCAGGCATGCCGGGGGGGGACAGCCGGAGAAGGTGAGAACGTCAGCCTCAGGGAAGCAGAATACACTGCCATCAACTCCATGTTGGGCCAAATCAACTCCTGTCTAGACCATCTGGAGGAGAAGAATGGCCATATCCACGCCCGCCTCCGGGAGCTGCTTGAGTACAACCAGTAGACACATGTTGAGTTCTAGCAGCGGCTTGGGGACTAGACTAGCAGCGGCTAGTCCCTAGACTCTGAGAGCTCTCAACCAGCTCCACCCCTGCCTTCTAGGTTAGGCTCTGCCCTGGGTACTCACCCCTTGGCTTAGATACCTTCTCCAGGGCTGGCCTCCAGGCCCCCTGGTGGGTCTGCCTGCCTGGGCCACCCTTCTGGTACTACCCTTGGGCATGCCTGGGCCAGCTTCAACTACCTGACATCCCTTCCCGGGGTCAAGTGTGGGCCTATGACCCACCTACTTTGCCTGCCTGACCAATCCTGGGACACCCCCAACTCTGCCCAGGCCTGGAGCGTCCATCCACATTAAATGGGTCTCCAACAATAACCAACAATAACTAAGATATGGAAATAACTTAAGTGTTCATCAGTGGATGAATGGATAAGGAAAGCGTGGTATACATGTACAATGGACTCTTATTAAGTCATAAAAAAGGAAGAAACTTGAGGGCATTAGGCTAAGTGAAGTAAGTCAGACAGGCAACGACAACTACTATGTGATCTCCCGTATATGTGGAATCTAAAAACAACAACAAAAAAAATAAACAACAAACTCATGTAAACAGAACAGATTTTGGGTTGCCAGAGGCAGGAGTTAGGGGCCGGGGGGAAATGGGTGAAGGAAGTTAAAAGGTACAAACTTCCAGTAAGATAAGTTCTGGGGATGTAATGCACAGCATGGTGACTAGTTAACACTTACTGTATACTTCAAAGTGCTGAGAGTAAATATTACGAGTTCTTACCACACACACGAAAATTGTAATGACATGAGGTGATGGATGTGTTCGTTAATCTGATTCTCATAATCATTTTGCCCACGCGGGTGCTGAGTCATTGTGCTGCATACCTTAAACTTTCACAATGTTATAGGTCAGTTACATCTCAGTAAAGCCGGGGGGAGTCAATCAATGCAATTCAGCATATTTACCTCATACAGGGTCATTTCTCTCGATGCAGAAAGGGCATTGACAAAATGCAACACTCATTCATGACAAATACTCTCAGCAAACTAGGAGTAGAGGGGAACTACCTCAGCCTGATAAAGGACATCTAGGAAAAAACCTATAAGCAACATCATAGTATTAATGGGGAAAGACGTATGCATTCCCCTAAAATCAAGAAAAGGCAAGGACACATACTCTCACCACTTTTTATTAAAAACAGGCCTATGCAAGAAAATAAAGGTCTGCATAAGGGGATAAAGTTAAACTCTCATTATTTTCAGATCACATACACAGAGAATCCCCAGGAATCTACAAATGAGTTACTAGAACTAAGTGAATTTAGTAAGGTCCAGGATAGGAGATTGGTGTACAAAAATCCATTGTATTTCTATATTCTACCAATAAGCAATTAGAAAACAATTCATTTGCCATAGTATCAAGTACATGAAATATTTAGGAATATACATAACACATGTAATACCTGAATAATATGGATATTGTTGACAGATTAAGCAAGGCCTAAGTAGAGATACAGCCTGTTAGTGGCGGTAAGATTTAATATTGATGAGAGTCAATTTTTGCTAAATCTACAGATTTAAAGCAACCCTAACAAAAATTCCAGTAGGAACTTTATTTTTAAAGAAACTGACATACTCTTAACCACATAGCTTCCCTTTCAATCCAGAAATTTCTGGTGTATCTACTTGGCTCACAACTGGAAACAGTCCATAGATACTCAAGTGACTCTCGCTTACAGCTGAATTCTTTCTATGACGAACACCCAGTGATTTGGAACATTTTTTTCTCTTTAGGAGGAGAAAACAAACTGATCAAATTCATTTGATATCTGGGCCTCTGTGTCTTCAAGGGGCCTAAACAATCAATGTTCTGTTTTCTTCCAGACAATCCTTCAAAGGGTATTTGGGTCCAAATATACTAATATTGTCACTAAAACATTTTTTTAAAGCAAAAGCAGCACAAGTTGGCTCGGTCAAACCAGTTTGTGGTTCACACATTTCTGACAATTTACCTTGGAATTTTTAAGACTGTCCTTGTTAGTAATGAAATAGGAACTAGTGAACTATGCGGCACCTGTGTGGGGTAATTTGAGAGGCGAAGCAGGATGTTCCTGCCCCTTTCTTCCTGGTTTCTGAACAGTCTTATTAAATGTGATATATTGTGCTACAGTAAACAGAGCACAGAAACTGAAATAAAACTCCCTGTTCTGCCCTTGAGTGACCTGTGTCACTTTTCTGGGCCTAGGGTGTTTGTTTTTTTAAAACTTAAAATGGAAGTACCTCCTAACTTCAGAAATCTTTCCTTCTATAATCATCAAGTACCTCAAAATTGTCTCAGAATAGCTTTTATGTTCCTTTTGGCTGAACACTGAGGGATGGAATCAGAATCCCTGCAGTTAGTTAGAAGGAAGTCATCAGATTCGATAAAGGCAATGGCGTCCTTCACATCAAGTGATGCCCTGGGTGCGTGGAGTGAGGTAGGGAGCAGTGAAAAACACCACGCTGGAGCAGAAAGTGGGATATGGTGCAACAAAGCTGAGGAAAAGAGACCAAAAGCTACAAAACTGGGTAAGACAACTAAGTAAAAAAGCTGAAGAGATGTTTCATCCTAGCTGAGTCCAGAACTTTGAGAAGAAAAAAAAAAGGTGTTTTTCCAAATATTTAACATCAAAGAAACAGAAGCTACTGTTAGCTACTTGAAGGCAAGGGCCATTCATACCTTACTAATTTCTTTTTACCTCTACTACCTAATACTACTATGTAGTCGTTGCTAAAATCAAGGACAGAGACCAGGCTTGAAGGTTCCTTGACCAGATAAAACTAGTTTAGTCATGTAGGCAAATCTTAATTTAGCTTATTTTGCAGGACTAACTTGACCTGGATCACCTCTTGCTTATGCCTCTGGAAATGCTAAGTAAAACTTGAACTGTTCCCAAGGATGACATGAGGTAACCACCGAACACTTTAATATTGTGACCAATCACTGTGAAGAATAAACAGTCACTGCTTTCTCCCTATATAAGCTGATTTATAACAAAATACCACAAAGCCTCATTCCATGTTCTAGTTTGAGCACTTGTGGCTTGCAAATTGTCTTTTTGGTGTGTGCATAATAAATTTCTACTAATTCTTACTTCAGTGATTCATTGGTTTTTACTTTGGTTATTTTGGACCGTTGACACAGCACTATAACAGGTATAAAGATGTTTGGCAAGAATTTGATAAAAAATATGATGAGGAGGTCCTTGTTTAACCAGAAACTTCAGTTCAAGTTTCTCTCACCTAGATTGTTCCCACGTTCACGACCACCACCACTACAATAGGTATCTAGATTTTTTTTTTCATTTAGGATTTTAGAATTCCTGGAGTCATTGAATGGAATGAATTAATATCAGTACAAAAAAAAACCAAAACAAACAAAGAAACAGAATGGCACTATGAAAGTGTAGACAATCAGCTTGTACATTCACTGTCCATCCAGGTTCCTGAACACCCAAATGGCAGGAATGTCTTGCAATGGCCTTTCTCTCTGGTTACTGGCTGGCACCCACATATTTTCTCTCTTGAACCATGTTTCCCAATGATCTTCTAGTTTTTTGGATTTTGGAGTTCCTCAAGCCCTTTCTTGTCTTTCTTTCCTACTTTCATCATTTCCTGCCCACCAAAGTCTTTTTCCCTTGTAGAAGAGAAGTTTCTAATTTATTTCACACGAGCTTCTTGGCCAATTAGTTAAGACTTCAAAAATTTAAAGTATCTATCAAACCAGAGGAAAAAAAGGAGAAAAAAATGGTTGTCTACTAAATTAGATAATGTTTATCAATTCAAAATATTTTCATGCTAGATTCTGTGCTATTTCTTGAATTATCCCACTCAATATATTGATTAAACATATCATACAGCATTAAGAGTTTGGGCTCTGTAACCAGACTTGGGTTTGAGTAATGGCTACTCCATTTACTAGCTGACAACGACCTTGGGGAAATTCCTTAAGTCTCTGACTCCAGGTCTCTTATCTGTGATAATATCAGTACCTACTTCATAGGGTTGTTACAAAGATCAACTAGATTAATGAAACATAAGTACCACTGAGAACCTATTATATGGTCAACACATGAGAAAGTGTAATCTCTAAAATCTAGAGAAATGTAGATGAGCCAACAAAATCTGGTAGTCAAACAGATAACATTTTAGTTAAATGAATAAAATTTTAAGTTATTAAACTGTAAAGCTCAATAGAGAGAATAAGGGATTCATGAGAACCTGAGAGAGTTTCCATGGAGGACCTTGATTAATCCTTTGAACAATTAATTGAGTCTTTAGGAAAGGTACTGAAAAATTAAAAGGCTATAATAGATGATTTTTTAAAATTTTATTTATTTATTCATGAGAGACCCAGAGAGAGAGGCAGAGACACAGGCAGAAGGAGAAGCAGGCTCCATGCAGGGAGCCTGACATGGGACTCGATCCCGGGACTCCAGGATCACTCCCTGGGCTGAAGGCAGGCACTAAACTGCTGAGCCACCCAGGGATCCCTATACTAGACGATTTTGAAGTTTTTTCCCATTTGGATCTACTTGGTTCTGTGGCTCAAGGTTGTGATTTAAGTTGTTTGGTGTACTTGAGGATGGATATTGGAGGACAGGAAAAAAAAAAAAACCTCCTGTGGTGACTTCATAATTTTTAATCTTATTTTCTATTTACATATCCAGTACATTTTAATAGACATTTTTATAAGGACCTTTAAACTAATTTAGGGCCTATTATAAATCAGTCATGCATAACTCTTAGGTTCTTTTTGGTAAATAATGAGAGCCATCAATGATTAGAATGGGTGAGGGATAACTGTTTTCCCTCAATCTCACTACTGGATTATTATAAAAGTATGAATCATAGGTCAAATTTTATCTCACATTCAAATTTGTTTTAAAAAGCATTCATTAGAAAGCAGACACCAAGTAGTTCATATAACTGTTTTAGGAATTTGATGGTCTCAGCTTCCTATCCTATTAGATGATATAACATCTTTTTTTTTTTTATGATAGTTACAGAGAGAGAGAGAGAGGCAGAGACACAGGCAGAGGGAGAAGCAGGCTCCATGCACCGGGAGCCCGATGTGGGATTCGATCCCGGGTCTCCAGGATCGCGCCCCGGGCCAAAGGCAGGCGCCAAACCGCTGCGCCACCCAGGGATCCCAGATGATAGAACATCTTGCATGAAAAGTTCACTTGAGCCTGACTTAAGGTAGATCATTTACTTTATCATCAGAAATTAGTCAACCCAAAATCTTTCTAACCAAGACTGGATTAGAGGCCACTTAGGAGATCAAGATCAAGCACCATCCTTGAGGTGCTTGGGTTCTCAAGATGTTTACACTTTATTCTCCATCAAAAATGTCTCCAAAGGGTGTTTGGGAGGCTCAGCCAGTTAAGCATCCAACTCTTGATTTTGGCTTAGGTCATGATCTTACAGTACTGGGATCAAGCCCCACATCAGGCTCCACACCCAGTGGGGAGTGTGCTTGAGGATTCTCTCTTCCTCTCCCTCTGCCCCTCCCCCCACTTACATGCTCTCTCTCTCTCAAATGAATCTTTTTAAAAATTGTCTCCAAAATAGTTTAGCCAGATGATACATGAATATTTAGTCAAAAAGATATTTCTAACATTCATTAAGCCAACTAACAAGTCACTAATTTCACCCAGGAAAATTCATTTCTGACATTACTAATCAAGGCTCTATTGATGATCAATAATAAAATTAGACAAATGCTTATAGCAGATGCCTCTATTGCCTAATCTACCTCTTTAGAATTCAAGCTGAGTACCTCTAAGGCATGGATTTTAGAGTATGTTAACTGCCTGGACTACAGAGTACTAAGTGATTTAAAAAAAAAAAAATCTTAAAAGCAGCCAGAGCAAAAGACACATCGCAAAGATAAGGACTTCACATAATTTACCAGAAAGGATACATGCCAGAGAAAAATCAAAGTAGATTTCTAAAGTGGTAAAAGAAAAAACATGGCCAACCTAAGATTCCTGTATCTGGTGAAAAATATATTCTAAAAATAGAAAAGAAAAAAAAAGAAAAAACAGAATCATTTAATACAGACAGAAAAATCTTAGGCAAAATTCAACATTAACTCATGCTAAAAACTTTGAGTTGATTGGAAAGACACTTAATAAAGGACATCTACAAAAACAAAACAAAAAACCCACAAAACCACAAAGGAAGTCTTCAAAGATGGTGATACAAGAGACTACTGAATTTCCCTCCTCCCATGACACATGGTATGAACAGCTCTACAAGGATCAGGTTCCCTTGAAAGAAAACCAGAAACTAACTGAGCAACTTCTATACATCCAGTGACTAAGGAAAACACAAACAAACAAGTCCACACTGAAACAGACAGGAAAGGCTGAGACACTCTTGTCATAAACCCTACTCCAGCACAGTGCCAGACAATCAGAGAACTCCTAAATCCCAGCTTCTCCCTGAGGAGCAAAGGGTTTGGATCCCACATCTAGCACCTCAACTTTGAAGATGCTCCCTGAGGAATGGGCTATGAAAACACCTCTGTTTGAAGCCCAACAGGGCTTGTTTCATGAGACCCACAAGAGTATAGCCAACAAAGGAGCAGTTATTAACGGGCCTGAGCATGGACACTCACTGCAGCTATCATCCCAGGTTTCAGCTCAGAGGAAGCAAGCAACAAATGTCCAGCTCTCAGATTTTCCCTAAAAGGAGTCTATTTGCATACTTAAAAAGCTGTTGTCTGAGGGTCAAGCTTCTAATTTAGCACACATGTAAGGGGTCACTTCAGTGTGGACACCTCCTTGCCATCTCCTTCCCGCCTGCCCCAAATGACCAGTATCTCCCTGGAAAGAGCTCATACGTATGTCTGCACTTCAGCTTCTATGGATGCTGCCCAAAGGATAAATCTGACTCTGACAGCCAACGGGGCCTTCATTCAGGAGTCCCACGGGACTATAGAAATCAAAGAATAAGTTCTTACTGGTTCAGGAGCACCCCATCTCCAAGTACTGGCTATACATCCAGGCCCACTACAGAGAAAGTAGGCAAAAACACTCACCTCTCAGTTTCTCCCTGGAAGCAGCCTAATTATATACTTTCTGAAACACTGCCTGAGAGTCTGGTTTCCAACTAACCTGCACGTAGGGACTGACTACAGTTTTTCCTTTTGGACTCTGGTCTTGACACACCTTCAACTATGAGGAGCCACTAAAGAACAAAGGGGTCAACCTGAACAATCACAAAGATTTGAGAAACAACCAGGAGCACAGGCCAGGATGGTTGACAAGTTTTATCTCCCATAAGACCACTCTATCAAGACTAAAGAGAAAGGACTGTAAGCATACCACTACAGAAAACTCATCAGATTACAAAGGAAAGCAGCAAAAGAAAAGAACAAAGGATTTACACAAAACAAATGGCAGGAAGTCCATACCTATCAATAATTACTTTCTATGTAAATGAACTAAATTCTCTAATCAAAAGACAGAGTGACTGGATGGATTAAAAAAAAAAAAAAGAAAGAAAAGAAAAGAAAAGAAGACCTAACTATATGCTGCCAGTAAGACTCACTTTAGCTTTAACAACACACACAGAAAGTGAAACAATGGAAAAAGATATTCCGTACAAATGGAAATTAAAAGAAAGTAGTAGCTATACTTATATCAAACAAAATAGACGCTAAGACAAAGACTGTAATAAGAAACAAAGGTTATTATATAATGATAAAGGGGTCAATCCAACAAGAGGATATACCATTTGTAAATAATTATTTCCCCAATATAGGAGCATCTAAACATACAAAGCAAATACTAACAGATCCAGAAGAAAAAACAGCAAAATAAAAATAGTAGACTTTAATACCCCACTATCATCAACAGATAGATAGTTCAGAGAGAAAATCAACAAGGAAACATTGGACTTCAGTGACCCATTAGACCAGATGGACTTAAACATTTATAGCACATTTTATCCAAACACAGGAGAATACATAATCTTCTCAATCACACATGGAACATTCTCCAAGATAGATCATATATCTCTGATCTACAAAGTCTGAATAAATTAAAGTCTTAATAAATTTAAGACTTAACAAAAAACAAGTCTTAATAAATTTGAAAAGACTTAAATCATATCAAGCATCTTTTTTGACCAAAATGGTATGAAACTGAAATCAAATTCAAGAAAATTAGAAAATCCACAAATATTTGGATTAATAGATTAAACATAGTACTGAAAAACAGTGGGTTAAAGGAAATAACAAAAGAGAAACTAAAAAGATCCTGAGACAAATGAAAATGGAAATACAACATACCAAACTGTATGGGATGCAGCAAAAGCAGTGCTAAGAGGGAAGTACATCACGATAAGTGCCTACACTAAAAAACAAGAAAGATCACAAATAAAGCATCTGCTTTTATAATTCAAGGAACTAGAAAAAGAACAATGCTTAAAGAAAGAAAGAAGGAAAATAGCAAAGATCAGAGAGGAAATTAATGAAGTAGAGACTAAAAAGATAATAGAAAAGATCAAAAAAATGAAGAGCTTTTTTTTTTTTAAAGATAAACGAAACAAACTCTTAGCTAGACTCACCAAAATCAAAAGAGGACTCCAACAAATATAATCAGAAATTTAAAAAAAAAAAAAAAAGAGAGAGAGAGGGGATCCCTGGGTGGCTCAGCAGTTTAGCGCCTGCCTTTGGCCCAGGGCGTGATCCTGGAGACCCAGGATCGAGTCCCACATCGGGCTCCCTGCATGGAGCCTGCTTCTCCCTCTGCCTGTGTCTCTGCCTCTCTCTCTCTCTCTCTGTCTCTTATGAATAAATAAATAAAATCTTTTAAAAAATAAATATACTTTCTCTTAAAAAGAGACATTATAATTGATACCACAAAAATACAAAAAAAATCATGATACTCTTATGAATAATTATGCACCAATAAATAAGAAAATATAGAAGAAAAGAATAAATTTTTAGAAACATAAGCCTGCTGAGATTGAATCATTCAGGAAGAGACTCTAAACAGATACTAGTAAGGAGACTGAATCAGTGACTACAAACCTCTCAACACAAAGTCCATGACCAGACAGCTTCATTGGCAAATTCTATCACAAGTTAAGGAATACCAATCCTTCCCAAAGCCTTCCAAAAAAAAACAGAAAAAGAAGGCACACTTCCAAACTTTTTTCTAACAAGGCCAGCATGCTCTGATACCAAAAACAGATGGACACTACAAGAAAAGAAAAATATAGGCCAATATTGCTCATAAACACAGATGCAAAATCCTCACCAAACATCAGCAAATCAAATCCAACAATATATTACAAAGATCACATACCATGATCAAGTTGGATTTATTCCAAGGAGTCCAGGATGGCTCAAAATGTGATAAATCAATGTCATACACCACACTAACAAAGTAAAGGAAAAAAGGTATAATCTTCCAGTTATAAAATAAATAAAGAGTAGTGACGTAATTAATGTAAGACATGTTGAGTAGAGCAGGCCTTGCTGTATGATATATAAGAAAGGTTTCAAGAGGATAAGTCTGGAGAGTTCTCATCACAAAAATGTTTCCCTGTTTTCTTTCTTTTCTATTTACTGTATCTATATAAGAAAAGATATTAACTGTACCTGTGGTAATCATTTCATAATACATATAAATCAAACCATGTTTTATGCTTTAAACTTGTACAGTGATGTATGTCAATTATTTCTCAATAAAACTGGAAAAAATCATGATGATCTCAGTACATGTAGAAAAAGCATTTGATACAATTTAACATTCATTCATGAAAAAAACTCACAACAATCTGCGTATAGAGGGAAAATACCTCCACATTAATAATGGCCACAAATAACAAGTCCACAGCCAACATCTCAAGGTGAAAAGCTGAAAGATTTCATCTAAGGCCAGAAACAAGAAAAAGATGCCCATTTTCTCCACTTTATTTAACATAGTATCAGAAGTCCTAGCCAGGGCAATTAGGCAAGAAAAAGAAATAAAAAGCATCTAAATTGGAAAGGAAAAGGTAAAACTGTCACTACTTAGATGACATGACGACATGACACTATTTAATCCCAATAATGGGTTAATATCTAAAATATATGAAGAATTAACACAAAAAATCAATCTGATTTTAAAAATGAGCAGAGGGCTGTGTGAATGCATCTTTCCCAAAGACAACCTACAGGTACATGAAAAGGATACTCAACATCACTAATCATCAGGGAAACGTAAATAAATGGCCAATAGAATGGCTATTATCAAAAAGATGAATAATAAGTATTAGCAAGGATATGGGGGAAAGGAACCCTTGAGGATTGTTGGTGGGAATATAAATTAGCCCAGACACTATGGAAAAACATATGGAGTTTCCTCAAAAAAATTCAAAATAGAATT
Organism: Nyctereutes procyonoides; assembly: GCF_905146905.1. NCBI lineage: Eukaryota > Metazoa > Chordata > Mammalia > Carnivora > Canidae > Nyctereutes > Nyctereutes procyonoides. The sequence continues at coordinate 30,330,937 of NW_026575160.1, read as the reverse complement.
ATATGATCCAGCAATCCCACTTCTGGGTATTTATCCAAAGAAGAGAAATCACCACCTCAAAAAGATATCTGCACCCCTATTTTCACTGCAGCATTATTCACAATAATCAAGACATTGAAACAACCTGAGTTCACTAATCGATGAATGGATGAAGAAAATGTGGTGTACACATCCAATGGAATATGACACGAAGAATTAGTATTTTTCTCTCCAAAAGGACCCATAGATCCAGGGCAATAGTCATCCAAATATCTGTAGGGTTTTGGTTTTTTGTTTTTAGAAGCTGAGAACCCGATTCTAAAATTATCTGGAAATATAAAGAACATTAAATAGCCAAATTCATTTTGAAAAGAATAATAAAGTCGTAAGATTTCCAATAACAGAATCCGAGCCTTACTAAAGCTACAGTAATTGAGAATAAATAGTAGTGGTATGAGGTTGGTAGAAGTACTACAGCATATAGATCCTGGAAACAGCGAGTCCAGAATTTACCTACCCACCATAGAGAAACGGGGAAAGGTTAATCTTTACAACAAATGGCATGGAAACAATTGCAGACTCAGATGTAAAAGTACAGAAAAGAAAAATCTCAACCTTTACATGATATATAAAAATCAACTTTGATTAAAGACCTAAATATAAGAGCTAAAAGTATACAATTTCTAAAAGAAATCATGGAGGGTGGGATTTACTTTAGATTAGGCACAGGTTTCTTAGGATATAAAGAGCATTAACCGTTGAATTTGACTACTGGAAGCTTCCAACCCGCGTAACTTCCCTGTCCCCTTACTCACATCTGGACAAGCCGTTAAGAAACCTTCTATGCTCTTTTTTCACTGGTGAGAAGTTCCAGTCACACAAGCCACACTCACACAAAGGAACCCTCACCCCAGCCCTACTACCTAGCCATCATGAAATCCCAAATCTCCCCTACTTCCAACCCACTTTTAGACTTGCTTTCCCCAGAAAAACTTCTGTATGAGTAATCAACTTTTTCATACCTTCTTGCGGGGGGGGCGGGGGGTGTCAGATCATCAGTTTTGAGATCTGAACCAAATTTTGAGTGAAGGTTACAATTTCTTCTGTGGAGTCATGACAGCACCATCTTTCGCTTCTTCTGAGGTGCCAACTACGAACCTACACCTCACTTAATTCTGTAAACACTTCTACATTAAATACCTTTGCCTCTACACCTAATACCTACCCCACGTACTTAGAGGGGAACACACTACCAACTAACCTTTCATACAGTGTCCACAACTGGGCAGTCATGTCAATCATGGCGGTCTCGTAGTAGGTACGTATGTGCGTCTGTATTTCAGTTTAAGGGTTTAAGCCTATACCCTGATGAGCTCACATCTCCCTTATCCATTAGAGCATTGCATGGCCAAGACAGATTATTATTATGTTCTTTCTCATGCCTTCTAAACCACTTTCAGACTTTGCAAAAATGAGGTCCAGATTCACGGAAGCATGTAGTACTTTCGGGTACTGAGACCAAGTGCTTGCTTTTTTATTTCAAATCAAGCCATGGTCTCCCCTGCGAGTAGGCCGGCAACCTGTATAGTGTAGGGTCTAACCATGGGAGTGTCTTTAAGGAGATACAGACTCCTGCTTCAGAGGACACTGCTTATATTGAGTTTTACGTGAGCGGTACCTCCTTTGGATTCTGAAAAATGTCCACCTTCCACAGAACCTGCCATTCTTGCCTAACCTGATAAAGAATCTACCGTAAATTAAAGAGGCACCGTTTTGAAACTCCAGATGAGTGATTCATCCGTACCAAAGTCAGAAGCCAACATATACACTGCCAATATCACAAGCAGATGAAGCATACGAGTTTTTTCATGGAACTTCTAAAAACAGTCATAATTTATTTTTTGCAGTCCTGATTTTTAATTTACATTTTAAGTCTCAGCAATCTGTGGGGCACTCACATATTTGCATTTGGATCGAAAACTCATAAAAATAAAAGGCTTTTAACACCCAAAGCAAGAATCTCTAGTTGAGATTCATGTGCGATACTCAAAAAATTTCTCTCTTCCCCTCCAAGGGCTTCCCCAGCTTCTCTTAATCATTCCATGAGCTAGGCCAGCTGGCTCTAGACTGAATACCAGTCATGGTGTCAATCAAATATCTTAAGACTTTTCTTTTGGGTTCACTCTTTTCTCCAGCTCCATTCTGTAATCCTTGACTTATGATGATAACCCCTTTCCTCTCTTTTAAGGAGCATATTAGAAGGGTCAGTTATGCTAGCAACCTGATTCTCTCATTTTTTTTCTAATTGATTCCTGGTACTTCCAAGACTTCATTGGTTCTCTAAGTAAAACCCCAAGAGTAGATATAAAAATAAAGAAGTACTGGAAGCAACTTAATATCCATCATGGCTGCTTCTAAAAAATAAGGGTATGAATATCTCTAGACAGACTGGAGAGTTCAATAATGAGTTCGAAGCCTTGCACACTTCCGGCCAACACTCATTTTCAAAGACAGCATACAACCTCATGACTCCAGACAGAACTGCATTTGCTGTAAGATGTATTGCTATCCCAGGAAAGTCATTGTATTGATTTTAATCAAAGAAAATCAGATTGAGTCCTGCTTTTTTGCTACCGAACTACCGAGCAAATTCATCACTGAGTTAGAACTTCAGCTTCACAGAGAACTGTGAGGACTTTTTATGCAAGTCTGTAATTTTACAGAACTGGGAGCCCAGGCCTGCAAAGATTAAATGATTGTTTAAGGTAATAAAACTACTTAGTAGCCAATTAGACTATGGCCCAGATTTTAGGACTCATGCTGCAGCACTCTTTAATCACGATCCTTTGTTTTTACCTGCCCCCAAACCATCACCGTAACCACGTCTTCTGGCAATGCAGCCTGGTTTTCCTTGGGAAGCAACTCCTATTCTTCTCAGACAAGTGGACCAGGCACAGCTGACACCCTCCTGAGCTTCAAGAGCTGGCCTGTGATTGAGTTCAGGCCAAGCAGAACCAAGCACACTCGATTCTAGGACTATGTTTCAGATTCAAGTGGTCATTCATGCCACTACCAAGGTTGTTGAGAGAGAAGATTATAAGCCTGGAGCTGCTGGCAGCTACCTTGCTACCTCAAGGAGCAAGCTTGCCTCAGAATGGAGCCAATCCAAGGAGCAGCATAGAGAGAGGACAAGACTAAGACTTAATGATAGGGTTTGAGCACTTAGATTTGGCAGTACCTAAGGAAGCCTGACCTCAAAATAAATTCTCTTTTGGGCTTCAGCTGTGGGGAGCAAAATTTCTGTCTCTTGTGATTGGAGATCCCAACTAATACATGCCATGCATGATCAAATTTTGTAAAAAGGGAAGAAAGCCTATATAAAACCTGTCAGAGACATGCTCTAATATAATACAGTTATCTTTTCTTCTCCAGGGTGTGCTTTGATATATTTATATAAAGTCTTAGAAAATTGTACTTTGTTCTGCCTTAATTTTGAAGGAAATAATGTGATTAGTTATGCGTGCTAGGCCAATTGGAGCACAGAGAACAGGACCCAGTGTGTGTTTAATCCACACCAAGGAATTGAAACAGGGAAATCCAAGCCAGAGAATATTTTAAGAAAACTTGACAAATCTTCCCACAGAATATTCTAAGTTTCTAAGAAAGCTAAGAAAAAGGTACAATCTAAGGTTTGTACAGTCTTTTATAGATTACAGTTTTCCTTTTTATATGGCATGATATTGTGAAATTTTTTATAGAAAAAATGGACAATCTAGTCTTTATTCTAGCAGAGCCATTCAAAATTCCTTCTAATTATTGACAGTATAGACGAAAATTTTTAGCTCTATCAGTAATGCTATTTCTGGCTGTGGGTAGGATGAGCCAAATGGCTACATAGACTAAGTCATCATGGTCTGGATTGGAGAGCAAAGCAGTGACTCATTCAGGTTCTTCTCCTTGGAGCAAAAGATAGGATTCGATACTGGTTGAGGTCTACCAGGGTCAAGTTTTAGAGGCATAAGGGTAGGACTGGTCTGGGACCATCAAGCTTTCAAGTAAAGTGTCCTGTGTTTCTACCATGCTTGGCTACTATATTATCCTGCAACTTCCCAGAATATTTGGAGGCTTAGAAAGGGTCAGTACAAATGAAGGTCCACACACTGAAGCTTCATTAACTTTACATGATTTCCTTTGGGAGATTCCTAAGCCCATGCCTGAGAACTGGTCATTTATCTAAATTATGAGGGTCTCTACGAGTAAGTCAGAGAAGAAAGGGAGAGGAAGAAGATCCAGTGATCAAGACTTGTACTATGAGGAAGTTAAAGGCTGAACACGGACATGAAGCAGCCAATATAGTTCAGTGGCCTATAGACAAGTCCAAGTTCAGTGTCTGAACAGGTAATCCTAGGACATTTTATAGGTGAGAACAAGGAAGCCTAAAGGTAGGCTGCCAGCCCAATGTCACAGTGACCTAGCAGTCACAGGCAAGCTTGAGAGATGGCTGAAAATTATGCAAACTTATAACCACCATGGGTCAATGAATTATCCATGTCTTACATGTTTCCTTGCCAAGGAAGCATGGAAAGTGTTTGGCCATGTTTGTCCACCTGGCACTTACCTAATGAAAATGATGGTTGTAAGCTCTGTGTGGAAAGCAGATTTTGAGGATTGCCAAATTCTGGTTCTAGAGGATTAATGGATCAAGGATGCAATCGCTTCTTGAAATGGAGCTCTGAATGGCCTCTGTGTACAGACCCAGTGAGTTATATGTGAAAAATGTGAGAACTCTAAATCAAAGGAGAGGCAGCTTGCCTCCCCAAACCCCAGAGAATAAAATAAAATGCAAAGAAAAAGCTTCAAATTAAATATATGGAGAATTTAAAGAAAGGTTTTCATACGGGCTAGAGAATGATCTCACATGGAAGTTTCCACTGTATCTGGGAGAGAAGAGTAAACTTCCCTCAGAGCTCATTCATTATCCGCCCTAAGGTACTATCCACTTACATCTTCCCTTCGTTTAGGATATTATATTTCCAGCCTCTTCTCTAACACCAACACAACCACCCCACAACCCTCTCCTCTTATTTTTCCCCAAAGAGCAACAACCCAGCTTGCTTTCTGGGAGGAAAAATATTACTCGATAATCCTGAAAGTAAATACTGTTGATACAAAAGGATTATAAAATAAAATTCACTCTTTGTTACGTCGACCTTGACAAAGTTTCCTAAGAGCGAGCTTTTCATCTGAAGAAAAGGAGCCTTGATAGGCCAATGGTAGCAACATAATAGGCAGAAATTGGAGCTGAAATCTTTGTTCTCAGTGCTTACCCCTAAATGGAAAGTAAAATATTAACCTTCAGAAAGTATGTAAAATCACTAATTAGGAAACATCAAAACACTGGTTATGTGAGTAAACATCTGAAAAGCCTCTTGGAGGGGTTATGTTGGACCAAGCTGCTGTGATTTTTATTTCATCCACAACTATTTATTGAATGACACTGTGGAGTCTGGAGTGAAACAGTCAAGTGTGAAGAGTCTTAAAGGAGTTCTCTTGACCAGAGTCCAACGTGTAGCTCCCACAATGAAGATAATGAGTCTAGGCATGGCTAGTTGATGGAGCGCGTTAAGTGTCATCCTAAGAACTTAGCAATAACATGGAATAACCTCCACACCGTACGGTAAGTACATTTCCCAGAAAGAGTGGGGAATGTTTAAATGTTTATGTCTATTTCATACGATGGAGGCCCTCAGTATACAATGTTATTACACTTCTTGTATTTTCTAGTAATTTTTATCCCAAGGTATTCAAAAGGCAAAAGAGAAATTCATAATAGGTTTATCACAGAGAGGTGAAAACTTCCTTCAGATCTATTATGGAGAGTAGGAGTCTCAACCTACCGGAAACCATGAAAAGGATCCAAGTGAAGAAATATAGAATGAATGTTTGTGTCTCCCTAAAATTCACATGTTGAGACGGAATCCCCACTGTGATGATATTAGGAGGTAGGGCCTTTGGGAGATGAGGGAGAGGATTAGATCAGGAGGGTAGTGCTCTCATGAATGGGGTTGGAATCCCTATAAGAGACCCCAGAGTACTCCTTTGCCCCTGCTGCCACGGAAGAACACAGGAAAAGACAGTTGCCAATGAACCAGGAAGCAGCCACTCACCGGACACCAATCCTGCTGGTGCCTTGACCTTGAACTTCCCAGCCTCCAGAACCACAAGAAATACATTTCTATCGTTTCTGAACCACCCAGCCTATGGTATTTTGATAGAGCATCCTGATCAAACGGAGACAAGAACGAGCATTGAGGATCAGCCCGTTTACTAGTTAAGGTAGATGAGATAACACAGTGGGACTGCCGCCCTCCCTCTCCAAAGCCAGACCTGGACTATAATTTGCAGCCTCACTGGCGGATGAGCAGGCTAAGACCCTGTACCAACACTACTATGTACCAAGCATGTGTGACTTCCTGCCCACAGGTAGGCTGTCGCAGTCTTGCAGAGGGATCAACTCTAGCCCAATAAGACTCTGTGCAAATGTGCAAACCCAGCAACTGTACAAAGAGTGCCAAATGCAGTCACATCAGTTACACTTGAAAAATGGGGGGAGAAAAAATTTAAAAAAAAGAAAAATAGGGGAGAGGTCCCCCCAAACTTCTGGAGTAGCTGAACAACATAATTTATCCAGGTGTGTTTGAAATGGAGTCTATGAGACTGTAGATTTAAGGAGGGACTCCGCGGCTGATTAGCAAGCTAGGCACGGGGCGGTCAGCATCCAGCCCAGATCAAGGCCCGGAACAGGAAGGTTAAGAAGAGGGGAGAAAAAAGGTCGGTGCCCAGTATTACTCTGGACACGGAAGATGACAAACCTGTCACAGTTACACCCACTCCATGAGTCCCAACCTACAGCCACTTCTACGAAGCCACCCCCACCCCATCACCCACTCAGGTGCTCCGTACCTGTTCCGAAGTCCCACAGACACTATCTGGCCTCTCTCACACTGCCTACCATAGTCTGCGTGTGTCCCATATTGTTGGTATTAAGTTACACATTCCTTGAGGGCAGAAACCCATATTTATATCTCCCTCTGTGCTTTATACATAGTAAGTGCTAATAAATCCACATATATTTTGTATTTAATTAAGTGAAGAATAACTAATAACTTAATTACAAAACTGGGATGCCTGGGGGGCTTAGCCATTGGGCGTGACCCCAGCGTCCTGGGATCGAGTCCCGCATTGGGCTCCCCAAAGGGAGCCTGCTTCTCCCTCTGCCTGGGTCTCTGTCTCTCCGTCTCTCATGAATAAATAAAATCTTAAAAAAAAAGAATTATGAAACTTGGAAGCAGGGGTGCCTGTAAGAGTAATGGGGGCAGTTGTACAATCTACTGTCTTTATTCTTATTACATCTCTCTGGAGAAAAAACGAAAAACCCTGCTTGTTAGTGTCACTGCAGCTCACAGTCCAGTCCAGTGTCTTGTCTCCATGAGACCTCAAGGGGCACAAAATCTTTTTATTTCCTCGCATTTTCTGTTCTTCAAAAACATCACCCTGCAAGTACCTTCCCCATTACTGTTCTCTCTTTTCTCATTCTAGCCAGACTAAATTATTATGCTTTAAAAAAAAAAGATTTTATTTGTTTATTCATGAGAGACCCACAGAGAGAGGCAGAGACACAGGCAGAGGGAGAAGCAGGCTCCATGCAGGGAGCCCGACGTGGGACTAGATCCCAGGACCCCGGGGTCATACCCTGGGCGGAAGGCAGATGCTCAACCACTGAGCCACCCAGGTGCCCCAACTATTATCTTCTTACTCCAAAGATAATGAGGCCTCCAGGTGGGAATTCCCTTATCCTATTCTCATCTCGTGACATCCACATACAGCCACCACGATGGCCGTGCTTTCCCGTGAAAACGCACCACCCGACCTCCTGAAGTACAAGCATAAGTGCAGATGACTCCAACTGCTGCTCCTCCAGGTCTACCCCTGCATTTGCTTTGAGGCCAGGCTGCCCTCAAGCTACCCCCAGCAAGGGACTGAGCATGGGAGGGATGCTGACAAGCCTAGTCCTTGAGACATGGAACTGCTTCAGCTGTAGACCTTGGCCTTCCAGGGGCCTAGCTAGGACTTCCTTGGAACGGACTCATACCTGAGACGCTTCCTGCCTAAGCCCCCCTTTGTCCCTTTCCTTCATGCTGTAGACGTCCACTGAGGTCTGGAGGGTCTCCCCACTTTCTCTCTGTCTTCCTCATCTTACACATCTGACCACACCTTGGTATCTGTTCCTGGAGAACCCAAACTAAGATACTTCTATCACAGATGAGGCTTTGTCCTTCACCTGCCCAACTATCCCAGGATGTAGCTCCTCCAGAGACCTACTAGGTACCCTTTATCTCCCCTCACTGTAGTTCTTTCCCTGAAGCCTACATGTGAGCGCAAAAGGCCCCCATTAAAAAAAAAACAAAAAAGATCACCTAACAAATGACATCTCTTTCCGTGTCTTCTCATCCAGCCTTCTCTTCCCTCCCTTATTCTTAAATCAACTAAAGTGTGCTTGACTCATGAAACTTATTCCTAAAGTCATCGGTGACTGTCTAATTCCCAGAATAGACAGTTTTTAAGCTTGGAATTAATACATTTCTACTCTGTATTTGGCACCATCGATCTTACCTCCTCCACCCCTCCTTTGCTATGAAGACTTTCTTCTTCCATGGCCCCCATGACATCAAGTTTAGTCTTCTTTCCACTCTCTGGTGGACACTTCTCAGCCTCCTTCCCCGGACCCTCTATCTGTTCACCTCCAAAGTCCCAGCACAATCGGCCTCTGCACTTGCTCTTCTGCTCAATGCATTTTCTCCTCAGAGATTCTCCTTCACTTCTAGGATTCTAACAACATATATGCTGATGTTGCCAAAAATACGTAACTGCATGGCAGGCTGTAGATACCTAGACCTAGCCAACTGTGAAATGGAGGTCAGATAATTGCCTCAAATTTGACATGTCCACATCACAAGCTAGTTCTTCTTTCCCTTCATGAGCTCTTTTCTTTAGTTCCTTATATCAGTTGTCAGAAGCATAAAGACAAAACTTGCCAACCATCCTTATTTCTTCTCTCCAGGTAGAACTACATGGATGGTGGTTTCTACCTTAAAATGTTGAGCTTAGGTCTCTACATCTCCATTTTGGGTAATAGTCTAGAGTGTCTCGGGTAGGAAAACCCAAAAGAAGAGGATAAAAGACAAGCAGAAAAATAAAGTAGGGCATAATAAGACTTAAAAATAAGAAGGACCATCTGTTCACTTCTCTGCCTTTAGACAGATATGGAAATAGCATTCCCATCCGCAATATACAGCTGGAAAGCTTTGACCCAGAGTGATTAACTCAAGATCGGCTAGAAAGTCTGCGGCAAAAGGGAAACTAAGACCCAGGATTCTGGCTTTTTAGTACAGTGCGCCTCATGCTGCATGATGTTGGCTCAACCGTGACAGAGAGTAAACATAAGGGAGTCCAGGTCTTTCAGCCAAGGCTACCCCACCACGCTGGGACACCAAGACATCTTTCAGAGAAAGCTTCCTCTCCTCACTCCTGTGTCTCTGAGCACACGGCTTAATCTCAAACCCCATCTGGCAGATAGTGAAGCATCTGTATAAAGAGGTCAAAGGGCAACTTACTCTCCTCCACTTGCCACCTGAAAGAAGTAAGTGTTATCTCCCTGGATGACAAGCCCCCCACTACCACCAAGTCTGAGTAGTCATTTGGGGCAGTCACTCTCCTAAGATCCGTGAACATCTATGGATATCATCTCACCAGAGCAATATCACTGGCTGCAAGAAATCCTGGTCCTGGGAGGGAGCTCTGGGTGCCCTAAACCTGACACAACAAATCTCAGAGAATTACATGCTATCTGACCAAACATGATAATGATTTCACTGAGGCATTAGAGAGCATGCTGAAGTTATTACAGATTCAGTTTTTAAAAGTCTACCGAATCACAATATTGAAGAGTGAGCTTTTAGCAGAGTCCAGAATTAGGACTTTTTAAAGAATAACATTTTGGTCAGCCATGCAGTAAAGCAGACTAAATTCACCGATCCTTAGCAAAAGGACTTTCCAGCCTTTTCTAAAAATAAATAATAATAATAATAATAATAATAAATTTTAAAAATATGTTTGATTGATTTTTGAGAGACTGTGAGAGGGCAAGAGGGGGGAGGCTCAATCTCAGGACCCTGGGATCATGCCCTGAGCCAAAGGTAGACGTTCAACCAACTGAGCCACCCAACCTTTTCTTTACAGTGGACGATATCATGTTCTGACATTCTACAACACAGAAGGCCCTGTGAACATTTCATCTGACTTAGTCATCACCATAACCCTAGGGGGTACTACTTTCTTGCATTTGAGAAAAATGAAGACCACGTAAATTAGTGCTCAGTTTAACAGCAGTTGATGTGAACAAGGATACATTGCTACTACCTGTACTGACAGAAAGCCAAGAACATAGGGTTAGTTGATTCATATGAATATATCCTGAGACAGCCTCTCGGAAAGCCAAAATTTATGTATGCATACCATGTAACCAGCCTAGACAGGAAAGACACTCATTAGAGCACAGCATCATGTGAGGAATGATGCTTCCTTGGCCTACACTTTTTGGGGAACACAATCCTAACTGAAATGATGAGTTGAGGTTGTAGGTATATATTACTAACAATACCTAAAGGAGATCCTTAACCCAAGAAATTTGACAATGACAAGAACTGAGAATTAAACCTACCCCAAGGAAAAATGATTTTATACACAGAGAAAAACACTCCCTCCCCCTGCCCACATCCTCCCTCTGATCCTCCCCTCTCCCCCAACGTGTGAGGCTGGATTAATTGGGATGGAGGAGGCTGGGTCTCAGGAAAAAGCAGGAATAATGTTGAGGTCTCACAGGATACTCCAATATATCAATATATTTTGTGATACTGCAGGAGGAGGGGAGAAAAAAAAAACATTCCTTGTGTATTCTAGGGGCAGAGCGAGTGTTATGCCTTCCTGGGGATTTCTACTCAAGCATGGGAGGGTGGACAAAGTGGAAAAGGCCAAGACAGCCTACCTTATGGAAGGAGGTGCTGATTCTATTGTACTGAATGACATGAAATTACTCATGTTGGGCAAAGGTGGTCAGTATCAGCAATTTCATAGGATTCAACTTCATGCAGTCTGCCTAGACTTTGTAGGGAGAGGACTTTCTTCTCTGCTTCTTTTGGTTAGAGGAGTAACTTTCACCGAGTCCAAAGTGAGGATTTTCCCAGGGTCTATGACACTAGTAAACAAGTCCCCTGATGCAGAGTGGCAGAGGTTTCACTTTTTACCTTTCCAGGCCAAATTAGCTAAGCTCAATGATCCTTAATTTTAGAAATGAAAATGTTTAAATCAAATCTAACTTACAATTGTACCAAAGAGAATAAAATATCTCGGTGTAAACTTAACTAAGGAGGTGAAAGACCCAAACACTGAAAACTGTAAAACAATGATGAAAGAAACTGAAAATGACACAAATACATGGAAAGTTATTCCATGCACATGGGTTGGAAGAAAATTGTTAAAATTCCCATACTACCCAAAACTATCTATAGGTTCAATACCATGCCTATCAAAATACCAACAGCATTTTTCACAGAACTAGAACAAATAATACTAAAATTTCTATGGAACCACAAGACCCTGAATAGCCAAAGTAATCTTCAGAAAAAAGAACAAAGCTGGCGGTATCATAATCCCAGATTTCAAGATATACTATAAAGCTGTAATAATCCAAACAGTATGGTTCTGGCACAAAAACAGACACACTGAGGGATGGAAGTGAGCCCAGAAATGAACCTATGCTTATTTGGTCCATTAGATTATTTTAGTCAATTAACCTACAACAAAGGAGGCAAGAATATACAATGAGGAAAATACAGTCTCTTCGTAAACAGTGCTGGAAAAACTGGACAGGTACATGCAAAAGGAACGAAACTGGACTTTCTTACAACATACACAAAAAATAAACTCAAAATAAAGACCTAAATGTGAGACTCAAAACCACAAAACTCCAGAAGAAAACATAGGCAGTAATTTCTTTGACATTAGCCTTCACAACGCATTTCTAGATATGTCTCCTTGACCAAGGGAAATGAGCAAAATTAAACTACTGGGGCTACACCAAAATGAAAACCTTTTGTACAGTGAAGGGAATCATCCACAAAACAAAAAGGCAATTCACTAAATGGGAAAAGATAATTGAAAATGATAGGTCTGAGAAGCGGTTAAAATACAGCACAACACCAACAATCCAATTTAAAATAGGCAGAGGATCTGAATACACATTTCTCTAAATAAGACACAGAGATGAACCAAGGGACATTTGGAGTGATGCTTATCGCTAGTGATCAGGGATATGCAAATCAAAACGACAATGAGATATCACCTCACACCGGCCAGAATGGCTAGGATCCAAAAGACAAAAAATAACAAGTGTTGGTAAAGAAGTGGAGAAGAAAGAACCTTCATGCACCAATGGTGGGAATGTAAACTGCTACAGCCAACGTGGGGAACAGGATGGAGTTTCCACAAAAAATTAAAAATAGAACTACCATAGGATCTGGTAATCCCACCACCGGGTATTTACCCAAAGGAAACAAAAACACTAATTTCAAAAGCTATGCATCCAGGTGCTAATGCAGCATTGTTTACAATAAGCAGGATACAGAGACAAGAGGCAACCCAAGTGTCCACTGAAAGATGAATGGAGATAAAAACATGTATAGACATATACACGCACACACACGGTAGACTATATGCGTGTATATATATTCATACTTACATGAATAACCACGTATATATATTTATATGTATCCATATTTGTATATAATCTCCAACACCTAAGCCTGATGTATGCCATCGACCCTCTGGCGAGATCACACTGCTCACAGACAAGACCCCGCACGCTCCTGGGCCTAAACACTAACCCTAGATTTGTTTCTGGTACTACTAAGCCCTAAGCCCTGGTCTGAAAACCAAGGGACTTGGAACACGACCAACCCTAGAAGACTCAGCAAAACAGAAGGAAACTGTGCCATCTGGAAGACTGGGATGGGACGAGTGCAGGAGGAATCTGAATGGAAACCTATGCCAACCCACATATCCAACCCAAAGCCTAAGCCTGACATTCACCCTCCCCGTCCCCCTCAACTCAGCCCTCCGTGGAGATCACCGTATTGTTGGCAGATAGGGCACCCCAGGCTCCTGGGCGCTACCCCAGCTGGAGAATTGGTTCTGGTATCCCCATGGCCCAAACGTCACTCTAAAAACCAAGGAACAGGGGACCCCTGACCCACACCAGAAGACTGAGCCAGGAACAAAGAAGGACATCGTGCCATTTTGAAGACGTGAGTGCGTCTAACTGCAGGCAGTTAGGAACCTCGATGCTCCTGGGCCCTAACCCTACACTTAGTTATGGCTCTACCACAGTTCTGGCTCTAGGTCTGAAAAATAAGGGATTTGGGACACCTGACCAACACTAGGAGAGGCAGACAGCAACACAGATGGAAATCGTGCCATTTGGAAAATAGAAATGTGGTTAGCGCGGGAGGAATTTGAATGAAAGTTTAATCCAACCCACCCATTTGCTCCCCCCGCCCCACTGCCAACACAAAACCTAAACCTGAGGCTTGCCCTCAATGGGCCCTTGGGGGATGTCTCCACACTGCAGGCAGATAGGACCCTCCATGCTCCTGAGCCCTAACCCTAACCCCCACCTACACTCCGCTCTAGCTCTACCAATCCCAAAGCCTAGGTTTGAAAACAAAAAAACAAACAGAAAACAAATTTGGGACACCTGAAGGTGAATATTTTTCAACCATAAAAGAGAATGAGATGCTATCATTTGAGGGCATTAAGCTAATACCCTAGAGGGTATCATGTCAAGTGAAAGGAGTCAGACAGAGAAGAGCAAATACCATCTGATTTCACTTCTATGTGGAATCTAAGAAACAAAACCAACAAAGTAACTGAAAGTAGAAACAGACCCATAGATACAGAGAACTGATGGTTGCTAGAGGGGAGGGAATGAGCACAGTGGGTGAAGGGGAGCAGGACACATGGGTGTCAAGTCGTGGAACGAGAAAGTCACGGCCATGAAAGGTACGACAGAGGGAATATAGTCAATGGTATTGTGATGGTGCTGCAAAGTGACAGGTGGCAGCTACCCTCATGGTAAGAATAGCATAACGTCCAGAGTCGTTGAGACACTATGTTGTACCCCTGAAACTAATGGAACAATGTATTAATTGTGGTACATTTTTTATTAATTGTGGTACAATTATATAATAGTAATATAAGTAAATCAAGTGTACTTCAATTAAAAATAAATCAAACCTATAAGATAATCCTTCTTCATATCTTTAAAATCTAACTTGTATATCATTTTGTTTTAAGTTATCTGTTTACTGTATTATTTTTACTTATTTAAATTCAATTAGTTGACAGATGGTATATCATTAGCTTCACATGGAGAGTTCAGCAATTCACCAGCTACATAATTCCCAGTGCTCATTACATCACCTCCTTAACGCCCGCCACCCAGTTACCCCATCCCCCCCACCAGCCCTCAGTTTGTTCCTATATTTAAGAGTCTCTCATGGTTTGTCTCCCTCTCATTTCATCTTATTTTCCCCCTCCCTTGCCCTATGATCCTCTCTTTGGTTTCTATGACCCTTTGGTTTTAAAAGCACAAGGAAATATAGATTATTTTATCTCTTTTCCAACCTAAAGTAAGCCGGAAGAGGTGTCACTGCCTACCAGAGGCCACATTCCAAAGACAGCAACCTGCCTGGGGACAGCTGATTATCTCCTTGGTGCTCTTGGCCAGGCCAACCTAATGCAGTCACACTGACCATACCTGTTCATTAGGGGAAATAAAACTGGTCACTGAAGTAAAATATGGCTGGCGTAGCTGTTTTTATTATCTTTGTCTCATAGCAAAAATCTTGAAAGTAATAACTCATATTTCTTTGAGGGAGAAAGGAGGCAACTTTCTGGATTCTGGGAGAATGTACTCAACGGCAGTAGATGGAAATCATCCAAGAAATACCTACAGGAGGGCTGTTTATTTCACATGTATTAGTAACATCCGACCAACCCTTCAGCTCGGTATCAGTCTGTGCCTGAGGCACCACGACTTCATACAGCTGCTCTTAACAAAAATCCCTTCCATTAGGAGAGATTTAACCAGGCCAACCTACCTTCTCCTCGCTACCGTCCCAGAGGCAAAGATCTCACAGGATTCCAAGCAATAACGTTTCCAGAAGATCCAACACACATTCCTTTGGGGCCTCTTGTGTTTGCCATGGGTTTTTATAACCTAGACAGCAGAAGTGATGAAAAGAAAGTTTGGTGGGAGCTGACAAGATAATTTAATGGAACTTCTTCCAACAAAACAGGATGTCTGTTCAGATGAAAAGAACCAAGCCCTCTGAAAACAAAATGAACAATAGTGTAAAAGGCAAGGTTAGAAGACAGCCAAAAACATTAAAAAAAAAAAAAAATCCTGAGAAGATAAACATAATGCCAGCCAGTTGTGTGGACCTGTCTTCTTTCATAAGGGCATTGTCTCTACTTGTTCCAATTTAAATATTGTTCCAGCCCCTTCCAACCCTAAAGAGCAAAGTAAAATGTAATCAGCATGCTTTATATGCCTTTCCTGGAGGCTATTGCATATTTATATGGGAACTGTATTCAAGATTTGTATAGAGCGTGTTAATGAAATACTAGCCTTTTTCTTTTTTTTTCCACCCTACAGGATAGAATATTGTAATAAAAGACTTGGTATTTATAAACAATCCTCCAAAACAAATGCAGAAAACACAAAGGAAAGTCCTTAAAGGCTCTTTTAACTGAAATGAGTTCTCATTCCCTTTTTAAAAAGAGTTTAGCTTTCCCAAAGGATAAATGTATTTCTTATAAATCACATCGATCTTCACATGAGAAAGGTTCCAAAAGAATGAGAAATAGCCCTTGATGCTGATGGAATTTAATAGAAGAGTAACCATGCCTGTTCTCCACAGATTTGTCTTTAAAAATTTCAAGATGCTTATGGTATATTCACATTATCAAGTCTCTAAGCCATTTTGCTGTCAGTGAACTGAAAACTCTTGAAATATATTTTATTTCCTAGCTTTGGTAGGTGCTACCGATTAATTCATTTACAGGGCTAATGACATCAGGTTGAATTTCAACCACGTGTTGCATCGCTCCAAAGCCAAAGAACATTCAAACCTCCTTTCCATGTTCTCGAACTCATCAGTCTGAAGCCCAGCCAGACCATGAAAGTGATTGATTACATGGAGAGCGAGGTGGATTTGACTTAGAATAACTGACTAAAAAAAAACAGCACACGTTCATGTCACCCTTCCACCTGTGTGACTGAAGAACACCATTTAGACTGGCTTCTTAGACTTGCTGGTTTTGGGTTTGTTTTTTTTTTTTTGTTTTTTTGTTTTTTTTTACTGTTGTCAACTGGGTCTGAGTCAACACTGGAAATACTGAAAACCCTGTTGGAGGTAGTTAAAAATTTACCTCTGCACAAAGGAGTGAGCCAGAAAAAACCTTTGGGGTTGCCTGGATTTCTTTTGTATACCCAGATGTAGAATCCTTGCTACTAAAGGGTGGGAGGCTGATATTTAAATGGTCTACATACTAAGAAGTGAAAATCCTGGAATACCTTTCACTTACTCACCTTCCATCAGGAGAAAAACAGAACCAAGGGGAGCTACGGATCCCAGTGTTAAGGTCGTAAAGCAGAGTCTATTTGAACAGCCTGAAAGGAGCTTATTGGGCCCGAGAGGCACATGGCAAACACTCTGTGCATTCTGTTACGAAGTCAGGGGCGGTCTATGAGCACTTGTAGACAGATGGTGAAATCTCTGGGACCAATGGAAGGACCAGAAGGAGGTATCAGAAATCAGTTTGACGAATTGAGAAAGTTGCCTCACATACTATTTTAATATGTGACCAGTTATGCAGGCGTCTCTGAAGCCTCAAGTTGCTGCCAGGACAGGGACCACCCCCCCACACCCCCCGAGGGTAGTGATTTGAACACTCATTCCTGCCTACTCTGTCATGGGCCATGAGTAAAATCCAAATCTGTTATACTAGTCATAGTTAATTGAAGGACTAAGGCCCCTTTGAAAATGGAATCCATATACTATCATATCCTCTAAGAAAATAGGCATATGGACAGACCCACATGCAGGCATAGAATTCCAGGGGGTAGAGAGATGCATGGATCCCTAAAACCAGAGATTAAAAAAAAAAAAAATTCCTGATGCTAGAGAAGCTGACCATCAAAGAGGTGAAATGTTGAGACCCATTTCTGGTTGGGTAGCCCCACAGTCAGAAGCTAAAAGCAGACTCAATCACCCTGTTTTGTGGGGGTGAGAAACAGAGGGAAAACCCATTACCTCTTGCCCTTCGATGGTAGGTAAGAACCATGTTGTGTATCATCATCATCATCCCGGTCCTGAGACCAAGAGAAATTGTAAAGCTGATGAGAAATTTCCCATCCTACCTCATGTTCTCACGTACACTCACAAGAAAACCCCATCACTAAGGTGATGTGTACGGAACTTCTTGTGACCTTGAAGAGCCAAACTAACACAACTGGCAAGATAGGAGATGGGATGTCCCAGTGGGGTGTCTCAGCTGCCTGCCAGAGGGCGAGCTTCTCTCCTCCCCTCTTCCCTGGAAGTTCACAAAGACGGGACCACCCCTTCCTCCATGCCAGATCTTATCCTAGATACTGATTGGCTTTATTGCCGACATCTGTTGTTGCCTCTTATTGTGGCCATGGAAGCACGTAGTTTCTGGGTACTTGAACTCTGAAGTGAGTAATCTGGTAACTTGGAAAACAAGTGCTCATAAAGGTTGCCTAATAAAAGGCTGTGAGGGTGGGGAATTGAATCTCAATTAGGACTTGGACAGACTCCTAGAATTTTCTAGCTGTCCCGTAGTACACAGTGGTTTTGAAAAGAGTATTAGCCAAGATGAGTCACAAAGCTCCACAGGTCACAGGAAACAGAAACACCATGGAGATTCATAAAGATCAGGTCTACAGAGCA
This sequence comes from Nyctereutes procyonoides, assembly GCF_905146905.1. Lineage (NCBI taxonomy): Eukaryota > Metazoa > Chordata > Mammalia > Carnivora > Canidae > Nyctereutes > Nyctereutes procyonoides. The sequence goes on along the minus strand of NW_026575160.1, from coordinate 30,312,809 downwards.
CCGGACGCTACCATTTCCACGCTGACGCCACACATACATATTCACACACGCCCTCGAGTCCATAGCAAAGGCTCGTGTCTGGATATGTAAGATTAAGATGGAACCAGGGTTACTTGAGGTTTAGATCAATATTCAAATCAAAAAGGAGACTCAAAGAGAGTCTTTTTTTTTAAAAGATTTTATGTATTCATGACACACACACACACACACACACACACAGAAAGAGGGGGGGTAGAGACGCAGGCAGAGGGAGAAGCAGGCTCCATGCAAGGGAGCCCAACATGGGACTCGATGCCAGGACCCCGGGGTCACGCCCTGAGCCAAAGGCAGGCACTAAACCACTGAGCCACCCGGGGATCCCCTCAAAGAGTCTTTAAAGAGAAAGTCTTGGAGAAAATGGATAATCACTTCTCTAGAATGAATTATTTGAAGGCAAGAGATTAGACAAGATTCTCTCATTTCTCATTTCTGGAATTGATCGTTTTGGAGAAAATTTCAAGAAAGAGTTAAGAAAAGGCCAATCAGTTTTCTTAGCTAGACTACGAAAAATATTTTCTATTCTTTTTTTAAATAGGTTCTCTGAAAAGTGATGTTAGATCGTGTATAGCTGCACAGCTAGGAACTCTCTGGGGTTGTTGCTCACCAGTAACCACAAAAGCAGCAGGAACAGTAACAGGCACACCCCTTCGTCATCTGAGCTCTCATCCCCCGGACTCCACATACCACCACCCCCTTGCCCCCAATGTGATCCCATGTCTCAGATCTCCCAAACTCCCTCAAATATTCCCATTGTTACCCTTTGGGATCTCAGCCCTCTCATTTTGGCCAACTGTTCCTTTCATCACATTGTTTTAATGAAAACCTGGCTCCTTCTGACCACACTTTTTTTTCTGGGGCCCCTTCGAGTGGAATGTTTTCTTTTCCACGCATCTTGTACCCCAGACCTGGAAGTAGAGGACGCTGTCCTCTTTGACACTCACTGTCCCGTCCACACATTGTACCCCCCTCCACCGAAGTTCCGACACCCGACTCTACCACCGCGCTACACCAGCTCTTTCCCTAGTATGTGTTTCCTTAGGGTTACTCTCCCTCATTTGTTGAAGAGTTTATCTCCAGGTTTACTGTTACCCTCATCTGGTATCATTTTTGGTGATTTTAATATTAAGGTCAATACCTGATACCCTGACGTCTCCGTTTGGCACCTCCTTTCCTCCACCTTACCTCAGCTACATGCCCACGCAGTACCTTCGCTTCACCATTACCGATCTCTGCATCCCACTCCTAACCTCAGTTTCAAGCGTTCTGTTCTCCAATCATCCCCTCCTCTGTGGTATCCCAACTCCAAAAACATTGAGATCCCACAAAATTCACAATCCTTTGAACCACTCACTTTTCCAATATACCTTGCCCATTCAGTGTCTCAATTTCTCTCCTCACTTAGTTTAGAATACCTGATCCCGAAATATAATTTTCCCTTCAACTCGCTCACCTTTTCTCTCTTCTCATTGTAATTGCTCGGCACAACCCCAAACCTAGTTAAATCGAGTTCTCTGCCTCTTGCATGATTATATATGTGTAGCTGAAGATAATTAAAAAACAATCATCTTTACTAGTCTCAAAATTCGTGACCTCCGTTGCAAATGGGTCCTTTTATCCATTACCTGGTTATCTTTTTTCTTTTCTCCAGTCCATTCATTCCCACATCTTACTCCGAAGCCATGACAGAACCAGGATATTAGAAGGTGCTACTTTCTTTAGCCATCTGGGCATCTAGGCAGGACCTGTGGCAATCAGAACCTCTGAGCCAGCGGCCTCCCACACCAAAAACCTTGTCCAGGGCTCCAAATACCTTTCTAATCATCCAAGTGTGCCACTCAAATATTATTTTTATTTTATTTTTAAAAATATTTTATTTATTTATTCATGAGAGACACACACACACAGAGAGAGACAGAGACAGAGACACAGGCAGAGGGAGAAGCAGGCTCCATGCAGGGAGCCCGATGTGGGACTCGATCCCGGGTCTCCAGGATCACACTCTGGGCTGAAGGTGGTGCTAAACTGCTGAGCCACCCGGGCTACCCTGTTCTTTTTTTAAATGTATACCATGAAAAAATAATAATAATAAAAAATAAAATAAGAAAATTAAATAAAATTTAAAAAATATATAAATGTGTACCATGACTCTAAAAGATTGGGAAAATTGTCTTAGACAAATTATTCATACTTCCTTCTCCTTACATCCCCAATATTTGATTTCCTATCCTTATGCTCAACTTCTAGCTTTTCTTCTATTGAATTGATAAAAATTGAGTCCATCAAAAGAGAACTTTCATAATTTCTCACCCTCACATCTATCAACCTACTTTTTTCTCCTGTTCCCTTGGATGTCTCAGACTTAACATGTTTAAAGAATGTCCTGGATCCTGCCCTCCCCCTCAACCAGTTTCTCCTTCAGTCTTCCTAATCTCAGTAAAGAACAATTTCACCCCTAAAGTTTCTTGGACCAAAAACCTTAGCACCATCCTTGAGTCTTCTTCTCATCCTACATCCAGTTTATTATCAAATTTTGTTGCTTCTACCACAAGATACATATGTGCAGAGTCCAACCACCTCTCAGCTACACCGTAGTTTCCATTTTGGTCTGAGTGGCTGGTCTCTCACTAGGACTATTTTTTTTTTTTAAATTTAAATTCAATTCGCCAACATACATCATTAGTTTCAGATGTACCGTTCAATAATTCAGCAGTTGCGTATAACACCCAGTGCACACCACACCAGGTGCTCGTCCTTAATGCCATCACCCAATTTCCCCATCCTCCCACCCACCTCCCCTCCATCAACCCTCAGTTTGTTTGCTATTAAGAGTCTCCCATAGTTGTTCTCCCTCTCTGATGACTTCCCATTCGGTTTTCCCTCCCTTCTCCTATGATCCTCTACGCTGTTCCTTATATTCCAGGTATAGGTGAAACCATAACTGTCCTTCTCTCATTGACTTCTTTCATTCAGCATAATACTCTCCAGTTCTATCTAAATGGTAAGTGTCCATCCTTTCCGACGGCCGTCCCACTAGGACTGTTGCAGGAGATTCCTAACTGGTCTCTACATTTACACTCAAAGTCTTTCGGCCTCGTCTCAACGCAGCAGCGATGACCCTGAAGAATATAAGGCCAATCGCTTCATTTCACACTCAAAACACTCCAGTGGTTTATGTTCCCTCTTACCACCGGGAGTTAAAGCCAGTGTTCCTACAGAAGCCCCTATCATCTGCCCCCAACCCTCTACCTTTCTTTGTCCTTAGGACTGTTTTCCTCTCCAATCTGGACACGGCGCCTCTATCTTATACCTAATGACTGACTGTGATTCTTGGCTTTTGTTCTTCCGTCTGCCTCCAATATTCTTGTTCAGCCCACCACGTAACTTCTTCATTCAGGTCTCTGCTGAACTATCACCTTACTGACGAGGGCTTTTCTGACTATGTGATGTAAAATTCTCTCTAAATCTCTGCCTCATTTTTCTCCTTATCATCCGTCATATTACAAAACTTAACCCTGTATTTTCGGTCCCTGCCCACTGGAATGCAAGACCCATGAGACAGAGGTCTTTCCCTTTTTGTTTGCTGCTGTATCCCCATCACCTTGAACACATAGATGGTGCTCAATCTGTGGAGTTTCTGGTTAACAATTCTCACTTGATGTCACCACCAATGTTTTACTAAGTACCTTTAAAGTACCCTCAGGTGGGATACCTCGGTGGGTCAGTCAGTTAAGCACCTGACTTGATTTTGGCTCAGGTCATGATCTCAGGGTCATGAGATCGAGCCCCACATTGGGCTCCATGCTGGACATGGAGCTTAAGACTCTCACTCTGCCCTCCCCTCCTACCTCTTCATTCATTCATTCATTCATTCATTCATAAATAAGTAAATAAATACCCTCAGGTGCCAGGTACTGCTCTACTGTTCCTATCCTTGGTTGAAGCTTTAGTCTCTGGAGTCAATTTACTGCTGTGCTCCATTGGTTTCCTGAGCATCACAGCTCTTGTAGCCCACTTCAAAGCCCAATCTACATGGCCAATGGTTCTCATCTGGCAGCACATTAGAATTGCCTGGAAAGCATTTTAAGCTATCAATAGCCTAACCTCATTCTCCTAAGATTCATCTTTAATTGGTTTGAGCTGGGGCCTTGTCTCTGCTTCCTCAAGTTCTCGAGGTTTTCACAAGGACTGCTCTCAGGGTTACCACTACCTTAGTTCAGGCTGTGTAACAAAAGACCAACTAAACAACAGAATTCTCTCTCACATTTCTGGAGGTTGGAAGGCTAAGGTCAAGGTTCTAGAGAACTGGCTTCCTGCTTCACACCAACCTTCTTCTCAATGCATCCTCATGGAAAAAGGGCCAGGGAGCATTCTGGGATCTCTTATAAAGTCCCCAATTTCATTGCGAAAGCTCTACCCTCATGACCTAATTTCCTCCTAAAGGCTCCACCTCCTAAAGGCTCTCACCTTGGTATTAGGGCATTAACATATGAATTTGGGGTGGGAGGAAAACACAAATGTTCAGTCCATAGGAATCACTTTCACTTCAAAAGGATACTCTTGGTCAGTGGTTTTTTTTTTTAAACTTGAATGTGAATAGTAACCACTTGGAAGGTTTGTTAAAACAGTTTCCTGGCCAAATCCGAAAGATTCTAATTCAGTAGGTTGAAGGGAGAGAGGGGGAGCATGAGTTTCTAAGCTTGTGGGGAATGTAACAGGCTGCAGGCCTCAGAACCACGCTCTCAGAACTACTAGTCTAGTTCTTTCAGGTTAAGATCTCTGTGGAGTCATTTCAGTATCTTTCCAGGGATTGAGTTTAGGAGTTCTTTTTGGGACAGCATTTCCTGCAATCCTGGCCATACTCTCCATGCACCTCCTCCTAGAGATCCCACAGCTGAGGCTCTTTCACTCTTCCTTTCCTCAAAATAAGTCCCTCCCCCCAGTAATGAGGATGCAGCTAATTTTCCTTTTTTGAAAAGCTTGACCCTGAATCATGTGTTGATTTAGTATTTATTTAAAATATTTTTACAAATATTTTATTAAACTCCTATGATGCCCCAGGCACCATGCTGGGCACTGGAGAATACAAGTTCTTGCCATAGCAAAATTAACCACCTGCTCAAAGTGTTTTTCTGAATTCCTTCCAAGAATCAACAGCCCATGGGATTGTTCCCGAGTTCTCCAGGTGGGAGTGCAGATTAGGCTTCAGTGGGAAGCTGGGTGTGTCCTCACAGACCCTAGCAGCTAATAGCAATTTGTCCAAGAGCTCTACCTTACAGAGACAAAAAGTGGGTATATCCTCCCTCAGCAGACTCTAAAGGATAGCAGATGGAAACGCTGCTGATATGCAAATATTTTCCAGCCAGTGGGAAGGATTTCCCATGTCCTTTCCTTGCTGAATAAATGTTCTAAGCCAATCTTCCCCCAAAACAGTGTAAGGGGCACATGGAAATAGGGTTGCATGCCCAAATACACTGGGAAATGTTACAGATGTTGTTCCACTCTTACAGAGTAAAAAACGCATCCATGCACATTATAGGCTCTGAGGTTACTACAAGTAGTAACCTATAACATCCCACTAAACAGACTAGAAACTACTGATACAGATGAATCCAAACCCTTTGTCATTACACCTTTAAAGACTTTGGAATATGTTAAAAGGAAGCACTCAGACATTAGCAAAGACTATTAAAAATCAATGACAGAGCCACAATTCCGAATCTTGGTAGTGCTGGAAAGCATGAGTTTGATTGTGTGTGAGCTTTCTGTTTTTCAGAGATTTCTGCAGTTGAAGACCATGGGAGTGGAGAGACGAGCTGGTAGGCTCTCTAAAGATGAACACATAACCAGGAAGTAGTTCTCTCTTTTGTGGCTAACTCAGATCACTTTCCTCTGATTAGAAATGAGTCTAAATTTTCCAGTGGCTCAAAATCCAGGAGTGAGATGTGATTTCTCACTGTGAAATGATGTGAAAGACCTGCAACCTCTCTAAGCCTCACAGTTCTTAGAACCTCCTTATATGGTGTGAGAAACAAAAGGAGAATTATATATATATAAAATGCAACTGGCACATAATTTAAAAAAAAAATAAAGAGCTGATTCAAAGAGTCACTCAGGAGGTGAAAGACAGAAAAAAAATGGGAAACCACAGGGATTAGTACTAAGCTGGAGACAATTTCCAGAACACCAAAGCAAGGAGCTTTGTAGACCTGCTTCTCAGGGAGAGGTGGGGGGAGGAATTACTGGTAAAAATTATCAAACAACCATTTAAACTCTCTAGAAATTATCCTAATGGCACACAGCAAATAAAGAAACATTTATTCAAGTATATATATAAATCTTAGTAGAACAACAGAAGTCTATGGCACATAAGACTAGGGAAGAAGATTGTTCCTTCCCCTGTGACACAGCTCTGCTCCAGCTGTTGTGGCCAAGAAGATGTGGTTCCCTCTCCCCAGAGGTCACAGTCTAGGACCACAGCATCTCCCTCGGGCTTCAGGCCAGAACATTTCTCATTGCCCCATCCCACTGTCCTATGTTGCATAAGACTAACTCCAGATGAGTGCACTGGGGAGCTCAGGGGCTTCCTTCGTCCATGCGGTCCCCATGTAGGGCAGAGATCACCCCAGGTATGGCAGGCCAAGGATACTGCCCTCACTCCAGCTCATTCATAGCATAGAAATTCTATGCCAGGAGACGCAAGCTTAGAAGACCAGAGTCTACCCGCCCTGCTACCCAACCTTTTGCTATACAGCTAGGATGTAGCTCCAAGAGAAATGGAAACTATATTTGCCCCCAGTTCTGGAGCAGTGGCTTCCAGATTTTGCCAAGGTGGAAAGCCACACCATAAGGACAGAGAACTTTTCCCCCTAAAACTGACTTTATCTGGGACAGACTAGGGGAAGCTCAAGCCTAAACACACTCAGAAACAATGGAGATTTAGATGGCAAGCAGTTGGGAATAAGCTGGTAACTACATCAGAACAACAAGCACAAGAAGCCAAACCACTGGGCCAGTTCATTTATCCGAGAGCATCAGGGGGAAAGAGCTAAGAAAAAATAAAATAAAACTAATAAATCTGCATATATCTCCAGTTGGTAGCATAATCACACAGAGAGGGATTCTTCCAAATGATTTTAAAGCATAGTAATTTTCCTGCATCTCTCTGGTGGAGTATACCCTAAAGATGAAAATAACTTGAGGGAAAATAAGAAAAAGGAAATTAAATATTCTTCAGTAATCATAGTGTCGGTGTTGTGTTGTACTGTTATTTTGAAACTGGAATGGGATAGGACAAGTGAAAAATTATATAAGATCCCAATTCTTATCATTGTGGGTATTGTTGAGAGCTGAGAGTCTTGTCATGTAAGAAAGAAAATACAGATATAAGATAGAAGAGGGTAAGCAAAACCACTGAAGTACAGGATTTGAATTGGAAGTAACAGTAAAAACTTATGACATATTTTCAGGATAGTAAATATAAAACTAAGTAAAGGCATAAATGTGAAAGTGGACATATACAGAGATATATTTCTTTGCTCAGTTCAAATCTGTTATATTTGGTCAATCCAAATATTAATCAATGTCTAAGGTCAATCCATTGGAAAGACTAATCCAAAGACAAATTGAATAGTAATGAGCAACTCTAGTGAGCACATTTTGGTTTTTATTATATATATATATATATATATATATATATATATATATATATATTAAGATTTTTATTTATTTATTAATGAGAGACAGAGAGAGCGAGCGGCAGAGACACAGGCAGAGGGATAAGCCGACTCCATGCAGGGAGCCTGACGCAGGACTCGATCCCGGGTCTCCAGGATCAGGCCCTGGGCTGAAGGCAGCACTAAACCACTGAGCCACCTGGGCTGCCCTACACTTTGGGTTTTAAACACCATTTCCCACTGAAAGGAACAAGGGCTCCTTGAAGGAATCGTTAATTCCATGTATGCAAGTAAGCCTAGAATAGATGAGTCAGCTTGGAATATCTTCTCATACCAAAACTCAAGGAAACTACCAAAACCTATTAGGGTAAATCAAAAAGACTCAGGAGCCAAGAAGTCCTTGGATCTAACTGCCAGTTTATAGGAAACATGAAGGATAGCAACTTGTTACACAAGACTACAGAGAAGAAAATAGCAAAATCCAGACTGTGGAAAACTGCAAAGGATAATCCCATTCTTCAACGAGTAAGTTGTAAGAAAAAAAAAATGTAGGGACGCACTATAAAAGGACTAAGGAGATATATATGAACCAATCACAGTATGAAACCTAAACTGGATCTTGATTCAAACAAACCACAGGCAGTCTATGTTTTGTACTGTCAGTTTAAATTTCAGTTACCACAGTATTATCAACAGTGAATTACTGCATAAACTACAAACGTCACTACTAGCTTTTCAGGCCACAAATCACTATATAAATAACAGATTTGCACCATGCTCAGTGGCCAATCATATTTTTCACAGTCTGTGGGTAATTGGTCACTGTGCAATTGTTACTCAGTACACTCAAAAAAACAACAAAGTGTGTGGAGTGTGTGGTTATGTTGCCTCTTTGTCTCTCAGTGATAAACCTACACGGTACTTTACAAAAATGGAGAATCCAAAGAGACAATTGGCCAACAAAGCTGAAAATGCAACAGAGATAAAAAGTGATCATGCCGGGAATGAGATTCAATCGAGTTATAGAAGAGCCGGCCGAGCACATGTTGACAGTGCAGCCATTCAAGAGACTCCAGATACGCGGCCAGAGAGCCTGGTGAAGGCAGACATAGGGACATGAGGAAAGTGGTCGTGACGAAAAGACAAAGATGTCCCAGAAAAAAGTGATACCAGCAAACAGCCTTACATTAAGCAAATCTTGGAGATATTTCATAAGGCTGGAGGCCCAAAGGATAAGATGTTGGAGGCTGATCCAAACTGAGGAAGGAGTTGCCAAGATGCAGAAGAGATGATGTCTTCATACTGCCAAGAAGGTTCTCGACCAGAAGAAGACAAGGCACTGCTGAAACTCTTCTTGATAAGTATTTTACCAAAAACTAAAACACTTTAATTCTCAATGTGTCTAACGTTTTAAATTACAGTGCACTAAGTAAATAGTAGTTTTACTAGATTTTTCATTTTCTTACATATGTATAACCAAAAGTAAGGGAGCTTTTAGTGTTTAATTGTTTAATATATTTAAAGGTCATGGAACAATTTTAATTTTATTTATATTATCTTTCTATGGTCACTTTTATAGTTCCATACTACTGTGCAAAACAAGGACCATCTATGTTTAAAAAGAAATGAGACAATGACATGTGATATTGAGTGGATATTTGAGGATATTAAGGACTTTTTTTAATTGTGGCAGTGGCACTGTGGATATGTCACCAAAAAATGAGGGAAAGAATAAGAGAGAAAATCCTTGTCTTTTAAAGATATATACAGCTAAAGTTATATAATGTCTGGGATTATATACCAGGCCCTGGTAACCACCATTTTACTCAATGTATTGATCTTTCTTTTTTAAAAAGAAAACAGAAGCAGCTTATTTTTATATATTAAAATTTTCGGTAAATTACAACTTTCATTTCATAGGAGTTAATTGAAAGGTAAATTTCTGTATTTTTTTAAGTATTTGTGCCAATACTTGCCAATCAAAATACAATTCAGTTTTATTTCCATTTAGCAGCATATCTGTCATTCCCGATAATTAAAGATCATTGCTATTGCTCCATCAATGTCCAGGTGAATGGAAGAGACTATAGCTAAAGAATTGTTTATACACCAAAATTTTTCACTTAATTTCCAATATTCACAATGGTTTAAGGAGAAAATGCCATAGAAGTTCATTTACGTTGGTGTGTGACTTCCTGTGCTCAGTTTCGTAGTTGGTATATGTGTTTTGGGGTGGGGGGGTGGGGGAATCAGTTATCCTAAAAATAGAACGGAATATCCACAAGGGGGCAGTTCTTAAAGGTCAATATGTACCTTGACTTTGGAAGTTTGGATGATTCCAAATATTTGGAAGATTCTGTACTTTGATGAATGAAAGCTGTAAATTGTGTCTTAGCTTTTTATCCAAGTTACCATTCAGCATTATTGTTGCATTAATCCATTTTGCTACATGAAATTAAAGGCCAGTATTAGCATATTCATTTAACAAAAATTTTTTTACCACCTTTACCAATGCACTATCTCATTTTCAGCTAGAGAAATTGAGTTATTAAAAAACAAGCAAGTGTTCTTACTATAATGGATTAAGAATAAACTTTAAAATTCTGCCAAGAATCTCCCTTCTCTGAGAAAGTATATAGATACTAATTCCCCTAATTCCCTCTCAACTGACAAATAATGACGTGGGTCTCTCTGGGTCTGCACACTAGAGACAGCTTATAGTTTCTAACCTATTGATTTGGAGTTCTCATGCCCTAATGTATTTGTCTTGCATTTACAAGGGTTTTTTTCATCGTATCTTTTAATAAGGAATTGATTGTCCACACCTGTTTTAACAGGTCAGACAGGTTTTTATATTGAGCCTTTTAAACCTCATTCTAAACTGTCTTCCACATAGTATTTGAGGTTCTTTATTTAGCAAACTACTAAAATATTTACATTGGGGGTTTTATTAGCCTTTCACTCTAATATGTAACAATTTCCCAGCCCTGGAAGGGCCCTGGTTACTGGAAGGAAATATATTTGTTTTAAGCTTTAGTGGTTTTTTTTTTTTCTCATAAAGAGGAAGAACAAAGTAAAAGAGCTAAGAAATAAATGAAAACAAATTGTGTGTCAAATGGGAGTGGGAATAGACTGGGACATGTAAAACCCAACTCACAACTTGAATATAGAAACAATTAGGTAAAAGTAAAAAGTCTGTGGCCAAAATAGTCTCTCTTTTTAAATGTTAAAGAGAAAGGGAAAGAATCAGACATAAAGAGGAGCCAACAGCCAAGCTAAGCAATGTAGGTTGAGTGACCAACATTGACTTTCCATCTTGTTTCAGTATTTTTCTTCTTCAAGTGGTCTTTCAAAACTAGGGATGCTTTTGTCACATTTTATTTGCATTTGACTCCTTCTAACCTGAAAAGCTCTATTTTTTTTTTTAACTCATAATAAGCTACAAAGACTCCAGGCTTCAAATATGGCATGTAAGAAGTTTAGAAGTCATGACTCCAACCAACCTAACAATAAGTAAAAAGTTGAGCCAATTGAAAAAACAATAACTCTTCTTAGATATGTCAGAAAGTAGGTGACAGGGCAAACTGCTGACCCCACAGTTGGAGAAACAGACAGGTGGATACAGAGAAATACAACTTACCTGGGTAGAAACCCCCAAGCAGAAACCTCTGGAACCTGTACTGGGTTAGGAAAACTTGACCTATCACTAATGAATTGCTAGAAGCTCAGGATGGACAAGCCTGAGAGAGGCAGATTTAAGGAGAACCAGTCTTCAGAGGAGAGGGACACACACTTCCATGAATTTTACCTCCAAGAACTTGAACAGGTACAGTAAAAATGGGTAAAAGTCCCCTTTTGCTTCCAGCAGAGGGGAAAACTTACTACTAAAAAACAAACAAACAACAAAAAAACAAACAAACAAACAAACAAAAAACCCAGAGCATTCTGTTTTTCTTATCAAGGAGAAAGAAAACTTTCTCCACCTTCAGAAAACTATTTTTTCAGAGCCTAACCTACCTGGGGAAAAGAAATATCTTATTCCAGTCTATGTGAACCATCCTCCTCCACTTACCAGAGGAGAAAAAGCTAAGAAGCACTAGGGAAGTTCATAGTCCACAGACACAGGCTTAGCAAAAGACTGAGGTCTAATTATAAGACTGCAGAATGCTTACCTCCCTCCACACATTATTACTACATAACTAAAGATGCTTTTACCAAAGTCCCTTTTTCCTGCCACATCAGGTCTGACTTTGAACAAATGTTACAAGGCATACTAAAAGGCAAAAAACAGTCCTGAATAAGCATCAGGATGAGTCAGATATGACAGATACATTGGAATTATCAGACCAGGAATGCAGAAAAACCATGATATCCTAAGCACTCTAATATGAAAGTAGACCAGATATAAAGACAGGTAGATAATATAAGCAGAGGGATGGAAATTCTAATAATCAAAAATATGCCAAAGATCAGGGATCCCTGGGTGGCTCAGTGGTTTAGCGCTTGCCTTTGGCCCAGGGCGCGATCCTGGAGTTCCGGGATCAAATCCCGCATCGGGCTCCTGGCATAGAGCCTGCTTCTCCCTCCTCCTGTGTCTCTGCCTCTCTCTCTCTCTCTCTTTCTCTCTCTCTCTATCATGAATAAATAAATAAATCTTTAAAAAAAAAGATGCCAAAGATCAAAAACACAGTAACAGAAATGAAGAAGGCCTTTGATGGGGTCATGATACGTGGAACACAGCTAAAGCCCTGAGCTTGAGGCTATGATGATAGAAAGCTCCAAGCTGAAGAGCATAGAAAAAGTAGACTGGAAAAATATAACCCTGAATATCCAAGAACTGTGAACAATTACAAAAAGTATAATACATCTGTAACTGGAATGCCAGAAGAAGAAAGAGGGAGAGGAGACAAAAATATTTGGGACAATAATGACTGAGAACTTCCCCAACTTAATGTCAAAACCTAAACCACAGGTCCAGGAAGCTCAGTAAACAACACACAGGGTAAATACCAAAAAAAACCCCACCCCAAACATAGGCATATTCAAAGTGCAGAAAATCAATTTTAAAAAGGTTAAAAGAAGTCAGAGGAAAAAGCACTTTACATACAAGGGGGAAAAAAATAAGAATTACATCTGACTACTCCTCCAAAACCATGCAGGTAAGAAAAGTGGAGTGAAATAGTTAAAGTATTTAGAGGGAAAAAAACCCTACCAACCTAGAATTCAGTAGTCTGCAAAATTATCCTACACAAAAAAAAGGAGAAATAAAGACAGTCACAAACAAAAACTGGGGGAATTTGTAGCCACCAGACCTAACTTGAAAGAAATGTTAAAAGTTCTTTAGAGGAAAAGAAAATTATTTAGGCCAGAAACTCAGATCTACATTAAAAAAGGAAGAGCATCAGAGAATGAATAAGTGAAGGTAAAATAAAAAGGTTTACCTGTCTCGTTCATTTTTTCCAAATATAAGGTCTCACATATTTATTACTGAGTCAACATAACTGGTGCAGAAACAAACAGAAAAAATCATTTTCCTGATAAAACATGTCTACTGTTCAAGTATAGTGATATTTACAGAGTGATATGTTACAAACAAGTGACCTTCATGCAGCATCAATACTTATACACCTCATGTGTGATTCCTTATAAACCCAGGTTATTGGTTCTTCTCCAATGTCTCTTATTGGAGTTGTACCTGATTTTGGTACCGGTTTTCCTCAAGATCCACTAGGGATTGGAACAATTCTGCGTTTTTGTTTTTTTTTTTTTTCTTAGCCAGGAATCACTTGTTCCTGAAAATCCTGGGATTAGACATGGCAAGGAACAATCAACTGCACACACCACAGTGGTAGAGAAAAGAAGGGCTTATTTTCCTTGTTCTTAATTTTTTTTAAGGTTTTATTTATTTATGAGAGACACAGAGAAAGAGGCAGAGACACAGAGGGAGAAGCAGGCTCTACACAGGGGTCCTGATGCGGGACTGGATCCTGGGACCCTGGGATCATGACCTGAGCTGAAGGCAGAGGCTCAACTGCTGAGCCACCCAGGGTTCCCTCTTGTTCTTAAGTGATCAAAAAATTATAAGCTGGGGGTGCCTGGGTGGCTCTGGAAGTTAAGCATCCAACTTGATTTCAGTTCAGGTCATGACCTCAGGGTCCTGAGATTGAACCTCATGCCAGGCTCTGTGCTAGGCATGGAGCCTCCTTGGGATTCTTTCTCTTCCTCTTCCTCTGACTCTCCACCCTGTTTGAGCTCTCTCTCTCTCTCTCTCTCTCTTTGTCTCTCTCTCTCTCTCTCTCTCTCCCCCCCCTCCCTCTCTCTCTCTCTCAAAAAAAAACTTTGTATGCTGTTCAATAAGTAGTAACAACAATGTATTTGATTACCTATACTATGTATATATGCTTATGTATAAATGAAATAATTAATGACAGCAATGATATAGGGAAAAGAGAGAGGAATTAGGAATATTTTGTTATTATGAGGTGCTTGTACTCCCAATGCAGTGGTATAGTGTTATTAAAGGGGACTTGGATTAGATGTAAACATATATTGCAAATTTCAGGGTGACCACTAAAAAAAAAAAAAGAAGAAGAAGAAGAAGAAGGAAGGAGAAGAAGAAGAAGAAGAAGGAGAATTGATATGCTAAGAAAGGAGAGAAAATGAAATCACATAAAATCCTCAAAGCCACAAAAGGGGAAAAAAGTGAGAAAATAAAAAATAGCCAATAGAAAATGGCAAGAAAAAAAAGAAAATAGTAAAAAGTATAGCAAATATTAATTGAACTATACCAATAATCATTGTACATTTCAATGGTCTAGAAACACCAGTTAAAAGAGGTTGTCAGAGGGAATGAAAAACTAAGACCCAATTATATGTTACCTACAAGAAACCTACTTTTAATATAAAGAAACATAGATTAAAAATAAAAGCATGAATAAAGTTATAGCATGGTAACATGATACTCATTAATGCATATGTGCTTAACAACAGCTGCACATAAAAGTACATGAATCAAAAACTGATGAACTTAAGGGAGAAAATGGAATAAATGAATCTACTATTACAGTTGGAGACTTTATTATCCTTCCAAAATAAATAACAGATTCAGCATAAGAAAACCAGCAGGGACATAGAACTTAACAGTACCATTAATTAACTGGATTGACAGCCACAGCATCCAAAAAACAGCAAAATACACACTCTTTTCAACCTCATATGAAACATTCAGTGAGCTAGACCACATCCTGGGCCATAAAACACTTTAACAAATTCAAAAGAATAGAAAGTACATGTTGTCAGACCACAATGGAATTAAACTAACAATCAACAAAAAAAATTAGCTGGAAAAATCCCAGAATAGAGATTAAACATTATATTTCTAAATAACACATGAGTTAAAGAAGAAATCACAACATAGATGAAAAATATCTTGAACTATATAAAAATAAAATAACAACTTCTCAGCTTGTGGCATGAAGCAAAAAGTAGTGCTTAGGTGGAAGTTTATAGCATTGAATGAATATAGTAGAAAAGAAGAAAGATCTAAACTTAGTTATCTAAGCTTCCATCTTAGAAAACTAAAAAAGAAGAGCATATTAAACCTAAATTAGGCGGAAGAATGGAAATAATTAAAATTAAAACAGAAATTAATGAAACTGAAAATAGATCAATAAAGTAAATCAACAAAACAAAGAACTGGTTCTTTGTAAAGATCAATAAACTGGATAAGCCTCTAACTAGGCTAAGAAAGTAACAGAGAGGACATAAATTACTAGTATCAGAAAGGAAAGAGGGGAACTCACTACTGATTCCACGCACAGTAAAAGGATAATAAAAGAATATTAGGGAAAGCTTTATGCCCATACATTTGATAACCTAGATGAAATGGACCAATTCCTTGAAAGATACAACCTGCTAAAACGTAGAAAGAACAGTCAATCTGAATAGACTTATTAAAGAAATTAAAATAATAACTTTCCTTTATTATGATTGAGAGAGAATCTGAGATTCTCTCTTTCCCTCTCCATCTGCCCCTCCCCACTCCATGCTGGCTCACACACTCTCTCGTTCTTTCTCTCAAATAAATAAATCTAAGAAAATAAAAATTAAAGGAAGATATGCAGATCAAAAACGAAGAAATAAAACTGTCTTTTCTCACAGATGATATGATCATATACGTAGAAAATTCAAAAGGACTGAAAAAAAAACTCTCTTGAAACTATTAAGTGAGGATAGCAAGGATGCGGGATACTAAGTTAATATACAGAACTCAATCAATCACTCTCCTATTTCGAGCAATAAACAAGTGGAATTAGAAATTAAAAACACATTGCCTGTTACATTAGCAGCCCTCCAAAAATGAAATAGTTACAAATTTACCAAAATATACATAAGATCCATATATGAGGAAAACCATAATGAACTTTGATGAAAAACTTGATGAATGAAATCTAAAAAGAACTCAGTGGGAAGAGATCTATGTTCATGGGTCAGAAGACTCCATATTGTCAAGATATTGTTCTTCCCAACTTGATTTATAGTTTTAACATAATCCCAGCAAGTTATCTTGTGGTTATCAACAAACTAATTCTAAAGTTTACACAGAGAAAATAAAGGCCTAGACTACCTGACTCAATGAAGAAGAGAATAAAGTCCAAGAACTTGGCACTACCCAACTTCAAGGTACTATAAAGCTACAGTAATCAAGAGTATAGTGTTGGCAAAAGAATACATAAGTAGTTCTACGGGACAGAGTAGAGAGCCCAGCACTAGACCCACATCAATATAATCAACTTACCTGTGACCATGAGGAAAGGCAATAATAGAGAAAAGATAGATTTTTTTCCCAACAAATGGTGTTGGAAGTCCTGGGCATTTTCAAGCAAAAAAAAGTGAATCTAGACCCAGATCTTATACTCTTCACAAAAATTAACTCAAAATGGATCACAGACCTAAATGTAAAATGCAGAACCATAAACTTGTAGAAGATGGCATAGTAAAAAACCTAGATGACCCTGGAGATGATGATGACTTTTTAGATACAACACCAGAGGTACAATCAATGAAAGAAAAATTGATAAGCTGGACTTCATTTAAATTTAAAACTTGTGCTCTGCAAGAGACAATGTCAAGAGAATAAAAAGACAAGCCTGAGACTAGGAGGAAATATTTGCAAAAGACCTATCTGGAAAGGAACCGTTATCCAAAATACACAAAGGACTCTTCAAATTCACCAATAAGAAAACAAATAGCCTAATTAAAAGATTCCCAGAAGACCTGAAAAGACACCCCACCAAAGAAGATATAAAAAATGGAAAGTTAGCATATGAAAACTCATTCAAAAGCATGTGTCCTGGGGAAATGCAAAATAAAGCAACAAAGAGATAGCACCACACAACTCCACTAGCATGATCAAATTCCCAAACACTGAGGATGCAGAATGCCTGGGAGGTTGCAGATCTCCTTCCCTGCTGGTGGAAATGCAAAACAGGACAGTCACTCTGGAAGACAGCGTGACAGTTTCTTCCAAAACTTAAATATACTCTTACCGTAAGATCCCTGGTAGTTACCCAAAGGAGTTGAAAACTAATGTCCACACAAAACCCGCACAAGGATGTTTACAGCAGCTTCACTCATAATTGCCAAAACCTAGAGGCAACCAAGATGTCCTTCAGTAGCTACACCCAGGTAATGGAATATTATTCTGCACTAAAGTGAGATGAGATACCAGGCCACGAAAAGACATGGCTTCCATGTCCTAAAGAGGAAATTTAAATGCATATTACTACGTAAGAGCAGCCAATCTGAAGAGACGACAGACTGTATGATTCCAACTGTGTGCATTCTAGAAAAAGCAAAACCATGGAAGCAGCGGAAAGATCGGTTGTTGCCTCGGAGTAGGGGAAGGAGCAGATGAATAAGGGCTTGCCCCAAGTAAAACTTAGTGTCAACCATGGAGTTTGGGTGATAATGATATGCTGATTGTAAGAAATGTTCCACTCTGGTGTGGAATGTTGACAGTGGGGGAGGCTGGATGTGCGGGGTGCAAGGAGTTCATTGGACTCTGTACCTTCTGCTCAGTTTTGCTGTGAACTAAAAACTGCCCTAAAATATAACACATTAATTTTTTAGAAAAAATTAGAATGATTAGAGTAGAGCATGCTCTGAGACTGCCCTCTTGGGGTCATATGTGAAAACAAACCTCCTCAAATAAGGAAAGACCAGATTGGAGGGTTTAGTAGGGGTCTACTTACTACCTACCACACCCTGGCACCTGCATCTTATATGAAGAAACTCTGCAAGGAAGAACAGGGTACCAAAGAAGCTCTGTCAACTAAAAACATGGATTGAAACAAAGAAAAACCACTCAGCTTTCAGAAATACTATTTTCCTTGATGAGATTTGCTTATCAAGAGCTATCAGATAACTGCCACGATTTGAAAAGGCTTTCAAATAAATAAATGGGCCCTTGCAGAGGATACATTTTTTTTTTTATTCTATTAGCCTCGATTTTAAAACAAAAACAACCTCTGGGGCAGCCCAGGTGGCTCAGAGGTTTAGCGCTGCCTTCGGCCCCGGGCATGATCCTGGAGACCCAGGATCGAGTCCCACGTCGGGCTCCCTGCATGGAGCCTGCTTCTCCCTGCCTGTGTCTCTGCCTCTCTCTCTGTGTCTCTCATGAATAAATAAATAAAATCTTTAAAAAAAAAAAACAACTCAAAAGTGTCCTAAGCCATAAAAGTGGGGACACAAAAAGACATTCGTATACTCCTGTTCAAAAAACCATTATTCAACATAGTCAAAAGGTAGAAACAACCTAAGTTGACAAATGGAAGAGATGTATTTGCTTATCTGGAACAAATCTATTTGGAATAATTTATTTGGAATACTCAGCTCAAAACACAGAGGACCCGGACATATGCTGTAAGATGACGTACTATGAAGACATGATACGTGAACTAAGCCCGTCACAAAAGAACAAATACTCCAGGTCACACGAGGAAATGTGTGAGGGAAATCCTGCATCGTAGTTGACTTAGAGTCATCGCATTCATGGAGACAAAAGGTGGAGACAAATGGTGATTGCCTGGGCCTGGGAGGGGGGGAAGAATAGGACATTTTTGTCGAACGGCTACGGAGTTTCAGTTTTGCAAAATGAAAAAGTCGTGTGGAGGGGTGGTGATGATGACTGCACCACACCAGGAATGCACTGAAGGCCCCTGAATTGTACACTCACAAATGGTACATTGTAGGTTATGTATATTTTACCAAAATTTTTTAAGAAGAAATCATTTTTTTTTAGGAGCATTTCAACTCATGTGGGATTATCAAGAAGCTTTATTTAAAGAAATGGTTCGTGTTTTGGGTTCCATGATCCTTAGAGACTGAAGAGATGAATGAGGCGTGATTAACGAACACGTCTGAAAACAGCTAAGTTTCACACAAATATACAGATTTTATTGGCACATGATAATTTCTTACAGTAATAAATAGAATGCAGTCTTAACAGTTTAGTCTGGAGTTGGGAAGGCATGTGTCCTTGAGAGAAGCGGTCGGATTTTGTGGTACCATTTGCTAAGAGGGAACCTGTGTGCTGGCAGGGAATCAAAGGAGCAAATCTTTGTGAACCCTAAGGCTTCTCTCTATGCCATCAAGGTGATTAGTAACCCCTGGTTGATATCCTCCCCCCCACCCCCCGTTTTTTCCCTTTAGTTTTAACACATCATAAAAATAGCTAGTGCCATAAAAAGCCAACATTTCAAATATAAAGTTGTTTCAATACAAATATAATTCCTAATACAATCATCTTAAAATACAGCCATTTGTGAGTTTGAAGTAGTATTAAAATAAATATTTCCTAGAGAAAATTTTATTTGCATCACAAAAACTATAAAAACAGAAGCATATAAAGTGAACCGACGGTCCCCCGTGCATCCCGTAATCCCTCCCAGCCAGGCTCCACGGTAGGACAGGCCTGGAGCTGGGCAGAAACTGCGCGACATAACCCTACATGGACCTGCGTCCTCGGAGCTCCGTATTTCCACCCGCCTGCTTCCATGCCCTCCTCCCAGAGCTCCCGGGGGAGGAGGGTCTCCTGTGCCACTTCCCACTAAAGCATGTTTGTCTCAACGTCTTTCTGTCCCAAGCTCTTAAGAGCCTGTTACTTTCTGGAAGCTGGGGAACGTCAGGTCAACCTCTTCACCAAGGGAGTCACCCTGCCCCCTCCCCGGGAAGGGGCGCATTCTCATGGGCTGGATTGCTTGCTTTGGGTGGAGTGGTGAGTGGTACAAACGGGGGGTTCCCTCAGACTCCTGACCGGTACCCTGTGTTGCACGTGGCCTCAGGCCAGCTGACTCGGGGCCTCTAGCACGTGCCCCCCAGTGGAACAGCCGGGATGCCTCCCAGGGGATGGAGTCATGTTGTGGGCCATGTCAGGGAGGGCAGGGGAAAGGGGCAGGAAGGTCTCCGCACCAGCCAGGCTCCCAGGGGCCTTCCTTTAATCGAGGCTCCCGGTAGTGGGCCGCGTCCCCCTCTGGGCCACAGGGTGCACGTGTCCCCAAGCAGCAGGCCCAGCAGCTCAGCGGGCTGACCCCCACAGCCGCCCTCCCATCGCTTCCCAGAGGAAAGGCTTTCCTGGGAGCTCGGCCTCGTGCGCCCACGTGGCAAATCTTCAAGGGTCTGAAGTCCCTGTCACACAATTTGACCACTGCCCAGAAGTCACTTATCCAGATCCAGCTGAGTGTCCTTAATTCCCCTTATCAAGATTTTTTTTTCCTTTTAAAAATACACGACTCGTCCTTGGTTTCCGAAGTCGAACCCACGTCCTCCTCCACCTTGATGAGCGAAGCCCCCCGCAAAGATCCGGGGCGCCCTAAAGCCTTGTGTCCTGCACCTCGTCTTCCGTCTCCTCCTTCAGGGCCGCGATCCTGGAAGGGGACCTCTGCCGGCTGGAGAGCCGGTGCGGGAGGAGGCTGGGCCGCTCGGGGGGCCCGATGGCCTGCCGGAAGACGCTCCTCTCGCTCAGCAGCCTCTGGATGGACTCGAACTGCCGCAGCCTGCTGTCCTCGATGACCTAGGGGGGGCGGCCGTTAGTGCGTCCCAGGGCCCAGGGTGCCCTCAGCCCGGTCCCCGGGGCCTCTGGCCTCCTGGGGCTCCTCCATGTGCTAAAGGGGCTCTAGCCTTCTTTTTCTTTTTTTAAAGATTTACTTATTTATTCATGAGAGACACACAGAGAGAGGCAGAGACCCAGGCAGAGGGAGAAGCAGGCTCCATGCAGGGAGCCCGACATGGGACCCGATCCCGGGACCCCAGGATCACACCCGGGCCCAAGGCGGGCTTCAAACCACTGGGCCACCCAGGGGTCCCGGGCTCTAACTTTCTACTTGGCCTCTGGAAGACCAGAATTCCTTTCTTAATGGTAGAGGCGTGAGCCCTGTGGCTCCTCCGAGAGCCTTAAAGGAACCCCTGGGCCTGGCAGGTCAGGGTGACGTCTGACAGGGCCTCACCCACTGCCTCAAACCCAGTGTGAACACAAAGTCGAGCCTGTTCACAGCCCCCAACCATTCCAAGTGAGGCAGCGGTCAGGAGGTGCCCGGGTGACGCCTCCTGGGAGGACCGGAGGGCCTCTCGGGAGCCCCAAGGCCTGGCCCCGGCAGGGCAAGAGGTTGCGGGCCACCCCCCCCCACCCCATTTGTCACGTAAAGCTTCTAGGTAACAACAAGCCCTCAGTAAGAAAAGCGTGTCCCTCCAGGAGCCTTGAAGGCCTTAACAGGAATGACGGGACATGTCCTCCTCGGAACTTCCTTGTGACTAAACCCCTGGGAATTTGTAAACATGGCTCGAAAGGCTCTGTGACAGCTCTGCAAGCACAATGAGGAGGTGGACGGGAGAGGCGCTCACCCGAGCTCTAAGTAATGAGCAGAAGAATGAAGTGAGTCTTTCAACCACCATTAAAACCACACGTCGGCGTGCACGGCGATCCAGGCCTGCCCTGGAGCCCATCCAAGGAGACTTAGCTGTTAAAAGCATCGGGACTTAGACTCTCTTATGACTTGATCCCCAAATAAAGGGTTCAAATGTACAGATGTGTCTGTTGATTAATGTAACTCAATAACCGGCTGCTACGTTAGATTTCCTGGATCCCCGCCTCACCTCGGAGCCCAAAGGAGCGTGGCTACCCTGAGTAGAGCTGGACGGCTGCGGGACGCCTATTTGAAGGAAGCACTTGTACACTGTTGTGTTGTGATTTGCAGGAACCCCCATCTCAGCTATTGTTAACGAGAATTAAAGGAGAAGTAAGATCTTAAGCAAATTATAAGCTCACCAAGAATCGCTGACATTCCAACATCGCTTCTATCCTGTGTTCAGAGAGGATCACTGTGCAGTTTGCAAACGCTTGCTTTAGGGTTCTTCGAATGATTTGGTATGTTCTAGAAAAGGAAGAAACTGGCACATGTAACATCACAGAGTGTCAATAATCTGCCTTTACCCTTGATGACACACCTCCTGTCCTGTCAATTTAGTTCTTTAAATGACTTATCTTTCTTCAAATACTTTTGTTAACCTAGTGCTGATGCAGAGTCCGCCATCATCAGCTCTCCCACCATGGGGCAGATTCTAGGTTTCCATGAACGAATAGGACAGATGTTTTGAAGAAAGTTTTGCAAGTGAGAACATTTCATTATCATGTGGAATCATGAGAGGTTCTCTCGTGCTATGAAGATTTCTTCAGAGAGGCAGAGCATGAGTATAAGCAGGGGGGAGGAGGCAGAGGGAGAGGGAGACACAGATCCCCCACCCCCACTCCCACCGCCACGTAGGGCGCCCGACACAGGGCTCGATCCCAGGATCCCAAGATCATGACCTGAACCGAGGGGAGACAGTCGATCAAGCCATCCAGGTGCCCCTAAAAAAATTTCTTACCATATAAATGGCATAGAAAGAAAAGTCATAAGAATCAGATTATGCCTATGTAACTAAATATTTCATCATGTGTTGGCAAGGGGAGAGTCTCTACGAAATTCCAAAATCACACTCTGAAGAGAACGCAGGACTCTTATCCCAGGAAATAAGCACTCGTGCTCACGTCAAACAGTGACTTTTCTACTGGGCAATCATTTCACATCTGGGGGCTGGGGACATGACAGCCTATTGGGAATCGGTGTCAACATGAAGGAGGCGTCACAGATTCGCTCCCATTGTGTCAATAAAGAGCAGGAACTCTGAAACTCACATCGGATCCAAATGAGCACTGGGTTCATCGAGCAGCAGGATTTTCGCCTTCCTGAGGACAGATCTGGCCAAGCACATCAACTGCTTGTGGCCATGGCTTAGGACGTAACCCCCATCCACCAGGACGAAATCGAGCTTCCCGGGAAACTGCTCTATCACAGATCTGAGTCCAACCTGCAGAAAAGAAGGAGGGAAATCACCGTGCTTGGAAGGGTAGTGTAGATCCCACGAGGTGAAAGACACTCGAGAGGTGACAATCTAAAAGCCTCAAAGTCCAGATTTCACATCAACAACCCACCACTCCCGCTATCTGGGTTTGATTGAACAAGAGTCTACATAGGCTCCCGGCAGCTCTAAAGGATGAGCCCACGACTTGGTTCAGCTCTGTACTTAATTCAGGACATTTTCGACAAGTGCTTATTCTGCGCCAAGGGCTCCGCGTGGGGATTGAAAAAAAGATAAATGGCACGTGGCCCCTGCAAGGCTCAGGATCTATAAAGACATACATCGATAATTACAACACGATTGAACTCATGCTGGAAAAGACAATATGTATAAAATGCAGGTCTTTGCCATATCTCAACAGCTTCTTTTATTCTACTTTCCATTCCCTTCTCTGTCCTAACAGCATGGACAGTAACAGGAAAGAATCAATTGGGGAGCTTCTTCAATTCATAAAAACTGATAAGAAATTGATGCCACTATGAAGTAAAAAAAAAAAAAAGAGAGAATGGTGGTATATAACTAGATTTAAAGGTGCTTAGATATTGAGGTGGAATATGAGAGTTGTGTTAGGGCCAATGGCTTACGTTTTTAAGCTAGATGGAAAATAATAAGGTGAGGATGTGAACAAGATATAGAAACAAACTCTTCCAAAATAAGACACCAGTGATTGCAGTCTCGGCTCTCATCACTTCTTTGGATAAGCGTGCGTTAACGTTTCTTGTTTGCCAAACGTTGCTGAATGTTTGAGAGCCAAAGAGATAGATGGATGATTGTCCCTACTCTTGGGAAGTCTGGGATTTAGTCCTGGGAAGGAGGATATAATACTCATTGTAATACAGGCAGAATGGGATGGATAATGGCTTTAGGAAACACTCCTGGGTTCAGTGATGAATTCACAGGTGGCCCATATCACCATATTTGATCAGCAAATACCAACTGTGTGCCCGTGATACATATTGCCAATGATGCTCTTTTTCCTTGACTGGCTTCTCATTAAAGCAATCTCGCTTTGTGAGAATCCATTAATTTTGAAGAGTCTCTGAGATGGTAGGGAATGTAAACATATTAATTGGACGAGGGGGACTAGTCTGATGTGCCCTGGAAGACTCAAATGTAAAACTACTTTCAGATCCAAGGTTCTGAGATGTGAATAAAGATACCAGGTAGGAGCAAGAAGACCTGTGTTCTTTCTTTGCTTCTTCATCCTTTTGCTTTTTCTTGGCTTCAGCCTGTGAACCTGCTACGGTCTCTCCTATCACTTACCTCCGAGTTCTCCTTTAGCTCATATTCCATATCCACCTCCTTTGCACAAATCTCAAAAAAAATTAGCATGTGTTTCTTGTCTCCACTGTCTCACAACACAGAACATTTTTTTTTTTCCTTCTTTGAACACCTATTCCTTGGCTTATGAGAAGCCACAAACTCTATGGCCACTTATTATCATGTGTGGGCAGCTCTTCCTCTTTCCGTCCCTTGAATATATCTTACTCACCCCTAACTCTTTGAACTCTCCTTCTGAGAGCTCCTTTGTTCTTAGGGTGTCAACTACCATGGATAAGTGAAGGATTTTTTGAATCTTTATCCCTAGCCCTGGCCATATTCCAAATACTTCTTAAATCCTCCTCCTTGCTCACCCCATTGTGGTGGCCATCATTATTCCTTAAGCTTCCCACTGCAAATCCCAAGTGATCAGTCTGTCAAGTGACCATACAAACACCCCAGGGATGCTTCTCAAATTACAGGTTTGACCATCTCATTTCTCTCTTTGAAACTTCTTCCTTACAGAATAAAACTGAGCCTTCTCACATGACATAAAAGGCATCCAGGATGGAATCTCTGCCACCCTTGCTTCCAGCAGCACCAAACAGCTTGTAGTTCCCTATACACCTTGACGCACCCTTCTGAATGTCCCTGGTCATCCTTTAGGGCAGTCAGGCAGCTAGCCATGGTAGTATTTGTGGAAATTTAGCCATGGTAGTATTTGTGGAAGTTTCCCCTGTTAGACTGATTTTTGAGGGTAAAAACACACGCCCGAGTGCCAATATTGGGTGCGCCGTCAGCTTTGACACATTCGTCCATTTGTTCAACAAATAAGTACTGAGCCCCTAGAATGCTGGCCAGAAGAAACCCAAACATGGTTTTGAAGAATTCAAAAATGAACCAAACTTAAGAGTGACAAATGAGAAGTTAACAAGTGCTGACTCTGTCCTGCCGATATAGAGCGCAACCTAAGACAGGCAACTTTGCTATCTGGGTGTTTTTCTCATCTTTAAGACTCTTTAAAATGCCTTAAACATAGAAGTATAAAATTAGAAGTTCTTTAACACCAATAAGGACTTTAAAAAAAATTTAAGTCAAATTAACCATCAGGAAAAGTACAGATTAGATGGATGTTAACAAAGCTTATTGCGGTGATCATTTCACATTGTATACAGTTATCCAATCATGACATTGCACACTTGAAACTAATACAGCTATATGTCAATTATACTTTTTTTTGTCAATTATACTTTAATTAAAAGTAAAAGTGCTGATTAAAGGTTGGAGTTCTGAAGTCAGACAAAAGGGGCTCTTTTGCACTTTCACCTCTGCACTTCTCCTCTCCTGGGCTCACGATATCAGATGTGTTACTGTAAGTCTCACTTACCTCACTTGAAAAAAATGGGGAAAATAATAGTATGGACTTCAAAGGACTATACTTGGGGATTAAGTGAGTTAATTTCTGGAAAGATGTTGCCACATAGAGAGGTGCATGGTAAGCACCTAATCCATCCTAACTACTAGTAGAACTTGGGAAATCCCAAGGACATGGGCCTGGTCACTGAGACACTACCCTGGTATGACAAGATTTGTAAGATTTTTGCCTTCACAAATTGCCTTGCAGAGGACATTAGGAGGAAGCACTGCAACACTACTAATTTATATCACACCTCTAATAACGAGCTTGAGATATTGGTAAAATGTAATGGCACATACAATGTTCTCCCTCTAGATCCACACCGATCACACAATAATTTCCCTAGCCACCATACTATATTATATTTTTTGTGTGTTTTTTCCCAGATGAAAACTATTTCTTAAGAAAATAATTAAGTACCTAAATATTTATCACTGTCCATATTTGGAGAACAAAATTATAAGAAATAAATGACAGTGAGATAGAACAACCTAGGGTCTATTTTGCAACATTCCTATCTTACTGTTTTACTCACTATTAAGTATAGTAAAAAAAAATCACATTCACTGGAGAAAGATCAACATGAGTTAGCAAAGCTTTAAGTTTTGAAGTAAGTAAATATTTGACAAATTGATCAATTGCCTATTTTCTGCCAGATGTTGTGATAGGTTTTGGAGAGACAGTGGGAGGCCAGACAGTCTAATGAATGTTTTTGGAAAGTTACAAAGTTATTACCATAACTCTATGTGTAACCAACTTTATATGCTGGTAAGAACAGCTTAAATTAACCTAATGATTATTTGAATGTAAATGACTGCTCAGTGCTCAGTCACACAGTCTTTAATAGATTCTTAATGAGGGTTTATTAAATTCTAGGTACTATGGCAGACTTGGGGATTCAAAGATGAATAACACTAGGCCCTGTCTTGAAGAAACTCACAGTCCAGGTGGGGAGAAAAATAATAAGTGAGAAATTACTGTTCATAGGGCTGTGAGAAAAGAAAAAAAAAAGATTGAAAAGCTAATTGCCACAGAGATAATCTAATTTAGTAGCTTAATAGCAGAATTCTTTATATATTAACATATACACATTTATATATATATCTGTTCCTGATATAATGTTAGTTACATATATCACAAATTATTTTTCAGTAGTTTAAAATAAATATAAATTTTAGCTTACCTCTGTCCAAATTAAGATAAATTAAAATCTAGAATCCAAACACTTCTTATTATTTTTATTCCAACTTAGCATGAAAAACACATAAAAGTATCATCACCAGTTTGTGGATATAAACAACTTTACAACAAAAGACTTTGCCAGCTTTATGCGGTTGAGCTGAAAAAATCATGTATTTACAAGGAAAAAATTTTGTCTTGTGACATATCAGGCTAAACAAAATGTATTATGGTCTGTAAAGGACCAGATATTTTCTTCAAAATGTTGACTCTTGCTATTGCCACACTCTGGAATGTTATTATGGGGCAAGAGTTTGCCCTTGTGACAAGAAAACATGGGGGGAAAAAAAACAGAAAAGTGAATTGCCGTTGGACTGAATAGTCCATTAGCAGGTAGTTATAAAAATAGACACTCTCAACTCCTTTAAGCACTGCTTCTGCTGCTCTGCAGGTTTTCCAGGGCAGATTTTCCACTTAAAAGGCCACTGTCTCCTATGTAACTTGCTCTTTAAAATATCTAGCTATCAATGTGTTAGGAAGGGAACTATTTTATAAGTTATCTAAAAAGCAAACAGTTACCAAAAAGCCCTTGTTCTAAAACCAACAGGCTGCTTCAGCCACAGACAACTAAGAAAGCTCATGGCGGCAAGAGCCAGTGAACCCGAAGTCTAAGGATGCGGCCATGCAGCATCCACCAAGCCCCTCAGACTTCTCAAGGCTCAGCGTGCTCGTTGCTAATGGCAACACCTGTTGTGTACCAATCACAAGGTTATCTTCGAGATGGATCACAGGCAAATCATCTGTTTATTCATCTAAACAAATGAATCTAATCCTTCATTTAAAAAACCGAATGAAGCCATTCATTTGTTCATTTGATCAACCAATATTTACTGACCACCATCCACATCCCGACACTACCGTAAGCCCTGGAAATACTGCAGTGAATGGGACACCCCCTCTGCCCTCAAGGGATTTACAGTCTGATGGGGAAGGTGGACAAGGTCAGAGGTGAGTCTATCCAGGGAGAAGAATGCTATGAAAGGGCTGAGGGTATAGGACACACCTAGGAGGGGTTCCTCCCTCAGGACTGGAGCCTCAGGGCAGGTTGCTAGAAGTGATATGGGAAGAAAAGACCTGAATAATGAGCAGGGGCTGGTGGGATTTCCCAGGTACAGAGAACAGCAGGAGAAAAAAAAAAAAAAAAAAAAAACCTCTGGACATCAGAGAGCACATGCTTTAGAAGCTGCTTTAGAGGCTGGATCGTGGTAAGCAAGGGGAGACTGGGGCATGAGTTTAGAAAGGCGAGCAAAGATCAAATCATGAAGGACCTTGGAAACCACCTTAACCAGGGTGGACTTTGTCTAAAGGATGACAAAGAAGCAGAAGAAGGGGAGAAACAAGTGATCAGATACAGGGTTAAGAAAGATCACCAGAGCCACAAAGAGCAGAATGAACTGTAGGAAGCCAATGGGAGGGAAATCAGTGAGGAGTCTGTTTCAAACTCCCCCATGAGAGTTAAGAGTGGTGTCAGATGGGGATGGGAACATTCTAGATATTTGCAGGAAGTGGCATTAATTGGACTTGATAGGTGGGGAGAGGTGAAGAAGTCGGGAATCAAGAGTTAAGTCCCAGGTCTTGGCTTTGGGCACCTAGAAGGTGCTGGTGCCATTTGTTGAATTAGGAACACAGGACAGGTGTGCGCACTGGGGCAGAAAAAGTCACTATGGAGACAAGGGGCTCGTCCGCGCAGAGGTGTCAGGCAGGGAGCCGACTGGCAGATTTGGGAGTCTCAGCATAGTGGCATTAGTTCGAGCCAAGAGGTAAATTTCCCAGAAAGAATAAGTAAAATAAGACTATTATAAGGATTCTGTGAAACATCAACATTTGAAGGATGGCCAGGTGAAGACCAGATGGAAACAGGATCATACTAGCCAAGAGTCACTTAATACCTATTATTTGCCAGGCCCTGGGCTTGTCCGTAACGTGTATGCCTCAAAGGTCACAACAACCTTAGCAATCTATTGAGCCACAGTGTTAGGGGTCTATTATTATTTTTTTTCCAGTCTCTTGAAATTCCCTTGGTCTACACAACTGATAGAGTCAGTGCTCCTGGGGAGAAGCTATCTGGCTCAGAGTCATCTGGGGACGGGAAAATGAGACCATCTCAGTCCAAGGTCTTAGATAGACACCCTCTTTCCCTACTTTGGACCCACACGTGCTTTAACTTCACCCATAGAATGATGAGGCTCAGCGTGCGGAGATGAACGTGGGCCATTTACATTTAGCCTTAGAACCAGTAACTAGGCACGATCCTCATGGCCTCACGAAACCTAGTCCACATCAACAAGAACAAAGTTTCGTGCTGGAGCGTGGGGACAATTGCGAGGTAGGAACGAAGTGTTTCTTGGCCTGGTGGCGTCATCGTGTGTACTTCTGATTTTCACTTGGGGGAAAGCGGAATTACGAAGGAGGCGCTATTGAGATAAGAGTCAGGTGTTTGGCTAATCTGCTGTTACTCAGCTCATGTCTCTCTATTGACACAAGTCATACCGAGGTCACAGAGAGGACTGGATGAGATGCCATACGTCCCGGTTTGCCCTGGACAGTACCGGTTTATGCCCTTGGTCCCAGTATCCTGTCCAGTTTAGAAACTGACACACCCCAAAATGTTCCTGTTTGGATAAATTGTATGACCAACCACGTGGACAAAAGCCCAGGACTTGTAACTCTTTAAACCAATGATTTTCTGCCTCTCTGCTCCTCTGGACTGTTGCTTATGTGTGTGCTACCTTTGGGCCTCCTCAACAGAAAGTTATCATCACTACTCAAAGCACATGACGTGAACGTAAGGACAGCATCATCATCTTGGTTTATGAATGACAAAGCATTTCTTAAAGTAGGTAAAAAAAAAAAAAAGAGCCAAATATGAGTTTATCAAATGAGTATCTAGACAGGTAATATGTATGCACTATACTGGTGTTTAAATTTTTAACCGTGTCTTCTAAAATTTTAGGTTTTTATGATCTTGACTTCCTGTAAATTTGATTGTGACTTGGCAACAGTTGCTGATTTTATAAAGTCTAATGTCTTCCTCCCCAGGTCCTGCCCCACCACACCGTGTTCCTATAGCTCATTCTCTGAAGTCACATCAAAGATCTCCAAATGTGCCACTTGCAATTTAGTTAATGTTTTCTTTAAAACTTCTGTTTGTTGGGTAATAAGGAAACTTTGATAATAAAAATAGCTAATCTAAGTGTATTTTATGAGGGGCATATTAAGGTTGGGCACTCAGGGGGTAAGTGTTTCACCCTCACAAGCATGTCAAAGCTCCTGGCAAGATCCAGTCCACAGGGTGGGAAGAACGTTCGGGAAAAACAGAATTGGGCCAAACTATGGGAAATAGTGGAATAAAGTTGTTCTCTAAGAAGACCTTTGAATCTCAATGTTCTTAGGTCCCATAATTATAGTCTGCCCCTAACTAGGGCTTTGGATGTAAGCCTCAAATGTAATGAAATAGAACAGTTTATGTTCTCCTTTCCTTCCATATAATGCTTCCATGTCCAAGAACGATCACCTTACAGCTGGGGTATTCTGTTAAGGAAACCAAGAATTTTGCTCCCAGCACTCTAAATTCTTCTACTTGATGCTTTCAACTATAATGAACCACCCTAATGGGTAAATACAAAGTATTATTCGGTAATTTTGATTCCATTTTAATCCGCATATTTCCTATATGGTCCTACCAACCTCAAGGAATGGAGCATGCCATGGGACTCTCTGCCTAGAAAGGTTCACAGCCACATCCCCTGAAAGCAGCTGACTTCTGGTGACTTCCAGAGAAGACCGCGGCCTTTTGCAGGTGCTCTAGAGGGATCGTCATTTCTCTGAGCTAAACCCATGCTTCCTAGAGAAGTGTTCCATGTTGTGCCAAAACTTCTCCTAGTGCTGAGAATGCTTCAGGACCCAGACAGAGAGGGTGGGCGAGAAGGTGCGGAGAGATGGTCCTTGGAATCACAAACGATCCTGGAGCCCTTTAAAGTTCCTGGGTCTGCCCCTGATGGACACTGAGGAAGAAGGCAGTGCTGCCTCTGGGGTCTAAGAGCTGAAGACTGAACACAGAGAAAGGGTAGGTCTAGTCCAAAGTAGTGGGGGCTCCAAGTGTGTTAGTATTCTCCACTTCAAGGTTGTACACACACATATGTGCACGAAGTAAGTGTGTAAGTGATCTCGGTTATGACAACCACGTGTGTGTGTGTGTGGTTGAGCTATCTTTTCCAGAATTACTTCAGTTGGCAACCTTACCTCATCCGCAACTTTCCATATTTCTTGATCATTCCACTGTCCATAGGGATCCAAGTTTTTTCTAAATGTTCCAGAGAATATAAATACTTTCTATAGCAATAAAGAAAAAGAGGAAAGTATGAATAACCTAAACACCTTCGTATGTTTCCATTATTGTATTGCAAAATACTTGAAGCAGAAAAAAAAATACTTTAAAACAACAACAAATAGCCATGTACTTACCATCTAGTTTTCTTAAATTTTATTTTATTTTTTAGATTTTTTTTTTTTTTACTTGCAAGAGAGAAAGAGAGCATGTGCAGGGGGCAAGAGGGAGGGACAGAGGGAGAGCAAGAGTCTTCAGGAGACTACGGAGCCCAACGTGGGGCTCGATCTTAAGACCCTGGGATCATGACCTGAGCCGAAACAAAGAGTTGGATGCTTAACCCACTGTGCCACCCAGAAACCCCTGGTTTTCTTAAATTTTAAAAATTTACCATAGTTGTTTTGTGTCTTCTTTAAAGAAATAAAACATCCCAGCTACATTGGAAGCCCCCTGTGAACACTTATCTAGTCCCAATATCCTTAGGAGAAGGAAACTAAGATCATTGTAAGTTGTGGGAAATTACA
The DNA here is from genome assembly GCF_905146905.1 of Nyctereutes procyonoides. Taxonomy (NCBI): domain Eukaryota; kingdom Metazoa; phylum Chordata; class Mammalia; order Carnivora; family Canidae; genus Nyctereutes; species Nyctereutes procyonoides. Next base: position 30,280,874 of record NW_026575160.1, on the reverse strand, counting down.
ATTTTGTTTTATTCTTAGCACTTTTCCTTACTAAGAGTAAATACAGCATAAAATCAGTTAAACAGTGTATGCTTATGAGTTATAATTTACTTGTTAGAACAAATTCCTATTTTATCCATATATTTTCCTTGGATTCCTTTGATGAGTCTAGCTTCCTAGAGGATTTTGCAATTGTTTGAATTTATGGACTCTATTTAAACATACATGTTCATCTGGTCTATAAACCAAGGCACATCTCTACTTGTACAACCAGGAGAAAGCCACAACTTAGAAATCAGTGAAAAAAAAATGGAAATCAAGTATTTGTTTAGGTGAGTGCACGTAACAGAGGAGGTGGATCCCACTGAGATGATGGGATGACCAGGTGATGCCCTGCAAGGAGTACTGCACAGCTGTCACCCTGAGACACCCTCCTTGCCATATCGCGGTTACTGAGGTCTGCTCGTGTGGCTATAAATATTTTTTAAAAGAAAACCACTCTCACTGCGAAGTGCTGATGACACAATAATACTAATATTGCGTCCTTTCCTTGTACATATGAGCGAACTGCAAAGTACTTTTGATGTTAACATTCAGGATAATATTTTCTTTGCCTTTTTTCTTTTGCCTTTGATTATATCCACTGAAGAGAATTAAGGACTACATTTTTTGAAGTTCTTAGTTTCCACAAATTGCCTTAGCCAGAGAGAAAGCTCAGCATCCATCTGATCCGTAAGGAACTGCACAAGACAGGAGGGTCCCAGATTAACCGTCTCTGTGGCTCTTGCGCAGAACCAGGGTATCCTCACCGTGGCGGTAAGATCCAAAGAGGGTCACATTAAAGACTTCAATCCCTAGGGAGTGTCTTACGGCTTAAATAATCAAGTTACACCAAAAATCTCAGGAACACTCTAGAGAGGGCAACAGGAAGACTTATACTGGTATTTCTTAACCTGCAACAACATCATCTTCCTAGGGGCGCCTGGGTGGCTCAGTGGGTTAAGTGTCCGACTCTTGATTTCTGCTCAGGTCATGATCTCCAGGTCGTGAGGATCGAGCCCCACCTCAGCTCTGTGCTGGGCATGGAGCCTGCTTGGGATTCTCTCTCTCCCTCTCTCTCTGCCCCTCCCTACTTCCCCCACTTTCTTGTGCTCCTGTGCTCCCTCTCTTACTCCTAAAAAGAAAAAAATCATCTTCCTTAGGGGAACTTATATTTCTTTACGGAGGCGGATATAAGGGATGAATATATGACTCCTAAGATGATGGATATATTTGTGCATCTTCCTCCAAGCTTCTCAGGAAATGGAAGTAATGTCCAAAGAATCCACTGGGCATCAAGCATCTGGAACACAGAGCTTCACTTTATGGCACCTTTACCATAGGCCAGGTATGGCCCTTTACACGCATTATCTCTTTTCAACTTCCAATCAGCCTAATGGAATAAATCCTATTATGGGATACAAGGATCTCACAGCTGGGGGAGGTTAAGTGACTTTTCTACCAGCACTCAGCTGGCGGATAGCAGAGCTGGAATTCAAGCCCAGGGGTGTCTGTTCCAAGTATGTGCACAATGTCTCCAGTCCTGCGCAAGCTAGTTTTCACCTCTGATCTGGAGCTCAGGAATGAATAAGGTTGTGTAGAAGCAGCCCAGTGGGCCTAGAAAGGGGCCGATCAGTGCTCAGCGGCACAGTCTTGGCGTGAGCATCACTAGCCATACCCTGGCTACAGGCTCAGCTCCTACACCATGAAGGGAGCGCTTGGCTTCATCCCCCCAGGCAGCACCTGAGTGGAAGGGTTTTTATATGGGCTACAGTGTCTTTGTAACCTTCAAGGACATTTACCCAACCCCTGGAACAGAACAACAGGGAATTTTAATTTGATCCAATAGAATAATGTCATTATTCTGGAGGACGCTGGGGGGAAGCCAAAGGTATCATAACAACAAAGCAGCCACAGAAGGAATTAAAGGTAATGGGGCTCACCGAGATGCTGTGACCATGCAGCTCTGGCCAGGAGGTTGACCTGCAAACAGGAGCCTCAGTGTTCTCATGGTAAAATGGGGAAATGCCTTTCCTCTCAAACCTGCTCTACCTATAGGCCTTCCCATTTTGATAAGTGCATGGCAACTTCACTTCCTCAATCCAGAGGTCTTCTTTCTCCTGGATCCTCCCTTCGATGAGAAAGAAAGAGGCCTTCTTTCTCTCTCATCATCCTCCTGATGATGGAATCAATCATCAGTCCTGTGGATTTTCCCCTCAGATGTATCTCAAACCCAGTTATTTCTCCATCCCTACTGCCACCACATAGTTCAAAACGCCAATGTGGCTCTCTGGAACAGTTAGGAACCTCTAATTGACATCCGTCTTCTCACTCTTGCCTCCCTTCCAGTCTATTTTTAGTTAGCAACCAATGCAACTGCTACACATATAAGTTGGATTGTCCTCAATCTTTAAAAACCTTTGGCTTTCCATAACACTCAAGGCAAAATGTAAAATCCTGAAGATGGCCTGCAGAGCCTACGTGATTTAGCACCTTGTATCTCTTCTGGCTCATTTAGCACCTTGCTCTATACCTTCCCTTTTTCCACCACAGCCACGTGGCTTTATTTCACTTCTTCAGTTTTTTATACATTCTAAGAATCTCAGCCTGGACATTCTTCCCATGGCCAGTCTTTAAGGAAATAATACTAACTATCCATTAAAACTTTGATCTTAAAAAAATAAAAAATAAATAAATAAATAAAACTTTGATCTTTTTACATCATCTTTGGGAAATGGTATGCCTCATTTTATCTCATTGTAGTTTAATAATTTACATATAATACTTGTCAAGTGTATGGCAATATGTTATATGTTCATTTTATTTGAAATAGATATATATTCAAAATTGTGAAGGAAGGAAGCTGTGGAAATTAGACATCCCGTAGCCTCAGATGTAGTGGATTTGATCCCACTCAGAAACTCTGTAGGCCTATTGTTTATACTTTATTTCTAGCATTAAAGTAATGTTTAATTTTAATTATAAAAAATTGACTGGACTTGTTCAGCTCGAATTAAATTTCACACAATTAACTAAACATTTCATTCCTGTCTTATAAATAGTATCTCTTCCTTTCAGAAGTGCCAGCAGGTGTCTCGGTTCTGTTTTCCAAACTGTTTGAAGTTTCCACAAAGGCATCTCTAAAGCTGAAAGGTCCCTGCAGGTCACCTATGTCCTTTTCCCAGGTTTACAAATGAAAACAGCCAAGGCCCAGAGAAGTTATGTGGCTTGGCCAAGGTGACACAGTCAGATGGATTATACAGCAAAAAATACACCTGAAACTAAAAATCACAATGATCCTCTAAGAAACTGGTCACCAATAGGAAAACGAGGATGTGCAAATATTTGATATTTATTTAATGTCATGGACGTATGGCATAAAGAGCAATTCTTGGGACTCCAGGAAGAATAAAGAGAGCACCATTGTTCACCAGCTGACTAATCTCTTTCCTGAAGCTGATTCCTCAACTTCTAAACTCAGTGAAGGTGGCCGAGCCTCTGTGGGGTGCTCAGAGCTGTATGCTTATAATGCTGTTTTGTTTTGGTCAGAAGGGAAATATATATATATATATTCAAGTTCACATACAGTTCTGTTAAAATGTGGCCCCACTGCTTAGAAGCATCACAGTGGCTCTGATCCTACCTTCTGACAATGTCTGCAAAATTTTATTATAAGTTGAATGTGTACAATAGAAATCTATCCAATTCCCACAAATCAAGATTCTAAGGTTGCATTATAGAATGTCTAAAAAATAAGCGTTGTTTGGCTCTGAAGAATATCTATTAAATGAGAACAAGGTAAACAAAGTATTAGACAAAAATGTTTAAGATTTAGAATAGAGGGGAAAAAAAAGATTTAGAATAGAGGATAATCTTACCATGTTAATGTACATATAATTTACTTATGTGTAAATGAGTGCACGTAAGATGTTCAGATATTTGTTTCCTGGAAAGTCATCTAATGTTTCTCGACCTTTTGTACTACAACTTTCCAGTATACACTTGTTGAGAGAGAGCATTTTTAAAAATGATTTTCAGATCAGACAAAATTGTTAAAATTTTCAGCTCAGAAATAGTGGTTGTGTCATACTAATATCCACACTAGTTATTCTGCTCTTCTCCCTTTTTTTTTCTTTTTTTTTCCAAGCAAACTCTACTCCCCACCCTCCCCCCGCAATGTGGGGCTCAAACTCACGAGCCTGAGGTCAAGAGCCACAGGATCTACCCAGTGAGCCAGGCAGGCATCCCTTCTCTTTTCCCTTGAGTTTGGCACCCTGCCCTCACTGTGGTCTTCACTATTGTCCAGGACTGTACCACGTGACAACTGGAGAGTTTCTCAGCCCTACTTCCTGCCTCTCCAGCGCCTTTCTGGAAGTCCTCCCTGCACAGGCAGCAGGCGCTTCCAGTACCCTTTCACCATCCTCTTCCTGGCCCAGCAAGAGTGAACTCATTCCCCACTGGGGTGTATCAGTACTTACCAGGTCTTTCCCCCTTTCCCCTAATACTCCTTAACACGTGGCCTCCCCTGTCCTTTGTGCCCCAACTCTTTCTAATCCCCTTCTCTGTACTTGTTCATAATATCCCAGTCTGTCTGGGATCCTGGAATATGCTTTCCACAACACCCTGCCCCCAACCTTTCCAAAACCTACAAATGCTGTGACCCATTATGACCCACCTTAATTCCCACCTGCTCTGTGAAAGGGCCCGTACTCATCTGTTCATAGCGGTGGGAGGAGAAAAGAGGGAGGATACAGTGACAGTGACCTGCTAGAGCAGCTACAGCAGGGCTGACGGCTGTACTCACCCTCGTAATTACCCACAATGACCCCTGAGCAGACCCATGCCTCGACTCATGACTAGGTATAATTAACTATCCTTGGTAACCAAAACGGTAATTTTGGTTTCTTCTTCTACTCTCTGACGTCAGTTTTGAACTTCTCATTGGAAGCTCATAGGTGGGATGGAGACCTCAATGCCTTTTACATAACTATAGAATCTATAGCATATAGAATGATAGTATGCTCTAATTTTAAGCATATAGGAGTTTCACAACTAATTATGAAATCATTATTATTACACTGAATGAGAACTGAGGCACTCCCAATTCCATTGCTTGAATCTACAGATCAGTGTCTTGGCCCTATTGATGCCCTTCACAGCAAAAGTCATTCCAACCCTGTGGTGGAATCATATGCGGGCATGGGTTATTTCCAGGTCATAAGGTCTCATTCCAAGTATAGACCTAATCATTTACTTAAAACAGCTTGCAGCCTTTCAAAGTCATAATTGAAGTTCTACAAATATGCTTAAAAATTGTTTTTCTGGGGACACCTGGGTGGCTCACTGCTTGAGCACCTGCCTTTGGCTCAGGTCATGATCCCAGGGTCCTGGGATCAATCCCACATTGGGCCCCCTGCAGGGAGCCTGCTTCTCCCTCTGCCTATGTCTCTGCCAATCTCTGTGTGTCTTTCATGAATAAATAAAATCCTAAAAAAAATTTTTTTTTTGTCCTTCAATAATAAAGTGCTTAACAAAGTTCAAGGCTAATAAACAATGTCTAGTCTTGATGTCCGAATTGCCTAAGGCAATGGGAGTCTGACTATAGGCTGTCCTGCCTCCTCTCCATGCCCTCAGACCGAGGTCACAGTTAAGTGGGACAAGTTAAAGAAGGCTCCACCTTGAAATGTACATCGTACCCTTTTCTCCAGACTGGTGCATTCTCCAAGATTGCTTTCCAGCTGTAGGAGAGAATGCACGCACGCACACGTGTGCGCACACACACAAACACAGACACGCGGAGCAAGAACTTGCCAAAACTAATGACATCTTGTGATGCCACAACTGATGCCTCAGGATCACTATGAGGGAGAGAAAAAGTTTTTTGTTCAAAGTTCTGTTTGGTCTGTTCCTGTTTCGTGTGTCTAAAAACAAGGAACTAACTGACCCAGACCTATCTCATGTTTCCATGTCAGAGATGCCCTTGCAAGGTCAGAAGGATGGAAGGGAGAGAGATGGAAAAGCAAACAAAATACAGTTCTTGGATTTTTAACCCTTTCTTCCTTCTTTCTTTCTTTTTTTTTTTAAGATCAAACTCCAGGCAAAGAAGAAAACATTTTACTTAATTTGAACTTCTCAAGAAAAGTTAGGAAAATAAAAGCATCTCCTACTTAGGATATTAAAAAGGCACAAGGAGTTTGCCCTCTCTTCTTCGAGCATTCACTTAATATTCTTAAGATGTCACTGGAGAAAAAGCCCTATATCCTATCTACAGATGTCCCTGTGATACGAGGAGACAGTCTCAGAAACCAGCGTCATAAAAACATAAAATGAGATGCATCTATATTAGCATGATCACGCATTTTTGAAGGCACATATCAAAGTACGTCTTGTTTAGTTTGTATAATTTTATGATGTTTGAAGCCACAGAAGAGGGAAAATGAAATAAAGGCAGGTTTGGGAGATTTACTTCAGCAGAAAGGCAAGACACAGAATTTCCATGACTGGTTCATTTGGTTTTTCTCCGGGTCTTGCATTTAGGTTCCTTAAATAGAACATCTAATTTTTAAAAAATCTATCACAGGCAGATAAACTCAAGGATTCCCAGTGAAATTATTTTTTAAAGCTGTACTTGTGATCATGCATAGATTGGTGTGAATAATAATAACAAAAAAACCCAAAAGCTTCACTACTTGCAGTTAAAACTGGGGCCGGGAGACTTAGAGTCAAATGAACAGCAACGCTTCTTGGACAACCAGACACCCAGATTCTATTCTGTGTTCGTCAACATTGTTATCTTGCCTAAGGCTATCACCTCGGGATACTTGTATTCTCAGTGTTTCTTTATCTTTAGACCATCTGACAATCTTTTTTTATCTTTCTGAAAAACAAAACTGTTTTTCAAAAGTTCTACCAGGATTAAGCTTCTGGCAATATGGCAAAGTCTAGACAAAAAAAATTAAAAGCATCAATCTAGCAGTTACAATATTTAGTGCCTGTTTAGGTGAAAAAAAAAGCAAATGTTCCACTACGGTAATCTATCAAGAAATACAAGCTTTTTTCTCAGGCTAGATTTATGGTCAATCAATCTGGAGATGCTCCTGGCATTTTAATTTTGCGTTAAATGTAGAGAATTGTTAGAATGTGCTGGTGGAAATGGATTCAGCTCATTAGTACAAAGGGAGCAATGTGGTAGCTAAAGCCGTGAATGCGCCCACAGAGAAGAAAGCAAATGCCAGTAGAAATGCTACATGTGCCTTTCAGATTTGGCTCCAGTAAAGACATTCCTTGGTTTCCATTGAGATCATTTTAAACTGGATCTGCTATTTCTCTCATATATAAGAAATCTTCTTCTACAATGACACAGATAGAATGCTACTAAGCCAGGGAAGCTAGAGACCCTTTGTGACCCAAATCGAAGAGTGACATTAAAAAAAAAAAAAGAGGCTACAGATTAATCTGACATGATTCGTTTCATCCAAAGAACAAAAAACAGTCATTATACTTTCTATTTTCAATTCTACTACTTCATGCTTCCAAGTGTTTCTTATTTCAGCAGCATCATTTATATCTTGCAAAGCATTTCTCAACCTGCTGGGATTGCTAACTTGGAGCTCAGACCACTGAAGGAGGGGGTGAAAAAAAACACTGATTAAAAACGAAAGTCCCATCCTCCCATGTGGATTGTGTCTTCTGGGAGAGATGATCAAAACTATTAATAGTTCAATCACTGGATGGCAGAGAGTTCCAAACTTTTATAGATAGCTTTCTTTTTCCCTGTGGAAATACTGCATTGCAGAAAAAAAGAAAGCAATAAATGATAAATATACTTTACAGGGAAATGTGATTTTCTGGAATTTAAGTGTCAAATAATGGTAAAAAATAGTTATTAATTTTTCTTTCTTTTTATTTTTATTTTTTACTAAGTCTTTCTGCCTTACCTGTGGGATCACCCCAAAGGCTCTCCTCCATTCTTGCAAAGGGATTGAGTCCCAAGACACGCCATCTATTTGGATTTCTCCCTCAGTGTTCACCAGTCTCAAAAGAGCAGATAACAAAGTACTCTTCCCTGATCCAGTTCTTCCCAAGAGGCCCACCTAGAAAACAAGAGAGACAGAATTACTCCTGTGACATACAGACACCATACCACAAATGTAATCTGGCGTTATACTTCACTAAAAAACACTGGAACGGTCTTGTTTTTTTTATCGCCAGGGGGAAATTTTAACTTATTCTTTCAAACCTTTCTGTAACGCTCCAAAGTCTGGCCAATAGTGATCTGAAGCAAAACAATCCTGGAAAAAGAATATAGAAATTGGCCAGAAGGAGCTGGACTCTTAATTCTGACCCTTCATTTATCACTGACCTTTACTAATGGCATAGAGGTGAAAGATGCCCATTTTGCACCAAGGAAAACAAAGATACAATGTCTTCATGCATTTCTAAGGGTGGCCTCAAGCCAAAAGCTGGGCTCTATAAAGCTTGATCTAGTTCCTAATGCGAAGATGAGATTGAAAATTAATGAATCTGAAACAGTTGTAACATTCAGATACCGTCCATAATAAATTAGGCACCAGTTTAGGCCTGACAATAAACAAGAAAGAGTTCAGTGAGCTCTGTGTTCCCAGAGAAGCAGGCCAAGCCTTGCCACTCAGTGGATAAGCACCTGGACAGTTGTCAAATCAAATTCTTATATCTACCCTGGCTGGCAGGAAGAGAACCTGGAGAAGCAAAACGGATATTAAGGAAAAGAAAGAAAAAACAAAACCTATTCTTGTTACCAAAGAGCACAGAATGGAAGTGCCAATGCCATGTGTCACAAGGGGAGATCGGGTGCTCAGGCAGCCCATGTGGGTCCCACCTCTGTGCTCCAGGGGGGCTGCCGAGCACCCGGAGGAAGATGCTCTGAGTGGGCAGACATTCCTGCAACCATCAGCTGACCGCTGAAATATGGCTCAACACTTAGTAGCACTGAATAAATGTTTACTTCCTTCCCCTTACATGACTCCTGTTTCTCTTTTATATTTAGCTTTTTTTACAGGAGAGCTGAGATACTGGTCTTTTAGAGCAATGCTTTTTACACCACCTGTGGCAAAGAATAGTTTCGTGTTGCCCTGTTTTGTTGTTGTTGTTGTTGTTTCGGCTTTTTTAGTTTCCGATCCACTGCAAATCAGTACTTCAAAAGAAAAGATAATAAAAACGAATTTCTACATACTTACTCTCAATTCTTATACTTATCAAAGACCACTAACTGCTCATAAGCCAGAACCAATTCATGGACCACAAAGAATGCTTTAGATAATAACTTATTTAGATAATAACTTATGCTTTATTCGGAATCTGGTAATAAACTAGGCCTTTGGGATAAGTTGGTAAGCAATAATGACACCATGTCTTTTGTTCATAAGAGCTCTGTAATGAGGCTTTCACAGATGCTTAGTTTCTGAGACAACTGATAAAATCAGATAAACCAAAAGTTATACACAACATGTTTTTGACATTCCTCATACTACTGATCAGAAGCAGGAAATATTGTATTTATTTTTTCTTGATTATTCCTGTGTTAACCCAAGAATTTAAGTTCAGCAAGAACAGGGTGGTCTATATTCTTTTCCACTGAATTCTCACCACCTGCCACAGGGGTGGGTATACATAAAGTGCTCAATAAATGGTTGTTCGGATTGACTGAGGGTCAGGCAGATGGAAGAATGAATGAATGGAAAATGGACATACAGATCAGATAGATGGAAGGATGGATGGATGGATGGATAGAAAGAAGGAAGGAAGGAAAAGAGAGAAAGGGAGGGGGAGTGGGAGAGAATCAAGATGAATGAACAAACTTATTTAGTTGATCTAACAAATGAATTTAGTTAATTTTGATCAAATATCAGATCAAGTTTCATTTAAAAATCTTGTGAAATGTAATACACACACCTCCATTTCTGAATCAGCCCATGCTGTACAAAGATATTCATCATATGTCATGATTTTTCAACCACAACAATAAAGCCTTTATAAGCAATCTGAATATGCCTTGTGTAGGTGAGGTATGGGGGAAGGAAAGTTCAACAAGAGGAAGTGATTTACTTTAAAGTCATATCACAAATTTAATCAGACAACAAAAAGAAATAAAAGGCAACCAGATTGGTAAGGAAGCAGGAAAACTTTCACTATTTGCAGGTGACATAATACTCTATATAGAAAACCTAAGTGATCCCACCACAAAAACTGCTAAAACTGATAAATTCAGTAAAGTCACAGGGTACAAAAGCATGTACAGAAATTTGTTGCATTTCTATATACCAATAATGAAACAGCAGAAAGAGAAATTCAGAAAACAATCTCATTTACAACTGTACCAAAAATAGTAAGATTTTGGTTAGGAATAAACCTAACCAAAGAGGTAAAAGACTTGTACTCTGAAAACTAAAAAACACTGATGAAAGAAATGGAAGATGACACAAAGAAATCAAAAGACATTCCATGCTCATGGATTGGAAAAACAAATATTGCTAAAATGTCTACTACCCAGAGCAATCTGCACTTTTAATGCAATCCCTATCAAAATACCAAGAGCATTTTTCACAGAGCTGGAAGAAACAATCCTAAAATGTCTATGGAACCACAAAAGACCCCAAATGGCCAAAGCAACCTTGAAAACCAAAGCTGAAGGAATCACAATTCCAGATCTCAAGTTATATTACAAAGCTGTAGTGATCAAGACATTATTGTACTGGCACATAAACAGACATGTAGATCAATGGAACACAATAGAAAACTCAGAATTGGACCCACAGCTTAGTGGTTAGCAAACCTTTGACAAAGTAGGAAAGCATATTCTCTTGGGAAAAAAAAAAAACTTGTCTCTTCAACAATTCGTGCTGAGAAAACAGACAGCCACATGCAGAAGAATGAAACTAGACCACTTCCTAACACCAGACACAAAAATAAATTCAAAATGGATTAAAGACCTAAATGTGAGACCTGAAACCATAAGAATCCTAGAAGGGAGCACAGGTAATCAACTCTTTGACATCAGCCATAGCAACTTCTTTCCAGATGTGTCTCCTGAGGCAAGGGAAACAAAAGCAAAAATAAACTCTTGGGATTATATCAAAATGAAGGAAACAATCGATAAAACTAAAAGGCAACCTACAGAATGGGGGAAGGTATTTGCAAATGACAAATCTGATAAGGGGTTAATATCAAAAATCTGTAAAGAACTTATAAAACTCAACACTCAAAAGTGAATAATCCAATTAAAAAGTGGACAGAAGAATAGACATTTCTCCAAAGAAGACACCCAGGTGGCCAACAGACATTTGAAAAGATGCTGATGCATCATCAGTCATCAGGGAAATACAAATCAAAACTACAAAGAGGTATCACCTCACACCTGTCAGAACGGCTGAAAGCAACAACAAAAGAAACAACAGGTGTTTGCAAGGATGCAGAGAAAAGGAACCCTCATGCACTATCGGTGGGAATGTAAACTGGTGCAGCCACTGTGGAAACAGCCTGGAGATTCCGTGAAAAGTTAAAAATAGAGCTACCCTACGATCCAGCAATTGCACTACTAGGTATTTGCCCAAAGAATACAAATATACTGTCTCAAAGGGATACGCGCACTCTGATGTTTATAGAAGCACCATCTACAATAGTCAAATTATGGAAACAACCTAAGTGTCCAACAACTGATGGATAAAAATGTGAGATATATATATATATATATAGGAATATTACTTAGCCATAAAAAAGAATGGAATCTTGCTATTTTCATCAACACGGATGGAGCTAGCAAGTATTTAATTCTATTTATTTATTTATTTGTTTTTTTAGAGAGAAAGAGCGTGAGCAGGCAAGGAGCAGAGGGAAAGATGAAGAGAGAGAGTCTTAAGCAGGCTCCATAGTGTGGAGCCTGATGATGCAGGGTCAGTCTCACAACCCTGAGATCATGACCTGAACCAAAATCAAGAGTCAGACGCTTACTTGACTGAGCTACTCAGGTGCCCCCCCCCCGGAGCTAAAGTATTACGCTAAGTGAACTAAGTCAGTCAGAGAGAGGGAAATACCATATGATTTCACTCATATATGGAATTTAAGAAACAAAACAAATAAGCAAAGGGGGGAAAAAGAAGAGGGAGGGGCAAACCAAGAAACAGACTCTCAACTACAGAGAACCAACGGCTGGTTACCAGAGGGGAGGTGGGTGGGGGATGGATTAAATAGGTGATGGGGATTAAGGAGCACACTTGCGATGAGCACCAGGTGTTGTATGGAAGTCTTGAATCACTATATGTGCAACTGAAACTAATATCACGCTGTATGGTAAGTAACTGGAATTTAAATAAAAACTTTAAAAAATAAATAGATAAAAAATAACAAAACTGTATCACAAATTTTTTTTATCAAAACCATCTTGAGGACCAGACCTCTATATCTATATCATTAGCCAAGGTTCTAATAACTAGGATAAATGACCATGTTCCCTTTCAAGAAGCAAATAGTGAAAGTTCTAGAGAATTCAGTTTTTATGTTGATATAAGGCTTAATTGAGAGGCAAATTATAAATCTTTTGTTTAGCTTTCCAGTTTTGTAGCTGTTCTCTGATCCTTCTATATTATTGAACTGAGGATACTGCATCGTGTCTGACATGTTTCTAGCTGCAAGGAATCTTATTGGTCCATATATAACAAAGTCTTCTTGTTTATATAATTGGCACATAATAATTCTTTTCCGGGATTTGTTTTTCCAGGCTTCTCAGTGATCTATTGAATAAGGCCAGGGTACTTCCCGCAAGTAAGCTTTTAAGGTATATCCTAATTGCAAGTCAGTGATTTCTAGTAACTTCAGTGAACTTCCTTTCTGAGAATTTTGGATCAAGATAAATCAAAATACTATGTGGACAGCTACACAATGTTGAATTCGGTGCTAGCTGTAATTGCTCCGTACCATGAATAGAACAGTCTCAGTACATTCTTTTCAAAGTGCTTGAGCCACTATTTTAGTATTGCAACAGATGGAAACCTACTATACTTATTTTTCATCTTCTGTGGTTTCCAGAAATCAAGATACCAAGTAAGATGAAATCTAGATCTCTAAAGTGGTAATTACTGTACCTTTTATATATTTACCATTAATGAAATATAATTCTTAGCATAAGTTCTTGAGAATATGCTCCTCATAACTCTAAGGTTAATTACTGAATGATTCAGCTACTAAATACCAATTTCTATCACAACAGGATGCCATATGTGTTTCACAAATCAAACAGACATCATCTGAACCCTTGACACTGTTTGTTCGCTTGTTTTACCCTTGACACTGTTTAAATTGCTTCTGGCATCTCAGGATTTTGAAGAGTCTACAAATAAAGAAAGCAGGGAAGCTCACCCAAAAGAATAGACCTTGAAGTACTATTAAATACCTATTTAACTAGAAGACCATCCAGTACTGTGTTAGACACAATTTACCACCTAAGGCATTTTGATAAGTCTATGTTTATCATGAAGGACCTGGCTCCAAATTAGAATCCCAGTCTGCATTTTGAGAGGAAAAGAAAAGGGAAAAAGGAAGAGATATTCTATTGGGGAGAAGGTAATCTGGATATTAAAATTCCAGCAAAAAATCAAAAGCTTTTAAGAAAACAACTACTTGAAAGTACAGTAAAAGTTGTAAAAATCTTGCTCTATTTCTCATGCACTGAAAATAAAATTTAAAGTACAGATTCTGTGAAGTAAAGGTCTAAATTAGGAGCAAAGAAGATAATAAGACACCTCTTCCCTAAGATAACTGTTATGGACAAAATGTTTTAACATAAAGACTGAATAACTTTTTTACATAAAATACTGATTTTAAAGATCTTTCACCATGCTATGAGCTGAATATTTGTGTCTTCCCCAAATTCATATGTCGGCCTTTGGGAAGCGATTAGGTCATAAGGGTGGAACCTTCATGAATGAGATTAATGCCCTTATAACAAAATCCCAGAAAGCTCTCTCACCTCTTTCACTGTATCAGGTTACAATGACAGGACAAACATCTATGAGGAAGTAGGTTCTTACCAGACAATGAATCTGCTGGCACCATGATCCCGGACTTCCCAGACAGAATTATGAGAAATAAATTTCTGTTGTTTATAAGCCACCTAGCCTATGATATCTTGTTACAGCAGCTCAAATGGACTCAGGCACACCATCCCAGCAAAAATGCTGAAATCCATTAAAAATTAAACAAGAGATGCCTATTTAAGTCCTTTTCAAATCTTTTCTTCTTTTTCTTTTTTCAAGAAGATGAATTAGACCACAGCTGATCTTGTAGGATTGTTGAATAATCAAGATAATATACTGAATTTTAGTATATTCTTGAGACAGCATGCAAAAAGTATGTTTGGGACATCTTGTTATAGACGGCAAGATGCTCTTATATGTTCTAAGGGCAAGGCAGTAGAAATAATAATCTTAACAGACCGGCTCAAAATAATATATTTTTTTATTTTTTTTAAAATTTTTATTTATTTATGATAGTCACAGAGAGAGAGAGAGAGGCGCAGAGACACAGGCAGAGGGAGAAGCAGGCTCCATGCACCGGGAGCCCGATGTGGGATTCGATCCTGGGTCTCCAGGATCGCGCCCTGGGCCAAAGGCAGGCGCCAAACCGCTGTGCCACCCAGGGATCCCTCAAAATAATATTTTAACAATCAGTTCATACTCTAACCAATCATATCACCTACAAGTAGGTACAAGCTATTCATTCAGGCATGCATTTAACATATAGTAAACTAGGCACTGTGCTAAGCAAAGGGATTGAAAGATGACAAATAGGACTTCTGATTTCTGGACCAAAATATAAGGAACTTGAATGTCATCACTTTGTCCTAACAAGTAAAAAGCTGGGCAAACTGAAAAATCAAAATTCTTCCATCTGTTAGAGAGTGAAGACACGGAACAAACCATAACCACCATAAATGGAAAGACACACAGATATAGAGAACCACAATTTATGAGAGAAGAAACCATGATCAGAAAGTTCACAGAAACCAGAATCAGGGTAAAAATCTCTAAACCGTAACTGACAAATTACTGGAGGCTCAATGTGGACAAGTCTGAGGGCAAAAAAGTCAGGGGGAGGCCATTTGTAGAAGGGCCATTTTGTGAATATTACCTCCAGGAGCCCAACGATGTTTACCATTTCACAGTGAAAAACAGAAAAATCCCTGATGCATCCAGTAGGAGGAGGGAGAAAGCAACAATTTTGTAATACTCCAGAGCATTAGAGAATTCAGTTCTTCATAAGACTGCCCTCAAGAGAAACTATTTTATCAGAGCTTAACCTTCTGGGATTTTTATTGGAACCCAATTGATCTAGGGAAGGAAAATACCCAACTCCAACTCACAGCTCATCCTGTGGCTGCAGTGAAAGCAGTACAGAGGGAAATTTATAGCATTAAAGGCATATATTAGAAAAGAAGACAAATCTAAAATATTCTAAGTTTCTATATAGTCTAAGTTTCTACTATGGGAAACTAGAAAAAGAAGAGTAAGTTACATTGAAAGAAAGCAGAAGAGAAATCATAAAAATTAGTGCAGAATCACCTAGTTGAAAATAGGAAATAAGTAGAGAAAATCAGTGAAAGCTGGTTCTTAGAAAAAGATCAATAAAATTAATAAGCTTCTAGCCAGGCTTAACTAAGAAAAAAACAAGGGAATTAGTAATTAAACAAATTACTAATATTATAATTGCAGGAGAGGACATCACTGCATATCCCATCATATGAGAATAATAAAGTAATACTATAAGCAACTATATGTCCAGCAATTTGAAAATCTACATGAAATGTACCAATTCCTCAAAAGATACAATCTTCCAACAATCACACAAGAATTAGACAATCTAAATAGACATATATATCTTTTAAAGAAATTTCATCAATACTTAACAACCTTCCAATTCAGAAATCTCCAGGTCCAGATAGATTCACTGGTGGATTCTATCAAATATTTAAAGTAGAAATTCTATCAATCCTCTACAAATTCTTCCAGGAGATAGAAGCAGAGGGAATACTTCCTAACTATTCTATGAGGCCTACATTAACAACCACCACCAACAACCAAAAGCAGGCAAAGACATTAGAGACCATTTCTCATGAACATAGAACCAAAAATCTTCAACAAAATATTAGCAAATCCAATCCAACAACGTACAAAGAGATTATATACCATGGCCAAGTGTAATTTATTCCAGATACACAAGGTTGGTTCAAAATTCAAAATGAATATAATCTACTCTATCAATGGCCTAAACTAAGAAAAAAATCACAATTTGTATCAATAGATGCAGAACTCATTTGACAAGATCCGATGCTAATTCCTGAGAAAAACTCCGCAGAGTAGGAATAAAGGGGAACTTCCTTAACTTGAAAAAGACATCTATAATGACCCTCTAGTTAACATTGCACGTAAGGGAGAGAAACTCAAAAGACTTCCTGCTAAGATCAGGAACAAGGCAAGGATATCCTTTCTCATAACTCCTTTTCCACATTATACTGGAAAGTCCAGCTAAGGCATTAAGACCAGAAAAGGAAATTAAAAGCATGCAGATTGGGGAGAAAGAAACAAAACTGTCTTTGTTCACAAATGACATTATCATAAACATAGAAAATCTAGAGGAATCAGCAATAAAATTCCTGGAACTAATAAGTGTTAACAGCAAAGTTGTAGGATACAAGGTTAATATACAAAAATCAATTCCTTTGCTGAATACCAGCAATGAACAAGTGGAATTTGAAATTAAAGACATATTACCATTTACATTAGCAGTCCCAAAACAAATACTTAGATATAAATGTAAGAAAATATAATATACAAAATCTAGATGAGAAAAACCACAAAATTCTGATGAATGAACTCAAAGAAAAAGTAGGTAAATAGAGAAATGGTCCATGTTCGTGAAAAGAAAGATTCAATATTGTCAAGATATCAATTCTTCCCAACTTTATCTATAGATTCAATGTGATCCCAGTCAAAATCTCAGCAAGTGGGATCCCTGGGTGGCGCAGCGGTTTGGCACCTGCCTTTGGCCCAGGGCGCGATCCTGGAGATCCAGGATCGAATTCCACGTTGGGCTCCCGGTGCATGGAGCCTGCTTCTCACTCTGCCTGTGTCTCTGCCTTTCTTTCTCTCTCTCTCTCTCTCTCTCTCTCTCTCTCTCTCTCTCATAAATAAATTTTAAAAAATTTTAAAAAATCTCAGCAAGTTATTTTGTGGAGCTGACAAGTTGATTCTAAAGTTTATATGGAGATGCAAAAGATCTTGAGTAACCAACACAATACTGAAGAAGAAAAACAAAGTTACAGGACTGACATTACTCAATTCCCACGACTTTGCTTTATTATGGACTTAAAAGATCAAGGCTGTATAACATGAACACCTGCAGTTTCCCAACTCTTCTTTTTTTTAAAAGATCTTAATTGCCCAACTCTTTACTCATCTTTCTCTTTAACCCCAGCTATCTGCTTTCCTTCTGTCTCAAAAAACAAACAAAACAAAACAAAACAACCAAAATCTCTATAGTGCAAAGGCAAAAGAGCCTCCATATAGCCATCCTCTTAGGCAGGTGGTCTTGCTACCCCTTTCCCACACCAATGTCAATGCTCTACAGAACTCTTCATTTCAGTACTCCCCCATTCCCTAACACTTTGCAGTTGGACTTCTACCTTCATTTCTCTACACCTAATGACTGTCTTAAACTGGGCTCTCATTCTTGGAAGGGAATGTATCAGTGATACCAACTACTGTCCCTACACACCCAGAGTTCTTACTCAGTAGGGTTGAATGAGGCCAAAGAATATGCATTTCTCACAAGTTTCTGAGTGATATAGATGATCCTGGCCAGGGAACCACACTTTGAGAATCACTGCTCTCTTGAAGATGACCAAAGACTACTCAGGAACAAAACTGAGTAAGATTTTCTGAGTCTTCAACTTCCTTTGTTACTTCAGCTCCCAAGATCAATAATTCCCATTATTTTGCTCTAGGTATGTCTTCCACTTTATCCTTTATGCATCCTCCAATCTGACCAAACTAGTCATTGTTTCCTGTACATGCCCCATGCCTTCAATTATTCCCTCTGCTTACCCCTTTTCACTCACCTTTGCTTGTTCAAATATACAGTTCAAGTCTCAAAGTCTCCTTCTAAATGCCACTTCCTGTGGAAAACTTCCCCTGAATAGCACAACTCCCAGCCAACTGATACTAACTGCTTCCTCCTTGCCTCTGTATTATACCTATGTATCTTTTATTCAAGGGTATAACAAGGGTTTTTGGAACCTGAGGCTTATACAATATGGAGGAGGAGTTCTTTCCAAGAATAAAGATTTCAAAATTAGAAATATAAAATTAAGTACATGGCCTTGGAAGGGGTTCAGGCAAGTAAACTCTGAAATTTAAGCTTTGTTAACTTCACAGTGATCTGCTTCAGTTCTTACTGGATCTTGCATTTCCCCTTAGAGGGTCATCTTCTGGGACAGATATCTCTTTTTCTCTCTTCCTTTCTCTCTCTCTCCTTTGGCTCCTTCTTTTTCTACTTTTAAGGGAAGCAGGTGAAAAAGAACTTTAAAGTCAGACAGATCTGAGTTTAAGATCCCTGCTAACTCACTCACTTAATTGAACTTCAGTTTCTTCCACTGCACAAAACGGGTAATAGTATCTACCTTTGGGATTATAATAAGATCAAATGTGATAGCAAATAAATGTCTTTAGACAGTGCTTAGAACATGATAAGCACTTGATAAACATTAGCTTCTCTCTTTGGATGGCAAGATCCATAGCCTTACATAAGTAATTTTCAATTCCCTCAGAGCACCTACCGTTCCTTGCAAAGAATAGTTAGTGAACACATATGGCCTATTTTCTATATAAAGTTTCTGAGAACATGAAATGCCTAAGCATACTGCTTCTTCCTCATTTTACAGCAGCTCTTATTATTACTCTCACATCAAGGAAACTACCTAAAGAAATGAGGACTCTGCAAATTGTCACACTCGTAGGACTCAGTTGGATTTAATTTAGCAAGCAAGTTAGCATCGGTGAAGCAAAGGGTTGGAAAGATGTCAGGAGGAGGGAAAGGAAATAATTTACCAAGGCTTCTCACTCTGGTTTATGTCAACTTATTTGCTGCTATTGTTTGTAACTTGACATCACTTTTGGAATCTGTCCTGGTGGTCCCAAGGATGTTTTCAGCTGCTTGTGGTACTCACTGATGTGCAAAGCAAAAGAGAAAACTTAATTGTGTGTTTTCTCAACGCAAGGGAGGGACAAAGGCAAATAATTTTACATAGTTCTAACGTACACAACCTCATTCTAATAGAAGGGACAAATTCAATCTAAAACCTACTCTTTCCATTTGTGCTGATTTAAAACTGTTTTCACTCTAAAATTACAAATGAAAGAGGAGAAATAACAACCAACACCACAGGAATACAAACAATCATAAGAGAATATCATCAAAAGGTATATGCCCCAAATTGGACAACCTAGAAGAAATAATCAATTCCTACAAACATATAAATACCAAAACTGAAACAGGAAGAAATAGAAAATTTGAACAGAATTATAACCAGCAAAGAAACTGAATCAGTAATCAAAAAACTCCCAAAAAACAAAAGTCCAGGACCAACCATATGGCTTCACAGGTGAATTCTACCAACATTTAGAGAAGAGTTAATACATCTTCTCAAGAAGAGAGAATAGAAAAGGAAAAACAAACAACAAAAAACAAACCCATCCAAATTCATTCTATGAGGCCACCATTAACCTAATATCAAAACCAGATATGGACACCACAAAAAAAAAAAAGAACAAGTCAATATCACCTGATATTGCATAAATGCAAAAATCTTCAACAAAATACTAGCAAACAAAATTCAACAATAGATTCAAAAAAATTATTCACCATGACCAAGTGGGATTTATTCCTCAGTTGCAAGGATGGTTCAATATTCACATATCAGTCAACATTAATCAACGATGATACATCACGTCAATAAGAGAGAAGAACCATATGAACATTTCAATAGACACAGAAAAAGCATTTGATGAAGTACAACATCCATTAATGATACAAACCCTCTACAAAGTAGGTTTAGAGGTAACATACCAACATTATAAAGGCCATCTATGAAAAACCGATAGCCAACATCATACTTAATGGGGAAAAACAGGGCTATTTCCCTAAGGTCAGGAACGAGACAATGATGTCCACTCTCCCACTCTCACCACTTTTATTAAACACAGTACTGGAAGTCCTAGCTATAGCAATCAGACAACAAAAAGAAATAAAAGGCATCCATTGGTAAAAAGCAGTAAAACTTTCGCTATTTGCAGATGACATAATACTCTATATAGAAAATCCACGTGATCCTATCCAAAAAAAAAATGCTAAAAAAAAATTCAGTAAAGTCGCAGGGTACAAAAGCATGTACAGAAATCTGTTGCATTTCTATACACCAATAATGAAACAGCAGAAAGAGAAATTCAGAAAACAATCCCATTTACAACTGTACCAAAAATAGTAAAATACCTAGGAATAAACCTAACCAAAGAGGTGAAAGACTTGTACTCTGAAAACTAGAAAACACTGATGAAAGAAACAGAAGATGACACAACAAATCAAAAGACATTCCACGCTCATGGATTGGAAAAACAAATATTGCTAAATTGTCTCTACTACCCAGAGCAATCTGCACTTTTAATGCAATCCCTTATCAAAATACCAACAGCATTTTTCACAGAGCTAGAACAATCCTAAAATTTCTATGGAACCACAAAAGACCCTGAAGAGCCAACGCAACCTTGAAAAAGAAAGCAAAGCTGGAGGAATCACAATTCCAGACCTCAAGTTATATCACAATACAAAGCCGTAGTGATCAAGACATTATTTTACTGGCTTAAAAATAGACATATAGATCAATGGAACACCATAGAAAACTCCGAATTGTACCCACAGCTATGTAGTCAGTTAATCTTTGACAAAGCAGGAAAGAATCTCCAATGAAAAGAAATACCGTCTCTTCAACAAAGGATGCTGAGAAAACAGGCAGCCACATGCAGAAGAATGAAACTGGACCACTTTCTTACACCAGACACAAAAATAAATTCAAAATGGATCAAAGACCTAAATGTGAGACCTGAAACCATAAGAATCCTAGAAGAGAGCACAGGCAGTCAACTCTTCGACATCGGCTATAGCAACTTCTTCCCAGATGTGTCTTCATGAAAAAATAATGGCTTCATATTTAATAACTTGAAATATGTGTATTCAATATTGGCCTGGTCTGTAATAATAATAATGCTACCAATGGACTTTACCAAGGCATTGCTTGAGGCTACCGAGATTTACTTACTAAACACAGGTCAAACAAAGCAAAGAATATTTAAATCTCACCCTCTGGCCAGGACTTATTGAGAAGGAAATGTTCTCTAATATGGCATTCCCACCATCTATATACTTTGCTGTGAGGTCTTTGACAGTCATTTGGCCCCCTGAGGGCCAGATATCATCTTCCCTCACATGCCGATTCTCAGTAATCGTAACTTTTGAGAGTTGGGCATCCTTGGATGGTTTGAATGACTTGGTAGGTGGTTTACTTTCTTCTGTAGGCATGTCAATAAACTTGAAGACTCGGCTCACCGATCGCATCTGAAATGAAATAACAATATTTTATTTTTGTTTGCTTAATACCTGCAGGCAATGTCATAATTAGTGTGATGTTTCCTTACAAAATAACATGTAAGATGTGACGCTGCTCGTCGTCACCTGGTTATTTGTCAGGAGGTTTTTCAATGAACTAACAGGATAATTGGATATAATTAAAAGCTTAACCAAAGAGAATTAACTAGGATTTATATAAATGGGCTCTGTATAGACCTGTTTATTTTTGTGATCATTTAATTCTTAGTTATGCAAGCCACACATCAATAGACAAACTATACTCAAAGGAATAGATGATGTCAAGGGGAAATTTTTTCTTCAACTATGAGCAACACTGCACACTGTTGTACAACTGGTATATTATAATAAAACATTCCACACCTCAAAACCACTACTGAAGATTCTCACCTCTCAAACTGCCTTAAAAAGTGTCTACAATTCTCTGGGTCAGCTGGGTGGCAAGTGGACCCTTGATGCTCAGTAAATTTTGAATGACCTCACAATAATCTTCAAACAAATTTAAGTCACTCTTCTATATCTGCGGTAAATGATTACATTTTTAATACAAATTACTTACAGATCAATTTCCATTGCTGAGGAAAATGTCACTGTATATAAAAATTGTATATGAAATTAAATACACAATTGCTCTGTAAATCTATTCATGTAACATTTAATAAAGTACACCTTTAATGTACACAGAAATAAAAGAGCTCATGTATTTCTTAAAGGTGCTTAAATTCTTCGAAAAGAACATATATCTCTGGATAGTTATGATTTACTGCAATTTGGAATTTAATTTTTAAAATAGTCTTGCAAATAATAGGCACTTAATAAATATTTGAAAAATTCATAAAGGAATATGTGAATGATTACATATATGAATAAATAAATTAATAACAAGAAAGAGTTGAAGACTTTGAATTCACTCAAGTTCTATTTTTAGTAGATATCCTTGATGACTTAGCCCTTCTCAGGAATTACTAGCTTCCTGCAAGGAAATTGATTGCTTTTTTTTTTTTTTTTTTTGTCTGAAAAGTAATTACTGATTCTGGCTTTCCTCAGTCAAAATTCAACCCTAGGGGATCCCTGGGTGGTGCAGCGGTTTGGCGCCTGCCTTTGGCCCAGGGTGCGATCCTGGAGACCCGGGATCGAATCCCACATCGGGCTCCCGGTGCATGGAGCCTGCTTCTCCCTCTGCCTATGTCTCTGCCTCTCTCTCTTTCTCTCTCTGTGACTATCATAAATAAATAAAAATTAAAAAAAAATTCAACCCTCTCCTTTACAATGTTAATTTATAGCCTTAGTTATAGTTAAGGCTTAGATTATTAAAAATGATATCTTTTGCAAAATAAAGGAAGGTGGAAAGAAATGTATTCAGGGCATTTGCTTCTATTATTACTATTTTTCATTATCAAAACATGGGACAGGAAATTTTTTTCATCTTTAATGTGGAATTATTGGTAAATAAATCAGAGGAATTTAAATATTGATCCTTGATTGAACATTAAAAATTCCATCTTATTAGCAATGTAATTGTATTGCTGGTTTCACATGCTATTGATCAAGTTTGCTGTTTGTGAAGTTCTTCCATCTAGTAATTTTCTTGCTCTACTTTTTTCATCTTGAAAAATCTTCATATCATCTTTAATAATTTTTCAAGATTCAAGAGGAGAATTTTTTTAAATCAAACCCATTGTTAATGGAAAAGTATCCAAAGCCCACATCCATTATAAATAACTCTAGAGTGGCTCTCACACATAATGTTTTCAATTCCAAATTACAGGTGACTTTCAGAGGTTGTTAAATCCTGATTCAGTTTTCTTTTTTAATTAAAGCATACTTTTGCATTACATTGTCATTAATTTTCCTAGAAATTTGCTAGCCTATACAAGGTCTGAAAGATCAATTAGAATTGTAACTACCATTCAGATGGAACTGCCAGAAAAATAGCTCAAATGCATTTAAAATATTTTATTGTACTTATCCTGCAAAAGAATAATATTATGTTCTTGAAATGATTGAAAGAAATGCAGAAATGAAACTTAATTTCATAAAATAAAGACATTTTTTGCATGTCGATGCTGAGAAGAATTCTAGACTAGTCTTTGTTAAATATATCAAGAAAGACACAATCGACAAAAATCCTTCATATTTTAATACTTCCATATGGTAAGCAAAACACTTAAATATTGTTACCTAAATGACTCAAAATTATATGTATTATTAGAAAATGACATTTAAATGTAGTAAATAGAATGTAAAACTAACTTTTCAGCTCAATCATCTTTCATATAGTCTAGTTTGCTTAAAGTGACCCTGAGACAGGCTATTATAGCTACTCACAGCATAGCCAAATGTCCCTGACCAAGAACAAGTTCATCTCAGCCATGGGCACTCATCACAGCATCTGAGCAGAAACTCATTCAATTCAGCGGGTTAGAACACTTTCTGATGAAGAGAAAATGTGGCTAGTGCAGACACCTGCACTGTGGCCACTTTTGCAACCACTGAAATGCTATTACTGAAAAGATGATGCAGCCAGACAATATTATAAATTACTAACTTCTTGTACCTCACAGGCTCTCCAACTGGCACATTCTACTTCCACTGCTTTTTAACGGGGAAGCCACAACAGAACTAGAGTAGAGAAAATCAATTCTGGTCTTTCAAGTTTCAAAAATTAACTTTTGGAGCCAGAGATGGATAGTTTGAAAATTCTGAGCCACACGAATATTATTACTTGAACCTGAACTTACTTACACTCTATCTGGTATTATTTTTTAAAAGCACATGACAGGCCATCAGCAAGTGCTTGATAAATAAAACTGGGTCCATGTGATATCCATTAAAAGTATTTCAAAGGAAATCTCAAGGAGTCTAAAACACCATATCAAAATTTTTTTCAAAGTTTATACGATTTTAATAAGATTTTCTCTAAGCATCTTAATTTTGAAATATTTTAGCTTCTCCAAAGTCCTGGTATTAAGCATCTTCCTTTATGTATAGCTACATATATATAACAAATATATGTTAGTTAATATATAGGGCAAAAATGATTTGCTGGTGATCCATCAATTCCAAAGTAAATTCTATTCCATAGACCAGAGATCAGCAAAACTATGGATCAATGGCCAAAACCAGTCACACCCAATTGTTTACATTAGCTTTGCCCTACAAAGGCTGAGTAGTTGCCATAGAGACCATAGAGCTCAAAAAGCTAAAAACAGTATCTGACCCTTTATAGAAAATATCTGCTGACCCCCTGCTACAATATACCAAAAAATCAGAGGTAAAATGAATATTGGATATCATCTAATCCAGTGATTCACAAGTCTAGGTGCACATTAGAATTACCCGAAACACTTTTCAAAATATAGATAGACATCCTGTCCGTCACCCTGCCCCTGACCAAAAGGACTGATATAATGGATCTTATAGGACCCTGAGGAATCTGTATTTTTCTAAAGATTCCTCGTGTGCCATTGAGGTTGAGAACCTCTGATCTGATCTATTCATTCTTGGTACAAGTGAAAAAAATCTAAACCCAGGAAGTTAAAGTCACATGCAGAAAGCCAACAAAATTTCCAAACTTTCTAACACTCTAGCAATCCTTTATGGCTCTCATCAGCCTCTCCTACTAGTTCAAGACTCTAGAACATCTCAAGGGCACTTTCTCTCCCTTTGTTGGCTCTAGTAACACACGGGTTCAGTTCTTTGATCCGCTCTGACAAGTGCAGCGGTAGATGACTTAATCACTGGAGTTTAGCTGTCAGGGAGGGTGACAGGTCTGATTCCTGGGGGCATCTGGCATCAGGCCTACATGCATGCATGCCAATCAAGACTTGAAGTCTTTCATATGAAAAGGATTCAGAAAAGAATATCAGAGCTGACATGGACCTTAGAAAACTTCTACCCAAACTGTTACCTTTCACAAAGAGAAAAGTGAAGCCCTCAGGGGGCTCATGACTTGCCTAAGGCCACTCAGCATCCTGGTGATAATGCCAGCGTGGAATGCAGAGTAGAAAAGCCACTCTGCAGGACAGAAAGAACATGTTTGGATGAAAAGAAGTCTTGGGACAGATGTCATGAAGGTGAAGCATGTCGCAAAGCCTTGTGAGAACAGAAAAACAGAGAGAAATATCAAGAGACTATCGAAAGAAGGGGGAGAAATAGGAGGACTGAATCCTCCCCTCAAATTCTTAGAGCAAAAACTGCTTTCAATACAAGAGAATTAGGCGCCAGAAGCAACGAAGAGAAGCCAGATTTCTTGGTGGCCACTGTAGCATCAGTCACTTGATCTTTCCTGGAATCCAAAATAAACACAGGCAATAAAAGGATAAAGGAGAAACAGGGAGTTTCTATTGACAGAAAACTCTTTTCAGATTGCATCACTCTGGCAAGAACTTTCTGGAGCCTCCTTAACTGGAATCTAAATGTGAGCCTTGCAGATACACAGCCTCCCCAGCTCATCTTGGTGGCTTCCTTCTTCTTGTGCTATTAGGAACACACAGTGCCACAGGCCTGTCTTATCAGCTGCTGTAGTTAGAGAATTAGGGAAGCAGGACACTATTCCTATGCTCAGATGTCTTAGTTGTGCTCCCTAAGTGATAGTCCTGAAAATACATGAATTGTCAGCTGCCTCATTCAAACAGACTTGGAGCATGGGTAATCTATTAGTCACCAGATGGCTTGGTATTGTTAAAGTTGAAACATCACCTCTGCACCCATTCTAACTCTGATTTATTTAATTTTCGTTCATTCACAGAGGCAGAAATATAGTTACACATTCCTGTTTAAGATACACAATATCAGAAAGGGACACAGAACATAAAGACTCCTAACTCTGGGAAACGAACTAGGGGTGGTGGAGGGGGAGGAGGGCGGGGGGTGGGGGTGAATGGGTGACGGGCACTGAGGGGGACACTTGACGGGATGAGCACTGGGTGTTATTCTGTATGTTGGTAAATTGAACACCAATAAAAATTAATTTATTAAAAAAAAAGATACACAATGCTTGTGTAGCTAACAACAGGACAGAGAAAAGCTTTAGGGTTCTAAAAATGTCAGGTATCTCATGAATCCAAAGAATATAAATCAGTACACAGATTTGTTAAGAATACAAAAAAGTTAAAATAATAGCTTTAGCAATAATAACTGTAATTCATATAGTACTTGAGGTATGCAGTTAAAATGAATTAACACTTCTTTTTTTCACCCCATCTATGACATAGAACAAAATACACAAGTGAAATAGACAGACATATACACGATTCATGTTGAAATGAAGAGTGAATTTGAAATAACATGGTTTAAAACATCGTGCTATCAACCGAAATAACTGGAAATTCCCTAAAATGGGGGTTTCCAGTGGGCATTATTAAATTTGACTCTCTGATAATTTTACTATTTTTTAAAAATTTCTGGGGTGATTCACAACCTATTAAACTATGTCATTCATAAGGTGACAATGTTCAGATGATTTTTTTCACTACTATATAAAGCCAGACAAGTTAGTAGGTAGAATAGAAGATTTGTTCCCTTTTAATGGCCTCCTGATACCCCAGTGTGGTATTTTGAGGAGATTCCAAACAAGAACTTAGGCCCCCAAATGTCAAGCTTACTGGAAGACATTCTTATCACTGTGCTTTCTAACCATACAGAGGCATCAAGTTGGTCGTGTATCTTCAGAGAGGAGGGGGATGGTCTCAACCAGAGTTACAAATGAGTGATTGAGAGACGGTCGCTTACCTTTTTTTTTTTTTAATATTTTATTTATTCATCCATGAGAGACACAGAGAGGCAGAGGGAGAAGCAGGCTCCCTGTGGGGAGGCCGATGCGGGACTCCATCCTAGGACCCCAGGATCACGCCCTAGGCCCAAGGCAGATGCTCAACCACAGAGCCACCCGGGCGTCCGAGAGATGGTATCTAAAGCACGGAGTTGGATGGTAGCAGCTAGAGAACAGAGACAGAAGACGGCTGGAATACAGCTAATGTCCAGAGATCTGTAAGAGGAGGGCCCAGCAAGGAGAACTAAGGAGGAACCAGAGAGGTAGCAGAGGCAGGCCAGAGGAGCATGATGGTAGTGAGAGAAGAGGGATTTGTCCGTGGCATAAGGACTGCTGAGACGGTAAGCGAGACGAAGACATCGGCTCTGGCAAGACGTTGATCATGAGTCATGGGGCTGATGCAAACCAAGTGAAGTGGCTGTGGCAAGAACGGGAAGGAGGAAATGGAGCCAGGCCCTCTTACAAGCAGTTGTGCTATAAATAGATCAAAGAAAAGAGGTGTTAGACATCAAGGGGAGGTAGTTTTATGATGGGGAGAGAGGCCCCACAAAAAGCAGGTAATTGCATATTATTGGCCTTGAAATAGGAACAAGGACACAGAGGCAGAGCATACAAGTAGAGAGGTGCAGCAGGCTGGTGCAATTGGTGGAGAGAAACAAGGAAATCCTTTCTGGTTGCATCTGGTTCTTTCTATGAAGTATGTAGCAAGGTCAAGGGCTGAGAGCGCAGGGAGTGGAATTACTGGAGCTCCCGAGAAAAGATAAGAAGGTGGAAAAGAGCTATCTTAGGGACTATAATAAAGAATTCATTAGGAAAATGCAGTCGAAGGGCTTTTGGTGAGCTTGGAGAGCCGATAACCAAGATGAGTAGGCAGTTACAAATACAGAGGGACATGAAGTAACCGTGAGGAAGGGCTGTCACCCAACTACTGCCCTTACTGGCCCAAGGCTAATAACAGCCGGGCACCTGGTGTAAGCACCTGATGAGCAGTAAAAGAAAAGTCATCCTGCTGTTTCTATTACTTCATAGTTCCGCTAATGTTTGATTCCGTGCCTCTGTCTAAACTAGGACAGATACATAAATGAAATATTCTAAGTCTAAAGATATTTTTTCTTTTCCTAAGTAGCTCTACACTGGAAAACTGGAAGTGGAAATCAAATGAAACACCCTGTTTACTGCATTTAAACTCAGATCTAAATTCAGTTAAGACACTCAGTAATGTAACACGAGAGCACATCGGATTTCTCCCTCAGAGGTCACAAGAACCTTCAGGGTTAACATCACACAGAGGTGAAATCTGAGGGCACGGCTGTCTCCTCTCCTACCCTCAACACATGTCAGGTGAAAATGAAAAGATCACTATACCACTCTGGTAGGTGTGTCGGTAAAAGCAGTATGATGGGAATCAATAATTAGAAGAATGCCCACAAGGGAAGACCGCTTGTACCATTTGGCAGGGAAATGAAAACGAACATGATCACTTTGATACTCAAACAAAAGAACACGACTTTTTAAAATAAAATCAAATATAAATATTGATCCTTTCCATAGACTGTGTTATAATAAATAGTTCTTTGCAAATATTCTTTTATGCCAAAAGATGAAAGACACAATGTCAAAACACAGATTACAAAGCTCAGGATGCCCATGCACAAAACCAGAGAAGTAAAAATACCTTAAAGAAACTTTAGTGGAGAAAAAAAAATGAAAGAAACTTTAGTGGAGATTGGACATGCAGAATAGAAATGGGCCAAATGCTTCAACATCAAATGTATAGAGGCTTCATAAACCAAGAAATTAATTCAGTAAAAGAACTGGGCATATACAAGGTGTAGAGATATTTTTAGATAACGAAGTGAAGTATATGAAGATTTTAATTGTAAAGTCAACATAGTAGAAAGTTTGAACAAAAAAATTAAATAAATGCAGGCACAATACTGATCCACTCTTCTGCTATTTTCCAACAGAAACATTTCTAAGTACATCTATGAGATCCAAACCCAAAAGCATTAAGAGTTAAGTGAAGAGAGATAAATGGAGTCACTGAAAAAGCTGGCCAAACCCCCAAAAATAATGTTCAAGGAAAAGAGAGAGACCCTATTATGAATCATGTTAGGGTTGAATTACATGTCAATGAATTTTTAAAATGCTTTGCTTACATAAAATATTAAGACACGTGGGGAGAAACAGGGCATGAAAAGTTTTGTTTTTTCCCCTAGAGATATTTTTAAAGATGATTTTTTTTAAGATTTATTTACTTATTTATTTTAGAGAGAGAGAGAGCATGTGAACAGGGGGAGAGGGGAGAGGACAGAAGCAGACTCTTCCCTGAGGGTGGAACCCAACACAGGGCTCAATCTCAGGACCCCATGATCATGACCTGAGCCAAAGTCAAGGGTGTCCCCCCAACCACCTGAGCCACCTGGACGCCCTATGATGATACTCATTCTGATAGGAATGGGTTAGAAAATTGTCACAGCTGAATGAACGAATGCATCCTGGGACCATGGGATCTACCTCGGAGAATGGAGAAGGAACTTAGGAGAAAGTGTGATGGCAGCGTTTTATATACGGTCATTAACTTGGCCCTCTAGGCTCTCAGCGAACGCAGTAATGGATGATTGATTTTAAATACACTATTCCAGGCGGACTAATAAAAGTTAATGATAATGCGATTCATGAAAACCATGTATCTTTTTAACTCCAAGTGGGAAATCTGCCTTTCTTCCTTTTATCTCCCACTCTTGCTGCCATGGGGTGTGTGCCCCTGATGGTGTTCACTCAGTTATATGCTACTGCAGGCTGCGCATTCCAAGAAACCAAGACAAGAGACAGAACAAAACCAAAACACGGTCTTTGTACACTCTAACAGAGTACATAAAGTGAGGGGGAGTATTAAACAAAAAGAGAGAAAGCAAAAAGAAACACTCTAGGAATGAGAAAGGAGCTATCGCTAAAGACTGGAAATTTAAAACATTAAAAACAAAACAAACAAAAAAACAACCCAAGAATACTATGAAAAATGCAATGCTGAGCAACTGGAAAACCCAAGACAGAAAAGGGTTTCTTAGACAAGACATCAAAACATAAAGGGAACGATTCATGAAATTAACTGCATTCAACTTAAAAGCTTCCCTTCGTCAAGACACTGGAAGCTGAGCCATTGACCAGAGGACTGTGTTTAAAAATAGACAGGACTGACCGTTACCCCAGAATTCATAAACTCTTGTGAACCAATTAAGAAAAACACTCAGCAGTTGACAGAAATAAGCTAACGGAAGAGAAAGCCAATAAATATGTATTAAGCAGCCCTATCTCCTTAGTGATCACTTCCCATCTGCCAAAATTAAGAGGTCCAGCGACCTCAAGTGTGGCAGAAGCTACAGACCAATGAGAACCCTTACACGCTCTTGATGGGAGTAGGACCTGACACCAGATATCTGAGAACAATTCGGCCCCATGTGGTGAAGCTGAATGCGGGTGAATTCTGGGACCCAGTCATGCCACACCCGTCTATCTGTCCCAGAAAAATCGTTGCCCGGGATTTTTCACCGCAGCACAGGATCTTGAGAGTGGCTGTCTATGTGGAGGAAGGAAAGGATACGGGTCTAATGTGAGAGACACAGTAGCCTTCGATTTATCGGTGATGTTCTGTTCATTAACTGGCGGTTGGGTAAGTAATTGTCCCTTATGTCATTACCGATACTTTCTGATTTGTCCAAACTTTTTCACAGAAGTTGAAAAATAATAATTACTTACCAAGCTGTCCACCTCTATGCTGGAGTTTACAGCCCACTGCAACGTACCCATGATATTCATGGCTAACGTTAGAATAATACCAACTGTTCCTTCTCCTTCACCTATAGGTGGGGAAAAACATATAAACAGGCTTTATAGTTATTTCTCTCTTCGGTGAGCCACTTTGTGCTGCTCCCAGGGCGTATGTCCTATTCAAGTTACATTCCAGTTTTGTGCTCATCTCAACCATCTTTCGTCTCAGTTCACCACAGCATGTACCACCGGTAATAAGGTTCTGCATGCAGTTAAGCGTTCAACTAATGTTTCAAATTAAAGAGTGACAATTAGGGAAGAGTTGCCCTTTTTTGAAGAGGTTTCAGTTGTTGAGGGGATGCTGGTGTCGGGTCAATACTGCGGTCATCTCTTCTACTACTCTGTAAGTAACCATACCTTCAACGACTATGATGGACGATGCAAAAAAAACTTCTATATCCAGATGAGCTCCTCCACAAAGAAGTCAAAAGCAGGAGAAAGGTGTGTTTGAGCAGCACCCAGAAGATGTTTAGATACGTCTCCTGCCTTTGTGAGGAGGACTTTCTCTGCTAATCAGATGCTTTGGTGGCAGGGGGTGGGGGGAGCAGACTTCAGGTTTCATGGGGAAGTGAAAACTCATGGGTCTGCCATTGAGAAAGGGAGAAAGCTGACTTTTATGTTTAAACAAAGAAACAAAAAAGTGACTAGTTCACCCAGGAAGAACAATACTTGAGTGTTTAATTAGAATAAATGGTTTTCAGGGCTGGAGGGGACCGTTAATTCATGGTCCTAAAAATTTTCTAACAGGAAAGGTCTTAAAACTTTAGGTTATCAAGTCTCGGTTGAGAGTCAGTCCTGGCAACTGGAATACAGGAGAAGATTATTGTCACTGGGTTCTAAAATCGGGAGAAGTAATTTGCCCTATTATTATCAATTGAATTTTTTTCTTCCATGTTTCCTCTGACAGAAGACAAACCACATGTAGAAGGCATGTGCTTTTAACACTAAATCATTTGTTCTAAGTAGGTAAGATTTATCAGGGCCCCAGTGTATTACTCATTCTGAAAGTTAAGATGGGAGTAAGATAAAATGTTAATAATAATAACAATAATAAATACTATAAGCTTTATGGGTGTCTACGAGGGACCATGCACTCTACTAAGTGTTTTGCACAAACGATCACATTTAACACTAGAGACCACAAACCATAGGGGAGGTGCTCTTATTATGTGTGTTTACATATGAAGAAAATGAAGGCCTTAGCGAAGCTGATTAATGTGTACAAGTTACCGGAGCTGAAGGCCAGTAGAGGCAGGACTGGTATTAGACGTGTGGCTAACATTGACTCTGGCTAAGAATCAGCTCTGACGGACAGGGCCTGAACTAAAGTCATCTTGCAACACTCCGTCTACGCCTACTCCGTTTCCCCTGCAGGCTCCTGAGCCTCCTGCCCTGGGCCTCGTGGGGCATCCCTGCGACCCCAGCACATGCTGCACTCCGCTGGAGCAGGATTCTACTCGGACAACCAAACTGTCCCTTAGATGTGGCAGGTGCTCTGAATCTGGGTCCGCTGTCACATGTATAGCCTACTTCAACACGTCTAACTCAGTAATTCAACTTTTTTTTTTTTTTTAGTAATTCAACTTCTTAAATTAAAGCTTATTTGTCCATATAGATTTTCATTTTACTCATGGTGAAAGGTATTGTGTTTGTCACCCAAAGACCCTAAAATTTAAGACTTTTTTTTTTTTTAAAGATATTATCCGTGTATTCATGAGAGACACAGAGAGAGAGGCAGACACAGGCAGAGGGAGAAGCAGCTCCTTGCGGGGAGCCCAATGCGGGCATACAAGACATTTATATTTTTAAAAATCTGGTACTTCTACCTAAGTTAGTTCACTTCTAGGGTAGTTTTTTTTTTAAGATTTTATATATTTATTCACAGAGACACACAGAGAGAGAGAGGCAGAGACACAGGCAGAGGGAGAGGCAGGGTCCATGCAGGGAGCCCGACGTGGGACTCGATCCCGGGACTCCAGGATCAGGCCCTGGACTGAAAGCGCTAAACCGCTGAGCCACCCGGGCTGCCCTAGGGTAGTTTTTCATCGTGTAAAATTCACATTGGGGTAATGAGTTGCACCAAATGGTGGTTAAAAGAAACCAATTTACCAGGGAGGGGGATTTTTGTGTGTTTATGGGTATAAATGGGGATGTTTCTTTTCCCCTATTCAGCGAGCTCTTGAATAAACAAGATCTATAATTTTTGAAGCCAGGATTCTTTACTAATATGAGTCAAAAGATGATTTTTTTTTCTCTCAATCACAGATTTGTTACTGTACGCTCTGAGTCTACTTTTCGAACTATAATGCTGAGATCACACAGCTCTAATTCAAAGAAATCATTTGTCCCACCATAGATGAATTTTAAGATTAATAAACTCCTCTCCCCTCCCCCCAAAAAAATCTATTCAAAGATACCTAAAATGTTTAACCAGTAAGACTGTAGCAGTTTGGGGTTGACAAAGTTTTCAATTGAATGGTCAGTCGCATAGTTAAAAAGTCCATGTCACCTGTTGTTAAAATGGAGATGAAGGTAACAGCAATGAAGAATATGACAAAAATAATTTCCATTCTCATTTGGAACCAGCGCAGCGTTGACAGGTACAAGAACCAGTTGGCAGTATGTAAGTTCAGAGCTTTGTGAAACAAAGTCTCAAAGTAAGGCTGGCGTCCAAAGGCCCGAAGTGTCCACAGTCCTTTTAAACTTGTAAGAAGATGAGTGAAAATTGGACTCCTGCCTGCAAAATATTCCCATAGAAAACAACACAAATCATGTAAGGACGTGATGCAAATTCTTACTACCAGGGACCTGAAAAAGATTAGCTTCAAAAAGGGTAATCGTACACTAAATGTCATTCGTTAGAGGGTTTTCGTACTGGGGCCATACCTTGAATAGATGCAATTTGGTTTGTTGCTGTTGTTTTTAATGAATTAGCCTCCTTTTTTTACTAGGCCATCATGGACGAGAGCTTTTTATAGAATCAATGCCATATTTTATTCATATTTCTTGGCTTTCACTGCGTGCTTCCCCCTGCCCCCAGCAATCCTATATTAATCATTGCTGAGAGACCATGTTTTTCTTTTGGGACCATTTATTTAAGTTTATGTGACTTCATTTAGACAATAACCTTCAATAGAAACACATTGGAGATTTAACCCTGAAGATGCACTGGCGCCAAAGCCATTACTGAGAGATGTGCTTCCCCAACAGCTCAGGCCGTGCTCGGGGAGCGGCAGGGGTCAGGGTAGGGGGGTGCACACAGAAAGGGAGACCCCAGGAGAGCAGGAAGGGTATATGAAACATTGTGCCTGGTATTGTTTGGGAGCCCAGACAAAGCTTTAGTAGTAATAGTAGCCCTATCGTTTTAAAGTTGAATTTACGCAAGTTCATGATGAATGAGCATCGTACACTACAACCCTTATAACTTGCTTTAAAGCCAGAATGAAGTCTCACGGTCATTAGCAGAAACCATCTATGTGTGCTTTGGAATTGACTGTACCCTTTTGCATACACATGTGTTTTTAAAAGTCATTGTCACATTATGTAGGAGTTTAACAGCCGTTGGGGGTAGGGGTTGGGGGGAATGGAAAAAGTAGGCAGAGGGAAGCAGGTAGAGAATACAAACGGCCTTGTGGGTATCTCCCAGGGCAAGGGCTGCCCTTGCAGCGCCCTACCTTCCGATTCCAGTTGCTTGAGTTGCTGTGAAGTGTGGAGGAAGTAGGCCCGCAGGATAATAAAGGCCGCTATCACTGGCACTGTCGCTAGGAAGATGTAGGGCTGTAAAACCGACACCACCGCCACTGCTCCGATCACAATTAATAACAACTGCAAGATCAAAGACAACACTTTGGTGAGTGAATGTTTTCACGTCGGTAACGCACAAGGTACGCCAGAGGTGTAGCTCCAAAGAAGCTCTTCGTGCTCTGCTCCGTTCTCAACGAAGGGCGGGCATCTTCCTGGCAAAGTAGCATTTTGCATAAGTTCTATGAAAATTCAAAAAATTGCTCAGGTTGCTTGGCACAATACCTTGAAGTTTTGAAAACATGGTGTCCTTGGGTCGCAGGATGGTCTCACTTCCCACATGCCTTAAAAGGGTGTACAATAAACAATTGTAGATGAATATGATTTTTTTTCCCTAGCGTGGCCTTCTTTTAAAATAATTTTATTTAATTTTGAAATAATTTTGATATAAATGTGAAATTTTAGCCTTTATTTTGTTTACACAATTCCTGAAAATCAGGCATTCATCTTGGAGCTTTTTGAGTCAGAAAGATCTGGTTTAAGTGAAGACTCGGTCATTTAGGCATAAAACAATTTTTTCAAGCATAGTTGACTCGTGTTTGAGATTTTTAAAAATTATATTTAATAAATGTGATTCCCCTCCCCAACTCTTCTGTTCCTATTCCTTAAAATAATTGGAGATGACTTTAAAGGCTCAAAAAAAAAGATTTTGGGATATGACTAATTGATTTAATTTTATTTCCATCTCCTACGTTGTCAAAATGCACTTCGTGCTTCAGTCAAGCCCATCAGTTAGAGATATCTCTTCACATTATCCATCAAAACATCAAAGAAACAAGCTAACCATGCTAGTTGTTCTTCGGAATCATGTTAAAAGCTTATATTCTATTATTCCCACATGATATCAAATCTATACATTTTAAAAAGAAAAAGAGCCTGCTAGCATTTGCTCCACCATAATCCATTTGAATAAGTATAAATAATGTCACAACAAGGGTTAAAAAATAAACTTATTAGAACATCCAAATGATAATCAGTGAGCCAGTTCTCTACCAATTTCCAGGGGTGACACATGCATTTTTGCAGCTGAATATGCAGTGAAATGCAGAATATTTTGGTAGATGGCAGTGGGGGTGGGGGTATAGCTAAGAGCTGAATAAATCTTCTTCGAGTGCGTTGTTATTTCCATCTAAAACATTAGAGGATAATCTCTCAGTGACCTCTCTAGGGGAAATGCCTCCATGTCTCTAATTAATTCTGCCTTAAGAGCCCTCACTCATCAAGAAATACTCGGATAAATCTTTACTGTGCCAGGCACTGGACCAA
This sequence comes from Nyctereutes procyonoides, assembly GCF_905146905.1. Taxonomy (NCBI): domain Eukaryota; kingdom Metazoa; phylum Chordata; class Mammalia; order Carnivora; family Canidae; genus Nyctereutes; species Nyctereutes procyonoides. The sequence continues at coordinate 30,244,462 of NW_026575160.1, read as the reverse complement.
GGACACATGATGCCTCAAAAATCTAAGGAAGGTCTTCCCTAGTCCATCTTTGCCCTACAAGAGCCACCAATACAATGAGAAAGCCCCAAAGGCCCTACTTACTCCCTGACAAGACTTCAATAGCAAACTAGTTTTTTAACCAAAGACATTTATTTCCTAGAAATAGGATCTTTGCCAGGGGTGGGGGAGTAGGGGGGTATAAGTTCCAAGCATGATTAGGGAATATGATTTAATCAAGCAGACTATCGTATTAAATACCAGGATGTCGGGATCCCTGGGTGGCGCAGCGGTTTGGTGCCTGCCTTTGGCCCAGGGCGCGATCCTGGAGACCCGGGATCGAATCCCACATCGGGCTCCCGGTGCATGGAGCCTGCTTCTCCCTCTGCCTATGTCTCTGCCCCTCTCTCTCTCTCTCTCTGTGACTATCATAAATAAAAAAATAAAAAAAAATTAAAAAAAAATAAATAAATACCAGGATGTCTGAAAGACAAATGTTGTTGCACTGGCATCGTGACAACATTCAGCTACTCCATTAGGATCAGGGTCTTGTATTTGCTGCAGACAGTTGTAAAGAGCACTGTGTTCATTTGACTAGTGCTATTTTTACCATATAATTCCAATCTGGTGTGGCTGGATTATAACACTCGTTGCAGAAAGTGACCATTTTGTTTCCATGACTGCTGATGTGCTAGAGATTCTTAGGAATGAAAATGCAACTTACAATAAAATGGGTATAATTGGACAGTCGGACTACCCAAGATATCACAGGAGGTTAGTGAAGAATGAGGAAGGTGGCTACAACTGGAAATTATGAAACACTCACAAGATAAATTTCCAGGAATTATAATCATCCAGAACATAGCTCAGACTGAAAAGGAGGTGAAAAAGGAGTCTAAGCATTGAGAAAAATAATTCCATTTGCTACATAAGAGGCCATCCTTTGGCACTGAGGTCAGAAACTAATAATTTAACTCTGTGTGCCAAACTAAAGGCACTAGTTTAATATATATGATATTCTCAGCACGAAAGAAACCTTAAATTCTGTCCTAGATTTTTTTAATTCACAGTGAGTACGAAACAAGTCACTTCAGTCAGGTGTATTAGTGAGAGGACAACAAAATAAATAGAAGGAATTCAGGACAGGATGGAAACAGGAGCACAGATGTCTAATTGCCAATGACCTTTACCCAAATTCTAAATTTCCTCATTAAAAAAGGAAAAAAAAATCAACAGGCCATAAAGCCTGCGAGGCACCACCCATTCATGGTCCTAGGAGGTAAGCAGCACATTTTCACCCACTGACAGCAGCTCAAAAGCATTCCTGATGCTAAAGGCCACATAGCACTGCCTGTGAAACTAGAGCAGATGAGAAGAATGAAGGATCACTCTGAAATCGGGGATAAGTTAATGAATAGATAGATAGATAGATAGATAGATAGATACCTATTTAAAACTATGATATGAAGAGCAGATTTGGAATTTAAGTCACAAATGAATTTTTAAGTAAGGGATTAAGGGGATTAATAGAATGAATGTGGGGGGAGATGTGAAAGATACAGAAGAAATCGTAGTAGGACTCTGGGTATAATTAAATATTCAGATAAGAGAGAAGAAATAAAAGAGACTTAAGGGTTTTGTGGCTGAAAAGAGAACATTTTGGTATTTTAAAATACACAGGCTTCTACTTAATAAAAAAAAAAATCATTCACCCAAATATGGAGATAAACAGGATGCTAAGGCATAGTTTTTCTCTGTCTCACAAATATATCTGGTCTAAAATGACTTGTTTTTGTTTTTGTTTTAGATTATTTATTTATTTATTCAGAAGAGACAGAGAGAGAGGCAGAGACACAGGCAGAGGGAGAAGCAGGCTCCATGCAGGAAGCCCGATGTGGGACTCAATCCCGGGTCTCCAGGATCACGCCCTGGACTGAAGGCGGCGCTAAACTGCAGTGCCACCCGGGCTGCCCATAAAATGACATGTTTTGTATCCCCTCTGAATTAAAAACTAGGACAGAATTTAAGGTTTCTACGTGTAATGAGAATTTCAAGTATATTAAACCGGTGCCTTAAGTTTGGCAGCTGGTGTTAAATTATTAGCTTCTGACCTCAGCAAATGTGTCATGGGTGGGCCACTGCTAGTATGCTGGTCTGAAGCACAGAACTTGAGTACCGAAAGACACCATCATCAGATTTATCTACTTCATTTTACAGGTTAGAAACAGAATCCAGATCTTCCATTTCCATTAGACAGTGTTCCAATCCAGAAAGCAAATTCTGCTAGAACGTTATTAAATGTTAGGACAAACAGTAAATAGAAATTTATTTTTTAAAGGAAATTTACAGGTATGCCTTATTTTCTGCAAAAATCTGTTCCTGTAATGTTGTAACTCGAAAACATTTCTTTAATGTGAACATAATTAAGTATAGCTAGAGAAGCTCACAATCTAGAGGATTTTTTTTTATAATAAAACTAGGATGAATGACTGATTTTTATTTTTTTTAAGATTTTATTTATTTGAGAGAGAGAGAGCAAGAAAGAGAGAACACAAGCTGAGGTGGGGAGGGGACAAAGGGAGAAGGAGAAACAGACTCCTCACTGAGCAGGGAACCTGAGGTGGGACTCGAACCCAGGACCCCAGGATCATGACCTGAGACAAAGGCAGATGCTCAACTACTGAACCACCCAGGTGCCCCAATGACTGATTATTAAATAAAATCAAAACTAATCAGATTTTTACTGCCATTTGATTGTCAGATATTATGCTTCCTTAATATGAGGCCCTCATAAATAAAATAGGGAAATTAAATAAATAAAAGAGCCCTGCCTAATTACTTGTGAAAGCACAACTAATGAACTGCAACATTAGAAATTGAGCAGAAACTATTTCCATTGCCATAACAGAAAGGATTTCAGAGCCATCACATGTGTCTAAAAAGTGTTAACTTATAAAATAAATACTTAAAAATATTTCTCCCACAGGATTTCTGAAATGAGCTTCACACTGAATCAGAAAATAGTAAACTACAAAAAAAATTTATATATATATAATTATATATACAATTTTTATATGTATGTACATCATCAAGGACCAACATTTGAGTCGTCGTTTTGCAATCATGTCAAAATATCCATGTTCCAGTTTTTACCTAATTTAATAATATTATATTTGAGATCGGTCACTTCCACTCCTGGAACAAGGAACAAATAAACCACATTTAAAGAAAGATACAGGACATGTCCCTTCAAATGTTTGAGCTCAAAACCTCAGTGAAAGAATTCCAGCAGCTATTGCTGAGTTACAGCCCTAAACACAGCAATGGAAGGAAATCCAAAATGCTCAAGTTCACAAGGAACAGTTAATGCATTTTAATCGCACCAGTCATTTCAGATGAGGCAAACTGACAATCTGGTTTTTCCGCACCTGCCAATGTCGGTTGCATATACACACAAATGTGGTAGCCTTTATTTTGTTTTAGAGGTCCTCTCAAATAAAGTATTATTATAGGGGATTGGGAAGGGGGGGGGATGACTCATGCGAAGATGGGCTGCAATGTTCCAGCTGTCTCTCCAAGGAGATCACTGAAACTGTGGCATTTGCTTGACCTAAGCCAGACAGGAAGTTGTCTCCAAACTGGGTCCAACAGCAAGGTCATTAACTCACAGCCCTCCTTAAGTCCTTCCACTTGCAGAGTCCTAAGGTGCATCCCCTAGGTCACCTTCATCTCCATCTCCTCCTTTTCTTCTCATTCTAACTTCCACTCAATCACCACACTCCAGGGAGACATGCTCAGAGCCAGGCTGTCCTGGTGGCCCCTTCAGATGTGTCACCCAAGGACGGTCCTCACGAGTCCTGGATTTTTCTTTCCCTTCTCATCTGCTTGAAAAGGTATCTGTACTACAGTCCCTGTATTATGGTCCCTACCCTGAGGCTGCTGGCTAGCTAACCTGGGCCAATGTGTTCCTGGGTGGGATGGGTTGAAACTGTAGCCCATCAAGGATTAACAGGTCTTCATTTCTAACACGTGCCCTTTGGAGGTAGGTGACTTCCATCAAACAGTAATGCCAATGTCAAAAATGTCATACTTTGTGGACAGTTAGGGAAAGGCGGTCTACTATGTCTTTCAAAGCATTCCCCGGTACACAGCTATCACGTCTAAATGTGGAATTGCCTTAGGTTCGGGTCAGGTAAACTGCTCTGAATCACCACTGAATTTACTAAATTTATGCCGATTTTGAAGACTTTTGATATTGACAAAATTCCCACAATAGATAGGACTTCAACTCCCAAAATGAAAAATAAGCATAACCTAATCTTCTTTTTCTAACTATTTTTAAAAGTATGACAAATGTAAAGACACTTAATAGTTCTTATTTTTACAAACCTGGATGAAGTCAAATATGGTAAGGGGCAGAAGATCATCCAAAATCGCTATATCTTTGGAGAATCTATTAAGAATCCCACCTGTAATATAAAGAAAGAGAAATTGCTCAGAAAACAGTAATCTTAAAAAGACATATCAATATTTGTTCCATCTGGATCACAGCAGAAATATTCAAAACTCAAATAAGAATCAGCACGTAACAGGATAAATAAAGACTTAGAAAACGCTCGTGTTGTACAGAGATCCTAAGCCCTGTGGTTGAGTCATGGTCTCCCACGTTTAAACCCTTATAAAATACGGATTACGGTAAGATTCATCCTATTGCTACCACCCCACACGTGCGAGCTTGAACGTAATGATGATTTCCCGGATGTGCAATCATCATCGCTTTACATCTGTACTCCACGACGTGTGGCTCTCCCTCTCCTCCGACTTCCAGGCCTTTCTGACATACTCTGCAGAACCCATGGCTACTCTTAATTTCTGCCCCTTGTTGTGTGGCCCCCCTTTTCCATGTTCCCTCTTTCCACCCTCTCTACTGGCAACCTGAGCGTCAGCCTGTCTTCTGAATTCCAGACTTATGTTTATAAATCTGATGATGTTTTCCTTCAATGAAAAAAAGTTATAGATGGAATGTTGACGATGTGCCAGACGTAACGCTAGGCACTGAGATAACAGAGGTGAATAAGCCGGGCTCCTTGCCCTTAAGGAATTCATTGTCTAGGGATAAAGACACAATTAGATAAAACATACCATAGTACAAAAAAAGTGATATTGAATCCTCTCATTCAACCCCCCCCCATTAGCTACATAATGAAGTCCAAAATTCTTAATACTTAATGCCACACAAAGTTAAAATCTCCATAATCTCTCATATTTACCTTTTTTTGGGGGGAGGGGGAACATTTAAGTTTTACTCTCTTAGTAAATTTCAATTACATAATATAGTGTTATCAATTATGGTCACCATGTCATACATTAGATCCTCAGACCGTCTTTATCTTAAAGGGATGAGTTTTTGCCCTGTTACCAACCTCTATAGTTGGGTCAAAAATACTTTAAAAATACATTTGGAATTTATTCTTCCTCTTCCATCAAAAAAAAAAAGATCCAAAAAGCAAAAAACAAAACCTTAAAACGAATTTATTTGATCACCTTTGAGTGGTTACATGAAACTAAATTATTCTATACCATCCTATTCTACAGCCTTCATAGGTAAAAGAATTTTAGGTTTTCTTTGGTCATTTCAAATCTTCTCTTTTAAATGAGACTGTACATTGGCAACAAGATGCCTGAAAGGGGGCTAGACCAAATATCTGAACCGAGAAGGATGGCTAACCCAATGGCTTGTTTCTGTTGCTACACTCCCATCAGCAACACAGGATAACACATTGGCTAATTAGCCAAGACAGAAACATGAGGAGCAGCCTCAAGGTCTGATAGCCTACAATATCTAAGAAATATGCATGCCAGTCATTACGAATCTTCAACGGGGCAGATGCCTCCATCAAAAGCCAACACTACTGCTAGAAAACCAACAAAATCCTAGGACCTTTTGACTATGGATCAGCAGCACCATTTTGTATACTCAGTCAAATACCTGCTTTCAGTGTGTTGAGGGTTGACATAGGTGCTTGAAGAACAGAATGTAACATTTTGTGGTGTAAAATTTTCGACACTGTGATTAGAGTATGCACCAGTGGTAAACCTCTGAAGAGTCCCAGAGCAAGCAAAGTATCAGCTACTCCCACATAAATGTAGAAAATATAATACGCGCTGGTACTGGTGAAGATCACTACATAACTGCTGTTTACGCTCTGAGTGCTATTCCCTTTGTCTTGAGAAGATGAGCTGCAAAGCAAAAAGAAACCATTATTTGGCAACCAAACTTCCCTGCTGAATTTCCAATACATGTAGACGAAACTGAACTTGAGTCTGAGGAAACACAACATATTTCACTAGCAGAAGTAAGACCTTTGATCTCAAGGACCTAATATTGGAATGAAGTAGACTACATTTTTTCACCACTGAAACATTAAGCAGTCAGAGAAAGGACTAAATGTATAATGCTGTTTCCAATATTTTTATTGTATTTATGGAAACAAAATACAGCTAAATTCTGTAGGAACTGGAAAAACAGTTGCAGACACCGCACATGCTCGCAATTTTAAACAAAGAATTTAATTTTCCATCTCTATAATACTATGGGGAAATGAAGCATTCTGGATATTATAATATTTAATAAGACCCAAATAATCAATAGAAACAAAATATAATCTACAATAGGACAAGGAATACTCACTTTCTAAGTATCCACAATACAACCAATGAAACAGCCACCTGAAATAAAACAATACACACTTGATTTTCTTTTCCAACATCTCTACCTATTCCTCCATCAAAACACACACAATTTCATTTTCCTTTGCCTCACTTTCCTGGGTCCAGCAGCTGCAATGATTGTTCTCAAAACCATTATATTGTGGTTATAACATGTTAAGTTAATAGAATTAAAATTCTACTACATTAAATACTTTTCCATTTCTCTCCCTCATTCAATAGAAACTATTCGTGGAACCTCACAGAAGAGCTAGGATTGCAGTTAAATGTTTTAAAGAATAAATCTTGCTTCTTATAAAGAGACGAATAGCCTATTGGCAGATAATTCACTTAGCTGTTATAAATAATTCCATTTAGTATGCAGCACATGAGGGATTAATTCCTATGAAACCACTTAATTATTGGAAAAGATGTTCATATTTATGAAAATTAGATAAAAGTCTCAACAGTGCACCTGAAATATTTAAAGAAGTTATAAAAACTCAACACCCCCCAAAGCAAATAATCCAATATAACAATGGGCAGAAGACATGAACAGACATACAGATGGCCAACAGACACATGAAAAGGTGCTCATTATAAATTACCATAGGGAAATGTAAATCAAAACCACAATGAAGTATCACCTCACACCTGTCAGAATGGCTCAAATCAACAATACAAGAAACAACAGGTATTGGCAAGGATGCAGAGAAAAAGAAACCCTCTTACACTGTTGGGTAGAATGCAAACTGGTGCAGCCACTGTGGGAAACCGTATGAAGGTTCCGGAAAAAGTTAAAAAGTTACCCTACTATTAGATCCAGCAATTGCACTAATTTACCCAAAGAATAAAATTTACTAATCCAAGGGGTACATGCATCCTGATGTTTATTGCAGCATTATATGTAATAGCCAAGATATGGAAGCAGCCCAATGTCTACTGATTGATGAATGGAGATAGATAGATTAGATAGATAGATGATAGATAGATAGATAGATAAGTAGATAGATAGCCAGATAGATAGAGATAGAGATATATACATAATGGAATATTATTTATCCATAAAGAAGACTGAAATCTTGCCATTTGCAATGACATGGATGGAGCTTAGAGAGTATAATGCTAAGTGAAGTAAGAGAAAGACAAATACCATATGATTTCACTCATTTGCGGAATTTAAGAAACAAAACAAATGAGCAAAGGGCGGAAAAAAAAGGAGAGAAACAGACTGACCAAACCAAGAAACAGACTCTTAACTATAGAGAACTGTTGGTTGAGAGGGGAGGTCGGCGGGAGGATGGGTGAAATAGGTGATAAGGATTAAGGAGTGCACTTTTGATGAGCATTGAGTGATTAAAATAAAAACTTAAAAATAAATTAATTAAAACTAGAAAAAGATTATTCATCCAAAAAACAATTCTCAAACGTACAGAAATTTAGCTTGTTATAAATTCACTTTGTTATAAAGACAAAATACATACTTTAGGTTGAAACACACACTACTAGTACTAGTCAGGCTTTCTCAAGGTAGAAACTCTTGTCTGAGGGATGAGTATTATATATCATAACTGAAAAAATAAAAATTTTTAACCACTATGGTATTTTTAGTTCCTTCAATATCTAAGAGCCATGCACCCAGTTCCACTTCAATCTGGTATTCTATTCTCCTAAACCCTGTGGAGAGACAATCTGGTGTTTGTATATGTGCTGCCGAAGTGAGCACAACAATCTTGTGTTTGCCATCACAACTCTAATACTAGAAATGACTGTAATTTTATGACTGTCCAAAAACTAACTTTACCAGAGAATCTAATAGGAAAAAAAAAAGCTGTGAATAAAATAATTTGAAAATTAATACAGCATAAAAATAGAGAAGAAATTTCTAAGTGTTCTTTCATATTCAATTTAAGTATCTAATAGTACTATATAAAAAATTTATAGGGACGCCTGCGTGGCTCAGCAGTTGAGCGTCTGCCTTCGGCTCAGGTCATGATCGAGTCCCACGTCGGGCTCCCTGCAAGGAGCCTGCTTCTCCCTCTGCCTGTGTCCCTGCCTCTCTCTCTGTGTCTCTTATGAATAAATAAATAAAACCTTTAAAAAATGTTTTATAAAGAACAATTGGCATTAACTAAGAAATGACACGATGAAGTTTTATTTTTTATATTTTATATTTTAAAGAGGTGTATAAGTTTTAGTTAAATTCACATATTAGGAATATAATAATGAAAAATCTAATGTCACCATTCTTTCTTTCCTACTTTTTTTTCATTGCACACATAGCCTCCATGCACTATATCAGTAAAAGTAAAGAAAAAAAGTTCCCGTTTCCTTGAAATTTAAGGAAATTCAAATTGACACAAAACAAGGCAACAATCTGGGGGGATCCCTGGGTGGCTCAGCAGTTTGGCGCCTGCCTTCGGCCCAGGCATGATCCTGGAGTCCCGGGATCGAGTCCCACATCAGGCTCCCTGTGTGGAGCCTGCTTCTCCCTCTGCCTGTATCACTGCCTCTCTCTCTCTCTCTCTCTCTCTCTCTCTCTCTATCATGAATAAATAAAATCTTAAAAAAAAACAAGGCAATAATCTGATTTTTTCAAAAGCCTTCATCCCAGGACGAATGCTTTCCTATTTCCTAAGACTAATCAAGTCATTCAAGAATCAAGATAAGGGTATCCTTCTGAGTCACTCTTTGGTTATTATAGTCCCCCTTTGTTCCAATCAAAGGAGTGTCAATATTGCTAGCATTGCCAACATTCTTGGGATAAGAATAAATCCCATAAACAAATATTTTATAATATTTACTAATGAACAATAACCCAAGTAGTTTTCAAAGAACTGGTCTAGTCAGTGTAATATAAAGTTATTTCCTGGCTTTTGTGAAGAGACCACTAGTGGATGGAGACACAGAACTGCCAATCCAAACTATTTTTGTTGACTAGAACAAAAACAGTTCCAAAGACTTGATATAATGATATAAGTACAAATATTTGGGGGCATACAGAAACAATTGGTTAAGCAAATTCTATCATTTCATTCCAAAACATTTCAAGTTGTAAAGTTTATGCAGTTTATGATAGAGTGAGAGTTCTGGGTCATTAAAAGGGAAAAGCAAAAGGTCTTTATTTTATTTTATTTTTCTGGGGCTTTACACTTCAATCCATTTCACATAAAAAAAAACAGTACAGTCTAAGTCAGCACTGTCCAAGGGAAATATCTACAATAATAAAAATGTTCTATACCTGCCTTGTTCAATATTGTTGCCGCTTATCACATGGAACACTTGTCACAGGAAATGTGTGACTGAGGGACTGAATTTTAAATTTTATTTTATTTCATTTATATGTTCATATATTGCTGTCAGCTACTGCATTAGAGAGTGCATGCATAGGTTATAATAACTATTAGTTCTATAGGGGTGTAGACAGAGTATTTATTACATATTCATGTTAAATATCCAAAATCTGATGACAGCATTCTCTACGGACAACTCCATGAATGACCAGGATGATGATTCATGAACTGTGCAAATGTCCCCAAGATGAAAAAGAAGTAGCCAGTATTGGGGTCCCCGGGTGGCTCAGCTGGTTGAGCATCAGGCTCTTGATTTGAGCATCGGGCTCTTGATTTCGGCTCAGGTCATGATCTCAGGGTCATTGGATTAAGCCCTGTGTTGGGCTCTGGGCTCAGCGGGAATCTGCCCCTCCCTGACTCTCTCTTTTTCTGAAATAAATTAATAAATCTTAAAACACACACAATTGAAAAAGCAGATAACCTGTCATGTAACATAGGGTAAAGTTAAAGAAGCCAAACAAATTTATTCTACAAGTTTTTATATACACAGAATTCAGAGCTACCTCCTGAGTCACACAACGGGATGTTTGTAAAGCAATACCTATTAAAACACAATGGGTATTTTGAGTTTTTAACCAAAGGAACACAGTATCCTAAATGTTCTGTGAACAGTATAAACATAAGTGCGGTAGTGTATTCCACCCATTAGCTGTGTTTTGTTCACTACACACGCAACCACACTATACGCACAGAATTGTGCCTGACACATTGAAAGGACTTCAGAAATCTGTGTTGAATGTGTAAATGGCTGCATGAGCGAGCGGCAGGCCGTAATAGTAAAGTGCCACCTTGTCATGTCTTCATACACAGAATTCAATGCTTCACAAAATCATGCCCTGAAACGTAGACCCATGCTAAGTAGAACTGCCTTCAAAGGATTATTATTAATCAGTTACAGCAGAAGTATTAAGGGAGTATATCACATGTCCATTTTACTAAAAATATAAAGCTACCCAGAGCTTCCTTCTTAACAAAGAGAATAGGATAGAGCAGTACTCTTGACACATTCCTTAAAAATTACAGAATGATGGGATCCCTGGGTGGCGCAGTGGTTTAGCGCCTGCCTTTGGCCCAGGGTGCGATCCTGGAGACCCAGGATCGAATCCCACGTCGGGCTCCCGGTGCATGGAGCCTGCTTCTCCATCTGCCTGTGTCTCTGCCTCTCTTTCTGTCTCTCTGTGACTATCGTAAATAAATAAAAATTAAAAAAAAAATTACAGAATGAAAACACGAAAGGATCTTGAGATACTCCAGTGAACAATACCCACCAGTTGTTGTAAGAAGCAGGAAACTGTCTCCTAGTCTTATTTGCATTTCTTCTCAGTGATGTACCATCAAGCAGAAGCACTAGAAAGCCCAACGTGATAGAAATTGTATAGCCTTGGGGCGCCTGGGTGGCTCAGCCAGTTAAGCATCCACCTTCCTCTCAGGTCACGATCCCAGAGTCCTGGGATCAAGACCCGAGTCGGGCTCCCTGTTCATCTCCCTCTGCCCCTTCCCATCCCCCTACTCATGCTCTCTCTCTCTCTCTCTCTCTCTCTCTCTCTCTCAAATAAATAAAATCCTAAAAAAAAATTTATAGCCTTTACCCTTGGTGCCAATATCGAAGAACTTACAGAAAATACTTCTTTGCATAGAAAAAAATGGTCCAGAGATATAAAGGCAGACTGACTCCCTAATCAAAATAACACATTAATGATATGTCGTAACAAACTGCATAAATCAAACTAATTTTTTTCAGTTTCACACTTGGAAGAAATAAGAAAGGGAAGCATATGGAACCTACTCTATAAAACCACAAAATCTAAATTGGAGTATGGTGTCCATTAAAAACTAAAAATGGATAAATTACGTCATCAAGGGAGACACGTATCTTAACCTTTCTTCAAGTTTTCTGATCATGATGAGTATGAGGCTCTAGCAAAGAACTAAACTATCTTCCCGGATTAGCACCTGCACCATGATACATGCTGATGAGATATGTCGGTGTTACTGAGAAAGGGGCACACTGGTATTAAGAAAGAAGCTTGATCTAAAAGAAAAGCTGTGTAAATTTTGATTCGAAGAAGGTGACAGAACTGTGAACATCAGTGTTTAGCTATATAACCGTGCACATAATTAAAACAATTGCTATTCGTCTACTATCACCAAGTTTTTATTACCTAAAGTTTTGACAGCCAGATCATCGGTGATGCCCCCAGGACATTGGCCAAAGAGCCTCATCCTAGTATATAATGTCTTGTCTAGAAAATGGCATTATCAATGTGTTTTGCCCATTAAAAAGACTTTTTTTTTTTGCAATAACTGTGAGGGCTCCACTAATAATTTACATCCTCTCTTGTGATTTAGTTTCAAGCTTAAAGACAAAGGACCACTGTCTTATTGATTAAATGAGCCGGTAATACTGTACACACGCACAGCAGCTCAGTGCTCAATCGCTAATTAGTTAATTAATTATACACCATTTTGAGAGGTACAGAAGTTCAGCTCTATGGAGGTGGATAGGACAAAGATCCTGTAAATTAACATAAATCATCACTACATTCAGATAAGACCGTTTTTTTTATTCTTTCGCAACTCTACAAATTGAAGACAATCAAGATATGTGACCTTTCAGTGCAGAGATTTAAATCATTAACAGTCATGAAAGGCTGGCTTGAGATTAAATGTGGCACAAAACTAGGTCTCATTCATATTAATGTTGGTCATTTGGCATGACTAGCAGAGATTAATGAGGTAAATTTAAGATACATTTCAAAGCAATTTTTATTACTCATGTCAGAGTGTCAAATTACCCAACTGCATATTTTTGTTAAAGTATAAAAGGGATTATTGAAACTTTCATTATATTTCGGTTATGGACTTGCTCACCTCAAACTATCTTGAGCTTTATAATGGTATGACATTAAGGGTATCAATGAGAACAGCAACTAGCATTGTTCAGTATGTGCCAAACCCTACATTAAGTGCTTTATAACCTTGATGTGGTTTCACTCACAAACATGACCTGGGAAGTTGGTATTGTAAACTCTCCATTTTGTAGATGAGGATATTGAGGCTCAGCGTGGTTAACTTACCTTGCTCAGCTTCATTGTGTTAACAAGATGGACCGAGGTCACAGCCAAGTCAGTGTGATGCCACCGTGGGGACTGTACTACACTGCAACTCCCATCAAACTTCCAGTTGGTGTATGAATTTACAATAATAGGGCAAAAGAAGGGATATCACCAGGACTCAAGAGCAAATGGAAACTGATGGTTTATAGGTGAAACAGTATGTACGACTTTTTGGTATGTACCTTTAGATACTGAACACTATCTTAGTTGGTCAGGGAAAAGGGATGCTATTTTATGTAGACCTCACCACTGAGGTTAGAAACAGCCCAACAACAGGAAACAACATGTAGCTCTAAGACTGGGTTTCAGTTACGTATGCATTTACACTTCTCAGGAGAGGCAGCTCTTCACCAGGGGAGAAACCCTGAAGGCAGTGGGGCCTTCATGTCAGATTTAGCTCATACCTTAGGGCCCATCCAGCGGTTGATGTCCCCTGGAATAAATATCTAGGGTAACTAGTCATCCCAGGCGGAACCCGATCCACCTGTGTGTTTTGTTGAACCCATCTAGTGTTCATTTGTTTGTTTTTATTTAATCAACTATCTACATTTCAAAAATGGGGAAGACTTTACAGAAAATATCTGGACTTCTATCTTATCTCAGTAGACAAAAAGATTTAGCAAAATTGATCCTAAATTCCCTCACGGCAAGTGTTTGGCTGGTGCCGCATCCCCGTTGGCCGCATTAGACAACTGGAGGACAAATGCTCTCCAGCCTCAAAGCCACCTCACCCACAGGCATTCTGGCCAAGCCCCTTTTGGCAGTTAGGTGGCTGCTCCTCATCCAGAGAGAAGCCTCATCCATCATGCTGCTTCGAGAACCTCTAACATCGTTGTGCCCTGCCCTTGTAGCCTAGCACGCTGCTTGCACTCCCCTCCCTTGTTGTTTTATCCTGGTGACATGAAGGACAGCAGAAGCATGACAAACAGACCATGATGGTGGCACCAAAGACAGACAAAATCTGTAAGCAAGCGGGTGATGGGGATCTCTAAAAGGATTGTTTAAAAGGGTTACTAAGCCACTAATACATATTTATTTCATTTTGTGAAGACACAGTCATTTAAAGGTGGTGATTCATCACTTGCATATTCAATAATGCAATATCTATAATCAAATGAACCTAAAACTGAGCACAGAATAATTTTCACTGCTTAATTTCAATCCATATAAAAGTATTCTGCTTAGAAGTTTTGAACAACTCCACTAAAAGCTCTTCATATCTATTTTGTATGCTATATATGAAATATAGGAATATGAATATGGAGGTATGCATATCATTATATAATGTAAGGTTATAAATACACATATATTTGTATTTATATAATGGGAACACCTGGGTGGCTCAGCGGTTGTGATGATCCCAGGTCCTGGGATCAAGTCCTGTATCGGGCTCTCCGCAGGGAGTCTGCTTCTTCCTCTGTCTAGGTCTCTGCCTCTCTCTCTGTGTCTCTCATGAATAAATAGATAAAATCTTAAAAAAAAAGCTATTCTTAATGCAACTTTAAACCACAGTAATATTTTACAACAGAAATTTCTTACCTCAGCCAGAAAAATAACTAAGCACCAAATTAGCACAAAAATTAAGTTCTTGTGGACAGTAATATATCGAAGGTATGTGTTCCATGTAGTCACTGGTGGTATGCTCTCGACATCATCAAAAAAGCACTCCTAAAAAAAAAAAAGAATCATGGTTACTACGAGGAGACAACACAGTTTCACACCACCATTGTGGTTTTATGTTGAATGTGGGCAATTAAAGGAATACTGGTATTTGAAGCTAAATGAATTTCAACAAATATAAACCATTGTGAATGACATAGGTGATGTCGCACAATAGCCAGTATAATGTCCACTGGAGCAACACAGGTTTTCAAAAATGGGAAACACTGTAATTTTTCAAAATTCTGAAAGTAAATCACTGATGATACGACTGTATTGATTTTGGACAGTTTTATCATTTTAATGCTTAACAGAGTCACATCTTTTATCAAATAGTACCATCAAACTGAAGTTTCCTAGAACTCCCCTTGATTTAATTCATTTCTTCAGGGGTCTGTGGACAGATACAGTTTGGAGTTTTGCTGGCTATTTCACTCAGTTTGGAGTTTGCTGGCTAGAGGTCTGCCCAATAGACGTGAAGGCCCGCTGATGTGTGTATGCCCCTCAGTAGTGAAGATCCTCTCTCTTTCCAGATATGACTTAAGTTATAAAATTCTAATCTTCCATGTATTTCCCTAGAAGTCTATTTGTCCTTTGGTAGATGCATTTCAAAAATTTGAAAAAGAGCAAGTCCAGATATTCCTAAGGGAAAAGATATTTTTGTTTCTTACAAAGTCAACAAAATTCATAAAAGGAGCCCCAGAAACTCAAAGAAGGGGTTCTATGAAATGGGAATATAGCACACTGATTAGATAGAAAGATTTTTGGAAGCAAATGAACCTTTATTTGAATTGGAACTCCACCATTGACTTCCTAGAAGCTGCCTGAATTTAGGCAGCTGGACTTCTCTAAATTTCTGATTTTTTATCTGTAAATGAAGATATGGATATGCACCTTCTAGAATAGTGGTGGGCACTAATTATACACTGCCTGGCACTCAAAGTTATCAGTAAGTAATAACTATTATCAGTTAAAGAGATCATTCTTTTTTTTTTTAAGGAGATCATTCTTTACAACTACATTTATCGGTTTGGGTTTGAGAAATTCATTCATATTGATATTAAAACCATAAACTGTTCCTTAGGAAACCTTTGCAAAATTATAGAAATACTGGAAGTGTACATTTTAGAGATCACCTGTTTTGTTTTCTCATTTTACAAGAGGAGGAAATTTGGGTCCAAAGATCTCACATGACTTGTGCCTTGCCAAAGGCCACACTACTCTTAAGTGATCTACGCTATCAAACATGTCAGTTCAAACATTGCTGCCTGATTCATCCAAGGCACATCGGGAATTTTCCTAGTAAAAAAAAAGCAAAACACAGTAAACAAAAACCCTCCTCTTTTTATGTTGCTTCTTACTTGAAGAACAAAAGCATTTTATTCTTTAAAACTTAATGTAAAAGACTTTCTATCTGAAGGTTGGCACCAGCACACGTTGAGTTTCATATACCTTCTTTAAGAGAAACCTATCCCGATGGCCAACTTACAAAGCAAATTTAAAAGATAAAAAGAAGCCCACACAAATTTGGGTAAGACTGAGGTACCAACCAGAATACCGAGGTAGTTCTGTCAAGGGACTAGCGGCTTATGTACCTCACAGGGGCTACCTCTATACAAAACCCTTCTTGGCCTCTGACTGAAGCTGTTATTTGTTTGTATCTTTATTTATACCCCACTTCCTTCCACAGAGGTTGGAAGGTGGTCACAAAGCAGATTTGTAATGATTCACAATTCCTCTCATTCATAATAACGATTATCACTGGCCTACTCAAGGACCCAACACTAGGCCTCACTATATCTTTCATGGGAAGAGGTATGTCCATCGCCAAAGGAAATAGGTTATTCCTGTACATTTTGAAGTTGCTTACGTAATTTATGGGCTCTGGAACCTTCCGAATCCTAAAATAATACAAGTTTTATATCATGCTACGTACTGCCTTTCTCTCAGTTGCACTCTGTGACAACTAAAATTAAAAACACCACCACCGATGGTTTATACAGACCTTTAAATCCTCTTCATTAATTTCTTCACTTATTTCCAAGCCACTGTCTTGAGATAGCCGTCTGGAATATATATCCATTTCAGTTAGATTTGCCTGAGGGGCCAGTGACATTTTTCGCGTGGATGCTGTTGTCCTTCGGTGAATGCTCTGACCTTGGTTCACGGAGGAGCGCGTCATCAGGTTCAGAACAGACTGTCTTCGTTGTCTCCGGAGCGTGGGGCCAGTGTCGATCATGTTGCTCCGAGGCAGGATGGCCTCTCCTGGCTCACAGTCGGGAAATAAGGACAGCCTTCGCTCTACTGGCACCTCAGACTCTCCTTCGATGCCATTCATGGGTAATGGGGTCTTTTGTACAATTGAAAATTTTCTTATGGAGTTGATTGGATTAAGGATAGAGTTCTTCCTTTTTTCACCAAACTCTCCAGTCTGTTTAAAAGATTGCTTTTTTGTTTCATTCCAGGGCACGGCCGCATCTCCTTCTAAGGAGAAACGCCGTAAAGTCTCAGTGATGATGGAGTTTCTTCTTTCTGCACTGAACTGGTCAAAAGAATCATAGCCCATGAGCTTCGAGCTGAAGTCGGGCCGGAGACTTTGTAATTCAGAAAATGTCCCATAAAAATAGCAGCTACCTTCATGTAAAATTAAGACTTTGTCAGCTTTCTTTAAATGTTCCATTTTAGAAGTGACCAAGATCCTAGTTTTGTTAGCCATCAATTTACAGACACAGCTTTAAGAACATTAAAAAAAAAGAATATAAGAAGATATAAATAAGACATCAATTATATAATCTCTTTTACAGTCTATGTATTGCATTTTAACATTTTATTAATGTATTCTTAGGTAAAATGTCTATCATCCAATGTCATTATTATACTTAAGCAATTCTAGAAGTAAATAAAGGCAGTTAATTTGGTGTCTTCTTGAATTATTATTGCATGAAATATATTACTGAATTATTAGAGTATGCTATATCATAAAGTTGAATGTTAACAAACCTAGAGCAAAATTAAATATCTGATGTTAAATAAATGTTGGACGTTGAGCAAATTGGTTACCCTATGGGTCTTGGTTTGTTCATCTAAAAAATTAAAGAATTGCCAGATAACCTTTCAAGATCCCTGAGAATCTATATTTCTGTGTCCTCTAAAATATCAGAGCTTTCTTGTTCTTCACGTTTTCTATCAATTTCCTTTTACATTTCAAGTTGGCCATGAATTTAGTTCTCAAGAGCTTATATATAAAACTAATCTGATCTTTAAAGCTGAGAACTGAATAATAAATTTGACTCTCCTCTAATAAAATTTCCTTTTAATTTAAAAATAAATCCTGACTAGCACCACCTAAGGAGATCAAATTCTTTTAGACATTAAGACATTATAAATTGTATGGAGAGAGGAGGCATCAATCTCAGGGCATCTGGGTGGCCCAGTCAGTTAAATGTCTGCCTTCGGCTCAGGTCATGACTTTGGGGTCCTGGGATTGAGCCCCTGTTGGGATCCTTGCTCAGTGGGGAGCCTGCTCCTCCCTCTCCCTCTGCCCCTCCCCACATGTTCATGCTTGCTCTCTTTCTCAAATAAATAAAGTCTTAAACAAGAAAGAGGCATCATTCTAGATTATACCTTAACATACTAACAGAGCTAACAAAGTTTATATTAGTAAGAAGTTACTTATCATACTCATAGGATTGTAAAAATCTTAGGTATTAAATTTAAATCTAGGGGTAATGCAGCCATTTTACACACACACACACACACACACACACACACACATCCTTATTGCTTAAAAACCTTATTTTAGAAGAGTGTTGTAATAACTCTCCTGATAAACTACTTTATAGTTCAGGAAATCATTTTGAAACTGAAATCAAGTCATATAACAAATTGCTCCTCTTAGGAACTTTCCACACATTGAGCCCTAGTGAGAGCTCCCATGAAATGTATATCCCTAGTTTTGTGTGATGAAGAAAGAGGTTCTATAGGAGGTATCAAGGTAGACCAATGGTCTGAGTAGTTGTCTGCATTAACACATTCACCTTATTTAGTTTCTTAAGAAAATCCAATTTAAGGAGAAGAAAGAATAAAATACTAACATACAAAAAAGTAAAAACATTAAGTGTAATAACCACTTAAAATACTATATGCCACAGGTAATAATAATGCAAAAACTACATTGATAGTGATCGTTACAACAATCAAGGGAAGAAATTGGGCTCTTGTGAGGTGGTCAGAAAAGCTTTTAATGGACATGATCTTGAATCTTGACTGTGAAAGGAAGATCAGATTTCAGTGATGCTATGTCACATGCTGCCACCATGAGTCACAATGGTGGCCATAATTCTCACAGGTAAAATGCAGCCTATGAGGGGATAATTGTTCTTTCTCATCTTTTAGCATGAGCATTATAAACTATTCAAAGAACATACCTTTCAAATATTTCTTTTTCTGTTAAAACATCCAGGTATCCAAAAGGAGAGTCTAAGAGGTATAAATCAGCATCTTTATATACTGCTCTGAAAAGAAAACGAATATTAAATCAGATTTTTAAAATATTTCCTGTCAGGGATCCCTCGGTGGCTCAGCGGTTTCGCGCCTGCCTTTGGCCCAGGGCGTGATCCTGGAGTCCCAGGATCGAGTCCCACATCAGGCTTCCAGCATGGAGCCTGCTTCTCCCTCTGCCTGTGTCTCTACCTTTCTCTCTCTCTCTCTCTATGTCTATCATGAGTAAATAAAATCTTAAATAAAATAAAATAAAATAAAATAAAATATTTCCTGTTATTTAGTGTAGGCAATTCTAAAGGCGAATCAAAAAGGTAAGCCGTAGGGATCCCTGGGTGGCGCAGCAGTTTGGCGCCTGCCTTTGGCCCAGGGCGCGATCCTGGAGACCCGGGATCAAATCCCACGTCGGGTTCCCAGTGCATGGAGCCTGCTTCTCCCTCTGCCTGTGTCTCTGCCTCTCTCTCTCTCTGTGTGTGACTATCATAAATAAAAAAATAAATAAATAAAATAAAAATTAAAAAAAAAGGTAAGCCGTAAATGATTTAATGGTTTTCACAATATCCCAAGAACGACTGAAGCGGCTTTGCTAAATGTAAGTGGCATAAATAGCAGAAGTCAACAAACTGAATCACACCACACCACACCATTTAAAGTATCACCTTAAAAAAAGAAAATTTTGAATAATAGTATCTGTTGAGAGCCAAGCACCATGCTAGGTGCTAGGAATACAATGGTAAAAATTACATAGTCCCTGATTCAAAGATCTTGCATGTTGGTGGGAAAGCAAAGAGGAAAATAGACTTTTTCAAAACTGTAAAATGTCCGAGACCACAGCTAAATAGCAGCAATACATAAGAAAAACATTTCAGCAGTGTTGACCGCCACCAACAAATTGTGGCCGTAATATTACTTTGCATTTTGCTCCACAGAGTTTCAGTCTCTGAAGCATATTTCTATGAATTTCAAACAAATGAAGGTTAAATAATTCACAAACATGTACACCCATCTGAGATTTGCTTTTTCAGTTAAAGAACAAAAATTCTATAAGCAAGTAAAATCTTCATCAATTTGATCTTAGAGGGACACCTGGGTGGCTCAGCGGTTGAGGGTCTTCCTTTGGCTCAGGGTGTGATCCCGGGGTCGGGGATTGAGTCCCACAAGGACCCTGCTTCTCCCTCTGCCTGTGTCTCTGCCTCTCTCAATCTCTCTCTCTCTCTCTCTCTCTCTCTCTCTTTCTCTCTCTCTCTCTCTTTCTCTCTTTCTCTATCTGTGTCTCTCATGAATAAATAAATAAAATCTTAAAAAAAAGAGACCCCTGCCAAAATGCAACCTCAACATCTTTCCTCCCCCCACTCAGTTCTCACTTTTCCCTCTCCCTCACTTCTAGGACCAGTTTCTCAAGAACTGGAAATTCTCACCATCCCAAACCGGGCAACATATGACACATTCCAATCAGAATAAGAATGAACGATCACTTTCAGTAGTACTTCATATTGTGTGCACCTCACAATAAAACCAAATGTTAAACTTTCGTAAAGACAAACCCAATTCTGTGTTAAATGCCTAGAAGCCATGGAGCATACCATAAATTCGAAATGGAATGCTTAAGTTACGTCTTACTGTGGCTCACAGATTAATCAATCAATTTCCAACTATTTAGAAGCCATGATTTTGTCTGTGAATTATCCATATCTAGTGATTTATTACATCACAAGTAATCCCAAAACCAAATCATGGTTTAATGTCAAAAGAGTCAAGAGGACCCGGCTGACTCAACAATTTCCTGGTATAGTTTTTGGCCAGTGAAGCTTGAACAGCCTTGATTATCTAATGATCTCTTCCATAAAGTGGGGAGAACAATTCTTTCTTTTCAGAGGGATATAAGGATTAAGTAAAATTACACTCGCACACACACACACACACACAGTCCACCTAGAATAATACCAGGCAATTGCAGGTGCTCAGTATGTTATTTATCATTCCAGCCTTTGAAAGTAGAAGACAGTAAGGAAGGGAACCAAAATACCGATAAGTCCATGTGACTTCTTGTTAACAACCTTGGCGACACAGCGAGAAGAATTCTATTTGAATAAAACTAGAAGAGCGTTTGACGTCTCATATCACCAATATTTTTTAAAACTGAAAGTTACAGGTTAACCACAAACTTTTATTCTTGACACGAATTAACTTTATGTACTTCCCTTTGACAGCTCGAAATGCTTAGACTAAGAATGTCTCTACCAAGGGACATCCCTGTCCCCCACAATGTTAGACGCTGCTTATCCTATTTATTTTTCCTTAAAGCTTGCAGACTTGAAGCCAAGTGACATCATTTGCCTCACTAGTTTTGTCATGAAAATTACTAATTATGTTGAAAATTTGAAAATGTATGTTTATCTAAACCAAGAGGTATCAACAGGTGAGTGAATTGTGGGGTGGGAGTAAGCGAGGGGCCCTATGATAGACTTCACAAAAATACTTTTGTTTTTCCTTGTGCTGTGCAGCATCCCAAGGTTTTCCACTTTGTATTAAATCACACCATAAGGCAAACAAATATACAGATAGCAAAATGAGAGCGTGCAATTTGAAAAAGCCATCGCCTTCATCAAATATGGATACAAAATCGTTATCTATAGTTCTTAAAGGTGATTCTCAACCCTCTCAACCCTCTGATCATAAAACCCCAGGCATTTTTCAATTCCAGAAGCAGAATATAAAAAAAAATAGAGAAATGTCTATAATTTTTACATGCATGATATCCACAACCAATGCTCGCCGAACCAATCATCAGATATTCACCTTGCTAGGGAGATTCTTGCTCTTTGCCCTCCGCTCAGCGTGACGCCACCTTCTCCAAGAACGATGTTGTCCTTCTCTGCAAACTTGGAAATGTCCTATTATTAAAAAGAGGAAGTGAGAGAGGAATTGTTAGTATGTGTCTGAACTGGAAAGGCACATTTTCCTTCAAATGTAATCGTAGGTCACACCGTTGCTCTAACCACAGCCGAACTTTAAAACCCCACATCTCAATGATTTCAAACCCACTTCGAATGGGCAAAAACATGACTGAAGTTTCAGAAATAAAATTTTTCTTTGACTTTTTAGACGTCCTTCATGATCATGAAATAAGAACCAGAAAACTCAAAAGGTAAACTATAGGTACGTGCATGGGGATGTACACGTGTGTGTATTATCCAAAGGCCCAGCACACAAACCCAAGTCCTACTGACATGCTAAAGTGCCATTCCCTTCCAATGTAAACTCACTCGTTTAAAAGGAAATCTCCAACAGGAATACACCTCCTAGCAAGAAAAACTAAAAGAATCCTATTCGCATGTCCTATAGTACCGAAGCATATTCAGTAGGTGGCCAAGGATACAAGGCAATTCTTTTCCATACGTCTCTCACCCACCCACCACCGTCTTCCTCCCCATCCATCCTCAGCACCTCATGCCCCTGTCGTGCACGCTGCCTCTCCTGTCACCACTGTCCACAGGGGTCATAACGTCCTTATTCCCAGTTAGTGAACTTCTTGCAGCAACCATGCCGGGCATTGCAGAAGAAGATTAGAATTTATAAGAAGGAGTCCTTGACTCACAGTTATTGTTAAGTCTCATTTGGAAGAAAAGCCATCATCCTGGAGCATGCTGAAAAACATCCCAATGACTTAATTCTTTTAAGATAAGTTACCAAACGGTACACAATTAATTGGCAAATTAGTTGTACAGACAACAGAAGTAGCCTATAACAGACAGAAAATGCCAGAAGGCCTCCTGGAAGAGATGACATTCACCTGACACATGAAGAATGAGTTAGACAGGTAGTGCTTTCCCTTTAATTTAAAAAAAGTTGCTCTCCCTCTGCTCTTCACATCCCCAAACATCTGCTCTTCTCTGCTGTTACCACCTTCTTCTCCTTCCCTCTACCAAAACAAACAAAAAACCCACTTCCATACTATTTCTCCTTTTTCTTTCACAATCCAGAAGCAATCCACCATCTGTCCTTGACCCACCACCACCATCATCAAAATTTAAGCTGTCAGAACGGTTACCTGTTATTCACTTGAGTCTGTTGCCTACCTTATTAAAGTTAAATAGAACTCAATATACAAAACTCTAAACCCAAACGCAGGTAAATTAACAAATATTCATTTATATTAAAAACTATTTGGCAGCTCCTAGAACCATATGGGCCCCTGCCCCCAAAGAACTCTTAATGTCAGTACTCCTGATAAAGGGGGACCAAAGACCTGAGATTTAAAAAAAATAAAGAGCTGACATGTTGGAGGAGATGAGTAGGACTCAGCGGAGTCGGCCACATGGAGAGGTCGCCGACAGCCAGCAGCCCTGCCCATGAGGAAGACCTTTGTCGTTGAGGCAGATGGAACCAAGTGCTTCTTTTGCTTCTACTGAACCAAATGATGTTTTTCAACTCATGGGCCAAGCCACGTATCTAGGATTCTAACCAAATGCAAGGCCTACAGCTGAATTCCACACTCCAGAGTCCAAAATCTCTATCCTTACTGAAGAAGCACCTCCAGGAACACCTCGGTCCTTAGGCTTTGACTGAGCCTTTCGATGAAGCACATCCTCTGTCCTCACCTTAGGGTAACTAATGAGAACGCTTGCGGGTATATTTCTCTCCTGCACATTTACTCCCCCCAAATCCCATTCTCTTTTAAAAAAAATGAATCTTTTAGAGTAAAAAAATATATAGTTTTCCTTATGTGAATGTATTGAGTACAAGCTTCTATAGAGGAGGTAAATTTTCTAACACGCTATGAAAAAGCCAGAGGTTGCTGGAATTATTAGAGTTTTCATTTTCCTAGATTTGAACTCAATACCATACTGGTTAAATCAGTGAAAAGCTTTTTGAATATTTTTAAAATTTAGGAATACCAGGAGTCATGCTGATAGCATGGTTATGACATAGTTACACTTAGAGAATAGGTTATGGATTTAGAGGATACAAAATCCTAGCCCAGCACTGACGTTTAATGAAGATTGGTGGAGTGAAGGAAGAGAGAGAGAGAGAGAATGGAGGGAGGGTGGGTAACCAAACACTAAGCAACAAAGAAAGGGACGCATATAAGAAAAGGAAATGAAGAGAAGTGTACAGAGTCGAGGAAGAAAATGGGAAAGGAACAGTGTCAGAAGTAGCTGTCTTTAGAAAAAGGCAAGAAGATATCGGCACAATAAAAGAGACAAGAAAAGTGAAGAGACAAGAAAAGAAGAAACCATAGAAGATCTTAAATGAACATTTCCACTTTCCCTAATGAATTTAAACGTCCAAAGAGCTCAATAATAATTTTGTTACGTTAACTTTCTGAAGACAATAAATAAGAGGCTCTTCGAGCCAAATTTCTCTCACTCATCTTTGTATGTTACAGGTATTAACAATATTTCCTGCTGTTTGTTTTCACTGTGTTCACACCACGTGATAGGCAAAATTTTCATCTTCATGAAGTCAATATATCTATCCAGAATCCCTATGTTGGTTAAAAAGCACCACTCCATTTTCAGGTTGTTCATGTAATATCCCAAATTATCTCTGAAAATGTTCATTATTCTTATAAAATTCAAAAAAATACATTCAAGGTTCAATTTTTGTACAATGGTGTAAGAATCTATACTTCTTTCCTCTTAGTTGGCTAGCAGACACGATTCATTGAATGATTTTCCTCTGAATGTGTATACCATCTACTACTATATATCAAATTCTTGGGGCGCCTGGGTGGCTCAGCGGTTGAGCATCTGCTTTTGGCTCAGGTCATGACCCTGGGGTCCCGGAATGGAGTCCCACATCGGGCTCCCCTGCATTGAGCCTGCTTCTCCCTCTGCCTGTGGCTCTGCTTCTCTCTGTGTGTCTCTCATGAATAAATAAATAAATCTTTTAAAATAAATTCTCATATTTTTAAAGATCTATTTCCGGGCTCTCTGTCTGGTTCCTCTGATCCATTTTCTATTCCTATACTAATACTCTGCTGGGTTTTCTGGTTTTGGTCTTTTAATGGCATTAAGTACGATTTAATATCTGACAAAGCACAATTATTATTCATAAATCATTTGGCTCTTTTTGTTCACTTAGTTTTTTATATAATAACAATACCACCACCAACAAAGTAATAATAATAATAGCTAATACATACCGAGCACTTAGTGCTCAGATACCATTTAAGCACTTTACATGTATATAGACTTTTAAAATATTCATCTCAGCCCTATCCTCATTTTAAACATGAAGAAATTGAAATTTAGAAAAGGTAAATATCATTGCAAAATAGCACAGCTTGTTTGGAGTCAGGATTCAAACCAAGGCAGATCTTGTTTTTAGCTCCTTCAGTAAGATTATATAATGTTCTTCATATATGTCCTATAAATTTCCTATTAGATTTATCCCTAATATATGTGTGTGTGTGTATGTATGTATTTAATTTTTTTTTAAGAGAGAGAAAGAGCATGCACATGTGTGCACAGCAGGGAGGGGCAAAGGGATAGCAAAATAGAGAATCTTAAGCAGGCTCCACACCCAGCATGGAGCCAGATACAGGGTTCAATCTCACGACCCTGAGATCATGACCTGAACTGACACCAAGAGTCGGACCCTTAACCGATGGAGCCCCCCAGGTGCCCCATCCCTAATATTTTTAAATTGAGATATAATTGGTGTATAACATTGTTTTAGTTTCAGGTGTACAACAAGATTTGATACATGTATATGTTGCAAAGTGATTCTCACAATGAGTTTACTTAACATCCATCACCACACACAATTACAAATTTATCTTTCTTGTGAAAGGAACTCACAAGATTTACTCTCTTCATAATCTTCCAGCGCATGCTATGGTACCATTAACTATGGTCACCTTGCTCTACACTACATCCCCAGGACGTATTTACCTTAAAACTGGGAGTCTCCACTTTTTGACCACCTTCATCCATTTCGTCCTCTCACCCCCCTCCTGCCCCTGTTTCTGGCAACCACCGATCTGTTTGCCATATCTAGGAGTTCAGGTTTTTTAAGATTCCATGTATAATTGAGATGATATGGTATTTTTTTTCTGTCTGATTAATTTCCCTTAGCATAATATCTTCTAGGTCCTCTCATGTCACAAATGGAAAGATTTCATGTTTTTTATGAATGAATAATATTCTGTTATATATATGTGTAGGTAGGTGGGTAGATAGATAGATGATAGATAAAATGTCTTCTTTATCCATTCATCTGTCGGTGGACACTTATGTTGCTTCCACATGTTGGCTATTCTAAGTAATACTGGAATGGACATGGGGGTACACAGATACCTTTTCAGGATAGTGCCTCTGCTTCTTTTGGTTGAATACTGAGGTGCAATGGTGAAGTCATATGGTAGTGTAATTTTTAATTTTTTTGAAGCCTCCACACCGTTTCCCACAGGTGCTGTATCAATTTGCATTCCCACCAGCACCCCTCAATATTTGCTTTTCTACTATTATGAATTGAATAACTTTCCATTTTTATTTCTTGATGCTTGTTCCTAGCAAAAAGAAAAACTAGCGACCAGCCTTCGCTCCCCCTTCCTTGTTTCCTTATACACCAGTATTTCCCCCAATAAAATCATTAAATATTTAATTCTGTCTTAGCTTAAGAGAAGAGATCTTCAAATTTAAAGGGGAGGGAAGGCTGGGATATAGGTCAGATACACAAGTCCAACCCCCAACTGAAAGGACAGAGACACATGAGGTTGGATGGAAGGACCCTAGACCACTGTCTAAATCTAACCAACTTCTGGAAAGCCATCTGGGAGTCTCTGAACCGAAATCAGTTAATAAGTAAGTCCCACGTCCTCTAAACCCAAATCTGCTTTAGTATCCTGCCACACTCAAAGCTCCACAGGAAGCTGCCTGGATGAGGAGACGACTCAAGACAAACTCAATGAGTAAAGGATTTCAATGGATGGCAACTGGGGCCATTGTTCAGTTCCACTTCCCACAATGGTGGTCCCTAAGGTACATCTCACAACCACCACAATCCTGCACCCCCCAAACCTGTCAAACAAACATGAAAATGTGTATACTCTCATCAGCAATCAGGGAACTACAAATGAGGAAAAAGAGAGAGAGAGAGAGAGAGAGAGAGAGAGAGAGAGGAGTTTTTACATATTGGAATGGCAAAAATGAAAGTCTCTGTCAATAACGAGGGCTTTTAAAGATGTGAATCAGTGGGAAGACTCATAAATCACTAGTGGCAGTGTAAACTGGTGCATCTACTTTAAAGAGCAACATGGCGGTGTCTTGTAAAATGAGAAATGTGCACAGGTACCTGAAAATATCACAATTCAATTGCTAGATTTATTCTCCAGAGAAATTCTTGCAGATGTACAAAAAGAAATAACTCGGAGATTCCCACTGCGGTAACGTGTAGAACCTTAGAACAGTCTAAATGTTCATCAGTAGCAGAAGGAGAAAACAAACGTGACACAGGAGCAGAAGACTGACATAATCTGGGGATCCCTGGGTGGCTCAGCGGTTGGGCGCCTGCCTTTGGCCCAGGGCGTGATCCTGGAGACCCGGGATCGAGTCCTGCGTCGGGCTCCCGGCGTGGAGCCTGCTTCTCCCTCCTCCTGTGTCTCTGCCTCTCTATGTCTATCATAAGTAAGTAAGTAAGTAAGTAAGTAAATAAATAAATAAATAAATAAATAAATAAATAAATAAATAAATAAATCTTTTAAAAAATTATATATAAAAAAAAGACTGACATAATCTGGACATGTAACTAGCGTGGCTAGCCCTCGACGAGATCATGGGGAGCATGGGGTTGAAGGATGATGTGTGGGAAGTCTACCACTTAGCTAGACTCTAAAGCCACACAAACAAAACTGTTGAATATTGTTTGTTGATAAGTACGTGTATAAATAGGTGTGAGTTCAACTAAGTGGATCACAAAAGTACCTGTCGCGTTCATCATAGTGACTGCCTGAAGCTTGGGGTCTTGTGGGAAAGTAATGGTGGAAAGATCTGGTACATGGTTCTACTTAAAATTTGTCCAGGACCCTCGCCAGGCAGGTAGAAAACGGCCTTGTCTCCCATCCAGAGACACATAAGGTTGTCACGTGATGGTCTCCCATCCAGAATGGACGCTAGTGATATGGACCACCTTTCAAAAGGCATGAGAATAAAAGATTCCCATATCTGACAAGATTTGAGCTACTGAGCCAGTATATTTGGCCTCCTTTTCTGGACAGAAGCCACTGATGAAGAGAAGTGTGTAAATGTGGAGACTCTAATAAGTTTCCCAGAGAGCGAAAAATTCATAGGAAACAGCTGAGACTGGCACCAAACAAAGCAGCGAGGCTACATTGAAGAGAATTGTGAATAGGCTCATTATTTTAAGATCAAATAAGTCAGTGATACCAATATCCTGTTGCTGAAGTGAGGACTTGCTCTGATTGCCTAGTTTATTGTTCATTGGTAGATTTCTTTATTAGTGTTTGGCTATTTCTGTTTGATTAAACATAAAACACTTTGTTTTGTATACATTGTTAAATATTGATCTTTGCTGATTATGAAGGGCACCCAAATCTGGTAATATATTTATCTTAAGGGTGTTAGTTTTCAGCCTCCACAGCAGATTTTCCTTTATGTGAAAATTATAAACTAAAAAAAAAAAAAAAGGAAAAAAAAAGTGTCCCGCTTGGAACCGTCGTGAGTTTGACAAGCAGTGTAAGGACATGTGTTGCTTAGAGGAGGCTTGCACAGCGACAAATTCTCTTTCTCTTTACTGGCACACAACTTGAATTCCTCTGGAGCTATCCATAGGACCTGTTGGAGGAGGTCACTCAGCGCCATTACGATGCTGGGCACGACTTGACTTCTTAAATAAAAAACTGACTCCTGGGCGCCTGGTGGCTCAGTGGGTTAAGCATCTGCCTTCTGCTCAGGTCATGCTCCCAGGGTCCTGGGAGTCAGCCCGTGTGGGGTTCCCTGCTCAGCGGGGAGCCTGCTTCTCCCTTCCCACTCCCCCTACTTGTGTTCTCTCTCCTGTCTCGCCAATAAACAAATAAAATCTTTTTTAAAAAATAAAAACCTGACTATTAAATTTTTAAATAAAAAAACCTAAGCCTTAACATAAATCAAAGATAAACTTCTAAACATTATGCTGCATTCTCTTGTTGAAGGCTACCCTAAAATATCTTTATATGAAGGTTTTTCACCTCCTACACCACCATCTTTTTTTATTTTTTTAAGATTTTATTTATTTATTCATGAGAGACACACAGAGAGAGGCAGAGACACAGGCAGAAGGAGAAGCAGGCTCCCTGCAGGGAGCCCGACGCGGGACTCGATCCCGGGTCTCCAGGATCACACCCTAGGCCGATGGCGGACGTTCAACCATTCAGCCACCCAGGCGTCCCTTATTTCTTTTATTTTTTTTAATAATTTTCCCAGCACAGTTTATCTACAGATAAAATCAAATACGTGGAGCACTGGTTCTCAAAGCGAAGTATGTGGACCAACTATTTCAGAATCCCCTGGGGAGCTCATTCAAAATGCTGTACCCACTCATACTCAGAGGAATTAGAGACGAGCCTGGGAATTTGCATCTTGTAGTTATTATACTTGCCGAAACAGATCCTTACTACTCTCCAGGCTGACGTAAAGGCTGGCTTCCTTTACAACATGATAGTCAGAAAGATAAATGCCAACCTCAAAGGAGTCTGTGCGTATAGTAGGTCTGTTTGAGATCGTAAAGTACCTGAAAATACTTAGATAAAGAGTATGAGAGAAGGTCAAAGTAATGCTATAAGTGTGCAATAAAGTTTAACTTATTATTAAGACATGTATAATATACCCAATCTGCTGTATTCCCTTTTCACACAGATGTTTGTCATTTTATCTTTTAAAAATGCAGCTAATCACAAGCCTAACATTATTCACCTGAGCTAGACAAAGCAGAAATTTTTAAAGAGGAATTGGTAACCTAAAGATCACTACCCGACGTGAACATCCAACAGAGGACTGATATAGGGTGTCCTTACATTAAAGGGAGGGAGAGCTTTAAGGGTGGAGTGTTACATTTAATGTTCATTGCAATTTTGCAATATTTGCTGAGTACATTTGAGCTTTCTGTGGCTTTGTAGATAGGAAAATATCATAAACCTTGTTTTACAGCTATCTTATCACTCTTTAGAACAACCTTGACAATATAGCTGCTTGTGGTAAGGGAGGAGGGTGTGAAGCTTGGTTTGAGGGAACATGAACTTTAGAGGTAATAACATGCAATAAACAGGTTTGTAAGAGTAAATCATTGGACGCTTGGTGCCAGTGTTATTAATGTTTAATAATTACTAAGCACTTGTGCTGTATGCACAAGCAACATGAGCAAGGAAGGAGAAGAAGTGTTGGGGGAACAGAGAGAAGGGGTAGGGAGGACACAGGAAGGGGAGGAGAAAACGTTAAGACAGTCAAGCCAATTCTAGAAAAAGAGCCAAAGAATGAATTAACCATTTTTGCACGTAGCTTTTGTAAACACGGATGCATTATCTTGAGAGCACTGGGTAGCTCTGTGTGACACAGCAACAGAAGGTGACTTCTACAGCACTGAATACACATGAATGAATTCATAAACTAAAACCTGGTGTCCTGGGGATGCCTGGGTGGCTCAGCAGTTGAGCATCTGCCTTGGGCTCAGGGTGTGATCCCAGGGTCCTGGGATCGAGTCCCGCATCGGGCTCCCCAGAGGGAGCCTGCTTCTCCCTCTGCCTGTGTCTCTGCCTCTCTGTCTCTCTCTCTCTCTCTCTCTCTCTCTCTCTGTGTGTGTGTGTGTGTGTGTGTCTCATGAATAAATAAATAAAATCTTTAAAAATAAATAAATAAAACCTGGAGTTCTGCTTATTAGGAAAGGTAATTTGTTGACCCAAGTCAAACTTGATTACAAATAGCTGTCCATAGAAATACCAGCTAAAGATTAATCCTTGCCAGAAAGCACAGGAGGTGAGAACTGTTTATCAACGTGAAAAAAAATTAATAAAACCTCTTCTTTCATTGAGGTTTGGTGCTGACCAAATTTATAGCAGAAAACTCCAATTCCAATAGAGTTTTATTGCCGGCAACAAAAGTACAAAAGCTAGTTCTTTTACATAATGGATGCTACAGTCTCGTCACCAATATTCAGCGCCTATTTAACATTCAGATATGTACATCCATATATATGGTTTTATGTATGAGCTTGTGAGTGTATATGTAATTCTGTTAATATCTCTATGCCTCCTTAGCGTTAATTTCTGTATGTATGTAGGTCTAGACTTGTATTGGAAAATAACATAAGCCTTTTTAAAGGAAGAACTATAAAATGCAATGATCTAAGGTGTCCCTGGGTAAATGCTCCCAAGGAAGTAAAGTTAGAAAAGATACTCAAAACAAACAAACAAAAAGAATCTTGTTTCTCTTATTCTGGCTCAACATTAGATCTATTCAACTTCTGGACTCCAGATATCAGATTCTCTGAAATGAGATTTAAAAACCTGGATTTTAAGAGCTCCCTAAATGGTTTTGACTCAGCTGGTCTAAGAATTGGCACTTAGGAAGCTTGTTAATTCCTTTACTATCTCCTCTACGTCTACCCACCCAAGATTCTGGGACAAATCCAATGCCTGATAAAGCACTTCTTTCCCAGTACTTAGCCGGCACATTACTCTGCTACCCTGCCATTGACCCTGCTCTGGACTTCCTAACTTGGCTCCCAGGTCCCTGGTACCTAGTGACTCAATTTCTTAGGAGATGGACTTTAATACTCACTCACCCTTCCTCTGAAGTAACCCCACCATGATCCTTATTCTCTCAAGACCTGGCTTTGGAGCACCAGCTGCTCAATGTGGCCTGAGCAGGCTTCCTCTCCACCTCCTTGGACTTCCATAGGAGGCAAGAAGAAGAGATGCTGCCCCAAGAGGAAAGGAAAAGGAGAAGATAATTTGGAAGAGAAGCTGGAAAGAAATTTCCTGACGTAGTTAAATATCAAGTGGGTAGTATATAGGCCGTTCCCCCAAGATATGCTAATTTAGGACCAGGTAGCTTGACATATCATTTCCATGAAAACAAATAGTCTGCAAATAGTCTTCACAACTGTGTCATGGAATTCTATTAGGTCACAAGTCTTTGTTATCATAATCTTTCCCTTCACAAATGGCAGATTTACAATTTTAATGGTTTAATTAATAATGCTGCTAACATCATAGTGAGATTAAGTAGCCTGAAGTTCTGACTTAAAGTCAGCAATGTTCAGTGGGTAAGTCATTAGAGTCTAAGACTTTCTTTTCTAATGAGGAATAACCCTAATAAAGTAAAGGACAAAGATAAGGAATCAGAAGACTTGGATTCCCTTGCTGGTCCCATCCGTTATGGATCTTCAACAAGTCTCTTAAAAATTTTACTTCCTTTTTTCTTTAAAATTGGAAAAACAGTATTTCATAAAATTCTAACCACAACATCTCCACTCACCCCCTCCAATTTGCATATTATATTAGATGAATCTTCCTAAAATATTCTTTCTATTATGACACTTCCCCCAGTAGAGGAAAGCAACCACAGAGGATGCTGCAGACCTGTAGAGCCATTTGCTCCCCTCCCAGGGTACTCTCCTGGGCTCCCACTAATTACATTCCGCTGACTTCTCTGCAGCTAGAATGCCATATGAGAAGTGGATTCCACTGACTGGATTTACAAGAAACACAAAAATGAAATGGATGACTTTGTCTTTCAGCCTTTTTTTTTTTTAATTGCTGGCAAATGGAAGGACAGAAACCGTGAGCTGACAATCCTCTCCCAATTCAGCCATCACCCCATACCCCTGTCATCCCAGACCCCAGTCTTGCTGCACTACCTGGAGCTCCTGCTCCAGGCCCATTTCATTATACACTCTAGCCACAGAGGACCGACCATACCTCCTCAAATATACAGGGCTCCCTCTGGGCTGCAGGCCTTGTACATCCTGTCCTCTTTCTGGAATGTTCTCCCAGTTTTTCTTCACTCAAATGATTCCTGTTTATCCATCATCTCTCACCTGCAATGTCACGTTCTCCAGGGACACCTTCCCTGAACATCTAACATCAGACTAATTGCTACTTCTCTGTGCTCATCTAAGGACCCTACACTAACCGATATCATAGAATTCATTAAACTGCTCTGGTTTTTATTGGTTATCTCCACGAGACTCAAAGCCCCTTAAGGACAGGGACTGTGTCTGATTCATTAATAATTCCCAGAGTTTGGCAGAGTGCTTAGTTCAATGTTTGCACTTACAAATATTTACTAAATGAGTGAATATCTTTACTAAAAGATGTATAGATAGATAGAGAGATCTCTCCCCTCAAACATCTGTAGGTCAGAAATTAATTGCAGACAGGACCCTTGTTATACTTGCAGGCAGCATCCAGAATGCCTAACATACTACTGTGCCCACAGGAGGAACTCAAATATTTGTGGAAATCAACTTTTTAATTTGGTTAATCTGAATCAAGGCTAGCTAAATCTTCTGAATAAAGATTAGGTATTACTGACTTCTTTCTGAAAGACATTAATGGTAATACAATTGCCATTTCAAGAACACTTGTATTCAAATTTTTCAGAAAAACCAAGCCCCCCTTCCTACAAAGACCTTTATGAACATTACTGAGTTCTAAGGTTCTATGAAAATATAAGTGTAAAATCTTCTGTTGATCTTGTTTCATTAGCTGCTGCTGCAAAGAGGGAGGGGGAGTTTTCCAAGAGTGCAGGGCTTAGAATCCCAGTTCTTCAGGAGAGATGAAACCTTAAGCATAGACACGTGATACATCATGGTTCTTACCTTTGGAAAACTTCATGGGTTCTTTGTTTTGTATTAATATGAAAACCTAGCTTAAATATCTTGATTTCATTATTTATTCATGAGAGAGCCTGATCCCAGACAATTATAATGATATTTTTATAATACTGTTCCGTTGAGGCCCCTGGGTGGTTCAGTCGGTTAGGGATCTGCCTTTGGCTCAGGTCATGATCCCAGGGTCCTGGGATCGAGCCCCACATGGGGTTCCCTGCTCAGCAGGGAGCCTGCTTCTCCCTCTCCCTCTGCCTGTTGCTTCCCTGCATGTGCTCTCTTTCTCTGTCAAATAAATAAATGAAAATTAAAAAAAAAAAAAAAACGTTCTGTTGACTAGCCCAAATCTTACTGAGACAAGCAGTCCTAGTGCTATTTTGGTTTTATTAGAAATGTAAAACTCCCCTTTGTTAAGCTAACAATTAATTCCCGAATTTGCGATTTCAATTCCTAAAATCTAGTTCACGCTTTTAGGATTCAGCACAGTTTCTCTTTGACTGCAAACTCTAAGCAATGTTGTCACTAGATAACTAGAAAGTGAGAATTCAATGGACCAAAGAGCTTTAGCACAGCGGTCTGACATAATTAGCTCTCTCGACAGATGTTAGCTAGTGTTTATTTTTAAGTTCCAGGGCTCAAATGAAGTGAAATAACAATCCAGTTCAGGAAACCCTGTGGCATTCCTGTTGGTTCTGGTTCAACAGTTTTATAAAATAAATGTACTTGCTTCATATTACAGTAAATAAATGGCAATGCTCTCCAACTCACTTAATTACCTATTAGGAGAAAATTGCAGGTGGTTCAAGGTACAGTCATTAAGTGTGGGGTTTTTTTCTGGTTTAGGGGACATAGTTCAATGTGTTTCAGGTATCGGTTTTATGTGTCCATTATGTCTTGGCTGCTATTGAACGCAAATGTGAATTCCAATGGCCCCATTTTATTTACAGATCTCCCGAATGAACATTCCTGAATTCTCCTGTAGTGATGGACTGACTATCCAAAGGTTAGGCCTCTGTTCATACAGGTTCGTTTTGGCCAGATCTGGAGATTCAGAGGTCAAATACAAATTTAATTAGATTTGTGGTATCTGCATGATGGAATTTATTTTCCAGAACAGTCATTAACTCATTTCTTTGCTTACTTCCCTCCCAAGTTTTTCATACTTCTTGCCAATTTCCCTCCCAAGTTTTTTTTTTTTCCTTTAACAACTTCTTGCCAATTTTCCTCCTAATTTGTCTTCTAGTGACTTAAAGATGAAACCTGCCAAGCAGTGGTAGAGGAAACACAAACCAAACTTTACTTCTGCAACTTACCTAGTAAATATTTTTATTGCAATGCATATGTAATGGCTGCCAAGACAGATACTTCATGAAGGCCATTTTGCGGTTACAAAAGGATCTCAACTACTTTGTGGAAACCGATTATATATCCTAAGTCCCTAACCTCTTCTCATATCCCACACCCTACCTTCCACCATGCACTATCATAAAAGCCAAACCCAGGTGCTTTTACAAGAGAGTGAGTCACTGAAAATGGTCAGTCCAACTACTCATTACCAAAACACCAACCTGCCTAGAATTCTCTTGCTGTCAGCTGCGGGGCTCAATGGGAGGTGAAGTGCTTAAAAAAAATAAATAAATAAAATAAGAGAACAGCGAAGTCTATCCCTCTTTCAATAATGAAACAGGGTTACAATCTCCTTAAGGAATAAATAAGTCAACAAGGGCCTAGTTATGCTGAGTCCTCTTTTGAAGCTAGCAGCATCTCCAGTGCCGGTTAGGGAAGCATACAAATATTTAGAAGGACCCTCAGGGTAGTCTGGTGACATGGAAAGAAAAGAATGCATTAATGGGCACAGGGATATAAAACAGTATTTAAAACAAAACACAAAACAAAAACACCCTCTACACTGGTCTAGGAATCCATTGTACTCTCATCTAGATCCTGAGTAGGAAATGTTGACACAGCAGGACACGGAGATGATCCTAAAGGAGAAGAAAGGAAGGCGAAGGATGCACCTGACTCGCTCCCCACGGTCCGTTCTCCGCGCAGGGTGTCTCCGCGCCCTCCCCTGCGATAAAGGCTCCAAGCTACCCGCCGGCGGACAGTTTTCAACAAACTGAAATCTGAAAACTATGTGAACTATGCTGTGCGTGCGTCCCCCCCCCCCAGCTTGCACCTGCCCGCCTGCCCCTGTGACAGTGAGCATCGCTGCGCACGCAAGCGCTCCGTCCACAGGAGAGCCGAACAAAAACACAAAAATGAGGAAGAAACTATCCCGTTCTCATCTCCAGTTCCAAGTCGGCCCGGAGCACGTTGAGAAACAGATGGAGGCTGGCAGGCAAAGCGAACACAGACCGACTCCCTCTGTTTGCACTGGGGGCGAGGCCACCGGGCAGGGCTGGAGGCCCCTGGGCCGTCCCCCGGGGGGCTGCGCGTCCCTAAGGCTCCAAACCCTCCTCCCTGCCTGGGAAATAAGCACCCCCCCCCCTTCGGAAGGCCCCAACTGGCTCTTCTTTAAAGGTGAGGGACGCTTGTTTAACAAGAACAACAAAAGATCCCCAAATCGGAAAGCCCCGAGGGCTGAAAACAGAGGCCCTGTTTTCAGGGCCTTTGGCTGAAGTAGCCTAGCACCCCAGCCCCGCTGTTAGGGCCGCAGCCGGGGGCCCGCTGAGCGGAATCGTCCTGCCCCGCGGGCCCACCGCAGCTGCGTGTGCAACAGTCACCTGCTAAGAACCTACACACACACACACACACACACACACACACACACACACACACACGGCCTCTGCACCTGCCCGGTGGACCCACGGTTCTCCAGCAGTTCGCCGGCGCTCGATAAATGACAACAGGCAGGGGACATTCAACACCCAGAGGACAAGCACGAGCCTGCACGCCCAGCGTGCGGACAGCAGGTGCCCGCGACAAGCACAGAGAGGCCAGGAGCTGGATGCTTTGGCCTATTACCGGGCGGCGGGAAGGCCCGGTGGCTAAAGAGGCAGGACAGGAGGGAGCGGGGACTCAGAGATCACTAGAAACGAAAAGCTAAGAGTTTTGACAACCTCAGGCAAAGGGGAAGGAGAGCCAAGTGTACCATACGAAAGCAAAAAAGCCACCCGCGGTGTCCTCCCCCAGGAAGTCTGTCCCTCCCGGACACGCAGAGCCTCCATCAGATGTCTCCTTCTCTGTGCGTCCTTCCTAAACCCATCGCGTCCTACCTGCCCCCCTTTCCAGTTCCTGTTGTTCTGGGAATCCTTAATCCTAAAGCAATCTCTCTTCTTCTAATTTCTTTAGGGAAAAAAAAAATCCCTCAGCCTTCCCCTGAAGGCCCCTTTTCCCTAAGGCCCTTCCCTATGGATGGAATAGGACAGAGATGCGGCCCTCCTGAGCTCCGCACAACCCCTCCCCTTAACTCCTGTTTCTTCTTGCCCCTCACAACCCCTGTTCCTGGATCGCTGACCCCGCTCCTGCTCGCCTCCCGTCTGCTAGTCCGAAGAGCAAATACTGCTGCTGCTACTGTCACTACCATTGCGGGCTGTTTTGCTCATCAAGTACTTTCTGTGCACCAGAAAAATCTACAAAACTCTACAAAATAAGTCATATAATCTCCATATTAGAGAGGATAACCCTCAGTGTATAATAGGACTAAGCAACTTTCTTTACTAGCCCAACTCTCTCAGATTTCAAAATATATGCTCTTTCTGCGAACCCACGGACTTCCAAAATGCACCCCCCTTAATTCCGTTCCTCGTATCATAGCCAAAGTGATAGACCCACAGTGCAAAACTGGCTGCATCCCTCCCCCGATTAAAGGTCTCCAAGGAGCAATTCCTGAGCCTGGGGTGCAAAGTCCCGAGGACATGGTCCTCCAGGTCCATTCCTCCCTCTGCCCTCAGTGTCCCCCTTGGTCCCATCAAGAGCTTGTGGTTCCCTGCACGAACCGATTGGTTTCATGTCCTGTGTTTCCGCTCAGTTTCTTTGGTCCAGAATACCTTTCCCATTTTTACTCATTCTTCAAGCTGTCCAATTTTAGAGAAAGTCTTTCCTGAACCACTGAGGCAAGCCAAAAACCCTCAAGTGGGCTTCCGCAGTGCCCTCGGAACACCTTTATCCCGATACTTGCTATCATTTATTGAAAGGGTCTCTTTACAGATGTTTTCCCCCAACCAGCCTGAAAGTTATTTGAGGGAAGGGGGAATAACTTTTCATTTTGTGCCCACCCTGACCCCACCACTGGGAACAGTGTCTGGTACAGGGTAATCACATAAGTCATGTTTTGGGGTCTGAAAGGCACATAGAAACTGGAATCGTCACCCAAGCCCACTGCCGTTTCTGGAACATGGAACCAATGTGCCTGAACTCCAAACTGTCTGATGCCATCTGTTTTCTTCCACAGAATACTCCAACTTGGGATCCCTGGGTGGCGCAGCGGTTTAGCGCCTGCCTTTGGCCCAGGGCACGATCCTGGAAACCTGGGATCGAGTCCCACGTCGGGCTCCCGGTGCATGGAGCCTGCTTCTCCCTCTGCCTATGTCTCTGTCTCTCTCTCTCTACCTGTGAGACTATCATAAATAAATAAAAGCTTAAAAAAAATTCTCTTTAAAAAAAAAAGAATACTCCAACTTTTGTTCATTGGGTCATGAACAACAGCTACCATATTTCCAGATAACCACTTTTCTAATTTTTTCTTATAGCTACTTTTGTCATCATCAAAGTTCACATTGATGACTCTTCATGGTTCTCCATCATGGTTCTCCCATCTTAATCACACCAAGTTCCACCTCATTTCCATAGTAGTCACTCACTAACAAGAACTGACTCTCAGAACATATTCATCTTACATCACGCTCTCTAGCAGTATTCTCCACCTCAAAAGGACGTAGAGGGGGCACCTGGGTGGCTCAGCGGTTGAGCGTCGACCTGTGGTTCAGGTCGTGATCCTGAGGTCCTGGGATTGACCCACATGGGGCTTCCTGCAGGGATCCTGCTTCTCCTTCTGCCTATGTCTCTGTCTCTCTCTCTGTGTCTCTCACGAACAAATAAATAATTTTTTTAAAAAAAAGGAAGTAGAAATGAGGTAATATTTACTGAATGGCTAATTTACACCAGGTGCTATGTTACACACCTTATATTTGTTCCATTTAATTTTCTCAATAATCCTGTAACCATTTATTCATCAATCTCCCAATTCTTCACACCAACCTAAACTTCTCTCTACTTTATTGTCAGCTCTAATGTTCTTAGTCAAAAAAATTACTCCAAGGCCATAAATTTCACTCTTGTCACCACTGGAATCCCGCAGTGAATCATTCCACTGTGGGAGGACATTAGCCCTGTACCTATTCCTTACATTGGGCAAATCCAGATCAATTCTTATGCTCCCTCTTTTCACTCCTACAGAACGGGTTCTTTCATTTTCTATTAGAGCACCAACTACATTCTTTATTGATACGTTTCTTTCTCCCACT
Source organism: Nyctereutes procyonoides (assembly GCF_905146905.1). NCBI lineage: Eukaryota > Metazoa > Chordata > Mammalia > Carnivora > Canidae > Nyctereutes > Nyctereutes procyonoides. The sequence goes on along the minus strand of NW_026575160.1, from coordinate 30,204,832 downwards.
GGTCCATTAACCTCACAAGTATAAGGATCTTATTCTATTCATATTTTTATTAAATACAGCAAGGCTCCAATGTTTTTAAAATGAAGACTTTTGGGGCAGCCCGGGTGGCTCAGCAGTTTAGCGCCGCCTTCAGCCCAGGGCCTGATCCTGGAGACCCAGGATCAAGTCCCCCATTGGGCTCCCTGCATAGAGTCTGCTTCTCCCTTTGCCTGTGTCTCTGCCATTCTCTCTCTCTCTCTCTCTCTCTCATGAATAAATAAATTAAAAAAAAAAAACGAAGACTTCTTAACTCTTTTCTAGTTTAAGCATTTATTTGGGTACAAAAGGCCATATATTGAATGTTTGCATTTGTGTAAAATATCCAGAACAGGAAAACTTCAGAGACAGAAGGTGGATTAGTGGTTGTTTACAGTCAGGTGTGTGTGTTGGGGTGGGGGGGGTTGGTATGAAGAAATGGAAACTGATTGCTAATAGCACCTCTTTTAGAGGAGTTGAAGATATGGTGATAGGCATACGGCCCTGTAACTATACTAAAAAACACTGACTCATACACTTAAAAATAATTTTGAGGTTGGTCATAGAATCACAAAAAAAAAAAAAAAAGAATAAGCTCTTCTTGCTCTTAACCTCTTTTCTTTCATTATTTTTAACAGCTTTATTGAGATATGATTCACTTACCACACAATGGTTCACTAAAACACAGATCCCTATGATGAGTACCATTTAGAAAATGGGGGCAATCCAGGTGGCTCAGCGGTTTAGCGCCGCCTTCACCCCAGGGCGTGATCCTGGAGTCCCGGGATCAAGTCCCCGATGGGCTCCCTGCATGGTGCCTGCTTCTCCCTCTGCCTGTGTCTCTGCCTCTCTCTCTCTCTCTCTCTCTCTCTCTCTCTCTCTGTGTGTGTCTCTCAGGAATAAATAAAATCTTAAAAAAATAAATAAATAAAGCCCAAACCTGACATGTCTCTCCCTGCTTAAAAAAAAAAAAAAGAAAAAAAGAAAAAAGAAAAGAAAATGGGCTGTGTATTTTTCAGCTTGGTTTTCCCACACTTAGCACAGTATTCATGTTAATAAATGCTCATTTCATGAATGAGGGACCCACAGCTCTGAATTTATTATAAGTAATTTAACTATGCTCTATTTGGGGTAAATATACTTTTATTTGGTGGAATCAAATCACCATTTACAAAATCATTTCTATGAGAAAAGGTATATTCAAAGCAAAAAAATAAAGCATACCAGAAACCTTCCACCACCTTTCAACTAATAAATAAACTCTATGATTTATCTTGCAAGACACTACCACTCCTACATCCCAGTCCCCACCTAGATAAGTATCTCGGGTCTCTAAAAACACTCAGATTTTTTTAAAATAACAAATCCCCTGAGAGTTTCACCCGCCAGGTTGTGAAATACTATTCTTGGAAGAAGGGCTTTTGAGGAATGAAGAGTATCTTCTTCAAGATAAATCCAATACTTTTTCAGGGTAGTTTTTATTATGTTTTTGTGTACACAAAATAAGAGAATGGAGCTCTAAAAAACTCCTTTGAATGGGTCAGTATCTACAGGAAGAGCCACTTGTACAAGCATGTATCCCTCTTTTTGTAAGAACTGCAGCTTCTATTAGACTTTTCTATTTTTTATGTATACTGTATTTAAGTTTCATTTTATTTCCATGGCAATTTTTTTTTCATAAAAGAGGACTTAAAGGAATTCACTAGAGTCAAATCCCACCTATCAAAGATAATGACTTTGTGTTTTGTTTGTTTTATTATTAGCTCATTTCTACTTCCTTTTTTTAAAAAAAATTTATTTATTTGTTTGTGAGAGACACAGAGAGAGCATGAGCAGGGGTAAAGAGGGAGAAGGAGAGGGAGAGAGGGGCTCAGTCTTACAACCCTGAGATCATGATTATAGCCAAAATCAAGAGTAGGACACTTAACCAACTAAGCCACCCAGATGGCTAAATATAGTGACTTTGAATCAATTATTATTCAGGCAATACTGTTGATAAACCTCATAAGGATATATTCCCTGCCTTAACATTTACATCAATAATTATTGAAACCTCCACCATACAATTTATGTATTAAATAGCACAAGAATCCATATACTGGCCTCCCTTAGAATACTTCACATATTTTCAGATAATTAGCCCATTCCCCAATATTATTATAAAAAAAGTCAACAGTATCATCTTCATTTTGGCTCTGTTTCAGAAAATGACAGTCACTAGAGGTCATGTAGTTATACGTTTAAGGCCAAAGGATAAAATATAATCACAATTTTACCTCTGTTTCTCTACTAACAGGTCAATGCTCACACAATTAGGGTTTGGTAATTATTAAAATTATTAAAATCCTCTCATGTAATTTTGAAGTATCTTTTTAAAAACGCATACCATATAAAGTCCATTGAGGACATGTGTCACACTGATGAGTCAATAAAATTATCTCCATTTCATAGAGTTTTTATCGTAACCAAATCAGCGCCTTTCATTTTAAAAATAAATTGTACTTTCTCTATGTTTTTGTAAATGTCTTAAAGCAGGGGTCATATATTTTATTAGTTGATTTACTCAGGGTAGTTTGTCCATATTGGAAATTTGATTAATATATGTACGCTGACTGTTGAATAGGAGGCTAATTATATACCTCAAGTAGTTTGAAGATTTCATACACATCATCAGAAGTATGTCACATAGTCACTTACCTCCTCTAGTTGGCATGCTTTGATGACACTCCTATATCTATACTCATCATAGGAAACACCAAAAATTATGTTTTCTTTAATGGTGCCAGGCATAATCCAAGAAAATTGAGAGCAGAATGAAATTCTTCCACTGTGCTTAATTTTACCCTCTGAAGCCTCCAGTTCTCCCATAATCATCATTAGGAGTGAAGTCTGGAAATAAAGCCATGGTTATTAAGTTAAATCATTTGATCAAATCATTCTCAGAGTATACCCACCTCCAACTATCATCCTAAGCAGAGGTATCTATTCTGATTTTAAAGGAGTCTATATTAATTTAAGTAAGAAGTAAGAAGTAAGCACTTCTTGTTCTGGATATGCTGCTAAGCACAAAAGACACAAAAAGGAATAAAAGAGACAATTACAGTGGATGTGATAAGTGCTATGGTAGAGGTTCACAGGGATTGGAGCACCTGATTCAGATCAATAGGATGAGTTTGGAGGACGTCAGGGAAAGATTAGTCCCAGCTAACATCCACCGAGTACTTCGTCTATACTGGGTGCTGTTGTATGTGATTTAACTGCATTCATTTATTTAATCCTCACAATAACCCAACAAGGCAGATTCAATATGATCTTCATCTAACAAGATATCAGTTAAAAAGAGAGATAATCAGATAATATTGTTCCCAGGAGCCCTTCTTGAAGAAATGAGGATAAAATCATCCAAGAGATGGAGCGCCTGGATGGCTCAGTGATTCAGCGTCTGCCTTCAGCTGAAGGGGGTGATCCTGGGGTCCTGGGATCGGACTCCCGACATGGAGCCTGCTTCTCCCTCTGCCTGTGTCTCTGCCTCTGTGTCTCTCATGAATAAATAAACAAAATCTTTTTTAAAAATCATCCAAGAGATGACTGAAGAAGCTTCACCAAAAAGACTATCAGTGAGCAAAGATTTTATATAAAGGACTGTGAACTAAAATTTAAACTAATGTGGGAATTAGAGTTGAAGAAAAGAATTTCAATACGTTATATGCCCGACAATAAGTAAAATACAAACAAAACAGAGGAAATGGGGTATAAAGGAAATTTGCTGATTGCTTTATCAAGAAAAACTGGAAGTCAAAGGATATCATTTCAAGGTAACACACTGGGTAATAGATGTGTAAACATATTTAACACTACAAAGATAAATCATTAAGAAAGATAATACTATTGACTAACATTAAGTAGAAGGAAAGGAGGCAGCAGAGAAAGAAAAAAAAACATTGATTTTATCAGAGCTTACATTAGGTAAAGATTAAAAATAAAGTTATTATAAATATAACCACTATAATAAAACACTTCCACAACCTCTAAAAAGTTGGAATGCCCTTAGGCTCACACCTTGGCCCCTTTCCTTTCCCTTCTTATCCATACTCCATCCTTTGGAATCTCATCTAGCCTCAAGTTTTTCCACTGCCAGCCCCTACTTCCTTGAAATCAGAGCTGTGTATCCAACTAACATCTCAGCTTGGATGTCGAATATGCATTATAAACTTAATGTTTTACAGTCTAGCTCTGCCCAAACCGGTTTCTCCCATAATCTTCTCAGGTAATGGTACCTTCATGCTTCCAGTTACTCAATCCTTGGACTCGTCCTTGACTCCTCCATTTTTTTCATAGGCCGCGTATGAAAAAATCTAATTCTGTGGTATCTTTCTTAGAAACATGTCCTGAATCTGACTGCTACTTCCATCATCACTATCTGGAATAAGCCAACATCATCTCCTGCCCAGTTAGCACAATAGCCTCCTAACTCCTCTCCTTGCTTCTACGCTTGTCTCTCTACAACCTATTTTCAAAGTGGCCCCACCAAAAAGTAAGTCGAGTCATGTTACTTTTATGCTTAAAACCCTCTAATGGCCTCCCATTTCCTAAAATAATACAAATATTAAAATAATATTATACAAAAATATTATATAAAATAATTCATTACATATTTTGGCATTTTGAGGGAGAGGACATTAAGTGGAAGCATCACTGAATATATATGTTGATGAAACCTCACAGACATTTGTGTTTTATTCTAAAATTTTATTTGAAATGTAAACAAAAGCAGGAGCTAATAGTTTATTCTATACATCTGCTGCCAACTATTATAAGACCAAACTAAAATTTAGTACCCGGGTAAGGCCAGGATGGATGATAGAAACTATGTGGTGTCAGGGGTTGTCAGCAAGGCCACAGAACTGCTTCAGCTGTGGTGGAACAACAGAAAAATGAAAGTCCCTCCACCCTGGGGAAGATGTCACAAAGCCAGCCTTCAGTCCCGAGTACCCAGTGGTGCAGACTCTTAAACCTATTTTTTTTTAAGATTTTTATTTATTTATTCATGAAAGACACGGAGAAAGAGAGAGAGAGAGAGAGAGAGGCAGAGACAAGCAGTGGGAGAAGCAGGCTCCATGCAGGGAGCCTGACGTGGGACTCGATCCTGGGACTCCAGGATCACACCCTGGGCTGAAGGCAGCACTAAACCGCTAGGCCACCAGGGCTGCCCTTAAACCGATTTTCTTTAATTAAAATGATTCACAGAAGTTTCATAAATGAAAGACACTTTAATGTAGATTAGAACAAAAAATGTATTTTTCTAAAGATGTTCAATTAAATAAATTTATGTCAAGCACTTATTACATGCTGGACACTAGGATAGTCCCTGGAATACAGTTTAAAGAAGATATGGCTCCCTTACCATCTAGACAATTATAACAGGAGTGATAAAATTAAACCTGCCTTAGTGTTTTAAGAAAATAATTGATATTAATACATATATAAATTGTTGTTACTTTGGAAAATCTAGAGATACAAACTATACCCAAAATCTCAGAGATAGCAACTTGATCCACAAATGTCCTTCCAGACACATGTATACATATATGCATGCTTTTATAAAACACAAATCATTATGTATGTAACATTCTATAACTTGTCCTTTCTTTACTTAACAGTGTATCATACATATCCTTCACAGTCATTTTCAACATCCTTTTTACTGACTGAAGAACATGCCATTCTATAACTACACCAAACTTTATCCACTCAATCCCCTAGTAGTAGACATTTAGGGGTCCCTCCAATCTTGGGTTATTGAAACAATGCTGTGATGAATGTCTTTACGTTATAAAATCTCTGCAAGCACACTAGGTTAAGTCATAGACGTAGAAGAATTATTTAGTTATCTTTAAGGCTTTCGATATACCAAATCGAGTGAGATGGGATTTGGATTAAAATGTTAATACTTTCAACTATTCAATCTTATATGTTAGCTAGATCTCTTGTCCAGATTATAAAATACTCCATTCCTAATACTATGAAAGGGCTCCCTCCTGGATTGACTTGCCAAACCCTCAGAAGAGTTTAATTATTCCTAAGGAATCACTGCCTTCATCTGACTCCATCTTCAGAGCTACTTCCCAGAAAATGCAATTGCAACTCCAGCCAGCAATTATCTGCTCATCAATTCTTAATAGAATTTCCTGAGATTTAATTGCTGGTAACTTGTTTAATTGCTTGTAATTTGTAATTCCAAAGCTATTTTTGTGCACCTTTCAAAGAAGTAATTCAAACATACAAACAGAATTTTAAAAATTATATGAAACATAATTACCTCTCGCCAGCAAACATTCTTGTTTAGATCACCTATTAATTTGTATATGAACACCTCCTCCTATGGTATCTTTCCCTTTCAATAATGAAAATTGCTACTAATATTAAATAATAGAAGGACAAATAATACTTAAAGGAGGAACAAGTTTTCCTAAGAAGAAAATATACAACTACAGCTACTTTATTTAAAAGGCCGGTTTCACATGTAGAAAAACATAATTGGAGAGAGAAATGAGCAAATTGTATTACCACCATTGTGGACATCAACTCAATGACTAGACATTTTCTGCAGCATTTTATTTCCCAAGTTTCAAACTAAATCCAAAAATATGGTTCTTCCTATATTAGATATTAATGAATGTCTTTCAGGAATGTTTAATACCTACTTTTATTTACATTTTTGTCTTATTAACAGCAGTGCTTCTCCCTCTGTATCTTCCTTCCTCCCTTTCCTTTCATCCTTGAGTTCCACCCTTTACCTGTATTTGTTTTTTAATCTGTTAATTTTTTCAGGTGTATCTCTAAATATTCCTGGCTTATAATAAGTTGGAGGTAGGGAGTAGGAAGCTGACCAGCATTAAATAAATTAACATCCTTACATGTTTCTTTCAAAAACCTATCCCACTCAATAATTTTTCCTCATAATAAATCCTAAGCAAGCCTGAATCCATTCTCTAAAATTCCACAACAAAACAAAATTTAAATAAATAAATAAACAAACAAACAAATAAATAAATAAATAAATAAATAAATAAAATTCCAAAGTTAACAAAATAGGGACCTTTTGCCTATGTGGTTACTGAGGTAAAATCTAAGCCATGGTTTTCCTGGAGCAGCTCTGAAAAATATCTGTGCCAAAGATTGTTAAAAATGAATGATTCACTTATTCAATAAAGTTACTGAATTTCTACCATGTATAAAACACTGTGTCGGGCAGCCCAGGTGGCTCAGTGGTTTAGCGGCCTTCAGCCCAGGGCGTGATCCTGGAGACCTGGGATTGAGTCCCACATTGGGCTCCCTGCATGGAGCCTGCTTCTCCCTCTGCCTGTGTCTCTGCCTCTCTCTCTCTCTCTCTCTCTCTCTCTCTCTCTGTGCTTTTCGTGAATAAATAAATAAAAATCTTAAAGAAAAAAAAGAAGAAAACACTGTGTTGACTTATATGTAAAACTTAAAAAACAAAAGGAAAGGATAAATAAATTAAAAAAGGCAAAAACAGACCCAAAAATACAGAGAACTGATGCTTGCCAGAGGGGGAGATTGTGGGGGGATGGACAAAATGGATAAAGGGGAGTTGGAGATGTAGACTTCCAGGTATGGAATGAACCATCAATGAAAGGTACAGCGCAGGGAATATAATCAATGGTCTTATAATAGAGTTGTATCATGACAGATGGTGGCTACATTTGTGAGCATAGCAGAAGTACAGAGGTGTTCAATTGTTACGTTGAACACCTGAAATTAACATAACACTGGGTGTCAACTATGCCCCAATTGAAGAAAAGAAAAAAAGAGAAAAAATTTTAATAAATGTAAAGATCAGCACATGGGGAAAGAAAGACACTGGTGTTCTGTGCCATGTAACATATAAAGATGCAGAAGAAAAAGTCACCGGAAGTAATATGAAGAAAGAAAAGACTAAAGAATATTATCAATAGAACAATTTATATTCTAAGAGACACTATATCCAAGCGTTCTCCTACTACCAACATAAGAATTTCTCCAACATACCCTCTTACACTACAGACAAACTAGGAAAAGAAAGAAACGCCTGCCAAATTAAGTTCTCAATGGTGAAGAACGAAGAGATTACCTTGCCTGCTCCAGTAGATCCAGCAACCGCCAATAACTGTCCTCTTTCTATCTTGAAACTGATGTCTTTTAGGACAGGAGTACCAAGAAGTGAGAAGTTGCTGAAGAAGAGGCTGTTGTCCCCATTGGAAATTTTTCTGTCATTACTGTTTTCTTTTGCTTTCTCAAGTAATTCCCCAAATCCCTGAAAAAATAGATACAGAGAAAATAAAAAGGTAGGCTTTTCAGGTATTTTCAGTAACTATTTGTTATATATTATGAAAAGCACATGGCACATGATCTACAGCCTATGGTATTTAATTATATAGCATGTGGGTTCTAGAGTATATGATGTAAAAAAACAAAAATTTTAATAAAGCATTTAATGAGAACATAATTTCAATATCCTAGATCGTTGCTCACCATCAAATTTTTTACCTGAAGTAAAAAGCCAGGAATACTGAAGGAGGTAACATCTCATTTCCCCCAATTTCACACTAAAGGAAATCTATATGTCTTGCCTCCCTTAGAATAAGATTGCAGAAATGAGTGGCAGTATAAGGCATTTTTATTGACTAATTACTTCATTATTTACTCAATTCTTAATAATTTAATAAATCTAGTTGATATACATGAATTATCTACATTTTAAGGTTGTTATACTTTTTCTGGCACAAAGCAAGTTGAATGGCTTGATAATGAGAACTGACAGCATGAATTCATTTATCTTCCATAAACTGAATGCACTCCTATAGCGCCAAGGTTCTGACAAAAACTCATTTAGCACACTAAGACAATATACAAAAAACAGGAATTACATCTTTTGCCACCACTTAAAACTACACAACAATTTATGTCAACTTAACGATGTGTCAGAGGTATGTGTCATAGTTTTTCAAAATTCTTTTCGGTCATACATAAGCAATTGTTTGAAGACCACTGCTTTGGGTTCTCATGATATGTATGGCTAACATCCCCCTCAGTCATCAAACAACTAAAAGCAAAGCTTTTAGACGATAAAAGGTCTTTATAAAATGGGACAAAAGCATTTGCTAGTCTCTTATTCATTTTTTTAAAAAGATTTATTTATTTATTTTAGATAGAGAGCACATGAGCAGGGGGCAGGGGAAAGGGAAAGGAGGGGGAGAGAATATTAAGCAGATTCCCCACTGCACACAGAGCCTGACCAGGGTTCAAGCTCAGGACCCTGAGGTCATGACCTGAGCCAAAACAAGAGTTGGATGTTCAACCCTCAACTGGCTGAGCTACCCAGGTGCCCCTCTCTTACTCATTTATTTATCTCACAGATATTTATTGAGCATCACCTCTGTACTAAAGACCACTTCAAGAATCCCACATGGGGACGCCTGGGTGGCTCAGTGGTTGAGCTTCTGCCTTCAGTTCAGGTCATGATCCTGAGGTCCTGGGATCGAGTCTCGCATTGGGTTCCCCAAGCAGAGCCTGCTTCTCCCTCTCCCTGTGCCTCTGCCTCTCTCTGTGTGTCTCTCATGAATGAATAAATAAAATCTTTTTTAAAAATCCCACATAGGAGAATAATGAATGAATAGATATTAATACTGAAACGTGCTAGTGATAGAACTGAAAATCACACCAAATCTTATAGGACGACATTACAGAGAATAAGCACTCAGAGCTTGGCCAAGTAAATGACCTGCAAGCTGAGCTATGAGGGCCAGAAGGGGGATTGCACAAGACCAGGAAATGGTATTGGTGATCCAGGAAGACAGATGTGTATATACAATGACTTAGTCTTAAAAAACAAAATACGTCTCAGAAACGGTAAACGGCTAATCAGATATATACGGCAAAATGACAAAAGGAGTCCTTGGTAAAGATGGGCAATGCATGGGTAGCCCGGGTGTCTCAGCGGTTTAGCGCTGCCTTCGGCCCAGGGCATGACCCTGGGGTCCCAGGATCGAGTCCCCACACCGGGCTCCCTGCATGGAGCCTGCTTCTCCCTCTGCTTGTGTCTCTGCCTCTCTCTCTTTCTCTCTCTCTCTCTCTCTCTCATGAATAAATAAAATCTTTAAAAAGAAAAAAAAAAAGATGGGCCATGCAGGCTGTTGAAGAACTTGTACCATGCTTAGAATCAGGACTTTGATCCATAAGCACTTGGACCAATGGAAGGCTGTTGTTGCTAATAATCTTCATTTCTAATTACAGAAGTAAGACACGTATTTCAAGAAATTTGAAAAATCCAGAAAAGCAGAACAAACAAATCACTTGTACTACCACTGAGAAGAAACCATACTCAACATTTCAACTGAAATCCCTCCACTTTCTCAGGGTGCTTGGCTGGTTCATCAGTTAAACATCTGCTTTCAGCTCAGGTCATAATCCTAGAATCCTGAGATCCAGCTGGAGTCCCCCCTCCTCCCAGCTCAGCAGGGAGCCTACTTTTCCCTCTCCCTCTCCTTCTGCCCCACTCATGCTCTCACTCGCTCTTTCTCTCTCAAATGAATAAATAAAAAAAACTTTTTAAAAAATCCCTTCAGGGATCCCTGGGTGGCGCAGTGGTTTAGCGCCTGCCTTTGGCCCAGGGCGTGATCCTGGAGACCCGGGATCGAATCCCACGTCGGGCTCCCGGTGCATGGAGCCTGCTTCTCCCTCTGCCTGTGTCTCTGCCTCTCTCTCTCTCTCTCTCTCTCTCTGTGACTATCATAAATAAATTTAAAAAAAAATTTTAAATAAAAAAAAATCCCTTCACTTTCTTACATATAAGTATAAACAAATATTTTTTATAAATATATACATATTACCAGGGATGAAGAGTACAGCAGCATAGGAAATAGAGTCGACATTATTGTAATAACTTTGTATGGTGACAGATGGTTACCACCCTCATCATGGTGAGCATTTGTAATGTATATACTTGCTGAGTCGCTATGTTATGCACTTGAAACTATATTTCAATAAAATATATATCATTTTTTTACAAAATTAAGAAAAAATAAAGTTGTGACCCACTTTTTTCTGACTTATAATAAAGCATCAATATTTTTAGATACCATTAGACATTATTTTTAATATAATTTCTAGTTGTAAGATAGTACCCAAGTATGAATAAACTATATGCACATACTTTGCTATAAATTGGGCAGCACATTTTTTTTGTTTAAATTCCCACAAATGGAGTTTCCAGAGCAAAAATTATGTGAAATTTCAAGTTTTTTCAATAGTAATTCTAAATTTTCTTCCATCAACAAATATATGAGAATGCTGGTTTTCAAGAATCCTTATCAACACTGTTTTTTTGGTTTTGGATTTAACTTTGTTTTTATAATTTTACAGGTGAAAATGGAATCTCACTATTGATCTTATTTTTATTTATTTGCCCCCTAATAAGATTGAACATTTTCCATGTTTACGTGTCCCGTGTATTCATGCATGAAATGGTTATGATATATTTTCTCTTTACCCCATTCTTAGGGCATCTTCTCAACTAGCTGGCTAATGGTTGACAAGTTGTTATAACATTCTGAGCTTCAGTCTCCTATATTGTTGAGGGTATTAAATGAGGTAACATATGTGAAAGCAGTATATGGGAAAGCAGCAATCACTCTTTTTTGTTTTGTTTTGTTTAAATAAGGAGCAGTATGGTGAGTGGTAACGCATTTTGGAGTCAGAGAAACTTAGGCTGACCTTTTAGCTCTGTCCTAATTAGTTGTCTAACCTTGTTCTAGTCGTTTAAACTCTCTAAGTTTCCTCTTCCTAATAAGTCAGTAGTAATTTGACCCACTTCCAGGTTTGGATGGAGGGCAGAGTACTATATAATTCACCAGGGACTTGCCCCTTGGGTAACTGGGTGGATGATGATGCCAACAAAGGAAATAGCAAATACACTGGAAGGAGTGGGTTTGTGAAGCCTGATGAGTGATGAACGTGAAGTAATGTGAAGTCCTTGAGGACCATGGAAGATATTTTGAAATACATGTAAGAAGTTCAGGAAAGAAACGGGGGCCAGAAATTTGCATTTGAGACTCAGCAGCACATTGATGTCAGCTGGCCCTGAGCTTGAGGTCACCCACAGAGCGCATGAAATGCTAGAAGAAAGCCTAAGTGGGGACCCGGTACCCATCACCATGGAAGTAGCAGGCAGGAAAGAGGTAGAAGTCATGGTCTGAGGATAAAATAATATGAAAAGAGTGGTTACCTTAAGGCTAAGTGATGAATTCAAGAAGAATGGAAGAGTTTTGATGTGTTGGCAAAGGCAGACTCCAGACTACAGCAGGCAGGAGCCCATGAGAGATGAGAAAATGACAACAGTGTGACAACAAAGGAGAGGACAGGGTTAGGCTGGGAGGACGAAGCTGGGTGGGCAAAAGCAAGAGAAGAATTTTTTTTTTTAACTTGAAAATATTCGCACGTGAAAAGGAGTCAGTTGAAAGGAAATGTTGAAGCTTCTAGAGAGAAGACTGCTGGCCGCCTGTTCCAAGATGATGAAGCAAGGTAGTAATAGCTCAGTCAAGGGCAGGAGGAAACCTACATCTTTCTCTTAGACATAAAGGAAGGAGGAAAGCATAATTCCAAGGGTGAACAGGGAAACCGGAAGCATTCATAACTGATCATGGCTTCTCTTTTCTTTATGTTTTGTAGGAGGCAAGGCCATGAAGATCCTTAGAGAAGGAGGGGCTTTGGGGAAAGTGGTAAAAATCTGGCACAGCTCCTGGGGAAATGGTAAAGAACATTAACTAAAGACAAATGAAAAGATTTCCCAAGAAGGTTTACGGATCCCACTGAGGTTGAAACAAGAGCAGCGTAAAGCTTACAAATGACCTAAGTTTAGTGATTTTCCCAGATAGCACCTACTTCACCAAAGGCCACAAAGTAATGTTTTGCAGCAAAGAGTTCAGTAGAAGGAAACAGGAATTGAGAGAGTTGTAGGAGAACTGAAATGACTGGTCTTGAGGTAAGCAGAGGCTGAACCAGGCAGGGTCCAAGGGAAGAGACCAGAAATCTTGAACCTGAAGGACTACAGTAAAGGTGGGATTTAGAGACAGATGGGGCTGGATGGTTAGGAAATTCTGGGCCAGGAAAGAGATTTCAGAGTGTAACATTTCCAAAGTGGAGGAAGCATATGTGCTCCCAAAGCTCAGGATGTGCTTGGACAGGAAGCTTCTGAAGAAGTCACCTTAGAGTACAGGTTCTTAGGACAGTACTGGAGGGACTGCTCGTGGATGTTGAGATTTCAGACATCACAGCAAAGGTTTAAGAAGCGCCACTATCCCGAGCAAATGTGATCAAGAAGAGTCCAGAGTTCGGCAGGTGACGGTCAAAGACTGGAGGATGAGGATATAGCCAGATGGGAGGCAAGAGTTGGGTGAAGAGATTGTAGAAGATTTTTGCAGCAGAGCAGGGAAACAATTTTGTCTGAAATTAGGAGGGAAAATGTTAAACTTATTTTTGCCTAGAAGGGCCTTTGAAACTCCTCAAAACAAAGAAGTAAAATCGATCTGATCCCTTTCTGATCTGACACTTTCCCAAAAAACAATGTTGCTAGGCAGATAAAGAATTATTCTCTAACCTGTACCTTCAAAAATGAAGTAAAGTGAAGCTCTGGCTGTCGAGTTGCTTATATAAATAAGAACCAGTTTCAGGTATTTTGAAAAATGTCAAAATAACTCTTCTCTTTACCCAGCAGATATAAGTGATAAGGTAATAGGGACTCAATAGGTGTTCCCAATAATCAAATATTGCTTCTTGAGAGGCTGAATATCATTGCTAATATTTTTCTGGCTTTGAGATATGACAATCTTTAATAGTGAATGGAAATAAATAAAAATAGAAAATAACACACTGATGTAGCTCTCATATATCTTTAGGATGACCCATGTATGAAAACACATTGGGCTGGGACTTGAGGTCAGAGAAAGGAGGATCTATAGAAGAACTAGTCTGCGCTTGGTACTCTGCTGAGCACTTCATACTTCACAACAAACTTGCACGAAGCCAGGCACCGGTTGCAAGGTAAATATCAGTATTTTGCTTTATAGATGGAGAACCAAAAGTTCCACAAGTAATTCGATCTAGATTAACACAGAGAATAAATGGCAGAGTCAGAAGTCACACCCTGCCCTATCAGGCACCAAAACCTATGAGATTTGTATTCCTTCCTAATCTGTTGTGTCAAGCAAATCACATGACTTGGAAGAAAATGAAGAGGCTTCTGTGTATTTAACATTCCTGGGCCTTGAGTTCTTAATGTATAGAATAAGCGCAGTGGTTGGTTCCCCTTCCAGTACAACCAGTTCAATTATCATTCTTTCTTGTCTAGTAAGATGAAAACCAGATTCAGCAAGGAGAAAATGCCAAAGTATTTACAGCAAACAATTAAAAAAAAAATTCTGACCTCCTCCCAGAAGGCTGTTACATTCTCCATCACTACTTCCGTAGTTGTTAAGTTATATTCCAACGTCTTATACTCTTGCTTTTGTAAGAAATCCTGTTTATAAAAGAAGGGAAAAAAATTGTACTCGAAGAGCATCATGGCATTATTACATCTAGTTTACACTCTAACAGTATTTGGATTTTATGAGTATTTATGAATATATTTATGTACAGATTAGAAATCACTTAATAAAATAATTGTTCACAGTTTTGTAAAGCCAAGCACTAGGATTTATCACATTTGAAATGCACTCTTAAAACATGTGCTATTTTATAAAACTCTCTTCCTACATTAGATTTTTTAACACACAATTGATTCTTCCTTCCACGCTCACATGCTAACCTGGGTGATGAACTTACGAGGCCTCCCTGGTTACCCTCCAGTGTGCCTGCCTCAATTCAACATTAGGACAGAGAGAAGGCTTCTGTCTTCACGTCTAGAGCACCCTCCTTATTAGAGGCATCGAGAGCATCACTTCTCTGGTGTACGTACAGGTTTGAAGATCTGATATAACTGATTTTAAAGCATCAAACCCTGACTCTAAAGGAGGGCTCTACTCCACATTATTAGAGCTCCAGAGGGAAAGGTGGGAGCATTGGGAAGAATTAAGTGCCTATATCCTGAAGTCCTCAGCACAGCAGGTATTGAGGACAGCCTGCTCCTTGCCTTGCTTTTGCTTTTCCTCCTCTACTCTTCTCTCACCCTCTATCTCTATTTTGGTTTCTCTCTTTTTCTCCCAGTTTAGTTTCTCTGTGTTCCTGTTCGGTGACTCTCCCGGTCTTTGTGACGTTCTCTCTTGGAGTCTGTGTGTGTGTTCATTCTCTCTCTCTCTCTCAGTTGAGAAGGGTTAACAGAAGAAATAGGATCAGTCCCAGAGCTGCTATGGTTCTGAGTTACATTCCCCAGTTGGTCTACCTCACAGATCTAAAACTCACACATCTTCAAGATGATAAACTTAAGGAGGGTGGCTGAGGCGAGTGCACAGAACTGGAGAGGCCAGGCCCTCTTTGGGGCCGGGGGGGGGGGGGGAGCTGTCGCAGCTCACAGGAGAAGAGGACCCAGTTACTACATATTCTGATTCTTCAAAAGAGGCTGAAGACATGATTTATTGTATATGTAACATCTCCCAACTTTTAAACGCTGAGAACTAATGCAAATGGTTTGTTTTAAGATTTAAAGGTCAAGTGAAACAGGTCCAAGGCCAAACTACGGTCCGTGGGTCACCACTGGCAAAGTCTGGCCAAGACCACATAAGGGCAGAACCACCTAAAAGTGGCTCACCCTTCAGCCTCATTGTTTATTTCTATCACAGTGATTTATTTTCTGGTTAAATATTTAAATGGACATCAAAAAAGTACAAGACAGTTTGATCTATATATGAATTATAAAAATTATAACCACACATAAATTCATGATGGTGATTCAATTAGCTAAATAAACACTGGGCATAATCACCCGAGGACTTTAGAACCTCTCTTCTAAGCTACAGCTACATCAGCTTTGCTAGGATGTGGCATAAAATGCCATTCTCGTCTATCTTACTTTCTGGAAAGTATGTTGGAAAGTTTTGAAAAATTTAAGGTGAACATATTTAGTTTTCGCTGGAATGTTTTCTGACTTCCTGGTGAATCTGTTACCATCTTTTGCACATTTGTCAAGCTCATGAGAACCAATCTATTAGCTGATTTCTTAAATAAAATTCTCCGGAATACAGAAACAATATTTCCGTCAACTCCTTTGACTTAAGAGAATCTCAGGCCTTCCTTTTTATTTCACTAGGTTTTCATCACAAGGGCTTGTTAGACCACATGTAGACACCAAGAGAGGAAATCCTGAGCATCAAACGGGCCCAAGACCAACACTTCATCTCCAGAGAGGTTGCTCACTAGAAAAGTTCAAAACTGTTCTAAAATCATTGCAAATGATGCCCTGTTGGGTACATTACCTGTATTTTGTTTATTGCTCCAAGAGAGTCATACCATGTTTGTACAGCCCAGGGGAATTGCCGAGTGACTGCCATGCGCAAAACGATGCAGAATGAGATGGTTGTGAATATTTTGCGAAGGATGATTGTTTTGATCAGTGCATAGGGAAGCACAGATAAAAACACCACAAAGAACCCTGAGAAGAAGAAGGCTGAGCTATTGAAGTATCTCACATAGGCTGCCTTCCGGGTCAGTTTCAGCTCTGTTCTATAAAAAAAAAATATATAAAATTTGGGATGCTTATCAACTTTTCAAATACCAGGCTTTGGAAATATGTAAAACCTGAACAGAAGCTCTCAAGGCTTTCTGCCTGTGTTCTGATCCTAGCTCCATCCTATGTGAGCTGTGTGACCTCGGGCAAGACATGTAATCTCTCTGGGCCTCAGTTACCCTCTCTGAAAGGGGGGCAGTAATGAATATACCAGTGTCTTGGACATCTTACCTGTAAATATTATTTTTAAGTTATAATTTATTATCTCAATTATAATTACTATTGCTATTATGAGATTATTTTAATATCTTGAGTCACTTCATCATTAACTTGGAAGATTAGTGAGACTTTGATTCAAATGCTTTGTTTGTTGGGTGGTGTTTTAAGTAATTAAGTGTGGAAATGAGGACAGCATTGCCAGATTTATGAAGGAAAAATACACTTTTGTGATTCCCTAGTGGATTGTTAACATTTTAGAAATGCTAGCTCGGCTTTGAAGAACACTAAAAATAACATAGAAGCCACAAAAGAATGGTTTCCCAAATCTTAGCATAGGAGAATCACCTGAGAAACTTACTAAAATGCAGTCTCAGGCCCACCCCTCAGGGATACTGAATAAGTCCGTAGGCTTCCAGCATCCATGCTTTAAACAAGAACCCGAGTGATTCTGTTGCAGGTAGTTCTTGAAAAATTACAAAAGAACAGCTACTATATCCTTTCCGTCTCTCACTTTATATAATTCTTTGCAAAAAAAAATCATTTTTTAAAAGATTTTATTTCTAAGTAATCTCTACAACCAAAATGGGGCTCGAACCCACAATCTCAACATCAAGAGTCACACACTCCACAGACTGAGCCAGCCAAGTGCCCCTGCAACAATCATTTTTACTTCTGATCTTCTGGTCTGAACTGTAAATGTGAACTTTTTTTTTTTTTTTTAACACATGTAGAAGAAGTGTCAGTGCTCCAGCAGGTAGAAAACGGGGAGTGCAGATGCTGCTAATGAAAGAGAACAATGCTGCCTTCAACCTACAGCCCACTCTTCCAGGACTAGAAAACTTCGAGTCAATTGAGATCCTCCTATTCAGCTCTTGCAAGAAAAAAAGCAGCAATGAACAGATGAGCAGAGGGTTCTGGAGGGAGAGAGCAACAGCAATTGCTGTGCCTGGCATTTAGGGTGCTAGTTCACACATTTGTAAAATTCAGAGAAGTTTTCATTCTTAAGTATTAGAATTCAGGGGGGAGGGGGGGATCCCTGGGTGGCGCAGCGGTTTGGCGCCTGCCTTTGGCCCAGGGTGCGATCCTGGAGACCCGGGATCGAATCCCACATCGGGCTCCCAGTGCATGGAGCCTGCTTCTCCCTCTGCCTGTGTCTCTGCCTCTCTCTCTCTGTGACTATCATAAATAAATAAATAAATAAATAAATAAATAAATAAATAAATAAATAAATAAATAAATAAATAAAATTTAGAATTCAGGGGGAAAATAAAAAATCTTTTTTTTTTTTTTAGTCTGAAAAAAAATATAATCCTGAGCACTCTGATACAGAAAACAAAATTCAATGTGTCCATCCCAGGCTGTGATTCACAATCTAATGTGGTCTAATGCTTACTTATTTCAATCACTTAGAGCTGAAGGCAGATTGTGATTTTAGAATCTCACTGGGGTTTGACCCCTGGCTCTGCCAGTTACAGCCAAGCCATCTTTAGTAAACTGCTCTTCCCTTTGGTTCCTACAGAATCTGCCTGTGCGGAATGGAAACAATACCATCTCCCTGGAAGAGTCACTGCCAAGGTTAATGAGAGCTCAGCGGATGGCCTAGCACTTAGAATCCTTAATCTTCAACAGAAAAAAACAAAAAAAGAGAAACATTGGCTAGGTTGATGTTAATAAAATGCTAGAAAAGAGTGTTTACAAAAATGTTCACAGGTTTGTGATAATTGTTGTTGAAATGTATTAGAAACAGTTGAGGAAAATGGAAGAAGTGGTATGACAAGAAAAAAATAATGGACTCACGAACATTTATAAGGATCACGCAGAAAGCAGTACTCTCCATAATAAAATCACTTGTACTTTATGAGTCATAAAAATATTTTATTAGTTTCTTATAAAAAAAAAACTTGAAAGTGACTTTATTACAGGAGAGCAATAAAGGAATATATTGGCAAGGAGTTTCACACAGTCTCTGCCCAGGACCATCTGGGCCAGGCTGAGGTAATCACCCCTCGAAGCGCATCCTGCCAATCTCTTCCAAGACATTATATTTGCTCTTTTGAGTATCAGAAGCAATTCTTGCTTTCCCATATTTACATCAGCACTTCCAAGCCTTTTCAGGTAACAATTTCATGCCAGGTTAAGGAACCAGATTCTACAAGTTACAACCAACCGTTGGCTATTAGAATTGGTCAGACAGAAATACAAAATACAAAGGGTGAATTTCATCTTTTGAGGAAGAAGAAAAATAAAAACCAAAGTCAGGAAAAGTCAGCACCTAGAGTGTCCTGAACAGGAGTTTATCTTGACGCCCGAGACAAGCAGATGCTCTGATGAACATTTCATCCCATTCTTGGGATGCCTGTGCTCATAGGCATAGAAGTGACCAAGGGGACAAGTATGATGGAGAACTCACTTGTTAATAAGAAAAACAACTTCAACCAACTAAACAATTCCCCAAGATCTTTAAGGATGTTTCTGGAAAGAAAATACAATTCCTTTCCTGGATTTGCTTTGAAAAGCATAATAAAAACAGGTGACCAATAATGTTTGGGAAATATTTACTCTTTCACTCTTTCTATTTACATGGCAAAAGGACTTGATATTTCAGCATTTCTTTTGTTGTTCCAATCACACACCTGCAGCTCAGTTACCACCCTCTACCAGAATCAGCAACCCCAATTCCTCATAGCCATATTCACACTATCTAAAAGGGTACTCTGCTCTTTAGCATATTTTTCCCTGTGAAACTCTCGTGTGCCATAGGAGCTGAAATGATCTGGTCTTCAACAGTAGAATGTCTATTACTGAGTCTCCTAGAACGCTTTTTTTTTTTTTTCCTAGAACCCTTTTTGATTGCAGTTTGTAAAACATGGACCTCGACTAAAGAAAAATGGTCTCGTGGCTGCAGAAATACCCTAATTTATATTGTGCCCCAAATATGTCACAGTTACCATACCTCAGTCTGGGCTGTACTTTTTGGCTGGATATAATCTTTACCAATCAGCGAAAGAGAGGTTATCTGACCTGAAACAGGCTAGAGACAGGTGCCAAGCACTGATTCTATCTCAGGTGATGGCTTCTGTTGCTTGAGCTGACCTCTTAAATGCAGGGTTTCTAGAAACACAATTTATGGATATTACCCTACATTATTATTAAGTTAAGTAAAAACAATGATATCTAAACCAAAGAGAAGAATTTCTTTCTTTTTTTATGAGCCATAACATAAGTGAAGTGGAATAACAAAAAATCACTTCATTGGTTCAGAATTATGACTCTGGTAGTTTCATTTAAGTTTTCAATCAGCTTCCAGCATTGTGATCATTATTTTTGTCAAATAAAGCATAATAAGCAGCTATAAACACAGATAGGAAATTCTTTCATGAGGCATAAATATCCTTGGAATTAAAAATAACATATTTAACCAACTATATACAACTACAGCCCATGAAAAGGACTTTATGTCACTTGATATTGATGCATGAATATTGATATAACTTAAAACAATTGATTGTCAGAAACTTCAAATATGAACTGGGAGTAAGTCTGTTGTGACATCTTATTTTTAAAATATTAAACAGGGACACCCGGGTAGCTCAGAGGTTGAGTGCCTGCCTTCGGCTCAGATCATGATCCCACCTGGGATCGAGTCCCACGTCGGGCTCCTTGCATGGGGCCTTCTTCTCCCTCTGCCTGTGTCTCTAACCTCTCTCTCTGTCTCTCATGAATAAATAAATAAAATCTTAAAAAAATAAAATATTAAACATTAACAGGCTAATTATATTGAAATTATCAGAAAGACTTACTGTCTTATGTTTTCAATTATTTTTTCCATTGCTTCCTCCCAGCAGTATGCCTTAACAGATTGGATATTTTCAATCATTTCTGAGGTGATCACGAGTCTTTCATTGATCTTTCCAGCTCTCTGATCTCTGTAAATCAATCAATCAATCAAATACTTAGTAAAACCAAGTCAAACTGTCAGCAAGAACTACAAAAGCTTTAAAAAAAAAACAAAGCCACACTTCTTATTAAACAGATGGACATTTATGTTATTATCTGACAGATGACAACAAAAATAATAGCTATCTTTTAGTAAATGCCCTCTATGTGCCATTTACTACTAGACACATTCCATAGACTGTCCAGTGTAGGACACTTCATGGTAGTGAAGTCCAAGAGAAATGGTTATCTCCACTTTAAAGATGAAAAATCAGAGACTCTGTGAGGGAAAGTAGCCCGAGTCAGGTCACATAACTAGTAAGAGTACAATCTGGGATTCAAGCCAAGCGCTAACAAAGACACTCCAAATTTTGTATATGTTTTATCATCTTCTAGCTGACAAATTCTATATCACAAGCTGGGACTGGTATCACTGATTCATTCTGCAATAAAAAATAACTAAGGCTCTGGTATGATGATCTATGAACCAGAATGTGAAAAACCTAGAAGACTCTACCTGAAATATATGCATTCCCTCCGATGTATGTATATGCTTTATCCATTCTACCTGAACCTTATGATCTATAAAACTGAACTCAATCTTCACCTATTTAAAAAGAAATTCTATAGACTGATAAGCCAAAAAATGTCCTGTTGACATAGGGAGTATTATTCACACCTTAAAAACAATTCCTTTTTCAGTGACACCCAGTACGTAGATCCCGGTTCAGTAAATAGACCAGGCCTGATTCTACTAGAGTTGACTCTTTGGAAATCTGATTTAAAACCCTTCCAAGCTCTCAAGCTACGTAACTAGAGTGCTACCTGTACTTCATCATCATTCTTCCCAAACCAGCTTGGAAAAGAGCGAGGACTATGAGGAAAGCAAGACCACAGAAGGCAGAGGCTTGTAACAAATCCCAGAGCAGCCCCATCAGGAGCGTCACTTGTAGAGGAGCAATCCACACGAAATGCGCCAGTGCAAGTCCCTGGAAAATAAAATCACAGTGAAAACCAGTGACAAACAAATGAGCCTGAATGAGAAAAAGTGAGCACAGCAAGGTCATAAAATCAAACACATGGTTCCCAGCATGCTAAAATCAGGGTGTTTGCTATGTGCAGCACATAGCAATGTGCTTAAACATTCTGCAAATAGACTAGGATTTCCCAAGGAATAAATTTCAAGTCATTGCACTTTTAAGTATTTTTATTCAGTGGAATTAAGATTAAATAGCATAAGTATCATGTCAGGGGTTTATTTTAAATAACTTACTTCTATCTGGATAAAGCAAGAGCCATGGTGTAAACATGAAAGAGCAAAAGAGTCTCCAAAGGCTCAGTATAACAACTCTATCACCTGACAAAATATTAAGAATAAATACATGCTTAATTCAATAGTAATTTGTTGAGCACCTGCGGTGGGTTTAACACTATGTTAAATACTAAGAATGCTAAAATAAATAAAACACACTGTCTGACCTCAAAGACCTTGTATTTATTTGTGTCATAAGACAGCACTGAACATGAAGTGCTCAGCATATCATATTCAGCCAAAGTAAATAACTGATTTAAAGTACTAAAAGGAGGGGCACCTGGGTGGCTTAGTCAGTTAAGTGTCTACCTTTGGCTCAGGTCACCATCCCAAGGTCCTGGGATCAAGTCCCATGTTGGGCTTCCGGCCTAGCAGGGAGTCTGCATGTCCCTCTCCCTCTGTACCTCCTCCTGCTTGTGCTCCCTACCTCTCTCTCTCTCTTTCTCTCTGTGTCAAATAAATAAATAAAATCTTTAAAAAAAGAATAAAGTATTAAAAGGAAACAGTAAAGTATTAAAAGGGATCTGATAAAAATTAAATTTCAAGAACCTTCATGCAATATTCAGCAAGCCGAGATGCCTTTGCATTGGGTGGTTCCATGAGACCCCAGAATGAACTCTGCTATACAACCGTAGCTTGTAGAAATAGGGAAGGTAGGGATATATATTATTATATATACTGTTAACTGACCCAGGAAAACCCTTGGGGTTGTAGGAGTTATAATAATAATGCATAAAACATTAAATCAGTAGGTACATACTTCATCGAATTTGTTCAGGTTGTTGGAAAGGAGACTAACAAGTTGTCCAATACTTATTTTATCCAGAACACGGCTTGACAGCTTTAAAGTCTAAAAGGAAAATGGGAAGTTAGGTGATGTGGACAAAGAGAAGACAAATATATGAATAAGTAACATCGTATCACAGCTAAAGAATTAGGTATTTTTAAGTAAAGGTAATGAAAATTATTACTTTATGTTCATCTACCTTGGTATTTTCTCAGATATATAAATACTTCTCTTCACAAAAAATACTATACTAGCATGCCTGTGATTATTTCGTTTTTCAGCATCTAGACAGCAGTGACATGTTTTCTACTCCAAAACAGGAATGATACAGCCCATTTATATAGTATAGAGGTTTTGGTAGGGTTTTTTTGTTTTGTTTTTATAGGAAGCAAAGTTTGAGATTAAAACCTATAACTTTGGGACACTTGGGTGGCTCAGTGGGTTAAGGGTCTGCCTTCAGCTCAGGTCATAATCCAGGAGTCAGGAAATCAAGCCCTGGCTCCCTGGTCAGTGGGAAGTGTGCTTCGGCCTCTCTCTCTGCCTCTTCCCCCTGCTTGTGTTCACACACTCTCTCTCCCTCACAAATAAATAAAATCTTTAAAAATAAAAAACTTAAAAACCATAACCTTAGAGTAACCCTACTGACCTATAACAGAGTTCTATAATAATTCTATTGAATGAAGTTACAGTTGAAGTCGACAAAAGTATATTATGAATCATTAAGGATTTTTGTGAAAGACTGTATTAACAAAATCCTTAAATAGTACAAAGAAAAATATACCCCTATACACAAATATAATTGTTAAGTAGATAAATCAAACACAATTATGAAAGATCACAGTTATATTTAGGCTGTAAAATTCAGTAAGAATTGATTAGCCATTAGATGCCTTTGATTGGAGAGTACCCATCCAGCATTGTTTCAACGGAATATATCTATATTGAGCACTTAAGTGATGCAAATCACTGGAGTCAAGGCTTCAGGGATTATTATTAGGATTTACTAATGCATTGTTCTTTTTTTAAGATTTTATTTATTTATTCATGAGAGACACAGAAAGAGGCAGAGACACAGGCAGAGGGAGAAGCAGGCTCCCTGCAGGGAACCCAACGTGGGACTTGATCCCAGGACCCCGGGTTCATGCCCTGAGCTGAAGGCAGACGCTCCGCTGCTGAGCCACCCAGGCGTCCCCACTAATACATAATTCTTGCCTCAGGGTGGAGCATACACAACCACATATGGTATGGTAAATGAGCTAAAGGGTGCAGAACATAATAGGGTAGGTAAGAGAAGGTTCACACATCTGGTTATAAAAATCTGCACTTTATTGAGGAGATAGAATTTAAGACGGGTCGGGAATAATGAACAGCAGTTAGATTAGCACAGATGAAGAAGGAATCAAAGCACTTCATTTCAAATCACTATTAGAACAGAAGGACAGGGAAAATTCTATCGAGGTGGGTTACACATGACTCAGTAAGAAACTGTCCATCTCAGGGGATTTGAGTCCTCTCCAGAGGCCTTCGCAGGAAGCTATGCACACAGGGAGCACTCAGTGAATATTTGTTCATTTTAATTACCTCTATCTTCTAGGAATTCAAAGGATAAATTTAATTTGTATTCATTATTTTCTTTCATTTTTAATGTTTAATCGACATATAATTGACATACAATCCTGTCTTAATTTCAGGTGACAACATAATGATTTGACATTTATAAATGTATTTAGATTTATCATCTAAAATATAATTTGGGGGTGCCTGGGTGGTTCAGTGGATGAGCATCTGCTTTTGCCTGGGGTCCTGGGATCGAGTCCCACATCGGGCTCCCCGCAGGGAGCCTGCTTCACCCTCTGCCTGTGTCTGCCTCTCTCTCTCTCTCTGTCTTCATGAATGAACGAATAAAATCTTTTAAAAAATAAATACAATATAATGTGAATGCATAATAGTCACAGATCTTAAAACAATGCAGAACAGCACTGTAGTACAAACATTGGGATATTGTAGGAAAGAGTTCGTGGCTGCCTGCCATGTGGATGGAGTTGGTCAGATACGGGACCAGTTAACTTTAGGCTCACTTTAGGGACCAAACCACAGCCACGGTGAAGATACAACTGCATTCTCTGGTGATGATGCAAACTCAGGCCAATAAGTGTGCCTAGAGGGGCAAACCAACCGGGTAATAACACAGCTATTCAAAAATGAGAGGAGGAAGGAGAGATACAATAGCCTCTAACTTTTCCTGAATGTGTTCTGGATCTGTAAGTACATAGATTGCTGTATTTGTCCTAAATGTTATATAGGGACTTATTTACAAACTAACCCTCTCCTTCTTTGATCCCCCCTTCCCCTGAGCCCAGAGTACTTCATATCTCTCTCCTATATAACACAATTTGCCTTGCTCTATCACCCCAGTACTTCCCCGCTCTGATATCTATATAATCCCCCATGTCAAGGACTATGATTTACCCATTTCAGAAATTTCGAAGTTTTTGCACAGTTCTCCATACTTTTTAGGTCTTAGTTTCTTAAAACATTTTAGGCATAAAACAGGGATAATAATTCTTACCATAGAGAGTTTTGGAGAAGATCAAATGAAATAATATATCCAGTTCACCCAGAAGCTTGTCATGGAAGTCCTTAGCTATTATCCATCATTATGATAATATGCACTTTTCATAAATATTTTTTAAATTGAACTTTCTTTGGTGTTCATGCTGTGCCACTCTATCTCCTAAGTGATATCTAAGAATTTGTTCACTTACATAAAATTTCTGGATCAAAATAAAATTCTGTTGATTTATTGCCCATCTTTTCCTGGTACTTGTGAACTGATGAGATTGTAACTGAGGTGATCCGATTAAACTGTGGACTCCATTTTTTTTTCTTATGCCTCCATAAAAGGCTGTTTTGAATAATAAAGTATGACTATCAAGGTTTTACAACGCAACTGACCTTGCCTCTATGTTATGGAGTGTTATGGGTTATTTGCTTGAGGTGATTTCAGATCCATGTCCCTTGTAAGCCAAGTATATAAAGTTTTTACATTGGGGGAAGAAAAAGAGAAGAAAGGTAAAGCAATATCCCAATGATTCAGCCAAAAGAGCTTTCTAAAATGAGATGGTAGATCCAAGCAGTCACACGTTGTCTAGAAAGCCATGCCATGGAAATGACCTTACATTGTGTTTCTAAGGTAGGTAAGTCTTAATCTGCATTCACCTAAATCATGCTTCAGAAACTTGGGCTCTTGTCTGGACAATGCACACAGAAAAGCTGAACAGGTTCTGATGGCTCCCGTGCATGTGCTGTTGCAAAAATTCTTAATTTACAGGACTCACAGAATGACAAAAATCTAACTCAAAGCAGTGGATGAGCGGATGCCACCACTGTGTCTTAACTAATTAAAGCAGAAACTGTTAATGCTCGGATTAGCACTAACAATTACATACTATACTCTTGTTATTGAGACCTAACGATAACCTGGCATTTTACGAGACGATATTATGCCAATGACTTTTATGCAGATAATAAGCATTGTTTTAATGGAATCCATAAATTCTAAAAAATGATGACATGACTAGTTTTTTAAAAATCCATAATACAGGCAGTTTATAGAAGATGTTCAATAATTATTAGCTGACACGAACTGTATTGATTACCAAGGAAAACTAGAAACATTAATTATTGTTGCCATTTACTTCACAGGCTATAAAATTGATTTCAGCATTTACCCCTTATGTGTATCAACATGACATTTAAAACATGTTGCAAGAAAGCATTACCTTCTTATAAATCAAACTAAACATAGCTATTCTGATGCGCATTCCAATGTGATGAAGGCCAAAAATGGCTGGGTGCAGGAGCAGCGGCCTCATGATAAAGAGAAGGCATAAGCCAATGGCTAGGTAAATTGCAATGGAGCGTTCCTGCTTGTTATCTGGATCATAGGAAGCTATGATTCTTCCCAGTAAGAGAGGCTGGACTGCTTTGGTGACTTCCTAAAAAGAGGAAAAACAAAGAAATTAGATTTCATTTCCTTGTCATAAAATGGCCCCACAATTTCCACACAAGAATTTCCATCTTTAAAAAAGGATTTAAGATGGGCTTACATTGAGGGCCACGCCATATTGACATTATTTTCAGTATTTTTATACTTAGAAAGAAGATTTGATTTGGGGTTATAGCAAAAGCCATTTGGAGACAAGTTGATATATAAGGTATCTTTGATTGAAAAGTGAAGAGTGACCATAAAGTAAAGGTATGGTTTCTGGAATAGTGTGTTCATTGGTAACATCGACATAGCGCTGAACAGTTTATGAAATACTTTCATTTGATTTTCGTGACAACTTTAGGAGTCAGAGTGGGCATTATTATTTTCACTTTGCAGAAGAAGAAACTAAGGCAGAAGACACCAAGTGACCCGATAAAGAACTAGAAGCATTCTGAGCAGTGGCATTTCCATAATAAAATAGCTTCTCAAGGCAACCACAATAAAGGGGAGCTGCATGCAGGCACCGGTGGCATTTAAATTTAGCCACTTCCACTTCCAGTGTCATGTCCTTCCTGGTCTGGAATAGGTATGGACTTCAGGGAAGGAGCATTATAACCAATTCCAACCTCAGGCCCGTTTCCAGTGGTTTATCAACTCTTCAAAGACCTGTGAGTTAACACAGGAGGACTAAAGTTGTGTTTCCAAATGCATCTAATCAGGATCTTCAATTAACTACTAAATCAAACTGTCCATCAAACCCATTACCACCACTCCTGAATATATGGGAATAGATTTGAATTCAAATGGTGTCTCGTCCATCTTACTAAATTGCTTTCAAAAGGGAAAGACACATAATCTCCCCACCTTGTTCTAGGATGGCCCAGTGAAATGGGGATCTAAGGCTAAACCCTGCAGGGACATGATGCAATGCTAACTGATTCCATTTCAAAGATATATTTTCCAGCCAGACTGGTAAGCCAGCATTGTTCAGTTTACTCTCCCCGACCCTTAATTTGCTTTGATTCCCCCATTTTCTACGACCTCCTTTCTAAACCTCAAGTGCCCAATACAACAAGCTTTCTTATTCCCAATAAATGAAAATGCTTTTCTCTACCAACAATCATCCCCATTAGGAATCCTAGCCTATACAGAGCCGTTATTGATTGACCACTAGCTATTCATACTATACCTTACATTCAATGTTTCATTTCAAATTAACTGTGTAGACCAAGGCTCTGAATATAAGGAAAGAGTCAAACCTTTTTTAAAAAGTTTCCAAACTGGGACAGCCCAGGTGACTCAGCGGTTTAGTGCCGCCTTCAGCCCAGTGTGTGATCCTGGAGACCCGGGATCGAGTCCCACGTCAGCCTCCCTGCATGGAGCCAGCTTCTCCCTCCCTGTGTCTCTGCCTCTCTATGTCTATCATAAATAAATAAAATCTTAAAAAAAGAAAAGTTTCCAAACTAATCACAAGATGGGCTATAGTTTTCTCATCTCACATAGCCATATTCTCAAAATGTTTGAATTATAACTAAAAAATTAAAAATTAAAATTAAAAAACTTTGAATTATGGCAAACAGAAAAGTACTAAAAAGAAAAATCACTTACCTACCTACCTACCATACCATGTTTATAGTTGCCATATCTGCTAAAAAGCATTTATTTTTTAAAAAATTAAATAAGAAAAAAATTAAAAATAAAAAGTAAATAAGTACAGAAATTACTGCTTGTTGGTGCATATCATTTTGTGTATGGTTTATACTCTTATGGCACATGTATCCATCTTTAGAATATACAGAAAAGAATTAGTTCTTAGGTTTTATATTTATATAAATGGTATCATACTATGCTTTTTGCAACTACTCTGTATTTAACACTGTGTTTTTAGCATTTATTTCCATTGATACTTGTATATCTACCACATTTACTCTAAGTGCTGTTCAATAGGGTATCCTCGAATAAATCAAGATTTGTCCAATTGCCTTACATTGGGGCAGATGGGTTGTTTCCATTCTTAAACTACTACAATCTGTGCAAGTGATGCCCTGGCTATTTCTTTTTAAGTTTCAGAGACCCATGCCAGACTTGTCTAAAATAGATAACTTTATTTCAAAATACCTCCTTAGACTAGGAAAATGAACTGTCAAAACAAATCTTAGATTTGAAAATATAGGTATAAATTTATCTGTACTATAAATATAATTTTTCATGGTGTGTTTGGTAATATTTCATCCTCAAAATAACTTTTAGATCAATATTTCATTCTAGAATTTTTCTGTATTATGTTATTCTTTGCAGACAAATGTCAATACCACATTTACTTTAATTTCTTTATCCTCTAATATTGGGTTTGCACTTGGCTAAAACGCTCTCTGGAGTTGAAGTTAAGAACACTGGATTTGTATGCACTACCCTTGTTAGAAGTACTGTGTCATCAACAAGTGGAGAGTAAGGAGCCTTGGTGTTTACCATGTATACCTGATAAAACATCATTCCTTACTCATTTTAAGACAATAACTGGGGGGACGCCTGGGTGGCTCAGTGGCTGAGTGTCTGCCTTCGGCTCAGGATGTGATCCGTGGGTCCTGGGATCGAGTCCTACATCGGGCTTCCTGCAGGGAGCTTGCTTCTCCCTCTGCCTGTGTCTCTGCCTCTCTCTGTCTCTCATGAATAAATAAGTAAAATCTTTAAAAAACAAAAAAAAAAGGACAATAACTGGGAAAGTAAGGATTCTGACTGCTACTCAGGAATCCATGCTTATATCATAATCACCACAAATATCTTTCAACCTTTCCCAGGCCCATATGCCTACATAGGTATTCTCCTGATAATACATCAGAGAATATAGAACCACTGATCAACACCACAGTATGTATTCCTAAGGAACAACATCTACCCACGGAATGCTAAAATGAGCATTCTGAGGAAAAAAGAAAACTACTTTGGCAGTTGAGCTGTACACAGAATTTTTAGAATTGGAAATGTACAGGTATAATTTTTTTTCCTACTGAGTAATTTGAACTACAGTCCCTGCCACTGTCTAGCCAGTATATTTTTGCCATAACCAGCCATCTCTATCACAACAGTCTTACTTGCTAAGGAGTTATTCAGTTGCAATTTTTTAACAAAATAAGTAAAATGTGTCTTAGTCTGATTCAGGCATCTATTTTACACATATTCATTGCTGAATTGGTCTTCACCTTGCCTGTACTGACAGATGACATGCTCATCCTTTGAACAATAATGGAAATTCCACAAAGACACCAGTAGTAGTACTCTGGGAGGGCACGTGTTCATACAAAAAAAATGCAATTTCTTTTTGGTAGAAAAAAATTCCAATAATAGCATCATCATCTGCAAACAGCAAACTGACATAAACCTCACCACAATATGGAACCGTCAACATTCAAGGACAAAATCACCACTCCAACATCCCCCCAGCCCCCCCACCCCCGTTTTTCCCTAATCTGTTTGAAGCAGCGTGTTCTCTAATATTTACAATGGAACCACTTACAGATAGCACCTGATTTTTTTTTTTTTTTAGAAGGGAAAACAATGGTAACCAGCTTAGTCTATGAAGTAGAGTCCTTTACAGAAATCATCCCTGAAAATGACTGGGAAAAACAAAGTCCTCTCTTCTTAATATGTGAAAGTTTTGTATACCCATGACTTGTACTATTCTGAAATATAAGAAATTTCCCAATTTGCCATCATATAAAATAATGTAAGCAGACTGACACTCGAATGTCACAAGGAGTAACATAAATTTATTTGAAAATTTGATTACGTTTTATTACTTGATTATTACGTTTTATGAACAAATAAAGATGCAATTTACCGAATGTTTCATTTAGATAATATAAGAAGCCTGATATCTATTTTTAAGCTAGCGTGACAGTGAAATTCAGAAGTCATGAAACCCAAGGTCCTATCCACATTACCTATGCTATCTGTGTCACCTTAGTGAGAGATTCCTTTCTCTGATGTGTTCTTCATTGATAATCCAAGTGGGGGCAAGCTGATCTTGAAGGTCCCCTCCAGTGCTAACATCTCTGTTTATATGTTCTGAGTCTGAGGAGTCTCCTGACAGAGACTGGGGATTCCTTTGGCAATTGTCCTGGCCCACATCCTGCCACAACTACTGGCATTTTCTACTCAAGGAGATACAGATCAGAACAGTGTGGGTTCAGAAGACAATCTGGGTAGAGAGTCAGGTTAGAGAACCACATTCCTGGTGGGAATAATCTTGAGTCCCAGTTTAGATCAGCCTCCCAGAGAAAACTTAAGTAGGCTGAAAAGACCTCCTGGGAGACGTATCTTTCATAGGACCCTCCACACCAAAGCTCAACATCAGCTGTGGCTGAATGTAAATCCTTTCACCATTTCTGTCCTACCTGCATAACTAGGACGGGCCAGAAGCTTCCAGAGAAAGAGAAGTCTGTCTGATATTCAGACTACAAAATTGCAAGTTCAGGTGAAAACAAGAAACTTGGTTTAGGTTTGCAATTACACGATTGCCTTAAAAATTATGCTTCTAAACCCAAAGTATAGTTGATTATTCTGATACAAGTACATGATTAGTTGAAGAACTTCTAAGATTACATGACTTTCTATGGTGTGTACCCAGAAAAATCATCACCATCATTATGTCAACTTGTCTTAAACATATTTTATCTCTTTATTCCCAGGAATACTAGGACATTATTTGAGAAATATTGAGAAGTTAAGGTTTCTATTAAAATTAATGGAATACCAATATTGTTATCTCAATAACAACTATCAAGAAATCTGATAAAACTTCAATACCAGTTTCTGATACATGTTCTAAATATACTTGGATATAAAGATGTTTCATTAACCTGAGAAAGAAATTCTCCCTCAAGACAACAATCAGCACCAAATTAATTAATACCAATAAACTAAGTAATAAAACTCTAGAAGTGTTACTTTTAGGGTTAGGCAAACGCAAACAATAGGAATCCTGGCTATTAGAACAATTTAACATTTTTCCAGAAATTTAAGTGAATCAAGAGTTTAATAGGTAGAGGTTTAAAAACTAACTATACTAAGAAAATAGATTCCTATGTGCCAAGCATAATAATCAATTAATTAATTATCTCGATAATATAACAATTTATTTAATACATGAAACATTATAAATACAAGTAATTAATATATGTACCTTAAATACATTTTACAAATTTTAGTAACACATAAAGTTTTAAATAAAAGTCTTAAGGTTTGAAAAATTCCCAATAAAGAAAAAAACAGATATTGTGAAGATTACATTCCCCTCCAAGTTATTTTGTAAGACTAACACAATCCTCATCAGAATTTCAAGTAGATTCTTTGGAACTGAACTTTCAGCACCAAAGTAGTAGGGACCCTTCGCTTTAATTTCTAAAACAACCTCAACGTGATATATAATACCTACCACAGAATATCCACCCAGCAAATATTTGTTGAGTCAATGAATAAATGATTCTAAATTCCATATTAAAAAAATGAGAAACTAGTCAAAAACATTTGAGGAATAAGAAAAATGTCAGAGGGTTTACATTACTGGATATTAGGTCATATTATATAGCTATTATAATATGTGGCATGACAAAGAAATAGAGTGATTTATCTGTGAACAGAGAGTACCCATAATAATTTTATATATAATATGGCATTTTAATTCAGTGGAGAAAGGCTAAATAATGTAATAAATGATGAAATAAATGATGAAACTGGATATTCATTTTTAAAATTAGATTTCTATCCCAAACATGCACTAAAACAAATTCCAAATAGATTAGATATTTTCATGTAAAAACATAAATATTTGGGGGGGAAGGGCTTTTAAAAAATGTCTGATGACAAAAAGCAGAGAACACCGGAAAAGGTATATAGATTTGGCAACAAGTTTTTAAAAATTAAAACGGGTAAAAACTCACTAGAAACAAATTACAGGCTGGGGAAAACATTCTCTCATATATCCACAAGAAAAAGACAAATGCTAAAAGGAAAAATGCAAAAAAGGCAGAAAGACATGTAAATGCTTAATTAATATATAAATACTGTTTAAACTCACTGGAAACCAAAGGTAATGCAAGTAAAAGTAATAGCATACTTTTTCTCACTGAACAATTTGAAAATATGTTTTAAATGATAATACCTATGATTGGTGATGATTGAATTTACACAGTAGAGTAGCAAGAAAGTCAGTTAATACAATTGCTTTTTGAAAGCAATTTGAAAATCTGCTAAAATTAGCTTTTAAAGGGATGTGCATTGAAGGATTGTTTGTAATTATGAAAAATCAGAGGCAATATAAGTAAATATTTAACAATGGGGAACTGGCAAATTATGACACAGCCACGTGATTCATTAAACATTAAGGTGATTCAGTAGGCAAGTATATAATGATATGAAAAGGCATTCACAACACATTAAGAAGGGAAGCTGATTTATAACATATTATATAAAGCAATGATTCCTCTCCCTTTATTAAGTATATATTCCCATGGGGGGGCGGGCAGTGGGAAAGTGGATAGACCTAAATCTACCAGAAATTATCTGATTACTTTCATAATCTAAAAAAATACTTAAAAGAATAAAATTTTGGATAGGAAGTTGCATATCACTTAGGATAATTAATAGATGGTAAAAAGAAAACGCACGTACAAAAAAAAATAAACACAGGTATACTAGATAAGACAAAAAGAGTACTGTGCTTATATTACCAAAGCAAAGTCTTATGATTTGGCTTTTGACAGAGTGAACAAGGGTGTCGAATTTTTGTTTATCTTGATATACGAGTCTGGTGGTAATTTCTGGCTTTATACGAGTGCTAAAGGAAGAATTTTTCCATATTAAGCATAGAAAATAAGACCTATCCACCACCACAGTTGTTTAGTTTTTATTAAAATGTCTATACCACATCAAGAATAGAATCTCAAAAAATACTATCATAACATCTGTCTACCTCCGAATCATGCTTTTAGATTCAATGCCTAACTCAAAATGTTTTGCTTCGCTATTTTTCTTTTAGTGTTTATTGATACATTAACTTACCAGCGATGCTCTCACTAGAAATCTAACCTATAGTCTTCATGGTTTATAAGAAAAAGTTCTTGGATTTGTTGATATAGTGGAATAGTAGGATTAATCCAGAAAATGAAATAAGGGAAGGAAGACGTGTTAAAATATCGCTTTTAATTTCTGAAGTAATGCTTAGACTCTTTTTTTTTTTTTTTTTTTTTTTAGAATCTATCATTTTTAAACACTGGTGAAACATAGTCCTGTGCCCTATAAAAATCAAAAGGGTACTTTAAGATTACTTATAGCATTTAGAGGGAAATGCAAATATCAGTATTTGTGCAGGTAGGCCTATTTTCTATTTAAAGACAGAGGAATAGCTATCATTTATGAGGCACTTGCTACATACCCAGATCTATTCAAGTTTAAATAACTTACCCAGTGTTCCAAGGCTACTAGGTGGCAAAGCTAGGCTTTGAACCAAACGTTTGGCTCTAAAGCCATCATCTTATTCATAACCATAAATTGAAATGGAAAAGCTATTAACAGGCCAGTTTCTCTCTCAGTTAAACATAAATGCAAGGATTATGATTAGTTCAACATCGACCTGGCAAATCAAGTTATAAGTTTATTAGATCATCGTGATTT
Source organism: Nyctereutes procyonoides (assembly GCF_905146905.1). Lineage (NCBI taxonomy): Eukaryota > Metazoa > Chordata > Mammalia > Carnivora > Canidae > Nyctereutes > Nyctereutes procyonoides. Next base: position 30,170,190 of record NW_026575160.1, on the reverse strand, counting down.
AGATAAGTGCCACCTCTCTGGGACCCATAGCATGGACATATAATTTAAAAGGCTGAAGAGGGACGCCTGGGTGGCTCAGCAGTTGAGCACCTGCCCCTGGCTCAGGGCATGATCCGTGGTTCTACCTTTGAAAAAAGATACATGCTTGAGTGCATCACATATATTTTACTTTATTTCACCATTTTTTTTCATTAGTCACTACTGGATGCTGGTTAACTACAAGAGCTAAAAATGCACCATATTCTTACCAGGAATGGGAGGCCTGGATGTCCTCATATCCAGTTTAAGTTTAAAAACAAAACAAAACAAAAACAAACATGATTACAAACAATTCCTAATTTACAAGTCAATTTTGTTCCAAAATTCCACATGAAAGAACAGGAGGTGCATTTTTTCTTACATACAGGATTCTCCTGGACATGGTGTTGGATTCCTAGGTTAGCTTTCAAGGGGGGGGGGGCGCCTGGGTGGCACAATTGGGTGCCTCGGACTCTAGGTTTTGGCTCAGGGTCTGATCTCAGTGTCGTGTGATCAATCCCCGCATTGGCTGTGGGCTCAGCCTAGAGTCGGCTTGAAATTCACTCTCCCTCTGCCCCTCCCACTCATGCTCGCTTGCTCTCGCTCGCTCTCTCTCATAAATAAATAAACCTTAAAAAAAAAAAAAAGCACATATACAGCTAGGGACACCTGGGTGGCTCAGTAGGTTAAACGTTGGCTTGCCTTTGGCTCAGGTCACGGTCTCAAGGTTGTGGGATTGAGCCCTGAGACGGGCATTCTGCTCAGTGGCGACTCTGCTTGAGATTCTGAGAGCCTCTCTCTCCTTCTCCCTCTGCCTCTGCCCCTTCCCCACTTCCCCACTGCCCACACTTGTTCTCTCTCTCTGTCTCAAATAAATATTTTTTTAAAAAGTACATATACTGCCAAATGTTCTTGGAGCATCACTCTGTCCAAAGAGTATTCAAATAATTTGGTACATAAAACCCAACGAGCTGTATAACAAAGTTTCTACAGAAAAAGATGTAACGTCTCCCCCTACTGCAATCTTGGAAGAGAAACAGAGTCCCTCTTAGCCACGTATCTTTGCCTTCTCCGTGCGCCCTGTCATCTGCTTCTCTCCAGTGCAGTCCGGGGTGGGGGGGACTGGGTGGGGGGGTGGCGCAGGAAGACACAGGAAGTTAACACTAGTCACTTTGGGACTTTCCAGTATACCTCCAGCTGCATTTTAGTGTCAGTGGGATCCCCCCCATCACTTTTATTCAGGGGCTCCTTGGTCCCAATGAATCTATTTACTTCTCTTTCCACGACTATTCTTCTCCCACAGTCCTCCAAAGCCTTCACCTGAGAGCTTTTAGAATGTCAGGGTCTCTCCAGAATCCTCCCGAATCAGAATCTGCTTCTTGGCTCCATCCCAAGTCACTGGTATGCACCTTAAAGTTTCAGAAACATAGCTCTTCTGTCATTAAAGAGTTAATATTCGTTTTTAAACTTTTCCATATTATCATTAAGAAAAAAAAAAAAGCAAACTAGAAAGTTCCCTCAGTGCCACCCAACCGCTCCCCTGAGATTCTAGCAAAAGTCAGACGCATTCAGTGATAATGTTGGTGCTTATCTACCTGAATCAGAATCACGTGGGGACCTTAATGAGGCTACTATTATCCTAGGGTCCATCCCAAAACAATTAAATCACATTATCTGGGGTGGGGCTACTGGATACTTTAAAGAGTGATATAAAAATTCCTTATATTTCAAAGAACTCTAAACCCAGAACTTCAAACTCTTCTTGTCACCAGAACCAAAGAAAGGTGTAGATGGCTTATTCTGGTGGGTAGCACAAGGAAGTGTGTTTAGAAATGGGGGTTCTAGTAGGGAATAGAAATAGGATATAGGGGGAGTTTAGGAGATATAGCACGCAAGTCACTGGGGGGGCTAGAGAGGCAGCTACATATGGGGAGAGGTAGTATGGGAAGGAAGATGAGAAAAAGGTCCTAGCCTACAGGCATCTAGAAGGAGGAGATCTGCTGGAGATGGCTGTCTTTAGGTAGGTAATTATGTGAAAGGGACATACATAAGTCGAAGCCTAAACCAGGGACCGTGTGCAGAATTCCCCCAAAACACTCTCCTTAGCCGTGGGCTTGTGTTCAAGTCCCCACTCAACGTCTTTGTCAAAACATAAGGGACAAAGATCTTCTGCAGTACAGACCCTGGGACTTGAGGACTCTAGCAACATTAGTACTTGGACTCCTTTGTGTCCTTAACCTTCTTGAGGTTTAATGAATAAAAGGAGTTTGACCCAAGTTGCACTGATGCTCATCCCATGTTGATGATGGAAATACGCCCAGGGCTACCTAGGACCCAAGAAAGGAGAGCCATGTGATCTCCGTAATCTGCTTACAGAACTCCCTCCACTTGGCTTGCCTCTCACTATCCTTAATTGACCCTCATAATCAGTTTTCAACAGCCAGTGTCTCTTTGATGCTAAGAGTCCTAAATGTGACGATCATGTTGTATCTGGCTGCTGAGTCAGATGGAGAAAAAACAAGTACATGGTTAATGAAGAGAGGCCATAGCTAATATGATTTAAAGTTACATCAACTGTTGCAGAGAGACAAGCTCCTTTATGATGGCATTTCCTTTTTTCCTTAACCTTTCACAGTCAAAAGCAAATTTCATAGTACTTTTTCTATCAGCCCTGAAACCAACCAAAACCTCTTTAACATCACAATTACCCTGATTCAGGGAGACCAAGAACGTACAGGATATTTTGAAAGCATGTCCACCTTTCACCAAGAGCAGTGGTATAGCAATCTCAAAGATCCGCACTCATTGAGGAAGACAAACCACGAGAGACTCCTAACTCTGGGAAACACACAGAGGGTTGCAGAAGGGGAGGTGGGTGGAAGGGATGGGGTAACTGGGTGACAGGCACTGAGGAGCACACTGGGTGTGATACTATATGTTGGCAAATTGAATCTAAATAAAATATTTTTTTAAAAAAGGATCTTCACTTTAACAATTACCAAAGACTTTGACAATTTCATGGACTTTAACAATTACCAAGCTGATACACGCAGAGGAAAAAAGGGATGCCCAAAAAGAATACCATCAATACTAAGGCATTGGTATAAAAGACAGCGGTCTTACAATGTTGGCTACGTTTTCTCCCCTTCTTTTCTTCTGGAAGTAACAAGAAGCATGGGGTCCAGAGACGAGGCACCCTGAAAAGCTGCACTTATTTTAATGACCACATGGTTATTAAGACTTAAGTGTTCAACATTTTCACTACTTGGAACCTCACAACCTCAGGGAGGTTTCCTTCTCTGTGACAAAGGTGAGAAAACTCCAGCCTCACAACACCTGTTCCACGACCAATGTAAATTTTCCTCTCCCACCACACGTATTTCAGCTACTTTTCCCATCCCTCCTCCTCCTCACCAATATCCCCTTGGTTACCAGTAGCAGGTGAGCTGGCAGGAGCGAGCTCTGCCCTTCACACTTGGTGATGGCTCCAGACCTGCAGCTCAGGGCTCAGCCTAGCTGGAGAGCACCTCATCCCTCACTACCACCCATCTCTTTTGCTGGGACACGTTTAAGACTTGAGAAGTCTAAGAATCAGTCCTTCTCCACACCCACTCCATTCATCTACCCCCTAATTTCGTTTATAAGTTTGACCCTAGCACTACTGGCCCTTGGGTGGGTTTCATACAGTTCCTTCTGGAGCATAATAAGTAAAGGACAAGATTCTCTTTGCTTTCTATCCTGCTTTTTACTGGGATCTTTCTTCATCTTTGCCCCAGAAGTGACCCTGGAAGAAGCCTCAATCTTTCAGCTTCTGTGAAACCTGTATCTCCTGGGATGATGCAAAGAAACTCAGCAGACTCAAGACTGGTTACTACAGACATCATTCTGTGGACTGGTAAATACAATCATTACACATGTAATTATACGGCAATTATTATCTGATTTTGCAGAAGGGTCATAGGCTTTGGAGCTAAAAAGACCTCTCAAATTTACCATATGTGTGACTCTGGGAACTTTCATAATTTCCCTGAGTTTCCATATCCTTTTCTGTATATTAGAGATAATAACATCTGCTCCGTGGAATTACTAGAAGAATTAAATAAAACAATCTGCAGAAAGGGCTTACTGCTGAATCTGGAATAGATTAGGTACAATAAACATTAAACTCAATAAGTATTAAACTATATTATGCTACTTTTTTTTTGTATACACGACCAAAAAAAAAGGTAAATATGTTCATTTATCATCTCAACTTTCACATTTAGGTGAGTGCTTTTGTTTGCATGAAACTTCAATGCTGCTGGATAAATTATTTCAGAAACCAGGGCACAAAAAGTGCTTGATCGTGATGCCTCTCTTTCCACTTCTACACAGTAGCACTTATGTTAATCAATGGAAGCAGCATGTGATGGAGACTATGACCAAGGAGAACTGTCAGTCCCCGCCACCCCCCGCCTCTGCCGCAGAGTCTTGGTCATGACATAGTTGTTTGAAGTGTCACTCGTTTCAATCCAACAATAACTTACTGAGAATGTCACATTCTTATATATGACCAGAGTGAATCGTACTTCTTCACCTTGACTCAAATGTATAGAGTATAATCATTAAAACAACCAACAAAAGATTTTGATTAAGTCAAATAGAGCCAGATGCTATGGACGAAATTGTTTTCCAAAGTTCTGAGTGGTCTCACTGAGAAAAACCACCTCAAAGGCATCTTAATCTTGAGCTGCCTTACTCATAGTTATGAACAAAATATCCCCGCCCCTCAAACCATTGCAGATTTCTATAGGAATAGACAGGTAGAAAGATAGGTGGGTTGGTGGGTGGGTAGGTAGGTAGATGTGGGTGGGTGGATGGATGGATGGATGGATGGATGACAGATAATTTCAAAAGCCAGAAGAATTTTTCCAGGTGACTATCAACAGCATTACAAAACATTCGGGATCTAAATGTGATCATCTTTGTCAAGATAAATTTCTAAATGCATTTTTCTTGGTATGTACAAACTACAAATGCTTAAAAAAATGCAACTTGAAATGGCATCTTTTGGGGAGACATTATGGCACTAATTCTCCAATGCAAGACCAATATGAATACATGTGAATCTAGATGGTACTTATACCGAAGAAAATATCATGCACAGTCTTTACTTTGACTAAGTTTGCAACTCATCTTTGCCTTTTATAGGTTACAACCAAGAATTTGAGATGATGTAAAAAATAATAGATCTGAGTCACACTTAACAGCAGCTGGGAAACATCCCAGACTATACTTAAACACCGGAAAGCCAGAAGCTTTCAGACATGGAGCTCTCTTCTCACTGATGAAGTCATAGGAGGCTGAGAAAATCTACTGCAAGAGTACCTCACTGCCAAATTTAAAACTTTTGCTATTTTTCCCTGAAACTCAGTCTGCATATAGGATTCCAAAATATTAGAGATATTCAAATAGGTAATTGGCTAAATGACTTAATTCTCCTCTGACATTGTGTCATATGACATACTGTCGAATACAGAAAAATAAAAGTGCCAGCAATCTTATATACTTGTAAGAGAATGTGATTTGGGATCATAACAAAAAATAAATCTTTTCAAAGAAATTTATTTTACTGAACCTATTTATTTTTCTGTTTATTTCAAACCCATTTCAATTTGTAGACTGCCACCTGGATTCCAGGGCACCTTAGTGTATTTTTACTTGTCTCTATTATAGTGGTTTATTTGCATTTGGAGTTGAATTAGTCCTTTTATCTGAACATGAGACTACCCTAGTCATAAAAATGAATATAATTACTTTAGATTAAGAAAATTGTAATAATGAATACACTTATTATCCATAATGAATTTACAAATCAGATCCTTACCCCTAAATATAATAAGATTCCATAGAACGCAAATCTCCAGAAAAAGCATCGCCGAAGGGCATTAATAAGTTTGGGGTTCTTCTTTGATGCCAGCTCTCTGTCCCATTCTCTGCAAAAGAATAAAAAGTAGGACCAATAAGTTGCATGTGCAAATATTTGAGCTATTCTATTTCCCTTCATATAGTTTTACTCTCACAAAGACATCCAAGGAGATTAACCCAAGTGACTGAAGAGACAAACCTTGTGGAGATCTTCCAACACCAACACTCAGATATTTGGCAGAATTTGATGCTTTACCATAGATCAATTTTCAGGGAGTTGACTTGGTGACAAGGCCAGATTTATGTATTAAAGGAAGGTACTGGACTTCTTAAAAGCAATGCAAGAGGTGGACAAATAGAGTATGACTCTTATGAACATATATTAATGTGCTTGAGACAGTGAAAAATAAACAAAAATTCAACTCTCCCCCCCGCCCCTTCACCTTTTGATCTTTACTTGTTTAGACCTGTAGTGAATTTTACAAAATTTAACTGCCAAAAAAAAACAACATAAAAGTCAGGTGGATTTTTCTTTTATTTAACATTAGAAAAACTCATCTAAATGACTGTTTTTTGAATGTAAGGGTATAAAACAAATACTGCCAAACTTCATTTTCAACTATTAAAGTCAGTTATTAGAGTAATAGTCTTTGGAAAACTAGAAGAGAATTACATTCTATATTTTGTGGAAAAGAAGCCACATAGTCTGAAGGAATGGTGGTATCAAATAAGCTTTCTTTTAAAAACTGGAAATTCATCAGTGGATTATATTTACATTATAGGCACTTCTGTCTGTTAATGAAAGTCCTTTCTCTTCCCAATGGTTAAAACACATCTCTAAGTGTCACCCTGATCTGCATTACTAATCTGTACAGAGATGAAAAGTTTCACAGGCAAGAACTAGATAAGGGTTTTGCGTTTCATTAAGAGCTAGCTAGGTCCATTACTATTCATCTGTGATAATTAGCAGTGGTTTTAAGTTACCCCAAAGGAAGAACACACAACTGGCAGTCTCAGTGCAAAGGAAAACAGCTGCCCCAAGAAGCTCACTATCTACAACACCTAATTACCTATCCCGTCTACCCACCTCTCCACTCTTTCACACTTACACAGGGCTTGCTCCCATCCATATCATCCAGTGGCTCACAACAGGGTAAGAAGCTAAAGATAGAGGCAGATTCAGCCTCTCTTTCAAAGGAAGAATGAGTCAGATGAGAAAGTCAGGAAAAAGAAGCGGTACATAGACCAAAGAAATGATTTCAAGGTGGGAGGAAGTGGTCAACCCGAAATCATGTAGGAAGAAGCCATTTTATTTGACATTAAGAGACCTCTGGTGACCCTGATCAATGTTGTTTTGGCAACATGGTAGACACAGAAACTATATTTCAGGGAGCTGAGATGTAAAAGAAAGGTGAAGAAGTGGAGGGACCACCAGAACAAAGGAATAATAGCTATAGAAGAAGAAGGAAAAGGAGAAGGAGGAGGAGGAGAAGGAGAAGGAAAGGAGGAGAAGAAGGAGAAGAATAAGTAGAGGAAGAAGAGGAGGAGGAGGAGGTGGAGGAGGAGAAGCAGGAGGAGGAGGAGAAAGAATGGGAGAATGGAGCAGCAACCTGAGGGAAATGCAAGGTGGGTGAAATTTATTTTAATGGTCAGGATTTGAACCATTTATAGCCTGAGAGAAGGAGTTTGCAGGGAGAGGAGGTGGTGTGGTTTCAGCAGCACCATAACAGACACTGTAAGAATCCCAAACACTGAGAGTTAAATCACAAGGGAAGAAGCTCTATATTTACCAATTCTGTAGCTTTTCGTAAAAATGGATGTGCAGTCTGCACAGTCTGTAAAGAGGGTTCAATGTTACAAACTGAACCAGATGGGCCAGTGTGCCTCAGCTACGTGGTTACCACCTAACGACCTTTGTCATCAGGCAATTATGAAATGTGGGGCTAGGGTCACTTTCCAAGAGCGCAGATGTACTAAGTGCTATAAATGGCGTGTCACTCTTCCAAAATGTTTCAATAAATTCTAAAAAACAATTTTATTTTTTATAAAAATAAATGCATAGAGTGAAAAGAGATACAAAATAACAAGGGTAAGAAAGACAGCATTTATGGACTTATACTGGCACAGAGTTGTTGAATTTACAAAATTAGGTATACTTTGAATTGATATGGGAGATGCAATAAAAACAGGAAAAAAAATCTTAGGCCAGATAATACCACCAATTTAATGTCCTCTATTTGGCAATAAATAAAAATTTATCTGTAGTACACAGGTTCTTATTAACCTAGTCCTACTCTGATTAATCTTTCCCTTGGTATCCATTCAGAACTTAGGTATTCAATATATATTGTTTTATTAAGAACTTGCTGATATACCTACAATGTATTATTTGGTATATTTTTATCTCTGCAACAATATTAAAGGTTTTCACACAATGCTAGTCATTTCACATTCAATTATCATTCACTTAGCAAATTTTTATTGAGCATCTACTGTATGCCAGACCCTATTCTAAGCACTGAGGAATACATCATAAATAAACCAAACCAAACAGACCAAAATATCCTTGCTTTCTCGGCATTTGCACCTACTTAGGGCCTAATAATAGGAATTGGTCCTTGATATTGCAAAGAAGAATCTCTTATTCCCACTAGCCTAATTACTTGAATAAAATCAAGAAAAATAAGGCTGAACATCTTACTTTGCCTTGAAAATATTTTTTTTTCTTGAAAATATATTTTAAAGGGAAATGAGTTTAATGAAAATAAGGTAAACAAGTTACAAGTCTCAACATTTTTTATTTGGGGGCAATAATTTAGTAGCTACTTTTTCTTTTCCTTTTTCTTCTCTTTTCTATTTTTTTCCCCCCTTTGGTGTAAGGAGTGAGCATGTGACCCTAGAGTCTCTGGGATTTTTCACATTTGGCCAAGGAAAAAGGGCTCTTATCTTTGTGATTTGTAAAGAAATGAGCAGAGTTCTAAGGACCCACTGCATGGAGTAATCTGGTCTGAGAGAATAAAACCAGCACAAGCAAATACCAAGTGGCACGAGAGTCTCTGGTTCCACTCAGTCGCTAAGGCCAGTCCTCTGCCTAGATCCCTTCACACAGGTAGGCTACAGGAGCCAACAAATTCCCTTTTTCTATTAAGCTGGTTAATTGGGTTTCTGTCACTGGTAATCAAAAGGGTTCTAACCATTACTCGTAGAAAAGGGAACTCTGAGAACTAGTCTACAACGGGAAGCACCGATCCTGAGGAGGTGGCAAGTACAGATCTGCCCTAGAATTGTGGCTCTGTTGGTCATCAGCTGGAAAACTGCATCATCTCTCTGAGCCTCCTTTACTCTCTACAAGATGGAAGTGATGATGCGCTCCTCCAAGAGCTGAGAGGAGATACTATACCCAGCATTCAATACGTACTCAAAGAAATTTTTACATTTCTTTGATATCTAATGGCCATTACCTTAGGATGTCCAAGTAAGTACATTCATATTTGCATATTAAGATTTTTGAGGGCAAATATAAACAATTTGCTTCATAAAGATGTTACTTCAGTCTTCACAAAATCCACTTAATGTTCTTTAAAGACAGGTAACTTCTCACAATTATTTTTCAGAAAAAAAAAGTCATTTATCAGGAAAATAGCTCATCTTTCAAACTTTAATTGTTTAATTTTTAATTGGTCAAGACTGCAACCAGAAAATAAGATGTTCCTATCTTAAATATGTCATTTTAGGAATTAAGCCATTAATAAGCTAGTTCTCTATCCTTTAAATAATTAGAGTATTATTAATAATAATAGTATTAATTCCTCCCCCCAACTAATGAATAACGTCCATAAACGTACCTTTCCAATTTTTCAGACAGATGATCAGCAGAATCAGCAGAAGGGACTTGGTATATGTCTGATAATTCCAGGCGTTGTCTATAGCCTTTTATCAAAATTGGTCTGGTCCAGCTGAAACAAAGAGAAGGGACAGATGTCAATATTCACTTGATTTGGTCTCCAGTATAGACTTGGAATCCGATACTATTTTAAATCTTCTGGCAGGTGAGAAGTGGTGGGTGCATAAATATTAGAATAAAATAAGTCAATTTATAGAAATGACAGTGCTTCATATTTTATAGGATGCATCTGTATAAAACACCAATACCTCTGAACTAACGTGCCTAAGAGAAAGGATCAGGAATGATAGTAGAATCCTTACCAGCAGAAAAAAATAAGCCACTACACATTCTATATATAAGTATTCTTAATGGTAGAGTGTCTGCCTCAGCTCAGGATCCGGGATTGAGCCCCATGCCGGGCTCCTTACGAGAGGCCTGCTTCTCCCTCTGCCTATGTCTCTGCCTCTCTCTCTGTGTGTCTCTCATAAATAAATAAATACAATCTTTTAAAAAAATAAAGTATTCTTAAAATAACAAACTATTCCAGGGCACCTGGGTGGCTCAGTCAGTTAAACTTCTGACTCTTGGTTTTGGCTCAGGTCTGATCCCCTGGTCATGAGATTGAGCCCCACACTCGCATTGAGTCTGCTTGAGTTTCCCTCTCCCTCTCCCTGTGCTCCTACTCTCCACCCTGCACTCTGTCTCTCTCAAATAAATAAATCTTAAACAAACAAACCAAAAAAGCTGCCCCCAAATAACAAGATACTAGGAGTTTAGAATCACTGAAGCCCCATCTCTACCTCTTTAAATATAAAATGATCTATGAATGATAAAGAAGATGGACCCTCAATCAATATCCCCATACAATGTTGTTCTTATACATGGCTCTCAGCAACAAACTATTGTTGAATGAGTTGACTATAGCTAAAGGGTTAATGAATACTTTGCATTAATTTGTTGGCCTAATTATCACTTCTGAATCATTACTTGAGGGTGGGGATCATAACTTTACATTTTGTCTCCTCGCCCCACAGCATCCACCCCCTCCACATCTAATAAAAAACAAGTTATGATGAAAACTATTGAAGCTAGTATGGTCAATAATTAGGATATGCCAGTTCTTTCCTTTTCCTTTTCTTTTCTTTTCCTTCAGTTATTTTCAAGGATATTGTTTCTAACTAGTACAGATAAAACAAAATAATCTTCATAGAGATAAGCATCTAGATGCAGGAAGGCTAAAAGCTGGCAAACTGCAGGCAGTGGGGTGGTACCCTGGCAAATCTTTAACCAGCCCTTCTCCAAGAAGAAAAAAGTGACTTCAGTGATTTGCCCATTTCTGTGGTGTAAATACTCCCACTGTGACCAGTTTCAAGCTAGTAAATGTGAAGTCATTGAACACAGAGTTGGGAAGAGATACAGAGGTGCATGTTATAGTATGTTCATCTTCCAGCTATAATGACAGTAAATAACCTAAACAGCAAAGATAATAGTGAAATGTCAAATTAGGTAGTGACAACTGTTGCATTTTTATTACCTTTGTTTTAATATAATTTATCTAATTAAGTTTATATCACTTAATTTTTAGTACTAGTTGTACTTAACAACCAGCTCACAAATTTCCTGATAATTTAACAATCTGCTCAGCCAGAAAGGGCCATCTGCAGTAGGTCACTGAATGCCAAATGGTGGAAAGACTTGGAACAAGGGCAATGGCATTGAAGACAAAAAGGAAGGAGTCTAAAGAAGGTTTAGTAAAAAGGAAAATAGATTCCATCCATTAATAAACTATGTTCAGTATGTTTGAAATTATTAAAATATGATACCAAATTGACAAATAAACAGGATTTTACTTTCTGTAAATTCCAAATACCATAAGACATTTTGCAGGAAATTAAAAAATAAATCTTCTTATCTTTTAAAATATATATACGAACAAACATCCTTTGGTCCATATCTAAGATCTGATGATCATTCCCATGAATGAGTCTCACGCTCATTTTAAAGTAACACAACTTGTGGGCTACCTGTATTAAAAGCTTTTGGTGCCTGTTTTCATACGTATATTGCACCTTGAAATCAAGGTTTGATTATCAAGAGTTCCAAAGCTCAGCATCATCAAACCAAAGTATTCGGTAGGATTAAAACTCAAGTTAGCTATTTTTAATTAGCAATTAATTTAGTGTTTCCTGACAGGTTGTCACAATAAACCCATATTTGTATCCTGAAATAGAAACTTGGCTTAAAGTGAATTATGAGAACTAAAATTAGTTCGCCTTAGGCTGCCTAGAAATCGCCAGTCACCCTAGGGAAAAAAAACGTATCCTGTTAGATTAAACTGATAACATTGAATGAAATTTCTGCTCCAATGAGTTCTCCATGCCTGCCTCAAGCCAATCTTAGAAATACAAAAACAAAGACAAAACAAAAAACTCCCCAGATACCTACACTTTATGAAACACCACTTATTGAAAGACTCCAGCCACCACTCCTTTTGCATAATCCTGAGTAGGTTAAATGTACTCAGATAGAATTTAGGAAAGCCCAGTGAGGATTTCTACTTCCACATTTCCTCCATTGGAAATCAATAAGCATTAGGTGGTTCATGAAGCAAAGCAGATTATGCCTGGAATAACCACAAGCAATAAACCCTGTTCTTTCTCCTCTTCGAATTTGCTCCCACCATCTCTTCCTCTCATCTCTAATTAATTTTCTCCTTCACTCATAACCAGTCACTATATAGTGACAATGGATTTTAAAAAAAGGTCTTAGAAATTGTGACCCTTTCCAAAGTTCTGGCCATTTCCAACAAACTAGCTAATTACTACTTATGGGGGTTAACAGAGGTCCCTAAGTTATACACTTCTTTAGAACTTAAAAGTTCCAGAGTGATTTTGAAAGAAAAGGTCTGGTACCCCAGAAACACTGTTTTATTCACTTAACTGTAAGGGGATTCAGGTTTTATTGAGGAAAGATGCTATCACTTCACTGCTTAAAAATACACACAAGAAATTGTTTTTAATTAATTTAATTTCTTAGGACAACATTTCTAATTTTTTTATAGAACGACTTGTAATTTCTTATAATGAAAATAATTTTTCAATTATAGCCACTATGAAAGCCTTGATTTTCATAAACTCTATCCCTCTAAAACCACATAATTAAAGTTTATAATCATTTTTTCCATTTGACCTTTGGCTTTTATTAATCCAACAGAAACATCTGACATTTTCACGTGCTAAAATCTAAGATGAAAGTCAGGTGTTAGACCTTTTCAGTTCAAAATGATTTTGTCTGTATAAAACAATCACGCTTCCACAGTATTTAACTTTACATTTTCTTTAACAGGCCAAATGAAGTAAAAGAGCAAATTCGACAAGCACTGGTTGTATGACACTTCTCCCAAAGACTGACAAATTGATACACTCAAAGACTAGTAGCCTTTTTCCTTTTTGCATGAAACAATACTCAAGGAACTAAGTGGAAATTGAACTATTTTGTGTAGACATATTTAAATACACCAGAGGTTTTCTCATCATTCAACTTATTTACCATGAGTTTGAACTAGCCCAACTAATCTGGATAGTCCCAACTGAAGGAAATGTTGAACTTTAACGCAAAGCAAAGATGGAGACTCACTTGAACATGTTGTGATAATAAATCTCAAATTTCTACAGCAAAGCACTATCATTTTGCTTCAGATTCTTTTTTGTGGGAGAGGATGTTGGGGTTTTTGTTTTTGATCCGCGAGTATGACAGGAAGGATTGATTTGAGACCAGAAGTCTCTCATCTTTATAAGGATATAAAGAAAAAAAGTCATAAAAATAATACTTCAAACATCACAGCTTTATCAACTTAGATTCAATGTTGTCTCGTAGTCAGATGTATTTTTCTCAGTGAATTTTGGTGAAAATAATGCTTGAGACAGTAGTGGTATCTGGCTCTCAAAAAGTCTTGTGTAAAACTGGCACGCTTCAAGACTGCACCCCAATGTCATAGCTCTGGGGTAAGGGTCAGGCCACACTCCTTGCCCTCTGATTCCAGAAGTGTTTAAACAATGTTTGCTTCTTATTCATAAACTGGTGAATTTATAAGTAATAGCCACTTGAGCCAGCTCAAAAATCTTTAGGAAGAACATGCTTTGCTAAAGGTCAGTCGTGTTTATGTTTAAGAGCTCATGAGGATCTAACTTTACCAGAACTATAGAAGTTATTTTTCTTTCTCTAGATGAGTGAACAGTAAAGTAAATGTAGTCAATTAATTTCAGATAATCTGGGAAGATAATTAATTGCTGCTTAACAAAAGACACCAAGCCAATTCTGAAAAATCTTCTGGATGTCCAGAATTTATAGCTATACAGGCATCCTAATATAAATTAGTTTAACTTCATGCCTAAAGAATCCAAACATTGAATAGAAAAATCAATCTGCCCATTTTATAAGATGCTTCTAAATATAAGTGTATTAGTAATGCATGCATATTAAGGAAATGTCTGAAAACATACTTTCTTTTTTGCTTGTCTATCTTCTCCAATGTTTATGAGCATGTATGTCTTTGGAAATAATGAGGACTTTTTTTTTAATATTTTTTTAAGTTTATTTATTTATGATAGGCACACAGTGAGAGAGAGAGGCAGAGACATAGGCAGAGGGAGAAGCAGGCTCCATGCACCGAGAGCCCGACGTGGGATTCGATCCCGGGTCTCCAGGATCGCGCCCTGGGCCAAAGGCAGGCGCTAAACCGCTGCGCCACCCAGGGATCCCAGGACTTTTTTTTTTAATTAAAGTAATGCAGTTATAATGCATTACTCATTATAGCTATCCACCACAAAATTTCTAGTCAATCTTTTTTAAAGATTTTTTATTTAATTTGAGAGAGAGAGATTGAGCAAGCAAAAGCAAAGGGAGAAGCAGAGGGAGAAGCAGACTCTCCACTGAACCAGAAGCCCAACTGGTGGCTCAATCCCTATGACCCCTAGGATCATAACCTGAGCCCAAGGCAGACGCTTCATGGACTGAGCCATCCAGATGCCCCTCTGGGCAATTGTGTTCTAACTCCATGATTCACACAATGTTCACTATCAGTACTAATTTCCCACGAAATTACTTTTTCCTCTTTATATGGATGTCTGAGGCACTACTTCATCATAAAGACTACAAAACCAGTCACCTGACTCTTACTACAAATCTGTCACTGAAAAAACTGAATGAGTGATTTTAAAAAGAAAAGACAACTCCAGGTCTCACCCTGTCTCTATCATTTCCCAGTCATGTGACCTTGGAAAAGGCTCTGGCTCTCTCAGCTGAAGCTCCTGATAGAACGATTACCATGACTACTTTACCTGGTTTTCATGGGAGCCAAATTCAATATGGTCTATAAAGTAGTACAAATGCCCCTTATTACATGCTTCCTCATCTAAGAAATCGCTTGGCTTCAGTTTAATTTTCAGAGCACTGGAGTTTATTATTACTGGGATTATAACAATAGTAACAGCTAACATCAATAGGGTTTTACTGCAGCCCTGCAAAACGCTAGGGATTTCATATACATTATGTCATCTGAACCCCCACAACAATTCATAAGTCTTAGTATTATCTCCCACCTACAGATGAGTAACTTAGTCTGAGGAAGCTAAAATAATTTTCCCACAGAAGATTGAATTAAAAAATAAGATATGACACCAAACCTACCCTCGTATCAAATGTGCCATATTAGCACCAACTGCATACACTTATATAGAACACCAAAAGAACAAGTAACGGTAGATAAAAGTTAACTGGACTTCATAAAAGTCAAACACTTTTTATGTCTCAAAGGACACTGTCAAGAAAGCAAAAAAATAGTCCAAAGATTTGGAGAAAATTTTTACAAATCATATACCTGATAAAAAAGAGTTTTACCTGGAGTATTTAGGGCCTCTCATAATTCAAAAAAAGACAACTCAATTTAGCCAGAAGCAAAGTATCTGAATAGATATTTCTCCAAAAAAAAAAAAAAAAAAAAGATATACAAAAGCAAATGAAAGGATTCTCAAGCTCATTAGCCATTGGGGAAATGTAAATCAAAGCCACAATGAGAATCCATGTCACACCTCCTAGAATGGTTATAATAAAAAAAAAAAAGACAGGTAATACTAAGTGTTGAAAAAGATGTGGAAAAACTAGAACCTTCATTTTACATCCTATGGTGGGGATGTAAAATGAGGCAGGCACTTTGAAAAAGCCCTAAAGTTCCTCAAAATATGAAATCTAAAGTTACCCTATGATCCAGCAATTCCACTTGCTGGTACATGCCCAAGAGAAATGAAAACATATGTCTGTGCCAAAACTTGTACACAAATGTTCATGGCGGCATTTTTTACAACAGGCAAAAAAAGTAGAAATAATAATAATCCAAATATCAACTGCTGAACAGACAAATGGGTATTCCTCAACTAGAATATTACTCGGTGATAAAAAAAAATGATTTACTGGACACATGGATGAAGCCCGAGAACTTCACATTAAGTGAACAAAGTCACAAAAACTACATTGTTCCGCTTACAGAAATGCCCAGGACAGGCAAACCTACAGACTCACAAAGCAGATGAGCAGCTGTCTAGGGCGGGGAAGGACGGCTCATGGGTATGGAGTTTCTTTTCTGAGTGATGAAAGTATTCTCATATTGATAGTGAGAGTTCCCCAACCTGCCCAAACCAGGGAATTGAATATTTTAAATGGGTAAATGGTTTGATATGTGAATTATAGCTACTAAAGCTGGTATTAAGACAAATGACACACAGAAATTGACTGTCAGTGTCGATTTTGGAAAGTTCTCCCACATTTTATTTTATTTTATTCCTCGAACCGTGAAATGTAAGTTCTTATTATGGTGACTTTGACACTTTAAGCCCTTTCAAATGGATTTGTGCTTGGGCGGCCCCTGCAAGTGATTAGCACCCCTTCCCATGAGAGGATCATGCATCGTAAGTCATGCGGATCACTTATTTCCTGAACCCCCCCTCCTCCAAGCAAGGCACTCAGAGCTGTACCCACCATAAATACAGATAAGAGTGATCACGGCATTAACAGTGTAAAGAAACTGAGGAATGGGTACCATGGGCGAAAAACCATTTGTACCATTTCTACCTAATTTGCCCATGTGACTTGGATTTCAGGGACTCAAGCAGTTGGGAGACAACAAGCAATGGTTGGAGAATTCCCACCCATCTTGAAAGATAACAAAGAAGAAACAAAGCACTGTGATTTAGAGCCCATGCCCATGTACTTTTGAAAAAGCAGCTTCAGAGTGGTATTCCATGGTTTTTGTTTGCTTTTTATTCTATCTGGGCACGAAGCCACCAATAAAAGCCACAAATTTTATTGCAGCTGGAACAACCGGCTAGAAAGATAGGATGATTTAACTGCGCTATAAAATTGCTGTATCCTCTGTAAGTTCACTTTTAGGAGCTCTTTACTAAGAAAGACAAATGACACCACCACTCTCTAATTTCTGGGTTTTATTTCCATTGGCAGTAAGAAATAGATTTGGAACCAAGAAAATAAGGAAGCGGGGAAATGGATTGGCCTTAAGATTTTATGGTAGAAAAGCCACTGGGTTACTGGCTGGCATTTGTAAAAGCTCACAGAGAGAAACTTGTGTGACTGTCAGAACCTCACCACTATTACTGTTATTTTAGACAACTGCACTCTGGAGAACAGAGCAGAGAAGCGGTTCCAAGGATGCCCAGTGGGAGCTGAGAGGCAAAGAAGGAAAACGAGTTCTGTGTCCTTCTCGCTAAGGTAGGAGCAACACATACTTCACAGGAATGACAGACTAAGGACATCACACACATGGTATAATGATTTAACTTTGCTGGTATTTGTTTTATAATTATCCCATTTATCTAGTATGATTCCCTCTCTTTTTCTAGAACCCTGCATCCTTCAACATTGAAGCTCTTTGTTTGGACATCATGACTAGGACCCAAAGTAAACAGTCTCCAGAATGCTTCAAATATCCACATCCTTTCCGGGTCCTGGTTTTCATTCTAGAGTTAACTCAACATCTGGAATCAAAGGTACTTGACTTTTCCCATTAAAGAGTTTCTCATAATATGCAGATGACACGCCTCTCCTGGGGCCAGTAGTCCTCTGAGAAGCTCTGGGCTGTGGAGTTGGGGATCTATTTGGTCTAGGCCACCATAGGCAGAGCAGAAGCTAACTCTCCTGACCTTCAACCTCCAAATCACTTGCTGGTCCCTCACTATGTGTCCACGAACATCACTACTTATTAAATCCTCTCTGAAATCCACTCACTACTTACTGCCTTGATGAAACTTCTCCCAAAATTAAAAAAAATAAAATACAGGGTGATTCCACCCAGTTGTTTATCCAAAGACGTTTATTTATTTGTTTATTTTGCTTGATAGATCGAATGGTAAAATGGAGGTTGGAGGCCTCCTTGGAAAAGTTCTAAGAAAAAGCCCATTAACAGCTAATACTCCCAGGGCCACACTGAAACATGCGGCATAGGGAAACAAAGTTGATGATTTTTTTAAAAATTCAGTCATGATAAAGTTGGTCTCAAGGATCCCACTTGAAGTCATCTAACCAGATACATGGTCGGTCAAATTTTAGAATTTTTCTCATTTATCTTAACCCTCTCTTCACTTTATTTATGCTGTCTGCTTTCTTACAGTGCTACCCTACTGTTACTCATGATTACTTCTCAGGATGATGCACAGAGTAGCATAGCATTGGATTCAGACCTCCCAGCTTCAGATGATTTTTCCCATCTTCAAACTGTATGTGGAATTTGGTTCTTGGAGGCATTTTGACCCATTTTGTTCTTCTATTGCCATTATTTCACCCTTAGAAAGCAAATTGCAAATTATAGCATTGGAAGGTAAATTCAGCATCCTATTTCTTCTCCCTTTGGTGACACATTGCATGATTCAAGATCGTAAGTTTCAGATCCTGTTTCGAAGGTTGTAGAGCAATGCTAATGCTATTTCTTATGTTCTTGGAGACTTGATGTTACTGGAAGGGACACTGACCATAAAACTCCTGAGAGGTGCAGGGAGGAGGAGATAGAGGTGGCTGTACCCTCACCCTTTGCCACTGTGAATTCCAGAAAAAAAGAAGCACGACAGAGGCAGGGCATGGAGACAGCCAGCAGCTCAAGGTTGACCAAGGAAATAAAACTCTCTAAGAGCCTTACTTTAAATCCCCTTCACTTAATATTTACATCTTTAATCATATAAGTGACACCATGGGTAAATGAAAATCCATAAACACCCTAAGTAGCTTCTTTCCCCCCAACAGTAAAACACAACAACAATAGATGACTGAGTTATTAACTCATCCTAATAAGCAACTGAAGAGTTCCAAATGGTCACCTTTCCAATCGGGTCATTGAAAACAGAAATCCTAACACAAATCATGATATTTAGTGAAAGTCATTTTATAGGCATCTAAGAATTACTGCGATCTGAAAATGTCATGATCTCTTGGTTCCACAAACACTTTAGGAAAATGAACTTTAAAGGAAATATCGAGCCGGATTCTCTTCCTTTTGAACTCTGCAGGAGTTCCCACTGGATGAAACCACTGGTAATAAGGGGGATCTTAATTCTTTAAAAGGATTCCCCTAGTCCCATCATCTAGCAGGGTATTCTTTGGTTTTGTACCAATACCAACTAGGTGCCAGGTTACCCTAGAGAAATATAGATGCCTTGAAATAAAATCTGACCTCTATTTCCAAGAAATCTCAAATGCACTGAAATAATTGCATATAAATTATGTATACGTGAGCCTCTCTTCAATCCGGGTATAATTTTCTTCCTGTGTGCTTCATTCTCACCTGTACTTCCTCCACTTGAGCCATAGTCACAAAGTGTCTATTTACTTGTCCAAAATCCCCCATGTTCTCCAAACATAGTGGACTGTAAGCTCCACTAGGGCAAATGCCTTATAGCTCTTTTATTTTACTGCGGTCTCCCCTGCACATATCACCCAGCATGGCACATCACTGTCACTCAATTATTTTCAAAACTGTTAAATTAATATCAGCACATTACAATCAGTTTGCTAGTTTACTTGTCTTATAAGATTAACTTCTTGAACAATGTAATATAAATATACATCTCCATTGTCTTCTCCAGCGCTCGGGACAACAGACAGAATAAGTTAATTATGTTGACTACTCAAAGATGGCATGTTCATGGCCCATCTGAGGACACTGATATGATTGCAAATATGTGTTGTTCAGCCAGTACTCTTATTCAAATGGATTAAAAGGCAAAAACGAAGTCAAAACATTTTTCAAGTCTATCGAGGTGTCTATACCCTCGTATGATAAACCCACAAGTATTAGGGCTTACTCAGCGATCATCCTTGAATAACATTTCTGAGTCAAGAACTTCAATAATCTTGAAGTTTCTAGCCACGATTGTTTAATTCCCCTCAACACAATATTTTTATATTTAACACCCTGCTTTCCCAAAACATTCTTCCAAATGTCTGACCTTCATTCTACTTATTCTTAATAGAGATGCACCAAAATTTTACAAATGAAAAGTAATTCTTCATTCTCCTCAAGAGCAAATGGTCTCATTTATTCTACACTCCTTGCCAATCCCCATATCATGGCACCTGACATCTTCTGCATCGTATCCATGTTACTTCTGTACCGTAGAGATGTGATACGCATAGCTTTTTAAAAGGTTCATGAACATGCATAACGCCTTATATGTATTCTACTTTACAGTTTCAAATTGCTTCTATATTTCATTCTACTTCTGAACACTATTACTATTAGGAATTAAATTGTACTCCCCCTACAAAAAGAGATGTTGGTATCCTAACTCTCAGCACCTCTGGACACGACCTTATTTGGTGATAGGATCTTTACAGAGGTGATTATGTTAAAAGGAGCTCATTTAGAGTGGGCTCTAACCCAATATGACCGGGACCCTTATTTAAAAAAGGGGATTTGGACACAGGTGGAGACACCAAGAGAACGCCATGTGAAGATGAGAGCACAGATCAAAGTGAGGCCTCTGCAAGTCAAAGAGTGCTGGCAAATCACCAGGAGAGAGGCATGGAACAGATTCTCCTTCCCGGCCTCAGAAGAAACCAAACTTGCTGACACCCTGATCTTGGACTTTGTGAATTCAGAACTGTAAGACAGTAAACATCTGCGGTTTAAGCCACTCAGTTTTTGGTGCTTTGTTACAGCAGCTCTAGCAAACTAATATGCTGAGCCCCCACAACAGAAAAACTCTATATTAGGACAATGCATGCAGAGGGACAACTGAACAATGGCGATAACTCTAAAAGATTTAAAATAAGGTTAAAAGTTGGAGATAAAAACCAATGGCAAAGCACAGGCTGCAGATGTAAAATCAGACAGGGGCATTTGGGGGAATGTGATCTCCATAATTCAGAGAATTCACTGGGCTTAGTTCACAAAAGAGAAGGGTTAAATTTAGAGAAGAGAGGTGTTTTTTAAGAGCTTGGTAGTGAAGATGAAAAAGGATAAATTATAATAATCATGCTGATGATGGTATTTACCACTTATTACAGAACTGCTCTGTATCTGGCATTACTTGCTGTCATTTAATACATGGACAGTACTTAATTTAATGTGTTAACTTAGAGGATGTTTTTGGATATGATCTATATATAAACCATGAACTTCTTCGGATAAAGCAGATTTCCCTTCATAACACTGGTGGGCCTCATACAGTCAGTTGACGGCCTGAATAGAACAAAAGGCTGACCTCCCGAAGCAAGAAAGAATCCTCCAGTGTACTGCCTTCGGAATAAAATGGGAACATGAGCTTTCCTGGGTCCCCAGCCTGCTGGCCCACTCTGCAGACTTTGCACTTACCAGCCTTTCTAATCATGGGAGCCAATTCATAGAATAAATCATGTGTATATATATCCTATTGGTCTGTTTCTCTGAGGACTTGACTAATACACATAGTAAATGCTCAGTGACTGTTGGATATCATTATAATGCTGAGCTGTGTTAAATGAGGATAACTGACTGTACTGAGGAGCATAATGCCATCACTGGAAGATAAGTAAATTTTCCCAGATCATACTGTTAATAAGTCACAAAGTAAGGATTCCAGCCAGGTTTGTCTAATTCCAAAGTACATCTTCCACTACAATATTGCCACCTAGGAGTTGACAATGAGGATTAGACACAAAGTGGAATGTGAGACTATTTTCTCAGAGTATAGAGTGGATGAACTAAGGAATTCAAGGAAAGGTCAAGAACAACCAATATGGAGGGAAAACCAGCTCATGGTTCTCAAACTGTGGGCCCTACCACCTACTGTTCCTCAGAGGTACTTTAAGGAGCTTAGCAACTTTGGATCTGAGATGTCAATATTTTTAAGCATGTTTTACTGTTTTAAAAATAGGAATTGGGCAGCCCGGGTGGCTCAGCAGTTTAGCACCGCCTTCAGCCCAGAACGTGATCCTGGAGACCCGGGATCGAGTCCCACATCGGGCTCCCTGCATGGAGCCTGCTTCTCCCTCTGCCTGCATCTCTGCCTCTCTCTCTCTCTCCTCTCTGTTTCTGATGAATAAATAAATAAAATCTTTAAAAAAAATAGGAATTAAAAACATCACACCTTTTTACATGTATTGTATGAACATTTTAGCATACTGGATTCATCCAAACATTTTCCTGGACAGTCAGGCTAACTCATTTAGTGTCCACTGCATAGGAAAGGTTCCCCTGACATTTCTTCACACAGATTCATTTATTTTTCTATTTCTTCACACAGATTTAAAAACATTACAATGTGTCATTGGTTATTTCCACACTTTATGAGAGAGTGTGTCACTGCAGATACACATGGACCAAGCTCAGTTACCAACCCACCATATCTCTGGCATTCCTGCTCACACAAGATCTCATCCCTGCATAAAAGAATTGTGCAATCTCCAGAGAATGCTAACAAGCCACATCAGATATCATCATGGTTTTACAATACTTTATCATGTTTACACAACAGTACAGTGACACTGATTATAAAAGTCAGCATCAATTTAGTTCCAGCCTTTTCAAAAAAGAAACACTACCTTAAAAATGGAGGTTTTTTTTAAAAGAAATCTCCAATAATTACACACTTATTCACACTATTACCTACCACTTTCTCATTAGCATCATAATTAAAGTTTTCTTCTAAGCTTTCTTCATATTCAGATCAAAAATACTCTTGTGACTCACTCATGGCTCTTCACAGCTATGAACAGGGTGACAGTAACAAGCTGCATCCATAACACATTCACTTACGGAACAGGCAGTATGAATTCAAGGCCCAGTGAAGTGCTGAGCTTGGGCAACTTCTACTTTTATTACAGAGTCTAGGCTGACAAACTTCACACTAAATATTAACTGTTTCCTTCTTTCAAAACTAGATCACAGAGTAATCTTTCTCAAGAAATTTCAAGCAAGAAACTAAATTTAAGTTAAGTCAATCTTGGGAGGTGCACCTGGGTGCAAATAATTCAACTGAGGTCACAGGAATTGTACCTTCCTTGTACCTTCAATACATTGCCAAGTTTCCTTTTTTTTTTTTTTTTTTTTTCATTGCCAAGTTTCCCGACTACAGTTCATTCCTGGGCCTGGTGGCTGACAAGTTTCCTTTGACATCAGTTATAAGAGGCATCTCGATTTCAGAAATGCAACACTGTGGAAAAGGCAAACATATAGGACCAAGAAAACAGTGCATAAATGTTCGATAATCATTTCAGCCCTTACTTGGGAGCAAGACATCACCTATATCTCTGTATTTATGGAAGACCTATTGTCTTACATCGTCATTTTTATTTGCATATATTGCAGTTCCATGGAAGATGTCATTTGAAAAAAAAAAAGGAAGATGTCATTTGGAAATTGGGATTCACTGATGAAACTATTGTTTTCAAAAAAAAAAAAGTTGTGAAAACCACTGCAGCTAGGAAAACCTGAGATACATATACAAAATGTCAAACGTCACCATCTGACAGGTGACTCTGCCTCTTGCTTCAGTCCCAAGAAATAGAGTAAGAGTAAACATAAGAAACAGAAGACAAAAATGATGACCATCTAGGAACTGGTGATCACAGCAGTACCCCCACGAGGGCAAGTGGGGGTGAGGGGTACACTGCAGTGACTGAATCTGGAACTCAGCTGAGGGCTGAAGTCGGTAATGGAAGGAGTGAATGCCAAACCTCCAACAAAAAGCCTAAGGCAGTAGCTTTGATGAAGTGGAAAATAACAGGAAGGTAGATTTGGGGGAAAAAATGAGGGGTGATGGCTAGGACCTAGATAAAACGAATCAGGATAAGATAAAAAGTGCCTGCTGGTTTGGTACAACCGAGCTATTCCCGCGTGACAATGGTTGGCTATTGGCATGAGTTTCCGCTGACCACATCTTTCATTCTTCAACAGAAAGACCTCATTAACCTAAGATAAGACAGTGCCCTTTCCCCCTCCCCCCTCCTCTCTTCCTCATCCCCCTACCTCCAACAACAAGCAGCTTGTCACATGGACCTAAGTGGGAGGGCTTGCTTCTGGCACTTCCAAGGACAGAGTCTGACCCCTTATTTAAATGATACTGTTTAAAATAAATAAATAAATAAATAAATAAATAAATAAATAAATAAATAAAATAAATGATACTGTTTCTAATGCTTGTATCAAAAACAATACATTTCAGAGACAAGAATGTTAAGAAAATCTATATAAGAATCGAGTGAACATTGAGCTGCGAGGTGCTGCAGGGGTGTCTTCAGAGTCCGCACCATGGCAGAAGACATCAAGTCCAAAATCAAGAACTACCAGACTGCCCCTTTTGACAGCCGCTTCCCCAACCAGAACCAGACTAGGAACTGCTGGCAGAACTACCTGGACTTCCACCGCTGTGAGAAGGCAATGACTGCTAAAGGGGGTGATGTCTCCGTGTGCGAATGGTACCGGCGAGTGTACAAGTCCCTCTGCCCCATATCCTGGGTGTCGGCCTGGGATGACCGCCGGGCAGAAGGCACATTTCCTGGGAAGATCTGAACTGGCTCCACCCACCTCTCCTCTGTCCTCCATCCTTCTCCCAGGGTGGTGAAGGGGGACCTGGGTACATGGTGATCCCCACCCTGGGATCCTGAATCATGGCTTAACTAATAATAAATACTCGTTGGAAAAGTGTAAAAAAAAAAAAAAAAAAAAGAATCGAGTGAAATCATAAAATTCACCAACTCCATTCTAGGCTTTTGGATAGTGTGATGTATTAGTTAAGAGCAGAGCTCTGGATTTAGACCAATATAAATACATATCTTGACTTCACAGAAACTAGCTGGGTGACTCTTCATAATCTTTCTAAACCACATAATTCTTAGATGTAGAATCTGTTTGGAATTGAAGAATTCACTGAGGTGATATAGACAATCCCTGGTACGTGGCAGTTAGCAGGTAGTGGGAGACCAAAGTACAGATTTCAAGAAGTACATAAGAGAAAATTTCAAATTTGGTGGCATATTAAACTATATCTATGTTTCTATTGTTAATTTACTGAAAAAAAAATGGTAAACTTTCAAAATCCTCTTCCCTGGACACACTAAGAAAGAAAAAGGAAATGAGGAATATTGGGAGAGAGAAGGTTCCTGGAACTGGGAGAAGATGGAATCACTTCCATCTCCCCCACTTTATGATTATGTGTTGGAATCCTGTCATTTGTCCTCAAATCTGTAGTTTTTCAATCTTTTACTACAGTTGAGAAGCAGTAGTTGGGCCCTTTTAACCCATTCTCCCAGATTTTAGTAGGCAAAAAGAATCACTTGGAATGTTGAAAAAAAAAAAATGTGGTTGTCCTCTCCCAGAGATTTTGACCTAGTAAGGATGGAGCAGGATCTAAGAATCTGCATTTTGATGTGATATATATATCGAATGCATATGATATATACATATATATATCTTAAGTTTACTTAATAATTAATTCATAATTGATTTAATAATTAATATATCACTATTTTTTTTATTTTTTTAAACATTTATTTTTTTAATTTTTTTTTATTATGATAGTCACACACAGAGAGAGAGAGAGAGAGAGCAGAGACACAGGCAGAGGAGAAGCAGGCCCCATGCACCGGGAGCCCGACGTGGGATTCGATCCCGGGTCTCCAGGATCGCGCCCTGGGCCAAAGGCAGGCGCTAAACCGCTGCGCCACCCAGGGATCCCTAATATATCACTATTTTTAAAGCAGGTAGTTGGCAGGCCAGTTTGAGAAGTGCTTCTCTAAAGCTACACAAATATTGTTAATTATGAAGAGGCTCCTAATTTTCAGAGCATATGTATTTACCTAAAGAATTTCTTTATCCTGTTTCTAGCTAGATTTCCCTTTAAACAGAATAACTAAATTTTAATCAAATTTCCAGAAGCAGAGATTTGGTGGCTCATTGGTTTTTTCACCGTAACTTAAACAGATCCAGAATTTGACTCTATTCTGCAATAATAGCAGCCAGAGTAACAGAGTGTGTCTTGGGGAAGACGCAAGTTGTGTCGCTACCCTAACAGCAGCAAAAACAATTGAATCAGGGGCACCCAGGTGGCTCAGTCAGTTAAGCATCTTCTGACTCTTGGTTTCCCTCGGGTCATGATCTCGGGGTTCTGAGACTGAGCTCCAGAACCTGCTTGGGATCCTCTCCCTTTCCCTCTCCCACCCCCTCTGCTCCTCCCAACCCTGCACATGCAGGTACGTGTGTGCTCACCCTCTCAAATAAATAAATAAACTCTTTTTAAAAAGCAACTGAATCAGCAAGTTTTTAATGAGTTCAAAAAGGCGGCAAAATTACCAAATTAGTATCTCAAGGGATCCAAAGACTGACTGTTCAAGGATTAAATCTAATATACCCAGGGACACCTGGGGGGCTCAGTCGGTTAAGCATCTGCTTTGGGCTCAGGTGATGATCCCAAGGTCCCTTTAAAGACAGAGAGACCAAAAAAAAAAAGAGCCCAAATGCTTCTCCCTCTCCCTCTGCCACTCCCCCTGCTTGTGCTCTCTTGCTCTGTCAAATAAATAAAATCTTTAAAGAAAATCTGATACGTATTTCTAAATATAATCACCTTATATTTATATTTCATAGAAAAAAAATTTATTTTAAAAAATGCATCAAAAAATTTTTATTGTCAAGGAATTGTTGACTTCAAGTTAATTTTATTAGATGATCTTCAGTCTATTTTATAAATCAATAAAAATAAGTTCCCTTCATTAAAATGGGCAAGGGAAAAATCTATAGGCGTATAATGGCCTCTGTGCTCCAAAGGAAGAAAAAAAATTGCATCTTTAAAAATATTAACATAAAAATTCTAGTAAAAGAAGAATAATTAGAATGTATAATAAGTTTTGATATGTGGTCTAAGT
Source organism: Nyctereutes procyonoides (assembly GCF_905146905.1). Taxonomy (NCBI): domain Eukaryota; kingdom Metazoa; phylum Chordata; class Mammalia; order Carnivora; family Canidae; genus Nyctereutes; species Nyctereutes procyonoides. The sequence goes on along the minus strand of NW_026575160.1, from coordinate 30,142,982 downwards.
TTTCAAAGTACTATATTCCTGGAACATACCAGACACTCAATATTTATGTTAAATAAATGCAAGTATGTGTTCATGAATGAATGACTGAAAATCACATATGCATTTTAAAGTCATTACTTTTACATTAATGAGTTCATTTTGTAGTGATTCTAATAAAATTCCATTACATAGAACTTAGTTCTCTTGTTATTGGGATGGCTATTTTTGAGCTTTAATTTCATCAGTTTATAAACTCTTTAGTACATGAATAAAATTTTGGATCTCATCATAGATATATGGATATGTATATATTAAATTTTTAAATTCCAGTTAGTTAATACACTGTCATATTCATTTCCACTGTACAATATAGTGATTCAATGATTCCATACATCACCCTGTGCTCATGCAAGTGCTCTCCTTAATCTCCATCACTTTTTAACCCATCCCTCCACCCACCTCCCTTCTGGTAACCATCACTTTGTTCTCTATAGTGATGAGTCTGTTTCTTGGTTTGCACCTCTCTCTCTCTCTTTCTATATTTTATTCTCTGAATTACCTGATTTATGTAAATATCTAATGTCTGTTTAATGATGTTGGTCCCAATTGACTCCATAGTCAAATTAACCCATGGGGGATTTATCTGCATTGTGTACTTTCATTCATTCACAGTGCATACATACAAGTGATGTGCTGACATTTCTGGAAAAAAGAGAGTAACCCTATTATATTAGAAACGGGAAAAGATGCTAATGTGAGTTTATAGAAGTCAACTCTATCTTTCAGTTGAAGAGTAGGAGTGTTTTTGGTACTAAATATTTCATCAGCCTACTTATTATTTTATCGAAAAATGTACTCAGAGATCCAAGACTAAAATGAAATTAAAGGTCCTCTTTTTTTAAAAGACGAAATATGGTACATACGTTTAGGAAACAATTTTGGAAATAATCGTTTTGACAATCTGGTTTAAAATCAAACTATCAGGCATCCTGAATACTCACATGAGATCTGAAGAGAAAAATATTTCGGGGTGGAAAGTCTATCTATGGCAAAGTTGTTTATCATCGATCTTCCAAAGAAAAATGATAGCATGCTAAGCTGGAATTTCCCTATGACGTCCTGTACATTACACAAGAAAGCAAAAGAAACTTATTTTCCTATTTTATGTTATACTTTAGAACACATGGATTTGGTAAAACTGATTTTTTATTCAGAATTAAACATTTCCATCAAAAAATAAATTTTAAGAATCCCTGGGTGGCTCAGCGGTTTAGTGCCTGCCTTTGGCCCAGGGCGTGATCCTGGAGTCCCAGAATCAAGTCCCGTGTCGGGCTCCCGGCATGGAGCCTGCTTCCCCCCCTGCCTGTGTCTCTGCTCCTCTCTCTCTCTTTCTCTCTCTCTCTCATGAATAAAGTCTTAAAAATATAAATAAATAAATTTTAGAAGCATACCCATAAACTAAATTAGTCCAGTTTTATTCAATTCAACAAGTATATTTTATGGGCCTCCTCAGCCAAGGAGTCAGAGAGATGCTTGGTACAAAAAAAAAAAAAAAAAAGAATAAGGGTGTCTGCCTTGAAGGACACGTCAAAAGGTGCATATGCAAACAGGACGTCAAGAAGTCCCTATGGTCAATAGGTCCCTATGAGACAAAACTCCTCTGAGAAATTAGCAGCTTTCAAGCTACTATTTTTCTCTTCGGAAAAGTCCATTTTGCACGTTTGCTTCACTTCCTTTTAAAATTACCCAAATACTGAATAACAATAGTGTGAATTGCACATGAGCCTTGAAAATTTCTCCTAGGTCTTTTTTTGTTTTATTTTTTTCTTCTATAGGTCTTTAAGCAATTTTAAAGCTGCATATTTTGAAGCTTATTGCAATAGACTTTTTAAAAAAGAATATTTGTGGCTGATTTATGTCTCACTGGTGAAAACTGTATGTGAAAACTATCTGAAATTCCCATACAGTGCCCATAAATGCAGTTTTATTGGAACACAGCCATGCCCATTTGTTTGCATATTGTCTCTGGCTGCTTTCCCACAATGGCAGAAGCCACATGGCCCACAGCGTTGAAAATATTTACTATCTGGCCCTTTACAGAAAAAGTTTGCGAAACTCTGATCTAAAGTATAGCAATGAATTTGGGGCACCTGGATAGCTCAGTTGGTTAGGTTTCAGACTCTTGATTTTGGCCCAGGTCTTGATCTCAGGGTCATGAGTTCAAGCTCCCCAATGGGCCCTGCACTGGGCTCTGTGATAGACGTAGAGCCTACTTAAAAGGAAAAAAATAATAAATAAAAACAATAGGACATAGCAATGAACCTGGGTTTAAAAAGTAAAGCTTTCTTAGTAGCTTTATTTTCCAAAGTTCACAGAGATGTTTAAAATAAACGTACAAGAACTTCTGAATAGTTTCTCCCATATGCTGCCTCTAGAAGTAGGACTGGTAACCCTCACTAGCAAGAGACTCGATCTCTTGTTGCTCCCACAACCAACTGGGCTCCAGACTGGGCTTTGAATTCCTCTAAACACAGTTGTCAGACCTCCGGGCTTCTACCTTTTCAGCTTAATTTTCACCTACTGATCTGACTGGTACCAGATGAAATTTGTGGGTCTCTTTCAAATTAAGAACTTAAAGTTAAGGGGCTCAATGGTTGAGCATCTGCCTTCGGCTCAGGTCATGATCCCGGGGTCTGGGATCGAGTCCCACATTGGGCTCCTTGCAAGGAGCCTGCTTCTCCCTCTCCCTGTGTCTCTCCCTCTCTCTGTGTCCCTCATGAATAAATAAATAAAATCTTTAAAAAAAAAAAACCTTAAAGTTAAGAACATCACTAGGCATTTGCGGGGCGGGGTGCGATGCCGGGTAGAAGCTCAGTAGGTAGTGCTGAGAAAAAGAACTCTTGTGTGTTTTAACAGACTCAAAGTTTTAACATGAAACAATGATACCTAATCTCTTCCAGAATGAGAATCTTTTGTTAGCGCGCAAACACACACACACACACACACACACAAAATATTTCAGGCTAGTAGGTGTGCTTTTATTTATTCAGTCACCGCAGACAGTACCTGCAGCCCCGAGATTTTCATACCTCCTTGAATGTCTCTATCCTAGAACTCCGAGGTGTAAAACCCACTGTGAGAGAAGTGAAGTTCCGAGGAGGTGGGGGCACTGCAGACCCCACCTGATTTGGTGGGTTTGGAGGTCTGGGAGGTAGTGGGAGGCTGTCAAGTAGAATTACAAAGTAGATCTTAACTTGTGCCATCCCTAGAATAGCAGCTGCTTATTCCTGACACTCTCAAGGTGACTCCATAGCACAATAAAGCCAAACAAGTAGCCACTTTAAATCCTTCCCTGAACACCACCCTGGACTTCAATGAACAGGGTGAAGGCAGTATTTAGAATCCTGTCACTCAGACATCTTCATTTCACCTCTCACTTTAATATATTTTCAAACAACCGCATTACCTGGCCTTGGGCCGTACGCATCATTTCCTCTTTTACTTAAAGAGAAGTGCCAGGCCCCCACTCCCACCCCCAAGTCTCCTCCCAAACTCCTCACCCAGCCAACGTCACCGTCACCCACCCTGTCACCCAAGTCAGCACATCTAGACCTTATCCTCGATGCTTCTCTCTCCTTCACCTTCCACATCTAATCAGTTGCCAATCCCACTCCCACTCCCAAATGTCTTTTTAAGATTTTTTTTACTTTTAAGTAATCTCTACACACCCAACATGGGGCTAGAACTCATGACCTTGAAATCAAGAGTCATACAGTCTACTGCCTGAGCCAGCCTGGGCCCCCCACAAAAAACTGTCTTTCAAATTCATCTTTCTACCCCTACAGCTCACCGTTCCCTTGGCAAAACTACAACAGCTTTGAACTGGTCGTGTCACTCCTCTGCTCGAAATCCATGGCTTTTCACTTCCAATATGACAAAGCCCAAATGAAGCTCACCGAGCCCCTTATAATTGGGCCCTGGCTAGAGTTTCAGACCCATCTCCCACAAATCTGTCCTACACCGCATGCTCCAGTCACAGGGAACATTTCTGAATTCTTTGAAGGTGTCATGCTCCCTCTTGCTGCCAGTCCTACACAAAATCTGCTGCTCCCGTGTTTACATTTTTCCTAACCCATCCCAGGCCTCTACGGGCAATCTCCTTTAGGTGTCCACTCATGAGGCACTTCTCCAGCAGGCCTTCCTTAGCCAGACTTCGACTAGATTTGATGGCCCATGGAGTGTTTCTAAAAGCCCCTGAGACTCTGGGTTTCAGAGAATTCATTCCACAAAGGCAGCACCAATTTCTTTCTTGCCCATCTCGACTTTATTAGTTGCCCTGCGTAGAATATAGAAGGTGGCAAATAAATGAATTAGGGAATTCCAAGCTGCCCTGAGTCATCACCTATAGAGGAAGTACAGCTCTGGTTCAGCTCCTTGCAGCAACCTATGGGAGACTTCTCTGATTTTATCACAGTAAAGCCCCGTTCCAGGACTGAGAATTCTAAGAACTTAGCAGAAACCTTTAAATCATTTCTTTAGATCCCATGAGCAAGGGATTAGCAAATAAGCTTTCTCAGGAAGGATAAGACCTGGCCATAAGGGGACACAAGAAAAATTTGACAAAATAATTATTCTGAGAATTAAGTCTTATCAGAGGGCAGCCCGGGTGGCTCAGCGGTTTAGCGCCACCTTCAGCCCAGGGCATGATCCTGGGGACCTGGGATCGAGTCCCGTGTCAGGCTCCCTGCATGGAGCCTGCTTCTCCCTCTAACTGTGTCTCTGCCTCTCTCTCTCTCTCTCTCTCTCCCCCTGTGTCTCTCATGAAAGAATAAATAAATAAAAATCTAAAAAACAAAAAAATAAAAGTCTTATCAGAATGATGGCACATTGCAAAACAGCTGAATGTCATCATTCTACAATACCTATAAGCCTCTCAGGTTGATCACCACAGAATCATGATCATCACAAAGAAATATTTATTAAACCAGCACATGCAGGAGTCTTGCTATGGTCTGAATACTGTATTAAACGAGCCCGAGAAGGCCCTGACATCCAGGGCTTTACAATTTTGGGAGTCACTGATGTCAAAAGACAGGAATAGGCCCATGGAGCTGCGACCTGGACAAGCCTTGCCCCTGGGAAACAGCTGCGAAAGCCAGCTTGCTCAGAGCCCATAAGAAATCTATTCCTTCTCTACACCAGGGCACCTGATTGAATTTTTACAGGTTTCTTGCTAAAAGAAGCCTAAGGTCCTTGCCAACACAAAGCTCAATAGTTAAGCCACTTTGCAATGCTAATTTGCCTCTCAAACAACTAGCAGGTCAGTACTGGGGGAGCTGGTGAGGTGAGGAGCACCTGAGATGGCAATGTTGTGCTTTGCCATGAGGCACTGAACGTGGGTGATGCGTTAACCTTCAGTCAGGCCCCGCAGCCAGACCTCCGTCATACTGTTTTCCCCTCTTGACCTCAGGGCATCCCAGGGATTTTGTTCCAGGGATGTGCTCTACACGGATGCGTCAGGAATCAGTGGAATCAAAATTGCCAAAATTGCTGCTGAGTCAGAGGTGTTTTTAAAAGTTTGACAAACAACATATAGCTGCCTGCTAAACGGTTAACACCCTTCCCTGGTGGTTCTGCAATCCTATACTTACATGGCAGCTCTATCCCACCGAAATTACAGGTTCCTGTGAAACGACAGGAACAATAATGATACATCTTATAGGGGTGCTCGTGGAAGGGCCTTTTAAACAAGTTTGAGCATTTATGCGTTGACAATTACCATACTAAGTCCTACTTCCTCCCACAAAACAGAACCGGAAAACTGGAAAACCATGATTTCCCTAGTGTACCAGCTGGCTCCACAGGGTATTTTGATTGTCGCATCAAACATAAAATATTGATGAAAGGGCTAAGAAACATAGATTCCACTTCCTGTTTAACAAAGAATTGAGCATTGAAGCTAACCCATCTGTGCCATGTGTTTTTAAGTATTTTAAGAATACCTCTGGACTGTCAAGTAAGTACTAATTTGAACTATTGAAATAGTTCAAAACCAAGGAGGAAATTTTTTAAACTAGCAAAACTGACTAAAAAAAAAATTAATTATATATACATATATTTTACATATATATATCTACTAAAAGAAATTTAATTATATATACATATACTTTATATATTAAAATATACATAAGTTCGATTTCAGCCACATCATGCCAAAGAGATCATCTTAGAACGGTGAAAGTTAAAGCCAATCAAGACTGACATGTTTCCAGGTTGGGACCGCTGTAGGAGTCAACATCTGTCAGTGCTCAGGCCACGCTGTCCAAGAGAAAGGGGTGTGTGTTCCGCGGGTGGTCTCCTTCGGTTCTACAGGAGACAAAGCCACGGCAGAGGAGGAAACCCTGCGCTGTCCTCACTGGATGACATCGGTTCACTGACTAAACGGACTCCTGGTACTCCGACCCCTTTGGCAGCGGGACATCTCGAGAGGAGTTGTGCATCTCCTACTGGCCTTTTGTTTCATGCATCTCTAGTTCTTTTGGTTTGGATAGGCCCAGCCTCGTCCGAGACACACACCTGACACAGTGCCTGCGTACTGACCAGGACAGGACTAGACCCTTGTTTGAGTGGCCGAGTGGTCTTTCTCAGCAGCAATTCTATGAATGCCTGCCAACAAACTGCAGAGATATTTATGACTCTGCCATGATTTTAGATTTCCTCATGCCTTACAAACGAGTAGCACAATGTAAATACAAAATCACCGCCATGGATTTTTTTACAATGTGCCATAACTTGTATGATCAAACAAGGGTGGTCCTCTTCAAAACTGTGATCTTTATGGTTCTTTCATTATAAGCTTATTGTAATTATGCTTCTGTTGCTCAAAGCACTTAATGTTTTTTTTTTAATTTTATTTATTTATTTATTTATTTATTTATTTATTTATTTATTTATTTATTTATGACAGTCACAGAGAGAGAGAGAGAGAGAGAGAGAGAGAGGCAGAGACACAGGCAGGGGGAGAAGCAAGCTCCATGCACCGGGAGCCCGACGTGGGATTCGATCCCGGGTCTCCAGGATCGCGCCCTGGGCCAAAGGCAGGCGCTAAACCGCTGCGCCACCCAGGGATCCCAAAGCACTTAATGTTTAAAAAAAAAAAAGCACTTAATGTTTCTCTTCATTAGGAAATGTCTTTTAAGCTTGCAATACATGTTTTTGAATGATAATACCTAAACTTAAGTAGCACTAGGCTGTTAACAAAGCAAATTATGATGAAGAATCTACACTCTACAGGGCAGATTTGATTTCAAGATACAGTCAAAAGTCATTTAGAAGTTCAAGTGATCAATCTGGGTAATAGGACTAATAACCTAATGCAAGTTCTGACTACAAGCAATGAAGCCACTAGCTCCCCATGAGAAGAAACGTACATACCGTGTTTAAAGGTAATTTCCGAAAAAGAATCCAAAAATATTTTGATCAGAGGCAGGATGTTTAGAAGGAGTTTGGTTTTCATTGATAGCTGTTTTGATTCGCCACACCCATTCTAATACATAAATCTAGTTTGTGTAAAAACCTCTCATCACTTTGTGTTTAGTAGTTATAAAAGTATCTTAAATGATCTTATTAAGCAGAGATTTATGCAATTCTTGGCCTTAGATCCTAATAGTACTGTAGTGACTCTTTGATCCTATTTGAGACTTCTCTGCGGAGCTTATCAGGAACCCCATCCAGTTTTGTAAGAATCTGTGGCACGTAGATTCCGTGGGGTTCTGACAATTCTTGAAGCATTGATCTAGACTCCTGGTATGGATGCCATGACTAAAATCCAAGGTATTCAAGGCTTCAGATGTCTTTCAAATTTTGAACTTGATGTGAAGCCCATGCAAAATTAGGAAAGTACTTAAAATTATCCCAAACTTTATTAGCTTTTCCAATAATAAAACCTAAACAGTGACAGATTTAATATAACCTATAACCCAGGCCATGATAGTTTTACTTCGAAACTAAAGGGGTTATGTCCAGAAAGTTAAATTCTAAGGTATTTAACAATTTGTGATATAAACATATGACTTTTCCCCCCTCATATATCTAGTAAGGCCATGATAGATGAGATTTTACCTGAATTAAATTCTCATCCAGGCCCATAATCTTACAGACAGATAGTCATAAAATTTTATTCAATAAAGATGAATTGAGGATCTTATATAAACAGAGTACTTGGTATGGTAATGAATGTAAAAATATAATAATAAATAATAATAATAATAGCTAAAATTTACTGGGCTAACCGCTTCACATGCATTTTCTCAACAGATTAACCCCAATGACATAGGTCCTATTAGTCTCTAGTTGTAAAGGTCAAGCCATGCAAACACAGATATGTTAAGGGACTTGCCTCAGGTCACACAGCTCAATCTAAACACTCTGAATCACAACAGTCTGAATCCAAAGCCTAACACCCTTGACCACGAAGCAGTAGTGGTCAATGCAGAAAATAAATTTCTTACCCCTTTAGAATTAAAACCAAGAAGAAAGTTTATAATCACTGCTATTTTAGGTGATTGTCTTTCTCATAAATAGTAGAAACTTAACTTTTTAAAATACACCTCTTCTTAGAGCAATTGATTATGAAATAGTTTGGAGAAGAGGAATGAGTATGTTCTTAACAAATGTAGTAGCCATTATAATATATTTTTAAAGATTTATTTATTTATGAGAGAGAGAGAGAGAGAGAGAAGAGGCAGAGACACAGGCAGAGGGAGAAGCAGGCTCCACGCCGGGATCCTGACGTGGGACTCGATCCCAGGACTCCAGGATTGTGCCCTGGGCCAAAGGCAGGCATTAAACCACTGATCCACCCAGGGATCCCTATAATACATTTTTTTTTTTTAACAAATCAACCTCAAAGCATTTTTTTAAGCTATACTAAAACTTATATAAGACGATCTATTAAAAAATAGATCAATAGTAATCTAATTTAAATCAACAATGTGCTAATTAAAAGTTCCTTAGCAATTAGAAGTAGGCCTAGGATATTCATTTTTCTAAAAACTGCATTTTTAGACTGATTGGCACTTACGTTCCTCAATATGCTCTACTAAAAAAGTCTACGATTTATGCCAATTAGCATTCTGACTTTATTACTAGGAAAATAAATGGACAGATCATCCAATTTTTATAGACAGAGTAACAAAAGGTGCTGAAAACGTAAGTACAAAAGGTAATTCCAAGGAGTGAAGCCCTTCTGTCTTATCCACAGGGACGAACTTTCCTTCAATGGCCAATGGCCATTCCTTACCACCTGAGATCCACGCTTACTGCACATGCAGAGAAGACATGGAAAAATATGAAAGTACCTTTCCCCCCCACACACACACACATGTGGGCATTTTTATATTTGACTTTTCTGATACCTAAGTATGCTGATTCACTGGATAATTATGAGCCTAGTAATATTCCATGACAGAGCTGCACCTATTCATTCATCCACATAAGTATAACAGGAACAAAGTAGATACAGTATGCAAAGAACACTTCAAATTTAAAATGCTACATCTAATTACACTTTGCCTAAGACTCTGAACTTAGATTCCACTTTTAAAAACATCCTTAGATGAAGTTTGCAAGCTTTTATGGCTCATTACATGCAAAGTAGGATAAGAGTATAATGTATTACATGTCAGTCGTGTATAACTTCAGGATCTAGTCCTATGACTTCACATTTCCATGATAATTCTGATCCTCCTCTGCCCTTTAAAAATGTATGACTTGTAGGGGCGCCTCGGTGGCTCAGTTAGTTGAGCACTCGACTCTTGATTTTGGCTCAGGTCATGATCTCTGGGTCTGGGATCCAGCTCCTGGTTAGGTAGGTGCTGACTGGTGTTTCCCGTTTAAGATTTTTCTCTCCCTCTCCCTCTGCCCCTCCCCTCCTTCTTGGAAAAAAAAAAAAAGCATAACTTGTAGAATTGGCTTTTTTAAAGACAGATATTTCAAAGGATTTGTTTTCATCCTTAAAAGAATAATAGAATACTGGCAAATACGTGTTAGATTCACTCAGTATCATAACAAGAAAAACTTTAAGCTCATATTACCCACTTCACCCGTCTCCCGTAAAGAAAAAGTGCAATATTCAATCAACAAATGTTTTCTGAGCACCTACTACATGCAAGCATGGCACTTGGAATAGGCAGGCCACAAGATACCCAAGTTTCAAGGCACGAAGTGGGCGAAACAAGGGACCAAACTTAAGTATTTGTTATCAACAGGTTGTTTTTGAGATTTATTTGTTCATGAGACACACACACACAGAGAGAGAGAGAGAGAGAGAGAGGCAGAGACACAGGCAGAGGGAGAGGCAGGCTCCCGCGACCCCAGGGTCACGCGCTGAGCCAAAGGCAGATGCTCAACCACCGAACCACCCAGGTGCCCCTATCAACAAGTTTGTAATTCATCAGTTTCTTAGAAAAAACTAAGAAAACACTTGCACAGTAGTACATCTGGGCCTTGAGAGTACAGTTTCCAGTTGCGAGTAGTTCAGCCTTCGAAGTGAAGGTGAAGCTCTCTATCCGGACGACTGGCTCCCGTGGGTCTTTAATCTCCTCCTCCCAACGCCTTCTATTTTGTTCCCAACATCCCCAGCCTCCTTTACAACAATGAATGACAGCGCATCTTAAAAAAAAAAAAAAAAAAAAAAAAAAAAAAAAAAAAAAGCTATTCCTCTTTCCCCAAAACCCAGCGACCACACACACACCCTCTTCTTTCGCGGGCACGTGTCCTTCCAAAACTCAGCAGGACGCCCCCTCACCTGAAGAAAAGTTTGGAGAGGACGCTGGCCTTTTCCAGGGGCGACCTCTGCATGGTCTCCGCGCGCGTCGGGCCCCGCCGGGCAGGCCGGGCGCGAGCTCCTGCTGCCAAGCGCCCTGCTCCCGCCCCGCCGCCGCGGGCTGCTCGCCCCTTTTTCTCTGACCTGCCGTGATGTCATTTGCCGCCCGCCAGCCTCCCCCCACCCCTGCCCCGCACACCTCCCCTTCGCTTTCGCTCCTTCCCCCGCCTCCAACGCCCAGGTTAAAAGCTGGGCGCCGCCCGGCCCGGCCCCCAACTTGCCCGAGCCGCTTCCTCCACCTGCGCGCGCGGCCGCTCCGGGTCGCTCCCTCCCGCCCGCGTCCCTGCCCTGCGCCCCGGGCCGGGGCCGCTCCAGGTGTCTCCCTCCCGCGCCCCCCTCCAGCCCCAACCCCGCCCCGCGTCCCTACCGAGCGCCCCGCTCCGGGTCTCTCCCTCCCGCCCCCCGCCCGCGTCCCTACCGTGGCAGCCGCTGTCCGGGGTCGGGTCCCCGTCGCTCCGCGGGAGCCCGTCCAGCAGGGGGTCCGCCCCCCGCATCCCGGCAGCTCCGGGTCTCTCCCCCCCACACTCCCCCCCAACCCCCACCCTTGTCCCGCGTCCCTACCCTGCGCCCCCGCCGCTCCAGGTGTCTCCCTCCCAACCCCCCGCAGCCCCCACCCCTGTCCCGCGTCCCTACGGTGCACCCCGGCCGCTCCAGGTCTCTCCCTTCCTCCACCCCCCCGCCCGCGTCCCTGCCCTGCGCCCCGGCCGCTCCAGGTGTCTCCCTCCCGCCCCCACCAGCCCCCACCACCGTCCCGCGTCCCTACCCTGCGCCCCGGCCGCTCCAGGTCTCTCCCTTCCTCCACAACCCCCCCCCCGCCCGCCCGCGTCCCTACCGTGCGCCCCGGCCGCCCCGGGTCCCTCCCTCCCCCACCCCCGCCCGCGTCCCTACGGTGCGCCCCCGCCGCTCCGGGTCTCTCCCTCCCCACCCCCCACCCCCCGCATCCCTACCGCGGCGGCCGCAGTCCGGGGTCGGGTCCCCGTCGCTCCGCGGGAGCCCGTCGGTCCCGGGGCCGCCCCCTGCGCCACGCGGCCGCCCACTCCCGAGCCCCCTCGCTCACCCTTCTTCCGAGAGCCTCGCCGGGTCCGTGCGACGCTCGCAAGGTGCACGCGGCAGCGGGGACAAAATGCAGCGGTGGGGCCCCGGGGGCTTCCGCGGCCGCCCGAGGGGACCGGGTCGCCAGGTGCGGGCCCAAGCCCCGGGGCGCACGCGCTCCCGGGGGGACCCAGGGGGAGGGACGTCCCCGCTCGGTCCCGGGCGCGCTCAGGACTGGCTTCATGGTCTCCTTTGCAGCCCCGCGTGCGTCCCGAAGGCAGGCTCCAGGTGCGTGTTAGGGACCGCGCGGATGAGCCCAGGTGTGTGAACCAGCCCGCCCCCCCCCCCCCAGGGACTTCCTAGTCTCTGGCAGCAAGACGTCGTGCCTGAGACACCCGAGGGAACCCAGGCTTTGAGGGGAGGTTCACCCCGACCCGACCCGGGCCGGGCCGGAGACGCCGGCTTGCACTCTGGGCCTGGGGGCAGCTAAGCCTCTGCAGGTGTGGGTGTGTGGACCGTGCACCTGCAGGATGATGGCTTTTAAAGAGCCCAGGTTTATTGAGTCCTGAATCCTGCTGTGTAGAAGCAAGGACACAGTGAATTCAAGTATCCAAAATGAGGGTAAAAATGTGGGTCTCTTGACTGCCTCCACAACTAAGGAAAGGGTGTCTACTTGTAAGTTAACAAGACGGTTGATTTGTGGTCACCCGAGTACAGTGCAAATAAAAGGTGCCTTTCACCCTAGTAGAAAGGTACACGCATTTAAACTAATGAATGCATTCAGCACATTTGCATAGCTCCGCTTGAATTTCAATGTCACCTTTTTTCTATATTAATGTGGGTTGTACAAACATCTAAACTCTATTATCCTAAATTTTAACAGTATGAGAAAATAGGAGCAAAGATACAACCAAAATGCATGGAGTTAGATACCAGGAAAGAACTTCAGCGTTTCTAACTCGTGATCCCTGCTTCAAATCCTGCACCCGTGTTTTCCTCTCTCCAGTATGACATACAAATTACGGCTCTGTCTGTCTTCATTATTGACTTTTCCCAGGTATGTGAATGAACTCACTGCATCCATTTCCCCACTCCCACTCTATTGTTTGCTAGTATGACCCATCAAATATAATACACACATTCTGAAATGAATTGGCAATCAGTTCCTCTTTGTTACCAAAGAGCAAGTGATAATAAAGGGATTAACAAGTCTCAAAGAACGCAGAAACTGACCAGGTGATATATGGTTTGAAAAGACCCCAAGTATTTGTCAATCCATCTCCTTCCTCTGGAAAGAATAAATGAAATAATTACTATTTCTTGAGTTCTTACTATTTGCCAGGCATCACCTCATGCAAACCTTAAAACAATAAGGGTATTGTTAATAATTATAATAATTATAATTAATAATTGCTAATACCCAATTATTTAAATAATTGGGTATTATTTTCCCCAATTTTCAGGGAAGGAAATAGATAAGAAAAATTAGGTAAATGTCTGTAATGGTAGAGCTAAGATTCAAACTCAGATCTAATTCCAAACCATGACTCCTACCAGTGTGCAGTAGCACTTCAAATCATCCCTCCTGTACTGATATACCGTACTTACACATCAACCCAGTTTTTCTCTTCACATTGGCTTCAGGAAATCATAACTGCTAGACCTCTTCAGGACTGAGATAAGAAAGCAAAAATCTACAAACCCAGTGGCTACTGGAGGGTTTTTTTTTTTTAAGATTTTTATTTATTTATTCATGAGAGACAGACACACACACACACAGAGGCAGAGACACAGGCAGAGGGAGAGGCAGGCTCCATGCAGGGAGCCCCACGTGGCACTCCATCCTGGGTCTCCAGGATCATGCCCTGAGCTGAAGGTGGCGCTAAACCACTGAGCCACCCTGGCTGCCTGGAGTTTTATATTTTTAATAAATGACATTTAATTATAATATCCCATTCGAAGCATGTATACATGCACCTATATAGGAAGACCCCAGATTTTTATCATAAAAGATTATATTCCAAATTTGTTCTGGGCATAAGTAAGACTTCACTATTACTCAGAACATTAACATTTAGCAGATATAAACAAATGAAATGGGACAGGATACTCTAGATTTGCATCTAGGTACGTATCTAATGAGGGAATGTAGACTTAGGCTCCAAGAAAGTGTTCAAATGTGGCTGAAGGTCATGCCTGAAATCCTAAATGTGGCTTTGAGATGTCATGAATAGGAAAGAAATCAATGACCAGGATGAGAATGGGAAGAGGTAGTCAGAAACCATGAAGCTCTTCTTGCCAAGCTGCTTAAATATCAACCCGGAAAATCATATTATAACAGCTTGTATTTCTTGACCACTTACTTTGCCAAGCGCCGTGCCAAATACATGGCATGCTATGCCTTTTTTAATCCTTATAATGCTTTCATGGGACAGGTATCTTCTTCATTATTTATACCTTATAGGTGAAGAAACTAAGGTACAAAAAGATTAGCAATTTTCCCAAGCAAGTTGCACGGCAAATAATAACAGAGAACACAGATTTGAACCTACACACATTCTGTTGCCAGAGCCCAAGTGTTTTACCACTCCACATACTTCCCCTACAGAATTTCCTATTGTTTTAAGAAGAATTGACATTCAGTTTAGAAGATTAGGTGACCGGGTATGCCTGACTGGCTCAGTCAGTGGAGCATGCAACTCTTGATCTTGGGGGTTCTAAGTTCAAGCCTTATGTTGGGTATAGAGATTACCCACAAATACAAAATCTTTTAAAAAAAATATTAGGTGGCCATTTGTATGGCACTTGTTTATTGTGGTAAAATGCACATACACAATATCAAATTTATCATCCCAAGCCATTTTTAAAATGTACGGTTAGTTCAGTGGAAATACATTTACGTTGTTGTGCAATCATCACTACCATCCATCCCTACAACCCTTTTTTCTTGTAAAACTGAAACGCTATACTCATTAGACGATAACTCCCCATCCTCTCCTCCTCCCAGCCCCTGGCAACCACATTATACTTTCTTATCTTTATGATTTTGACTTTTCTAAGTACCTGCATATAGGTAGGATCATACAGTAATTGGTCTTTTTGGTGACTGGCTTTTTTCACTTAGCATAATGTCCTCAAGATTTATCCATATTGTAGAACTCCTTCCCTTGTTAGGGCTGAACAGTATTCCCTTGTATGTATATATCACATTTTGTTTACTGATTCATCCATTGGTGGACACTTGGGTTTTAGCTATTGTGACTAATACTGCTGTACAAATATTGGTGTACAAATTGTGAGGCATCATTTTTTAAAAAACGATTTTATTTATTCCTGAGAGACAGAGAGAGGAGCAGGCTCTCCACGGGGAGCCCGATGTGGGGCTCCATCCCAGGATCCCGGGATCACAACCTGAGCTGAAGGCAGATGCTCAACACTGAGGCACCCACGTGTCCCTGTATGGCAACATTTTAAAGGTACATTAAAAAGAAATAAGAAGAGGGGCACCTGGCTGGCTCAGTTGGAAGAGCATGTGACTCTTGATCTCAGGGTTGTGAGTTCAAGCCCCATGTTGGGAGTGGAAATTACTTTTTTTTTTAATTAATTACTTAAAAAAAAAGATGAAGAGAAGAAATGGAAGCCAATTTATTTAGCACCTACTATGTGTTCAGCATTGTGTCACATGCTTCCTACAAATGATCTCAATATAGGAAAGCTTATAAGATAACCTTCCTGTCGTATGTTAATTCACTCTGCCAGATGGTGGCCGAAGTCCCATCATTAGATATAAGCAGAGAGAAATTTCACTTTCACTATACTTAGCCATTATGTTCAGTTTCATTTGAGGGTGTTCCTCAGATTCTTTCCTGAGAATGGGCTTTAATAGCGATAGGTGGGTAGTGGCCGTGAGTGCACTAAAAACTGGCCAAGTAAAAGGAGGATGGAAAAAGTCGC
The DNA here is from genome assembly GCF_905146905.1 of Nyctereutes procyonoides. Lineage (NCBI taxonomy): Eukaryota > Metazoa > Chordata > Mammalia > Carnivora > Canidae > Nyctereutes > Nyctereutes procyonoides. The sequence goes on along the minus strand of NW_026575160.1, from coordinate 30,127,132 downwards.
CCCCCTCAGGAAGGAAAGCTCATCAAAAAAGAGAAGAGAAGGGCAGCCCGGGTGGCTCAGTGGTTTAGCGCCGCCTTCAGCCCAGGGCCTGATCCTGGAGACTTGGGATCAAGTCCCAGGTCCGGCTCCCTGCATGGAGCCTGCTTCTCCCTCTGCCTGGGTCTCTGCCTCTCTCTGTCTCCTATGAATAAATAAAAATCTTTAAAAAAGAAGAGAAAGGAAAGCCAAGCCAGGCCTTATTAGCCTCGCATGCACAGGCTGGTTCTGCTTGTAAACTCACCCCAGCTGGAAGGGCAAGAGCAGCCTAGGCCCTTCCACTGTGTCCTGGCGCGGTGAGCAAGCCTGTAAACACACATTACAGTCTCACAAAGGCTTTTCAGATCCAGCCGGAGGTGCCCTGGTCCCCAAGTAGGCCAGGCTACCCTTTACCATCTTCAACACTGTGTTTGACCTGCCAATGCCGTTTACACACACAACACATACTTTAATCTACACACACATAACCCGTTTCTCACTGCCCCGCTCCCCCCCCACCCACCTCCTCAGGGACAGGAATTGTGTCTTCTGTTTTCCTTTTACTCATCTTTGGTTCAGTCATACAGGATATGCAATCAAGTAACAACTGTCTCTCGGGCTTCCTGGCCTGATAGTTGTCCTCTGTTAATCTTGCGGCGGCAAGAGGAGCTCCTGGCTGAGGCCAGTGCCCAGAAAGAGGCGGGATCTGCGCTCTGCCCCAAAACTCAGACCCTACCGGTGATCATCAACATTCTCTGGAGACAGTAACACCGCAGAATAGAAAGAGCTTGGGCTCTGAGAAAATGGAGAGCTAAATTTTCACTCCTGGCACCACGATTACTTGGCTGTGGGATCACTTCTCTGTGACAGTTCTCTTTTCTGGAAATGAGGTTAATGATACCTACCTCGCATACAGCACAGTGAATCTAGACGAGAGTGTACTGTAATCATCAGACTTGCTAAGAGACTGGAATTTAATCATTCCACGATTAGAAAGAATAATTAGGTGAGGTGATGGAGGTGCTAATTGTTGATCCAGTGGCAATCGTTATTACAATGTGAGTGTGTCAAACTGACATTTTGTACTATTTAAATATACGCAATGTTACAGGCCAAATATATTGTAATGACAAAAAGTAATAAAAATACCCACCTCACAGGGTTGCTGAATGGATTAAGTCAAGTTCTTTCTACCTCAGCACTTTTGACATTTGGGGCTAAGGTGATCTCTGATGCGGGGGCCTGTCCCAGAATGTTTAGGAGCACCTCTAGCTTCTACCCCACTGCATGCCGCTAGAGCTAGCTACCCTGCCACCACCCAAGTTGTGACAACCAAAACCATCTCCAGAGATTGCCAAAACCCTTGGAGAGTGGGGAGGGCAAAATTGCCCCTGGCTGAGAAGCCCTGGCTGAAATTACTTAAATATGATGTATGTAGCATGCATAAAGGATTTCGAACTGAATAAGCCCTCGATGAACTTTAGAAATTATTGTTACATGTCACTGGTGATGCATCAGAAATCAGTATAGCATTGCAATAGAAAATACTGCAGAAAACTGAACTCCCTGAGGTTATCTGAATTCTCAGGAACATTGCATTGCCTCATTCCCTCTCCTTTACTGGTATTTAGATGAGATGAAAAGTGGGGTAGGGGGAGATTCAGGTACCCTCCCAACTATAAGATAATTTTGATCTTGAGCAGAACTAGAAATGACATTTAAAAGCTCTGTTTTTCAGTTCCTCCAATTTTCAGCTCATCACCCATGTTATATTCTTAACAACTGTGTCCAGATAGAAGTTGGCACCCTGATGGGTCTTCTGTAAATTGAAGGGACTTCCTCATAAAGGAAATCTTGAAGATCCTCAATCTGTATAAAATGAGCACTTATTAATGTTATTAATAAACTGGAACGATTATGAACAGTATTTTGAACAATTTTGTCATGGATATAAAAGCGAATAAATTCTGGGGTTTTCTAAGACTGCTGTTCATGAAAAGTTTCATTATTTATAATATGAATAAATTATATTCACTTTTCATTTTCCTGCCGAAGCTTTTTTAGAAACAAGAGAATGTATAACACCAGATATCATGCTGAAAGCTAGATGCTATCTATAGAATTAAAACTATGGTCTTGCATATATGGACTGTAAGAAGACAAGTGATGGCTTTTTTCTGCAGATGAATTCTACACTAACTTACATGTTACATGGAAGGGTTGCATTTGAAAAAGCAGTAGAGTACAGTAAGTAGTTACTTAAAGCTATTTTTTCCCAAACAGATAATTTATAATAACAACGTGTAAATAAAGAAGACTTGTGAAATGAAGAATAAGAGAGACTCAGTGGGAGACTGTCATTGCATCTATGGACTAAAAGAAACCGTGAATGTCTCAGCCCTCAGAGTCCAATAGGTTGCACTATTCCCACTGTCTGATATTTGATAGAAGTTGATACATAGGTTCATCTGGAAATAAAAGCCACCCTCCCTTGACCCCAATCTTGGAAGAGTTTGCCATTGAAAGGCTTGTAGAATTGCCACTGACTGACAACCCAGGCAGTATTTTTATTTTTTATTTATTTTTTATTTTTTTTTAATTTATTTACGATAGTCATACAGAGAGAGAGAGAGACAGAGACACAGGCAGAGGGAGAAGCAGGCTCCATGTACCGGGAGCCTGACGTGGGATTCGATCCCGGGTCTCCAGGATCGCGCCCTGGGCCAAAGGCAGGCGCCAAACCGCTGCGCCACCCAGGGATCCCCCAGGCAGTATTTTTAGATCTAATTTTTTTCATAAATGTTTATTTTATGGTCATTTCTTATACCGATTCATGATTAACACTAAGGACACAACATGACGTCAATTATTCAAGGGAAGTTCTGTTCAGCCCGGGAAGCTATAACTTGAAAATTCCCAGTTTCCAATTTGCTTTAACCAATCCTGCATAGACAGAGTCTGTGAGATCTTATTCTCTTAGGACACTGTGCTGGTCATTTATTGATCTTCAAGCTCCATGCGATGAGTGAAACTACAGTGACTGAACAACCAATTCCTGGTTCAGTGACGATGGCAAACTAGCAAATGGCCAGCACAGCACCAGTTTCAAAAAATAGAGCCAGAATTTGAATGAAGCTTTAGAGCTGAGCACTTCATCACCACATTGAGTGTGTAAACTGGACCATATAGGATTATTTTAAGAGGAGCTGCCTTTTACAGTTTGTCCATTTGCTTCTCTGTTTAGGTGAAAACAAGTACTTATCACAAAGGAGTTTTCTGTTTTGTTTTTTTGTCCTTTTTTTTCTTCATTTATTCAGAATTCATTGAAAGGACCATTCATGATAGGAATGTAAAGTTGGTGGGACGCCTGGGTGGCTCAGTCCATTAAGCAGCTGTCTTCAGCTCAGGTCCTGATCTCGGGGTCCTGGGATCAGGGGCTTCCTGCTCAGCGGGGAGTCTACTCCTCCCTCTGCCCCTCCCCCACACTCATGCGCTGGCCCACACTCTTTCTTTCTTTCTCTCTCTCTCTCTCTCTCTCTCTCTCGTGAATAAATAAAATCTTTAAAAAAATAAAAATTTTACAAAGGAATATAAAGTAGGTAGGTATCCATGGGGAGGGAAGGACCAAGGAAAATCTTTTCTTCTCCTTTTCTTTTGAGATCCAACAGAAACTTTCATGAATTGGGATGACCCTGACTGAAATGCTCAAATATGCATGCCAAGGAGCGTGCCCAAGGAGAACGTGACACACCATGAGAGAAAAAGGTTAATGCCAGGGCTTACTGCTTGGTGGGAGATGAGCCACTGTGCAGATGAAACTGGAAGGCTGACTTTATGTACCCAGTGTGGGATGCTGGGTAGGCTCTCAAAACTGCAGAAGGAACTTCAAAAGTCCAACTTATGAAAAAGCTCCTGGACTTCTTGTTAACTTCAACATTTAAAAGTTAAAAAAGACATGTGACCTTATTTGCATCTCAAGAAGTAGGTGAAAAGAGACAGACAAGTTGCATATGTGTGTTTGCATGAGCATTGAATAAAAGCTTGGAGGGATATGTGTCATCATCAGTTTATGCCACAAATTTCTAAACATTTAAAGTATTTTTGCAGAACAAACAAAAGTAAAGTGAAGTAAAGTGGCTTTCTGACTCCATTCCACAAATGTTTTTGGAAAGCCTATAGTGCTCCAGCTCTTTGCCAGGAAAAGTGAACAAGACAGAATTCTGTTAGAACTTTCTAAGGGCTTCTTGGATCTTAAATTGCTACTCAGACTGACAAAGCAAAGCATTAGTTGCCTGAGCCCAGAGGAAATGACCAGCATCAATGTTTCTGTCATTTATTCTGGATTCTCTTTGGTCCTGAAAAATCTACAATAACTCCCTAAATCTCTTTCACCTCTCTTTCTTTTGCCCTCACCACAGGCCTGCATTCTTTCCCCATTCCTGGTTTTAAGACTGAAAAACAACATCTTCTCAGAGATCATTATGTCTAGTCACAAAGACACCCTGTGAGGAATAGAAAAAAAATACTTCCATCAAGTAACTTTAAGCATTTGACTGACAATTGGCTCCAGCCACCAGTAGTTCATTAGAAGATACTATCCTGATAAATCCTAGGAGTTTTACACATCTCTTTACATGTCTAATGTAAATGCCACAAGCACACTGCATTCCATTTTTTGCATGTTAAGAGCATTAATTTCTAAAACACAAACATATAAAATAAAACACAAATTTTAGGGCAACCCAGGTGGCTCAGGGGTTTAGCACCACCTTCAGCCCAGGGCATGTTCCTGGAGACCCGGTTTGAGTCCCACATCAGGCTCCCTGCACGGAGCCTGCTTCTCCCTCTGCCTGTGTCTCTGCCTCTCTCTGTCTCTCATGAATTAATAAATAAACTCTTTTAAAAAAACACACAAACAATTTTTAAAACTCTTTCTTGGCAATTTTTTCCTTAAAAAAAAAAATCAAATACTAAAAGCCTCCAAAATGGGAGTGTCCCAGTTCTCTCTTTCTTCAGAAGACTGTGCAAATTCCTCACTCCTCTCAGAGTCCAGAGAGAGGCCCTGTGAGGAGGAGCAGCAGGTTCTCAGATCTCTGTCAATGCAAATGTCAATCCCCCAAAGCAAAGCTCGAGCTCCACTCCTCATCCCCTCTGGGCCCACAGGGTACTCATCAGGTTTACTGTCAGACAACTTGCATGCTCTCCACACTACTGGGGAACAGAAACCTTGAACCTTGCTGCACCTGCTAGTGCTTGGCACTGTGGGAACCCGGTAACTGACAGCTCCCTGGAGGTCAGCCAGGCAGGGTGGAACACCCAGTCCCACACAGCAGGCTCATCCCCCGGCTCACAGCCAGCCACCGGCTGCAACTGTGCAGCTCTATTTTTCAAGACCCACTTTGGTCAGGAATCTACTTGTCTGTAGGAATTCCTTTTGTTAGACACCTACTAAATAATAAAGCTAATGAGTCTTGAAAATTATCTGTCTGGCCTAAAACAGGGCAGGGGAAAAACAGCCTATTTGATTATTAACATTTTATCTTGCTGGCTTTCAAAAAGTGAAGATTTTTTTTTTAAGTTGCAAAATAGATTTAGATTTAAAGATCGGAGAAAAAGTGTAGACCTCACTTCAAAGGTAGATCTGAATGTATTCTCACACAAACCCAAATGAATTTGAGGCTTGTAACAATCTGTAATAATCTCAATCTGAAGAAAAATGGGCTATTTTCTGGAATCTGTTTCTGTTCGCTCAGAGTTAATTTTAAGATACTTTCGTTTGGCTGTGTAAGAAAACAAACCCTAGATCATCTCATTTTCCAATTTATCTTCTATCAGATAGTATGGCTGACAGGGGGTGAGAACTCTTCCACTGGGAGGTGAGATTTCTTCATTTGTAAAATGGGGGAAACAAGAATTTCCATTACACAGGACTATTATGAAAATTAAATGAGTTCATATAAGGAATAAAATTAATGCATTGCCTGACAAAGAATAAATGCTCAATAAATGTGTGTGTGCTTCAAATTTCACATCCTCACATTAGTGATTTACTGAAGGCTAAACTGGTCCTTCCATGTTGTTGTTGTTGTTTACAAGAAAGAATGAAATGCGAATGGGATGATTTTTTATGACTTTTTAAATGCGCATCTCCTCAACCAGTTTTCATTTTTGTTTATGTAGTTCTTTCAAAAGAAGGGGAAACTAAAACTCAACAATAAGAAAACAAACAACCCAATTTAAAAAATAAGCCAAACATCTGAACAAATACTACACCAAAGAAGATATACAGATGGCCAATAAGCATATGAAAAGATGCTCATCATCATTTGCCATTAGAGAATTGCAAATGAAAACAAGCGTTAAGATACCACTGCTCACCCTTTGGAATGGCTAAAATCCAAAAAACTGACAATCCCAATCACTGGTGAGGATTGCTGGTAGGAATGCAAAATGGTATAGTTCCTGGGGAATGAAGCTGGCAGTGTCTTACAAAGCTATCTATATATAGTCTTACTATATAATCTAGCAATCATACTTTGAGGTATTTACCAAACTGATTGGAAAACTTCATCCACACAAAAATCTCCACGTGAATGTTTATGGTGATTTCATTCACAATTGCCAAAACCTGGAAGTAAACAAGGTATACCTCAATCAGTGAACGGATAAACAAATTGTGGTACATCTACAAAGTGGAATACTACTCAGTAAGGAATTAACTTTTTTTTAAGGATTTATTTATTTCTTTTAGAGAGAGAGCATGCAGGAGCAGGGAGAGGGGCAGAGGGAGAGGTAGAGAAAGAATCTCCAGCAGACACCAGTGGGCACAGAGCCCCAGGCAGACCCAATCTCAGTGAGACCATGACCAGAGCCACACTCAAGAGTCAGATGCTCAACCTACTGAGTCACTCAGGACCCCCCAAAAGGAATGAACTGTTAAGCCATGAAAAGACATGAATGAATGTAAATGTGTATTGCTAGTGAAAGAAGCCAATGTGAAAAGCCTACATACAGTACGATTTCAATTACACATATTTTAGAAAAAAGTACAACTACAGGGAGAGGGTAACAGATCAGTGATTGCCAGGAGTTTGGGATGAGGAGGGGGTTAAATCGTGTGAAAATTAATAAAATGACCTGGAACAGGGAGGTCAGAAGAGGGAGCTCTCATGCCCCTAACACTCCTCTTCAATTACAGACCCAAACAGGAAGAGGCTTACCTGACACTCCTCACAGGAAGAAGTCTATACTTTACTACCCTATCCAGAAGAAGAAAGATTTTCTCCTTGTTCAGCAACAGCCCAGCAAATGAGAGACTATCAAAACATAGCCAGTGAAAAGCCACTAAACTTGGAACTCCCAGTTTAGTCTAATGGACATTTTGTTTATTATAGCCCCTCGCAACTCCCCTGTCAACCTCTCTCACGCCCCATCCCTGCCTTTCCTCTATAAAAGAGGACTCCAGACTTGCTTATGGTTTTGCCATAGGCCAGAATGTTCTGAATTGCCATTCTTAATTATGCCCAGATAAACTATTTTACCGGTAAAATAACTGACAGTTTTATTTTTAAGGTTGACAATAGGTAAAGCACAAGGAATATTTTTAGGGCAGTGAAGCTATTCCAAACGTGAATTTTTTAAAAAATCATTTAGGAGATGGGGGATGCAGAGGAACTCCAGGATGGAATGCAGAATGTGACAAGAGATTCTAAATATATTACAAATATATGAAACAACCTCACTGGAAGGAGTGGTAGGAAAAGGCTCTGGACTAAGTAACTCTGGAAATGTGTGGAGTACATAAAACTGACAGTAGAAGAGCCAACATGAAGCGCACCTCTGGCTGATAAAGTATCCCACTGGGTACCGATTAACAATTTTGAAAACACTATGCACGTATCATGGAAATGAAAAATTAAGCAAACAGACAGTGGAGGGTGGAAGTCAGGTTTTTTACTGCTGGAGTGGGAAGTTACAGATAAGCAAGGGGAAGAGGTTAGAATGATCCCTGTGGTCATGAATTAGAATTAGAGACAGCAGTACAAACTCACGCTCGCTTAATAAAGATACAGATGCTTACGTGTGGAAATATTTATAGATGTATGTAAACACAAAGTCAGTACACATGCATATATTTTCTTGCTCTGTCAGCTGAGACAGCCTAGAAGCAAGGACATCGCAGTGGCAAGCAATATTTACCCTAGCACCCAGATCTTGGTTTGTAATACTATTCCGTAATAGTAGAAACCAGAATTCCTTTTAGGACTGAGGCAGGAAAAGTACAAGATGCGCGTGGAGCATCTTGTAGGGCCAGAAAGGAAGTGCTTAAAACAACAACAACAAAATACAATGATGGGGGGGTGTATTTCAAAAGGACATAGAGTCACGTATAAAAACCCCCAATGGTCAAAGCCGGAACAATCTGTCAATAAAATAATTATAAATCAATTGGTATCATAAAATAATATCCACAAGTCCATGCTGACATTAACAAATAATTGAATAAACTAACAGGGGAAAATAAACAAATTTCTTACACAGAATTCAAATAATTTATGAAGATACTTCACTCTCAAGGAGGTGGAGCTCAACTCTTTACTCCTCTTAAGTGTGGACTATACATGATGACTTCCTTCCAGGGAGCACAGTACTGAGGGGAGAAAAGAGTAACTTTACTAAGAAGTAACCTGACCAATATAATCTCAGTTGAAAAAAACAAAGAAATCCCAAACTCTCAGTCATCAAAAATAAGGAAAAACTGAGAAGCTGTAACAGCCAAGCAGACATGAAAACTAAATATAGTGTGTTATCCTTGATGAGAACCTGGAGTGGAAAAGGATCATTAGGTAAAAACTGGGGAAATTTTAATAAAGTATAGACTTCAGTTAATCATGATTTATTAATATTTCTTCATGAATTGTGACAAATGTACCATACTAATGCAGGCTGCTCATAATAGTGGAAACTGAGTATGGGGTATACAGGACCTCTCTGTTGTATCTTCACAATTTTTCTGCAAATTTAAAACTGCTTTAATATAAAAATTTTAATTTGTATTTAAAAATTAAAGAAATATTTTTACTGATCTGCGGCACAGTTTCCATGTTACAACAAATTATTAACAACTTGAATAATATTTAATAGGGACACCTGGGTGGCTCAGTTCGTTAAGTATCCAACTTGGTTTCTGCTCAGGTCATGATCTCATAGGTCCTGAGCCTCACCAGCCCCCAAGCTCAGTGGGGAGTCTGTTTGAAGAGTCTCGCTCTCTCTCTTTCCCCCATCACACTCCCTTGCTCTCTCTAGATATTAAATAAATAAATAAATCTTTAAAAATAACATTTAATAATAATGTCTCAAGCCAAGTCAGATCCCTTTATCTCATATTTAGCATTTTCAAAGTTAATACCCTTTACATTTATTATTCTCAATTAATTATTTCTTTTGCAAGGGTGACCATAGGATCCAGGTCTCAGAACACAAAACTTCACAAGTCTGGAAAAGTGGCTTCAAATTGGGTTATTCCATGACCTTAAAAAAAACTTCCTACCACCAGTGGGAGATAAATCATGTAAAAACCAAGGGTCAATGAATATTCCTTTAAAATAAATCAAAGCTAAAACAAACAAACAAACAAACAACAAAAAAAACCTCTACTAAATTTCTTCAATCTCACAAAAGTTCACAAGAAAAATAAAATCTTCATGTTCCTGTGTCAACTCAGGACCATCAAAATGGTCTGCAATTATTCAATAATCTGTAGCTATTACTAAGAAGATGGAATTCTTCAATCACCCCAAAGTTTCAAGATAATACTAGCAACTCACTATAAAAGTTGTAGGACTTAAAAATAAAAGTGAATTTGCCCACAGGGTAGTAACACACTTTTGCTCCCATTGTATTGTGTAAAAACCATTTGGATTTTTAAACAAATTATTAGATTAAAACATGCAATTTTAAGGATCTATTCTCTCTTTTCTCTGGGAAAATATTTTAAATAATTCTATTCAATACATGAAATTCCCTTCCCACTCTCTTATTCCTATACTGTGGTTACTGTTACTGATTTTCAGCTTTAAATGTTTCCATGGATGGCAGTGAACTGACAAAGAGCTGTCACATTTCACTCAAAAAAAGTATTCTGGAAATAGCTGCTCAGCCATAGCTTTTACAACCCTGTTGGAAAATGTGTAGTAACACGTTACAAAAATAATATTTTTCTTTGTGGATCCACTAATATTAGAAGACATTGAAGCACATGCATCTTTGTTCCTCACTTGGTTGTACCTGGCTTGTTTTCCAATCTGAATCAAATCCACCTGTATATCCAGGACAAACTAAATGCAAGGAATTAGTGTGGAGTCCCTAAAGTGCTGAAGCCTTTTATGTGTTTTTCTCTCGTTTAACTCTCTCAGTATCCTTACGAGATCATTATTATTATACCATTCTACTCTTAAGGAAAATCAGTTTCAAAAGAATCTTTAACATACTTACCTATAGCTTTACATCTAGTACAGGTAGTCCTGGATTAGATCGAGCCGATCTCAAGACCATGTCCCTTCACTACATTGTCATGGGATAAAATGTTATTCAGTGAACCAAAATCATCGAGAGTAGGAAATTGTAGAATTAATTTCCTTTATATTTTTAACAAGAGATCCTAATGAAGAAGAGAAATTTTTTTTAAGTTTTTACTGTGTGATACCTGTGAAATCATTTAAACTAGAAAATTCAACTGGGCTCTTAGCATCACAGATTTTTGACATTTAGCAAAAAAGGATTCTGTGTGGTTGTTCCTTTGAGTCCCAAGAAGTCCATGCTATAGAACAAAGGGTAAGTAAAGAGAGGATTAAGGAAAAATATCTTCTTGTCACCTTTTCCGGTTGATGAGGCACCTCTCATCCAGAAATTCAGGCCAGAGCTCAAACCAATGTTGCAGGGCCTGTGAATGGCAGAAAGGGTAAAGGCTGAATGATGAGTATGGAGAGTAATGGAAGTTTCTTGCACTTAAGCATGGAATTCCATGTCTTCTGTATATAAGGACATGGACAGGGTTTTGTTTTGTAACATTGCACAGAAATATATAAGTTAACAGCTTTTTTAAAAAAAGACAAAATTTAAATTCTTTTTATAATCCTTGCTAGGGTTGGGACTGCATTGCTTGTTTCACAGCTATATAATTAACAGAGTTTTGCACACAAATACATATGTATTTTCAAATGCCTATTAGCCAAGTATATGTACTTCCTACTTAACTAGAAAGTGCTGGTCATTAAGTCATTATGAGAATCACTCTTCAGGCATATTTATGCATATGCAAATTATTGTTTATATATTTTTTTAAGATTGCATTTATTTATTCACAAGAGACACACAGAGAGAGGCAGAGACACAAGCAGAGGGAGAAGCAGGTTCCTCGGATGGAGCCCAGTGTAGGAATCAATCCCTAGTCTAGAATCACACCCTGAGCCAAAGGCAGACTCTCAACCACTGAGCACCCAGGCAGCCCTGTTGTTTGTCTTTAGGTTTTTTATAAAACCATCTTCATTTTTTTCTGTAAAATTCTATATTGATATCATTTGCATATTAATAGTTCAGTTATACTGGATCTTAAACATTTTCATGTGCTACAGTTAAATTGTAGGATGACAAAATGCTTTTAACTCTTGATACATTTAAAATTTTATAGGTAAAAAATGAGAATATGAAACATATATGGGTATGAGGTTATTCATTTAGCAATTTCCTTCCAGTTACTAAAAAAACTTTAGTGCTATTACAGATTTTTTAATGTTTTTAATGTAAAGTTTAGATAACTGTAAATAAATAATATACTTCAGATTATTGATAAATCTGACAAATCATCTAATGTTTTAAGTTTTCACGCATTTAATTATCTCTTAGGAATGATTTTTGTGAAGGGCATTTCAGAATCACCTATATCTTGTATAAATTAATTAATTCTACTTTACCACTCCTTGGTTCCTGACCCATCTCTATTCCTGCTTCTTGAACCACTGATATTGTGGGAATATGTCAAATCCCTCAGGTTTATGGGACTAGAAGAAAAGCTTGATATCTGATGTTTAAATAACCAAACTTTCTTTCTTACTACTGAGTTGTCACAAGTAACTGAGTCCTCTTTATTTCTTCTTCTCCTTTTCATTATAAAATAGTTTTATAGAAAAGAATAGGTTTATATTAATATAGCAAGGAAGGGCCTGAAACACACCATTCTACTAACTAGTCTAAGAAAATGAGATTATATCAGAAACAAATACATACATACATTTCAAAAAGTAAACAGTAGTAATTCCAATAATGAGTCCACGCTCTTAGGCATGCCTGATTTCTATGCACTGTATTAGGAGGAGGATCACAGAAATACCAATTCATGTATTTATGAATTGGGAGTACCTCTAAACCAGGCAAATTTAAGTTATACTAATAGCAGAGAATTATTTAGTGTTGATACCAACTTTAAACCCTGCAGCCATGAATTCCAAATATTTTTGGAATCTTCATTATTTTTTAGCCCTAGCCTAGTTTCTAGAAATAAGTTATTCTGATTCTCATCAAGTGTTCATCCTTGTTACTCAATCAGAAGAGTCACAGAAAACACAGTTCTCATTATGCATCTCATACACAGTACAGGGAAATGGGCAGTCAGTCAGTGAAAATGAGTACTTCTTCTCCTCCCCAGTGTCTAGTTCTTTGATCTGACAAGTGTAAAACAAGTAAAAGTTAAATTATAGACATTAAATTAGAAGTTAATATTAACTTTCAATCTTATTTTCTAATAATATTCTGACCACATTAAAATATTGGAATAAAGGCATTATATTTATATACAGTAACTTTGGGGCATATAATTAAATTTAACTCACTTTGGTAAATACATTTATCAGGTGTCGACCATCTGTGAGGGCCTCTCACATAGAAAGTCAGAGGGTCCTTGGGCCCAGGCCTTAAATGAGGCACAGTTCCACAGATATGTTGATAAGACAGAAAGAAGATAGTCACTGGTCAACGTTAAACCTGTGTCCTGTTACCAGACTACATCAACCTAAGTATACTATGAGTTCAGTTTTTTAGAAATCTTATGATCAACTTCCTAACAACACAGTTCCTTTGGTGACTGTCATGGGAATGTGTGTGTTTTAATTGATCTGCTTGCCTAATGCAACATTTAAAATATAACCATAATTTTGTCACCCTGCCATTTTTCAGTTTTTAATATACTGAAGTCCTCAAAAAAAATGCAAATGGCCTTGGCTTTTCTGAATATCTGACAAACTCTGCAGGGCATCAAGCTAATCTCTGGGGACAAAACACAGTATCTGCTTTCAAAGAGCTTATTGTCAGCAGAAAAAAAAAAGAAATAAAAATGAAAACACCTAGTATAGATGATAGGATAAGATAAGAGTCATTCTACAAATATAAATAGCGATGAGACTCAATGGCACCAAAGGTCATTTCCAGGTAAGAATTAGAATGTCTTCCAGAGGACATGTCACTGAAGACGGATCTTGAAAGACAAGGAGCCACTGACAGTAAGAAATGAGAAAGACATAAGCAGAGAGATGCTTATTTAGGAACGGCACTGTTGGGGTGGTGTGTGGAAAGTAGAGAAGGAAGTGAACATGGGAAATCAGATTGGAACCATGTAGTTCAGGGTCACAAATGGCAGTAGGTGACTCGTACTATCATCACTGGCAAAAAGGAGTCAGTATGGGGTTTTGACAATGGAAGAACATCAGTGCATTGTATTTTGAGAGGATTAAACTGGAATAAATATACACTGTGGCTCGATAGAGCAGGAAGAGATGATATGGGGAACTGGTAAGGAGGAAGCCACAGCAACCCTCAGCCTGAGGGTTCTTCACTGTGCCAACCAGAAGAATTTCCTTTTTCCTGAGTCCTGAAGACCCTTTCCTGTATTCTCCCTCCACCTGCTTCCCAAGCTATAAGCTTACCTCGGGGGGATAATCAAAAGCAACACTTTATTGTTCACCGTTTTAAAAAACTCCTTATTGAGACCAGGGGGATCCTTCATCAAAGGTAAGATTTTTCTTCCTCATCCAGCTTAGTCCTTCTAGAACAACCAGATCTTATCCCATAACATATTCATCACACACCGTCAGGAAATTCAACACCAATTCACAATACCAGGAAGCATTTAGTCTGAGACAACTAAGTGACAAACATTATTGCTTCCATTTGCTCAATAGAGTTAGATGTGAAGAGTCACTCAAGTCAAGGTTTTTTTTTCCCCATTGAATGAATGAGGAACAGAATTAGGACTTCTGAGAAATGAGATTATTTTTCTAGTTCCTAGTTTTTCCTTTTACAGTTTTTTTCGACTTTTTTTCAATTTTCTACATGATCCCCTGGCTGATTCAGTAACTGGATTACAGTTGAGTTGATACCTGTGTGATAACAGCTAAAGCTTATAAAGCACTCACTGTGTGCCAGCAGTGTTCCAAGCACTATGCAGAATTTTGTTTGACAGGTTAAAAATAAAAAAAGATTCTTACCAATGAGGTTCACAATGAGAAGTAAGAAACGTGCGCTTATATACATTTATTGAGAAAAAAATGACCTATTACAGAAAACTTAGAAAAAATTCCCAGGATATGGAATAAGCAGTATGAAGATTTATCCTCCCCATGAGAGAACCTATTCATTTTCTCATCTGCTCCTACACCTTCAGAACAAAGGCGTTATTCAAGGAGGGAAGGCAAAATTCCAAGCTGCCGCTTGACTTCTGATTTAACAAAGGTTACATGCAAGCTGTCGTGAGCTGTTGAATTACATCGTTTATCATACCATCTAATGTTTTGAAAAGGATGTTTTACTATTGATTAAACAAATTTAAAGTTGCAAGAGAAAACATCTTAATATACCTACTAAAATTATATTTAGGCATTGCTGGGGTGTACAGTACTGCACTGGGATTTCCTTCAATTATATAGACTCATTATTTAATACACTGTAAACTATGCTTAACAACTGTGCATATTGAAGTAATGTCCAAATGGCTGTATTAAGATACATATGCAAAATAAACACATAAACATATCCATAACTGAATTAGAAGACCAATATAAAATGAGTCTAATTAATCAGCATTACCCAAACTAAGAGAGGGCACTTTGGTCATATGACCTCAAAATATAAAGAACATTCATATTTTCAATAGAATCATTGATTCAAAAATGATTAAAAATTCAAATACTAATTTCACTTGAAAGTCATTTATTAGGCCAAATGTATCTATTAAAAATTATAACTTCTACTCAGATAAATTGCTTCAAAATAGAATAAAGAGAACAAAATAACCTGCTTTGTAAATATTTCAGAGAAGTGTTTAGTTTGAATCAACGTGAAGAAGAGATGCTTTTATTTTCTTCTCTCTTACTCACCTGCCCTCTGGTGGCAAAAGAGAAAAGTGAAAAGTAAGGAAGCTTCCCCTGTAGTGAAAAAAAGCACATTTTACGATGAGAAATGTATAGTGTTATAAAATTTTTCATAAAGCCACATTAGTTTGCCATATTATCCTGCCACTCACATAGGAGTTAAGAAGCATAAAAAATAATGTTTTTAACTTGGGAAATATTTCACTATTTAACATAGTCCTGATAAACTGCATTAAAGTAAGTATACAAAAATCTGAAAATGTCAGAATGGGGCAGGGAGGGGGGCGTACTTGTGTCACGGACTGGCAATTCCACCGGTGGTATTTAAAACTGACTGACCACATCCAAAAGGGTCTGATCACTAGTCACCATATAGAGGCCAGGATAATGGTGAATAAGGGTGGTCTGCTGGGCTTTAGCTCTAGTCCTTTCTGAGTAACAAGACCATTGATGCTGAGAATGAAGCTCAGTGAATTCCAGTTCATAAAGATCTCAATAGTCTGGAAGTTGAAATTTTTACCAGGACAAAATAAAACAGGAATTACTATGTAGGTCTGAAAGTTTACAAGAGCCTCCTGAACACAGTAGCTCAGGTTTGTGGAAGAGACCTTGACATTTCCATCATTAGAAAACCCAAAGGAAGTTTACCATGTGATGCGGTGCCAAAAAGTTAACAATAAGTGCCTTCACTGAGTGCTTAGTGTGGACCAGATCTCCCCTGAACACTTCACATATATTTCAAAACCCCAAAATAATGCAAATTTACATTTGTGAACGGCTCATTTATTGCCCAGCTCTCGTTCTTTAAAAGGGATGAGCTACAATTCATTTTCTGGAAAAGGAGTTTTAAGGATTAAGAAATGACAGTCTCTCTGTACAACTTTATACAAACTTAAATTTTGTATAAGCATTAAGTTTTGATGTCTTTACTATTGTGCTTACTATGAAAATATGGACTCTTTAATCACACAGTTGGCCCTGCATTTTGGGTAACTGGAATGTTTAGACCCATTTATTGTCCTTTTAAAAAGATTTAGTATATAGAAACATATGCAATTCAGTGTAATGACTTTTTACAAAGGGAATTCAAGTTCTACCACCAGATCAAGAAATAGGGTGTCCCAGCAAATCAGAAGCTTCCTTCCTGGCTCCTCTCAATCTTCATCTCCTCTCCAAAGAAACTGCTACTTTGATTCCTATCACCATAGGTTTATGTGACCTGAATATCACATAAATGGAGCTCTACAGTGTGATCTCTTAGACGTGTGGCTTCTTTCACTCAAATTATGTTTGTGGGGTTCGTCCATGTTGTTGTATGTAAAAGTAGTCTCTTCATTTTCATTGCTTCATAGTATCCCACTGTATGTGTATATTAATAAAATCATCCATTCTATTCCCAACAAACATTGCGATTGTTTGCAGTTTTTGCATATCTTTTTAGAGTATCTGGGAGGATGAGTAGAAAATCTGGGTCATGGGTTTTGCATATGTTCAGCTTTAGGAGAAATTGGAATAGTTTTCCAAAGTGTTAGTACCAATTCACAATCTACATTCTACCAACAGCATATGGCAGCTCTAGTTGCTCCACATTCAACATAATACTTAGCATTACCAGGTTTGTTTGTTTTTTTCTTTTTTAACATTAGTCATTTTGGTGAGTAAGTAGTAGTATTTAATTGTGGTGTTAAGTTGCATTTTCTGATGGTTAATGACTTTGAACACAATTTTTATACTTACTGGCCAATTCAATATGGTCATTCATGAAATACTCAGTTCATCTGCTCAGTTTTCCACTAGATTATATGTTCCCTCTCTCTGATTTTATTTATTTTTTAAAAAGATTTTTATTTATTTATTCATGAGAGACAGAGGCAGAGATACAGGCAGAGGGAGAAGCAGGCTCCCTGCAGGGGGAACCCAATATGGGACTTGATCCCAGGACCCCAGGATCATGCCCTGAGCCGAAGGCAGACACTCAGCCACTGAGCCACCCAGGTGCCTCTCTCTGACTGATTTTTAGGAGTTCTTCATATATTCTGGTAGAAGTCCTTCATCAGATATAATATGTTGCAAATATCCTCTTCCCCTCAAGACGTTGACTTTTCACTCTCTTAATGGTATCATTTGGTGAAAGAAGTACTTAATGAAGTCCAACTTATTAATATTTTACTTTGCAGTTAAGAGCTTTTGTAACCTGTTAGATACATACAAGGATCTTAAGAGCAAAATCCAGGCTTATTTCTTTAGCATCTTGGCTTCTCAAGTCCTGGCTGCTAATCATCTCGAGCTGGGGAAGATGTGTATAGGAGAGACATGATGCGGTCTTCAAATAGTTGAAAGGCTATCATAGGGATGAAAACATTAGGCTGCTTCTGCAAAGTCTCATGAAAAAAAAAAAAAGACCTCAGGCTGGAAAACCAAAGAAGGAAGATCTACTATCAACATAAAGTATGTCTAACCAGCCTAGTAATGAAATGAGATTATACTTTCTCCGTCACTGGAAGTGTTAAAATACAGATTGAGGGACAGTTTGCTACAAGTGTATGTTGTAATAGATAACCTTTAAGTCAGTACATCTGGCTTAAAGAGTGTGGCTACAGCATGCAATATAGAATAGTATAGCTGCCCTCTGTACCGCCTGCTTAAAGAAGTTAGAGAACTATCACAGCATCTTTATTTTTCTCTTAATAGGTTACATAAACCCATGTAAATTCTTATTTATATTTTCAGTCTCTGTGACCTCTACTTTTTAAAATGGTACAGTTATTTTCTTTACCTTAAATGTTCACTTTGAAAGTTTTTAAGGGAAAATCTCTATTTCTAATATTCCACAATTTGTCAAATAAGATTCTATTTGTCCTAAGGATAGCCTTCAGGTTTTTTTTTTAAATTTTTTATTAATGAGAGACACACACACAGAGAGAGAGAGGCAAAAACACAGGCAGAGGGAGAAGCAGGCTCCATGCAGGGAGCCCGACATGGGACTCAATCCCGGGTCTCCAGGATCACACCCTGGGCTAAAGGCAGCACTAAACTGCTGAGCCACCCGGGCTGCCCGCCTTCAGGTTTTAACTCCAGTTCTTTCCCTTTCCACCTTCATCTACTCAGAAGAAAAATTCTCTATTTGTAAATTGCTGGGAGGGGCGACAGCAAATATCCTTCAATTCTTTGTTTATTCTAAAATGTCATTCTGTACATGTTCCTAAGCTCTACGTATTTCCTGAAATTCACTGATCAAATCTATGAGTGTTTCAAGAGAGAACATAACAGTAAGAGAGTAGTGTATTGTACTGCTAAATCAACTGGACCTGGAGACAGATGAGCCTAGCTCAAATTCCATCTTAAGAACACATCACTTAAACTTGCTAAGCCCCAGTGCTCTCATCTATAACTGGAGATAATAATACTACCTGTCTGCCAATTGCTGTGAGGATGATGTGAGATATTGTCCATCAAATATCTAACACAGTGCATGGCTGATAGCATACACTTTCTTTAAAAAAAAAAAGCCAAATACAATGGAATATTATCCAGCCATTAAAAACAATGAAGTTCTGATACACACTACATCATGAAACGAACCTTGAAAACATTATGTTACATGAAAGAAGCCAGTCACAAAAGAAAAACTATCGTATGATTCCACTTACATGAGTTATCTAAAATAGGAAATTTGTAGACGCAGAAAGCAGAAGAGAAGTTACCAGGCACCAAGGGGAGAGGGAAATAGGGATTTATTGTTTAATAGATGTAGACTTTCTGTTTGGGATGATGACAGTTAGGGAAATGGAAAAAATTATGTGATGTTTACACAAACATGACGAAGTATTTAGTGCTATTTAATTACACCATTAAGATGGCTAAAGTGGTAAATATTATATGTATTTTGCAATAAAATAACTAAATAAAATTTCTAAATTTCTTAAATGAGCCATCATTATTACCTTCCCAAAATCTCTAAGGAAGGTCTATGCTGACTCTTATAAGATCATGTCCCTACAATGATAATTCAGATTATTTCTAAACATACACCTTATCTTAGCCATACAAGAGTTTAACTATCTTTTTTCTATTTTCTCTCCTAGCATTTCAGGCTTTAAAAAACATCTTTGTTAATTTTTATCACATCCATAAAGCATTTGATATGTGATTATGAACTTGGTGGTTTAATATAAATGCCTGATTTATAGATTTTTAACATTAACATCAGTACCTCTTACTGAGAAAGCCAGCTACCAAACTTCATCATTATTTTTCTTTATTTTTTATTTAAATAATCTATGTGCCCAATGTAGGGCTCATACTTACAACCTCAAGATCAAGCGTCGCATGCTTTAGCAACTGAGCCAGCCAAGCACCCCCAACCTTTCTTTTCTTTTTTTTTTTTTACAATTTTATTTATTTGACGAGAGAGAGAGAGAGAGAGAGAGAGAGAGAGACAGACAGACAGACAGACAGACAGTGTATGCACAAGCAGGGAGAGCAGCAGAGGGAGAGGGAGAAGCAGGGTCCCTGCTGAGCAGGATGCCCAATGTGGGCTCCATCCCAGGACCCTGGGATCATAACCTGGGCCGAAGGCAGATGCTTAACTGACTGAGCCACCCAGGGGGCCCCCAAGCTTTCTTTTTAAACAAGTTAACTGTACCAAATCTTTGTTACTGCCTTCTAAGTCAGTTCCTAAATAAAACAAAGCTTTTCCTACAACCCTATAGTCTATTTTAAGAGTTAGTTCCTGGTATGGATGAGTATAGTGTATGTGTTTTTGCATATGTGTGGGGAATGGTGGGACACAGCAGGGAGGAGGAAGACTTTGTCAAAGGCATTTTTTCTAATGTTAATAAGTTACATCTACTTGTTCCTCTTTTTTTCAGGTAACTATTTATCATTTCATTGAACTCACCGTGATTGGGTGGCATGATTTCCCCTTACGTAAATCATTGTGTTCATCCCCTGATAGATTATGTTTGCTTAAATGTTCAACAATTATACCATTCATAACAAATTCTACCAGCTTCCCTGACCTTGAAGTAAAAGCAAGCAACCTGTAATCAAAAAGGGCCTCCAATGGAATGCTTTGTGTGGATTGATTACACAGAAGTTATTTGTAATGATAAGATACACAGTTTAGTCAGCCATGGTAGTTACATTACTGTGTGCTTGAAAAACCAAAATTCTTCATGAGCACCACTTGGCTAAACTTTTTTTCATCTTCAGTATTTCCAATTCTTAGACATTTTATAAAATATCCTTATCATTATATATACATTTTAAAATCCTGGACCTACATGCAACTTGTTTCTCAACAACTATTTATTACATCCAATACTTAAGAGGCTCCTGAAGATCTAGATGCAAAAACCCACAACTCTTTGAATACAGAAAATACATTTTCTTCCACAGAACCTAGTTTTCTATTATCAGAAAGTATTCCAATTTTGTTTTTAGTGATTTAATTTCATCAACAGAAAAAATGCAAAATATTAAACCCAATTCTACCCAGAGGAATACATTCTGAAATTGCCACTGGACATCCTTGGGCCAGCAGTTCACAAGCTTGATTACAAAAATGTATCAATATTGGGCTCTAAAGTACTCAGTATAAAGAACAGAATATAAGAGCAACTGAGCTTGATCACAAGATGTATTCACCACAGGCTTTCAATCTATTGTCTTACCATTTACATGAATGCTCCAGGAAACTTCTGAGAGAGAATTTATTCTAAGGATAGAGAGAACTGAGTAAATCCTCTTGGTCCAACAGAAAAAAAAAAAAGGCAGTGTATTATGGTGGTTAGAAAATGGGATTAGAAGGGGTGCCTGGGTGGTGCAGTCAGTTACGCATCTGGCTCTTGGTCTCTGCTCAGGTCTTGATCTCAGGGTCCTGCCATCAAGCCCTGTGCAGGGCTCTAAGCTCAGTATGAGTCTGCTTGTCCCTCCTCCTCCCCTTTTACTCCCCAACCCCACTCACTCTTCTGTCTCTCTCTCTTTCAAATAAATAAATCTAAGAAAGAAGGGAAAAAAAGAAAGAAAAGGAAAAGAAGAAAAGAAAAGAAAAGGAAAGGAAGGAAGGAAGGAAGGAAGGAAGGAAGGAAGGAAGAAAGAAAGAAAGAAAGAAAGAAAGAAAGAAAGAAAGAAAGAAAGAAAGAAAGAAAGAAAGAAAGAGGATTAGGAGTCTATCCTAGGTCAGGTTCCTTAGAGTTAAGTTTCATCGGGGTGTCCTCTCAAAAGTGAAAGAAATAGACTAAGTCAAAGGAAGCAAGACTGTGTCTGGGATAGAGACTAATTTCTGTTTGCTCTCACAGGAAGCTCTGGAGTGTAAATTGCACCACAGAATTAGCTTCCCTTTGAAACAAGGGGTTAGCCCTTTGTAACCCCATATGTAATTCAGTCATTGGTCAAGAGCTACTTGTAGGAAGAGGAATAATCATAGTCTCCGGGGAGACAGCAATTCACTGAGTCGTATCTACTGGAGGATGGGATGGTCAGCAAAGTAGCTCCGGTGGCAGGATCAATTATCTACTATAGGATCCAACTGATCCTGGCTTTGAATCCTACCGCAGAGCTACTAGCTACACGACATTTGGAAAGTATTTAGCTCTCTGACCTTGGGTTATTTATCTATAAAATTGGAAAATAACACTTGTCTCTCAAGGTTGTTTTGAGAATTAAAAAAATGCATACCTAGCACTTGGTCTAGTGCTAATCAAACATGTTTTTAAAAATGCTAAGGAACTAGAAAGCAGAAGTGATTAAAAGAATAGTATGGTTTCTTTCAATAGGGCATGCTGCTTAGCAAAGTTCTACAAGTAAGGAAATATTCTGGGGTCCCCCTCCTGCAAAGCATTACGCACATAAAGGTATCTTGCCTGTTTTTATAGACATCTGTGTAATCACCATGTCTCCAGTAAGCCAGTGGTAGTGCTCAATGAAAGAGTCGAGGTGGTGGGGTGAGTGCTGTGATTCTACTGGGAGCAATAATAGCATTAGCCAGAAGAGATGGAATAACCAGCAGACATTGTAACACCCAGCAAAAGGGAACTAGAATGGGAAGAAAAGAGAAAATAGTTGAACCCATGCCAAACTGACCAAACTTACCTGTGAAGACATGTGAGACACATGCTGGGGGAGGAGGCTGCACCCAACACAAGACTCGGGTCCTACCATAGCAAGGGGATGGTGATGGAGTTGGATAAAGAAAAATAGTCATATATCCCTAGGGACTACTTCTCATTTTTATTAATGTTTGGATATGTTTGCCTAACTTACATGTATAGTGTATAGGCTGACCGGTGACATTTGTGATTGCCATCAAGTTCGATTGGCTTGCCTAGAGCAGTATTCTAGAGTCATAAGATACATTAG
Source organism: Nyctereutes procyonoides (assembly GCF_905146905.1). Taxonomy (NCBI): domain Eukaryota; kingdom Metazoa; phylum Chordata; class Mammalia; order Carnivora; family Canidae; genus Nyctereutes; species Nyctereutes procyonoides. Next base: position 30,104,336 of record NW_026575160.1, on the reverse strand, counting down.
GAATAAAACACAGATGCCTGCTATAGCATATACCCTAGCAGGGGGTAAACATAAAAAATAAACATTAATACACTGCAGTATGTGAGAAGGTGGCAAATGCTATGGAATTTAAAACAGAGAGAGCAGAGTAAGGCACTACAGAGGATGAAGGAGCAGGTTGGAGTATTAATAAAGTGGGTAGGCAATGTACAGCATGATGACTATAGTTAACAATACTATATTATAAATTTGAAAGTTGGTAAAAGAATAGACTTTCAAAGTTCTCATCAAAAAATCTATTACTGTGTTGTGATGGATATTAACTAAGCTTATTGTTACCATTTCTTAATAGAAACATATGTCATTACCTAAAACTAATACAATGTTAATATGTCACCCCCCCCCCACACTTATATATAATATACATACAGGGTAAGATTTGAGCAAAGACATAAAGGAGGTGAAATGATTCATTTAGTGGTTTACTGGATGTCCTTTGGGGACCATTTTAGTTAGGTAGAAGGAACAGCCAGAGCAGAGCAAAGTCAGCAGGGAATCTAGTATGTCTAAGGAAAAGCAGAGAGGAATACACAATGGGAAGAGTGCAAAATGAGGTCACAAGAGTGACAAGAAGAAGCGACACGTGCAGCAGGGGACTGAAAGTGGAGGGGCACTGCAGGGTTGACTGCTCATCCTCTCTCTTCCGCAGTCTGGCTCCTGCTCATCATTAGAAGACTAGAAGCCACAGCTGTTCCGTTATGTTGTTGAGTATTATCTTTTGCCTACAGTTGTCTTCTGTTGCGTTTTGCCTTCTGGATTAAACTCACAACTCTCTCTCCCATACCCTGTGATAACTCCTGCTCAGGTTCGTGACATTCCTGGGATTTTCCTACAACTAGCATATTTTTCTCCTTAGCCTTTCCACCTCCATGCTCCCCTTGTCTGAGTGCACTCCTCTATTGCTTCTTCACCATGATAGGTAGTGGTGCTACAGTCTGACTTTTCAGGCTACTCCCATAAAAACATAAATGCATTAAACAGTGTTTTTATGTGTACCTTTGCCCAGAAAATAATTGTTCACCTTTGCATCCTAAAAATCGAGAATTTGATGAACTCACTGTATTCTGGAAGATGATATATATTTTTTTTAAAAGATTTTATTTATTTATTCATGACAGACACACACAGAGAGAGAGGGAAAGGCAGAGACACAGACAGAGGGAGAAGCAGGCTCCATGCAGGAGCCCGACATGGGACTCGATCCCAGGTCTCCAGGTTCATGCCCTGGGCTGCAGGCAGTGCTAAACCACTGCACCACCGGGGCTGCCCCTGGAAGATGATATATTATAGTAAATACATTTACAGTATAATATGAACTACCCCTTCTTTGTGTCTCTCAAAGCCTTTTTTTTTTTTAAAGCTGTACACCTAACGTGGGGCTTGGACTGACAACCCCAAGATCCAGAGCCACATGCTCATTCCACTGAATCAGCCAGGTGCCCCTCTCAAAGCCTATCTTGGTGGTAGGCAATATTTGCACAATTGTGGAACAAATGAGACCCAGGTTCAAATCCAAGCCTCAGACGTAGTGACTCTGGTCAAGGTAATTAAACTTTCTAAGCCTCAGTTTTCTCAAGCAAAATGGGGCTGACACATCATTCTCAGGGTGATTTCCTGACTTAAACAGAAAAGCATAAAAAAGGCCCCACACATTGGAGGTGCTTAGTAGTAATTCCATTTCCACCTTAAATATGCTTTTTCCTCTTTATATTGTTGCTTTCCATATATCTTATTGATAACACTCAGCATAAAACCGTGGACTTTCAGAAGATCTATTCTTTAGCTCATTACGTATTAATAAGTCTTCAGGCCCAGTCAACCTGGATACTCTAAAAACATAAGAAATACAACAGTCATAAAGCCAGGTCAGGGCAAGGAAATAGCTGCTTCTCACTCCCAAAATATAATAAATGCCATTCAAATAGCCCCATTTGGAGATCTGTTTGTTCTCCAAATAACAAATTGTGAGAGGTACATTTCTGAAATTTTTCTTGGAGGCCGAAGAAATTCTATCTACACTACTGGTCTATGCTAATGTAACAATTCTAAACATAGCTTTAAGCCAAATACATGTAAGTTACAGTTAGCTTTAATTACTGTACACATATAAATACAAATTTTTAAAATAATAAAAATGACATTGCCAGACGTCATTTTCTACAAGTTCATAGCAACTGTTTTATGTGCATTCTATGGCAGCCATGACGCATAAATCCATTTTCTAGAGTTAAATTGACATCTTCCATAAACTCTCAATACTGAAAGAGGAAAACTATTTGACATGGTAGTACGCAAACAAGAAGTCTAGTAAAGAGAAATAATGACAAATTTTGTTTATTTACAAAACTTCGTAGAAATTTAAAAAATCAATGTTGCCTATTAGGACAGGAAAAAATTAGTAAGGAAGAAAACTAATTTGATTTCAAGAAACAAAATAGGGGCACCTGCGTGGCTCAGTGGTTGAGTGTCTGCCTTTGGCTTAGGTCTTGATGCTGAGGTCCTGGATCAAGTCCCACATCAGGCTCCCTGCAAGGAGCCTACTTCTCCTTCTGCCTGTGTCTCTGCCTCTCTCTTTCTGTGTCTTCGTGAATAAATAAAATCTTTAAAAAAAAGAAAAAGAAAAAGAAAAGATTAACTCCAACAGAAAAAATACAAAAATACTTGACATAAATGATATCAATGAGTTTTTAATTTCTTTCAAGCAATAACAACGAAGTGTATAATTCATTTCCTGCAGAGAATTACTTGGGGGTATTAGATTATATAAAATAGAGCCATAAAAATGTGTCAAAACTTCAAGCAACCAATGGAACTAGCTCTTATAAAACATAGTACCTCAGAGACCATTGTTAAGAAAGAAATTAAGATATATTTAAGTGCTCAATTTTAAAGTTTTAAGCCTTTGCCTAGGTGGGAAATTTTTTAATGTAACACTGGTTCCAATTCTTCTGTAAACTTAATTAAAATCTGTCCTAAAGTAAAAACATCTATACTTGCAGGTGTCTAATGAAAAATGGCCTGGCTCTATGTAGATCTGAATTTAAGTCTCTGATTTCTTTGACGAAACTTTGATCTAGTTTTCCCAATTATCAAATGCAAATGGCCATACCTACCTCTGTCTCTTCCTTACAGGATTTATGAAGAAATCACAGGTATGAAGATATGCATGAAAATGCCTAGAATTCGTTCAAAGAGAGTCTTTACAAATTTAAGTTACCTGCGGTGTTTATTATTATTGGTCAGATAAGAAAATACAACAGCAATAGCAAACGTTTATTTGATTTTTAGGTAATACTTTGCCTATTATAAAACACAACATGCCATTCATGAGCAGATTAGGACATTATGAGAGATCATTCACACAAGAAGGCACAATGTAGTATCACGTGAGGCTTTATTTCTATAATGTAGAAGAGTGGCTGAGAAAAGGATGGACTCTGGAGGCAGACCCTCTGTGTTGATTCTCGGTTTTACCATTTCTTAGTTATTTGACCTTGGCCAAGTTTCATAACTTCTCTACGGCTTGGTTCCCATTTGCAAAATGGCAATAAGTAACAGTACCAATTTGATAGGATTTTTATAAGGATGACATGGATTTGTGACAGTCACCATTGGCTGCTTAACTCAACACCCTTCCTCAATCTTCTTTTCCCTTCTCCTGCTCCACTGCAAAGCCTGAAAAAAGTGCAATACTTGATTTCTCAATCTCCTTTACAACTTGGGATGCTAGGTGACAGTGTCAGCAGAATCTGTTAGAGCCTCTGGAAGGCTTTGTCTTCCCTGATAAAAGAGGATGGATATGACTGGGACCATCTTTTTCTTGCATTCTCTGGCTTTTAACACAAATACACTGCTTGGAGCTGAGAGACATCTTAGCAATGAGGATAAGGCCAAAAGAATGGGATAAATTCTACCAGAAACCATGATAACTGAACCAACACCAGTTGCCAGACTCCTTTTAACATGAGAAAAATGAACCGTGTGTTTTTAAGTAACTGCTATTGAATATTATCACTTGTAGCTAAAAGTATTCCCAACTGAAAAACAAAAACAAAAACAAAAAACAGTATTCCCAACTGACATAGAGTTAATGCATGTAAAATGCTTGGCATAGTTCTTAGCTATGGTAAATATTCAATATTTTAGTTATAACTTTTATTTTGTAGTTAATCACATATTATATGTCACCCACTGGATATTCATTAATCTATGATATGTATTTGTCTGGCCTGTGTATCTTGTCTCACAGTTTCAATATAGAACTGCAATATGATTTAAAATTTGTTGTATTTTAAATACATGATAAATTTGTTTCTTGTAGCAATTCATCTAAAAGCCTACTTTCTGCTATTTTAAGAGCCCATTATATTTGTTGAGCTCCTATTAATATGTCATGAATTTAAAGGTCCTCTTGAGTTATGTTAGGTTTGGAGAAGATGCTCCAGAATTTCATAATTAGCTAGCTACCTTTTAATCACCTCTTAAAAAATAGTTTTTTTGCAGTGTTTCAAGGTAAAAACCATTCACGCATTTGTGACCTTCTACTATTTCCCAGAAGTCTACAACCACGTTCTGTTGGAAGTAAGGCTTACCATACTCATAAGATACTCTTTAAATGATGCCTATCTGCAGCGCGGTAGCTTTATGGGTATTCAATAAAAATCCAGAAAGAAAAAGTAAAATAAATAAAATTGCCTGGAAAAATTTTTTAATGTACAAAGGCTGCCTTTATAAGTGAAGTAAATAAGAGTAAATTTCCTAGTTAATAAAAATAATAGGTACAAAATTGAAGACAATTATTCTTGGAAACTGATAATTCAGTTGTGATCCTGCATCTAACTGTCTACATAACACTCCACTATACAGCTGATTAGCACTCTCTACATTATGAAGTACAAATCAATATTCTTGATTTGAATAGCCACCCACACCTACACACACACACACACACACACACACAGTACTGCTCTTCCACCCATTTTCTCCCATTACAGTAAATTCAGTCACCACTCACTTTTTCAGGGCTAAATTTGGAGGGGATCCCTGACCCCATCTTTCTTTTTAATGTCACTTTACATCTCCCTGCTGTCTCCACAAAACATATACACCCTGAATCTGACACCTTACCACCTACAAAAACAAGCGCTCTAGATCTAGCTTCCCATATCCTTCTATAACCATTTTCAAACCTGGGATACCTGTCAGAATATTTGAGGAAATAAACATGACACTAACAAACATTTTCATTAACCATTACTTCTTGGTATCATATTGGTTAATGCTTGTTAAGCAATATCAATTTTCATCATTTGCTGATAATTATTTTCCTCTATAAGGATGTATTTAGTTCCTTGATCTAACCATATTCCTTAAGGAAGAAAATAGTTCTAGATAAAGATCCATTTCTGTTTTAATAGCTTCAGTTAAACATTCTGGGTTTTTATATTTTCCTGCTGGATATAGATAACCGCTCTAGACCCAGCCCCTGACATCTTTTTTCCACAACGCTTTCCAACCCTGGCTGCATATTAAAATCACTAGAGGAGCCCTGAGAAGTATCAATTCCTGAACCCTATTCCCAGAGATTCTTACATAATTGGTTTAGATTGGGTCTAGTTAGAATCCACTCCAGAGGATTCTAATAGGTAGGGTTGAGGACTTAGAATATTGTAACAGACTCCTAACTGGTATTCCTAATTCTATTATTGTCCTCCTACTTACTTTTCTTCTTGTAGCCAGAATGACCTTTTAAAATGGAAAATTGGGGCACCTGGGTGGCTCAGTGGTTGAGTGTCTGCCTTTGGCTCCGGTTGTGATCCTGGAATCCTGGGATCAAGTCCCACATCAGGCTCCCTCCAAGGAGCCTGCTTCTCCCTCTGCCTATGTCTCTGCCTCTCTGTGTGTCTCTCATGAATAAATAAATAAAATCTTTTAAAAAATAAAATAAAATGGAAAACCAAGAGATGCCTGGGTGACTCAGTCAGCTAAGTGTCTGACTCTTGGTTTTGGCTCAGGTCATGATCTCATGGGTCATGGGATCAAGCCCCAAGTCAGTGCCAAGTTTGCTTGAAAGATTCTCTCCCTCCGCCCCTCCCCCTGCTTGCTTGCTCTCACTAAATCTTTTTCAAAAATGAAAAATCAAACCCTTGTAACTTCCTATCCCACTAAGAATACTTCAGAGAGGTCTTCCCTTAAATCCTGATTTTAAATTCCCACCTGCCTCCATTACTCTCCATCCCCTTCACCTGGTTAATTTTTCTTCAAAGAACTTATCACTACCTAATATTTACTTGGGTATCTGTCTGTTTCTCTTACCACTCCAAACATTTGGAGATCAAGGATCTGGCCTGTCTTCCTTGCAATTTCATCCTCCATGCTTATAAAATATAATAGCACAGTAAGTATTTGTGGCATCGATTAATACTATGTAATAATTTTTAAATATTGCCTATCTCTACCCCCTTGACTGTCTTGTGAATTTTAATAATGCAACATGAATTTTTATAATGCAAAAAAAATGTATTTACCATTTTTATGCCTCCAAAATTATCCCTAAAAGAGGTAGTTAACCGGGGATCCCTGGGTGGCGCAGCGGTTTGGCGCCTGCCTTTGGCCCGGGGCGTGATCCTGGAGACCCGGGATCGAATCCCACGTCGGGCTCCCGGTGCATGGAGCCTGCTTCTCCCTCTGCCTGTGTCTCTGCTCTCTCTCTCTCTGTGACTATCATAAATAAATAAAAATTAAAAAAAAAAAGAGGTAGTTAACCCAAGTGGATCACAGACGGGATTAAGAGTTAAGGATCCCCAGAGAGTATTTTCAAATTATTGAAAACGATACCACACACATCACCACAGAAAATAAACCACAGTCATAAAAAAAATGTGATAACATTAAATTTAAAACAAGTTCCTTACAAAATATAGCATCATCCTGTGTACTGGGAAAATGAGTCGTATTAGCTAATCATCCCTAATGTCTGAGTCAAAGCTTCAAAGTTAAACAACAAACAAAAAAAGTGCCAGGAACTAAGAAGAACCTAAATTTGAGGAACATTTATTTCTCAGATCCAGCTGGTTTCTTGCCCTCTTTGTTTTCCCAGTCTCCTGTCATCAGTGAACCAAGCAGAACACTGTAGTCATTAACAATGTGGGTAGGTGGCTTTCTGACCCACTCCAGGAAGTCACCCTGGGGGAATTCCCAAATCACTTCAGACAAAACTCAATCACCGATTTCTTATCTGTCCAGGAATGAAGCCTGTGATTAACCTGTAAATGAATCAACATTTATTCTGAGTCTGATTTATTAGTCAGATGAAATCAGCTTGGGAAAGAAGCACCACAGTGTGAAAGTGAAAACCCACAGGCAAAACGTGTATCCCCCACTCCCCCAGGGAGATACCGCTTTTGTGGGCATCACCTTCCCACTCTGGAGCCTAAGACCCTGCTGTGAATTCTGACCATCCCACTTAGCAGCTGTTTTTGTACTTCAGTTTCCTCATCTGTAAAACAGACATACTATTGGATGTCTTTAAAACAGCACAACCTCAAAAAGTTACAGGGAGGATTATGGGAATTACTGGATATAGAATGCCTAGATGAGTGTCCGGGCACAGGAAAGTGCTACATCAGCGTTAGATAGTAATTAATCACTAAAAGCATGGACTACAGAGCTGCTTGCTGAGTTAGAATCCCAGCCCTGCCAGGTAGATGACCTTGAGAAGATGACTTTGCCTCCCTGTGCCTCCATTTCCCCTTCCGAAAAATTGAGATAGTATGAACCTCAATAGGCTGAGAGTGTTAACTGATTTTGTATAGGCAAAGCCCTTAGAATGGTGACTGGCACATAGGAAGTACAATGAAATGAATTTATTATCATTATTACTATTATTGTTATATCTTCAGGCTACAATTCAATGCAAGATTTTTCAGATACCAATTTCTTCCTAGTTTTCTGCTTTTAAGATGATCGTTTCTCAGTCCCCTCTGTTGCTTCCTTTTCTTTGGTGGCTTCCTAAAATAGTCATTCCCAAAGCATGTATTCCTGGCCCTTTGGTCGTCTCATCCTATCCCTTCTCCTGTAACAATATCATTGTTTTAACATGTCCATTATTACCTCTCGGGAGATGATTTCTAGGCTGAATTGATAGCTCAGGCCTCTCTGGGGAGCTGCCGACCTTATCTGGACATGGATATTCGTCAGGCATTTTAGACTGGCTCTGAGCAGAACAAAATTTATGTTTCCTCAAAACGTTTTCTTCCTGTGTTCTTACTGGATCAGCTTTGACTCCTCTCTCCCCTCTACCCTTCACATATGGTCACTGAATTCTATTGATTTTAATTCATGAACGCATTCTCTCCTCTCCATTTTTCCTGTCCTTCTCCAGTTCACAATAAGGTAACTTTTTTTTTTTTTTAAGATTTATTCACTTATTTTTAGAGAGAGAGCACATGGTTCTGGGCGGGGGGAGAGTAAAGGATGGAGTATCTCATGCAGACTCTGCACTGAGCGCAGAACCTGAAACAGGGCTCAATCTCACAACCCTGAGATCATGACCTGAGCCAAAGTCAAGAGTCAGATGCTTAACTGACTGAGCCACCCAGGCGCCCCCACAATTACAGTAACCTTCTCATGGATCCTGCCACCTCCTGAAATCACCTTTGGCAATCAAGATCACACATGATTAAACATAAAAAGGAAATGAAGTATAGAACATGCTACTGTGTAGATCTGAAAAACATTCTGCTAAGTGACATGTATAATGACTGGATTAAATAATGCCCCCCCCCCCAAAATTTATGGCCACTTAGAACCTGTGCCTGTGATCTTATTGTAGTAGTTATTATAGTTTTAGGAAACTAATATATATCATATGGATATCACATTTTGTTTCTTTACTCATCAGTTGATGGGGATTTGAGTTGTTTCCACTTTTCCGCTAGTAAGAATAATCCTATGAACATTTATGTTTATGATCCATTTTGAGTTAATTTCTATAGAAGACATGAGGGTTAAGTAGATTCTTTTTTTTAACCTATGGATATTCAGTTGATTCATCGTCATTTGTTGAAGATGTTGAGGAAGTTCCACTCAATTGTTCTTACACCTTTGTCAAAAAATTACTTGGCTTTACTTGTGTGGGTCTATTTCTAGCTTACCTGTCCTGATAAGACTTAAAATACCATATTCCTCTTTCTGAGAACTGTTTTAACTATCTAGCTCCTTTGCCTTTCCACATAAATTCTAGAATAATCTTATCTATTGTCATAGTCTGTTTGGACTGTTGTAACAGAGTACCACAGATTGGATGACTTATAAATAGAAATTTATTTCTCACAGTTCTGGAGGCTGGGAAGTCCAAAATCAAGGTGCTGACAGATTCAGTGCCTGGTGACATCTCACTTCCCAGTTCATAGAGCATCTGGTCATGTCCTCGCATGGTGGGAGGGGCAAGGGAGTTCCTGGGGTCTCCTTTATAAGGGCACTAATCCTATTCATGAAATCACCTCCCAAAGGCCCCACCTCCAAATACCATCATTTTGGGGATTAAGTCTCAATATATGAACTTTAGGGGAAAGGAAACACAAACATTCAAACTATAGAATCTGAATTTACAAACAAACAAAAAACCTTGTTGTGTAAATCCCCAACTTTTAATAATCAATTATATGTGTAGTATGTGTATAACTCCCAAATTTATATTTCCAAGACCAGCCTTCCTCCTGAACTACATACTCAAACATCCAACTACCCACCTTACAGCTACACTTCAGTGTTTCCTTTTGAATATGTTAATTTTGAGATGCTCATTTCATCTTTAGGTTTATCCTTTGTCTTGTCCCATCTTAGTAAATGGTACCACCAATCAGCCAAATGCTCAGACCAAAAAACCTTCTTTACAGACGTTTGTCTTCAAATAAGACACACACCAGAATGTTTTTCATTAGTTGGAAAATATTTAATGTTCAATTTTTCTTACAGTAAAATCCAAACTACTTACGTAAGTCCCATAAGGACTTCTTGTTATACACCCCTTCCTTCATGATGGTCCAGCCTCAGGCCTCCTTTTGGTCCAAGCAGGGCAGGGATGAAGATGGAATGAGGTGTCCAGGTACAAAATAAAAGAATTACAAGTGCTTCCTTAAATTTTGCTTGTGATGCAAAACAGGATGCCACCAGCTTAAAGAAGTCTCACTTGCCTGCCTTAGTCTCAGGCCTAAGTGCAAGCTTTTTCCTGGCTTCAGGCTTTGGTACTAGCCATTTCCTCTGCCAGGAAAGCTCTGCTTTGACTTTTTTATGGCTGGCTCCGCGTCATTCAGAATTCTACTCAGGTCTAACTACCTTATCTAAAATAACCATAATAGTAGTAGCTGAAATTTATTTACCTCTTACATTGAGACTAAATCAACGCCAAGCTCATTACTTTATTTACTTTACTCAAAGAATGCTGTGATGGGTACTATCATTAGCTCCATTTCACAGGTTAGGAGAGTGAAGCAGAAGAAAGAGGCTAAATTGCTGGAGGGCACACAGCTAAAGGCAATAAGTGGTGTGGCTGGGAAACCTAAACGGTTTGATTCCAGAAACCCAGGGCACTTACCTCCTTTGTGGTGACTATAATTTGCAATAGCCTTAATTTGTTTATTTACTTGCTTCTGGTCTTTCCCGGCTGAGAGGTGAGCTCCTCAACGCAGCTTGTTTTATCTCTGGTGTCTCCCCAAAACCTAGCTGTGCCTGGTTGGATTCAAGAACCCGTAACACTGGGATCTCTGGGTGGCGCAGCGGTTTGGCGCCTGCCTTTGGCCTAGGGCGCGATCCTGGAGACCCGGGATCGAATCCCACGTCAGGCTCCCGGTCCATGGAGCCTGCTTCTCCCTCTGCCTGTGTCTCTGCCTCTATCTCTCTCTCTGTGACTATCATAAGTAAATAAAAAAAAAAAAAATTAAAAAAAAAAAAAGAACCCGTAACACTTATCGAAGGAATGCATTTAGGAAACACAGATGGGGGCCCAAATAACCAAACTACTTAAAAATACTTACCTGTGAGAGTCTCTGAAGGAAATAATTTCAAAATCTCATATTGGAGATTTTTTTTTTAAGATTTATTTATTCATGAGAGACACACACAGAGAGAGAAGCAGAGGGAGAAGCAGGCCCCATGCAGGGAGCCCGAAGCGGGGCTCGATCCCGGGTCTCCGGGGTCACACCCTGGGCTGAAGGCAGATGCTGAACCACTGAACCACTCAGGGGTCCCTTGGAGATTCTTTAAGGAAAAAAAAAATGTATCACACAAACTTTTAAAGAGCGGTATATGGGGACGCCTGGGTGGCTCTGCGGTTGAGCATCTGCCTTTGACCCAGGGCGTGATCTTGGGTCTCGGGATCGAGTCCCACCTCAGGCTCCTTGCAAGGAGCTGCTTCTCCCTCTGCTTCTCTCTCTGTGTGTGTCTCTCATGAATAAATAAATAAAATAGTTTTTTTTAAAAAAAAAAACGGTCTATGGCTATTTTCCTTTCAAATCGTCTCGAGGGACACAGACGGGCGTCATCCCTCGACGGATCTCCTCGGCGGCAGCGACAGTCAACGTGTGGCCGTTTCCAGACCCAAGCGGCGGCGACCTGAGGCCACGTCAAGCTCAGAGGAGGCCTCTTCCTTCGGGGACCGCGTTCTCTCCGAGTCGGCGGCCTTTCTGGAGGGAAGGACGGTCTCCGCGGGCCCCGCGAGGCGGCGGCTTTGGCAGGGAGGGCGGAAGCCTCGGCCCACTTGCCGCCACAGTCCCCGTCACGGTCCGCCACGACCCGGGCGCTCCTCGGAGGGCGGGAACTTCATCAAACGACTACCCCACACCTACCGCGAACGAAGAGCGAGTCCGTCCCTGAAAGGGAGCGTCAGCACGGAGCAGAAGCGCGGCCGCCGGAGGCCGGGGCCGCCACCTCAAGCCCACCGGGTCCTCAAGCCACCTCCGCCCACCACAGGTGCGACGACCCGGCCGAGGGCAAGTGAGCGCGACTGCGCATGCCCGCGCGCCTGCGCCGGAGGGCCCAAGGCTTCCGCATGCGCGCCTTCCCTCGCGCCCCCCCCCCGCGTGCTCCCGCAGTGCGCAGGCGCGGAGGGGGACGTCGGTGGGCACGGCGGGCATGGCGGCCGGCGCGCTTCGCAGCCAGGTGGTGGCCGGTGGAGGCGAGAGTAGCGAGAGCGAGGATGACGGCTGGGAGATTGGGTATCTCGACCGGGCGGTTCAGGTAGCTCACGAGGCCTCGTTTTGGCCGCCCCTGGGTCAGCCCCCCCCCCCACCCCGGGCCCTCGAGGGCTCCACCTGGTGACGCTTCTTGCTTGCGTGTGTTTCCCGGTGGAAACGGGCTTGTAGACGCCCCGCGAGCCCTCGAGATTTCCCGGCCTCTGCTGCGTTGTCTTTCCATTGAATGTGCCTCTCTGGGTGGTCCACGGAGCTCCTTTGCCCCCCCCTGCCCTCCCTCTCCCCTCCCCCCTTCTCTTCCCTCGCTCCCCTCCCCCTCCTCTCCCTTCCCCTCCCCGCCTCCCACCTCTCCCCTTTCCCCTCCTCTCCCCTCTCGTCTCCCCTCCCCCCAACCTCTCCTCCTCACCCTTTCCCCTCCCCCGTCCCTCCTCTCCCCTCCCTCCTTTCCTTTCCTTCCCTCCCCTCCCCCCTCCATTACCCATCCCTTCCAAGGTCATTCCGGACATGAATTCCTAACAAGCCTTGTAGGCGGCCCCGCCCTCCGCCCCCCGCTCCCCGAACGTGCCCCCCGAAGCCAATCCTGGCTTTCTGATGTACGAAAACACGGATAATTTAAATTTTTTTTTTTTACTTTCTCCTTTTTTTTGTTTGTTTGTTTTTCTTTGTTTTTTTGTTTTTAGAAATTAAAAGGGCCATTACTCCCGGAAGAAAAGAATGAGACGTTTAAAAAAGCACTGACCTCAGGAGATACTTCATTGGTCAAGGAGCTCCTGGATTCCGGTGAGACGCCGGGGATGGTCTCCACCTCGTTCATCCGCAGCTGCAAACGCTCGTCTCCCTCCCCTTCTTGGAAAAGATCCGGAGTTGCTTTTTCTAGCGGAAGCCGGAGGAGCGTTCGGCGTATGGAGGGTTGTGTATAATCCTGCGTGACTCGGACGTCATTCTGCCTTCTTTTCTTCCTTGAATCTGAAGCGCCACCCTGTCGCTTCCATCAGTTCTTCTACTTCCTTCAAGAAGCCTGTTCTTCCCCCCACTCCAGTAATCCTTTTTTTTTTTTAAGATTTTATTTATTTATTCATGAGAGAGACAGAGAGAGGCAGAGACACAGGCAGGAGAAGAAGTAGGCTCCATGCAGGGAGCTCGACGTGGGACTCGATCCCGGGACTGTGGGGTCACGCCTTGGGCCAAAGGTGTCGCTAAACCGCTGAGTCACCCGGGTGCCCTCACACCAGGGATTCTTACACGTTTTTCTCAGCGTTTCCTGTCTGCAATATTATATGTCTCCAGAATTGTTTCTAGTTAATACATATTTAGTTCTGTTCTCTCTTCGTGCTAGTTGTGTATGTGCGTAATGGGGCCTGAGGCAGGAATCACAGGCTGTGGGTATCTATTCCAGCTTTATTGCCTATTCATTGTGGTTCCCTGGGAAAGTCATTTAACCTTGCAGAGCATCAGTTTCTTTATGCAAAGTGTCATAATTCTGTCCAGGTTCCTGTAACATTTTTCTGTGATCAGATTAAATGTTCTGTTTTTAGTTACCTGTTGTTTTGGACGCTCAGTGGTTGAGCATCCATCTGCCTTCGGCCCAGGACATGATCCTGGGCTCCCTGCATGGAGCCTGCTTATCTCACTGCCTGTGTCTCTGCCTCTCTCTGTGTCTCTCATGAATAAATAAATAAGATCTTTAAAAGAAAAAAAATACCCAAAATAGGAATATATGAGTTGTTGATAATAGTGATTGAAATTATCCAAAGGAGTAACAGACATTTACTACGTACCTGTAAATCCAAAAGATTCACACAGGCCATAGGTAAATGACGTATATAGCAATATGTTTTCCTTTTATGTTAGAGACATTGCGTGGCTTAGTGAAAGAGGAATCATTTAGGAAACAGTACAGCTCCAGGTTTGATTACTAACCCTGCCACTGATGGCTCTATTATCTTGACAAAGTTACCAAACCTTAAGCTTTAATTTCCCCCGTTTTAAGTTGGGGATGCATTATATCGAAGGGTTTTGGGGTGTATTAGAATGAAAGAATACATAAAACATGCAGACGTTAAGTAAATATTAGCTGCTCTAACAAAAAAGAAGGATCTGTGTGACTTTGTGGATAATGGAGCTTGAGTTTGTAATTGAAGAATGAAACAATAAAATTTGAATAATTGAAACAGGCTTAATACCTAATATGAACACACGCGAGAGCGTGCATAGTGCTGGTTGGGATGGAATAGGCAGAAATTTGCTTTAGAAAAGAGAATTTGCCATGGGGCTTGAGTTTGCAGTAAAACTAGGGGCAGTGAAATGATGGAGGCTCTTGAAAGATTAGATTTTGAAAAGACCTACTGGTAAAGTAGATACTTAGTCAACCTTTAAAGATTTTTTTTAATTACAAAAAATTTTTAAATTAATTTTCAAAAGCCACTAATAAATATATAGGTATACATAGAAAGATACCTTTGTGCCCACTTTCTCCCTCAGTACCCTGAAGTCTTAACTTCCACAGGTAACTCTTAATTTAGCATTTCCTACCAGGTGTCATCATTTTACACTTTAAAAAATATTTTTAGGTTTCCAAAGTCATTCTTGGTTTTGATACCTATTTCTGTACCAGTTGAAACTTAATAAAAAAAAAAAAAATGAAGGTTCCCTTTGAGTCAGCTGCTTCTAATAGTTGGAAGATGGCTCTAGTTTTTGTTATTCTGCTAATATCTTCGGTTCTCTTTAAATTACTAAATATTTCAGATATACTAAATGGTATAGCAGTTTGTCTCCTGACCCTGGAGATACCACTGTACTATAGTTGGTATTTATCATTCCTATGCATGTCTGTATAATTTTTATTAAATATGTGTGTATCCCCAACCATATAGTGTTACTTTGAATGTTTTTGAGCTACAGTCATTTACTGTGTGGATCCTTTTAAGCCATTATTACAAAGAAATTCCTTTCTGTTGTAGAGTACATAGTATATGTTACTGTGCACAGTACTTTTTTTATGAAGGTGGCTGTGATTTTTATTTTGGTGGGGAAGGCTGTTAAAGGGTTGTTTTTTATGTTGACAGGCATTAGTGTCGATTCCAGCTTTCGGTATGGATGGACTCCACTTATGTATGCTGCTAGTGTTTCCAATGTAGAACTGGTTCGGGTCCTTTTGGACAGAGGTGCTAATGCAAGCTTTGATAAGGGTAAGATGTTTTAAACATCTAAAATATGTACTTACTTTGTATGTATCTCTGTTTAGAAGCCTAATTATAGTCTGTTTAGGGGTGGTGATACACACTTTCCACGCTCATTTTTTATATATTCACTTTAAAACAAACCTTTGCACCTGAAAAAAAAAAAATAAGGTAAGATGTTGAGATAACTCAACTGATTATGTTGTTTTCTGTGATTTTCTGGATTCCCAAGCAGCTGTTAGGCAAAGTGAAAAAAAGCAAAGCAATTTTAAAAAACCTTCCAATCATATTCTGTAATTAAGATACAAAATCAAGTTAAAAACCATAGATTCTTTTTTGGGGGGGTGAGGGGAGTCTCTATTTCCAAAAGAGTTTCCATAGAACCTTTGACTTCTCTGCTGGAGGGCTTGGGTTATTTTTCAAAGGAAAAATGCATTGAAAGAAAACAAAAGCTGATAATTTTGTCAGAAATTACTTGAAAATCACTCTTTAGAATTTAAAACTCAACTCTGAATTATATTACCTAAGGTTGTTTCAAAGATAGCTTATTAAATCCACATGTTTTTCTGTTACTAGATAATTTCTACTCTGTACCGCTTTGAATACTTTTGAAAAATAAGTATATGTGCACATCCAGTTTATTATATTGAATTATTGCTTATTTTTAACATGTTTCTAATAGGTATGTGAATTATTGAATTCATTTCATAAATATAGATTTCACTTTAGAATTAATTTTCACATTTACTCTGTATCTACATTAGATATTTGTAAAACCATTTCTACTCTGTTTTCTTCTCTATTTTATGTAATTTCCCATCTTATCAATAGTTTTGTATTTAACCTGTTGCTGTGATTGGTTTTTCTTTTTATTTTGTCATTTTAAAATATCACCCAATGAAAACTGGGCTTAGGAGTGAGATTTCTGAACGTGTATAAAATATTCTGCTTTAAAAAAAAATAATAGTTTTCTTAACCATAGAGAACAAATTGATGGTTACCAGAGGAGAGATGGATGGGGGATGGGTTAACAGATGATGGGGAGTGCACTTGTGATGAGCACCAAGTGTTGTGTATAAGTGTTGAATCTGATTACACTGTATGTTAACTGGAATTTAAATAAAAACTAAAAAATAAACTAAAAAAAAGAATAGATTTCTTTCTTTAGTTCTTGTAATCAGAGGAATATTTACAGTTATAAAACAGTTTATATTTTTTTTAGCATGTTCACATAAATTCTTTTATGTATTCAGCAGTAACCCCATCAGGTAAAGAGGGCAGCTTCCTATCTATAAACTAGGTCTACTGAGATATTAAGTAATCACTGTAGTCATAGTTTATCAGTGGCAGAACTGAGATTAGAATTTTTATACTTATCAGGATTAAATCACTGATATAAACTATAGCTGCCATGACCTATTTGAATTCCCCAACTCTTAGCTGAAAAGTGTTTTTATTTTTTTGGTCTGTGATCTCTGTGTGCCATAGGGATCAAGAGAAGTTTTTAGGAAACAGGGAATTCAGAGAGATCCCAGTAGAAAAGGACCAAAAAGAAACCAATGGATATGGCAGTTAGATCATTTGCAGTAGGATGGTTTGGATAAAAGCCAGATTTCATTGAGCTGTTAAATGAATGAAAAATAAAGAAGTGAAATCAGAGAATATCGGGTATTGACTTTCAACCACAAGTTCAGCAATGCAAATTTTAATCAACCAAAAAATGTAGCTATATTTTGGAGATTAAGGCAGTTTATCCCTAAACTCATTTTTTGGTGAAAGAAAACAGTTATCTACTGAGAGTAAGAGCTTTGGGAATAGGTTATAAAATTTTAAAGAGTACAGTAAATATTTAGAATCCTTTGAATGATGAAAGAAGTCAGAGACATTTCTTGATGTGTGGGGGCATTTCCTCACTTTTCTTTTCACTACAGATAAGCAAACTATTTTGATAACTGCATGTTCTGCATGTGGCTCAGAGGAACAGATCTTAAAGTGTGTAGAGCTACTACTTTCAAGAAATGCTGATCCAAATGTTCCTTGTAGGTAAGAGCCTTATCTATTAAAAACTATGGATATTTTTCTTTATCAGCCTGCTAAACATTTGATAGCATCATTTTTTAAAAATCATACACAGTGTGTGTTTACTTGGCCATAAAGTTGAGGAATGGTAATAGGTCACAAGGTCATGGTTCCAGTTTTATAAAATTATCAAAAGAAAGGGCATATCATGAAAGTAGTCTTTCAACTTTTAATTTTTAGGGAAATGTTCTAAGAATTTGAAATGAGGGGGAAAGGAAGGTAATAAAGTATCATTTTTCATGAATCATACACTCAAAACCGTGATTAAGCTATAATAGTAAAACCTCTTAGTGTTCTTTTTGTATAACATTTACCTGCTAAACAGTTCTATGCAAATATTAAGAATTCCAAAATGATATATTGAAATATTTTCATTTTCCTAAGACTTTTCCACTTATGTTATATCATGTAGGTGATAGCATCTAGATGTGTTGAAAACATGCAGTAACTGTATCTTGGATCTGTTGAAATGTCAGTAATTTAAAAAATGAATCAGCTTAAAATTTCTGAAGTCTTTCCTCATCTCCCTCTGTCTTCTGTTTTATTTAACCTCTGTTTCATTTAATTTTCAAAATGAATAGAGTAGGAAATAGACTATCCAACAGAAATATGTCTAGCCTGAATAGAATTATTACTCATAATTCATTCAAATAATAATGATCTAGTGCCTGATATATAGAAATAACTATACTTGACTTTAGAAGGGTTTTTTTTTTCTCCTAATTGAGTTTAATTTCTATGACACCTAGACAGCAGGTGTCTATCTTGTCTCCCAGTGGACACGTTGTAATGTCTGAAAATATTTTTGATTGTCACGTCCAGGAGATTCCACTGGCTTAGAGTATGCCTCTGGCATAATGGATGCTGCTAAACATCCACAGTAGATAGGATAGCCTCTCAAAACAAAGAAGTACCCATCCCAAAATATCATAGTGCTCTGGTTGAGAAACTAGTGTGAGAAAAGGCAAGGCTTATAGAGTGGTTAATAATCAGTATTTAACAACCAGGTTTTTTTTTTTTAAAGATCTGGAAAACTACCTTCAGATTTTTAGCAAATCAATTCACAGGAACTTTTATTCTGTCATATATGGTATAATCCCTAGTTAGGCTTTACTTTGGATTTGACTGTACTTAGGAATTGGGAACTCCAAGACACCTAGCTGAAGTAAGCCTTGATGAGTCCTACAATTTTAATTTTTACCCTCAGAAGTGGCTTATGAAATAATTTGCCATTCTGGGTTCAATGGGAAATTCTTTTTTGCTGGTACTCTTCATTTTTTTTTCTGCTTCTGCACTGTATTATAGAGAGCAAAATCTTTACCCTTCCAATTACTTACTATCTTGTAAACACACAAAGGGGAAGTCAAGCAAGCCATTGTCTTGGGTTCTAGATTATTCTACTTCCATAAGAACTAGAAAGTACCTTTTGTATATACAAGGTATATTTGAGGGGAAAAAAATCCATTTGCACTAAAATAACTAGCTTAGCATCTCAAGCTAAAACTATGAGGCAGCCACAGTTTCAAAACTGAAAATCCCAGAAAAGCTGATGAATCTGAAAGAACATGAAATTTGAATTGAAATGTTCTCAACTAAAACAGAGAATTTTACAGCATGGTTGAAGAAAAGAACAATTTGCATCTAATTAACAAATGTGAGAAATACCTGAAAAATTATTCATTTTTAGATGTGATTTAATTTTTTTATTTTATTTTAAGCTCATAGCATAAAGTAGTGCAATAATTGAACTCTTTTTTTGCAGAAAATGAGGATCTTGATAGAGCTGAAAAGAATGTCATGGGAAATACTGCTTTTCAGCTGCAGATTTTATAAGAAGGAATAGCATTAGTGGACAGATGGGGATAGTGTGGTGGCAATGAAAAAAAATCTCAGGACCCAGGAGAGTGCAGTTAAGACTTGGTGGGAAATTTATGGATAATTCATTCGTGATAAAAATCAAAACCTATTAAAATATTAGGAATTTTAGTTTCAATCCTTATTCCCTCCCTTTTTTCCTTTTCCTTTTTGAAAAAAATTTTTATGGTAGAAAAATGTAAAGTATACATAACATAAAACTTGTCATTTTAACCATTTTCAGTGTATAATTTAGTATGTTTTCTATTGTAAAGTTCTGCCCCAAGCATCTGAAGTTTCAGTCTTTTTTTTAAATAAATTAATTTTTATTGGTGTTCAATTTACCAACATACAGAATAACACTCAATGCTCATCCCGTCAAGTGTCCCCCTCAGTGCCCGTCACCCAGTCACCCCCACCCCACGCCCTCCTCCCCTTTCAGTCTTTTTGAGCATTGCTCACTTTACTAGCCTGAGATCCCAGGTAAGCTAGAGACCAGCAGCTTACATCTGTTCCTCAGTTACCTGTGGACTATCTGCTGCTTTGTTTTACCTACTGAATTGTTTTTTGGGAAATCACATTTGGTGTTTGCTGCTGTTTGTTTTGATAAAGCAAGCTGTTTGCATATGTGTGTTGAAGACCAATATCACTAAATGCTCTATATTATTTTTAGCTTTTCTTCTACTTCTTTAGCCATTTTAGTTCATTATTATGGTGAACATATATTAATATTCAAATGTATTAGATAAAGATTATTTGAAAGATCAATTCTCATCTGCTTTGAAATTTTATGTTGCTTTCAAATAATGTATGTAAGTAGATTTTAAAATCTGCAAATACCATTTGATTCCTAGGTGTCTCTGAGAAATTTTCTTAGCTTCTTCCAACATTTCTGACATTTCTTATGCTTCATCTTGAAATTGGTTAATGAAAAAAAAATCCATCACTTTAACATGGAATCATTAAGGTGTCTTTATGTCCCACACCAAGCTCCAGTATGACCAGCATTTTTTAAAGTTTAGATTAATACCTCAGTTCTGGAAAAGTCTCATTCATTTTCAAATATTATCTCTACCCTGTTCTTTCCTCTTTCCTCTCTAATTGTATATCTGTTAGACCTCAGTTCTCTCTCTTTTCCCTCATGTCTTTGTTTCACTGAGTCACATTCTGAATAAGAATTTTCAGTTCGCCTTCTCCATCACTGAATCTCACCTCTAATTTATTGCTTCGAATTTATTGTTAAGCTCAACAGTTCAGTTAAAAATTTCAGTTACTTTCTTTCTAGAAATTCTGTTTAATTTTTTTTAACTGTCAGTGTCACTTTTTTTTTAAGATTTATTTATTTATTTATTTATTATTATTTATTTGAGAGAGCAAACACTGTGTGGGCATGCAGGGGGAGGGGCAGAGAGAATCCCAAGCAGGCTCCACATTGGGTGTGGTGCTGGACATGGGGCTTGATCCCAGGACTCTGACATCTGTACCTGAACCAAAACCAAGAGTAGAACAGTCAACTGACTGTGCCACCCAGGCACCCTGACAGTGTCACTTTTTTTACAGCTCTTTGTTCCTTGAAAACACTTTCAAGCTCTAAATTAGAACTTCTTTAATATGACAAATGTATGCAATTGACCCTTGAACAAATGCAGGGATTGGGAACACCAACCCCCTGTAAGGTGAAAATCTGCATGTAACTTTTGATTCCCCCAAAACTTTACTACAAGCCTTCTGTTGAGCAGAAACCTTACCAACAACATGAACAGTCAATTAACTTGTGTGTTATATGTATTATATACTGTATTCTTACAATGATGTAAGCTAGAGAAAAAATGTTGAGAAAATCATAAGAGAAAATATATTTATAATACTGTACTGTATTTTTTTAAAAGATTTTGTTGACTTATATATTGAGAGAGAGAGAGTGAGGGGGAACACAGAGAGAGGGAGAGAAAGAATCTCCAGCAGACTTCACACTGAGTGTTGAGCCCGATGTCCAGGGCTCAGTCCCACAACCTGACATCATGATGACCTGAGCCGAAATCAAGAGTTGGATGTTTAACCAGCTGAGCCACCCAGACACCCCTGTATTTATTGAAAAAAAAAATCTGTGCCTAAGTGGACCCATGCAATTCAAGTCCATGTTGTTGAAGGGTCAACTGTAGTCTACATGAAATAATTACAATATTTGAAGTCTTGGTATCCACCAAGACCCTTGATCCTTTCTGTTAGCAGTAGCTTTTCATGCTTCTGATTCATGACTAGGTGCTAGTCATTATATTCTAAAACTTACTTGTAGGAATAATATGAGGCCACCAGGTAGGAATTTATGTGTTTCAAAAGGTGCCCTGGGCACCATCAGTCCAGGACTCATGTAACCTAACTAAAGTTCAGGGTTTGAAGTCCCCTGGATCATTTGGTGATGTATACTAAGGATACTAGTTTATTTCTGGTTCATCCTTACCTTGAAGGTGTAGCCCTTAGAGCCCCAGCTTAATGTGTCGGGTGTGGTTTAGTAAACTTTCTACTTCGTATAGGCCCAGAACTTTGATTTTCTTCCTCTTCATGTTCACTACCTCCTAAGCCACAGCTCATTTTCCTATTGGGTTCTTCTGGACTGGCAAATGCCCTGCAGGCAAAAGCAACCACAAATGCCAAGTTGATTTACCTCTGGGTTTTTGCCATCTAGATTTTGGCTTAGTAGTTCTTCAATATATTATTAGTCCTTCAGTTTTTAAGAAATTAAAATTTCATTTAGCTGTTTTGATGCCTTCACAGTTCTGGTACACATTAGCTTGGCATTAATTGGAAGTAGAAATCTGCATCTTCTAAATGTTTTGTTTTTTTACTTACAGGTTTTCTGTTAGCTCTTTAATTCCTTGTATTCCATGCAGACGCTTATCATGTTTAAAATAGAACTAATTTAATATTTAATGATCAAGTTTCTATATTACTACGTATAGACCTATCTTGATTTTTTAAAATTACTTTTTCTTAATTTTTAAAATTACTTCTATTTTTCCTCCTATGAGACAAATGGTCAAAAAATGACAACTTGAAAGCCATTTCAAAGTTAATACAAATCACATCTTATGTTTCTCTTGGACCTTGCTACTGACAAGTCTTAGCACAGTGTACTGTGTCTAGCAAAATATGGAAATTTAATACTGGTTTGGGTTTTGTTTTTGGCTTTTTTTTTTTTTTTTGGCTTTAGAACTTGTTTTGGGGGTTAGTTCTTTAGCTTGTTTTTAAATGAAACTGTACCAGGCAGTGTGTTGACTGCTCTTAAATATATTCTCTAATATCCTTACAACTCTTTGGTAGATAATGGTTTTTACATAAAAGTGGCTCCCAAGTATGTATGTATGTATGTTTGTATGTATGTATTTATTTTTTTATTTTTATTTTTTAAAGATTTTATTTGCTCATGAGAGACACACAGAGAGAGGCAGAGACACAGGCAGAGGGAGAAGCAGGCTCTCTACAAGGAGCCTGATGTGGGACTCGATCCCCAGACTCTGGGATCATGCCCTGAGCAGAAGGCAGATGCTCAACTGCTGAGCCACCCAGGCGTCCCCCAAGTATTTAAAACTTTGACTGTAGCACAGGTTTGATAACAGAATTTACAACAGTTAATCCAAACAGAACCCACCATTGGAATGTATTTGTTTCCCATCTTGTCTGTCTATATTTAGAATTTTTCAACATGACCAGTTTAAACAACACGGTCTTTTCTAATTGTTGCAAAACATGTCTGTGTTAGCTGCCTTATATCTTGGGATTTTTTTTCCTAAATTATTGTAGATAGTTGAATGTTTTGATTTTAAAAGGCCATAGATGTCAAAGGAGAGTATGTGAACACAAAAATATTATCACTTTAGTGTAGCTTAGTCATATTTAGCCCTGAAAAAAAGGTGGCCTGCTGTCTAATTACTTGCAGCTTGGCAGTTGTGCCATGGTATAGACTTACCGTTCCTTACTTTTCTTTTTATGTTGATAATGTAGTAACCAGTGACATTATAAGTTATTAAAGTCTAAAAGGTCTGTAATAGATGATTGGATATACAATAAAATTTGAAAACTTCTTCAATCTAGCCTTAAATTTGGAGTTGACATTTTTATTGTTAGAGTAATAATAAGTTTCCAGAAAGTATATATAATTATAATTTCTATTTTCGGGAATGGTATGGGTTCCTCAAATTTTCTGAAACCTTTTTTTGAAACATTTCTTATATTAAAAAAATATATATATATATATATATTTTTACATTTAGAAGGCAATTTTCCTGGCAGAGAAATTTATTGTATTCTGATTGCTCAGACATGAGATAAAGGTTTTATAAAATGATGTGGCATTTTAATTTCAATAGATGTTTTTATTACTGTTGATAAGATAGCACACAGTAACTGATATCCAAGGTTTTGACGTAATAATTGTGTGATTGTTAACTTGTTGAATCTTATTGCCTGTTTTAATAGACAGAAAATACTCTGGGAAAAATGTTACTTACTTTCCCTGAGTATAAATTTAGTTGTAAATGTCACTGGAGCATTTGGTAAATTGAGGTGTAATTTTGGATTACAAGATTAACTTGTTTTCTAGTTGTAAGTAAATATGTGACATATCTTTGCTCTGAAAACAGGCTGAAGTCACAATATTTTCAGAAATAATTTTAAAAACAGCTTACTTAGAAAACTACTAGAAATTGTTATTTTGTGGGGGGGGGCTTTTTCCTATATATCTTTATAAATTGCCTATCGATATTCTTTGCCCATCTTTTTATTTACCTGTTCTTTCTTTATCTGAATATAGGAGCTGAAATTACTGTTGTTAGCAGTTTTACATGTACGTGAACATTGACAAATACCTTAGTGTTACCTTGCATACATAGGGCATGGCATTAATATTACTATTCATAAACCTGGAAATCTATTTGGTCCTTTTGAAAGCATGAAATGGAGAGGGTAGAGGTGAGAAAAGCTACTTGATGAAAGCCCTTGACATTGATCTCTGAAAACACATGCACAGAAACCAAGACTTTAAAACAAATATATAAATATAACTTCCAAATTCTGACTTGACTTTGTTTTATTGGTGTCTAAGACCAGTGGTAAGTTGTGTGTTAGTTACTACAGCTTCCACTTCGAAGAGACCCGTGCCATTTCTTTTATTTAATTGTGGTCACATGGTCATATCTAGCTTCAGAGGAGGGAGGAAGTATAATCTATGGCACAGGAGAATCAGCAACATTGGGTGGACAGTCCTGATTATTTACCATGTCACCTGAAATGTATTTTCTTCAGGGCCACAATTGTATTTCCCTTTAACTCTATGCTTAAAGCAATTATTAATTTTGAATTTTGAGCATAAATTTGTAGCAAGAAAAATTGATACTTAGCTCAGACTTTTCATTCACTTTTATATATAATTTGTCCCTAATTTGTTCTTTATATTGTCTCTTAAATTCATTGCAGTTTTGATCTCTAATCCCACCTTAAGGGCTACTTTAATTGCCTCCTAATTGATATTTTTGACTACACTAAGTCTGTTCTACTATACAGTCTTGAGTGCTGTTATCTGTAGAACACACTTCCTTTTTGTCTATTAGATAAAGGCCAAACTTCTCTGTAATTTGATCCCACCTTAATTACTTCTCACTATTCCTGAAAGTCTAACTTCTTTTTCATTTCATTTCAGCAGTGTTCCTCAGATACATAATCATTCCTGCCTCTATGTTTTTTGCCTTTGTTACTCTTCAATGTGGAATATCATCATCTTCCCTCACTGCATTCAAATTGTGTCTTCAAGTGCCAGGTTAATAGTGTATGATGCTTTCTTTTGTTATTAAGCCCACAAGGGTACTTCTGTTCATAAGCTATGATTTTGGATGGGTGACTATCTTGTTCACATTTTTATACATCTCATATGTTGTCCTTTCATATTCTCTTGATTTCCTTGTGAACCCTAACTACCCTAGGGCTACATATTTTTTTATTCCTTCACAGTTCTTCCATTTGGTATTAAGTTCTTACTGACTTTGATAGAATGATCATTTGTTTTATTTGCAAAACTTAACTGAAACATTATTTGTGAAGTAATAATATGTCAATCCACTTATACCATAGAAGACATGAAACATGACTTAGAGGCTGAAGGTCTAAGTCCGGATACTGTCTCACCAATTTTTCCAAGCTAATATAGTCATCAAGTATTTTTGAAATATTTAAGGCTAATTTTCTTCATTGATTTATAGATGTGATACTTAACTAGCTAGCAGGGTAGCTGTGAGAATTAAAAGATAATGAATATGAAAGTATTTAACATGCTGCCATTTCATAGTAAATGCTTACCAAATGTCACATTTACTTAAATTGATAATGTTTCCTGTGCTTTTATTATAAGAGCACAATTTCTGAAATGCGTATTTTTGACTGATCTATAAGATTAAACTAATAAGTATATATACTATTTTTATTTAAACACTTTTATCACTTTAATAAAATGTACATAAATGTATAAGGATATTCTTTTAACTGAACTTTAAAAATTAGTTAAATATTTCAATATGGCAAATATCTGAATTAATATTTTGGTGGATCTGGAGTAAATGAGAGTTGGGGACGTGGAAAGAATGGATGTGAATCACCCTTTCTAGTAGCTTAGCAAATAAAGCAATGATACAGGATGTTGGCTAAATGGAAAGTTAGATACACTCTGACTTCAGCGGTTAGTCTTTAAACTGTTCTAACTGCTGAAGGAATGATTTTCTTTCTTTTTAAGTGAAGCTGTAGTTTGTCTAACACTCCTCAAAAGGATTACCCAGTTTTTGAGTATAATTGTTCCAAATTTTTTGTAATTAGAAATTATAATCCCATCTTCTTAAGTCTCTTTCTGAGTTTTGATTAGGCTTAGGTCACCATATGCATTTTCACACACAAAAAAAAACTAATTTGAAATAAAAACCAATCATATTTCATGTATTCTGATACTTTTTTTCACATATCTCTGAAATTGGTGTGCCTCTTAAAATTGATGGTGTCATATATCAAATGAAATATGGTTTGTTACTTATTTCATAGTTGTCTTGGTTTATATGTTTTGTATTCAGGGTTGTCCGCCAATACTAGAAGTCCTGGAAGAAGTGAACAGTGTAAAAATAGCATTTTAAGCTTTCTCTCATGATTTCATAGCTTTCAAAAATGAAAGGTTTTTTTTGTTACTTAAATACACTATTTTAGTGATTCCCACCAGAATAGGTTACTTCCTACATATTAATGGTCTGTGCTGAAGAAAAAGGATGAATTGTTGATATAATGAAGCATAAGACTAAAAGAATTGATTTATTTCTCCATTATGCTTATCTTGTACACATACAGATGGTATTTTAGTCAATAAGAAGCATACTGCTACAATTATATTTCCTTTTGAAAATTTTTCCCACTTTCCAGTGTTATGGCAACTTCATGAATACCTATACACAAGTGGATCTATTTTTGTTGGGAAAGTTTAATATCTCCTGTTAGTATGTCTTTGTAGAACTGTACACTAATTAGGACCTTTAATTGGTCAAGAATTTACTGGATCTTGTCAAGATACTGATTTTTAATATTCATTGGCCCTTATTAAAGCCATTACGACTTACTAAAAATTAAGAAAAACATAAAACTTCTACATATCAAAGCTGTGACTCATATAGTCTTTGGAAAGCCATGTTTTGCCTCATGATTCTAATTTTGCTTTAAAGATGTTTAAAATAATAAGCTATGATTAAAGGCTGCTGTGCATCCTCCCCAATCATACTCATTTCACTTCTTTCTTCCCCAGAGGTAACAAGTCTTGTAATTTCTGTGTATTTTTGTCCTGCCCAAGTTGGATTGATTATCATCCACATGTACTTAGATATAGTAATCCATCCATATATCTATAAAACTTACATCATTTGGTCTATTTTTTATTCTACTTTTTCATTGAAATCTGATTCATAAAGTGAAATGTACAGATCTTAAGTGTACAATTTGGAGAATGACAAATAAATATACCCACACAGCTCACATCCCTTTCAAAATAGAGAACATTTTTCCATTATTCTGGGATGTTCCTTAGGTCCCTTCCAAGACAATCTCTGAACCGTAGAGGCAACCACTGTTATTTTTTTCTTCCCTGATTAGTGTTCTGTTTAGTGCATCATACAGTATAAACTCTTAGTATCTGAATTCTTCACTCAGCATAAGATTTTTGAGGTATATCTATGTTTTATATATCAGTAGTTTACTTTTTATTGCTGATAAATAGTCCAGTGTTTGAATATATCACAGTTTTTTTTTTAATTTCTTAGTTTTATTTTTGTTAATGATCTGTCTTAATTTCACTGTGGTCAGAGAACACAATTTTGTGTGATTTCATATCTTTACAGTTTGTTGATATTTTCTTTATGGCCCAGAATGTGGTCAGTTTTTGATGTTCATGTTCACTTCTAATAATTTGGCAATAGGTGGGTATAATGGTCCATGTATATTAATTAGGCAACATTTATTTGTTCTGTTACTCAAACCTCCTCAATGACTACAGGTTTTTTTGCTCACTTGTTCTGTCAGTTACTATGATTTCTATCTTGATCAGCTTTTGCTTATGTTTTAAGGTCACCGTATTCCTGATACATTAACCTTTTATGAAGTATATTCCTCTGCATGTTTAGTAATGCTCCTTTATTATAATATACTTTATGTAATATTATTAGTAGAGTGGTATCAGCTTTCTTTTAGTGTTTGTATAGTATCTTTTTCCGTCATTTTACTTTCAGCCTTTGTGTGTGCTTTTATTTACAGTTAGCAACAGACAGTTCTTTTTTAAAATCCAGATTGATTAACAATAGTTTCCTTTTAATAGGAATATTTAGTTCACTGGCATTTAGGGTACTTGCTGATATATGTTTCATTTCGTTGTTGTTCTTTTTCCTCAAGATTGCTTTTATATTTTTATCTTTTCTTATTCAGTTTCCTATCTTGCTAGTTATTCATTCTTTTGTTGTTCTTTGAGTGGCTACTCCACAGAGATTGTTAGCATGTACTTTTTACTTATGAGTCCATTATATACGAATACTTTTACCAATTCCTGGACAATGTCATGAATCAGAATATTTTAACTCCATTTGCTCATCCCACTCCTACTTTTGTGGTGGTGGTGTCATATATTTTAAATCTCTATGTGTTTTAAACCTCACAGCATATAATTATCATTATTTTATTTTATTTTATTTTATTTATTTATTTATTTATTTATTTATTTATTTATTTATTTATTTATTTATTTATTTATTTATTTATTTATTTTACAATAGTCACACAGAGAGAGAGAGAGAGGCAGAGACATAGGCAGAGGGAGAAGCAGGCTCCATGCACCGGGAGCCTGACGTGGGATTCGATCCCAGGTCTCCAGGATCGCGCCCTGGGCCAAAGGCAGTCGCCAAACCGCTGCGCCACCCAGGGATCCCTCATCATTTTATTATTGCCATCAATTATGTTGTTATGAATTCTTAATTAGATTTAACGTATTATCTCTGGTATGATAGATAGATAGATAGATAGATAGATAGATAGATAGATAGATAGATAGATTTTACTTATCTATTCATAAGAGACACACAGAGAGGCAGAGACATAGACAGAGGGAGAAGCAGACTCCCTGTGAGGAGCCCGACGCAGGGCTCGATCCCAAACCCCAGGATCACGCCCTGATGCCCAACCACTGAGCCACCCCAGGTGTCCCTCTCTCTGGTATTCTTAATTCCATCCTATAGTTTCATGTTTCAATCAGGGATCATTTGTCTTCTGAAACCTTTCTTCACTGTATTTTGCTGGTGACAAAGTCTGTTTTTGTTTGAAAACCTTTTTATGGTTTTATGATTTTCTGGGGGTTTTTTGTATTTTTTAAAAGGATTTTATTTATTTGTTCATTCATGAGAGACAGAGAGAGAGAGAGAGAGAGGCAGAGACACCAGCAGAGGGAGAAGCAGGCTCCATGCAGGGAGCCTGACGTGGGACTTGATCCCGGGACTCCCGGATCATGCCCCGAGCCAATGTCAGGTGCTCAACCGCTAAGCCACCCAGGGATCCCTGTTTGTTTTTTATTTTGAGCAACTGTAATATTCCTAAGCATATCTTTCTTTGAATTTGTTCAGCTTGGGGTTTATAGAACTTTTCGATTCTATTGTTTGATATATTTTGTGAGTCTGGGAAGTTTTTCAGCCAATATATCTTCAGATAATTGCTTTTGCCTCATTCATTCATATTCTCTCTCTCTCCCCTCCCTGCCCCGCACCTGAGATTTAGACCATTATATCCATATCACATATGTCTCTTAACCATCTTTTTTTATTTTCCATTGTTTTTCCTCTCCATATTTCACTCTGGGGATTTTCTCCTGGCCTCCTCCTAACCTTCAGGTTACTAAACTGCTGCTGCAGTTAATGTGCTATTAAAATAATATATTAACTTATTTTCAGTAATCCTATTTCTCAGTTTTAGAATTTCTGCTTAACTCTTCTTTTCCCCTAAAATTCAGGTTTGTAATTAAATTTTTTCTCTGTCTTCTATTTTCTGAAGCGATTAGTCACTTATTTTAAAGTATGTTTCTAGTAACATCTATAAGTCTTTTTTAATTGTCTCTTTCTCTTATGGTCACTTGGTTTGTCTTCTAGAATGCCTAGTAATTTTTGATTGAATGTTAGATAGTATGTATAAACATTTATATAGGTCTGTTTGCTTCCAGTAAATATTTTCTTCGGACTGGGAGCTAAACCTTGATCTAATCAGTGATTATGATGGTTCAAGGTTGGGTTTCAGGATTCATCTGTATTTCCCTTATAGCCCTTCAGCGATCTCAACTCAAAGTTGGGATTTTACCTAAGCCACTTACCTTTTAAGGATCATGAATGATAAATTTTGTCTCCTCAGTTTTATGGGAATGCTAAAAGCTATTCTTTTCAGTCCCATAGTAGCTGTTTTATGGTCTTCCTCTTACCTCTCCATACATATTTTATGTATCTTAGGAATCTGTATATGCCCTGAAAATAAAAGACCAGCAGATCACTTCTCTGCATGGTCCCTTTTACTTTCTGCTATTCCCTTTTTTTCTGGACTTTTAATCCTTAGTGTTTGGTTGGTACCCTTGAACTCCAATTTTTGTCTTTATCCTCCACAAGAAGGTCTAGAGGTACAACTTTCTGCTTATGCTACCCAGGAATTGGTAAATGCCTCAAGAGAAAAAGTGATAGAGCATTTAGTACTCAGTTCAACAAATGCCTCTTTTCTCCCCAAGATACTGGCTTCTCATATTCTGGCTGCATTAGTTTTCTACAAGGCCTTCAAACATATTTTGTATTGTGTTAGCTTTTATAGCCTTTGTTAGTGGGAAGGTTAATATAATAAAACTATTCTGATAGCTGGAAATGGATGTCCAATTCATAGAATTTTATCATTGTCAGAGTCTTCTTTTTCATAATTATTTCATTAATCTCACCAGCTAAAATTCGATTGTTTTTTAAAGCAGAGTAAAAACAGTAGATAATACTGAACTATACGATAAAAGTGTGACATGCAGACTCACCAGCCATTTTGCCCTTGGTACAGAGAAGTAATAAATTTATCATTATGAGGGTACATTTTTTTTCCTCAGATGGAAAGTTTGTTTCTACTTTTCCTTGTATGCCCTCTAGTGGAAGTTTTATTGAAATGAAATAATTAAAAGATAAATAAAAGGCTTTGTATCATCCAGAAAAAAAAATTGTAATTATGGGTAATATAATAAAGGTAAATTTAATTTTTTGAGGAACTTTGGTAGATGAAGGAAAAAATAATATCACTAGTTTATTCAACTGGGTTTAGTTAAACAGTATATGCTAAGCACTAGGAGATATAAGGTAACAGATTGGTTTCCTGCCTCAAGAATTTGACAAAATAGTAGAAGACATTATAAGACTATAGACATTTACAAGGTATTAGGGCCAGAGGTAGTAGAGGGTCTCTCTAGAAATAGAAATTAGGGGAGAATTTAACAGAGATGAAGGAAGATGTCAAGTGAAACATTCCTATAGTTTTATCTTTAGAATTGAGACTTGAAAAATAAGTAGTAATTAGTAAAATGAAGATGATAGAAGAGAATATTCAGTATAGAGGGAGGTGCCTCTGCAGACAGAGGAGAGTAAGTGAGCATATTTTATTCAGGCAATTTTAAGTTATATAACCAGATCATATAGTATTAGAGTAGAAAATGAGTCATTTGGCCGTGGCTAGATAATAATCTGTATAATTCATGCTAGAAAATATGAATTTTATCTGAAAGCTGTGAAACAATTTTAGGAACAAGGAATGTGTTAGTATTTTATAAAAGTTATTCTGATATTAGGTTGAGGATCGGTTGGAGTCAGGAAATCCAGTTAAAAGGCAGTTGCTCTTGCCAGAGCCATGGAGTATGTTCAGGATTGAAAATAGCAAGTAATTTTGCCTGAATTTGAAGAGCATTAGTTCCATTGTACCTCAGGATAGTTACCAAAATGTATTTTTATTTAAAATTCTGATCATGGGGATCCCTGGGTGGCTCAGCGGTTTAGCGCCTGCCTTTGGCCCAGGGCGCGATCTGGAGTCTCAGGGTGGAGTCCCGGGGTTGAGTCCCGCATTGGGCTCCCGGCATGGAGCCTGCTTCTCCCTCTGCCTGTGTCTCTGTCCCCCACCTCCCTCCCTCTCTCTCTCTCTTTTTCTCTCTCTCTCTCCTCTGTATCATAAATAAATAAATCTTTAAAAATAAAATAAAATAAAATAAAATAAAATAAAATAAAATAAAATAAAATAAAATTCTGATCATAGGGCAGCCCAGGTGGCTCAGTAGTTTAGTGCCACCTTTGGCCTAGGGCCTGATCCTGGAGACCCGGGATCGAGTCCCACGTCAGGCTCCCTGCATGGAGCCTGCTACTCCCTCTGCCTGTGTCTCTGCCTCTCTCTCTGTGTCTCTCATGAATAAGTAAATAAAATCTTTAAAAAAATAAAATTCTGATCACAGAAGGTTCCTGTTTTATTTTTTAATATGTAATTTAGAAAGCGAAAAGTCTTTTTTTTCCTAATCCATAACAGGTTGTTATATATGCTATATATGTTATATATTCATGTTATATATGAATTTCTTCCATGTGTTAGCATTTTTCTTCTGTTTTCCTTTGTTTTTAAATGGGGTTAAATGCTATATACTGTATTGCAATTGCTTTTTTAACTGATCCATGTTTTTCAGACACTACACTGCCAGTATGTATTATTATAGTTCTCTTTATAATGGATGCATAATATTCCACTGTATGGATGTGTTATCATTGCTTAAACTAATATTTTACTGAAAAACAGCTAGACTGTTTTCAGTTTTTTGGTATTACAAAAATGCTATGGTGAACATCTTTGGAAACGTGAGTAGGTTTTCCATGGAACATAGTCCTAAAGTAGAGTTGCTGACTCAGATATGTTTATTTAGAATTGAGATAGGTACTGCTAAACTGTCTTCTGAAAAATTTGTTTTACCGGTTACTACCTCCCTCACTATTTGAGAAGACCTATGCTGTGATATCACTGGCTTTTTTTGATGTTCTAAATTCTCCAATCTGACGTGTAAACAGTGATACTTCATTTTAGTTTGCATGGTTTTTAATACTTAATTGATTAGTCTTCCACATTTTTGTTAGGTGTTATATTTCTTTGTCTATTAATTGCCTGTGACCTTTGCCATTATTTTTACTTGGTGGCCCACTTGTTTCTTTCTTAATGATTTATAAGACCTTTTTGTATATTGGACCTTTTAGCTTTTTATTGTTTTATGTGTTGAAGATGCTATTTCTAGTATGTTTTCCTTTGTGCTATTTTTTGTTATTTTTAATTTTTATGTTGTGATTTCTGTTTTAAGAAAAATTGTTAGAAAACTAATATCCAAAAAAGAAGTCCTAGGGTCAGAGAGTTGAACAGGTTACTACTTTTAAATTTCTAGGAAATAAATTACACTAATACAATTTAAATAGTTCAGAATATATCAAAAAAGGAGAAACCTTTCAGTTCTTCTTTATAAAGCAAACATAACTGATTCTGAAACCCAGTTAAAAGAAATTATCTAACAAACTTAATAAATCAATCTCAATTAGAAATATAAATTTAAAAAATCCCAGATCCTTAATGAAGTATCAGGGAAATGAATGTTATCAGCAAATTAAATAATATATGGAGGTTATATGGTATTCATGTCAACTACAAAAAACATGGTCAGTACTAGGGAAGTGCATTTTATTTATTTATTATTTATTTATTTAGGGAAGTGCATTTTATAAACAGGTCAAGGGATTTTTTTAAAGGGGGTTTGCCATCATAATAGATGCCAAAATGGTGTTTTTGTAAAAATTCAAATCAAATTCCAATTTTTATAGCCTTAGAATAATCTGATTAGATGAATAGTTCCTTAATTTCATAAACATATAACTGAAACCAAAACAAATCATGTATGCTTAACAGAGCAACAATAGAGGCATTTGCATTGATGCCAAGAAGATGGCAAAAGTGCTTATTATAAGCTCTCTTTTTGTCTTAACATTGTTTTAGGAATTGTAGGGTAATTCAGTTATGCAATAGGAAAAAACAAGAGATACAAATAATAATAAAAATAGCTAATAATGACAGATCATTTATTTCATGCTTAGTACTATTTTGGTTATTGAAGATTATTATGTCATTACCACAGATTATGGTAGTATCACAAATAGGTGCCACAAATGTAGAAACTATTATCATGCCTCTACAAAGTTGTAGACATGCCTAAACTGAGGCAGTAAGAGTTTAAGAAACTTCCTGAGGTTAGACAACCAATAAATGCTGAACATTAGATTTGAACTTAGGCAGAATGACTACATTTATACTTATAAGTATACAACTTCGGCTCTAAACCAAGAGTTTGCAAACCTTTAAAATTGACTGGAGCAGGGCCATGCTCATTCACTTATGTATTGTCTGTGTCTGTTTTCATGCTACAACCGTGGATTTGAGTAGTTGTGACACAGAATTTGTATGCCCTATAAACCTAAAATATTTACTCTTTGCTTGTGACAGAAAAATTTTGCCAAATCATGTTTTAAACCATTGAACTATACTACCTTTGATTAGGCCTTTTTTATTAGGAAAGAGGGGATAAAGTTCTAATATTTTAGATTATATGAATATATGCTTGGTAAATCCCAAGATTATCAATCCAGAAACTGTTAGAAATAATGATCAGGGAGTCCCTGGGTGGCTCAGCGGCTTAGCGCCTGCCTTTGGCCCAGGACATGATGCTGGAGTCCTGGGATCGAGTCCCGCGTCAGGCTCCCGGCATGGAGCCTGCTTCTCCCTCTGCCTGTCTCTGCCTCTCTCTCTCTGTCTCTCATGAATAAATAAATAAGATCTTTAAAAAAGAAATAGTAATCATAAAATGACGTATTTTTTTAAATACTAATAGGCAAATAAAATTGATTTCCAACTTACAAATAACAACCAGCTTGGGAATACAATGAGATAATAGATCCCAGTGTCGAAAGCAAAGAACATAAATGTCTAAAAGCGAATGTACAAGAAATATGAAAGACCCAAATGAATAAAAGTTTAAAACTATGCTGAGTGATACAAAAGGATATTGAATTAAATAGATGTGTCATGTTCTTGGCTGGGATGACTCAGCATTTAAAAACATTCATTTATTATCTGAATTAGTCTGTAAAATTAAACATCTCATTCAGGTTGCCAAGGGGCTTGTTTTAACTTGATGAAACGATTCTACAAATTCTGAAAGAAAAACATGGCCAAAGAAAAGACCAGGAATTTTCTGAAAAATAGATTTATGACTTCAAGACGTTAAAGTAAACAAATGCTAAAGTCTTGCCTCTCCACAACAAATTTTAGATATCCATAAAGTTTTAGCAAAGTTCTTTTTGACACAGGAAAGGGAATTACCTCTGGAATGGGAAAGGAGTAACTTTTTTTTTTTTATGATTCTATTTATTAATGAGATACAGAGGGGGAGAGAAGAGAGGCAGAGACACAGGCAGAGGGAGAAGCAGGCCCCATGCAGGGAGCCTAACGCAGGACTCGATCCTGGGTCTCCAGGATCAGGTCCCGGCTGAAGACTAAACTGCTAGCCACCCGGGCTGCCCAAAGAAGTAACTTTTTAAATAAAGAAACAGATGGGAACCCTCTCTGGCAATCCCTAAGAACTATAGTACTGATAGGCAAGGCCAAGGTTGTTGGCTTGAGTCTTCATGCTTGAGAGGCGTTTTCAGGCCAGAAGATGGTACACAATCACAAATCATCAAAATCTGGAGGATGTAAACATCATAAAACAGGGACAACAAATTCAACAAAAAGAGTAACTTAGACTAGAGAAAGTGGAAAAAAATAGAACAATTTAAAAAAGACTTTATTTTTTTGAGCAATAAAAGGATTTGCCTCCACTAAAAAATTATCAAATACAATGAATTATAAAAAAGAAAACTTGTTGAATATTAAACTAAGTATATGTGAGTAACAGCAGATGGGATTCAGCTGAATTGCTGATTAATGAACTGGAAGATGGATGTAAGGAAATGTCCTAGAATATGACACCATGGGTTATAAAGGAAAAAAGAAATGAGACATAGAGAACCTTGACGAAGCTCTAACATCTATCTAATAAGACTTCCAGAGGGAGAAAATTAAAGAGACTATATTTGAAGTACTAGTAGCCAGAATAGAATGTTCTCAAACTGAAAACACAAAACCTTGGGATTGAAAGATCTTTGAAAGCAAGATTTATACATCTACACAAATAAATATTTATAACATTTTTAATTAAAAATTAAAATATATGGACACAATGAACTTCAGAATATCAAGAATACAGGCAGAAATCCTAAAATTTACCTGTAGAAAAAGCAATGACCATTCAGTATTAGGTTTCTTAATAACAGCTATACGCAGAAGAAGATAAATGATCTGAGTAATAAACTTTGAACCTGTAATTCTTTTTTTTTAAAGATTTTATTAATTTATTTATTTACTTATTTATTTGTTTGTTTATTTATTTATTTATTTATGAGAGACAGAGAGAGACGGGGGCAGAGGGAGACACAGAGACACAGGCAGAAGTAGAAGCAGGCTCCATGCGGGGAGTCCAACATGGGACTCGATCCCGGGACTCTAGGATCGCACCCCAGGCCGAAGGCAGGCACTAAACCGCTGAGTCCCCCAGGGATTCTCTGAACCTGTAATTCTATATTTAGCTATTCTATCTTTCAAGAGTGAAAGAAAAATACAGGCATTTTCATGCATATGAAAACTTAGTTATTTCAATACAGGCATAGTTGACATTTTGAGTAAGGTTTTACTGATTATTGCAGAATATTTAGCATCCCTGGCCCTTGCCCATTAAATACCAATAACTCCCTCCAGTTATTTTGGTAAACTAAAATGCCTCCACATATATCATAGAAAACTGTTCCTGGCCAGGAACCACTATTCTTCTGACTTTTAAAAATAACATCTAAAAAGTTATCACAATTAAAAATAAATCACAATTAACTAAGTATGGGGAAAAAAGAAAAGCCAGAAGAAATAATGTGATGCAAGAAATAATGTTGGACAAATAAATTAATAAACATGGTAAATCTAAATAACTACGAGCTGTTTTTTTTTAAGATTTATTTATTTATGAGAGAGAGAGAGAGAGAGAGAGAGGCAGAGACATAGGCAGAGGGAGAAGCAGGCTCCATGCAGGGAGCCCGACGTGGGACTCGATCCCGGGACTCCAGGATCACGCCCCGGGCCAAAGGCAGGCGCTAAACCGCTGAGGCAGCCAGGGATCCCCTAAATAACTATGAGCTGTTTAAAAGAAAAGCTGTTTAAAAGGCGGTTTAGCGCCTGCCTTTGGTCCAGGGCGCGATCCCGGAGTCCCAGGATCAAATCCCGCGTCGGGCTCCCGGTGTGGAGCCTGCTTCTCCCTCTGCCTGTGTCTCTGCCTCTCTCTCCTCTCTGTGACTATCATGAATAAATAAATAATCTTAAAAAAAGAGCATTTATAATAAAATGACAGGTTACACTAAATTTCCATGCCAACAGTTTTGGAATTTGGGTGGCTGAGGGGAAAATGAAACAGAATAAAAGAAAACTTCTCTCTTCAGATGAGACCACAGTTATTGATTCACTTTTGTCTTTGTTAAATGGTAAGATGAAGAGTGTTGGGAAGAAGGTGAGAAGGAATTAAAAGTAAGTACTAAAGTAAGGATATTGTAAGCTTTCAGATCAAGGGGTGAGAGGTGGATAGAACAAATAGAATTTGATCAGTCTAATAAGACTGGAGAAGAAACACGGTAAATAAAAAGCATAATGTCAGAAATAAGTCTAACCTTATTGACAGAAAAATAACATAATAGGTAAAACTCAGTGACTAAAATACAGTAACTCTCACATTGGCTGAAACCAAAATCCAGTGAGAATGACAAAATAATACCTAATGGTTGAAAATAAAATGGCCAAAAATACCCATTTAGCAAATATTTATACCTGGTAGATACCAAGACAAAAAAGACCTCTGGGGTAAAAAGCAAAAATTTAACAAGATAGTTTCTATGTGTGGCTTTAAAATTTGTAAAATGAAACTACTAGAATTTTTTAAAATAACAAAATCTATAATCATATTTGAAGTTTTTAATAAACAGATTAGACAAAAATAAAGATATAAGCAAAAAAGTTAGATATGGGAAATATAAAAAGACATGTTAGTATATATCTAATCGATACTTACCTAAAATTCTAACATAATTTATACATATGGATTCTTTCTAAATATACATGGATTGCTTTTAAAATGTGATTTTCTAGGCCATAAAGGAAGCCTTAATAAATTCCTTTTAAGAAAGTTATCTCTTGGGACGTCTGGGTGGCTCAGCTGTTGAGCATCTACCTTTGGCTCAGGACATGATCCCGGGGTCCTGGGATCAAGTCCTGTATCAGTCTCCTGCGAGGAGTCTGCTTCTCCCTCTGCCTGTGTCTCTGCCTGTGTCTATCTTTAATGAATAAACAAATAAAACCTTTTAGAAAAAAGAGTGATCTCTTGTAGAATACTTTCACTAACCACAGTGTAATGAATTTAGAATTTTACAACCAAAAGCTTCTTCAGTGCATAAAATTAGGTACTTAAAATTATACATTGTAATAATTCGTAGATTAAAAAAGAAATCAAAATAGAAGTGATAAAACAGTTCTGAACAGTTGAAGCCTTGATATCGAAACTCGTATGATTGAGACAAAGCAATACTCAGGGGGAAAGTAAGAATCTTAAATTCATTTATTGGTAATTCAAAGCATTGCATGAACTGCATGATATTTATGTTTAAAAATGCCATTTTTCTGCATATGTTCATACATGTAAAATTTATAATTTTTCTTTGCTGAGATCTGGGAAGATAGCCAACACATATCAGTGATTATATTAGTATTCTCAGGAAAAAGTGCATATGTATAAATTAAGTAATTTTTTTTTTTTTTTTTTTGAGAGAGTAGGGAGAGGAACAGAGAGTGAGGGAAAGAGAATCTTAAGCAGGCTCCATCTCAACCCTGAAATCATGGCCTGAGCCAAAATCAAGAGTCAGGCACTTAACCAACTGAGCACCCCTGAATTAAGTAATTTTTGAAAATTTATACATCTTGTTAAAGACTAATGGCATAGAATTAGCCTTATATTAAAAATAAGTCACAATTAACTAAGTGTGGAATTAATGGAAAGCTGTCTGTTGCCGATCCCTAGATGTAAAACAGAAAAGAAAATCTAAGCGAATTCAAGAGTATATGAAATTACCATATATGATTAATATGGCATTTCAAACTAGAGGAAGAAACTAGATCATTTTGGTGCTGGGGATTTGCATAGCTATTTGAAGGAATAAAAAGTACTGGGTTTGAACCTCACCAAAATTATTTCATATGCCTCAAGATATTTAGATATTAAAAAATACAAAAGCGACACCAATACTGAATAAAACATAAATGAAAATGTGGATGAGTATATTTTGGATTGGCAAAAGTCCTTATATACATGACACAAGGATATTTAGGAAATTGCCACAGAACATTCTCTTCCTCTTTGTTGTCAACTCTAAGCTACTTGCCTTTCTTTGAATTTCCGACTACTGAGACCTTAAGGCAGCTTGGTGCTGATGAGGTTTCAGGTTCTTGTTCCTATTGCTATAAAATGGTGGGAAAATCAGGGATAAGTCCAGATGGAGAACAGCTAATAGCATAAAAGCTTAACATTAGGAGATTTATGGACCTGAGATGAAGCTAATTCTGCACAAATATCTTAGGTTTCCAAACTCCTAAAGACGTGGAGCTAAACAAGTGAGCTGAGTTGGCTCTGTTGGAGAGGTTGGGACAATTTGGGAAAATAAGAAAGCAGGAAGAATGCTCCAGGTACTTCTGGGAGGAGCCGATAGCCTGCTCTTAAAATATGGACCCACTGCACAAAAAAATTTTTCATTTTCAAAATCTGTAAGGATTTCTGCCATTAAGAATAGTCCCAATTGGTAAGGAAGAAATAAAACTCTTAACTATTTGCAGATTATATGATATATATAAAAAACCCTAAAGACTCCACCAAAAAAAACTATTAGAAATGATAAATGAGGGCAGCCTGGGTGGCTTGGTGGTTTAGCACCCACCTTTGGCCCAGGGCGTGATCTTGGAGACCTGGGATAGAGTTCCATGTCAGGCTCCCTGCATGGAGCCTGCTTTTCCCTCTGCCTGTGTCTCTGCCTCTCTCTCTCTCTCTCTGTCTCTCATGAATAAATTAAAAAAAAAATCTTTAAAAAAAACTGATAAATGAATTCAGTAAATCTGCAGAATACAAAATCAGAGAACAGAAATCCTGTATACACTAATAAGCAGCAGAAAGCGAAATTTTAAAAATCCCATTTACAGTTGCACCAAAACCAATAAAATATTTAGGAATAGACTTAAAAGAGGTGGCTCTAAAAAGTATAAAGCACTGATGAAATTCAAGACAATGCAAAGATATGGAAAGACATTCCATGCTCGTCTATTGCAAGAACAAATATTGTTAAAATGTCTATACTACCCAAAATAATCTACATATTTAATGCAATCCCTGTCAAAATACCAATAGCATTTTTCACAGAACTAGAACAAACAGTCCTAAAATTAGTATGGAACCACAAAAGATCCTAAATAGCCAAAGCAATCTTGAGAAAGAAAAACAAAACTCATAGCATCACAATTCTGGACTTCAGCTCTATTACAAAGCTGTAATTATCAAGATAGTCTGATGCTGGCACAAAAACAGACTATAAGATCAATGGAACAGAATTGACAACCCAGAAATGGACCCCGATCTCTATGGTCAGCTAAACTTCAACAAAGCAGGAAAGAATAGTCAATGGAAAAAAAGTCTCTTCGACAAATGGTAGTGGGAGAATTGGACAGCCATGCAGAAGAATGAAACTGGACCATTTCCTTATACACAAAAATAAACTCAAAACGAATGATGTCTCAAAATGTGAGATAAGAATCCATCAAAATCCTGGAAGAGAACACAGGCAGCAACTTGGTTGCAGCAACATCTTGCTAGACGTGTCTCCAAAGGCAATGGAAACAAAGGCAAAAATTAATTACTGAGGCTTCATCAAGATAAAAAGCTTTTGCACAGCTAAAGAAACAGTTGACAAAACCAAAACACAACCAACAGGATAGGAGAAGATATTTGCAAATGACATATGAAATAAAGGGCTAGGATCCAAAATCTATAAAGACCTTATCAAACTCAACACCCAAAGAACAAATAATCCAATCAAGAAATGGGCAAAAGACATGAACAGACATTTCTCCAAAGAAGATGTACAAATGGCCAACAGAAACATGAAAAAGTGTTTCACATCACTCGGCATCAGGGAAATAGAAGTTAAAACACCTCACACCAGTCAGAATGGTGAAAATTAACAAGACAGGAAATGACTGATTTTGGCAAGGATGCAGAGAAAGGGGAACTTTCCTACATTGTTGGTGAGAATGCAAGCTAGTGCAGTCGCTCTGGAAAAGAGCATATAGGTTCCTCATAAAATTGAAAATAGAGCTACCCTACAAGTTAGCAATTGTACTACCGAGTATTTACTCCAAAGATACAAATGTAGTGATCTGACAGGGCACCTGCACCCCAGTGTTTATAGCAGCAATGTCTACAATAGCCAAACTATGGAAAGAGCCCAGATGTCCATCAACAGATGAATGAATAAAGAAGTGGTATATATACACAATGGAACACTACTCAACCATCAAAAAAAAAAATCTTGCCATTTGCAACAACATGGATGGAACTAGAAAGTATTATGCTAAGCGAAATAATCAGAAAAAGATAATTATCATATGATCTCATTTGTGGAATTTAAGAAACAGAACCCAGGATCATAGGGGAAGAGAGGAAAAAATAAACAAGATGAAATCAGAGAGGGAGACAAACCATAAGAGACCAAGTGCCCATGAGAATGTAAAAATAAATAATTTGTGAGAAAAGCAAGTGAATTCAGCGTGATGGTTAACTGGTGGGAGTGAAGAATGGCATTGAAAGAGGGCTAGTAAAGGAGTAGATAAGGAGCTTCTGGTGGCCATATGGGTTTATACATTTTACTATTTTGAAATTATACATGTGCATTTTCATTTACTTGTATAAATGATATATTAAAAAAATTATCCATCCCTAACAAATAAGGGAGTAGTAAGCAAGGGAATATAAGAATTAATTTGTTTTTCATTCTGTTTTG
This sequence comes from Nyctereutes procyonoides, assembly GCF_905146905.1. NCBI lineage: Eukaryota > Metazoa > Chordata > Mammalia > Carnivora > Canidae > Nyctereutes > Nyctereutes procyonoides. The sequence continues at coordinate 30,062,147 of NW_026575160.1, read as the reverse complement.
GGGTTTTTCTTTGTTTGTTTTACAAAAAAAGTGTTCCAAATTCGCTTTTTCTATAATGGTAACTGGCCAACATTTATATGTCACCAAAGACACATATGGAGTGGGACTGGGGAACACATTTAATGTGACCTTCAAGATAATATTTATAAAGACATTAGAAGTTTTAAAATTCATTTTAGAAAATGTTTTGTCACTTCAATTTTGTGGTAAAATATGTGTATTACCTATAAAAATTATATAAGTACATATAAAAACTTGTGAAAAGTATTTATTCTCTATTTTTAAAACATTCCAAATGAAGATTATCAGTAGTCTTAAAAAAAAAAATCACTTAAACAATGTGTTAAAATTGTTAAGGTAGTTCCTTTGTCAACTCCAAAATAATTTTCAAGATAAACCTATTGACAGCAAGGAAGATGGAAATTTAATAGTTAAGTTACAGGAAGAATTCTGAATCTATATACCATTGTGAGTTATCTTTGGAAGCTGAGAGCTTCAAAGCCAAGCTTGAAAAAAAACCCTTGAAATCAAGAATGACCTTCAAATTGCTGTATCACACATTATTAAACACAGATTCTAAGAATGACAAAACAGTTCCAATCACATTATGCTCACTGCAATAGTATTATTGAATAAAATAGTTTCTACCATTACTAGATAAAATAAGTTAAAAATTTATTATAATATTATTTACTTCAAATGTACTTATTCCAGATTTATCAGTATATCTCAAAATCTTATCAATTGACCTCAGTTATTTTTAAGTGTATATTTTGCATGCTGATAATGTTTTTTCTCTAGTATTTCAGTGGTTTATATGTATCACTTATATAAATAAATATATATTGAAAAAAAAAACAAAAAACTGGAGGTATCACAATTCCAGACTCCCAAGTTATAGAGTAGTAGTAATTAAACAACATGGTACTGGCATAAAAATAGACACAGAGACCAATAGAACAGGAAACTCAGAAATAAACCTCCAGTTATATGGTCAATTAATCTTTGACAAAGAAGGTATGACTATCCATTGGGAAAAGGACAATCTCTTCAACAAATGGTGTTGGGGAAACTGGACAGATACATGCAAAAGAATGAAACTGGACCACTTTCTTTCACCATACACAAAAATAAACTCAAAATGTATTAAAAACTTAAATGTGGGACTTGAAACCATAAAAGTCCAAAAAATTAAAAAAAATTTAAATTAAAAAAAAAAAGAAACCATAAAAATCCTAGAAGAGAGCCCAGACAGTAATTTCTCTGGCATTGGCCATAGCAACATTTTTCTATATACATCTCTTGAGACAAGACAAGGAAAATAAAACCAAAAATAAACTATAGGGACTACATCAAAATAAAAAAGTTTTGCACAGTTAAGGAAACAACAAAACTAAAAGGCACCTAGAGAATGGGAGGAAATATGTGCAAATGACATATCTGATAAAGGATTATTATCCAGAATTGATAAAGAACTTACACAGCTCAACACCCAAAAAACAAATTTTAAAAATGGTAGAAGACATGAACAGACATTTCTTCAAAGAAGACATCCAGATGGCCAATAGACATAAAAAGATGCTCAACATTATTCATCAGTGCAAATAAACTACAGTAACATATCACTTCACGCCTGTCAGAATTGCTAAAATAAAAAATCCAAGAAACAACAAATGTTGACGAGGATATGGAGAAAAAGGAACCCTCTTTCCCTGTTGGTGGTAATATAAACTGGTGCAGCCTCTGTGGAAAACAGTATGGAAGCTTCCTCAAAAAAGATCGTAGAACTACCTTACAATCCAGAAATCACAGTACTGTGTCTTTGCCCCCCAAAATACAAAATCACTAATTCAAAGGGATACATGCATCCCTGTGTTTTTTTAAATTTTTATCCCTATGTTTATTGAAGCATTATTTATAATAGCCAACCATGGAAGCAGCCCAAGGGTCCATTGATAGATGAATGGATAAAGGAAGAGGTGGTGTATACACACACACACACACACGCAATGGAATGCTATTCACCCATAAAAAGGATGAAATCTTGCCATTTGCAGCAGTATGGATGGAGCTAGAGAGTATAATGCTAAGCAAAATAAGAGAAAGAAAAATAGCATATGATTTCACTCACATGGAATTTGGGAAACAAATGAGCCAAGGGGAAAAAACAAGAAACAGACTCTTAACTATAGAGAATGAACTAATAGTTATAAGAAGGGAGGTGGGGGAAGATGGGTGAAAGGGATTAAAGAATATACTTATCATGATGAAAAAATTAAATAAGAATATTCTAACAACTAAGATCTGAGTTTTGAAGAGGCAATGGAAAAAACTTCCCAGCAACTACAGAAAGGATTGGCAATTAAAATACTTGCCTAAGTACAGTAAAATTGCTGACAGAATAGTGAATACCCGAATTAAAAATTAAGAGCATATAAGGAGATCTAAGTGCAGCATGAAAAAAGATCTCTTGGAACTTAAAAAAAATGGGATATTTGAATTCAAAATTCAGGGAAGAAAAGGGAACAAATGGAAGATTGATAATAAACACATTCTTAAAAAAAAAAAAAAACACACATTCTAGAAAAAAAGAAATGGTTCCTGAGCTGACAACTCTGAAGACTGCATATTGAAAGAAAGACTACATATTGGAAAAGTTTCTGAGTTTTAGTTTGGATTGATAAGAAAAGGTACACTGAGACATACATTCTGGCTAAAAACTATAAACTCTAAAAAACCAAGAGGAAATTTTTACAAGAATCCAGGCAGAAAGAATTAAGTTTTTAACAAGAGGAAGAAAAAAGATCAGAGTAGCATCAGACTTCTCATGGGCACAGCTCAAGATAGAAAAAAAACGAAAACACATATTCTCTTAGATAAAGGCCTGCAGCCTAAAAATCTTATTCTTAGCCAAGCTATCATATGCCTGATAGGGTGAAAGAAAGATGTTCAAGGATAAGCAGGAACTCAGAAAGTACATTACCTGAGTGCCCCACCAGAGGGAGAATACTTGAGCAAAAACTAATCTCAAACAACCAGAACAGAGACCTCATGAAGGCAGAGGATGAAAACAAGGAGGAGGAGTAAAGAGAGATGAACTTGGATATATGTGTATTTAATGGATAATATTAGACTGTCTGGGAATGTGAAGTATGAGTGCTAAATAAAGATTCTGGAAACAGACAAGAGAAACTTTAAGTAAAAGTCTAATATGTACTAAATTATGCCAACAAAATCTAAGAGCTATGGTTCATAGAGTTGGGAACAACCTAAGAGTATTCAAAAGATCTTCCCCCTTTGAGTAGAAGATGGGAGAATTATGGCATGGTGGTGGAGGAAACCATAGTCTTATTAGGAGAAATAGATCTTAATCTTGCTTACATATGAGAGTTCATATGTGTTTTAGTAAGAGCAGAAAAAGATGGTAATATTTAATGACATTTTTTTAAAAAAAAAGGAAAAGCAGAGTCCTCAGATTTTCAAGGAGAAAAAGTGAATAGCAATTTTATTGAACCAACAAAAACAATTATTGTCAATGAAATTATCAGTCATTATACTAAATGAGAATGGACTGAATTTATCAACTGAGATGTTGGCTTATAAAAACAAAAGATTGCTAATGGCTATTTGCAAGAAAAAGTTGAAAGGAGTATGAAAGACCCTTTACAAGTGAAGGCAAACTCCTAGAAATCAGGATTGTCAGCATCACATATTCCTAATATTAAATACAGTACATAGAATAAGGAACTGTGTATGACAATAAAGGCAAAATCAATGAAAATACAAGCATAAACCTGTACACACTAGACTAGCCACTAAATCCATAAATTGAAACGTATTAAATTCAAGGAGATGTAGATCAAAATATAATTATAACAGGAAATTTCAACAGATAATCTCTCATTAGGCAGATGTATCTAAAATGAGTAAGGACATAGATACATTAAAAAATATAGTCAAGGGATCCCTGGGTGGCACAGCGGTTTGGCGCCTGCCTTTGGCCCAGGGCGCGATCCTGGAGACCTGGGATCGAATCCCATATCAGGCTCCCGGTGCATGGAGCCTGCTTCTCCCTCTGCCTGTGTCTCTGCGCCTCTCTCTCTCTCTCTCTCTCTCTCTCTCTCTCTCTCTCTCTCTCTCACTATCATAAATAAATTAAAAAATATATAGTCAATATACATGTAATGATGGACTAGATAAGGAGAAACTCCTGCCTGTATTAAATGTAAGTATGACACAAAACAAACACATGATTATACCAGTTTCTGGGTGGATAGGGAGTGGATACAGAGACAGGTCAAGGTCATTATCCTCAACTTACAGTCTAGTTGAAAAAAATAGATGAACAAATACATTTTGGCCTGATTGCTGAACTGATAAACTAAGCACAAAATGCTAAGAGAACAAAGAGGCGCAGACACAACAAAATGCAATGATTTAAAGAGAGAATTGGAAGTAAAGAATTCTTTACAGTAAATCTTAGGAAATAGATGGAAATTAATACTGAAAGTAAAGTTATCAGTAGCACAAATTGCTACCATGTCACCTGAGTAAACCAGTAATTATAAAGTTTATAATTTCCCTGAAGAGTTCTTAAGGTTGCTCGTCAGAGTTTGTAAGATTGAATAATTCATGTAAATTTTGTTCATCAGTAGCAGGCAGGAAACTACAGATGTTACAATTTTCTGTAGATGTAAAACCACTGAAAGAATTGTTCTCTCCCCTCTCAAAATTGTCATGCAACATTATTGGTGGTATCAATAACTTTAATAAACTCTTTAGAAGCCGAATAATAAACCTTCTGGGTGTAACGTAGACTCTTTTACAGGAATTTGCTATTCCATTCGGTAAATTCACCTTTTCTTACAAGAAACCAGTGCAACATTTTTGTAACACATTTTTCATTAGTAATCTGAAGCTTCATAAGCAAACTATGCTGGTCCAGTACTTTTCTTATCTAGGAGGAAGTAAACATCTCTAAGAAGAAATTTATGTCCATGTGAACTGACCAAAAATTACAATCTCTGGTTTCCAAGATTCTAAGAGAAATTGATATTTCGGATGACTGCAGTTTTTTGTACAATTTCAGAACAAATTTCAATACAAAATCAAATTTCACTTAGTTTTCAGTAATACAGTTCAAACAAACAGGACCTTCTCAGATACTCTGCCACAGAGTGTCACTTCCTTCAGATTATTTAGGTTTCCAGTTTTGCCATTTTGTGGATTGAGTTTATGAAATTTATTGCATATTTTATAAATACATAAAAATTTAGAGAAAGAGAACTTTAGATTTCTCTTTATCAGGATAGATTATAAAAAGTAACTTTCAGGAGATTTTAGAGGGGGAATAATACACAAATCGTACTTCAATAACACACCAACAGTGATCTTTCAGCAAAATTACTTATTTCCAAACCTATGTTTTCTCATATTTAAAGTGAAAATAATTTCTACTTCATAAGGTTGTCTTGAGCAGGAAATGAGGTAACTGCCTAGCCCTGCATAATGATTTCGTTTATCCAAATTAATGGTCAATGCTGAGGTTACAAAATTTTGAGGATTCTGTGTTTTAAAATTGGTGTTTACATATGAGTTGTTTTTTTATAGGGGTTGAACTATATTAACTAGACTTTTAGAAATTAGAAAAAACTGACTCTGTTGATTTTAATTCATAGAGGGGTGGCTTATCATGAGTTCAGCAAGTTGAAATAATAATTGTAACTAATGTATGCATTCCATTAGATCTTGTATCCTGCAACCTTGCTAATTCATTTATTAGTTCTAGTACCTTTTTTTGTAGATCCCATTGGGTTTTTCTACATAGTGTTGTCTGTTAATAAAGACAATTTTACTTGTTTTTCTACCTAGATGTCTGTTTTTACTTGTTTTATTGCACTGGCTAGAACTTGAAATACAATGTTGAATAGAAGCAATGAGAGCAGACATCTTTGTCTTGTTTCTGATCTTAGGAGGAAAGTATTCACTGTTTCACCATTAAGTATGATGTTAGCTATAAAGTTTTCCAGTTGAGGGAGTTCTTTTCTACTTTTTTTTAAATTTTTTTTTTAATTTTTAAAATTTATTTATGATAGTCACACAGAGAGAGAGAGAGAGAGAGAGGCAGAGACATAGGCAGAGGGAGAAGCAGGCTCCATGCACCGGGAGCCCGACGTGGGATTCGATCCCGGGTCTCCAGGATCGCGCCCTGGGCCAAAGGCAGGCGCCAAACTGCTGCGCCACCCAGGGATCCCTCTTTTCTACTTTTACATTGCTAAGAATTTTATTAGATGTTGGGTTTTGTAAAATATTCATTCTGTACTTATTGAGATAATCTTGTGCTTTTTCTTTTCTTTTTTTTATTCAAATGTCAAATGTCAAACTCATCTTGCATTCCCAGGATAATTGTACTTTGTTATGATGTATTATCCTTTTTATGTATTTTTAGATTCTATTTGTCAAAATTTGTTGAGAATTTTTGCATCTATGTTCAATGAAGATTATTGGTCTATTGTTTTATTTCCCTACAGTGTTTCTCTCTTGTTTTTGTTATTAGAGTAATTCTTGCTAATAGAACAAATTGGGAAGGATGCTGTTTCAGTTTACTGAAAGAGTTTGAGTAGAAATTGGTATAGTTTTTTTTTTTTTTTTTTTTTTCATTAACTGTTTGGTGGAATTCACCAGTGAAGTCATCTGGGCCTACTGTTTTCTTTGTGGGAAGTTTTTATTTACTGATTTAATTTTTTATAAATATAGGACTATACAGGTTCTTTTTTTTTTTTTTTTGAGTATGCATTGGTAGTTTGAATCTTTTGAGAAATTTGTCCATTTCATCTAAGTTGTCTATTGGCAGGAATGTTCATAATATTCTCTTATGCTTTTAAATTGGAGAATCTATATTGATGTTACTCTCTTATTCATGATACTGGTAATTTGTGTCTTTTTTTTTTATCTTACTCAGTTTGGTTACATGCTTGTTAGTTTTATTGATTTTTCTCTTCTTAATGAAGATCAGAGTAAGGTGAAGGAGTATGCAATATGAAGGTCTAGGAAAAGGTAGAGGAAACAGCCCTTGCATAGTATCTGGAAGCGGAAGAACTTGGCATTTTCAAAGAGAATAAACTCTGAGTGGGCAAGAGGAGGAGCATGGAGAGCAGTTATGAGGCTATTGTAATACTAAAGGTCAGAGACGGATGATGACTACTTACAATGGCTAACAAGATGGTGTGAAGTGGTTAGATTCAGAACATATTGTGAAGAAAGAGCAAGTGGGCCCAGCTGATGACTTGTGTGTATGGCTCCATATACAAGAGTCATAAATGGAGTCATGGAGAAGAGTCATAAATGATGCTTAGTCTTAGCCTGAGTTATGTGGTCAGTGGTATCTTTGTAAAATAGGGGAGGTTGAAAGGAGCAGATTTGGGCTTTTACAGGGAAGGTGGGATGGAGAAAAGGCATCAAGAGGTTTAATTCTGACTTAGTGGAGAATTTGAATAAGTAGTTGACTCAAATGATGTTCTATTGTATGTATTTTCCATGTTTGCTTAAGTTATCCAGGCAGTTCACTGTTTACTTTGTAAAGATTATCTTTCTAGAGATAGTCAAGATTAAAGAGGCAACTCTTGACAGCTACTTAGTGTATAATTTTCAGTAAAATATTGAAATTGTAATATACTAGGAAATAAAGAAGTGTGTGAATCTTTTTCTGCTAAAGACATTAGTGTGACGTGATTGGATTCAGTATATACTTGATGTTAACAAACCTTATAGAGAAATATTCTGTTTGCAGGTCATGTATGTAATGTGAGTAACCAAGGTGAACTTCCTTATTGAGATTAAAACAGAATTCAGAAGTTACTTAATTTGTACTTTTGTGAAGTTCTTTGCATATAAATCAGATATTTCAGGCAACTCAGGAAGATTGAGCCCAGAATCTCAGACCTCCTTTAAAACAGAACATGATACTAAGTTCAGCCGAAGGAGAACTGATAGAATCATTCTGATATCCTTTGTAATAGAACCAGAAGCTAACTTCCAGGAGGAGAGGGGTTGAGACTCTATTTCGAGAAATGATACATGGGAGGGAAGCCACAGTGGTCTCCCAGAAAATAGTCTCAGAGAGTGGCTAAACTATTAAACTAATCTTTCTTAATTAGACTAAGCCTTCATTCAAGTCAGGGTAAAATTCTTTCAGCCTTAAACTAAAGTAGAATCATAATAGACTACACTAAGAAATAATAGAAAGTTTGAAACTTTTATTTTTATTAAATGTAATAAACAAAATGTAACATGGATTTATTAAGTATCAGCAATGCTGAGTGGACAGGGACTTTGTGTTATTCATCACTGTATTCCCAGAATAAGCATAGTGGGTATTCTGCTGTTTTTCTACTTGAATATGTAAATTAATGAAACCTCATATTAGAAAGTATGGCTTATTTAGTGATTTTTTTTTAAAAAACACATGTCTTCACTAGGGGGTGCTGTGTAAGCATCCAATACTTTGAAAGTGTCATCTTCACATTTATTTGCTGAGAAATTGGATTTCTAAATCACCTGATTAAAAGCTTTCATTTGCTTTGCTTTCAAAACAATATTTTGGTATTGGGTATAGTAAAATTCATGAAATTGAGTAGCTGTTAATGACAGCATTAACACAGATGTCTTTTCTTCTTCCTCTTCAGGAGACTTATGACTCCAATCATGTATGCTGCACGAGATGGTCACCCTCAGGTTGTTGCTCTCCTTGTTGCTCATGGAGCAGAAGTTAATACCCAGGATGAGAATGGTTATACTGTAAGAATTGATTATACAGTGTTTATTTTTATTTCTAAGACATTGGTATCTTGTCATTATCAGTAGTCCACAAGAAAGTTTTTAAGAAGTAAAAATTATAGAGGGACTAGGACATAATTGCTGTTTGGTGAAGAAAACAGCTGAAGCAGGGGAAAAAAGGAATCATCTGACTCTTTCTGTCCTCACCCTTGACACAAGCTGTAACATACAGTAAACCCTGGGTTCTAGAATACACATAGAATTCGTTTTTACATAAAATAGTTCAGTGATTGGCAGATAAATTATTTCATTCTATAACATCATTTGACTATCTAAAACATTATTTGGCTTTATAAAATCAGTGAGCACTGGCAGTCTGCTTTGTAATTCCAACTGGGAAATATGTTTACATTATATTATAAAATGAAGAGATTGCATCATTCTGTTAATTAACCATGTTCACTTTTTTATTGTGCCATAAATACTGCTGAAAAGTTTTCCTTTCTGTCCCATATACACTCCCTCTCTTTAAACAATCTTCTTTTCCCCCCACTTACAGGCTTTAACATGGGCAGCACGGCAGGGTCATAAAAATGTAGTTTTGAAGTTGCTTGAACTTGGAGCTAATAAAATGCTACAGACCAAAGATGGAAAGACACCAAGTGAGATTGCAAAAAGAAATAAACATCTAGAGGTATCCTATATATTCTATGGCGTGTTACATTATCATTTCAAAACTTTTGTATTATTTTGTTAGAACTTACAACTGTCATAATAGTGTATCTGGCTATTATTAAATGTTTCAATACGTAATTTTCCTTTGGCCAGGTAATGAAAACTTTATTTTACTAGAGTATTCACTTTTACTAAATAAGAGGCATTTATAATGTGGTAATTTAAAAGTTATATAAAGAAATAATAAAGTCTTATTCTGGCTCTAGAAATAAAATTGTAATGGACCATTTAACAATTCAAACTGGTCCAGACTTTTAAAAATTAATTAGTGTTTTAAGAAAGCTAGTAAAATGTTCAAAATTTGAACATGTAATTAAAATGTTGCTTTTTAATTTTAATTAATACATATTAGACATTTTAAAAATTAAATCCTTTCAGCCACATTTACTTCTATACATGTGACAAGGTGCATAATAAAGTGATAACATACTTGGGTAGATGGTCTGCTGTTACTCACATATTAAAGTCAATAATAAATATTTGCCATACATTAAATCACTTTATTGATATACACTTTTGGTCTGAATATTAAAGCTTTTGCCAAAGGCCTATAATTTTTAAGAAGGATCAAATACAGTACAACTGTAAAACTAACATCTATATGGTTCAAGAGCTTCTACATCTGAGTTTCTGAATTTGAAAGCATGTAACATTCCAGAAGTTCCATCATAATAATCAGGCCATGCCACTTTTATTGCATGGAAAATAACTTTCTCTGCTTTTTTAAGCAATCTCATAAACATGCCTCTGATTTTCTGACTCAAATCTGCATTTCCACAATTATTCTAGTAATTACTAGTTTCTGATGCCCTGTGACACTTCAAAAAGAAATCTACCATTTTTCTTCTAAGCTTTGAAAATTTAAAAACTTCCAATCAGTTTACTGCATTATTAAATTAAGATAGATGACACTGAACTTGACATATTAAGAAATTTATGACCATCGAAGATTATTTTGTGTCAAAAATTGTTTTTTAAAGAAATTCGATTTTGTGTTCTGAGTGACATAACCCCGAATTACTACAAAGTTAGATTCTAAGTGTAAGTGATAGTATATATAATGTTAAATATATTTGAATGGCTTGTTAACTTTTTGCAGATCTTCAGTTTTCTTTCTTTAACTTTAAATCCATTGGAGGGAAAGCTTCAACATCTAACTAAAGAAGAGACTATTTGTAAACTCTTGACAATGGATTCTGATAAAGAAAAAGATCACATATTTAGGTAACATAACATGTTTTTGTTCAACAAAATAACCTATAAATAAGTAAAAAATATGCATGCTTTTATAAGTCTTAGTAAATGTGATGATGTTTAAAATAGATTTTTTACTTTAACAAGCATTTTTAAATATCACTGAGGAAGGTCTGGATTTTAAATGCTTTTTTTTTTCCAGAATTTTAGGAAAATGTTATATATGTGAACTAACAGTAATGAAAATAATTTCTGGCTTTAAATAAAATATAATGAAATTTATTTCTAAAAGAGTCTAAAATTATATTTTTGTTAGTGTTCAAACTAGACTGCGTCTTTCTAATTCTTTTTAGATTTCTGATTTTATAAGCTAAAACTAAAAATACATCTTTTTTTCTGAATGGAGTTCAGTACATGGCCACAAAATTATTCACTTACCCACATTTAAAATTATTAAATCTTTACATCCTACAACTGAAGAGATTTTCATATATACAGACCTCACAAGAAATATACCTAATGGCAACTAATTAATTTCATTCTCAGGAAAGACAAGCTAGATTTTACTGTCATCATTTTCTCTGTTAACTTAGATCTTCACTCGAGAAACTTTCCTTTTTTCTTTGATATAACTTAGGTCTAGTGTGTAAATTTGCAACCATGTTTCCTATAGATCCATTCTTATTCATTCTTATTCTCATTTTCTCTTTCTGTATTATAAATATATGTTGATTGTGCATTTATAGTCTGTTCTGAAATTGACATTGCTATAAATATATATAGTTCATATACAGCATTTGGAGATCTGGAAATATTTTTACATGGTCTTGGACTTGAACATATGACGGATTTATTAAAGGTAAGATTTTATGTAAGCAAGCTATAGTGAGTTACATATGTTTATTTGTTAACTAAATATTAATTCATAACTATGTTTATATAAAAGTACCAAGTGCATTTTTCTCCATAACTTGTAGTAGATCTCATTTTAAACTTAAAAACATTTGAAAATTTCTTATTCTAGAAACTTATATAAATTTGAATCTGGCTGGAGTAAACAGCTTTTATTCACTGCCTAAAACTTCATAGAACTCCTTGTACATTTAAGCCCTTAGTTTGTTTTTACAGTTGCTGATCTTCCCATATTAGAAGCATGATTTTCAGTCAAACAAATCAGGTATCAGATTCTAACTCTAATGATTATTAACTGAAATATGTTACTTAAATCTCTTTTTTCAGAAGGAATAATACATGGTTTAGAATTATCATAGAGATTAAATTAAATCATATGCCTAGCACCGTTATAGATACTTTAGGTATGTATTATGGAGTTTGAATAGATGACCATTACCAGCCATTTAGCTGATATGAAGCAGTAAAGCACTATGTCAGATAGTCTCTCTTTAGAAATATGCCCATTCTGTTTAGGTAGTTCAGAATTGGGCTTCACTGTACAATCTTGAAACTTCTTCCTATTTGAGAAATATTGAGTAAAACTAAATGTTGATTGTTTAATATGCAGTTAGAAATTTAAAATATTCTGAAAACATAATTTCTGTCAAATTTTATAAAGCTATCTTTATGTGAGTGAATTAAGTTATAATGATTTTCTTTGGGAAACTGGCTATGTATGTGCTTTTTAAGATAATAATATATATTAAGACACTCATTACTGTCTACCCAGTAGTATAGTTCTATACCTATATATCCTATCCCCTTTTAGAATTGAAAATTGTTTAGGAGGGTAGTGTATAGCTAATTTATGACACTTGCTTACTTCCCTTACTGATGTTTTATTTATATTGAAAGGTGGAATTTTTTCTTTCCTACAGGAAAGAGATATAACCTTAAGACACCTTTTGACCATGCAGAAAGATGAATTTACAAAGGTTAGTATCAGTTTCAAAAACTCCAAACATTCTTTCATAATTTAAGAATTCTGGATGCTTTTTCTACTTTAAAATCCTAGGGGTACATACTATAAATGATCTTTTGCTAGGTTTTTATTAGATATGGTTATGGATACCCATATCTAAAATCTTCTGTTATAGTATTAAGTTGCTTTAAGAACATTTAAAGACTTAGAGTTGGTTTTTTTCCTTCAGATTAATCATGACATCTCAACTAAAACTGGAGCTTCAGTTCTAAATCTGAAATAGTTTTGTAAGAGGTGGCTTTTTGTGTACTTAGATATGGATAAGTATCATCCAGATATTGCCTTTTGCTGGGTTCTCCCAAAGATCAAGACCTATTATTTTGCTATCTAGTATTATTAAGTAACAATTTGAAAATAGCTTGGGAAATATTAGACATACTTTAATAGGCTACCTAAAAGGTAATAATCTTCCTCCATGAACACATTGGAAACTTGAAGTCTTCAGTATTACTAAGTCAAAATAAACATACTACTTAGCTAAGTCCAGGAGAGAAAATTTAGTTAACACTAAAGGTAAAGAAAAATGGAAGACAATCCTTATATAACCACTGATAATATTTTAAGTAATACTTTGAAGGAAAAAATTGTTTTACTGTGGTGGTTTTAGAAATATTATATTTTAATATCTATTTTAATTGCTTTGAGAATCCAGTTTTGCAGAAAAAAATGACTATAGTATATATCTAAATATTTGAATGATGTAACCTTATCAATCACAGTTAAAAGCAAGCCATCTATTTTTCAGTGTTTATTTTTCTAATATGTATTTTTTCAAGGTGTGAATTAATCAAGTAGAAAATTTATCTAGTAATATTACATATTAAATTACTCAAGTATTACTGTCTTGTTGCATCTTAAAATTATTTCTACTTAAAAAAAATTATTTCTACTTAGAATGGAATTACCAGTAGAGATCAGCAGAAAATTCTCGCTGCTCTTAAAGAACTAGAGGTAGAAGAGATAAAATTTGGAGAATTACCTGAAGTGGCAAAATTGGAAATCAGGTAAAGTTAATATTAATATTTAGAATCAGCTGTTCTTAAAAAAGAACTAAACTGTTTAATTTTCATAGTTTCTGAGTCTTTTTACTTGATACTATCATTTTCTCAAGGGAATGGATAGTTCATTTTACAATATATTATGTTCTGAGGTGGGAGGTACTTTATAATATCAATTTTTGTAAAGTTGTTTTACCAAAAAGCAAAACAGTGCATCTCACTTAGAAACATTCTTTTATTTTTTCATTGCATTTTGTTAAATGAACTATATGAGAGCCCCTGCTTTTGATAGTATAGCTCTTATTCTCTTTAAATCATTTTAAGTGTCAACGTTGAAAATTCAGAGTAGTAATTTTTTCACTTAGGGCAATAAGAAAGTATCTCTAATGTAGCTCAGCTCTATTTTCAGCCTATTCTTTAAGAAATTATGTTGCCAATATATAAAGTTTGGTTTCTGTCTTAGGAACTTGTCAACCACTGATTTATAATAATATTAGTAATCTAAAACCTATCTTAAAAATAATTGTATTTGATTTTACTAATATTTTGTGGGGCAATAAATTGCTTAACTTTTTTATTTGAAATAATTAGAGAATCACAGGAAATTGCAAAGATGTACAGGGAGGTCCCAAGCATCCTTTGCCCAGTCTTGCCCCATACTAACATCTTGTATAACTATAGTACAATATTGAAACCAAAAAACCCACATATGTGATATAATCCACATCGCTTATTTGTAGTTCACCAGTTATACGTGTGTTCATTTGTATATATATGTGTAGCTGTATTCAGTTTTATAGCGTGTTTTTTAATGTAACCATTGCCAGTCAGTATACTTAACATACCATTACCATAAAGTTCCCTCACACTACTCCCTTATAGCCACACCCATCCCCCAATCCTTAACAACCAATATTTTGTTATCCCATCTTGATATTATTCACAAATGTTATCTAAATGGAATCCTACAGTATGTATCCTTTTTTGATTGCCTTTTTTTCACGCATCCTAATTCCCTTGAGTTTCATCCAAGTTATATCTTATTAAAATATACTTAAAATGCAGTACTATCTATCATCACTAAAATATCCTATCTAAAAGTAACATTGCAACTATAATAAACATGAATTAAACAAATGATAGATTTCCACACCAGTTTAGAATTTAGAGAAGTTTTCCATAGGATAATTTAGATGATCCAGATTTCTTTAAAAACATTATTGCAAAATTAAATTATTTCTCTATCATCTTGTAACAAGATGAACTATTCAAAATAGTGCCTCATTATTCAAAATAACATTATAACTCTTAAATATTTAAGTGCTTTTAAATATTTAAAAAGATTTCAGTTGCGAGTACTTAAAATCAGCAAACCTTGAATCTCTGTTAATTTTTTTAATCTTTTTAACTTATTGTCTCTGTGAAGGAATATTCTAAGGTCTACATGACTAAATTGGAAGTTTTTTTAATGTAACTTCTTTATGTGATGGCAGAGTTACCTGTAAGAATTTACTTTGTGGAATTTAATGGACTTAAAGAATGTGTAGAATCCTGAATGTTCACTTATTAAAACTGCTGAATTTTTTAAAAAATATAACTGGGAGACATATATTCCAGGAATTTGACCTTGTTATTAAATCATAGACTCTGTTTACATGCTGTTATGAAAAAGGTTTTACTTCCCATTTGTTCAAAGTCATTCTTTAAAGAAGAAATTAGTCATTAAGTCATAAGAAAACTAACAGCAAGAAAAGTTGAACTGATTGATTATAATCTTCTGGTAATGTGACTTCAGCAATCTAGCTACTGATTTATTTTATGATACTTTTTTTCTGTGTGTTAAATTTTCTAAAATAGTCAGTTACAAGAACACATATTCACAGTACATTTACTTTTTCCTACACTTAGCCTTTCTATGTTTGCAGAATTAGAGAATGCAATTTGAAAATAATAACTATTCTGTTAGGACCTTGAGATATTTTGAACCAAAAAAGTAAGCTTTCACCCATATCTTGACATTTCAGCAGTTTCTGTCCAGACCTTTTCCTGAGCCTACCTGACATCTACTCAAATGTATCAAAGGCATCTCAAGACTGTGTCCATTAAGGAAACTATTTCTCCTCCAAAAACAAGAGATACAGAATTTTACATAAAAATATATTGTTCACATCAATTATTTATAAAGATTCTAAAATTGTAAGCTCTAAATATTTAGCATCAGGAGAATGGTTGAATTACATTGCACTAATCTGTTCTGTCCTCCAAATTATTTTAAGACTTAATGTCATGAAAAAATACTCATAATAAGTATAAAGAGAAAAAATAAAATGGAACGTGAGGTATAATGCCCGTTGTATATGTGCATATTAAAAATATTGAAAGAAAATATTTGGTGTAAGAAAATACGCTAGAAGAAAATAGTACCAGTCATTATTTTTAGGTGGTAAGAGTAGTGGTAATTTTAATTTTTCCAGATATTTTTATCTTTTATTTGAAGTACCTTTATTGCAAATTGAACACCAATAAAAAATAAATTTATTATTAAAAAAAAAACGAAGTACCTTTATTGAAGGTATAAATTTTATCCTAATACTTGACATCACATTTTTAAAACATGGCCTGTTGTTTCAGTTTATGTCATGCTGCAGTAAGAAGTAACTTCTAAATCTAAATGATTTGTAATAACAAAATTTATTTCTTTTGAAATAAATTTAAAAATTTCTTTTTTGAGTATTTGTATCATGGCTGCACTTGTAGTGGATCTCCTTCTTGTTATTTTCTGAGACCAGGCTGGAGAAACAGCCCCACCCAGGACATGTTGCTCTTATGGCACAGGGAAAAGAGAGACCTGTTTGTGACAGGAGGTATATTGTACAGCTCTGGGGTGGGGAGTGGGCCGCCATTCACATAGTATGTGATGAATGCGTACTATAGAGTTTACAATTTTTACAACATGCCTTTCAATATTCAGTGGCCCTGAAAATTATGCATCACAAGACAGGTATGTATCTTCCTTTTATTCACTAACACTGTGTACATCTATATTCAAGTGCCATCTCTGTGAAGCGTTACAAATTCTCAATTCCCATTATACAAAGCTCATTATCTCTGAGTTTTAGATGTCTCAACTATAAGCTGATGTTAACATCTATCTTATAGGAGTTGTTGTGAGGAATTAAAAGTATAAGTGTAAAATAACCAGTGCAATACCTTCATGTAACAGATACTTGGATATTGGTCCTTTATTAGTCCTTCTTTACATGTCCCTTTGAATTATGGTATTCTAATTGTGTATGCCTCTCATGCTGAAGCTTGAGATCCTCAATATTGGAGATTTGTTTTCTTTGTATACTCACTATTTCATAGCTAATACATATTAGCTATTCTATAAATATTTTTTAAAGAATCTAGTAAATATTTTGACTAGACATTGAGTAACCCAGTAGAATGAAGTAAATTGCTCATAGTAGTGATTCCTATTTGTTTGTTTCCTCTCTTTAGTGGTGATGAGTTCCTCAACTTTCTTCTGAAATTAAACAAACAATGTGGTCATTTAATAACAGCTGTACAGAATATCATTACTGAATTGCCTGTAAATTCTCACAAGGTATTCTATAAAAGTTTTTAAGAAAAGTATGAGTGCCAAAGAACATTCCAGATAAGTTAATGATAATTCAATAAACACTGATCTGGTAAAAAATAGTATCTTTCATCTACAAAATCATGGAAAATCTAAAGAAGCCAGTTTAATTATTGCTCCTCTATATACTAATTAATTGAAAAACTCTGTATTCTAGCTCTCAGGAAAAGGAAAGTGAGCCAGACCAAAAATTAAACTGATCTGTGTATTGAACTTAATTAACATTTGTTCTTAAAGGGAATTTAGTTGTTTAAAATATAAAGTGACAGGAGACCCAAGTGAAAGTTGAAACAAAACAATGTGTTGAGTGTTCTTAAAAAACCATATCAATATAAAGTTTTTTAATGAAGGAAAATTTAAATAGAGAAAGTGCAAGTGACCTGTAAAAGCAAACTTTTTTTTGTAGAGTTTTTTATGTGATTTAGTTTAAGCTGTTTGTTTATAGCGAAAAATTTCTAATGCACTTGTTTTCCTCTGACTTTTGTATAACACTAATATAGGAGTCATATTCTTAAAACCTCCCCGAATGTATTTGTTCACCATAAATTTTATTATTATTAAATATTAGTTTCCACAAAGTCATATATACATATATTTAGTAAATGTATTTAGGAAACTAATAGGAGTATAAAAAAATCACTAAGTTCTTTTTGGTGTCAGAATTTATCCTGAACAAAAAAAAAATGCTCTTTAGTTATTATAATTTAGTGGGTGAGAATACTGTATAATTCTTGTAGATACAAAGTTGTAAAGAGTCATTGCCCATTCTTTAAAATGTGACTTTTGAAAATATTCACAGATAGTACTAGAATGGGCTTCTCCCCGGAATTTTACTTCAGTTTGTGAAGAGCTGGTTAGTAATGTTGAAGATTTGAGTGAAGAGGTCTGCAAACTAAAAGACTTAATTCAAAAGGTATTTAATGTTTAAAAAGATAAAAATGATGTACAAATAATATGTTAGATGATGAAGCAGTTTGGACAAGAGCAAGTTAAGCTCCCACTAGACAATTGGAAGAAGGAAGGAAGGAAGGAAGGAAGGAAGGAAGGAAGGAAGGAAGGAAGGAAGGAAGGAAGGGAGGGAGGGAGGGAGGGAGGGAGGGAGGGAGGGAGGGAGGGAGGGAGGGAGGGATATAAGAAACAAACTTTGTGGGTCATTCTTATGAATGCAGACTAAAAGAACAAGATCTATTATTTTCACCTTTTAAATTAGCAAGAGAGAATCCATCACCCTACCCATTATTGGTTCTTCACCAATCTGCTATTTTCATGTGAGACTGGTATCACAACCCCTTTCAGAAACAGTTTGGCAAGATGTGCCAAGGACCATAAAAATATTTGTATCCTTCAATAGTTTAATGATTTCCAAATTGTATATATCATAATGGCCTATGCCAGGAGAATGATTTAATGAATTATGGTACACCAGTTTGTTATGATATGCAGCCACTCAAAAAAAAAATAATGCAAATCAAGTATAAACTTGTTAAAGATAGGAAGTTATATTTGTAAAATTTATTTGCATATAAATATGCAGATGAAAATTATGAAAATGACATGTTTATCAGTTCTATTGATAAGATAGATTTTTAGATGAAATAGTCTATTTTCTAGACTTAAAGAGTATGGGCTTTTTTTGTTTCTGTACACATAAGAACTGTGTATCTGGATTTAAGGATAGATGATTTTCCCCCCTTAAAAAATTGGCTATAAAAAAAATTGGCTATAACAAGATCCAAGTTGCTGAAATGGGGAACTCTGTTGAAGACAGATAATAAAGGAAAACACTTTCATGTGGCAAAAGAACTTGCTTTTGATTTCCCCAAGTCTGTTTTAATAAGTATCTTTGGTATCTATAAGCTGAAATGAATGTTAGATTAGGCATTCAATTTGTGCATCTTCAACCATAAGTCATTTGATATTTTCATTAGTATTTTATCAAAGTTCTCAAAATCAATTTTATACGTGTTCCGGGTAGTTTGTCATTCTGCCTATTAACATATGCTTGATTAAAAGGAGTCTTTTTAAAAAGTGAGCAGAAAATTGTGAAGCAAATTTTACAAAATAATAGGGGAATAAATACATTTTATTTTATTTTTTTTTTAATTTTTTTTTATTTATTTATTTATGATAGTCACAGAGGGAGAGAGAGAGGCGCAGAGACATAGGCAGAGGGAGAAGCAGGCTCCATGCACCGGGAGCCCAATGTGGGATTCGATCCTGGGTCTCCAGGATCGTGCCCTGGGCCAAAGGCAGGCGCCAAACCGCTGCGCCACCCAGGGATCCCAATAAATACATTTTAAATGGGGAAATGAGCAATATATCTCAGGACTCTTGTAGAAGATGCCTTCTTTCTAGAGAAAGAGGCATCTTAGAAGTTGTATTATCCCTGACATTTATTCATTCACAGGCATAAAAGTGCCTGCTGTATGTCAGGCAACGGTGCTACACATTAGTCTTCTAAGTATTCTCCTTCCACTTTTGTGTTCCTTTAATCCACACCACTCCTCAAACAAACTTTCTCATACAAAAATCTAATTTTCTACTTTCTGAACTTGTTGACAACCTGAGAATTACAGCACCACTCATCTTTACTACCTTCATCATCTCAAAGAAGGTGAAGGAAAATGGTATTGATTTTACTTAGCATGATATTTTTCATGAGGATCCAGGGGAGATTTGGAAGGACTTACATAGAGATACTTCCTGCAGAGCATCATCCTTTAATGTTTAGTGTAGGAAATTCCCCAAGACATCTTTGCCTCAGGATTGGTAATTATTTGATTTCTTCAAGATGAACTAAAAACATTTGGGGAGTAGGGAAGAAAGACTGAGATGAAATTAGAGAGAGAGAAAAGGTTTTTCCTAAAGGCATGAAATTAAGAAACACTTCTCTAGGGGTGACTTTGATTCTAAAACAAACAATTCAATCAGGTACCATAATATTTATTTTAAAAATGTATACCTATAAGGAGAAATTTTAGCTTTATGTAGCTAAATGCAAAGTCTTCTTTCTTTGGCCTTCTCTACCTTGAATTTATACGTTTCTATATAGGAACCAGCCTTGAAAACACATTTATTGGTTTATAATAATAGCAGATACAGTTCTTTGGTCAGGAAAGTCTTCATTTTGGAACAAGCTATTACATTGGTTTTTCTGGATTAGTCTTAAATAGTAATCACCATAATGAGATTTGATTTAGAGAACTGTGACGGCTTCCAGATTTGGGAGTATGCTATTATGCCTGTTAAACTTAGTCTATTTCAGTTTACCAATAATAATTGAAGCAAATTTAAAAATATATGAGATACCATAGATGTAGGTGACAAAGAGAGAGGGTAGGAGAGGTCAAGGCTAGACTTTAACACCACATCACTCTCTTTCAAAGCAACACACTGACAGGCTCCTGTCAGAAAGGGTCATGCTAAGTAATTGGTTAATAAAAGGAATGGCTGTCTCAGGATTCAGTAAATGGAGCATCAGTGTCAAAAAGGAATCTGTTACTGAATGAAGCCATTTGGAAGTTAGGCCAAGAATACAGTACTAATGAGATTGGCATTGAAGTCTGTTTTCTGCTGTAAATTTAAAATTAATTTTGCAGGCTTTTTAAATTAAATATTTACACTGTAGATTTTAGGAGTAGTTATTCTTGCTAATGTTGAAAATATTTATGTCACCACTCCAGCCCAGGATGTTTCTAGTATATATCACTCTATAAATGTGCTTGATTCTTTTTATCTTTTGAGGATCTTTTGGCTTCTCCTCATTCTCCCTCTTATGCCCCTCCCCCATGAACTATCTATCTTCCCCTTTTCTTTTTCTCATACATACACATACACACAACGTACACACACGAGTTGGGGGGCCTTCTCTTTAGCAACAGAGTTCTATGTGTATTTAGAAACTGACTGGGCCATGTACTTTCATTGCTGAGAAGTCCTAAAAGAACCACTTAAGTTTTGTTAGTATTTGTTCCTGCAATTATGTTTAAATAAAGGATTAAACTTCTAGCAGTAGCATCAAATCTTCTAGTTTCTGTTAAATTTCATGTATTGTAGGTATGCTACAAGAATGGTTCACTTTTTTAAAGAAATCATTTGATATTAATATAGAAGGGAAAATAACAGTTGTCATTGCTTGTAGGTAAAAATAGAAACTTTCACATTCAAGGAACTTTATCTCCTGATACAAAAACATGATTTTAAAATGTAATGATCTATGAAAGCATTTATTCTTAATGTGAAACTAATAATTTACTATAATGGGATCCTAGGGGGAAAAGACTGTCTTTTAAGATATGTGTTCACTTTAAATCTTCCATGGGAATCTTTCATTGGCTGCTTCTACATAACTAAATTAACATGGATATTATATTTTTTAAAATCAAAAATATTTTGTGTACTGTACATTAACTCTTTTCATTTTCTCGTACTAAATATTAGTTGCAAAATGAGCGAGAAAATGATCCAACTCATATCCCATTAATGGAAGAAGTATCTACATGGAATAGTAGAATTTTGAAGAGGACGGCTATTACAATATGTGGATTTGGGTTTCTTCTTTTTGTTTGTAAGCTAACTTTCCAGAGAAAATAACCTTAATGTTTGTTTTGAGTGATGTATGTGTATATCTTACTCAAATTATCTACAAATGTTGCTTTTAACTATTTGTGGCACAGTGTAACTACATTATTTGCTGATACTCCATAGGAGAAATTATGATAGCATAGAGCAGAAAGTTTCTTTAGAAAGTAGTTTGTCAGTTTGAGTTAAAAATATAATTTGTTACATTTTATGTTAATTTTGATTAAGCAGTAAATTATAAGTGATTCTGAAGTTTGATTCTGTGATTTTAAATCACATTCAAAATAAAAGTTTTATCCAATATTCTTTGACATTTAAAAACATTGTGATCCTGACTCTTAACTATGTAGAACTGGTGGCTACCAGGGGGAGGTGGTTGGGAGATGGGGCAAATATAGGGATGGGGCTTAAAGACGGCACTTATCAGGATGAAAAAAATAAAGTAAAATAATTTAAAAAAAGAACTTTTCCTTTGTCACAGTGAATCCTACAGAATTTATAAAGTGTTCATAAGCCAGTACTGTTCATTTAGTCCTCATTTCCCCTTCCATTATTACAAGCAATTTCTTATTTATTTTTTTTAGTTATATTACACTAGTAATAATTCTTAAACTATTTCAGAGAATGCAAATGATAATATTATAAAACATAAAACTTTTGCATTATGAATTTAAAAGCCTAAGGAAAATACTTAAAATGTAAATTTAAAAAGAAAATTTTGACAATAGTATAGAAAGCACAGAGTACCTTGAAATTTTTTATGTAATACACTTATGGGAACTATGACATGTCCCTATGTGTAACATTCTTAAAGATGTTATGAAAGTTAGTGGCATGTGGCAAATAATTTCTCATATCAGTCTAAAGAAGTAATACAAGATTTTGCTTTTTTTCAGAATCAAAATGATATTCAGATTTTAAAAGTGAAGGTACAAAAGGGCAGGCCCACTTTCACAGGGAATATAGTTAAATCTTGCTTGACTTACTACCATACTTAGATGCAGTTGATCTCTAAACATTGAAAGGTAAACCTCAAGCAAAGGGAAAAAACATGTAGAAAAGAAGAAAAGCATAAGGAACTATAATTAGTGATAATTTCTGCTCTTGGTTATACCAAAGCAGTAAGACTTGCATCATTTCTTTTCTGAGAATATACCCAACCATGTATCACTGGAAGGAATTGGAAGGAATTGGTGTCTGACATTTTATCCTAAGTGCCATACCAAGACATTTCTTTTCCTGATATCCTTCAATTTACTTATTTATTTTAAAGATTTTATTAATTTATGAGAGACACAGAGTAATAATATATATAGAGAGAGGCAGAGACACAGACAGAGGGAGAAGCAGGCTCCATGCAGGGAGCCCGACGCAGGACTCAATCCCGGGTCTCTAGGATCACACCATGGGCCGAAGGCAGCACTAAACCGCTGAGCCACCCTAGCTGCCCTGATATCCTTCAATATAAATGGGCTTAAGAGTTAGAACTAAACTAGAATAGGCTAGGAGAAGAGGTGCTTCTTTTTACACAGATCGTGTTTCACTGCTAGCATACTTAGGCAAACAGAAGGTATTTAATAAATGTTAGTTTCAAAAAAAAAAAAAACCCACTACTACCTGTTTATTTAACTAGCCTTTTACCTCAGTTCGTCTTAAAGATGATCACGTTTCTTTACTGGCTGAATAGGTCACTATTTTTTTTTTCCTCTAATCAAACTAATTTGTATGCATTTCTCAAATACTAGGATGAACTATGAAAATTGTGCAAACTGATAAAATACTTGCTTTCCAAAGAGATTATTGAATTCCTCAAAATAGTGATCTGCCCCAAAGTACTTTGAGCACTTCAAGGGAAAGAAATACTACAGAGTCCATTTTTATCTGCATATTCTGAGTATATTTTTACTTCCATGACAAATACAGTATAATTTTCAGATTATAGATTGAAAATAAATAGAGCAGCATTTGTTGTGATTAAGTTTTCCTTCTTGCATGTAGTATCAACAGAATAGGTAAGATTTTCCTTATCATTTAAAAATTGGTAATTCTGTCTAGAGTATAAGTCTCTTCCTGCTCTGTTTGACTTGATTACAATGCTTTACCACAAGAAGGGTGTATCTTCTGGAATACTCATTCTAAGATAGCACAAATCATTTTTCTTCTCTCTTAAAAAGTTCCACGTTGACCCCTCTAAAACTGCACAGATAAAAATGTAAACCAGGTGTTAATTTTACGCAGTTGAAAGTAGAAAAACTTAAGTTTCAAATTAACATTTAATTTTTAGTTAGTTGGGATCAAAAATGTTCCTGTATCTTTGGAACCAATTTTGAAACCCAAGTAATCCATTTTAAGCACCTCTTGGGATGCAGGTCTCTTTCAAAGAAAGATAAACATGCACACTTGCCACTCTCCTTAAGTGGGGTGCTTATTGCCATCTGACAACTCTATTCGATTACCCTGGTACATTTACTACCTTTTTCACTGGATATCTATTTTATGATTCTCTGTCCTCAAACTTCTAAGACTTCCTCATCTCACTCTTAAATGATGGCCTTACTTCTTACTCTCCTGGGGAATAGAATCAGTTGAAGAAGAATTTCTACACTGGGTTTCCTTTACATAAGAAGTCAGCAGACTGGGACACCTGGGTGACTCAGTGGTTGAGCATCTGCCTTCTGCTCAGGTCATGATCCCGGGGTCCTGGGACTGAGTTCCGCATTGGGCTCCCTGCAAGGAGCCTGCTTCTCCCTCTGCCTGTCTCTCTCTCTCTCTCTCTGTCTCTCTGTCTCTCATGAATAAATAAATAAACCTTAAAAGAAAAAAAAGTCAGCAGACTTTATTGTAAAGTGTCAGATAGTAAGTATTTTAGGCTTTATAAGCCATAAGGTCTGTGTCACAGCTTCTTAACACAGCTATTGTAATGCAGAAGCACCTGTACACAATACATAAATAAATAGGTGTGAGTGTGGTATAATAAAATTTTGTTTATGAAAACAGGCAGTTGCCCAGATTTAACCCCCCACCACCACCACCTATAGAGTTTGCCAACCTAGTTGAAGGTCACAGAGTTACAACTAGGAGTTATATTTGTTTTTATGCAGTCTGACAGCCTCTGCTTTTTGATTATTTAATCCACTCATATTCACTGTTGGTAGATTATTGGTGTATTGGACAGAAGTATCCACCGTTTTACTTTTGTTTTCTATATGTCTCACATAGGAAAAAAACCACTTTAATGATTTTTCACCATATTTTTGAGTTATTTTCTTCATGGTTGCTCTGGGGCTTACCATATATACATCTTATAAGAATCTCTTTAGACTTAAAACTAAATTGCATGAGATATGGAAATGTTACCTCCTATATAGCTTTATTATATTCAATTTTTATATTTCATATATTTCATATAACTATTATTGTTATATGTATTTCATCTTACATGCATTACAGTATATAATTATTCTATGTAATCATATGTCTGTTGAAGAAAAACGATCAAGTTTATACTTACAGAGGATGCTCTGTTTACATTTTTATTTATCATTTCTGGTTCTCTTCATTTGTTCCTCTGGGTTCAAGTTACCATCTGGCATTACCTCTAACTCCAGTACAACTCTGCTCCCACTCACCACCTTCGTGTTATTATTGTCAAATATGGTGCATTTCTGTCACTTATAAGCCCAACAATTATACACATATTTCTTTACGTCAATGCTTTTTAAATCATGAGTAGAAAGGTACATTTATATTTTTAATAATTTATATATAATATTAAATATATATTTATAATTACATAGTTACCTTTACCACTGCTTTTTGGTTTTTTTGTGTATGGATTTAGATTTCCATGTGGGTTTACTTGCTTGCAATCTGAAGAAATGTATTCAGTACTTCTTATGAGGTGGGTTGGCTTAGCAGTTAATCCTCTAAGCTTTTGTCTATCTGGAAATGTCTTTGTTTTGCCTTCACTTCTGAAATAAAGTCTCGCTAGATATAGGATTCTAGGTTGACAGGGATTTTTGTTTGTTTCATTTTATTTTGTTTTGTTTGAGCGCTGAATAAGCCATCCCACTACTTTCTAATCTCCCTGTTTTTTAATAAGAAGTCAGCTGTTCACTTTTCAGGGTTCCTTGTACATGACAAGTCCTGTTGCTCCTTTCAAGACTTCCTCTCTTGTCTTTGGCATTCAGCATTCTTCCGAGGATATGTTAAGGTGTGGATCTCTGCATTTTTCCTACTTGGAATACATTAGGCTCCCTAGATGTGTCGATTAATGTTTTTCATCAAACGTGGGAAGTTCTCAGCCATTATTCTTTGGAAGGTCTTTTCTCTTCCCTTCTTTTTCTCCTCAGTTTCTGGTATTTTCATTATATTGGTGGACCCAAAAGTATCCCACATTTTTCTGTTTATTTTTCTTCATTTTTTTCTCTTTGGATTGCATAACCTCTGTCCACTTATCTTTAAGGACTCCTCTGCCCATTCAAATTGACTGTTGAGCCACTATAATGAATTTATTTCAGTTACTGTACTTTTCAACTTCAGAATTTGAATCCTCTTTTTGATATTTTCCTTGATGATATATTTTCTTCAGAGCTTCCTTTACCTCTCTTTTTAATTTAATATTTTACTTAAATTCAGTTAATTAACACATAGTATATTATTAGTTTCAGAGGTTAGAGTTCAGTGATTCATCAGTTGTGTATAACACCCAGGGCTCATTACATCACTGAATGGAAAATGGGAGATGTCCATAGAAAGAGCCCAGATGTCCATCAATTAAATGAATGAATAAAGATGTGAGATAGAGATACACACACACATACACATATACATACAGTGGAATATTACTCAGCCATCAAAAAATGAAATCTTGCCATTTGCAGAGGCATGGATGGAACCTCGAGGGTATTGTGCCAAGTGAAACAAGTCAATCAGAGAAAGGTAACTTCCTTTACTTCTTTAAGCATGGTTTCCTTTAGTTCTTCGAACATATTTATAATGGCT
This sequence comes from Nyctereutes procyonoides, assembly GCF_905146905.1. NCBI lineage: Eukaryota > Metazoa > Chordata > Mammalia > Carnivora > Canidae > Nyctereutes > Nyctereutes procyonoides. The sequence continues at coordinate 30,035,284 of NW_026575160.1, read as the reverse complement.
TCTTTAAAGACTTAAATTTAACTTCTGGTCCCTCTCACAGTTTCTGTTGCCTGCTCTTTTTCTTGTGTATGGGTTACACTTCACCTATGTCTTTGGAGTTGTCACAATTTTTTGTTAAAAACTGGGTATTTTAGGGGATCCCTGGGTGGCTCAGCGGTTTAGGGCCTGCCTTTGGCCCAGGGCGCGATCCTGGAGTCCCGGGATCAAGTCCCGCATCGGGCTCCCAGCATGGAGCCTGCTTCTCCCTCTGCCTGTGACACACTCTGCCTCTCTCTCTCTCTCTCTCTCTCTCTCTCTCTCTCTCTGTCTATCATAAATAAATAAATCTTAAAAAAAAAACTGGGTATTTTAGACAATACAGCAGCTTTGGAAAGTGATTCCTCTCTCTTTCTCCCTGCATGGAATTTTTGTTAATGTTGTTTGCTTTTTTTTATTTGTTTAGTGACATGGCAAGACTATTTTCGTGAAGTTTGTTTCCCCCAGAGTGTGAAACCCTGATGCTGCTCCTCCAAGAGTATCCTCTGGAGATGACAGTGGTTTTAGCAGGCCCCGTTTTAGCAGCCTCCTTTCCTGATTAGTCTGATGCGCTATCTCCTGCGTTTGGTACTACACCCAATGCTCGGGTTCCACTGCCTACTGCTTGATGGCTCTACTGTTCATGACATGCCCCAAGGCATGAATTGCCCAGCAATCTGACAATTAAATTTGGACAGGGGCAGCTTTGAAGCCAGATTTTGAGGTGTATTCTGACCAGGAGAGGGCCCTTCTTAGCCCTTTCCCTCTTTCTCTCCCGTGTGGTTTAGCTTGTTGCTAATTAAAAAGAGCTATTGTCTTTGAGGATAAACTTAGGCTTGATTTTCTCCACATTCTCTTTCAAATAAAGTCCACTCCTTTAGGGAGAAGTCGCAAGCTCTCCTTTCTTAGAGAGTGATTCTTCCCTTGAGCAACATCTGAGCTGCTCTTCTGAGTGCTGGATAGGGCAGTAGCCCCTGGGCTTCCGGGCTGATTGTCACAATGCTGCCCTGTAAGTGAGCTGGCATGCGGGAGATCAGGGCCCCAATATTCCAGTCTGCAGTTTCCAGGATACAGTCGTTATCCTGTGGGGCTCAGTGGAAGGAGAAAACCCTCGACTATCTTAGCTTCACACCAGAATGTAGCCACTTACGCTCAGAGGTGGGGGCATGAGAAACGCCGGTGGCTTGTCCTTCAGATGAGATATGGTGACCCTTATCTGGTAGCTGAGGGGAGAGGCAGCACATCTTCTTGGCCTTTTCGCCCAGAGTGGAGTGTCTGCCAAGCTGAGCTAACTTGGGGCTGCAAGGGGCAGGTGGTAAGGGAGAGAATGGGTCATGATTTAATATTCTTACTGAGTTTTAGTAGATTTCCTTGAGTAAATGTTTCTTCATTGGTTCTGAGCCCTTAGGACTCTTTCCAGAGACTTTAAATAAAAGTTGTATTTTTATAGCTTTCTTTAGCTTTGCTTGTTTCTCTGGGGGAGTAATACCATACTGCTCCTCACACTTTCATCCTAACAGAGAAATTCCTTAACCAATATTTCTAGGGTACTAACCAACCAGTAGCTATGTATAGCTTAGTATAGTGCTTGGTCCAGAAGAGTGTACAAGATTTTTTTTGAAGTCAGAAACTTTAGCTAAATTCTTTTCATGTAAACTTTACCTGGTTCTAGGGTAATATCATCGGATGCTTAAAATTCTCAGAACACCTTAAGTCTACTGGAAACAGAAGGGAAAGACACCCCCCCCCCCCGCCCCAGGTTTGACTAGGATACATAATGGTTGGATAAATGATGAGTGAAGGCTACACTCTCAACTTTGAAAGCTTTCTTGTGGGAGATATTTCAGCTAATACCTAACTTCATTGTATTTAGTAAATACGGAAAACAGGATATTTAGTAGTCTAAAAGGGTATCACTTAGAAATTAAGCCAGTTACAATTTTCAAGCACCAGAAAGAAAACTGAGTTTTTGGTTTCTTAGTGCCCAACCTTTTTTTGATTTCAACGCTATGTGAAAGTTAATCTTTAGGAACACAGATAACCATGATGATTTCTGTTTTGCACTCCAAGTCACTCTGTCACTGCTTAATAAATAATCATTTGTAGCTCTGTGGGGGTGGAAGTAGGGTGGGGATTTTCTTTCTGGCACATCCACTAGTGAGTAATACATTTATTTCAAGTGCCAATAAAAATGTTATACTGAACTTATGTGACACATTTGTTAGTTATTAGAGAAACTAATTCTAAACCATTTGAGCAATGCTGTTATATTTCTGTACCTGTAAGTTCAGACTATCTTATCAATATTCTAAAAAAATAACAAATTTTTAATACTGCATTACAGTATTTAATTTACCGTGAAATAAAATGACATTTTCAGGAATGGCATCATCTCCGGTTTTCTCTCAATAGAATAGTGTTATCACCTTTTTCTTTTCAACTGCTATTTCATAATTGTTTCCATGAATTTTATTCCTGGAATCTTTCAGACACTTTAATCTCCTTTATTTTTTTTTCCCTTTTGAAATCCATGTCACTGTTTTATGCTATCTCCTCCCTCTCGCCCCCTAACGTGTCCCTCACATCTCCAATGACCATGAGTAGAAAGTAGCCTAGGTTCCAGCTCTGTTGTCATTAGTGTGTGCATTTTCCAGGTCTTGATTTCCTCATCTGTAAAATAGATTCTTTTTTTTTTTAATTTTATTTATTTGTTCATGAGAGACACACACAGAGAGAGGCAGAGACACAGGCAGAGAGAGAAGCAGGCTCCATGCAGGGAGCCCGACATGGGACTCGATCCCGGGACCCCGGGGTCACGTCCTAAGCCAAGGGCAGACACTCCACTGCTGAGCCACCCAGGTGCCCCAAAACAGATTGTTCCTAAGACTGACTCAGAATAATGCCATCTTCAGAGATAGATCCAATTTGGAATTCTGAAAAAAGAACAAAACCTTAGGGCCTTCACAAGAATCAGTGTTTACTAAACAAATTGAACCCCTCGAATGGTTTTGCTTTTGATTTCACATTCAGAGATCTGATTGTGAGAATTGATTTTAACGTTTGGTTGCTGCCAATTTTATATTTTTGGCAAAACTATGAATAATGACACCAACTCATTAAATGGTTACTGCCATTTAATGCTTAGTATGCTTAGTATGTGTCAGAGTCAGACATTATACATACCCATACATTATGTATTTTATATGAGATTGGAAAACTTAAATACTTTGTTATTAAGAGAGACAATAGGATTACTATTATTTAAGGATGTAAATGTTAGAAAAAATAAAACTTTGTGAGACTGCATCATAAGAAAGAGTGTGGTGAAGTGGTTTGTTTATTTAAATTTCCACACTTGAGAATGGTGAAAGTTTGACTTATCTTTCCTTGTGGGGGTTAGGGCTCAACCTCAACTATGCCTTCCTACAAAACACAGTTACAAGAGGAAAATCTGCAAAATTCCCAGCATGTGAAATCTTTTAGAAGAGATTTAGACTGAATTGAAAGTAAATTTCTACTCATCACGGATTCAGGTCTCATTAGCATTAAGCCAATTTTGGGAGTTGCAGATGTACAATTTTCCCTGCCCCCCCCCCCCCAGTGTAAGGAATTAAAATGGGACACCAAGATCTTCAGTAGTAATACTGTAACTATCCAGTCAGGGGTAATATCATTATCTTTCATATCAGTGGCAGGATTATAATATATTCGTGGTTAGCTGTGGCCAACCAAGACTGGACTTAAATTGGGGAAATAAAAAAGTAAAGTTAATATGCAAAGTCCCTAAATCAGTTTCTAGATAAATAGGAATAGCATCATAGCACGGAAGGAAAAAAATGCAAATTTTGTTCTTATTAAAGTTTTGTTTCCAGAAGTGGCCTCTCTGGCGAGGCTCCTTTGAGACCTCCCTTTAAGGAGTAAAGGACTTCCTGCCCCGGCGGCCGTGAGTGCAGGGAGCAGACGGGCCTCCTTGAGGGTTCTCTCCACTAAAGCAAGCTGCCTTCCCCCAGCTGCTTGCAGGGACGGCGAATCAGCCGAGGAGTTTAAAGGTCCCAGCTTCAGGGAACCTCGTCCCAACTCCAGAGAAGCCTAAAGGGCCATCCTGCTGGCAGAGGCCTTCACCGAGACTGCGCCACAGCCCTTCTCCTCCCTTGGCCCACTCCTGCTTCCTTCCTTCCCTTGCACAGGTGTCGCTGCCCAGAGCACTCCCTAAGAAATGCCCAGTGTGCTCATCTCCGCCTCAGTGTCTGCTTTCTGAGGAACCCAGCCGTCCGCAGCAGTGTCTTTCCTAAGTCCTGAAATACAGGATTATTATTTATAACTATTTTCTCTGAAACTTAGTTTCCTATTTTGAAAAAAGATGTTGTAAAGTTTTATAATTAATTGAGCTTTGTGGCCAGGCAGACCTGAATTCCAGTTCCAGCTCTGCTCCTTACTTGCTGTGCAGCTTTTAGAAAACCTTCCAGGTCTCTGCCTCTATGGCGTGAACATAACAATAATGATCATACTAAAAAAAATCATCTTTAATTGGGCATTTATTGTATGCCAGTCGTTTAGCTAATTTAACAAAACCTATTTCTTAATAAACCTATTGAATTAAACCTATAAGGTTGTTATAAGGTTTAGCGAACTAAGGCATAGTTTCTACAATGTCTAGTGTGTGCCATACTTAAAATAAATGGTAGCCAATATAATGTTTATTATTTATCTAAAGCATTTATTATGGTGCCTTACATATACAAAAATGGTAGACTACATGAGGGGGAAAAATCAGATTTTTCTAATTGCCAGGACTATGTTTTTGACAGAAATATTTTCTATCATGTAGTGACACATAACTAAAAATACTTAAATTGTCTAATCTGATACAGAAGTATTCACAATCCACAAGACAACAGTTAATAGGCCTTGCAGATAATAAGAATAAATACTTATTATTAATAAATTATCTGGTAAGACTGCCTCTATCTCCCCTTTCCCTTTTTAACAGATTGTACCACACTCAAATACAGAGAGATGCAAGCAGCCACAAGTCAGAGGTAGAAACCATTTGTCTATAAAGCCACACTTACTAAAACCCTCTTGTGACAGTGGAAGGAGCTAGAGTTTGCACTCTTACTGTTCCATAGATGAGGACTGGATGGCGTAAGGAGGTGCGTGGCTCAGTCGTGGTCAGACTGTGGGCTTGGTACCTACGCTAATATGCCTTCACCTTCCCAAGTCACAAAGGATCTCACCTCCCTGAAACATTATACACCAAAGGGGTGCCATAGTTCATCCATGTGAAAGGTACACATTTTCTCAGGTTCTTACTCACTAAATTCACCTGACCTGAAAAATATTTACTCATTTCACATCTACTTGAAAACTAATACTAAAGAGATGGAAAAATCTTAAGTTCGCTGAATTTCTAAGTAATCTGCATTGATGTCACGTTAAACACAGACATGGGGATGCTACCAAATACCTAGAAGTGTCACCATACACTAAGAGCAGCGAAAGAACCATCCTCGTACACATCCTGGAGCAGCTGCACCAGCTCTGGGTAGTCTGACTCTTGGATGTGAGGAAAATAATCTCCTCTTTGATTAAACCACTGTGGCTGGGTTTTCTATTAATGGTGCCAAAAGTATTCCCAGTTAATACAGGGCTATGCTTATGTTGCCTCGTTCTTCAATTTGCTTCTTCCCTCAACATCATTTTCCAACACATCCATGTAAAAAAGCAAAGATGTGGATTAATTCCTTTGAATTGCTGTACAATATTTCATCATATGTCCATCTCACATTTCACCACCCATTCCCCTACTGATAAAATTTTGAGTTATTTTGGATTATTCTCAAGAGTGTTACTGTCCATGCTTGTGTATGTGACCTCGTATACATGTGACAAAGTTTCCTTAGCTGTATTTAGCGGTGGAATAGCTAGTTGTGGGGCACAAATATTTTCAACATCATTAACTACTGATGTTGCCAGGTATTTCCATTTACCGCTCCAAATCTCCTCTCACCCTAGACCCACACCGAAAAGCTAAATCTATGAACCAAATCAAAAGCCTTTTAAGCTCTTGACTGGGTTTATCCAGCAGAGAACCCCAGCAGAATACTTAAGGTAGAGCAAGGTTCATGTATTTATTCACCTCTTTCTCCTCCCCTCAAGATTTCTGTGTCCCTTTACTGAAGGGGATTGCACCCCTGCAAGAGTCACTCCTTCTGGGTTCCAGGAACCATCACTTCCTGTTCCTTCCAGTCTGAGGGTGGTAACAGCTCCTTTGCCTACACCTTCAAAAAATAGTCTCTTTGTAAATCAAACATTCTTGAATTATCCTACCATGTGTTTACAGAGCCTTACTGCATCACTCCTATACTGCTCCTCAAGGAGCCTCTATTAATTTACAGACATATAAGCAGCATATGAGTGTCCATTACCTACCCCACAGCCATACCAACACTTACTGACTTAACTTCTTCCTATGTGATGGATGCAAAGGTTGATTATTTCTGTTCTATTCTTGTAGTTTTCTGATTACTAGTGATAGACTTAAACATTTACAGGATATTCTATCCAAATGCAGCAGAATGCACATTCTTCTTCATGCACATGGAGCATTCTCCAGGATAGACCATATGTTAATCCGCAAAGCAAGTCTTCATAAATTTAAGAAGATTAAAATCACAGTAAGCATTTTTTCCAACCACAAATGGTAGAAATCAGTTACTATAAGAAAACTGGAAAATCCACGAATACGTGGATATTAAACATCATCCTACTGAATAAATGATAGGTCAAAAAAGAAATCAAAAAAGAAATCAGAAAATAGAAAATATCTTGTGACAGGTAACAACGGAAATACAATATACCAAAAACCTACATTAAGCTACAGGAAATTTTACACCTCAAGGAACTAGAAAAAGAAGGACAAAGCCCAAAGTTAGTAAAAGGAAGGAAATAAATAGAGACTAAAAAGATAGTAGAAAAGATCAATGAAACTAAAAGCTGATTTCTTAAAAAGATAAAATTGGCCAACCTTTAGGCTCACCAAGAAAAAAAGAGAGAGGACTCAAAATTAGAAATGAAAAAGATGTTATAACTGATCCCAGAGATACAAAGGATCATTAGAGTCCTATGAATAGTTATGCACCAACAAATTGGAAAACCTGGAAGAAATGGATAAATTCCTAGAAACATGCAACATACTAAAATTGAATAATGAAGAAAGAGAAAATCTGATTAGACCTATTACTAGATAGAAGATTGTACTGAATCATTAATCAAAAACTTCCCAAACAATAAAAGACAGGACCACATGGCTTCACCAGTGAATTCTACCAAACATTTAAAGATTAATTAATACCAATCCTACTCAGACTTTTTCAAAAATTAGGAGGGAATACTTCTAAACTTACAAGGCCAGTACTATCCTGATACCAAAACTAGCCAAGGTCACTACAAGAAAAGAAATTACAGCCCAATATCTCTGATGAACAAAGGTGTAAAATCCTCAATGAAGTATTAGCTAACCGAATATAATAACCCAGTAAAATGATCTTACACGATGATCAATTAGGATTCATTCCAGGATGCAAGGATGTTTCAACATGCACAAATCAATGTGATATACCACATTAACAAATAAAGGATAAAAAAAATCATATAATCATCTCAATAGATGCAGAAAAAGCATTTGACAAAATTCAACATCCATTCCTGAAAAAATTTCTCAACAAAGTGAGGGAATGTACCTCAACACAATGAAGACCATATAATGACAAGCCTAAGCTAGCATTGTACTCAGCAGTGAAAAAATTAAAGGTTTTCTTCTAAGACCAAGAATAAGATAAAGATGCCCACTCTTGCCACTTTTATTCAACATAGTACTGGAAGTTCTAGCCAGAGCAATTAGGCAAGGTGAAAAAAAGTCATCCAAATCAGAAAGAAAGAAGTCTATCTCATTTTCCAGATGACTTCATATTATACATAGAAAAGCCTACAGACTCCACCAAAAAAACGGTTAGGATAAATTAATTCAGTAAAATTTCAGGATGCAAAATCAATATACAAAAGTCAGTTACATTCCATACACTAGTAATGAACTACCAAGAAGAGGATTATGAAAACATATTTACAATTGTGTCAATACCTGAGAATAAATTTAACCAAGGAGGTTAAAGACATGTACACCAAATGCTAAGACAATGATGAAAGAAATTGAGGAAGGTACAGTAAATGGCAACATATTTCATGTTCATGGATTAGAAGAATTAACATTATTAAAATGTCCAAACAAACCTAAAACAATCTATGGATTCAGTGCAATCAAAATTCTAATGGCATTTTCACAAAAATAGAACAATCCTAAAATTTGAGTGGAACCGCGAAGACCCTAAGTAGCCAAAATAATCTTGAGAAAGAACAAAGCTGAAGGCATCACACTTACTAATTTCAAACTGTATTACAAAGCTATGGTAACCAAAACAATGATTCTGGTATAAAAACAGGCACATAGACCAATGGAACAAATATAGGGCCCAGAAATAAACTCACACATATTTACTCAATTAATTTATAACAAAGGAGCCAGGGACATACAAAAGGGATAGTCTCTTCAATAAATGGTACTGGAAAAACTGGACAGCCACATACAAAGCGAATGAAATTGAACCACTATCTTATACTTTTTACAAAAATCAACTCAAAATGGATTAAAGACATGAATGTAATACCTAAAACCACAAAACTCCTAGAAGAAAACATAGATGGTAAGTTCTTGGACATCAGTCTTGATGATAATTTTCTGGATTTGACAACAAAAGCAAAAATAAATTAAGGAGGACTACATCATACTAAAAAGGTTTTGTACAGCAAAGAAAACTGTCAGCAAAGAAAGTTGCCTTTGAAAAGACAACTTACAGAATGAGAGAAAATCTTTGCACATCACTTATCTGATAAGGGATTAATATCCAAAATATATAAAGAACTTAACCCAATAGGAAAAAAAATCCAATTAATAAATGAGAAAAGTACCTTGATAGACGCTATTCCAAAGACCTACAGATGGCCAACAGGTACAGGAAAAGGTGCTCAACAACATCACTAATCAGGGAAATGCAAATCGAAACCACAGTGGGATATTACTTTACACTGTTATAGTAGCTATTATAAAAAAAAAAAAAGACAAGAAATAAGTGTTGATGAGGATGTGAAGAAAAGGGACCCCTGTGCACTGTTTGTGGGAATGCAAACTGGTACAGCACTATGGAAAACAGTATTGATGTTCCTCAAAAAAATAAAATTAGAACTACCATATGACCCAAGAATTTCACTTCTGGCCATTTATCCGAAGGAAATTAAATCACTATCTCAAAAAGATATCTGCACTCCCATGTTCACTGCAGCATTACTCACAATTCCCAAGACATGGAAACAACCTAAATGTCCATTAGGAGATAAAATGTGAGTGTGTGTATCATGGAGTTATTATTCAGCCGTTAAAAATGAGGAAATCTTGTCTTTCGCAACAACATGGATGGACCTTGAGATCATTATGCTAAGTGAAATAAGTCAAAGAAAATACTGTATCATTACATATACGTGGAATCTAAATTTTTTTTTTTTTAGTGACTCATAGATACAACAAACAGACGGTGGTTGTCATTGATGGGATAAGGCGCAGATAAAATGGGTAAAGGTGATCTAAAAGTACAAACTTCTAGTTATAAAATAAATTAATCCTGGGGATGTAGCATACAGCCTGGAGACTATAGCAAACCATATTGCACTGCATATTTGAAAGTTGTTATACAGTAAAGCTTAAAAGTTCTCATAACGAGAAAAAAAATTTTACACGTGGTGATGGACGTGAACTAAAGTTATTGTAGTCATTTCATTATATATACGCATATCAGATCATTAAGTTGTACCCTTAAAATTAGTCATATGTTAATTCTATCTCAATTTTTAAAAACAGGAACTTAAATGGAAAATACAGTCATAAAAAGGAACGAAATCCTGCCATTTGAAACCACATGGATGGACCTAGAGGGTATTATGCTATGTGAAATAAGTCAGAGGAAGACAAATGCCATATGATTTCATTCATCCACGAAATTTAAGAAAAAAGCAAAATATAAAAGACAAAAGGGGATCCCTGGGTGGCTCAGCGGTTTAGCGCCTGCCTTTGGCTCAGGGCAGGATCCTGGAGTCACTGGATTGAGTCCCCCATCTGGCTCCCTGCAGGGAGCCTGCTTCTCTCACTCTGCCTGTGTCTCTGCCTCTCTCTGTGTGTGTCTCATGAATAAATAAATAAAATATTTTTTAAAAAAGACAAATATAGAGAACAAACTGGTAGTTGCCAGAAGGGAGATGGGTGGGGGATGGATGGAGTAGGTGAAGGAGATTAAGGAGCACACTTACCTAGATGAGCACTGAGTAACGTGTAGAATTGTTGAATCACCATGTTGAACACCTGGAACTAATAAAACACTGGATGTTAATTATACTTGAATTTTAAAAAAATAGATAACAATTTTTAAAAAGCAGTAATTTGGGAGGCAGGCTGTTGTGTAGCAATAGGTAACTGGAAAAGTGATTGGTTGTGTTATTTCTGTATTGGTTAACCTAGAGATTACAATATCTGTTCTTGACTTAGAATGTGTATTAAACACGGCTTCATATTAATGCCTTTTTACTCAGTTCAAAGTATTTCCTGATATCCTTTGAGACTTCTTTGACCTATAGGTTACTTAGGTGTATATTGCTTAATTTCCAGAAGTTTGGAGGTTTTCTTGATTTCTTTCCCTCATCGATTTTCCATTTCATTCCATTTCACTCAGAGAACATATTTGGTATGATTTTGCTTCTTTTCATTTGTTACTGTTTACTACCTAGCATATCCTCTATCTTAGTGAGTGCTTCATGTTCACTTGAGAAGAATGTATATTCTGCTGTTGTAGAGTGACATTCTATAAATAACTAAATCCAGTCGGTTGATGGTATTGTTGAGTTCTGTATCTTAATTCTCTGCTCGTTCTGCCGACCACTGAGAGTGAAATGTTGATAACAACTGTGATTGTTAATCTGTCTGCTTTTTCTTTCAGTTTGGTCAAATTTTGCTTCATATGTTTTGCAAGCCTGTTGTTTGGTGCATACACATTTAGCACTGTCTTTCTTCTCGGTAAATTGGCCCTTTTATACTTAGGTCACATCCCTCTTCATCTCAGGTAAGAGTTTTTGCTCAGATACCTACTCTGATATTGACATATCCACTTCATCTTTTCTCTAATTAGTGTTTGCGTGATGTATCTTCTCCTCTCCTTCTCCTTTTAATCTACCTGTATTATTATATTTGAAGTGAGTTTCTTATAGATAGCATATCGTTGGGTCTTGTGTTTTTATTTTTTCAATCTTTACTTTTAAATTTTTGCGTTGGGACCATATATGTATATTTTATATAATTATTGATAATATCTTGATTTGTGTCTATCATTTAGTTATTTGCCTCCTAGTTTTCTTTTTCATTGCTCTGGTCCCCTTTCTTACCTTCTTTTGGATTATTTGAACATCTTAATTTTTTACATTCTTTCCTCTCTGTATAGTCATTGTTAGTGAGGTTGTATTATATATGCATAACTTTGTGCAGTTGATTCTAACATAAACATTTTACAAATTCAGGTGGGATGTAGAATGTAACCTTCTAAGGACCACCATGTAAGTCCTTTTACCCTCCCCCACCTGATACTGTAGTTTCTTATGTACTATATCTATACACAATGAAAACACTTTCAGACTGTTCCCTTTTTTGCCTTCAATCATCATTTTTTTTTCAAACATGTTTTAAATAGCTGGAGAGAAATAGTTTATAATATTTACCCAGCTTCCTTGCCTTTCTTTCACTCCAGGTTTTTCAGGTCTCCTTATATCATTTTCTTTTTGTCTTCAAAAATTCTCTTAGCATTTATTTTAAAAAGGTCTCCTGATGGTAAATTCTTCATCTTCTTTCGTCTGAGAGTGTCCTTATTTCACTTTCATTAATGAAGGATATTCAACCCAGGCTGAATTTTCTTTTCATTCAGAGCTTTAAAAAAATATTGTCTAGGGCACCTGGATGGCTCAGTCAGTTAAGCATCCAACTCTTGATTTCGTGGACTGGAGGCTCCTAGCTCAACTTGGAGTCAGCTTAGGATTCTCTCTCTCTCCCTGCTCCTCCCCCCATTTGCATGCACACTTGCGTACTCTCCTAATAAGATATTTAGAATAATAAAAACATTGTTTAACTTCCTTCTGCTTTCATACTTTCTGATGAGAAATCTCTAGTCATTAAAATCATCATTCTTCTTTGTTCTTCATAAATAATTCATCATCTGTTTCTGTCAGGTTATAAGATTTTATCTTTGCCCTTAGCTTTCAGCAGTTTTATTGTGATGTGTCTTGGCATGGATCTCTTTGGATCTTTCCTGTTTGGGGTTTTCTGAGCTTTTAGAATCTCTAGGTTTATACCTTTGATAAAATTTAGCAAGTTTTTAGGTATTATTTTTGTGAATGTTTTTTGTTTCAGTGGGATGTTTTTCATCTCCTTCTAAGATTCCATGACATATTTCACCTTGTAGAATTGTTTCACAGATTCCTGAGGCTTTGTTCATTTCCTTTCAGTCTCTTTTCCTTCTCTTTTTAGGGCTGGATAATTTCTACTGATCTGTCTTCACGTTCACTCACACTTTCATCTCCATTTTGCTCTTGGTCTGGGCTAGTGAGATACTTCTATATCAGTGTAAGGAAGACAGTGTGTATATTTTTAGTTATAAAACTTCTGTGTTGTTACTCTTTCTGTTTTCTGTTTCTTTGCTGGTATTTTCTATCATCCATTTGTTTCAAAAGTATTCATCGTTACCTCTTGGAGCCGTTTCATAATAACAGCTTTAAAAGTCTTTGATAATTTCAACACCTGTGTCATCTACGAATTAGTGTCTGTAGATTATCTTTTTCTATATGACTTGGAATTTTCTTGGTTCTTTGTATGCCATGTAATTTTCGTTGTATCATGGACATTTCGAATAGATCGTAAGAAGATTCTGGGTCTAGATTAAGTCCTGTAGAGATTGTTGATAGTCTTGTTTTAGCATACAATCAACCCAATTGGTTTCAGGCTAAAAAATTCTGACTAGCTTTCCATGGCTCATGTTCTGATGTTATTTCAATTTTCAAAGCCTTTGCAATGCTCTTCATGCCGACCTCATACATGTAAGACACAGTGGTTTGTCTAGATCCTGGGAGGTGGTCTATCTCACAGTTCTGTTCTCAGAAGTCTTTGGTATGATATTTAGAGTCAGATCCACATGTGTACAGCTTGGGAGTAGGCACAGGAGTTTAAATACAAAGATATGGAGTCTCTCTTCCAGGTTTCTCATTCTCTCTGACTTCCCAGGTATTTTCTCGTTCTCAAGGACTTACCTTCTTGGTCCTATGACCAGAAACTGGCTTTAGTTATCTCATTCTGCCATTTGCTTTCTGTGACTATAACTATTTCTGGAGCCACACAACAGAAAAGAAAGAAAAGGAGGGAAAAAGGGGCAATGGAATTTTGTCCTGGTTTCTTGAGACCACAGCTCCCCTTTTTGGAGAGGAATTTTCTCCTCTGTCAGAGTTTCAGGCACATGTGGGCTCTCACAGATGCTACTGTCCCTACTGACAACACCAATATAGGACTTTCCAGGAGACCCATAAATAAGAGAGATGGGGTGGGGTGAGAGCACTGAGGGGACTTCTCCCACACTCTGGTATGTTAGAAGTCCCTTTCATGCTCCTTGAATCAAAACCAGAGAGCTTCTCTGGAGACTTCTCCTGTGGGTATCTCTATTCATACAAGGTACCCACTTCAAGGGTTTAGCTACCTTGGGGCCAGGCTACAGGAAATACAAAATAAGAAACTTACCATAACTTATTAGTACCTAAAATTCCCATTTTCTTCAGTCCACTCACTACCATTTACTTTTCATAGTCTTCCAATAGCTTCTCTATGCATCCTTTCCAAGTTTATCTCTGTATTCGGTGGGAGACACGAGGTATACCTACTCCATCTAACTTGGAATCAGAGCACCCTCCTGCTTTTTATGCTAGTGATGTCATGCATTTTCCTTCTACATGTTTTAAACCTCACAAGATATTATTATCACTTAATAACCATTTTGACAGTTAATACTATTTTATATCTTCCCACAATTTACCCTTCACAGAGTTCATTCTTTCCTGCAGTTCCATAATACCATCTATAGTATACTTTTCCTTCAGAACTAGCTTAATACTTATTTTCTTAGCTTTTGTTTGAAAGTATCTTTTTTTTGGTCTTCATTTTTGAAGGATCTTTAAAAAGAAACAATTCCTGTTTAGCAGTCCCACCCACCACCCCTTCTTATTTATTTATTTTTTATTTCGTTTTAAGATTTACTTATTTGACAAATGAGGGAGGAGTGGAATAGGGGGAGCAGCAGAGAGAGAGGGAGAAGCAGGCTCCCCATTCGGAGGGAGCCCAACCTGGGGCTCAATTCCAGGCCCCTGGGATCATGACCTGATCCCAAAGCAGATGCTCAACCCATCGAGCCACCCAGGTTTCCCCCTTTTTTGTTTTTTAAAGATGTCATTCTACTGTCCCCTGATTTCAACAGTTTCCATTGAAAAGCCAGCCCTAGCTGATGGTTTGTCCCACAATGCTACTATGTCTGTCTTTTCATGCACCTTTAATATATTTTCTCCTTGTCTTTGTCACCAGTTTAAGTGTGATATACCTAAGAATGGTTTTCCCTGTATTTGTTCTGCTTCACGTTCACAGATTTCTTAAGTATGTGGATTTCCTTCTTTCATCATTTTGGAAAAAAAATTTTTTTTGGAAAATTTTCAAAAATATTTCTTTAGTACCATTCTCTCTCTCCTCTAGACATTTTCACTCTGTCTCTTATTTTCCCTTCTATATTTTATATCCTTTTAATCCTCTCTGTGCATTACCTGGAGACTCTTTGTTGACCTCTCTCCTTGTTTACTAGTCCACTCTTCTGCTGATTCTACATAGTTCCTCAAACTGTCTATCTATTCTTAATTCTGGTCACAGCTTCCTTTCCCCTTCCTCGGTTCTAGGATTCTTATGTAAGTCTTCTGTATGAGTTCCAGTTCTCTGTTAAAATTATCTGTTATTTTGTGAACTTTTAAAAGTTATTTTGGTAACTCGAATCAAAACTCTAAATTACTTCTGGGTCTCTTTTCTGTTGATTTGCTTGTGGGGTTTTGTTTTGTTTTAATTTTTAGGTTTGATGCTGGATATAATGGATAAGAATTTATAGAGACCCTAAATGATATTATGTTCTTTACAGGGAGAGTTGGATTTTCTTATGGCTCACTTTGGTCCTGTCAAGAGTTGGTTTTAGACTTTATTGGGGTTGCTCTGTTTCAGTTTTGCCCATACTCATGAACTATAGTCCTTATTCCCAAGGTAAGGGGAAGAAGAGGAAACAAAGAACAGCTCTTCTTTCAATTTTGAAGGACATTTTTCACTTACAGAATTCTGTGGGAACCACTTTTTTTAAGCATTTTTAAAAAGTTGCTTTGTTGTCTCTTGACTTCCATTATTGCTAATAAAAAATTAGCTGTAATTCATATTCTTGTTCACCTGTATTTAATGTATCTCTTCCCTTTGGTCGCTTTAGAGATTTTTCTCATCTTTGCTTTTAAACAGTTTGACCATAATGTATGTAGGTATGCTATGCTTCGTATTTATTCCACTTGAGGCTTTCTGACCCTCTGGGGTCTATAAATGGATGTGTTCTATCATATTGGACAAAGAGGGTGCAGTATTTTTTCGTATACATATATGTAATCTCACATATCACATTTTCTCTGTTTTTGGAATTCCACTTGCCACATATATTAGACTACTTGGTAGTACCACAGTACCACAGATATCTGAGGTTACATTTCTTTAATTTTCATTATCTTTTCTCTCAGTTCTTCAGATTAGATAACGTCTGTCTTTAGGCTTATCATCCTTTTCTCTTTCCTACTCCATTCCATTGTTATACTCATTCAGTGAATTTTTCATTTCAGACATTAGACTTTTTGGTCCTAGACTTTGTTTCTTAGGGCTTTCATTTCTTTACTGAAATTTCCACCTATTTGTTCATTGTGATCATATTTTCCCTTAAATACTTGAACATAATTATAAATTATTCAAAAACATTTTCCCACCGGTGCCTGCAACTGGGCCATCTCAGAGTCAGTCTCTTTTGATTGCTTTTTCTTGAGTCTGAGTCACATTTTTCTGGCTTTTCACTTGCCTATTAATTTTTGTTATTGTATGTTCTACACTGAAAATTATATAGTCTGGTCTTCCTTAAATGGGTGTTGGATTATGTCATCTTCTTTCATTTTAAAAGATTTTATTCATTCATGAGAGACACAGAGAGAGGCAGAGACATAGGCAGAGGGGAGCCGGATGTGGGACTTGATCCTAGGACCCCGGGACCACACCCTGAGCCAAAGGCAGACAATCAACCACTGAGCCACCCAGGCATTGCTGTTGTCTTCTTTTAATGAATTTGGTTTAATTCTTGTAAATTTCCCTTGGCCTATCTGCTTTGTTTTTATTGAGTATGTAATATGGGACCTAAAATACGCTTTTTACACTAAGGTGTGCCCCTTACTTTAAAGGGATGGCCTTTCTAATATCTAAAATGAATGCTTGGAGTGCCTCATGAGGTCTCTCCACCCCCACTGAGATGGAACTCTGATGTCTCTCAACACTGCATGATATGCAGCAGGCAATCTCTACTAGGCTGTGTAGTCTTATCATGTCTTTATTCATCTCAGCGTTCAGCCAAGGAACCATGGTGAATCCCCGTGTAAACTTCTAGGGCCCCCTTTTTCACAGCTACCTACTTTCAGATATGCTATCCTGCCAATTTCAGCTGCTTCAACGGCCCAAAAGTCCAGTTTCTCCTTAAATGAGACTACTCTGCATGGGTTCCACTTTCTTGCACCCCAGGAAAAAAGGTGCGTTTCAGCAGAAAAATCAGGACAGTTATGGGATAGTTATGGAACATACCTCATATATTGCCTCTCTCGCAAAGATCACAGCTGTGGGCTGCCTGTTACCCAATGCCTGAAAAGCTTTGTCACCTGTAGTTTTAGAGTTTTTTTCCAGTAGGAGAACAAGCCAGGTACCTATTACTCTCTTGTGGCTAGAAGCAAATCTTTGATGCACACTTAAATGCACACTGAGATTTAAATCACTGATACTTTTAACTATTCCTAAGAGGAACTTTTGACCAAGAGTAGGTAAGAGTGCACTTAATAACATGTTAGGAATGACTAAAGAGGGAAAGGGGCAAGCAATGCTCTTAAGGGCATTAAAAACAAAATTTGAAAGCTAACCTATGTTATATACATGATACTCTTACTTAGACTTAGCAAGTAACAAAAAAAGTAATTCTATATATTCTGTGTTATTTTCTATATAACCTATGTTGTAATGTATATGATACTCATAGATTTAGAAGATAAAAAGATACATGTTTTCTTCCCTATTTTGACCCATCCTGTTAATTCAAAATGTCCTCACTTAAGGTCACTGAATCTAAGTTGGAGATACTAGACCTTTGAATCACTGGTTAGTGAGTAGCTAAATTAGGAGTCATGGCCTTAGGAAGAAGCCAGTTCAGACTGAAACACAAGTGACTATTTGGTTGAAGAAGTAACTCTCCATTTTTAAAGGGTGGAGATGGTTTGGTAGTAAATTAGTTCTCTCTCTGCCCTGGGAGATTAGACAAACAATGGATCTAACTAAGAAAATAGACTGACTCATTTGGCTACGATGCTATACTGAAGTTATAAGCAAACTAACCTTAATCTTCAGAAAGAGAATTAGGCTCTGTATACTGTAAATGAGTTTTACAGTCAGTTCTGAGATTTCTCACTGAATAATAATCTTTAAAAAATCAGACATCTATAGATCTAATGGCACTCAGAACCCTGCCTTGCCTTACCTCATCCTCTGCTATAGCATAGCTGAAGTCATATGCAATTTACTTCATTATTTATTAACTCTGCTTTAGGGTGGTAGTTTTTATTGCGAGAGAAGTGAGGATGGTAATAACTGCCCTGATTTCCTTGAGCATTTCCAAACTTCCTCTAGAGGTGAACACGCTATCTTCAGAGTGAAGGGTCCACCTGAAGAATAGGTACAGTATGAGAAGGGAGGAGAGGCAGACCTGTTAGCAGGAAGAAGAGTTGCACAGGGCTCATAACGGGTCATAAGTGAACAGGGGTGGAGAACGAAGGGAAATGTAATCACACATCTGGAAGAGACCAGTCATCTGCTCCAGACTGCCTCTGGACAGGTCAGGAAGGGGTGTTTGGGTGGACCTTTTTTTTTTTTTTTTTCACATCTGGATTTAGCTTCTCTTGAACTTTCGAGCTTTTTGCCTTTTACCAAGCCTGTTTCTTCTCTGCAAATCATGTGGTACTTCTGCCCCAGGACGAAGTCCTTGGAGGGGATTTAATTAGCTTTGGGGATGGTCCGTTCTTTTTCCAGAAGGTCTGTTTCAGGTTTAGGTCATTCCATTGGCCTCACCAACAACTGAAGGGCAGATGTCCTGGCCACTCAACAGTCCCCTGGGCGGAGAGGAAGGACCTCTAGGCTGCTGGTCACACTCCTTGTATTTCTAACTCCCCTTAGCTGTGAGGGCAGGAGGTGCTGAGGTGGGCGGAACTCGGAGTGGAGGAGTTTTTAGGTAATTTCGGGTCTCACAGTCCGTAAGAGCAGCATGGGTAGCATGCCTGCCTACCTTTCCCCACATACGCGTACACACCCCTACATGACGTGCTGGTAGGAGGGAAAGTTTTGGCACCTTGGGGCTCCTCTGGGGCCGCTCATTTCTTCCACGTGTCCCGGGTGTCTGCATTTACCGCAAGAGACTGCACAGAGCGGAGTGGCAGTCAGTGGTGGCCGCTGCCGCTTGATGCAGCAAGGGAGGTTCATGAGCATCGGAGAGGTAAGCGGGGCTATTTCTTGCCGCGCTCGGTGGCCACCGTGGCCCCCGCCCGCGCACCCGCGCGCGCACCCGCGGAGCAGACGCGCCCCCCCGCGCCCCGCGCCCGCGCCCCGCGCCCCTCCCTGCGGCCGGCACAGGCCGCCCAGAACTTCCCTTGGGTCGCGGCCCAGCGATACGGAGCGGCCCTGGCGCAGGGCCCCGCTCTTCCCGAGTCGTGGGTGGCGCGGTGCTGGTTTGCCTCCCCTCCCTTTCCGGACCCGGCCAGGGATGTATCTGGGTCAGCCTGGGAGGGGCTGGACCTGCCGGGGGCCGGCGGGGGGAAGGGGGGCGAGGACAGCAGCTGTCAGGTTCCTGGCGTTTCCGGGCCTGGCCCCGTCCAGCCTCGCCCCGCACTCGCGCCCGGCGAGCCCCGGCCCCGGGGGCGCGGGCGCGGCCGCCCCTGCTCGCCCTCCGCCGCGCGCACGGCCGGGCCCCCGGGGAGGCAAGGAGCGGCGGAGCGGCGGAGCGGCGGAGCGGCTCGCGGCCGCCACCGGCCCCGGGCTTCCTTCCTGCCCGGTGATAGACGGCGGGGCTGCAGGCCAGTGGCCGCGGGAGACGCTCCCCCCGCGGGCCCGAGCCGCCGTCGGCCGCGCCCCGCCCCGCCCCTCCCCACCCCGCGGGGGCCCAGCGCAGGCCCCAGGGGCCTCTCTCCCCAGGGCCCGCACCCCGCACCCCCCCACCCCACCCACCCCACCCCACCCCACCCGGCGCCCGCGGCTCCCGGAGCGAGGCGCGAGGTGCGTCCGGCCCGCGCCCGCCGACGCTTTGGCCGAGGGGTCACGGGCTCGCGGCTCCCCGCTCCGACGGCTCGAGGCCCGGCCCCTCCCCGCGAGCCGCCCCGCGCCTGCCCTCGCCCTTCCTCGGCGCGTCGCGGAGCAGCGACCCCGGGGCTCCCGGGGCTCCCGCCCTCGCCCTCGCCCTCGCCCTCGCCCTCGCCCTCGCCCTCGCCCTCGTCCTCCCCTCGCCCTCCCCTCCCCTCCCCGCCTTGCCGCCGCCGCACGCTCGGGCCTCGTGTGCGCGCGGGGAGCCCCGATGCCCCCGGGCCAGCAGCCCCGCACCGCGCCCCCCGCCGCCCCCGAGGCCGCGCCGAGCCGAGCCGAGCTGCGCGCCCGCCCCCCGCCCCCCGCCCCCCTGCAGCTCCACGCGCCCGCGGCCCCCCCCGCCCCCGCCCCCCTGTAGCTCCACGCGCCCGCGGCCCCCCCCGCCCCCGCCCCCGCCCCCCGCCCCCCTGCAGCTCCACGCGCCCGCGGCCCGCCCCCGCCGCACCCCCTCCCCCGGCCGCTCCCGGCGGGCGGGCGGGGAGCCGAGCGGGCTGGGGCGCGCAGGGGGCGCGCAGAGCTCTCGGGCCGCCCGCGCTCGCCGCGCCTCGGGGATCGCGTGGGGCGAGCGGCCCGGGCCGGCCCCTCTCGCCCGCCGCGCCGCGGGTTTGAAACTTTATCGGCGAGTCCCGCGGCTCGTCGCCGACGCGAGCAGGGGGCGGGGGCGGGGGCGCGGCGCCGGCGGCCGTGACGAGGCGCTCCCGGCGCTGAGCGCTTCTGCCCGGGGCTCGCATGGCGCCCGCGCACGGAGTCTGACCTGATGCGGACGCAGCGGGGTTACTATGAACGCCCCTGTCGGTGGAACCTGGCTCTGGCTCCCTCTGCTCCTGGCCTGGCTCGCCCCCGGGGTCGGCGCCTCGTGGTGGTAAGTCCCCGCGCGCGGGCGCAGGGCGCAGGGCGCAGGGCGGAGGCGGGGGAGCGGGGGAGCGGGGCGCGCACCGGCCCCGGGGACCTGCCGCCGCGCCCCCGGCCGCCCGCCCCGGCCGCCGCGCCCCCCCGCCGCCCCTCCGCCTCTCCCCCGAAGACCAGTCCGGTTTTGACAACTCCAAAAAAAAAAAAAAAAAAAAAAAAAATCCCAACCCCGCAGTGTCCCTCAAACGAGAGAGCTCGGGTGTGTGGTTGATTCGGGTCCAGATGAGCGACAGCAAAACCAGCCGATTTCTCATCCCGGAGGCAGAGACGCGCCAGCCGGGGCCCCAGCTCTGCAGCCCGGGCGTGTGTGTGCGTGGGTGTGCGGGTGCAGCGTGAAAACTGCGACCGGCTCCCCCGCCCGGGCCCCCCGCCCGGGCCCCCCGGGAAGGTGCGGGGCCGCGCAGCCCGCGGGTGAGGACTTGCAGTGTCCCCCCCCCCAGGTCTCCCCGGGCCGTGCGGGGCCGCGTAGCCCTCAGGTGAGGACTTGCAGTGACCCCCCAGGTCCCCCCAGGTCCCCGGGCGGTGCGGGGCCGCGCAGCCCTCAGGTGAGGACTTGCAGTGACCCCCCAGGCCCCCCAGGCGCTGCAGGGCGGCGCAGCCCGCAGGTGGGCACGTGCAGTGACCCCCCCCGGTCCCCCCAGGCCCCCCAGGCGGTGCGGGGCCGCGCAGCCCGCAGGTGAGGACTTGCGGTGCCCCCTCCAGGCTCCCCCAGCCCCCGGCCGCCGCCAGGTGTGCCCTCACGCCGCCGCCAGGTGTGCCCGCCGCCCGCCGCCGGGCTCCCGCTGCCGCCCGCTGGGAAGCGCGGTCGCCGCGGGGGTAACTGCAGGGGCGCTCGCTCGGCGGCTCCGCGGGGCAGGGCGCGCGGGGAGGGGCGGCGGGCGCGAGACGGAGCAGCAGGTCCCGGCGCCGCCCCGAGGGGAGACCCTCCGGCTCCGTCCCCGGCCTGGTGTCCCGGAGAGGTGGCGTTGCAGCTGGGGGACGCCCTTGAACCTGCAAGTTTCGGAGCAGATCCTAAAATACGGACTCAGAAATGCCAGTTACGGTGGGCTGGTGTTGCTTGGGGGGGGGGGGTATTTTGTTTTCAAGAATCTGGCAAAAGTGAGGAGCCTCGGCCAAATTAAAGACCATAGAGGAGGGAACTTGAGGAGGACCTTGGAGCTCTTCAAAGGAGCAAGGCAAAGCGTTGATGGGAAGAAGGTTCAATTCCTCCCTAAGCCGCTTTGAACAGGAAGGCGTTTAGCCTTGACACTGCTGACACAGGATCAAAGATTGATTTATCAGAGTGACCATTTTTCAATAAAATGACTATTTCTGTTTCCATGGGTGTATAAACATTATTTATTGCCCGGGCTTTTTGTCACATTGTCTCTCAGCTGTCACTTAAAAATATTTTTTGGAAGTCGCAGCTGTAACGATTTTATGATCATATAAAATAATGAAAATACGAGAAAAAGACATTCTCCTTGTTTGATCGCTTCAAAAGACACCTATGGCAGCTTGGGTTATATAAAAGGTACCTTTCTAAACATTTCACGACTAATAGAGAACATCTGGGTAGAGATGATGATGTAATTTTTTGTTAAAGTTTCTTTTCAAAAGTACTTTATGGAGCTATAACACTGTTTGATTCTTCCAAACATTTAGTGTCCTTAATAACAATAGAAAGAATTTTTTTTTTTCCTTCCAAAGGCTTTTCTCTATAAAAGCCAAAGAGAGCTGGGGGGAAAAGTGGGAATATTTAAAGGATTCTTTGGTAAGGAAAAAAGGGCATGTCTGCGAGGAGAGATGTAACATCAGATACCACCAGCAGGTGTTGATTGGACAGATACAGACAGTTTCTAAAGACACTTAAACATTGGGTCAAAGAAGTGGGAGTTTCTAAAGACACTTAAACATTGGGTCAAAGAAGTGGGAGCTGCTTCTAAAGGAGGATGCCCCCAAAGCGAAGCCCAGACATACTGTGTCACAGAGATCGGAGCCCTCTTGGGAAAAGCCTTTGAAAAAGCCTTGGGAAAAAACTCTTCCCCACACACGCTGCCCCCTCCCTCACTCTTGACCTTGACTCTCCTCCCCTGGCCAGAGCATCATCAGGTGGCCCTGGCCTCACATCCAAGACACATAATCCTCGCTCCATGTTGGGGTGGCATCTACTCCCATGCATGCTGTGCCCCTTCTTGCTTCCCAGTATCCCCCAGAAGGATAAGGAATTCATACGTGAACCGTGCTTTGAGCTCTTCAGTCTCCCGGGAAACAGGGCCCCAGCCCTGACGTTCATGGTGTTTCCACCTCCGTGTTGCTCCTTTGCAGGTACATGAGAGCTACAGGCGGCTCCTCCAGGGTGATGTGTGACAATGTGCCAGGCCTGGTGAGCCGCCAGCGCCAGCTGTGCCACCGACACCCGGACGTGATGCGTGCCATCGGCCTGGGCGTGGCCGAGTGGACAGCAGAGTGCCAGCACCAGTTCCGCCAGCACCGCTGGAACTGCAACACGCTGGACAGGGATCACAGCCTCTTTGGCAGGGTCCTGCTCCGAAGTAAGTCTCCCGCCTTTGCAGAGCTCCACGGGCTGTCCCCTCACACACAAGTCCCCTGACTTGGTCTTCCGAGACCCCGCTCATCTCTTCTTGCATTTAGTTAGTCAGAAGCTTGTCCTGTTGGGTTGGCGTTGCCCCTGTCTTACAGAGGACGACTAAAGAAATCAAGGAACTTGCCTCAAGTGTCAAAGGAGGCCAGTCGTAATTTAGGATCAAGGGTCTTTTCGCTCTTTGCTCTGTCCTTCCGTGTCCTGTCACCACCGTGCCTGTCCCTCCAGGATCAGATTCTGTCTTCAGGAGAAAGGAGGAAGCAGTCACAGGGCTCTCTTGACTTTTTGATTCTTTCTGGGATTTGAACTTTCCAGAGGATTTGAGTAGATCAGGATAGAGTAGTACTCAGAACTTTCACTGACCAAAAAGTATTAAAAAAAATAATAATAATAAGCCAAATGTTTATTAAGAAGCAGAGGCGAATCCCCAACCACCCCCTTTCACCTCCCATTCAGCTACTCAGTCTTGGGTCACTCTGTGTCTAAATTCAACATTTTTCTTTTCCGGTAGGTTGTAAAATCTGTAAATCCCCGCCCTTGCTCGGTGTCTTGTGTGGCAGGCATCATTCACTCATTGCGTGGTGAATGAATGGATGAACTCAGAGTGAGCAGCTCTTGTTTTCCAGGCATATTTTAGGCAGAATAATATTTACGGAGAACAGGGGTGAGAACTGTGAGTGCATAGTTTTCAAACATATATGTTTCATTTCTGTTTTACTTAGAGGGAGAAGTAAACACTATCTGATTACATAATAAATTTCTTAAAAGTTCTGAACATAAGAAGTGGCTGGTATACAATCAAAGCAAATGAACCGAAAATTAGATTTCATCGTCAGAAATACTCATCCCTTAACCTGGCATTGTTAGCATCCTTCAAGAGGTAGCATGGTCCATTTGCTTTCGGGAAATCCCACTGAAAACACAAGAGTTTACGTGTGAACCCCAGGAACCGGAAAATACACTTGTTTTTGCCCACCACCACCCCCCCCCCCATTCCTAAGAAAATCGTCCAGGCTGTACACTTGGTAATGCTTAACAGAGGGTGTTTCTATCATGTAATCATCACAGCCCTAGGGTTTTATGAGGCCAAATGCATAACTGAATGTCTCTAAAATCCCCCAAGGGCGTAGTACTCTCACTCAGTGTATCCCTAAACTTAATTTACTGCGATATTCGGCAATTTTATTCTCTAGTTTAAGAACTATATTCTTGTGCATTCCTTTTGGAGTTTCAATATGACATCGCAAATTTTTGAAAGGTCAATAGTGAATTTCAGCTACATGGAATTTTAAGACTTCACCTAGATTAGCTCACCAGTGAATCAATTAAAGTGCTGGACCTAAAAAATAAAA
Organism: Nyctereutes procyonoides; assembly: GCF_905146905.1. Taxonomy (NCBI): domain Eukaryota; kingdom Metazoa; phylum Chordata; class Mammalia; order Carnivora; family Canidae; genus Nyctereutes; species Nyctereutes procyonoides. Next base: position 30,010,533 of record NW_026575160.1, on the reverse strand, counting down.
TAAAAAAGTGCTGGACCTCGTCAAAGAGAGTTTACAAATAGCTAACACAAGTGATCTTTGGGCATATTGTGTACAGGCTCTCGGTGTGGAAGCCGTATCAGGACTCTCCAAAGTACTCGCAGTCATTTGCCCATCGTCACAAATCAGATATCCTTCTCGTTGACAGAATGCTCACCTCCAAACCCTGACTGCAAAAATCCATTCAGGTGACTCCATATTGAATAGAAAAAAAAGGAAAAAAAAAAAAAAAAACCAACTTTCGATCAATCAAAGGAAGCAATGCTGCCCATGGAGCCTAAAGAGAGCATGTCTAGCAAAGCCGGGAGTTCATTTGTAAAATCTTTTTCATCTTGGCTGTAGGGTTGCTGAGAGGGAAGAGGCTAGAACGGGAGGAAGCAGCGCTAGTTGGCCTTAGTGTCAAGCCTCAGGTAAATAAGGGAGCCTAAGCTGAACTTCCTTGAGAGTTCTTTCGGAGGAAGCTGAACGCTTTTCCAAAGTACTCGAGACTTAAGGCACTCATGCTACACAGCTTCTTTCCAATCTTCACAGAAGGCCAGATTTCTTCCTGCACATTTATATAAAACTCCTGTGACTGTCTGTGATGATTTTTTTTGTGTGTGTTGGTTATGGGAGGGCTGAATTTGACCTAACGTAGTTTATCCTGGAAATAATCAAGAAATTCCAATGAAGCTATCCAAAGATTTTTACAATTAATCGCTTGGAGGGAAATTCACATCTTAGGTTGTGAAGGACTCTCTTTTGGAAACCTCAGTGTCCTTATAGATGCATAGGAAAGGCAAAGGCCAACATCACTGATGGGCGAGAACATAAGTCACTAAACATATTCCCTGGTCATAGAGAAAAGGGGAACATCTGTCTGCCTCTTCTGCTCCGGAGAGCTAGAGGAAGACAGGACAATTTCTGGAAACATTTATAATTCGCTCATTCCACAGACTGTCACCAGCCACAGGCAGAGAAACTTAAAGACCAAACTAGTAAACCCAGAAATATTCCTACAAGAATATACCTCCAGAATTCTACCATAAGCCTTAAAAAACAAAAATGCAAGTAGGTCTCATCCTTGCAAATGTACTTTAAAAAAAAAAAAAATAGCAAGCATTTCAAGAGAGCCAGATGACCCATAACCTTCCAGAAAGGGTAGCTTCTAAGTGTTTTGCCCTCCCAGGTGACCAGACCCCGCCTCGGACAAAAATGATGCCTACGTGCTTGATAGACATTTCTTGACTTCTCTCCATCTCCAAATTAGTGAAACTTCAACCGCATTAGGAAGTTAAATTACCACCACCCTTTAGATTTGGATTTCGTTTCGTATTGTGATGGCTTTAAAAAGAATCCGTTTTTCTAAGAGGCCTCGAGATCAGACTTTGTCTTGTTCCAAAGCCAACTCTCGAAATGTGCTACTTTTTCACACATAGCATTTTAGTGATTCATCTAAGACACTTAACTGAAAACATCTTAAGGCCGAATCTACGTGATACCAAAACATCTGGAGGTAAAATGAAAAGCCAGTCAATGTGCTAAGTTTTGTATTTAAATCTAGAGACGTCTAGTTACTTAGTGATGTGTTCGGAGACTAAACGACAGATATCCAGAAAGGTGATGTTTCCGCTTTGGAAATTACTTCGGACTCCTAGCAGCCTTCCTGTGATTCTTTTCTTCTTTGGGCCAACAGGTCAATGTCATTGTTTGCGAGTTATGCCCAGATGAATTCTGCACCGAGGCAATGGCTTTCCTCTCCTGCTTTCACGGTGGTGTCTGGTCACGGGCATTCTATCATCCACATCTTCCTTTCCCTTCCCCTAAAAGACCACCTCATAAAATTGCTCTTCTTTCTCCTTGAAAAGTAAGACCAGCGCTAAAGACGTTAAGCGTTTACGAGTTCCCCCCTCTGTGGCATCTCTAAACGTAGGCAGCTCACTCCAGATACAAAACCAGGCATTAGCAGGTCAAGGGGGTGATAACGGACAAGGCGTTTTGTTTTCCTCACCTCTAGGATGGGTGTCACCATAATTTTATTTACCCGAAAGCCACTACCTGAGGTTAAGCCACATTAGTATCTATTCATCACCTTCTTTGGTAAAACATCTCCATTCACGTAGACAATCTGAGATCCTTGTAATATAACCTGGGACTCTTTAAGAACAGCTCTCTGGCCATCACGTTTCTCTCTGGAGAGTGCTGCCTGCTACCTATGGCAAATATTCGTATAATTGATTTTACCTAAAGTACAGGGTATGATTGATTCCTTTTTTGATGGTTAGAGGTATCAGGGGAGTTTTTTTTTTTTCTTTCTTTCTGAAGGCTGAGGTAAGTGCCATTTAATATGGTGTAGATATGTTTTCCTGATTTTTAATAATGAGACCAGCAGAGCAAATATTGCAGGGGACATATAATAAATTTTAGCACCGAATGACAGGCGGAAACAAGCAGGGCTTCAAGGCGAAAAGGTGGTTTGTTCTCCCAGCTGTGTGGTTCAAAAAGTCACACTCGTCTTGACATACCGAGTCGCTGAATGGCTCTCCCCGTTCTCTGCCTTGCGTTGGCAGCAGGTTGTTGAGCTTCTATTTTGATCGTTGATATATTTGCCGCCGCACCCATTAATAAAGAGGCACGCTAATAACAATGAAATACAGCCCCACTTGAAAAATGAGGTGCGCTCGGACCCTAAAGAGCCTTATATCTGTCACTATCCCGCAACACCGTGTTATGAGTTACTACAGATTATTAAAATAATTTAATGTAGTTATTGCCCTGAAATATGTACCTTTCAGCCCGTAAGGGAAAGTAGCCTGGGCTCTAATAAAGAACAATTCTAAGAAAGCACCCCAAAGGGTCCTTGCCCAAGTCTAATTATAGGCGGTAAATTTGTTTCCTTCCAGAAAAACCAAAGAAAAGCTTTTCGCTGTCTTTTACCCAATACCAGTGATTAGTGCAGGTGTTCCAGAAGAAAGTAAATTCACCGTAATAGTCAGACGCAGTATGTAACTCAAGGATATTGCATGTTGCCTTCAACAGTCTCTCAGTGACTCGTGAAAGCCGATGCCGAGCCCGGGCTGCCCAGCGTGAAGGCACGGGGCGGGGTACTGCCGGCTTCTCCTCGCGCCTCGGCCCCTGCGTGGGTCCCTGAGCCGGTCTTCCAGTCTCCACTATGTGACAGGAGTGTCCTCACTGAGGCCTGCACGTTCGGAAGGGGTGTTTTTTCGAGGAGAGCTGCCGTAGCGCCAACACCAGACCAATTTGAGGCATGACACAGACCCTGTTACAGATGGAAGGAAGGCCCCAGAAGCCTGGCTCCTCTCCCCCGGGGCAGGAGGCAAGCGCAAAGCCAGGGGCGAGCCAGCGAGACAGGCAGCCTGGCTGCATTTCCCTTTAGACGCTTTACACACTTAACTGGAAGGACGGTTGTCACACAGACGCCTAATCTGACAAAAAGCTTTTATGGCCTAATTCCTATTAGAAAGCGAGCCCTGGCTCTAGAAGAGAATCCTTCGAGAACACCAGAACCTTCCTGCCCTGTGGCGACGTGTGCCACAGGTGGAGCGAGCCGTCAACAGCCCTAGTGTGAAAGCTGTTTCAGAACCAGCAATTCCAGACCGCGTTTAAGAAAAGCATTTCTGTTGCAGGTAGTCGGGAATCTGCCTTTGTTTACGCCGTCTCCTCAGCTGGAGTTGTGTTTGCCATCACCAGGGCCTGTAGCCAAGGAGAGTTAAAATCCTGTTCCTGTGATCCAAAGAAGAAGGGAACCGCCAAGGACAGCAAGGGCAGTTTCGACTGGGGTGGCTGCAGCGATAACATTGACTATGGGATCAAATTTGCCCGAGCCTTCGTGGATGCCAAGGAAAGGAAGGGAAAGGATGCCAGAGCCCTGATGAACCTTCACAACAACAGAGCCGGCCGGAAGGTATGGACGCCCGTGGCGCTCATTTTATAGGCTGCATGGCTTTATAAATCACTTAGACCAAGCCTATCTTAAGCTTCCCTAGAGTTGATAAAATGCTATACGGTCACAGCTTCCCACTGCCCCCCACCCCCACCCCCAGCCGTAGATTCTAAAGAATACCATGGGCCGGGTTGAAGTGTCTCCACCCGCACTCCACCTTCCTTCCCACAGCTGAGCTGGAGTCCACCCATTGCTTTTGGCATTGTGCAGAGTGAAGTGTTTTATGGTCCCTCTGGACACCGTATCATCTAGACAGGAGATATAATCTGCGGGTGAGGATAGGGCTTCATCCCACATACCAACGGGACACTGAAAATGCTTGTATCTGAGGGGGTTCAAGCCCCAGAGTGTCTTCTCTCCAACTCGTCAGGAAAGCAACCCACCAGGCATGGCTTGTTGACGTCTAGATTTAAAGATGCTCTTTTTAGAACCAGATCCAAGTGTCGTGCATTAAAGCCCCACCTTGTAGTTGCAGTAACTGGATGAGTGAGTGGACCAGGGGAAGACCTGCCCCAAAGGGGTGCTCTGGTCCCTTTATGCACTAGTCCTGACTAACTTCCTGGGCGGTGGGTACCCAGTCATTATTCACCTCCTAGCCCCCATTTGTTAGGTGAGGCAACAGGCCCTAAGGTGCTCAAGGTCACATGGAGAGTCAGTAGAAAAGTCAGTACTAGCACTGAGGTTCAACTCCTGGCCTAGGGGTGCGTTGGCCCAAGATTAAACCATCTCAGAGCTAGTGCTCAGGTCCGTAGGTGTGCCATTTCTTCCTAGGTGGCAACAGGACCAGAAGAACCAGAGAATCTGAATGCCACTCATTCTCTCTTTGTGTAGAAAACAAAAGCTGGCTAGGCTAATCAAATATTTGGTCAGAACCATTCTAGAACAATCGAATTGCCAGTGGGAAGAGATGATGGTAATTTGTCTTTTATCAACACAAAATAAAAATGTGCTTGACATTAATATATAAAGAAAGATCAGCATAAAATTGAAAGGTCCCCAGGAGGACTCCAATAGGAAAAAAAAAAAAAAAAGAATCGAAAAGAATGCAGATCTGTTTGGATGAAAACCTTTTACTAGGCTCATGGAAAGAACAAATCTCATTTAAAGGAAGTTGGAAGGAAAGTCTTGCTTAACACATGGAATAAAATGAGTGTGACCTGAACTGTTTACAAATAGTACCTTTCTTGAACTTTAAAAATCAACATTTCTTATTTTCATGAATTTATGAACCTATCGTGACTGCTGCCAAGAATATAGCCTATGCTTGTGTAATCCTCCAACTATTGGTAATTGCTGTTTGTGCAATGGTTTAGATCAAAAAAAAATTTTTACATTGACCTTTGTTTTGACACTGATACCACATGTATAAGCTATAAAGTGTGGTGTCTTTGATAGGAGTGTGCTGCTTCGTTATTCAAGCAGGGTGCGTAGTTAGATCTCAGAGTATTTGTGAAGGTCAAGGCCTATGGTGGTAGGTACACTGTAACCAGAGGAATGCCGACTTATCAAAAGACATGTTGATTTTGCTTCAGACGCCATTAGGTTTTGAATGTTTCGCCTCCTCAAGACAATAGACCGTAGCTATTATATTGTAGGCCCTGATTTAACGTGACTTTTAATATAAATCACATGATTCTTCACTGCGTGGAGGTGAACAGCTGTCAGGCCTCAGATATACTCCTGCCTAGCCTGCAAAACTTAGGAGGCTACTTTTGATTGGAATAAAAGTGCACACACTGACTTTTTAAAATGTGGCTTTAATTAATGGTGGGTGGGCAGACTTTTTCAAGGAGATGCATGATGTCAGTGAATATGAACTTTAATGAGAGTAAATGTATTGAGATAAACATGCGTCTCTAATTCTCTTCTTGCGGTCATTAGACCCCCGGTCTCTGCTCCCCCTTCCTACCAGCAGAAGGTCTGTGGAATCAAAATGAGAACAGGCTGGGCTCGTGTTTGAAGACAGGCCTCCTGAGCTAAGCCTCCAACTGGCCTGGCTAGAAAGGCCCAGCCTCCCAGACCGGATAGCACCATCCGTTTCCTTCTTATTTCTCATTGGTGCTTCTCAGCATTGCCCCAATTGTCCACTATGAACATCTTCTACTTTTTAGAAGATGGGTCGGGAGACCCGTACATTTTATTTAAAAGAAGAAACATCGATTCCAAGATCATGCTTAGCTGACACTACAGAGCAAATTCAACACTGCTATTCACAATGGACCCTGATTTCCCCCTAATGTTTGAACGGTTTAATCATCGATTATAGCAGCTGGTTAGAGCACCCTCATGTGTCTCTGTACTGTAATATCATTTCCGATCCTTTGTGCTGTGATATCATTTTATTTTGATCACAAGCCTCCGAATTTGTAATAATAGTGTTTTCCTTTCACGTTTACTTGAAAATTCTTCCTCAACTAAGTTTCCACCTCTAAATAAGATTATTATTAAATTCTAAAAAGATAAACCACCTTGTTCAAAACCAACCTTCTATCAAGAAGGAAATTCCAGTTTCTCTCAGTGGTTCTTTTTAAATCTAAAGATGCCATGCCATGAAAACTTCTAAATAATAGTTTAAGATGTACAAATTACAAGGAAAGATTACTTGGGAGATATCCACTATTTGCTCCCTTTCATAAGTTTGAAAATAGCTTTTACATTAGTCTACTCTTTAGAAATAGTCACAGGTAATCACAACTAGGCGAAATAATCACAGCTTCGTTGATCTTTTCTAAGAGATTCTATATCAAATAATCTATGTATTCGATCAAATACTGCCCTCCGATCACTGGAAACTTGCATGATAAGAATTCCATTAAAAAACCTCTCCCCAAGCTCTCTTACTGTAGCAAAAATACAAAGAATATGAGATTTAAAATCGGACCCGCCTTAGTTTTAATCTTGCAATACCAGTGGCTTTGCTCACTGAAATTCCGTTTTTCTCATACATAAAGGCCATTCCATGGTCCTGTGGGAAGACAATAAGGCAAATAGCTCAGAACCTGACATGCAGTGGTGCTCAATTAAAGTTCATTCCTTTCTCCTCCTCTCATCCGTAACTTTAGTAACAGAGCTAGATACGAACCCTGTAGGAACTGTCACTTAGGCTCCAGTCTGATTGCTCCACGTATCCATAGACTCATCCGCAGTACAGTTAAACATACGAGTTAACAGGCACGTAATATCTTCTAGTTTACAAAATACCATCAAACATTCTGTAATCTGATCTTCAAAAAAAACGCTGTACGAATATCAACCAGCATTAAGTATTCCTACTTTCCAGACGACAGGCTGGGGACCCGGCCGGATGCAGCGACAAATGAACCACACGGGCCTGACACACGGGGCGTGGGGTTCACACCCGGTTGTGCTCTCCCTTACGTCCTGGTGGACCTTCTGTGTGGTCTCTGTCGAGCATTTCTGAGGAAAACAGAGCATTTCCATATTTTAAAAAAGAGCAGCAGCTGCCCTTGGAAGGCAGCTTAATGATGATGTTTGTCCCCTTGTGTGGGTCTTTCTCCCACTAGCACCCTCTGATGAATCAGTATTACTTTCTGACAATGGGGGAGGCTGTTTTAAACCCCAGAAACGTAACTGCTAGTCACCCGTGAGCGTGCTGAAGCGACCTCGTCTTACTCCGTGGATTCAGAACCTTCCAGCTGATGGTGCTGCTGCTGGCCTCCGAGTCGTGCGTGCTGTTGGACTAAACTTAAGTCAACAGATCATTAAAGAGTTACTCTGGGTAAGCCACAGTTTGGAACGCAAAGTCCTATGGGGAGAAGAATGAAGACAGAGAAGCTCCTGGCCCCGAGAACGACGTTTCGAGCAGGGCCGAGAGAGACCCGACGGGGCGGCCAGCTCCGGGAGGCGGCGGCGAGGGAAGAATCAGCCAGCGGGCCGCCAGCCCAGGGGACAAGGGCTGTGTCACAGCGGAACGGGCGTTTGCGCCGGAGATCAGGATTTCCCAGGACTGAGATGACAGGGGAGATGCTTTCCAGGACGAAGGGGCTACGGGGCCAAGCAAGATCCTGGAACAGAAAGAACGTCAAAGCTGAGGAATGACGAGGGCTCCAGGGTGGAGTTCATAACTGGGACTTAATCGGGGCTGAGGCTGCAAGTTGGAGTCGGCCAGAGCTCAGCCTCGAGCGCCATGCAGGGAGATTTGGATGTCGCTGGGCAGCCACAGCAAGGCACTGAACACCGGGGCACAGAGGAAATGTCCAAGCTCCACCCTTACGCATTCCTAATTCCTCTGGAGTCCCCTTCTTGGGACTTAGATATCAAAGTTCAGATGTTCTATGATGTGTTCGAATTAATGCCTTAAATAGAACAGGAAATACAAGAAATGTTTGCTTCCCTGAACTTTATTTTCAGCCTTAAATATACATATTAAGGGCTAATACTTAGTAGTAAATACTACGCTTTCTGATGTAGCCTAAGAAAAAATTAGCATACGGCAACTGTGTTGGAAGTTTTTTTTTATTTTTTAGATATTATTTATTTATTCATGAGAGACACAGAAAGAGAAGCAGAGACAGGCAGAGGGAGAAGCAGGCTCCATGCAGGGAGCTGGATGCAGGACTCGATCCTGGACCTCGAGAGCATGCCCTGAGCTGAAGGCAGATGTTCAACCGCTGGGCCACCCAGGCGTCCCAAAGTTTATATTTTTAACATAATGTTTATATTACTATTGGCTACCTTATTCATTAGGGGTTCATAGCTGTTGACGGCATCTGGACCGGCATGGAAGCTGGGACTCTAGAATCAGAAGATTGGCTCAAATACTTAAGTATGACCTTAGATGGGTTACCCAAACAGGATTTCCATATCAAATAAAATGCATACACCAGGTTTTAAGCAGGCCTAAAAGGCAGGTAACACTACTCTTCATCTTTTGCATATGAAGAGACTGAGGTCTAATAGGGTGGCTGGAATTAGCAAAGAAATTGAATTTACTTGCCCGCTGAAATCATCTCAAACCCTGACTTAAGTTGGCATCCTGTACTTTATATGGGAGAAGTTTGGAGAGTCAAGGGATGCAGAGTTTCTAGTTCCAGGGCCTGCCCAAACCAGGGCCACTCAAGGTCAGCACCTTGGAGCACTCCGGCCTGCCCCTGAGCTTGGCCCACTGGGGAACTGGGACAAAGCAGATAGCTCTGTCCATAGGAAACATGTCCAAAGTCCAACAGAAAAGGATATTGTCCAAGACATAAGCACAGACTTATTTTAGGCAAGTAATTTTTGGCCTAATAAAAACTTCCAAGATAGCACTTCCGTGATGCCCCTTAGGATAAATAATTAATAATGGTTCTGAACCAAGAGAACTGGGCATGATTAAAAAGAAATCACATTCTCGGAAAATAAGGAATATCGATAGAAAATGGTAAATCAAACTGAACTAGAGAGCCAGGTTGCTTTAACCTCCTATTCATCTAAATCCTCCTTTAAATAACGTTGAGCATCCTTATGAGGCACAAATCTCACTTCATAGGTGTTTGTTTTCTGATGGGTCTCCTTAGTTCATAGAATTAAATGCATTTTGCAAATGAGTTCTGTACCCTCACCCCATCTTGTACCTAAAAATAGTATGTGTTTGATAGTGTAGATCTTTAGGTGGCATATGAATCAAAAACTAACCAGAATCAAAGTCCCAAAGCAGAGAATAACTTTTAACAAAATTATTATGGTTCGACGTAAAGTTCTATTACTGAGAATTTTTTTTAAGACTGGCCTCATTATTAGTCAATAAGAATTATTATATATGTGGTTAGCCAAAGGTAATGTTCTTGAATTGCACAAATAAAAATTCCACACCATATATTTCCTACCTAAGCCCACCCGCAGTCACTGTTTTTGAAGGATGGCAGTGCTCAAGAAATCGCAATGTCTCGTTTAAGTCACTAAACGATTGCATACGCAAATCAACCGCACAGGTTGCTAATAAATGTCCCTTGTTTTCCTAGTCCCAGAGCTTGCATGTTTGGAAGGTAGATTTTCGGTCACTCTTATCTTAGAGATGTGGACCTGTCATCAAAAGGATTTAAAGAGTTAATAGATGTACCTGGCTTTAAGTCAGCATCTGAAAATAAAATGCTTTTAATGTGTGTTTCCCTCAGGAAAATGGATATAAGACCAGAAATACATTAGTCGCTTTGGGGTAATACACCCAGCTAAAAAAGTGAAAGCACTGACACTTCATTGAATGCCCATGTTTAACTAAATAATTCAGTTGAAAACAGAGCATCTAAGGACCTAAAATAAATTCTAAGCTGAATTTCTAAGGCAAGGTCAATAGTTAAACCGGCGTACATTTCACACACAGGGTAAGGTGGATTGCCCTTGTTCAGATCAGAAGAGATGTCCTGTAAAGAAGTCTTACAAAGACACCCTGGGGGTGTTTGGGCTCCATTTTCAGCAAAGCTGACTTTAGAAACCAAAATTTCATTCTCCTTGGGAGAAGTCTTTCTAACTGGCAAATAATTCTTTGTAGACGATAATTAGATATACAAACACTACATGTAAAAACTTTTATAAAACTCGCTGAACCCCGAGAACATGAACCCCTGGAGGGTGGAGTGGTAAACTCCAGTATGACAGATGCTGGTAGAGTGATTTGAGGTATGGACTTGGTGCCAGACAGGTTCGGGTTACATCCTGCCTCGGCCACACCGCCTGTGAGACCTAGGGCGCGATCCTCAGCTGCCAGGTATCTCAATATCCTCATCTGTGAAATGGGGATTAAAATAGTGTATTCTTTCTGTGTTCGTGTGGATTGAATAAGACAGTGAATGTGAGTGCTTGGGTGGGTTAAGTAAGTAGTGAGTATAACGTGCTTAGTATAGTTCGACATGTGGTAAGGTCCTATTGAATGTTATGCTTCATTATTATGCTCTGACAGTAAATTGGATGGATAAATATAAAATAGAGTAATTCTAGCCTGCTGAATGCATGTATTACCTCCTTCTATAGCTTTTTTTTTTAAAGGTTATATTTATTTACTCATGAGACACAGAAAGAGGCAGAGACATAGGCAGAGAAGCAGGCTCCCTGCGGGGAGCCCAATGTGGGACTTGATCCCAGAACCCCAGGATCACGACCTGAGCCAAAGGCAGACGCTCAACCACTGCACAACCCAGGCATCCCTAGCTTTGTTTTTAAACATTCAGACTTTTGTCTCTTTGGTATAGAATGCTAACATGTAGAAGTTTCCTAAATTCTAAGAAACTCTAAGTCTAGAAAATAGCCTCTGCAGACCAAAGGCTTAAAGTGTTCAAAAGTAGAGATCTAAGGGCCACATAAAGAATCTGCTAAGTACGATTTTAGCACTGAAGCAATTATGAGCCTATTAAAGATTTTTTTTTTTTTGAGAAAAGTTATCTGGCAAGCTAAAAATGGTTTCCATGAGGCTAAACACCAAAAGAGTACTGTTGTCCTTAGGAGTCATATTTATTTTTTTTAAAAGTAGTCATGTCAAATGAGCAAGTAGTTATTCACTGGATGACACAAAATAAAAACAAGAGGGGATTAAGCAAATGGTGAGGGACGAAGGGTTGATGCCGAGCGTGCTGGCCAGTTTGGTGATATGAAAAGCCACTAGGGCCGTGAGAACGTGAGAGAGGATCTAGGGAAGGCTGGAAATGGACTCTTCACAGCAACCTTGAAGCAGCAGCCATTAACAATCAGAGAAAGAAGCAGAAGAGACCCTTTTGGAAAGATTTGAGAAAAAGAGAAACCAAGACTTGTGTCATGGGCCTGTTTTTGGAAGAAGCTTTCAGCATTACGCACTGAAGAGAGAAAACAAGTCATTGTAATCAGTTCTTTCTAGTGTCCTTTCTTCCTGCCGTAAAACCATACTTGCCCAAACAAAAGTAGATTAAGCAGTGCAGAAGGTCTATCTATGGAAGATGGAGAAGTTCCCCACCCCCTGGCCCTGCCCCATGGTCCTTGTCCCCTTACAGACATTTCAGTGCAAATAGACTCAAGGCTGTGGACAAGACATAGGGTGTTTCCCGTCTTCCTCCCAAAACCTCATTAAAACTATAGCAATGGGATAAAATGGCTTAAATCAACAACAGTAAGGAGCATTGTCAAAGAAATGAGAGAGCCCAACAAATTTCTAGGAAGTGGGAACCAAGTAAAGAAATTGTTAACTGATAAAGAAGGATGTAGAAGTCATGGTCTAGAAGGATACAAACAGATGGGGGAAAGGAAAAAGCAGATGGAACAATAGCTAACGTGAGAAGCAAGATGCTCAAGTACTAATGAGCATTGGAGAGAAGCGTAGGCCTGAAAACTGGGACTAACTGAAAAACCCGTAGATGGAATAATGAACCCCATCCACTCTCCTCCCCGCTGAGTGGAACTCCTGGTACTGGCTTCGCCTCCCAGGCTTTCTGGAGTTAGTCTCCAGTATAACGCCAGTGTACTACCTGTGCACGAGAAAGCAAATCTCTCTGACCCACAAGCCCCGCTCATATAACCAGTGTTCCTAAATACCATTTCATGACTTCATTCTTAAATATGAAGAGAGTGTCTAAGGATTACCATATATTTGATTAAATTCAGCAGAGGAAAAAAAAAACACAAAAAAAATTGCAGGAAAAAAATGAACCAAGAAAAAAAACCCCAGTAATTCAGTAATGAGAAGAAGACTTTTTTTTTTAAGATTTTATTTATTCATGAGAGACACACAGAGAGAGGCAGAGACACAAGCAGGCTCCGTGCAGGGGGCCCAATGTGGGACTTGATGTGAGACTCAATGTGGGACTCGATCCTGGGTCTCCAGGATCATGCCCTGGGCCAAAGGTGGTGCTAAACCACTGAGCCATCCGGGCTTCCCGGAGAAGATGGTTTTTTAGAAGCCTGATTAGTCTCCTCACAGATATTTCAGAAGATGTTAACATTCATCAACTACAAGAATGGATGCTTTGAAAAAGTGACAACTAGAGAGTAGGAAAGAACTTGGAAGAGAAAGTCAAAGAAACCTCCCAAAAAGCATAGCAAGAAGCCCAGGAAAGCAGTATGGAGATTCCTTAGGAAACTAAGACTAGATCTATCCACCATAGGACCCAGCCATTTCATGTCTCTGTGTTTATCTGAAGAATATTGAAAGACTAATTTGAAAAGTTTCTGCAGCATTATTTACGACAACCAGGATATAGAAGCAGCCGACGTGTGACCATCAGTGGATGGATGGATAAGTAGTAAGGGGTAGCGATGCACCATGGAATACTACTCAGCCATAAAGAATGAAATCTTGCCATGTGTGACAACACGGATAGATCTTAAGGGTATCATGTAAAGTGAAATGAGTCAGACTGAGAAAGACGAATACCATACGATTTCATTCATATGTGGAATCTAAAATAACAAAGTGAACAAGCAAAGCAATACAAAAACAAACTCGCAGATAGAGAATAGGTTGATGGTTACCACAGGGGAAGCAGGGTGGGGCAGCAGGGGTCAATTACAGAATGGATGGTAACTAGACTTTTGATGGTGATCACTTTGTAACGTATACAGATGTCAAATTATAATGTACATCTGGAACTTGTATAATGTTATATATCAATTTTGCTTCAAACTAAATAAATAAAGGAAAGAAGAAGAAGCCCAAAAGACAAGTGGGGTTTAAGGAGATCCATAAACAATACCCATCTTTCCCACGTGAATTTGAAACCAACTGGAAAAATGGATAAAGGAGATGGATGGATAGAATAAAAATGTCTGTTGCTCTACTTAAAAAAAAAAAAAAAAAGCTGCACTGGAGGATGTAGCTTCAAAGCTTCAAAGCACTGCCTAGCACTCCACCCCTGAACCGGACAGACTTACTCACTCTGTTACAGGCTGCACATTGGAGCCCCTGCAGGGAGCCCCTTGCTGGAGGGTAGGAACTGATCATAACTCATCTTCTCCACAGGTTGGCAGATGCCCAACAAGAAGGAACCCAGGCACACAAGCCCTGTCCTTCCTCTAAGCTCACTAGCTGGGCAAGTCACTTCTCCCTGGAGAGAAATGAGTAAGGGAATGAATGGTGAGAGCCAGGAGTGTTACTTTAATGGAATTTCTTCCTCAAGAAGCCAGAAAGAATTAAAAATATAAGCGAGAAAATATAAAAGACATAAAGGACCAATTGAGAAGGCTCAGCAACTAACTAGAATGCCTTTAGGAAAGTTTTTTAAAATGGAGGGGAGACAAAAATATCAAGAGACTCTCTCTGTGCTGAAGGACAGGAGTTTCCAGATTGAAAGGGCCCACTAAGAGGTGAACAGGATTGATTTTTTTTTCTTAAAATCCTAAATATCTTGGTGATATTTCAGATCACCTAGGATAAAGGAAAGTTTTAGAGACATCCATGTAGGAAAAAAAAAAAAAAGACAAAGTGAAATGAAAACAAACGTCACTTGCCCAAGAATCAGCCAGACATCAGACTCCCCATCTGCACCACTAGAAGCCAAAGCCTATGGGGCAACACCTTCCGGTTTTGAGGGAAAATTATTTGGGTGTGTGTAGAATTTCCAAAATTCTATACCCAGCCAAGCTATTAATCAAGTATAAAGGTTGAATGAAGACATTTTAGACACATAAGAATTCAGACAACGTATCCCACGTGCACCTTGGAAGGAGGTAAGAAGTTGCCCTAAAGAGAAGGAATATACCACAAAAGAGCCAGCCTGGCATCTAGCATCTAGCAGTGTGTCTGAACTGGGAGGGCATGATGTGGGTCTCAGCTGCGTAGCCAGTCCAGGTCGGAAGAACGTGGAGGGTTGTGGAGGCCCCAGGAAACGGGAGAAGTGTTGGGACGGATGGAAGGATTGTGAGGGCGCAAAGCATTGGGTCACAGTACGTGCAGTTGGTAGCAAGGAACATGGGAAAACCCCAAACTTCACCCCAGTAGCATTCTTCTTTGGCACCGAGGCTGTGATCCTGGGTCAGGGATTAGGACCTGCAGTCCTGGCATGGTCCTCGGTTGTGCAATTAACACTCTTTCCTCCATGTCGATCGTGTTCAGTTTTGAGCATCGATGTCTAGACACATGTGGGAGGCACCTGGAGTCACGGGATAGGACTTGAATGCTCTCATCTTTGTCCCTGTAGAAGGACAGATGCCACTGACGAAGACTGGGAAGCAGAAGGGGAGAAGGGGAGGAGGGACGAGGGACCGTAAAATCTTCACAGGACACAGCACCTTGGACTTTTGGAACAAGAACAGGTGGGGCTGTTCAGCTTCGTGCCTTGAAGTTGCCTAGATTGACCAGAACCGTGATCTAACCCTATTGAGAGGCGGGGTGGGGGAAGTGAGGACTCGGTCAAATTCTCAACCACTCTAGGAAGCCTCTTAGGCAATACCCTGTGTCGAGTAGTAGGGACACACGAGGCCGCCACATTCGGTTGTGCCAGTCTGGCACGGCACCCTCCAGGGGGCTCTCCGCACCTCGTGGTTACTGCGGGTTTGTTCAGTTATTATGACAGTTGTCCCTCTGGTGTCTCGGGATGCCGTTTTCTGTTCCTCCCCAAGCGCAGAGCTGTCCTACAAGCATTTAGGTAACTGCCAGACAGGGTGAAAGCAGAATTCATTCTGAGTGGCCACCCCTGGGGTTATGCTGTGCAGTTGGGAGCAGGGGGAGAGGGGGGAAGGGTACAACAGAAAGTTCCTGCCTTCCGCCCTGATCTTTCCTGGACTAGCTGATATTTTTAAACCGTGCGCACATATCTCTTTAATTAAAAATTCTGAAAGTCATGATTAAAACCCAACAAACACAAAAAGCCCCGAGTGTGGGCCAACCCCTGGGTGACCCCAGGCCCTCCGCCCTGCTCACTCCTCCTTCTACCCACAGGTAAGTCTGTGGCTGTGCCCCTCCTGCCGCCTGCCTGTGCAGACTCCCCGGAGCGTGTCCCCTGGGTCAGGCCCCCCACTGAAGCCTGGTCCCCTAAAAGCACTTGGGTTTTGCTCCAACCCCCATCTTTGATTCTCTCCAAAGCAGCATGAGCACTGTTGCTTGTAACCATTTCTTCCTGGACACTAGGATACTTCAGAGACACAGGGTAGGACACTTCAATTCCGTAACCAGCCATCCCTGTTCCTAGAAACGTAATGCTGCTCCCTGCAGCGGGAGCGGCTCCCCTGCTCCGCCCCGGCCCCCGGTGGGATGGGACTCAGGCCATGCAGCCACTTCTTTCCCCCTCTGGGGCCTGCCTGGCTCAGGGTACAGGATCCTCCGCCCTGCTGCCTGTTAGAAGCACCTGAGACCCCTGGTAGCCGCACGGCCCACCCCGCTCCCAGCCTGTAGGTTCTGATTTCTTTCTGCCCAGGGAGAGGCGGGTCTGGGTCCTGGCACCCATCCCCAGGGGATTTAAATGTGTGGCCGGAATGAGAATCACTGGCCTGCTCTCCCCAGATGCCGGGGAACCATCCCCAGATTCCTGTTGTTCTAGTCTATTCCATTCAGAGCTTGACCCTTCTTTTTTTTTCTAGTATAATTCCTCCCCATTATGCAGGCAATCTTGCCTTGTTCATTTTTGACTCATTCAAAAGAATGGAGGGAAACAGTACGCACGATTTAAAATTTCAGAAAAGCACAATGCAATTTATATAGGATTTTAAATGTTTTTGGAAAGAACGCAGACCTGGGAGGGAGACGTGGACTCACACCCTCGTTCTGTCCCGACCCACTGACTATCTGGGTAACTCTGGGGGTTTTACTTTCCTCCCAGAGCCCCGGTTTTCATAAATATAGGATGGGAATCATAACCTATTTTGCCTAATTGTGGTAATTCAATAACACGTGTAAGCCACTTGTGACAGATAAGTGGCGGTGGCAGCGGTTGTGACAACGGTATTGTAACACTTGATCATGGGAATTCTTCTAAACTAGGAAGCTCCTAAACTCACCATGAGTTGCTCAGTCCCATTCCTTATTCTTGTGTTAGCTGCTCTCTAAATCAGGCCACCTAGGCTTAGGTCCCCTTCCCTGTGCCTCTCTGATTGAGCAGGGTGTTGTCCGCCTCTCAGTTTCGAGTTTGAATTTCAAGTCTGCAAACCCAGAGGCGGAGGTGGCCCCGAGCTGTGATGGAGCCCCCGTCTCCCCACCCCCACCCCAGAACCGGCTGTGTGTTAAGAGCAGGGCCTGGAGCTGTGAGCAAACCCAGCATCAAGAGAAGGTCTCACTTTCCCCCAAGGTTAACTGTCAGACGGAGCCTGTGATTAATCCACAATCAAAAACTGACCATGGTTCCAGTCGAAATACTTGTAGTTATAAGTAATAGACCCTGGGGGCACAAACTTAATATCTTGGATCTCAAGAAGTACAGAGGCGGGGCCAGGCCAAGGTGGATTCACTCAAGCAGCTCAGCAACGTCCTCCAGAACCCAGTCCTTCCCATCTTTCGATACCACCATCAGCAGCTTATTGCTGGCCTTGAGTTGGCTGCCTCGTGTCCCAAGGGGGCTGCTGCGGCGAGCTGCATCCAGAGACAGAGAAGCTTCTCCTCCCACGTCTCTTTCAAAGAGTAAAGAAGTCTTTCGCCCAAGTCCCGCTGTACATTGCGCCTAACGACATATCGGCCTCAGCTGAATCAGGAGCAGGACCGTGGAATTACTATTACTGATTTGGGCCGCTCCGGGTCAGAGAGAGGCTCAGCTGGTTCTGAAGCACTTGGCTGCCCAACACCTGAACAGAACTTAGGAAGGAAGAAGGGAATGGTGGTTGCCAGTGATGGTGGTGGTCAGCAGTGTGTGCCACTGCCGGGTGCATGTATAAGACGTATTTTTAAGATCCAATTTTAAATTAATACGCAGATGTTTCAGTTAGTCCTCTAAAATACCAGCTTTGAGCTTTACAGCCTGGAAACTTAGCATTACAAAGGGAGAGCAGTAATATTTCCTGTCATTTTTAAAGCTAAGAGTGTTGTGGGTTTTTTTTTTAAGATTTTATTTATTTATTCATTAGACACACACAGAGAGAGAGGCAGAGATACAGGCAGAGGGAGAAGCAGACTCCCCTTGCAGAAAAAAGAAGAAGAAGAAGAAGAAGAAGAAGAAGAAGAAGAAGAAGAAGACGACAACGACGACGACTTCCGATGTGGGACTCAATCCTAGGACAACAGGATCACAACCTGAGCCAAAGGCTGACGCTCAACCACTGAGCCACCCAGGCATCCCTAAGAGTGTTGTTTATGAGTAAATAACATGGATTTAAAAGGAACAAGCCTTGAAGAATGGATATTCAGTTCCCAGGCACTTGGCATGGAGTGAGTTCTGTGTGGCTCTATTGAGATCTTAGGATAGAAAACTCCCGAACAGGTGGGACCCAAATGGGGCAGTCAGGGACCCAAGATGGCCCTCCTGGGGCTGCGTCTGTGGCTGTGTCCTGCTGTCCAGGTCACCCAGGGAACCTCATACCAAATACCTGGAATATAAAGATACGGGGAGGGGAAGGAGGCACCCGGGGGAGCATTGTTCCAGAAAAGGAATTCATTCTAAGACATCCCTTTAGTATCCCCAGATCCCTGTGACCCAGAAGACCAAACTAGGGACATTCCTCTTGCTCACTTCTCTGTCCTTGCCCTTCAAGGCAGTCTCATGCCGAAGAGGACAGATTTCAAATGTTAATAGGACACAGTTCACCACGAGGGGCAACGCGGGAAACACGGGGTGCTAAGGCCCAACCTGGGAGGAGCGTGAGTGAATTCATAACTGTAGAGCCACCGTGACATGTCTTGGCTCTAGAATAACTTCATTGAGACTGACCTTCTGGAATGAAGAACCTTACTGCACACTTGGGTAGAAAAGCAACTGAATCTGTAGAAAAGGCAAAACCAGGTCTGGGCAAAGTAAGAACCCTGGTGAGGCAGCCTGGAAGGCTGGTCTCCTGGAATGACCTTGGATAATGTCATCAAGGGAGTTCACTGTCCCCCCTGCCTATGCCTTCCACGCCTCATAGGTGCGGTCTTGGGGATACAAAAATAGAGAGGGTGGGAGTCCTCAGCAGGCAGGTTTCTCCTCCTCTGCTCCATGACTGAGCCAAGGACCAAAGGCTTGGTTTTGGTGAGACCTCCAAGGCTGGTCGCCCCCACGGCCCTTCTGTGTGTCGCCTTGCTTTGGGTATTTGATGGGGGGGAGCCCGTAATCATCAGTCGTGATCAACAGTGGGCAACAAAAAGCTCTTTCAATATTATAGTAATTTGAAAAACTGGTTGAACAAGAAGTTAGTTCTGTTGGGGAAGGAGGATGACAATTGTTAAAGTAGTGAATCGTATGAAAAAGGGAACACAGAAAGGTTTGTAGTCAGAAAACATGCCGTTAGAAAATATTTTGAGGAAATCCATGTATTTGTCTGTATTATGAGCTGGAAGGACTCCAGAGTCTGGGTTTGCATCCGCCGTTCCACATCCTGGCCTCGGAGTCTGGGCCAGTCATCGTCTTTCCCCGATCCCTAGTTTCCTCACTTGTGAAATGGGAAGAACAGTAGCTCCGGGTATCTTTGGGGACCATGGGTGCTGATGACTCTCTTCACTTAGCCGAGCCAAGGAGAAATGGGTCAGGCCCTTGTAACACTCATAAAATTGCGCTGGGGCTGCACAGGTGTGCTGGCTAATCCCAGGACCCACGCGGAAGTGTCCCTGGGCAGTTCCAGGCCCGCGGGGCCCTGTCCGCAGCCTACAGCCTCACGAAGAGGGAGCCCGTGCTGCGAACCAGCTGAGACGGGCTTGTCCCCTCTGCCTTTGCTTCACCTCCATTAAAGGACCGAGCTAGCTCAGCCCTGTTATCTACGTGGAATAATTTGGCCACAGTTGGGCGATAATCTCCCAAATTTAATGGCATCAGCTGACTTCCGGTGCACCCAGGCTCTGCCCTAAACCAGCCGTGTCACTTTGGGCAAATGCTGTGACCTCCCTCAGACTTGCCCCTCCGTCATCTGCAAAATAAATGTGGTGGCACAGGATTGCCGCGAAGATTGCGGTCATTGAGCTAGAGCGTGGAGAGCATTAGCCCAGCGCCTGGAACACGGACGGCAGCCTCTGAATAGTTCCGATCATTATTACCGGCTTATCGAAAGCAACAGGCTTAGCCATTACTGAGCCGTACTGGACATGTTCGATATAATAAAGCCTCGTTTGTTTAGGGAGGCCTCGGATCCATTCTCTCATCTTCAAACTGGCCCTCGGCCCTCTTCAATTCCAATTAGTGAGGTTCCCGTTATCCCTTTAGCCAAACAGCGCTCATGGTCAAGGCTCTGCCCCCACCGCGACTCCCCCCAGGACCCCACCTACTGTGGTCAGGGTGGGGTGGCCAGAGGGACCTCCACCATCTCCCAGTCCTAAGCCCCGGGCCCCTCTGCCATCAGAGTCCCTTCCTGAGTGCTCAGGTGTAAGGAAAAGTGTAGCACAGGTCAGGGCCTTGAGTCCGCCCGCTCTGAACTTGCCCGTCTCTCCCGGCAGGCGGTGAAGCGGTTCTTGAAGCAGGAATGCAAGTGTCACGGCGTGAGTGGCTCGTGTACGCTGAGGACATGCTGGCTGGCCATGGCGGACTTCAGAAAAACGGGCGATTATCTCTGGAGGAAGTACAACGGGGCCATCCAGGTCGTCATGAACCAGGATGGCACGGGGTTCACGGTGGCTAACAAGAGGTTCAAGAAGCCAACCAAAAATGACCTCGTGTATTTTGAGAATTCTCCAGACTATTGTATCAGGGACCGAGACGCAGGTGAGTTCGAAGCGCGTGATTCACAGCACCTGATTCCTTCGCTGATGGGCGCTCCACAGCCCAAACGCGGTTCTTCTGTGTTCGCAGCCGGACGGCTCTGTAGGGGCGGCCAGCTGCTGTCAGGTTCAAAGTTCTGTGCTTGTGATTCGTGAAGCACGCAGAGAGCTTTCCTAAGCAGCTGGTGAAATGGGTTGACAATGTGCAGATTCTGGAGAAAGGTGAACCCAAGAAAGTACGTGGCAAAGAGTCCAAATGCCCAGGGTAGCCAAACCCCTCAGCCTGCACAGAACTCTACCTGGTGGACGCACGTACGCTGGACGGCGCCCCCCGCCCCCACCTTTCTTGTGATCCTTCAGCCCCGAGCAGTACAGCTACGCGCTGTACCTTCTCCGTCACAAATCCCACCTCTGTGACCACGGAAGGGGGGCCCAGGGCTGTAAAGTTAGCCTGTTTTGAGAGCTGCCATACGTCCCACTCTCTCGTTCTTTCGATTATGCTGAGAAGTTGCCAAATACTAGAAAGCGAAAATTCATCCCCACTGGCTTGGCCGTTGGTGGGCAGTGGATGAGAGCTGTGTTTGAGGCATTTTGTTCATTAAAGCCACACCCTTCCCTTGCAGACAGCACTTCATCTGTCTTGAACTCACTCAAAGAGCAGCTCCATCAGCCTCAACGTAGCCGTCCCCACCAGTGTGGTTTTTACGCACCTGCCGCTCTCACCTCTCACCTCTCTGGGCAGCGCTGAGCCCCAGGCTTAGCACAGTCTTTGCGAAAGAGTCCTACAAAATAAGAACGAGTGCAAGTCTCAGTGGATAGGAGGAGATGGAGAGCACACAGCCAACTCCTGGCTCGAGCCAACTCCTCAGCCTTAGTAGAAAGCAAGGGAATTCATTACCAGGAAAAACATCCTTGCATTTAAATTCTAAATTTGTTTTTGGTTCTAAAGTAATTGGAAAGAAACCAGTAAAACAGTGCAGATGACAGCCAGCTCCTAACACTAGACTGACCACCAGGGACAATTACCAGGGAACGTCACAAGAAGTCCAGAGCCTCTCCTTTGTCCCCGAGTGGTTGAATTTCCTTCCTGGTTTGATGAGAACGTTCTTTACAGCATTTGGGCGGGTTTGTACCTGCAGCCTACGGATTAACAAGTACCGAGCCCAAGGACCAGACGCTGTGCCCTGCCGCATTCCTGACATGCTTTGGGACCTCTAACGAGTCCTCCTACCCGTCAGGCCAAAGTTTCAGCCAAATCACCATGAAACCTGTACTTTGCTACAGGAATGTCCCAGAAGTCTGGCTTCCCTTTGCCATTAACTAGCCGTTTAGTGTCTGGCTCCTCAGACAGGACACGGGGATGATGACATCTTGATCACTTTAGGAATTACAATGGATTGACTCCTGTGTGCCAGGTACTGGGCTCAGATCATTGCACACATGGTCTTATTTAATCCGTAGAGCCACCCAATGATCTCAGCACATTGGAACCAGTTCCTGGGGAAAAAAAGGTGGGGGGGGGGAAAGAGGGTGGCTCTTGGCTGATCAACAAGGAACCAAATTCACATCTTAGCTTTTGAGATCAGATAAGCAGCCCTGGATATCATCATCTCAATTGTGTGGCTGAGAAAAGGGAATGACTGGCTCAAGCTCTCACTGGTCTTGGAGGGGATGGGTGTCCGGCTGTCTGACCCCTTGGCCTGTACACCTGACCCTGACACCACAACTTGTCACTAGCTAGCTCTGAAAAGACACGGTGAAGCCAGCCCCCATTCCAAATCTTAGAGGACCCGCTTCCCCAGGACATCTTTTCTGGGCTTTTGGATTGAAGCAGTTTTCACAGGGACGTGAACAGTTATTATGCTTGATGACCTCTTAACTGCCTCATGGAGAGTCAGTGGCACAGAGACCTTGCTTATCTTCCCCACAGAGGAGACTCTGAATCTATTCCCTGTCGCCTCTTCGGGACACTGAAGTTACTCTTCCACACTTTGCTTTTTCTCCTCCTGGTGTTAGGACAGCACAGTTCTGTTTCTTGATCCTAAAATAGCAAACACATCTGCAGTACCTGCTATTCAGTAGCACGTGATCTGCCTTCTGTCGAGGATTCTCACAAAGAATCTATAAATGGGTATGTTATTGTCCCATTTTATGGGAGGAAAAGATGAGGCTCTGACAAAAAGGTTATAGAATTTGTTCAAAAACTCTAAGTTGGTTAAGAGGCTGAACAGGGACTTGAACTGGAGCCTGTCCATCCTTTTAACCATTTTACTCTGTCTCCAGATGCACCCGCTACGAGGCATCTTATGGCAGGTGCTGACTTTCTTTCTTTCTTTTTTTTTTAAGATTTTATTTATTTATTCATGAGAGACACAGAGAGAGAAAGAGAGACACAGGCAGAGGGAGAAGCAGGCTCCATTTAGGGATCCCGATGTGGGACTCGATCCCAGAACCTCGGGATCACGAGCTGAGCCAAAGGCAGACGCTCAACCGCTGAGCCACCCCGGTGTCCACGTGCTGACTTTCTGAGAGAAGTTTTACAATTTATTCACTCCCAATTTATTTCTGTTCTATTTCGGCTCATTTTAGCTTTAAAAAGTTGTGAATTGGATCTTGTTGGTGTTGATTAACCAGGAGCCACCCTGTTATTCTTTTTTTTTTTTTAAGTAGCCACTTCCGAGGTATTAGATCAGATTTCCATTAAGATTCCTAGATTATGCATAACTTGTTTGAGCTATACTCCATATCCTTTTATAGCTGGGCCTAAGAAAATGCCAAAGTCATCCATATAAAGCTTTTCCTTTTAATTCTGTGGACCGTCAGGTGACTGTCGTAGTGAAAATATGATTCAGGGGTGTTTGCTATCATGTAGGCGGAAGTTCCAGCTATTGAAAGAGCAGGGTTTTCATCCTTCATACTTGAATCCACGTATACACAGCCCCATGTACGAGATGCAGATTTCCCCGGAGAAAGCCTGCTGCACTCACACAGCCGCGAGGGCCTTGCGCTTGCCTGTATAACCTACCGCCTCCTAAAGTTGAAGATCTATCCTGGCCACTTTCTACTAGAAACTCCTGTAGTGTGCATTCTAGAAAGTGGGTCAAAACAGACCTGGGTGGTTCAGAACCATCCTGGAGCAGCCTCTAACCTCCGTTTGCAGAGCCAGGGGGATGTGAGAAGGGGGGAGCCTCCTGCCTGTAACTCACGGTGTTGCTCGTCTCTGAGCCCTGCACCCCTGTCCCCGAGGGAAGGTGATGGTGGTTACAGGGCTGGCGTCCTGTCGGTCTGTAGTAAAGAAGCTCCCGGCACGTGCGTGCTCCTGAGTGGGCCCATCACTAAGCGACTCGCTTCCCTTTGCTAGAATCCCACCGCCTTGGGAAGGGCCTGCTTTCCGCTAAGCGGAACTCCCACATGTCTGAACCGGGTTACCTTCAAAGGTGTTGAGGCCCTAAAATGGATCAGAATGTTGCAGTAAAACTTACAGCAAATTATCTTTTTTTCTTTTTCCGTTTTCTCTATTAAAACTGGCACTCAGCTTTCCCTCGATCACATCTCATGCCACCCAATCTGCTTTATTGTGGCCGTACTGTTTTATTTCACTTCGTAAGCTATCGCACACACTTCCTATTTAACTGATTGGGTACCTTCCCCCTGTTGGCGCTAGACCAGCAGTGGTGGCGAGCGGATCGAATGTGGCCAGGTAACAGATGCCTGTGATTTCGCTCTCGGTAGGCGGCACCTGCTTCCTGCTCAGGTGAACTCCTTATGTGACTGAAGGGATCCCGCTTGTTTTGTCCGTTCGGTTTGTGGAACGGATGAAGGCTACAGGTCTAGTCCGCTATCATCCAAAGCGAGGGCCTCTTCTGAAAACCATCGAATCACAATCTCAGGGGACTGTTGCGGAGGTTCTGTGCGCATCCCAAACTGCAGCCAGCATAGCGGGAGCATCAGTGTGTAGGCCGGTCCCTGGGTCCTTTTTTTTTTTTTTTTTTTTTCAGAAATATTAGGTAAGAAGAAATCCCGGGAGACTGCACTTCTTTGGAATACCCAATCTCTTACAAAGGAAAAAATAAATCTTTACTGAAGGTGTTCTAGACAAGTGGCACCCCAAAATATCCCCCATGCTGGCCTGCCCAGTGCAAGAGGGTGTCGTTCTGTGTGGAGGCCCTGCATTTTCGGGAACCCTCTTACACTGTGAGTCCACACTCTCAAATGATTTCAGCCATCCAGGCTTTCACTGGAATTAGCTTGACAGAGATGATCAAGCCCTTCAGTGACGTCCTGCGAGAGTGATAGCAGGCGGAGGAGGGAATTCTGATGAGAAGGGTGGAAGGGGGAGTCAAGAGCCTGGGGTGTTCCTGGGTGAGGACAGACCCAGACCCCGGGGGGAAAAGGGTGGTGGGAACATAGGGGAGTTCCTCTGAGAGCCCAGACCCCGCTACACACCTTCTGGGCATCTTCTCTGGACCTGCCCAGCAGGCCCCTCCATTTATAGAGCAGGGAACGGAGGCTCCGAAAAGCTGCTGAACTTGCCCGAGACTGTGTGGTCTGTAACTGGTAAATAAAATGAAGAGAGATCAAAACAAAAGTTTTGATACTTTTCTCACTATATCACTTTACTGTCTGCAATCTGAGCGGAAGGGGAGGCCGCGCGTGAGGACAGAGCAGGGCCCCCGGGGCGGGAGGTGAAGGTGCTGGGCCCCACGCCTGCCTCACGCTCACGCTCACGCTGGCTCAGGTTCCCTGCAGGCCCCGTGCGATTGCAGGCTGCTCGGGTCTTGCAGAGCAGCGATGGCCTTAACTGTTCCTTAAAAAAAAAAAAAAAAAAGTGATGAGCTCAGAAACGATAAGGGAAGATATTCTTATGGCAACAGCGGCAAAAGACACTTTCCACTGGCTTCAGTGGAGGGCGGCGAGCGCTCCGATACCCATCGCTAAAGACTCCCCCAGATTCCAAACGGGCGGCCTCGGGGAGCTGTGCAGGTGACACTGTGCAGGCCGCGCTGCATCCTAGATCCGTGCCGCGGGCTTTCCCGGCTTCGGAGGCCGGTATTCTCCTGGCCGTGTGGTTATCTACTGCGGCTGGTGCCCCAGGCGTCTGTAAGTCAGAGAGGCCCTCAAGTTAGAGATAGTCCATCTCCAAGGAATGCCGCTGCCCTCTCCAGAGAAGCGAATGCGCCTCATCACAGGCCACTTTCACCCGTTACGATGTACAAACGCTGCCCCGGGCCAGGGGTCACCCCGAGGTCTCCTCTCCAGCTGTAGGAAACAGGCCGCCCTCCGCCTCTTCTCCAGTCAAGTTCAAAAGATCAGCCTCAGCCTTCGTTTAACCTGTTGTTTGCTGTAAGCCGAGGCGGCCCGTGAGCGGCCAGGCCAGGCGCTAGGGTGGCGCTGCTTCCTCCACGCAGCCTACCTGGCCGACCGCGTGCAGCCCCCGGGCCGCACTTCCCAGGTTTAGGGGATTCGCCAGCGTAGCCGGCCCGTGGCGCCGCCTGGTTTGCCGAAGCTCTGCGCCCGGTGACCTGATGGAAAACGTGGGAAGGGCGAGTCAGCCGTCGGACTGGGTGGGCCTCATGTCCGTAGTAGATGCACCATGCCCAGGTACATCCCAGCCCCTCGCTGCTTCACGGGGCAAGTATTTCTTGAGCCCCTCCTGTGTCAGACTGTTTGGTAAGCCTCCGGAACACACAGCTGGGGAAGCGGACTCGGTCCTTGCCCTCGGCCTTCACCAGGCCTCCCGGTCTCTGCAGATGAGTCGGGTGGTTGGCGGGCCGCGGGCCATGGGCCAGGTGCGGGGGGGGGGGGGGGCAGGGGGTGTCCTCATGCCCAGACAGGGAGACAGGCAGGGGGCGCTGTCTGGGTTTCAGCCCTTGCGCCACGGCTCTGTTAGGAGGTCTTACCACACACTTGTCATTTGGAAAGTTCAAGAATAGGTTATTTATTCATCCCTTTCTGCATGGAGATTTATTTTAGAAATTCGTGAACTGATATCTGAAAAGCGCCAAGGGAGCTAGACCAGGAGAGCATGAAATGAAAGATGTATTGGTGGGGCCCGTAGGCCAGCATTTCCATGGGCCGTTGTCGATTGCGCTGCCTAAGTAATATTTCTTACTATCCAGAGGACCCTCTTCTCAGACCCTTCGCGGCATGTAATACGGTCAGCCTGCCCCTCCTTTCCGAAACCTCCTGCCCTGCTAGCTGGTCTTCCCCACTTTCAGTTGCTAGTTTCTCCTCTTCTCCTGGTAAATCTTGAAGATCTGCAGGGTTCAGTTGGGCCCTCTTCCCCTCCTGCTTCTGCACTTTCTCCTTGAGTGGCCTCCTCCTTCATGATGGTTTTAACTGCTTCTCGGGCCTCAGCTGGGTCCTACCCGCCGCCTAGCAGCTCCTCTCGGTTGCTCACACCACTGTGCACCTGATTCTGTTAAAACTGGACTCTTGATTTGTCCCACTCCCAAAACTTGTTTTCCTCAAGCTTCCTCTTCTCAGAAAGCAGAGCCATCCACGCCACTGGTCAGGCCATAAGCCTGCAGGTCACTTGTGTATCGGCCCATCGCCAGGTCCTCCTAAAATGCATGGGGGGATGTAGCCTTCCTTGTTCCTTGACTCTTACCATGAGTTTTAGTTAATTTAAACATTTGTTTGTTGGCTGTCTGTCCCACTGGACTCTGATTCCGTGATGGCAGGCACGCTATAGCTGTTCACCACTGGATGCCCAGCAGCTAACATACAGACATGTGTTGAGTTGAGTTGAGTGGCAAGTTACAAACAACATGAAGTATGTTCCTCATCTGAATTCTTAGTCATGTTGGTGCAGTGTCCTAAGTTAGAGATGACTCGGTTTCTTTGACAGGTGATTATTAAGCATGTTTTTTCATCACTGGTGATAACACACGGCCTATGAAAATCCCCATTTAAGCGGAAATGTAAAAATGGAATTTTTCCTCATGTTCACGTGCGTTAGGGGACCATTTAAAGAGTTTAAGACGTTGCTCCTTGGCCACTGTCCTGGAAGAGATGAGAGTTCCTACGCAGCAGGAGACTGTATCGATTGCTTTTAGTTGCCACCAAATTCTCAGTTCTTTTACTCCGGGCGGGGCCTTTTTCATTTACTACTATTGTGGGACTACTTGTTACTTCATCTGATTTTGTTGCTAATGCAAGCAAAGTACTTCTTACATCCAATACTTCAGTATGTTACAGGTCTGATCTGTAAGTCGGCCTTACCTTTCAGAATGTAGATGTACTAGAATTATTGAACTTTTAGCGTACGCTGAAAAGGGCCCTAATTTGAATCAACAGTGGCAATCAGATTGAATTTGCAAAAATTGAAAAAAAAAACAACTTTTTTTTTTCTGGAAAAAGGAAACAAAATTTTCATGTTCCTATTTTCCAAGTCTTTGACATAACACCAACAAAAAACTTTCAAATTGTCCTTTTTTGTAATAGAAGAATATAATATGTTACAAACAAAAGAATGATGTTAACATATCATCAAATAGCGTATTTGCTTACTTCATATAGCCTCTCCCCATGAAACCTATCTTGTGCTAGTGTGGTAAATCTCTTTTTTTTTTTAAAGCTATGCAAATCTCAGATTCCTAAGGAAAAAACCTGACATTATGGATCAGCAGACTTTGGTGCTACTTGGTGCTACCCGTTGCTTCCTCTTAATTTTCTAATGACTATCGAGTAGCCATGGATAAATTAACTTCTCTGGGTCTCTTAAGTGTCTTACCTAGAAATTTCCCAAGGTTACTATGATTCCATAAATGAATGAGTGAATCGTTGATTCATTTCACTCTAAGTTTGCTATCACAGATCCTGACCTTGATGCCACAGACTCCCTTAGCTTGTTTTTCTCAAGCTCTATATTTTTTTTAATTTTTTTTTAAATTTTATTTATTTATGATAGTCACAGAGAGAGAGAGAGAGAGAGGCAGAGACACAGGCAGAGGGAGAAGCAGGCTCCATACACCGGGAGCCCGATGTGGGATTCGATCCCGGGCCTCTAGGATCGCACCCTGGGCCAAAGGCAGGCACCAAACCGCTGCGCCACCCAGGGAGCCCCTCAAGCTCTATATTTTAAAAACGTGCTTCTGCATGTGTTCTCTACGTATCGAGTGAGATCATTCGAGTCGAAACCAGGTCGTTAGTTAGTTTACTCTTAACCACAGGGCCTGAGGACTCGGTGACCACTCCCCGGGAAGTATGTCCTCCTTTGGCAAGAAATGCTCCCCAAACGCTTCATTTTTTAGGAAATTGTTTTTAATTTAATATTTAATGAATCAGGAATTTCTGTGTTGACGGCTGAGCACTCTGCAGTGCCCTGAAGAAATACAAGCTCTAACCTCGTCCCTGGGGAGGCAAGATGCACGAGGAATCCTCAAACACTTCAAAAGAGCGTAGGAGCTCTACTGCGTGGTAGGCATTATAGGACTTGAGAAGGGGGCAGGGGGGCCTGGAGCAGGAACAAGGAGAGCTCTATGGAAGAAGGTGGGCCTGAGTCTCGAAGAATGGGAAGACCTCCCATCCAGTGGAGGGAGGAAAGGCGAGGACAGCAGGTGAGAGTAGCTCCTGTGAGGAAACGGCCCACCCAGCTGGGACGTCAGAGAGTCACTTCAGCGGGCCAGCGAGGAGCTGGCCTTGTCAGGTTTAATCGGATCCGTAGTGAAGTGGAATAGAGAGGCCAGGCAGAAGCTGGGCGAAACAGGCTTGTAATGGGACGTGCTCTCGGGGAGGTTCCGCGGCCGCAGGGGGTGCAGGTGGGGGCAGCGGGCACTGAGCGTGGGTAGACTAGACGTGACAGACGTGGAAAGCCTGGAAGAGGCCGATCTTAGCGTTTTAGTTCCACGATAGGATTCGCTCATTTACCGGGCCCCGCTTGCCCGTGCCCGGCAGGCTTCTCCTGGGTACTGCAGAGTCGTCGGCTGAACTCTTCCGACGGACGCGGAGATGCCGCGTCTCCTAGTTTGGGGTCTGCAGCCCTTGCTGCGCGAGGGCCAAGCCGTGCGAGGAGGTGAATGTGCGGGCTCTCCAGCACTGGCTCGAACATTCTTTTCTCCCCTCGATAAATCTGTGTCGTTACTGACAACACGTAAGTCAAGCGGAGGAGAAACAGCCGATTGGATGACGGGCTGAAGTGAATCTTGCTTTCCGTCCTAATGGTCAACATATGGGCTCGTGTCAGCCTGGAGTGGCAGGAATTTGCAAAGACACGGGCCCATCCACAGAGAAGGCGCTCGAGAGCGCGCCCTTCCTCCACGGTCCCAGAGGCGTGGGTCTGGGAACTATTAGCGAGAGCTCTCCGTCCTCCTCTGCTGTCAGGAAGATGCATGTCGGTGGAGACAGAAATGTTTTTGCACTGGGAGCCCTGACTCCATTATTAATTTTATAGCTCCAGGGAAGGGACGCTCGACTCCAAAGTTCCCGCAGCGCTGCCCCGCCGAGAGTGGGCTCGATGGCCCCAACTGAGGTGATTTAGGAACCCCGATGCTTCTTCCTCCTTGCCCCCCCCCCCCGGCCCTGTGCCTATTTGAACTCTGAAGGGTGAGGACAACCCTTGCGGGGAAGAGAAAGGAAGACCTGGCTGGAGCTCACACCTTCCCACACCACAGACCTTGCAGACTGCCTGGGTCTCCTGGGCGCGGAGTCTCGGCAGATGAGCTCCTAACGCTGTGGTGTGAAGGTGACAGAGGAAGGTGGGGTCCACCGAGCCCGAGTCTGCCACCCTCTGTCCGGGGACAGGGATCCTTACCACATCAGGGCGCATGTCAGGGAAAAGAGCCTCTGACCTGCCGCTCATCCTAACCGAGTAAGCCTAAGTGCAGTAAGAGATACTGTACATCACTATGCACGATGCTTAAAATACATAAATGGGAAGCATCTCATCATGCGTCTATCCTCTTAACATGTCAATTTGGGAAACTAACGATAGGGGCATTCCTCAAAATATTTTTTTCAAGATTTTATTTATTTATTTATGAGAGACAGAGAGAGAGAGAGAGAGAGAGAGAGGCAGAGACACAGGCAGAGGGAGAAGCAGGCTCCATGCCGGGAGCCCGACGCGGGACTCGATCCCGGGACTCCAGGGTCGCGCCCTGGGCCAAAGGCAGGCGCTAAACCGCTGAGCCACCCAGGGATCCCCCTTAAAATATTTTTAACATTTCCTCTGACGTGTTCGTAAAGCCAGCCACACATGCTTTTGTAGATACTGTATGACGCGAACAGTCAACCTCTAAAGATCGATTTGGTTTTTGGAAATGTCTCTCGGGAATCTTAGAGTCTGGGGGCGGGGGGTGCTGGGGGAGTGCACGGGCTCAGGTGGGCCATCCTGGGGAAATGCAAATGGGCACCACTGGCTTTTCTGGACCAGAGAGCTCTGCTTAGCAGGTGTTCTTCCCAGTGCTTTCAGCCACGGCCCCATCCGTGGCATAAATCAAAACCTCCTCGAGGACACGTACCTGCTTTAGAGATGTGCATCTCGGTGTTGCAAGGTCATTAGAGAAAGTGATAGGACTCCCACGGGGACGTCAGTGGGGGAACAGAGCAGCGCAGGCTGCTAACGCCACGTGAACTAGCCTTTCTCATTCTCACGTCACGGTGGGTGTCCTCGTTGTCTGTGGCCTAGCATATGCTGGGGGAAAAGTCCCTTCCCAAAAGGTTACAGGTCAGGGCCGTCGCCAGTTCTTCATTTGATAAAATAACGGAGGGAAAGAGCAGGAAGGGATGTGCTTCCTGGGGTCAGGCGGGGCTGTGGGAGGGAGCTCCCTGCCGGATGTCACCACGGTCAAGGGCCTGGCCCCCGACTCACGCAAGCCCGGCTTCCGATCCTGACCTGCCTCCCTGCTAGCGGTGTGACGTGTGTGTGATCGTGAGCAAGCTACTCCCCGTCGCCCGTCCCCTCATTTCCAAACCGGGGACAACAGTACCTACTTTCTAAGCGTATAGGAGTGGAATGAGACAGGAGGGGCAAAAGGCTTTTCCCCGGGCTACCCCATGTCGGTTCCCCAGAAACACTGGCTCCAATTACGAACGAAAGGACTAGACGAGAGAGAGTTCGGAAAAGAAGGATGGGAAGGGGATGGGGAAGAAGGGAGAGGGGAAGGAAGCACAAAGAACGAGGGGAAGAGAGGAAAGAGGCAAGGCCGCACGGGCCTCGGGCTGACAGGTGGCGCCGGCCTTATGAACACGGGGCTTCCTGCTGCGGCCCAGACAGGGAGGGGTGGCTCATTGATGAATTGGTGTAGTATTTGGAAAAAAAAAAAAAAGAAAAAGATCTAAAAACGTATGTCTCACATATTTAGAACTAAACAAGCAGGAAGATCCTAAAACTCAGAGGGTCCCTTTCACAGAGCTCGCTCACACACACACACATTTACAGTCTTGATTCTTAGCTCATAATTATTTTAATAATGACGGTGACGCCTTCTGTTCTGGAAGGGACGGTGGGTGGAGGGGGGAGACAGTAGTAGAGCCCGTCTGCTATCGTTAACATCGTTAATAATAATAATTGTGATAAAGGAAAGCAATGAAAAAAAAAAAAGGAAAGCAATGCCAGGGAGTTTTGTATAGCTTCTGCAGCCTAGAAAGGTTCTTTCCGGGGCTTTGATGAAATGGCTCTATATTCTGTTCAAACGGCAGCAAGTGTCCTCCTCCTGCCCTACGGTCTGTCATTACATCTGATGAGCTCCGAACCCCAGAGGAAGGGCCGATTCGCAGCCCACCGTCCTGTAGCCCGGTCCCCTCCCCAGACGACGGAGCCTGCCCTGCACCTGTCAGCTGGCACGGTCCTGGGGGCCCTGGGCCCTCGGAGGGCCACTCCTCCTCCAGGCTGTCGCCCCAGCGCTGCTCTCACATCAGAGGCTCCCAGCCCTCGAAAACCCCTGCCGTCTTCCTTCTCCTGGGCCCCATTCTGCCCCGTCGGGGCGGCCGGTGGACAGCGCTGTGTTCAGGTCAGCGGTGTTCTCCAGCATCCTGCGGCCGAACGCTGAGCTGCTGCCATCTCCATGCCAGGGAGAGATCTCAACGCTTCGCTTCCTTGACTGAACCACTTCTAGGTTAGGCTCTTGCCCGTGGCCGTCACCCTGACCGCTTTTCTCTGAGTTTTGACAGTGTTGAGGTCACTTCCCTGAGCACCCCTCCTGTTCAGACAGAGTCTGGTTCAGTTTTTCCGCATCTGAGAGACAGAAACCGCCCCCAAGCATCCCTGCAGCTGGGTCACACCACCCACCACCGGCTCAGGACCTCCGCAGGCGTCGGGCCCCTGTGGGGACGTCCCCGGGTGCGATGTCGGTAAGACGCCCGCAGCCTGATCTGGGAATGAGACGCTTCACCCCCGTCCCCGGGCACCCCCCACGCCCACCTCACAGCCCCAGCGGGGAGAGAGGATTCTCGTCGCATGTATTCGTATTTTGACAAATGCGTATTGATGGAAGCGAAGAGCGCTCGTGGGTGTGCAGGGCTTATGGACAAAGCACAAAAAGGTGACGATTCGGAGCGGCCTCTAAGGTGGCAGGTGACGGCGCTTTTGCACATCGCTGGGGGTCTGTCTTGGTGGCACCACGGCTTCCGTGGCCACCTCCGGGGTAAAGATTTCCTACTCTGCGTCTCCATGCTGACCCCTCTCCAGAGTCCCAGACAGCATTTTCGGTGGACTCAGCTTCTACCTGGACGACCCACTGTCACCACAAAGTCAACATATTGAAAACAAAACTCAGTATCTCAGCTCAAAGCCAGCCCGTCCCCAGGGGCTCCCACCCCGAGGAAGGTCACCAGCATAAACCCAGTCGCTTGAGCCAGACGCCTGGGAGCACTTCCTGACGCTCAGCCTCCGCGTCCTGCCCATCCTGCCTCCTCCACACCCTCCCCGAGCCCTTTAACCTGTCCCACCCCCACGCCCACCGCCACTGTCCTTGTCCCGGGGTCACCCTGGGCCCTGCCCAGGGCACTTCACTGATCCCTAACTTGGCCCCTTGCCTTTACCCCGGCTCGGTTCAATCCATCCGATGCCAGAACCCGCAGCAGGCCCTTGTGAATGTAAATCCATCCTGCCCCCCCCCTTGTGTAAAAACCCTCCGGAGCACCCCGTGGTCCTTGGGTTAAAGTTTCGGTGCCTTCCCCTATTACGCAGGGCCTTCCGCGTCTTGGCTTCTGCCGACGTCTCCAGCCTCACCTCCCGCACTCATCCCTGGGAAGGCTGCGTCCCAGCCACGTCAAAACCTTCCCGCTCCTCCCGTGTCACAGTTTTGCTGGTTTTGCATATGCGGCCTCCTCCCTCTTCTTCTCGTTCCTGGAACACAAAACACATGCAGGAAAGTGCACGTGTCTCACGGACCACTCAGGTGACCAGACCCGTCCCATCTCTCCCCAGACCAAGACCCGACGAGGACCAGCCTTCCAGAGGCCTCCTTCATGCCCCTCCTCAGTATTCCCCGAGGGAAGTCGGTGACCTGGGATGGCACAGGCTGCTTTTTCCCACTCTTGTACTTTATGTAATTAAAACCCACCGGCCTGTGCCCCATGTCTGCTGCTGCATAGCAAACCACCAGGAAACCTCGCAGCCTAAAATAGCCTTCAAGTCCCACCTCGGGCCTCATGGCTCCCTGCAGCCACCTTCTTTCCTCTGCTTTGTCACCAAGCTGCTTGAACACCGGCCACGCTCTGGGACCCTGGCGGCGTCTCTCTGCCCGGGCGTCCCCCTCGCTCCACGACCCCCGGCGCCGTCCTGTGGCTCTTCGGGAGCGGCTCTCATCAGAGGCACCCGTGACCTCTTTACTGTTGGGCCAAGTCAACACTCTCCAGTCTTTTCCTCCTCGACCCCGTCCCTGCAATTCAGCAAGTCCCCGAGCCCTAGTGATTTTCCCCTCTAACCCCACACGTGTTCATCCCACACTCATTATCTCTCCCGCCTGGACCAATCTAGCCCTCAGGGATACCCCCCTCTACCCCCAGCCCCAGGGAGCTGTTTTGGGCTTCTCGTTCCCACGAGGTTTCTGCTGAGCAAAAGCCTGAACAGGCTCCCCACTCACTGTGGCATGAAAACCCAATTGCAGCAAGGCAGGAAGGCCCGACACCTGCGCTCCAACTCCCCTTCCGAGCCCCTGTCTCCTACGCGGGCTCTGCAGCCTCGCCAGTGGGCTCGGGACGCCTGCCAGGATGCCTTTCGCCCCATTTT
The DNA here is from genome assembly GCF_905146905.1 of Nyctereutes procyonoides. Classification (NCBI taxonomy): domain Eukaryota; kingdom Metazoa; phylum Chordata; class Mammalia; order Carnivora; family Canidae; genus Nyctereutes; species Nyctereutes procyonoides. The sequence continues at coordinate 29,975,703 of NW_026575160.1, read as the reverse complement.
CCCTCCACGTCTTCTGCTTACCCCCTACGCCCGATCTCTGATGCCACCTCCGTGAAATTGTGCTGGCAACAGCGGCTTGTCTGACCCCGCTTGCTGCTATATCCTTATCGAGAGCAAAGTTATCATTACTTTCACGGGCTTGGCTCACTCCCTCTAGATCACGAGCTCCAAAGGCCAGGATCTTGACTTTGCTCTGATACATCCCGAGCCTCCCCGCCCCCCAGCGTGCTTAGCATGTAGCATGCACCCCCCCAACACTGCCTAACGGAATGGAAGGGCCGCGTCCCCTGAGGCCTTCTCACGCCAGCTGCTTTTCCCACATGATCTCACCCCCTCCTCACCCCTGCCCTGTGAGGAAGGGACCGGTTTTGTCCCCATTTCGCCAGGTAAGGAACTGATGCCTAATGAGATTAAACAGCGTGCCCGAGGTCACCCAGGGGCTAGACCCCAAAGCTCGGACTTGACCCCTGACCTGTCCGAGCTCTAAGAAACCTCATCCCACCGTCGTTGAGCTTTGTCTGCTGCGGTGCTTTGTACAGAGCTCTCCTAGAGGTTCCGGAAAGCCTTCCCCGCACTGGCACGGCTCAAGGAGTGGAGATGCCTCCTTGCATGTTAATCCCTTCATTATATCACGAGTTCTCCGAGAATAGGAAGTGAATTCTAATTACTTCATTTCTCCGCCGCCACCGCATCTTGCAAAACTCTAGACCCAACTCTCTAAGCCACCGAACAGCAGCATCTCTGTCCGCGTTGATTACATGTCTGCAGGATGAGCTAAGGGGTGTGCTGTGAAGAGGCGCCGTCGGGAGTGGGGAGTCCTCCTCGTACAGACGGTAGTTTCGAGCTCCCGGGTGCCCTGACGCTGCCACTCAGGCTCCCTGCAGCTGTAGCACGAGGGAGGCTCCTGGCCTCCCCTGGCTGACCCACCCTCCACCCCGACCGCAGCCCTTCGCCATCCTTCCTGTCATGGTGAAATCCCTGCCGCTCTTCCTGCTCTCGGTGCCCTGGTCATGCAGAACGAGCTCGGGCTGCCCCCCTCTTCTCCTCGACCCCGCGCCCTGCTGCAACCCGGCTGCTTCCCGGGTCATTCCTGACCCGCAGGGCAACGTGACATTTAGGCAGATAATTGAAACACGGTTCGGGTTGTGATAAACAGAGGGACAGTCACGAGACAGGAGTGAGGAAGCAGGAGAAATTCCTCAGTCAATGATAGAGGGACTGAAAATGAATGAAGTCACTGTCTTTTCCATCCTGACATACGATTATTATTATTATTATTATTATTTTAAATAATGAGTTTAGCTTCTCTTGGTTTGTCAAGTATTTAGGATTGTCAATTGCAAGTAATAGAAACTGGAGCGGTGTCAGCTCAAAGGGGGGATTTGTCCTAAGGATACAGGCTCTCCAGGACCCCAAAGGTTGCAATGCAGCCGGGCCTCGGGGACCAATGGAAGCAGCTCGAGGAAGATGGTCCCAGATTGGAGCAGCATCCTCTTGCCCTGTCATCCTGGCTGTCTCTGCCCACCTGCCCCATTCTTACCTGTCCGGAGGCCTCCCCTCGCCCGCACACTTCATCACGGTGTGCGGCTGCCGGTGGCTACCACGTGTGTATTTGGTGACACTGCCCGGCCCCATCAAGCCCGCAAATCCCCAGGGAAGTCTCCCTGCCCGGCCCAGCATGGGCCAGGTGCCCCACGCCCAGGCTGTCACCCGCCGGTGACATCATCACAGCAGCGTGATGATGCTCACCGTGGCTGCCAGGGGCCCGTTTCTGCGCCAGAGGAAGAAGCAGGAAGGATCCTTGCAAGCTGAGCAAACTCCACGAAGGCCCCGCTCCCTGTGCTTCTGGGTGCAGTAGCTCCCGCAGCGGAGTTCTGGGCGCTTCCCCAGGACTAGACCAAGTGGAGAGGCATCCTACCTCGGAGAGTCTTCTTCAGGGACAGACACATAAAGACGAACTGCCACGCAGGCGCCCCTGGTCGTTCCCAGGAGGTTTCTGTCTGAGTCCCGCTGGCTGAAGGCCAGCACACCTCTGGGTGCCCCCCGGCGGCAGCTCGGAGGGCGGCGATGCCCCCCCACCCCCCCACCCCCGCCAGCAGCCAGGTCCTCTCCTCTTGCTAAGAAGGCAGCCGAGTCAGGCCTGGAAGAGAGAACCCTCCCCTTGCGGGTTCCGCGCCGTGACAATGCTGGAGCGCTCACCCGCGTCCCTGCGTCCTGGACGTGGTTTGGCGGCAGGTGAGAGGGAGCCAGGGCCCGTCATTCTTTCTTTTGGACCCGGCCTTGCCCATTCGGCACCGCACCAGCCCCGGCTGGTAGGGATCGGCCCACACGTTTATCCAGCTCAGGAGCTGGACTCTCCTGGACTCGGCCTCTGGGGACTGCCACCCGGGCCATGGTGGGCACCTGGGGACCACAGACCCTGGGGAGGCCAGGCCACGGTGGGTACCTGGGGACCGCAGACCCTGGGGGGGCCGCAGCCTGAGGACGGCCACCTGGGCCATGGTGGGCACCTGAGGACCGCAGACCCCGGGGCGGGGGGCGGGCCACAGCCTGGGGACGGCCACCCGGGCCACGGTGGGCACCTGGGGACTGCAGACCCCGCAGGGGCCAAGGCCTGGGGACAGCCACCCGGGCCACAGTGAACACCTGGGGACCACTGACCCGGGGGGCGGGGCACAGCCTGGGGACTACCACCTGGGCCATGGTGGGCGCCTGGGGACCACAGACCCCATGGGGGCCAAGGCCTGGGGATGGCCACCTGGGTCACAGTGGGTACCTGGGGACCGCAGACCCCGGGGGGCCGCGGCCTGGGGCTGTGCTGTGTGGGGCCCGGCCCAAGGACTGCCCTCCTGCCGAGGCAGACCTGGTACCCCACGCCCACCGGCTCAGTGACCCCTCCCTGGCTTGTCTTCCAGGCTCCCCGGGGACGGCGGGCCGCGTGTGCAACCTGACTTCCCGCGGCATGGACAGCTGCGAGGTCATGTGCTGCGGGAGAGGCTACGACACGTCCCGCGTCACACGGATGACCAAGTGTGAGTGTAAGTTCCACTGGTGCTGCGCCGTGCGCTGTCAGGACTGCCTGGAGGCCCTAGACGTGCACACGTGCAAGGCCCCCACGAGCGCCGACTGGGCGGCTCCCACATGACCCGGGCGGAGGCCCCACCGCCGCCCTCCCTCCCTCCCTCCCGCAAGGACTCCTCTGGATCTGCAAGGACACGGCGCCTTTGGGTTTTCTGGGGGAGACTTGTCCTAAGGCACGTGACCTTTGTCTCGACAGAGGCCCCCCACCCCCGGGGGCCCCGGGCCTGGGGCCACGTGCTGCCCATAAAGATGCCTTCCCCTCCCTGCTTCCAGCCCCCGGTGCACCCCTCCTCCTGGTCAGCACTGCCACGCGGGGGCAGGGGCACGGAGGGGCCTGAACCCCATCGCCACCCGCCTGGACGTTCCCTCCTCTAGAGCAGTCGACCAGAGGGGGAAGAGCATCCCGAAGGAGCTTTTCCTGGGTCTCACAATAAATGCTCGCAGTTCAGAAATTCTGTACTTCTCTCTGGAGGGTGAAGACAGCAGGACTAGCTGCCACCGAATTAACTTTAAATCTCGAGAAGACCAAGCAAGGCTCTTGCCTGATCAAGTGATTTTTTTTTTCACAGCCCTCCCTCCCCCCTCCCCCGACCCCCAGGGGCAGCTGGTAACGCCTGGAGAAGGATGGCTTTCAATGAACTTGAGGTTTAACACGCATATTTTTCAAGGCATTTACTGCCGTGTTACAATCTGATGTGACAGGATGGGACTGTTGTCCTTTGGTACAGTTTGGAGTCCCTACGGTAGCAAGAGCCTCAGAAAGTGATTGCTTTGCATTACTGTGCCCCCCTGATATCAAGCTTTAGGGAGTGAGACTCCCTTCTTACCTAGGACCTGAAGAGAATTTAAAAGAAGATGGATCGTCTGGCAGGATAATGTACCTATTGGGGCAAGAGGGGGCGGGCAATGGAGGAAAGTAAGTTAGTGGAATATCAGAAGACGGGCCTGTACAGATGAGGTACAAGAGGGGGCAATACAATTCATATCTGGTATGACGCATGCGGCCCATGGAGTTTTGCAGTTGAAGTGGCTTTGAGAAAGCAAACGTTTCGGATGACACGACCGGGGACCCAGCAGCCTGGGCGGCCTCCACCGTAAGCAGGCGCCCAGCACGCGTTGGCCGCATGTGCCGAGGAGCCCCCGCTCGTACCCATCGCCCTTCGAGCACATTTCAAAGAGCTGTCACGTTGAACTGTGCTCATCCGGGGCTGACGAGGTGACAGGATGCCCTAGCCCCGAGCAAATGACACACAGCCTTGCTTGGAGAGTTGGCAACCCGAGTGTATCATGTTACAAACAAATGGTATTTGGAGGCTGTATTTAAGGGGCCCGGCGGTGATTACGGTGATTTCGGGCCCAGGAGGTGATGTCCAGGGGAGGCGGAGAGGCTGCTGTAAGCGAAAGAAGGACAAAATAACCGAAGATACTTCTCACCCCGTCCCCTGGTACAATTAGGTTCTGCTTCTCCATGTGGCCTCTTCCCATTTACTCACGGGACGCTTCCTTCTGTGCATCTGGTGACCAGTGGCTGACGCTCGTTCGGGGACAGCCTGCCCCAGTTCCTCTGTCCTTGCTCTGCGGCAGGGCGGCTACGCCGACCTTCTCTGACAGCTGCCCGCTGGAGTTCTTGGTCATCACTGATGCTCGCCTCCTCACCCTCATAAAAATGGCAGATTTCATCCCCTTCCCTTCATTCCCAAACCCCCCAATTTTTTCATCTGATTTTTCCAAAGTAGCTCTTTCCTCTTTTTGAGTCTATGGATTCAGAGGGTGGGAACAGCGGAGCGGGACACAGTGGCCCTGAGCTCCGCGTGGGCCTTCGGGGGCGAGGGGGTGGCCGGCAGGTGGGCCGTCCTGGTTACATGGAAGCTGCCTGTGGACGCCTCTGGGGGATGCAGGGGCTCGCACGGTGGTCCCCAAGCCACCTGCTTGCCCTCCTACCTGCTGGATGTGCTGTGACATCATAAATCTGCGGGTGTCTCTAGAAATGGGAAGGATCAAAGAGGGCATCTTGGCTCCCTTCCGTGTGCATCTGGGGAAAGCGGAGGCCAAGAGGGGCAGAGGTCCCTGCAGTTATCTGGCATCGCCCCCAAGTCCCATCGCCAGCAGAGGAGTCGGGAAAGCCAAGCACTTTATCTGGTTTGTCTCAGAGTTAACCCAAGCGGATTCTAAGTAGCTTTAGCTTCCAAAGGAGATGGTCATTATTTCTTTTAATTCCTGGGATGTTTTGATCTGACTTTCATTTCATGCTGAGAGGCATAAGGGGCAAGGGCACGAGGCATATCCCTGCAGAAACCCACGTAGGAGACTGTGGGAGACCATGACAGCCCGCTCAAGTGCCAGTGGCTGTGGCCGTTAGGGAGGGTGTAATCACAGAGTGAAGTATTTTTATCTGCTTTTACTTCTGAAAGAGGAAATCTCCACTATTTGGAAAAAAATATTAAAAAACAGGTGAAGACCATTTCAAACTTATTTTCTTTAGGGTTTGGTTGAGGATCAGTATTCCGTAATTCTAAGATCCACGAGACTCTGGATACCTGAAGTCCGTAAGGGAATGTTATGGCACAATTTACGCAAAACAAAATGAAAGAATCCATTCGGTTCAGATCCCCTACAAATTCCTTCTCAATGAAAATCTTATGATAAAACCAAGCTTTCTAGGCCCACAAGGATGCCCATTAAGGTTCTGCAATAGCTGAAACAGTTGTGACACAATACGAGATCTTGACTTAGTAGAGTCTTCTACGATAACGATGTAATCTGCCCGTGACTCTGAGTCTCAGCCAGCGAGTTGTCTTCTCGGTCAGTTTGCCTGCCTACCTTGGGCCGCGCTTGGCAAGGCTGGGCTGGACTGACCTTGGTATCCTGTGAGCATGCTTGGCAAGGGGCATCCCGGCTGCATCTTGGGCAGCCTCTCACATGAAAGCTCCAGCCCAAAACCCCAAGTGCTGTGAGCACGGCCAGCTGGGCTCTCGGCACCCCCAGGATGGGGGCCCTGGCGTAATACGGATTTCTCCAGAATGGAAGGAGCGGCCCCGAAGGATGTGTCAAACGGCCGTGCATTCGGACCCGGGCTGGAGGACGGGAGAGGACTGACCGGGAAGGGCCAGGTGGCCGTTGGCGACGCTGGGCTGAGCTTGGCCGTGGTGAAGAGTTGCTTCCCCCGCTCTTGCAGGGTCACCGCTGCGCTTCCTCCTGCTGTGGCTTCCCCGGCCCCTCCCAGGACCTCAGGGGCCCAGAGGTGCAGGCCCCGCTCACGTCCCCATACCCAGCTGCCATGCTTCGTTTCAAGAGGCCTTCTCGATCGTCGTAACCATGTTCCTTTCTATTGGGTTTATCACGAAGCCTGAACACATCAGGCATCACGTTTCTTTTTCAAAGGGTACTCCCTTTAAAGTCAGAAAAATCTAGCCTCCCATTGACATTTCTCCGCCTGATTAATTTATTAAGGAATCCTACATCAAGTCTACAAAACCTAAAGCAGGGCCCCCACCCCCACCCCGGCGACAGGCGACATGACCGCGTGTGCTTGTCCTCGCCAGCGTTTCCAGGCCCAGATCTTATTATTATTTCTCATTTATTAAAGGCTGGCCTGGGGCTGGTGTGGTCTCAGCTGAAGAACATCCGTGTCCCCTCTTGCCTGCTCTCCAGATACAGGCCCGGAGAGCTGCCCAGTCGGCCAGAACCATTCTCTTGTGTCTGTTTACTGTGCTTCAACCTGGGTTTCCTTATCTGCAGAGCGAGAAGCGTACTCTTCGCAAATAAACCGCGCCAGTTCCGAAGCTGGTAAATCGCTTTTGTCGGGTCTGTGCTGACCTTCTGGAAAAACCATCCGCTGGTATAAGCTCACAGAGGCGGGCTCACCTTGACCTTCCCCTTACCTACACAGAGAAAACTTTCACTCATCCATGAGAATGTTCTTTACATTTTTCAGGCGATCAGCAAGGTGACAGACAGGTGGTTTGCAAAGCCCAACATGATTATTATTTTTCTAAATCATCGTTGTTCCAACTCTATAGCTTTTTTTCCCTGATACTCACATGATTCCTGTTTAACCAAGCCTCCCACTTCCATGAGCTAATAAAAGTGTCACGCAGATTGTTACAAAGAACTATTGTTATTTACAAGTCTGCATTTTCTGTGAAATCAAAACATAATAAAGTGAATTTTCAGTGTTGACTTTGTTATTTTAAACCTGTCACAGTCTTGCCAAACCCTCTGGTGAAAAGAAATCCCTGCGGGTTATGGGAACTCTGTCCTTGTCCTCTCTCAGGACTGCTGATCAAGAGGTGTCCCTCAAGTCTGCAAAGATTTTCAGGGAAGACAGTTGGCTCACCTTACTGATAAGTACTCTGGTGAGTATGGGGAAGACTCCTATTCCTGATGGAGAAATTATTTTCCACACACACTTTCACCCTGTGTTCTCCCCCTGGGTGCCATTTAATGCTTACCCCCTCTAGGTGCCAGCACGCTTTGGCCGTGTTTATAAATTCAGTGTCACCCCACAGCAGCTAGGCCCAGCCCTGTTGACCTCTCCAAATTCTTACTTTCCATGTAAGTGCTTGCTTTTGGCTGAAATGGTATTTTTTCAGCTTGATTAGAAACAGACAAGACCCCTTGCTCCTTTCTTGAGATCTCTGTGTCCTGATTGTGGGTGCTACTTCTACACTAGTAGAGAAAGCTCAGTATATGGAAATAAACTCTCCTCCCGCAAAGAAAATCCATCCAACATCGGCTCCTCCCTGATGAATTGTTTTAGGTGACCTGACTGAGCAAGGTGCTGACTCTGCAGTCCAGTACCCCCGGATGGCCCGATAGCCAGGTTGCTTGCTGCCCCTCTAGGATTCCTTTGACCCCTTCAGAAACTCCCATGCTTGGAGGATCTGCAGAAGAGGAGGTGACACATGTGTCTGTGTGCATTTTTCAAAGAACATTTTCCCCCCAAATTTTTTCCCAAACATTATCAATGAGATTCCCCTATTCTCTCACCTTTTGAGTGAGAGGACTGTCTACACATGGTGAGGTCTTTAAAAGCAACCCTGGTCTTTACACACTAGATGCCAGAGGCACTCTCCTGCTTCCCAGGTGTGACCACCAAAAGTGTCCCCGGACATTGCCAGGTGTTCCTGGTGAGGGAAGGAAAAAGCAAGGTATAAGAGAAAACCTTTCCCAGTTGAGCACCACTGACGTAACACTTTGGGTCAAGTCCTCTATTGAAATGCAAGCCATAAACACGTCTGCCATTTTCAATCTGGAACACTTCACTGGGAGTGATAGTCGAATGGGATTAAGTCTTGGCATTAGTGCATCAGACTGACTGGGAAGGGATCTGTTGGAATGGGTGAATCTAGGAACCCCTCGGCAGCATGGGGCAGAACAAGACAGGCCGACCTGAAGCTCACTGTGTGTCTTGGAAGGTAGGAAAGCATGAGGCTACTGTGTTTTTGCAGATAAGCCTTACCTGTAGGGAGTCAAAGGAAGGATGGAAGCTTAGCAAGGAGAAACAATAGTGTGGTTTCAAAAGCTAGAGGCAAAAATCTTAGAAACTCAATTTCACGATGCTCACTGGGGAAAAAAAAAAAGCCCCAAGATAAGGCCCAGAAGGTGGAAGAGTGAGAAAGTTACAGCTCTGCATAAATTAGTTGAGTAGTTTTGAGTTTCTCAGGACAGAGAGGAGGGTACTGATAGAGAGGGAGCACCAAAAAATAGAGAAAAGACTGAGTTTCAGACAAAAAAAAAAAATAGAATCTCCAGTTTCAGGCCAGGGTGGGTATCATTTGCAGGTTGATCACTGAACCTCCCCCCACCACACACACAGACACACACACGCTGCCAGTTGTCCCTGTTGCAGGGGAACCCTAGCCTCGTATGGGCAGTATTTGAGGAGAGTGAAGCAATCTAAGTGCTCTCCAACATGTGCCAGCGAAGAGTGGGAAAAGGAGAGCCCATGCTGGATGAGACATGGGGCAGAGTGGAGACCGAAATAAGCCTGGATGACAGACAAAATAAAGGATACCCCTGGCTGGATAAAGGACCGGGGGCAGGTGACAACTGGCTGAAAGAAGGAAATGGAAAAGTCAATCTTCCTCTTGACAGTCTTTCATGGGCCCAACTGAATTTATGTTTTAGGCTGCCTGTGGAAATAAAGAATGGACTAAACCATTTGGATGAACAAATAACTTCATCTGTCCCCTCGTGCTATTATCTAGTTCTAGATAATACAGCATGATTAAAATCTGATCAACATGATCAATTTACCATTTAGACTATTTTTGGACTCTTAACTTGATTTTGTAATTTCTGTGTAGTGACTGACCCTGCAAAAGCCCCTGTAATTGAATCACAGGCTCTGGATTTCCCCAGGCAGTCCACCCAGTCCTATTTTAATAGCACTGCAGGCCTTCCTAAATTCCACAGATGAGAGGAATCATATTACTGCCCGTAAACCCAATTCAAATGATTAAATGATGAAGATGCATCCAGTGTCCAGTCAGCCAGCTTGCTCACACTGGTTATTTCAGCAGAGGCTTGGGGAGCTCGGCGAACCCATCTGTGAATGTTTCAGAGCCTCATGTTACAGGTGGAGGTCACACACCAGCCGAACAAATAGCAGGAAATACAGAAAACGAAATCTGAATTGGAGTCTCCAAAAGTCTACCCGCCCAAATAAACTTTGGCATCTGCCCCTTGATCATTATTCTCCAATAGTAATGAAGACTTCATGAAAGGACTTGAACTCTGAGTTGTCATTGTGGAATCAGGTTTAATCAAGACAAATATCCCGAGCCTAAGAGTACAAGTAGAAGAAGGGAGTGCGGGTTTAATTTTCTTATATATTGCTGTAACTATAAACAATGCCTTATCTTCTCAGCGACTCTCAGGAAATAATAAGCACCAGTGTTTTGTGGGTATTTACACCAGCCCTTGGAGAATTTATTAGAATCATGATTCACAGATGAGAAATTTCCCTCTTCTACAGGGCTTAGTAACTGGAGTAAGAATTACTCAGTATTCTGTACAGACAAATGAATTGGAATATGTCTGGCTATTAACCATTCATTTGCTGGTGATTTTCTTTCATTTTTTTTTTCTGAACTGACTGAATGATTGGGTTAGGATGGTCCCTCTCGTTTGTGTATTGCAGACATGCAATTAAATGGTGTCTTAAGAATTATGTTGTTCTGTCTTCAACAGAGCAATGAGGTTACATGACACTTCTGAGGGTATGAGAGCAAGGAGTCATTGGAATCACGGAATGTCACATTTGGAAGGAACAATGCACACAATTTATCCTAACCTCCACATCTTATTCCTGGGAAAACAAAAGAAATTTTGTGGTTCAGACTGTGATATAAGCAAGACACTGAATCATCTTCAGGGAAGAACAGTTATTATTCACTCAATCAGTGTGTATTGAGCATCTCCTATGAGTCAACTGCTGTGCTACAGTCCTGGAAATGCAGCAGTGACTAAGACAAACGTGCCCTTGCTCAGAGCCTTCTGGGAGGACTAACACAGAACACGTGTGCTTCACTTCTTACCTTATAAGCACTTAGGAGTGCACGGTTGGACTTAGTCCTTACAACCACCCTTAGATATAGAAATGATTATTCTCTTTTTTTTTTTTTTAAGATGAGAGAGATTTCAGAGAGATTTGGTAATTGGAGGCAGGGCCTGGACTCAAATATTTGTCTTCTAACTCTTGATCTAGTGTCATTTCTAATATATCAGAGCATCCTCTCATTAAAACTTATAAATATTCTGTCCAACGAGCTATTGAAAATGACTTGGTTGGTTCAATGACCACATTTTCCAAACAAAAATTAGGATGTGTGAATTGCCAAAATATTTCTATGATTTCTGATCAAATGTATATGCAATCCGGAGAATAAATTATATGTAGATACACATCTAACAAAGCTCTACCAGAATGTAAGTGACTTTTAGTTATACATTTAATAAAGCACTTTTATTTAAAATAAAATGGCTTCTAAATCCTCCTAGAGGGCAGCCTGGGTGGCTCAGTGGTTTAGCGCCGCCTGCAGCCCAGGGCCTGATCCTGGAGACCCTGGATCGAGTCCCACGTCAGGCTCTCTGCATAGAGCCTGCTTCTCCCTCTGCCTGTGTCTCTGCCTGTCTCTCTGTGTGTGTCTCTATGAATAATAAATAAAAATCTTTAAAAATAAATAAATAAATAAATCCTCCTAGAAAATCTGAGATTTCTGGTCATAAGAAATCTACTTTCCTTATCATACGGAGATTCAACCCACCATTAAAGATGGTTGAAAATATCATGGACCAACTCAAACATTGTACATATCATGATTTATTTAAGTTTTCCTCAAACCTCTACCTAATACTTGATTACTCAGGTTGAATTAACATGTCAATAATTTTAAAAAATAATTTTCATCATAGTCTTGTCCTCTTACACTGAGGAAGAGAGACAGTTAAAATTTCCTTAGCAACAATGCCCAAGAAAAAATTTTCAGAATTGTAATAAATGTAACAATGTATTTTAAGATATTTTTAAAGGTACAAGGTGCATATACTAATATGATATTAATTAATAATATTTTCACCTTAACATAAAGTGTAGGTGGTCTTTCCATAAAGCAAATTGAGATTTGTATAATCCTAGATTATTAGATAATGCCTCTAGAAACAAAAGGTGATCTTTCCTCAATCTTCTAATGTGGAAACAATCCAGCAGGGCTGGAGTAATACATGTTGCTGGTTCTGTTCTGACTTTCAGTTGATCTTAAATCAAGTCTTTACTTAATCCGAACTTGTAGTTGGGATTTTTTTTTTTTTTTTTTTTTTTTTGGTGGTGGTGGCCAAATTAGCAAAAGAGAAAACTCTCTTCAGAATAGAGGGAACCAAAGACAAGACCTTATATGAATATCTGAGGAGTATAGGAGAGTGAGAAAGAATCTTTGTCTAAAAGGAATCTTAAATGATGGGCCAGGGGAGAGGGTGGAGCATTTGTCACAATTATTCTAGAAGTGTATGGAATAGATTTACATGCATGTTTATTCATGGCAGAAAAAAAAAGTCTCCAAATATGGGTTTTAATTTGTGAGAAGGCTGCTGAGAAATATGAGATCATGGAGATGGTGGTCCTTAAAATAAATAAATAAAATCTAGGGAGTATAATCCCGCACAGAATGTGATTCATTCTTTTGGAGCAATAAATAGAGTGAGATGATGTCCAAAAGCAATTTCCCTATTTCTTGGACATGTAAGCATTTTTCCTTATAACAATCAAAGCAGAATAAGATCTCTACATAGATTATATTGACAACCATGTATGATTATAAAACAGCTCATCCCCAAATGTCATTTTCCTTTCATCATCCTTGACTTGGGCCTAAAATTCTCACCTTTAACCAAAGCACCTGAGGGTTAAGAATTTACCTTTCACAAATTTTCTTTTAATACATATAAATGTTTTTCAACTCTCTTCCTAAATTCAATAATTATTTATTCAAAAATATCTGGCATAATTTACCATCAACCAGATATTTCCCCCAGTGTCAGGGAAATAACAATGGATAAAGTAAATGAAATAAATGAGACTTCTATTTCTGGTAATATGGCAGACCAAATGTCCCCAAAAGAAGCCTTCTGATGCAAATGCTTAGAAATTTAACATAGGTAAAATAACCGTCCTTTAAAACATATAAGTGAACTCTCCCCATTCCCATCTTTAAACACAGGAAAGCTTCAAAGGTCAAAAATGAAGAGAATGCTAAAAACTCAAGCCTTGGTGCCCCAGTGGAGGTTTATTAATTTGCCTCCCTAGAAGATTGGGTTTTATTTTAATTAATTAGTTAATTAATTAGAGAGAGAGAGAACACATATGAACAATGGGGAAGGGGGAGAGGGACAGTCTCAAAGAGACTCCACACTGATCACGGAGCTTGTTGCAGGGCTCGATCTCATGACCTGGAGATCATGACCTGAGCCAAAACAAAGAGTTGGGCACTTAACTGACTGAGCCACTCAGGGACCCCTAGGAGATTGGGTTTTAAATTAAAGGCCAAGGCAGGGCAGGAAACAGGGTTTGGGCCTTCTTGAAGTGAGGAGTTAGAATCAGGATACAGCATCCCATCTCTTCCCACATGAATGTATTGCCATCAGAGGGCAATAAAGGAAAAAAAATCTGAGCACAGGAAATCAACTGGGAACTAGTTTCCAGTTGATATTTCTCTGAAATATCATTAGGGTAGGAAAAAATTAATTAAAATAAATTTATAGCTCTGGCCATTTACAGCTACCAGCCTCTCTTTGTTTAGTTTGATGTTAGAATGAACAGAACCTAAACACTTCAGAAATTGCCCCACCAATGAATTAGCCTAAAAAAAAAAATTAGTTCAGATTGAGGTGACTAGCAGATACAAGAACAAAATGTCTTTGAGGGTCACATTTTCAACCAGGCTACAGAGGATTCTTACATATAAAACTTCACCAAATCTGAGTTGATAATTTGAAATTACAAAACACACCACAAAACAAGTCAGCATGAAAACAAAACCATAGCAAAAAAAAACAAAACCATACACTTAGACTCCTGAGAATATCAGATAGTAAAATCACTATACACAGACTATAAAACAAATCTGTTTAGGAATGATTTTAAAAAGCAAAATGAATGATAACTATGAATAAGATAATAGTACTTCAAGGAAAAAAAGATTAAGCTAAAAAGTATTTGAAAAAGAACTAAAAACAACATCCAGTAATTAAAAATATAACCACTGATAGTAAAACTGATTTTCTGCCTGTGGCCACAGTTGAGGAAGCATTGTTGAATTCTTTCCTACAGCCATCAGCGTGTATAATTCAGAGTCTCTCAAGGAGACCAAAGAACTATGGAAGCATGGGCAGCCCAGGTGGCTCAGTGGTTTAGCACCACCTTTGGCCCAGCTCATGATCCTGGAGACCCAGGATCGAGTCCCACATCGGGCTCCCTGTGTGGAGCCTGCTTCTCCCACTGCCTGTGTCTCTGCCTCTCTCTCTGTGTGTCTCTCAGGAATAGATAAATAAAATCTTTTAAAAAAAAGAAAAGCTTTAAAAAAAAGAACTATGAAAGCTCCTCATTAAAGATTTGAACTTTAAAATAACAGTGGCAGGGATGCCTGGGTGGCTCATTGGTTGAGTGTCTATCTTTGGATCAGGGCATGGTCTTAGGGTCCTGGGATGGAGTCCTGTATCAGGCTCCCCCTGGGGAGCTTGTTTCTCCCTCTGCCTATATCTCTGCCTCTCTCTCTTTCTCCTGAATAAATAAATAAAATCTGTAAAATAAAATGAAATTACCAGTGGCAGACTGAGAATGAGTAACACTTATAGGTTGTATGGTAATGGAAAAATCTAAACACCAAGCATCTAGAAGCTTTGGGCTTCTCACATAAGCCATTGTGGTACAAGCATATGCAGTCATGAATTCAAGGCCACACAAGATGGATGGAAGAGTCATAGAACCAAAGAGGGTGTCTCAAGAGATGTTTCAAGAACAGGCTCACAGTTACCTATGAAAAAGACCTTTGTTGGTGGCATTAGAGAAGACACTGAACAACATCATATAAGGGGTTATTTTGAGTAATAGGGGAAGACTGAGGTGACTGAAATCATTACTGACTAGGATAGTGACAAGAAGAGAGGTTTTGCTTTTGTAAACTTTGGTGACCATAACCATGGAGAAGACTGTCATTCAGATACTATTACTGTGAATAGCTATCACTATGAAGAAACGAGAGCCCTGCTAAAGCAAGAGACGGCCAGTGTCTCATCTAGGTCACAGGAGTTCTTTAAATGTTGGCACTTTAGAGGGAATGACAACTTTAGTCATGGAAGAAACTTCAAGGGTTGTTATTATGGCTTTGGTGGTGGTGAATATGATGGCAATAATTGATTTGGTAATAACAGAAGCAGTTTTGGAGGTGTTAGAAGCTACAATAGCTTTGGCAATTACAACAATCTTCAGACTCTGGACCCATGAAGAAAGGAAACTTCTGGTTCTTGTGGTGGTGAAGGCCAGTACTTTGCCAAAGCACAAAACTAAGGTGGTTATGGGTGTCTAAGCAATGCCAGTAATCATGGCAGTGGCAGAGATTTTACACACTGCTGAGAAAAGAGCAGAAGAGGAGAGCCAGAGAAGTCACCGAAAAGCTATGGCTTACAATAGGTTTGTTAGGGTTACATAGTGGCAGAGCCTAACTGCTACAAGAAAGAAAAAAAAATAAGGATGGTATTTGTGACTAATTATATGACAGGTGTTTTAGTTTCTAAACAGGTACTTAGTTTCACTTTTCTCTGAAAAATGAAAAGCATTCCAACAAAAAGTTTTAATGTAGTTTTTGGTTGTTATTCGCATACTGTTAATTGATAAATATAATAGTCTGATCATGATGCTGATTAAATGTGGCTTTAAAAAAATTCATTGGATGTGGTAAACAGAAAAGTAGATACAACCAAAGAGAGATTTAGTGAAATGGAAGATAGATCTAAGGAAATTACCTAGAATTCTGCCCAAGATATTTTTTAAAGGGAAATATGAATGGAGTTAAGGGACAGGGAAAGTAGAATTGGTAGGTCCATCATATGTCTTATAACAGGAATTCCAGAAAGAAGAGAGAAATTTAGAAAGATGAGCAATTTCCAGAATGGATGAAAGATATAAATCTTCAATGTCAAGGAGCACAAGTTCTTTTTTTTTTTAATAAATTAATTTTTATTGGTGTTCAATTTACCAACATACAGAATAACACCCAGTGCTCATCCTGTCAAGTGTCCCCCTCAGTGCCCATCACCCATTCACCCCCACCCCCCGCCCTCCTCCCCCTCCACCACCCCTAGTTCGTTTCCCAGAGTTAGGAGTCTTTATGTTCTGTGTCCCTTTCTGATATTTCCCACACATTTCTTCTCCCTTCCCTTATATTCCCTTTCACTATTATTCATATTCCCCAAATGAATGAGAACATACACTGTTTCTTTCTCCGATTGACTTACTTCACTCAGCATAATACCCTCCAGTTCCATCCACGTTGAAGCAAATGGTGGGTATTTGTCGTTTCTAATGGCTGAGGAACTTTCCATTGTATACATAAACCACATCTTCTTTATCCATTCATCTTTCGATGGACACCGAGGCTCCTTCCACAGTTTGGCTATTGTGGACATTGCCGCTATAAACATCGGGGTGCAGGTGTCCCGGCGTTTCATTGCATCTGAATCTTTGGGGTAAATCCCTAACAGTGCAATTGCTGGGTCATAGGGCAGGTCTATTTTTAACTCTTTGAGGAACCTCCACACAGTTTTCCAGAGTGGCTGCACCAGTTCACATTCCCACCAACAGTGTAAGAGGGTTCCCCTTTCTCCACATCCTCTCCAACATTTGTGGTTTCCTGCCTTGTTAATTTTCCCCATTCTCACTGGTGTGAGGTGGTATCTCATTGTGGTTTTGATTTGTATTTCCCTGATGGCAAGTGATGCAGAGCATTTTCTCATGGAGGAGCACAAGTTCTAAGTAGTTCCAAAATTAAATAAATCCACACAAAAATATATTTTTGCAAAAGCACAGAGAGTAGAATGTGAGATTTCAACAGCTACCAAAGAGAAAAGACAAATTATCTAGAAGAGAAAATCATACCAAAAGCAGACTTTTCCAGAGCAATGATGGAAACAAGAAGGCTCTGGAATCATATTTTCAAAACTCGGGAGGGAAAAAATAAATCCATAACTTTATATCCAACTGAAATATCACCAAAGAACAAGTGTAAGATAAAGACATTTCAGACAAACAAAATCTACCAAGAACAGATTCTACCTACCGCAACTCCAAAACAAATATTTTCCAAAAGAAATGAAGAGGAAAAGTTGAGAAAATAAATTAATACACATGCAGTGAAATTTGCAATAGTGAACATAAAAAATGACTGGAATTACTCGTTTCTGGTGATAGAACAAGGTAACATAAAGTGTTGGTAATGATTTCAAGATAAAAAGGAAGCGACCAAAATTAAGCATTTTAACCTTGTTTATATTGTTGAGAAGGAGGGCAGAAATATTATAAACTTTAGGCACTGTTAGGTACACATGTCACAATTTTAAGGATAACTTTTAAAACAAAAATATTTAATTTCCTTTTTAGTAAGGAGATAAAAATGATTTTAAAACTCTTCAATCCAAAAAGAGGATAGATTTGTAGGTGTGGATGCAGGAGGATTTAGACTAAAAGTAGGGAGACTGACTAGTTTCCTAACTTAAATTATAATCAACATTATTTAAGCATATAAAGACCAAAAAAAAAAGTGTAAAACTCAGAAGATCCAATTTCTTTTTCAACTAAAAAAAAATTTGTAGTGTTTGTCAGTTCCATCCTTTTCTCTAAAATGTAATGGAGATTGTATCCATGTCAAAAATTCATATTCAGTGTTTTGGTTTTTTTTTTTTAAGTTCCAAAATTCATAGCTGGCACACCCTGTCTCCAGCATCCTGATTTAATTTTCCTCATTTTTGCTTGCTGCTTTATTGACTACATTGCTCATAATAGTAATGTAAATATCTGGGTATAAACAGTAATGACTGTGCAGAATCATAAGAAAAAAATCTAAAAAAACTTTATTTTTTAAAAAGATTTTATTTATTTATTCATGAGAGATACAGAGAGAGAGAGGCAGGGACACAGGCAGAGAGAAGCAGGCTCCATGCAGGGAGCCCGACGGGGGACTCGATTCCGGGACCAGGATCATGCCCTGAGACAAAGGCAGGCGCTTAACGGTTGAGCCAACCAGGCGTCCCTAAAAACTTAGTAATAAAAATAAAGGATACTTTGGAGAGATTACAGTAGAAATACCTAATATGGTAAAATGTTGACATTTACTACAATTAATCTGTAAAGCTACAATTCTAATATAAGACCAGCCAAAGATGATTATGATTGTTTCCTTAGGCAGGCTCACCTTCCTTCCCCCCTTTACCCTGCACCAGCTCCCCTTTTACTTCTCACTCTTGATTCAATTATAGAGCACCAGGCATATAGCAAATATGCAATAAATTAGTATTCTTTTAATATAAAAGAATGAATGATTCAACTGTTCTGTAAGCGATTTCTGGTTTACATTCTCAAAAACACTCCCATTGAGCCTGGTACACAGTACACGTCAAAATAATATCTAACTTTGAATCTCTGCCTAAGTATGCGAGCCAGCCCTTTGCCAAGCACATTTTGTGAGTTGATTACAATTGGAAAATTACTGTACATGTGTTCCTGAGAGTCACAAATAGATGACATTATTGACTTCTTAGTATCAATCTGATGAAGGTAACACACATTAAAATATAAGGGTAGAAGACCATTACTCATTTCTTTCTAAATACTTCTTAAAGTCAACAAAACTCTGACTTTCTATAATAATTTCTGTAGCTCCCTCACTATGATGTAGCTCAAGAAGTCTTCAATTTCTCTATATATTTCTATATATATGTACATATATAGATAACATGATCCACCCATGAAAGCATCAGAAATTCACATTCTGATCAGTTTTCCTATAAATGATCAAAAAGACTTCAAATGTCTAATGATCCCTATCATTAGGTCCCTATCATTAGCTGGTTTTCTTGAAACACATAAATATTAACACGTTACTAAGAATCGTTGCCCCGTATCTTTATCAGCTTTACATGTTCCCCCCCTTTACCGCTTAGTCATTCCTAATTAGCAGGAATCCAGGGGTCTTTTGGGAATCCTTCCTCAACTCCCTCAACTCATCGAAGAATCCCAGGGACTCCCTGCTGGGTCGGTACTTCCACCGGCATCCCCGGAGAGTCTCTTGGGCCTATAGGCATCCTTGCTTCCGTGGCTTTTACAAGTATCGTGTCATCACTAAACACAGATCCTGTGGAGTCACAAGGACTCTGGCTCAAGAACCAGGGGATACCCTAGCTTGGCCAGATCTGTGCACAACCCAGAGTTCATGCTTGGGCTCCAAGTTTCTGGCTCTTCACTTCCACTCACAGCCATTGCCCTCGAAGAGTGACCGCACATCCTAGCGGCTGGGGCCGGAGGTTCCTCAGTCTCACCATGTGTTGTGCTGGAACTTTCCCTTTTTTGTCCATCCTGTATCACCAGCAGATACTCTCACGAGGCATTCCCCTCTGGGGCTTTGGAGTCCTCTCATGCCAGCAGATGACTTGTTAGTGCCACCCTCTTAAAAACAGGATTCCCTAATTTCAACTCTGGAAGAAGAACATGACGTCTTTAATTCATTCCCTCGAAGGCTCCAGAGCTCCTTTTGCAAACTGATAAGCCAAAAAACCTTTTTTAAATTATGACATCTTTTTCTTAGGCAAGGAGAGTCTGGTGCCTTTACATTAACATAGCTAAGCCCAGCCACACCAATGATTCCTCTCGTAAGGAAAGGAGTCTGCTCCCACAAGAGGGACTTGGGTCTTCGTTCCAGAACCTCTAGTCACGGCACCCAGGTACGCCAGCCTCAACAGCTAATCTGGGCCCTCTGCGCTCAGGTAAGATCTAGCAGCCTGGAGCAGGCCGACGTTCCCACCGTGACAACTCGAAAAATTTCCCTCGCGTGTCCCCCTTGCTTCTAAGCCCGAGCCTCTCTCGACTTGAGCCTCTCAGCCCTCTGGGTGTGAAGTTTGTATTAAAGATACTGTTTTTAGGCACAAATGGTCTTTTTTAAACACAAACCATCTCCTACGGGCTCAGAGGAGAAGGGATCTGTTTTAATACTAGAAAAAACTGTTGAAAGGGGAGCAGAGCTCCACCCCCTTCCTATGTTTATAAGGAGATTTCAAGGGCAATTTTGATTATCCTTTGCCCTAAGTGCTGACCTTCGTACCTGCCCCTGGGTGAATGGGGACCGCTGAAATGTAACGGGCGCCCTTCTAAGAATTGCAGTCCCATGCAGAGTCCGTCCCTCTCAGAGACCCCCGCAGGAGCCACATAAAATTAGAAAGAGAGCAATAGGTTCTTGCTCTTCTTTTAGCTCAGTGGTTGAGCATCTGCCTTGGGCCCAGGGCGTGACCCCGGGTCTGGGATCGAGTCCCACCTCCAGCTCCCGGCATGGAGCCTGCTTCTCCCTCTGCCTGGGTCTCTGCCTCTCTCTGTCTCCCGTCAATAAATAAATTTTTAGAAATGTGTTTTTTTTGGTTGAGGCCATGCAAATCTAAAATGCCTACCAGGCTGTGCCTCTACTGGTAAACAGAGATCTTTTCTTTGGCCACTTTATCTTACAAGATGCTCATCACCGCCCTTAAGGGGCTAAGCTAGTCCTGGGCGAGTCCTCTTGCATTGACAACGCTGGGCCTGGGGCCTGCATTGGCGACACCCTGGGGTCAGTAGAGAATGTCTGTGAGACATTCCAACAGACAACCAGAGATGCTAATTTAAAAAAAGTTTTTAAAGACTAGGTCCCGGCCACACCCTCCACCACACCCCCACACCCCACACCCCCGGCTGGCCCCACCCCACCAGGCCCCCGCCCTCTGCAAAAAAAATAATAAAATTAGGTCCTGTCCCAGATGAATTGAATCAGATACTCTGAAGATGGGCCCAGATGAGGTATTATTTAAAACTTCTCCTGGTGATTATGATGAAAACAAGTTAGAGAACCATTGACATCCATTATCCCAATAAACTCGTAGCCACACTGTTAAATAATTTGGACAAAGCAAAATACACAGCGTGCTCAGCATCACGATACTAAAACTGGCACATTACAGACCAGATTAGCGCTGCCCCTGCACGAGGATCAGGTGCAAATTCGTGAAGCATTCCATTTTTTTTTAAAGTAAAATATACAGCAGTAACGGGTTCCTTATCTCCAAATTTTTTCCCTGACTATGTCTTAAGTAGTTACCTCTTAATTCTAAATTTTCAACTTTGCTGATGATAATCCAGGATGAGACAGCAGAGCCTGGGGGCCCTGTGCTGTCACGGTCTGTTGGGAAGTGGGGCAGCGGGCCAGGAAGGCGTTCCAGAATCCCCAGACCTGCTTCAAAGGGCAGCATCATTATTCTGCTAGTTTTCTACATCCCAAAATTTCAGAATTATCTGAGTTCTGCTTCTCAGGCAAGATCTGTGTCTATCCATTCTCATTCATTCTATCCTTCCTTTTCTTTCTCATTGTCACCACCTAGACCGAGGCCCTGCTCACCTCACTTCTAAATGACTACAATTCACACTGAGCCCCGCTGGCCCAGACGCCTCGCTCTATAAATCATCTTGCTTGCTCCAAACAACCCTCCATTTCACTGCCGTATCCCAAAATTTTCACTGGTTCCCATTACCTAAAAGGCCGAGATCCCTTGCCCCTCCATAAATTAGCCCGAACCACCTTTCCAAGTCTATCTGCACCTTCCTAGTCAAGCTGCTCACGGCTGGCTGGATGCGCAAGCACATTTTCAGCAAACACTGTGCATGGTGGGAAGGGCAGGGCTTCGCCATCGGACAGCCCTGTGCGCAGACCCTGATCCCCCCGCGTGCTGGGCCAGCGCGGTGGTGTGTGTGTGGGGGGGTACTTAGCGCAGGTGAGTCACGGAACTCACCGCCTAAGGCCACGGTAAGGATTCATGAGTTAGTGGGCAAAACGATACCAAGTGGCCCCTTGGACGTAGTAGATATTATTACCATTTGGCCTAAGTTATTTTCCCGGCTTGTAGTCGACCCTGTTTCCATTCCTTCCAGGACTGGTTATTAGACTTGTCTCTGGGTCTCAAACCCACCCTTCTGGGCTGGGCCGGGGGCTGGACCCAGGCTGCACCCCTGTTCCTTTTCGCCAGCTGCTCCTTGGCAGCTCTTCCAGAAGGAGGCACTGCAGGGAGGGGTAGGGCCGGCCAGCAAGAGTTCCTTCTGCAGCGGGAGCTCATCCGTGTGCAGGCCTCCCCCACCCCACCCCCAACCAGCCTCGCTGTGGCTCTAAGAGGCACCAGCACCATCTGGCAGGACCCCTGTACCAGCTCTGGGACCTCTTCTCCAAGGTTCTAACTTCTAATCCAACCTTTGCTCTCGGTTCCCCACCCCCTACGGGCTGCTGCACTTTCCTGCTCTTCCTGCCTCTGAAATACCTCGGAGGCCCCTTTATGTCTCCAGAACCTGGTCTCGAACTCTCCCCATTAAATAGTCTCTGTTAACACAGCGGGTACGCTGCGTGTTTCCTAGCGGGCCCCTGGCTGATCCTCTTTCCAGCGCTTCCCGGCTCCCAGGTGAACACACACCTTGTGGCCGGAAGGCCTGCATGTCTACGCACCCCGCGAACTCTCACACACCCCCAGAGTCCCCACAGAGGACGGATGCGGTGGCCTTGGGATACATTTCTGATCTGATTCTCTCGTCTTATCATCGAAGCCACTGAGGCCCGAGAGTCAGAGCAGGGCCTCCACCGGGCTCTCCTGCCCGCCCTCTGGCCCACAGGTACTTGGCCTTCAACCACCTGAGGCCCTGCAATGTCTCCTCAATCAGCACCCAAGCAGGTCACTTAGCTGAGACCCTGTGACTTCGCTTTAGGCATCGTTATAAAGCGACGCTCCTGTGCGAGTCACTAGGCTCAAAGGGCACTGAACTCTGCGCTACACGCCGTGCACCCGAGCGGCCTCCTCGGGAGGACTCCAGATCGAGTCCGGGGAATGAATGATTTAAAGATTTTTTTTTAATTTTTATTTATTTATGATGAGAGAGAGAGAGAGAGAGAGAGAGAGAGAGAGAGAGAGAGAGAGAGAGAGAGAGAGGCAGAGACACAGGCAGAGGGAGAAGCAGGCTCCATGCACCGGGAGCCCGACGTGGGATTCAATCCCGGGTCTCCAGGATCGTGCCCTGGGCCAAAGGCAGGCGCTAAACCGCTGCGCCACCCAGGGATCCCGGAATGAATGATTTAATTAGCCCCAACGTTTGAGCATAAGTGACGTCTACATCTCTCATGTGTTCTAGATTATTGCTAGCAATAATCAACACCTGAATCCAACAGACGTCGGAGAAGAGTGTTCGGCCTTCATAGATGCTGGAAGGTCTCCTGTTGGCCTCTTATACGCAGCACAACGGAAGCTCTAACAGGATTCGATAAGGACGCGCATCCTACTAATTAGACAGGAAGTTCACATAAATTCACGGCACAGTTTTATCAGGTGACGTTTCCTCATTGATAGAATCTAATACTAAAAGTCATAAATAAGTCTTAAATAGGACAAAACATTTTAAAGTACAGTTTTCAATTTTTTTCCATAAATTTGGCTCTAATAAAATAACCTTAAATTATGCAAAAAGGATAGTAATTGCAGTATAGGGAGCGACGGACCCAGTGAGATTTTTTTTTTTCCCAGCAATTTCTGGAGCAGTGCGTGGCTGTGACAGCCTGCCACGGGACAACACGAGGACTCAGGGAGTGTGAACTGATCGTTGCCATGGTCCACACCTTCTATACATGCTTTCCCTGCCACGTCTCAACTTCTCTTCCAAAGAAGGGAGGCTCTGCCTTGGGGTCGGGCTGTGGAGACAAGTCATGGCAACGTGTGGCAGCTGAGTGATGACAATGAAGAAGGGCGGGAGGGTGCCCAGGAGGAGGCCGGGTCTCTCCCCAGAGCAAGGCAATTGAAGATCAATCGGTTCACACAACTTTGGCCTGTGCTAATTTCTTTATATTGATTTGGAAAGTTTCAATTGGAGATTTTAGCCAGATAATTAATTTCTTTCTCTGCTTGTTTTTGCATTTGAATTTTGGCCAACCTTAGAATTTAGGGATAAAGTGTCCAGTGGAGCAGAAAAGCATTCGGAGAAAATATTTAGGGCAAACATATATTTAAACGCACCTGTGTGCTGGATGCTGAAGGGCCTAGGGCAGCGCTTCCCAGACTTTGCTCCCTATTAGAACTACCTGGGCAGCTCGAGAAATGAAAGCACACCCCCTGATGCCTGGCTGCGCCCCCATCCCGACCCAATCACGATGTCTGGGCAAATCAATAGTCTTGAAAGACTCCCCAGGTGATTTCAAGGCACAGAGAAGATTGAGAACAACTGGTCTAGAGCAAAGACACTGAGCTCGGGGGCAACCCAGCCCCGGGTCCATGCTCTCATTCTTCCACTCCCGAGTTGTGTGACCTCGGGGAGAAGTAAAACACTAGAAGTAACTAGGGCCAGAAGTTACCCCCTAAGGAGAAACAGGAGAAGCAACTACTGTCCGGGGAGGATCAAAGGAGGCTTCACAGAAAAGATGGCCGTCGACCTGAATTGTGACCCGTGGGACCATTTGGGTTGGCAGAGTGAAGAGATGGATCTTTCTGACAGAAGGAATAGCAGGTGGAGGCGTGGGATAAAGAAAACCGGGTTCGAGGAACAACGGGGAGGCCCACGTGGCCGGAGCGAGGGGCACCAGCGTGGTGGGCAGTGTCAGGGGTACCACGGAGGCCTTTGTCCTCCCAAGAAGCCTGGGCCTTTCCCTGCTCACCATGAGCAATCAGTGCTATCTCTGAGGCAGAGACAGGATGATCAAATCTCTGTTTTTAAGTGAAAAGCGAGGAGTTTAGAGGTAGGCGAACCAGGAAGATGGCGATGGCAGTGGAGCTGGGAGAGGGAGTGAGGCCCCGAATCACAGACCGGACACCAGCTGCATGGCCGCCTGGCAGCATGAGCTGCTCATGACCCGGGGGCGTCACCCTCTAAGGTTTCTACGTACGTGGCTGGTCGGTAGGGTCATGTACACAAGATGGGTGACTTTTAGGGTGAAGACTCCGAGTTCAGTTGGAGACAGGCCAAGTCCGAAGTGAGGTGTCCCACTCGCGGTTGGAAATGTAGGCCAGGCGCTCAGAAGAGTCGGGGTGGAGTCAACGTGGGTGGGGGAGCGACCAGCGTGTGGGTGAAGCTGAGGGAGAGAATGACACGGTGCTGGGAGGGAAGCAAAGCAAGGAGGCCTTCCAGGACCAACAGGAGAACTTTGGGAGAGGCCCACATTTAGAGCGACAAAGGGGAACTTGGGTCAGAGAGCCTCAAGGAGAAGCCGGGGAAAGAGAGTCATGAAGGTCAGGAGAGGAGGCTTCCCGGGGCTGCGTGGGCAAACTGGGATTAGGAGACGGGCAGTCGTTGTTTTCCTTTGGAAAAGTAGGACGTGTGGGGCCCGAACTTGGGGGGTTGGAGAGGGAGTGTGGGACCGTGTTGGGCATGAACTCCCTAAAGAAGAGGGTGGGGAGATGGTGAACGGTGGCTTCGGGGAGAGGGAAGGCTGGAGCAGCACTGGCTTCTGTGGACATATTTCACCACTCGTTGAAATCCACGACGAGGACACCGACCAGGAGGCAGCAGAGAGAGGAAAAACGGGTGCGGTCGTGTCCTGGGGAGAGGGAGCAGGTGAGCCAGTGCGGCTCGAAGGGGGGCTGGGCCCAAGGGGGAGACACCCGAGCCTGGAGTTAATGCACCATTAATGAAATGCATTTTTAAATGGGCTGTGGGACCTGGCTGGCAGGAGAAGGGCCCAAGGAGGGCGAGGGCAGGGCGCTGGGGGCAGGCGGGGGGCAGGCGGGGGGCAGGCGGCCGGCCCGTGGGCGGGACACGAACCGGACACAGGCTGCCTGGGAGCAGGTAAGGAAGGGCCTGGAGCCCAGGCTGCCTCAGGAAGGGAGGTGGGGCCTCCAGATTTGGGGGATGAGGCTTCGGGACCGGGGTCAAAGCCAGGGCACAATGCAATTAGCACTGAGAAGTGGCCCCTAAGCTCTGGGACATGGAGCTTTTTTTTTTTTTTTTTTTTCCCACATGCTGTTTTCATTATGTTTGGGAGGGACAGGGGGTGAGACAGGGGATAAGCCGGGGAGGGACGGGAGGCAGGGGCAGGGCCGGGCCTGTGGGTGTGAGCGGCGGTGGGCAAGGGCCCCGCCCTCGTGTGCCCGGCCCAGGGGGAGCTGCTTCTAGAGAGTTCTGCAGGCACCTCCGGGAGGTGAGAGGCACGCGTGCCCTTGTCCCAGGACGCGCGAGGACAGCCTCCCCTGGACAGAAGCACGGCGACGCGACCATCGAGAATGTTCGAGAGGCTCTTCTGAGGGCAACAAGCGGAAATGCACTGGAAACAGCACCAAAAGGGGCAGCGGGTTCCAGGAAGCCAGAAACCCGGCGGAATCGCCGCGGGCAGCAAAGGCGGCGAGGCTTTCCACGGACGGACGTCCTTCTAGATGCCGGAGGCCACCAAGCCCTCCGTCCGCTTCCCCGCCGGGCCATGGCCTCACCCGCCTAGTCGCCTGGCCTCGCCTTCCCTCGCCCGCTCGCTCCTCACCTGCTGATCCCCGGCCCGGCCGGCGGTGCCACCCAGGGACCGACCCTGGCACCGGGAGGGTGGCGGCGGGCAGGTGTCCCTCTGGGCGGGTGGTGGCCGGGCAGGTGTCCAGGCGGGTTGCAGCTCCCAGGGATGTCTCCCCCACCTCGTGTCTCCCCCACCTCGTGTCTCCCCCACCTCGTGTCTCCCCCACCTCGTGTCTGCCCCCACCCGTGTCTCTCTCCCCACCGGGTCTCTCTCCCCCCCACCCTGGTCTTTCCCCCCCAGGTCTCTCCCGGCTCATGTCTCTCCCCTCCATGTTTCCCCCCCGCCAGGTCTCTACCCCCCCCCCACCGCCAGGTCTCTCTCCCCCTGTCTCTCTCTCCCCCCACCGGGTGTCTGCCCCTCCCAGGTCTCTCTGCCTCCCATCCGCATCTCTCCCCCCCGCCCATGTCTCTTCCCCCCCCCAGGTCTCTCCCCGCCCAGGTCTCTCCTGGCCCGTGTCTCTCCCCTCCGTGTCTCCCCCCCGTATCTCTCTCCCCGCTGTGTCTCCCCCCCATAACTCTCTTCCCCCGTGTCCCCCCGCCCTGTGTCTCCCCCCATGTCTCCCCAGTGTCCCCCTCATGTCCCCCCCTGTGGCAGGTGGCCATCCCCAGGCCTGCCCCCCCCAGCTAGTGCCCCCCACCAGCAGAGGCCAGCTCCGGGGAGGCTCAGCAGCAGGGCGGTGGCGGGGGGCAGCACGGGGGACAGGGCCGCACCCGCCGGTTGCCCCGAGTCTGCAGGATGCCCGGCACATGCACCCTCCTCCTCCAAGGCCTGCGTGATCCCCCCAAGGAGCCCAGAGCCCCCGAGGGCGCACAAGCAAGCGTAGAAGGCCTGGCGGGTCAGGGGGTGAGGAAGGGAGCACAGAGGGACGGGGACACGTCTAAAGGACACAGCCCCGGGGCCACCCCTCGGCCACCAGTGTAGCTAGTGGTCCTGCCGGGCTCCCTCCTCCTGGTGACACCAGGTCGCGGGTCCTTCAGATGCAGATAAACCAGGAATGAATTGCAAGTCGATGGAAGGCGGCAAGTTCGGTGTCAGAGTCCTGCCCTCCTACCCATTAGGGGGGCGGGGGAGGGGACAGGGTCCCCTGGGGACACACCTTCCTGGCATCACACCTTCGTGGCCAGCGATTGTGCACCCGGAGGGCACAGGTCACCCGAAGCGATGGGAAGCCCACGCGTGACCGGGGAGCAGTCCTGAGCCATCGGGTCACCGGGGAAGCCCACGAGGCCGGCCCTCAGGCTGCGGCCTGTCGGGGCTTTGACGCTCAGGGGAGTCTGAGCATCTGCTTCAGACGGAGGAAAGCTGAGGGGGCAGCGGCCCTGCGCGTGCCGTTCTGCGGTGGATCGTTCGCCGGGTGCACACGCGCGGGGGTGCGGCCGCTGGGGGGACTGGAACGGGCGCTGCTGGGGAGGGCCGGGGACTGCTGGGCTCTCCGGTTTGGGGAGGACGCCGCGGTTAAGTAGAGGCACGTCCCGTTGGCAGGGGACACACACTGAGGTGTCGGAGGGGGACGCGGCCCTGGTCAGCGGCCAAGTCTCAGGAAAGGGCCTTCGGACAGACAGAGAGACAGGTGGCACTCCCCACTTGTCTGCACTTTTTTGTTCCACAGGCTTAAAAAACATAAACCACAGAAAGATCAGTCTCTGGGTTTAAAAAAAGGGAGCATTGCTTTAGGGTATGTAATGGGTTGAATGGGGGCCCCCCACAGAGTCTGTCCACATCGCGGAACCTGTAGGCGCTTTGCAGCTGCAGTGATGTTAAGGCTGTTGCACGAGGCCACCCCGGCCTGTCCGAGCGGCCCTAAGCCCGATGACTAGCGTCCTTGCAAGAGACACCCAGACCCACAGAGGACAAGCCAGGTGGAGGCGGAGACACAGATTGGGGTGCAGCAGCCCCAGGCCAACGTACACCCAGAGCCACTTTTCCCAGGAATGATAAAAGGCATGCAAGGACTCTCCCCGAGACCCCCGAGGGGGCGCACAGTCCCCCTGACACCTCGATTGCAGACTTCGGCCTCCAGAACCAGAAAAAAGATATTTCTATTGTTTCAAGCCACCCAGTTGGTGGTAATTTGTTACCAGCCCAGGGAACGAATGCAGGATGCTTTTCCCCTTTAATGTCTTTGGGGATGGAAAACTAAGTAGACTGAAAACAAGCTGTGCTTTTGGGGGGTCTTTGCCAACCGGGGCGCTGGAAGCCAGGGGGCACGTTCATGCTCTCGGGCATGCTGCGCTCCTGAGAAAGGTGGCTTTCCGGGTCCCACCACCGGCAAGCTCCGCATCTGACACCCGCCCCCCCTCCCCCGTGGCCACGTTGGGTGCCAAAGCTCTAGCGTGCTGGGGCCCTTCCTGAGGCAGCCCTTCGCAATCAGGAGGGGTTTGGGCGCCCGGGGGACATTTGACAATTTCTGGACACAGTTTGGGTTGTCATAACTGTGGGATGGGGGTTGCTACTGGCATCCGGTGGGTAGAGGCTGGGGACGTTGCTAAATATTTTATGATGCGCAGGACCGTCCCTCACCACAATTATCTGGCCTGCAACGTCAATAGCGACGAGGTCAAGAAGCCCAGTTCTAAGGGAACAGCTTCCTTTTTTGTTCTACGAAGGCTGCTCACACTTCTCCGTCGGGGTAAGAACAGGAGAAGGAAGGAGGAGGCATCCCACAAATCCTTCGGGACGCTTTTTTTTCACTGTGGTAAGAAACGATAACATGAAATTTACTCTCTTGACAAATTTTTGGGTGCGCAGGACAGTATTGCTAACTGTAAGGGCTGTGTTGTAGAGCAGATCTCTGGAGTGTCTTCATCTTGCATAACTGAAACTTTATACCCTTTTAAAAACAGCAATTTGCGTGTGGGGGGGGGGGCACCTGGGTGGCTCAGTGAGTGGAGCATCTGCCTTTGGGGCAGGTCATGATCTCAGGGTCCTGGGATGGAGCCCGGCATGGGGCTCTCTGCTCAGCCGGGAGCCTGCTTCTCCCTCTGCCCCTCCCCCTGCTCATGCTCGCTCGCTCTCTCTCATTTGCTCTTTCAAATAAATGAATAAAAACTAAAAAAACAAAACAAAAAAAAAAAACAACGGCAACTCCCCATTTCCCCCTCTCCCTATCCCCTGACAACCACCACTCTACTCTCTGCTTCTCTGAGTTAGGCTACTCTGGATCCTCATATAAAGGCATCCTGCTCTGACCAGCTTACTTCGCCTGGCATAATGTCCCCAGGGCTCACCCACGTTGTCACATAAGCCAAGATTCCTTCCCTATTTCAGGCTAAATAGAAGTTCATTATATACGTAGACCACAATTTCCTTATCCGTTCATCTGTTGATAGACGTTGAGGTTGTCTCCACCTCTAGGCCTTCGTGAAAATGCTACAGCGAACCTAGCAGTGCAGACACCTCTTCAAGATCCTGATTTTAATTCTTTTGAATAAATACCCGGCCGTGGAATTCCTGGGTATTTACTACCCAATTCCTGGGTATTTACTACCTATGGTAGTTCTATTTTTGACTTTTTGAGGAGCCTCCATGCTGTTCTCCACAGCAGCTGTACCGGTTTGCATTCCCACTAACACTGTACGATTTTCTCATTTCTCTACATCCTTACCGACACTATTTATCTTTTGGGTTTTTATTTTATTTTATTTTTTATCTTTTGGGGTTTTTTGATAATAGCTAACCTAACAGAATATTTCTCTGGGGTTTTTATTTTATTATTTTGTTTTTTGTCTCATTGATTTTGAATTGCATTTCCCTGATGATACTGAACACCTTCTCATATACTCATTGGCCATCTGTCTGTCTTCTTCAGAGAAATGTCTGTTTAAACCCTTTGCTCATTTTTATTTTTTAAAAGATTTTATTTATTTATTCATGAGAATACACAGAGAGGAAGAGAGAGAGAGAGAGAGAGAGAGACAGGTAGAGGGAGAAGCAGGCTCCGTGCAGGGAGCCCTACGCGGGGACTCGATCCCAGGTCTCCAGGATCAAGCCCTGGGCTGAAGGCGGCGCTAAACCGCTGAGCCACCCGGGCTGCCCCCTTTGCTCATTTTTTTAATTAATTAATTAATTAATTAATTTATCTATTTATTTATGAGAGAGAGAGAGGCAGAGACACAGGAGGAAGGAGAAGCAGGCTCCATGGCAGGAGCCTGACGTGGGACTCGATCCTGGGACTCCAGGATCGCACCCTGGGCCAAAGGCAGGTGCCAAACCACTGAGCCCCCCAGGGATCCCCCTTTTGCTCATTTTTAAATCAAGTTATTTGTTCTTTTGCTATTGACTTGCATGAGTTCTTTATAGATTTTGGATATTAAACCCTTATCGGTTATATGGTTTGCAAGAATTTTCCATCATTCTGCAGGTTGTCTGTTCACTTTGTTGACGGTTTCCTGTGCAGACCAGAAGCTTTTCAGTTGGATATCACCCCACTTGTCTATATTTGCATCTGTTGCTTTTGGTTTTGGTGTCATATCCAAGAGGTCATTGCTAAGACCGATGTCATGAAGCTTTCCCTCCGTGTTGTCTTCTAGGAGTCTTGCAGTTTCAAGTCCTACTTTTAAGTCTTTGATCCATCTTGAGTTGCTCATTGTGTACAGTCTAAGACGAGGATGCAATTTTATTCATTTGTCTGTGTATCTCCAGTTTTCTCAGTCCCACTCATTGAAGAGACTCTCCTTCTTCCCACTGTGTATTCCTGGCACCCGCGAGAGTTTCAGTTGACTGTGTATGCACGGGTTGATTCAGTTTAATTGAATATAGGTCTTTATGCTGGCTTTTTATGTTTTTTAAAAAAAGATTTTATTTATTTGTTTCTGAGAGACAGAGCGTGAGTGCATACAAACGGCAGAGAGGGGCAGAGGGAGAGGGAGAAGCAGACTTTCCGCTGAGCACAAAGCCTCATGAGGGCCTCAATCCCAGGACCCTGAGATCATGACCTGAGCCACCGGCAGACGCTTAACTGAGCCACCCAGGTGCCCCAGTACCATGCTGTCTTATTGTGACTTTGTAATATATTTTTATACCAGGAAGTGTGATGGTTCCAGCTTTATTCTTCTTTCTCAAGAGTGTATTTGGTATTTGGATTATTTTAGGATTGCTTTTTCTATTTCTGTAAAAAAAAAATGCCACTGGTATTTTGATAGGGATTGCACTAAATTTATAGGTTATTTTGGGTAGTATGAACATTTTAATGTTATTAAATCTTCCAATTTACGAACATGAGATGTCTTTCCATTTGTTTGCATCTTCTTTAATCCTTTTCGTCAATGTTTTATGTTTTGAAATACTAAGTCTTTAATCTCTTTGGTTAAGTTTATTCTTAAATATTTTATTATTTTTGGTAAATGGGGTTATTTTCTTAACTTCTTTTTTTTGATAGTTCATTGTTAGCCTTCTGGACTATATGTCCTCTGGTTCCAGATGTCTGTGGTCTGCAGTAGGATGCGGGCTATGACACTGACTTAAGTAGGATATAGGAACAAGCAGAAGATCTGGGATTTCTCAGGAGTCCCAGCCTCACACCTTTCTCTTCTTTTCTTTTTTTTTTTTTTTAAAGATTTTATTTATTTATTCATGACAGAGAGAGAGAGAGGAGAGGACAGGCAGAGGGAGAGGGAGAGGGAGAGGGAGAGGGAGAGGGAGAGAAGCAGGTCCATGCAGGGAGCCTGACATGGGACTCGATCCCGAGTCTCCAGGATCACACCCCAGGCCGAAGGCAGCGCCAAAGCGCTGGGCCACCGGGGCTGCCCTCCTCACACCTTTCTTGAACTTGACCTCTCACATATGTAGAGAGTTTTCAGGCAACTACCGTAAATTGGCTCTGAACACACTCAAAGACAAAGTTCGATTCTGACCACCAAACTACACTGTACCCAGAGGGCCAGTATCCAAGCCATGAGTTCTGAGAGCCTAAGTTCTCACATGATGCAGCCGAGAGGAAAACACTCCGAGGACCCTAGTCACCTCTCTGTCTCCCCAGTCCTTCCTCCTTCCTTTGCTCAGCATTTGCTGCCCACAACCAATGCAAACAATACACTAAACATTGGGAACACAAAGATAAATAAGTTAATCATTTGATAGAGAAGTTATGAGCGCTGTCAATGGCATCAACAAAAAAAAATGGCATCAACAGTGGGAGAGTGTTGTTTTTATTTTTTTAAAGCTTCCTATACATGATGGAGAAAATCAAATCAGGATTCAGATATGTCACAGGAGAGATGAAGAAACCTTCTGGAGGCATAAAATAGAAACAAATATCTCAAAGCTTGTTCCAGTCCTTCCTGCAGCAGAAAATTGGCCGTGGGATCCGTAGAGCTCCTAATTTCTGAAAGTCCAAGGTGCATTTTAAGTATCTGCTGAGACCTTCCCAAACTAAAAGGATCTAGAGATATTTTCTAAGGCAAGTATACATCTAAGTCCTGAAAATCTACATGTAGAGAACATTTCTTGCTGAAATTCAAATATAACTTATGAGTCCTGCTGTGGATGCTATCGGGCCCCTTGAGTCTCAGGCTGTCAGTAGATATAACCGCAGTGGAGCAAGACAGAGAAATTAGGGCCTGGGGCAGCTGTCATGACTCACATTCACTGTTCTTACTTGGATCATGTAGGAAAAGCAGGTGGATTACCTGAATGATCCGTTTAAGACATGTCTTTGGCTAAAGTGACCCGTGATTGTTGGGCAGTCTCATTTGACACTTTGATTTAAGTAGATGATTACCGACTTGCCTATACTTTGGCTATTTTTAGATTCTAACATCGTCCAGAAACCAAGACAAATGTGCAAATATGGGCAAAGATACCCGAAGGAGAGGAGTACAGAGGAGGGGGGGCTCTGCCGTCCTCGCATAGGAAATGGCAATCCCGGTGCCAAACGCCGATACCCTTTCCGGTGACAGCTGTGGGCCCATCAGAGCTGAGCCACCACCGCTCGGCTAATTGAAGAGCCTCGTAGGTTCTCTTCACCCTCAAGAACCTTTCTGATAACTAGCTCTCGACCGGCTCCTTTTATGGCCTCGGGCAGCCCCAAGAGGCTGAGATGTATTTTGGACACAATCTGATCCTCATTTCGGGAGCGCCTCAGGCCCTCCTCTTCGCAGCTGGGGGAGACGGCGGCGGCTCCAGAGGCTCTCGGCCCGGGCCCCTGGCATCACGTTTCCTCTGAAGAGCCCGTTATCTTGAAGAAGAGAGGTGCCTGGCGCTCGTCACCGTGCTGGCAGTGACGGGGACGGCGGAGGGAAGGCGTGCGGGGCATCGGCACGGCGAGTTGGGTGGGAGAAGTGGCTCTGGACCTGCTCACCTTTGGAGAGCCTTTGGGTCCCGCGGGGACAATCTCACGAGCCTGGCAGGACAGTGTGGCCGTCCAGCCGGGTCTGTTTGCCACTTGGGAAAGCCCCACGGGAGGAGAGAGCTGCAGTGTTACCTGGCACCAGGTGCGCGCGAGCCTGTCCCCAGAGGACTGTGACCCTTGCCGGCCACCGGCATGCACGCGCTGCGGAACTCGGTGCAGGCCTCGGACTGGAAGAACGAATGAAGCAAAGGAGGGAGATGGAGGCTCATCAGGCCCCGGGCCTGGGCCCTGAACCGGAACAAACGGTTGCGGTGAAGGGACTAAAAGGACTCTGTCCTGGGCCACCTCTCCAGCTGTGTGCCATGACGTCACAGGGGCCGCCTAAGAGCGCCTGGCGGCAGGAGGCAGGACCCCGGGCCGAGGGGTGAAAGCGGGAGGAGAGATGTTGCGGCTTTTTGTCAACGGTCTGGACGGATTCGGACACCCTCGTGTCCTACCTCCCGTAGCCACTGTGGCCACTCGTGTTCCAAACTGTCCAGAAAACTCTAAAGAAAAATGTTCTGCGCCTCTCCAGGCTGACCCTGCTCACCGCGGGCACAGCTCCCGGAGGACAGGGACGGCCGGAAGAGGCCTTGGGGACGCAGGAGCCCCACCGCCCTGACCCGGCCCGGCTGGCCACTGGGAGCCCCAGCGGTGGCCGCCACCTGCAGCGGCCTGTGAGCCACTCGGGGGCACCACGGGAGGTGCCTGACCTGACCCTGCAACTGGGGAACTGCTTTTTAAAAGTAAAAGCAGGAGGGCGAGCAAATCTCATCCAACAGAGTGCGCGGGGGGACCGCGGGAGCAGGGCTTCTCGCTCCCACGTCCCATCCTAGCCGCAGAGGGACCGTCCTAGTTGTCACCAGCTGGGGAAGAAAAGCAAAATATACTTTGTTAGTTACAAGGCCTAGAGGCCTTAGGGCTGGTGACCGCCCCCTTATCTGGTGGCCCCAGGGGTGCTAGTTCCCGAGGGTCACTGCTGGGCTGTTCTTGGGTGGCCGGGCCGCGGGGGGTGGGCAGGTGACTGGAGGCCCCACGTGGCAGCAGGTGCCACAGGCCGGTGCCCTCAAGCGCGGACACCGCCCACCTGCGCACCACGGTATCGCCAGGGACCAGGTGCCCCGTGACGTGCAGAGCGGCAGCGGTCCACGGAAGCTTCCATCAAGCTGCGGTCCCGACCACGGAATGAACACATTGTATTTCATTTTACTCCTTTTCTCCCCGGACTTCAGGGAAGTGACGCCGGCGTGCACTCCAGCACTGCCTTCTCCTGCACCGGGTCGGGTCCCCTCCCCCGTCCTGGCGACCTTTGCAGCCGTAGGTTCTAGAGCGTCGACGGTGGCTCTAGGCAGCGCTAGGTAACCGGCCAGGAGGCGAGGGCCGCAGTGCAGAACCGGCTTCGTCCTGGCGCGGCGGGCAGGACAGACCACCAGTGGGACCCCACGCTGCAGCTCCAGTGCAATTCCAGGTGCAGTTCCAGGGGTACAATCCAGGGGTGCAATTCCAGGGACAATTCCAGGGGTACAATCCAGGGGTGCAATTCCAGGGGTGCAATTCCAGGGGTGCAATTCCAGGGGTGCTTGGGCGAATGTGGCCACACACCTGGCACACAGCAGATCTTCGGGAAACATCAGCCACGGGAGGAATGAGCACGGGGCCAGAGGTGGGGGAGGTCATCCTTGATTTGAGGGGCTGGGTATCACTGCAGTGGTAACTCCCATCTTCTCCCCACATTCTCCCTTTTTATTGTTTCAAGCAGGAGTGCAGATTCCCGGTTCCTTGCCCCAAAAGCAACCAGAGAAGCCACCTGCGGGAGCCACTGCGTGACGCTGCCCGGTGACCAGGGGGCCCAGAGCTGAAGGCGCAGCAGGGAGACACAGGCGGGCCGGCAGGGCTGGGCCTCAGGCCCTGTGGCTCGGGGGCCCTCAGACTTCGGGGCCGGCGGCCTTGGCTGATGCCACCGCCGGAGGGACCAGGACACGGCCGTGGAATGAAGTTTTCGGGCCGTGGGGGCTCCGAGCAGAAGGAAGGCGGTTGTAAATGACGGGTGGGGTTTCTTTTTCCCTTAATTATGCTCACTCCACGCCCTCTCCGC
This sequence comes from Nyctereutes procyonoides, assembly GCF_905146905.1. NCBI lineage: Eukaryota > Metazoa > Chordata > Mammalia > Carnivora > Canidae > Nyctereutes > Nyctereutes procyonoides. The sequence goes on along the minus strand of NW_026575160.1, from coordinate 29,939,900 downwards.
TTGCCACCTGTGCCCCTTCCCTGGAAAAGCACACACCACCCTGAGGCCGGCTTGCCTTCACATGAGGGCCAGTTGGGGTTTTCCCATCTGAAGGTTTTCTTCCAAAGGCTGGTCCCATGCAAGCTCCAAGGCTGAGGACCCGAGGGGGCGTCCCATGGCCCTGGGCTGGATACAGGCTGCAGAAAGGGGGGAGTCTGCTTCGTGTCTGCCCTCTCTGCACCTGCCAGAATCAGAGATACACTCGGGGGGCGGGGGAGAGACACGGGCGCTTGCTGAGGTGTGTCCCCAATGCTCTGCAGTGCTCCAGAGCATTCCTGCTGGGCCCTGTCGTCAGGGCGAGCTCCTCTCTGGCCAGCCTAAGCATCCCTGACCCTCGCAAGCCAGAGCAGCGTGACTAGCTCGCTCCAGCCCCCTCCCCTTCGACAGTCCAAGGTGACAGGGATTCAGCACACAGATCCGTGGCCGCCTGGTGAAGCGCGTGGTCACAGGGCAAGCAGCAGAGCAGTACCAAAGAGCGCAAGGAGCAGAGACGTGTCTTAAGCATGCTGATGGAGCCCCTGGAGTGTCATATTGAAGATGGATGTGATTTAAAATAATAATAATAATAATGGAAAGAAAGATCAAAAGTTTACTCAGTAGCCCATGGGTGTAAGGTGTTAGGGTTTACTGGATTTGGGGGCACACGCTGGACTACCTTTGCTGTGTCCGTTAGATATTGCAGATGGACCTTAAAAATAAATTCATGGAAGGCCATGAAGGAAACCCGATTATTAGGGAATACCCAACTGTGATCATTCCTGGATAAGCAGGAACCAAAGCAGAAATTTCTAGGAAAGAACAAAGAACACGTCACAACAAAATGTAAGGGACAAGAAAGCTACACTTAGAGGGAAATTTATAGATTTAAATACCTCTTTCTTAAAATAATAAGCCAAATGTTTGTCGAAAGAAATTAGAAAAACTATAATCCTTCTCAACAAGGGAAATCCAGAAGAGCAAATAAAGATAAAAAGCTTAAAATATGAAAATACAAGGTGAGAAGTATGGTTGAATGTATCAGCAAGTCTAAAACTTGGTTCTTTGAAAGAGTAAATTACCTAAATTTCGTGAGGCTGATTCAAGTGGGGGAAAGGAGAGGAAAATACACGAAATGAGAAATAAAGAGAACCACGGAGACAAAGGGTAGTGAATAGATGATATATAATTAATATAGTTATATATGCGTGGTGCGTGTGTGTATTACCCTGTGGTAACACACTTGAGTGCGTAGAGAAAATGGTAATTTCCTAGAAAAATTATCAACTAGACATAAGAAGTGGAATATCTGCACAGAGCAATCACCACTGCAGATAGTAAAAAGTTGATCAAAGCTCTACCGTCATTAACAAAGATCTATCGTCAACAAAACTCAGATGTTGCACATCTGAGTTTTATCTGATTTTTGAAAAGCAAGTAATGTCAACGCTTAGTTATTCTGGGCCATATAAAAATATGGGAAGCTCCCCAATTCTTTTTATAAAGGCAGAATGACATTGATACTGAGCACTGATAAGTTAAAAAACAAAACCACCCTCCAGATCAGTCCCGTGTGATCACGTTGTATTACTTCCTATGTACCTTGCGGGATTCAGTTTGCTAGTATTTAACTTGGAAGGTTTGCATTTGTAATCCCAGGAGACACAAGTTGACGCTAAAGGACTTCTTCCTTCTTCTTGTTCTGCAGGGAGGAACGATCTTCACCGAGGGAAGCCCATCGGAATGGGTTTTGATGACCTAGAAACACCTAGAAACAAGAGCAGAAAGCAGGAACGCAACTTGGATTCCAGTCGCCATCGCAACAAGAAGACGGGAACCGTGGACCTTGAGCCAAAATGTGTAAGAACCACATAAAAAAACGATCATCTTAAAAACTCGCTGTCCCCGAGGGGCTGCTCCGGCTCCGCCTCTCCGTACACTTGCGTGGAAGCCCTAACAAGGGCCGGAGGCTTGTCTTCAGGGGCAGCAGCACAAGGCGGGAGCTGAAAGGACAGCAGCAACCCCCCCCCCCCCGGTGTCCAGGCCCAGGGAGACCAGAAGGGCAAGGGTGAGTCACCGTTGCTCCCACGAGTTGAGCAGAGGAGTTGAGCAGAGATGTGGAGGAAAGAGAGCAACTGGGGTCACAGCCTGTTTGAGGAGCGACCCTGGGTTGTAAGGGAAGAGGTCTATTAGGGTGGCAGGAAGTTTCGAGAAGCCTCCCTGCCCCCTCCCGTGATTAGCTCCTCTCGCGGACGGACGGTGGACCCATCTTCCCCGTCTTTTCCCCACCTTTCCCTCTCCATTACTCCCTTGCCCCCTCGAAGTCTGACTCTTGCCTCCCCTCTCCAAGAAACCCCTTCAAAGTCCTAATTATAAATTCACAAGGTGCTTCTAAGCCCTCGTGTTTCATTTCTTTGCTGCGTCCCCTGCAACCGAGGTTTCTAACCACTCGCCCTGGGCCACTTCCACTTGCTCCAGCCTCCGGGCTCTGGAAACGTTCACTTAAGCTCCCTGCAATCCCGAGTCCCAACGCAGGTCACGATCTCTCTGGGACTTTGGTTTTCTCCTCTGTTGAATCAGATAATCATAGTAGATAATCGCTACATGCTCCTCCAGCACGAGTTTACAGTTCCCAGCCTTCCTTGGGCCTTCTCGGTTGGCACCAACCCCTCTCCTCTGACCGTGCATGAAGTTGTATTCGCGCCTGTCAGGAATTGCATCAACTCGCTGGACAAGTCATTTGAACATCACCGCAGGTCAGGATTTCCGTTAGGGGAAGAAGCAAAGAGGCCAACGAGGCAGACACGGTCACTGCCCCCAAGAGTCGCGCTGCGGGCGTGGATGTAGGAGGTCCGCCTCTTCCAGGGTAGCTTCCTCAGAGCCGGATCCAGCCGCATCTCCCCTCCGGGGCTTTGCACAGGTGCAGCGTAGAGGGAAAACTTGCCCGAAGCAGGAGAAGCTCCTGTGCACCTAACGTCACCTGCCCACTTACGTGGCTCTTGGAGGAGGGACGGCAGCCAGCAGGGCGTGCAGCGGGGAGGAGGTGCGCTGGTGGCGCCTTCCCCACCCACTGCCTGCCTTACCGCTCACGGGGAACCTTTCAGGAATCTAAAGACAATGGGAAACAAACTGTCCAGGACAGTCGTTTGTTTGAGCACCGGGCCGAGGTCTCAAATAGAGGAGCCTTTCATTTCAGATAGAGGACCCGACGTTACTTTTCTTCTTTTGCTTAAGTAAAGCCAGGTGTGCAGCAGGTGTGAATCGCAGGCTTCCGAAGGCCGTCAGGACACATGGCCATCTGGGTTCGGGTCACGAAAGAACTCCACGAACACTTACATGTAAGCATCAGGGATACGAAAACTTATTATTATTTTTTTTTTAAAAAAGGCACCCCTATGAGAAAACATTTTAAGAACGGCAATGCTGAAGAGAGGCGAGGTCTCCCACGGACTGCTGGGTCTGCAGGTTCTCATCGAATTTTCCTTCTCGCCACAAATTCTCATCCAGCAAAACCAAGCTGTAGGACTGAGTTCTAGTCAATGGGTAGAGCCTCTGACCTGGAACAGCCCGTCATGGCACCATGCTGTTTCCTCCATGACTCCTGTTATCCTTTGTGGAAGCTGTTCCTGGGTATCTGGTCTATAAGAACCAACAGTTCAGGGCTGAAAAAAATGGTACTTTTAAGCCAAAGACATTCCACTTTCCAAGTCACCAGCTGGAGGTGTCCGAAGGGCCCAATGGGAGGACTTCCATGAGCGAAGCAAACCACCATGGGGCCTTCAGAGGATCTGGGTCCTCAGTAAATTAAATGTAAACCCACAGGTGTATTTGGGACACCAACACTTTTAGGGTTGGGAGACACAGGAAGACACGCTGGTTGCTGCAATACACAAAAGTTTATTTTTGATTTTTTTTTCTTTTCTGAAGGCAAAATATAATAGAACCGAACATCAATGAATTTTGTACAACAAAAACAGCTTTTAATATGGAACAGACAGTCCATGAACAATTTAAAATCTCGGAATGGCTTCCCTTTTTCAAAGTCATGCTTTCTTGCGGTCCACGAGGAGTTGGCACGAAGAGATGGTGGCAGCCCACTGGGCGAGGCGCGTGAAAGGGCGGGCGGGCTTCCCTAGATCCGCGTCAGCTGGTGCCACAGGCTGGATGGGAGGATGCTTTCCACTTTCTCCATGACAAAGTTCAAGGGGGCAAACAAAGTGCTGAGGAACTGCAAGGAGACCAGAAGGGCACAGAGTCAGGACAGACGCCGTTCAAGACTGTAAAACGGACCTCTCCAACCTGTGCGTGCACCTGTACCCCACGCCTCGGCGCCGTGCAAGTCTCAAAGGGCACAGTTTCATATTTCTGCTACAGGAAACCCAGGTTGATGGCCACACCTGCCCTCCAGCCCCCACCCCCGGCCACGACACGGAGGGGAGAAGCCCCTCCGCTCCTGACAGCCGGCCCGCCGGGTCCAGGCCGTCCGATCCCGTGCAGGTGACTCAGGCAGTGGGGTGACAAGTAGGCAGAGGAGCTACAAGACGGTACAACCCCGACCACCTGCCGCCTTGCTGGGTACACAGCTCACTTTAGGGGGAGAGGGTTTTGGGAAGTCGGGTTATAGGGCTGTGAACTGCCGGGGTCCCCTGGGTGCCCGTGCTGGTCTCTGAACCCCCCGCTCCGTGGAGTGGGCTGCGGGGCCGGGGGTGAGGACATCCCACTGGCCAGTCCGGGGATGACAGGGCCTCACTGGAGCGCCGCCCTGAGATCTCTAGGATCTCCTTCATCTGGTTTCTAAACTCCTTTCTGCTTTTTTTGTGGAGAATAATGCTCGCTAACCGGGCCTGTTCAGGGAAGCCAAGTGTCCGCCTGAGGCTCACTTCCCCTAACCCCAAATTTGTTCTGATCATGTTCTGTGAAGGCTCAGCTTCATCCCACAGGCCGGCCAGCCTCTGCGAGAAGAGGCCCCCAGCAGAGCTCCGCACGACGGGGGGAGGGGGGCGCTCGGGTGCTCTCCTCGATCCCTGTGTTCAGAACCTTATTATCCGGGATCCCTGGGTGGCGCAGCGGTTTGGCGCCTGCCTTTGGCCCAGGGCGCAATCCTGGAGACCCAGGATCGAATCCCACATCGGGCTCCCGGTGCATGGAGCCTGCTTCTCCCTCTGCCTGTGTCTCTGCCTCTCTCTCTCTCTCTCTGTGACTATCATAAATAAATAAATAAATAAATAAATAAATAAATAAATAAATAAATAAAATTAAAAAAAAAAAGAACCTTATTATCCCACCAGGGCTCGATACCTGGGTCCTACCCTGCGGAGTCGTCTGTCCTAGTCCCTTGTTCCCGGCAAAACGCTGTCTCCACCGCCAAGGATTTCCCACAGACGTACAGTGTGGCACAGAAACACGCATGCAGAGCGGGGCATGGTTCTGGGGTCGAGGTAGGAGGGTCTTTATTGAAGTTAAAACAGGCCCCTGCACCGCCCCTATGTTCTACGGATTCGAGATCTTCAAGGCGATGGGAGGCAGAGTCTCCGAAATTCACCCGACCTCAGAATCTTGCCTTCTTTGCTGTTTTTAAGAACCAGTAGAACCTAACCGGGAAGGTGTGTGACACGTTACAGCTGGACCGGTAAGTGCAGCTTGACCGTTAGGGCCAAGGAAACTCAAGATTCGGGGATCCTTCCCCAAGGTGTGTCTTTTACATCAATTAAATATATTTAGTCTATAAGGCGGCCGAGTGCTGGATGAGCTCTCCATAAAGGAGACCAGGGTAAAACTCCCGGTGCCAGGAGGCCAAAGCCAGGGCCAAGGGAAGGGACAGGCAGCCACCAAGGCCACCCCCCCCATGAGGTCCTACTACCACACAGACAGACGGCCGCAGGGTGGAAGACAGAAGCCCAAAGAGCACCGGGAGGGTTCACAGAAGGGAGAGGATCCATTCGGCTGGAAGGAGCGGGAAAGGCTTAGGCAGGCAAGCGCAGCGGCCGCAGCGGACGGCTGGGACGTCACACCGCACAGGAGGGAAAGGACGGTCCGGAGAGAGACCCGAGCGGGCGAGGCCCCGGGCTCGGTGCGCAGTCACCGGTCTGACCACGAGGCCGTGCGCAGCTCCCTCCGCCTGGAGCGATGGCTGGGGCCCGGCTGGGGCCCGGCTGAGGCCCGGCTGAGACCCGGCTGAGACCCGGCTGGGGCCGGCTGAGGCCTGGCTGAGACCCAGCTGGGGCCGGCTGAGGCCCGGCTGAGACCCGGCTGGGGCCCGGCTGAGACCCGGCTGGGGCCCGGCTGAGACCGGCTGGGCCGGGCCTCCAGAGCACGCGGGGGTGGGGGGCCCAAGCCGCGCTGCCTCTGCAGCTAAACGGGCATCGCGCTAGCACCGAGCAAACGCGGACGGCCCTTTGGTCGCCTTCTGGAACCGTCCCTCGCTGTGGGCACAGAACCCCGGGGAGGCTCACCGTGCGGCCCAGGGACCAAGAGTCCCTGCCCAGGCTGCTAGGACAGCGTCCGTAAAACCCTAGTTCCGAGACGTTGTTTGTAACCGGAGGCCACCAGGCACGTGGCCACCGTGTACTAGCTCTAGGAGGGGCTGGGCGCCCAGGTACCGGTCAGCCGGCCACCCCACGGGATGCCGGGGGCCCCGCAGCGCGGTGGTGCTGGGCTGAGGTCACCATGCCCTGGAGACCTGAGCCGGGGCAGAGTCAGAGCCGCGGCAGCTGGCGGGCGGCGGGCGCAAGCGCTGCTCACGGGCTGGGCCCGGGCCGTTGGGGCGTCAGGCAGCCTCAGCCCGGGCGGCCCACAGGGCCTGCTGCCTTGGTCTGGGGCCTCAGCCGACTTGCATCACAAGGCACAGTGAGGCCTCCGGAATTCAAGAGGGACGTGTGGGGCCCATGTCGGCCACTGGCCCCCTTCCCACCCTGCGCCACACAGCGCCCCCCGCCTCCTCCGTGAGGCCCGCACGACGAGGGGGCCCCAACACCCCCACGCTCTCGGTTCACGGCTCCCCCTCCCGTCCGGGGTGCTCCTCCAGAGAGCAGGGAAAGGATCCCCAGGGCCCTTTCCTAAAGATGCTAATTCTCTGGAGGCTGCCTTCCTCCTCATCCTCATCCCTCCCCACGGGGAGGCAGGCAGTGCGGGGATGGGGTGTCGGGGTGTCGGGGGCTGCTGAGCCCGCCACTTGGGGACCACATGGAGGCTAGAGGCTTCCATCGGGAGCCACAGAGGGGGCGTCTGCGGGACAGGCCCTGCTCGGGACGTCCGCCTAGACGTCTTCGCACGTAGGGACATCAGTGAGCACGGGTTCTGGCCGGCGACTCCGCCGAGGCACAGAGGAACAGCGGTTCCACCTACGCACTTGGGACACCATGGCCTGAGAAGTTAAGTCTGGATGAGCAACAGCAGGCAGCCCCGGAACGGCCCATCCGGCTCAATGTCCAAAACTGCCATCCGGAGGCCAGAGATACGTGGTCCGAAACGCACACGACTCCATCAGCGTCTTACGGTGACAAACGGCAACTGGACTAACCACAGGAGCGTGAGCGTGACGCTTCAATCGCCTGCTCCTCCTTTTCCTGAAACCCCATCGGGTAGAGGCAGCTCACGGCTCCCCGCGCTCCGCTGGCGCCCCGAGTGCCGCCGCTTATCTCCAGAAGTGCCAGGTGCCCTGCTGCGACCAGACAATTGACATTTCTCTGTAATCAATGTCAGACTTCAAAGGGGTCAGGGCCCGTAAGTGAGGCCGGGAGTCGGGGGCCGGGGGCGAAGGAGGGGGTGCGAGGAGGAAAGCCAGAGCCCTTCAGAGCCCGCGGGGTCAGATGCTGACCTTCCCACGTTCTGAGAGGGGCTGGGCCGGGGACGATGACTTCTTTCTAGGAGTGACCTTATCTCATTCTAGGACGCCTCGGCCTTAAGTCCTCGAGGTAGACTAGATTCGGGGGGGGGGGCAGCTGAAGCCGCTCATCTGACTGCCATCCAGGGGCTCGCGCCTTGCTGCGTGCGTCTCCGCATATGAACACACGGGCCAGCTCCCGAGCTCCGAGCAGCCTGGAGGGGCAGTGCCATCTCCCTGCACCTCCTAACGTCATCATCCCAGGGCGGGATCCCAGGCGAGGCCGGAGTCCTTTCACAGCTGCAAGTGGCCGCGGGGCGGCCTGGGGGGCGGCCGCAGTGACCGGCCGCCTGGGGGAGGGTGCGGTGGGGTGGGGTGGGGAGGGCCTGGCCCCCGCAGACCATCCACCTTCCTTCCCCACGAAGGCTCTCCAGGCATTCTGGAAGCTGTGAAACCTTCGGGAAGGGCAAGACGAGCGTGTCCTTCCAGACAGAGCTTTAAGGGCACACCGACGGCACCGCATCTGGAGACCGCGAGCGGCCGACCGACCCCGACAGCCTGCAGGGTCCCAGCCACGGGGGCCGTAAGGCAAAGTGACGTTTCATCCGATCATCTGATCTGGACTCAAAACCGAGGCCTTGGAAACATGAAAGGATCCCTAATGAACACATCGCCCTGAAATTCTGGAGTCTTTTCGAGAGAAGACCCAGGCGACCTCCACTTACCACCCCCCAAGTCCCTCCACCTTGGAGCCCTTTCAGGCGGCTCGTCACCCCGCTCGGCCTGGTGGTCTTGCCCGGCTGCACACCTGGATCTCCTGGGAGGCTCTGAAACCCCACGTGCCCCCGAGGTCAGCACCCCCAGTGGGAGGCGGCAGCCCCCAGGCACTCGCCAGCCTCCCCAATGCTTCCAGGTGCAGCCAGGGCAAAACCCCTGTTGCCTAGAAAGCTTTCGCCTCAACAGCTCACCCCGGACGGGCAAGTGGCTGTTAAAAATTTCAGCTGGCCCCAGGCCCGTGTTCTTAGAAGCAAACGTAGCCCTCAACCCCCGTCCGTCCTCAGAACCTGCTAGAATCCTTGTTGAAAACACGGATTGCGGGGTGGCCAACACCCAAGGTTCTGACTTTCTGGGGGTGGAGCCAAACGGATCCATGTCCCCTCGGGTCCATCCTGACCCGAAATTCCTGCCAAGTGCTCTTTGCTTGTTAGACGAGGAACACCGGGACAGTGACGCACTCTGACAGAGAAGACTTGAAAACTTTAAGAGAAGAACATTTAAAGGAGGAAGAATAAGGGCCTAGCGATGTAAGTATATTCGTTTCACATTTTACTAAGTTGAACTCTAGTCAGAATTTTGGCGACGATTCTTACTCAGAGGTTGGCTTGGGGGGATGACGATGAGTAGCAGAGGCCCACAGACTGGGGGGGCATCCAACCAGGGGGCTCCTGGGGGCCGGGATCACGGGCCGAACGGGAGACTTCAGGAAATTTGAGATGTTCTACCAAGAGTCGGTAGGGCTTAGGGGGGGCCATGAAGGTCTTAGCTGACTAAGAACGTGCAAGACGGAGGAAGCCCTCTGAGAACGTGCTGGAGGGCAGAACAGGAACAACAGGTGCACATCGGAGGGAGGCAGATCTGATTGCAGAAAGACGCCTTCCGAGCGATCCAACCACGAAACGGGCTTTGGTGGTAAGTAGGGGAGTCCCCATCACTCAGAGCAATCAAGAAGAGTCTACGTGACCTGCGTGACATTACTGCCGAAGGCAGTTTGGTTAAGGTCCCTCTGAACTCTAGCTCCAAGATTATAACTGCAAAAACAAGAGGAGAGGGCAGCCCTGATGGCCCAGCAGGTTGGCGCCGCCTTCAGCCCAGGGTGTGATCCTGGAGACCCGGGATCCAGTCCCACGTCAGGCTCCCTGCATGGAGCCTGCTTCTCCCTCTGCCTGTGTCTCTGCCTCTCTCTCTCTCTCTCTCTCTCTCTCTCTCTCTCTCTCTCTCTGTGTGTCTCTCGTGAATAAATGAGTAAAATCTTAAAAAAAAAAAGCAAGAGGATAAATGCTAAACTGTATCTGATTCTTCACATTGCCTCTTTCTGCAGAAACCACTACCGTGTATTTATTTGACAATCATTTATTGAAAACCTACTAAGTGCAAGGCACTGTGCAAAGCTTTGGGGATACAGAGACGAGGAAGACACGGTCCTGCTCTCAAGGAGCTCACATTCTAAAAGGGGGACAGACACGTTTCCGATAGTTATAATATAGTACAGGAAATGTGATGATATAGGTATTCATGGAATACTGTGGGATCTCAGAGGAGAGACCTCGAACTCAGCTTAGGAGAAACCCGGAAAGAAAGCTGAGTGAGAAAGAACGAAGAGGAGTTAGTCGAGCAGACGAGCCGGGGTGGTGACGGGGAAGGGCATTCCAAGCAGAGCAAACGGCACGTGCAAAGGCACCGGGGTGCCCAAGAGTCTGGGCATCTGGGAGTGGTGAGTAATTCACTGTGGCCCAAGAGCGGTGTCTGTGCAAGCGCTGGGAGAGATGAGGCTCAAGAGGCAAGCAAAGACCAGATCAGAAGGGGCCTCGTGGCTACAGAGCTGAGGCTTTATCCCCGAGTCAGCGGGAAACCTCGGGAGAAACTCAGGCAGGGAAGTGGCAGGCTCAGACTTGCAGTCTGGAAAGCCCGTTCTTGTGTCAGTGCGGAAGGAAGACTGCAGGGGCAGAAACCGGAGGCAGGGAGACCAGTGAAGACTCCTGCGGAGGAGTCCAAGCAAGAAACCACCAAGACCTACACTAGGGGGAGGCCGTGGGGACGGGGAGGGGAAGGAGGTGAATCAGCCACTGAGGGCCTGAAGCTCGGAGGCCGCCACTATGGAGGCCGAGGCAGGCAGGATGGGGGCGGGGACAGGGGCTCGAGGGCTGCTGTGTCTCTGGCTCCAGTAACCGGGCGGGGCGGGGAGGGGCAGGAGCACGTTCAGTTTTGGAAATGCGGAGATCGAGGTGCCGGTGGCAATTCCAGGTCATCTTCAAGGTGCATGAAAATGCTCTGGCAATTCCAGTCCCTGAGCTCTGCCGAGCAGAACATGTCAATCATCTGGAAAGGGATTAAATGGGGCCAGCCCCGTTAGAAGCGGTCCCCCCGGACTCCGCTCGCCTGCAGATCAGAAGGGAGGACCAGGGACGGGCACCCGATGCTGCGTGCCCGACGCCTGCCGCTGGGAGCTCGGCCGCGGTGCAATCAGGCCACGCATCCTCCGCCCGCGCAGCCTAAGGCTCCTAGACGGCGTAGCCGTCCCTCCTCCTCAAGGCTCCTCTCCCAGCCCTCCTGCGGGCCCTTACCCGAAGCCCTTCCCTACGCGCCCTGCCAGTGCCCCTCAACCACGAGCCCGCGCGTCCCCTCGGTTCGTGCCCCGAGGAGGCCGAAAGTTTAGGCCCATAAGACGGTGTTTACTTCGATCATCTTTGGAAATGTGAGTCTCACGGTCACTGGAGGAAGAGCCACCACACGTCGAGGTCAGAGACGGTGCCATTCAGGTAGGGCGACGCTGAACACGCTCCCTTAGGTTCTCGGTGGCTGGGCCGCCCTTCTTGGGCTAACCCTTCCCCGCTACGCGCGGTTTTGAAACGTGGGAGCGGTCTCGGGAAACGCGGCCGGGCGCTAAGAGGCCCCGGGCGCCCTCCCCGGCCCTGCCCTGCCCTGCCCGGCCCTGCCCCCAGCCGGGGGGCTCCGCTCACAAGGCGCAAACCAGGCAGCGAGCAGAGCATCAGCACAGCACGTCCTTTCCCACACGACACTCGGTCCCCGGACACTGTTCCCCTAGGCCCCCACCGCCCCCCCACCCCACCGCCTCATCCCTTGGGCCTCCCACCCCCACTGGCCTCATCCCTTGGGCCTCCCTCCCTCCTCGCTGCCTCATCCCTCGGGCCTCCCCGCCTCAGCCTCCCCCCTTCCCTCCCTCCCCACTGGCCTCGTCCCTCGGGCCTCTCCCCCCTGCCAGCCTCCCCGGTCACCTTGTCTCTCGGGCCTCCCCCTCCCCCCCACCCCCCGCGGCGGGTACTCACGGCTTTTGCGAAGACCCCCATGAGCTCCGGGAACTGGTGCGTCAGGAGGGCCAGCATGGCTGTGAAGGAGCACAACCCGGCAGTAAAGAGGATGAAGAAGGGGAGCTCCTTCTTCGGGTAAACTGAGACTTCGTGGAAAGCTGCGGGGAAGACGGAGAGGGCCGCGTGAGTGCCGGGGAAGCACGGGGGTTGGGGGGGGGGAGGTCTCTTGGAGCCGAGGGTGCAGGCAGGTGCAGCCCGGGGCCAGCCAGCAGCCAGCAGCCAGCACCCAGCACCCAGCCCGGTGCACGGGCCGCAGGCTGACCGAGGACGCCGCACCCGCGGGCCGGCGACACGGTCCTTGCCCAGGGCCCAGCAGCACCGCTCTCACGTTACGAAATACGTGTTCCTTGGACAAAACCAGGAAAATCCAGAAATAAATATACTGGGGGTCAAAACCGTTTTCCCTCGACTTGGCGCTTCCAGTAACTTCATAGCGGTGTCAGGAGGCTGTGTCGGTGCGTCGTGAGCGGTGCCCTGGGGACTTGGGGACCTGGCGCACCGGCTGCTCCGCCCGCACAGCCCCGGCGGACTCCCCGCCAAGCTCCGGCGAGCACCCCACAGACACACGTGGGGCTCCGAGCTCCTTTCACGACTTTACAGTTTCAACGGTTGGGTTTGGGGGGACCCGGAAAGCAGGTGGCAGCAGCGGCAGCAGCTGGACTCCCTGCTCCGGGCCCAGGGCGGCCTGCACGCTGGGTGCTGGCAGGGGGGCAGGGGGGCAAGGGCGAGGGCCCGGGCGCTGGGGACTCGCTGCCCCCGGCAGGCCCACCGCTCCAGCCGAAAGGCCCCAAGTGCCCGCTTTCTTCAGGACACCCACCCCCCGAAGGCCCCTCCTCCAGGGCTCAGCTCCCACGACTTACAGCCCGGGTGGGGGGGGCAAGGCCCGCCTGCACCCCTGGGGGGCAACGGCAGGAGACGGGGACGGGCCCGTGTGCACCCCTGGGGGGGCGATGGCAGGGGACAGGGACGGGCCCTGTGCACCCCTGGGGGGCGATGGCAGGAGACGGGGACGGGCCCTGTGCACACCTGGGGGGGGCGACAGCAGGGGATGGGGACAACCCGCCCAACCCTGTCCTACCAGCGAAGCTGTTCCCGCAGACACGAACCAGACTCAAGCGTTTTAAAACCGCACTTTCCAGAGCCGGCCTTCCCTGGGGGGGGGGGGGGGCACCATACGGAGCTCTCCTGCAGGGGTGGGGGGGGCAGGGAGGTGGCACCGCCAACCTGTGGGGCTTCCACTGAGGGAGGCAGCGGGAGTCGGGCCGGAGAGCCTGGCCGCCACCGTGGGAGCGTGTGGTAACGCCTCTCCCACGGGCTCGGCAGGACGGCGGGGGGACCCCAAAACCCCATCACTGGGGTTCAGGGCCGGGGCTCCCTCCTGCTGCCTCACACACACCCCGACTCTCCGCGGGCCCTCACCAGGTGCTCCCGGGACCCCTGCCGGCCCAGGGCCTGCATCAGCACAGGGGACACGGCTGCACACACCCCCCCCGGTGACCGTCCTTGGGCGATGCCGACGGCGGCTGGTGCTGCCCCCAACCCCGACTCGCACGGCGGCCTCTGAAGGTGGGGCTCCCTCTACAAGCTCCAGTCGGGGAGGCTGCATCGGAGCAGCCAGGCAGCTCGGCACCACACTGCACCTGCCCCCTGACACCCACCCTGAACCTGGGCTCTCTGTGCTCAGGCCAGGCCCCACATCCACCCCGAACCTGGGCTCTCTGTGCTCAGGCCAGCCCCCCACATCCACCCCGAACCCTGGCTGTCTGTGCTCAGGCCAGGCCCCCACATCCACCCTGAACCTGGGCTCTCTGTGCTCAGGCCAGCCCCCCACATCCACCCTGAACTTGGGGTGTCTGTGCTCAGGCCAGCCCCCCACACCCACCCTGAACCTGGGGTGTCTGTGCTCAGGCCAGCCCCCCACATCCACCCCAAACCCGGGCTCTCTGTGCTCAGGCCAGCCCCCCACATCCACCCTGAACTTGGGGTGTCTGTGCTCAGGCCAGTCCCCCACACCCACCCTGAACCTGGGGTGTCTGTGCTCAGGCCAGCCCCCCACATCCACCCTGAGCCTGGGGTGTCTATGCTCAGGCCAGCCCCCCACATCCACCCTGAGCCTCGGCTCTCTGTGCTCAGGCCAGCCCCCCACATCCACCCTGAGCCTGGGGTGTCTATGCTCAGGCCAGCCCCCCACACCCACCCTGAGCCTGGGCTCTCTGTGCTCAGTCCAGCCCCCCACACCCACCCTGAACCCGGGCTCTCTGTGCTCAGTCCAGCCCCCCACACCCACCCTGAACCCGGGCTCTCTGTGCTCAGTCCAGCCCCCCACACCCACCCTGAACCCGGGCTCTCTGTGCTCAGTCCAGCCCCCCACACCCACCCTGAACCTGGGGTGTCTGTGCTCAGGCCAGCCCCCCACATCCACCCTGAGCCTGGGCTCTCTGTGCTCAGGCCAGCCCCCCACATCCACCCCGAACCCGGGCTCTCTGTGCTCAGTCCAGCCCCCCACATCCACCCTGAGCCTGGGCTCTCTGTGCTCAGTCCAGCCCCCCACACCCACCCTGAACCCGGGCTCTCTGTGCTCAGTCCAGCCCCCCACACCCACCCTGAACCTGGGGTGTCTGTGCTCAGGCCAGCCCCCCACATCCACCCTGAGCCTGGGCTCTCTGTGCTCAGGCCAGCCCCCCACATCCACCCCGAACCCGGGCTCTCTGTGCTCAGGCCAGCCCCCCACATCCACCCCGAACCCGGGCTCTCTGTGCTCAGGCCAGCCCCCCACATCCACCCCGAACCCTGGCTGTCTGTGCTCAGGCCAGCCCCCCACATCCACCCTGAGCCTGGGGTGTCTATGCTCAGGCCAGCCCGCACATGACGCCTCATCTACACTGCAGGGCCCGGAGGTCTTTCCCTTTGATGAACCTGGACGCCTTGAGGGCAGGATGCCAGACCCGCTCCCATAACTCACTTTAGCGCATGTGCCATCACATGGGGACAGGGGTTGGGAGAAGAGTCATGAAAGTCAAGGAAGGCTACGGGCATTTATCCCCCCACCACACCCCCCCGCTGCGGCGCCCCACCCTCACTGGCCCCAGAGGGGAGGACGGAAGGAGCACTTACACGGAAGCAGCTCTCGATCTGCTGTTTCTGTACAGATGGGGTAAGGGTAAAACAGATGCCCCTTTTCCAAGGGATAAGGGATCATCCGAAAAGCTGAAAACAAGAGACAGTATGTTAGAGGTTCGATATTTGTCTCCCAACTTCTCAGTTTCAAAGAGAGGTTTTTGAGCATTTTTATTTATTTTTTATTTTTTATTTTGAGCATTTTTATAATGATAAACAGTTCTACAAGGAACTCCCAGGAAGGATGCAGGAGTCACCCAAAGCCCGAGCTCCACGCCGGAGGAGCTGTCAGAGGTGCAGTATGATGTGTGACTCACACTTAATCTCACGCTGTATGTTCTGGGCAAACCTCACAGCACTGGGTGGGTTGGGGTGCAGAGGAGCAGGGAAGCCATCGCTTCGGTGCCCGGGATTTCCTCATCTATAAAGTATCATTAAAATGTCAAGAGCACTGACTCAATCTAGCTCAACTGATGCTAATAACACAAACGTGGATTGAAACGCTTCCCCAAGAAGCGCAGGTGGAGGGACTTGTGGAAGCTCATTACAGATGTACAAATACGAAAGGCATTCTACTACGTCTATTTAAAAAAAAAAAACAAACAAAAGACCAAAACAGGTCCAGGTGGATGAGAATTCCAACCAAGATGCACAAAAACAAAAATCTAAAATCCCGCATGACTTAGGAGCTATTTCTCATCTCGGTTGGAAACTTTTCAACCTTCAATATCATGGGGGGGGGGGTGGATGGGGAGAGATGGATTATCTGTGTTTTGATGATGTCAGGCCACCTAAGTTCTGCTTTTGCGGCTTCAGATAACATTAGGTCTCTGGCTGAATTATGGCTTTCCAATCAATCCGTCCCTTTTCCGTTATCACGGGTGTTACCCTCCCTGTTACGATGTCATCGGCATGTGAGTCTCACCGTTGCTAGGAACGCAGGGCTCACGGGGTGATGCTTCTCCAGCAGACGTCCCGCAGCTACAGCACGCTGCACGTATAAAATACAAGAACTACGCCCTACGTGGGCGATGCCAGATAACAATCCTTGCCCTCGTGTGTGTCAAAGACGGGGGCCGGGGGGGCCCCACCACAGCAATCTTGCTGGCCTTAAATGCCATCGCTCAAGGAATCCTTGCTACATCTCGGCGGCCTGGTTACCTACGCCTTCTCGAAATGCCATCGGTGTGCGCTATTTATCTTCTGCGTACTCGTTTCAAACGGGAATCGGAGACAAAGAATGTTCTCCCTCCCAAGAAATGACAAGGTTCCATTGTAACCGGCATCCGTGCACATATGGTATTTATTCTGGTGTCTGAATATTATTTAAAAGTAAAAACATTATGTATGTGAGTCCAGCATTTGGAATGCGGTCAATCCGCACCACGGTGGTATCGCTCCGAGGTTACAGCGCGTGGCCACGGAGAATATAAATCACCACAAACGTGGGGTTAGAGCAGAGCCAGTTTGCTGGCAGTTGGCTGAGGTAAAAATGTTATCAATTTTCCTCTTGTAACAGAAACCTCTTAAACAGAGATTAAAACATTAAAAACACCCCAGACTTTAACTCTTCTTAAAATGAAAGGCTCACCCCTGAGTTCAATCAGACTTTCCTTTCGTGCAAACAAAGATGACTTTTGCCCGCGACCGGCCGTGGGAGCGTTCTCCGCACAGGCCGCTAACGCACAGAGATCACGCCAAGGAACCAGTGTCTCTCAAGAGGTTTTTGCAAGACAAGGGGGAGAAAATATTACAGAACCACAACAACAACAAGACCCTTTGAGCGCCTTTATGGAAGACACCGAACATCTCTTCTGGGAAGTAGCGTCCTTAAATTTAAACTGCGATATGCCACCGCTTTATTTATTTATTTTTATTTGTTTATTTTAAAGATTTATTTATTCATGATAGACAGAGAGAGAGAGACACAGGCAGAGGGAGAAGCAGGCTCCATGCCGGGAGCCCGACGTGGGACTCGATCCCGGGACCCCAGGATCGTGCCCTGGGCCAAGGGCAGGCGCCAAACCGCTGCGCCACCCCAGGGATCCCCCAATACGGGACGGTTTTAAATACCGTTTCCCATAAACAAAGGCTGCTATGAAAGCATCCCCCAAAATGTGGGAAAACCCACCTGGAGGGTTTGTTGTTTTTGTTTTAAACCCAGGCTCTCTACGTGCAACAGGGCTGCTGTAATTGAGAATCCGTTCAGGTTCACGTGATAGAAGTAAACCCCCAGTTTTCAAAGTGGCTATAAATTTGAATGCTCAATTTTATTCAAAATTGAAGTCAGTTTGTACTTCAGGGAGCAATTTTTTTAAATGAAATGTAGGAGCGCAAGAGCTTGGGTATGTTCAACCATAGAAATCAAATGGTTGGTTGGTGTCTTTTCACTCAGATGCCAAATCTTTCTTGCTGCAGTATTTGGCACGCATACAGAATTCCATGCATTGAGTTAGTCTTTTTCTTCTAATCAGTTCTGGTCTTTCTGGAGAGGGTGGAGACAGTGATTTGACTTTAAACACACACACACACACACACACACACACACACACACACACACACACAGTCTTCCCGCACTGTCCTCCCCCGGCCCCCATGGCAACCTCCAGGACTGCAGAGATGCTCAGGGTGCTCTTAAAAATCTCTTTCTCATGTCAGTTGTCATTTACATCGAGTTCGTAAAATCAGATTAAGCTTTTTGGCATCGCCAAACAAAAGCAAATACGATTTCTGTTTGCAATTCTATCCTTTACCCACCCTGCTGTGCAGGGTCCAGCGGACTGTGAGATAAGCAGCGGAGGTCTGGCGAGAGCAGGAAGAGGCACTGCAGAAATCCTGCCAGCTCCACCTCCCGCCTCCTGAGCCCTCTCGCTGAAAAGCCATCAAACTGCCCCACAAGAACCTCATGGCTTTAGCCGCACGTCCAGGAATTGTGCAAGTGCAAGTAGCGACACACTGATTTGACGGTGCAAATAAGAGTGGGAAAAAGGGCGCTCTGTTTCATCGATTTTATCTATTCCGTGAAGGACCACAGAGCTCTTCTTAAAGACCTTGGTCTGGAAAAACATACGGTTCAGGGGGAACTGAAAATGTATGTGTATTTGGTTAAAAAAAACCCAAAGAGCTGGGCCGCTCCGAGTGAACGCACGGCGCCCGAACGGCACGTCTGCGTTGGCCTCCCCTGCCTTCTGCTGGGCCGCTGCGGAAGGGGCACAGCAAACTGGCTGCCCGCTACTGAAGTCGGGGTGTCACTGCCCAACCAGACGTGTGCTCTAGGCCCCACACCTGTCAGTGCTGCGTCACCAGTGACCCTAGGCTAACCCTGGAGGAAAGGTCACGAGCATCCGAGAGGGGACAGAAGGGTGGGTACGGGAACAAACAAGTCCCCAGTTTCCCTGATGATTTCTTTTTTGGTTTTATTTATTTTTTTTAAAGGTTTTTATTTTTATTTATTCATTCATGAGAGACACAGAGACAGAGAGAGGCAGAGACACAGGCAGAGGGAGAAGCAGGCTCCATGCAGGGAGCCCGACGTGGGACTCGATCCCGGGTCTCCAGGATCACGCCCTGGGCCGTCCCCGATGATTTCTAACGGCCTCTCGTCCGACCCACTACACAGCCAGGGAGAGGATATCTGACAATGTGTCCATGTTGCCTCTTCAAAGAGGATCTCAGAGGCCGGGAGAGACGGATCCCTTAGGACAGCAGCGAGGGAGCCTGAGTGCCAGCCCCACCTGGTCAAAACGCAGGTGCGCTCCTCACGCAGCGGGGGTAGAAAAGGGGGCCACGCACCGTCCGTGGTGACGGAGCTCAGTGCCTCGGGCAGGAACCACATGACCCAACAATCATGAAGACCCGCGTGAAAGGTCTCCCTGCGGCAGCGCCTCCGTGCGGTTCGTATGGAAAGGAGGAGCGGTGGGGTGACAGCTAAGAACGGGCTGAACTTGACCCAGCTGAAAACGATACGACTGGCTGGGTCATAGTCTGCGTCCAGTCTCTTTGGCTGTGAGAATGAGAATGCGACAGACCTGAGACAGGGCTGTGTGTGGCTCAAAGTCAGTCTTCCCTTTATATACCCTTTCTACCAAACCCAAAGTTCCTACTTTCCCGATCAGGTCATACTCTTGCTTGTAAGTAAAAAATGCTGCTTTGCTTATGAACAACTGGAAGTACAAACAACAGAACAGAAAATCATCATCGAAATACAAATTTTACATTTTCTTTTTTTTTTTTCCAAAATTTTACATTTTATTCTTTGAGCGTAAAGTAGGTAACTGTCCATACAGGCCATTCGTCCTTCATGAGGCATTTAGGCACAGAGATAGAAAGTTCTAAAGCCAAGAGCCTGGGGACTGATCCGCATTCTTTCCACTACCTGGTTCTGTCGTCTGGGAAAATCACTTTCCCTTGGTTCAATGATGCGCCATTCCAATTCCAGAGAGAAATTCCAGGGTTTTATACAGGTTCACTAACCTGTTGGTAACCCTCCACACTCTAACACTCTGGTCCTACCTCCGTGATGGTACTGCCTGTATGCACACTACGGGTTACGTAGACATGTGTGTTTATGTGCCCGTGAGTACACAGGCAGAGGGAGAAGCAGACTCCATGCAGGGTGCGTGCATGGAGGTGCGTGCATGTGTGTGCATGGAGGTGCGTGTGTGTGCATGGAGGTGCATGCATGTGTGTGCATGGAAGTGCATGTGTGTGTGTGCAGGGAGGCGCGTGTGTGTGCATGGAGGTGCGTGCATGTGTGTGCATGGAGGTGCGTGCATGTGTGTGCATGGAGGTGCATGCGTGTGTATGCATGGAGGTGCGTGTGTATGCATGGAGGTGCATGCGTGTGTGTGTGCATGAAGGTGCGTGTGTGTGCATGGAGGTGCATGTGTGTGTGTGCACACACATCAGTGTTTCTCTCCAAGCATTTCAGAGTCCTAGTCGCCCCAGCATCTCCAACACAAGGCTTGGCACAAATGAGGGACTCCCTACGTGCTCACTGACTGAAGGGATACGTGAATGAATACAACAACCAGGAAGAGACAGGGTTTTCCTTTTAAAAAGTCAGGTGGATCCAAATCACGGCCAGTCACCAAGGGGGAATAAGTGAAAGGGACAAGCTGGGTCCACCGGGTCGTCGGTGGGGAGGCTCTGTGCCGTACCTGGAGACTGGCCATTACTGGAAGTTAGCTACGACCAGTGCTTTCTCCCAAATCACAAAATTTAGCACTAGATCTATCGGGTGAGGAGCGGGGGAATCACTCTTTAGCAGTCCAAAAGGTGCCAGCCTTTTGGAAGAAAGGTTTGGTTAGAGGAAATGCCCCAAGGACCACAGCTTACATTACAGCAAGTCGCATTTACCATCAGGTTCAAAGAGAATAAATTAGAATCAGAATTTCATCCTATGCCTCAACAATGGGCCATTTTCTCTTCTCAAAGGAAATACTCTGCTTTAGTCCCCCTAAAAAACACCACCTTCAAATCTTATACATTATTTAGTGAATTCTTTTTTTGGGGGGGGGGAAAGGTCTCCAAAAAGAAAATAAAGAGTCTTACTTGGTCAAGGGGAAAAAGAAAACTGGAAACAAAGAAAGGCTAAGTGATTTACCCCATGGCATACTTGTCTTCTGATATATAGAACTAGAAAATTAAATCTTAAAGGTCACAGTTGCGGTCAGCAGACTCTCCTGCTTTATAAAATAAATACCGCCAAAGTGAGCCTTGAAAAGATCGAGGCAGGAGGGAGATGGGGCCACGTCAGCATTTAACATAGGTAAAACAGAAGATGTGCCATTTAAAATAGAGCCTCACAAGGCGCGACACTGCTGTAAATAGGCCCAGTTCAGTTCAAATGAGATTCCTCCTTTATATAAGGTTTGTATATTCAACTCATGTTTGCAGCAATGTGTGTGTTTGTGTGCGTGAGGATAACCAGAACCTACACTGTTTAAAATAAGCATAATTCAGATAAGGTGGCAGCTGTACGATGGACTAAGAAATGTATTTTTAAATCTTGTAAATTAAAACTTGTCCCCTTTCTTGATTATCTTGACTTTGAGGAACATATTGTGTAATTTCAGGGGCCGGGACAGTGATGAATCAAACATCTTAGAAACCTTTGAAATGCTGATGTATTTGTGGTTGAGGACTCAGTTTTTTTTTTTTTTAACCACCATATGTTTCAAACCCAAACAATCTCTGCCATGCATCAGCTGGACTTTGGGGTTTTATCAAAAATGTGAGTTATTTCAGCCTGATTGGTGGGAAACTCGCTTAATTCCACAAGATGACTAACGCTCCGACATAATAAACTCATTAAAAAGCAAAG
The DNA here is from genome assembly GCF_905146905.1 of Nyctereutes procyonoides. Lineage (NCBI taxonomy): Eukaryota > Metazoa > Chordata > Mammalia > Carnivora > Canidae > Nyctereutes > Nyctereutes procyonoides. The sequence continues at coordinate 29,918,515 of NW_026575160.1, read as the reverse complement.
AAAAACATATCTCCATCCCCACTCCTAAACCAACACTTCTGACAGAAGAATTTTTTTTTTTAATCTCCAAAAGGTCAACTAAAAGAATATTCATTTTTTAACATGGGAACTGGTGAAATTAGGTACTGTGACATTCCTCCCCTGAATTTTCTTTCTAATGAAAAGGGGGATGTTGGAAAGGAGTTGGGGGATGGCCTTAAATTTCAGAATGAACAAAAAAAGGACATAAAGGACAAAACCTAAAGGACGGGGCTGGCGATGTCAAAAGGCGCCACCACGCGGTGCGCTGGGGGAAGCGCAGCCTCCTGTGCTCAGGCGCAGGCCGTCTGGGGGACCTCTGCAGGGAGAGGGCACCTGTCACCTCCAAGGCTGGCCTGGCACGACTGCCCGCGGGAAGCCCAACAAGCCGGGGTGGGCCAGGGGCATTCAGCAGCAGCAGGGAGTCACGGTTTCCAAAACCTGGGTAAGTTACGTCAATACCAGTGTAAGGAGCCACATCAGAATCGCGATCTAAGTCTTCTGATTGAAAACCCAAATGCCGATGATGCCTCAGTGTGACTTCAGCTGGACACAGATCTAGAAGTGACGTCCAAAGATTGCCTGTGACGGTTTGAGGTCAAAGGGTATTTCTTCTAAATTGCATGAGAGATTCGTAAGCTTTGTTTTTTTTAAAAGGACAACTACTTTGTACTACTCTCATCACTTTTACAAATGTGCGTATATACGTACATTCGCACACGTATCTGTGCCTGTAGTAAAAAACCTATGCTTGCTGAGAAAATTCGAAAAATACACACATGAGGGGGAAAACGAAAATCTCTTAAAATCCACCTAAAGATGTCTTTATTTCCTCTCTCTTTCCTTTGTTTATATGCAGATTTTTTTATGAAATTGGGCTCATTCTATAGTTAAATGTGTAAGTCAGTATTCAACTACAGAAACAGAGTTTTATATAGAAAGATGAACTTTCTCAACACTAGAAGGGGAGTGAGAGTGTACCCGAGCCGCGAGCAGCAGGGTTAACTGAAGGCTTCCAGGCAAGTGTTTCAGAGGTGCTGCTCCTCTGGTGCTTGCTCCCTCCAGGAAAGGTCCAAATAGCTGGCAGGATGGAAAGTGAACGTGGGTTTACCCCTGGCTCTGCCCACAGGTGCTGCGAGACCCTCAGGGACGCTGTTCCTCTCCTCAAGGGAGGCGGCCACCGGCCTCCTGTCTGACTTAGAACGTCGTCGGGAAGAGTCCATGAAAGGACGGCCGTGCAAACCCTGGGCAACTCACCCCCTTACGCGCACGCTCCCCGAGGTGCGTGGTGCTCCCCAAGGCGGTAGGTTCCTACCAAGCACTCCCACCGTGCTTGTCTAGAATTGAGGGTATAGCTCTCTCTTTCCAAAAACGGAACGGTAGTGTGACTTCCCTGGAATGGTTTCTATTTATCTGTAAGGATCCAACGCAGAATTTCCCCCTCCTGGAGGCCCCCGACTGCCTTGCTACCCTGGTTTATGTCTAAAAATGCACCTCAAAAAAAATAATAAAAAAATAAAAATGCACCTCCTCTCTTCATTCCAGTAGTGTTCCACCCATCGGACCTGAGGTAATTAATTACATTCCCCCGACACCGCCACCCTCTAGATTTTGGAGCTCGCTATGTCACTTCGTGTTTGTCCGAATCCCATTGTCCTTCCCGGTCGATCCAGGGCATCTCCCCATTGTTACCTGATTATATGGGTAACTAATTCCCAAACAAAATTTCTAGTTACTCCTCATTGGGATTTTTTTTTTTTTTTTTTTTGCTATGGTTATGCCATTCCTAACGCCATGTCTCTGTCACTTCTGGGCTCCCTGTTTCGATCCTTCCCATATAACTGTACCTTTCTTATCAATCAGTCCCAATTGGTAAGCTGCTTCTGCTGGGTTTCCAAAATGCTAGCCTAGAAGTAAGGCTTTATTTGGTAAGCCAAACTATCCGTTTAGTTTTTTTCCACAACTAACCCTGGGTGAGGCCGCTCATGTCCAATCTTGCTGAGCTTTTTTTGAGCTCTCTGTCGTGTTTAAATAAAAATTCCCTTTGTCTCTTTTGGGTAGAACTCCTTAGGTGCAACAATAAGCCCAAGGCAGCGGGGCGCACACACGCCCACACATGCCCCAGCACACGGTGCCCTCACCCAGGCCAGGCCACCTGGAGTAGCTTATTACACCTAACAGAGTCGGGGTGGAAGCATCAACCGAGTGGACATCCCTCAAGTTGTAAATAGTAAATTATCTAAGTCAACTCATTAGAGATTCTCTAAAAAAATGTTTTCAAAACTAAACAAACAAACAAAAACAACTTTCAATCAGCTTGACTCCCTTTCTCTATCAACTTACTTTTACCCCATTCCATTGGCCTGACCGCGCCCCTCCCCCCCCTTCCTGCATCAGTTTGGATTCCTTTCCTGGGTTTGGGAAGGGCAGGAAGAGGGAAGAGCAGGAGATTATCAAAATGCAAATGGAAGCAACAAAGATAAACAGAGTAAAAGGGATTAAAAAAGACATTCCTGTGTGAGGCCCATCAGAGTAGGAGTAAACTACGAAAAAATGATCAGAAGACTAGCGCTTGTTTTGTTTCCCTATGAGGGGGGCAAAAACACCCCACACTGCATGTTGTACTCGTTTTGCTTAACTAATAACAGCGTGTCAACGCACATATTGTCTAATAATCTGTACTCTTGGGCCTTTTCCCTCAATTTACATTCTTCCAAACAGCCCCACCCCTCAGCACCGTGTCCTTGCTCCTGACGCTGTCCTAGTTCTTCAAGGCTTGGTTCAAACCTCCTTTGACCCATAAGGTTATCCCTGACTGCTCCACCCCACTGACCTCTCCCTTCTGAAAAATCACCAAGCAGCTGCCGTTTGCTGGTTACTCCTCCCAACTAGATGAGATGCTTCCCCAGGACAGGAAGCAGGTCCCACCCGCAATTAAAGTCTCTTCCCCTGGGACCCGCTGGGACTGATAGGACTGATGGGTCTCCACGTGCATCGGACAGACATTATCCACTAATACACGAATGATACACCTGCCACTGAACACGAGGGTCCTGTGGCCACGGCTCTTGTTGTGAAGCATAACTGCTACTCATTTGTTTGGCCAAGGACCTAGGTCCGGTGGAGGGTAACCGTGGTTCTTTAGCTAATCCACCTGGAGAGGCCATCCAGGAGTGGTAGTCAGAGCCCAGCACAAGGCCAAAACCCACGTCAACGACTGCCACGATGCTGAGCTGTCCAGGGCTGCAAAGAGGGTTTTCCGGTCATAGAGTGCTCCTCTGCCGGAACACAGAATCATCCCGCCCATTGTATAAACTTGCTTTTTCTTTTTCGAGGCACAGAATGGCATCATCTCAGTAACACCCACCACCACTGGGGAACTGAAGAGTCTCAGTAATTAACCATCAAGGCTCAGTGATGGCACATCGCAGAGAAGAGCAGCTATACATATGCAAATCGTCATTATTCATCATGAACACTCAGGATAGAAACACTTTTAGCATCTTTTCACGCTCTTAAAAAAAAAAAAAAACATTTCAAAGAAAGAAAATTACTTACTGCCTTCCCACGTACAATGCAAAAGATTCAAAGCCCCTTCCACCCTCTTCCAGTGTGCCAGATGAAAGAACGCATATGCTATCGCTTCACTGTCCCCTCGCTTCAGGATATGTTCTGGGGGTAGGATTAAGCTTTTCATTTCTAGTAGGTACTGAAATAAAAAAGGCAGGAGACAGATGCATTAAAACACAGTAATTTGGAATTCAATATTGAGAACAGAGGCTGATTTCCCTAAAGCCACCGCTCATAAGCATTTCTTCAAACCTGCAACCTTGTTGGTACATTTGAAGGCAACTGCTAAAACACCCAGTGACCCGAGGTCTGCTACCAGTTAGCCTTGCGCTAGAGTCCTACCGGCCAGACCAGGGGCTTTCAGGGTAAGATACTCTAATCAACGAGACACATCTAGACCCAACAGCAAAAAGGAAAATTTAGAAGACATAATAAGCTGGTATAATTTCGTAACCAGAAATGAAAATACATAAAAATGGACACATGAAGGTTAAGAAGTCCTATGACTAAACCAACTATACCAGAGAGACTTGAGACTCACTAGTACTACCCATTATTTTTTTTTTTTCTATCCAGATTTACCAAGGAGAGGGACTTGGTCCTGTGAAAAGAGCCACCCCTTGCTGTTCGGACGCTGGAGGGAAGAGATGTGGGCACATGAAGACCCCGTGGAGAGGAGCAGGACAGACCCCAAACTATACTGTTCTTTTAGATCCTCTCCCCAAAGACTGAAGAGTCCTCAGCTTAGGCCTCTTCATTCCTACCATCTACGAAGGCGGTGGGAGCACAGGGCCAGAATGGGTTCGCTGCCGTTTACTACAGAACAGAGAGGGAAGGAAATTCGGGGTGGGATTCTATATTTGCAAACGTTACCTTCTTTTAGCTGGCTGGCTTCTCCCCGGGCCTCGCTCCTCACCCACTCACACATACGCCCCACCACCAGCCACCCCACCACATCCATCCAAGCACCTCCGTGAAGATGCAGATTAGAGACGATGGAGGCATATGTTTAGCTAAAATGGGACAAACACAGCAGAAGGAAGCACCATGGGAAGAGATGTTCACAAATTTTAATGTCCGAAACAACTGCCTGAGGATTTATCTGTCCGTGGAATTTATGAAAGAGGGGGACGAATGGAAGAATCCGGATACACAGAACGGAGACCACGACACACCTCTCAGTGTTGGGTCATCATCGCACTGTGGACTGCCGGGCTTGGGGCACTCTGAGGATAGCTGCCTTCGAGCTTGCCCTCCTGCAGGGTGCACTGCCTGGCCGCGCCAGGACCGCACTCCGGCCTCTTGGTTCAGCAAAGGGAACTTTTCTCACTCTGGGTCTCTTGCCTGACAGAAATCTCTAAGCCTCAGGCCTCCAATCAGTAAGAGCCAAAAAAGTGAGCGAGCCTATCCAGGGTGCAGCAGAGAAGAGGGATAGGCCATCACACCCGGCGGTGGGGTGGGGGAGGCGGGGACTAGAAGACCCTCCTTTGATAGAAAGGCCTCCATGGGAAGACCTGTCCCCAAGGGGCCTGTGACTTTGATGGGAACTCCTCAAGCATGACTTCCAAGGGAACTTTCTGGTCATATGTTTTTTTGAATTCCACAAGTCACTGCCTTCCTCCTTCATCTTGTTCTTTTTTTTTTTTTAAGATTTTATTTATTTATTAATGAGAAACAGAGAGAGGCAGAGACACAGGCAGAGGGAGAAGCAGGCTCCATGCAGGGAGCCCGACATGGGACTCGATCCCAGGACCCCAGGATCAGGCCCTGGGCCAAAGGCTGCACTAAACCGCTTAGCCACCCGGGCTGCCCCCTTCATATCTTGTTGTAAAGCAGTGCAGAACAAAAAAATCTTATGGGAAATGTGACACTTTTCAGTTACCTAGTAATCCAACCAGCACTCCATTTATAATGAATAGCAACCATAATATAAATATAAAGGTGAATTTTATGTTCAGAGTGATTCGGCTATCCTCTCGTGATCGTGTTACCTTAATCGAAGCTGTTAATGCGGCATGTTGCCCATGATGATCTTTGAAGACTCCAAGGCAGTAAGTCTTGAGAAAGACAATATAATCTGCCAAGTGCTATAAATTGTATTAATTAATTGTTTCAGAGTAAGAGAAGAAAGATCATCTGGTTACTCTTACTAATTATCAGGAGAACAAAGGAAAGGGACATTTTCTTGTCTACTAAGAGCCCTAGAGTTAGACTTCATTTCTGAGTCTCTAACAATTATTTATAGTTACCCCGCCTACCAAATAGTCATTTTTTAAAGGAAGAACATGCTGTATGAACTCTGAAACAAACTAAATATGAAAACCATTAGTGCATGTGTCCCAGGTATATAGAAACCTCTTCAAGTCCCTAAGAATAAGATGGTGGCTGAAAGAAAAGTATAACCTACCAAGTCCTTTTATTTCTGTGATGAGGAGAGTCTTTCAAAGTCACTTCATTAAGGATCTGTAAGAGAACTCTTCCCTTGGCCTACGGAAGCTTCAGGAATAGGGGCCTCTGAGAAGAAGTGGGCCTGGTAGCCATCCACACTTGTGGGTAGACTTGAAACAGAGGGGGTGGGGCAGAGAAAAACGTGTTTGCAGGTGGGGGAGATAATTACCTACATAATTTTATAATTACAATAGATATAATAGATCTGCATTATCCAATATGATAGCCTCTACCACACATAATTCTTTGAATTAAAATCAATTAAAACCTAATAAAATTAAAGACCCAGTTTCTCAGTCCCACTAGCCATATTTCAAGTCCTCAGGTGAGGCACGTAGTTAAGGACTACTATACTGGACAATGCAGAGGCATTTCTGTTATCACAGAAAGTTCTATAGGACAGCACTCCTGCAGACAATGGAAGTTTCCAATCTTCAAGTAACTAAAACAATTTTTAACATGAAAAAATGTTAGATGGGGCGCCTGGGTGGCTCGGTGGTTGAACGTCTCCCTTCAACTCAGGGTGTGATCCCAGGGTCCTGGGATCGAATCCTGCATCAGGCTCCCCGCAGGGGGCTTGCTTCTCCCTCTCTCTATGTCTATGTTTCTCTCTCTGTCTCTCATGAATAAACAAATAAAAATCTTTAAAAAAAAAAAAGAAAAGAAAAATGTTAGAGACATAAGTGTAGCACTGATTGAAAATACACAATATGGCAAAAAGCTACAATCAATGTAATAAAACAGGAATTCATTTAAAAGCCTCGCTGGCCACCAGGGCATCTAAATATACTTGGAAAATAGTACAACACACGTGCGTGAGACAGATGGTTTACTCAGCTTGCAAGCTGAATGTGCTGCATATGGCTTCAAGGACACCATCGTCCACAGCCCTAAAATCAGGCCATGAGGAAATGCTCTGTTTTTCCTCTAAGCTGCCTCTCTGCTCTTTGTGTACATGTACTTTTCACACGTTGCCTTATATTAGCTGTTATCTGCGTCTTTCCCCTCCGCTGAATCATAAGATCCTCAAGAGCATGAATCTCGCTTCCTAAGAAGGCTCTCAAAATGAGCATCCTTGCTCTAATCAGCCGCGGGAGGCCAACCAAGGCAACTCACCAAGGACACTTGGTTGCCTCCTCACTGAGTCTGCTTGATGGCAGAAATAGGTTATGCCTATAAAGGAGATTTATAAGCCGGTATAGTTCCAAACAAAATGTTGGCTCTAACCAGATGATGAAGGCTAATAACAACAATGTGTTATGTTTTTGGCCAGGCTTAAAAATGGCTGGCAAGATCAGTTCTCAACATGTGCAACGTTTAAATTAGAAAGGCATGGAACAACATTTCACATCTTACTTGTCAAGAGAAAAATAAATGGAAGAGGGCAGATCCCTATCCACAAGTATGCAGAAATCAATTAGAATAACTGTAGCTCGCAAATCAGGGAACACTCTCTGCCTGTCTGTAATAATTACTTGGCCTCTATTAGCTAAGCCAGCACTCTGTGCTATCTTGCCTGCTACCCTGCCTCTCACTTCCTTCCAGATTCTCAAATCACACTGATCTTGAAGTATATAGGCGTCTCAAGGTTTCGGAAGCAACTTTCAAAATCTATTTGTCAGAATCTGGTTCCTTATGTCCATAGGAACACACAACGTCAGAACAGAGAAAGAGGAGCCGAGTAGTGCCTTCTTCTGGACGTATGTAAGCAGAGGCTGACCGTCCATCGGGAGAGAGCTGGCCTGTCAGAGGCCACCCTAGGGCACCACTCAGTTCTCTTCGGGGGGGGGGAGGTTAAAATTCTATAATAATTTGAGTGAAAATGATCCTAAAGTTAGCCTTCACATAGATATTCATGTCCAGGAATTAATTCATACTCTTTTTTGGGGGGGGATTTTCGGTATCAACAACAGATGTCATATGAAAATCATTAGAAAAAAATGGGAACAAATGAGTAAGCACAGGTTAGTTTAGCACATGTACCTGAATTTACTTAAATTTAGGTAAATTTTAGCACATTTAGATGATGGCTATCAGGGTGTTCCCCAAAAATCAGGTAGCACATTTAGATGATGGCTATCAGGGTGTTCCCCAAAAATCAGGCCTTACATGTAGATTGTCATGTTATTAGCATGACAAAAAAAAAGTTCAGGATATATTACCGAATGAAGAGAAAGTAAGTGTACCATACAGATTATGACTTGGGTCATTAAAAACAGATATGCAGACATTGAAACTTTGGAAAGTCCCGGATCGAATGTTAATGGTGGTTAAATATTTGATTTTATAGGAGATTAATTTCTTTTGTTGCTTTTTTTTCTAAGTTTTCTGTAATAGGTCATTTTTTTCTCAATAAATGTATATAAGCGCACGTGTATGTGTATATATAAGACAAAACTATTTTCTAGACTTGCACCAAAAACATAAAAAACCGACTACCCAAATGAAAAAAAAAATAAAACAGAGACAGCAACTTTTATGTGTTTACAGTGCTTTGCTACAACTGGGTATCTGAAAGAGGCTGGAAGCCCAGAATGGATGCTTTAAAAATATCTATCGGTAAAGAATTCAGGGGATAAAATTAGTCCTATTTTGGAAGATAAGCTATATATTTTGAGTCTCCATGTTGCCTATTCTCTGGACTCAGTAAGACATACATTGGAATAGGACAAAAATACCACAAGTGACCATGGTTCTGCTGAGGCCTGCTGTGATGGGGAATGAAGGGCACTGCTGACCCGCCCCTCCCCTCCCCTCATGACCCTCTGTCATTTGGACCCACTGTTTGAAGCCCAGCCCTACTGTTCCACTCTGAGACCTTGGACAAGTTCATTTCTTTCAACCTCAGCCCGTTCATCTGTTGGAATAAAAAAAATATACACGTCTCGCCAACTTTAACTGTTGAAGACTCTGTAGGATGACAAACGTAAAGCACTCATATAGAACCTGGCGCATACGTGTTCACTAAATAGCCATTATTATTACTAACAAAAAAAGGGAATGTTTATAGTAGTGCGGAGATAATTTGTGTTGTGTGTATGTCCCACAGATAGTTGAATCTGTTTTTAGGTAAAACACCTGAGCAATTTTACAGTAGTGACAGGTCAGCTGGAAAGAACCGCTACTGGGGAGTCACTAACCAATCTGGAAACGAGCACAACGCAAAGCTGAACGGCCAAATTACGCCTGGAGATCTGTAGTACCACTCGGGGCCTCCTCACAAGGTAGCCGCTGCTTGCTGGTCCACTGAGCTATTCTATTCCTCAGTTACTCTGTTTCCTTCAAAAAACAGGAATGTCCACAGGGCATCCCAGGAAAAGTTTTGGTGGGGCTCAGAGTGTACTCTAATGACCACCTATGGCAGGCCCCACGGTATACCTTAAGGACATCTCAAGGGCATGGACATGGATTGGTCGGGCTCCTATCTCAATGATCCCTAGTCTTCGTAGTAGTAGTAGTAGTAGTAGTAGTAGTAGTAGTGTGTGTGTGTGTGTACAGACAATAAAGTTCAACATGATGACTGCCTCAGTAAGAGGTATATACAGCTGACCCTTGAACAATAGGGGTATGAATTGTGTGGGTCCACTTACATGTAGATTTTTGAAAAGATTTATTCATTTATTTGAGAGAGAGAGAGAGAGAACTCAGCAAGGAAGGACAGATGGAGAGGGAGAAGGATATCAAGCAGACTCTGCGTTGAGCACAGAGCCTGACACAGGGCTCGATCTCAGAACCCTGAGATTAGGACCTGAGCTGAAACCAAGAGTCGGACGCTTAAATGACCAACCACCCAAGCACCCCCCCCCCAGATTGTTTTTCAACAAATGCAGTACAGTATTATAAACGTATCTTCCCTTATGATTTTAACATTCTTCCGCCTCCTTACTTCATGGCAAGAATATAGTGTGTAACACATATAATATACAAAATATGCATTAATCGACTTTATGTCGTCGGTAAGTCTTCTAGTTAACAGTAGTAGGCTATTAGTAAAGTTTTTAGGGAGTCAAAAGTTATAGATGATCTTCAACTGTGTGGGGAGGTTGGCGCCCTTAACCCCTGCATTGTTCAAGGGTCAACTTGACTTAGTACCAAGGAAGCAAATGAGGGGTGCTCTCTCTCAGAAGGTTTCACAGAAAGAGGAAAGTGGGAGCCAGTCTTAGTAAATAAATTAGTTCACCTACAAAGATGAGGGGAAGCAGAAGCCACTGCAAGGCTGGGCAGAGGCGGCAAAGCATCAAAGGGCGTAACGAGGTGCTTAAGTACTAACATGACAGGCATTGCCAACACTGACCAAGCACCAACAGGTGTCAAGTATTATCTCAGGTACTCCTTACATCTCTATGAGGGAACAGGATTCTTATTTTACAGATGGAAAATTGAAGGCTTTGGGAAATTAAGTAGCTTGACCAGGGTCACACAAATGGTACGTAACAGACACTGCAACGGAATTCAGGCTTTACGCTACTCTCCGAGGAAGCAGGAAAAGTAGACTGCAAAGGGTCTTCCATCACATGCTCCAGAGTGTGACCTCCACTCTGAGTTAGTCCACAGTTTTCAAACTTTGAGAAACAGAATTTGTTAGAAAGAAAAAGAGCAACTCAGAATACATGAAATTGATGTAAAGTAAAGCTGGGGGGGGGGGACCCTGGGAAGGGGCCCAAGAGAGGTCCGAGGAGTCCTTATGGCTCCTAGGAAGATGGCTTGACATCTGCTGTAGCAGGCAGTTGGGACGTGAGGTGGGGCCATTGGTGGTTTTGAAAGAAATGGAGGAGTCATGTGTAGAACCACTGGACAGGGAAGTGGCTGCAATTAGCAAAGTCTTAAAAAGCTTGTCATGGTCGGAGTGAGGGGGTGACAAAACCAGGGCTGGCTTCCCTGGGACTTGGTGCCTGGCTGAATCTGAAGGCAAGAAAAGGCATTCGAGGGGGCTGGGAAATTTCTGGCTTAGCAAACCAGAACAACGTGAGATAGCTGAGACACCAGAGGACAGCTGACCTGCTTGGTATGATGGCCTGAGGGCAGCGGGGTGCAGGGCAGCAGCCTGGGGGAGAAGCTGGGCACAGGGGGGTGGGGGTGCAGGGAGAGGCGGGAGCAGAAGCAGCAGGAGCACGGATCTCCCAGGACCGCCTCGCTTGGAAAAGGTGGGGAGTGCGCGATGCTCCCAGAGAACCAATCAGAGGGATGGGCGGGGGGGGGGACTACGGGGGGGGGGGGGCGCCCAGAAATGCAGGAACGACCCAGAGTGCAGGCAGAAGGAGCCAAGACGGCCTCGAGGTAAAAAAAAGCGGTCAGTGGGACAGAAGGCGGAGGAGGATGAAACAGGATGGGGTCCGACAAGAGGCCACCGGGCCCGGTGACGGAGACCGAGGGAGGGGCGGCCCTGGTGGCCGTGGCCTTGGTGGAACAGCCATAGTGCTTCTTGTTAAAGAAAGAGACCTTTTAGAAGCTGTCCATTCTGGAGAAACGGAGCTAAAAACTGGTTCCTGCTCACTCTTCTCCGGGTCGTATTTCCACACTACATGCCCCTTACCCTCATCCAAAAAAGCTTTGGAACAAAATAGGTCTCAATTCAAAGCAACTTATATTGAAATAATATTTCTGAAATGCACCATTGATATACAATATCACCGACAATCTGCCAGCGTATTCTGAGTCTCTGCTTCCACGCTTCAAGCATTTTTAAATGCTAAAACCCACTACACTTTTTGTTTCCTAAATTGGATTAAAAAGCAATTTTATACTCTGTCAATCAGCTCTACCAAGACATAAAGGGAGGATTGCATTAGTGTTTGCATGAAATAGAATTTCCATCACTCTAACAAGGTCCTGTGGATACTCCATTAGCATATACAATTACCAGGATATTTTCCCCCACAAGCCTCTCAAAATCCCCATGAAATAAGAGTTTCTAGATTAACATTAGATGAGTTTTTTTTAATGCAAATTTTCATTGGTAATGCATTTCTGTCATAACATTTTTTACTCTTTCCTCGTTATTTTCTTATGACTTTCCACACTCCAAGACTTAAGATTTAAAACTATGCATCTACTAGGCTGGATCCTCACGTCAATACTGTGTCAGGCCCGGGCTGTCGGACCAGTTAAAGGAGCTCCAGGAACACAGCAAACCCCTTCCCCAACAAGCTCAGGGACTGCCCTCTGCTCTCACTGGGGCACCAGTAGGAAGAGCCCCTGGCTTACTAGGGCTGGTATTTTAGGCAAGATGAAGATGAAAACTTTCCCCTCACTGGTGCTGGTGATTTTTCTTGATTTTCTTCCCCCTCAATGTCTCCACTCACAGCACCCAGGCATCTCAAGCCCCCTGAGGCTCCCTCAGCCCCTGCTACTCATCAGAACAGGTGTGCAGCCTCCAGGTCTATGGGTGGGACCTCAAATGCTTGGGACTTTCCTGTGGTGGTAGTGATGGGTCCGAGGCACCTGTTCTTTTCTAAACTGTATGCACAGGTTCCTTGAGGTTGCTGTGTTACCTGCTTTCTCATCCCGGTTTCAATCATAGCAGTTCTACTTTTACTTGCTTTGTTCATTAAGCCTTCCTTTAAGATTGTATTGGGAAGGAAAAAATGCTTATCGCTGCTTAAAAAAAAATCATTATCAGTTACTTGTCATTATTGTTGTTTTGGTGGCAAAGAGCAGGGATGGCTATTCCAGAAAAAAAGAAAAAAGATAGGAACAGAGGTTGAAATGGGTAACTCTTAATCAGCCACAAGCAAAGGACCTACCAACAGTTACAAACTGGGAATTCCAGAAGGCAACAGCTGTAGCCAGGACACGCTAGAGCCTCCCCTCGAATCTGTAGACCTAAAAGGACCCTGTGGGCACTCAAGGTCAGAGGCACTGCAGTGCCACTGTTACACCCTCTAGCTGTCCTTCTTCTCACTAAGATGTTCCAAAAAGTAATTGTTTATGCATTTTTCTAGGCAGCATCTATTGCCGCCCAGCCTGCAAGTGCAAAAATCGAGCTGAAAGTCCCAGGGAAAAGATGATGAAGGCCCAACGTACATCCAGGGCCTACTATGCACTAGATGAGTTACACAGCGTAATTCCATTCACTTTTCATCAGACCTATGAAGCCTCTATTTTTATCCCCATTTTATCAAAAAGCAAAGAGGGAGCTAATCAACCTCCCCTTCCCCCAGTTCCCTTTAGCCCATGGACTGGAAGTAGAGAGAATCCTTGTTACAAATACTTCTGGACCCTTTCAGTGACACTGCGCAGGTGCAGACCTACCTTGTGTCGCTACCCCTTGCTCTATCGTTATGTTAATATGCTCTCCTGGTAAGAACAGGAAGTTCAGGTAATGGGCCTGACAATTCAGAAAAGAATAAACACACACGGCCACCGATGCTCCACTTCACTATTAGTGGCAAAGAACTGCATACTAAAGAAGAGAATTCCATTTGAACCTAATAAAAATCATAAACGTTTTTTGTTTTCCTCTTTGGTTTTCTTTTTTTCTGTTTTAAACAGACTGCTGAATGCTGGTGAGGGTGTGACAAAATGGTAAAGAAGGAGTTACCTGCTGATGGGGGTGTAAACTACTACAATTTTTTTTGGCAAGCCAACTTGGCAATAAACAGTAAGAGCCCCGAAGTGCTTCTATAGGTTACTCAGGAATTCTCATTCTGTATATCTATCCTAAGGAAATAACATAAAGACCACAGTATCTTTATGTTCAAAAGGTTTGCTATTAAGAGCTGACCCCCCGGTGTCTACAATAGAGGACTCAAGAATTAAATCACTCTCTTCAACAAATAATGCAAGGAAAACTGGATTCCACATGCACAAAAATGAAACTGGACCTTTATCTTAAATGAAACACAAAAAAGCAACTCAAAATGCATTAAAGATTTAAATGTAAGACCTGAAACTATAAAACCCCTGAAATAAACACAGGGAGAAGCTTCGTAACATTGGTCTTGGCAACAATTTCTTGGATAAGACACCAAAAGCACAGGTAACGGAAGTAAAAGTAGGTAAGTGAGACTATATAAAAATAAAGAGCCTCTGTGCAGCATAGGAAACAGAGTGAAAAATGACCTATAGAACGGGAGTAAATATATGCAAAGTATACATTTGATTAACATCCAAAATACGCAGGAAACTCCTAAATTCTAATAGTAAACAAACAAACAAAAAAACAACCTGAATACATAGGCAAAAGGCCTGAACAGACATTTCTCCAAAGAAGACATACAGATGCCCAACAGGTACGTGAGAAGTTGCTCACGGGCACCTGGGCTCAGTCAGTGAAGCGACCGATTCCTGATTTCGGCTCATGTCCTGACCCCAGGGTTGTGAGATGGAGCTCCACTCCAAGGTTCTCCCTCCCTCCCTCTGCCCCTCCCCAGCTCGCTCCCTTTCTTAAAAAACAAAGATGCTCAACATCACTAATTATCAGGAAGTCTGAATCAAAGCCACAATGATCTATCACCTCATACAAGTTAGGATGTGTGAGGCCGTTGTCAAAAAAAAAAAAAAAAGAAGGATGCTAACAAGTGTTAGTGAGAGAGTGGAGGAATTAGAACCCCTGTGCACTGCTGGTGGGAATGCAAACTGGTGTAGCTGCTGTGGAAAACAACACGGAGGTCCCTCAAAAAATTCAGATAGTACCGCCCCATGATCCGGCAATGCCACTGTGGGTATTCATCCAAAAGAACTGAAAACGGGATCTCGAAGAGATATTTGCACTTCGATGCTCATTGCAGCATTATTCATAATACCAAGAAGTGGAAACAACCTAAATTTCTTTCTTTTTTTTTTTTAACAACCTAAATTTCCATCGATGGATGAATGATAATGAAAATATGATATAGGTACACAATGGAATATTATTCAGCCTTAAAGATAAGGGAATCCTGTCCTGGGTTGTGACATGGATGACCCTAGAGGACATTATGCTGAGATAAGCCAGTCGCAGGACAAACACTGCATGATTCCACCGATGGGACGTATCTAAAGCATTCAAACTCCCAGAAGTAGAAGGCAGCATGGTGGTTACCCAGGGCTGAGGGGAGTGGGAAATGGAGAGGTCCTGGTTCAATGGGTACGGGGTTTCAGGCATGCAAGATAAAAAAAGTTCCAACAACAACGTGCATAGAGTTAACAATACTAATACTTAAAAATTTGTTAAGAAGGTAGATTTCATGGTGTGTATTTTTTATGACAAAAAATAAGGAAGTAAATCATGTAGAAAGCTGTTACTAGGAATATTTTAGAGTGTTTGAAGGCACATGGCTAAAAGACTTGGACTTTAATGTTACGTGAGAAGATAACTTTAAGGGGAAGGAACCATGAAAACCCGATGATCCTACTCCAAAAAGAATAAATATACCTACAATACCCAACCATAAATTTCAAGTTTAGAGTATCCTGTTAATTTTTAAAAATATGCATATGCCACGTGACTGTGATTCCTAAGTATTAAAAATACATGGGAAAGTAAGGCTAGAAAGAAATAGTCTTAAATAGGATTAGGTGATAGGACTATGAAAAATTTCTTTATACTTTTTCCTAATACAGAAATTTATTTTATTTTAAATATTTTATTTATTTATTCATGAGAGACACAGAGAAAGAGAGGCAGACACAGGCAGAGGGAGAAGCAGGCTCCCTGCAGGGAACCCTATAGGGGACTTGATCCCGGGACCCCAGGATCACACCCTGAGCCCAAGGCAGATGCCTAACCGCTGAGCCACCCAGGCGTCCCAAGAAATTTATTTTTAGACCACCGCTACAGAGGGGGAAAAAATCTAACACTGCTTGTAACAAACCAGTAAGTTAGTCTTGTTTTGAAAAGACATCAGAAAATGAAATTTATCTTTAGCACCCTGAAGGAGTTAATGAAACATCCTCTATACCCAAAAGGGGTCTCTTCACAGGGACAGACTTGCTGCGTAGATACAGCACACTATGTAGCATTAGTGAAAACTCAAATCTGTGCAATGAATCAGAAAAGCACCATCCTCCCACGTAAATCTCGACATTGCTAATGATTTCTTGGATAGACCACCAAAAGCAAAATAAAAGTGGGACCACATCAAAATAAAAAAACTCCTGTGCCACAAAGGAAGCAAAATGAAGCGGGGTGGGGGGTGGGGGGGGGAGGCAGACTTGCAGGGAAAGTAGAAGAAAAAATTAAAACTAAAAATCCAGTGAACTATAACTACATATAGATGAAGGTATAGAACTGAGATGAGCATGGCCTTTCATTTGTCCAGCATCATAAGTGAAATTTTCTTTTTTTTTTAATATATTTTTTTAATTTACTCATGAGAGACATACAGAGAGCAAGAGGGGCAGAGACCCAGGCAGAGGGAGAAGCAGGTTCCATGCAGGGAGCCTGACGTGGGGATGTGGGACTCGATCCCGGGTCTCCAGGATCACACCCTGGGCTGAACGTGGCGCTAAACCGCTGAGCCACCCGGGCTGCCCGAAATTTTCTTTAAAAGGTGAAAAATATTCCCTTTAAATTCAAAGCTCTTATTTTAATCCCATTAATAGAGAACATCCTCCAAAGGTTTAGAGCTTTCATCGTTTTGAACTGTGTACCCTGTTCTTAAAAATCCCCAGCATCATTAAGATCCTAAAACTACTAGTCATCCTCAAAAAGGGATAAATGGTAATTCCATAATCAATGCACTGTAGAGAGAGACCACAGAGGGGAGAGGCTGATTCTGGGGTAGGGAAGGAACAGGTTTCCTGGTGGTGACTTTTAATGGTGGGGGTGAAGGAGGAGTAGGATATCCTCAGAGGAAGCAAAGAGGGAAGAAGAGGAGGAGAATGTTTCTGGAACAAGGAACAGACTGTTAGAGTAGCTGAAAAAAAGTGAAAAACAAGTTGGGGTCAGATCATAAAGGGTCCTAAAGAACCACTTAAAGAGTTCAGATCTTCCTTTGTAGGGTTAGGGACACAGCTGCAGCTCCTCAGGAGGGGAGTAACACAATTCAGTTTGTAATAATGAGCCTATGGGCTGCTTCCTCCTTATAACCTGCTGTAATCTAAGCTGCAGAAACCCGTGTATTTTAGACATGCCTGACTGCTTAAAAGGCTCCCTTCAGAACCGAGCCCCACAGCTTTTCACCATTCTGCTTTACTTTGTGGTCCTGTGGTGTGTTTAGGAGAAATACTCCCTACTCCGCATGTTTGCAGGTGAAGAGCGTTCCTAAGAGTAACCCTCCTGGAGTAAGTAACTGATATTTTCCAGTGGATGTTGAAATATTAATATTCCTCAGCCATTAGAAACGATGAATACCCACCATTTGCTTCAACGTGGATGGAACTGGAGGGTATTATGTTGAGTGAAAGAAGTCAATCGGAGAAGGACAAACATTATATGGTCTCATTCATTTGGGGAATATAAAAAATAGTGAAAGGGATTAAAGGGGAAAGGAGAAGAAATGGGTGGGAAATATCAGAAAGGGAGATAGAACATAAAGACTCCTAACTCTGGGAAACGAACTAGGGGTGGTAGAAAGGGAGGTGGGCGGGGGGTGGGGGTGACTGGGTGACCGGCACTGAGGGGGGCACTTGATGGGATGAACACTGGGTGTTATTCTATATGTTGGCAAATTGAACACCAATAAAAAATAAATTTATTAAAAAAAAGAAATATTAACTATTACTTCTGCTTAATAGAATATCAGATAGACTGAAGCTGGACATTCGTGAAAGGCAGTTGTCAGCTATTCTTTTTTTTGTTTTCAATTTTTTTTTCAATTTGCCAACATATAGTGTAATACCAGGTGCTCATCACGTCACGTGCCTCCTTAATGCCTGTCACCCAGGTACCAAATCCCGTACCCACCTCCTCTTCAGCAACCCAAATAGTTCTTAGCTACTCTATTTGATACTTTTTTCTCCCTCCGAAAGACTATAATTGGGTAAAACGGCATGCAGTGGTTGAAAATTCCTGTGGTAGGCCACTGACAACTTCCTGTGACAAAGAAAAGGAAGCCATGGAAGTGTTTAGGATACGGTAAATACCTCGAAGGAACATCTACTGTCCACAAGCGCCTTGGGAAGTCACGCGCCTGCCATCGTTTGAAGGCTTCAAGTCTAGGCTGGTCTGCAACCCGGTGGGATGGTGGGGGGCAGTGGAGGATGATGTTGAAGGGTTAGAGAACCCCGAACTAGTTCAGGCTCCATCACTTACTAGCTGTACGACCAGGAGCGGGTCACTTAATCTCCCCAAACCTGCAGCTCCCTCATCGTGTACCATCGGGGTGGCATTCTGATACACCTCACGGTGTTGTTGTGAAAGATCAAGGAGAAGGTATGCGTAATCCACTTAGCACTGTGCTTGGCACACAGCAAACACATAATGAAAACCAGTATTAAAAATAATCATCACAGTATCATTACGGAGAGAGATTCAAGCTGGGAATGGGAAGGTGTCCTAGATGATCTCTAAGGTCCCTTCTTACACCAGGAGTCCAGGAGTTTAGATCTTTCACTGATGTCTCATTAGAATTAAGGTTACTTTCTGCCTGAAAAGGGACCCGTGTGTGTGTGTGTGTGTGTGTGTTTATTAAAGTATTAGCAAGCAGTCCAAGAAATCATGCATAAAAGTTGTTTGCAACAGCCTGCATATAGTACACATGCACCAGAGGTTTGTGGTTAATTCTGAACATAATTCTGAACAGCGACTCAGGGCTTTTCCCTCATGGAAATGTCAATAGACGAAGAAGATCTGGAAACAAGTTTCCCCTCAGCACAATCACCAGCAAAGCAAAGTGGTTTCAGTGGAATCAGTTTACCTATGCACCCTATCTTTTCTCCAGTTAATAATTAAAAAGAGTGAAAACAAATATTTCAAATACTTTCACTTTTTAAAAGAATTCTATCTTATAGGTAAGAGTGCTAGCTGAGTCAAATTCTTCCAAGGTGGCCTTAAACTATTTCTTACAGCCTTTAATGCTCTTCTAGAGGCTCAATCAACCATGTAAGACCCTTATCACAGAAGTACACGACAGCTTCAACTAAAATATCTAACTAGGGGTGGTGGAAGGGGAGGTGGGCGGGGGGTGGAGGTGACTGGGTGACAGGCACTGAGGGGGGCACTTGATGGAATGAGCACTGGGTGTTATTCTATATGTTGGCAAATTGAACACCAATAAATAAATTTATAAAAATAAAATAAAATAAAATAAAAAATAAAATATCTAACCAACAAGTACCAGTTTTCTATCTCGTGCAGTAAGATTACAAAGCTCTGGTATAACTGGAAGAGTTAGGACTCAAGTTTCCAGGCTGAAGGGGCCTCCAACAAGTCAAGTATCAATAATTTTAATACTTCATGAACATAGGATGTCAAGTTTTTCAAAGAACTTTGACTATATTATCTCAGTTGGGTCTTTATCACAAAAGTTTATATTTATCTTCATTTGAAAAATGAGGAAATGTTCACAGCAGTAATGTCCACAGTATCCAAACCGTGGAAGGAGCCACAATGTCCTTCGACAGATGGCTGGATAAAGAAGATGTGGTCTATATACACCATGGAGTATTACTCAGCCATCAGGAAGGGTCAATACCCACCATTTGCTTTGACGTGGATGCAACTGGAGCGTATTATGCTGAGTGAAGTAAGTCAACTGGAGAAGGACAACCATCATATGGTTTCACTCATATGTGGAATATAAGAAATACAGAAAGGGATTATAAGGGAAAGGAGGGATACTGAGTGGTGAAAAAATTAGAGAGGGAGGCAAACCATAAGAGACTCCTAACTCTGGGAAACAAACAAAGGGTTGCAGAAGGGGAGGTAGGTGGAGGGTTAGGGTAACTGGGTGACGGACACTGAGGAGGGTACTTGATAGGATGAGCACTGGGTGATATATGTTGGTAAATTGAATTTAAACAAAAAAATTT
Organism: Nyctereutes procyonoides; assembly: GCF_905146905.1. Classification (NCBI taxonomy): domain Eukaryota; kingdom Metazoa; phylum Chordata; class Mammalia; order Carnivora; family Canidae; genus Nyctereutes; species Nyctereutes procyonoides. The sequence goes on along the minus strand of NW_026575160.1, from coordinate 29,898,586 downwards.
TTAAAAAAAGAAAAATGAGGGAAAACTTTGAGTTCAGAAATGCTAAACCCCAAGCACCCATGGCTAATGAGTGACAGAGCCAGAACTTGAACCTGTTTTTGTCTCAGAGTCTAGGACTCCGTTGTTCAATGCTACTTCTAGAAGAGCTTATTTGTGCTCTTAGAATAACTCTGTATTGAATGCAGCATTCAATAAATATCGATGACCTAAGTTGACTGGAATTCAGGACAATGTTTTCATGATTAGCTTTAAATTTTATTCAAATCTGAATGAACATTTTTAACTTAGCTGAAAAGATAATAAATAAAGACATATATTTTATACCGCCCTATATACAATACCTAAGTCTATAAACACTATGTTGGTCATTATCCACTGGAACTAGAGTGGATAAATCTATCCCCCGCCAATCGTGGCACTGTGTACCATCCTTCGGTTTTCTGTTTTGTGGGAAAATGAGCATGCCCTGAGCATTCCCGAGCTCAGAAATGATGTTAGGTCATCTACCTGTGTCACTCTGAAGATCAACAAAATAAAGTAGGTAACCACAAATCCCCACATACACACCACCCTTTTGCTACATTACTGCGAGAAAACAAAGAAGCCTTCCTTTGTCATTTTTCAACAGTGAAAGTCTTCATCAGAAATCTGAAATAAAATTATGCCTGTCGTACCCTGTCTGAATAGTTTTCCCAGGTCAAAATGTGCTTTATAATATCGAGAAACTGAAAATAGCCCTCAGCCATGTGCCTACCGCATAGCAGGTACTCAAATAGAGGCAAATCATAGACACACACCCATCTCCTAAATAAAAGATTATAGAAATATCCTCTATCATGATAGGACTCCCTTAAAATCAAATTCAGGGACAAAATACATAGGAAATACTAGGTCTTTATAAATTGGTCAATCATGTGGTTAACAATTAAGACAAACACTTCCTACTACATATACCTACATATGCCACTCGCAAGTCAAAAGAAAATACTACTTCATACTGTGAGGTTCTCCTTACTACTTTCCTGCCAATACTGATTAACTATCATTTATTTATAGACACAGAACGTCACGTTAATCAGTATTTTTTTTTCCAATTATATTCGAAACTAGGTTCATTTCCCGAGTCAGGTCTAAGTTAGAGTATAACTGGTGTGAAATTCCTATCAGATGCATCGACAACACTCTTGGGATCTCCCTATTTTGCCAATTTCTGGCGTCCTGGCCTGACCTGCCGCAGCGAGGTCTATCCATTTACCCGGATTACATAAGGCCCCCAAACCGGCCCGAGGCCTCTGAAGGTGGCTTTTGCTTAAGCATGAAGCTGATGACCATGGGCGAGAGGCCTCAGCGTTCACTGGCTGCACTTCATCTTTTTTTCCCACGGGGTGTATTCGAGACCCGACACCGTGGCCACTGAACACTTTCTCCACTAGCTAGCGTAACGAGCTCCTGTGGGGATCCCACGGACTCACTTTTGGCACGTGAGGATTGAATTCCACGGCTCTGTGAATGGCCTCTACTGCATTCATCTCTGCTGTGCTCAGCCCCCGCCGAGATGCAGCCTCGGGAGAGAATCTGAAAAGCAGAAAGACAAACACCATCCAGTTGGGACCACTGCTCGGGCATCAACCCGGACAGGCGTCTACACGTCAAGGGCCCATAAAACCACAGCGAGCCAATGGCATGAGCTCTCCACACCTCCACTACGTGGAACCTCTGAGCGACCCCTCAGACCGAGGCCAACAAAAACCCCCGCAGAAGCAGAAAGCGTGCTTGCATCTAATCTTGGCAGGAATTAAATTCAGCTGTCAAGTCTCTCTGTCTAAATAGCTAATCTAAATTTTCTGTGAGGTACCTGCTTCGGTCAGGGCCGGGGGGGGGGGAGACTGACGAGGGCGGACAGTGTAGGAAAAAGAGAAAACTAGGTTACAGAAGAGCGTACTTGGTTAAAAACAGAACTGGGGATAATTTTACAGGAGGCTCCCAACCCAACGTCAGTGCTGCGATGCAGCTTCCACCGCAGGCGAGCCTGCTTGGGGCCGTGCCGGCAGGGGGTGTGCGTGCCCAAACTGCGGGCCAGACACCTGCCCAGGTGAATGAAAAAAACCAGACCATGCAATCTCTTTCTCACCTCACACCCAGGGCTAACTCCAGAGCTGTGCTTGGCAGGCAGACACCACAGGGGAAGCTGTGACAACCCTGGCCCTGCCCTCCCAAGCTGGAGTCGCTGTGTAGGGAGAAAAGATGTTGCAGTAGGTACTGGCGATCTACAGGATAAAAAAGAATGAAAGAAAATTACTTCGGTCTTGAAGTGCACACACACTTAACAGCAAACCTGTCTGACATAGCAGAGGCTGTTTTCTTTTCCTGTTATCTGCTTTTCAACGCTTCAGAGGGATTGTATCGGGCAACGTGAGCGTTTAGGAACTCAAAAACAGTGAAGCCAACTGTTCGCTTTCACCTGCCAGTCATCTCGGCTGCTCATGGAAATTCTCTATGCCATAGTCACCTGCCTGAATAAAATGGGCAAATGTCCCACTGAAATGACAACTCAAAGCAAACGGACCCTGGGTGGGGGGGTTGGTGTGGAACTGAGGAGTCAAAGAATGGGAGATGATCATCCCTGTGCCATCTTACAGGTTTGTTAGGACTACTACCCAGTCTTGGACTGCTGAAGGAAGAGGAATACGCAAAAAAGAAAAATGAATAAAAGGAAGGCATTTGTGTAAGTCCCAAGCAGGCCTTTCGGTATCTACTGTCTGGCAAAAAAAAAAAAAAAAAAAAAAAAGTCACCTCAGAGGTATGGAATTTCACATAATTCCCTCTTTAGGGACCCATACACCCTTACAATACCTGGGGATATATATTCCCTCCTTCTAGTAGTGAAAGAAAAGATCAGCAGGTTTTAGAAAAATGCATGCTCATAAGCAGGGGTCTCATAGACTGAGAGAAACTTCCAGAGAAAGCCCTCGGAGGCAACACATCTCCTTAAGTCGGGTCAGACATTTAGTACCACACAAGTCATTATTCACTTACTTGTCAGAGACAGCTCTTGCTTTGAGCAAGGCAGCTGTATAGCATATTGTTGCCGACTTTGGTAAGCTTATATCTGTTAGAGAAAAAGAAAGTAGAAACTCTTATAAGTTTGGAGAAATAAAGAGCAATGATCTTTTAATTCACTGGCATTCTAATCACGTAAGTCTAATAAAGGATAAATTGAGAATATTTTAATACATACAATACACACTGTTTCTATGTGTCAGGGTGGTATGTGAAACTAAGGGTAATTCATATTTTTGTGAAAAATTCATGTGTAAAATCCACCAGCCTGACTCTTGGGCAGTCATCTTCTAAGATATGGATTTTTCATATATTGAGTTTAATTAAGCAGGGAAGAGCTATAAGTGTATGAATTTAAATATTACAGGAATGCCCCTGATATCATAAAAGGCATATAGGACTCTATGTCACTTATAAAAATTTTTCAACAGGCGGATATGAAGAATTAATATTACCTGAATCTTTTTTTAAAAAAACATATGTAAATAAATTATTTTTTAGTGGTAATATTTAAAAGACTTCCTTTGCACTAAATTTCAAGAGGCTCATATTCAGTTTTTTGTTTGAAAGGTAACACATTTATTATGTATATATATAACATATGTGGGAAATCTTTATATATAAGGATATATATGTGAAATCTTTAGAAATCTGTATAATTTTTGCTCATTCAAACCCATGGGAGACCCCCTTTCATATGAAGCCTAATTTGTTTCTCTGAGAAACAATTCCTCTCAGTTTGTACAGAAAATTTCACATGGAGAGGTGGGAGCAGGTAACAGGTTCATAAAATGAGTTTAAAGAGAAATCAAAGTACGGCATACAACAGAATAAATAAACTCAAAGAGGGTAGTCCCTTTCGAGGAAAAATTTGTATTTAAATTACGACTCTATTTCTTACAGGAATAGTATTTCCTAAGTGCTGAACCGAGTTTATGCTGAGGACAGAGAAACGCCATCAATTCGGACCAGATAAAAATATGCCATTCCTAGCGCAGCAAAATCCACTGTAGGTTCGAGAAACTCTTACCACTTGGAACGCTCTGCCAGTTTCTTCACAGGGCTATTTTCAACTTCAAAAGTATTACATTACGGTGGAATTTAAGAAACAAAACCAAGGAGAAAAGGGAAGAGAGACACACACACAAACCAAGAAACAGACTCTAAACTATGGAACCAACTGATGGTACCGGAGGGGAGGTGGTAGGGGGATGGGTGAAATAGGTGATGGGGATTAAGTGGTGCGCTTGTTGTGAAGAGCACCGGGTGCTATAGGGAAGTGTTAAATCACCACATTGTACACCTGAAACTATTCTTAGACTTTATGTTAACTAACTGGAACTGAAACAAAAACCTAAAAAGAAAGAGTTACATTACAGTAAGAATAAAAAGGGAAGTCCCATAGCTAGCCAACAGACACCACGGAAGAAAAGAGGTTCATAAAAGACAAACAATCCCTAATCCAGTAATTAGTATTTATCACCAATCCCAGCAAGAGGAATTTCTCTTTGAGGGAAATTTCAATGCCATTGATAAAAAAAATAATAATAATGATCATTGAAAACACCAACACAGAGCTGAAAGGGAAAGAAGTCTTTGCAATCCTGATCTCATAAATTATATTCAAACAAAATTTCACCACCATATGCATAGTGTAAAATGATGTGTTCATGACTAAGAAGAAGAACAAAAGAATGTCAAACACTCATGGATTTGTCTTGTTGCCTTTCCAACATCGAAACCTTTAATTGTGTCCCAGTGTGGGAAATTAATCCAAGAATCCAATATCTCATTTATTAGGGTCCACTCATTGTCATTGAAAGGTTAATAAAAAACTACAGATAATACCATTCTACTTAAAAGTTCAGACATTTTATTTAAAAAGTATCCGAGCCTTATTTCTACTCATGGTGTGATCTAATGTTCCTTCTGCGTCAACCTCACATCTTCCCATGAAGTAGGGACCAATGAAAAATCCAAGGAAGGAGATGGAGGCTGAAGACAATGGACGTAAATGTCTGGAGCTGGAAGCACACAAGACGGAGCCTCACTTGGTAAAGTAAAGAAAACCTGTGGTTAAGGATTTGGCTTCCAAATGGGAAAGATGAGACCGTATTTTGATGATTACCTAGATAAGCAAAGTGACATAGTCACTCAGTTGGAAATGCAGAAAAACATACAACTGCGGTGTTTCAGCAAAATACTACAGACGCCCAATCAAATATGATCTTTAAGCCAGAACCAGGTCCCCTCGTGCCTACAAACAGGACACTCACAACTAGAAAAATGCAACAGAATTCTGCAACATTACAAACACACTATATAGTGTGTTTTTCCCATAAAATTTTTTTACCCCACTCCTTCATCATACGTAAAGATGGTGGTATGCGTGCACAGTCATAATGCTTAAAAAATATATAACCAAAAATATACTTTAATCAACATCAAATGGGAAAAGGGGGAAATGTAAATACCCCATTCCCCACTAGTGGCATGTTGATTTCATTTGTTTTCTTTTTGTTCGAGTAAATTATTTTGCTCTCATCATTTAACAAAAATAAAAAATAGCAAAAAGTTCTTGCATAACTTGTTTATTTAGATAGTTTCAATGTTTTTCTTTTAATTCTGTCAAAACAATTCATCTATTTGGTGATGGCAGTTGTCTCTAAGAAGTGATGAAGCACTCTAAAGAAACTGATCCTGAGTTTCCCTGTGGGTAAAGCGTCTTGTTGTTCAAATAAGGTTTTCGTTTACAACATATTTTTTAAATGATGCTTATCTTTGACAATAAAAATCAAAAGCTTTGACATTTTGCCTACTCCAGCAATTCCACTTCTGAGATTTCTTCCTAAGAGAAATAATCATGACTGTGTCTGAAGATTCAGCCTTAAGGATGTTGATGATAACCCTTGTTTCTAATGGTGGAAAAAGGGAAACAGCCTACATGTCCAATCACGAGGATTAGTTAAGGTGCTGTTCATCCACAAGATACAATTCTATGTAATCAATAAATCATGTGTGTGGGGCAGAAGTATTTAATGATCTGGGGAAATGGCGCATTGCTACACATACATCAATAAGTAAAACAAGTTTACAAAATTAGGATTTCATGTAGTTTTTAAAAGCATTAAAAAAAAGAAAAGCATTTACATGTAGAGAGAGAATAAGACTGGAATTAAAGACAGAAAATGTCAACAGTATTTATTTTGGAGTGGTGGGATTAAAGGCAGTTTTTTTCTACTGTTGATCTGTATTTCCAAAGCTTCCTGTGATGTACATGTAATAAGTGACTTTTTAAAAGACAACAATAATGCTATATAGAAGAATTCTGTTCTACAAATGGTTTGAAGCAAGTCCATGAGCAAATACACTTGTGGAACCGACAGAGACAGCACAGACAAAGGCAGGACATACATGAAGTGAAGTCAGATCAGAAATCTACTGCTTATACTCACATACCCTCACGAAAGCTAGAGTGTTTCTTTTGCAGTGTGCGCTCATTAGCCACGTTTTAATCTCGTAACTGCCTAACATCTAAATCCGAGGCAAGCACTGCGTGTTCTGGCTCACTTTTCAGAAATACTGTATACACTATCTTTAAGGGGGAGCTCCTTATCATGGGCTGCTCGCTCATGAGCGGTACCTCTTTCATTTCTTTAAAAAAATGCTTTGACGTGGTTGTTGTTGCCTATTTTAAGTTTGAAATTTATTATTTTGAAATGCTTATAGGCTCGCAGAGAGATGTGAAAATAGTACACAGTTCTGTGAATGCTTCTCTCAGCTTCCCCTGACGGTGACATCTTACATAACTACAGCATAATATCAAAACCCAAGAAATGGACCTTGGTACAGTACTATTAAGGAAATTACAGACCTTGTTCAGTTCCCACTGTGCCTTCATGTGTGTGTAGTTCTTTGCGATTTTATCCCACGGCTAGATTCATCTAACCACCATCACCATCCAAATGCACAACTGTTCTGGGACACCCAGCTGGCTCAGTTGGTTAAGCGTCTGACTGTCTGGGCTCAGGTCACGATCTCAGGGTCCTGGGACGGAGCCCTGCATCAGGTCTGTGCTCAGCACGGAGTCTGTCTTAGATTCTTTCTCCTCCCTCTCCCTCTGCTCCTCTCCCTACTCGTTCTCTCTCTCTCTCTCTCTCTCTCTCTCTCTCTCAAATAAAATAAAATAAAATAAAATATTTAAATAAAAAGAAATACACAACAGTTCCAAAGGAACTCTCCTATGTTATCCCTTTATTTGTACTCTTCCCATCCACACCCATCCCCTGGTGACCACTAATCTGCTCCCTGTTTCTGTAGTTTTGTCTGCCTGCCATGACTTTATGCTTTTACCACTAGGGGAATGGATAAAATGATAAGGGAAACAGAGTGGCTTAACAGTAGTGATTAAAAGTTTTGTAGTAGTATCAGAAGTTTTGAGCAGGAAAAAAAACAAAAATATCAACTGCTTTCCAATTTTGCTTGTAATTTATCCAGAAATGTTATTTTGAAGACGACACTTCAAGATCATTCTAAGTCCAATTTTGTAGGAACATGCTCTAACTACACAGTCCCTGTCTTTTGTGCCATGTAGCTACCATTATTACTAAAAATTCCTTCTAAGAATTAGAATCCAGACAGTCTCTTCAACAAATGGTGTTGGGAAAACAGGACAGCTTTGTGCAAAAGAATGAAAATTAACCACTTTTTTACACCATGCATAAACATAATTTTAAAATGGATTAAGGACTTAAATATGAGACCTAAAACCATAGAAATCATAATAAAGAGCACAGGCAGTAATTTCTCTGTCATTGGCCATAGCAATGCTTTACCAGATATGCCTCTTCAGGCAAAGGAAACAAAAAGCAAAAATAAACTACTGGGACTACATCAAAAGAAAAAGCTTCTGTACAGCAAAAGAAACAATCAACAAAACTAAAAGACAACTTCCTGAATGGGAGATGATATTTGCAAATGACATATCAGATAAAGGGTTAATATCCAAAATACATAAAGAACTTAAGCAACTCAATACACACACAAAAAAAAACAAATAATCCGATCCAAAAATGGGCAGAAGACATGAACAGACATTTCTCTAAATAAGACAACCAGATGGCCAACAGACACATGAAATGATGCTCAACATCCTAATCATCAGGGAAATGCAAACCATACCTGTCAGAATGGCTAAATTCAAAAATATAAGAAACAAGTGTTACAAAAGATGTGGAGCAAAAGGAACCTTCATGCACTGTTGGTGGGGATATAAAATGGTACAGCCACCATGAAAAACAGTATGGAGGTTCCTCAAAAAATTAAAAATAGAATTACCATATGATCCAATAATTCCACCACTGAGTATTTACCCAAAGCACATGAAAACACTGATTTGAAAAAACAGACGCACCCCTATGGTTATTGCAGTACTATCTGCAATAGACAAATTATGGAAGCAACCCAAGTGTCCACTGAGAGGTGAATAAAGATGTGGCATATACATTCAGTGGAGTATTACTCAGCCATAAAAAAGAACAAAATCTTGACATTTGCAACAACATGGATGGATTTAGAGTATAACAGCTAAGTGAAATAAGTCAGAGAAAGACACCATATAGTTTCACTCATGTGGAATTTAAAAAATAAACAAAGAAAAAAAAGAGACAAACCAAGAAATGGACTATAACTATAGAGAACAAACTGATGGTTACCACAGGGGAGGTAGGTTGGTGGATGGATGAAATAGGTGAAGCAGATTAAGAGTACAGTTACCATGATGAGCTCCGAGTAATGTAAAACTGTTGAATCACTATTTTGGACACCTAAAACTAAGATAACATAGTATGTTAACTATACTGGAATTAAAAAGTTTTTAATTATAAAAGAAACCAAAAATGAGAAAAATGTTAGCTAAAAAAATAATGTTCTTGGGACGCCTGGGTGGCTCAGTGGTTGAGTGTCTCCCTTGGGCTCAGGCCATGATCCCGGGGTCCTGGGATTGAGTCCCACATCGTGCTCCCTGTGGGGAGCCTGCTTCTCCCTCTGCCTGTGTCTCTGCCTCTCTCTGTGTCTCATGAATAAATAAATAAAATCTTAAAAAAAAAAATAATGTTCTTAGCAAAGGAATATGTTCAGAGAAGTCATTCTAAAAACAGCTGTAAAAAAAAAATTAAAAAAAAAAAAAACAGCTGTAAAATTTGCCTAGAACTCAACTGGACCATATCTGAGCCGGAGGTGAGAATGCTCCAGGAAGAACGGTTTAAAAAAGAAAGTAGATGCCACGGAATATATGATTAAGGGAATAAATAATCTTAGGTAATGGCACAGGTATTTGCTGTTATAAAAGAATAAGGGTGGAAAATTTCATAAAGAATAAAATAAATCCAAACAATTCAAATACAATAAGGAAATAAAAAGAAAGGAAATAAGGAGATATCATATAATTCCAAAAACAAGGAATGCTAAATACATGTTTGTCATTTAAGCAAAGCTGAACTCCTGGCTTTAGTTTAAATCTCCTTCCACCTCTTGGCCATCTTTTGTTTCATAAAGGCCCTTTTCTGAAAGGGAAGGAGTTTTCTCCAACTGTCCCAGGTATTCAAAATCAAATTGTCACGAAGGTATTTCATTAAAATCTACAACTTTGAACGTCCTGTAGTTGGAATCACCGAGTACGTTCTCCTTCCGGTCCGGCCCGGGGCTGAGATTCACCCCTACAGTAGCAAGTATCAGTCCTTGATCCTTTTCTATTGTTGAGAAGTAGTTCATTGTGTGGATATACCACGACATGTTTCTTCTCTTGCAAATGGGCTGTTTGGGTTGTTTCCCAGTTCGGGGCTGTTATGAATAAGGCGGTTGTGAGCATCCTCATAGACACGTAGTTGGAAATGGAACTGCTGAGTCAGAAAACAGATACACGTTTAAACTGGTACACAGCGCCCCAAAGTAGTTGTAGGGAGTTTGTCGCAGGATCTATGATGACAGAGGCCCGAAAAATGGTTACTTCTGGGTTGGAGGGCAGTTATTGGCCAGAAAGGGGGGCGTGAGGCAACCTTTGGAGATGATGGAAAGTTCTATGATCCCAGGTGGTGATAACACACGTGTATATTAAAGAGAAAAGTCATCTCGCTCTACACTTTAGATTTGTGCATGTTACTGTATATAATTTATATGCCGATTAAAAAAAAAACTTTTAAAACACAAACGTATAGTCCTGTGCCACCTGAAGCCGTCTTCTCTTACTTCAGCCTAACTTCCATAACATTTCAGTTGCCTTTTATCCATTCTACCCCTCTTCCATGAATCCTTATCTAAAAATTACTTACTAGTTTTGCCTTCCGTAACGAAACAGAACCTGATTATTTCTCACCAGCCTTTCAAATATTAAAACGGTGACACTATCTCCTCTAAACCTAATCTGTTCCAGGATAAATACTTCTAAATTCCTCAACTGACCAATAGGACTTTTAGTTTATTTTTGGCATGGAGCCATGAGTGATTTCAAAATATGAGAATCAGAAGTGGAAATCATCTTCTAAATCTCAGGAACCTCCCCCAGAGCTCAGGGGAAATGTGTAGTCTGAGGACCCACAGCCATGCCACCTCTCCGAATAACAGCTAGGATGGCCCTGGTGTTCAGCAGCTACAAGTCTTTACTGGTTCCCGTGACGGTGTCGTCAACAAAATCCTCCAGGTTCTATTCAAATTGATTTCAGCCAAAGGCAAGTCTTTTCTCTTTTACTCAAGCCATGAAAATTTATGAACCTATAAGCAGGGTTTAATATTTGATTCCATTCGATTTTAAATCTCAAAATGAAACCTAAACCATTAAGTCCTAATGGTTTCAAAATATCCTTCGAGCTTATTAGTCATCATTCTGACTCAAGCTACCACCCACAGCTTTGTTCCATACAGTTCATAAGCCTACCTTCCTCACCAAATGATCATTATCATCATCTAAATTACTGCTAACATTTATCAAGGGCTTAATAAGTGCCAGGCACAGGTGCTAGTCACTTATATACATTATTCTACTTAATTCTCAGAGCAACTCTCTGAGATAGGACTTACCAGTAGCCCTCTTTTATAGATGGGGAAAGTGAGGCATATAATGGTTTAAGAAATATGCCAATATCACATAGTTAAAACAAATATGAACACATGATTTTGAACCATGCTATGTTGTCTACAAGGTCTGATTTATAAAGATACTGACCATGGGAACGCCTGGGTGGCTCAATCCATTAAGCTTCTTGCCTTTGGCTCAGGTCATGACCCCAGGGTCCTGGGAACAAGTCCCACATTGGGCTCCCTGCTCAGTGGGGAGCCTGCATCCCCCTCTGTCCCTCATCCTCCCTCCCCGCCGCCTGCACTCTCTCTCTCCCCCAAATAAATAAATAAAATCTTAAAAAAAAAAATACTGACCATGGCAATACCAAGGAGAGGATCCAGGAATGGTATTCTAGGGATCACCCTAAATTTGCAGTGGTCTGCACAACCATTTATTAATGTTAATAACAGGTATTACATACACTATTTAAACCATTAAATTATGCCATTTATTAATAGTTTTAATAGATATTAGATGTACCTCTTGTACCACTAAATCACACCATTTATCATGATACAATTGGCATCTGAATATATTGCTCCACAGTACCTAACAAGGTACCATTCAAAACATTATCAAATATTTTAATTAAATATATACATACATCTATGGCATCCTCTAATTCAGAAATATGAAGAAGATGGCCATTTAAATTAGTAAGAAACATTTAAAGACTATTGTATAGACTACAAATATTTTTACATCCACTATTTTTATTTAGCACAACTTCCTTTGTAAATCCATGTTGGAGCTTCAATCATCTCTTTCCTTCCTAAATGTTAAAAAAAAAAAAACACACAATCATCTCCTAGAATTTTACTGTGATTGACTTATTTGTTGAAATTCTAAGCCCCTCCCCCCAAAAAAATCAAAAGTATTGAGGGCAAATAATAAATAAGAATGAATAAAAGTATATTTTCATCAAATTATTAACACATTAACTATCTTCTCTAAACAGGAGCTCTACACGATAGATCAAAGAATTGGACAGCAGCACACAACAATGAAGGTCAAAAATCTTTTATTTTACAGATGAAAAAAATACAAGATCAGAAAAGCTAAATGGTATGTTTAAGAGCCGGGTAACTAGTTAGTGATAGAACTGGCCTTGCAATGCCAGGTCCCATCACCATCCTGTACTGCCAACGCGATGCTTGCTTCTGTCTTCTTTATTGTCATTCTCTTGTACTTTCTTCATCATTTTGCTTGGAAAACAACTTCAAGGACAAACATTATATGGTCTCATTCATTTGGGGAATATAAATAATAGTGAAAGGGAACAAAGGGGAAAGGAGAAAAAATAAGTGGGAAATATCAGAAAGGGAGACAGAACATGGAAGACTCCTAACTCTGGGAAACGAACTAGGGGTGGTGGAAGGGGAGGAGGGCGGGGGGTCGGGGTGACTGGGTGGCGGGCACTGAGGTGGGCACTTGACAGGATGAGCACTGGGTGTTATTCTGTATGTTGGCAAATTGAACACCAATAAAAAATAAATTTATTATTGAAAAAAAAAAGAAAACAACTTCACGAGGGCAGTCTTGAGACTTTAGGTTCTTCTGGACGTTAACAACCCTAAACACCTGCTTACAGGTTTCTACCCCGCTTGTATACACTTATTCGACTATTTGTCGCTCTGACCTTTCATACACTTTAATCATTTGTGTTTCCTTTACATTTTCTTTCCACTGGGAATAACTATAATGTCATCTTTGAGAATCTCCCATCTCTCTTGAACTATTTCCACTTAAAAATCTCTCGGTCTCCTATGCCCAGTGGTGCCAGCACAAAGCTGTTCACTGAATCTCAAGTTAGAGGTTTATATTTATCTTTCCTCCGACTTAAAGAAAGGGTATAGCTTTTGGCTTTTGTTTGTTTTTGGATTCAGGAAATCTGGCAACGACTAGCGCTCCCTTCTTTTACTACTATGATCTGTAAGATAACACGATCTCCTTCTCTTAAGGTTCTTCCAGTTTGGTAAAAGTTAAATTCGGCATATTAATGACTCTCAGGCTTTGCTTACTTTAGTAGCGGCTGAACAAGTAGTCAGCATGGCAAGAATTGATCAGATGCTTTGCTTTTAGCAAATGAGACACGTCGATCTGCATCCACGGGCAGGCATGTCTCCAAGTTCAGAACCTGTAAAGCCTAGGGGGACACTCCACCTGTTCCCCACATGCCACATTTTCTTCTCCCCATGTCCCTGTCGGACTGAGCAGAAGTAGTTAGGTGTTAATGGGCTGCAGGAGTCCCGGTAGGCTCTGACTGTGTCTTAGTTACACTCCCCTGGCAGATTATCTACAGTTACACTAGGTCTACACAGACCTCAATTTCCTGTAGTTAAGACATCACTAGAAACCAAATGAAATTAAGTGCTTAGAGCTTTAAAAAGGAAGCTCTGATAACCCAGGAAATAAAAAAGTTTCTGCACTGGGATTCCCATTTGTTGTTTAAAGAAGAAAACCAAACTCTAATGGTTCTTTTATACTTTCTGGTTGAAAACCTACCAGATATCTCCCTAACAGATAGAATTCTGCTTCTCTGAGGTCCGAAACCATGTCCCCAGTGCCCTTCAGTGGCACTGCAGCCCTTCCTGTCCTAGTCCCTCTACACCGTGTGCTCTTCCCTTAACCACCTCGAGTCAAAAAAGGGCAGAGCATGAATCTACTGTGCCGCTCTCTCCACTCTGAGGTCAGATGGACCCCATCCCTGCTAAGACTGCCTCCTGGTCTCTCCTGTAGAATTAGGTCCAAAGCTTGTTGAGGTCCAGTCCTTACCCAACTCATGCAATGCATCTTCGGCGCTTTGCTGCAGCCCTCCACCACCCCTGCTTTGTAGGATACATGGAATACTCCGCGGGAAACTGGGTCAATCCTGCTCCTGAACCTTTCCATATAGTCTTTGTCTCTAGTATTTTCACTGTCTGGCTCAACCCAGATGCCACCTCCCCGGGAAGACTTCCCTTACTTCCCCCCAGGTAGGGTGTCCCTTCCATATTGGGTTACTACTGCAGTCTTTACAGCAATTGTTTTCTTACTTCCCTTTCCTACTTACATGGTGTGTGTTAGGAGTTAAAGCTGTGTGTTTCTTCACTTTGTACCCTCGCCCCAAAACAACGTCCGAAACATGGTGGATGTGTTTGCTGAATGAAATCTCAAGCTGATGTACTAACATCTCAAATCCTTTGGTACTGGCCACCTTTCATATGCAAACACTCACCCCTAATTTAGCTTCTGGAAGCCGAAAGGGTCAGGATTGCTGGGTGTACTAACACGGAATCAGAAGCTTGTTATTTCTCAAACATGTGCACTGCGGTTATTGTTGCTTATGGCATTCCAGCAAAATAGATGACACTGTACTGGTTCTAAAGCCAGATATCTGTTTGCAACAGCAGCGGAGTTTACAAGTGAGGCAGGAAGAAAGCAAGAGTACAAGCTGACAAGGTTGAAGGGAAGTAGAAGGGTTTGGGGCCAAAAACAAGGAAGGCAAACCACACCTCTTCTGGCTCCCTAGGACCCGTTATGGGAACAAGGCCACTGAAGGGAAAGGTCATCTCAGGGAGAATGACTCTGAAGTTTTCAAAAGCCATAAATGCTCCTAATAGCAAAACTGAAATTCAGTGTAATAATCTTGGGAGAAATTTATGTAATTTGGAGTAAAACTGTCAATTTGATGTGTCTCAGAAAAACCCATGGGGCAAAAGTTTACAGAGAACAGTTTTATCAGTGATAATCTTTTTGACCTAATTTGCTTTTGTTCATCTACAATCATAATAATCAAGATGTGATTTTAAAAGGATCGTTACTGTTCCTATGCATGAGCTAGGTCAATCGAGGGTCAATTTCGTATCGATGATTCCAAGACAATATTTTCAAGGGTAGCAGCTAGCATTAATAAGCCAAGCACCCCGCAAGCGAGGACACTGTGTCCTGGTGAGTCTCCACCTAAGAAGCCACGCACTCACGACAGCTGCTCTGAACGTCTACCCTTGCACACGAGTGTCCAAGAAGAAGAGAACACAGGGCTTGCTCTCAAAGAGCTTCTCTGCGCCACTTTAGCATGTTGGAAACAGATTCACCGAACACTGATTCATCCCACCTCAATCTACTGTGGGTGGTTCTGGGGTTTTTCTGTTTTTGTTGTTGTCATTTTCTATCTTTCCCTACCAGACTGAAGGCTTCTCGGCAACACAGAATAGATTATATTCATCTCTGACTCTGAACGCACCTAAAAGTTTGCATTTTCATTATAAGGATTTGGTGGATCCTTGCTGAATGAATTTGGAAAGAAATTAACCTAATACTCCCTGTAATCATTTAAGATTACGGAGTATCAAGTACTTTTCCTCGGTCAGGTAACACACTGACAGTCTGGCAGTTTATATGAATCCACCACACTTGGCCTTGACAGATATTTTCGAAGCCCTAACCTGAAGGACCAAACAAACAAAAAATATAGCCTATTTCTCCTTCCTGACCTGTGTCTGGACTAGATGTGCTACTACCGTCCCATTATGCGAGGCTGTCCTCCATGGGGCTTTCTTCAATACGATTTCTCAGTTTACTTCCGTACACGATGTGATACAAAGGAAACAATAAAAATGTAGAATTCTGTCCTTAGAATTCTTTTTCTTTCTTTTTTTTTTTTTGGCTCCAGACAGTGTGAGGTCTCTTTGTCCCACCTTTAAAAAGCCAATCCAAGGTCCCCTTTCAACTAAAGGGAAAAAGTGCACTGAAGAAATAAAAAGGATTGATATACAAAACTTCAAAAAGATGTGCCACCTGGGAGTTCAATGATTCAATCGGGAAATACTACGTGACCTCAGTAATTTGGGGCAGGGGGAGGGGCAGCCGACACAGACTCAACTACACCCAGAAAAATTCATCTTATGCCACAAAGCCAAACACCAGATGTTATTTGCAACTTTTGGATTGGATTACCCCAGAAGGTCTGTGTCACAGAGCCCTTGTGTGCCTAGTGCCCCGGAGTCAAACACGGCAGTTTATAGGACGGTAATGGCTGGCTGGGGAGGGATGTCACGTTGGCAAACTACGATAACTAGGCAATAAGGATTACTAAAGCCAATATAAATTTCAAGGGTTTGCTCGTGTGCCAGCTATGTGAATTACAAATGTATGCATTCATAAACGTTTTCCATCATCAGAGACAATAGAAGTTTCTCGTGCATATAGTCTTTATTAAAATAACATCGATTGTTAGAACTCCTGCTCGCTGCATGTATGATATGATAGTCAATCAGTTGCTAACTTCAAAGGCCGAGTTCACCTGACAGATCTACCTCTTGGTTTCCCAGTCAGCGGGGCACCCAGTGCAAAGTTATAAAGGGGCCATCATTTCTCAGTGACTCATCCTTAGCAGCCTGAAGCCATAGCCCACGGTATCAGTGCTAATTATGTGCTTCTTTGAAGCAGTGATGTGATTCATTTGCCCACTTTTACAGATGCTCTTCAACATTTATCTTGGTATCCTTGATCTTTCCGTAAGGGCCAGCCCAGAGAAGGGTGCTAGACCAGGCTTACAGTCTGTCACTGGGGACTGACTGCATTTCAAACCTTCTTTCTTAAATGCAGCCTGGTTTTGTAGGAGATAAATCTCAGAAGCTGTTGTGCCGGTGGCATCGTAACTCAGAACTACACACTTGACTGAAAAGCACTGTTTCGGAAGTCTGGACTGCGTGAGGCTCAAAGCCTGACGCTGGGGACCTGAAAACAGACTTTACTCACTGGTCCTCCTGGCATCTCCAATCCCTCTTATTCGTGCCTATTCCTTAAACATAAATGGAAAATAGCCTAATGAAAAGACAGGGTATCCGGTGACCACTTCAAAGGAACTGTGATGATAGCTGAGTAGCCTGTGTTAGTTATAAGGCCTTGGGCAATGAACACGGTTTACGAAATTTTTACTTATAACTACATGCTGACTCTGCAAAACGGTATCAGTAAAAAGCTTATTGTCTGAATAGTCTCAACATAGAGTAATTCCCTAATGCTTTCTTTAGAAACTCTGTTTTCAATCTACTGAGATGAAAGTATTTCCCCCAGTGTTAGCAATATGTCCTGTTCTTGAAAGTATACCCTCTGCACATTACCAGATGGCAGATAATAATGCTAATTTAGGATGGGCTTGATGGCACCGTAAAAATGGTCTTGATACAGTTGTTGCATTTATATAACATTCATGACTATATAACAGACCAGTTTGTCCCTCGCAGGGAAATTTCTGCCACCAAATTAAGGGCAATCACTAAATGACCTAATGGAGTAAATATCCAAAAGGGCTTGGATTTATATCGCCACTGGTGCAAACTGCCCCAAGGCTAAAACAATTTGTCTTTTGATCAGGAATGAAAATCTCTGGCATTTTTTTTTTTCAGCTTTCCAAAAGTTTAAGAATTGTTTGTAGATGCAATTCAGCATTTCCATTCTTATCAAATATTTATCTATCTACATGTCCTATTAGATCCATAATTCATTTTAGTAACAGGCCTTAACACTGGGCACAAGCCAGGGCTCCTATTCTCTCATTTTGACTGACAGTTTATATGCGGTCTTCCTTTCGAACAAAACTGACTGAGAACGTGGTGAAGTTCAGGAGGGCTCTTGGCTCTTCATAATGGCGAAGAGTTACTGAATGCTTAACGTGTACCCCACACGGTTCTAAACATTTAACATGGATTAACTTCTTTAATTCTCGTGACAAATTTGCTAACTTGAGACAGACAAAACTAGATGCTCCCAAAGGTAACTTGCAGCAATCACACTCGCATCCACTTGCTCTATAAGATTCTTCTAACGTTGAAATGCACAAATGATAATGAATAAAAAATGCATGAATTCTTTCCCACATTATCACCCTAATCTTTGAGACTTCAGTTTTCAACGTAGGTGGCCTATAAGCTCCTTTGAAAGGCAACCCAAAGCTTGTAACAACTTTCTCGATGGTTCTAAAAGAAGGTTCTGATGACTTAATGATCTTAAAAACATTTGTGTTTATAACTAATGTATGACTAGAAATAAAAAAAAAAAGATGATGAACTCAAATTAAATCAACACCATACATCAAACTCCCTTTGTGACAAAGAAATCAGGCACAAGGTGACTGAGAAGAGAAAGCCATTTTTGAAGGCAGTTTCAGAAAGACAAGCAAACAGAGATATACCAAGTTCTTAAGGAATTATTAAAAAGGAATCTTAAAAGACAATCTGGCATCACTGGAAGTGTGCACTACAGCTCCAGCCCACCTCATTCGTGCCTTTCTAAAAGGAGCGAGAGAGGCAGAGCAAGTCATTTCAGCAAGGCTTACATTTATGGAAAACACATGGGCTTTTAGAGCCAGATAGTCCTGGATTTGAATCCCAGTTCTGCAGTTTTCAAGGAATGTGGTCTTGAAAGTTACTTAAACTCACCAGCCTCAGTTTCTGCATCTGCAGAAATGGAATAACTATCTCCTTGCAAGGTTATTGAGGGTTACGGGTAATATGCATAACCTGCTTGGCACACGGTAGGTTCTCGATAAACTGAAGCTAATAATAACAAGAAGAACGGCATTAATGAAAAGCAATTAAAAGGATACCGCCAAAAAAATAAAAATAAAAAATAAAAAAGATACCGCCAACAGCAGAGACAGTGGAAGCATGACGGCCAAGACCGTGGGCCTGGAGTCAGCCCACCTCAGTTTTTATTCTGGCTTTCTTTCCCTCATCGAATTCACATCTTATTAGACAAAAACTGACCTCAGTTTGTCTCTTTCTCTTACAATATAACGTCTCCATGGCTTTACTTTGACTCTTAGGCTCTTCATTTGAACAAGTTACTCATCTCTGTACAGTTACCACCGCTATAAAACAGGAGTGATAACAGTGTTGGCCTCGTATGCCTGTGGTAAGAATAAGTGAGTTCATCTGTGGAGCTTAGACTCATACCCGACCCTGGCAAAATACAAGAACTCAATTAATGCTAGTTGTTGCTGCTGTTGTATGAAGGACCTGGATAAAAAACTGCCCACGCATAATGTGGGTTAGTGAATTGAAAAAAGGAGTATAAAAACTCCTGAGGACAGCAAGACAGCACTTCAGACTAATGGCTGGAATAATATAACACGAGAAGTTATCTCAAGGGCAAAAATCAAAATTAGACTACAGATTACAAGGAGGTATGACCAATTAACTGGCCATCCTACTAGGGATCCAGGTGCTTCACCGTAAGAGGAGTTTGTAAATGTCACTTTGAAAACTCAAAGCCAAAAAAAATTTTTTTAAAAGATGGAGAACAAAAAGAATGAGGCAAAGGGATATATGTTACCTCCCTCCTTCCTTTGAACATGTTGGCTCCCGCACCCCCCACCCCTGTGCCTTGTCGTATTTCTAAATCGTTTCTGCAAAGGTCAGGGAAGCAGCACAAATCCCACTGTGTCACTTCCCAACACACTATTTGAAAAATTCGGCCACCTAGCAAAAGTAATAAAGGAGGACCGCTGTACCCATAAACCATCCAAGAAATAGCTACCCAACCAGAGCATTCCAATTTGCAAAGATAACATATAATCTTGCTGCTCTGGGTGTGGCTCCATCAAGAGGGATGGAGAGGCTGGGATTCCAAGTACTGTCTGCAGCATCTCGTGGATAAGACGGATGACATCCGAACTAGGGTGAAGAACAGGACGCCCCTAACTGCTGTCTGTACTCCAAGCCCTCTAAAGCACCCACACTTTCTTGCACAGGGCCAGAAAAATGAGGCAACAACCCAGTCAAGATCCTTTGGGTCTCCAGGAAAAGCAGCCGGGATGGCCTTGAAAGAGCCCCTTTTATGGGGTGGGGTGAGAAACAAGAGGCGGATTTTTTAACAGTCTTGTGTGGCTGCTGCTCATTCTACAAGAACAATAACTTCAGCAGCCACTTCATTTTATTTCTACTGTAAATGACACAGGCCTGGGCCAAGTCCTCACCAAAACACCCTCCAGAATTCAGTCGGGGTTAGGTCATCTGCAGTCTATTGACAACTGCTGAACTCAAAACTCCTACCAAGGCATCTCAGCAACAGTTTGTGTCCTGCCACTAATGAGGCTCTTTTTCCATGAATAATGAATAAGAACATCATCTCTGTTGCCAGGTACACAACATAAACAAAGCTCAACACAAGGGCCCTGGTATGGTGAGTTTGTCCATTCGCGACGAAGGAATTTTGCAAAGTGTGAGCCAAGATTTAGCGGAGGGTGGGACGGGCTGTTATAACAAATAATGTGAACATATGTTATCAGAATCTAATAAATCAGCGTTTGGTTGTTGTGGAGCCGAGGCTGTGCAATGGGATTGATAGAGATCACAGAAAGCTCCAAATGAGTTCATTTCTCCATTTTACAATCAGTCTTATAACACAAAGCTGATGATGTCTGTAATGAGCTGAGATCGCTGCGAGAGGAGCCTTACGAGACTTGAGGTATCAAAGGCTCTACCAGTTAGATCTTTTTTCCTAAGCCTTGGTGTAGTGGGTTGAGCATAGGTCAGCACGAGGGATGAGAACACCAGAACGCTGCTATGGCACAACGGCTACAGGGGAGCAGCTGGGAAATGTGCGTGGCCACCTGAACCCAGGTACACGGAACTGGGTTCCTTTTGTACCAAAAGACCCTCGGTGTATGAGCATTTTGCTTATGAGGTAGCCTTCTGGCTTCGATTCCCAAGATTAGCCAAATAGTGAGATCCCAGAAAGTAAACAAAGAACAAAAGTGAGCTGACATGAAGGCCAAACAGTCTTTATTTTGTTTACTGTCAAGCACGCCACAAATACTTTTCTCTCTTCCTAAAATCAGTTCCATACTAGGTAGCCTGTATCTTGTTACACGGGGTGCTTATGTTTGCACAGGCCAAGTAATGCCATCACTGGCTGCGGGCTTATAGCTTCCACTGATTTGAGCAGGAATTAACAAAAAAACAACAAAACACAGCTAAGTCTCCCAGTGCCTCAGTTTCCCCAACTGTAGGAGGTAACAACTCCAACCTGCTTCAGGGATCCCTTATGAAGAACTGTGTGTTAAAATAAAATCCTTTGTTCTATGTGTCTGAGGAATTCCTGGAAATTTTGACCTGAGTAGTTCTTTAAATGTCCTGAAGATGCTTACTAGAAACAGAATACTTTTTAAAGCAAAAAATGAGCGTGTGGTAAAAGTAATCACCCCCTAACATCCATTCTATAAGCAAACATGTTTATCTTGGGGAGAGAGTTAACGAAATAGGTAGAATAATATAAAATTCTGCAGAGATTCCAGGAGCTACGTCATGGCAGGGAATTTACGTGGATAATTCATATGCAATTCATCAAACAGTGAATTCACAGACAATGGCAACATAACACAAGAGTTTGGAAATCTCTGACATGTGTCAGTTTATTTTTCTGGTTTATTAAGAACTGGCAAAATGAAATAAGCTCATGGGTAAGTAACCTGAATGGTGAAGGAACTTCAAAGCCCTTCACGTAAAGAAATGGGGGTGAAGGGGGGGGTAGGATATTTCCTGGTTGAGAAAATGTGTAGGTAGTGACAGAGAGTAGCAGAAAGGGGGGACAATCAGGAATTCCTGCCTGGTGGCCTCAAACAGATAGGAGTCAAGATCATTTTCTGGAACAGAGGGAACAGGTGACAGGCTAATAAGGAGAAGACCTGGGATGAAGGGCACCTTACTTTTATCTTCAAATATTTCCTGAGCTGTCGCAAGGGCTGTAGTAAGGGCTACTAGCTGTTCTACGTTGCTTCAAAGGATCAACATGACCAAACAGGAGTGGTCACAGTCATCCGACGTGGGGTCCTAGCAGGAGCTCGAACAGTCGGGGCTGTCCCAACAGGGTATGTGGGGCCTGCAGAGGTTCTGAGCGATCCCGACCATGGCGGCACTAAAGCAGTGCATAAATAGCTCCTGTTGACAGGAAGAGGAGAAAGGGAACCTACTGGGAGGGGGGACAGGAATGTAGCGCAGACCACTGGACACTTCTGGCCCCACTAACCAACCATTAAACTCTCAGATCCTATAAAATGCCATCATAAAACTGTAGGTGAAAATTCTCTAAGTGGATCGTTATCAAAGTCCTGTACTATGTGAAATGATCTTTCCGATCTAATCACACGAAACACAACAAGAAGAGAAAAATACTCTCTAATACTCAAGTAGATAAAGACACCAAGAACTTACCATCATACTTTGCTAAGACTGCCTGAACATCAGCATATGCTTGTAGTTCCAGAAGGGCTTCTAAAAGGTTTTCATGGATGTTGAACATGCTCAGCAAGGGGAACTCCTTCATTAACTAGGAAAGAAGAAATCAAGGATAATTAATATATATATTTCTTACTTTCTAAAAGTGTCACAAGTACTAAACTATGATACATTCATATGACAAAAAAAGTATAGTTTTAGAAGGATAGGTGATGCTGAATTATAAACATTCATAACAATTATTATTTTGTGAAGAATTAAATGTTCAAATCTTTTCCTGCTATTTTGGGAAAATGGCAGCTTTGAAGTAGCGAGAACCTAAGATGGAAGAAAATCCCAAAGAGAGGAGGTTTCATAAAACTGAACACGATGCTTAGAGGTAGCACTCAGTAATATTAAAATACGAGAGCGGCAAATTAGGTAAAGGTTGAACACTATATCTCATAGGTGTTGACAGTTTAACTTCGTCAAAGAGCAGTTTGATGAAAGCCAGAGAACAGAAAGGGAAGCAAGCAGGCACTCTTCTTTTGGAGCGGCCTGGTGACAAAGTTTTGGAGAAGAAACAGGAAAAGAACTAGAAGGCGATAGAAGGGTTGAGAAAATGTGCAGGTAGCGACAGAGAGGAGCAGAAAGGCGGACGATCGGGAATTCCTGCCTGGTGGCCTCAAAAAGATAGGAGTCAAGATCATTTTCTGAAACAGAGGGAACAGGTGACAGGGAGGAAGTCTAAAGATGGGGGTGGACGTGCAGAGTAGCCATACAGGGAAGAACTGCTTGGGGGCCCGTCTAGGATTGCTAAGGCCTTCTTGAGGGCTTAGCAAACTGGGGCCCATGAATTCAGGGAGGCTCCAACTGGCAGGCTTGTCCAGTTCTAGCTAGCAGGGCTCAGCAGCCCCGGCACAGTCACATGATGACATGAGGAGGTTGCACCCGGGCAGGTTGAATCAGATCCCGTAGAAAGTCAAGGAGCAAGGAGAGTTGGCTAGAATGAGGAAAGAATGATTAAAGGAATGGCCTGAAGGTTCTAGACAGGATGGGGAGCAGGAGGGGTCGCAAAGGGAGTTAAAAGATGTAATACCGAACTTCACTGGGAAGCAAAGGAAGAAGAAAGGACCAAGAATTTCAAAGTAAGCTCCATCCTAGAGAAAGAGAACTGGGTTCCTTACACAGCACAATCCTGCACCTAGATGGTATACATGCCCGTGTCGGTGCGCACTGAAGTATTTGTACGTGTGTGTATCCTTTATTTAACTCCTTTTACGTCAATATCCTTAAAGTAATTCTTCTAAGTAAGAGAAATAATACTCAAAAATAGGCTAACTCGGGATGCCTGGGTGACTCAGCGGTTGGGCGTCTGCCTTCGGCCCAGGGTGTGATCCTGGGATCCCAGAGTCAAGTCTCGCATCCGGGGCCCTGCATGGAGCCTGCTTCTCCCTCTGCCTGTGTCTCTGCCTCTCTCTCTCTCTGTGTCTCTCATGAATAAATAAATAAAATCTTAAAAAAAAAAAACAGGCTAATTCACTGTAGGAAACCAGTGGATATGTTGCCTTGACTGTCTACTTCTTCCTACATTGGAAATATGTGCCATGTTGTCTTGTTTTTTTAAAGCTAAGAATTCTTTAGCCTATCTCTAAAAATAAATAATTCTCTGCAGCCCCAAACAGCATTGTGTTACCAGCGAAAAACAACTATCAAAATGATTATGTGTTCAATAAGACTGTCTGAGCCCCCTAGAGACCGCCTGCAGTACTTTCATTGCTAGTAAAGGAAGTGAATAAGACTATACACCACGCATTGTTAATGTTCTGTAACCAATAAAAGTATTTCTTGTTCTGGTTCACTTTGATTCTGGTTGACATCACCCTTTGATTCTTCCCCCCTCTCTCTAATTAGAGCTTGTTAGAATTAAAGCTCCCTGTCATTCAGCATTTGGCAACACAATAAAGACATTCTCTAAACTGCAACATTTAAACATTTACCATTTTTGACCAATTCTTCAGGTAAAGGTCAAACTTCAAGGACACACGTCATGTTCTGTAATTTTGAAACTGTAATTCCAAATAGTAGCATGGTGAAGCTTGAAAACTGAGAGGGGAGTCTTACTAAGATCCAATGAGACTCTGTGAGCAAACACAGGAGTCTCGGCCTGTTTCAGCAGAACTTGAAGCAGGATGCTAGCGGTCTGGGCAGCAGTGCTTTCATTGGAAGCTTGGAAAGAGTATACAGCATCCAAAAAAATAATCACACACACACAAAAAAAAGATTTTACACATGGTGAACAGCAAATGTCAGAGAACTAATCAAAGTCATATGATCTGGAAATCTAGCTTTCCTCGTTTAAATGTAAATAAGGAAAAGCAAACTTGGGCATCCCGGGTGGCTCAGTGGTTTGGCGACTGCCTTCGGCCCAGGGCGTGATCCTGGAGTCCCGGGATCGAGTCCCGCGTCGGGCTCCCTGCATGGAGCCTGCTTCTCCCTCTGCCTGTCTCTCTCTCTCTCTCTCTCTCTCTCTCTCTTTCTCTCTGTATCTCATGAATAAATAAATAAAATCTTAAAAAAAAAAAAGAAAAGAAAAGAAAAGCAAACTTCCACTGCCCCATCTCACTGGAGCTATCACCTTGCCCTCCCCAGCCCTTCACAACAAGCTCTCTTAGAAAAAAGGCCACACACACTCTGCTCCCTCGCCTCCCTTCTTGTCTCACTGCACAGCTGTACTCGGGCTTCCACCCCACAGCTCCCCGGAATCTGCTCCTCCCACATTTGCACGTGACTTAAATTGCTCCTATGGATAACTTCCAGTCCTTTCCTTGCTTGACCTCTGCAACATTTGACAGTTTGATGACTTTTTCCTTGAAATTCTTGTCTCTTTTGGCTTCCTCAACACCATTTTCTTCTGAATTCCTCTATTCTTAGCTCCTCACTCCTTCTCTAGTTTCCCCCTTGTCTCCTACTTAGGAGTAAGTAGCCTCCCTGGTCCAGTACTCTTCTCATAAACACCTGGATATCCAGGACTGCTCTTGTGTCCAGGGTCTCGATATTACCACCTTTGTGAAGATGGCTCCCATGTTCTCATCATCCAGCTCTGACCTCTCTCCCAAGCTGCTAACTCAATTTGTAAACGGTCTCCCTCACAGTTACCTGGCGCATCTAATACTGGTCTCATAAATTTCTCCTCCCCAAGCCAACCCCTCAAACTCGTTCTTCCCTCTTGGTATTTCCTATCTCAGAGAAGAGAGCCATGAATCTCTGCTACTTTCTTTGCCCTACCAACTACAGCCATCCTAAAGGTCCCCAAACCCCTGAACGAATATGTACCAAAGGCGAATAGCT
The DNA here is from genome assembly GCF_905146905.1 of Nyctereutes procyonoides. Lineage (NCBI taxonomy): Eukaryota > Metazoa > Chordata > Mammalia > Carnivora > Canidae > Nyctereutes > Nyctereutes procyonoides. The sequence continues at coordinate 29,872,861 of NW_026575160.1, read as the reverse complement.
TCCAGCAAGTTCCCAGAGAGCTCTGTCACACGTGTTCAAGCAAACACCTGAAGAATCTGTGTTATTCTGTATGTTGGTAAATTGAACACCAATAAAAAATAAATTTATTATTAAAAGAATAAATAAATAAAATTAAAAATAAATTCACTTCTAAAAAAAAAAAACACCTGAAGAATCTCATGTCCTCTTTTCTCTGACCTGCTGCCAATAACTTAGTTCACACCCTTATATTTGTCCTAAATTGTTCAAACAGCATCTTTTCTCTGCTTGCCTCTGGTCCATGCTTCACACCGCTGTTAGACGGCTTTTCAAATATACACACTTGAGTCCAGCACACTCTTGCTTAAGGGGCAACCACTGACATGGCCCCAAGGGAATAGGCAGATGTGAATCCAAATTTACAAACAAGGCTGTGTATCACATTATTTATAATAGTGGAAAATGCAGGGTGCCTGGGTGGCTCAGTGGGTGAAAGCAGCCAACTCTTGACTCAAGTTGTGATCTGGGGGTGGTGGGATCAAACCCGGTTTGGGGCTCCCCCCTAATGCAGGGAGTCTGCTTGAGATTCTCACTCCCTCTCCCTCCGACCCTCCCCCACCATGTACACATGCGCACATGTGCTCTCTCTCTCTCTCTCAAATAAATACATCTTTTAAAAAGATAGTGAAAAATGCAAGAAACTTAAAATTTAACCCATTATAAGGCTTTCAACTATAAGGCACAGTCATCTTTTGGGCTTTTATATGTCAACATTAATAGTTAAATTCTCAAACAATTTTTAACGACACAACCTAGGAAATGCTGACACACAGCATTATAATAGAAAAGGCAGGATACAAACTCTACTTTGCAATAAGATCATGCTTTTCGTCTGTATCTAGGCATAGAACCACACTTGGTTAGAAAAATGGCAAAATGTTTTAACAGTGGTTATTTATGATTAGTGAGATTAGAGATGATTTCTTTCTTTTTTTTTTAGAGATGATTTCTATTTCTTCATGTTTTCCATATGTTCTAATATTTTTAAGAGGAATGTCTATGTACATTCTATAAATTGGAGAGGAAAAACTATTTTTAAGAATATTGGCTACTCTAAAAAAGAATGAAATCTTGCTATTTGCAACAACATGGATGGATCTAGAGAGTATAATGCTAAATGAAATAAGTCAGAGAAAGACAAATGCCATATGATTTCACTCATATGTAGAATTTAAGAAACAAAACTAACGAACAAAGGAAGAAAGAGACAAACCAAAAATAAACTCTTAAGTATAGAGAACAAATGATGGTTACCAGAGGGGAAGTGGCTAGGGGGATGGGTGAAATAGGTAATGGGGAGTAAGAGTACACTTATCATGATGCAGAGTAATGCACAAAATTGTTGAATCACTAAGTTATACACCTGAAACAAATGTAAAATTGTATATTGACTATACTGAAACTAAAATCTTAAAAAGAATAAAATGGATAAAGAAGTGAAAAAAAAAGAGAATACTGACTTTTAATATCAAAAAACAAGTAACTCACTTTAAAAATAAACAGGGAATGTGAATAGAAATTTTCCAAAGAAGATAATACAGATGGCTAACAGGCACATGGAAAGATGCTCAACATCATTAATCACCAGGGAAATGTAAATCAAAACCACCGTGAGATATCATTTCGCACCTGTCAGATATTATCAAAAATACATAAAACAACATGTTTTGGTGAAAATGTGGAGAAAAGGGTGCCCTGGTGTACTGCTGGAGGAAATGTAAATTGGTATAGCCACTATGAAAAACAGTATGGGAAAAAATTAAAAATAAAATTACCATATGATCCAGATATTCTACTTCTAGGTATTTAACTGAAGATGATGAAAATACCCACCGAAAGAGATGCAAACCCTTAGGTTTGCCGCCTTGTTTACCATAGTTAAGATATGGAAGCAATTCAGTGTCCATTGATAGATGAATGGATAAAGGAGGTATTACTCAGCTATAAAAAGAATGAAACCTCACCATTTGCAATCACGTGGATGGATTCACTTAGAAGATTATGCTAAGTGAAATAAGTCAACGAAAGACAAATACCCTATGATCTCATTTATATGTGGAATCTAAAAAACAACACAAGTGAATAAACAAAATAAAACAGAAACAGACTCATAGATATAAGTAACACATTGTTGGTTACCAGAGTGGGGAAGGGCTGGGAGTGGGAGAAAAAAGGAGAAGGGGATTAAGGGGTACAAACTTCCAGTTATAAAAGAAGTCAGTCAAGGGGATGTAATGTACAGTAAAGGTAGTAAAGTCAATAATATTGTAATAACTTTGTACAATGACAGAGGGTAGCAAGTTATCTTGGGGATCATTTCATTCAGTATAAAAATATTGAATCACTACAATATACACCTGAGACTAAGAAGATATTATATGTCATTTATACTTCAATTAAAAAATATATTGGTGGGGTGCCGAGGTGGCTCAGTTGGTTAAGCGTCCAACTCTTGATTTTGCTGAGGTCATGATCTCAGGATTGTGCAACTGGGCTCCACGCTGGGCTCCTTGCTGGGTGTGGAGTCTGCTTAAGACTCTCTCTCTGCTCCTTCCCCTACTTGTGCTCATTCACCCTTTCTCTCTCTCTTTCACAAAAAAAAAAAAAAATATATATATATATATATACATGTATTTTCATATATATATTTCAAATACATATATATACACATGTATATGTATATTTATGTACACACACATATATATACATATGCATATGAAAAAATATTGGCTTCTCATCAAATTCAGAATATAAAATCCTTATCATAGCAACACAGCCCCTCACAACCGGTCTCCGTCTACTACGCCAGCCTCATTCCCAGCTACTTCCCTACATAGACACGTGGTCCCACCACAGAACAGTTTTTAGTTCCTTAAATAGGACACATTCATTCACATTTCTATCTCCATGCTCCCCATCCCTGGAGTGCTTGCCCTTCTACCTCCTTGATCAATCTAGACAGCTCCTTAACTTCCAGGAACCCTTACCTACCCTTTGACTCTTCGCCTCTTATCTGCCAGGTCAAGTGCTCCTGCTCCAAATCCCAGAGGCCTTGTCACAATGGTCTACTGGTCCATCTTCCCCATGAGTCTGGGAAGAGTGTGAGAATAGGAATCCTGGCTTATCACCAGATTCTTGGTCACTGACTGATCCAACATAAGTGCATACACATTTCATGAATGGAATGCTTTCTAAATAAAGGCTTTTAAAAGTTATCTCTACCTCTGGGGTACATATTATATGTGTGCTGCAATAGGCCTACTTCAGGCCCTTGGGTTACATATCCCTGAACATGTTCCTCCACCATTTAAAATGTTCCAATGCCTTTATCTACACCTTGGAAAAGATATCATTAGAACTCATAAACTATGACTCAATGTAATGAAAAACTGTCTTAACACTTAAAGCTGTCTGAAAATGGAACAGATGATCTAGAGAAGTCTTCATCACTGGAACTGGTCACATAGACAGAGACTAGTCAATGGGCAGAGATGCTTAAGAAAAGACCCAAGACCTTTCAAATCCTATAAATTCCAAGGACAAAGTCCCCAGCTCCTAAGCATAATTTTAGACCCTCCCCCAGCTCAGTGCCAGATGCATCCTGCGTCTCCTGTCTTCTATAGGATCAAACTCTAGCCTTGTCAGATCAGACTATTGTACACCATTCCCAGAACTCTTCCTATAGTGTTCCTAACTACACAGTTACTATCCACTGTGTTTTTGCTCAAATTGTTCTCACCACCTGGAATACCTTTTCCTGTCATTTACAAGGCAGCCTGTCAAAATCACCCCACCCTCCAAAGCCCAGATCAAATGCCACCTCCTAAAGTCACAGCATCAGAGGAAGTGAGAGCCAGAAGAGCCCGCGGAGATCATCCAAACACCCTCCTCAGTTTACAGATGAGCTCCCTCCCACCCCCGCCCCTCTAAAAAAAAAAAAAAAGAAGAAGAAGGCTGCAAATTTAAGTGATTCAGCCAAAGTTAGTGCTGGGACTATGATTCAAACCCAGTCATCAGTACCGATTCCAAATTTCAACACATCAGCACCCCAGGCTCTGCCCTGCCAAGTCCAGGAGAACTAAACCATTTTGCTTATGCTTCTCTGCTACACTTACCTACCTGCTTTGTTCTGCGTTTATAAGATTAGAAGACAACTGTATTATAAAGGAAAGAGCCCCATAGGTGGGGTTATCCTGAGATTAAAATTCACTCCTACCACTTACTCCCCATGTGACATCACAAACCACTTAACCTCTCTGAGCCGTGGATGCCTCATGTCCCGGGTCTCAGCTCATATGGCACGCTCTCAGCCTTCTCTAATGTCGTCATCCCATTCACATGCCTATTTCCCATGGTTTCTGTCACCCTCTAAAATCCTCTTATTTATCAGTTCATGTGGCTGAATATTAGATCACCGAGTCAATGTCTTGGGCTTTGTGAGCCATACGGTCTCTCTTGCAACTGCTCAACTCTGACGTGGTAGGACGAAAGCGGCAGTAAGCAGTTACCTACCAAAACAGGCAGGGGGCCAGATCTGGCCTTTAGGCACTAGTTTGTGAACTCCTGGTTAACGGGAATAAATTTAAAAAAAATAAAAGTTCTTCATAAGAAAAGTTTCATAGTGATAGTACATTTGGAAAACATAACATCTCTTACACACACCTGATTTGGCAGACTGTAATAAAAATAAGAATACTTCTGCGTCCAGCTCTGTTCCCTGAAAACCATCCACAGAAGTTTCTGAGCAGTGCCTTCTGTGATACCCACGCAGAATGGGGAGCACCATTATGACCAGTGGAACGGACTGATCGAGTGGGGTATATGCACATGATGAAATGCTGTTCAGCACGCAAAAGGAATGGACTAAGCCTAATATATCTCAATGCAGAAAGATACTAAGTGATGTTAAGAAACACTCTGTAGAATATAGCATATATTTAAACGCATACAATCCTACATGTTATTTATGGGAGTACATTATGGAGAGCAAACGGAAATAACAAAGTTGCTGGTGCTTCAAAGGAGGCCACCTGCGGGTAGTGATCACTTGGGGGCTACAGCTTCATGTTTTATTATAATGTTTCATTTCTTTTCAGAAAAGATGAACAAAGATGACAGAATTTTTAATTAATTTATTACTATTTATTATTAGTTACACTTAATTCTGGGCAGTGATGCTATTTTTATTATTCTCTGTATTTATGTGTGTGTGTGTATTTTATTTTTATTTATTTATTTTGTGTGTGTGTGTGTGTGTGTGTGTATTTTAAAGTTGCTTCCTGAAACTAGAAGTTCATTATCCGTCCTTTTCACTTGTAATTCTTCAAGTCGAGAACAGTTCAATTTTCATCAGTTACACTTTGTTTTCTATGTTCTAACTGCCTTTTGAAGCACAATCACTTCCACTTAGGGGTGGACTCTGCAGTTCCTTAAAATATTGATAGCATCTAAGAAAAAGTCAATATCTGGCTAAACAACATTTAGAGAATTTCCTTAAAAAATTTCCTCCAAAAAAAAATGATCTAATAGATTTTAATACACTGCACTTGAATCCTAAGAAAGCAGGATAATGATCCAATCTTGAATGAACCACCAGTGTTGAGTCCCACTTCTTAATTCTCCTCCACCTGAATTCCAAAGTTGGGCCACTGACAGATGTGGTATGAAGAGTGTCAGTTCACCTTGAGGGATGCTTCAGAGTGAAGCCTACTGTAAGGTAAGTTACCCCCCTCTCTAACCCTTAGCGTTGGGGGTGGAGGTTGGTGTAGAGCACCTTGGGAGAAAACTCTTCCCTCATAAAAATTCCTCTTGCTTCTTCACCAGAACTACAAAGGTTCCCATGGTACATCGTTTTCAAAATAAAAAAGAAGGCATTGGACATAGCAGTGGGGTTGCTGGAAAGGGTTCATCGTGGAAGAGGTGGTGGCACATTATAGAAGCCAAGAGCACCGCCGCCTTCGTAATCGGATGGGGTGGGGTTCCCATTCAGGGACAGTAGTTTCTTAGCACCACTGGAGCCGATCTGTCTCATCTGCAAGACTGGGGTAACACCTAGCTCACAGCACACTCAGACACACGTGGGAGCTTGACAAATGGGAGCCGTCATCCTTACACAATGTGTACCCAGGTACACTGCATTTTCCAAGTGCTATTTGCTTGTTTTGCTGTGAGTGACTAGTTTTGTTTGTGGTTTTAGTTGTGCAATATAGCATATCCCCAATTATTTCTTTATTTTAAACATACTGAACAAAAAAGAAATGGCTTTGGTGGTGTAATTAGCCTTTCTATTAAGAAACTTGAATGAAGGCATATGATAAATATAAAGGCCTGTTTCCTATAAACTAAGTCATTCTAAATAAATCTTTGAACTCACTCACTATCTAGCATAGTTCTGTTTATTTATTGCCAGCTATCTTCTCTATGCTGGTAATTGCTTTCTCCTGGCAGTCAGTAATTTATATGCCCTGCTTTGCCCAAATATTACAGTTCACGTACAATGAAAACACTAACTCTCCTACGATTCTTCTAATACCTATGGGGAAGAACATGGGATGGGCCAAGGATAGAATTTCAGTTTCAATTTTACATCATCTGGCTATTGTCAGTTCAAGTTTATTTCAATGGAAGAATCTGAGGCACTTCTGAGGTTAACATTTACGAGCTCAAATAGAAAAAAAAAAAGGAGAGTTAATTCACTGGATTTGAAATACTCTATGGACATAATTTAGAACTGCAGTCTGTATGCTTTTTCTCAGCTGACTTACAGGATGAAAACAACAGTTTAAACCTTTCAAGTTTGATTTGTATCTATTAGTTTAGCTATCCATGTATTGTTCAATGAGTGAGAAAAGCAATGTGAAGATTCTTACATATTTTAAGGCAGAGGTAATTAAAAGAGATCCTCAACCAGATTCCTTCTGAGGTCAATGCAAGCTTGACTTAATTAAAGTTTATAGAATTTGGCCTGTATTATATTCAAACAGCAGATACTATTTTGTTATGTTTGCAAGTTTGACATTATTTAATTACAGCTTCAAAAAAAAGGGCATAAACAGAAAATAGAAAAGACACTTTGTATCGCATGGCTATTACTTCATCAGTGATTTTTACTGACACTAAGGGCCGTGAAAGGAAAGAACGAATTGTTTGCCAGAGTCCTGAGAGACCTCGGAGAGTTCCATTTGCACAGATCACTATAAAATGCAGTGTGAGAGGCTTGGACAGATATTAATAAGAAAATGTCATTTTCAGAGCTGATCTAAAGGAAAATATTAAGCTGCATCTATTGAAAAGTGATATGATCAATACATGATCTGTGTGGACAATTACATCACCAGTTAGCTAGTTCTTCATGAAACTGAGCCCACAATGTAAATAAACGCATCACCAATAACTGAACTGAGGACAGAAACAGTTGTAGGCACGATGCAAATCATCTGATAGTTCTGTAATGACTCAGAGGGTTGGAAGGTTACCTAAATACTTATCTACTTTTCTCATCAAAAGTACACTCCATTCATTCCTGAAAGAGAAATCTTCCCTGGATTTGCTAGTGAACAAGACAAGTTTTGCATTTATGCAGATCCTAACAAAAATATTTCCAGTATAAAATGCTCTCGTGCATTTAATCCTCAATCAGATAAGGATAAAAAGCATGACCCTGGTCATAATTTAGGAATCTGGGACGCCTGGGTGGCTCAGTGGTTGAGCATCTGCCTTTGGCTCAGGTCGTGATCCCAGGGTCTAGGGATCGAGTCCCACATCGGGCTCCCCATGGTGAGTCTGCTTCTCCCTCTGCCTGTGTCTCTGCCTCTCTCTGTGTGTGTCTCTCTTGAATAAATAAATAAAATCTTAAAAATAAAAGAATTTAGGAATCTTCTTCAAGATGATTCTCTCCTTTAACTTCTACCCTCCTCGCTGGCAATTCTTTACTGCCCTTGAAGATGTCTAAGAACTTTCCTTTCCAAAAGCAAGGGTCTGATAGCACCATTGTATTATCCACGTTATCATGTGAATGTAAAATTTCTGCAAGGGTGAAGTTGGAGACAAGGGCAGGAAGAAGTTTCCTGTTTGGAGGAAGAGAATGATTTGTACCCTCCTTAAAACTGACAGGTAACAGTTTGAGTAAAACATTTCCTTTATCATCTTAAACAGATTCAATAGGGCTGTACCCTGGCCTTGAGATCATGAACAAATCTGAACGACTTAATGCATATTTCAAATGGCTTGGAAGCAGGCCCAGTAACGGAAAACAGGACGATAAGCACCCTTCCCTCTGTGATGACATGGCATTGCTCTCCTGTTCCAGGAGTGGCCTCAACGAGCAACTGAACACACCAGCCAACAATCACTGTCAGAGAGGACTTTTTCATGCCAAAACCACAATAACTGTGTTTGGCACACACCCTTCCACATTCACATGGGTAATGGTAAATAACCCTAGTCAGGAGATTAACTCATTTGGTTATCCGGGGCACAGTTAACAAATACTCGCCCTGGCAGAGATCTCACAACAGGGTCATGCTGAAAGTCAAGTATTATGAAAGATTCTTTTATAGCAACGGGCAGAAGGTCAATACCTCAACCTTTGACATTAATCCCCACACTGCTCTGTCATCACTCTGCCTTCTGGTGTTCCCTTTCCTCCCCAGGTCTTTCCACTCTATTGCTGGAACCTGAGCTCACGATATACAAATTCCCCCCACACTTCCATGAAACGTTCATGCAACACAAACCTAAGTTCACTGCTTTTCTTGCAGCTAATTCTCCATTCCTCCCGCCCCTCCCCCCCAAAAAAAAACCTTGTGTCTACCACGAAGAATGTCAGGCTGGCTTCTTCTAGTTTCCCAAAGCACATCCAGGCCATTACTGCTCAGCCCTGCCCTTGGGTGACAGTTCCTCCGCTTCTGAAACTCATGCCATAATGCTCCAGCACTTGCCACCATCATTCAATCATGTTTTCTATCAGGATTTGGTCACCTGGCTGCATACTTTTTTTTTTCAAAAATTTATTTTTATTTGAAAGAGAGAGAGAGAGCATGTGGGTGGGGAGGAGCAGAGGGAAACAGAGAATCTCATGCAGACTGCCTATGAGAAGGGAGCCAACTTGGGGCTCGATCTCATGACCCTGAGATCATGACCTGAGCTGAAATCAAGAGTCAGGTGCTTAATCCAGTGAGCCACCCAGGAATCCCTGCATATTCTTACTTTTAACCTCAGGCCCTACCAAGGGGATGGCTGTGGACACAGTAACAAGTGGTAGGACTCTATCTATATTTTGAAAGTAGAGCCAATAAAATTTGCCTTAGTAATACAATCCTATGGATTCTATGTCCAAATATATCTCAAAATCATCCACTTCTCCATGACCACCCCCAATTCTAAACCCTCATCAGGTTTGCCTAGACTGCTATTCTAACTGCTTACCTGGATTCCCGTTCTCATCCTCGCCCTCCATTCTCAACAATGTAGCTAAAACACATCAGTGAGGTTAACCCCCCCCCCTGCATTACATGTGTTAACCAGTTTCCCCTATACTTAACAATGAATCGAAACCCTTATTTCCTGCAAAGCCCTAAGTGACAAAGCTCCTGCCTGCCTTTTCAAGTTCATCTCATTCTGTCCTTCCCTTTACTCACCTCAGACTCCTTTTCATTCTTGTCCAATTCTTTCCAGGGTCTCTGAATGAGCTCTTTCTCTGTAACATGTTGTTCTGTAGCCCCTCCTGGTTACCCTCTGTCACAGCAGCCTTTTTATTTTTTTCATAGTGCTCACCACAGTCTGTGATTGTCTTTATCACCCACGTCCCCTCTTCAGTAATAATTGTTCCAAGGCATCTGTAATTGCTGGCTGTCTTGTTCTCCGTGACGTACTGGGTGCCTAGAAGTGGGACCACCACCTTGCAGGCCCTCAATAGACGCCTGTTTTTGGAAACAATGAATCCATCGTCCCTTCTTACCTTCCTTGCCTCCCTTCCCCCTCTCTCCCACCTAGAGAGCCCATGGCTCATCATCTTACCACAAGCACCTGACATCCTTACCTGTCCATTTCACTCACCCAGTAACACCTGACCTTGGGTCAAAGCAGATGTCTATCACTTCTGCCCCAACATCCAGGCTGAAGAACACAACTGTAAGGTTTGAAAGAACTAAAATACAATGATCTCCAACTTCTGCGGGGCTGAGACTGCCTAGCACACCTCTAGTAAATGTCTCTGGTGACTTCTCTCCCACATTCCATAACTCTCTCCACAGTCCTCCCAATTAACTCTCAGCGGGACATCTTGTCGTCTAATTTAATCAAGAAAACCAGTCAACAGGAAGGGCCCCCCCTCCATTCTTTAGCCCTATTTCTGTATCACAATCCCCATCTGCATCCAGACCTGTGTATCCCTGCCGGCCATGTATGGAACCCCTCCTTTAGACTCTTCCTTCCCTCCTGTGCTCTGGAATTCAACACTGTACACTCCTCAGGACTTCACTCTATCAACGATGCCCCTCTATTGGGTATATATGTCCAACTTCTCCCTTTCTTCTCGGTGTTTTTCCATCAACATCCCAACGTGCTCAGGTTCATGTTCCCTTCTAGTTATGATCACCTCTTTCTTCTCCTTTTATATTTAAAGCCTATTGCAAGAGTCATCTCCAATAGACGTGTTACCTCACAGTTGACGATACAATGCCATCTATTTTCAGCCTGTACATCTCACTGATCTTGCTTTAGCCAAATTACCAACCACTTCTTTGGACTAAAATGTAATAAATATTTTCTCCGTGATATTCACTGAATATGTAATCTATGACAAGTATGATGATAAGAATTGTTCTGATCTCATATTCATTTTCCTTTCTTTATGGTTTTCATAACAGAATATTCTCCTAGATTTTCTATCTACTTCACTAGTCACTTCTTTTTATTCACTCTTCCCTAGATGACCTCATCCTCATTTATGGTTTTAATCACCTTCCATGCTGATCATTCCCAGAACTTCTTCCAGCCCAGGTCTCCTCTGCTCAAGGTCTATATATCCCACCACCTACTAGATATTTCCACTGCAATGACTTGCTACTGCAAAAGTAGCATTATCTAAATTCCTCCTGTTCTCCCACCTCCCCCAAACCACGTACTTATACTACAATCTCAATCCTCGTGATGGTACCATTGCCTCTCCAGTTTTCCAAGCTAGAAATTCAAGTCATCCACGAGTTTTCCTGCATGCTCTCTCACACTACAACCAATGCCCTGAATGTAAAAACAAAAACAGAAGAAATTTTTCTAATGAATTTCCAATTTCTTTCAACTCTACCTCTTAAATCTCTCAAACTGGACTTACAATCCACTGAGATTGTTCCACCAAGACCCATTAAATTAAACCCAGAGCATTTGGATGTGAGTGTTTCTATTACTGAAGAATAGAAGGCAAGATCGAAAAACGAAATTACAGCAGACAAGAGTAACATTTCTATGTTTGTGAAAGGGACATACTGTCAGATGCAGCAGCATAAAATGAACTCTTACTCTTTAGAGAAAACTCTAAATAAATTTCCCTTTTTGAAATCAGGGGTGTAAGAAAACAGCAAAGAGTTATTTATTGACACATTGACTCCAAGTCTACACAAGAAGCTGTTATGAGAGCAGCCCGGGTGGCTCAGCGGTTTAGTGCCACCTTCGGCCCAGGATGTGGTCCTGGAGACCCGGGATCGAGTTCCACATCGGGCTCCCCGCATGGAGCCTGCTTCTCCCTCTGCCTGTGTCTGTGTGTCTCTCTCTTTGTGTCTCTCATGAATAAATAAATAAAATCTTAAAAAAAAAAGAAGCTGGTATGCATTCTACATCACTGTAGTAAAAGAACTCAGGAAAAGTTCAAATTGAGATGAAAACTTACAAATTGAGATGAAAAACTAAACAAATATGTCTACCTCCTCTCCCTCCCACAAACCTATGAAAATGATAGGGAAGTGTTACAAAAGAAGAAAAATCTGTATTTGTGATGAAAACAACAGGGATAGGAGGAGTGGCTGGCAGAGCCACTGAATGAGAGATTTTAACAAATTTCCCTAAGACTACTACTTCCCTAAGACAAATTTCCCTAAACTACAAATGAGACTTGATTAAACCATAGCAGAGAAAGCTGAGGAAGCTGCAGCTCTTCTTCAGAGAGACTCCACACTGGGAGTGGCAGAGACAGAGAGCAAGAGTGGGTTCTCGGACAGTAACCATACATAACTGAACACCCGGCCATATAACAGTTGGGGTGAGCAGCCTTCTCATACCTACCCAAGAGACAGAAATGAAATCTTGCCTAATCTATAATCAGACAAGCATTTGCTAAAGAAACTTAATAAACTTCCATTTGTTCAGGACAGAAAAGAGCTCTTAAGGTGGGGGGGGGGTTGTGATTCTCAGTCAGGTCTTCACTTTTGCATTTGGTGGGGCGTAGGTGGGAAGTACTCCTGTCTATTCCCCACCCAGGAAACTATACATCCATCCACTCGTTCAACAAAATTAAATGAGAAGCTGTCATGTACCAGGGAACAAAATAAAGTTCCTGTCCTTGTGGCGTTTACTTTCTGGTGGAGGTAGGCAATGTAGACAATAAGTAGGTGAACAAATAAACAAGATTTCAAAAATGGAAGGGCAATAAAAAAAAAAATAAGACAGTTGGGACACCTGGGTGGCTCAGCGGTTGAGCATCCGCCTTTGGCTCAGGGCGTAATTCCAGGGTCCAGGGTTGAGTCCTGCATCAGGCTTGCTGCGGAGCCTGCTTCTCCTTCTGCTTGTATCTCTGCCTCTTTGTGTGTATCTCTCATGAATAAATAAAAATAAAATCTTAAAAAAAATAAGTAATATGATTGAGAATGATAGTGTGAGTATCTATGAGTGTGTGTGCATGGGGCGGGTGTGGGCCCAATATGCACTGTGCTCCTACACCTGGGTATCAGGGAAAGCTCTTCTAAGGTGATATTCTAGGTTAGCTTAAATGACAAGTTGGACCCAGCCCAGTGAGGATCTGGAGCAGAGTACTCCAGGCAAAGACAAGTGTCTGCACAAAGTGCCTAAGGAAGAAACAAGCAAACTAGGAATACTCAGAAAGAACCTAATGTAGCTATAGCCTAGTGAATGAGGGAAAACAATACCATAAGCTGAATTCGGAAGAGTAAGCAGGGAGTAGATTATATAGGGCCTTATAGGCCTTATAAAGAGTCTGCATTTCATTCTAAATGTAAGAGTAAATCACTAAAGGCTTTTAAGTAGGAACATGACTAGTTCTGATCTGAGTTTTAAAACACATCTCACTACTTCCTGAGAAAGGAGTCTACAAGGGCAGGAGCAGAAGCCTGGAAACCAACCGCACAGTTCAGATGAAAGATGACAGTGACCTGAATGAGGATCACAGCAGCGCAGTTGTACAACTGTGTACACATTTTGGCAGAGAAGCCTACAAGACCTGTACACATTAACTGAATGTGAAAAGTGAAGCAAAGAGAGGAGTCTAGAGTATTTGAGAACTTTTTTGACTCTACTTAAGCAATAAAAATGTTACTAGTGGGAGAGTATTAGGAGGGTGCCCTACTAGAGACTAAGCTTATATTTAAAGGGCTCCATGAGACTCAGGTCTCAGAAAGTACCGTTGTGCACCCATGGGCTCTTGAATCACAAAGACAGTGTTCCCTGGCCCAGGGAAAGGGAGAAAGCTGTCAGAGTATATGCTCTTCATAAGTAGGACAGACAACTGTCCAGGAAGGAGATATATGTAATACTTTTGCATCGATTATTAAAAAGGGAAACCCGAGAGACCCAGTTCATTGGCCTCTCTGGTCATCACATGCATCGCTGGCTTTACTGTCTCTTTGGTTTCTGTTCCTGCTAGGCCAGGTCAGCCAGTATGTCTGTTTCCAATAGTTGTCTCTCTGTCCATCCTAGAAGTCAACAGCTTCACTGGCTTCTGGTCAGAGGCAGCCCTGCCAAACCAACAGTCAGTCAGATATTGGTCCTTCCTGTACATCTCACAGATACTGCCCTTCCTGTAGATACTCACACACACTATCATTCTCAATTATATTACTGTCTTATTTTTTTAAGATTTTATTTTTATTTATTCAGAGAGACAAAGGTCCTTCCTGTACATCTTCACAGAGGAAAGAGCTGGATAAAGTTTCCCTGGTTGCTATATGAGTCTAGAGAGGGGACAATTATAGGCTAAGTTAAGTGTATCATTAGGGAGAAGATAATATATATTGGTAAGCTTAATAACTGATCAAGAAACATAAATATAAGTATAGATTTTACTAAGTAGGGACCACAAAAAGAATGAAACAAAAATTTTTAATGTTTAACCAGCAGATCCATTCAGTGGAAGAGAAGAAAGGAAGACAGAAAGTATGACAGATACAAACATGAAAAACAGCAAAAATGACTAAACAAAATAATAATGACAATAAACACAAATGGGAAAAACATATCAACCAAAGGTACAAAACTCTACAATTAATAAAGACAGTATTTGGCAAAAATTTTACAGATCCAAATGGTCCATCAAAAAGTCACAGAAAACTTGATTATAAAATCTGGAACTGGAGTGGCTCAGTCAGTTAAGCATCCAACTCATGATTTTTGGCTCAGGTCATGATCTTAGGGTCCTGAGATTGAGCCTTATGTTGGGCTCTGCACGGAGTACGGAGCCTGCTTAAGATTCTCTTTTGCCCTCTCCCTCTGCCCTCCCACCCTTAATATCCATGCACTCTTAAAAAAAATGGGGGGGGTGCCTGGGTGGCTCAGTTGGTTAAGCATCTGACCTAGTTTCAGCTCAGGTCATGATCTCAGGGTCCTGGGATTGAGCCTCACATCAGGCTCTGTGCTCTGCATGGAGTCTGCTTGAGATTCTCTCTCTCTCCCTTGGCCCCTCCCCCTGCTCACGCTCTCTTTCTCCAAAATAAATAAATAAAAACTTTAAAAAAATTGGAACTAAATATGAATCCACATAAGCTAGAACATTCACTTTTAATACAAGTTAAAAAGAAAATCAAGGCAGAAAAAAAGTAAGAGACAAAAGAGGGGCATTATATACTCTTAATGCTGTGTCAGTAAGACAGAATAATCAACAAGAACGCATCTAACAATATAGCATCAAAATATATAAAGCAACAATTAACTAAGGAATGTAGGAAAAACAAATAAATAAAAAATGGTGAATATTCTATCATATTCCTCTCTGAAACTCATAGAGCAAGCAGACAAAATAAGTTAACATACAGAAGATTCAAATAACATGAATAATAAGTTCAAACTAGTAAATACATACCGACTTTTAAATAGATATAACATTTATAAAAAGTGGCCATATACTAGGCCTCAAAGGAAAGCATCCATAAATTCCCCCCAAATCAGTACTGTATGATCTATGTTCTCTAAGCATAACATTAAAAAAAAATCACAAATCAATGGCAAGGAACTAAACACATACTATATGGGATAAGATGAAATTGAAAGGGAATTCAATTTCAATCAAATTCAATGGTGCTAAGTGTTCAACCTAAAAATTGGTAAAAAAAAAAAAAAAGGCAATAAACACAGGATGAATGAGGGAAGAGAAAGAGAACAAAATAGTACAAATATTTGTAGAAAAAACTGGAATAAAGACAAAAATGTCTTTTCCTGACAAGGCCAATGGCTGGAGAAAATAAATAAAACCCAATCCTAGTTCTTTGAAAAGATTAATAAAATAGAAACACCCCTAATCAGGGAAAATAAAAGTAAAAAGCAGCAAAGAAACAGAATACAAAATAAAAAGAGAAGAAAAAACTACATGGTATTTTTTTTAAGGTTTTATTTATTTATTCATAGAGACAGAGAGAGAGAGAGGCAGAGACACAGGCAGAGGGAGAAGCAGGCATCATACAGAGAGCCCGACGTGGGACTCGATCCCGGGCCTCCAGGATCACGCCCTGGGCTGCAGGCGGCGCTAAACCGCTGCGCCACAGGGGCTGCCCTACACGGTATTTTTTAATGATGAAATAATTATGCATAGTTATATGCAATAAATTTGAAATATATATAACATATATAGTGCTTAAAACAGCCTCGTATTGAGATATAAGGGCACAGTCATGTATCACTGATGAGAATTTAAACAGTCATAGACACAGCCATTCTGGAGCGTGCACTGACAGGGCATAATGAAATGAAATCCCATACGCATATGCCGTCATATCCAGCAATCCCACTACAAACTATATACTAGAGGTCCCTAGAGCAAAAATGGACAGACCTGAGAAACAGTATTAAGTGAAAATGGTAAGAAACAGAAATCTACACACATGCAAGCTAAACATACACATGCCGCTGTCTTATATATTTTACAAGATTGTTATGGTCATGGTTTCTCTGCAACCACTTCAGGTGTATCTTGCTGGCATTTTGAAACGGAGTGGTACTTATGATGAGAGTTCCTCACCAACTGTATTATAGAAGAGAGTCCATCAAACCCAGACGTCCCGTTACTCTTTGTCTTTTTAATGGTTTCCTCATCTCAACCAAGCAAAAATTTGCTATGGTCCACAGAAAGATCAAGAAGCAATTATTTAAGATAAAAATGAGTATATGTTCTCTCGAATTAACATGTTCAAAACTATCCTTCTTAACCTTCCTCCCCTTCACCCTTGCCCAAAAACTGTTCTATCTGCAGGCTTCCACGTCTAACTGATAAAAACTCTTCTCTTCATGAGACAAAATCCTTAGGACTATCCTTGACTTTTTCTCACAGGGCATATTAATCAATTAGCGAATACTGTTGGCCCTTGCATTCAAAACATATCTAGAATCTGACCACTTCTCGCCACCTCCTCTGCTACTGCTCTGGCCCGAGTAGCCGTTGTCTCTAACCAAGATTAATATAAGAACCTTCTGATTGATCTCCCTGCTTCTCCCTTGCACAAAGCATCCTGTAAAAATTAAAAATGGCCTTGTCATTCTTCTGATCAAAACCTTGCAAAGTTTACCATTTCAGCCAGAGAAAAAGCTGAAATCCTTACTACAGACCACAAACCCTATCCCACTACAGTCTACAAACCCAATCCCATCCCTCCATCCACCCAGGACTCTTTTGCATACTCCTGCCTCACAGCCTTGGAGCATACATCACATGACTAAATTCTGCACCTCCTTCGGTCTTTGGTAAAATGTCATCTTTTTAATTAGGATGCTCGCTGTGCAAAATGACACATACCAGGGATCCCTGGGTGGCACAGCGGTTTGGCGCCTGCCTTTGGCCCAGGGTGCGATCCTGGAGACCCGGGATCGAATCCCACATCGGGCTCCCGGTGCATGGAGCCTGCTTCTCCCTCTGCCTGTGTCTCTGCCTCTCTCTCTCTCTCTCTCTCTGACTATCATAAATAAATAAAAAATAATAATAATAAAAAATGACACATACCAGATCCTATCGAACCTGGGACTTCCATGGCCTCCTTATTCTCTGCCCGCTAGCTTTCCTAATCCTCCTTTTCCTACTCTGCTTTGTTTTTCACCAGAATTTATCAATTTTTAATATATTACAAAAATATACAATTACTGTGGGTCTTTTTGTGTGTTTTTTTGTTTGTTTGTTTGTTTTTTGTCTCTTCTCCCTGCTAGAATGTTAACTGCATAAGGTCAGGGGTCTTTGTTTTTTCACTAATTATACCTGGCATGAAATGAAGTTTAATACATTTTCATTGAATGAATGAAAGGATGAATGGTTCGGTGCAATCTGCTATCGCAAGAACAAACCAGGTCTGTAGGGTAAAAAGAGAGAAGATGTGGAACCAGACGTCTATCCGGTGGGCATGAATGGAGCCACTGAATAGAACCAGGATTGAGTACGGGGAAGGTGAAATGCAGAAGAGCAGGACTCCAAGAGAACTGGTTATGGACATAGTTATAAAGCAGAAGCAGAAGATCAATACCTGGGAAAGGAGGTCAAGAAGAGGAGTTTGGAGGAGGGACGCTAAATCAATCTCCCGGAGGACAGGCCCTGACATGCCTAGAACTGCTCATGGGCCAGCCATATATAGCGAAGGTTTCACTCAGCAGTTAATACTACTCATCACCTCAAAAAATCTGCGCCCAGCATATGAAAAAGCCTGAGAGTGACAGTTAATGTATCAGTCATGTATTTATTATGTCCAAGTAAGACTTCCGTGTAAATAAGAGCTAATGGTAAATAAAATAACACTATTTCTTTTTTCTTAAAGATTTTATTTATTTATTCATGAGACACAGAGACAGAGAGAGAGGCAGAGACACAGGCAGAGGGAGAAGCAGGCTCCATGCAGGGAGCCTGACGTGGGACTGGATCCCGGGTCTCCAGGATCACGCCCTGGGCTGAAGGCAGAGCTAAACCGCTGAGCCACCTGGGCTGCCCCAAATAACACTATATCTAAACAATTCTCATCTGCGTCGGGGACTAGTTACCATCTGCGCTTCATAGAGTGAATACAGAATACAATGCTGATAAAACCATGGTTCATCCTTACTAATGCAAGTAGGTAAACCAATAATTAACAAAGCCATTTTTGCTCTTAAACACTTTTCCTTTCTATGTAAATCACTAATTGCCAATTATTTACTAAATAAGTCATCTTAGATAACATTTCAGGCCAATCCAGAAAAACAAGTCATGATAGAAAGCAAGGGTTCATGTAAAGTCTAGCTTTGAAGATCAATGAGTTTTTATTTACAGCATTTGCTTTCAAGATTCATTTCTTTCTTTATTTGTAAGTTCAGCAAAGACAGAATCTAGAAACATGCCAACAATCACCACAGGAACACTCACTAGGAATGAACATATTTCATTGTACAATTTGTTTTTAGTTCAATGATTTATCTGGTTCTCTTAAGAGCCTGAAAGCAACTGTGCTCAACCTGGTTGCCTGAAGGTATTAAAATACTACTCTTGGGATCCCTGGGTGGCGCAGCGGTTTGGCGCCAGCCTTTGGCACAGGGCGCGATCCTGGAGACCCGGGATCGAATCCCACATCGGGCTCCCGCTGCATGGAGCCTGCTTCTCCATCTGCCTGTCTCTGCCTCTCTCTCTCTCTCTCTCTGTGACTATCATAAATAAATAAAAATTAGAAAAAATAAAATACTACTCTTCCCATGCCCCGCCCCCACATAATGTTACTTTACTTCTTTCAACAATCAACTAACCATCATCTAAATTTATTCATCAGCCAAGTTATCCACAGTAACTCATGACACTTTTAAGGGGGGGGAAAAAGAGGGATATTGATAGAGGGAAATAATATGTCTTGCTGAATAGAAAGATAAAAGAAAGGAACAAAACTAGAATTTAAGATTCAGGAAAATGATAAAAGAGAATAGAAATTAACTCCAAAAATACTCATTTAAAGTCTTCCTCCTAGAAAGTTTTTTTCCAAAAAATTGTTTTATGCAATAAAAACAGAATTTCTGTTACAGAATATTCCCTAAAATGAGATTTTAAAACAACTTGGGAATGGCATAGTAGTTCTCTTTTACAAATCACTGATTTTATGAAGGTTTTTCTTCATGATCATAAGTAGGCAAAAATGCAAATCAACAGTCCTTAATGCTCCAAAGGCTTTGATTAGTCCCAGAGGTGTATATTTTCTAAAGTATGCTTTCAACAGAAGTGCTACTCTTCACAAATCATCTAAAGGGCATCCTCTTACTATTAGTGCTGTTAAATTAATCCTCAAAAGTCAATTGCTCACACCATAGGATACCACTAATGACCTAAAAGGGATATATAATGAACATCTATAATAATTTTCTAAATATAAGTCATTTGAATTTACATTAATTTAAAAATAATGTTACTTCCCTAGGGAATGTACATGCATAGTAATAAACAAGTCACAGGTTTGTTTTAAGCTCAAATTTTAGGTAGGTGGATTTTTTTTTCTTTGATATCCACATTTCTATCCTATTTTTAGAGAGACTGAAAGTATATACAGAATACCTATATTTTGCTTTTATAGAATATGACCTGGTATTGTGGATGGCACTATGTCCTCCCAAAAGAAATTTTAAAGTCCTAACCCCTGGATTCTGTGAATGTGACTTTATTTGGAAACAGGGTCTTTGTGGATGTAACCAATTAAGGTGAGGTCATATATCCAATTCTAAATCCAACATGAGTGGTGTCCTTACAAGAAGATGGAAATTTGACCACAAAGACCCAGATATACAGCAAGAAAGAATGCCACGTGAAGGCAGAGGCAGAGATTGGAGTGATATGCCTACAAGTCAAGGAACGCCAAGGATGGCTGGCAAGAACGGACTCTTTCCTAGAGCCTTTACAGGGAGTATGGCCCCGCCCACACCTTGGTTTCAGACTTTCTGGTCTTCATGACTGTGAGAGAATACACTTCTGTTCTTTAAGCCACCAAGTTTGGGGTACTTTCCTATGGATTGTGACACTCTAGGAGAACGAAGAGAAGCCTGGTCTCCTAAAAAGCAAGTAAATAAAATGTTTCAAGAAGGTTGTGATGATCTGTGTCAAATGAGAGGCCAAGCTATTGAAAGAGGCAGTGCTGCAGAAAGAGTGAAAGAAGAATGAGGGAGAATGACACAGAGATCTGCAGAAAACTACAAAAGAGAGGGGAAACAGGTGATAAAGTCTGAGGGCCTATGGTCGACTGTCAAAGGAGCTGTGGATTTTAGGGAAGAAAGGCAAAAAGTGGTGTGGAATCATGCACAAGGGGCAAGGAAGGTCACTACCCCACCTCAGGCCCTCATGTTCTCCCCCTCTCTCTCCTCACTCCAAACACAATCCCACCGAAATGTTCAAGTTCATCTACTCTTCATGCCCTGGAGTATCTCTTTGGGTAATCCCATCTAAGACAAACAGCTCCCAAACCAGCCTGGTCCCAGGAACTGATCAATTCTAGGGATGTTTTAGAACAATGTGCTCGGGACGCCTGGATGGCTCAGTGGTTGAGCGTCTGCCTTTGGCCCAGGGCATGATCCTGGTCCCGGGATCGAGTCCCACACATTGGGCTCCTGATAGGAGCCCTCTGCCTCTGTGTGTGTGTGTGTGTGTGTGTGTGTGTGTGTCTCGTGAATAAATAAATAAAATCTTAAAAAAAAAAAAAGAACACTGTGCTCACAGTAGGAGCTCAGACTACCAACAGTAAGACTGAATAAAAACCCAATGTCTGCCCCAAAACAGATCCACTCACTTTAGGATTCTCCAAGTCAGTGGTTCTTAATGGGAATGATTTTGCCCCCCAGGAGATATCTAGGGATATTTTTAGTTGTCACACTGGAGAGTAACAAGGGGGCAGGTTGCTATGGTATCTGGTGGGTAGAGGCCAGGCATGCTGCTAAATACCCTACAAGGCACAGAATATCCACAACAAAAACTTACAGGCCTAAAATGTCAATTGAACAAAGACTGAGAAGCCCTACTCTAGACCAAATGACCTGGAGCAAGAGGAGCTCTTAGGTTCTTTCCTATGGGCAAGCAATCCCATCCGTGCCAGTTTCTCTACGATAGTTCTGACAGGGTATGGCTAAGGGGCCAGACCAAACAGTCAGCCTTATGAATTCCATTCCAAATCTACTCAAATAGGGCCAGGAAAACTAGGGGTGTGGGGTGTGGGGGGGGGGGGACAACAACAAAAGTTGAGGTTAGCTAAAAAGTAAAAAGTTAAAAAGAAAGAAGAAATTGTGTCCTATATCAAATGTTAAAGAGGCAAGATTAAAATTAGAACAAAAGACTTTTCTTTAAACTTAAAAAAGCAGAAAATGCAACTCTTTTCATTTTGAATAATAAATAATACCATATAGTAAAATTCAAAAGCCAGCATGCTCTCTGGCAGCTCTACCCACTGCCAAAAACATTCCTTCAATAAGGTGCTTCCATATTCTTGACTGCAAAAGGAAGCTAATTAGTTTTTTTTTTTTGAGAAAACATCTTGAGACTTCAAAGTAATTAATCTGTTGTTTTTATTTTTTTTATATTAATGTGCTGCTTTTAAAGTGAGAAGCCATGAATCTTGACATTAAGGAACTTCCGCGTTCTCACTTCATTAATATTTTACTCACAGTATCAATATTTTATTAGATCCATAATCATCTACAGTTGGCCTTCCCAGAATTCCCATTCGTTCTCTTTCAGGCTATCTCACCAATTAACAGTTTTCCCTTCCTGAAGGGATTTCCAGGGAATTGTTTTTGAGGAGTGTACTACTTTCTACAGGGAAGGCATTCTGACTCTACCATTTCTGGTTCCACCTTAAAATCCGCTCCAGGAAGGTTTCAACCAATGCACAGAGGGTGGGACTACTGTGTCTTAAGGAGAAATTAGATCCTCCTGCCTTAATGCTTCATCAGCAAGGCTGCCTGGAATCCAGCGTGTGTTTTATCAGGGGAAACCTTTGCAGCAAGATGGTTTATGTGCATATTATTAAGGCAGTAAACCCCCACTGAAGTTCCCATTTATGTGTGACCCCTGACCTGGGAAGAGTCAGGTCTGACCATCAATTGTCTCCCACCAGGCTGAAACCAGATGCAGCTTCAATAGACAGAGAGGTCCTCAACCTCCGCTCCTCCGTTCAGGTGCCAGGAGTTTGTAAAGAAAAGAGCACTATGAATATTTCTCTTAGAAACACATCTACACAATGTCCCACAGTGTCCCTCCCAGGACTGGTACAAGAGTAGGGCCCATATCTACTGGATGCTCTATACACCCAGTTAAAAGGCAACATGTATTGGTATTCCAGTAACACAACAGATTTTTTTTTTAAGGAAAGTAACCCAAGAAATACATATATAAATACAGATACACATGTACATATATCTCTGTGTGTGTGTGTGTGTGTGTGTACAGAGAGAAAAAGAGATTGCTTGACTTACTGTTAGATAAATTCAAGAAAAAAAATCAGAAATATCTCAAAATGTCCATCAGGGGAATGGTCAAGCAAATTACATCATACTTACATAATGGAGGAAAAAAGAGGGGAAAAAAAATGTAAGCCTGTCTATCATATGCTAAGTGTGTTCGTATTATTTTATTTCACTCTCCTCATTTTTCCATCAATTACCCTATTAGGTAAGAGTCACTAACCACAATTTACAAAAGACCAATGAAAAGCCCGTAAAAGAAGGCAGTTGCCCTGGGTCACAGAGCTAGTAAAGAGCAAAGCTGAGACTCACATCTAAGTTTTCTTACTCTGCCCAGCGCTTATTCTTGCTCTCTGCATCCCAGATTTTCCTCCCAAGATCTATATTTGGACTAAGTCAAATAAATGGAATTGTAAATATAAAATAATGTTAAAGGACAGCCCAGGTGGCTCAGCGGTTTAGCGCCGCCTCTGGCCCAGGGTGTGATCCTGGAGACCCGGGATCGAGTCCCACGTCGGGCTTCCTGTGTGGAGCCTGCTTCTCGCTCTGCCTGTGTCTCTGCCTCTCTCTGTGTGTCTCTCATGAATAAATGAATAAATAAAATATTTTAAAAATAAAATAAAATAATGTTAAATAAAAGTCAAACCATAGCATAGCTGTATGGGTTTTAATCATGTGAAACCGTATATGCACGTACTACAACTGATGACCATCGGAATGAGACTGACAGAAAAAACTGGAATTAAAATCACCCCAATTCGTTTCTCCTATGAAGTTGCTTCAGCATATAGTAAAGAAAATCACCAATATCTGCTCCTCCGTGCATGCCCATCCCAAGCTAAACTAAGGTGAAGATGAGGCGATAAATTTAAAACGCCTTGTTAGAAGGCTGAATGTGGCTGGGCCAGTTGAAGATAAATATCCCATCCTTCATAAAATTTTCAACTCTTTCAGAGACAAACAAACTGACTGGTTGATTTTTTACACTAGGTCAAAAGATGAAATTTCTCTGCAACTTAAAAAGCTTTGAGAGCAAGTTCATGTCTCTACAGAACTCTCCTTTTATAAAAATTAGCACTTATACTATATAACAAACATTCTTAAAATTCTTCCTCCAACCAAAAGAACTTAATCCTGGGACAACCCCTTTGCAGTGGCTTTGCCCATGAAGCATCTATCACCTTCAGTCAAACAGAATTATCTTGGAATCTCCCTCCTCTTGTTCCTCTCCTCGGGTTTGGGGGGTATCATGCTGCTTTATGGAGGAGCCAGACCCAGGCACAGATCCCACTCGACCTCCACATTATGCTGTAAGTTGCAGAAATAACTAGGGGTGGGCCTGGAGTGCAGCCGCCCCATGCCAGAGCCACTGGGAATTTATATGAATAACTGCCCTTCCAGGGATAAACTGACAAAAGGCTCACTAGGTTTACACAGTCCTGTTCTCAGACCCAAAAGCTGAGAACTGGGCAAGATGCCACTTTTATCTTGCCCCTTGGTTCTTTCAATTTTATAAGAGGAGGTTATCTGTGTCTCCTGACTTCGGGAAGACAGTAGATGCATGAAATGTTGGCAAAAGTTTTCTGAAATTGTTTTTAAAAAGAAAATGGTTTATAAATACAATTCCCATTGGTGTCCATTTCTTTATGAAAAAATAAATATTTTAGGAAATGTGGAAGTCAAAGTTCCTCTATCGGTTTGCCTAAAAACCACCGTTTTATCGAGTAATAACCTCCCTTAGTTCCCTTTCATTTTAAAACTCTTAGCTATTTCCTCTCTTCTTCTGTTGACTACTACTAATAAAATATCCTGATTCAAGAATCTAGGAAAATGCTTGAAATGACTTCAATCAGATTAGATCATACTATTATTAAACTTGAGGGGAGCAATTAGATCCACAGTTCAAATCTTCCTAACACCATACACACACAAAAAGTCAGTTAGCTAAAATGGCTGATGTCATTCTTGGCTTCTGGCTACAGCTCCAGAGGTTTTATTACCAGGACATGTACTGACACTTCCTTAAATATGCCAGTCACTCTATGGAAAGCTCTGCATATATTATCTCATTTAATCTTCACGACAATCCTAAGCAGTCATTATTTTTGTTATTAATATTGTTACTGTTAAAGTTCTCACTATCTATTCCCATTTTATAGATGAGGAAGCAGGCGCAGAGCAGTGAGTCACTTGCCCAACCAAGATCACTCATCTAATACACTGGGAGCTAGAGCTGAATCCCAGACTGGCCGGCTCCAGCACCCACGGGACCACCGCACCATCACTGGTGCTCTCTGCTAAAGGCTATTCAGTCGGCTCCTCCTCTCTAAGTCAGGTGCATTGCTACTGTTCCCAAACACAAATTCAAACTCACATCTCTCATCATTTTCACTGCTTCCCTGGTCCTCCCGAGTCTTCTGGCACACATTGCTAGCCTTCTTTTGATGTAGACCAAGACATTGGTATCTCGTCCTGAAGAAGGAAATATAAAATACCAAAATTTAAAAATACAAAAGCTTTCAGTTGAGTAGCAAGAAAAAATACAAAGGCCCATTTGCCATGCCCTTAAAGGAAAACCTCAGAGAGAACAGAGTGCTCCTCTGGCTTTTTCTTACTGCCAGGAGCACTGACAGTAACTGTGCTAATAGTAAAATATATACAGTGTAGTCAAGGTGCTTAGATTTCCAAAGGTCAATTCATGTGACTGATTACCTAATCCATGCCTTTGAATCAGGATGTTGAATATTTGATAAATAAAATCATCTGCCACAAAGTGCTGGGAAAATGAACATACCCACAATGAATGTGGTTTATAAGCAAGAATTCCATATTCTTCAAATCTGCATGCTTTTGGTGGAGATGCAAAGAGGTGAATCTCAGGTTGCATCTTGATGAACTATTTTTTTTCCTTCTTGACATTAAAGTCTGGAGAAGCCTCATCTTGAACTCCTGTTTTATATTATTCTTCCTCTAACACCAGTGACATCATAATCATCTCCAGGTCCCTGAAGCAGTGTATTTTAGATGGCAATATAACACATTCCAGATATGACAATAGAGTACGCAACAAAATGAAAACTACCCTAGTGTTAGAGAAAGCACTGACAAGCTAACTGGTTATAATAATAGTCACTAAAATGGCTCTTAAAAAGTACATTAACGACTTCTCATCTTAATCTTTTATTTAATTATATGTCTTTTTGGATA
This sequence comes from Nyctereutes procyonoides, assembly GCF_905146905.1. NCBI lineage: Eukaryota > Metazoa > Chordata > Mammalia > Carnivora > Canidae > Nyctereutes > Nyctereutes procyonoides. The sequence continues at coordinate 29,846,752 of NW_026575160.1, read as the reverse complement.
TGTTTCTAGACCAGTGAGAACATGCATGCATTTAATCCTCAATAAAATTACCATGTTTTAGAAAAATATGACACACCTGTTATAGATTAAGTACATGTATAATATGCAGCTATTAAAAGATGTTAAGACCCAAGTCCTAACATTTCAAGTTTTAAACAATGAGAACAAGATGTGTGCTGAAAATCTGCCAAGTGCCTACAAATTATTTTAAAGATGTGATTATATTTTTTGGATAGATTTAGGCAATAGGTTGAAAGGATTTAATTTACAGAAGAAAAGAAATAAAGAAAATTTCTAAAGTTATAGATAATGTAATTTTATGTGTTAATTCTCATTTAGTTCACAAAATAGATATTACTATACAATGCCTACAAAATTCATTTTAAAAAAAGGCAAGATACAGATGTGATTAGAGATTTGATTAACATACATACTGCAGAATGCAAATAAAATTCATGTATTATTATGTTGTGTGGGCATACTCATGTATATACACAAAGATCAAGGATCTCACTGTACCTTAGTCCTAAGGACTAATGCACTCAGTCTCTGCACCAAATCCAAGTTTAGCACTAAAATTCAATTTTATAATCTCAAATACGAAGGAGATGCAGTCCTACTCTCCAAGATGCAGGTGGGAAAAATGAGGTGAGAAATTCTACCCGAAGGAAACAACCTGAAGTCTGAATGGACAATGGAAGGATTATTACATTTCTACTTAAACAATCAAAAATCTGACAAGTCAGAGGCTCCAGGTATTCCAGAAATGATTTTGTTGTCTTGTTTTTATACCCTTCCCCAAAAATATCAACTGATCCTCTGTTTACTAAAGTGAAAGACCTCATTTTAAACAGGAATTTTAAATAAAAGCAGTCACTATTTTTAATATAAAAAAGATAAATAAGTAGAAACTCAGCTTTTTTAATCTCTGGAAGCCAATACAAATGAGCTAAATACTGAGATAATCACCAATAACCGTGATTTTCTTAGTTGTCCTATTTAAACCCATGCTGCAGAAGACTTGTAAGAGAAAATCTTGGATTACATTAACACGAATTTAAGTCCTGTTTCCCAAGTAGGCCTTATCTAACTTATGGGGCAGAGAAATAACTAATAAACAGAAATACATAAGAATTCTGAGGAGAAAAAAGATTACCATCAAAGCTTATTACCACTTATTTCTGGAGTTAAGAATCTAAAGACTAGGAAAGAGAATCTGAAAATGAATGTGAACAGTAATGAAGCTATAAATTAATAATGCAATGTGCTCTTATGGGAAGGAAAAAAAATTAATAGAAAGGAAAAAGGAAGGAAAGAAAAAGAAAAGAAAGAAAGAAAGAAAGAAAGAAAAAGAGAAAGAAAAAAAAGAAAGAGAAAAACTAGTATTTACTCTCATCTATGAGAATCACATTTTGAACTGGCCTGAACCTCTCGTTCTGATTAATCATGTCACAGTTCTGACCCCCCAACACGTCAGCCTGGAGAAAGCCTTACTATGTTGGGCTTCGTACTGGGACCCGTGATGCTGTAGCTGCTGCGAACGCCGATAACAGCCGTCTCCAGCCTTCAGGGCCTGCTTGAACAGCTTTTCTGCTTCAGCAATGGTCGTTGCTTCCTCTTCAGCCAAGAGAATATAAGCAGTCGCACACCTGTCCATTCAGATAATAGCCACCATCAATTACAAATCCAAGGACACCGTAGCAGCTGTAGGAGTGCATGCAGAAGGGCAAGGAGTTATGCCAAAACATGCAGAGTGGCCAACTGGTTCATGCACCCCTGGTTTGTAGTTGTTGACACAAAAATAATGACACAAAAGAAATGTCTCTATTTTAGCTTGAAAGGTAGGATGTGTAGTGTTAGGAACGTGGGGCTCACAAAGGGACTCTGCCCCTTATTAGTGTATCACTTTGGGCAAGTTATTACTCTGCCTCCCTGCTGGAGCACGACATGGAATCTAACTGTTCACAGTGTTGTTGCGAAGGTTAAGTAAGGTGATGCATGTGAAGTGCTTAGTACAGTAGCTGGCATGGGGTCCACACTCAGTAAGCGTCAACTGACGTAGGCAATGACGATAGCTGTTGTGGAAGATCTCCTTCCAGCTCTCAAGGTTTGAGAGCCCTACAGAAAGTTTCCTTCTATTTACTAAACACGAATTCTTTCCAGTCTAAAGATTTCTTCAGAATGATAAGTTCATTAAATCAGATCAGTTACTCATTTTAAAAAAAACAACAACAAACAAACAAACAAAAAAAAAACAGCGCTTCACCATCTCATTATAGTCAGCACTGATTTTCTGGTCAGAGAACACTAGAAGAACCTACAGGTAAGGTTATTTCTGCAGAGCTCAAAATCTGATTCCGCCTCAGCAGTGAACAAGAGTTCATTCATCTCACGCCTTTCACAGTAAGAGCTACCACCTGTTGCTTAGTATACGGTAAGCACTGTACCAGGCACTTAACATATATCGTCTCATTTAATCCTTTCAACAACCTCTAAGGTAGGAAGCCAGAAAGGATAAGCAGTTAACTAACAAACAAGGGGAACTCTTGGAAATCTCAACCGTCCCAATCATATCAGAACTACCCAACCGCCAGAGAAAGGGAATGTAACAGGAAACGGTGAGGCCGGGGCAGACCATACAGGTCCCGATCTGCACGGATCCCTTTGCTTCCCTTCTTCTCCACCACCTCTCTTGTGGTCATTTCCCTACTTATCAGAATCTCCATCAGACCACAAGAGAGAAAATAAACAGAGAGTGAAACCAAATGTTACTTTTACTGCTCATAAACTACGGCAGCCCAGCTAGGAAAAGGAGGCTGAACTTACAGCTAATGGGAGGTTTGGGGTTACCAGTCAATCTTAGCCTTGGGGAGGGGTCTTGTCAATTCTTTAGTCAATCCCTCTAATTTCATGCAGGACTGATCAATGGGGCTTTAAACATAATGTAGTGCTGTAGGGAGAAACAATGCCCAGAAAAAATGCTGTAAAACCAATTACTACGGAGGGCAGCAGATATATGGCTCAGAAAGAACAATCATGATGCAGAAACTGCCCAGCGATTCACTGGAGAAAACTGGGACACGCATCAGGAAGCAACATTTAAGGCTTCAGATGCTGACATACAAATATGGGTCAAGGGTAATGAAGTGAAAATTGAGACTATAATACTGAGTGGTAGATATAGTATCAGAGGAATTAGCTGTAAGATTATAGTCAGTGGGCTGGGAATTCAAGACAGGTTAGGGCAAGTTGCTTGCTTTATTTATTTATATTTCAAACAGTATTCTTAGGAGGAGAGGCAGAGTAGCACTACTAGCCAAGAAAACATATATCTATGTGGAAAGTCATGAGTCTGGGGTAGAAACATGCTAAGAGCTTGTGAGTGAAGGAGAAAGGAAAGAGCAATAGAAGTGCTAATGGTTGGGGAGTACAGAACGACTGCTCAGCTCGATGGAAGATATAGATGATGCATCCTTGTCACAACACAGTACACATACAGAAGCAAGAAAGTATGGTGATGGGGGTGTCAACCATCCAGATATCTGCTAGAAGAAGTCTCATTTGGTTAGAAGTAGGGCACCCGACAGGTTCTTGACTTACTTTGGTAACAATTTTATCTCCCAGATGGTAGAGGAAGCAATTAGGGGAACTTCAACTCTGGACCTAATTCTGACCAAGAAGAAAAAAATAGTTGGTGAAATGGAAATTGATAGGAACATTCAGAGAGAGTTACTATGTCATTTTGGAGTTCAGGGTAATCAAAGAGGGTAAGGTGGACTTTCAAAAACTTCAAAGAAAAGAGGTATGATTCAATGGCATGAGACTCCGAAGGAAAAAAAAAATTGTGTAAGAGGGTTGGGCAGCTTCCAAATGTCCAGCTGTAACCGCAGTCACAAATGAGCCTCTCAGGAAGAAAAGAGGGGTGACAATAGAGTAACCAATACGGCTGCACAGAGATCTCTCACAAGGTCAGATTTTTAAAGGACATGTAAAAAAAGATGGAAAGAAGGCATGTAATGAAGGACTACAAGAGAGTGGAATGAGCTAGTAAGAGTAATGTCAGGAGAGCTAAAACTCCAAATTAGCTGAGGCTTGCAAAGCAAAATAAAGACAAAACAACATGCCAGAGACAACCATCTATTTATTCCCCGTTTTTAAATTATGTTTAAAGCCCTATTACCACCCCCATTTCTCTATGACCACGGCAAAAATAAATAAGCAAAAAAGACAAACAACACAACAACCACATCAAAACAAGAAAAGTTTATAGTTAGTAGCAGCAGATAATAGAGAGAAAGCAAAACTCTCTAACTCCTATATTTTTCCCTGGCTTCTCTATCAAGGAGCATGATGGTCAGGCTGAAAAAGGGAGAAGAAATTAAACTCTAATGTGGGTAAAAAGATGTAAGATAGCAAATAACTGATCTATTTTAAATGAAATACTGTACTGGGCTGGGCAAATCCCAGGAAGCCAACAGACCCCATAGGCAGGCCATGGAAGTGCTCTCTGTGGATAGTTAAGGAATCACAAAGAATGGACAGGTGCTAGAAGAATGAGATGACAAATGCAATAAAAATGTTCAAAAAGGGAAGAAGGGAGACTTCCCAAACTACAGAACAGTGACCGGGAAAGATATTCTAATGGATTATTAAAGGGATGGGCTCCAAGCATTTTTAAAAGAGAGTAGTGAACACTAGAAGCTAGCTTCAACTCAGTAAGAATAAATAAACCAGGTTGTGCTAGCTTAATTTACTTTAAAGAATTTTGCTGCACAGTAAAGATCCACAGCTACAACTGGCATTCTTAAGATCAAAATGCAGAAATATGAGCTGAATACAGTGCAACTTGGGTGGCTTAGTAATTGGCTGAACAATACCGAAGGATGAGGAGTCATGAAGACATGAACCTGGAGGATAGTTTGTATGTCACGTCACAGGGCTCTATCCCTGATCCTGACATGTTTATCAGAAACATGGATGACACACAGAAGGCAGGCATATCAAATTTGTAGATGACAAGAAACTGGAAAATAAATATGTTGTATGGACAGAATCAGAAACCAAATAGATCAACAGGTTACAATGGCAGGATTTCCAACTCTCGAGTGAATCTTGTTTCTAAGACCTCCGAAGAAGATTCTGTAACCTTCTTCAAAAAAAAAATCATAAAATAGTTTAACAATGACCACTTGGCAGGGAGAGTGTCGAGGTGATTCAAGCACCAGATGGGTGGTTGAGCTAAATGACCTTTAAGGTCTCTGCCAACCCTGAGATTTTATGACTCCAGTTTTAAGAACCTTTCCCGTTTTCTGAGATCTCCAGAAGATATTTCTCAGGCTTCCTTGGTAACCCAAAGCATGTTTGACAACACTAAAGGCAGCATTTCTTCTTATCTTTGTCTTGATCTTGAAATACTTTTAAAGTGTAATTTTTTTTCACCTTGTGTTTTTGTTATCTTTTCCCCAGTAGCTCTACCTAAAAACTGTGATGGCACAGAGGAGCATTCTACATCTGAAAAAAAATCTCCCCATCAATATGTTTTAGATATGTCAAGAACCGTATTTGTTTTAGGTCTTTACAGTATCCCACAGGTAGTCCTTAAAGGGCTAGCTAGCCCTTGGAGGCTGTTTACGTTAGGGTCATAACAAAGCCACTAAACTGCTCTCTAAGAGGACTAAACCCACCATCACAAAAAAAAAAAAATTTGACAAATTAATAACCCCCTCCAAACAATTCTCAAGTCCAAATGCATAATTTCATGTAAGTATCCCATCCATGAATACATTCCGCAAAGGATAAGGTTTTCTTTTTTAAAAGCAAGAGTTTCCCCCCACTTACTCATTTATCTCTAAGGCTTCATGAGCTGCAGAAATCCTAGCTTGGGGGTTTCTCTCTCTCCAGGCTTTCTGCATTACTGTTTTAGAAAAAGAGAAAAAAGCAAGTCCATCAATACACATAATTTGGAAGACTCAACACAGGACAATAGTTAAATAAATAGCTTTCAGCCTGAATACAAGACAGTATTTCACTTACTAAGATCAGCCCAAATCTCCAAAGTCACACAAATACTCTCTAATTTGCTATTCTCGTGTCCTTCAGTTGATGATATCAAACCCTTCTTGCGCTCATAAAATTACAGATTTAAATCTTATAGGTTAATCCGTGGTCTATAATTTCAGAGATTTAATCTTGATTAAGATTTTTTTTTTACTGAAGTACTAGTTGATTCACAATGTTACAGTAGTTTCAAGTGTAACATAGTGATTCTCCGAGTCTATATGTTACGCTATGCTCATCACACTGCTTATGGTTTCTTAATCAAGAAAGGAAAAGATATTCTAAGAGAGATTCATTTTTTTTTCTAAGAGAGATTTAATATCTCTTTTGCTCATTAGTGTCATTTGTTGTTAAGACACATATATTATTTTACCTCTTCTGAGATGAGATTGCTAATAATCTCTTCCTTCTACTTAGACACAACATAATTTCTATTGCTTATTTTCTCAAACTCTATAGGCTCTGGGTATTAGGACATTTTAAAACCATTTGAAGAATTAGGAGTTGGGTCAGAAAAAAAGTGCTTTAGCCTTTTGCTTAATATGTCTATCTGTTTCCAAAGTTTGCAGCAAACAGTTTTTATACACACACACACACACACACACACACACATAGTGGAAAGCTCAATGTCTGTAATATTTATTGGACTATGATGTTCCACCATGGCAAAGAGTACCTTTAAAAAAAAAAGTGACAGTCTTCATATTTGTTTTATATATATGTATATATTTGTTTTATATATATTATGTATCTTCTTAGTTTCTTAGGTGTATGTACATATTCCTCTTTTTAAAGATGTTTTTCACCTATTTATTTTAGGTCTGGTAATTTAAAAAATATGAGTGGAATTATTTGGATCTCAAACATTGTGAAATGTATGCCAAACAAAAAAAGCCTTTTCTAGGATGGAAAACAAATATGGATTCCAACAGCTAAAGCCATGCTTCCACTCAATGCTAGTGAACCTATAAATAGGCATACAAATCACTACAATATATTCATTTATCATTTACATTCACTGAATCCCAATTTCTAATTACAGTATCATCAGAGAGACATGACCCTTCATCCTACCTCAAGCAAGGATTCAATTATCTTCATATAAGATTGTTATTTGTTGAAAATGTAAATCCAATGTCAGCATATTTTTCTAAACAGTATTTTAAATTTTAAAAAGAAGACTCATTTCTACATTGATACTTCATTGTGATAAATCCTTTATTTAAGTGTCATAATTCTGGGTTCTACTAGTCAATCTCCAATTTGATATTTTACACATTTGAGTTTTTATACAGCAGATATTCTAAAAGTAGTACTCTTAGTACTTAAACCAAAAAGCCCTCCCACTCAGCAACTATCTAAAAGATTGTCCATACTTGCATCTGCAGGACGCAGGTGGTCTGAGTCACAAGTAAAGAATGTCTGGTGGTCTTGGGCAGAGAGATTCATGTCATAGTAAGTCAAAGGCTCTCGTCCTGTCACCCAAGTATACCTGGTAAAGGGGAAATAGATGGTCAGACACTCTGGGAGAAGAAAGCAAGAGCTACAAAATATTAAGCTGCACAGGAGTTGAACTATAAAACATCAACTGAAACACTAAGGCAGTTTTGCCAACGAATGAACGTTTTTTGTTAATAATCATCCTGTTCTCCCTTTAGGAAGTATATCAGCAGAAAAGAAGGAAACATTTTCCTTTATTTTTTTGTCTAAAAATTTTACTAGTACTAACTAATGAAAACTTTCTCTAATTTATATTATAAATAGACATTTCCCAAAAGCCATGAAAATTCTGATATGCCTAATTGCAAAATTAAATTCCAATGTAACTTTTGTGACATCTTCATACCCACGTACGTTCTAGATAAGCTTCAAAATATTTTGATTGTGTAATGCATAATGAAAAGAGTAACTGTAAATAGAAAATTTCTAAAAACTACACATTTTTACATATTATCCCAATTCCAATCCCAAAAATATTTATAAAACAGAAAAATCAAAACATGTGAGCACTGTATCAAAAAATAGAAGCACTCCCCAGACTCTTACAATGACCCCTAAGTGAACCAGCAAAAACATTTGCTGCTGTCTTTACTCTCTGAACTAGACCCATTTGTTTCCCAAGCTGTCAAAATGCTTACCGATTATATTCAGCACCCCTAAATAAATTTAGTGGATTTCGCCATACTTTGCATTCTGCAACAAAGAGAAATATGAAAATGTTACACATAGTCCAGAGACACTACAAGCTAATTAATTCAGCAAACCACCCTTCCTGGCCATTTGATAAGATAATTTTATTCTCTATCCTCTACATGGGAAGCAACATGGAAAAAACTCTGCGTGGTTAATCAGGAAATAAAGCTCAGGCACCAGGACTTTGGAAAATTTCCCCTAATCTCTCTGGGCCCAAGCTTCCTCATTCGCTAAATCAAGGTACATGCCAAAATCAGCTAGCTAGTTCATAACTTCAATAGTCATCAAGAGATCTAAACAGATTCTATGAATTTATTTCTAAAATTACAGGTAGAAGGTATAGCTAGAAGTAAAACTATTTTCTATTACTCAAAAAAAAAATCTTAAAATAACTTCAAAAGTAAACCTAACTTAAGCTCTAGAGTATAATATGCAAGTGCCCTAGATTTTTATTTAGGGTCTACGTTAATAGTGATCTTGTGATAATTCACCAGACTTCTTTTCACACTGCCATAAAGTAGTAATAAGAAAATTAATAAAGTTATTATTTTAGGGAGAAATGCTATGAAAATAAAGTGTTTTAAAGCCTTAACACTGTTTACTTACATAGATACAGATATTAATCATTATACTAACATTATAATTCTAGCATGGACTAATCGACTATACATCTTTCTTATACAAAGACCACAGAAATTTAGAACCACAGGACTTAAAAAAGTCAATTATTAATTTTTAAGACTGTCTTATAAGTGTATGACTAATAAGCTACAATTCTTAAACAGCCTATGATTAAGACTTTCTACTGATTCAGAATACATTTCTTTGAATGAATAATGTTTTATTAGAAAATAAAATCAGTTAACAGTACTTAAAATATCTCTCTGTGTGTAGTCGGCCAAAATAACACACCCAAAGACATATACACACAAAAGTGAGCAATTACTGCAGAAATCAAAAGAACATTAAAGGCCATGGATGATTCATTAAGATTCTCAGTCCTGTTAAATGCAACATCCATCCTTCCACCCATCCACCCATCGATTCATCCATCCAATGAGCACGGAGGACTCAATGGAGAAAACAAACAAGTAAATCATCTATTACGATACAGCATGAGATTGAAGAACATAAAACACTAGAAAAACACTGTGTGTAATCTCAATATATTCTTGTTAAAATAGTGAACGAAGGGTATACACATAACAGAAAGACATATTTTTATTTAAAGAAGATAAATTTATCTTTAAAGTAGGGCTGGAGCTCGCCTAAAATTTGCTCAATGTTTATAAACATTGCTTTTCTTAAAATAATTACTTTTTTTAAAAAAAAAATGTAAAGGCCCTTGGAGGGGTCACTAATGAACTCCAGATCATGGCCTGAATCACACCAGTGAGCCGAACAACCATGATCGCTGCCCTTTAGGCTATTATAACTCTTAGGTCCTCATCATTCCAACCGTCTTCTCAGAGGATGTCTTTCAAGATCCAAGTGCTCTTCTTCAAAGCTTTATGAATATTGCAAGGTTCGTATTTAGCACATAACAAACATGCACACATATTTATGTATAAAGGATGCTCATGAAAGCATTATTGGCAATAAAGCAGAAGCATTTAGGGATATGCTTCTGCCCTGTTGAATTTTTACCTGAAATCTTAGTAAAAAAGCTCATGGCAAACAATTTGTCTCCAGTGAATACATTACTCTATTTGCCTGGAAGGACAAGCACTGTTCACGTATCAGTTGAAAAATTATAAAGCAAAATGCCTTCAATTAAAATTTCAATTCTATTATATATTGAGACAAATGAAATCGTTTCTAAATAAAAATGACTGCAAAGAGACTTTAGTACGGATACCTAAAGTATTTTTGAGCAGAACCTAAAGATTGAATCTTCAGTTAGGAACTGCCACAAGGTAGCCAGCAGGGGGTGCCACAAACATTTTGAAATTTTTTATAGCTTGTAAAGGGGAACTGAACTTTAAAAAAAGTCACTGTTAACATTAGTGTCATACATGTGGTCTGTGTTCAATTTCTTCAACTATCCCTGAAACTTAAAAAAAAATGAGGATCTAAGTAACTATAACAGACGTAAAATATTCTGAATGAGAAAAAAATACGTGACATAGGACTACATAAGAAATGTCTTCATTAGCTATAGCCTTCAAATGGGGGCAAAACAGAAATGATTTTTTTAGAGAAACAAGTGACTAGAGGTTGAATATGAACCCGTCAAAGTTTTACCTTGAATTACATCATAGCTACGTTAATTTCTTCTTTGCGACTCTGTTTCCTAATCTTACCCCTACTACAAAAACTCTCCCAGTCTGGAATTACTCTAGAGTACATAGCCCATAAATATCAGATTGCCTGATGGTTTTCTGAAAAGGACAGATGTTCTAAGTGCCAAATGTATTAGAATGTGAAGATTTAAGTCAAGAAGTTAAATTCAGATATCCAGAGGGTAAAAGTCTTTCTACATGTGGTCCAGTTTCTTATCTTACTCGTGTCTTTGAGGAATAAATTCTTTTATTTAAGTCAGAATTAAAATTTTACCTCCAAAAGGAAATTTGCCTTCTCCATTAATATCAACAATTTCAGTGCCCTTTAGAGGACCTAAAAGTTGCCAGGGACTCCATCAAGGGCTTGCTGACATTAATATTCAATTAAATATATGCCCCCAGTGCAATAAACTGTCTTATAAATTCCCTCTGTAGCAGCCCACAGAAGAGTCTCTATCTACAAATGTTGAGAAAAATATTCAGACCTCAGCACGCATGCAAGAATGCAGTTCAAGAGGAAGAGGAGCGGGGATCCCTGGGTGGCTCAGCAGTTTAGCGCCTGCCCTCAGCCCAGGGCCTGATCCTGGAGACCCGGATCGAGTCCCACGTCAGGCTTCCTGCATGGGGCCTGCTTCTCCCACTGCCTGGGTCTCTGCCTCTCTCTCTCTCTGTATCTCTCATGAATAAATAAATAAAATCTTTAAAAAAAAGAAAAAAGAGTAAGAGGAGCAATAAATATTGGAATACGACTTGTTTAGTTGCCCAAGTCTGCAGAACAGATACCCCTCTTTGCAGGGGATCTCAATAATAGGATGAGTATAAGTTTTTACGTAGGAGACAAAGAACATAAAAAAAAAAAATGTTTACTGCTACCAAGGACTTCTAAAATCAAGCTCCAGTCTTGTCTTCAGCCTTCTCTCTCACCATTTCCTACTAAAACTTGCCATCCCAGTAATAGTTATTTCATCCCTTTTGTACTCATCCATTCCTCTAGAATGCCCTCCCCACTGCTCACAGGACTGTGTGGTTTAAACATACATAGAATAGCTATTTGCATTAGACCTGGGGCTAGACCCTGGGGGAGGAGGGTCTTATAGCTTTGGAACAAAAATAAAAAGGGCATCCAGCCGAAGAAGCTCTGTAGAAGGAATAATGCACCGACAGAACCACAGATTTCCCTTTGTCACAGTCCTCAAAGAAAAAGAGAACTTAATTCTCAGAAAAACCAAGAGGCTCCAAAGTCACAGGGCTTTTATTCACATGGAAGAAAATATTACTCTATGTCCAATTTCTTCAACTCTGAGAACCTTTCTTTCCTAAAATTAAAAAAAATATATATATATATATGATTATATGTCATATATAAATATATATATGATTATATATATATATATATATATATATATATATATATATATATAATCTTCACTTCCAGGGCCTTAAAATATATGAATTATTCATTCATTCATAGCCCAAGAAGACTTGTTATACTCAAAAGTTACCACCTCTTCCCAGAATCTAAAATCTAATAATGATGGGAATATTATTACAAACAGCTATTAGCCTGATCTTCATTGAGTCTTTCTATCAGAGTTTTTTTTTTTTTTAAGATTTTATTTATTCATGGGACACAGAATGAGAGGCAGAGACACAGGCAGAGGGAGAAGCAGGCTTCTACAGGGGAGCCAAATGTGGGACTCGATCCCAGGACCCCGGGGATCACGCCCTGAGCTGAAGGCAGATGCTCAACCACTGAGCCACCCAGGAGTCCCTCTACGAGAGGCTTTAAAGCTCAAGTCATCTATATTCCTTACATAAGCTAGTGAGAGGCCCCTTTAACAGAAGCTATATAATTTCCCCTATAGTTCAAAATAAATGACATTACAGGCTGGTGTCCAGATTGACCAACAACTATCCACTATATGCAACAGACCTGTTGACCCTGCAACATCATATTTCAAAAAATTCTATGACTTCATCAATCAAATTTTCCACTAGGAAAACAGTTTCAAAAACTCTGGGCAAATGTTAGACACTTTTAACAATACTTTTAAACATTTTGTTCCAAAGTACAACAGAAAAGGGCCCTAGACAGAGTTTCATCAGATGTATTATAACAATCAAGATTAACCCCAAGCCAGTCAATGTCTGACATATGATTCTGACATATATTTATTGGCTTTGATATCTCAGAAATTAATACCCAATTGTCTACTTCATACAAGCTCTTAAACAATCATTAAGAGTAACTATATCACTATCTTAAGTAATCAGACTTTAGCAGTTTTCTTAACTTTTGAAATAATTATTTTGAAAAAAATAGTAGTAGTAAAGGCACAAAGTAACACGTAGGTAGCTTTCAACTCAACAAATGTGTTATTCCCTCAAATTTGACAGAATGAGAATAGTTATAAATAATGATGTTTCAAGACCATTTTTATTGATCTGCTCTATTCAAGATGGTACTCTACTCTCTTCAAGTATTGCTAAGATGACTAAATATTTATTGTATCTCTGATATGGTTCTCATTGATCATTTCTGACCTAAGCCATTCAACTCGATCATACTGTGGAAATGGCGAAATAAGTTTATTAAATAAATGTTCTCCAGGGACTAAAACTGTTTTAGGCATTTTCACCATTCAACTGGAGATCAAATTTCTACTAGAACATAAATTTTAGTGGCAAAAGATTTTAAAAGATGTAATAAGCATTGGCTCAGAAAATCACTTCAACACATACATCGATGTGGTGAGGACAACTGGGTTCCCCTAATTGAGACGATTAAAGAGCAATCCCAGAGGTTCTGGACATGTAGCAATTTGCAGTTTAGCCAAGGGATATATTTGAAATGCAAGCAGCAAAAGGCCTGGGCATAAAAGTGAATCACTGAGCTAATGAGTAAACCTCACTAAACCCACAGCCCTATCTCCATGGGGCTGGGCCATCTTCCCTATCATATTCATAGAAAAGTCAGTTCATCTGGAGGACCCTGCCTGATGGTTGTCCTCTGACTTGCTATTTCATTTATTCCTCAAAGTACTCTGTGAGGTAGATACTGTTGTTATTCCATGTATGCAAATTAAGATACCGAAGAAGGTTAAGTGACTCACCCAAGGTCACACACTGTTAAGTGATGGAGCCAAGATTAGGGCCACATCTGTCTGACCCCAGAGCCTAAGCTCTCAACCATCAGCAATCCTACCACTGAGCTGTGTCTAAGTAAGTTTGGCTAATGCCACTTCTGAAATAATATCATGTATGGTAGTATTGGTTTTTAACGAAAGGACTTAATTTACCAGTTTAGTAATTATATTAGTATTGAGTTTATGGACCTCATAGAGGATTTAGACTATATTTTTTAGTTGGTGCTTGAGACTCTGGACTCCAAAGTAAGACTACCTAGGTTACCAGCATGTGACCTCGGAATGACCTTGGGCAGATGACTTAACTTGCCTGCTGTACCTTAGCTTCCTTAACCACACCACAGAGATAATAACAGCATCTGCAGGACGCCTGAGTGGCTCAGTCAGTGAGGCATCTGCCTTTGGCTCAGGTCATGATCTCAGCGTCCCGGGATCAAGCCCCCTATCGGGTTCCCTGCTCAGGGGGAGTCTGCTTTTCCCTCTTCCTCGCCCTCTGCCCCTCTTCTCCCACCCCTGCTAGTGTTCTCTTTCCTTCTGTCTCAAATATATAAAAGTCTTTTAAAAAAATAAGAGCATCTGCTTCTTACATATGTATACATATCTATTATGCACATATATAAGATATACATTAAGACTAAGTGAACCTAAAATGAAATGTTTGAGACAGGAAGGCAAACCTGACTTTGGCAACCTCTGCCTATGTCTCTGCGTCTCTATGTCTCTCATGAATAAATAAACGAAATCTTTAAATAAATAAGTAACTCCCTACACATTATCAGCTCATAAACTGAGTTGAATTAAGAAATCGCAGTGAGAAACATGGTAACATGGCAAATACATCAGCAGGACTTATGAAAAAAATGGTGGGCTAGCTCCCAAATAAAGCAAAACAAGTGAAATATTCATAAATGTTAACCTAAGCCAAACAACCTAAAATTTGGCTAGATTAAGAAGCTGCATAATTGACTACATTTCTTCTCCAATCCACAGACAAGGATTACTACAGATTTTAGAAGAGTCTACACTCAGGCCAGTTTGTACAGAAACAAAAGTTAAACAAGGTAAACAGCCCACCCTGTGACAGTCGCAACCCTCCCACTTCCCATTCCCCACCCCAAATCATCCTTAAGTAGGCCAGGTCTTTCAGCTTTTTTTTTTTATTTTTATTTTTATTTTTATTTTTATTTTTATTTTTATTTTATTTTTTATTTTATTTTATTTTATTTTATTTATTTTATTTTTTTGGTCTTTCAGCTTTTAACCAAAACAAATGATTCCTTAAGAAAAGTCTTATGAACACTATGAGTCCCATACAGATCGATGTTTATAACTGGTATTTTCAGGGATTTTCTAAAGCTTTTTCAACGATTTTTCTCAAATAAGCAATTAAACTGCCTTTCCAATACCCATGGGACTGTTAGCCATGTATTTCACGTAAGACTTAGCGAAAAGCTATCTTATTACTCTCCAAGAAAACCAAAAGATTCACCCTTTTGTTAATAAGGCAACAGCTCTTTTATTATTATTATTATTATTATTATTATTATTATTATTATTAAGGGAATAGGAATTGTTAAATTCCTCTACCTTAAGAAAATGTATTATCGGGACGCCTGGGTGGCTCAGCAGTTGAGTGCCTCCCTTCAGCCCAGGGCACGATCCTGGAGACCCAGGATCGAGTCCCGCATCGGGCTCCCTGCGTGGAGTCTGCTTCTCCCTCTGCCTGTATCTCTGCCTTTCTCTCTCTCTCTGTGACTATCATAAATAAATAAAAATTAAAAACAAAAAACCACAGTCTTAGCCAGGTGAAAACTCAGTCCCTATAAAAGTGGGAATTTCCATGATTATTATTTTTGAATGCAATTTCATAAAGGATTTAGGGCCTTCCTTTTAAAAATGACATAAAAGCACTAAGAATACCATCAAGATTTTATATGGTGCATAAGGCTAACTTCAAGATAGCCATAAAGAGAGAGAGCAAAATAATAGTGGTAGAAGAACTCTTCATTGCATTAGGAATGATGTCAAGAGATTTAAACTGGGTAGAGAATTTTAATGAAAATAAAAATGTACTCGCAATGAAGAATGGCCTCAAATAAGGCTGCTTCCATTTCTAATCTGTTAATTTCCTACAACGTTTTATACCATTCAAAGACTACAGTAACTCTAACCAGACAAGAGGTCTTCACAGACGATGCAAAGTGATGGCAGTCATCCACACTGCTTATAAGATGAGGACTGAATGATCTAGAGCCCCCATTAGAATAATGTGCTACGCTTGTTAGCATAGCGGTTAATGTTTCCCTTTGCTCGGCTCTCTGTTTCTTTCACAAAATGGGTAAGTCCCAGACAATTTTGTTACCTTAGTACCATCTCCCACACGTGTACCCTTTAAGGTGAAATAAATGTGTACCTGGTGGTGCCCACTGCCACCCACAGCTAGCTGGCTGGCAAAGGGCCTAATGAAAGGGCACGAGATCAGTTAACAGGAATAAAATATATGTGCAATGCTCCTTCATGCTTATCACCTGGCTAGACGGTTATGAAATGTGACTGAGTTATCCTAGGAGAAGGAAAAAAAAAAAAAGATCTAATCTAGTTCTTTAATTTCTTCCTCTTCATCCATCAAGCATCAGAACTGGTGCCTTCCCCTTCAAGAAGCAGACTTCTCCCCCCAGTTTGGGTCAGAAACCCCTCCTTTGTTCTCCACAGCATTCTCTGTCCCCCTCATGTAATCAGAGCACTTACCACTATGTCTCCTTCAGCAGACAAGAGGGTTCCATGAGGACAAGGACTTTGGCTTTTTTTGCAATCATCATATTCATAAGAACCTGTATAAGGCCAGGTTCATATTAGGGACCTGGGAAATGTTTACTGAGCCTATAAAGAGACCAAGCTAGGAGATGATACTCCTCCTCCCTCTTCTTCTATGGATGGAGAAATTACAGGCCTTGCATGCAATCATTTGTTCATTCACTGAGCTTCATGATGGAGCAGACACTGTGCTAGAAATACTGCAATACAGCAGTACGCTTAAACATTACAGTGTGATTGGACAAATGTTGCTAGAGATAAAAATGTTACAAGTCAACAAAGGTGGCGAAATATTGTAGAACCTACCAGAGAAGGCTTCCCAAGAGGTAACCCTGGAGCTAGGTTATGAAAGACGGGCAAACGCACGGGAAAGGGAGACAGACTTGTAGGAAGAGGGCCATGAGAAAACATGGCATGGTGAACAACAAATGAAAAGGAGAGGGACACGACTGTGACTGAAGCCAAAGTTGGTGAGACAGGTTGAAAGCAGCTCATGCTATGCTAAGGAATCTGGGCTTTATCTTCAGTGGAGTGGAAACCAAAGCAGCCTTTTAAGCAAAGGAGTGATGGGATCCCACCTAGTTAGACAGAAGGTTCGGCAGTTAGCATGGAAGAGAATGGACACATTCAATAAAGTTCGAGAAACGAGGGACAAGGAGGCTGCAAACTCAGGCTTGGCACACTGACCGAAATAAATGATCCTTAGCTACACCAAAATGGAGAAAAAGTGAAATTAAACAAAACAAAGATTTCCTTTCCCTGTGATAATTATATGCTACTTCCTGGGTAAGAAGCTGTCAACTCCTTGGGAAAATACACTGCATTTTTTTTTCCTCTGGAGACTAGTATTCGAACAACAACATTATTACTGTCTTATAATCATAGTAATTTAGTAAAAGTCAGCAAATCGTGTTCAAACGACAGGACTTTCCATACCTGAGACACTTTGCCTGTTGGAATCGGAGTCCCCATTGCTGGAGTTAGAATTGTTGGAGGAGTTGTTGTCAACCCCACCCAGGAGGGGGCGCAAGTGGCTTACGGAGACTTGTTCAATGAATGATGTTCCGTACTTGCGAAAATACCACCATTCAAATATCTAGAATAGAAAAATAGTAAGCGTGATTATAGTCCTTGTGACTGTTCATGATTTTCGTTCACATACCCAGAAAATCTGTTGCATTTACTAACTGCATCCACCTTACTTAATCTTTTGTTCCAAAAGTTTTACCGAATTTATTCTAAAAATTGAAGAGTTTAATAAAATCAAAACACCAATTACATTTTAAATCCTCAATATAGTTGCCTCCACTTAACACCGGCTTTCAAAGAAAAATCTATAACTATAATCATGGATAAAAGAACACTGTTAAGAGCTGCTCATTTTCTTTTTTTTAAAAAAAATTTTTATTTATTTATTCATGAGATACACAGATAAAGGGAGAGAAAGGCAGAGACACAGGCAGAGGGAGAAGCAAGCCCCATGCAGGGAGCCCAACGTGGGACTCGATCCCAGGTCTCCAGGATCACACCCTGGGCTGAAGGTAGGCGCCAAACCGCTGAGCCACCCACGTATCCCCTCATTTTATTTTCCTCCAAATTCACATAGTATTCTAACAAAATCACCATGGTTGAAAGACAACTCCAGAAATGTATGCAAGTAAGCAAGTTTTAGAAGTATGGCTTATGAAATATTCCAATTCTTGGCACCTTACATTCTGATAAAGCCATACCTGCATAAAATTTTTAAGAGAGGGATCCCTGGGTGGCGCAGCGGTTTGGCGCCTGCCTTTGGCCCAGGGCACAATCCTGAAGACCCAGGATCGAATCCCACGTCGGGCTCCCGGTGCATGGAGCCTGCTTCTCCCTCTGCCTGTGTCTCTGCCTCTCTCTCTCTCTCTCTCTCTCTCTCTCTCTCTGTGACTATCATAAATAAATAAAAATTAAAAAAAAATTTTTAAGAGAGCAAAATTTTGTATTTATTTTAAGAACAAGCATTCCCTTAGAGAAATGCTGGTTTCGCAGAAAGAATGAAAGGCATTCCATTTCTTGTATGGATGGTCCTCCACTACTGAGACCCCGCAAAGTCCCACCTGCTAAGAAGTGCTTTATAAGCACAAGCATCTGTTGAACACCATTAATGTCTCCTCATTCACTAGTTTACCAATTATTATGGACCATGCATTGCAAAGGAGAAAAGAAATGACTTTCATTAATAAAAGGAAAGAAACAGTAATGCTCATGTGACGAGGCTGAAATCGTGACTTCTAAGCACTGGGAAAGCAAGCGGCCTCCCCACCCAAGCCTCCTTCCCTGGCCCCTGAGTCCCTCCAGTGAATACTTTTCCCACCACTGTTCACAGCTGCTCTCTCCCACACTCTTCCTTCTCCTCCCTGCCTCACCTGGGATTTGTTCCTTAAGTAGCCACAAATCACACAGAAGAAAATCAAGAATCAGGTATTTCCCAGAGTCGCATAGGATTAACCGTACTGTATTTTTATAATATACAGAATGCGGAGCTAACATAGAGTGAATTACCTTCATCCTTACCTATTTCTTAAAAACAAGATTTTGTGACCTACCCTGGAATGGATTTGGGGCTGTTATTTAAAAATCAATGTTTTCTCTCTTTTGCTCTACAAAAAAAAAAAAAAAAAGCCTTTTCTTTTCTTTTCTTTTCTTTTCTTTTTAGCCTTTTCTAAGAAAGAACATCTATGAATGGCCATAGGAGCCACTGATCAAACCTAATGTTTCCAATTCTAAGAAAACTTTAATTCCAAAAAGTTACCTCTTCTGACTATATGAATTTTCACTGTGTTAAGACATTCGAGTAATTTCACCGGGCAGACGGGAGAATGTGATATGAAAGCTAAGAAGGGACAGAACTGGTCTACAGCGTTTGGAATACTAGGAGTAAGAGACCTTGCTTGACGCAGGGAGCAAAGTTCAAGAATGGGAAATTTCTAAACCATGAATCCAGGGAGTTTGTAAGCTCAGGCAAGTTATTTCATCTCTTTGAACACCAGTTTCTTCCATCGTAAAGGGGAAATGATATCCATTATCTATCCTCAAGGGTCCTCGATTTTCACAGCCGTTGAAAACACCTAGTTTGACTCCTCGTGTAAAATTGCCAGCTGAGCGCCCACCGCGTGTTTGGTTCTCACAAGCACCAGCAAAGCTGGCATGTATTCTGTGCCGAGGCACGCGGCTCCCGCGCACAGCTCACCTGCCGTCCTGATGCCCCCCTCCCTCGCCAGTCTAGGATTCAGGCCGGTACAGCATCTTCTTGTCCGTTACCAAGTTGTTGGCTCAAAACCCTAGAAATCATTGTGAAAAACGGGTACCGCTCCCCACTCGGCTCTGCCCACCCAACAAAGCCCTTAAGAGATTCGCGGCTTCGCCTTTATTAGACGAGAAGGCAGGCTCCGAGCGACCCAGGAACGCTGGGCCCAGAACTGGCCCTGGCTCTCAATCACCGTGGCGGGAGCCTCTGTTGCCCCAAGCTTTGCTCTGCTTTCTACATCACGCTGCTGGGCACCTGCCAGCCCTTCGTCCATTCATTTAGTCACGTAGCAGGAAGGGCTCCACACCCGGCAAGAGCTGTGCCCCAGGGTTATACAAATGCACACGTGGCCCCTGATACTCCCAGGCCACACCACAGGCCACGGCACCTCTCACAGCCTATACCCATCACAAAACACACCCACACCTACACACGCGCATGCACGCACACAAACACCTTGGAACTCCAGATTTCTCAGTTTCTCCAGAAGAATCACAGAACGTCAGTGCTAAAAGGGACCTCAAAGGACCATGTACAGTGTCCACTTAAAGAAGGAGGAATGACCAAAGTCACACGGCAAGCAAATGAAGTAGCTGCTCAGCCTGAAGCCCCAGTTCTGTGCCACTAATCGCATCGGGGCTCTACAACAAGACATCTTTCTGTAGCTCTGCTGTGTACTGAAACACAGACAGGTGCAGCCTACCATTGCCCTTTGCTAATCTTTATTTCCCACTGCCTGCCGACTCCATTGTCCCTTTGCTTTCTCGGCTATCAAAATTAATCCAGAAGGAGTCCATCAAGTGGGACTGGATAATTCATCCTAAAGTATAAATGATTCATATTAATGAAGTATTTGCATTATAATAGGGGACAGATCTTCCACCCAGTATTTCTGATGCCAGATTAACTCAATCTCAGTCAAGACTGGGACTGGGTTATTCAAGCAGCTATTCGGGGGAGGGGGCGGAGAGGGTCTTCTCAGGCCTGACTTTTCATAGCAGTAGATGGCGTCTTACCTATCACAGTCCTTCTCCGTACTATATGAATACCCCCAATACCCTAGCACAGAAACTCTAATATGCGTTGAAGGAACAACCAGCAAAAGGAAGTAGGAAAGGACTTGAAGCCTTCTTAAACCTCAAACTAAGTCTTCTAATTTGGGGTTAACATAATAACTGCCCTTTACCCAGAAACGTGACAGGTTTTGGGGCCAGCACCTCAGAGTGTTTTTAAATAGCTGCACAGATCCAAATGGGCAGATGGTGTTATTTAACACACACATATTTGGTGTCACTTTGAATTCTTTTCCCTGGTGCATAACCTACAATGTAAACAGCAAAGCTCTCATAAACAAATTTAGATTTTAAAATTAGTCCTTGCACAAACTAGTAGCTTAGTAGGCTGGCCTCGGTGGAATAAAACAGGTTTTAATCCACAGAATTCACATATAAATTTACTATTTCATAGTCTTAAAAACATAATCCCTCTAGTGCTTTTTTCCAACTCGTGCTCCACCTCAAAGATTATACAGATCAAGTAAGGTGAGAACTAAAAAGCATCAATTTGATTTGGCATTTGGGAAATCAACAGTGGTCCTCCCATCTAGTTGAAAGGTCAAAACCCAAATATACTTCATGATAGCTAAGCGGTGTGACCACGTTCGGTTCTCTTCATTCTCTGGGACTCAGTTATCTAATGTGCACAATAAGGTCACAGTAAGCACTCGGTTAATGTTGGATGGATACACAGATGAATGATTACAAGACTGGATGGATGGACGGATGGTTTGGACAATTAAATGGATGGATGACAAGGCCTGGCCCAGTGATTTAATGGAAAATAGTCTAAATCAAGAGCAGGCAGGACCAACAAACATTCTCGTATTCTTTTTGTTTGTTATTAAAAAAGAGAGAGACTTACACGTATTTGTGGAAGAATAAAGAATCTAGTGAAAAGAGCGACATTAAAGAGGCCAAAGAATACAAACAACCAAGAGGCATGATGCCAAGAGCCCAGAAAGCACACCCGCTCCACCTTCAAAAGGAACCTACCATTTCTTGCCCTGAGACAATAAGAAAAGGAAGGGTGAATGAATAGAGGGGAACATTCTATTTTAGAAAGTAGGGTGTGATATGAGCTGCTTCGCTGGTAATAAGGCAACAAAGGGCTAAAGTGGGTGACACTGATCTCAGTGGAGATGCAGGTAAGGCTTGTCTTTTGAGCATAATAAGGAAAGTGGGGATGGAACTGGGAATGTGAGAACTGAAGTAGTAGTTTGGATCTATACTTTGCAGGACAGAAGGGTCAAAATCTCTACATGGGACTCAGATCATCTTTAAAAGAGACCCATTTGTTGGGGCACCTGGATGGCTCAGTGGTTGAGCATCTGCCTTTGGCTGAGGTCATGATCCCAGGGTCTTACAGGGAGCCTGCTTCTCCCTCTTGGCTGTGTCTCTGCTTCTCTCTGTCTCTCATGAATAAATAAATACAACTCTTAAAAAAAAATAGAGACCCATTTGTCAAGGACCCAGTTTGACATACTCTTGGAAGCAGAGAGGATGACCAAAAAGCACTGGGACTAGGGGTGGAGATCTAGGCTTGGAGCTGGACTAACGTACAAATTTGTCTCATGCTCTCCCACAGGGAAGGAACAAAAATCTGGCAAAGGAATAAACAAACAAGACCCTTCCTTTCATCTTTCCTGCACACCTAAAAGCTAGGTCCTTCCTGAAGATGCCTAGATTTTCCCTAGCCAATAAGCCCTCTTCTTCTTGAACTGCAGTTTTTATATATAAAATACTCCTCCTTGTGAATTGGGGACTTTTCTATACCCTATACCACACTTATAAATGCTTCAAGATTCCCATACAGCAGCACCTCAGTAATTCCACACCAATTCCACTAAACCCACGGGAAACACAATGATGTCTCAGCCTGAAATTGGCTAAGTGCTTCCTAAGGATTAAAGTGGGTAATGATATCACAGGAGAATAGATACAGTGATGCTGGAGACTAAAGAGGAAATATGAAACTTTCCCGCAGTTTGCTCCCAAATGCAAAGGCTGCAAAATTGACACCTGCTCTAAGTCTTCAGAAATACAGCTGGAAGTGAACAGTGGTTTTTTTTTTTTTTTGTCTTTGTTTTTGTTTTGTTTGGCCAAAGGGGACCTTCTGGGCATAAATGACATAAATCAAGACAGTGAGCACAGAGTATATAATATCCATAATCTTTTTAGTTTCTTGTTGGAATTCTGAACTACATCCTTTCCATCTGTACCCAATGACCCTTTTAGAGTCCCCTCACCTCACCCCAACTCTACATGTCAGGCTGTTTTTTTTTTTCTTTTGATTTCCTGTTATGTTTTGTTTAGGAATTCTGACGTGCTATGGAAGAGGGTCTTAGCTTCCCACTTCCTTGGTTTCAGTCAATCCCTTCCTCGTTCCCCTAAACAGTTGAGAGGGGCTGTGTGAAAAACTGGTATTCATGTCCCGCAATCCTCTTTCCTGCCCACCTACCACCAAGGTTTTAAGAAAAGAGAGAAGAAAGGAAGGTCAATAGTTAATGATCTACCCCTATCTCCATGTCTATATGTTCATAGGATGAGGTTTTCCAATGTAGCATTACTGAGAATGGCTTGGAGAGGAGGGTCACTCTCCTGGGGTAAAAGCATGAAGACTACTGACACTGGGAGAAGCCATCCTGCACCGTGTCGTGCTGTGGACCCTCTCTTAGAGATTCTGATTCAGTTGTCTGGGTTGGTGGTCAGATCCATCACTTTAAACAAGCTCCCCAGGACAGCCCGGGTGGCTCAGCGGTTTAGCGCCGCCTGCAGCCCAGGGCGTGATCCTGGAGATCCTGGATCGAATCCCACATCAGGCTCTCTGTATGATGCCTGTTTCTCCCTCTGCCTGTGTCTCTGCCTCTCTCTCTGTCTCTACAAATAAATAAATAAAATCTTTAAAAAATAAATAAAAATAAAATAAACAAGCTCCCCAGATAATTCTGACACAAGCGGTTAATGCATTCAATTCCCTGGATCTCTGTGCTTTCAACAAATATTTCATAGTTGTAGTGTCCACCCTTCTCTTTTTTCTTTTATATTTTTCTCTTCCCTCTCTCCCTCCACCCCCTTTCTTATCTACTTGACCCATTTCTGTGGGTCTGTCAAAATGAAAACAACGACTCTTGGATGCTTCTGCTATCCACCTGCTTGATCAGTGCCTCTATGAGAGGCAGAATGATACTACGGCAAAGCTGTGGAAATTTAAATTCCAGTCCTCACTCCACCCCTACCTACTAAGGTAACCAAAGCGAGTTACAAGCTTTCTGGATGCCTCATCTTTAAGTCTTTACTGGTTGAAGCTGGATGGTTCCTAAGGGTTCCTTCTCTCAGCCCTGCCACTACATGATTTTCAAGCCTCTCAATTTGTGCTCAAATGCAAACTGATAAAGCCAAAAGGGTAGTTGTGTTCCTTCATCTGCCATTCGCTTGTTCACCTTCTTCACTTGTATCATGTCTAATCATTAATCTGATCCACTGAAATACTCATGTGTATAGTCAGACCCTGACAGGCATAGGTCTACTCTCTGGACTTGCACTTTACTTTGTCTCCTGTGGAAAATCATTAATTTTTATGGTGACCCCAGAAGCTGTAATCTCATTAAAGCTGAATGAGCCTGGGTTTCCTCCCACTATCTGCAGGGTCCCCTACCACGAGATCCCCACAGCATCGCTCTTTCTTCATTCTAGAGACAAAGAGACAACTTGCTTCATAATCAACACAGCCTGACATTTCTATGCAGCTTCCCACACCCCAAGAGCCCTTCCAATCAAGTTTCCTGGAGTTTTTTTTACTCTCAGCTCCAAAATCACCATCATTTGGGTGATCCACATGTCTGTCAATTAAAGCACTATCTCAAGTGCAAGTTAAGTTCTTTAGACGAATAAGGAAAAGTTGGAAGGATTCATAACAATCTTCTGACTCACTTACTTTTGAACAGGAGGGAATGGAAGACATGGTCAGAGAGATCCAGATTCAAATTTTAGCATTTGTCTACTATATAACCTTGTTCAACTCATTTAACATCTGTGTCTGTTTCTACTCAGCAGTATAAAGCCATTGTTCTATCTACATCTACCACTTAGAATTTTTAAGAGAATTAAATCAAGTAATATATGCAAAGTGCTTAATATCTGGCATAGAGTAGGAATTCAATAAATGGACCTTTTGATACAACTTATTCCTTCCTAGTTGTCATCTCATCTACACTTGCCCAAAAACATAATTTTTTTACATGTAATCTACAAGTTAAGTCTTTTATTTATGGATTTCCTCCCTTTTTAGTTCTTGATTCTCACTTGTTAAAATTATGCCTCAGATGTCTCTTTTTATATCTGTTTAATACATGTGTAAAATGTAGGCGTAAGAGCATGTCTATATCCATGTTAATGGGGATGTGAGGATCTATGTATAAATGTCCCACACAACATACAGCATTTTCTCCATTCTACCAACATTTTGAGAAAATTAAGGGGAGTATTTTCTCCACAAAACCACCTTACCATTCTCAAAAACAAAAACAAAACCCAGAAATTTTCTCCATTGAAATAAACATTGCTCAGAGAGGCTACTTCAAGCAGTCTGGGCCTGTCCTTGCCAGAGCAACTAAAAGACTAAATTGGTGGGTTTGGACTGTGATGACAGGTGCAGTTCCTGTGGCTGGAACTGGACTGAGATGGGAAAGGCTTGTGCCAAGAGGGAAGAGGGGCTGCTTGGAGTTAAGCAAGGGAGAGATCTGGCCAGATGGGGATGTGGGCACAGGACCAAAAGGGAAGAGTGAAAGGTAGGTGGTATAACCAAACTCTTTGCTCGCTTTCAACCTGCAAAATTAAGAACTAGCAGTGAAATCTACTAAGATATACACCGATTAGTCATTTATTTTTAAACACATTAGTGTAAAAGACAACTAGCCTTTGCCAAACACATTTTATTTTCATGCCTATTTGTTCAGTTAGATGACTTTTTTCAGGGTGTTTTGTCTGTATTTACCCCTCTTCTTCTAAGACATCACACTGCATGACAACTTCAGTCTCCAGCATAGGAATCCTGAGGTCCCCAAACAACCATTTCCCCAGGGGCATCCAGCACTCACTGCCTGGCTCTCCTTCCAACGCTCAGGGGACAGGAGTTAGCTAATTGTCTCTGGGAGCCAGGAAACAAACCGCTAAGCACCTGATCCTTTACCTCATTGCTGCCTCTCCTGATCGCACTTGGCAGAAAGGAACAGGGGCTGAATAGAAGCCTCCACCCGGGGTGCATTTCAAGAGCGAGCAAAGCCGGGTCCCCAGAGGCAGGACAACCAATGCCCATAACCTCTCAGGCAGGAGCCGAAAGCTGTCAGGATCTATTCCCACGTCGTAGTGATTTCGGCCTCGTTACAGACCAAGCATTTCTGAGAAAGGCCTTTCAAAATCTTCAAACATCAGAGGGTTTCTGAGGCCCGAAGCCTCACATCAGGCATATCCGGTGCCCCCCTGCCCCCCCCCCAAGGCTGCGGGGCGAACGGCCTGAGACGCAGGGCAGTGGCTCCCAGGTCAGGTGTGCCCGGCACGCGGACAGGTGCTCCGTCGAAATCCCGAAATCCTTCATCGGGTGGACAGGAGAGGAAGCAGATGGGGCCTCACCCCACCCCCCCCGACTTGGAAGGTGAAGGCCTGCTGGCCTAGCCGACCAGGGTGAAAGGAAATAACCCGCGCCCTGGCGACCAATCTATAGCCCAGCGAACCCACACCAAGGTAAAATCCAGACCCGCCGTTTGTTCAGCAAGCTGGGAGAACCGCAGGGAACGTAACCAAAAGGTGCTGAACGGAGCCACAGCCCGCCCGGGCTGAGCTCCTGCTTTGCTCCATCTGCTGGCTGCTTACCTGCAGGGGCTACCTACAGGGCCTGTGTGGCCTGTGTGACCTACCGCAGGCTGCTTACCTGCAGGGGCTACCTATGGGGCCTACGCCGTGGCAAACCGGAAACATCTCTGGCAATTACCTCCTCACACTATTGTGAGCATTGAGGAAGCACATAAAGTGCTTAGATCAGTGCCTGGCACACAGTAAGCACCACCTAAGTGGGTAAACGTTCTTAAGCAAACATCCCTGAGAGAGGAATATGCAAACAAAAACCTACTTTCTGCATCAGAGTGAATTATTGATTTTAGCATGAAATGGCTATCGAAATTGTATCCAAAAGTTCCCTTTTTTTTTGTTTAATCAAAAGATATTTCAAAGATATTTTAGAAAGAAGATATCAAAACATTATTTTAAATGTAAATAATTATTGGATGAAGACTTGTAATACCTCCTCCATGTCCCCCCAAAATATACATGCTCAAAGGCTGCCATGTTTTCAGCACGTACTTATTAATCATTTACCAAGCATTCGAACGTATTTTCTAAGTTTGAAGTTCCATCAGTCCATTAAAAATACCAAGGTGGGAACCTGAGGACCTAGGTTTTAGGCCTGGCTCTGCCACAAACTAGCATGAGCTTATGCAAATCACCTTCTGGCTTTACAAACAACTCAACAACTCTCTCTAGTATCCTTGTTTTTCTCATGTCCCCATGGAACAGAGGGCTTCAGAGACACAGATGGGTGTGCAGATCTGCATTTAAGAGGCAGTAGGGTACAAATTACTATACATCTCTTATTTCAGCTCATTTCAAGGAGAAGTTTTATTTTATTTTTTTTTAAGATTTTATTTATTTATTCATGAGAGACACAGAGAGAGAGAGCAAGGCAGAGACACAGGCAGAGGGAGAAACAGGCTCTATGCAGGGAGCCTGATGTGGGACTCGATCCCGGGAACCCAGGATCACGCCCTGGGCCGAAAGCAGGTGCTAAACTGCTGAGCCACCCAGGGATCCTCAAGGAGAAGTTTTAATATGCTTCCCTTCACCTTGGCTTGGTCTCTGCAGTCAGTATCGGGCTTTCCATGTGGATTCCATTTATAAAACCATCTTGGAGTGGTTCCTGCTGATGTTCTTCACATTATTGGCCCAGTAATATCAACTTTAAACATCTCCTCCATTGAGTCCAGGAACCCATGTGATGCAGCAGAGCACGCTTAACCTGAATACGCTTTGACCTCACACACACAAAAATGCTCGCCATACCACCACCACTTCTTTAAGCTGTTTGTGGGTTTCTGCCCTGCATACATTGCTCTATCTGCTTACTCTGGCTTCCTATAAGCTCAAGCGTCTGAAACTCTCCATTGTTCTAGGTTCATCTATGTATTTGTTTCACATTTTTGTGGCCTTTTCCCCTAAAACTTGTGTATTTCTAGTGCTGTTCTCTTAACATTAATTCTGTGATATCTTTTTTCTTATTCTTCTCTCTATAAAAATTAGTTATTATAGCATTATGTGTAGACAAAAAAACACACAAAAAATTCTTAAACTTCTCTTTAAGGTCACTTAAATTTAAAAAAAAAAACTATGTCAGGTGTTATAATTTATCACATTTGTAATTATTTAGAGCATAAACTAATGGAGCTAAGAGATGATTATCACTGCTTTTGCCTACTGGGAATTTTTGAAAGGAAGGAATAGGGAAATGTAAATTTTGGGGTTTTGTTTTGTTTTGTTTTGTTTATTTATTCAGAGAGAGAGAGAGAGAGGCAGAGACACAGAGGGAGAAGCAGGCTCCTTGCAGGAAGCCCGATGTGGGACTTGATCCCGGGTCTCCAGGATCACATCACACCCCAGGCTGCAGGTGGCGCTAAACCGCTGGGCCACCAGGGCTGCCCGGGGAAATGTAAATTTTGAAGGAAAAGAAGATAAAGGGCCAAAAAGCTTAGAACTGCACATTCACCTCAATACATTTAAAGAAACTGGGCTAACCACAAGGAGATAACACCTCAAACCAGTCAGAATGGCTAAAATTAACAACTCAGTAAACAACAAATGTTGGCAAGGATGCAGGAAAAGGGGAACCCTCTTACAGTGTTGGTGGGACTGTCAGTCAACTGGAGCAGCCACTGTGGGAAACAGTATGGAGGTTTCCCAAAAAGTTAAAAACAGAACTACCCCATGACCCAGCAATTGCATTACTGGGTATTTACCCAAAAGATATAAAAATAGTGATGGGAAGGGGCACATGCACTCCAATGTCACTATCCACAATAGCCAAACTATGGAAAGAGCCCAGATGTTCATCAATGGACAAATGGATAAAGAAGATATGGTATATATACATACAATGGAATATTACCCAGCCTATCAAAAAGAATGAAATCTTGCTATTTGCAATAACATGGATGGAGCCAGAGTGTGTTATGCTAAGTGAAATAAGTCAATCAGAGAAAGACAAATACCCTCTGATTTCACTCATGTGGAATTTAACAAAACTGATAAACTTGGGGAAGGGAAGGAAAAATAAAATAAGACAAAAAAAGAGAGAAAAACCATAAGAGACTCTTACCTATAAAGAACAGTCTGAGGGGTGCTGAATAAGAGATGGGCAGGAAGGGGTAACTGGGCATTAAGGAGGGCACTTGATGTAATGAGCATTGGGTGTCACATGCAAATGGTCAATCACTAAATTCTACCCTGAAACTAAAGGTATAGTATACGTTAACTAACCTGAATTTAAATAAAATCTAAAAAACAAAATGAAAGGAAGAAACAAACAAACAAACAAACTAGGCTGTATTTCTGCTCATCTTGATTATGGCCAATAATCCATTTTGAAAAGAATGATGAAAAAAATTTGTAGTTGAACTGAGTTGCACGTATTTTTCAGTTATCTCAGACACTAGAATTTGACTCAGAATTGTCTTCCTTTATGTTCCGTTTTATTTATGCGTTGCTCTTCCCCTTCAACAAAGTAACACGTGACTATTTAAATTTTGTTTCAAATATTTTAGAAATACGTAATCTGAGCAGTGGAAGGCTTTTGTAAGTCCAACCACCCCACATATATACACTTGCAAGATAAATCACTGTAAACTGCTGGTATATATTCTTCCAGAATTATTTCCTGTACATATATTGACATATTAGTAATCAGCATGCTTTTAAATAGGAAGGACTCTACCACTTACCAAAATGAGCCCTGATATTAGTGAGGAAGTGCCTGTCAGGGCCACGTAGAACTTCGGTGTTAATGTGTTCAAAAACATGCTCACTGAAAAAAAAAGAAGGAGAAGAATAAGGAATGCATAAGTAGGTCAATAAAACAGACTGTTCCATTTGTTTCCGATGACAAAAATTCTTAGAACCATAACAAAGTCCCATTAAAAATGGTTCAGCATCACAAAGGCTCAGAATGCTAGGTGTCAAGGGCTATAAAGAAAATCACCACATAAAAAAGAAAAAAAAAGCAGCTTTTTAGTTTCTATCTACCAAAGCTATTGCTGTGAATGGTTTTCATGGGCTCATACCACTGAGGAGTCTAATAACAGCTGGTTACTAAAATGTCAGAAAGAGAAGACCCTTATCTATTTTGTGAGACCCACACAGTAGAGGCTTTTTTAAAGATTTTATTTATTGATGAGAGAGAGAGCGCACAAATGGGAGGGAGGGGGCAGAGAGAGAAGCAGACTCCCTGCTGAGCTGGGAGCCTGATGTGGAACTGGATCCCAGAACCCTGGGATCATGACCTCAGCCAAAGGCAGATGCTTAACTGACTGAGCGCCCCCACATGTCCCACATTAAAGGTCTTAATGAACCAACAAGGAAAACTTCAACTTTGGGACAAATGGAAAATAACTATATTCAAGTTGATCCTTGAATGTGTGGGTATTAGAGGCACCAAACCCCCACACAGACAAAAATCTGCATATAACTTTTGACTCTTCCCAAAACTTTACTAATAGTCTACTATTGCCTGAAGCCTTAGCAATAACATAGAGTCAATTAACACATATTTTGCATGTTATTTGCACTACATACTGTATTCTTACAGTAAAGTAAGCTAGAGAAAAGGTTAAGAGAACTGTAGGAAAAGAAAATACATTTTCAGTGCTATATGGTGTAAGGGGACGCAGGAACGATCCCATGTCGTTCAAGGATCAACTGTGTATTAGGCAGTTATTAAAGATTTTAATACTATTACTACTCTTGAAAAGGAAGGACAAATTGACAAAGTTTGCATGCATTAATAAAAGGTTTTTCACCTTACTTAAAAGGCTGTTAGGCTGTTCATCAAAAGAACTGGAGTCAATGGAATAAAGATGAAAAATAAACCACTAAAAATGAATGTGCAGTCAAGCACCTTCCTGACCAATTTCTGCCACTCTGTTCATATCAACTGTTGATATAGTTGATCTGGCTGCCCATTAAGTAAGGGTCACTTCCACACTTTATAAAGATATTTTAAGTCACTATCATTTGTATCTAGATAGTGCATGCAACCTTAATTATTACCAAAACAATTGACCTAAAGAGCTTTTTGCATGCATATTCACATTTCTTTACTGAGTCTGTTTGTGGAAGAGGACGCTGGTCTGGCTTTAGAATGAAGGACGTTAGAAGCTGGGCTCGGATAACATTAGGGGAAAGGCTTTGGCATTGTCCTGAGCTCAGGCCAGAAAGCAAAGTCACCAACATGACCGTAGATCCCATGTTCACTCATTCAACAAACAGTTCTCTCTATTTATGAATTAGACCATGGACAAGGAATGGAAGCATGAATCAGACACAGTTCCCACCCTCTAGAAGACCACAGACTAGTTAGGAAATTAACAAATAAACAAGCTATTACCATAAAGTTTGATAAGTGCATGCACAAGTCCTGAGCATAGGGTATAAAGAACACCTAAAAGGGACACGCCACAGGCTGAGGGTTGGAAAAGAGGTCGGGGAGAATAAGCAGGAGTTTACTAGACCAGCGCACGCAGAAGGAGGGACACACAGAAGGGCAAGGTCAATAGAATAAGAGGCCTGCTTTGAGGTGCTGAGAAAAGATCACAGCCTTTCCAAACAGTTGCACAGTTTGAGGGGGTTAGGAACTTGAGCTATGGGCCCTCTGCAGAGATGCAGACGTTGAAGGGCACGCTGATGTCATCCTTCCTGGCTACAGGGCATCCTTCCCCTGCACCCACTCTTAAATGAGTGTGACTTGGGGACTATCACTTGTAATCTCAAAAGTCTGAACTAATACAATGTGTTCAGTTGATAGTCACAATTTGACTAAGAGGACTTTTGGAGAGAGAGAGAAAGGCACAGGAGGAGCAACCAGCCTTGGACTGCAGACATACAGCTGAGTTAAGGCTGGGTTTGCTTGGCCATTAAAAAACCCAAAGATGAAGGGAAAAAAAAAAACACCAAAGATGTGGTGATTTGTCATTTCCAAGCAAGTCAGTGGAAAGAGGAAGATTTTTTAAAGGGAAAATATTAGAGTTCTAACTGCCAGTCTGATTCTGAAGTACCTAAAATTCTCAAAATTCACATCATCACACTATAAATGACCCCACATTCCCCATTATTTTTTAAGAAGTCACCAAAGCAGTTTTTGCTTTATTTTACAGTTATGAACTCTCATATCTGTATCATATATTTTTCAGTAGGTTTCTGGAGGCAAAGTGAGTTTAAAATTCTATGAAACCCATTTCTAAAAGAAAGAGGAAAAGATGTGCCTGAATTAGAAGTGCTTTAGTAGCCCTACTATAACTTCTCAGCAATAAAAGCAGGTATCAATGGAGGGGAAAGATTTTTTCCTGAAAATCATTGAGTCCACTGTAGGCAAAAGACTCAAAAATTAATTGATTAGGGACTCCCGGGTAGCTCAGCTAACATCTGCGTTTGGCTCAGGTCATGATCCCAAAGTCCTGGGATCAAGCTCCAGGTTGGACTCCTCGATCAGCAAGGAACCTGCTTCTCCCTCTCCTGCTCCCCCTGCTTGTGAGCTCACTCCCTCTCTCTCCCCATCCCATCAAATAAATATTTTTTTAAAAAAGAATTGATCAGTAAAAAAATAAATAATGTGAGTTATCTAAAGAGATTAAACAGTGTTCCCATTTGGTTTTTCTTAAGATTATACAGCAGCGGTAATTAATTATTAAAAGATGCTTCTCTGTTATATCCAGTTATAGAAAGCTACTAGAGTTGAGAGATCATGGAAGTCATAAAAAGAAATAGAGACACACATAGAGAAGAAACAAACATTTCAGAGAGTGGGAGATGGGTCTTACTGAATATCCTGGCTAAAATTACTAAGACGTGGCATTTGGCAACTCTGGGCATAAATAATGATACTTAATACTTGCCATTTCCATCTATCTGTGTACTTAAAGCCAGTAACAAAGCACTTTCACAAGCTAGAGAGTTTCATTCCCACTTCAGCTCTAAGAGGTCAATACTATTATTCATGTTATTTCACAGAGAGAGGTGCGCAACACCAGCAGTCCTGCCCCAAAGTTCAGGCTCATGGGATCCTAGGCTGCCTAAGATATTGCTGCCAAGCATGAAGGAACAAAGCAGCACATGGAAAGCCCTTCATTACAAAAGGAGAAGAACTCTAGGTAAATCAGACTTAAAAGACTGGATGTTTTTAACACTGTACTTATATTTACCTCTGATCTTTAAAGACAAGTTCCCTATGATGTTATCTTGGGTGTGTGCAGCCCCAGCGGGGAAAGGCAGGTCAGGGCGCAGGAGCAGAGAATCTGGTTGGAGACTCCCTCATTAAATTAGGAGGGCTGAACCCTGTAGACCACATTGAATACCCTGAAGCAAGGACTACCTTGCCTAGGTGTTCCTTCACCAGCGATGAGGGCTACTAGCAATTACCTGTCGAACATAGGAGGGCCTGATACAGTACCTAAGATCTGCAGCGGAAAACGGCGGGGGATACGCTTTGAAACATAAACTGGCTTTTCTGGAAATCTCCAGACACGTCACCGTTTCCTCCCTACCTGCTGGGGCTGGCAAAACAGATTCAAGAACAAACAGACAAAGACTAATCTAGCCTTGTGAAGAACAGATTCATAAAATCTCAATAACGTCCTATTTCAGCCCAGAGACAGAAACTGACAAAGCAAAGGCCTTGCGTGTGCTGCGGCAGGACACCCCCGGGGCTGCTCCCAGACCCTGCAGTAGCTGCTCAGGGCGGCCCCCGGGACCGCATCGGGGCCCTTCTGGTGACGCTCAACGTTGACGGTACCGTCTTCCCACCTGACCGACGAGCCCACGGGAAGGGCTGCAGCGCGGCCTGCGAAGACACTGGGTCGGAGGCTGGGGACACGGAGGGGAGCTGAACCACCCGAGGACGCCCGCTCTCGGGGAGAGCTGACTTAATAAAAACAAAACAAAACAAAAACAAAAACAAAAACAAAAACAAAAAAAAGGCAAAACTTTCTCTTTTTATTTTTTTTATTTATGACAGTCACACAGAGAGAGAGAGAGAGAGAGGCAGAGACATAGGCAGAGGGAGAAGCAGGCTCCATGCACCAGGAGCCTGACGTGGGATTCGATCCCGGCTCTCCAGGATCGCGCCCTGGGCCAAAGGCAGGCGCCAAACCGCTGGGCCACCCAGGGATCCCAAAACTTTCTCTTTATAAAGAGCATGAAATGAGCTCTCTGGATCACAGAAGAGATGCTGAGGAGTCAGCTGGGGAAGTGAAGGATCGGTCCTATGAGCAGAGCTGACTCAGGACGCCTGGAAGGCCCCGTGCAGCCACAGCCCCGTCTCCCAGCACGTTCGTGCCTCCTCTCACAGTCTTTAGAGCACAAGCGATTCCCAAACCACACGCCTGGAAGAGACCTCTGCAAACCAGAGGGAACACAAAACCCTGTGTCCGTCTCCTCAGACACATCCTACCTCACACAGAGAAGCCCTGGAACAAGAAGGCTAAGGCAACTGAGGAAGTAGTGTGATAAGGTCTACAACACCCCAGAATCTGTCCTGTGTCCCTCTTAAAGCCTGTCTAAAATACGGCATGTGAAACAGGAAAACTTCAGAAAGTCATAAAATAACCATCATCAACCATTGAAAATGTTAGAAATAAAGTCCCTAGAAAGAAAAGTTAAAGAAAGTAAGTTTATGGGACGCTTGGGTGGCTCAGCGGTTGAGTGTCTGCTTTGGGCTCAGGTCGTGACCCTGGGGTCCTGGGATCGAGTCCTGCATTGGGCTCCCCATAGGGAGCCTGCTTCTCCCTCTGCCTGTGTCTCTGCCTCTCTCTGTGTCTCTCATGAATAAACAAAATCTTAAAAACAAAACAAAGTTTATTTAGGCTATTTAGTTTATTTCGGCGAAAAAGAACTGAAGAGACTTTGGGTAAAAAGCATTTTCCCTGGGAAAGATACCTGGGTTAGGAGCCTCGGTCTGCAACTGCGAAGCCAGCGGTGGTGGGGAGGTCCCGGGAAAGGCCCACACTCTCCCAGGGGCTGCTGCCCTGAGGCCCAGAGGACACGTGCATCCTCTCCACACGTCGGCACCGATTCCTCGTACCTAGCCTGGGCCGGATGCTGGGAAGCACTGTTCCTGCCCCCACCAGGCTCACAACCGAACGGGTGACAGAGCCAAGGAAATGGCTAAGCAAATATCACAGAGAAGTATAAAAGCGCAGGGTAGCCCAAAGGGATTAGGGCATCAGGAGAAGTTTCTGCCAAGAATAAGCCTCCTGTCTGAGACTCGTAGGATGAATCAGGAGTTATCCAGATGTTGCCTGCAGCTGCAAGGGCACAGGGCCGGTGAGGGTAGAGCTGTCGAGCATTCCACACGGTGCTGCAGCTGCGGGGCCCGCCCGTGTGAGCCCACACAGGGGACAAGGGACGGGGAAGGCAGGACGAGTGCCGCGGAGTTGCCCGGCCATGTCGAGGCAACGGTGGGGGATCAGTACGAAGTATGGGAGGCTGCTTCCTAAAGTGCCTGGCATACCAATACATGGGATACGGGGTGACGAGCAGCAAGTGGCTATTCTCGGATGAGAAGTCAGCCAGTTTGGGTCCAAACTGGATTTCTAAACTTAAGGGTGTCCACTGCTGTTTGGCCTCCCAAATGATCTATGGAGCTCTTCTCACGAACAACTGCATGCAATGAGTAGATGCACAATGTGGCCCAACTAAAACAAAACAAAAACAAACAAACAAAAATCACCTAAGGAATAGGGGACTCTGGTTTGCGTACTTTTCTTTGTAAAGAAAGTAACATTTATCTCAACACAGGCCCGAATCTGTACTTCCGAGGCTGTTTCACTGTCCACAAAATTTACCAGAATAACATCTCTCTAGCTGCAGGGTTGCTGTGAGGACTAAATGCATTAGTGTGGATAAACTGCCTAACACGGTAAACCTCCGCAAGTAATACGTGTTAATCATTGTTATTTACGTTTACGTTACTCTTCCTTTTGTGAAGTGACATCTCACACTGGTCCCGCTGTAGGAAGCAGAAGCAGCTCAGCTGACTGCACTAATATCAATGTAGTCGTAGCAGCAGCACCTGCTTCTTGTGCCAACCACTGGGGTACAGGCCACAGCCCAAGAAGTAAATCACCTGCACCGTGATTTGCCCTATGCTGAACATGGATGCCCTACAAGATAAATGCAGTGCCAGGCATTAGAAGGGTCCCTTTAACTGAATTCTACTTGCTAGAGGTGGTAAAAAAACTCGAGGGTGAGTCTGAAAGCAGCTATTTTAGAAGGCAAAGAAATTAGTGGACCCCCTAACCCTGCCATGCTGTGGGATCAATGAACTCAGCCACAGGCCACGTGGAAACCTGCAATCCCGTTCCTTAGTTGTCTTCAAGTCCCCATGTGGCCTAGGACATATGCAGTATTAAAGCCTAAACTAGAACCTAAAAAGTATGATGGTTTACCAATGTTTTAAATACAAAGAACAAATAATTAAGGCCATGATACCTTCCAAGGTATACAAGTGATAATCAAGATGGACTGGAAAATCGTCCATTTCATGCAAAGCAACATTTCCAATTTAATCACAGAAAGTACGCAGAGTCCCATGTCTACATAAAGTGCATGAAGGCACATGCTAGTCTCGCAGGATTCGTCTCTCAAACTGTTTTCTCAGACCTCCAAAGTGGGTCAGGGAACACACAGGAATAGTTTAATCCATCACTGGCATTTTTCTGTGTAAGAACAGGGAATATTCCCTTCTTTCATTTTACTGTTCTTTCAACCCAGCTAACCTCTCTCTTCCCTCCTGTCAGATTCCACTAAGTAGCGTTACAACCTCACTTCTCTTCCTCATTTACCAAAGGACAAAAGAATGAAAACCGTAAGCTTTAATATTCTAAGTTACACATATGCTAATTTCGAACAGATTTCCAGATGGTACAGCTTTTTAAAATGAAAGAACCTGCCCTTTTTCTCACAATGACACTGTGATGGATAAACTCTAAAGTGACCCATAAAGATCCCTACCCCTGGTGGCTCATGTCTTTACGTAACTCCCTCCCCCTGAATGTGGGACATGGGACTTGCTTCCAGCAAACATATACGTAAGATACCCTCCCAGTAGCAGACGTGCTGGAGATCCTGGGTGCTAGTGTAATGAAGAGAGTGACCATGCGAGAGGCCTATGCAGCAATGGACTGGAAGCAGCCTCTAGGGGCTGAGGACGGCAGCAAGGAAGAAACCAAAGGCCTCAGCTCGACAACGATGATTTCTGCCAATAGACTGAGTCAACTCAGAAGTAGATTCTTCCCCGGTTGAGCTTGCAGGTAAGATCACAGCCTTGTCGACACCTTGATTATGGCCTGGTAACACCCAGAGCAAAAATCCCAGCTTAGACCCATGGAAACCGTAAGATAGTAAATGTGTGGTAATTTGTCACGCAACAATATAAAACAGATGCAGTGGTGCGTGATTCACGAAAGTGAGAATCAGTGTGGATACCTGGTATCTGTGGCTGACGACAGTTTGTCCACAAAGGGTGTTAAGACACGCCAATTCTATCTGCCCCAGAACTGCCTTTTGCACTGCTTATAAATGAAATGCAACTTCAGCCTCTGTTGCCATGACAACATGTCATTCCACGCGCGGATCTGTAATTGTCTTTTGTAAACCAACTAGTGTTAAAGTAGAAGCTCAGAGTAATTTTTTGCAATATGGAAATCAAGCATCTCTATTTTATACCCCAGTAAAAAGACTTTCTTTTTTTTTTCTAGGCACACTTTAAATATACAACATTTGCATGTTCCCCGCCCCCCCCCAAAAAAATCAGTTTTACATCTGGGCACAGCATCGGTTCAAGAGATTACGAGCACACCATAAGCACGTTTTCTCATCTGTTGCTTTTGCTTCTCCTCTCCTTGCCCTTCACCCCAGTCTCCTGAGAGCATCTCAAGCTTTTAAGCACCACAATTCCCTTGATAAATCCTGGGGAATTTATCCTGGTGAGGAAAAGACATGGAGATATAATTTTAGACCCATCCCAACAGCAAGAAATCCTCGTAAATCATGCTGTCTCTTCTCCTCTCTACCCTTGAGGTCGCCCTGGCGACCTTACAGGGGTTCTATTTCTGCTTTGCTGGGCATCTGGCTCTACTGAGGAGTTGAGCCGAGCACATTCCTTCTTTCCCTTCTCAGCTGTGACCTGGGAAACTGTATCAGAGCGTTCAGTCTTCATGGCTGCTTGTCCCTTGCTTCCATCAAACCATGAAGGAATGCCCAAAGCCTGGTCACATACAAACTTCAGTAGCCAGCCCTCAAGGGCGGTGGAGCAAGATCTCGGATGATCTGTTCACTTTTATTTACAGACAGGCTAATAATGCGGAACTCTGCCC
Source organism: Nyctereutes procyonoides (assembly GCF_905146905.1). NCBI lineage: Eukaryota > Metazoa > Chordata > Mammalia > Carnivora > Canidae > Nyctereutes > Nyctereutes procyonoides. The sequence goes on along the minus strand of NW_026575160.1, from coordinate 29,808,238 downwards.
TGGCTGAGAACAGGAGAACGGATTGTAGAAGTCTTACCATTTTAGCTCTTTAAAATACTTCTGAATTTAGGGTGGAAGACCTTTTTTAAAAAAAAAAAAAGATTTTATTTATTTATTTGACAGAGAGAGAGAGTGAGCACAAGCAGGGTGAGTGGCAGGCGGAAGGAGAGGGAGAAGCAGGCTCCCCGCCGAGTGGGGACCCTGATGTGGGGCTCAGTCCCAAGAGCCTGGGATTGTGACCTGAGCCGAAGGCAGACGCTTAACCGGCTGAGCCACCCAGGGGCCCCGGGTCGAAGATCATCTTATGAATCTTTCTGTTTCTCATCAACTATTTACCATCAGGAAGAATAAAGGTACCTGTCTCTGAGGGGCGAAAACCTCCCTCACGGCCACGCTGCCGGGGACAGAGGCTCGAACGGACACGGCTGTGCAGGCCCGGGCACCTCTAGCCTGGAACAGAGGAGCGCTCGCTGCCACCACGCCCCGCAGCCAGCGCACGGCGCGCTCCACGCAGGTGCAGCCCCCTCTGTTCCTAAACCCCACTCGGCAAACGCTCCGCGTTTATGAACATCGACTAGTCCCCTAACCTGTCCGAAAGGTACTTCACTTATAAAAAGTACAAGACACTGAACCAGATACTGGAGTTGGGAAATAAAATGATGCGATGAGACTGATGCTCCCCTTGAGAAGGGAAAAGAAGATGCCCACACAGGACACGATGCAAAACTTATCAGAAGAGGGTTAGAGACAAAATCTAGAGGAAGAAAATATTACTTCGGGTCAGAAAAGCTTAATAAATGAGATGGCCTTCCCTCTGGGCTTTGGAAGAAGGATAAGCTTTTATCATTAGCCTAGAGAGAAGTGAAGCGAAGGTCCCCATGACACACAGACGCTAGCACCTGCACAAAAGGACTGGGTTGGGGGATCCCTGGGTGGCGCAGCAGTTTGGCGCCTGCCTTTGGCCCAGGGTGCAATTCTGGAGACCCGGGATCGAATCCCACGTCGGGCTCCCGGTGCACGGAGCCTGCTTCTCCCTCTGCCTGTGTCTCTGCCTCTCTCTCTCTCTCTGTGTGTGACTATCATAAATAAATAAAAATCTAAAAAAAAAAAAAAAAAAGGACTGGGTTGGCGTCCTACCAGCAGGACGAGGAGTGGCAGTGGGAGATGCTGGCTCAAACGCCAGGGCGAGAAAATCAGGCTTTGCACACAGTGAGAAGATACTCCCTGAAAAGCAATGTAAGGCATATATCTAGTTACAGCGAAATGGTGAGTTGCCTTAGAGGGGAGCTCCTGTAATACCACCAGGGTGAGAGGCTGAGCAAATCAGATTTGCAGAGGTAAATGCAACACTATGTGGCTCTTAACAATGTGACATCGGGGGCGTCTGGTCGGCTCAGTGGCTGAGTGTCTGCCTTCGGCCCAGAGTGTGACCCAGGATCGAGTCCTGCATCAGGCTTCCTGCATGGAGCCTGCTTCTCCCTCTGCCTGTGTCTCTCATGGATAAATAAATAAAATCTTGGAAAAAAAAAAAAAACAAAACAATGTGACATAAAGGATGACAGTCTGGAGAACACTGGCAAAGTGGGGCCAGAGTCAAACTGCAAGTGATTCCAGAAAATAAGTGGTAAGGAATTATGGCAACAAGCATAGGCTACATCTACAGGAAGTCTGGCAGGAAAGAGAAGAAGAGAATTTATCATTAAGTGGGACTTAAGTTAAAAGAAAATATAAATAGCACCATATGAACCAGCAAGTGAATTAGGAATAAAATTTAAATTTATTCCACTGCAACAAGATCCACCTTGAGAAATCCAATCCTGGCTCATTTTTATACCAAACTTATAAAGACATATGATTAATCATTGGAAATGTGTTTACTTTCTCTGAGATTCTTCTTTTTAAATGAATCTTAAAAGAATAATTAGAGTTAAAGCACTTTAAGTGACCTAAGTCTGAACCTGACAGTTACACATATGTATGATCAGTTGAGATTAAATGACAAAAGAAAAATAAACTTTCTATTCTATTGATTCTGATTTTTGGACTTTCTAATAGTTTACTTGCTTTGTTTTGAAACCTGCTAATTTATAGCTGAAGAGTTTGCTTCAAAGGAAGACAATATTTTAGGCCAAAGAAGCAACTGCGTGCCATGGGGTAGTAAAATTGAAATCTGATTTTAAGTTAGGTTTTTATTTTCATTATATTCTCTAAAACTACAATGACTAATTTACTTCTCTTCTGAGTGAAAAGCTAGGGCAAGTCTTCTGGAAGCTCTGTTAAGGCTCTCTCTCTCTCTCTCTCTCTCTCTGAATGAGATGCCTAACCAACAGAGATAAGAAGCCACAGGGGAAGCCACTAGACAGACTAATATTTTAAGAATTCAGCTGTTCCAACTGCCTGGTTGTTCAAAGGCTGGCTACATTATTTTCAATTCCAATAACTAGATTTGGCTTTGCATTCGCATCCAATGACCGGTTACTATTCCAATGGGCACCTAAAATTATCTCCCCAGGTCCAGGGCTGATAGCAAATTATAAGTGGTAAATCACAAAATGCACCTACCTCTAAATAAGGTCTATAGGTGACAGTAAATGGAAACTGGAGCACTGGTATTTTCAAAACTCAGTAAGCCAGTTTTTCTTAAAATGTATTTAAGAGACGCATTTAAATTCCAGAACCCCTTTGTCATCCCTAATACAAACGCTCCCAATCCCTAAAAGTTTCTCTCCCTTTTAAATCTGTTGAGACTTTCTCAAGCCTCACTGTGAATGACCCATTCATAAGAAAGAAAGAAAGAAAGAAAGAAAGAAAGAAAGAAAGATGAAAAAAGAAAAGATGTTTTTAATTAGCAACTGTCTAATGCACAGATCCTAGAGCCCAGGCAGTCTACCTCCATGGGGATCAGTAGTTGGTTAAAACCCAAGGTTAATGAGGCCACAGTCCTGGGTCTGATCTGAGTCAGTCAACCTCATACCAAGAAATCCTGTGCCACAAAGTCAGAAGGCACCCCTAACTAGCTGTATTATAAACGTTATTACCATTGAAAGGCCAATCATCATGTTACTATAAAGACAAACCCATTTTAAAAGAAAAAAATGTGGATTGATGCTCAAGGTTGTTTTTCCCCAACATTCTAAAAATACAGAAAATTTTTCAAAAAATACCACCACCACACTCAACCCAGAACTGCCAAGAGGGGAAAAAAAAAGAAGAAAAACTAGCACACACAGCACTGTTAATGGTAACACGCAAAGTGCTAAGCTGCTCTTCGGAATAATTCGCTAAGATAAAATAACGCTAGCCAAAGATGTAGAGATAAAGCATAAAGAAATACTTAACGTGACTACTCAGTAAGCAAGTACAGTAAGTGATTTGCAAAAATGCTACCTTCAATAGCATTTAGATCGTTATCTGTAAAATGTCCAAAGTCATTGTTATAGGGCCAAAAAAAAAAAAAAAAAGTCTTATCAGGCCATACTTGTAAATACTCGTTTCAGTTCAACAAATACGGTGGAAGGAAAGGCTAACAGTTACTGACCATCCACTGAGGGCTACTATGTGTCAGGCACTGTACTGGGTGCTTAATGTATATTTTTAATCATTTGATTCCCACCACAGCCCTGCAAAGTTAAATTATCCTCATGTAATATGGATGAAATCAAGGCTTCCTGAGGTTAAATGACTCACTCAAGGACATACAGCTATTAAGGGCTGAGCCTTAATTTGAACACAGCTCTGCCTAATTCCAAAGCCCGGGCTCTTTCCCCTCGGGAACATACCTTTCTTTTGGGTAACTGACCCTACATTTGGGGAGACAAAACTAAGAGAAGAAATGTCTAAGTTTCAGATTTGCTTTTTGAGGTTTCCAATGCTCACTGACTTTTCTGAAACAGCAATCTGGTGCTTGCTCCAAAGCCAGGCCCTATGGCTGGGCTCAGGAAGCCCTCTGGGGTCTGAGAGCAGGGGGCTGCCCCAAACCACAGTCTCAGTCTAGGGCACGCAGGCCCACCAATGACTTCCTCCTGAGTGGAGGGTAAGGGAGGACGGTGGCTGATTACTGAGCCATTCGTTACCACACAAACCTCATGTTAAAGAACTAACTCGCCCTTAAGGCTATTATTAGCAATGAAGGATGATGTCTGCACATTCTGATGCATTCTGTGCTATATTCTATTTTATTCTCTATGTTGTTCATTTACCTCACCATGAGTCAAGACAATATCAGGGCCAGAGAGTTTACACAGAAAGAGGCAGCACTGTCAAATGTCTAAAACCAAAGTATTCAGACCTGCCATACATATACCATTATCCTGGCCTCCGTGAGAATTACTTAGAGTGGCAAGAGAGTCCTAGGGCAGTATTGGACACCACATCATATTAGCTCCTTATGCAACAGCTACTACAGTTACTGTATCACAAAACTGTGGTTCTACTAATCATATAATTATTGCTTTAATCAACACTTGAGATAGTATCCTTTTACATTTTCCAGTGACAAGTATTTTTTATTTTACTTTGAAACAAAATAAATAATATATTTTCTCCTCCTAGAGTAAGCTCTGCTAAAACAAGAAAGAAACTGAAAGCATCCTAAAGTTACCATACCCAAGAAAGTCTGTCATACATGTTACTGAGAATCCCCTAAATCCGGTGTTTGACCCTTTGTCACTTTGGATTTAGGTATTGGTGTGATATACACAGCTTCAAACATTCAATGGACATAAAACTCAGGGACATAAATAAGAATATATTAAAAACACACCTTTTGGGCAGGCCGGGTGGCTCAGCGGTTTAGTGCCACCTTCAGCCCAGGGTGTGATCCTGGAGACCTAGGATCAAGTCCCATGTCAGGCTCCCTGCATGGAGCCTGTTTCTCCCTCTGCCTGTGTCTCTGCCTCTCTCTCTCTCTGTGTGTGTCTCTCATGAATAAATAAATAAAATCTTAAAAAAAATACACCTTTCAAGGCTTCCCTTGCACAAATGTGGTGACACATACATCCAACTAAAAGATCTGAATAACCTAAATCCAGAATGTTTAAACTTAGAAGATTATCTACATAAATTAATAACCTTAAACTTGGAATCTGCTAATTTAGTTGCTAACATCATCCTAAAACTATGATGAAATCTTGTTCATCCACTTGTCCATCCTAGAAGTTTTGTACATGTGAACTGAGCACATTTCTGTAGCTTTTTTTTTTCAACCACTACACATCCAGGAACTCAAGATATTCAGCAAAATATATTTATAAATATATTATTTTAAAAGCAGAAAAAAACAGTAAATATAAAACAAGAAAAATGGTTAAATACTATATGGCCATTATGAAAGAATAGTATGCAGCCATTAAAGATCACATTATAAATGACATGAAAAATGATCACCATCTTTTAGTATAAAAAAACAGAATAAAGGCTGTGTGGGTGGCTCAGTCAGTTAAGTGTCTGACTTTGGCTCAGGTCATGATCTCAGTGTCATGTTCCCTGGGATCCCTCGGTGTCAGGTTCCCTGCTCAGCGAGGAGTCGGCTTGTCCCTCTCCCTCTGCCCAACCTCCAGCTTATACTTGCGCTCTCTCTCTCTCAAATAAATAAATAAAATTTTTTAAAAAGGCAGAACATAAAACTTTTTATCTAAAAATTCACATGTATCGATGTAGGTACAGTTTCTAAGCACAGAAAAACACAAGGAGGTTATAAGACAAGCATCCCAATAGTGCTCACCTCTGATTGGTAGAATTACATGTGGGTTGTTTTTGTTTTTTTTTGTTTTTTTTTCCTTCCCTGGAGACTTGAAATTTTCTACTATATGCACTGCTGTTTTTTAATCAGGGGCAAGGTGGGGGGAGCAAAAAATTTTCAATGCATGGCATAAAATTAGAAACTACAAAACAGGGGATCCCTGGGTGGCGCAGCGGTTTGGCGCCTGCCTTTGGCCCAGGGCGCGATCCTGGAGACCCAGGATCGAATCCCATGTCGGGCTCCCGGTGCATGGAGCCTGCTTCTCCCTCTGCCTATGTCTCTGCGCCTCTCTCTCTCTCTGTGACTATCATAAATAAATAAAAATTAAAAAAAAAATTATATAAAAAAAAAAAGAAACTACAAAACATCCTCGGAGGTGGGATTACATGGAACTTTCACCTTATACTTTTTTTATTCTCTATAGTCTGAAATCTTTTACATATGTGTATTATTCTAGTAACCAATCAATGTACACATAGATTTAAAAATAACCAATACATCTTATTTTTTTTACTTCAACGAATGAGACATTTTTTAAAGCATCAATTTAGGAGAAATTTTAAAAGAATATTTCCATTTATTTTGGTTTAAATGGGATCCTCAAGGATATGTTGACAGATTAATAGCAACAATGATAGCAACAAAACTCTCTGACCTTTCTTAAGAAGATTTCCAAGAGAAGTAAACAGGAAAATGTACGTAGGTTTATATGTATCTGAATTCCAGTTTCAGAAAGATGGTACAAGAGGACGATTTTTGACATTTACAGTGCTACAGTCTTGGTCAAAATCTTATATGGAATTACTGTTTCAGTGCATTTACAATTGTATACAGATAACACACAGATTATTCAAGAACTTAGAATGTTCCCAAGCCAAGAAGGAGAGCCATTTAAGAAGCCAGCAACACTTATTTAATATGCACAGTCTGTATGGAGCTGTGCCACCCACCCAAGCACTATCACCATCCTTCAGTATCACAGTGGGCTGGTGACATGATTTAATTGCTGAGCTACAGCTAATTATAAGGCAAATGAAACACTAGAAAGAATTCACCCCAACCAATTAACTAACAGAGTGGACATTAATTGTCTTAAAATGCTCTGCATATGCTAATTCAAACTTCATCACCCATAAAGGCATCCATACAACCATGACTCTTTGTTGTTACATTCTCTTTCATGCTTTATAACAGTAGATGACCCTGACGCAGAGCATCCTTGGCATTCGGCTATTTCCAGATGGGCATGAACGTCAGTGCTTCATCATGGGCTTTCAGCAGTGTGGTTTAAATAATACAAGTTACTGCACGATAAGAAGTTGATAAGAGCATAATAACTCCATTAGAAAGAATGAAAGTAACATGATAACTTGGATTCACAATGTTTATATAATAACCCAATAAGTGTAATTAATTGGTGTCACCAGATGGCTAGATTAATTAATACATCCAATCAGCAATGCTCCTAAAACTAAGATTGTAAAAAGAACAATTATAGTTCTTGAAATTCTTATTTTTTCTGCTCTACTGTTAAAATTAGTGAAATGCCACGTTGTATCTTCTCCACATTAGGAAGCTACAAACTATGCTTTGGATTCTATGTCAGTGTTGTATAAAACCATTACATAAACATACTGCAACTAAAGTTCTTCCCTCTGTCTCTCAATTTCTTCCAGCTAAGTGGAATACTTTTTCCTTTCTAGAAAAGATCTAGGGATCAGATTTGCTGTCTCTCGAGTCAAAAGCATAATGTCTCTCTGAGCTAATTTTTCTCATTGATAAATTGAAGGATTTGGACTCTGAGGTCCTTTTAAACTCTAAGCAAATGACAAATCTCTAATAACAAATCCAGCATAGCATTTAAGCTAAAAATACAAAGTTTGCAATTCATATCACAAAGGACTCCCCTCACTAATAATGAGCTCCTAGAATTTCTGCCAATGGGGCAAGGTAAAAATTCTCACCATGATGAATTCGATGGGCATTACAATGTGTACTCAAAATTTTTTTAAATTATGAACTTTTAAACCATGAGTTCTTACATACTTAAGCAACATGAAGGATCTAGTCAGTGTAATTTTTTTGAATAGAATATATTTGAACAGATTTGCCATGTATTTTACAGTAATTATTTTAATTTTTATTGTTCCTGAAAATTCTCAGGAAGGGGTAAGAATTACTTTCACCACTTGAGCATATCACTAGTACCATTTTTTTAAAAGTGTTCAAGTTTCTTGGAATTAAGCTAGAGAGAATGAACTGACTGTACTTAGAATTATTAAATTCACTCAATAACCCAAATTGCGATATCATCTCATAGTTCTGCTGCGGTACTAATTAATTTGAAATCACTCCATGAAATTGTATATCTGTACTCAAAGAGAGTACAAGTACAAAAAGAGCATTATTCACCAAAGCATCACTACTTATGGCAAAAAAAAAAAAACATGTCACTAAGGATAGCTCACTGACGTAAGAAAAGCCGAATCTGGGATCCCTGGGTGGCGCAGCAGTTTGGCGCCTGCCTTTGGCCCAGGGCGCGATCCTGGAGACCCGGGATCGAATCCCACGTCAGGCTCCCGGTGCATGGAGCCTGCTTCTCCCTCTGCCTGTGTCTCTGCCTCTCTCTCTCTCTGTGACTATCATAAATAAAAAATATATATATTTAAAAAAAAAAAAAAGAAAAGCCGAATCTCCAAATTTTGCAGGGATTCTAACTAGAACACTATTATTTATTTATTTATTATCGAGGGCTGGTTTAAGCTTACCCGATGGCATTACAAAGATCTAGGCGGTTTAATTTCTCAAAGCCTTATTAAAACAAAAGCCTATTACTTTACTTCATTATTTGAAGTCTCAGGGTATGTAATGACTTTTCCTTCCCATGTACCCATCACGCCTGGCCGCTGGCAATGTATAAACTGTATTATCTTCTATCAGGTAATACAGGAAAGGCAGGAGGCCAGAAGCAGTTTTCGTGTGGTTTACTTTTCTTAACTGCCAAAGCATTATCCATGAGGGAAAACAAGACCAGCCATCTAAACTAGATACTAGATTAACTGTATATAAGAAATCATGTAATAATATCTACGTACTACACCATTAGAGGGCAAATGCGTGAAACAGCCAGTTTAACTAGTGTGATTTTTTTTCTCTTAATTTCAGAAGGATTAACATTAAAAAAAATCCAATCCAATGATCTAACAAGAATTCTTGTTATTAAAATCTTCTATTTTTTCCACAGTGCTTGAGTACTTTCTTAAAAAATAACTGCCCTAAGAGGAAGACATTTACATGAAATAGAAAAGTCTGAGGTTAGTTCCTGACTGATCTTGAGAAGCCAACAAAAAATGTGTCTTACCTGCGTAATGGGCATTTGTATTGAACTTATCAGGGGCCAGACACTGTCCTGTGCATTTTACAAACGTTGGCTCATTTAATTCTCATAACTACTGTGTAAAGTAGGTACCATTGTCCCCATTTTGCAGATGGTAGAACAGGTGCCAAGAAGTGACGTGACTTAGTCAAAGTCAAACAAGTAGTTGGGGTAGAAGCAAGATTTACGCCCAGGCAGCCTGCACCTGGGGTGTGTGCCCTAACCACTTACACGCTGCCCTCCATGACCTGCTGCCTCTTACGGAGTTCCAGTGACCTTTGGTGGCTTTGGGCAGTTATTACTCAATAATCATGGACATTCTCACGGAGACAGGAAAGGAAAAACCAAGGGCAAGCACATCTGTCTCCACAAAGTATGCCTAAGGTGTATCAGTCATCTGAACAGAGTTCTCCTTCACTCACTTCCCCAGGTTCCTATCATTGAGATAGGACATTCCCCTTCTCACCCCCCCAAAAAGACATGTTATAAAATATACTACAATTTTCACTTTCACTTAAGATCTTGGATGGTTTTCTATTTCAGAACATCCAGACCTACATCATTCATTTAAAATGCTACACAGGGATCCCTGGGTGGCGCAGCGGTTTGGCGCCTGCCTTTGGCCCAGGGCGCGATTCTGGAGACCCCGGATCAAATCCCACGTCGGGCTCCTGGTGCATGGAGCCTGCTTCTCCCTCTGCCTATGTCTCTGCCTCTTTCTCTCTCTCTCTCTATCATAAAATAAATAAAAATTTAAAAAAATTTAAAAAAAATAAATAAATAAAAATAAAATGCTACGCAGCAGGAGACTGTGTGGAGGCCTAGCAATATGGTTAAACAGTCTACTGATTTCTCCCACTGTTTATGACTGAGTTTCTTCTGTTTCTCCCCCCAGGTCTCGATCCAGTAACCCGCTAATTCCCCTTCCCTTTTCAGTCCTGTTCTTCAAAGACTGAAGGCTAGCCTCAGTGCTCCCTGGTGGGTGCCCGCACAACCCGCCTGGACTTCTGAGAATCCTAAGCCTACAATCTTTAGTTGCTGTGCTCCCCCTTTCTTGGTCTCAAGCTCCCTTCTGCAACAGCCTCCCACGTGCCTTACTGCCTGAGCACCTCTTTGGACTCCGGACTCTACGTGACACACTTCATTTCCTTCATCCACCCCTGAAGCTGGACCAATTGCATTGGCTGCATCTCTTTCCCAATTCTGGCTCTTCCGCACCTTCCTTGCTCTGCTAGAAGGAATTAGCTCTGCCTGCCTGGGTCCCAAGAAGTGCAAATTCAAACTCGATCAATAGGTAGTAATTAAACTCCTGCCTCCAAAGTCCAGAAGGGATTGTCAATGGGATTTCTCAGTAGATCCCCGCCAGTAAGCAAAGATGTAATTTTATGTTTAGTTTTAAAACTTAAACTTTCTCCAACAGGATTCTTAGAAAAAATGGTAAAGAGTGGTTAAAGACAAAAATAAGAGTTGTTCTAAGGGGAAAAATGGCGATGAATGCAAAAGATAATCTAGAGAAGACCTGAAATCAAACATCTATTACTAAGTAGATCCTGACCAATCTTTGTTTCTAGGTGAGCTGAATAGAAACATTAAATGAACAATTATGAGGGTTGATTTCAAATCTAACCTGTTCTCCTGGTTTTTTCCTTCAGTCTATAATTTTTAAGCAATTCATTCAGAAGATAGAATAATGGCAACTGAGGGGAAGAGGGTCAAGGGTGAAGCCTAAGGATGACTTTAGTTAAGAGGTCTTAATGTGAAGGGTTGCTTTCACCCACTGAGCTATACCATATTTAAGAATGCACTAATGCAAATATGATTTTCTTCCCCATATCCAATCCATATCACTGCTCCAGGTAATTATTCCTCTAGGAAATGTGAGGTTGAAAAAAATGTCTCCCATTAATGAAAATTATTCTGCTTATGACATTAGTACATATGCTCTCACTTTAAAAATAAGAGGCTGTTGAATTACTCACTTAAGTGTATTAAATTAACTGTGCAAGAGTATTATCCTGCTAGAAACCTGCTACCCTCACTCTCACACACCACTGGAGATTTCCAGTTAGGTCTAAAGGCCAGGTGAGTGTCTAGTTTACCTACAGTGGAAACTTGTAGCCAAGGAAAAAGCAACTGGAACACAATTTAGTATATTTTGTCTCTCCTGCCTCTTCCACAGGCTGAACATGACATCTGAAGAACAAGACATTTCATGCTCAGTGTAACTTTTTACAGGTCTGATTACTAGATCTTTATCCAACTGGTGTGCCGATTGGGTTAACTCCCAGCTCTGAGCCACCTTATGTTTACTCTGCTGTGTCATTCGAATATTCTTACTTTCTATGCCTGCCACGATGTGGAAAAGGTTGGGAAGCCCCGAATTAAACGTTTTCAATTGTGCTACCTCGGCCCTACTTTGAAATAGCCCAGATTATCATATGACGTCTTTGAAGAACGGTAACATGTCTGAGCTGGGAAAGACCTCAGATCACCACTTCCCAAAGGGGACTCTTCCAAATGCAAGTTTCACAGGCTGCTAAGAGATGTTAGTTTACTTGGGGGAGAACAATTCGAGAAACACTGGGTGGAAGTTAAGTAGATTGGTTTTCAGTCCAGGATGTCTCAGAAGCTTCTGAATGCACGGTAACTCTCCAAAAAGGGAATTTACTACAATTATTTATGTATATTTAAGGGTGGAGCTCTTAGAATACTTTTTCAATTGCGGTAAAATACAAACAAAAATGTATCATCTTAACCATTTTTAAGCGTATAGTTCAATAGCATGAAGTATGTTCACGCTGTTGTGCAACCAATCGCCAGAACTTTACATCTTGCGAAACCGGAACTCCAAGCCCATTAAACCACAACTCCCCATTGCCCCCCTCCTCCCAGCCCCTGGCAACCACCCTTAAAATATCTTTAGAAAGTAATTATCCACAAAATATGCTTTGGAAAATACTGCCTTATCTCTGATAGTTCACCCCCTCATTTTATTGATGAGAAAATGGGCCAACCCAAGGTCACAAGTTAATAGTGAGCCAAATCTAGAACTCAGACTTCTGGACTTTTGGTATGACCTCTTTTCATAACAGTATGAATAGACAGGTGAAATAGGTTAATAATTACCCAAATTCTACCACCACAGGCTCTGAAAATATCTGGTATGTACCAGGTCCGTTTCAAATAAAGGACTAAGTATTGGGTAAAAATTTTCCCAAAGTCACACTGAGGCCACAATTCTCCAAACTGGGGCACCTGTAACATCGGGAAGCGCCGATTTTAAAATGCCGTACATTCCCGGAGCATCAATTTTGATGATTAAATGACAATTACATATTTTGATACTAAAACAATCTGCATATACTAAGAGGCAGGCTGCAAAATTAACCTAACAGGACTTCAAGGGGACTCTGTTTTACAGTGAGCTTTGGCCTGTGGCCCCATCTGCCTAGGGCCTCCATTCCAGTATCTGTCTCTAGAGCACCTGACAAAAAAAACATGCACTGAGGGGGAGAGCCTAAAATCTACTGTAGGACCCAGTTCGGGAGGGGCACCCTGAAAACCCATGAACCAAACTACTTTCACATGCACCAGAGGGGTTCACATCAATTCTGATGCTCTTCTAGGCCGGTGTTTCTCAATAAGCATCCAAAGGCTCCAGAGAAGGAACAAGTTGGGAAGTCTTCCAATAATAATAATCAACCAAAAGAACACAAAAAGGAGTGGTACTGTCTGTTGCCAGACACCGAGTTTACGATGAAATGGGGAAGCTGGTACACATCAAGTTTCTGCTTGGAAGGTCCACTGTGGGATGGCATTTCAATTCCAGTAGCTACTTCTTCCTGTGATTCTAAATCCACGAAACTTTGCCTAGCTACACTGCCCATTCATCTTAGCAATATACTCACTAAAATTCAGTTATATCTAATCAGATTACACATGAGTAAAAATGAAACATGTTTTCCCCCTTTCTCCTAAAAATTTTCCAGAGAGCAGCCTTTAAAAAATAATTCTGCAGAGGCAAGAAGGATAAGCTATTTTTCTTCCAGATCTTGAAGATATTAGCTTTCATTCATATGCCACTGCCAACAATCTAAGCTTTAGAAATCACCGGCAGATTCTCAAATGTGAAATATATAGTGAAAATTTTCCTGCCTTTATTTTAGCTATGCCTAAGCAGCTGGCTCGAGGCAGCTGGCAACCCGAGAACAAAATGTAGCACAGTGAAGCCAAGCACCTCCTTGATTAACATCACGTGCCAGGGCAAGGTCGGCTTCAGCTCCACTTGGCATTTCCTTTAACCTGACTCAAAAGATCCCTTCTCTGAATATCTACATCAGTATGTTAATCCTGGCACTGGGTTCTGGGTATTCATTCTTCCCTCAGCTGCTCTCTGCTTCACATCCTCTAAAATCATGGTTCCCCATGCCAAAGTGAAAGGCAAAATGGTACATTAGTCAAAGACACAGAGAATGAGCACCACATAAGGTGCGAGGCATGTGCCATGAATATTAATGTAACCCAAGCAATTATAATCATCACAATGGGAGCTGGCACAGACCAGCTACGTACCGCACAGAAAAGGCTCCAGTTAACCTTGGTGAAGGTTAGGAAGCTCTGCTTTACTCAGAGGAGGCCTTCATTTTTCTAAGTGAGTGACAACTCTGGACTCCCAACGGCCCAAGACAGCCAATGGTTATTTTCAGGAGCACTGCTAACGTCTCAGAATAAATCTGAATTTGCATTAATTGAAGATAGGGGACACGTTGTAGATGAGTGATGGTAAAGCAGGAAAACACAGGATGAAACAGTTTAGGAGAACGTCAAAACCACTCTTAGCAACTGCTCGTTAATTTATAAACAACCTACTCCAACCATGTTGCATTGAGTGGGATAAAATAATAACAGTAATAAAAAACGACTTAGTACTGAATCAGAGCCACTACCCACCCTGAGGCATAGAAGAAAATGCTTTTTTATAAAAGGAAAGAATAGTAAAACAGGGAAAAGGAAGAAAGAAAAGACATTCCTTATGCTTAAAATGTGCATTTATGGTGGGAACAGTAATTTACTTAAATGAGACCAGTGTCCTAAACCGTGAACCCTGCAATAATAGATGATGTGTGTACAGCTATCACTCTTTCACTCTTTCCAGCATAAGTGAGATGTCCAAACAGGCCTAAACTATCATACTTGCCAAATCTTCCCATATAGATCTAAAAACACAACAAAGAAAAAAAAATTAAAAAAAAAATAAAAACACAACAAAGATACTAATTTGTAAACATGGAATAAAAAATTTGAGCAGCTTTATCAGTTAAAAAAAAATACTCATATGCTCATATCCCAGCTCAGCCAACACCGTGTCAATAAAAATCTGTTGGATCCTGAATGAAATGTCACTGTGTAGAATTTAAGAGACTTTATTGGAAGCCTCCTTAGTGATACAGTGGAGGAAAAACACTAGAGAGATAAAACATGAATTATCTGTTCAGGGTCCGACAAGTCTCTCTTTGACCAGATCTTAATCAGGTTCCTCTGACTCCTCTTCCCAACGAAGCCTTCACTTTTGGACTTTCGTGTCCGCCTTTGCATTGCCCAATTTTAGCAAGAATCCTGTTAAGTAGGTTTAGCCAGAGTCCCTGAGCCTTGATATCTGATCAGATCCACCATCCCCCAAGTAATTTCACCCTGGCCTGCCTTCAGCAAGAATTCTCTTACATCAGTTCAGCAAAGAGAACCCTGCCCTCCCAGTGATTTTCCGACCACTGATTCCGCGCCTTACCCCTGCCCTGCTCCTTGGCTATAAATCCCCACTTTTCCTTGTTGGGCTCAGGATTGAGCTCACTTGTACAGTGAGGTCTCCTTCCATTACCGCTCTGAATGAAGTTTGTTTTTACTCCTCTCACTACTATCCAGCTCTGGGCTTCTTTGACAGGTCTGAGTCACTGTGCCACTCTGGAAAATAGCTTGTCAGTTCTTCGAACTGTTAGAGTGACCGCAGGCCCAGCAATTCCACTCCCAAGTCTACACCCGTGAGAACTGAAAACATACATGTTCAGGAACATCTGTACACAAACGTCCACAGCACTGTGGTTCCTAAAGCCAAAGAGTGGACACAACTCAAATCCCCCATCAAATGATGAATGGATAAATGATTCGCAGTATTTCCAGCCGTATAAGAGAATCATAGGGAAAAAAAAAATGGAGCGCTGCCACATGCCATCACATGGGTGGACCTTGAAAAGATTATGCTAAGTGAAAAAAAAAAAAAGCCAGTCACAAAAGGCCATATGTCGTGTGATTCTATTTACATGAAATTTCCAGAATAAGAAAATCCACAGAGACAGAAAGTAGATTAGTGGTTTCCAGGGAACGGGGAAGGGGGAAATGAGAAGTGACTGTTAATGGGCACAGGCTTTCTCTTAGGAGTGATGCAAACATTCTAAAATTAGACAGTGGTGATGCTTGCACCACTCTGGAAATACGAAGAACCACTGAGTTGCTCGCGCCCTTTGAAAGGGCGGATTTTACATATGTCAACTGCATCTCCCTAACGCTCCTGTGAGGACAGGTCATCACGAGGGGTCGGTGGGTCCAGGTGCTGAGGGCCCGCGACGCGCCGGGCCTGGGAATATAAAACTCCACAGACTGGGCCCCGGGGCCTAGGCCCTAGGCCTCGGGGCCTCGAGGAGGCGGCCTGGGCTGGAACCCACACTCTCCCCTCATCTGCCAGCAGGGCGGCGGCGCGGCCCCGAGCAAACCCGAAGCGCCAGGAGCCAGGAAGGCTGCGAACAAACCAAGGCGGCTTCGGGGCGGCCGAGCCCAGCGGCTGAGCAACGCCTTCGCCCTCTGCCTGGGTCTCTGCCTCTCTCTGTGTCTCTTAGGAATAAATATATAAAATATTAAAAAAAAAAAAAAAAAGCCAGGAAACTCACCCCCCCACATTGCAAGGCCTACATCAATACAGTGAGTGAAGTACAAGTACAGCAATGGAGCGAGGGATCTGGAACGGGGTGGGTGTCCCACCGCTCCCCACTGTCCCTCCCTGTGTGTGTGTGTCTCAGGAATAAATAAAATATTCAAAAAATAAATCAGGAGGCTTCGGCCAAGCGGTTAGAGGAGGCGGCCCTGAGGAAAGGGCACGCGGCTGGGAAGGCTCAGGCAGCTGAGGGTCACGACCTGAGGGCAGAGCCGCCTGCGGCCCGGCCCGCTCGCTCTCCCCGAGACAAAGACGGCCTTCAGGACCGAGACCCCGCGCTCCTGTGCCCCGGGCCAGCCCCCCGAAACCCCGCGGGCGCCCCCAGCGCCCCCCACACCCGCGGGAGCAGGCGGCACGGGGCGAGTGGCCCGGCCCGGGGCCGGCTCCGTGAATCCTCATCGAGGCGCCCCTGGAAAACCCAGGCCCGGGCGCGCCCCCGGTGGAGACACCCCTGCTCCCCGCCCAGCACCACCTCTGGTGAAGCATATTTGTATTAAGGGTGCACTTGGGACTTTTCTCCAGTTAATTAAGTGGCTGTGAGGAAAAGCACATTCTTCGGAGACTCTCCTGCAAGCCCCTGACAGAAGCCTATAGGAAAGTAGTTTCTTAATTACCTTGATACTCCATTAATGTTTTTGCTGACTTTTTCTGATGATTACATCACGTTTCTTCTTAAAAATGTCCTAAGAAAGTGTTAATCAGGAAAAGCAAACGTGTGTTTATTTACCAGCATGTTGAACCAGATAATAAAAATATGAACTAAGATAAACAACTTTCCCATTTACATCATCCCATAAATTTTTAGCTTCAACAGAACCAGATAAATTTTATTCTACAGTTCAGTAAGAGACCACATTAAAAAGCCGAGGTAGCCAACCAAAAAACATCTTTAAATAAATGCCGTAGTATATTGTCATAGCTACATTAATTATTAAGTAAATATGAAGAAATCGAATTCTTTCCCTGAATAGGGATTTAGTGTTCTGAAAATGAGCGTATACTTCAAATCTTACAGACAGACAGTGATATGGATTGTATAAATGATACCTATTAGAAGTTGCTGTAACTGGCATACACTGGCATAAAATTATGTCTCATGGGTAAAGGAGACACCGAAGGATAATGGCTTTTTTTCTGAATTAGTGTTTAGTAAACTATGCTTCTATACAGAAAGAAACCAAGAAAGGAGCAGATGTAACTATACAAATGCAAAAATAAAAATCTTCTTGCCTCTCAATTTAATGAAAAACACAATGAACGGAAATACAAGCTTTATCATTGTGAAAACTTTTTATCTTTGTCCGAGGCTTAACGTAAGAAAAACAAATTGGAGTTGTATTTTATCATTTACATCACATCATCACTCATATTATAAAAAGAACCTTATCACCCACATTTTCTTTCTTATTTAATTGTCTAGAACCTCAAAAGAGCACTGAGTGAAATTCAAAAACAAGGACAAAAACAAAGACTTTAAGATTCTACTTCCAGTTATTCTTTATTTTTATTTGAGATATTTTTCCATTTTCAGGACAATGTCTCTATCATAGTATGCTTAAAAAAAAAGTCAGTACTTTGAAATATCATTAGACATAGATTCATTAGAGTTTCAGCAAAGTCAAAGCCAAGGGATTGCTCAACTTTTTCTTTTCTTCCTCTTGAAAGACGTAAAAAAAAAAAAAAAAAAAACCAAACTCAAAGAAAGTTCCCACCATTCTGTGCTCCACTCTACCTGACTGCCTATGTGGGGGGATTAAGGCACCAAAATCTCTAACTGAAGTGACTCAACTAACCCACTATTTTGGCACAGAAAAAACAAAGGAGGTTGGTTATAAGGAGTGCTGGCTAACCTCAGGATATGCCATTTCTTCCTTTGTCTCTGGTCCTCACATCTATTCAATGTTTGATGTACAGAGTACAAAAACATTCACTTTTTCCCTACAAAAAAAATCTGAACTTACTTCATTAACCTATGATAAGCTAGTGTAATTATAGATTTTGAGGAGATCTCACAAATTTATCATATCCTAGAAAGTTTAGCATACACTAAATGTTAATATTCTAGAAAAGGAAAAGAGAATAAATGCATAAACTGAACTGCTACTGTTGCTTATTAGCATTCTAACAAAAGGACAACTCAATGACAAAATCCCATAGATTACTATGAAAGTGTGATTCAATTTCATATCACAACGAACAAAAGATTAACAAGCTACCACCTATTTTTAAAAGATTTTATTTATTTATTTGGGAGAGAGAGAGAGAGAGATGGAGAGAACAGGTCGGGGGACGGGCAGGGGGGAGAAGCTCCCCCCAACTGAGCAGGGAGCCCAATGCAGGGCTTCATCTCGGGACTCCAGGATCATAACCTGAGCCGGAGGCAGACATTTCACGGACTGAGCCACCAGGCACCCCCAACAAGCTACCACCTTTAATGAACCAATACTGATTCTGATCTCCATGGCAGCACATGTATCACTAGAACGAGCTCCCCGCTTAGAGGCTAAAGAAAGTCTAAGACAGGTCCTTGTAGGCAAGAGTCCTTAACATCTGCTAAGGACTGAATAGTGTCCCCCGAAAATTCATATGTTAAAGTCCTTATCCCCAGTGTGATAATATTTAAAGATGGGGCTTTGGAGAGGTAATCACGTTTAGATGAGGTCATAAAAATGCAGGCTTCCTGATGGGATTAGTGCCCTTAGAAAAAGAGGTATCTTGCAGCTTTCACCCCTGTCTCTCTCTCTCTGCCATGTGAAGAGACAGCAAGAAGGAAGTCGTCTGAAAACCAGAAGAGAGCACTCATCATGGAAGTGAAGCACTCTGAACTCGGAATTTCCAACCTTAAGACTGAGAAAAAAAATTCTGTTGTTTAAGCCATTCAGTCTATGACATTTTGTTATGGCAACCCAAGGTGACCATACTCACGACCAAATCAATGACAAACAAGGTTACCTTTTGAATTGAAAACAAACTAAGGGGATCCCTGGGTGGCACAGCAGTTTGGCGCCTGCCTTTGGCCCAGGGCACGATCCTGGAGACCCGGGATCGAATCCCACATCAGGCTCCCGGTGCATGGAGCCTGCTTCTCCCTCTGCCTGTGTCTCTGCCTCTCTCTCTCTCTCTCTCTCTCTCTCTCTCTCTCTCTCATCATAAATAAATAAATTTTTAAAAAAAAAGAAAACAAACTAAGAATACGGTCTGAAAATGTGTTTGGATTCTTAAGCTCTGTCCTGCAGACCAATTTTCTAAATGACAACTAGTATAGTAACTATTGTTTATTTTCTTCTCTGGCAGAGCAATGGCTGCAGACCTGCCATTTACAGCAGTACTACCTCAACTTCTCTTCTTCCTCTGTACCTTCATAGAAGTAAAATTCAAACTCACTGACTGATGTTTTCTGGAAACTAGAGTGTTTATATATATTTTTTTCTTAACTGTAAATCTGAGATTCAGGATCATTTATATAAGCTGTTATTTGGGGATCTAATTATATTACATAAATCATTGGCACCAAGCTACTTGTAAAAGCATCATAAGTGAGCACCTGGGTGGTTCAGTAGGTTAAGCATCTGCCTCCAACTCAGGTCATGATCCCAGGGTCCGGGGACTGAGCCCGGTGTCGGGATCCCTGCTCTGCAGGGAGTCTGCTTCTCCCTCTCCCCTTACCCCACTCATTCTCTCAATCTCTCACTCTCCCATTCTCACTCTCTCTCAAATAAAGAAATCTTTTTTAAAAAAAGTATCACAGGGATCCCGGGTGGCGCAGCGGTTTGGCGCCTGCCTTTGGCCCAGGGCGCGATCCTGCAGACCCGGGATCGAATCCCACGTCGGGCTCCCGGTGCATGGAGCCTGCTTCTCCCTCTGCCTATGTCTCTGCCTCTCTCTCTCTCTCTCTCTCTCTCTCTGACTATCATAAAATAAAAAAAAAAAAGTATCACAGGTTACTTCTATCCCCTCACTCCCCCCTCCCACAACACACACACATATACACAAATTGTAGAAAGTAAAATTCAAATAAATTTCATCAATTTGGCCAGTAAAAAAAAGCTTGGTGATGAGCCTGATTCTTGTGAAACCTGCCCTCCCTATTTCCTCTGTTACTGAAGGAGTCTTCAGAGCTGAATTGTGTGACTGGGACTACAGGAAAAAAACCTGGTCATCTGTCTAATTCCTACCACCCATCCACCTCAGGACCTGAGACTCCATGTCCTGGAATTTCAATTTCATGATGCTTCACAAGGGCAGGAATTAGATTCCTTTTCCTATTTGTTTATCGGGAAGGCAATATTACTTTAAAAATTACTATAATTGCTTTAAAATATCCTATAAACCATCATTTAAATGGAATTATTTTCATTATTACCTATTTAGCTTTCACACATACTTACTATCCTGTCTTGAAATCATATTATAGATTCTATTCAACATATTGCACCATAGACGTATTTGTCAAGTATTCAGTCTTTATACTTTTCATTGTAATGAGTCGATGAGATTTTATTATGTTGATGTAACATCATAATACATAATACATCCATTCCTTTTCTATAAACATTGAGGTTATTTCCAATCTATCTGCTATTTATGGAAAACCATAAGGTCTAATCATGGTATGTACACATATTTCTTTGGGATAGATTCCTAGAGATGGGAGCACCTAGGTGGCTCAGTTGTTGAGCGTCTGCCTTCAGCTTAGGTCGTGATCCCAGGGTCCTGGGATCGAGTCCCACATCGGGCTCCCTGCATGGAGCCTGCTTCTCCCTCTGCCTATGTCTCTGCCTCTCTCTCTCTCTCTCTCTCTGTGTGTGTGTCTCTCATGAATAAATAAAACCTTTAAAACAAGAAAGATTTCTAGAGATGGAATTACTAAGCCAAAGGGTATTTTCACTTTTCCTATGGTTTGAATTTTTTTTTTTTGCCAAAAAGGGCTGTGCAAATTTGCTGAAAATCTGCCTACATAAGATGTTCTCTTTCTTGGGAGGGGGAGATGACCTCAATAATTATAAAATATCTATGTGCTATAACTTGAGTGTGATCTTTGATTATGAATCACGATAAATATTTTTTCATGTTCACCTTATTAATTGTGTTTCCCTTTGTGTAAATTATTTGTTTTGGCCATTCATCTATAAAAGTCTCAGTGTTTGTGGGATGAAAATAAATAATCATTTTATAATTTCTATTCTTTTTCAGTCATATTGGTACAAATCTATCTTCCCACTTTGCTACTATCCTATTGAAAAGTCTATTATCATTGAGCATATTTTTTTATTTAAACTCCAATAATTAACATATAATGTATTATTGGTTTCAGAGGTAGAGGTCAGTGATTCATCAGTCTTAAATAACACCCAGTGCTCATTATATCACATGCCCTCCTTAATGTCCATCACTCAGTTACCCTACCCCCTTCCCCTCCAGCGATCCTGTTTGTTTCCTATGATTAAGAATCTCTTACAGTTTGTCTTCCTCTCTGATTTCATCTTGTTTTATTCTTTCCTCTCTTCCTCTATGATCCTCTGGTTTTGTTGTTTTGTTTCTTAAATGAGATCAAATAATTGTCCTTCTCTGATTGACTTATTTCACTTAGTGTAATATCCTCTAGTTCTATGCACATCATTGTTATTTGCTTTTTTTGATGGCTGAGTAGTATTCCATTGTGTATATGTACGGCCATACCACTCTGAAGTGCTCGATCTTGTCTAATCTCAGAAGCTAAGCAGGGTCAGGCCAGTTAAGACTTGGATGAGAGCATATATTTTAAATATTTTTCAAATCTATCTTTTTATTCTATTATTTTATTTTTTAAAAAATATTTTATTTATTTATCTGAGAGAGAGTGAGGGAAGAAGAACATTGAGGGAGAGGGAGAAGCAGATGCCCCCCCTGAGCAGAGAGCCTGACACAGGGCTTCATTCCAGCACCCCAAGATTATGACCTTAGCCAAAGGCAGATGCTTAACCAACTGAGCCAACCAGTTGTCCCTCCTCTATTCTTTAAAAAAAAAAAAATTCAAGGGTGCCTGGGTGGTTCAGTCTGTTGAGCAACCGACTCTTGGTTTCAGATCAGGTCATGATCTCAGGGTGGTCAGATCAAGCCCCACTGCACGGCGCTCCTTGCTGAGCATGGAGTCTGCTTAGGATTCTCTCCCTCTCCCTCTCCACGCTGTCCCTCCCTGTGCACACACTCTCTCTCTAAAAATAAACTAAATATATTTAAAAAAAAAAAAAAGCAGGGGATCCCTGGGTGGCTCAGTGGTTCAGCGCCTGCTTTGGCCCAGGGCGTGATCCTGGAGTCCCAGGATCGAGTGCCGTGTCAGGTTCCCAGCATGGAGCCTGCTTCTCCCTCTGCCTGTCTCTCTCTCTCTCTATCATGAATAAATAAATAAATCTTTTTTAAAAATCCTTTCATAGTTCTATTATATATTCTATTATATATTCTATTCTATTTTCTTTTGGTCCTTCTAGAAAATGATTCTTTTCATTATTTTCATTAATTCATCAAGTTCACTAATTTATTTTAAATTTGTTATCAGTATACAGCAAAGGATGCTGATGTAATGACCTTTCTAAAAACTGCTACTCAGCTTCCCAATACCACTACAATTATGCCTTTTTTGGAGAAAACATTTTATTATATTATTTATATATTGTTGAATCTATTTCTAGCCTCAAATATTGTTCCACAGATCTCTGTTTGTACTTTATAATCATTATTACTCATTGCTCTTCTTTTTGGAAAGTTTCTTGGGAAGCTCCCGTGTTTATTTTTCCATTAGATCATCCTTTCAAGTTCCCCCTCAAAATCCCAGAATATTTTGGCTAAACTGGTATTACATGCATAAATTAGCTTTCAAAGTCATGGGGCTGGATTTACAAATTAAAATGCTGCATACACATGGAATGCTTTGGCTTTCTAATACTTGTTTTTAGTTTCAGGGTGAAGAAGCTTTATGCTCATTTCTGAGACTTCTGTTGTACACTACAAACTCTCTATAATTCTATTTTCATGGCCTATCTTTCCTCACTTCAGAACATACATGATGGCCCACCATCTCTTCCAGCTACAAAACACCTGGAAAGAGGCAAGGTTTCCAGCTGGAATCATGAAAGAGTTAGAGGGAAATCAGCTCTAGCAGTGTAATGAGAAACCTTTCCCTAATTACACTGGTGTTGCAGTCATGAGTTACCTGACAGCCTGCTTGCCTTGTTTGCATTTCCTGCTTCACCCAATCCACAGCCTCCAGACTCATTTTGACCTCCACTACACACAGGCTCTTCTTTAACCAGCCAGCATCTAGCTCCACCTATGGTCTCTCTCTACTGGACCCATCCTACCCTGTCCAGGTTGTCTGCTATCCCTAGATCTTCACACCAAATAATCCCATTGCACATGCGTCAACTGGTCATACTAATCAAATGGATATGAAATATCAAAACTAAATTTTAACATGTAATGAAACAAATTATGGAAATTAGTGGAAGCTTAAGGCCCACAGTCAGAAATAAATTAAAATATAACTAACAATCAGTTGGTCTGTAAGAATTCGATTCAATATCAAAAGTATAATCCATAGTACTTCTGACCAGAGCCGCTAATATCCATGAAATTGTCTGAGTAATGACATAATTATCAATTCCATAATAAATCTAGATCTGTATGTCTATAATTAGCATGAACTTCATATATATATATGTATATATATATATTTATACAGACACACACACACCAAAAATACTAAACGCACACACACAAATACACAAGTGAAACTTTACCATGATCTGTGTTGATTCTAGCCCATGTTAGGCAAATAAACACTTTTTGACTTAAACATTTTCTCAGGATGCCTGGGTGGTTGGTTCAGTGGTTGAGCATCTCCCTTTGGCTCAGGCCGTGACCCCGGGGTCCTGGGATCAAGTTCCACATCAAGCAGGGAGCCTGCTTCTCCCTCTGCCTGTGTCTCTCATGAATAAATAAATAAAATCTTTTAAAAAAAACAAACCACTTTCTCTTTTCCCTTTAGATAAGAATCTATTCAAGAGCAGGAATTATATATATGCTAATCACATATAATGACGCCAATCGCACAGCAGTTGCATAAATATGGCCAATTGACTTAAAAGCTGAGTTAAAATTTTTCTATATTGTAATGTCTCATAAAATACAGGATACATATGAAAATAGGATTTTCAATTTTCATCTATTTGAAAATAGGATTTACAATTTTTAAGCATTTGTTGATACCTGACTTCCTCTTAAGAATTATGATACTCAATTTCATCACAGTGAACCAAGAAATCAAAGCACATTTAGCTTCAAGTAAATAAGAACAACGTGTCTTCATGAAAAAGAGGTTTCTACTAACAACCAACAAAAAAGATGTACAACACAAACTGGTATTAAATAAAATATATTTTGGGCAGCCCGGGTGGCTCAGCGGTTTAGCGCAGCCTTCAGCCCAGGGCATGATCCTGGAGACCCAGGACTGAGTCCCACGTCAGGCTCCCCGCATGGAGCCTGCTTCTCCCTCTGCCTGTGTCTCTGCCTCTCTCTCTCTCTCTCCTCTCTGTGTATTCTCATGAATAAATAAATAAAATCCTTAAAAAATAAAAAAAAACATATTTTAAGTTTTCCATGTTAACTACTTCTTAGGAAATTGACTTCATTTATTTCTGAAGACAGATAAAGCTAAAGAAAGTTGAACACTTAGGTTTTACTGGGAAATAAAAACAAAGAATACAAATGCAAAACCTTATGGGAAATAACTGCTCTTCTGAAAAAACAAAATGTGTTACCGATTTGCCTGTCTTACTTAGATAGATAACCTGACTGGCTAAAAAATAATCTACTCTCAAAAAGGCAAAAGCAGATGTGATTCCAACCACTCACTCACACAAGTTAGTCAATACTCCTGATACTCTTGACACCCACTTGCAAATATAATAATAAAGAATTAAAAAGATAAAAACTAAGGAAAAACGAACTTGCTTTCCAATGACAGCTTATATAAATCCTGGAATCTGTAGCCCACACACAAGAAACAGCTGTTAACCTAAGTCAGTGTAGTCACAGGCACTGCCTCAAACCAACGGAGACTCTGCAAAACATCCCACTTTGATAGGATTACTATAGCTGCCAGACTCTACAGATGGTAATAGGACCGAAAAAGAATCGGAAGGGATCTTGATTTTTAACCCTCTTAACTTTATATTTATAGCACAAATTGTTGGTCCCAACAAATTAAAGTGACAGGCCCATGTTCACATATTACATAGTGACAAAACTCTGGTGCCTTGACTCTTTCTACTACATCACTATCTTTTTTCAAAGTCTTCTGTTAAAAGGAAAAAATAAGTCCTAATAAAGACATTCCTTGTACTATATTCAAATTCAAGATTTAGTATGGGTCTGAAATAACACAATAACTAGTTGATGTTCGAGGTCTTCAACTGGGCCATTATTTTGCTATGTTTAGGCATTTGAAGCCAACTAATCAAGCACAGACGTGTTAGTATATAATTCATTCGAACAATCTCCTCTTAGGAGAAGCCCTAACTCAAAGCATGTAAACAAACATCTCACAATTCCCTAAGGCCTAGTGCTTAACTTTAAAAAATTCACATCAAATCAACACCACGGAAAAAACATCAGTTATATCCAAAACATAATGTTGAGGACTATATGAAACCCAGAGAAGTAAAAACAAAAACAAGAACAGTCCTTGGCCTAACAAATTTAAAATTCTAGTTTCCGTTTTATCCTGGGCCATTTATTATTCATACATAGGACATAAGAAAGGCACTTTCAGACATATTAAGAATGAATGTACATATCGAATCATTGTGTTGTACACCTAAATCTCATATAATGTTTTATGTCAATTATACTTCAATTTTCAAAAAGAATGAATGAATATGTAACAAGATAAATTAGTGCAGTATAGCACTAAGTATATTTATGAAAAGCTTTAAACCGGGCAGATTTCAAAATCATCATATCTTAAATAGTCTACCTTTCAAATTATTAGAGAAAATAAAATATAAGGAATCAATGAAAACTAAATCTACAGCTTTAGGTCATCCACAAACCTATGACGAGCATCCCCTTTATTTTCTTCATTCCAGATGCTGACACAACGTTGAAATGGACAGGACTGAAGTTAGGACTCTGCAATATATCACCAGAATATTCCCCAGGGTGATTCTGATGTAAAAGAATCCCTTATATATGCAAAGTTCATTCCAATTTACACTTTCTTCTACTTTATCTCACTATCATGTTAACTCTCACAACTCTGAGCAAGAAATATACTCTTCAGTAATGCACCGAAATCCTTTTTTTTCACCTGACGCAAATCAACATTCCCATCTCACCTGGTTTGTTAAGCTGGAACAAAAACTCCCAACTGCCAATTTCAACATACAGCAGGAAGAGTACCAGAAAGGTGGAGACTTTCAATTGATCAAAATATGCACATCAACAGGACCTCATACTTTATCAGGTAAATAAATTCCCACTGCCCCAGTGGGCAAATTGGGACTTAGGTACGTTAGGTACTGCACAAAGCCCAGATCCAGCAAGAGCAAGCTATGTGATCTGGGATTCTTCATTCAATTTATCTGCACCTCAGTTTCTTCACATACAAATCGGGGAATAATAACAGTTCCTACAGGGATGCCTGGGTGGCTCAGCAGTTGAGAGTCTGCTTTTGGCTCAGGTCGTGACCCCAGGGTCCTGGGGGTCCCACATTGGGCTCCCTGCATAGAGCCTGCTTCTCTCCCTCTGCTTGTGTCTCTGTCTTTCTCTCTCTCTGTGTGTCTCTCATGAATAAATAAATAAAATCTTAAAATAATAATAACAGTACCTACAACTCAGAGAATTAAATCAATCAAATCTACTCCTTAGTACAGTGAATTACTTTTTAGAAATTGAGCAATTACTAAATTATGTTATGCGTAACTATGATCATTACTATTAAACTGTCCAAGGCCACATGACAAAGAAGAGGTGAAGTAAAAACGTCAACTCAGAAGCAATGAATGTGTGTCTAAGGGCTCCTCATACCACATCATCACTCAATACGATGGCTCATGTTCCTAATGCATCTGCTTTTCCTTACATCTAGCCCGTATGTCTTCATCTCTGCAAAGGAGTATCCTGAGATGGATATATTGCTAAAATCCAAATGTACTTGTCTGCTACACTTCCCTGCTATATCCAGCAGAGAATTCCATAGCAGTTACATCCATCAAAAGTACTGGTTGTTTTTAAAAACTTATCAATGCGCTGGGAAACTGCTCACACAGAACTTAACTAGCAGGTGAAACTGTTCTGTTCCTCACCGATGAATACTTATTTGCCAACTTACCAAATAAACCAAAGCAAACAAACAAAATACACAACATGGTACCCTGCCCGCAAGCACAGCACACCTATGTACTGAGCGAGTGTGATAAAGGAACGACCAAAGGCAAAATTCACCTATGCTCCGTGTTCATGGTGTACTTTTAAGAAGAGGAGAGAAACACACCAAGAAAAAACATCCCCTTCCAGGCTGACCCTGGAAGGGTCAAGGCTGAGGCCCACCACCTCCACCGTTAGCACAGGCATGCATCCTGTCGCAAGCACAGCAGACGAGAGTAGTTCCGTACCCTCAAGTGACTGTAGCAGACTTGCACTGCAGCACCTTAGGACAGGGCCCGGCAATCCCAAACATGTAAGAGGCCAGCAGAGACACGATATTACCAAGCAATGCCTCTCCTCCACTGATGGTGTTCTTCTGTCTCATAGTTTTGACACATGCAGCGCATACCTAAAGGGATGGGTGTGTAGGTTTTAAAATATAAACTGTACCAAGTGGTTGCTGTGCAGTGTGCGTGGAAAAGCTTGCTAAGGTCAGAACTATCTAGAACACTCTGGGGGTGCATCACTCTCCCGAATCCTATGAAACAATCTCTACCCCCTCCCATGCAGTTACTTCCCACCACACATAAACTAGAAGGCAGCTGTCTCTGTCTGACCACCATATCCCCAATATCTAGCCCAATTCCTGGGACTTAATAGGTGCTCAGTAAACAGTTGTTAAGTGGCTGGATGGCTAGAAGGAGGTAACCTGCTGAGACCCGAGGGACTACACACAGGAGGACTGGGCTGCGGATGAAGCAGCGCCAACTTAGCAGGCCAGAACGGCGGTAAGGGGCTTGTGCCTATCTCTCCCTAATTCCAGCCAGTGCCTCAAACAAGATGTAGGGGCGCCAGACATTAATGGAAATACAGACAGGCTTCAAAGGACCAGGGCAAAGATCCTAGTGAGTAACGGTGCTGAGGAGCTTAGCAAAGGGAGCCCGTGTGTAGCTCCCATACCTCGCAGGACACAGAAAAGCACTGCAAGAGCTGAGAGTCCAGCAGACCAGGGCTGTCACTGCTATTGTTCGGATGCCCCGGTCATTCTTCTAAAGCTGCCTGGAGAAGACTGTGGCTTTACCAATTATTTGGGTTTGAGTACAGGCTTGGTTCTCTTGTTAAAACACTGTGTTCTGTGAAAACTGACTTTTTTCCTTCGATTAAAATTTCTCTATGAAAAACAGCAAATAACCTAAAAATGCTTAACATAGGGAAATGATTAAACGCTCCATGCCATAAAATAGTACATAGCCATTTAAAATGTCATCTTTGAATAACAGTTAATGAGATCTAGAAAAGAGTCATAACAAAACGGTAAGCGAAAAAATGGAGAATACAAAACTGTACACAGAGTGAGGAGCATCACGCTGGTAAGAAAAAAAAGACTGGGAAAAAATTACTTCTCGGTATGGGATTACAAGTGATTGTACAACTTTTAGTACTTTCCAAACTATTTACAATGAAGACAGTTTCTTTATAATATAAAAACTTATTTATTATGAAAAGAATAAGAACAGATGAGAAGAATTCCCTGAAAAAGCAACTGTCAGTGTCAGATGGAAGGTAACAAAGCCGTATCTCCAAAAACCTTTCTGGTAGTTATGGGGGGAAAAATCAGCTGAAAGCAAAACATTCCAATCAACCTGTTTAGTTTCCTACAGATAAGGTTGCAGATGTTAGCACAACAGGTCCTAGGAGAATGATAACCTTTATAGTTAAATTACACACCTACAAAAAAGAGAGTGGCCGTGGATAAAACTTAATGATGGCCCTTTAAATTGTGCCATACTAATAAATGATGGCGTTTTTTTGTTTTTAGATCTTCCCTTTCATATCTGCCCTGTGAAATATTCTGGGAAACTAGATCAGAATCACAAGGCCTTGGACACTAACGCTTTTACTTGAGAACTCTGCATAAATTATTGATGACACAGAGACTGCACTGTGTTCAAAGAGTCTGCAGCAGATGAAAAGCTTTTATTTTGGTAAAAAGCAAGAGAATGGGAATAAAAACATGTGGGTGGCTAGACTCTACTAAGGGTTGCCAACCTTCATATTTCCTTTGGCCTTTGTTGTGGGCTCTTCTCTGTTCCCTTCAGATGATGCCCTCTGTCGGTTACTGACGCTCGCACCCATTCAGGTCCTCAAGCGAGACTTGGGAGCATCCCGATCTCTCCATCCACCTCGCTCCCCTTGCCCAACTCAACAGGCCTCACGAGTTCCACTGCATCTATATCCCGCACACCATCACTCTACCCCGCCCACCCTGATCCTTGCCACCGTCACCTCCCATCTCCCACATGCCTCCTGGTGGGCCTCCTGGTGGGCCTCCTGGTGGGCCTCCTGCTTCCACTCGCGCTCCACCTCTGCAGCCCCACTGGCCTCTCTCCTGTCCCGGCAAGACCCATGCTCCTTCCCTCCTCAGAGCCCTTGCGCGAGCCGAGCCGAGCCGAGCCCCTGCCTGAAAGGCCCTTCCTTCAAAAGGCTGACTTTCTGGAATTCTGCACCGTAACTTTCAAGTCCTCAGACTTTTCCTGACCACCTTCTCACAGTCAGAGCCTGATTATCCTCCCTCCCCTCCGGATAAATATAGATGTGCTAGGTATTTGTTTGATGCCCGCCTTATCCATAAAAACTATAAGCTCCATGAGAGGGTACAGGCCATTTCCATCTTGTTCACTCTTCTATCTCTAGTAGCTAAACACAATATGTTATAAGAATGGAAGAATATTTTATCCATAGTTGTGGTATTACTAGAACTCTATCAGAGTGGGACACAGAAAATAAATCCCTGACTTCCCAGCCAATTTCTTAAGTCATTGTTTACTTCTGCATTTGTATCCAAAGCACACCTCCCAGGCCAATTTCTGGAATAAAAATTTGGCGTGGAAACATAACCATGAAAAATATCCCCCGCCTCCAAACACCTGGTATTAAGCTGGCTAACCTACTCTCAGATGTCACAGACTTCACATTACATCTGTTTAATCCAAATCCTTTAATTATTGCCAGCCTAGGAAGTTTTCTGACAATGCACAGAAAAGTAAAAAGTGCCAGACAGTAAATCAATGTAAAATCAAACTGCAGCTGGACATGCACATTTGCATGGTTTTAAAATTTTCATAGAAGACTCTAAACATAATTCTATCATGTGGACACCATATCACAAGGCCCACCTACACAGATTCTGAGAGCTTCAGTTCTTGCAATCAAATGCTCTGCTTGGTAGACTTCTCCCTAACTCATCTCATAAACAACACTAAGATTACCATATGCCTGTAATTAAATTGTTCTGATGAAACACACAACTCTCAGGTTCCAACTGCTTCCCCTGTCTTAAGGACCATTTCAAAACCCCCTTCATTTAAAGTGGGAAGAGGGGTGGCATTATTTCTTAAAATTTTCATTTAATTTACGTAAACTAAAAAAAAAAAAAAAGCTCTATTTCCACTTAAATGTTTAAAATGTTCAACTTATCACTTCAAACAAGGGCTCTATGCAGAAAAAAGATGAGTTTCAGAAATAATTCTGAAAGACGAACCCACAAGGTAACACAAAAAACAACTGGCTTACACTTTTTTCATGACTGATGTCCTTAGTTTAGCATTTTGCTCAATCTACTCAATGCAATTTAATCTAAGACCATATAGCAATTATATTAACTCCTCCAGAAAACTTTGCTTTATATTAGTGCTTAATAGATGATAGTCTATATATATATATATGGCATTAAATCCTCCTAGCAATACTAACAGGTAGGCACCAATGTTATGCCCCACTTCATAGATCAAGTGGAGGTTCAGAGAAAGAAGTAACTTCACAAGGTTACGCCTGAAGTAAGCGTAGAGCTAGATACTGAACCCATTAAGTCCATGTACTTAATAACTACCCAAAAGCAACGAATATATGAATGAATGCTTCATCCACGGAACACTTCTGAGGTGTCTTCTAGACTTTTCTCAGATTATAACTGTTGTTCTTCTGTTTTTTAATTCAAAATCCCAGCTTCCATTTCCCTATTAAGTGAGTAGGCCCTGTCCTACTATGAAGAACAGAAGAAAGCTCCATCCCTGGGGACTAACTGGAACATCATGGAAAGGAGAAGTAACGACCACTGATGGGCAGCATTCTGGGATGCAGTGTGCAGTGACCGACTACCTCCCCAAGAGAAGCTAAAACAGGCTTCGTGGAGGACGTAACACGAAAGCTGGGATTCTATGGGCAAGCATAGGTTTGCCAGGCAGAAAGAAAAGGGAAGAAAAAGCATTTCAGTTAGTGAAAAAGCACTTCGCTGAGGTGTGAAACTGTAGGCATGTGACCTATTAGGTAAAAAGCAAGACTTTAAAGAGAAGCTGGAGTTGACAGTGTCTGGAGGACAGAGGAAAAAACTAAGGCTTATCAGACAGGCCAAAGGCAGATGGAAAGAGTCTTCTAATGCCATGCTCAGGCAAGAGGGCCCATCACACAGGTGACAGGGCCCAGGCACAGAGGCAACGTGGCAAGCTGGAAAAGACCTGAGTCTTGAAGTGGAATGCATAATATCCCTGAACCCCTTCCTGCAAAACCCAGATAACATCGCTCTCGTGGAGGTGCTGGGGGTTGTGAATGAGTGCATTCTACGGATCTCTATGAAATATCTGACACAAAGAACTCCTGAACATGCCCGGCTTCCCTTCACCACTGGGAGTTACAACCTCTCTAGAACTTGATTTCCCTTTAACTGACAGGTAGGAATACCAAGTGAGTGTAATCAATTAAAAGTCTGAGAGCCAGGAGGTCCCTATATTCCTCACTCTTCACACAGAGCTTCATCTATGTTTGTGAATAAATGTAATCACTCCAGAGATTTTATTGAACATCGACGACGTGCCAGACCTTGACATGAATTGTTAGGCACACAAAATTAACCATGTGCAGACCCTGCCCCCCATCCCCAAAACAATCCCTGCCTTTATGAAGCTTTCAGTTGGGAGGCTATCAGAAGGTAGGGGAAACGGACAATACACAGTAATAAGGAAATGATAAACTCTATTAGAAGGTGATAAGTACAGTGGAAGAAATTCAAGCAGGGTAAGGAGATGGGGAGTGCCAGCAAGAGGAGTAGTCCGGGTAGGCCTCCCTCAGAGGGTACCACTTGTTCAAAGACTTGAAGGAAAAGAGGGAATAAGCCATGCAGATATCTAGAGGGAGAACATTCCAGAAAGAAGGAATAGGAAGTGCAAAAATCCTAAGGCAGCTGTGTGCCTGGTGTATTAAAGGGACAGTGAGAAGTCCCGTGTGGCCCTCGAGAAGGAATGTGATGGAAGATAAGATCAGAGAGGTAACAGGACCAGATCCCATTAAAGACTTTTGCTCTGAGGGTGAGGAAACTGGTGGGGGGTGGGGGTGGCAGGAGAGACGTCTGACTATTGTTTGAAAAGACTCTCTTAAGCTGATGTGTTCAGAACAGATTTGGGAAGCGAGGGTGGAAAGCAAGGTCACCAGCCAGGAAACATTTTCAGTAATCCAGGCAGAAAATGGTATCAGAAATTGTGATGGTAAAGTCAACAAGATTTGTGGACAGTGTGAAGAGTAAGAATATAAAGGGGCCATGGATGACTTCAAGACATTTTTGCCCTGAGCAACTGAAAGGATGGAGCAGTTTTGAGATAAGAAGGAAACAGATGGGAGAGTAGTAGGTGGAAGAGGCCCTAGAAATGAGGAATTTGGGTATGTATTGAGTTTGATGTATTTATGTGCCACCCCAGTGGAGATGCTGAGAAGCCACAGGATGAACAGGTCTAGTGTTCAGAGAAGTCTAGACTAGACTAGAGGTCTAAACTAGAGAGGTCCAGGTCAAGTCTAGAGATCTAGAGATACAACTTGGGAAATCTGTAGTTAGAGATAGAAGAAATAGATGAGTAAACCAATATTAACTTGGGAGTCACAGAGTTCTGGATTTGATTCTTGGCTCCGACACTGTGTGACCTTAGACCAGCTTCTTTAAAACTTCACTGCATTGGGTTCTTGGGTAGCTCAGCCCAAAGAGCAACCGACTCTTGATTTAGGCTAAGGTCATAAACTCAGGGTTGCGAGATCAAGCCCCACGTCGGGTTCTGTGCCGGGCATGGAGCCTGCTTAAGATTCTCTCTCTCCCTCTACCCCTGCCCCTACTCACCCTCCCTCTCCAAAAAAATAAATAAATAAACAAAAACACTTCTCTGAATTCATTTCCTCCTGTGTGCAATGGGACAATAAAACCTACCTCTGGGATTAAGTGAATTAAGAACACAAAGCACCTAAATGGTGCCTGGTCCATGTCAAGCTCTCAAATGGTATGGGTTCATCAGTTTTTCAGCTAATGAGTGGTTTTATCCAACTTGTTTTATTAGAAAGAAAGGTTCTTCTCTCCCTCTTTCCATTTCTTCCACCTCCCCTAGGCCTGCTAATCCCTCCCCCTAAAACAGAAAGTTCTATCAGGCACATAAATCAAAACGGCAACAATCCCCTTTCTTCTCCTTATGAAGCCAAGGAAAGGAGACATCTAAGAGAGAAGAAAAGGGGAAAGGCAGGCATTTAAGCACCCACCCCAGGGCTGTGCACTCAAAAAAAAAAAAAAGAAAAAAATATACATATATTGAAAACTATGTGATCCCAGAGTCCCATTATCGAGTCCCACACCGGGCTCCCTGCAGGGAGCCTGCTTCTCCCTCTGCCTGTCTCTGCCTCTTTGTCTCTCTGTGGCTCTCATGAATAAATAAATGGAACCTTTAAAAAACGAAAACAAAAACTAAATAATGACAAGAAGCAGGGGTGGTCCAGAGGCAGAGTATGACAATGTACTTTCTTCAGCCCTCACTGATAAGACCTTGGTTTTCTACTGTCCTCTCAAAGCCTCTCTGACCCTCAGAAATGAAAATGTAATGAAGCAAAACTGGCTAGAAACTTAGTAAACACATCCCAGGCAAAACAGGAGCTAACGCTCACTAGACTGGAATCTCCACAACTGTGGAGAATAGCAGAATAATATCTGCTATAGCACAGGGCTGTGGTGGTGCTACTTGCAAGATTTTGACTTAAAGAGTATTAACATTAAAATCTGAAGAACTAAAATAAAATTGGCAAAATATTCTAAGTGACTTTAATGCATAGCAAATCTATGTATTAGGATGGTGTAGACGATCACTTCCTCATCTTGGAGGTGCCCTGAGGCCCCCGTCAGAACCCACTCACGACAAGCCTTCCCTGACTTACACAGGAAACTCCATGGCTTCTCTGAGACGTCCTGTTAACCTGGTCACACGAGGCAGTTATCACGGAAGTAATACATGTTTAATCAAGATGTTTCTTGACCTTAGAATTTGTCTTAAACATATGACTTCTTCAAGTAGAACAGAATTTTGTTAGGCCACAGTGGAAAAACTGAAAAGGAAGAGTCTCCAACACCCCAGCAACGCATACCAATGCTTGCTTCATTAGTCACTATTTTTATCAACACCATTTTTAAACAACAACTCTAAAACTATAGAGCATAAATAATTCATCTTTATTTCCCCCACTGGGAAGCTTAAGTCAAAATAAAAAATTACTAAGGCTGAATACATTTCCTCCCCCAAATTGCTATAATCAGACATGAGGAAGTAGAGTGAGACAACAGCAAGGTGTTCCAAAGATTGATTATTAATGGCATGCGTTTCGTGATGTTTTTAAGATAACTCATTCATTTTTTTCTCCTTTCCCCTTTATTCCCTTTCACTATTTTTTATATTAAAAAAAATGAATGGGAAATATCAGAAAGGGAGACAGAACATGAGAGACTCCTAACTCTGGGAAACGAACAAGGGGTGGTAGAAGGGGAGCTGGGCAGGGGATGGGGGTGACTGGGTGACGGGCACTGAGGGGGGCACTTGATGGGATGAGCACTGGGTGTTATGCTATATGTTCAGGCAAACTGAACTCCAATAAAAAAAATGAAAAAAAAAACTCATTCTTGAATGTCCATTTTTTTATGGATTACAATGATACTTCTAAAACAAAAAGGTGAATTGTTTTGCATGTTGCAATGATGGTTCACAACATTATTTATCCCACCCTTAACAGTTATACTGAAAACTCCAAAAACAATGATTATTAATTACCATCATTCATAAAAGAATATATACGGAGCGGAACCACCAGCCTAAAATATATATTCAACATAAAGGCTCAATAAATTATGCCAAATCACGTTTTAATATTTAACTACACAAATTTTTCCTTAAAAAGAGAAAAATATCCATTTGGATCAAAGATTCAAAAGCAAACAAGAAAAGTGTGAAAGTCCTAGGAGACAATATGGGAGGTTTTAATAATCTTTTTTAAATCTTGGAGAAGGGAAGGCCTTTGAAGGCAAGACACAAAACAAGAGCCATAAACAAAATAATTTGTAAGCCTGACTACATTAATATTTAAAATATCTGCATGAGAGAAGAATGCCATGAATAAACACAAAAGAAAGACAAATGACAAGCTGGAAAATTTTATTTGAAAAATAAATGGCATCATATTAACTTTCTTAATATAAAAGAAACAATTATCCATCAATTAAAAACCAATTTTATATACATTTAACAATGTTCAACCTCATGCATTAAACATAGTTAAATGAGATATTATTTTTACCCATCAGGCTGACAAAGATAATTATATAAAATTATTAGGCTTCCTAGGAACTATTACCTTTATTGTATAGGTAAGAAAATTACGTAATCTAACATCACAGAAAGTGGGAGAACGGTCATTTTTTAAAGCTTGTTCATACGCAGCCCTGGTGAAAGTGAAGTGAGCACGTATCTTCACATATGATTGTTGATGATGTCTTGGAGAGACAGAGAGACAGAGAAAGACTCGGGGAAAAATATCATATATTTCATATGCATAGACCCTGAAAGTGCTACATGATTTCTCCTGCTCACGAGACAATAGCTTATCTATTGTTGAAAAATTACAACATACCAAAGTCTTGTGCCTCTCCCAGAGATGGACTATATATTTCTGATACAGAAGAACCACCTGCAGGACTCCTAGGCTCACTAAGTACTGTGCTCTCGGGTCCATCCGCATCCCCCATAAAGAGGGAAAACGCAAGACCTTCCCTCTCCTCTGCTGAGGCCTGCTCGGTCATCCCGCACGCGAGGCTGCAAGACAGGGTGCCCCGCTCTCGTCACTGCCGAAGGAACTACACTGGCTCCAAGACCCAGAGCATCGGCGAAACTCAGGCCTGGCAATCAGAAAACAATGCTCGGGGTTGTATTTAACAGGGAATAAAGGGAGAGCAACACTGGGTCTGATCTCTCTCTCTTAGTGTCTTATGCCTTCCACTTTATCGTGATTAAAAATCAAGGTACCATCCAGCCCAGACAAAAACAGAGTACACCTTGGATGGCCTATTTGAAGAGGAATTCAGAAACACGGATCAAGATTTTCAATTCATGGGCAGCCCGGGGGGTTCAGCAGTTTAGCACCTCCCTTAGGCCCAAGGTGTGATCCTGGAGTCCTGGGATCAAGTCCCATGTCGGGCTCCCTGCATGGAGCCTGCTCCTCCCTCTGCCTGTGTCTCTGCCTCTCTCTCTCTCTCTGTCTCTCAAGAATAAATAAAATCTTAAAAAAAAAAAAGATTTTGAATTCATGAACTTACCCGTTCTTACCACTTTGAACAATTTATGGCAAATATACTCGTGCATGTTCACAAAGACTTGTACCATAAACTCAATGTTGGCATCCCCTCTAGAAAAATTGATAATGTTGGGTCCTAATGCCCAAGATTATGGTATTTGGAGTTAGCACCTTTGGAAAGTGATGAGTTGATGAAGGCAGGACCCTCACGAATGGGACTAATGGCCTTCTATAAGAGACCCCCGAAAAGTGCCCTTGCCTTGTGCCATGTGAGGACACGGCAAGAAGATGGCATCTAGGAACCAGGAAGCAGGTCCTCTCCAGAATCCATCCATGCCAGTGCCTTGATCTTGGACTGTGCAGCCTCCAGAAATGCGAGAAACAAATTTCTGTTGTTTATAAGCCACCCAGGTCTATAATATTTTGACACAGCAACCCAAATGGGTTAAGACAACTTACAGTTAGCC
Organism: Nyctereutes procyonoides; assembly: GCF_905146905.1. NCBI lineage: Eukaryota > Metazoa > Chordata > Mammalia > Carnivora > Canidae > Nyctereutes > Nyctereutes procyonoides. The sequence continues at coordinate 29,770,637 of NW_026575160.1, read as the reverse complement.
AGACCCATAGACAACTTAATAGTCCATCAACAGGGGACTGTTTAAAATGGGTATAGTCATATAAAGGAATTTTTTTCAAAAAGCTGTTTTATAAAAAGAATGCAATCAACATAAATGGCAAGTCTCTACACCTTTTTTCAACACTTGATTGATCAAAAAAGCAATAACTCAAGGAATATAAAAGTATGGCTAAAAAGCTCCCATTTGTGTAAAAGAAAGAGAAAACATATACACACATTTATTATGCAAGAATATTTCTGAAAGGTTACATATGGCCACCCACATTCCTTGGCTCATAGCCCTCTTCCTCCATCTACAAAGCCAGCAACAGCAGGTTGAGTTGTTCTCACATTGCATTATCCTGGCCTCTTCTGCCTTCCTCTTCCACATTTTTAAAAATTTTATTAGAGAGAAAGAGAATGAGCACCAGGAGGGGAGGGGAGATGAGGGAGTTGGAGAGAAAGTCTTTTTTTTTTTTTTTTAAGATTTTATTTATGAAAGAGAGAGAGACAGAGAGGCAGAGACACAGGCAGAGGGAGAAGCAGGCTCCATGCAGGGAGCCTGATGTGGGATTTGATCCTGGGACTCCAGGATCATGCCCTGAGCCAAAGGCAGCTGCTCAACCGCTGAGCCACCCAGGGATCCCTGGGAGATAAAGTCTTAAGAAGGCTCTACGCTCAGCACAAACCCCAATGTGTGGCTCGATTTCACAACCCTGAGATCATGACCTGAGCTGAAATCAAGAGTCACGCACTTAACCAACTGACCCACCCTAATGCTCCAGTGGTGTTCCACATTTAAGGACCTTTGTGATTACACTAGGGCCACCTAGATAATCCAGGATAATCCATAGTTTAAAGTCACCTTATTCGCAACCCTAATTCTATCTAATACCTTAAAAATTTCCCACTGTCATTTAAAGTATATCCATAGGTTCTAGAGATTAGGACATGGACATCTTTAGAGATCATTATTCTGCTTATCACAGGCAAGAGCATGCAGTTTAGGGAAAAGGATTTTCTTATTTTTCTTTAAGGCAAAAGATGCTTTGCTGAAATAGCCTAGCTGGTTATTTTAGGAAAGTGGGAACATATGTATGCATGCAGACAGAAGGAGCATTTATATATATGAGAAAAAGGATCTTTTTAAAAGAGGAAATAGTTGGAGAGAGAGTAATAATGCAATGAGGAACAACGTATAGAAAACTGTATGGAAAAGAGAACATTCTGGCTAGCACCAAGCATTAATCAAATTCTTCCAGTAGCAAACGTTTTGCAGACCTTTCTTTTTTGCTAATATGAATTATTTTAAAGTATCCATACTACTGTTCTACAGCTCTGGCTAATTTAGTGACTGTAACATGAATCCTTGGCACATAAACATCCCTAAGCTTCACAGGAGAAAAGCTCAACACTCCAGCAACAGCAGAATCTGTAATGAGTAACCAATCTGTTTCCTCACCTATTAAAATTACATTCATCCTCAATGTAGAAATAAATGAATATGCAGTAGAAATTCAATCCTGTATTTCAAGATGACACATTTCTAAGCCCTTTAAATGAAAATCACCTAATACATCTGCACACTCATCACCCAGGCTTCCTTACTCATGTTAAGAGGCTTCACACCACGAGTCAGACGCAGCCCCTGAAGACTTCCCCTGAGAAGTCTTTGATTATTCCAGAAAGCATCCTCTATTGAAGATAACTCTGCTTCAATCCAGACAAAAGGGAGTAGATGGTGGAGGGAAGAGGGAAGAAGAGGAGAGGAAAAAAAGATGAATAATAAGAAGGTTTGATGGGGTATGTGTATATAATTCCATGAACTAAGTTTTATAAAATGAAACTAGAGAAAAATTCTTCAGGTCACTAGATTAATTCAGTTACTTGCAGATCCTTTTGACAACAGTATTACTGCATAAGCTCTATCAAGTGCAAATGTGAAAGTCTACATATATAGATCAGCAACATTTTCTACCAGTGATGGTTTCCCAAAAGGTAACTGGTACCTATCAGCACTCCATAGTGAAAAACCCAGACCCACTGGTAAATAAACGAACTGGATCAGCAGGTTAAGATTCTAATCTTTAAAATAAAGTCACCAACAACCAACCATTCCCTAAAGACCTACTGTGAAACAACCTGTTCAGTTTACGCGATGCAGAGAGGGGATTTTCTGTGCAGAGGAAACATATACTTGCCCACCAACTGACCATGTCTGAAGTTCTTAAAATGAACTGGTTTCCACATGCAAGCATGTTACTGATGAAACTTCTTGGGTTCTCCTATAGCTCCCATGGCAGATTATTTCCCTTAGGACCACTGTCCAAACTTTGCAGGACGATTCGTAGGACTAAGCAGTGCGGTCCATGACCATAAAGAGGAGGGTCAACTGGCCCAAACTGAACACAAGCCCAACTCACCAGGATCACAGCCTAACCAAAGGCCCCAAGCACCCTGGTATCTGCGCAGGTGTGGAACAGGGAGGAGAGATTCATTTCAGTCACCTTTCCTTTACACACAAAAAAATATTACTTTTTAAAAATAAAATGAAAAGCTCTCTTTTCTCTTATACAAAAGACAGAAAGTATTATTGCATTCCTCCATGGCCTTATAACTTCTGAATTTACACAGATATTTTTAAATAAACACCAAAGAAAGGAATAAATTCCCAAGGTAATCAGATAATAGGATCTATGTATTTTAAACTATTCATACCTTTTGTCCTCCAATTCTATTCCTAGGAATTCATCCTAAGGTAAAAAGCATGGCTATGTGCAATGACTCAACCACAAGAATGTTTATTGTATCTGTTTATAGGAGAAAAAAATACTAAATAACCATTACTGAAGGATTAGTTTAAAAATACGTTTCAACCTACAACAAAATAATCTGTGGCTGTTAAATTTGGTATTGTGGCAAAATGCCATTAAAATTCTGTAGCAAAATATGAAGCACTGGGTGGCTCCGATTAAGCAGCTGACTGGATTTCAGCTCTTGTCATGATCTCAGGGACCTGGGATCAAGCCCAGCACTGAGCTCCTGGCTAAGCACAGAACGGGCTTGAGGATTCTCTCTCCCCTGTCCCTCTGCCTCTCCCCTCCCTGCTTGCACACATTCTCCCTCTCTCTTTCTCCCTCTCTCTTTCTCTCTCTCTCACAAATAAATCTTAAAAAAAAATTATGGTGGCAAAATAAAATATTGTCAATTGAAAAAAAAGCAGACTGCAAAGCATTACCTAAAAAATGAGATCCTTTATTTTTTTAAAGATTTTATTTATTTATTCATGAGAGACACAGAAGGAGAGAGAGGCAGAGACACAGGCAGAGGGAGAAGCAGGCTCCCTGCAGGAAGCCCGATGTGGGACTCGATCCCAGGACCCTGGGATCAGACCCTGGGCCAAAGGCAGGCGCTAAACCGCTGAGCCACCCGGGCTGCCCAAATGACATCCTTTTATACATATTACTCAAAGACTATTTTATGTTAAAGCAGATTAAGAGAAGTTATCACTAAGTGGAAGGATTTGAGATCTTATTAAACGCCTTAAAGACAGAGTTGGAAATGTTCACTAGATTTTACACACACACACACACACACACACACACAGCCCTTTAGATATATATGTATGGGATTTATATACATAAATCTATGTACAGATTAACCTCTCAGTACATGCCCTATAAGTGCCCAATCAGTACATGTTTATTTGTATTTATACTTGTATAACTACCCATTCAACACTTAGTATATGTGGAGCGGGGTTTTAAACCATTTGCATACACCCTTTCAGCATGGGCTGGGTGTTGTCCTCAACTGAAAGGTTACAAACTTACCTGCCCAGTATTAGGCAGAACAAAAATTCAATCCCAAATCTAACTGACTCTAAACTTCAGAGCCACCTTTCTCTTCTCCCTCCCTTTTCTCACTATTTGCAGGACTTAAAATGTCTACAATGAAAATGAACTCTGGTGTGTTATTGCAAACAGCATGTTATCTTAGATGTAAAAAGATTACAATTGTTTCATGTTTTCAAAAAGCTCTCACTCTAACTTTGAGAAATAAAAAATGTCATTAGGTATCAATCAATACTCACTAGGGGAAAGTCTAATTTATAAGGAAGATTAAAGCTGGTCAGCAAAGATTAATACGGGAACCCAAGTGAGCAAGTCTTTTTCAGCAACAGCAACTGCCAAACCCTACCATCTGCCGTGGGCCCCTCTAGTTGGTTTATTAGAAATCTTTTCCAAGTAGCTAAGGAATCATCATTGGCAATGAAGAGGACTCCACATAAACTACAGAGAGGGTCTCACATTACATGTACTTTTTAGCACCTAGCATCTATCAAGTATTTTCCACTTAAAGCTATAGTGATAGAAAGTCCAGGCTCTTCTCTCCCACCATTGTCCCCCTCCCTTAAAGTACATAGGGCACTAAGTATTTTTATAAAAAATAACTCCCCTCAAAATCTCCACACACTAACCACAAGATCTGAAATAACTATTTCAATGCGCTCTGGGGTCATTCTCACTCCTATATAGACTAACACTAATGTCCCCCAGAAGCCTACTGCAGTAAATTATTTCTCAAAGCAACCACTTACCACCAACTTGACAACTTAAATGTTGGGCAGTGATGAGCTAAAGTCTAATATCAGATATTGGCGTCAACTAGAAATAATTTCATGAAATTCAAGATTATGCTATTTGCCATATAATTAAAAGTCTCATGTGATCTCTCCATCACACATTCAGAAGCAGAGGCTGGCAGTAAAAACTCGTAGGGAACATATGGACGATTTTTTAAAAAAATCTTTAAGTTGGGGCACCTGGGTGGCTCAGATGGTAAGTGTCTGCTTTTGGGTCAGGTCATGATCTCCAGGTCCTGGGACTGAGCCCCACATGGGGCTCCCAGCTCAGCAGGAAGTCTGCTTCTCCCTCTGCCTCTGCCTCTCCTCCTGCTTGTAGTACTCCGTCTCTCTCTCTAATGAATTTTTTTAAAACTCCTTAAAAACAATCTTTAAGTGCAACGCAGTATGCTGAACATGTAATAATGAAAATGGAATAAAATATTCCTTCCATCTCCAAGAGGAGAATTTGAAAAAATGATAGCACTTGATAATCTTGATTCTGAAAGAGACTGTCTATTGGTAACTCAGGTTCAGTTGATGCAAGAGGTGATGGTCAGAGGCTAGGATGAACTTTTCTGGATCAGTCTTTTGCCACAGGATTATCTGTTTTCCGTCCATTCTAATCCATCACATCTGAGTGCTTTGCTCAGTTTAAATGGCATCATAAAATCTTTTCCTCTTCATCTTAAAATTGGCTCTGCTCAGGAAGCTTTTGTGGTAGTACTGTACATTAAGGGTATGGAGAACATAAAAAGGCAATGCTGTGTATTTGCATACAAAACACAAGGTCACAGGACCTTGCTCCCAAACGCCAAACTCTTCTAATCACCAGCATAAAACAGCAATGTTAGGGGGAAGCTGCCTCATAAACCATGGCACAGCCAATTGCTCCGGCTGCCCATGCGGCTTCCGTGGCAGCTGTTCAGGGCAGCACTGCTCTCTCCTCTTTGTATTGCCAGCCTTCCCAGAGCCAGAGTCCTGGGTCCAACCAAAAGCTTTGAAATCTGGTTAGAAGAAGGAAGAAACTTAAAACGAAGCAACCTACTGAATTTTGTAAGAGTGTAACAGGCCTTTAGGCTAAAGTGCTAAACACTGGAATGAAAAAAAAGCCTGACGCTATGAAAGTAGAAAGGGATTTTAAATTGAGATTGGATTGGAAGATTCAAGCAACTAGGGCTTTCCCACCCAATACAGGGCACGTTACTATTACGCAGTTACTATTTCAGAATACAAAGTGGGCATCCAAACCCAAAAGTGTATGAATATGGTATGTGGTTGCCCCAGGAAAAGACATAACTGCCACCTAAAAACTCCTGGCCCCACTTCCTTTTTCTGTTTCAACAGGATTCTCAGAAAAGGCAGCTTAAATGATTATCTCATTTTCACAGTGGCTGGGAAGGAAACTAAGTACAAAACCTAGCACAGCTGCTACTTTAGCCTTATTTCTACCAATTTTTCAAAGCAAAAAAAAATAAAGTCCAGTCACCAAAATGAGTAAAATACCCTGTAATCTCCTATCCAGATTCTACGGATTCATAATAAATATCACACTGTCCCTCGTTCCAGACATGACATCTTGGGGGGGCCCCATACAATACAAATGATAAAATATGCTGCATCATTTGGCCTGACAGCCGATCATGGATCACAGTGACGTGGACTGTCACGGAGCGCTCCTTCACTCTTAGGGAGGTGGCTCACTGCCTGAAGGCAAAACAGAAATTTTAGTGCCTCAGGAGTAAGGAGGTCTAATAAAACACAGGGAAGTCAAGCCTTAATGTGTGGAATGAGCTTCCCAAGCCATAATAAACAATTCCCAGAGAGATTTCTTAAATAGAAAGTAACTATTTTACTTGTCAGCATGGGACCTCCACAAATGCAGTCCAGGTCAGAAAAAGAAAAATCAGTATCTCAGGCTTTCAATGCTAATATCCTAAGAAACCTCCAGAATGATTTATGAAAACAGGCATGATGCTATATATTTCTTTGTATGTTATCTCAAAAATTTCCAATCATCTGGTTGTTCATATTAGATCCTGAACTAGCAAATTCCTTGAGGATTGTTTATTCTACAAAGAATTTACTCAAAAGCTAATCGTAATTTTTTTGAAGATACAAGTTAGAGTTCAGTCAGTACCAAAGGTAAGGAAAAAGTAACTCTATGTACACAGTCGAGTTTTATCCTGCTTAAAATTGTCAAGTAGAGAAAATTCTGAAAATATTTATGAAAAAGCTATTCTCATGCTGGCAGCAATGGTTAAAATAAAGAGATTTCCTTTATTAAAAAAGAAAAAGCCTAAAAAACTTTAAATAATCAAGTTGCTGTGAAGTGAAAGGGATTGAAAGTGATGAAACTGAAGTTAAATGTTCTCTATATGTGTGTTTTACTTTAAGCAAATTAGACATAGTGAATAAAATTTGAATTTTCAGACAAATTATTTCCTTTTTTTTTAATTTTATTTATTTATTCATGAGAGACACAGAGAGAGAGAGAGGCAGAGACACAGGCAGAGGGAGAAGCAGGCTCCACGCAGGGAGCCCAGTGTGGGACTCGATCTGGGAACTCCGGGATCAAGCCCTGAGCTGAAGGTAGACGCTCAACCGCTGAGCCACCCAGGTGCCCTGATTTGCTTTTTAAAGAGGTCTCTCCCCCCCCCAAAAAAAAGAAACCCTAAAAATAGAAAATGTTGCTTTAATTCATTTGAAATATTCTACTAACCAAAGAAATCAATGCACAATTTCAGGAAACAAAGGCGAGGCATACTCTGCATCCCTGACTTATTGTTCCATTCTTACACCACACACAGCTGGTGTTATGCAGACTCCAACTTCCTCAACAAGAGAGCCTGGAAAAGGTCAATTTAATATTGAAAACAAATGGACTATAGTCAGGTGTGCAGCTGGTGACAACCCAGCAGATGAAGACCCAAGGACTCAGAGACCCAGGTATTTTATATCCAAAAGCCCCTTTGCCAATTTGAATGCCTTTAATGTCTTTTTGTTGTCTGATTGCTGAGGCTAGGACTTCCAATACTATGTTGAATAGCAGTGGTGAGAGTGGACATCCCTGTCTGGTTCCTGATCTTAGGGGAAAGGCTCCCAGTGCTTCCCCATTGAGAATGATATTTGCTGTGGGCTTTTCGTAGATGGCTTTTAAGATATCGAGGAAAGTTCCCTCTATCCCTACACTCTGAAGAGTTTTGATCAGGAATGGATGCTGTATTTTGTCAAATGCTTTCTCTGCATCTAATGAGAGGATCATATGGTTCTTGGTTTTTCTCTTGCTGATATGATGAATCACATTGATTGTTTTACGAGTGTTGAACCAGCCTTGCATCCCGGGGATAAATCCTACTTGGTCATGGTGAATAATTTTCTTAATGTGTTGTTGGATCCTATTGGCTAGTATCTTGTTGAGAATTTTTGCATCCATGTTCATCAGGGATATTGGTCTGTAATTCTCCTTTTTGGTGGGGTCTTTGTCTGGTTTTGGAATTAAGGTGATGCTGGCCTCATAGAATGAGTTTGGAAGTACTCCATCTCTTTCTATCTTTCCAAACAGCTTTAGTAGAATAGGTATAAGTCAATCGGAGAAGGACAAACAGTGTATGTTCTCACTCATTTGGGGAATATGAATAATAGTGAAGGGGAATATAAGGGAAGGGAGAAGAAATGTGTGGGAGATATCAGAAAGGGACACAGAACATAAAGACTTCTAACTCTGGGAAATGAACTAGGGGTGGTGGAAGGGGAGGAGGGTGGGGGGTGGGGGTGAATGGGTGACGGGCACGGAGGGGGACACTTGACGGGATGAGCACTGGGTGTTATTCTGTATGTTGGTAAATTGAACACCAATAAAAATTAATTTATAAAAAAAAAAAAAAAAAAAAAAAACAAAAGCCCCAACTCTCCAGTCCTCTGCATGGAATCAAACGTAGGCACAGAGAAAGCTTAGAGAAAGCTTGAAGGAAAACGAGGCACGCTGCAAAACACAGTAAAAGTCTTTCATGATATGGACACATATTACTGGTATAGTGGGAATGCTCCTGCCTCTTCTTAGCCAAACAAAAACATCTCTGAAACATGCTGGTATAAAACCTAAAGGAAATAAATCCAAAAGTAAATTCATAAGTCTTTTGTTTGCCTATTATTCCTCCTTAAATAGTGGTAATTCTGTGCACCCCATGTGAGAATCAAGATGACTTGATCAAATGCCATTTAACCCAATTAAATGCGATTAAATAATGCATAGCTTGCTGCAGCAGCTACATCAAAGTATCCTAAAGCTCTAAAAGAAAGAATTATAGGACTTTTAGAAAATCTAACAAAAATACAAACACACAAACTAAATAAATTGGGGAATATTATTTGTATCTAAAAGATTCTCCTTAAACATCAAGCTTGAGATTTTTTTTTTAAGATTTTTTATTTATTTATTCATGAGAGACACAGAGACAGAGAGCAAGGCAGAGACCCAGGCAGATGGAGAAGCAGGCTCCATGCAGGGAGCCCGACGTGGGACTCGATCCCGGGTCTCCAGGATCACACCCTGGGCCGAAGGCAGCGCTAAACCGCTAAACCAGCGCTAAGCCCGCCCGGGCTGCCCTGAGGTAAGTTTAAATATGGTTCCACTACAAAGGTAGGAACTCCACATTTTCCTCAATAAAGAGATGGATACTGACATTATTGTATGTAATAAGCACAACACTGAGAAATGAGATTAAACACAGGTATTAGGTGAAGTAAGCATAAAACCCAGAACTACCAATGTTCTGTCTTTAAATAGCTCCTCCCAACACATCAGAGACTATCATAAAAAAAAAAACTATTAAGTGGACAAATTACTTTTAATACTTAGTTTGGTGAGTAAACTTCCCAAGTCCTAGGGAAATACAATGCAATTGGAAAGATAAGGCAATAACATCAAAGACTCTAGTAAAAGGTAACATTCATTGAGCCTTTACTAGGTAATAAGCATTTTACAGCATTTAAAACTCAAAACAGTCCTATGATACAGTATTATACACACGCTCATTGTAGAGAATACCCTGAGGTAAAGAGAAGTTAGTTAACTACCCAAGGTCACAAAGCTGCAAAAGTGAGGATTCCAGCCCAGAAAGCCAGACTCCAAAGCATGCAAACCAGGAACCATGCAACTTGTGTTAGAAAGTGCAACAAGGTGGGGCGCCTGGCTGGCTCAGTCAGTACAGTGCACAACTCTTGATCTTGGGGTTATAAGTTCGAGCCCCATGTTGGGTGTAGAGATTACTTAAAAATAAAATCTTAAAAAAGAAAAGTACTACAAGGTATTCAAAAATGTGTGGTGCTTTTCAGTAGGGAGCAGTGATTACAAGGGTGGGGCAGGAGAGGGGGCAAGAGGGAAAGGATGACTTTGGAAAAGGAGTTGAGAACAACTGTTCTGTATATAAAAGGATTGTCTACAACGATCAAGGGATGACTTTTTTAAAAGTAGTTGAGAATCACATTAGAAGAACCAGGGAAAGTCATAGAGTAACTGGTGAGATGAACTTCAAAAAGTGAAGGGTGGCTGAGATTTGAATAGCTGGAAATAAGGGTAAGATCCAAATAGAAGGCCTTCCAAGAGAAGAGGCAGTCAGGAAAAAGCAAGTAATACACTCAGGGTAGTATCAGGAGTTAACCCGGGAAAGGAGAGACCACATGGTGGCTAGCTTTGAAAACCTGAGCAAAAGTTTCTATTTAGTTCTAAAAGCAATGAAGAGTTCTTTGAGAGTGCTTTGAACAGGTGTTGGGAACTGAAAAGCTAACTGGCATAAAAAGAATAGAAATAGCATAATTCCATATATATTAAGCCCAAAGTAAAAGTAATCCTTAACAATACAAATCAAAAACTGATTGCCTCATAAAGAGGGAAATTGGAAGGGGCACATGGGAACTTTCTAAAGTGATAGTGCTCTGTATCTTATGTGAGTGGTGCTTACAGGAGTGTGTGAAATTGTCAAAACTCATAGAGTTGAACACTTAGTATCTGTGTATTTTATTGTACAGTAGTTAGATCTCAATTTTTTAAAGATTTTATTTATTTATTTATTCATGAGAAACACAGAGAGAGAGAGAGAGGCAGAGACACAGGCAAAGGGAGAAGCAGGTTCCATGCAGGAAGCCCGACGTGGGACTCGATCCCGGGACTCAAGGATCATGCCCTAGGCCGAAGGCAGACACTAAACTGCTGAGCCATCCAGGGATCCCCAGATCTCAATTTTTTTTAAAGGCCAAAAAAGTCACCTCTAGAATGGACCTAGGTATAGAATAAGGGGAGCTAAGAAGACAAGTTAAGGTGACTATTAAAGAAACCCAAGAGAATAATACTAGAAGTGAGAAGACCATGGATGCAAAGAGAAGCAAGAAGAGGACAGCTCATGTGTATATGTGCATGGGTAAAAACACTTCTATAAATCAATATCAATGTAAATAAAGTATATATGCATGAATAACAATTTCATTCATCTTGTCCCTTTAGAATGTAGACTGCCAGATGGCAGGGACCAAACTTAAAAGTTTTTCCATTTTCCCTGGGTGGCGCAGCGGTTTGGCGCCTGCCTTTGGCCCAGGGCGCAATCCTGGAGACCCGGGATCAAATCCCACGTCGGGCTCCCGGTGCATGGAGCCTGCTTCTCCCTCTGCCTGTGTCTCTGCCTCTCTCTCTGTGTGTGTGGCTATCATAAATAAATAAAAATTTTTAAAAATTTTAAAAAAAAGTTTTTCCATTTAAAACAATTTTTCCTCATTATTTTCAATTTCTATGCATTTGATGTTATCATATATCCCCGATTATACTCTTATCTTATATCAAATATTCATGCACTGTCTAGTGTTTCTGGCCATGAAAACTTTTAAAATAACCACCAATTGCTTATGATGTGCCAATAAAGGTTTGTCATCCTACCTACCTATTTCATTTGAGCATTACAACAATGCCATGAGGTAATCTATTATCCCCATTTTAAGATGAATAAACCGAGGCTGAAAAAGAAGACACCCAAGGAAACACAGTAAAAGTATGTTTTTGTCTGTTTATCTCAAAGCCCACTTCTTAAGCACTGTACTAGGTACTTACACCAAAAATAACAAGACAGAGATACTTGGGACCAACACAGAAAAAGGGTGAGAAAGTCAGCAAGTTGAACTCCTAACCCAGTAAGTACATACATTTGCACAGCTTTCAAAGACGACATTAGTTAACTGGGGGTTATTACAGGACTGTCATTTTATAAGCCACCTAAAAGAGGGTGGGAGGACTTGATGTTAGTCACTTTAGATACCAGATAAATGTTTATAGATTCATATTTATAAAACATATCTAGCATGCTATTTTTAATCAGTTCAATCTCTATCAAATCTGGCTTTATTAAGTTTCAAGACTCGGAAATGATCACAACTAATGTCAAATAATTAGAAAAGGTTCTTAAGGGGCACCTGGGTGGCTCAGTGGTTGAGCGTCTGCCTTCGGCTCAGGGTGTGACCCCGGTGTCCTGGGATCGAGTCTGCATTGGGCTCCCCACAGGGAGCCAGCTTCTCCCTCTGCCTGTGTCTCTCATGAATAAATAAATAAAATCTTTTTTTAAAAAACAAAGAAAAGTTCTTAAATAAAGTCAATTTAAGTTCAGTTTAACTTTTAAAGATGACAAATGCCAACCTGAATCTGTTTTTGGAAAAAGGCTAGTTTAAATCTCTTGAAATCATAAGAATCCATAGATTTATCAGATTCATAAAAAGGCTGATAACTCAACAAGACTACAGAACCAGTTTCATAAGAAGGGGGATCCTGTTTCCAAATATAAAAATGTGTAAGTTCAGATCCTTCTAACTCAAGAAATGTGGGTATTTCGGCAAAAATTGAAGTGAAATTACTTCTAAAATATAATAAAGTAATTTCCTAAGATATAAAAAACAAGAGGAAGAAAGATATAATTTATCTTATTGAGAGAACAAACATTTTGGAGGCTATAAAAACATTTTACATGAACATAATTTTAAGTGTTCTAGGAACAAACCATTCTTGCTTATTAAAACACCTCTAGGGATCCCTGGGTGGCGCAGCGGTTTGGCGCCTGCCTTTGGCTCAGGGCGCGATCCTGGAGACTGGGGATCGAATCCCACGTCGGGCTCCCGGTGCATGGAGCCTGCTTCTCCCTCTGCCTGTGTCTCTGCCTCTCTCTCTCTCTCTCTCTCTCTCTCTCTCTCTCTCTCTGACTATCGTAAATAAATAATAAAAAAAAATTAAAAAAAAAATAAATAAAACACCTCTAAAAAAACTTCTTGATGGCCATATTTGTTTTCGGGCTATGTAAGATGTTTTCAGAAGTTCAAACCAGTCTCCAAACTCAAATTAACGGCATTTTACAAATACCACCTCTTTTACATTTTACTCCACTTTCCCAAGGAACTTATTTATATTCAGTGGGTGAAATAAGTTCCTCTACTCCAGATAAGCATTCTTTTATCAGTGAAAAAAAGCACCTATCCTTTTAATTTCATAACTCATTTTAACATTGCTGGGAGAAATTATATGAAGGGATAGATATACCATGTTTATGAATTGGAATGCCCAACATTGTTAAAATGTCAATTATACCCAAGCTGCTTGCTAGATTAAACACACTTTCAATCAAAATCCCAACAGGGCTTTTTACAGAAATTGACAAGCAAATTTTAAAATTGCTATGGATATGGAAGGAGCAAGTATAACCAAAGCAATTTTGATAAAGAATTGACCTGGAGGGCTTACACTACCTGATTTCAAAAATGATGGTAAAGTCATAGCAATCAAAACTATGCTATTGACATGAGAATAAACACACACAGTCTATATTCTTGTTTCATGAGAAACAAGAATATAGACTCAATTGATTTTTTGCAAAGTATTTTATAAAAAATACATAAAAATTTCATAAAATTCTATGGGGAAAGGATTGTTTTTTTTTAAAGAAATGGTGCTGAAACAACTGAATTTTGGTGGAAAAGATGAATATCCACCTTTACTTCAAACTATATATGAAACTTTACTCAAAACAGATCATAATACACAGAGAAGCAAAACATATAAAACATTCAGGAGAAAATGTAGGGAAAAAATCTTTACAATCTTCAGTAGGCAAAAATTTCTTATATCTAACTCAAGAAATTGAAAACCTGGACCTTATCAAAATGCAAAACATTATCATTAATAAAACTAAAAGCTATAAACTTTGAGAAAACATTGTCAATACATGTATCTAACAAAGTACTTGTATCAAAATATATAAAGAACTCTTAACACTCAGTAAGACAAATACCCAATTTTTAAAATTGGCAAAGTACAGACACTTCATCAGTGAAGATATAGCAACAGCCAATAAGCACATGCAAAGATGTTCAGCATCTTTAAGGATGAGGAAAATGCAAATTAAAATTGTATCACAAGATCTTATCACTACATATCCACTAAATTAGCTAAAATTAAAAAGACTGACAATACCAAGTGTAGACAAGGATATAAAGCAACTAAACTCCCACACATTGCTGAAAGGAATGTAAAAAAAGTATAATCATTTTGGAAAACAGTTTGGAAGTTTCTCAACTCTTGCCTTTCTAGATCTTTACTCAAGAGAAAGGAAACCATATGTCCACTCAGATAATTCTACAATTATAGCAACTTTATTCATAAGAACTCAAAACAGGTAACAACTCGGTATCAATAGGCATATGTTTGAGCCAATTATGATATGGTGACCAACTGCCACAAATATTGCTGAGAACATTATACTGAACAAAAGAAGCTATACACGAAACTAGTAGACATTGTATGTTCCCATTTAAATGAAATTCTAGAGATTTGGAAATTGACTGCAAAGGGACACAAGAGAGAACTTTTTAGGGTTATAGAAATGTTATCTATCTTGATTGTAATGATAAGGATGGTTATATGTATGTATATATTTGCCAAAATTCATCAAACTGTTCACTTTAAATGGGTACATTTTATTATATGTAAATTGTTCTTCAATAAAATTATGTAAAGAAAACATTGTTTTCCCTATCATACTCAGCTTAGTATGCAATGCCAATTCCAGTAAGAACCAATTTTTTTGACTCATAGGCACTGGTATCAAAAATCTACACTGTTTTAACTAAATGAGAAACAAAATTTTAGTATTATTAACCTCTCTCTTCTCCCTCTCTCACTGCTTCACCCTCCATATCCAGTTGAACTTTCAATTTCTTAAAAGCTTTTTGCTCTTATTTCATATCATAAGCTACTCCTCTGCATTCAATAAGTATTTGTTAAACTGAATCTCACAGTCTCTATATCCTATCTTTTGTCACCTAATGTTATTCTGATAACAAACTAAAATATTTTATAAAGCCTTCAAATGTCATAGGATTTTGTCTATTTTATTATTTTTTCTCTCACTTAGTTTTAACACAATCTTTTTTCAAACAAAATATTTACTGTTCAGGGGCCCAATGTGTAAAACAGACTACATTTATAAGTTCAAATTTATAACATTTAATAATACAATCAACCAATGAGAACATAAGTTCATCTACCGGTAGTACTCATACTTTTGACTCAGATGTCAAAAGTAGTTATTTTTAATATGTGAATATATCTTTCTCTTTTTAGTTTTGCAGTTCTTAAAAAGGAAATTCAGATCAAATATGAAGAGCAGGGGTCATTGAACTAAGGCCCAGGGGCTGGCCTGCCTACCACCTGGTTTTTTATAGCCCTCGATCTAACAATATTTTGTTTCGTTTTTAAAGTTTTAAGTGGTTGGGGAAAAAATAAAAAGAGCATCTTTTGGTATGTGAAAATTATATGAAATTCAAATTTCTGTATTCATAAATAAAGTTTTACTGGAACACAGCCATACTCCTTTGTCTATGGCTGTTTATTTGCCACAATGGCTGAGTTGAAGAGTTGCAAAAACGACTGTATAGTCCACAAGTCTAAAATATTCACTCTTTGGCCCATTACAGAAAAAAAAAAAATGGCAGACCCCTGACTTAGAGAATCCCAGCAGCACTCTTGGGAACCAACCTCATGGGATAGAGTTTAGAAACTATTTATAGCAAACTGTATTTTACAAAGATGGCCACCACAATATTTTCCATCCTACCTGTTCTTCTGCAATGCGACCTTACCACTCTCTCACCAGGAGGAGTCTAATTCCCTTCCCTGTGAATCTGGGCTTGTCCTGGTGACTTGCTTCATCAATACAATTTGGTACATGTGGCTCCTGAGACTTCTAAGACTACTAGGTCATAAGAAACCTTGCAGCTTCCTCCTAGGATTCTTAGAATGCTCCATCATAGGATGCTTCCTCTGAGAACCTAGCACCATGTTGTGAGAAACTCGAAGCTCATGGAGAAGCCAAGTATAGGCACACTGCCTACAACCCCAGCTGAGCCCCAAGTCTACAGCCAGCTTCAATGATATCCATGTAGGAGAGCTAGCCTGGACCTCCAGTTCAGATACGACTTTAGATGACTGTGCCCCAGCAGATATCTGACTGCAGCTGCATTAGAGAACCCCTCAAGAGAACTACCCCTGGGTATGGCCAACCCATAGAACTGTGAAATATGATAATAAATGATTATATTAAGCCACTACATTTTGGGGTACTTTGTTATACAGCAAAAGATAACTTAAACGCCATTATACTAAAACAAATCTAGGAAAGTTTCAGATGAGTAATTCCAGACTCCTGATTCAAGCCCATGCATAACACCAAAGCAAACCCTACCAGAGCCTCCTGCTAACCCTCAGTGTTCTAGAAGTAGTTAAGAATGAAGGAGACAGGTAGTAAATAATACTCTAACAGAGTCACTGTGATTTCCTAATCTATATGCACTCTAATGAGGCTCAGTACTCCTCAAAATAGGCCAATAAGCCTGAATCTTAAGTCTGAAACTCTCAAAAAATTAAAAAAAAAAGGAAAATGATTTTTCCAATTGCTAAAATTATATCAGGATTGGTAAAGAGACAAGTCTCAGTTACCATACTGTAAATAAACTGGTGATCATAATACTTCATTATATTTACTTAATAGTCTTTAAAAAATGATAAATGAAGTTAGATGAAACATAGTCAGTTATCAATATATGGCTATGTATCAGTATATAACAGTTTACCTAAAACAAATACGGGCTTAAAATAAAAATCCACATGCTGTTCTGCTTGTGTCACCTGCTCCTGTTCCAAAGGGTGACAGGTAAGAGTCATTCACTTGGATGTTTCTGATATGTGCCAGTTATGTGTAATATACTCCTTGCTCTAGAATATTTAATTAAACTCCATATGAACATCCTGTAAAGCCCACACAGCATATTTTCAATAATATTATCTTAAGCCACAGCAGATTCAAATTTTGAAGAATGAGTGCTTAGTACATGATAGGTACCTGCCCTACTCTGGCAATAGGTCTTTGATTGATATAAATTTCATTCAAAAGAGACCAGGGTGGCTCTGAATCATTAACCTACTGATATCTCAGAGAACCATGGTGTGTCACAGGATGGTGTGTTTATTTTATATCTAAAGGGAAATTACTGGAACTCTTAAGATTCCTAATTTTTTTCTTAATTCAGTAATTATTTGCAAGATTAAATATTTATTTATGTGGCTATGATTCACACTAATGTAGAAAAGACTTAAACGGATAAAGTGTTTTAAGAGGAAATCATTCCAGGGGCACCTAGTAGGCTCAGTGGTTGAGCATCTGCTTTGGACTCAGGTCATGATCCCAGGGTCCTGGGATCAAGTCCAGCATTGGGTTCCCCACAAGGAGCCTGCTCCTCCCTCTGCCCATGTCTCTGCCTCTCTCTGTGTGTCTTATGAATAAGTAAGTAAAATCCTAAAAAAGAAAAAAAAAAGAGGAAAACAGTCCAAACTTGAGTGGCTTAATCCAATCCTACAGGAGTGCTTGACCAATTAGTGATGCCTACCGTAGGGGGTGACCAGTAGTGAGAAATACCTGGGCATTGGCCAACTCCAACCAGTTTCATCCAGTTTCAGCAGTCTCCTCTCTTCAGATCTCCCGCTAAGTCCCTTCAAAGACTTCCATGAAAGAATTTCCACCCAGTTTTAGAAAGTGACATTTCCCTTTCTTTAGCCAGTCTTTCCCACTGCTGGAGTCTACTCTCCACAGATAACCCCTGCTAAGCGCCACCTTGGTACAAAGGTCCTGGCCCAAAAAAAAAAAAGAGATTCCCTCAATACTGAGATTCCCTAACATCAAGAGTTCACTGGATAAGCCATATGTTGGGCCAGGAGAGCTTAGATGATGATAGGTGGCCAAACTCTGGTACAATGTGGTAGAGCCAAGATTTGAATCCAGGCAATCAAACACCAGAGTATCAGCACTTAGTCACTGAAGCTGGCACATGTTTGCTGCCATTTCTACAACATGTATTAAACTGTATCTTTGTCTTTTTGTTCACAGTTACATGAATCCACAATTAACACAAGCAAAATCTCCAGGCGGAAAATATTATAATTAACTATTCTAGCATAGCAATTATGACTACATCACAGGACCTGTAAATAATTCAAAATTTGTGCATTTCCTAATTAACACATTAATAAACATGTTAATAAATGCTTTATATTTATTAGGAGAAAATGATGGGATAGCAACACTCTTTGGAAAAAATTTTAAGTGATAATTCATATTCTCTTACTCCACAGTCTATATTGAAATTTTAATTTAAATTTTAATTAATGCAATGACTATTATTATTGTTAAAAATACACATTAGCAGTGACTTTTCCAACTCAGAATCCATAACAACAACGAATCCTATTCACATCCTGTGTAACTCCATAGGGAGTCTATGGGGAAAGTTTCCATATATGGTCATTTTTCCCCATAGACTCCCCATGGTTTATACAGGATATGAATCTGGCCCATTGTGACAATGAAAACAACAGATCACTGAAAACTTATGTGTAATTTCTGCTAAACAAACTATAGACTAACAATTAGGGAAACCAATACTCAAGTGAAAATAAGTAATCTGAGAATTTATAAATAACCACTAGGTATTTTTATTCCATTTCTGTACTAACAGAGTAAGTATATAAATATTCAGAAGAAAAATATTTTTCTTTCTTATTTAGTTCAAAATATTTTCTTGATACTAAAAATTATAATGTCAACTATTCAACAGGCAAGAAACCCAAAAGGAAATTTCACATCAGAACTTACATTGTCAGAAGGAAAGAAAAGATGATACAGCAAAACCAGTCAAATGCTACATGAGCTTTATTTAGCTTCCCAGGCTGCTGTATGACCATGTCCCAACATAAATTTCTGTTATCTATAATCATTTTCCCAAATTTGTGACATTAGCAATCTCTGGCATTCTACTTATCTGAAGTCATGTAGAATAATATTTTTCTTTTACATTCACTGCTTGACTTAGAAGTAAGTTTTTGTGTGTACACATATTTGTACTTTTGCCTTAAGATGAAAGCATCTAAAATCCAATACAGCTAAATACTAAAAGCCAGTTAAAGCTATAGGAAAGGGAAATGGCTGCCTTCCTAAATTACCTTGTTCCATATGACAATAACTAATAAAGGGGAAAACAAAATATAGTGTACTAGAATGTCAAACATACTAACAGCAAAAACAGCACTCGGACCTAATTATGTAATAAGAACTAGGACTTATCTTGAAAAACGGTCCAGTTGTAAATAGTCATTTTTGAATGAACGTGGTAACTATTAACATCTCAACTGATTCACAGAAATTACAGCAAAACAATAGACCCCAGTTTAATCTCACGTATGACTGGCTGTCAAGAATGGCCCTGAAACGCATGTAAAGAAAGGAGTGTGACTCTTTTGTTTCTCTATCAAAGAGATGCCTGTTTAACTGTACAGTTTCTTGGTGACCTAATATTGCTAGAGTATATTCTTTTGACTATCCCCACACAATGGCTCAAAATTTGAGATAATTACATTATTCTTAGAAACATGGTACCATACTCACTATTAGAACTGAGAAGCTGTCAGTTGCAACTTAATGCATTCATCAGTAACGAAAACAAAAGGCGACAGCTGAACTTCTGGTGCCCATCAAAGAGATCACGTGGCGCATCACATGGATCCCAAATCCTTGCCAGCATCCGGCTACCTACTCAAGGTGATATGGGCAGCCAGACAAGGGCAGGGCCAGCCACACCAGAGCTGAAGAGGGCTGACACGGACACCCACCGCCACCATTTCCCCATTACCACTGAGCTCACTAAATCCTACCGCTTTAGTGGCACGTTAGTAATTTATTTTTCCCTTTCACAGATGCACTAGATGTTCTTTTCAATTTATTACAACTACAACAAAATTTGGGGAGGAAGGATTAAACGGCATTATTTGTCCAGAGGCATGCTGCTTCTCAAAAGGCAAGATGATGCTCTCTTCACTGGACTAATGAGGCAGGTTCTTTGGAAGACATATTAACGTATTAATAAGCCAGGCACAATTCCCACCACAGCACACCTTAAATGGTACCCTTGAGGCCTGAAAAAGTTAAACATGGGAGGGGAGACAGGAGGAGGACTGAGCCAGATAAATGTTAATTGAATAAACGTTCATTGTACTAGAAGTATTTACACTTTGGAGAATGAGTAGCTTTATCAAGAAGGATGTAATCAGAGGGCAGTAGTACAAAACTAGTTTTCTTTATTCTACCAGAAGAAAAGATGACATTTTTCTGTCCCTTTATAAAATTTTAAAAGTAGAATTTTCAAATTTTTGTGGGATTCAACTTGATTTCAAAATATCATTGCATCAAATGAAGTACCAAAGATAGGAATTTTCATGACTACTCTCCTCAACAATTCTCTTTACTGGTGGTATTTTTCTCCAAAGACTTAATTATTCCGACGATAGAAACTAAAATTGCATTTCCTCAAGGCAGATAAAGAGCAGACATACTGGTCCCAGTTTCAGACGTGGGAAACTTCAGTCAAGGAAAACCTCCGTGAAATACTTCAAGACGTTACAGAGCTCCAGAAGCTACACCTCCTGCTTTGTAAGGATTAATCCACATACGACACAGGACACCTGCATTCCAAGCGGGCCGAAAAGAGACGGTGGCCAATCTACACAACCAAGGAGATTCAGACCCACTGAGTCAGGAACAGGGAGACTGGCACTGGTAAAGCCACTCCCCAGAATGCTATAGGAAGATGCTCACTAAAACAAGGTAATACAGGGCATTTATTAATTCTGCTGGGTAGCTATTCGGTCTTTAACTTTGAAGAACAAGGAAGGGTCTACTCTCCCAGGTGAATTTTTTGTCACTTTTGAGGCTTTTGTAGTTGGAGGAAGGGTCTTTTTGGTATTTAAATCAAGCGATACTATTTTAGTGACACAGAACACGTTATAACGTGATACCAGCTACTAAAAATTCCTGACTTACAAAGGTCTGAAACATAAAATCAACTTACTCTAGTACTTGAAAATGAGGACACTGACATTTCCCTCTCTTACAGGCAAAGAGCAAGGGAGAGAGAAAATTTCCAGAGCCATTTACATGTGACTCTACAAGCAAAAGAAGTCACGATAGTGATTTCCTTTTGACTGGGAAAGGTCGTCACAAAGGAACTTTTCTCCAGTAATATAAATATTCTGTATCTTAACCTGGGGCGTGGTTCCATGGCTATAAACTTAGGCAGAAATTTATAGAGCTGCATACTTGGACTTACACATTTTATCCAACGTAAACCATACTCCAATTCAAAAAATAAAAGCATCCAATACTAGCAAAGTAATACAACCAAAAATCAAAAATAAGAATAATGAAATCAGAGTATGTTAGGAAAAGAAAAAACAAACAAAAAAAAAAATGACCTTTCCAGGATCTAGCATAGCACTGTACACAGGGTGGATGAACAAGTATTTATTATAAAAATTTAGTGAGAATGCCTTAGTTGGTTGTCAAGATCCCTTCTGAACTAATTAGAACTTCAAATATGACTTATTTTCCTGAACATCCTAAATATAGACAGTTTCAGCCTCTAAAGGCTCCAAAAGGCAGAAATTAAAGGCCTAGAAAGCTATGCCTCAAAACAGAAAGAAAATACATCTGTCTCAGCTCTGAGTATAGATTTAAGGCATCTCCTTATCAAAAGGCGCAGTCCATTCTCAACAGTTAATGATCACTGACAATACAATCCTATCTATAGTCTTCTAGGGATAAGCAAGAGGCATACCTAATACTCAATCAAGTAAAAAAAAAAAAAAAAAAAAAAAAAAAGCAAAAATCTGCATGATGGTGTTCTGAATGGGATTCTTGTCCGTTCAGTAATCCGGTAGCTACGGAGACCAAAAGCAACCAGCAGTTTTCAATCATACCACACAGCACACGGGTGACACTATTAAGAGACCAGATTTGATAATCAAGAAAGGTTGTGTCTGCTTAGTAAACCTGGCCAGACATTGTTGGGTTAGAGTCCCTAGTCCAAGAGCCCAAAGACTTCCACACTGAGTTTCGGCTTCTATTTTTAGCTAAACAAAGTAGTAACACTAATTCTCCTTTAGTAGATAAATATCTCTGTCCATACCTAGGTTCCTACATAAACAAAACCCCATGAGTAAAATGAAACTGTAGTAAGTCCTTGTCACTCCAATAAATTGTTCCTACTTCTGGGATAACAATAATTCCAGATGCACCATGAAGTGAATTCAAAAAAAATATTTTTAAATTATTGGAAAATAACGCTGTCATATGCTGAATGGAACAACACGTCTCACTGTTATACTATGTTGACCTTCATTAGTCAGAGTGGTTAATTTCAGCCGTGAGAAGCTTCCATGTGAAACAACAAAAATAACCAATCCTTTAAAAAAAAAAAACCAATCAGGAAACAAACAAACAAAAACCCTGAAGGTTATAAGCTCTCTTGAAATGAAACACAACTATTCTAGAATAATCAGCTGCACACAAATAGGCACACTGATTACCTGAGATCAGAGAGAAAAGGTCGGATTATAAATTCTTAGGAAATGCATTTCCTAAATTCCTGCCCTAACTCCCTTCTCCCCACAAAGATGGTATCTTGCCAGTTTTTCATGTTCTAGGCCAGCAGGTTGAGTCTCTTCAGAAATACTTAACTGTCACCTTTGCTTATGAATAATGACAAAATATTCTGCAGAGCCTGTACGGCTGCATGGGTTAGTTATGGTATTCTACATCCAACGTTAAATAATGCTCAGACTAGTCAGGCTGGTCACCAGGCTGTACCTACCCATGGTGATGTCCACAAGTGCTGTCCAGCCCAGCCCATTGTGCAGGGCCTGCTCTGCGCCAAAGCGATTTCACTGTACAAGTTTTAAGACAGATACGATGCTGCTGGAGCGGCTGGAGCTGCAGGACCGAGACGCTAGCCTGCATACCCACATTGAAACCATTGTGTTTTTAAAAAAAGAAGAAGAAAGGAAGAAGAAAGAAGAAGAAGAAGAAGAAGAAGAAGAAGAAGAAGAAGAAGAAGAAGAAGAAGAAGAGAAAGAAAGAAATCTCTACCATAGGACTTATTTCTTCTTCTCTACATCTACAGAATGTCCATCTTGTCCCCTACATCATCCACGTCATGTCTGTCCCCAGGCTTTTGTAAAAATATGGAGGAAGAGGATGTCATGACACCTTTTTCTCCTTTTAGGTAAAGACTGCAAACCTTTTCGTTTTGTTTTGTTTTCCCTTTGTAATCAGCACTGTCATCTCAGGTCCTCCCAGTTCCCGCCTGGGGCTTAGGGACCGTTCTGGAACCCACCGGCGACCGGCGACCAGCGACAGACCCGAGGGCATCACCGGGCACGGTCTGCAGGGACTGCCCGGATCCCCGGCTCCCTCCCTCCCTCCGAGGCCTGGTTTTGGGCGCCCCGAGCTCCCTGGCCCCGGAGGATGAACACACACTCCCCGTGGAGGACGAGTCCCTTCCCCGGGGTGGGGGGGCCCATCCCTTCGCGGTCGGGGCCCCCAGAACACCAGGGCTGCTCAGCACCCGAGGCAAAGCGACAGGAGCCCGAGCCAGGGAAGCGTGACAGCAGCGGCCAGATTTCTAAGGAGCGAAGGAGCGGGGCGCGTCTACTTACATGAAGACTCAGTGCCAAACATGGCTGGCTCCAGAGGCTGCTTTTTTTTAGACAAAAAAAAAAAAAAAAAGGGAAAAAATTAGAAGAAAGGAGGTGGGGGGGAGGAGAGAGCAGGAGAGGGCAGAGGAGCAGGAGGGATCGAGCGGAGGGAGGGCGGCGGGGTCACGGGGGCGCGGCGGGGCCGGCCTGCTGGGGCCGCGGGCTGCGGGCTGCGGGGCCGCTCTCCCCGCTCGAGCCCCGGGAGCGGCCGCCGGGGCTGCGGGGCGCGGGGCGCGGGGCGCGGGCGGGGCGGCGGCGGCGGCGGCGGCGGCGGCGGCGGCTGCAGTCCCGGCCCCGCGAGGCAGCCAGACAATAGCGGGGCTCGTGCAGGCGGCGCTGACGTCACAGGCTCTGCACCGCCCGGCCGCGCCGGGCCCGGGGGCTGGGGGGGGGGGAGGGGGGGCGGGGGGGCTCCCGGCTGCGGCGCTGCACCCTTGGCCGCCTGCACGCCCCCCCCGGAGCGACCTCAAGGGCACGCACCCGCCCCCCCCCTCCCCCGCAACGACCGACCACAGCGCGCAGACCTCGGTTCTCGCCTTCGTGCAGCGAGTCAAACTTTTCCAGGGAATTAGGAATATGGGCAAGGGGAAAAATAAGCCGCCTTTGCAAAAAAAGGACTGCGGAGCTCGTTTTTTTCTTTTTTTCTTTCTTTCTTTTTTTTTTTTTTTTTTTTTTTCTGGCTGACAAATCAAGGGCTATATGCTCCATCGGAAGGTGTGGGAAAACATGCACAGGGTTGCACACACATGCCGGGCTCAGGAATATGCCCTCACAGACGCCCATCTATGAACAGCGAAAATAACAGCGTGAGTGCTTAGGGCACGGCTGGGCACTGGAATGTCACCGATGACACACCATCATGTTGCAACTACTATTCCAATGTGGGAAACACAGCTCCAGGAACATATGATCGGCATGTATTGCTCTCATCCCATTCTCTTTGCCTTATTTTCATTTTGCCTTCTGAGAAGCTCCAGGAACATATGATCCACATATATTTCTCTCATCCCGTTCTTTTTGCCTTATCTTGGTTTTGCCTTGTGAGAACTCCTGTGCTTTTCCAGGGCAACCCAGTCATTTCGAAGCTGTGTGCACACACCTGTGTATACCAGTGTGTCAGAGGGTGTACAGGACCAACACCATTCTCTGTAATCTACTGCTGCAAAGAAATAATTGAAAATACTGTTGTTTTGTCTCTTGACTCACTTGATAAATAACTCTTCCTGCATGATTGCCTTTACTCTCAGAAATCTATTTTTTAATATTTTATTTATTTATGAGAGACAGACAGAGAGAGAGAGGCGCAGAGACACAGGCAGAGGGAGAAGCAGGCTCCATGCAGGGAGCCCGAGGTGGGACTCAATCCCGGGTCTCCAGGATCAGGCCCTGGGCCAAAGGCGGCACTAAACCACTGAGCCATCCAGGCTGCCCTCAGAAATCTATTTTTTTTTTTTTTAAAGCTAGAAGCATGCAGACCTTCATTGGAGTATCTATCCAAGACAAGCAAAAAAAAAAAAAAAGAAAGAAAGAAAAAAGAAAAATTTTAATGTTTTAAAAACACTGAAATGCACAAAAAGTGTATATGTGTATATTCCCATAATCCTACACTTTTAAAATCATATAAAATAAGTTTCCTCTCCATCCATTCATCCAAAGTATATACCCAATATTTTCTTACATTTACAAAGGCAGGTTTTTATACAGTATAATTTTTTTTTCTTAATTTTTTTTATTTATTTATGATAGTCACACAGAGAGAGAGAGAGAGGCAGAGACACAGGCAGAGGGAGAAGCAGGCTCCAGGATCGCGCCCTGGGCCAAAGGCAGGCACCAAACCGCTGCGCCACCCAGGGATCCCCTACAGTATAGTTTTTAAACATTAAATTCTGATATGAATGCGGAACTGCAAATTACTATCTAAAATATCATTAATAGCTTTTCTGTTCAGTATATGTAGATCCATCTCATTCTTTTAATGGTTGCATAATATTCCATTGTGTGGATATAGCACAATTTATTCAAGGTAATTTGGCCTTTGCTTACCAAAAATGCTAACCCATTATGAAGAGAGCACAACAATGTTACATAAGATAAAGAACAAATATTTTGTGGTAGGAAAGAATTATTTACAGAATATTCACTAAGTGCCAGGTACTATTCTTGAAACTTTACATGTATTAACTTATTGAAGCCTTATAAAAACCCTAAAAGGTAGATACCCTTAATATCCATAATTGATAGATGGTGAAATAATTTGCCAAGGTCACACAAGTACCAAATGTTACCCCTGGGATTCAAACCTAGGTCACCTGTTTCCAAAGAATATGCTCTTAACCACTCTTCCAAAATGCTTCTTGAAAATTAATAAATACTCAAAATCATACTTTAAGTATTCAACTAAAAGACAAGGAAAACAGAAATCAACTGAAAATGTGGAGAAAAATACTCTTAAAAGAGAAAGGTCACCAGAGAAAGCTAAAAATGACAGAAAGGACGATGCTGAAAAATGCAGGAATTAGAAAAGGCATCCCTCCCAAATTACTGGTCATGGAAACAACCAGTGGAGAGCATCAATAATGGTGTTGAGATGTAACTGTAGGGCAATACCCTTCAAAAGGGTCAAAACCAGAATATACCTTACATAAGATCTATTTTAAATCGCATTACGGATGTTGGACGTGAATGGCCACACAAGTGGCGGATGGATGTGGCCAACAGAAAGGCAAGAGGAAAAGTAGAATGAGAAAATGATCCTGGGTAAGAGATATTCTCCACCAGGGCCCATCATCTATATGCAATACCTGCTTTGCCAAGTCACTGATGTAGCTCCTTTCTTCAGCTCATACATGATGGTGTATATTTGCATATATAAAGGCACTTTTCTGAGGGCCTATATTTATTCCTTGGTGCGGACTTCTGAGAGTAAGTTAAAGGCTGCAGTATTTCTCAGGAAGTCAACTTTTTTTAGAGATCTAAAACAGGGTCAGTATGTTAAAAGCATTAGGTATCTCACTTGCCAACAAAATTGGACACAAATGACAACCTCTGACTCCTGTTAAGGTTTCTATAAGTTCTGGAGGCCTGCAGTATTTCTAAATACTTTTAGAAGGTTGGAATCCAGGGGCACCTGGGGGGCTCAGTGGTTGAGCATCCGCCTTTGGCTCAGGGTGTGACCCTGGGGTCCTGGGATCGAGTCCCACATCAGGCTCCCCATGGGGAGCCTGCTTCTCCCTCTGCCTGTGTCTCTGCCTCTCTGTGTGTCTATCATAAATAAATAAATAAATAAATAAATAAATAAATAAATAAATAAATAAATAAATAAATAAATAAATACTTTTAAAGAGAAGAAGGAGGGGGAGGTTAGAATCCATATCAGTAAAGACCCATCTTTGGCAAAATAGATTTCAAAAACTTATTTCACTCTGATTCTCTCCTCTAGGCAGCTGGTATGAGCTCAGAGAACAAAGACAAATTTTCATATGTTGCCTAAGGAAAATATAATGAAATAAAACTGATCTGATATCTTCCATGTCCCTCCAAAAAAAAAAAAATCACATAATGCATTCCAAAACCAAAGTGACCTTTGAATTATCAATTCTGTCTAATTACGCCCATCTGCCTACAACCTTACCCTTCCATTAGTAAAGAAAGTACTGTTAATTTCAGGATTAAATTAGCAATGAAAGGAGAGATCAATATTCAAAATAAGGTAGTGTCCAAAATCGTCATTATTAAGTCAGAACACTGTTGATAAAGAGAGATAGTAGTGAAAATGTTAAACCCAAGTCAACAGTCACTTTTAGTGGAAATTCCATTCATAAATCCTTCAACAACCATTTCCTGGGAGCCCGCTGTCCAGCACTCTAGGGGTACAGCCAAGAACCAACCCCCTCCTCCGGGGAGCTTACAGTCTAGGCGGTGAGACAAACAAACACGGAATACGCCAGGGGTGGCACGTGCTAGAGAGAAAGATAAGAGGAACCTGGGGCAGAGGAGTGACAGAATGTGAGGATTATTTCAGGTAAAAACACTAGGTAATGCCACCCTTAAAAGATTTCAACAGACACCTGAAAAAACTGAAAGAGGGAGAAGAGCATTCCAGGAAAAAAGAAATACATAAAACTATTCTTGAATCATCAAGAATCATTTTCGACTGGATGATAACCCCTTCAGTGCCGTGATGACGTCAGTAAGCACAAAGTGATTAAGCTTCATGAATAGTAACGACAGTAAAACAAATTCTCTTTGCAAATCTAAAAGAATTTACTTACTTTCTCATAAACTGAAAACATATGCGTTCTTCTTTTCACGGTTTACTAGAGTAAATATACCTATATTTGCAACTATGTAAATGTTTATAAAAAAATCTCCATAGAAGACAACATCCAAAATAGCTTCCTACCACATCAGACAACTAACTTAATTAATTTATCTATTAATGTGGTAAGAACTTAAACCACATATTCTCTCTAGAGTACACACAATAACTAATCTTGAAAGTGTCGTAACTGGAATTTCCCTGGAGCCTCTGTTCACACTAAAGTTTCCTTAGTATTCCTTTTGATGTCTATTTAGCATGTGAAAGTTATGTGTCTTTTGGAACACCACCTATATGTTTGTAAAGTATTACCTAAAAACAACAAAGAAGTGGCTTAGTGGCAATATATAAACTATAGAAAAATGAAAGAATCAATGATTGTGTTCTTTGGAAAACAGGTACAAATTTCTAATTGAAAACATACTCATAGTAAAAGCTCCCTGGTAAGATTTTAGAAATTTCAATTATTTGCATATGGCTATAAAGTGTGTTCCTTTGGCTTCTACAGAGTTCCACACACACAGTGAGTCTTCTAAAAGATAAGTCTATTGCTTATTTTATTCCGGAGCTGTGAAACAAAAATCCTGGTACACTAATCTTATGAAAAAAAAAAATCAAAATACACACACTACTCTCTCTCTTTCTCTCTTTATACATATATATACACATATGTATATGTATATATAAATCCATATATGTATGTATATATACTTATGTATATATATATATATGGATTTATGGAAAAAACAGATTTGAGCAATTAATTACTTTAAAATGTTTTGTCTTCAAAAAATATTTACCACAGAAGTCCTTTACATAGCAAGCTCCAGAAAGTTACATTTTAAATCATTGATTTTACAAAAATTTCACAATTTGATACAATATTGTATCAACTTTGTACAAAATTGTATCAAAGATCCACACATACCTCAAAAGGGCTCACTTATAGAGAACGTAACTAGAGCTTAAATGTAAACATAGAGTGGGATTTTGTTATTATACTGGGTATGGAAAGTGGGTCTCTCCCCTGGTGGAAAAATCTTCCAAAAGCCTTTGCTCTTTAATTTAAAAGGAACCTATTAGAAAACAGTGTCATCATTTTCCAAAAGTTCAAATTTAAGGTAATATAATTTTGAATTGAGGTAATTAATTTTGGCAAAGACTCATGTCCTTTCCTCCTTAGCATCACCTCCTCAATCTACCCTCATCCCATCTGAGTCAAGGGAATCCCCCACCTTCTCACCAAGCAACCAGCACCCAAGGTTAGCCTGATTTTAACATTTTATTTCCAAACCTGCACTAACTTACCATTCAGAAACTAGAACTTGGGAAACACGGTTATGCAAATTAAAAAAGAAAGAGGCTAGTTATCCGTCCAAAAATTCTAGACACATTAATATTCAGAAAATTTGGGATAAAAACTGAAATTCCCCAACTCACCTCATTATGTCAACTCCATCTAAAAGACTGAGCCACACACATGCACAAAACAACTATCACAATGCCAAAAATGTTTTACAGAAACCAGAAGCTCTGTGTAGACTGTGTGTATATTTTATTCTCTGTGTGGCATAATGTGAACTCAGATGTTTGTACTCTAAACCTTCTGGCCCAGAGGAGAGACATGAGAATTAATTACAGATTGCATCTTACTGAAGTCTGTTTGAGTATGACCCAAACTGAAATAGAGAAAACAAGGGTATATCTGACAAATTCCCCTAAGTGCTTATCTTAAATATCAAAATCTGTATATAACAAATTCATACATGATATTTTTAAATATACAAACACAATCAACATAATTTTTAAATATAAATGCAAAGTATTTTATTTTAAATAATTCTATGTGGCTGGACAATATTTTAAATTTAATTTTACCTGTATAATCCATAACGAAGCAATAGGCAGGGAATCGGGTATTTTCCAAAGTACAGCTCTATCAGGCACAAAATGAAACAGCTCCCTGGACAGGCAAACTGCTCTGGGGAAAGCCTCCTGCCATGTGACATTAAGCACACACACACTTCTGCTTATCTCGAACTCAAGCCACAACTGACGTGGCTCTGCTCTCCTATGCCTGTTCTTTTAAAGTCATCCTAGAAACGTCTCTCTTAGAAAAGAACCGTTATTTCTTCCCATTTCATTTCTGTATTATTAGTTTTAAAACTAGGAGAAAAAATCCTCTTCTTCCTCTAAGTGAAAAGAACACAAGATTATCTATACTTCATCCTAGTTCTCAATAGTACAAACCCATAATTGTCCAATTTTTTAAGAAGAATATAGTTTTGTCATTATGTCCATTCATTTGATTGTATGCACATTTGATCCATTTGAAACACATCTGATCTTAAGAGATCTAATAAACGTGATGAAAGAACAATTCTTCAAGGCAGATCTAAAACCTTCAACTCATTTGTCTGAGTCCTGAAACAGACGTCAGATGGAAAGGACATATGGTCATTCCTGAGACAGACTCTATCTGATGTAATCTTAAATGTCACATTGCCACATACCATCTTTTCCTTCATTGCCAATTGTTTTGATCTTGAGTGTATCCCTGGCTGAAACTTTAAATAAATTTTAACAGCGGCTACTTCATCTTGATAGAATTCTTTACTCTGCCCAGAGACAAGATATAAGTAAATAAACTTTTAAAAATTTTATCAGCTTTTTTTATTTTTGAGCAACTTGGATGGTTGGACAATCTCCAATTTGGAGATATATTAAGCCCCACATTGCAGCTACTTTCAGAAAGATAAGGTATTGGTATTTTAGAGTGGTTTTTTTTTTTTTTAATTTTGCTACTTGGAATAAGTTTCTCCATAAGATAATTATAAGGTTTACAATACTATAAAATATAATTTCTAATTTTCTACTCAATATCAAAAGTATGTATCCTACAGGACTCTAAAAATTCTGAGCTCAATATCATTATTGAAAAGGTCTCCCCCAAAATTTTATAAAATAAATGAGAAAGTATCATTTCACATAGCCATCTAGTCAATGCTTCATTACCATAAGCAGATCCCATTACACCACCTTTCTGCTAACAGTCAAAAGCTGTTAATTCTCATCAACCTCACCTGCCACTGCTGCTAAGCAGCCCTGACTTACTTCTCAGGCCTTAATTCTCTTTATCTTAATCTAGAGTACAGATTAGAAAGCTTTCCATGAGCTATAAAAAGTTGATATAGTTTCTTCCTGGTATTGAGGTTGTGCAAATGAGTAAAACAGTAATGCCGTATTGTTTTAAAATGGTAAACTCAAAATGCCTAATAAAAAAATGCCTTAATTTCCACAAAACTTACAAGTGTGTGGAAACACTGATAGCCATTATCAGATGTCACAAGAAATGACATTTTATGTCTTCCACAATTCAGTTCTGTTAGCATGGCTTTTTAAAGTTTTTATCTAAATATTTGAGTAGCATTATTTTAAGAGCAATCGTTTCATTTTTATCCTACTTTATAATTCCTCTTTAAAACACAGATATTTTAAGGAAATGCAGTTCGCTGACAAAATGAGAACGTAATGAAAAATCCAAATCAGAAGGTACAAGACAGATGAATAGATGGGCCAATAGCTATAAAACCTACAATCTATAGTCTAAACCCAAAAAGACAAGAAACAACAAGTGTTGAGGATATGGAGAGAAAGGAATGGGAATGTAAATTAGTACAGCCACTGTGGAGAACAGTATGGAAGTTCCTCAAAAAATTAAAAATAGAAATACCATATGATCCAATAATTACACCTACTGGGTATTTACCAAAAGAAAACAAAAACACTAACTGGAAAAGATATGTGCACCCCTATGTTTATGGCAGCATTATTTACAATAGCCATGATACGGAAGCCACCTAAGAAGGGATGAAAAAGATGTGGAATGGATGTTACACACGCACCCACGCACGCACCCACGCACGCACAAATATACACAATGGACTATTATGAAGCCTTAAAAAAGATAAGTCATGCCACTTACAACATGGGTGGACCTAAAGGGTATTAAACTAAGTAAAATAAGTCATGACAAATACCATATGATTTCACTTGTATGTGGGATAAAAAAACAAAACAAAACAAAACGAATACATTCAAAAAACAAAAAGCAGAATCAGACCTATAAACACAGAGAACCAACCGAGGGTTGCAGGGGCAAGGTGGAGGGAGGCGGGCAGAAGGGGTCAGGGGTATGGGAGAGGCATCCAGTTACAGAATGAGTAAGTCCTGGGAAGAAGAGGCGGAAGGCAGGTGGGCAGGACTG
Source organism: Nyctereutes procyonoides (assembly GCF_905146905.1). Lineage (NCBI taxonomy): Eukaryota > Metazoa > Chordata > Mammalia > Carnivora > Canidae > Nyctereutes > Nyctereutes procyonoides. The sequence goes on along the minus strand of NW_026575160.1, from coordinate 29,738,267 downwards.
TCACAGCCCCGCACAGCGACAGCCGGCGGCTGCAGAGAGAAGGCCAAGCCATGCCGACCGCGGAAACCCTTGTAACATCATAATCAACTACAGTCCAATTAAAAACGTTTTAAAAGCCTACGATCTACAGTTAACTGACCTGCCACACCTCAAAAAGCCAGCAGAGTGGTTAAAAGCCAGGCTTTGAGTCAGAGGGAAGGTTCAAGTCACACCTTAGCCACTTATTAGCTGCGTAATCTCAGGCAAGTGTTTAAATCCCTCTGAGCCTCTGTTGGCTCATAAATTCACAAAGGGCCTACGTCATGCCTTGATTTACGTAAATAAATAGCTAATGTGTCAGTAGTACTTAATGTGTGCCAGGCATTGTCTTGCATCACGTACTAACTTATTTAACCCTCGGACAACCTCGTAAAGTAAGGTAAGGTATCTATCGGCTTCCTTTCCTAGATGAGGGAACTGGGCCACGGAAGGTCAATCACACTCACTCACTCACTTAACTAAGGTCACCCACGGAACAGAGCAGAGGCAGGATTCCACCGAAGCAGCCCGGCTCCGAGTCCTAGGTGACTGCCCCTGGAGAGTCGGCGATCGACAGATGGAAGCGAAACAAGAAAAGACTTCCCCAAAACTAAGATCATTCTTTCCGATAAAACCAATCCTGCCGTTTCCCAAATATTTTAGTTCAGAGTCCACAAAAGTTCTTTTATAGTACATGTTCAATTTCCACATACAGAAAAATTAAACAGAGAAAGGGAATGAAGGAGGTCATGTTCAAAGGCTCAAAGCCATTGTGACAGCTTAAAGTGAGAGCTGCATTACCCGTGAAGCAGAAATAAGCACTCAAGTGCAGAGAGCTATAACCATAAAAGGACCAGAACTGCTCCCCGTACTCCCAGCAACCACCAAGTTCATCCCTCTCTACTTTTCAGTTCTCCAAATGTCACAGTATCTACTACTTTCCAGGCCTGGGTTGGAGCAAGTTCCTCCGACGCTTCACACGTCACTCACTGTCACTCAGGAGGAGGGCCTTCCACTACTTCCCCTTACCTTCCTCCCCAAGACACTCCTCTGGTCCCATTCCACTCTCAGCAGAGGAGACTCACTGGTGCTTCGAGATGCAGCCCCCCACACGCACACCGTCCCGGCAACAATTACATCTTAGTCCTCGCCAACAAGCAGCACCAAGTCGTCCAGTTGTTCTAGCCTGTGGCCCAGGGAGGGACCACTGTCCGAAGTGCAACTTAGGACCTGGCAGCAGTCTGCCTGCCTCACACCAGTTCGAGCTGGAGGAGATGTCAAGTGACTCCCCACAGGTAACTGCTCCCCCTCCTCTCGTCCCTCCCATCCCCTCTTCCATCCTGCTGGAGCTCAGCCCCACCTCCCGGATGGGCACCCAGGGAGCAGGGTGCACCGTCCAAACCCAGCGCACTTACATTGAATGGCCGATGCACTGAGGGAGCCTCCACTGTTTACCGGTACACTGCTTCGCCCTGGACAGGCCCCCAGTAACTCAGCCTAGAGTGAGGAGACAAATGCAAACACCCACAAAACACAAACAGAAATAACTGTTGGGAGACCCTGCCTGCTGGTTCATGGTAAAAATCACAGCTCTTAAAACAACAAGCCCTGAGTGCCAGCAAGAAACTTCTGGGGACACCTGGGTGGCTCAGTCGGTTAAGCATCTGCCTGAGGCTCAGTTCACAGTCTCCCCGCTCAGCGCAGAGTCCGCTTCTCCCTCTCCCTCTGATCCTTTCCCCCACTTGTGCTCCCAGTTGCTCTGTTTCTCTCAATGAATAAATTTTTTAAATCTTAAAAAAAAAAAAAGGCAGGGGTGGAGACTTCTCCTTCCAAGACATGATTGAGATGGCCTGGACAGGGAGTGCCAAGTTTTCTGTAGATGACAACTCAGGGGTCCTCCTCTCTCTCCCTTTCATGGCTTTCCTACCTGGAGCCGTTCCCTTCACTATGTGAGTCCATAGCCCTTCACCTCCCCAGGAAAGGAGAAAGAGCATGACTCCCACCTCACTTTTCTCTCTTAAACCTGAAAAACATAACCTTACCATAATATTTACATCATATTTCCAACCCATTCAATAACTCACTTAATTGAACATTTGAAAACCCCAGTGGTAGACTATAAATGCTCACCCTGTTTTTCCACATTGCAGAAATGATAGCATGGGGTTTTCCCTTTGGTCTCTATTCTCACCCTTCTCACCAACAATTCAAGAGTTGAGTCAAAATGCCTGAGCATTATGCCTCATCCCAACTTCCCCTTAGTCTAAATCAGAACAAACTTCACCTAACACGCTGCTTTCCCAGGCTTCTCACCACCCACTCCAGCCTACATCTGCTTCAGCATCTCCTTTTAACTTTCTGGCCTTCCTCATTGGCTTTTTTGTCAAGCCCCAAGACTACCTCGCGGCCTATCTCACAATGTGAGAAGGCTCCAACGTGAAAAGGAGTCTCCGAATGAAGAAGATTCTAATAGGTGGAACCAACTCCTCCGGTGAGTAAGCTGCCCCCATACCTCAAAACTTTTAAGGAAACTAAGACAGAGGACCATCAAGGACCAAGCACGGAACAGAAGAGCCCTATGAAATAAGAAGGGAACTCAACTGCTCAACTCAGTACCATGACCCAGACCAGTGCCATACAAACTCTAAGACAAAGTTAGAATCATCGGCAAGCACAAAAGCAGAATTATGACTAAAAGCATAGTGAACCTGATTGAAGATCCACTTTACCAAACTCCAAACCTTCAGATAGGCATTCTTTCTGGATAGGTAATACCTGTTTGTCACGCTTTAAAAGAACAGTGGCAATGCTCGCACGATACAAAACTCTCAGAGGACGCAGAATTCAAACCTCCTTTCTTATGTGAGCCCCAAGAGAACTGACATCGAGCAACCACAGCTGGGAAGAGGGGAAGAAGCAACTTTTATAAGAGATAATAGTCTCCTAACCATTGATGTTTTTACTCTATCAAAAGATGACTGATAAAAAGAGACGTTGGCTTAAATGTTTAAGGCTAACCAATAAAAAGGAATATACATCAATTAATCTTGATGTAAAATTGTCATAAGAAACATAACTGAAGTTATTAAAATGCCTGAGAACAACATGAAAGATTAAGATTTTCCTCCCTCGATATGGATCCAACAATAAATGTTCATGTTGCATTTCAAAAGTGAAGGCCATTGTATATACATTTGAATCATAGGTCTAACGTGAAGATCACAATGAAAATCCATGTTTTTAGAACAGAGAAGTATTAAGCCAGACATATCCCTCTAGAAAATTTCCTTAGGCAAACCACAGGCCTTCCCGTGTGATGTTGGTCTGTTCGTCCAGCTGGCAAAAGGTACTGGTGGAAAATAAGCAAAGAAAGTCATGAAAACCAGTCATGAATGGACTATTGCAGCTTGTCTCAAAGGAAAAAGAAAAAACCACAGAACGAAACAGTGGAGAAATTCTTCAAGAAATATGGTAGTATTCAGCTCAAGTTTTTGGTAAGCAAAGAGAGTCACGAATTATCCATGGTACCGGTACTCCAAAACATAAATCCTTCTTGATGTTTTATAACAAGGGTCAGCACACTCTTTCTATAGAGGACCAAACAGTAAATATTTTAGATTTTGTGGGACCTTCTGGTCTCAGTCACAACTCCTCACCTCTGTCACTTGATTGCAAAAGTAACCATAAACAACACATAAGTGAATGGGGACAGCAGTGTTCCAATAAAACTTTATTTATAGACTGTGAAACGGGATTTCTTAACTCTTGATATATCATGTTTTTCTACTTTTGCATTTTTTTCCATTGTTTAAAAATATTTTCTAGTATAAACACTTGTTACCTTGCAAGCCATGCAAAGACACGTGGCCCTCGGATTACAGTTTGCCAACCCCTGTTCTATCGATAATCTTTATACTATAGTTGACCTGACCTTTCTTTCTCTGAAAGAGTTCTGATCTTCCATTAGGTCTCTGCCATAACAAGTCTCACAAAGGTAATGGATTCCATCAACAACTGCTTGATGGATCAGGGCTGGGAATTCAAGAAAAGTTTCACCCTAATCCTCTTCACTTCTAATGGCACCATGAGTATTGATAGCCCGTACTACCTTGTTCAATCCCTATTATTAGAATTAGTGCCAAATGCTAAACCAACTTGTGAGACGTCAACTACTTTCAAAGGCAACAAAAACATTTCCAACCCACATACATCTCTAGCCCTCAAAAATTCTATTAAAAAAAATGGAAACCATTGGTAAAGATTTCCAAATGTCCTCAATTATTCTCTAAGCAAGGAAACTTTATGTGAAGTATGCCCGTAGTATAAAATACAAGGAACAGCCAGCTAGTGTGGTAGGAGAAAATCTGGCGCTGTTCACCAACAATAGCTGAAAGAGAATTCTTGAGAAACAAGACATTTGGATTTCAACCCTAACTGGACAGTTTAACTGCTTTGGTTGGCCTTTCCTCAACTTCACTTATGAAGTTAAGAATTAGTTTCAGATTATTTCTGTGGTCTTTTCTAGCTCTCTAATGCTTATAATGAGTATACGAATCATATCTGACCTAGCCCACTGAGAATTTCAGCATTTTTTTTTTTTTTTTTTTTACTTTTCATTATCCTTCACATAAGAGGCAGATTTTCTCTCTGCTTTTTTGTCTCTGGCTTTTTGAAAGGCCACTGAACATGTATTTCTGGTCAGGACAACTGCAGCCGTCTCAGAAATAATCCAGTCTTAACACAGATGGGAGTGAATCAAGAGAAAATACAATACAGTATAACACTTGGAAGATCTTTCTAGAGACAGACATGTGTGCCTTCTGCAACCATAAAATCAAGCTGTGCAGCTTTCCACAAACAAACGCATACAATCAGGTCCTTTAGCACCACAGAAGTTTGTCTTCAAAATTGCTTCATTTTCCCCAAATAATCACATCTTTGGTCTACAGGAACCACTGCAGTCTGAGTCCAGAATCAAGCGGACTTGGAATAGGCTCTGACACTGCTAGTTAGAAACTGGAAGTCATTCCTCTCTAAGCCTCCCGTTCCCCTTCTGTAGAACAGGAGTGCTGTTACTGGTAGCCGTGGAAAGGATATATACGTGATGGTGTATAAATACGGATGCCTTTGGGAAGACAGCTGCAATGCTGCGAGGTTTGAAAAAATAACGTACACGGCAGAAGGAATAATAGAGCAGTCTGGAGTTTCTTGGAAAAGTACAAAGTGGAAAAAAGGGAGGAAATCCTGACATGTGCTCCAATGGATGATCCTAGAGGATATGATGTTAAGTGAAATCACCCAGTCCACAGAACGGCAAGTGTCGTATGATTCCACTGTTGTGAGGAACCTAGAGTAGTAAAAGGGTAGTTGCAAGAGGCCAGGGAGTGGCAAAGGAGAATCGTTTCATCGCTATAGTACTTCAGCAAGACGAGAGGGTTCCAAAGGTTGGCAGCATGACTAACTGCTGAAGTGTACGTTTAAAAACTGGTGAAGTGGGAGGTGCCTGGGTGCCTCAGTCAGTTAAGCATCCAACTCTTCATTTAGCTCAGGTCATGATCTCAGGGTCCTGAGATCGAGCCCCGTCTCGCTAGGCTTGGAACCTGCTTAAGATGCTCTCTCCCTCTTTCCCACTGCCCCTCTCCCACTAAGAAAAATGAAAATAAAAGATTCATTAAAAAAAAAACTGGTTAAGTGGCAAATTGTATGTTATGTATATTTTTCTACAATTTAAAAATTCTGAATAAACTTTTCAAATAAAAAACACCGGGCAGCCCAGGTGGCTCAGCAGTTTAGCGCTACCTTCAGCCCAGGGCGTGATCCTGGAGTTCCGGGATCGAGTCCCACGTCGGGCTCCCTGCATGGAGCCTGCTTCTCCCTCTGCCTGTGTCTCTGCTTCTCTCTCTGTGTGTGTCTCTCACAAATAAAATCTTAAAAAAAAAAAAAACACTTTTAAAAACCATACATACAGTGGCTATTTCTGGCAGTAGAATTACCGATAGTGTTCACTTTCTACCTAGTGTTTTGTCACTACTGTGAAAGCAGAATGAGCTCTGCATGAAAAATATTCACGCCACACACAAAAAAAGGCATCTCGTGTTACATGTGAAGTCCAAAAAGCCAAAAGCTGTGAAATCTACCAGCTAAGAATCAGTCTTAAAATACATTAAGATAAAATACTGTAACCAGGAACTATACAGATAGAGTCAGAACGACTGGCCAAAAGAATGATGAAGATTGGTAAGGAAGAAGTGGATTTGTTTCTAAATTTGTAGAGAAATACTAACTTTAAATGACATTTATAGAACGTTCATTTAAATATTAATTCTGAGTAAAAAAGCATTGTAAAAAATAAAGAATAAAAATTTCATTAATTCTAGTGCCTAGCAATGTTTGTTGAGTGAATAAATTGACACGCTTCAGCAAAAAGCAATGCCCTGAATTTCAGAAAATGTACAAACTACTCAGAATAGATTATTATATTACATTGCTACCAACTGGTGACAGCACCCCTGAAACACAAGGACAATAACTAGGAAAGGAAAGACTTTTCTTCTTTGAAAGCTTTATTATTTCCAATAAAATATGGCCAACGTCCTTTAAAAAAAAGCACATTGACTCTACTATAAACCAACTATGTTAAAGGTATGAGATGGTAAAATTGCTGGAATTAAAGCAAGATCCATGTTTTTATCCTGCTTTAGGCAACACTGTGCTTCAGTTTTCTCAGACATGAAATATGTGAACCTCTCAGTAACCTATTACCCATATTTCATGTCTGAGAACACCTTATAAATGGTAAAATGTCAGGAATTAGTATTATTTATTATTAAATTACTCTTATTGACTCTTATTACCCTATTGATTTTTTTGCTTAAATAACAAAATATCTGCAACACTTCTATTTACGATCTATATATTTATCCTTAACAAACAAAATACATCAGCTTTTGAATACATTAAATGCCAAATTAAAGATAAAAGTATAATAAATATCTGTCCTTTGAGTCATTCTTTATATGGTACTTCATATTCTCAATCCAAATCAGACTTTTTCCCATGACTTTTTTTTTTTTTAGCAGAAACATGCCCTACATACTTCTCATGAGCATAATTTATTTTTAAAATTATGTCTGGGAATTCAGCGTACTGTATCTTAAAACAGTGATCCAAGTTAGTCATTGTTTCCACCGTCTACCAGCACTTGGGCAGGAAGTGTGATATGCAAAGAAGGAACTAAATCTCATGAGGTCTTATCAGTAATATACTTTAGCATTTTCTAAAAATCTGATACACATATCTAATCATGAAGACTGGAAATATTTGTATATTAATGGTAATGACCAATGTAAAGATAGAGGAAAAACAGGGACCATTTATGACTCATTATCACAAGAGATCACTAAAGATAAAGTGAGTTGAAATTGGGGCTAGCTAAACTTAGGATCTATAGCTTTTAGATTTTCCTGCTCTGTACAAATGTTAAAATAATATCAGATTTTATATTTATATAATATGAATTACTAACCTCAAAAGCTTGTCCTCATATTAAATCTTAAATAATGATCCAATAAAATGGAGAAAGTTTAAGTAATTTTGTCAATATTACAATATATTAACACATTCCACTTCAGTGAAATTAGACTCAAAGGACTTATGTGTTACTATTTCACTGAGAATGTAAAAGACTAGGAATGTGTTTAAGGAAAAAAAAAATACACTGAGGACAGATGATACGACAAGGAACAAAATACAGAGGCCAGTCAACTTCCAGGCATTATACAGTAGCAATATACTTAAACATAGCCATGTTATAAAAATATCTCAGGAAATCAAAAGATAAAACATGAGAGGTTCCCATACACTACTTACCTAAAATACTCCAAATTACACTTGAATCAAGTCTTTATAGAAAAACAGATTAAAGTATTGTAAATGTTTTCTTTTACCCAAAATAGCCCATGAAAGATAAATCATCTTTTAAATTGTTTACTGTAACTTATGTATTTTCTTAAATTGTGTACTATTTTTAAGTCATCATAAAGCACTTAGCTCTAAAACATATCAATATTAACTATAAAGGCTCACAGACACTTAACATTTGACATGAAGTGTAAGTACACTAAGTGTAAAAAAAGAACTATAAAAAAGCAAAACGTTTTATTTCTATAATCAAAAGTCTATTTTCAGGGACTCATCAACTAGAATCAATGCCTATTCAGAGACGAATTTCTTGACAGTGAATAGATCCTTTACAGCATTTGGAGGATAGCTCAATGTTAGCGTCTACATTTTTTCTCCCCGAGCATAGAACAAGAAGTTGGTTGCACAAGGCCCCTAGATCCACTCAAAGAATTCGGGGAAAAGTATGTGGGAGGCAGAGAGGATTGCCTAAAGATTGAGCCATTCTTTTTGGTAGTTCCTCTCAGTACTGGAGTGTAAATGTCCTTGTACGAATTGACAAAAAATATAACTGTGGAAATTATATAAAACTATTCTAAGAATACTTGTTTTACATTTTCAAAAAAAGAAACGTTTTCAAAGAAATAGACAAGAACTAACATTTATTGCACTCTTTAGTATGTGTTAAAGACACTAGAACACTATGACAGAAACCCTCATGTATTACATTATCATAATCATTTTCTCCATCTTTGCCATGAAATCTTGATAGACTCTATGTTAAAAGGCAGAAAAAAGAATCAATCAAGAACTCTAAATTATTAAAATGCCTATTTTCCCAGAGTTAAAAAAATTTCTATAGGCTGTTCATTTCTTTTCAATGTACGGCAACATATTTATGTCTGAGTTAAGAGATTCAACAAGCTATTTCATTGTGTCTCTCCAGACACCACGGGCAACATGATGAGGTAGTAAAATTATGAGCCAAGTATTTAACACAAAAATAAGATCAAAGAACTCTTTAGCTATCTCCCTAGACCTCTAATTATCATCGTCCAGGAAATCATTTTCAGGACATTGAGTTTTTTCCTCAAAAAATTAAATAATTTTACTGCTATATATCCAAAAGACAATCATTTTCCATCTGGATCATTATTCTGTCAAAAATACAGTATCCCTACTATTTAAATGTTCATCCATATAAATGTAAAGAAACAGAAAGAGTGAAGGAAGGAATAAAGGAAGGACCTAAATAGAATTTATAATGAGGTATCACAAAAGTCAGTCTTCTTACCTTAAAAAGTAGACAATAAATAATGGCCATATTGTAAGAGACCCTGACCCCAGAGTTGCAGACAAAGGAAAATGAGGGATCTCTAGACAGACGGCAGTTACCCTGCAAAGTCACCCCCCATGTGACATGAATCAAATAAGTAGCATTTATGACCTACAGACAACCCATTTAGAACTCCTTCCTAGGAAATATTAAAAAATAAGATAAAAAGTAATTTTTTAAAAAGCTCTGCAGTACACAATGGGGGACAATCACATTCTAAAAAACTAATTCAGTAAATGCATCTGATATTGTAGAAAAAATAATATATTTTGCATAATGTTTTCATTCAGTGGTTCATAATGAGGCCATTCTGCCTTTAACCCACGTGTGCATGCACATGCACACACGTGCACACACACAGCCACACACACACAACCACACACACACACACTGCGACCCTAGGGAGCCAGTAGAGATTCTATATACCTGATCCATCTGAAATAGGCTGCATTAAAAACATATCGTGCTATCAACTGAAAGTACCTAACACAGCTTATAAACATAACCAATTAATGTACAAAAACAATAATGTATTAGAAACTTGAAATCCTCCCCCTAAAACAGATATTCTTACTTGAGTCTTTCTTACTTACTTATCTAAAATTACTTAGATAAACTTCGATGTTTAAGAAAGTGTGTTCACCAAAAAAAAAAAAAAAGAAAGTGTCTTCATATAACATCTTTCCAGATTTCCAGGTATTATATTTTGTCTCTGGGCAAAATAGAAACATCAGATTATATTTACTAGAATAATATAAGGGCTATGACTATAGCATTGAGGGGAAAAATAGGGAAGATTGGTCATCTTTTTCTTTTTTAATATGCTCCCTATACTGGCATTAATGCAATTATCAATCTATCACCCATGATTACAAAAAATAAAGTATAATAACACTAGAATGTATCAGAAACGGTCTCCAGTTAGTCTGACAGTTACGCAAGAAGTGCTTTCTCCCAAGCCTGGCCCGGAAGCAATCTTGTAGGCTCTGTCAACAACCCGCATGGATTGCTTCTGAAAACACCATAACTTGATCTCTGACATTTTATCACCTTTACTAACTACTAGTCCTTTCTGTAACTCACGCAGACATAAAATCTTCTGTTTCCAGCTCATTTACCAAGTGCAAGTTTCCTTTCCATGAAAACAGATCTGTGCTCCAGGGACCATAATAAAAAACAGCAGTAAAACCATTCACCTGCACTGAGCTTGGGGGGACAGTATCCCTACTATTTTACGTAGGGATAAATTTTTCTGCTGTATATCCAAAAGGCAATCATTTTCCATCTGGATCATTATTGTATTCAAAAATACAGCATCTTCTTTTCTATGTTGTTCTTTCAGAAAGAAAGTGGCCTTTAAACTTTGGAAATATATTCTACAAACACATGCATTCCTCTACATAATACAAACAGTTTGACTAATTTGTCTTAGAGCAGAAAAAGGTGACTACTGGGTGGGCGAGGTTCAGCTGGCCCCAACCGGATCTCCTGTTCTTTCCATCCCTGCAGCACCGCATTCTCCAGGCATCCCCACGGATTTCTACGCAGGCCAGATAAGGCGCCGGTTTCACTGCTTCTGCTCTAAATAAACATCAAATAGCTTCTTCAGCAGTCTCCAAAATCAATACTCAAATGTTCTTCGAATCAGCTGGTGCTAAAAAGGAATCCTAGGTTCACAACACCATAGGCTACAGAACAGAAAAACCTTACAGCCAGAGCTTTGGAGAGTGAGTTCCAGATGTCGGTGTTTCAAAAGAGATAACCTGTGGTTGCCAGGATTCCTCAGTTTAGTACAAGTCTTACCGTCAAAGAGATCCGACAGTATTTCGCAGTAAAGGTGCTGTGGGTATTTTCAGCAGGATAATGATGCACTTAGCATTCCTGGCCTCCAGGCATTAAAGGCCAGTAGCACTGCCCGTCCCTGGGACGACACAAAGCCCACACCCACATTTCCACGTGGCCCCTGCTGGACCCTCGCAACCTCAACAACACATTTCCCCACTAGGTTAAAGGAGTCACGCAAAGCTCTGAAGGAGCTTTTCCCAATAGCTCGATTATTCTTGACGGGCGACTGAAGTGACTGGAGATGAAATGGAGATGAGGCAGGAAATCGGACTAACCCCTAAAGGAACGTGCTGCTTCACAATGTCACAGAGGTCACCTTGCTTTTTTGGTCCACTTGTTTCCCTCAAAAAAAACGCTAGTTACCTCTAAGCCTGTACGGTCCAATCTGGTAGCCGCTAGCTCTGAATGACTATTTACATTGAATTAAAAATTCAGCTTCTTGGGTGCACCAGCCTCGTATGCTCAACAGACTCTAAATTAAAAAACGTCTCCATCATCAGAGAAAGTTCTACTGGACAGCACTGCTCCAAGTCCTCTAAGCATGTGACAAGGTACAACGTTGACATTTTGAAGGCAGTTCACAACCAAGAGAATTCTTTGGTGACAATAACAGAAAGCCCTTCCGCATCTCCAAACTCTTTTTAACATTTGGCTTTGGGGACAAAATTCCAGACGCGAGCAAGATTAGGAACAGAAACTTCAAGTAACACGGAGCTGATTAGCATCTACACAATGGATCAGCGCCCTTATCTCCTAAACAAACTGTTCTTTGAGATAATGGCGATCAGTGAAATAATACTTGGAAAGTGCCTAATCTTTCTCTCTTCTCCGGATAGCTTGTAGCAAGGGCCAAACTCTGTCTTGTTGACAGGAGAACTGTCCTGAACTGTCCTGAGGCTGCGCGCCTCCCACCAGGCTCTGGGTAACCCTTGGGGCCACAGAGGTGGAGGAGCGGTCACTCCTCCGACTCTCCGCTCCGCTCCGGCTGGCCTGCTCCCTTCTGTTCCCCGTCACAGGGTTTGCCATTCCACGACTTACCAGGCCTTGAAACTGTGCCCGAGAAGGGGCCCGGGGGGCTAGCCCCCACGGATCTATGTTTACTATGTAAATTCTCGAGAAAGCATTTGATAAGCCTGCAAAAAAGGCCTTTGGTCCTTTCTACTATTTGAAACTTTAAGACCAGGGTAGTGATTCTGTCATAATTCCTTGCAAATCAGAGTTTGCCAAAACTTCCAGTGGACGAAAGTTACTAACAGGCCTGGGGCTCAGGTCACGACCTCAGGGGCCCTGCCTCTCCCTCCCCCCTCCCCAGCCCCCTGCTCCCTCGCTCTCTCACCCTCTCTCTCAAATAAATAAAATCTTTTAAAAGGGGGAGGGTGCCTGGGTGGCTCAGCGGGTTAAGCGTCTGCCCTGGGCTCCGGTGGCCCTCGGATAGAGCCCCGCAGCCTCCCTGCTCAGCGAGGGGCCTGCCTCTCCCTCTTGGCCCCTCTCAGCCCCTCTCATCCCCTCACACCATCCCCCTCCCTCCCTCTCTCTCTCTCTCTCTGACTCTGTCTCTTTCTCTCAAATAAATAATAAATAACTCTGGGAAACAAACGGAGGGTTGCTGGAGGGAAGGTGGGTGGGCGCAGAGGGGCCTGCCTGGCGGGCATCAAGGAGGGCACCTGTGCCATGAGCACTGGGCCGCATGCAACCGAGGAATCACTGAACCCTGCACTGAAACTAATGATGTACTACGAGGCACTGGCTAATTGAATTTAAATTTAAGAATAAAATTCAATAAATAAATATAAATTAAAGGGGGGGTTCCATCTCCTGTCACCTGGAAGGCAGTACAACAGGAGCGCGACGGGGTCCCACCCCTGTGCTACCAGGAGCGACGGCTCTGCGGCCTCAGGCAGATGGCCTGGTACCCCCGGCGGCGTCTGTAAAGTGGGAGATCCCCAAGCAGAGCGCTCAATAGTACATCGCAGGGGCAGAAAGTACTTTGTTCGAGTTACATCCGCCCTTGCCGTTCCTTCTGCCTGGGATACTCTGCCCTGGTAGCTCATGGAGCCGGTTCCTTCTCATTCCTTAGACCTCACTTGCAATGTCACCTCCTTAGAGACGCCCTACCTACCCAAATTCAATACATTCTCCTGTTAGTCTCTATGACAGCCACCTGTTTAGCTCCTTCCTGGCACTTCTCACAAACTAGGAGGAATTTACATGTTAGTTTAGTCCTTCATTATCAGTTTTTTTCACCATAATGTAAGTTCCAGAAGGACAGTATGTCCCGGGAAAATAACACGACTGTTATTATTACTGCCACATAGCGGACTCTCAATAACTACCTGGCAGATAAATGAATGACTATTTGGATTAAACAAAGTTAACTGTCTCCTTCCTACAGGACTCTTATACTTTTCCACGCAAATATACATGGTGACCCTTCTCGAGGTCCATATGGTATGCAGTGTTTCTCCAACTTTCTCACCACAGAGCACTTTTCTTGAAGAACATCTTCATATCTCCCAGAACTAATGTTCTAGGGGATACACACTGGAAAAAAAAAATCAGCTATGGACACCCATTCAGTTGTGTACTGGAAAGTGTAAATAATACCCAATTGTCATCTAGGAATTTTATCCACCTAGCTTGACAAAAGAGGGTTAGTTACGCATTTGCACCATGAGAAAACACCAGAATAACTGAATCACACACCAGGTGATATTCTGATCTCTGTGGATTGATAAAGAATAATGGATCTATTCAAACAATGACAACTAATGAACTGGAGAAAACACATAATAAAGATTTTTATGTCTGCCTCGCTAAGAAGAGACTTACCTACATGAACAAGCCTGATACAATAAGTAGCACCAACAAATTCATATCATATATCACCAGATCAACTCCTACGGCAGTTGGTAGAGTTTTTAAACTCAATTTCTTAGACAATTTTTTCCAAGAGGCATTACCGCACAATTAGACGTGGTAAGTGCCCAAAACCAAGCAGTAAGAACATTTAGGAAGACACATCAGCCTGCTATGGGAGTAGGGAGGGTTAAGAACTCTGGACTAATTTAGGATGTCACTAGGAAATCCAAGATGGTTACATGTCAGAGACCAAAACCTGGCAGCCCCAAGGTCATCATACCTAGCCCACAGATGTATTTTATTGAGTCCAAAAAGTACTTAAAACTTTTGAACTCATTGCTAATATTTGTAAATTGGGAGATTTAACATAAAAATAGCATTTCTAACTTCCCCTGAAAAGTTGGAAGATACCGTCCACTGATGACCCACAGTCTCATAGAAATCACAGAGTATTTCTCTGTGTAACTCACTGCCTCCTTTAATTTACCTACCTGACCCCTACAGCAGTTGGTAGAGTTTTTAAACTCAATTTCTTAGACAATTTTTTCCAAGAGGCATTATCGCACAATTAGACATAGAGGCATTTGAATTTGTAAGGCTCAGATGTACTCAGTTATATACCAGGATCCTAACACCAGGAATGAGGAAGAAGCAAAAACAGTGTAACAAAGGAAGACTAGGAAATTATAGTCTACCATGTGGTCCACCCCAATCTGTAAAACAGCTTCCTCCTTACTTGGGACTGCTTTCCATGGGCTCCTAATCAAGTGCCAGCCCTTGTCATTTAAGGCTTATGTCACCTTCCTGCCCACTCCCATCACTTCACCAGGAAGGATCTACTCCCCTCACTTGACATTCATTGGTCATGTATATATAAGGTAATAACACCTTTTATGTGCAGCAACTTGTTCTTCAAAAAGCTTTCAGGTAAGTAAGTAAATAAACATAGGGGTTTTTTATACATACATAAAACCACTTCAAAATGGAGTGGGTTGATAATACTATTCCTAACTTGTCAAAGGGAAAAGACGCAAAGAGATTATAGTCTCCCCCAAGTAAGAGCAGAGCCAAGGCTAATATCCAGATCTCCTGGGTCAGTAGTTCCTTCTTACTTTCCAACTATTCACGTTATGTGTATTAGTTATGTGTATTAGTGAGGGTCTCAGCAGGAAACAGATACCACATCCACATCAGAATACTTTGAGGAGAGTTTAAGAAAGGAATCATTTTCGGGCAGCACAGGTGGCTCAGCAGTTTAGCGCCGCCTTCAGCCCACGGTGTGATCCTAGAGACCCAGGATGGAGTCCCACGTCAGGCTCCCTGCGTGGAGCCTGCTTCTCCCTCTGCCTGTGTCTCTGCCCCTCTCTCTCTCTCTCTCTCTCTCTCTCTCTCTGTGTGTGTGTGTGTGGTGGTGTCTCATGAATAAATAAATGAAATCTTTAAAAAAAGAAAGGAATCATTTACAGTGGTGTGGAAAGAGTATAAGGTAATCACAAATGATAGTGCAGTACCCTAGGACCATTACCATTCCCGAGACGAAAAGAGAAAGAGGGAGTTACCAGACCAGGAAAGTGAAAACCATATAGAGAATAAAAACCACATAGGAATACTGTGGTTAAAAAATAATAATAATAAAAATAAAATAAAAAATAAAGAAAAAAAATAAAGAAATACTGTGGTTTGGGTAGAAGAGAACAGCCAGATGATTCACTTTCTCTAGGCCTTCCAATCTCCAACCGGCCTTCTTCCCATTGGCTAAATCCAACCAGAAGACAAAAGACTAGATATCTGACTGAGAAAGTTCACGTTAGTCACCACCCATGGCCCAATGTAAGGGAATAGAAGAGTAAAAGCGAATTTGAAAGAGAAAACAAAGGATGATTGTACATTATGCTTTTTCCAATCATTTATTTAAAAGGAGGAAAGAAGATACTACATATATTCTCAGCATCGATTTCCCTATAGTGAAACCACTGTTTGCACACCATATTTAAGAACCTCAAATTAATTTCCCTTTTGGATTCTGGTCACTCGGACAGATTTCTTCCATGTCAAAATATTCCTTCAAATGTTTTAATGAATTCATTATATTCATTTTAGTAGCTTAGTAGTATAGTCTTTGGTATAAAAACACCACCAAAGGTATTCTCTTAATCTAAAAACACTGTATCCATTGGTTTCTTGTTTCCTTGTTTGGTAGTAAATATACCTTCTCAGATCCATGTAATATATTCTATTATAAAATTCAGACTAGGGGATCCCTGGGTGGCTCAACGGTTTGGTGCCTGCCTTTGGCCCAGGGCGTGATCCTGGAGTCCCAGGATCGAGTCCCGCATCAGGCTCCTGGCATGGAGCCTGCTTCTCCCTCTGCCTGTGTCTTTGCCTCTCTCTCTCTCTCTCTCTCTCTCTATCATAAATAAATAAATAAATAAATAAATAAATAAATAAATAAATAAATAAATAAATAAATCTTTTAAAAATAAATAAATAAAAATAAAAATCAGACTATATTCCCCCAAAGAATTGCATTTGCTCCCTTGATCAATGATTCTTTTACTTAATATATACAAAAGTCACTGGCCAGTTAGACATTATCCATTTTAGCAAATAATTGTGTCCTTAAGTTTCTTTGATACTTTTTAAAAAGAGTGTCTTTGGAGTCCAGCAAGTTAAGTATATTTACTAATTAAGACCAAAACATCTTCCTTTGTGCTTCAAATGAAAATTTAGAACCTTGAAGACATTATGCTAAGCAAAATAAATCAGTTACAAAAGAATAAATATTATATGATCTTTTTTACACTAGGTTCCTGGAGTAGTTAAATTTATAGAGACAGAAAGTAGAATAGTGGTTGCCAGAGGCCAGTAGTAAGAGAAAGGGGAAGCTTTGGTATTTAGTGGGTTTCAGTTTAATAGTTTCAGTTGGGGAAGATGAAAAAATCCTGGAGATGGATGGTGTATGTAAATACACATACACAATTAAAAAAAAAAGGAAATTCAGAAACTAGGACATCTGTTTGAACTGAGGCAAAAAAATTCATTTCTTATCTCTACTTGCTTTTCCTATCTAAAAATATCTTTTACAAGATAATCAAAAGGTATCACTAATTTCTTTTTTTTAATATTTTTTTATTATTTATTTATGATAGTCATACAGAGAGAGAGAGAGAGGCAGAGACAAGGCAGAGACATAGGCAGAGGGAGAAGCAGGCTCCATGCACCAGGAGCCTGACATGGGATTCGATCCCAGGTCTCCAGGATCGCGCCCTGGGCCAAAGGCAGGTGCCAAACCGCTGTGCCACCCAGGGATCCCCGGTATCACTAATTTCTTAGCCAAATTTCTATCTTCAATGTATTTAGAATTCCTACTACTGTTTGGGCTTAAAGTTTTCACATGAGGGGACTCAATTTCAGTCCTGATCCTTCTAAACAAACTCTACTTCCCAACCTAGTCTCAATTCTTAGATTAAAAATTTATGTAATTTCAGAAGCAGTCTTCAGATTACCATGTGCATGGCCCATGCAAGATACTGAAGTTTCAAAGATGATTAAGTCAAGATTACTGCTGTCAAGGAGCTCAGTTAGCGGAGGATATAAGTATGACTGGATAATATTTCCTCTTTCCCCAAATTCAAGCAGGTAGTCAACCCTGCTTATTGCCTCAGGGAAAGCATGTATCAAGATGGAAAAAGTAGGAGCCTATGGGCTTTGTCAAAACAAAAGACAAATTACTTATAACAGCTCCAAATGGAAACTACCAAATACACATCAACAGTAGAACGGATAGGGACGCCTGGGGGGCTCAGCGGTTGAGCGTCTGCCTTCGGCCCAGGGCATGATCCCCGGGTCCTGGGATTGAATCCTGCATCGGGCTCCCTGCATGGAGCCGCTTCTCTCTCTGCCTGTGTCTCTGTCTCTCTCTCTGTGTCTCTCATGAATAAATAAAATGTCTAAAAAAGAAAAAACAACAACAACCAGTAGAACGGATAAATAAATTACAGTTATAAAATCCACTGGAAGTACTACATAGCAAAGAGAATGAACAGACCGTTGGTGCAACATCATAGACGAAACTCACAAATAAAACGTCGAGGGGTGGAATCCAGACAGAAAAGAGTATGTATTCTATGATTCCGTTTATATGAATTTCAAAACAGGTGAAATTAATACATGGTGAGAGAAGGCCAGAGAGCAGTAACCTTTGAGGAAGGGGGTTAGCTCAGGGTTAGCGATATAAAAGGGCTTGAGGAAGGCCTCTGGAGTGCTGGATAATGTTCTCTCTCTCAATCTGGGAGACAGTAACACAGATGTGGATCCTGTCATAAAAATGCACTGAACTGCAAACTAACAGTTTCTGCTCTTCCCTATATATCAATGTTATAGTCAATTAAAATTTTACTTTTAAATTTTTCTCTCATTTTCAGGGAAGATAGAGTAAAATACATAGTATATCAGATGGTGGTAAGGGATATAAAGAAAAAAATAAAACAAAGATAGGGCATAAGGAGTGCCAGAGTATGCAGATAGATGGGAAAGGGATTTATAATTTTCAAGGTCAATAAAGGCTGAACTGACAAGTGACATTTGGTTAGAAACCTGAAAAGTGGGGCACGTGGGTCGCTCAGCGGTTGAGTGCCTGCCTTCAGCCCAGGGCGTGATCCCGGGGTCCTGGGATCGAGTCCCACATCGGGCTCCTTGTGTGGAGCCTGCTTCTCCTTCTGCCTGTGTCTCTGTCTCTCTCTGGGTCTCTCCTGAATAAATAAAATCTAAAAAAAATTAAAAATGAATTAAATAAAAGGTTTTTGCTCCATGTGTATACACCAGAACAAAACAAACCAAGATAAATCCTTAGAGGAAGGGGATTCGTTGGCACGGACAGTTAGTATGCTGAACAAGAGTCAAAGGGATGGGTTTACCTAGACTAGAAAGAAACCAACCCAAACTGGAGAAAGAGAGTTGGAAAAGAAATGACTCATTTTTGCTTGCTCACTCACAATGAAGACAAATATTAAACAATCACTAACCTCCCCATGCCTGAAGACAACGCGCACACACACACACACACACACACACACACACATGCTTTCAATTTTTTGTCAAGGATCAGACACATAAGGAAAACTTCTAACAGAATGGTGACAAAAACAACAAACAAGACACTTTACCAAATTTTTATAATTTTATGTAAAAATACACAAATATATATAAGTATATATATATGAAATATACATAAATATTTGTATATAAAAGTATGCATATTTATATATTTATAGATATGTTTAGGGGGCAAAACAGATGCTATTTTTATTTTTTATTATTTTTATTTTTTTTTCAGATGCTATTTTTAAATAGGGGGTGATAGAACTATACACTTCAATGGATGAATTTCTCGGTCTATAAATGATACCTCAACAAAGATAGTGAGGCCATGACTTCAACTCCCAGGATGCACCTGATGAGCATCCTGAGGAGAGCTACAAAAAGCTAGTCACTAGCTGTATGTGTCTACTGAGCACCTGAAACGTGGCCAATCCAAGCTGAGAGGTGCTACAAATATAAAACACACACTGAATTTCTTAGTACAAAAAAATATACTGTAATTATCTCAGTAATTTTGTATACTCAACACATATTGAAATGACAGTATTTGGGATACATATTTGGGTTACATAAAACACATTAAAACTAATTTCATCTATTTCTTTTTACTTTTTTAATGTGTCTTCAGGAAAAATTTCAGATTTCATATGTGGCTCAAGTGTGGCTTATATATTATATCTCTATTGGATGGCACCACACTAGTTCTATGTTCACTGAAGACAAAGAGTCTATCTAAATAATGTTTGTGTCTTCCTGGGAGCCTGAAGCATAGGAGACCCTCAGTAAGTATTTGCTAAATAAATAAGTAATGAATGTTTTCACAGCAGTAGTTTCAACCTTGTCATTTTGAGAGTGCCTTCTGGAAGTGCATCCATCCTGAGGAAGGCAGACAGTCAGGTCAGGTAACCTGAATTGCCTATTCTTGCCTTTCGTTGATTATTTGAAAGTATTTTTGGTATGCCCTAGAGGTCACGACTTACCCCCTCATACGTTAGTTTAGTACAACGATCATTTTAATCACTAGCCTCAATTATTTCAGTAGCTGTGGTCACAGAGATTTCTAAAACTAAGAAACGCAGAAATCTACTGCCTTATCCTTTGAAGCCTGCCCTCTAGTGCTCATATTATTAGAATACATTTGTCCACAAAGATCATTTGCTTTACATTTGCTTTAACTATGAAATCTGCACACAACAATATGTTACAACACTCAGAAAAATAGAGTAAAAACCAAATGTTGCAGATAGCTAAAGTGCTGGCCCCAAGTGAACCAGTTTAATGAAAGGAAGTCGAAGAGAAAACACCCTTCAATCTCATTTTTAAAAATATCAGTAAACATTCCATTTTTATTAAAGCGGACAAACTCAACCTAACTTCCCACCAATATCACTTCCAATTATACCCACTCAAATAAACACTCTGCCAGACTGATCAAAGTAACTCAAAGTTGGGACATGGGCTGATTCGGGAAAATACTTAGGAGTCCGCCTATAGAATTATAAAAATGTCTCAAGCACTTTGGATTTTTATAGGTCAGAACAGGGGTTAAATATCCCTAAACCAGCAAAGGGGTAAAATAATGCATAGTATTAGGACTGGCTAGGAAGTTTCCGGGAAATAAGAAAAGAGGAGCGTGGTCATGGTAGGCGATTCCTAGTACCAGATAGAGCCTGACTCCAGAAGTGGGAACACGAGGAGCCCCTGGGCGACAGGCTTCCTGGGAGGTCTGTCCGAGCGAGCAGTAGTAAGGTCAGTAATGAATCTGCAGAACTGAGTGCCAAGAGCAGTCTCAGGGGAAATAATAAGTACGACGTTCAAGGCGGTGGTGCCCAGTCAAGAACCCAAAGCAGAGGCCAATTTTCAGTGACAAGAATAGAACACCCGAGGAGGAGCAGTTTTCTGGCCGCAGCCTTGAGCAGCCAGGCCAGTGATGCCACAGCAAGTCCAAAGGCCTGGGGAGGGTGCATGACAGGATGCACGTTCTCAGTGAGTCACTCCCGCCCATGGCCTCCTATACCTCAAGCGTATCCCGGCTTCACGGGGACTTCCCTAGGACCCAGCTAGATGCCCAGGGATGAAAAATATCCACAAATACCAAACCCATTTACCTGGCTGCACATCAAACATGCGACCACTCATTTATAGCTTATAGCTATAAAGGTGATTATGAGGTGATTATGAGGATAATGAAGAGGAATTCTCTAGGACACTGAACTCCAAATAATACATTTGTTCACTTTGCAAGAAGAGAAGGCCTAGACTCAGAATCTTATATAAATTCCTGGGCAGTGGCTTACGTCCTGCTGAATAATCAGGGACTTGAAAGGAGTGACACTAAAGGATTGGTGGCTAGGAAGTTGAAAGATCGGAGACTGTGGATGGACCATTTGAAAGGGCTCGGAGGATGAGAATGCACACACACAAATTCTCAGGAAAAGGCTCAACTGAAGAAGCAGCTCTTAATCATCCTCAGTCTCCTTTGTTGGTTCCTCCCTTTCTTTCCAACCTCTTGGAGTTGGAAGGCCCCAGAACTCAATCTAGAGCTTCTTCTCTTCTCTATCTATACTGTCTTTGAGTAACCTTATCTAATCTTATGGCTTTTAATACTACCTATAGACTGTGTCCAAAAGCTAGGTCTATCGCCAAACTCAAATATCCAACTATCCACCTGACATCTCCATTTGAATGTCTGAATATCTTCAACTTAACATAACCCAAAGCTAGTCTTCCCCAAAACCTGCTCCTTCTTCCCCTCAAACTAGACTTCTCCATTTCACTTGATGCCAACTGAGATGGGTACATGGATGCTCTCTAAAAAGAATCTGATATTTAGTAATAATTTTCTTAAAAACTGAAATAGCTAGAATTCATTCCTTCTGACAGTGGCATCTGAGAAAACTATCCATTAGTTCCTGCTACCTAGATCCGTGGCGATGCTGTCTACTTTTGTCTTTTCTGAAATCTAACTCACCTTTTCATTTGATTCTGAAAATTTTCACTTTTCCTTAAATTGGCAAGGATTAGTTGCTATTGCTTGCAACTAAAACCCCTTACACCCTGTATAACCACTAGCTTTCAGCTCACTGACTCTTCGACTACCCCTGACTCCCAATTTGCCACCAAACCCCTGTCCTCCATCCTCCTTTCCACTTAGAGTTAGGATGAAGAAGCAGTCCATTATAATACACTCGAATCACACATGCCCAGAAATGTTCTGCATGTTATCTGAGAAATTCTAAAGATTAAAATTATCTTTCACAGAAGTATTTGGTCCCAAATTGATTATGTTCAGCTATTCATGGAAAACATGAATAATAATAATGGGTAGGAAGTCTGTCAGAGGACATTCCCTGCAGCTCATCTAAAATAGCCTTACTCCACAAATTCTGATAATCCGTTCCTTTGATCCCACATGATCTCCATGGCAGCTAACCTCAGTCTAACACAATTAATTATTCACGATTTCATGAAAGGAAAGGACCACGTCTTCTCATCTCTACACCTCATGTCAGGCAGCCTCGATAAATGTTGAATTTTATCAGAAAGTAATACAGAAAAAGCTTCACATTTTTAAAACAATCACCATACTTCACATGATATGCCCTCTATGTTGAACACGTTGTCGATTATCCACTACTAATAGACCTAAATATGAACTCTTGGCTAAGTCTTCCTACCATATTCAAAAATCAAGACGGGAATATACACGAACCTACAAAGTGCTTTATTACATTGATATTTCTAACTAATTCATTAATTAGCTTAGGTCAAGTTTTATGCCTATCTTAGAAATAAGAATACCGTGTTTACTCACATTCTTCATATCCCATCTTTTTTAAACAATGTCTTCTATTTAAACTTGACAATTACATGAATAAACAGAATGATCCACAAGAATTTCCCAATAATCTCTGCTCCTCCCCCCTAGTTTAACCTTAAAATGTCTAATAGGTTGAACATATATGTCTCAAAGGTAACAGAATGTGTTTTTCCTCCAAATAATGTATCTTTCCTTTATAAAGGAAAGCCTCACAAAGGCATAGGCAAGCACCATCTAGTGGCAAAAAGAAGTACTCCAGAGAAAAACAGTTAACATTGACAGATCAAAAATTAAATTAACTACCGAAATCTAAATCATGGACATTTGTTGTTCAGGAATCAATTTTGTTAAAATGTTTAATAACCATGTGGAGATTAAAAATAAGGCTAGTTTTAAGATAAAGATTCACACTAAACGTCATTGGGACAGTGTAGGTTCGTTCACCTGTTTACCTAAATTCTTGAGTGAACGTCCTCAACTTGGGGTGGAAAGAAGTAAGCAAACACCTGCACGGAGCACACCCACTCTGCTAAGCACCGGGCACATTCACATATGCTGCATCTTACTGAACCCCCACAACAACTCAGTAGACAGGCCATGAAAATTCCCACTGTACAAATAAGGAAAGTGAACCTCAGATACTAAGCTACTTCCCTTAAGTCATACAAACATCAAGTGATGGAGTCACCTCCCCACCCACAGCTCATCTATCACTCGGTGCTTGGGGAAAGTAAAGTCCTACAACACGTCAACCGACCGGGCACTTACTTTAGGTCACACATAACTGGCTCCAACATGGGCTGCTGGCGATCCCTTAGACAATCCCCTAGACTTCGGAATTAATCCGACTGCTACCTAAAGGGGCCAGAGCCTGTCTTAGCCCTGAACGTACTCAAGTGTATCAGAAGGACCACGGACTTAGGTGTCAGGTCTACGTCCGAGCTGGCGTGAGCACACTGGTATCACCGAGCACATCTTACACAGCAGAGCCCGGGACTGGGGGGGCTGGGGCTGGGCTGGACGCAAACGTGCTGGGGAAGAAACACCTGCTCTCACAGAGCCTACAGTCCTGCCCTGAGTAACTGTCCGTCTAGTGGAGGAGTGACATGCTAATGTAGCCTCTTGGCTCACTGGGAGAGACTACCGGACCCATAACCTGGTTTGGGGCAAAAAGGAGGAGTTTCTTAGAAACTGTTTTAACTGTGTAAAGAAAGGCCTCTTCACAGATAGGCCTTTACATATTACTCACCCCAACTTTCAACATTTTCTTCTCTTTGTCCCTCTTTCCTCTCTCTCTCTCATACACACACACACACACACACACAGACACACACACGCAGCTAAGATGAGTATGTGCAAACTGGAGCATGTACTAGAACTTCCACTTTCTCGAAGACAGGCCCTTTACAACACAGTTCAGTTATTCAGGTCCTTACATCTTCGCCCATTTAAGAACTGAAGGATCTAGGGACGCCTGGGTGGCACAGTCATTTGCGCATCCAACCCCTGGTTTTGGCTCAGGTCATGATCTCAAGGTACGGGATCAAGTCCCAGAGCTCCAGGCCTCCATGCTCAGTATGTAGCCTGCTTGAGTTTCTCTCTCCCTCTCTCTCTGCCCCTCCCCCTGCTCATTTGCACGTTCCCCACGTTCTCATTCACTAAAATAAATAAATAACCCTTTAAAAAAAATAACTGAAGAATTTAACAAGTAGATGATGGCACAACTTAATGAAAAAGGGTAAGACTTGGAAGCCAGGTCTATTGAAATTCCAAGTCTGCAGTAACTAACAGATTATTTGGATTTTTTTTTTTTAAATAAGGATGGGGAGAGAACGCTTTTTTTTTTTTTTAAAGATTGTATTTATCCATGATCCATGAGAGACACAGAGAGAGGCAGAGACACAGGCAGAGGGAGAAGCAGGCTCCATGCAGGGAGCCCGACATGGGACTCGATGCCAGGTCTCCAGGATCAGGCCCTGGGCTGAAGGCGGCGCTAAACCACTGAGCCACCCGGGCTGCCCAGGAGGGGACACTCTTAAAGAGGAGTTCACCTCTTCTCTTTTGTTCCTGAATATTTCAGTTCTCAACTCATAAGGAGGGCCAAGCAAGGTGGCCCGGTGATAACACACAGTGGGGAGCGGCACCAGCACAGAGTTCCAGCTGCGGGGTGAAGAGAGCATCTGTGCAAGAGAGCAGCCCCACCTGGGGTGTCAGGGCCCAAGCAGCATAAGAAGGTTGTAAGAACAGGTAGTGACCCCATGTGTGATGCCAGAGCTGAGTAATGTGAGCACGACATCTCCTTAGCAGAAGTGGAGACAGATGCAGAGGCACTAGTGCCGGAGCCCAAAGAGGATGGCAGGGCCTCTGCGGAGGACTGCTCAGCATGTGGTTTCAGGATCCAAGTGTGTCAGAGCCATAGTGAGGTGAGGAGGGATATTAAGAGACCTTGGTTACATACAGATACATTGAGCAAATAGTAAAAATATTAAAGATAAGGGGACCCAGGTTTCTCACTATCAGTGGAGCAATGAAGGAAAGGAGGAAAACTAAATGAATCTCAGATTAGATTGGAATCTGAGGTATCAACATGAACTCATGATTTCAAGGGAGACAAGGAATAAGTAGAAATAAAGAAATATACACGTCTGTATCTACATATATTCCCTTGCTCTGTCCTCTTGAAAGGACTGGGAACAGCAATACTCTAATAGCAAAAAGCACACCTTATGCCCAGATCTTGGCTCTAATATTTTTCTCCACTAAAAGGAAAGAAGGTTCCTTAGAGAAATTGTCGATTCCAAGGCTGGAGCCGGTAAAGTACAAGTTGTGACTAGAACGTATTAGAAAGTAATCAAGTCCTCAAAGAATGACAGGGACATGTCAAAAGAATACAGAAGCCAGTTTGAAGGGGCTCACCTATGCCAAATCTGAGACAGTTGAACCATCAAAATAACAATGAGTAACAAATTATAGCCCCTGAACAAAACAGGAAACCAGGAATCCATACTAGTATCAAGAAATTAAACAAAGGGGCGCCTGTATGGCTCAGTAGGTTAAGTGTCCGACTCTTAGCTCAGCTCAGGTCTTGATCTCAGAGTCATGCTCAAGCTCTACCATGGGCTCCACAATGGGCCTACTTAAAAAACAAAAAAAAGAGAAAGAGAGAGAGAAAGAAAAAAGAAAGAAATTCATACATTAGAAGTCTGATGAAGAATTTACATGGTTTCAAGGGACTTCACCAAATACAACTACAGAACAACAAAGAGTAACTTTACAGTCCTGAATCCCTGCAGATACCAGCTTAATCAAGTTATCAAAATGAGCATCACCACTAATAGGACAAATAAAAATAATATACCACCTGAAAGGATCCAATGCGAAAAACAAAGCATCATTACTGTGATATTCCAAAGATGCATACACAGCTTGAACTTAATTACCGAGAACCACTGGCTAATTCCAAATTGAAGGGTATCCTACAAAATAACTGGCATATAGGGGCACCTGGGTGGCTCAGTGGTTGAGCGTCTGCTTTTGGTCGTGATCCCGGGGTCCTGGGATCGAGTCCAGCATGGGGTTCCCCGCAGAGAACCTGCTTCTCCTTCTGCCTATGTCTCTGCCTCTCTCTGTGTCTCTCATAAATAAATAAACAAAGAACCTTAAAAAAAATAAATAACTGGCATATATTCATCAAAAGCATCCAGGATATGAAAATCAAAGACAGACTAAGGAATTATTCCAAACTAAAGAAGACTAGAGAGGCTCAGCAACTAAATGCGATGCATGATTGCAAACCGCAACCTTTTGCTATAAAAAGCACATTACCGGTAACACTGGTGAGACTCAAATAGGGTCTCATAAGTAGTTACTGGTTGGTTATTGATTAATTGGTACTGTACTGATTTCTGATTAAGTTGATTATCAAAATCAATGTATTTTGATGGTTTTACTCCAGTTATGTAGAACACCCTTGTTTGTAGGAAATACATACTAAAATAAAGGGAGTCACACCAACAATGTTCTCTCCAATGGTTCTGGAAGGAGGAAAAAAAAAAAAAAACAACAAGTAATGGTTCCCTCCCTGCTACTAACACCCTAACACCAGAGTATTTATTACATTTTCAACTTCTCTGTAAGTTTGAGATTATTTTCAAGTAAAAATTTTAGTTTGAAAAAAATGAATAAGGGCTGCCAGAGAGGCCTCCATGTACACTGTCAGTTGTTCCGTATGAGCGACATCAAACAGAAGGGCTCGGCTTAGAGAGGAACACATGATGAGGGGGAGAAGGCCTAGGGTCCTCAGAGTCCATGGGCTCATGGGCCTGGATGCACCATGGTGTAGGAGTAAGACTCTGGAAGGAAAGGTCAAGCTCCTCAGAAAACAAAGGCCAAGGAGATTAAGGAGTCGATGGAGTATATGGGTAATGAGAGGCGCTTAGAATCTGGGATATTTGGAACCATTTGGATTCAGATCAACTAGAGGTATCCACCTTGCAGAGGAGTCATCTGGCTTCCACGATAAGAAAAGTAAGGAATTTTTAAGATAATTAAGAATAGGAGCATGGAAACGATGCTGCATGAAGTAAAGTAAGCTCTGAGGACACGTGGAATATTAAGGTCAGTACTGAGTATCAACCTCGGAAGGTTCACTGGAGCTAATGCAAGAGGGCCTAGAATGTTGTTAGGCTTAGATGTATCTATTTTATCTGGCAAGCAACAGCAAAATTCCAGGGATCCCTGGGTGGCGCAGCGGTTTGGCGCCTGCCTTTGGCTCAGGGCACGATCCTGGAGACCCGGGATCGAATCCCGCATCGGGCTCCCAGTGCATGGAACCTGCTTCTCCCTCTGCCTGTGTCTCTGCCTCTCTCTCTCTCTCTCTCTCTGTGACTATCATAAATAAATAAAAAATTTTAAAAAAAAGCAAAATTCCAGTATGCAGAACAGATTAGGAGAGATTAGAGGCAGAGAGATCTTTTGGGAGACTATTATAAGATTATAAAGGCTGAAGTAAAGGCAGAAGCAGAAATTGAAGAGAGATTCGTGAGGCAGGATCTGCCAACTAACCCATATAAAGGAAAGCACAGATGAAGATTACTAAGTGTCTTGAAAGTGGTGGGATCTTTAAGAAAAACCGAGCTCCCATCCTCACAAAAAGAAGAGGGGGAGCTGGTGAAGAGAGGGAGCTGGTGATCTGCGTCTCAATGGAAAAACCTCCAACAGGCCGTTAAGAATGCCAACCTGGAGGTTGGGAGAGGAGTAGAAAAGAAATCTACACCCAATTTACTTATGTCTCTATGAGATTACTCAAGGGTACAGCTTAAGTAAAGTGTTGAAAACAGAACCTTGAGAAAGACTTTTTCTAAGAAAAAAAAAATGGTCCAAGGAGTCAAAGAAAAATGCCTTAAGCTAGGCCTTCTCCCTTCACCCTCATGTCTACTTCCCACCTTTCCCACTCTGCCCTCTGGCTTCTAGATCAGCCCATGAGAAACTCCAACGAGGGGCTGAAAGAGTAAGAGGACAACAGGGACAGGCGTTCTCCGCTAGGTCTCAATGTAGGAGTCCTGCCAGAGTCACAGGCTGGCCGCGACTCTCAACCAAAGGGCACAGCCTTTCCACAGCTCTCTCTCCAGGTCCCCGAAACCGTAGCCTCCCCACGTCACCTCAGACCTGCAGGTCCTTATGGCTCCCTGGTGCTGGTACTGCACTATTTTTTATTACTAATAAAATATCCTTTAGTACTACCTGCCCACATCTTCATAAATAATCCCTTGATTAAATTCTTCTCAACAAACAATCTGACTGTATGATCTGTTCCCTGCTGGGACCTTCAGTGGCATAGTGCGCTTATCTTTGCCAGCAATAATTCTCTCCATAATGAAAATCAAAGCATTTCATTTCCCCCACTCAAAAATCCTCACACAAAGTTGTAGTCAACAGCCTTTTCTAGGATCCACCCGGTCCATTCTACCTTTGGTCTCCTCTGTTGCCTCTCAAGATACCGGATTCTAAGACCTCAGAAGTGGGATTCATCCTCACTAATCCTGTGGAAACTGGTGCCTCCAGGGAAAAGGAGCTCTGAAGACATCAGAAGAGCTTACACTGCAGTCAGGAAGCAGCCTCTCCCTTCCCTGGCAAGGGACACATTGTTCCACACACACTGGCCCAGCATTCCTGACCTATTGTTTCTCTCGTAGAAGACTGCCAATGGCCGAGTTAGCCTACCTGTTTTACCAGAGAACGTGAGGCTGGCCAGAAGGAGACGAGGAATGACTCAGCTAAACTCCTGGCACCTCTCCCTGCTTATTGGACAGGATAAAATTTATTGATGCTGAGGAATGTAGCAAGGTGCCAACCACGAGTCTGTGGAATAGAATCCTGGAATTGCCCACCCACCTACTGAAACTGTGGCTTCCAGATTAAAACCCCACCACCATTCAGGGTGTGGTGCCCCAGGCAGCTGCATTCCAGACGAAAATCGCCTCTGAAAGACCAAGCCAAGCAGACATGTTGGCCCTGACTTACCAGCAGTGTGCAGACAGTGCTGCAAAGGAGTTTGTGGGGGGCAAGGAGAGAGATTAACCAAAACTAGGCCATGAAAGTCCTAGGAATCACACTGAAAAGTCAAAGAATTGCATAGAAAAGACCTGAACTTCTGAGTATCAAGTCACATAAGAACGTACTATTCCAGCACGAAGGGATGTACCAAACCCTGATAGTGAGGTGGCTTTTCTCCCACCTGTAAAAGAAACAAATTCCATATACTCTTGTAGAACAGACCTGCCCTGGCAATACGAAGCCCTGTCAGTCCCACAGAAACCAGCAGTGCCTCAATGGCTGCTGAACGACACATACAACTGGAAGTGGAGATTAAACTAACAGCATATCACGTGGCACACACCAAAGGAACAAAAAGGTTGAAGTCTGGTAACAGCAAGATTCGGTGACAATGTTGCCTGGTAAAGTATGTAATGGAATAACCACTGTGGTAAATTGAATCGCTGGTCAACATTCTTCATATCTTCCTTGTTTTGGAATTATGATCCACATCTTTGACAGCCGACTTTGTAGCAGCACCTACTAGAATTGACAGAGTATGTATTTCCCGACCCTACCACGTTGGGCTTGGCCATGTGACTTTGCTTTGGCCAACAGAAAAGGAGCAGAAGTGGCCATGAGCCAGTTCTCGATATCGCCCACATGAAGTTTTACATACTTCTACCTGTCTTCCTTTCGCTCTTGCCTTTTCCCAGAATGGGTAGCTGGTTTGTCTAAGAGACTGAGAAAAATGGAGCAGACTTGAATCCAACCTTAATCCAACCCGCAGCCAACAGACTAGAGCCCAGAGCCTGGATATCAGGAATCCAGACTAACTCATCTGAGTTGAAACCAACTCACAGATCAATGGGGACAAATGATTACTTACTATTCTAAGCCACTAGTTTTAAAGCACTTCTTTGTTTGTTTCTATTTTATGTAGCATTACTGCAGCACTCTGACCGCTACAACCATCTGCAAAGTAATCTGGCAATATCCAATAAAGTTAGAGATGTTCGGATGGCCAAGAAAGGGACGCTTCCAAGTACATGCCCTAATGAAGAGGTGCTCAGCTCAATCAGATCTACACCTCCTTTTTATAACAAATAATTTTAAATACCCTCTTTCTATACCATAACAAGCTTAACAGATAATCTACTCTCCTGCATAAATTTCCAAAAAAAAATCAATATAATATCCTAACAGTAACATAAAGGAAAGATGAACAGAACATAACGTATATAACTGGGGCCAGACCTAAGATGATACAGGCAAGCGGCCTTGGGTGTGTAATTCAAGGAAGCAAAGTCCTACAAGTGCTAAAGCTGTGCTTGCAGGACCGTGACAGTGAGTATATATCCTTAAATTCTGCACCTAGGCACCTCACTTGCCTCACCCCAGGCCCAGTCCTGTTTAAAATAGTTCAACTGTATTCAGAATGCAAAGTTTTCATGACTTTGGTAGAAGACTTCATGAAGTAGACAGATACTTGTACTCCTACAAAGCATCACCAAGAAGGCAAAATCTACCAAGGCAGTCTGATGCTAGAGGCTGTATTAGTGACCCAGACACTACAAACTGTATTGCCACTGGGGTCATGAGTTTCCAAAATGGTTAACAATTTTTGGTGAAGTTCTGAACAAAGTAAAGTCTTTTGTCAATTTACACGGTAGTTTGAATTCTAAAAACAAGAGCATATACTATAACTATTACAAATATATTTTAGGATTACATGTAGAATGAACACTCTGGAGTCACATAATTATAAACAGATTTTTTTTTTGCCTATATGAATACCTACGGGAGATAATCTAAAAGTTATGTGGGGCACAAGCAAACACACACATTGCGGGTCATCAAGCATCCTTGTCCTCATCCTTTTAATGCCAAACATTGTGATAAGTAAAAAGGTCCCCCACAAATGTCCAAACTTACCCTATCGGGTCCCATTACCATTAATAATCCCTTCCCTGGGGAAATCAGACACAAGTGCAAAGAGGCCCAATGCAGCATTCGCTGTCCATTCGTAATGTAATGTATATGCCTTGGTACATTCATACAATGGAATACCATGCAATTAAAATAAATGTGCTACAGGGGCACTTGTAGTACTTGGGTGGCTCAGTTTGGTTAAGCTTCTGACTCTTGATATCAGCTCAGGTATTGATCTCAGGGTGGTGAGTGTGGGTGTGGAGCCTACTTACTAACTAATTAACTAACTAAATAAATAAATATAAATGAACCACAGCTACAACATGTAAAAATTTCATAAGCGTAATGTCAGATAACAGAAACAACTTACTGAAAAGTATGTCCAGAACCCTTGGTTATTATCTTATTACTACTTATTTTTGTAAATATTTTAAAGTCACAAAAATTGCTATATATTGTTTATGAATACATTAAATAAAACAGACATGATGACCACACCTTGGTCATATTTCCATTCCTCCACACCCACCCCACTTTTCTAGTTGCCTGGTCAATGACCAAAAGAGATTTCTATAAAGCTAAATATTAATAGCATTCACATATCAATAGCATATTTTTAATGAAATATAATGTTTTATTGAGATAATAAACTGAGACTGCAACAAAGGAGGGTAATCCATGTATAATATAACTATCTTAATGTCTAAGTATTTTTACATCTCCCTTAGTTTTTGCAGGTATTCTAAACAGAAGAATACATATTAAAAAGGCCTTTGTGTGGGCAGCCTTGGGTGGCTCAGCAGTTTAGCGCTGCCTTCGGCCTGGGGCGTGATCCTGGAGACCCGGAATCGAGTTCCACATCAGGCTCCCTGCGTGGAGCCTGTTCTCCCTCTGCCTGTCTCGTTCTCTGTGTCTTCATAAATGAATGAATGGATGAATGAATGAATGAATAAATAAACCTTTGTGTTCTACTTCTAAGTCATGTTTATTCCTCAAGAGTAAGCTAGACATGAAACAAGGGGGAGCCATAATGCTCCAGACTCAGTAGGGAAAAGCCCTTACCAGTGCCCTCTGCTACACGACTCGGTTTCCTGGCTAGTTCCAGCCTGCTAATCTCTACACTTAATATCATTTAAGTTTTCCCTTGGGACTGAGCAATAATAAACCTCTGTTCGTTCTTAGCTGGGAAGTTTTGGTGCAAGCTTTGAATTTAGATTTCCTCCCACTTGAACATTAACATGTCTTAGTTTTAAGTATCTTACTTGCTTTCTCAGTCACATAGATTCTCATGGGTAAAGCTAAAAATGCTCATTTTTAAGAAGTATAGTTCCTTTCACTGTCCTTTAAAATCTACCAGAAATTATTACATTATTTTCTGTAGGTAAGCAAAAAACAAACAAACAAAACAAGTTTGTAAAAACCAATCATTTTTAGAAATACTTTTATAATAACCAAAACCAACTATCTGCATATCTTTATTCAGACTTAACTGCCATTGCTTCTATACTTTCCCCTAAGAATTTGATTGTATGAATAATGTACAGAAAAAAAGTTTACTTAGAATAATGATTTTCTCCAACAGATTAAATCTGCTATAAGATTTTTCATATTACATTTTTAGACTTTTACTGAATGATAATGATAATGTGCATACAACTTCCAGTTTAGAGAAAAAAATAATCAAGAAGGAACTTTCTAATATTTAAAAGTTATCATTTAGCCTCTCCCACTTCATCTCTCAAACGTAAGGGAGCAACCTAAAACATTCTCTTTGCTAAAAGAACCAAACAAGGTAGGAAAGACTTGTCTCTCTAAACCATAATGTCAAGTACTCTAAGCCTGAAGTGAGAAAAGTATAATTATAGTTTTGCTCTATTTGTTTTGTTTTGTTTTAAATAAAAGATATCAGTGATGGAGGATAGGCATTCCCCTCCCACAAAACCAGATCACACCAGTTCTTACTATGTGACACTACAGGAACAGAAACATATATCCTGGAAGGACACCAGTTGAGTCAAGTGAGTGCAATAAACACCCAAGAGCATTATTTTATCAGTGCTATTAGTAATACTTGACAAACAGTACCCTCCCAAATAAATGAAAAAGATCAATTTGGTAAAAAAGTAAATTTTATTCTCTCATTCCCAAGAGAAAGCAACTAGAAACTAGAAAGGCTTAACAGAGGGAAGAACTGTAAGCATTCTACTATTACCTAGTGCTAATCAATAACACTTACACAATGCTATTACAGTGGACTTCATAACAAAACGAAAAAAAAACCTCTAACTGTAGATCACACAAAAACCCAGATCCAAACTGCTTAAGAGCCACTTCTTTTTTTAAGACTTTTATGCCTCCGAGTGTTTCAACTGCTTGTGTTATTTTAAGTTGTTTAGCTTTTTTATACAAAACACAACAACAACAACAACAACGGACAGACAGTCCTTGCTCAGTGACGTGAGAGATTCCTTCAAAGTCTTCTCCAGGCTTGCTCAAATTTTCAAAAAGACTGACCTTAACCAAGATCCTTTATTAGATCTGTAAGTCAATTTAAGAAAAGTTAGACTTCTCCACAAAGTATGCTTATAGCTAAGCACACTTTCAGTTTCCTAAAATTCAGAGAAGAAAAAGTGCCTTCTCAGATAAATCTTGCCTTATTTTGCTGCGAGATTTAGTATTGGAATTAAACAGACTCCTTGGGCCACAGCCACAGCTAATATAGAAATACTGCTGGAGCTAAATGAGCCTGTCAGCTTCCTGTTTTAGCACAGCAGGTAGTGCAAGAATGCTTGCTATATTTGAATGACTGGTAAGAGCAACACATGAGCAACTGCCCTGCTCCTTTGTAACATCAAAAAATGAATTTCATTACACATTCTCTCTCTTCTGGGAAAGTAAAACCTCTTTATAGGTATCTTTACAATGACATCTCAAATACAATAAGGATGCTAGAAGATACTGTTTCATATGTATAACAAACAGACTGCTCAGTACTGTGTGGTTAGAAACAGTCCAGCAAAGGGCACCTGGGTTGCTCATTCAGTTGAGTGTCTGAGTCTTGATCTCAGCTTGGGTCTTGATCTCAGGGTTGTAAGTTGAAACCCTCTGTTGAAAAAGCCCTGCTTTAAAAAATAAATAAACCCAACAAGCCATTACCCTGCTTAGTACAACTCTTAGATATTCTTTAGAAAGACTATCCAGGATAAATGAGATCCCATTATATATTTTAACTATCATTTCACTGTGAAAGCCCATAGAATACAAACTTCTAGAGAAACAACCTACTGTATAATGCCTTGGGTTTAAATAACAGTCTACAAAGCACTTTCAATTTACCAGCTCATATGAAGTTGCATTCCCGTTAAGGAACCAATTTTACCACCAGGCTGGTAAGCCAAAGGCAACTGATCTCAACCACAGAAATATTCATAGAATGCCCAGAGTTGTACTTACTCTAGTCTATTTAGCACTTATAAATACTCCTTAAGTTGTGTTATTTGTCCACTTCCACACTTTGTGTCCATCCCATTTCAGCCCCACATTTAGACAATTACCGAGCGTGCTGACCTGACCCTTCTGACTAGTTTACGTCACACTGTCTCTTCTCCTTAGTGTTTTCCGGTTCTGAATTTCTCCGTTAGTTCCATTCTGGGCAAACTCCTCCTTTAAATCACAAGAACCCTCTTTTTCCTCCATTGTCTTCTAGCTTTTGTCCCAGTTACCTAAGAAGAATCCTTCTATCTCTCTGAGTTTCAGTTTTGAGCCAAACAATAAGCCCAACCTTGAACCCTGGGTATGAGCAACAACCCTCTGAACCTGAGGAAAGAAAAATCTTAGGTGGTGAAGTAAAATAAGAAAAGTACCCCTAGTGCCATTAATCTTGGAAAGCCTTAAAAATACTAAAGCATTCACCTTTTCACGTGTCATCACTGGGTGATGACCAAATGATGGAAACATGAAGATGAAAGTGTCATAACCCCTGCTGTCAAGTTCTTCTGAGTATACTAAGGAAACAGTCCCATCCAAAGCTCTCTACCAAGTTCTCATCCTCATTCATAAATTAGGCTGTTTTCCCATCAAAACATATTTTTAAAATGTGTTCACTTGTATTGTTTCCTTCAATCGGACAACTAGTATCATAACTATAGTTATTTCGTCTTGCTGATTTTCATTCCACATGGCAATTAGAGTATGAGCCATGCTGTTCATGTGGGATATAAACAGACAGACGGGCAAGCCCAGGGAGCCTAACAACCAAGGATAAAGCAAGCAACACAGTGCCAGGCTCATGTAAGAACCCATTAAGGGTTGACTCTTCAACCCCTTCCTAGTTCAAATCACAAAATTTACATTCAATCTTGTTTTGAAGATATGACTTTACCATCTATGGCCCTTGTTCTTAGGGAGCAAATATACCCGGAAGGATTCATGAACAAGACAATATATTAGAGGATGATAATTGTTCAGCATAGAAAACAAGTGCAGGAACTGGGAGGAATATAGCTGACATGAGATTGCAGGTCCAAATCACAACTGACAAGAATAATACAACTTCAACCTCCAGGTACCTGCCTGTCCTCTCCAAATAAATGAATGAACAAACCAGTGGATGAATGAATTAACTAATGAATGAACACAGTTCAGGGTCAGTGACACGGACTAGATAACCAAGTACACAATATATGGTTGCTAATATTGTTTATGTGCTCAGGGCTCAGTCCTAAAGGATATCTCATCTAGAGTTCAAAATAAATCTCAGAAATGGAGATTAATGTCCTCATCTTATAAATGGTAAAAGTCTCCCAAAGTAATTTGTCCAACGTTACCCAGCAGATGGCAAAGTGGGATCTGAATTCAAATATTCTAAATTCAATGCTCCTTTCACCTCATCATAGCTGGTATTTCTTTCTTTTAGCAGATATGCAATACTTTATGGAGAAAGAAACATTCCAATAAAATTGGCAATGAGGCAAATTTCTTAAACGCTGAAACTATTCTCACTTTGGCTTCTCATATAAACTTTGAAATGCTTCTTTAGTTAGTGGAGGGAATATGCAAATATATGAACTGAAAATTGTGCTTAAGTATTTCTAATCACTTCAAATTATACTTCTATGTGTTAAGTTTCATAATGCCTGACAATAGCGCTGTGAAAATTTTCCCAGCCAAATCTTTCTTCTATTATCCTATCCTTCCTCACATACAAGAACTTTTCCCGTGTTAGTAGAATCCCGAGCGCTTTCCTTACAGGTAATATAAAGTACCTAACTCTGCAAATCCTATGTCTGAAGTTCCAGGGTATAGTACACAAACTGCCTCCTAATGCGATCAACTTTGTACTTTTAACATTTTTTTATATTAAATTTACTTTACAATATGGACCAGAACGATAGCCTTCCTTATACTCTACCCCTGAAGAAAGGATCAAAATATTTTGGGGGGCACCTGGGTGACTCAGTGGTTGAGCACCTATCTGCCTTTGGCTCAGGGCATGATCCCATATCGGGATCCTTGCAGGGAGCCTGCTTCTCCCTCTGCCTATGTCTCTGCCTCTCTCTCTGTGTCTCTCATGAATAAATAAATAATATCTCTTAAAAACTTATATATAAATATTTGGAACATCTCAGAGTAGTCTTTATAACTTAGGAGTCAGTGAACACAATCCTCCATCTCCTAAGAAATGACTACATGATAGATTCCAAAATCATTTCCTAAAGAACAGTATTACTGCTAGTCACCACAACCAACTGACAACAGTTTTTCATTCATTCAGTAAATACATAGTAAGCACTAGACCCAAACAGTCACTGTTCAAGATCCTGGGGATACACACTGAGACAAAACAAGACCCCTACTCCCATGGAGGTTACAGTCACCTGAGGTACAACTATAAGAATGCATAAGCAAACAAACAACTATATTGAACAGTGCTAAGTGCTATGCAGAGAACTCAAATCTGGTGATATTACAGACTTAAACTGGGTCATCAGGGAAAACCTCTCAAAAGAGTGAATTTAAGCAGAGATGTGACTAGTAAGACTATTGTGCAAAAATCAAGTAGGAAAGCATTCTTGGTGGAGGGTACAGCTAGTCCAAAAGCCATAAGGCAAGAACAAGCAAGGTATATTTAAGAATAAGAAAGAACAGGGGCGCCTCAGTAGTTCAGTAGGTTGAGCATCCAACTCCTGACTTCAGCACAGGTCATGATGTCAGGGTCCCGAGATGAGCCCCATGGGGCTCCAGGCTCAGTAGGCAATCTGCTCCAGATTCACTCTCTCCCTTTCCCTCTGCTCCTGCCCCCCCACCCTCCCCAGCTGTGCTCACATGCTCTCTCTCTCTCTTCTCTCTCTCTCTCAAATAAATAAATCTTTAAGAATAAGAAAGAATCACAATACGTCTTGGAAGGTAGCAACCTCAAAAAAGAATGGTAGAAGTTCAGCTAGGAAATGGGTCAGACCATCTCACTCTGTAAGCCAAGGAAATATATCTGGATTTTATTTTCAGTGAGATGGAAAGCCACTGAAGAAAGCCACATAGTGTCTGAAGTTAAATTCACTGTATATTCACATATATTAAGTCCACGTATTTGTTTCTATACCCTGAACTCAATGAAATTTATCCCAAGACACTGAAACAGAATCTTAGAGCTAGAAAGAATCTTAAAGAATATAAAGCTATCACTGTACGTGTACCAAAAATGAGGGCCTAAGAAAAAAGTATCACTTACGTTGCTTCATTAATGGCTGAGACAAATGTCTCCAAAAATATGTAAGGGCAACTAAGATGTCTGGGATGTATCCTAAACTCCAAGCTGACATTAATTAGAAAATTGTCCTTTTATGTGTTCGCGAACTGCAACACCATGCATTACATGCATGTGACCCATCACAGAATTTAAGTTTTCGTGTCAGTTTCCGACCTCGGTCTAAAACTGGTAATTTGGGGATCCCTGAGGGGCTCAGCAGTTTAGCCCCTGCCTTTGGCCCAGGGCGTGATCCTGGAGACCCGGGATCCAGTCCCACATCGGGCTCCCTGCATGGAGCCTGCTTCTCCCTCTGCCTGTGTCTCTGTCTCTGTGTGTGTGTGTCTCTCATGAATAAATAAATAAAATCTTAAAAAAAAATAAAAAGAAAAAGAAAACTGGAAATTCAAGTAAGGCACTTACCCATCAACCTGTTGGATCAATTGCATTGTTCCAATCCCAACTGACTGGGTACCCCACCACTTGGAGATTCCTTCATCCAGTGAATGGAAAGGAACTGCTACTATGTGCAAGAAATCAAACTGGAAAACAAAGAACTAGAGTTGCAACAAAAATTCATGCAAGGTAAAATCTGCCAAAGTGCCTCTCAGATAAGTGCTCTGAAAGGTGCAGGGAACAGCACTTTGAGCTGAAAGGATCAGCAGGCAGCAGGCAAGCTGGTCCCTGAAAGAGGAGTAGGATTTACAGATGGGGAGAACATTCTAGAACAATAGGCACAGGAGCAAAAGACCTAAGTAAATTGCAACCAGGCCCTTGAGACAAGAAATACAGGGTGTTAAACTTAGAGCAACTATTTCCAATATGAAAGCACTCAAAACTGAGCCACACTTAAATGACACGCATCAGGTCAGTAAAAGAAGAGTCTTGCGTCTGTATTTACCATCTTAATTAACACGAAAACCTTTTATAATATAAACAAAGTTAAGCCTGGGTCAGACTATTACATCTGTTTTCTAAAAAAAGAATTCAATAGGATTTCAAAGATCTTTGAAAGCTTGCTTTTCAGGAAACGTTAAAAGAAATGGAATATCGCTTAGGCGGCCTGGTGCAATAGCTGTAAAGGTGCACATTTTAAGAAAAGGTGTTACCACGCAAAGTGCTTTAAATTCAGCATCCAAAATCTCAGAACATAGAGTACATGAGAAGGTGCTATCCACACTACAGTATAAAGTGCTATTTGAAGACTAATCTATTCTACTGTTTTTCTTGAATAATATCCTGCATGACTGCTCCTAGCTACGATGAACTTCCTGCCCTTTTGGAAAAGCATTTTTTTAGGAAATTAATCCACTTGAAAGCTAACAAGCAATAACAGAATTTGGGGTTTTTAAAAATCACGTTAGAAGTTCATTCTATTTTCAGTAAATCACAGAACTACTTCAGCATTCTCCTACCCGACTGAAGGACAGAGCATCAAAAAGTCAATTACCAAAGCTAACCAGTAGGTGCTATTTCTAATGCGTTTGTTTTCTCCCTGTCTTTCTGAAAATTCATTTTTCATTGCAAGAATTGGTTGCCTAGGGGACGTTTTCCTTCCTGACGTGGTCTAATATAGAGTACCGTGGAAGTCCCTGACCTTTATCCTTAAATGGCACAGGCTCAACGCAGTGAAGGTCAAGTGACCACAGATGGCAGGAGTGGGCAAGTCGAACAATGAAACTCAGGCACCCCATAAAAGGTATTTTCTTTTAAAAAAAAATATCTTACTTATTTATTCATGAGAGACATGGAGAGAGAGAGAGAGAGAGAGAGAGAGGCAGAGACACAGGCAGAGGGAGAAGCAGGCTCCATGCAGGGAGCCCCATGTGGGACTCGATCCCGGGTCTCCAGGATCACGCCCTGGGCCCAAGGCAGGTGCTAAACCCCTGAGCCACCCAGGGATCCCCTAGAAGGTATTTTCACTTGGAAAACTATACATGACACAAGAGCAGCAAGGGTATCCTTGTTTATTAAAGTCCCTTTTTTCTTACTATTTTAAATTCCACACGATTCATAGTTCTCTGAATCTGACGGGCACTTCCACAGCTCTGGGGCTTTGGCAGGACCACTCTCTGCAGCCCCAACTCAGAACCATGGACTTCCCGTCATCCAACGAGGTTCAGCAGCTCCCACTGCCTTGCCCTGCTCCTCCACTTTGCACTCTCAGAAGCTGCTCCCATGTGGTAGACTCCTCATTTGGCCTGAGTCTTACAAACTTGTGTATCTCTCCCACTACAGTACCTGTCACAACGTCCTATGCGGAGGAGGCATTCAAGAAATTATTTTTTTTAAGAAATTATTTTTTTAAAAAGAAAACTGAGCAAAACACATTTACCAAAAAATAGGATCAAACGAGGTGGTAAATATGAACGTCGTCGTAGGTAATCAAGCTGTTCAGAAGAACGTGCCAAGCAAGTATCTGAAACATTTTTAGCAGATTCCACAGTCGCACAAAGTACAGAGTTGGGCCTGGGCTCCCGGCGGCCTCCCCGCGACGTGTCCTCACCTCTGCCGAGGAAGGAGGCCGGTGCTCCCTGCAGCTCCTGAGGAGCCGCTCTAGACTCGGTGGCCTCTCTTGCCTTCACTGCTACAGAAAGAGTGAGCACCCCAGGGCTTAGGAACAGCAAGTATCAGTCCCATTAGAACCCACTTAGATCTTCCTGCAAGGGCCAGTCCCACTAGGAGGGTCCGAGGTCCCCATTTCCCCCATCTTCTCACAAAAATAGCAGAGGTAGGTGTCTCTCCATATGCTTCTCCTTCTACCTTCCTTTATGACTAAAATGTACCTAAAACCACACTGAAAACAGAAGCCCGACATCACTAGGGCAAACCGCCTCGGGGCCCCTCCATTCTACACCTGGTGCCACCCGGCCCTCATGGGCCGCACAGCTTCATATTCTCTCTCTCTTATAAGCTCAAATGAGCAACAATCCTATACAAATTAACAGAGGTATGTGTGGGATAGGCCAGACCTAAAGTTGCCGAGAAAGGACCTTACAGCACTTTCTTCCTTAGAAACTCCCCAGTTTCCCAGTAGGACTTCTGCTTCTTGCTGGTTCTGCTGCGGCGTTGGTAAGGGGCCACTTGTGGGCAAAGGGGCACGCGCGCACACGCACACACACACACACACACACGATTATTCAACCTACTTTTAAACAACGTAGTATACAAAGGTGTGCTCCAAACTACAAATTTTTAAATGTGTACTGAAAAAGAAACGTTCGCAGCTTTAAAACCCTACAACGGCATTTCTAGGGAGAAAGAAATCAAATCCACTTACCAATAAGCATACGAGTCTCCTTACGAGATAGTCAATTGACTTCTTAAAATCACAGGGCTTGGGGACTAGAGGTGTCTTGGGGACAGATTTCCCTAAACCAAGGAAGACAATCATGGAGCCTGCTTCTCCCTCTGCTTGAGTCTCTGCCTCTCTCTCTCTCTGTCTCTCATGAATAAATAAAAATAAAAACAAAAAATAAAAAAACAGCAGAAGGCCACCGTCTTCGAGGGGAGGGCATCCCCGGGCTGAGCAACACCTGCGGAAAGGGCCGATGACTGCGGGGTCCAGAATCCTACCCGCCTCCCAGGAGACCGGGGAGCAAGTGCAAACATGACCCCGAGGTCAGGTCCAGACGCTCAAGCCCCCGAGGCCCGGGGCGGTAACAAGGGGGAGCCGCGGGGAGACGCACACGCACGGGCAGGGCGGGGGGGGGGGGGGGCGCGCAGCAGGTGGGGGCCCGGACGACCGCGGCGCGTTCTCGGCAGGGATCTGAAGGTCCGACCACCGAGCCCCACGAACGAGCCTCCACTTCACGAGGTCGCGGGAGCCTTCCCTGGAGACGCCGTCGTGCTCGCGGGCGCAGCCGGGGCTCCCTGGGACCGCCCGGGGCTGCTCTGGCCGGCGTCGGGGCGCGGGAGGGGCGGGGGCGGAGGCCGCAGGGACGGGGGGCGCGGGGGGGGCGCGGGGGGCGCAGGGGCAGGGGGTGCAGGGGGCGCAGGGGCAGGGGGTGCAGGGGCAGGGGGTGCAGGGGGCGCAGGGGCAGGGGGTGCAGGGGGCGCAGGGGCGGGGGGCGCAGGAGCAGGGGGCGCGTGGGCGGGGGGCGCGGGGGGCGCAGGAGCAGGGGGCGCGGGGGGCGCAGGGGCGGGGTCAGCGGGGTCCCTGTGGCCCCGACAGCCCGGCCCAGAGCGCCGCCGCCCGGGGAGGCCGCGGGGTCCGACCGCACTGGGGGCGGGGGCGGGGCGGGGCGGGGGCGGGGGGGGGGGCCCTGGCGGCGTGTGCGCGGCGCGGCTCCACCTCCGCGGTCGCGGCCCCCGCCCCCGCCCCGCCCCGCCCCGCCCCGAGCGCCCCCCGCGGCCCCGAGCGCGCGGCCCCGGGACTTGCAGGAACTTTCGGGTCCGGGCGGGGGAGGGGCGGGCGGCCGTACCCGAGCTCCAGTTGTCGTTGATCCTCAAGGGCACGCGCAGGACGTAGACGAGGAAGAGCACGAGGAAGAACCACACGGTCCACAGGTACGTCCAGGACCAAACTACGCAGGACTTGAGCTGCTCCAGCAAGCCCGCGCCCGCTTCAGCCATTTTCCAGCGCCGCCCTCCGCCGCCGCGGCCTCGGCGTGCGCCGCGATGATTCACCGGCCCCGCCGCCGCCGCCCGCCCCGCCCCCCCCCGCCCCGCCCCGCGGCCCGGGCGCCCCCGGAGCCAGCCCCAGCCGGGCACGCGG
This sequence comes from Nyctereutes procyonoides, assembly GCF_905146905.1. Classification (NCBI taxonomy): domain Eukaryota; kingdom Metazoa; phylum Chordata; class Mammalia; order Carnivora; family Canidae; genus Nyctereutes; species Nyctereutes procyonoides. The sequence goes on along the minus strand of NW_026575160.1, from coordinate 29,695,465 downwards.
GCGCGGCCTCCCTCCCGCGGCGCCCCGCCCTGCACGCGGCCCGGGCACGGTCGCGGTCGCGGTCGCGGTCGCGGTCGCGGTCGCGGTCACGGTCACGGTCACGTGGCCCTGCCCCTCGTCCCGGCCCGTGTGCGCTGCTTGTGCGAAGATCTGGAGACGCGGGCACGCCCGGCGCAGTCGTAGGGCGCGTGCGAGGAGCCCGGCCACCTGCCTGCCCGGCACTGCCCCAGCTGCGTGCAGCCCCTGCCACAGCCCCGTCCTGTGCACGGGGAAACTGAGGCACCGGTGCGAGGAGCCCCGCCACCTGCCTGCCCGGCACTGCCCCAGCTGCGTGGAGCCCCTGCCACAGCCCCGTCCTGCGCACGGGGAAACTGAGGCACCGGTGCGAGGAGCCCCGCCACCTGCCTGCCCGGCACTGCCCCAGCTGCGTGCAGCCCCTGCCACAGCCCCGACCTGTGCACGGGGAAACTGAGGCACCGGTGCGAGGAGCCCCGCCACCTGCCTGCCGGCACTGCCCAGCTGCGTGCAGCCCCTGCCACAGCCCCGACCTGCGCACGGGGAAACTGAGGCACCGGTGCGAGGAGCCCCGCCACCTGCCTGCCCGGCAGTGCCCCAGCTGCGTGCAGCCCCTGCCACAGCCCCGACCTGCGCACGGGAAACTGAGGCACCGGTGCGAGGAGCCCCGCCACCTGCCTGCCGGGCACTGCCCCAGCTGCGCGCGACCTCATGGACCCCTCTCACAGCCCCGTCCTGTGCACGGGGAAACCGAGGCACAGAGCCGTCGAGCCGTTCGTGACCCTGAAGCCGGAGTTCAGCTGCGGACTGATGGATGCGCACGGCCGGCCGCGGGGCCTCAGGCTCCAGGCCGCACCCCCTGCTCTCAGGACTCGGGCTCCAAGGGACAGACCAACCCCAGGCCCCCGGGAAACAGATGTGCTCCCGTCCCTGCCTAGCAGCCCCGAAAATAGATCACGCTCTGAAGCGAGATGTCCGATGCACACACTGGGCGCTTCCTCCGGCCTGTCTTCCTCGGAGCAGCACAGGGGCTTCCCAAAGAAATCTTGGCAAAAAGGATGTTTATCCTCTCGGGGGTTTTTTGGGAGGGAGGGGAAAGGGGGTGATCACAGTTCACACAACTCTCAGATTGTTTCTGATTTTAATTCTCCGGGATAATTTTGGCTTAATCTGAACGGGTCGCATTAAGCGAGATTATTGCAAGCGTTTACGTCTGGGCCGCAGAAAATGTTGCCTTTACGAAGTGAAAGTTAAAAGTCCGTTTCTGGCCTTAAATGTTTTTTCACTTTCTATGCATTCGATGCAAATAGAGTAGTTAGAGGTTCCGGGATCGCCAGCCAAGACATTTTTAGAATTCGGAGTATTCAGGAGAATGTTTTATTATAAATTTTTGCTTTGCCTACTTGTAGTTTCCCCCATAATAAAACAAGCTCCCGGGATCCCTGGGTGGCGCAGCGGTTTGGCGCCTGCCTTTGGCCCAGGGCGCGATCCTGGAGACCCCGGATCGAATCCCACATCGGGCTCCTGGTTCGTGGAGCCCGCTTCTCCCTCTGCCTGTGTCTCTGCCTCTCTCTTTCTCTCTCTGTGACTATCATAAATAAATTTTAAAAAATTTAAAAAAAAAAAAAAAGCTCCTTTACCTTTTTGCCTGCCGGGCCTGTGCCGGGATCCAGACTTCGCTAATTCCAGGACTAACCAACACGAGTACCTGAACCATCCACTTTATGTTCCGATTAAGTTAACCCCCCGATTCTCTGCAGTAGAGTTGCCTGCTTGGTTTAAATGAGCGTCGCGGGGCCTCGCCTCTGCTGTCAGGGACCCTCCAAGAAGGGACACAAATGTGGCTCTCGGAGGGCCGGCCCGCCTTACCCATTATTGCTTCTCTCTGGCGGGCGCCAGGGATGGGGTTTGGAGTTGGAGACGTGTCTTTGTTGTCGGCCACCAGAAGGGAGGGATGAGGATCCGTTCGGGAGCGTGGCTGCTTCAGCGCGGCTGGAGTGCGGGCTCCCTGGGGACGGTGTCAGGACACATGAAGCCGGAGAAGGTCTGATTGGGAAGGGCCCTACGGAAACACAGAGGCGTTGCCTGCTCTCTGGCACTGCGCCCACGGACCCAGGTGACCAATTCAGAGATGTACGTAAGTGGGGAGGGACGTACAATTGACAGGCCCTGGGGACTGATGGCAGGGTAACGATGAGAGGTAAAGGGTGGCTCTTGAGTGGGACCATTCATGAATTAGTGACAACCAGCTGTGTCTCGCCTCCTCTTGGCCGCCTCCCAGTGGAGTGAGCCACAGTCACCCCAAGTATATCACGTCCAGAACTCACCTCCAACGGCTTCTTCTAGAAGTCTCAAGAATGAGCACCATCCCTCCAGCTCCCTAATTCCGAAATCCGAGGATCAGCCCACCCAGAGGGGACGGGGGTCCCTCTACGCACCTTTCCTCCCAGTCAACTGGGCCTCAAAACGTGAGGTCCTGTCTCGGGTCTGTCACTACTCTCGATTCTCCTGCAGCAGCGGCCTGCGGTGTCTCATAACCTCCGCGTCTGTCCCAGGGGGCAAGCTGGGACGACCTGCCTCCAGGTTCTTCACAGGCAGCACCGGCACCTCCGTCCCCACACCCGCTCATCCCCCCCAGGCCACCTTCTTCCACACTTCTCGGCCAGAGTAGCCCTTAAAAGTACAAATCTGATAACTCGTTCCCTGCTTAAAAGCCCTTCAAGGCCCCACGGACTCACTGCTACTCCACCAGAGCCCCCCAAAGGACAGTCTCGGGGCGCTCAGGGCCGTCCTCCCAACCTAGGCAGCCTCGCCTCCGCCCGGGCAGGGCGCCCTCCCTTCCTCCGGGCCTGGGCACACGTCCTCCTGCTTCACGGCTTCCAGCTTCTCCCCCTGCCACGCCTGCCCGGAAACAGCTTACTAAGGGAGGCACTGGGACCGTCACCTCCTTCAGGACGCCAGCTCCCTCCCGCCGAGCCGCCGAGCCGCCGAGGCCAGCACCGCCCCACGGCCTCGGCCCTGGGCTCTGTTCTTGCTGCTGCTGCTCCCTGCGCCCTGCTCCTTCCAAGTCACCGAGGTTCCCCTGTTCAGGGTTTCCCTTGGACCTATGACGGGTCAGTGTGTCTCCTGTGAACGGAGGCCTTTAGGCCTTTAACGTTAGGTAGCAGGCCACTGTGGTTCTCCCCGGCATCTTGACCTCCCGGTGCGGAGCCTGCACGTTAGGCGCAGGCTCCGAGCTCAGTAAGGACTTACTGGGTATTGAACAAACGAATGGAAATCTACTATATGAAGAGAAATTCCAAATGTTATGGCTTCCAAACAATACTAATGTCAGATGTAATTCGGGGGTAAAACTTAGGATCTGGCCTTCCACCATATGGCGAGCTTATTTTGAAAGTTTGCTTCAGGAGATGTAACTACCTGTGGGCGGTATAATAAGAGTGAAATGACCATGAATTTATGAGGATCATGTAAGACCAGTCTGCTCCCAAATTCCTCACGAATTGGTTTATGTGTTTGATTACAAAGTATATCATAGTCTGATAAAATATCCGAACTAAGAAACCAATATATTAGGGAAGACCTTTAAAAGTGCTTTGAAATTACCTCTCTGTTGTTTCTTGTTCTGTTTTGTGTGTGGCGGTTAGGAGTGCACGTGCATAGGCTGTCTAGCCTTTCGCTGTGTACTTTGTTGGAAGTCTAAGAACCTATTTTCAGAAGTGATTTTCAGAGTTCATCTGAGATCTCAATCCCTGTTCTCGATCTGGCAACCCTGCTTCTGGGTATTTATTCGAAGAAAATGAAAACACCAGTCCAAAGATAGACACGCACTCCCGCGTTCTTCACCGCAGCAGCATTATTTACAATGGCCAGGCTAAGGGTCCGTGAGTAGGTGAATGGATCAAAAAGATGTGTGTGTGTGTGTGTGTGTGTGTGTGTAATGGATATTATTCAACTATAAAAGAGAGTGAAATCTTGCCATTTGCCACAATGTGGATGGACCCCAAAAGCATTATGCTAAGGGAAATGAATCAGAGAAAACCAAATACCTAATGATTTCATTCATATGTGGAATCTAAAAAATAAAACAGAAACAGACTCACAGGGATGCCTGAGTGGCTTGGTGGTTGGGCCTCTGCCTTCAGCTCAGGGCGTGACCCCGTGGTCCTGGGATCGAGTCCTGCATCGGGCTCCCACAGGGAGCCTGCTCTACCTCCCTCTGTGTATCTGCCTCTCTCTGTGTGTCTCTCATGAATAAACAAATAAAACTTAAAAAAAAAAACAGACTCATAAATGCAGGTAACAAACTTGGTTATCAGAGGCGGCCGGGGTTGGGGGTGGGTGAAACAGGTGAAGGGGATTAAGAGGTGCGAACTTCCAGTTATAAAATAAGTCATTGGGTTGTAATGTCGGACAGAGGGAATATAGTCAATAGTAGCATAATAACTTTGTATGGTGACAGGATAACTAGACTTACCACGGGCATCATTTCGTAATGTATAAAAATATTGAATCACTATGATGTACACTTGAAAGTAACAGGATGTTGCATGTAAACTGTACCTCAAAATAAGTAAACAATTTAATGACTAAAACATAGTTGATTTTTTTTAAAGGAATAACTGTTCTGACTCTTTGGTTTCAGTTTAAAATAAATAAAAAAAATCTCACCCACGTTCATTGGTTGAATTCATGAATGAGTCAGTATCCTGTGTTCATGAATAACATCCTAACTAACTGGTTACTCTTATTTAGTGACTTATTTAGAACTGAATAAGTGCAAATCCAGCCTCATAGTTTTGAGAATCAGTAGGGCAGACAAACAGGTTTGGAAGGGAATTTACCATTTCTAACTTTTGAAGACAACATACTCTCTCATAGAGATATTGGAGAGGTGGAATTTTAACTATCCATATTTAGTTGAAAAGGTGATTTAGATAGCAAAAGACGTGGGGGAAATGACCCCAAGATGTAATATTGTATGTTTAAGGAAGAAAGCACACACATTTCATCTTACTGTGAAGGATTCACAATGTCTTGGCTTAGAAATCATATGATGAATTATGATCATACTTACTTTTGTTCCCCTATTCCTTAAAAAAAGATATCCTAGTTTCTACAAAAAGCCTTTCAGAGACATGCCAATACTTAGTGACTTCCCTGATTTGTTTTAAAAAATTGAAATTATTTTAATAAGGTAAGGTATGTTAATATACAGAATAATTCTGATAGAAAAATGCAAAATAGAATGATCAGGGCCTTGTATAAAGGACCTGAAGGCAGCCTAACTCTATCTTCACCCTAAAATCCTGCTCCAGCCAGTGGAGGATGGTTCTTAATTTTCAAAGAAAAAATAACATAAAATTCCTTTGGAAAGTAGAGCATCAACACAGCCTTCTCCTTTACACCGCTGAAATGCAATCAGGACAGAAGACCAGAAGAAGATGAGTGAGATTACAAAGAAAAAGTCTGAGAGAGAGCAGAGAGAGCACATGGATTCAACAAAGCAAGCTCAGAAATACATATTAAGTACATGGAATATGAGAGTGAAAGGGATTATAAGGGAAAGGAGGGGAACTGAGTGGGAAAAATTAGAGAGGGAAACAAACCATGAGAGACTCTTAACTCTGGGAAACACAAAGGGTTGTGGAAGGGGAGGAGGAGGGGAGGATGGGGTAACTGGGTGACAGGCACTGAGGAGGGCACAAGATGTGATGAGCACTGGATGTCATACTATGGTTGGAAAATTGAACTTGAAACAAATGTAAAAAAAAAAAACACTCTGAAGTGTTTTCTGATCCTTCGTTTCCTAGACTAATCCATCACGTGAGGTAACAGTGTTACTCCCTTTACTTACTCTATTTATTCCTTGCTAATATCTTTACTCTTGAGAAGTTATTCTAAGCAAATGGGCTCATTTTTCAGTTGCATGTTAAATAGTGTAGAAATGATAATAGTATACTTTTTATTACTGATACATTTAAAAAATTATAACACGTTTAATCAAACTAAAAATTCATTATTTCATATTTACTGTGTCTGTAAAATACCATCAGTTATCCCAATTTTATTATTTTATTTTTAAATTGCATATTTTGGGTCCATGACTGGCTAGAATTTCAGGATCCAAGGTCACATCTAGACCTCTCCTTGCTAAAAATTATAGGATTTCAAAAATCCCAACACTAGTGATAACCATCATATGAAATAGTTCCAAGTACAAAAATAATATACCGTCTATAAGACTTATTTGCTACATGCATAGCATGTTTTTCTGTGGTTTTGGCTTCAAATTTCAAGTTCATGCACGCAAACCTCCAAAACACCTGACAAATTTAGAGTCATCAATTAAACAAAGGATCTGTTGCATTGGAAAAAAAAATCCAGAAATCAGGTTACACTGATGTCATAGAACTATTGGTAGAATTAAGAGGAATCGGATAGTCATGACATAAGCTTAAATTTGTTTTTACTGATACCAAGCATTTATTCTCAAATGTCTGAGAATTGATTCCATCTTTAACCAAGATGTATTCCCTTACATTTTATTGGTTACATTTCATTTTGTTCTCATTTCTAACGTGCAAGACTATACTTAGGCATGCAAATTAAAGTAGAAATTTCACGATCATCTGTTATGTTTGGCCTGTGTAGAAACTTAATCTAAAAAGTTGAAAGAAAGAAAAATCAGATTATTTTTATCTCAAAGTATATTTCAGGCTAGTGTTAAGTAATGTGCTGGCCTGCTTCAGCCAAATTAATTGTATTTCTAATATTAATTCTAAATCTCTTCTTTATTTTGCTTTGCAAAAATTATTCTAGGTTTCCCTTTTATTTTGCATTTCAATGCTATTGCACAGCTGCTAAATTTAGTACCTTATGCACATTTAACTATAGTGCGTTTTATCTCCTTGTTAATAATGACAGTTGGTGAATATGGATTATAATTGAAGCTGTGACTTCCCTTGAGTCTCTTCTGTCTCAAAGTTATCTTTATAGTACTATTTTTACAATATAATTTTTTTTCTTTGATCAAAGTTTGTCATTCCACCTGAGCGCTAAAGGTGTCCACATACTCAATCAAGCCCACTTGAATTAACTTGTCAAGTGTGATGGGATAAACTGTAACAAATAACTAGCTATGGCCTAGATTTAATTATCTGCTTTTCTATTTCTTGTATTCAATGCATATTTATACACATTTTTATTCTGAAAGAGGCACTTATCTTGGACTCCCATATTTAGACACATTTATCAATGTGTCTAATATAGCACTTTATAGATTTGTTCATTGGTCCTTGTCCTTTTATTAGACCCCTTCCTGGGCCTAGCACAGGCCTTGTATGCTGAATTAAGCTGAAATCACGACATTAAACTGGGGAATAAGGAAGGTGGGGGCCTTTTATAAGTTTAGAATAAACTTATAAAATTGAAGACCGCTGATTTGCATATAAGAAAGGACCAATGCATATAAATGACAGGGAAAAATATTTCAGTTTGAGGAGCCAGCCTCAAAAGACCCCTGACCTACCTTCCCAGCCCTGAGAGCATTCTGACAGAGATTTGGCTGACCACCAGCCTCATCGGTGAACTGGAAACAGTAATAGCCTATGTTGATCAAGTAGGAAGGGATTCCTACAGAAAGGGGGGGCGGTTGTTGCATGAGGTTTTCTGGGACTTTCCCAGTTTTAAAACTGCAAGTCCCACATCCTGGGAAGCATCTCAGAGACAGCTGGGCTAGATGACCTCTGAGTTTTCTTTCAATTCCTCAGCCTCTAAGATGCAGGGCTTCTCTCAGGCAAAACTGGGAAGTGGGACGTAGTTGGTTTTGGAGACCTCCTAGGGGGCTCCTCTCTCCCTCCACTGCCTTCACTTCCTTCCCTTGTCTACTCTTAAAATCTGCTCTTGCAACTACCGATTTATTTACGCACAAACAATATTTATATCAGCTCAAAAAGTTAATCTTCCTGGTGCTATTGACACACATTCCAGATGTCAAACCCATGAAAGAAAATAATGTTTCTCAGCTGTTTCAAGATATCGTCAATTCTTGGGTGTCAGGAACCCCTACTCCACCTTATTGTGCTAAGTTTAATTCCATCGTTCCAGGTAAGAATAGATACATGAGTATATTATCCATTTGCAATAAAAAAAAATCACAGCTAAGAGCATATATCCATTAAAAAAAAAACAGAGAAGCTGAAGAATCTATCCTGTTTCTTTTATAACTAACTTACTACTTATTCACCTCTTTTATTGTTTACAAGGACTCTAGTTTCAACAAAATTGTTTCAACAAAAATGCACAGGAAACCTGACTTTGAGAGAAAACTATTCTCTTTCCCCAAAATTAAGATTGCCGTTTTAATCCAGTTCACAGAGAGTTCGGAGTTCCAAGAAATTACAGATGCGTAAAACAGAAGTAACCAAATGAAACTGCAAATTCAGACCCTAACCAGCTGTGGTGGGATTTGAGTCCTGAGGTAGGAGAAGCAGTCTGGAACTTGGTAAATGGATACGTAGGCTTAGAGACATGGTCTCCACACTTTGGCAGTAAAAAAACAAAATACAAACTTAGCCTCACACCCAAAGTATGTGTATCTATAAGCTAACCTGTTCCACAATAGCAATATGGTACATACACAATAAAAATACATATACAGACATTTCAAAGGTGAGTTGACTATAAAAGTTTTAGCATTGCTTGCCCTAAACCTAACAGGGTATCTGTGTATTTCTGGACTGCCTGTAACCTGCTTTAAAGATCCATGGTTTGGGGCGCCTGGGAGGCTCAGTCGGGTAAGCACCTGCCTTCAGCTCAGGTCACGATCCCAGGGTCCCGGGACGGAGCCCCACATCCGGCTCCCTGCTCGGCTGGGAGTCTGCTTCTCCCTCTGCCTCTGCCCCCCTCCACTCATGCCCACCCCTCCTCCGGTCGTGCCCTCTCTCGCTCACTCTCTCCCAAATAAATAAATGAGAGATTTTTTAAAAATTAGGATCTGTGGTTTGGAAATCTTCTATCTTGACTGCTATTTCATTTTTGCCAAGTTCCTTTAAATCACGTAACGACGTTGCAGCTAACTCTAAAATGAGTTTGGATGGAGACCTCGCTGGCTGGCTCACCTGCGCCCCAGGCCTCGGCCCCAGCACAGGCCCCAGCTCAGCTCGCAGTGGCCTGGTCCGCGGCGCCGGCCTGCGGACTCTGCACCTCCCAGCAGCTGCACATTTCTAGAGTCTCCCCAGCGTCGTCTCTCCCGGGGGTGGGGGAGACTGTCCCCTCGCTCCACAAAGTGCTGTCTCTTTTATCTCAGCTCCCATTCAGCAGAAGTCTGATACAATACTGTTATGACAATGGTAACTTAGTCTGAGAAGTTTAATTTTTTGTTTAGATTCCAATTCTTTAAAAGTATAAGAAATCCTCCTTTTTTTTAATCTATCTCTTTTTCCCCAATTTTCTTGAACATATTGGATTAATCATAGTCATTTTAAAGCTCACATCTATTCACTTCAATACCTAGATCACCTGTGGATCTATTGCTATTGTTTATTTGAGGCATTTTTCTTCCTTTCTTGACTTGCCTAAAGATACATATAATGGGAATTTTTGCACGAATGTTTAACCTTGCTTATAAAAAGAATTACAGAGGCTGCTCCAGATGGCATCTTCCACTAGAGACGGTTTACCTTTTCCTCTTCTAGAGCTGACGTGTTAAAAAATGAGTTTTTATGACACTAGCGGCTGTCAAGATATGAGATTTGGCCGAAATATTTTGGAGATACACCATCCAGGGTGTCAAAAAAAAAAAAAAGGTGAGAATATGGTGCAATAAGGCTGATTCCCAAACAGTTTGGGGACCAGTTACTAACTGGAAGTCGGCTAGTTACCTCATGCCAACCCTATGCCTCCATGACTACATCGTTATCTGAATCCTATTCCTGTAGATATTTTCATAAAAGGTGATAGAACACCCAAAATTTCAGAAAGTAGAGATTCATCCAGCTTGCAGAACAAGTTTTACACACTCTGTTAGCATCTGTTTCTAATAAATGTTTGAATGCATGTCAGAATTTGGTCTGACACTTGCTTTCATTTTAAGATACCACCTGGTAGCTAGGATGTTGATGCTACAGGGGAAAGAGAGAGAAGGCCTATAGTTAAATATAACCATGCAGAGCTACAAAAAAAAAAAAAAAAAAAAAAAAAAAGCATTGGTTGCCCTTGACCAAATTGGCTTTGTTTGGTTCACAACTTGAACCAAAACAGTCATAATAATATTTTTTAAACAAAGAACATGAAGAACCATGACCTGTACACCTTCTGTTAGCTGACTTTTTAGCATATTTGCCTCTAAGCAGTTTTTCCATGCATAATTTTTACATCGTTTTAATCAGTTTCTAAGTTCATTTTTTCGGGCTGCTGCTCTTACATATTATTTTTTAAAAGATTTGTTCAGGTTAGTATACAGTCTTCAAAAACACCATATTTAACGATTGCGTAATGTTCCAAACAATATAGGTTTTTAAAAAAATATTTTAAAGAGGGAAAAGGTGAGGGAGGGACAGAAGGTGAGGGAGAAAGAGAATTTCAAGCCGATTCCCCGCTGAGCATGGAGCCCAATGCAGAACTCTATTTCACAACCCCGAGATCACAACTGGGGCTGGAATCAAGAGTTGGACACTTAACCGATGGAGACATCCAGAAACAACACAGAATTTTTTTTAAAATATTTTTTAAAATTTATTTATTCATGAGAGACACACACACACAGAGAGAAGCAGAGACACAGGCAGAGGGAGAAGCAGGCTCCATGCAGGGAGCCCGACATGGGACTCAATCCTGGGATTCCAGGATCAGGCCCTGGGCTGAAGGCAGCACTAAACTGCTGAGCCACCCAGGGATCCCCAACAACAGAGAATTTTAAACCATTCCACAATTGCACTTACTAATATTTGGCCATTTTAAGTGATCCTGTGAGAAGATCATTTCATTTATAACTTTCTATTTTTTTAATGTAGGGTTATTTTATTGGGATACGCAGAAGTGGATTCAGTAGTCAAAGTCAGGAACATTTTCAGGTTCCTTACCACATGCTGCCCAGTTGTTCTTCAAAAGCAATTCTTGAAAACCCCACTCATCCCGACTGTGTAATATCCTAAAAGCCCCAACTTTCAGTTATAGTGTAATTGAAAATGATCGTGGAATACACATTAGGAGTTTACCTTGTGATTGAGCTAAATCAGCTCTGTGGCATGGGTAGTCCTGCTGGTCAGATAGATAGATGCCAACTTTTCATTGTAACTAAATTTTCCTTTTCCATTCATTTAGCATTTTGGGGGGAAAATGGGAAAATCTGTGCACTTGATAAGAGGAATGTTTCCATCCCAAGTTTCTCATAAACCATAACAGAAAAAAAATTTCACCCTTAGGGACCAACCGCCATCCTCTCTCAATGTATTAGAAACATTCCAGAATATGCAAACCTAGATCATTCTACACTGCAGCCAACAATTAACTCTGTATCATCCAAATGACACATCCTCCGCTGAGAAATTAAGTTTCACTGTCAAGAGTCTTCATCCGTTCTTTGGGGAGGAAGGAGTCAGGGGACATTCACTCTGAGGAGCAATCCTTCACCAAAACAGGTTTTTCTGGCTACGCTGCACCCTGTTTGGATTCACGTTCTAGGCTTGTCTACCAGTTGACCACACACTTGGTGGATTACAGGCAACAACACAGATTTGTGGAGGCCGGAAGTCTGAAATCAGTCTGTCCGTAGGGCTGTGCTTCCCCCCCCCCCCCACCCCAAGGCTCTAGGATGCAATCGCTCCCCGCCTCTTCCAGCTTCCTGGGCTTGCAGCAGCGGAGCTCCAATCCCGGCCTTCCCTGCTGGGCCCCTCCGCCTTTTTCTTCTAAGGATCCTTGTCGTGGGATGTAGAGCCTGCTCAGATAATCCAGGATGATCTCCTCGTTTCAAGATCCTTAGCTTAATTACAACGGCAAAGACCGTTCTCCAAATAAATTAATACTCACAGGTTCCTGGGATTTAATGCGAACCTACGTTTCGGGGGGCCACCATTCATCCCACTGTACCATCCAACCTCCGCTTCATGAGCAGTAAATCACGGTGACCCTGCAGACTTTTCTTCCCTCTTTTTGAATCACGAACAACAGCCTCACAATGTGGAATCTGTTTATAATAAAGAGCTATTATCCTTGGTTGATCCTGCAGCCACTAAAGAAATTTAGGTTATTACAACCAAACGGCAATTTAGATTTTTCACTTTGGTTCTTTAAAAAAAGGTCTTGGTTCTCAGCACCCGTAGTGTATCAGCAGAGAATCCAGACGCACCCCTATTCTCTTAATCCTGACATCTCCTTTGAGTTTCCTTCCTAAGTATGACGGAGGGAACGGAAGACTTCAAAAATCGTTATTCTTTCCTCGAAGGTGATAACTTTCTTCGTGGTGTTATTTACTTACGTTAGGAAAACTCCCTGTGTGATATCATTCACGTAAGTTGCTAAGAAATATGTGCACGTGTGTCTGTGTCTACAATCTGAGAATTTTTAAACATCTTATAAATATTTTCACTGTTTATAGATAAAAATAAATAAATAAAACACACTGGAGGTCATTACACATGGTAGACGTCTAAATAAAATTGGGAACATGTCACTTCAAAATGCTGCCTCTGAGCCCAGGTGGCTCAGCGGTTTGGCGCCTGCCTTTGGCCCAGGGCGTGACCCTGGAGACCCGGGATCGAGTCCCACGTCGGGCTCCCTGCATGGAGCCTGCTTCTCCCTCTGCCTGTGTCTCTGCCTCTCTCTCTCTCTGTGTGTGTGTCTCTCAGGAATAAATGAATAAAATCTAAAAAAAAAAAATTCTGCCTCTGGATTTGATCTTATCCGGAAGGCCCAGGGATTGTTTAGGTAGCACTCTGAGGTCATCCGCCCTGTGGTCCGGGCCCCATACTTCACCTTTCCAGCTCTCCACTGCTTCCTCTGTGCCGTCTGACCACTGCACCGCCCTCAGGGTCAAGGGAGTCTCCGTGTGTAAAGCTTCCAGCAGAGGGTGGCTGTTTCCTCTTCCTCCCCAGGAGCTGGGTAAACTGGCCGTTGTCCGTGGACTAGCGCCTTTCTTTGATGGTTTCTTGCTGCTGTTGTTGGTATTTTCGTGGTTTCGGGTTGTGATTTTGCCCCGATGATCAGGGATGCGATCCGGGATGCGATCCGGGATAAGGCCAAAGGGCAGATGGGCAGGCAGAGAAGGGCGTCCGCTCGCTCCAAGCAGATGCCCCCCGGAGAACAGGCTTCCCGGCGATTCCTCTCGTGGGCGCAAAGCCACCGTCTCCAGAGAGTCCGCCCCCCCACCTCCAGTCACCTGCCTGGAAGTCAGACAAAAAATAAGGGATCTTGTCTGCACGGGCCAATTCGTTGTATATTAAACTGTTACACATCATATAACCTTTAAAGATCAATAAGATGCCAATGCTGGCATCAAGGGATTATACTCTAAATTTAATAGGAAAGATAACACAAGGATAAAAATCAGTCTGAAACCCTAAGAATCTTAGAATAGTGCACTTATATTTTTCACCCCTCAGTCTTCACGCTATTGATGCCGTGTATTTTACGTTACATGTTATAGATCTGTTATAAAGCACACCCTCCCCCGTCCTACATTGTTGTTGCTATTATTATTATTTTATTTTTATTTTACATATTATTATTATTATTATTATTATTATTATTATATTTTTATTTTACATAGTCAATTATCTTCTAAAGAGATTTAAATAATAGAGGGGCCCCGGCTGGCTCAGTCGGAGAAGGAGCCTATGACTCTTGATCTCTGGGTCATGAGTTCAAGCCCCAGGCTGGGTGTAGAGATTATCTGAACAGATAAATATTGGAAGAGATTTAAATAGTAAGAAAACATTGATCCGCGTGGCCTCCATTTCCAGTGCTCTCCATTCCTCTGTGTGGATCTATATTTTCAACTGGTGCCATTTTTCTGCTGCCTGAAGGAAGTCCTTTGACCTTTCTCGCGGTGCAGGCTGGCTGGTAATGAATTCTTTCAGCTTTTTTGGTCGGAAGAAATTCTTATTTCATCTCCATTTTTGAAAGATGTTTGTGCTGGGTATTGATTATAGTTCGCCAGGTATTTCTTTCCATATTGTACAGGTGTTTCTCCGCTGACTTCTCACGTTATTTCCAACGAGAAGTCTGAGTCATCCTTATCTCTGTTTGACATTGTTTAGGGTTAACATTAAACATTAACACCACTGTTTTCCCCTCCTTAACCGGTTTTAAGATTTTCTCTTTATCCCTGTTTTTTGAGCAATTTGGTTATGATGTGACTTGATAGGATTTTCTTCATGTTTTTGGGGCTTGGGGCTCATCAAGGTCCTTGGAACTAATGGTTTACAGTTCTCATCAAATTTCATCAAATTTGGAAAACATCAGGCCATGATTTCTGAAATATTACTTCCGTGTCCCTCTCTCTCTTCCTTCCTTTTGCCACTTGAGGTTGTCCCATAGACCCCGGAAAAGGCACCTGCTAAATTATTTTTTACTTGAGTTTCATTTTGGATATTTTCTATTGCTTTATCTTCAAAATCACTAATCCTATCCAGGGTCTTTTTCCCTTTAGACACTGTAATTTTCGTCTCTAGAAGTCTGATTTGGCTCTTTATCAGGTCTTCTATGACCTTAATTCGCCTTTTTTAGCACATGGAGCTAGAACAATTGTTGTAAAGTCTTTTTCTGCTCTTCTAACGTAGAGGTCGGTTTCAGGTCTGCCTTGATTGATTGATCTTAATCCTCGTTACCGGTCACACTTTTTCTGTTTCTTTGCTGCCTGGTAAGTTGTCATTGGACGTTAGACGCCGCGAATCTTACCTTATTTGGCGCTGGATATTTTTGTATTCTTGAGCTTTGCTCTTGGATACCACTGAGCTTCTTGAAAACAGTTTGATCCTCTCCAGGCTTGCTTCTGAGATTCGTTAGGAGGGATGGGAGCTGCGGGCTAACCGCCTGCCGCTGCTGGGGAAAGGCTCCTCGGGGTAACCTGCGCCGTCTCCCGCGTGGCTGGGGCACAGGCCGTCCTGGAGGGCAGCCCCGGGGCCTCGCGTCTCTAACCCTGCTTTGTGCTGGTGGCCTGTCTCGCCAGCGTCTGTGCCCCTCAACCCTCTGCTGACCCCGGAGCCTCTGTGCCGCCCTGTCCTTCCCGGTGCTCTTGCCTGACGATTCGAGCTGTCGTGTCCCCAGACTCTCGGCGTGTCTGCCTGGCTCTGCCTCAGTCTCCCCTCCGTGTCCTGTAGCCTGAAAACTCTGACCACCACAGAGTTCATGTCATGTGTTCCTCGACCCTTAGGGATCACTGTCCTTCGCTGCCTCATGGCCCGCGTCTGTAAAATTGTTGTTCCAGGGCAGCCCCGGTGGCTCAGTGGTTTAGTGCTGCCTTGGGCCCAGGGTGTGATCCTGAGGTCCTGGGTTCGAGGGCCACGTCGGGCTCCCTGCATGGAGCCCGCTTCTCCCTCTGCCTCTCTCTCTCTGTCTCTCATGAAAAAATAAAATCTTTAAAATAAAATAAATTAAAATCGTTCCATACGTTGTGTCCATTTTGCTGTTTCAAGTGTGAGCGTGAATACACTGACAGTGTGAGCGTGAATAAACTGACAGGCACCTCCCTGGGTGCCTGTGTCTGCCTCGCCGCCCGGGAACGTTGCCACCACTGACACCTCGACCTCCTCCACCTCCTCGACCTCCCTGGCGCGGTCACCTGGGTTGCCTGGGTCTGGAAAGCCAGGCCCAGGCCATAGCAGCATCCCAGGGCCACGTGGCCACCCTCCTGTGCTGCTCGGGGTTCTGGAGGCGCTGTGACGAGGTGAGTGGTGCCAGGGCACCTTGGGGTGGCCATCCAGGGAGCTAAAAAATACGTAAGTAAATAAATAAATATTCCTAAAATAACTCTAATAAGATTTATAATAGGGGCACCTGGGTGGCTTAGTGGGTAACCATCTGCCTTTGGCTCAGGGCGTGATCTTGGAGTCCTGGGATCAGGTCCCGCATCGGGCTCCCTGCAGGGAGCCTGCTTCTCCCTCTGCCTGTGTCTCTGCCTTTGTCTCTGGGTCTCTCATGAATAAAGAAATAAAATCTTTTTAAAAAATATTTATAATAGGATGAATCTTTTAAGAGAAGTACAAATCAAGCATTACAAAGAAAGGAGAGAAATGAGTTGTCAGAAGGCCTTTTTGGAAGAGACAGCCCTTGGGTCAGGCCTTCCCGCCCGGGTAGACGGTGCACTTGCAGAAAGGGCACCCAGGGAGAAGGAGGGGAAATAAAAAAAGAGGCAATTCAGCAAAGGGATGAGTATGGGTGAAAGTAAATGAGCCTTGTAGAATGGGTAGTTTTGTAAAACTGTTTCCAGGAATAATTTTATATATTTCATAACTTACAATAGAAAGTACTCCTGTTTTAGGGATGAAATGATCTATTCTTACACTTTAAACAACAATCCTTTACAGATTGCTGGCTCCACACCACGCGATTAAGCTGCCTCGTGTTCTAGTTTGTTCCTTCATTCGTTATGAAGGGTTTGTTGAGTGCTGGTCAGTGTTCCAGGTGCATGGGCAACATCGGTGAACAGAACAAGGAGCCTTCTGGAGCTTCTGTCTTAGGGCAGGTGGGCTGCAGAAAGGCGAAAGCAAAAGGAAACAATGAACAATAATCAGGATACGGAGTCTTTCCACAGAGCTTAATAATTAAAAAAAAAAAAAAAAAAAGAACAGGGCAGCCCCAGTGGTGCAGCGGTTTAGTGCTGCCTGCAGCCCCGGGTGTGATCCTGGAGACCCTGGAGACCTGGGATCGAGTCCCAGGTTGGGCTCCCGGCATGGAGCCTGTTTCTCCCTCTGCCTATGTCTCTGCCTCTCTCTCTCTCTCTGTGAATAAATTAATAAAATCTTTTAAAAAGTAAAAAAAAAAAAAAACAACATTTCTTTTACTTAATTCCATAAGGTAAGTGGTTTAACTTGCTGAAGGACTTGTACCAGCCTGCTTCTTGGATACAGTCATAGGTGCCCGGAGGGCATAGGGAGGGTGGCTCTTAAGGAGTACCTAATAAAAATTGTATACTTGTGGGCCAAGTTTAGAATTCAAAAATAGTTTTATATTATGCTGCCAATGAGGCTTTTTAAAAAAAGATTTTATTTATTCATGAGAGAGAGTGAGAGAGAGAGAGAGAGAGAGAGGCAGAGGGAGAAACAGGCTCCCTGCACGGAGCCGGACGTAGGACTCGATCCCAGCACTCCAGGATCATGACCTGAGCCGGAGGCAGATGCTCCAACGCTGAGCCCCCCAGGCATCCCCGAGTAGGGCTTTAGGAGTGAAAAAACAGGTTTTGCTAATTGGTAGGTACCCTCTGGCTGAAAGGAGAGCGTAGCTCCAGCTCGTACCCTACACTGTGCTGGCTTCTAACTTGGAATTTGCTGACGGTTAGTAAGGGGAGGAGCACATGTAGGCACAGTTTTCCCCTCTGTGACTTGATGGAGGTGAATGTGCTCTGTAAACCGTTGAGAACACATCAAGTTACAGTTGCTATAGTTACAGCAAGGACTCGTTCAAGGTCATACAGAGAAGCAGAGAAGCTGTATATTTGTTCACTTGCTCATCCGTTTATTCATTCACTCAACAAACATTATCCACTCTACTCAATGTCCCAGAACAAGGCACTCACCGTCTACAATAAAGAGAGAATAGGCACGGGCGACCGTAAGGGAAGGCAGCTGAGGAGGGCTGCGTGGTGGATTCTCTGGAGCTCCGGCCAGACGCTCTGTGGTTCTCTTTTTTGCTTTCTATTCTGTTCCATCCCATCCCACCCCATCCCACCCCATCCCATACTGTGCCCAGATTCATGCCACTTATCTAGGTAAGAGTCTCTATGGGTGCCCACTGCTTCCCCACATGGGGTAGGGAATACCTGGCTACACGCATAGCTACTCTCTGGTGTCCTCGTGCGCACACGCTGTCAACTGATCACAGTATTTCCTCCCACTGAATCTGGATTCCAGCCCAGAATCCTTCTCAACATGATGCTCCAGAAAAGCAATTGCCAAATGATCATCAGAGTTGCCCTTAAAAACTACGTCCCCCGGCGGGGTATTCCCACTGGTTTTGTTTTTTTTTTTTTTTTTTTTTTCCGCAGGTAGGAAGAACGTCATTGGAGATTTTGAGCTCCTTCTAAGCCGACAGCATTGGTATTTTGTGAATTAGAAAATAAAGGCTCACAGAGGTCAAGAGGCTTGCTCGAAGTTACACATTCAGTAAGTCTAGGAACTGGGATTCAAAGATCAGGATTTTGATTCTAAATTCAGTTTTCTTACTGATACCTCAAGAAGTTTTTTTTTTAATTTTATGACTCCCGGAAACATTGGCAAAATCTTTTTTTCTGTCTCTTGAAGTTATACGACTAGTCGATAGCAAGTAAAGCCCATTGACTACTCCTAAAACGTGCTAGAAGGAGGCACCGAGCTTTCAAGGGCTGTGTGGCCACCTCCTTGTGACTGAACATCTCAGGCCGCGTCGCTCTTCTGGAGGTTCTGTCTCAGAGCAGGACATTCTTGGAGGCCTACGATTCTCAAAATAACGTTTGCAAGGAATTTTGAATTATGAAATCACGGGAATCGTTAAAAATGGTGACAGGCATGCGGGGGGGGATTTGAATGGTGTTCCACATTGCACGGTTCCTGGGGCAGTGTCTACGCTGCTGCTTTGTCTTCCGGGAGAGCTTCCACGAAGACTGTGAGGTGAGCGCACCCCTGGAGTCGCTGTAGGGCGGCCCTGCACTCCCGGTCTTCAGTCCTCCGTCTCTTGCCGCAGGATTTTGGGGCTGCGTGTGCATCATTCACTCAGTCTGCAGGTGATTACTGGGAACCCTCTACAGTGGCCCCATTTCAGGATCAGGGGATTCAGGTTTGTCTTCATTAAGATTGTGTTTATCTGATATAAACATAGAGCATTGATTGTGATATCTGATACCGAAAAAATTAAATAACAGTGGTTTAACCAAACAGGGGGTTTCTTTGTCTCACATAGAAAGTGCGGTCACAAAACGTCAGCACCTACTCCACACCTGTTGAGATATTGCTCATCGCTAAACCCATAGTTGAAGCTTCTTTCTCCTTACCAGCCGCAAAGGTTGGAGCTGAAGCAGCCATTTTGTGACCATGAGAAGGTCAAACAAGCAAACAAACACTAAAAATGGAACATGCTACAAATAGTAGAGAAAAAAAATGAGAAAATAAAAAAGCTTGAGTCTCTGATGACATCGTTGAGTTTATGAACTAACCTTGAAATCACCTACACCTGGACTTCTTAATAACAATAATTAAGTGTCTTATGGTCTAAATCAGGGTTCTTCAAATTTTTTTTTTAAAAATCCAGATAGCAACTATTTTAGGCTTTGCAAAGACATGAAATAGGAGGTATCTTATACGTACTTATACATTAAGAAAGGAAACAAATTTCCACGATTTTTTGATGAAATAACAAAACATGATAACTGGAATAATAATAATAAAAATAATTCTTTTGGGGGGAAGGAGATAACAGTCGCTTAAAGTTGGTCTTCAGTATCATCCTGATAGAAACCCAATCTCGCTGGCCTACAAAGCCCTCCCTTCTCTGAAACAGTGATATTCCTTCCCTGGAACCCACCAGAACGTGTCGTCCGAATCTCCCTTTTGCCGCTTATACACTCTCTTTGTTGTGTTGAATCGTTTCTTACGGGGAAGCGAGTTAAAAGCATAAGCTCTGGGTGAAGACTTCCTGGATTTGGACTGCAGCTGAGTCGTCGCTGGCTGTGTGATCGTTGGCTATTTATTTAAACTACGCAGAAGCTTTCAATTCCTCATTTATATAAGGAGTCGTACCTTATATAAATAAGGAATAATAAATATATATAATATTTATATTATATAATAATAATATAATAATATTATATAATTAATATAATACCTGCCTTAGAAGGTTGCTTTAACTAAATGAGTTTAGAGCAGTGCATGGGTTTACTTTAAAGCGTTTGACGGGGATCCCTGGGTGGCACAGCGGTTTGGCGACTGCCTTTGGCCCAGGGCGCGATCCTGGAGATCAGGGATCAAATCCCACGTCGGGCTCCCGGTGCATGGAGCCTGCTTCTCCCTCTGCCTGCGTCTCTGCCTCTCTCTCTCTCTGTATGACTATCGTAAATAAATAAATAATTTAAAAAAAAAATAAAGCGTTTGACAAACGTGTTCTTTACCCTTTGATTCTTTCCAACCATGTAATGATGTAAAAAACTCTTCGTAGCTTCCCAGCTGAACAGGGACAGGTGACGGCCTGGATGTGGCCCATGGGCCAGGTAGCGGGGCCCTGTTTGGAGCCGCTGTTGGGTGACCTGAGGCTGACAGGTGAGTCAGGGGTAGGGTCAGGCCCCCCCGCCGGGCGTTTAACCCTTGTTTTATTTCTAGTTCTCTCTACGTCTACCACTGTGCCCTCAAAACATTCCCCTTCGCGCGCGTGTGCGCACCACACCCACACACACACATGCACACCCACACACACACGCACACACACACGCACACACGCACACACACACACACGCACACTTCACAGGTCTTATTTAGCATCAAGGGTAGAAAGAAAATCTGGCTCCGTCAATATTCTTTCCATGCACCTGCTGTTGCCTTACGCCTCTCAGATCCAGGCTCTGGGTGTAAAATTCGAGACTTTACATACCCTGGCTCCCGATTTCCTCGTTCTTTCCCCGTGGGCAGTCGTAGCTTCACGTCTTCTGGTCTGAGTCTTCGGGGAGGCGGGGGTGGCGGGGCTCGAGGGGCAGAGCAACCGAAGCTTCAGGCGCCCGCCCACCGTGGAGAGAAGCTAGTGGGCGACCGTCGGGGGGCACGTCGGGGGCACAGGCTCCTCGGCTGCGAGATGACTTGGGGGGGGACGGGCCAGACGACTTTCGGCAGGTCACCGGGGAAGGATGACTCCGAGCTGGAGCTCTGCGCCCCGAGACCCGAGGAGGGGACACTGCGAGCCGCACGCCCAGTGAGCCGGGAGCGTGGCTGAGGGGGCCCGGGGGGAGGGCCGGGCACCCAGGGGCAGAGAGCACCCAGGCCAGGGGGCCACGCGGTGGGCGGCCGGGCGCGTGAGATGGGGAGGCGGGCCCGGCCCTGGGATTGGGGGGCTGCAGCCGCAGGCGGGGGGCAGCCCAGGCCAGCTCCGTGGAAGGGTCCCCGAGCGGGAAATGGGCTGCAGAGGAGGGCGGGGGGGCAGGGCCCCCAGGGCCAGCGGTCGGCCGCAGCCAGGCTCAGGGCCCGCTCCCCGGCCGGCGGCCTCGCCTGCGAGCTTGCACCCCCCCTTCCCGGTTGTTTCCTTCAGACACAGGCCGGCCGGCTCCTCCCGCCCAGCGCCCCTGTCCCCAGGTGGGGACGGGCCTTGTCCCTCGCTCGCCGCCGCGATGCCAAGTGCACGACTGTCCGGCCCGAGGAGAGCCGGGCACGCCAGGTAAGGGGGTTCTGGGCTCCGGCCGACAGCGGGGTGCTGCGGGGGCCGAGGCTTGCCCGCAGGTGCGCCGACCCAGGGCTGCGAGCCGGGGAGGCTGCAGCCACCCGCCTCGGCCGAGGGAGGCTGTCACCCTCTTCAGACTCTCCAGGGGGCCGAGAGCCGCCGGGCCCTGGGCTCCAAGGGCTCACACCTGCCCGGAGGCAGACCACGTCACCGGGCTGGACCCGCGTGTGACGAGTGTTCCCCTGGCCGCCGGAGCCCCCTGGCCTCGGGCAGCAGCCCCAGGCGGCCTCGGGCCCGGGGACCCACAGGCACCCCCAGGCGGCCTCGGGCCACCCTTCCCTTTGCAGAAGCGCGAGCGCTCAGGGCTGAGCCTCTGCCCGGAGACCCGCCACCCGGTGTCCCAGTGACTGGGCGGCGGGGACGCAGACGGTTTTGTCCCGTTTGGGGAAGTGTTCCTCCGACGTAGGAGCACCAGTTCCAAGGCGTTCGCGGGCTGTGGAAGGGCGTCGGCCCAGCGGGACTGTGCCATCGTCCCCCGCAGCTGGGATAGAGGGCCGGGGCCGCGGTGGCCCAACGAGCGGTGGCGGTGGCCTGGACGCGCTCGGGGGAAGCTGGGCAACGAGGCCGCGTCGTGCAAGGGGCACCCCGGCCCTCCCAGTCAGCCCCCCGCCTAGCCCAGGGCCGCCCGCCACTCCCCAGGGAGGAGGCCCCCGCACCTCTTGCCACCCTCGGCCCAGAGCCCAAGACACCTGGGTACCTTCATCCTCACGGGCGAGGTGTCACCTCCATGGCCAGCAGCCACGTTAAAGGACATCAGCCCCCCACCCCCCGCCGCCCCGATGCTGTGGAGTCGCAGGGACAGACCCACCATGACTCAGAACTGTCAGCAGGGCCCCTGGGCAGCTCAGTCGAGACCGCGGGGTCATGGGGTCAAGTCACATCGGGCTCCCCGCTCTCCCTCTGCCCCCACCCCTGCTGGTCATCACACTCTTTCTCAAATAAAATCATTAAAAACACACCCCCGCAAGGGGATCCCTGGGTGGCTCAGCGGTTTAGCACCTGCCTTCGGCCCAGGTCGTGATCCTGGAGACCCGGGATCGAGTCCCACGTCGGGCTCCCCACATGGAGCCTGCTTCTCCCTCCTCCTGTGTCTCTGCCTCTCTCTCTCTGTCATGAATAAATCTTAAAAAACAAAAAAAAAACCCACACCCGCAAAACCCCGTAACAGTGGAAAGCACTGTCGCCCTTTCCTGTCGGACCACTCTGCGGGATCCCAAGGCCTCCCTACTCCACCGAGGCCGGGAGTCCTTCATGGGCCGTGGGCAGCTCTGCTGCTGCGCCCTGCGGAGCACCCCCGTCCATCCTTCCCAGAGGGGCCTCGTCCCCCTCTGCCCTTCCCGTTACGGTCACCGCCGCAGCTTGGCAGTGGTCAGGGCACTGCACATGGCACACGTGGCCTGGCACCTGTTACCACTGCGACCGTTGGCGCTCCCCGGTCCCTGAAGGACCCCGGCTGGGCGACGAGGCGCAGGGGCACTGCGTTCCCCATGCCATCCGCGGGGAGCCGAGCTGCGCCCACACAGGGCTGGGGAGAGAATCCCAAGTGACAGGTGACACTGCAGCCAGAGGTCGCCCCGGGCTCCGCGGGCGGGGACCCTGAACAGGGGACCCGGCCCAGGACGCTGCGGGAGAACGAGTCTGCACTGGCTTTCGAGGTCACCTGTCCGAATCCGGACACCCTGGTAAAACACTAACAGACCTTGTGAAACGATGGGCTCGGGGGGCGCGGGGGGGGCACGGGAGGAAGCCCTTGTCCTCTCTGCTGATGGGACCACGCGGGACCTGCAGTCGGAACCTCATGAGGGACGGGCCGAATGGCCCCGGTGGCTTCAGGGCACTGGGGACGTTTCTGGGTCAGCGGTCAGCACACGGCCATCCTCGCAAGTCCCGCAGTCCCGCAGTCCCAAGACACCCAACGGAGTCCCTGTGTTCAGGCAGCTCAGGGGAGGAAGAGGAGGGATTAGGCTCAGCTGCTACCCCCTCCTTCCGGCCCAGGTCGGAGGAGCTCCGGGCCGGCCCCCGGGCCGCTCCTCAATCTTCTCGGCCTTCTCGGTCGTCCTTCCTCCTACTGAGGCCCCGTTGGGGCGCTGCGAGGCTCCAGGCTCCGCTGGCGGAGGGCACTCCCGATTTCTGCTCAGGTCCCCATGGGCGTGGAGCTGCTGGATCCGCTGCCCCTCTGCCTCTGCCCGCCCCCCGTGAGAAGATAAAGCCACATCCTACTTCCAAGGCATAGGAGCCAAGAGTGCTGTCTCGTGGCCGGACGGGACCATCAGCTTCCTGGCCTGCGGCATTTGCGCCCTACTGAACCCCCCCAGCCGGTGGAGGTATCCTGGACTGTCACAAGGACTCGGGACGTCGCGGGCCTTCCGGGCAGAGGGGACGGCCGCTGCGGGGGGCCGCGTGCACACTGCACTGCCTTCAAACGTCAGCAGAACCCAGTGCTGGGCCTTTAGTCAACGCCGCCTTAGAGCCTGGTCCTGGCAGGACCCCCGCTTCTGGTACCAAACTGTGTGTAGAATGAGGGGCAGGAGGAACTTTCAAGAACACCCCAAACAGCGGTGGCTGAAATAAGGTACAATAAGAATTTATTGACTTCTCAAGTCCAAGTAGGCAGTCCAAGGCGGGAAGGCTGCCACGATGGGCCTCGGTGACCACGCCGTGGGTTCCTCCCGGGCACCGGGAAAACACACCAGGTGCCAAACATGTTCCCTCCTGTGGGTGGGCGGTCTTTCAACTTTGCTTAGAGTCTGATAAGCCATACAGGAAACCTGGATTTTTATGAAGTCAGATACATTAATTTTTATTGTATGGATTGTGAGGGTGGTCTTAGAACCATCCAACACTCTATTATTCTGAAATTACCTAAAAGGTGTTACCGTGATTTCTTCAAGAACTTTATAATTTACACCATTAAATCTCTGATCCAATTTTAACTTGGTACGAGGTGTGAGGTATGGATCCAAATTTATTTTTTCCAGCGGACTACTCTCTTTTGTCCCGATACCACATAGAGAGTAATTCTTCTTTACCTCACTGGTTTGAGATGCTGCCTTTAAAATCAGTATTGAGTATAAAATTTTATGAGATATTTTACTGAGAGGATGGTGTTTCTTTCCCTTAATATGCTACTGTAATGAGCTACATTACTAGATTTGTTAACAAGTAATAATCACTGCATTCCAGGGATAAATCCTATTTGGTCATAATGTAATAATAGGCTTTGGTTATTACCATGGTTTCTTGAACTTTATAGGGAGATTTCATCGATAGTTTCTTTGGTGTTTTTCTGAAAGTTATGTATGTCAGGTTCATTAAAAGTATTTCTTTCTGACATCCAGAATGATGTCTAGAACACAGAAATTATCTGAATATGGAGAGTTTGATAAAATTCACGATAAAACAATATGGGTCTAATGACTTATAAAAGAGGTACTAGTAAAGTTCCTATTCAATTTATTCTATAGTTATGACCTTTGCCATTTTTACTACCTTCACCTGAGTCAATTTTGTACATGTTTTCTCTCAGAGTTCCAAATGTGTTGGCTTAAGTTGTATATTTAAGTTACAAAATATCAGATATACTTGCCTATCACCTAGTTTACAAAACAAATTCTTAAGATACAACCGAATCCTTCTATATTTTCCCCAATCCCAGTCCCCTATCTTCCTCCTCACACACTACCCTTTTTTCACTCCATTGTTTTATACATACTGTACAAAAGTCTCACAAGTTTTTAAATTTACACTTAAAACTGTACTTACCTTTCTGCAACTTGCCTTTTTCTTTCAACATTTATACTATGTTGCTACATGGAACCCAGTTCCTGAGTTTGTAAAAGCTGTATGCTACCCTAGTGTCAGCAAACCACAGTGTCTGAATTAATCTCTGTTGCTGGATATTTAGACTGACTTTAGGTTTTCCCAATACAAGTCTCTGCCATTTCCTTTTTTTTTCTTTCCTCTTTCCTGTGTAAAGTCCCAAAACAAGGGGGAAATGAGTGTACCTGAGGATTTCCCTTAAAAAAATTTTTTTTAAATTAGCTTTTTCTTTTTTTTTTTAAGATTTTATTTATTTATTCATGATAGTCACACAGAGAGAGACAGAGAGGCAGAGACACAGGCAGAGGGAGAAGCAGGCTCCATGCAGGGAGCCTGACGTGGGATTCAACCCCGGGTCTCCAGGATCGCGCCCCGGGCCAAAGGCAGGCGCCAAACCGCTGCGCCACCCAGGGATCCCAAATTAGCTTTTTCTATACTTGAGATATTTTCAGCACCCTGGAATGCTGCTCTGTACCTTCCTGGGCATTCTGAAAGAAGTCTCTCCTAAGTGTCTAGCTTATGCCTAAGAGATCTGTGACTCCTCAGTATTTCTCTTTAGCATTCCTTTGGGATACAAGAGGCAAGTCCTCATTTTCAAGCAGAAGTCACAAGAGTTCTGCATCAGTGTTCAGATTCTGCTAAGTTAGCAGCACAAAACTTGAAGCCAAAGAGAAAGACCGTGATTTTTACTGTTTAGTCATGATTTCTGGGGGGTATCCTTTTACTCCTTCAATATTTATTTGGTTTAAAAGCTGGGCATTCCACAAATTTCCTCAAGAAATCACATCCTAAGACATACAAACCAACTTTGTTTCCTTACCGGTCTTCTATTAATCAGAGAGCTTTAACTTCATGTAGTGATTTGCTAGGAGAATGAGCGGCTGATTTAACATCTGTGATACATGTGTTCTCTAGCCAGTCTGCATGAAAAAAATCTTTATTCTGTTACTGTCATACTACACAAAAGTAACTGATAGTTTTTAACACTATATTAAAACTGACATTGATGTACCTTGGTGGCTCAGAGGTTGAATGTCTGCCTTCAGCCCAGGGCATGACCCCAGGGTCCTGGGATCAAGTCCCGCACCGAGCTCCCCATAAGGAACCTGCTTCTCCCTCTGCCTGTGTTTCTCTCTCTCATGAATAAATCTAATCTTAAAAACAAAACAAAACAAAAAACTGCAAAAGGGGCACCTGGGTGGCTTAGTGGTTGGTGTCTGCCTTTGGCTCAGGTCATGATCCCGGGGTCCTGGATTGAGTCCCGCACCGGGCTCCCCTGCAAGGGAGCCTGCTTCTTCCTCTGCCCATGTCTCTGCCTCTCTCTGTCTCTCATGGATTAAAAAAAAAAAAAAAAAAAACTGACATTAACTACCACAATTTTCTTAGATTATACTAAAATTAGGGATAAAATGTTCTAGTATCTTATTAGCTCTACTCTAGTTCATAGGAACATTTTTTATTTTTCCTTTTCTGTTGACTTCACTTTATATTGTGGTATGTGTAAAAACAAAACCATGTTATTTAGTTTTCAAATGTATAATGCTATATCTGACCCACGACTATCAGGGAGCTATTCAAGAAACCGATTAGCTATATTTTGATGTTTCAAGATATGAGAGGATTTCCTGCCTACTGTTACACACATACTTAACAAAAAATGTTAAGTGTGCTGAAGTAGAGTTTGCATTCATCTTTTCCAGGAAAACTTCCTTAGGTGGTGATTTCTTTAAAAGCTACTGTAGGTAAGTTAGGCCTGAAGTTTATCTTGTAAATCCACTTATTTGTGTTACCCCTAGCACACCTACTACGTAGATAGGCTCAAGGCGTACCGAGATAGGAGGCCCCTTGAGCCTTAGAGCAGTTGGCAAGCAGCCATTTCTCCCAAAATGCCTTATAGGTATCATCACTTTCTATATCTTTTGTGATGTTAAAAATTTAGAGAACACTACAACATATCCATGACTACTTTATAGATTCTTTAAAGAAATAACTTTATATTTTCCTGACTCTACAATGCCTAGAATGGCTCCTGGAAACAGTGTGATTAATCTTAAATGATTTGATGTTAATTTCTAATACCAATTAGACCTTAAAAGTTTCACTGGTTATTTTAATTTTAATTGAATATTTTGAATATTCTCCAATAGCTGGCACCACTGGTCAATCCTACAATAAAGCTTTTGCATAATACTCAGAGTATCAAACGTGAAGATGTCTATACAAAGTCATGCCTTTAAAATTTTTTCAGTTTCAAGGACAAAAATACTACAACTTAGGAATAGCAAGTACATTGCGATGTTGCTTTTAAATATCTAACCTAGGGAAGTGAAAAGAAATGCACATTCTTCTTGGGATGTTTCACAACACACATGCATTACAAAACACCTGTGTTACCTGCAGGCAAAATATGCCTTTATATTTTATACCCACTACCTGGCAAAGGCACAAAATGATTATCAGCATGAAGATCTTTTCAAAGGATCTTGCATCATTCCAAAGCTTTTGGTGTAATTAAGTAAAAAAATTATTTTAACCACAGGAAAGGCCACCCAAAAGCAATGGAATTACCTCTAGTCATCTTTAGTTTCCTAAGAATTTCACTTTTCAAGAACATTTTTAATGAACCAGGACTTCCAGAATACCTTTTTATATACGCTTCTGTTCTCATTTTAGTTTCCAAAATCCCAAATCTAGAAAAACCTCATGAGTATCTTTACCATATTATTTACTTAACTCATACAAATGTATTATAAATGTCGAGATGTAGTCTTGAAAAACAGCACTCATGTCAGAATACTTCTACCGTAATTCTTGATTTCAGTACCCCATAGCGACCCCAGGCTTCACAGCTACTTGAACTCCTCTCCTACCTCAGCCAGTCACCCCTTGATCCTATTATCATTAGGAATAAGTATAACTCCTCAAAATCTCAATTTTTAACACATCACCCTAACCACCACTCATTGCCTTCTAGTACGCTAACTCTAACCGTACCTATGTAATCTACTGATTGTGCCACACTTTCTCTGCTCCTCTCCTGGCCTCATTTCTCTCCCTTACCTAAGCTTCTGTTCCAGAGGCTATCGTTGCAACCTCGCCCGTTCCCATGGTGAGTCAGCCTCTCTTGGCAAAACCACAACCTTGGTTATTAGTTCAACTCCTCTACTCTGTGCCTGCACCGTGCAGCTTTAACATGCTTAACAGAGCATACTCCCTTGGTGTCACGTTACATCATCACTAACCTTGAGTTGGACTTCATTTTGCCTGGCTACCAAACCCTGTGACCCAGGTCCATTCATTCCACTGTTTTTTCAGCCCAGAGGACCACTCTACCTCCTGTTTCCAGTATCTAACTGCTACATGGTATTTCCCCTTGAAATCGAAAACTGAGCTCCTGACCAACCCTTCTGCTGACCCTGAATTTCCCCTAATTTCTCAACCCCAAAATGTCTCTGGCATTCTTCATCTCATATTCTGCAACCAAACTTTCAACAAACCTTTTTTATTTTACCTTTAACACATATCCAGAACTCACCACCTCTATAGACTATAGCTACCACCTCAGGTCAGCATTTGCTCTCAACTAGATTACTGCAGTAGCCTCCTAACTGTTCCCCTAATTTTACCCTTGCCTCTGTACTTCACCCTTAAATCATCACCTTAAAGACAAATGCATGTATTTTCAAGATCACATTCTAGGGCCATAAAACATCCAAAGTAACTGATCTGTAGGGGATAAAAACCCATGATAGTCCAAATGATATGACTAAACAAGCCAATTAAAAGATTTACCTAGTGTTCAGTTCAGAATCATGACTTTGGAAAATGCCTATTTAAAAAGGGAAGAGAAAATTAACATTGCTAATTCATTTTCTTCAGAAATCCCAATATGGCAAAACTAAGAGAAAACAATTTAACCAAACTCAAATTTCATATTAAGTTCTCAGTGTTTTCAAAGCCCAAGCCTGATTTTTAAAAAGAAATTAAATGATATGCTTTGAGAAAAGTTTTAAATTCTATACAATTCAAGCTAATGAAATATTTTATTGTACATAATAAAAGTGGTGTTTTTAAAAAAACACTTCCAGGCCCAGACATCTGCAAGAGTATGTGAGGAAGAGATTCCACTGGAGTATAGTAAGCAATACTCGATTGAATGAAACCATAAATCCACCCCACTCTCTATAGTAAATACTAACATTCACCACAGGTTTGAAATTCCTGTAGCATCAGTAAATGTATATTTTAAAATATTACAAACATGCTTATGATGCATAAGATGGAAAAATTTAGACTGTAATGCACACCATATGTACTCCCAGCTTCTCTAATTTACAACCAGTTAAGAATCACAATATCCAAAGAAAGTATTTTAAAATAGTATATGACTCACTGATAAGTGATATTCTACTCAAATAAATAGGAAAATTTCCATTTTAATGTCACATTGAATTTCAGTACTTTTCAATCCAAGAAAAGAAATAAACTGAGACATGGTCATGAGTTCAGGATTATATATATTACAATTTGCCTTGTTATAATACATTTGTGGCTTTATGATAAAAATAACTCAGGGACATATGGAGTTCAAGCTAATTTGCGTAACTGTCACAAGAAAAAAAGCATTAAATGCATTTCTGAAATAAGTATTTCCATTTAATTTCAGAATCTCAAAACAGCATTAGACCTTGGCCTTATTTTAAAAAAGTTTAGTTAAACACTAAGCTAGCTAAATAACCTTCTTCAAAGTTCAAACACAATTGATATAGAAAATGCTTTCCCTCTAATCTCAATCTTACATAAATGGAAGAGGTGAGGGGAAAAGGTAGACAATTTCTTTAGCAGCATATATGGCTAAATCCATCAACCACCTTAAACTAGAATGTCCATTATTGACCCCATTAAAAAGAACTGGGCAAATATCAAAAGTTGCCCACTTCGTAAACCAAAAGACAACAACTTTAGGGTTACGATAAGTAAAATATTTTTGAAACACTTCAAAAACTTTTAACATTAAACTAGAGGAATCATCTCTTAATTATAAGAAAGAAAGGTATAGCAGAAAGTAAAAGACATTTAAACTAATTTTCCTCTTTGAACAAAAGAAATGAAAAATAACGGTTGATTAGCTAAGCTTTGTGCTCTAACCAAACTAATTAATTACAGTGATTTTAAATGGCAACAGCCCATCTGACTGGGTAGCTTGACAGTTCTGAATACTTTTTGCAATGATTTTTTTTTTTAAAACGCAAAAACATTAAAATGATCCGGTCATGCAATGTTCATCTTATGCATTCTGCATCTCTTTGCCAATCTTGTAGCTAAGGATCTTGTTCCAATCAATCTTCGTGCGTGTAACTGGCAACTGTCGACGTAAGGCTTTGAAAGTAGTGTCCGACATTGTCTGATAATTCTCACTGATGGCAGTCTATGAAAAATAGTTAAAAGTTTACGAAATAAAAGGAACAGATCAATTTATACAACACATAGATGTTTTAGAAAAACCTTTATTTAACCAGCTTATTTCACTGTTTTTAAAAAGTAAAAAAAAAAAAAAAAAGTAAAAAACCCCAATGTGGTTTTTAAAACTGTTTAAAAAGCAGCTAAAAGGGATGCCTGAGTAGCTCAGAGGTGGAGTATCTGCCATCCATTCAGGGCTTGATCCCGGAGTCCTGGGATCAAGTCCCACATTGGGCTCCCCGCGGGGAGCCTCCTTCTCCCTCTGCCTCTGTCTCTCATGAATAAGTTAAAAAAATCTTAAAAAAAAAAAAAAAGCAAGCAGCTAAGAGAGGGGCGCCTGGGTGGCTCAGTCAGTTAAGTGTCCGACTCCTGTTCTTGGCTCAGGTTTGGATTTCATGGTCATGAGTTCAAGAATCATGTGCTGTACTGACTTAGCCAGCCAGAAGCTCCTAAAAGAAAAAAGCCTATAATTGTTTTGGATAATTTAATGAAATGAAATTGTAAATTGGATTTAATATTTGTGTGTTCTCATTTTGGATCTATTTTATTATTTCACTCAAAACAATTTTATACATTATTGTTTCCAAGAAGCAGAAATGTGGCGAATCCACAAATTAAATGTGTAAGTTCAAGAGTACGGTTTAAAAGCTGATAAAAAAAAATGTAAAAAATAAGAGTATAAAGTGAAATAAGATCTGACAAGATTACACATAATCTAAATACTTTGGGAAATACTTCATAAATTAAAATTTCCAAAAACAAAATAACCATTTAAAATCTTGGCATATTATGACTAATACTCAGATATTACTGTTGGCTAAAACTGAATTTTGGCCACATTTTCATAAGTTTGCCACTGAATTAAAAACAAGTAAACGAAAAAACCCCAAAAAGATTATGTTTTATTATAGTGAAATAAATGAAAAAAATTCAGGCTCATGACTGAAATTCAGTGCCATTATTATAACTTCAGTTATAAACTTCAGTATTAAAACTTCAGCGCCTTTATTTATTTATTTATTTATTTATTTATTTATTTATTTATTTATTTTAGTGCCATTATTTATAAGCAAATATAAATCATGTACTTTTGAAAAACATACCTGGTATTCATTTTCTGCGGCTTCTACAATCTTTATAAATTCTTTTGCTGTCTGCACCTCATTCTGAATGAAAAACAAAACAAAAAGTAACTATTTACTTTAAAACAACACCACTATATAAGTTTTCCATTTTTTTGAGTATAAATGACAGTGTTACTGTAGTTTCAGCTGTACAACAAACATAGTGATTTAACAAGTTTGCACACTATGTTATGCTCACAAGTGTAGCTACCATCTGTCACCATACAATGCTATTATAGTATCATTGACTATATTTCTTATTGTGCCTTTTATTCCCGTGACTTATTCATTCCATAACTAGAAGCCTATTTTTCCATGACTCCTCACCATTTTGCCTTTCTCCCACTCCTGCTTCCTGTCAATCATCAGTTTGTTCTCTGTAATTATATCTGCTTTTTTTTTAAAATTTTTTTAAAAATTTATTTATTTATGATAGTCACAGAGAGAGAGAGAGAGAGAGAGGCAGAGACACAGGCAGAGGGAGAAGCAGGCTCCATGCACCGGGAGCCCGATGTGGGATTCGATCCCGGGTCTCCAGGATCGCGCCTTAATTATTTTCTGGAAAACTTTTAACATTCCAATATATGGGTTTCTTTGCTTTTTTCCCTAACAGTAAAGAAGTTAGGAATTTAGACTTTTTAATAAAAGTGTTGATGTAAAATTCCAGGATCGCGCCCTGGGCCAAAGGCAGGCGCCAAACCGCTGTGCCACTCAGGGATCCCTATATCTGCTTTTTATTTGTTTGTTTCCCCCCCTTATTTCACTTAGCATAAGTGAAATACAAATAGCACAATCTCATCCTTTTTATGGCTGTGTAATATTCCATTGTGTGTATGTATATAGAATTATAGATATACAACTGTGTTTATGTCTCCCATATCTTCCTTATCCATTCGTCTACTGATGGATACTTAGATTGGTTTCATATCTTGTCTACTGAAATAATGTTGCAATAAACATTCCTAGATCTTTTCCAATTCATGTTTTCATCATCTTTGGGTAAATACCCAGCAGTGGAATCACTAAATCATATGGTATTTCTATTTTTAATTTTTTGAGGAACTTCCATACTGTTTTCCACAGTGGCCACCAGCTTGCATTCCCACCAACTCATGAGGGTTCCTTTTCTTCCACATCCTTGCCAACACTAAATATTTCTTGTCTTTTTGATTTTAGCCATTCTGACAGGTGAAAGGTGATATGTCATTGTAGTATTGATTTACATTTCCCTCATGTTGAGTGATGTTGAGCATCTCTTCGTGTGTCTGTTGACCATCTGTGTGTCTTTAAAAAAATGTCTATTCAGGTCCTCCACCCATTTTTAAAAACTTGTTTTTTGGGTCTTTTTTTTTTTTTTTTTTTTTATGAGAGACCCAGAGAGAGAGAGGGAAAGACACAGGCAGAGAAGCAGTCTCCCCTGCAGAGAGTTTGATGCAAGACTCAATCCCAGGACCCTGAGATCACGACCTGAGCCAAAGGCAGATGCTCAACCACTGAGCCACCTAGGTGCCAAGTTGTCTAAGTTCTTTATATATTTTGGATATTAACCCCTTATCAAATACATCATTTGCAAATATGTCCTTTCATTCAATAGGTTACCTTTTTTGTTCTGTTGATGGTTTCCTTCACTGTACAAAAACTTTTTATTTGATGTAATCCTAACAGTTTATTTTTGCTTTTTGTTTCCCTTGTCTTAGGAGACACACTTTGAAAAATGTTCCTAATCTCGTGGTCAAAAAAATTATTGCCTGTGTTCTTCTCTCTTCTAGGATTTTTATGGTTTCAGGTTTCACATTTAGGTCTTTAATACATTTTGAGTTTATTTTTGTGTACACCACTATTATTTTAAATAGGCATGTCAATATACGTATGGTTAATGATTTACTATAATAAATAACACAAATGGAAAGTATGATAAAGAGAAAACGCAATAAGATCAGTTATTTTAAGTCCAAGAGAAACTAGGCAAAAGTATTTTTAAAAGTCTACAGAATGAGCCTGGTTTCACTGTTTAAGGACAGCAAAGTCTTAATAATACATATTGAAGAGAAACTCCATTATAACACTTAATAGGAATTTGATAATCTTTACAGTTATAAGAAGTTAGTCATAAATTTCTAATTAACTACTACTGTATCTAAGTATTATGAAATATGTACTAAATGGTATTTACCACCATAATGATACATTTAAAAAAACATTAGGAAAAGCTTATTTTAAAGCTTAAGGTGAATTTACCATAGTGTTTAATTATTTTCTGGAAAAATTTTAACATTCCAATATATGGGTTTCTTTGCTTTTTTTCCTAACAGTAAAGAAGTTAGAAATTTAGACTTTTTAATAAAAGTGTTGATGTAAAATTCTCTAATATCTTACTTTATATAATATATATTTACACATATGTATTTCCATTCCTATAACATGCATTTTTTTCTGTCCAAAAACATTAAAAAAAAAGAAAGAAAAGAAAACCCTGTAAAATAAAGTAAAAAATGCATTTCTAAAAAGCAGCACAAAGGGATCCCTGGGTGGCTCAGCGGTTTAGAGCCTGCCTTCGGCCCAGGGCGTGATCCTGGAGTCCCGGGATTGAGTCCCGCATCAGGCTCCCGGCATGGAGCCTGTTTCTCCCTCTGCCTGTGTCTCTGCCTCTCTCTCTCTCTTTCTCTCTCATTAATAAATAAATATTTAAATAAAATAAAATAAAATAGAAAGGCAGCACAAAAAGTGTATCAGTCAAGTTTAATTACTATGACCACCTCTCACAACTCCACAGTCTATAATTTTGTAGACAACTGTCTTTTAGGAAGAACCTTTGCTCACTGTCAAACTAAAGAAGAGAGTACCAAGTACTCTGTAACACAAATAATGTTACATGTATGCACATGATATAGAATAATACTAACCATAGTGTCTCAGGGAAAACCAGACATTAGTTTTATTTACTGGCAAATCTTGCAAGTAGAGTACCATTTAGCAAAAAGGCAGAAATCATCTAAGTGTCAATGAAACATTTTTTAAAATATTAGCTCTCTTCTCTTCTCAGATAGCATTCTTATAAATGTTTCTTATACATTCACACATGTTTCTTAACATTAAGTCAAATGCTTTCTTAAACTAAAAATTAACTGTTCTTTATATGTGTAGGTTAGCTAATTTGTATATTAGCAGTTGATGTTTATAATATTTGGCACTTTTAGGTTTACAACACAAATGTGTATGGGAAAATGTAAAATGTGACATTATTAATATTACATTATTAATAATATCACTGGGGCAAAAAATATCCCACAGAGAAATAGCTGCATGTGTAGTATAAAGAATGTGTGAGAGGACTACGTGGGAAAATAAAACCAAGTTCAAAGTTTCTTGAATTTTAAAGCTGAACTTCAAAAAACCTCATTAAATTGTAATCCAAATAGAGGGAAAAAATACAACAGAGTTTAAAAATTAAGTACAGAACCACAGACCTAAACTTAGGAGCTAAAACTATAAAATTCTTAGAAAAAAACCAACGGAGTAAATCTTTGTGACCTTAGGCAATGGTTTCTATTAATATACCAAAAGCACAAGTAACAACAACAAAAAAAATAAACTGGACTAGGTCCAAACTAAAATCTCTTGTTCTGTAAATGATACAATCAAGAAAGTGAAATGACACATTGAATGGGAGGAAATACTTGCAAATCCTATATCTGATACAGGACTTATAACCAGAATATATATATAAGCAACGATTATAACAACAATAAAACACAAATAACCAATTAAGAAACAGATGAAGGATCTGAATACATTTTCCTGAAGAAGATATACAAATAACCAATAATACATAAAAAGATGCTCAACATCATTATCTATCAGGAAAATGTAAAGTAAAATCCCAGTAAGATACCTCTTTGCACCAAATAGGATTCAATTAATATGAAATGTCCAGAATAAGCAAATCTATAGAATTAAAAAGTAAATTCATGGTTGCCTAAGGCTGAGGAGGGTTTTAGGAAAGGGCTGGTGGGGGAGAGGGATAGGGAATGACTGCTAATGGGTACAGGGTTTCTGGAAGACAAAAACATTCAAAATTAGATTGTACAATCTTATTAGCATACTAAAAAACATGTAATTTTATATTTTAAATGGGTGAATTGAATGGTATGTGAATTATGTCAATAAAGCTGTTTAAAAAAGTTACGTACAGATTTCTAGGTAACTTACCATCTTTAATCTATCTGAAAACACTTTAATCTGAAGCAGAAATATTACTAAAAATGTGAATTCCAAAACTGTTCTGGTTTTATAGAAGCATTAGGCTGTTGAAATTTTATTTTGAAATTAATTACTTACAGACACCGTTAGGGAATCTTGTATATCTTTATGACTCACTAACTGAACATTACCATCTTCATAATAATGAACCTATTAGAAAAAGAAATTACAGAAAACACATTATAGGAATCATCAAGATCTTCATGGCTTCAACAATCACATCAGTGCAAAGTTTAGCTCGAAACCTAGACTTCTCTGATGAGCTCCTGACCTTTTTCAAACTCCAGCATAACTCTGCCTTCAGTCTATTGTAAGGAGACTAATTTGCAGTTCCTGTAATTATTCAGGCAAGCCCTCCACTGACCTGCTGGACATTTTTACCTAACAGATATTCTGATAATCTAAATAAACTCAAGATTTCCAAAGCTGAGCTCACCATATTCCCTCCCAAAGATCGCTCCTCTTTTGTGCATTTCCACCAACCATTTAATTCCTCAAATTCAGACATGAATTTATTCAATAAACATTAACTGAATGATTACATGCTTGCTATTACAGAAAGTCCTAAGAATGCACAGCTTTTAAGAAAAGAGTCCCTGACCTTAGTTTTCTTCAATACAATACAGTGAGCAGTATGTACAAAGTACAGAGAGAATCTCAACACGGAGAGTCTTGAAACTCTCTGAAATTTAAAAAAGGATTTCGGAAAAGAGGCAATAATACGTGGGTTTAGCAATATGAGTATGACAACAATTAGAACAGGGAAGGTAAGGCAAATGAGCTTAGAGAACAGTGTACTACAGAAAGGCTTGGAGGTTCTTTTTTTGTTTGTTTTTTTGTTTTGTTTTTTGTTTTTTTCTTAGGCTTGGAGGTTCTTACGGCTGGAATGTGTGTGAGACTAGGGAGGGAGAAGAGTGGCTGGAGAAATAGATAAAGACAAGTCAACAGTGGGCCTTGTGTGTCATGCAAATATGTCTGGATTATGGATAAGCAAGAGTGGTCTTTTTTTTTTTTTTTAAAGATTTTATTTATTCATGAGACAGAGAGAGAGAGAGAGAGAGAGAGAGAGAGAGAGAGAGAGAGAGAGAGAGGCAGAGACACAGGCAGAGGGAGAGGCAGGCTCCATGCAGGTAGCCTGACGTGGGACTCGATCCCGGGTCTCCAGGATCAGGCAGGCCCTGGGCTGAAGGTGGTGCTAAACCACTGAGCCACCCGGGCTGCCCCAGTGAGAGTGGTCTTTTTTATTTTTATTTTTTTTTTAAGATTTTATTTATTTATTCACGACAGACACAGAGAGAATGAGAGAGGCAGAGACACAGGCAGAAGGAGAAGCAGGCTCCATGCAGGGAGCCCAACGCGGGACTCAATCCTGGGTCTCCAGGATCACACCCCAGGCCAAAGGCATCGCCAAACCGACGGGCCACTGGGGCTGCCCAAGAGAGTGGTCTTAAGTAAGAAAGTAACATATCCAGATTTAAATTCTTTAAAAATCATCTGTGATGATGGCAATGTCAAAAGTAGATTGGGGGATGGCAAAGAGTCTAGCACTTCAACAAAATTCCTCAAATTCAGGAACAATTACATGCTAGGCATCATGCTAAGTGATGAAGACAGAACTGTGAAACAGATAATCCCAGTTCTCAGCAAGCTTTGGCTTAAAAGTGACACCATTAAAAAAAAAAAGTGGCACCATTTTAGAAATTATCCAGGTGAAAGCTACTGAGGCCTAAGTGAAGGAAAAAATAATGTCAACAGTTAACGGTCATCACTGATCAAGCACTTCATGTCTGGCTCTGTTTTAACCATTTTGCCCATATCAACTAATCTTCAAACAATCATCTGAGCTTTCTATTGCTGTTTTCTTTTTTAGACTCATGAGCAAACAAGCAAAAGCAGCTTAAATTAAATGACTTCCTGTTGTCATACAACTAATAACAGAGCTGGGATTCAAATTCAGGCAGTCTGCTTTCCAAATCCATGCTTTTAGCCTCTATTTTCTAGCCCCTGGACTAGTCATACCAAGCCAATAGTCATACCAAGGACAAAAGCAACAGGATAAAGACTAGAAATATACAGTGGAGTCAGATGATAGAGTAGCAGTATCTGATTCATCTTTATTCCTTTATGGCTTTTAGCACAATTCCTTTCATGAAAGTTAACAAATATATTGAATAAAAAAGGAAAAGGCTGACCAATTTTTTTCTGTCTTGGTTCACTTAAACTTGTTTAGTAATATTTATATTCAAATACTTGGTCTTAGTTATCAAATGTTCTTCTATATAAACATTTGAGTTTATATTAAATGAGTCAGAGAATTAAATTATGGTGGGTTTCTTGAAATTTTATTTTGAAATTAATTACTTACAGACACTGGTTAGGGAAACCAAACACAAACTTAAAAGATATATATATATATATACATAGGATAAATACATATTAAACACATACATATATTAATATTACACCTCACCCAATTCCCCCCAAATCAGGAGACAGAATAGCACAACTCAAACACAGAGGATGCTTGGATGAACAAATTGTTTGAAGAGTAGACCAAATGGTAGCATCTAATTTTAGCTGTATTTTTAGAATCTGTAAGCTATCCTTGCATAGTTTTGACGACTAGGGAATGAACTGCAAGGTTATCTGAAAGATGAAATCAGCACTACTTGTTTTTCCAATTACTTCAAAACAAAGATCTAGGAAAAAAATGGTTATTGTGTACTAAGGAAAAATAAACTTACGAATTAGAATTAGTTGCTTCTCTGTTTAGAATCATCTAGAGATCAGTAAACAAAATTTCCTTTATTTCATACCTGAATTTTCAAGATGCCAACCACTTGAGTGGTTGAAGGAGTGATTGTAAACTTCCACTCTGACCTCCAACGACCATTCCTTAAAAATAAAAACAGCAGCTGTAAATAAGGTAGGGAAAATAATTTGAATAAATTTTAAGTTCTACATTTAAATTTAATGCTACAAGTATGAGACTGTGGAGAATGGATGCTGGATATTCATTTTTTAATCACTGAAATATTTAAAAGAATCAAAAGTGTTAAGTTCAGTTATGAGCTACATTTAATCTTCATCCATATATGGTAAGAAAAGACATAGAATGGATGCAACTAAAGAATTCTAAAGCTAAGGCTTAAAACACAGTTCAAAACTAAATTATATAAGCTACTTTTGGAGAAAAGTTTTAAGCTACTTCTTCACAACTGACATACTTATGTTTTAATTAAGAATAAACTGGAGGTGCCTGGGTGGCTCAATAGGTTAAGCATTTGTCTTCAGCTCAGGTCATGATCCTAGAGTTCTGGGATTGAGTCCTGTATCAGGCTCCCTGTTCCTCCGGGAGCCTGCTTTTCCCTCTCCCCACCACCCCCCCGCGTGTGTGTGCTCGCTCTCTATCAAATAAATAAATAAAATTTTTTGAGAAGAATAAACTGAATAGGTGAAGAAGGAGTGGGAGATACAGGCTTCCAGTTATGGAATCAATAAGGGGATAAAAGGAATACAGTTAAAAGTACTGTAATAATGTCATGTGGTAACAGATAACAGCTATACTTGTGGGAGAGCACAGCATAACTACAAATTTAGGGAATCATTATATTGTACACATGAAACTAATGTAACATTGTGGGTCAAGTATATTTTGATTTGAAAAAAAGAATAAACTGAACAAATATTTAGATTATCAAGGGCTTTGATAAATACAGTGAATGCAGTCTGACATCTACTGAATGATATAAAGTACCAAATAATTTTAAAAAGAGTGGTTAGTAATACATTTTAAAGGTTTTGATATCTGGAAAGAGAAAGGCTTTCTACAAGGAGTTTTAAGTGTCAGATTTTTTTTTTCTCTAACAGTTTTAGGATTCATTTCCACATAAAAGGCACTTCTTCCTCTCACTTCTCAAAATGACTTTTTTTTTTTTTAAGATTTTATTTATTTATTCATGAGACAGAGAGAGAGAGAGAGAGAGAGAGAGAGAGAGAGAGGCAGAGACAGGCAGAGGGAGAAGCAGGCTCCATGCAGGGAGCCTGACGTGGGAATCGATCCCTGGTCTCCAGGATCATGCCCTGGGCCAAAGGCGGCGCTAAACGGCTGCGGGGTTGCCCTCAAAATGACTTTTGGAATACAAATTAACATATATGCATGGTAGGAAATTGTGACATTAAAAACAAGCAACCAGTATGCTGTTACTCATTTTTGTCTCCCAGATAATGAATTTTATCCTTTAATGCTGTAATCACAAATGTGTATTTATTCAACAAACATTTATTAAACCTCCAATACTGCTAAACATCAAGAAACAGTAAAGACCAGGAAGAGAATGTCCTAGTGAAATCTTTTTAAAAAGATTTCATTCATTCATTCATTCATTTGAGACAGAGAGAGAGAGAGAGAGAGAGAGAGACAGAGACAGAGACACAGGCAGAGGGAGAAGGAGGCTCCATGCAGGGAGCCCGAAATGGGACTCGATCCTGGGACTCCAGGATCACACCCTGGGCCAGAGGCAGGAGCTAAACCGCTGAGCCACCCAGGGATCTCCTAGTGAAATCTATTAAATGTCTATGACTAATATCTTTTTTTTTTTTAAATTATTTATTTATGATAGTCATACAGAGAGAGAGAGAGGCAGAGACAAGGCAGAGACATAGGCAGAGGGAGAAGCAGGCTCCATGCACCGGGAGTCCGACGTGGGATTCGATCCCGGGTCTCCAGGATTGCGCCCTGGGCCAAAGGCAGGCGCCAAACCGCTGCGCCACCCAGGGATCCCTGACTAATATCTTTTGATTTTTATTCTATCTATATTTTAGGTTAACTAAAGTATATTTCTTAGTAGCAAAATATTTAGATTTTACTGAGATTATTGTGATATGTAATGTGTAGCACTTTGTCATTTAGAATTTATCTTTTCTAAAAAATGGAAGTCACTTTTTTAACTTCCATGATATAATGTTCATTGTGGTAATACAGGAGAAAAATTCAGATATATGAAGCAAATTATTGAGAACTCAAGAACAAACATCTTCATTTTACATATGCTAAAGCTCAAATAAGTTCTAGTTCTGAAAACTGATTAGTAAATTCACTATAGCATCTCCAATATATATTAAAGTAAAATTTAGTAACAAGAGTTTTCCTTTAGAAGTTCAATCTCAACAAGATTGATTTTTATGATGCATATCTTGGCAAAATTGCATAAGGTAATAGTGATTTGGTTAAGATTTATTTCTTAACAATATTGGTAGGTTACTGCTATATGTTTTTATGCCTAAAATGGAGAAACTATACTTATAAGTCCATAAAAGTAACTGTACACCAGAATTTTTAGGGAACAGAAGCCTGTTATTAAGGTGTATGTTTACATACGGAATTGATTTTCCTTCAGTGATAATGGATCTGCATTCCTCCAAATGTTCTTGGTTAACCTTGTAGCCTTGCATTTATTTCTAGGATGGTTAAATAATGAAGCAATCTTGGGCCATGAACCAAATTAGTCCACCGGGGTTACTGATACCTTTTACTTTACCCTCAAGAGCAGAACCAACCAACCTGGCTAACAAGTACAATATTATGGCTATATTTATTCTGATGATCTTAGCATGTATTAACAAAAAAGGAAGATAAAGGTAAAGATTTCATTGAATTCTGAATTTATAAAGTCTTGTAGAGCCTCAGAATTTTATAAAGATGTCTCAGAAATCATCTTGTCTAAAAATAGAAAGGCTCAACAACTTGTCAAAGGTCCAAAAAAAATAGGGAAAGTCAGTGCTTTGGGTGACTGGACTTTTTTTTTTTTTTAAAGATTTTATTTATTTATTCCCAAGAGACACAGAGAGATAGATAGATAGATAGATAGATAGATAGATAGATAGAGAGAGAGAGAGAGAGAGAGAGAGAGAGGCAGAGACATAGGCAGAGGGAGAAGCATGCTCCACACAGGGAGCCTCATGCGGGACTCAATCCCAGGTCTCCAGGATCACGCCCTGGGCTGAAGGCGGTGCTAAATCGCTGAGCCACCCGGGCTACCCACTGACTGTGGACTTTTATAAGGAATAATCAACGAATTTGATTAAAAAATTAAAATGAAATTATGATTGTAATCTGCCTCACTGTATAAAACATGCCATTACTTCGTTAAATTGGCAACCAAGCACAAAGCAATCAACATGAAAACATCTACTTCAGAAGCCCCAAAGCTTACCAGAAAAATCATCGTTCTTTCCTTCATAATACCTCTGTCCTCCTCTCCCATATAAGTCTCATTCAAGAACAATCTCTTCTCAGAATCAGCATATGGGCCTGCCAACTGGTCTGCTCGCAGGCACAAATGTTCCCTTAGGATGCTGCTTGCAAGTCTCTAAAAACACTCGATGCAATCCCACGCTCTCATTCGCTGAGTGTCAATGGATTTACCACTACCTTTGTTTATTTTTCGGAAGATTTTATGTATGTAGGTATGTATGTATTTGAGAGAGAGGAGGAGCAGAGGGAGAGGGACAAGTAGACTCTGCGCTGAACACAGAGCCCAATGTGGTGCTCAATCCCACAACCCTGAGATCACGACTTGAGCCAAAATCAAGAGTCAGATGATCAACTGAGCCACCCAGGAGCCCCTTACTGCTACCTTTAAATACTTATGCTGATTGTGGAGCAAATATCTTTCTCATGTCAAAAGGCTGAAGTTTTATGTTTAGGTTGCATTTAGTCAATTATACACAAAGGTATATAGGTCCAACCAATAAAGCAAGGACTACAAAGGATATGAATGTCAAAGTTCTCCAGAAGCACACAATTTTAACTTACCAAAAGTTTTTTGCTTGGAACTGATGGCTCTCTATGCATGCAATAATGGTTTGCTGTCCATCTATTTTTTTACCATATACCTTTAATGGCAAAGAAAATAAAAAGGGTGAATTCAGGACCATAGAATATTCAACTTTAAACATCTGTAAAAAAAAAAATTGTATGGCACTTTGGTAGGAACATATAAAAGAAAAATGAGACAGTTTATTTTAAACACATAGATACTAATCTGGTTCTTTCCACACAAACAAAAACTGGACCCACATTGTGATTATCATCTTTGTTTCCTTCACAATTTTAGGGGCTGTCATTTCTTTAGTCATTTAACAAAGTGCTGGGACAGAGGTGAGAAAATTAATTTACTTATAACTGAGAAAGGTCATTAAGAGAATGCCTGTGTTGGTATGATGATGTTATTTCACCTCTTGTTTACTGCTTTATAAGTGATAGATCATTTGTATCTTTCAATCCTCCAAATCCAACAAATAAGGACTCTCTAATACAACCTATTTATTCTTGAGTTATTCTTCCAAAATAATCCTAATCAACAAGGTTATAATTCAAGGAATTTGTAAAGTACTTGAGTTTATGCAGCAATTTTTCCTCAAATAATTACTGAGAGCTAGATACTTAAGGAGATTTTATGAAATTTTGTCCTAACCAGAAAACTGAGATGCTAACAGTAATATTATGTTGGGACAGCAACTATTAAACCAGCATATACGGTAACTGCGGTTCTAGAGGTAGGCAGACAGAGGTCAGATCCAGAAGGCTGTGAAAGCCATGTTCAGAAGCCTGGACTCTATCCTAAACGTAATGGAAAAATCTTTGAATGATTTCCAGCATGGGACTTTCATGATGTGATCGGTTATTTCAAAAGATCACTGTGGCTATGGAGAAGATCACAGAAACACAAACAAACTGGAGGGTGGAGGTAGGGCTGAAAAGCCTGTGTGGGTACAATCTTATGAAAAAAAGGAAAAGAAAAGCACTCCTAATTTCTACCGTATTTCATCCTGAAAATATAAAAATAGATTAAACCTATGAAAGAATCACATTAAAAAAGAGACTTGGTTATTATAAAACTGGCAAGGACAGGATTCCACTTCCAAATAATTTAATTTGCTCTAAGATCTTGTAACTTAATGAAAGGAAGCTTTTTTTTTTTAAGATTCATTCCTTCATTCATTCATTCATTCACTCATTCGAGACACAGAGAGAGACAGACACACAGGCAGAGGGAGAAGCAGGCTTCATGCAGGGAGCCCGATGTGGGACTCGATCCCGGGACTCCAGGATCATGCCATGGGATGAAGGCAGGCGCTAAACCGCTGAGCCACCCAGGCGTCCCTTGATCTAAGCTTACTGAGATGAGTTATGGACATGAGATTAAAGAATCTTATAGTATTATGCTGTAATCAATATATGACAATTCCTACTTGGATTTAATTCAAGGTACAACCATTTTCCCATTTTGTGCAATCATAATATATTTACTATTTAGAGTTTTTTGAAAAAAACATTCTTAGAAATAAAACAAGAAAAAAGAAAAAAATGATGAGTTATAAAATGTCAGTTCTGTAAATTACAGCTTTCAAGAAATCATAAAAACAGTCATATTTACATAAGACAAAAGAAAAATATGCATATTGATGACTTACAGTGCAGACCCCATTTGGATAATGTTCTTTTACATAGGCTCGCAGAGCAGTTTCTACTGAAGTTCTCCATGATTCAACTGCATTTTCTGCTTCATA
This sequence comes from Nyctereutes procyonoides, assembly GCF_905146905.1. Classification (NCBI taxonomy): domain Eukaryota; kingdom Metazoa; phylum Chordata; class Mammalia; order Carnivora; family Canidae; genus Nyctereutes; species Nyctereutes procyonoides. Next base: position 29,650,604 of record NW_026575160.1, on the reverse strand, counting down.
TGGTCTTGGATCAGTTGCTTCCTTTCTTAAGTGATCAAATTTGAAACAGATTCTGTTTTTGGGATCCAAAAACTTTCCATTTCCCAAGTCGCCATGTTCTGTTATCAATACCTTCAATGATGTGATGAATTTTGAAAAAAAAAAAAAAGTATTTAAAATAGCATTTAAGTACTGACATATATTAATATACATTCATTTAAATTTTGCCCTTAACATTGTAAAATAATTCTACTCTAAGAAATTGTCTTAACTATATGGCACAACTATAATAATTCAAATGAGGCTATTGTTACTTAGCTTAGATCAGTGGATCTAATTTTCTCCCACTATAACTTCTGGCTACCTGATGAAAAGAACGCATCTTCTAATATGTTGCTGGAGTTTTTTTGTTGTTTTGTTTTAAAACTATAAACAGTTTACTATTTCTGTTATCAGTTTCCAGTTCTCAAAACTAAGGAACTGGTAGTAACTTTCAATGAGAATGGCTACAAGAATAGCTTTAATCCAAAGACAATACTCTTCAGTGTGTCCTATATTGTTCCTAAGCCCATACTTTCCATCTTCTGTGAAGTGTCTGCTTGTTTCTATAATCTATTCACTGACAGATGTCTTCAACTGACTTCCAAATTTTTAAACATGTAACTTACTTCTTTATGTACATTTAAGTTGTACATGCATAAACTTGATACTTTGCGCTTTATTTTAAAATTTCCCTCTTGGGATCCCTGGGTGGCGCAGCGGTTTGGCGCCTGCCTTTGGCCCAGGGCGCGATCCTGGAGACCGGGGATCGAATCCCACATCAGGCTTCCGGTGCATGGAGCCTGCTTCTCCCTCTGCCTGTGTCTCTGCCTCTCTCCTCTCTCTCTCCTCTCTCTCTCTGTGACTATAATAAATAAATAAATAAATAAATAAATAAATAAATAAATAAACAAACAAACAAACAAATAAAATAAAATAATAAAATAAAATAATAAAATAAAATAAAATAAAATAAAATAAAATAAAATAAAATAAAATTTCCCTCTTGTTCTTCCCTTGCAACTCTCCCAATCTTTCACTCCTTACCTATGTTAGGACTTCCTCATCCCTCTGATAAAATCATGTACACACAGCATATATCCTTCTAAATTTTTTTCAGCCATATAATCCCACACAGATATATAAAAACTTATCTGTGTATACATACACACACATTCAGGGTTTTGGGGGTCATTTGTACAAGAATGGAATGAACATGCACACGCACACATATTTTTCTGCATCTGTTTTTTTTTTAATATCAACACCTTATAGAAATCCTTCAAAGTCAGCTGGTAAACCTCTCATCATTCTTTCTAATGGCTGTATAATGTCTCATAATGTGGATATAACTTAATTTATTCTGTCATTCTGCTACTGATGGACCTCTCTTTTATTTCCAGGCTGTTTTCTTTTTGGGGGGGATGAACGGGTACCTTAAAAATGTAAAAAATAAGTACTTTTGTACATATATTTTAACATGCTAATGTTTTTATTTCCATTAGATGCTTCCATTTTTCTTAAATATATTCCTAGTAGTGGGGACAGTAGATAAAGGGTCTATCTATATGTTTTTAATTTTTAATACATTTCCAAAAAATGGCTATGACAATCCACATTTTTATGAACAGTGTATAAGATATGCTTCCCTTCATATTACAATCAATAGGCATATGATTCTTTTTTTCAATCTGATGGGTATAAAATATCTCATTACTTTAGTTATATTTCTCTCACTACAGACTGATCTAAATATTGCTTTGTGTATGGGCCATTTGCTCTTCTGTGAGCAAATATTCTTTAATATTTTTCATCTGAGATTTTTTGTTTTCATATTAATTTATAAGTATTTTGTTTAAGGTATCTTTTTCATTTTATGGTTAACTATTATGTAGCAAAATGTCCATCTTTTCTCTTATAGTTTCTGGGTTTCCAGGCTTATTTAAGATAGTCTCCCTGTCCTAATATTGTCTCATGTAGACTCTTTCCTCTTAAACTTTAAGTCGTTTTACAAATTTTAATCCTCCTGAAATTTATTTCTGTATATTGTATGAGATAGAGGTTCAATTTAATCTTAACAGAAACCAGTTATGCCAATCTTTTATTATTTGTGTATCTAAATTATAATCTTGTCACACATAAAAATTTACATATATTTGGGACTAAATTCTGGTTCTATATGCTGCAGCACAGATCTATTTGTGTACTTTATACAATACCATCCTGATTTGACTTTAAATTGGTTGTAAAGCATCTTCTAGCTATCTAGTTAAGGAATTCTTTCTTACCCATTCTTTTTGTTCTTACATTTTTTTTTTTCAAGCAGGAATTTTTTTGCATAAACTTCATGAACATTCTTAAAAATATATTTTATTTATTTATTCATGAGAAAGAGAGAGGCAGAGACCCAGGCAGAGGAAGAAGCAGGCTCCATGCAAGGAGCCCGACATGGGACTCAATCTCACCCTGGGCTGAAGGTGGTGCTAAACTGCTGAGCCACCCAGACTGCCCAAACTTCATGAACGTTTTGACCAATTAAGAAAACTATTAGGATTCTAATCAAATTGCATTAAATTCATATTTTAATTTTTTAATAATTTAACTTCCTATTTTCAGAATGGAATGTGGCATTGCCTTTCCATTGTTCATATCCTGTTTTATGTTTTAAGAAGACAATCATCCTTCTCTTCACAATCCTTTGCCTTTCTTGTTCAGGTAATTCCTAGGTTGATGCATAGTTTAACCAATTAAAATGGAATTCCTACCCCTCCAACCATTTCTAGCGTAAAGTACTTATTTGGTGCAATGGAGGACATCTAATGAGTTTTGAATACTTACCTTAAATTCAGCCATCTCACAAAACTGTTTTAAGTCTACTAGTTTCTTTTGGTTAGCATTCTTATATAAATGCTGTTACGAAGAGTTTTCTTTTCTAAAGCTTTAAAAGTTCTCATTCTCTTGTCTTATTTGCTATACCTCCATTATGTTAGATAATAATAAGAGGACAATCTTGGCAAATTTTCTATTTTAACTATAATTATTTTAGTGTTTGTTTGTAGTCTATGATATTTACTGTGACTTTACTGTGATTTATAGTCTACTTAAGAGGTCTTCCTTCTTCTATCCCTAGGTTTACTTAGGAATTTTGTAATGAGGACTAGCTGCTTGATTACACTATTGATGCATGATAAGGTTTTCTCTTTGTTGGTTAATAGATAAGATCAATATATTGCCTTACATGGAACTACTCATGCATTCCTATAATAAAATCTATTTAGTCTCGATTTGTCATTCTTTTGATATATTCCAGAATTCCATCTGTTAATATCTAAAGTTTTTAAGTCTATGGTCATAAGTGAGATTACAGTTTGCTTTTTGTTTTATCTTTATTAGGTTTAAGTACTAATATTATGCCAGGTTCATAAATGAGTTTGGGAGTTATCCAACATTTAAAAAAAATACATTCCCTGAACCCAGCAAATATTCTTTTAGGAATGTATTTTAAGAAAATAATGGTCAATACGGTGCTCAGAGGTACAAAGATTTACAATACAGCTTTGTTTACAATTAAAGACAAAAAAAATCTCCCAAGAAAAGTAAATTTATGAGATTAATAAAATGAAACACTATATAGTTTTATACGTGTAGGTGTGTGTATACATACACACAAGCATGTCTATATATGTAAGCTTGTTTTCTCTGCAGTTACGAGTCATCTGTCTAGGCTCTCTTTTCCCCCTGTAAATACAAGACTACATATTATATAATGAATAATGCCAAATGCAAGCTTTGACATAACTGGTCATTAAGAATTGTTAAAATTCTTTCATGTTCTACCTACCAGTTCCTTCTTCATATTGTTTTATGAAAGTTGTGCTTTGCACAATCACTGTTTGATTATTAGTATCTCTAAACCAGGAAAAAAACAAAACTAGTGATCTTTGGTGGCTTTTCTTAACTTAGCAATTCTAACTTTCACTTTGGAAAGAAAAGATTTAATAATTACTAAATGCTAAGTTACTCACATGAAGAACTGTAGAATTCCAGAGCAACCAAAATATGATATAAATCTTACTAATATATATTCTAGATTTTGGATTAATATAGGATTGATTTTTTCCTATAAAAAACAAGAAAGTAGATTTAAAGCAATTATTTTCTAAACTCTTAAAAGAATTACATTTGAATACTTCTAAAAGGGACTTTCTGCTAACAGTATTATTGGTCTCTACAAAAAAACCCCAAATTTTCAATTATTTTGTCCATAAGCGGCTATCATTAAAACGAACACTTTATCTTTAAACATACCACCTCATAGTTCTTGCAGAATATATTAACCATTATAAATGCAACACAGAAAAGTCAGATCCCGTGTTTATATGAAACATACCTGATCTTCATAACCTTCAATTTTTACTGGAGTAAACTGGTCCAAGTTATACTGTGCAAAGGCACTATAAAAGAGAAAGGCCAATTATTTAAAGTTACAAAACTCAACACTCTTAAAATAGTACGAACAATTCACTTGTCAATAAATCTCCTGCATTACACATGGCAAGTTAAATATTACGACTCTCCATTACAGATCTCTTATTAACTATAAATATTATATAGATATGGCTATTTTTAAAACTGACGAATGATATGCAGCCTTCAATGTTGAGCAAAAGAAAATTAAAACAGTAAATATAGTTTGTCTTTTCACTCAATACCTTGAAAGTAAAAAGTTAGCCATCTAACAAGATACATATCTAATTATTTGAGTATGTATTTAGCATACAACACACCAGGAAACAGAGTAGTTATTATGAGAGATAGAAGAGCAATCCGACAGATCCTATGATCAGAGGACTTACAGTTGGGTAGGAGAGATAACAGATAAGCACAATCATAACACAAAGTAGAAAGTATTGTAAGACAATGAGCAATAAAGAAAGCATCAAGGAAAATATACATTTTTAAAAATTATATTCCACTGAGGCAAGGCTATATGTAAAGATATATGTAAAAGATATATGTAAGAAGAGTTTTAGAGGTGACTTCATTAGAAATTTGACACTGAGAAATGGCCTTGAAATGATGAGTAGGCAAAAACTGAAGGGATGGGAAGAAAAGAATATTTCAATTAGAGGGACCAGGATAAACTAAACACATGGGAAGACAGGTTAGATCCACATCATAGAAAGCACCAAGCTCAATGCCCGACACATAGCACGTGCTCAATTGTATTTACTAAATTAAAGTGAAAAGCCCTGACTGATAGAATTATTATTTCATTTGGGAGGCAAAACAGAATCACTGAAGCTTTCTGAGAAAGAAGAACCTAAGTACCTTTAAAGAAGATTAATTTGGCTGCAGTGTGTATGACAAGTGGACAGTGGAGCAACTAGAGCCAAAAAAAAAGCAGTTAGGTGGTTATTAGGCAAATGTCCATGTTAGAACTGCTGAAGAGTCTGAACTAAGAAACGGTGACAAAATGGATTCAACAATAAATTCTCTCTCTACTTTCATATAATATATGGTAATATACTATAAGGTAATACTACATTACCTAATTATGTAATACACTTATAGGAAAGATTCTCATAGTACAGAAAATTATCTGAAAAATATGTAAGGACCGTATTACATTTTTATTAAATCTAAAACCTGGGTATTTTTTTCTCCACTTAACAGAAAAGATATTGAGTATTTTAAAATTTAGAAATACATCTGTCAACCTAATCTACTTGGAAGATTTTCTGGATAGCAAGACATCCACTGAATTTTCAGGTTATTAGCTACTGAGTATCCTCTACAAAGGGATGTTCGGATAAGCAAAGCCATTACTGATAAATTAACAGCAGACTAACAAATGTAAAAAGTACTTTGAGATTAAAAATAAAAATAGTATTCTAGATCATTGAGAAAGTAGGATTCATTTTCCAGTCAAAGATATATGTAAATAATAAATGTAGATAGTAATTTGGTCCTAGGCCTTTTACTACCCAGAATATCAAACCTCATCGATCTATCACTTGGGAATGAGGGAAGAACAGGAAATCTGAAAAGTGACAATGAGTATGAAAATAGGTAAAATGTTATATTAAATGCTCAAAGCACGTTAAATAGGTAATAGTTACATGGTACAATGGAAAAGATACTCACTAACCTAGCAGTGAGAATATAAAATACCTAGGTTTTGTCCAAACCCCATTATCAGCTAGCATGTGGCCCACTTACCTTACCTATAAAAAGAGGGCTTTGGATTAGCTGACTTCTAAAGTCCCTTCAATTCAGAAATTTACTCTATCCACCTACTCATCATCTACTCACCCATCCCCCCACCCATGCAAATAACTAGGTGTTCAGCCCTCTCACTAGACACAATGAAAACAGTGATTTCTCTGCCCTTTACAGTTCTATGGCCCAATCATCCACTTCTAAATACCTGCTCCTGTATTTAGATTTTTACACTTATTACTATTAGTCATGCAACAGTCACAAACTATACTTTTCACCAGGTGTCTCCCTCAGTTTAGCCATATTATTTCCCTATTTACTATTCAAACCCTGTTCATCATTTAAATTCAGCTCAAAACCACTTCTAAATAGAAATTAAGAATTTCTCCCTTTGGGCTCCAAAGGCCTTTGATATGTCTGTATTATAATAATACTTTATTTCATTTGGCCTGATACCGAACATATCTAACTCCCCACTAGAAAATCCCTAAGAGGCTTATTTTATCATCACAGTGAAGTCTGGCAATCACATGTCAGTTGAATAAAAGGCTCTTTCTGGGTATTTAGAAGACTTGAGAATACCGACTCTTTAGTATGTCTACTCTTACATACTATGAAACATACCTAATTTGTGCCTTTATATCCCATTAAAACCACTCTTAAGGGGCACCTGGGTGGCTGGCTCAGTGGTTGAGCATCTCCCTTTTGGTTCTGGTCGTGATCCCCAGGTACTGGGATCGAGTCCTGCATTATGCTCCCCGCAGGGAGTCTGCTTCTATCTCCGCCTATGTCTCTGCCTCTCTTTCTGTGTCTTTCATGAATAAATAATGAAAAAATCTTTAAAAAAATAATAAAATAAAACCACTCTTAAGAATAATACCCATGTTTTTTCCCCCTTATAGAAAGATAGGAAGAGGGGGAAAATAAGATTTAAAAAGCTAAAGCACAGGGAAAAATAGAAAGAAACAAAGAAAGAATTACATATATGTAAGAAAGAGAAGTACCTGTACAAAAGAAATTCAATATCCAAGATCACAACTTAAGAAATGAGACTATGGCAATGCACTTACTCTGGTGAAACTGCCACTAGGACACATTCTAAATGTTTTCAACACACTTTGCAAACTAGCGTTATGGGGTTTTGGACAGCCTCAATTATAGGCAATGAATCTTCTTTAGAGGGTGAAACCAGATTTGGAGATATTTTAAAAGTAATTCAGAACCAAGTCTAGTGAACAGTGAGTATGATACTATTTTTGCCTGAAAATTATTTCATGGAGAGGATACTGTGAACCAGAATAACATAGTTCTAAAGTCAATCACAGATACCCTCAGATGTTTACAAAATGAATTCAAATGAATAGTTTTGAGAAATTTGGAAAGAATACTACTAAAGTCAACAAAAAAATTAGTATTTTCTCTAAGTGTTCATCTGGTTAGCAATCACTTACTGATAGTATAACTACATGCAAGACAGTTTGAGCTTTCTACTTAAAATTTTGGTGGGGGTTTTTTGGTATCATACAATAAACATCTTGTTTTATCATTACCTACTGATTTCTTCAGATTCATTTCCTTAGAATATCAGAGTTTCAGGCATTTTAATGTATATACCTCCTGAAATATGGACAATTGTCCCCATAAAGTGTTTTATAATAAAAGAAAAATGTGCTCACATTCTGATTCTTTTTTACAACAAATCCAATTTAATTTAAATGTAAAAACCATCATCAGATAAGTACTTCTTTGGACAAATAAAATTTCAATACTTTCATCATTTTTGAGTCAATTATATGGCTATTTCATACCATTAAATAATTATGAATATTTCTTTGACCTTCATTAAATTTTGAGGAAAAGTTCTTATTCTTTCAACAAGTCAAGTTTCTCATTTTCTTGAGTAAAAACAAAATACCCCCTCCCCCAAAAGCACTAATTCTTGCATCTACATGAAGCAATCCATACATTTATTTACCACAGAGAACTCGGAGGAAAAGTACTCTGAAAGCACTGGTGTTAGAAGTTATAAATGCTCTACATCTTCTTTACTTCTGTAAGATTTTCTCAACATGCCATATGCTATTATAAGGAAAATTAATTTTACTTGAATATACAAATAATTTTTTAAAATTTATTCATGAGAGACACAGAATGAGAGAGAGAGAGAGAGAGAGAGAGAGAGAGAGAGAGAGAGAGAGAGAGAAGCAGAGGCATAGGCAGAAGGAGAAGCAGGCTCCTTGCAGGGAGCCTGACATAGGACTGGATCCCAGATCCTGGAATCACGCCCTGAGCCAAAGGTAGATGCTCAACCGGAGCCACCCAGGTGTCCCAAATACACAAATTATGTAAATAAAGTTTAAAGAACTTAGGAATAAGTAGCCATTCACTTAGAAGCTTATCATTAAAGTCAAAGATATAGAGTAAATTGATTTCTATACAGCACTTTAATAATTAACAGGAGTGGAAGCACCCCAAATGTCCACTGACAGATGAATAAACAAAATGTGATACATATATACTCAGTATTAAAAAGGAAAAAAATTCGGACACATGCCACAACATGAATGAACACAAAAGACACTATGCTTAGTAGAATAAACCAGTCACAAAATGACAAATAACGTATGATTCCACTTCTATGCAACACCTAGTGAGGTCAAATTCATAGAGACAAAAAACAGAATGGTAGTTGCCAGGGGCAGAGGGAAGGGGAGAATAAGAAATTATTGCTTAATGGATATGGAGTTTTAGTTTGGGAAAATAAAAAAAGTTCTGGAGATGGATGGTGGTGATAGTTACACAATGTGAATGACTTAATGCCAAAGATGTGTATTCTTAAAATGGTTAAATTTTATATTATGTACATTTTCTCCCAATAAAAATAATAAATAGGGTGAAACAGGTAAAGAGGATTAAGCATACACTTATTGTGATGAGCACTGAGTAATGTATAAATCGCTGAATCACTATATTGTACACCTGAAATTAATATAATACTATATGTTAATTATATTGGAATTAAAAAACAAAGAGATCTATAAATAAAAGTTGCTATTAAAAGATAATAGGAATTTAAATCAGAAGCAAAATGAGATATGCCTAGAGGTCTGTTGAACCTCTAACTTCATTAGGGTTAACTATAAAGGACAGATTTGATAAAGCCTTTAAACATTATAAAAACAGAATAAGAACAAATTTCCCCTGGTTCAAGAATTCATATATTTGGTAGAATACTAGGGTGAGAAAAGGTGCCCAGATAGATACTAAACACTCTGCAAGGTACCTAAAAATCTCCAATGAGTAATGGAATTGGTTAGCCTAACATAGGAGTCCCCACCTTACTTTTGGAGGTGGGAATAGAGAATTAATTATTTCTCCGAAATCCTACGACAGTTGTGGCAAGTCCTGATTGTGGTCACTGGTCCAAAGACGTATGAGGACTGCCTATTTTTTTGGATCACTCACAAATCCAGTAAATATTTATTTATTTAATATATGTCAGGTACTATATTAGGTATTGATGAATGAATAAAATGAACTCCTAATCCTAAAAAATCTATTAGGGTCAAACACAGAACAAAAAGTAAAACCTGCATTAAAAAGCAATCACAATTTCAAAAATCAAAGTTTCCAGATAATTTTATCCAACCCTGCAATGCCAAAATGTTGTACTGAGTTTATAAATCACTGCCAAATATTCAATAGATAATTTCAGGTTATAATTGTGTCCCTATGTCCCTCTGTGATCATAAGTATTTCTCTTTTGAGTGATTACACACATATAATGCACATATATATTTAAACCTCAACAAAAATATTTTCCTCTATGTACATACATATGATATACATATATATTTAAAGTTGATGTGTGAATATCTATTTCAGGGATTATTGCTTAAAAAACACCTTTAAAACATTTTTTCTCATTATGTCACTTAGTTAATATAATATGTAATACTTACTGAGCTGCTCCTTCCCTGAGAAGATTATCATTATTAAGCAGTAACCGAACATCTGCAAAATAAGTATTAGGTTTTCTATATTATTATTTTTATATGTTTGAAATTCTTATGTAATGAATGCAGATTCCTTTGGTCATGTATTAACATTCCCGTCTTCCCCCACACCCACCATGTAAGCAAGATCAAAAATTTTTTTTTAATTTTAATTTTAAATTTTTTTTAATTTATGATAGTCACACACACACACAGAGAGAGAGAGAGAGAGAGAGAGAGAGAGAGAGAGAGGCAGAGACATAGGCAGAGGGAGAAGCAGGCTCCATGCACCGGGAGCCCAACGTGGGACTTGATCCCGGGTCTCCAGGATTGTGCCCTGGGTCAAAGGCAGGCGCTAAACCGCTGTGCCACCCAGGGATCCCCCGCAAGATCAAAATTTTACTATGATGACCAAAATAATCACAAAAACACACCAAGGTGGTATTATTATTATTATTATCATTATTATTATTATTATTATTAAAGATACTGGTTAGGAACAGGAGAGGGAATTAAACAGAAATAGAAATTTCCCCAGCTATTTGAAAGTTCCCTTTATGCTACTCGGCTTTTTACCTGCTTTTGCTAACTGAATGGAATCCAAGGAGGATTTTCACTTTTACCAAATGGCAATTGTTTCTCCACTTTATGCCATTTCAGCTAATGAAAGATTTCACAGAACTCTATTTTTGGATAGCAGAGGAAACCTGTAAATGTTATTTTATACCTTCTTAATTAATAGCCAATGTAGGCAGACTGTAATGTATTTCCAAGGAATTACAGTGGAGTTTAAGCTCCATCAAAAAGATTGGTGAGAGTTGCAGAAGATGTCTGCCTCCTAATCTGACAACATTATCATGAGTTTCAAATGAATTTGCTTCATACAAAAAGGGATTAGGCAAGAAACAGCTTGTGAACAGAGCACAGATGTAGACATTTCTGTCCTCAGCTCATGTTCAAACAACAGATGAATGTATTTGGTTCAATATGGATAACTGCTTTATTTGATTTAGCAATCTCACTTTGGTTATTGATTCTTAATTCTGTTCTAATTTTAGACTCAATTATTATGTAGACATTTGCCTACTCATCATTAAAACATAACTTTAAAAATAATACTTTTCTTGGAAAATCTAAGCACTTTGTAAAACAACAGGGAAAAAATCCACATAATTTCACCAAACAGAATTCTAATCTTGGTATATTTTCTTTCTTTACTTTTGCTACACACTTGGCTATTTTACAGTTGTGATCATAAAATACATACTACAGTGCATTTCACTAAATGAAAATAACACAAAAAAACCTAAGTATCTCCCATTAAGAAATTACTTAAATATAAACAGACTATATAGACCTTATAAAAGGTGTAAAGTTGAACAGCCATTAAAAATAATCTAGATGTGAAAAAATTTATTTATCAACATGAAATACCTCCATAACACAATAAACAGCAAGGGGAAAACTCAATATGCATAGTATTATCATATTTATGTAATGTCATATACCTGTGTCCAACGGAGAATGGCAGAAGTATTTAATTCAAACACTGGAGAACTAGAGGGCAGAATTTTATGTGATCTTTAGATTCAATTTTGCACTTTGGAAATTTTAGAATGACTACGGATCATTTTTACATAAATCATAAAGCTACTCCAAAGAAGAAATACTGACTATTCACATGCCTCTTCTCAGCAGCAGGCCCAAATTTAAAAAATAATCTCTTCTGCTAACCACTAAAATAATACTAATTAGATTTCTAAATTAACTGATTTTAAGCAATGGAAGCTACTGCCTAAAAAATTATTCTTAAAAAACAGACATTTAAAATTACAGTTCTTCCTATCTCACAAAGCAAACTGGAGAGATTTGATATGATCTTTTCATGTTCAATATTTAAAACATAATCATGAATAGTGGTGCTGCGTGGTAGTGTATCTCTTCCAGTATTAAATGGGAATAAAATTTAAAACCATGATTTATTTGATCCAGTTAGCTTTATTCTGGAAAGCTTTTCATCATAAGGAAATAACAGAAGAAGAAAATGAAAGATTTCACAGACAAAAGACAAAAGAATTTGAATAAAATCTGTTCTTAAAGAAAGGATCAGGCTGTGGTTCTAAGCCAGGTTGCACGTTAGAACCATAAGGTGGTGAGTACGAGACTTAAACAAAAAATAAACAAAAAATAAAACCCTTATGTTTCACAGCTCTAGCCCAGGTCTACTGCATCAGTTTCTGAGAATGAAGACCAGATATTTACGTTTCAATGATTCTAACATAGCCAACCTAGGAAACGGTATTTGGGAACCACTAAATCAACATGATTTTATGACTTTGTAATTCTAAAATCTGTTGCTTCTCTTGGAATCATCATACTGGTGTTATCAACAAAAACAGCAATGAAGGGACATCTGGGTGGCTCAGCATCTGCCTTCAGCTCAGGGCGTGATCCCAGTCCTGGGATCCCATGTCGGGCTCCCGGCATGGAGCCTGCTTCTCCCTCTGCCTGTGTCTCTGCCTGTGTCTCTGCCTCTCTTTCTCTGTGTCTCTCATGAATAAATAAATAAAATCTTAAAAAATAAATAAAAATAAAATACTCCCTATTTAAAACTTACATGTAATATTCTATATCCCATTTCTGTTCCATAGCTCACTCTCCATCCCAAACCTACTGAATCCTAAACACCCAAATTTATTGTACCTCAACATAGAACTTACCAACATCAATTTCCAGAGAGACTCAGAAAAGCAATTTCTAGGACTCATACATTCTTTTAGGGCCTTTCTAATGAACAAATTTGTAAGGCATTTAATTCAAGGTAAGAACATTCAGTGAAAAACATCTAGAATTTACAATTCATTCTTGGTTCTATGAATTGCACAAGAGTTTGTGAGCCATTGGCTTTAGTGTAGTTTCACCGCTATCAGTTCAAGTTACATGCCAACTTTTGAACCTAAGGAATATAGAGGCTGAAGTTAAACCCTTCAGGAAGCAGAAATATTTGTGAATTCTCTCCCAATTTTACAATTCACTATTTGAGATTTTACAGTTATCTTAAAAGGCAGAATATAGTGCAGACTTCCCATTCTAAGTGTAGCTGAGTGGTTAAATTTTTAAATGCATAAAAATTATCCTAGGTAACTGCATTCAATTATGCATTGTAGTTTGTTGATGATTTAAGGAATTTTCAAGGGTAATTTTAACTTCACAAAATTTTTACCTCATTTTTAGACTTTCAAACCTGATCTTTTTGAGGTGAGATTCCATTATATCTTATATGAATGAAAATGAGTGATTAAACTTCTTTAAAATATGTTTAAATAATTTACTCTGGAATAGAATGTTTTAAAAATAAAACTGAAGAGTTCTGTGTAAATTAGTTTTAATTTTAGACAGTGAAGGCCAAATATACATAAGTAGAAATAACACATTTACAGTGCCTATGGTAACTTATTCTTAAAACTGCTTAAGAAAAGTTTCGTAAAGAGATCACTATAGGCCATTTTCCTGGCGATTGTTCAACCACAGCACTCTCACTGTTAAAGAGGAGCTATTGTTAATTTTTACAGCAACCAGGAGACTGGTTAACAGTTTACATTTCTGATCTACGTATGGGTAGATAACTATAAAAATGTTTGCCACTGAGGTTTAAAGAAGGGCATACTGTGAACTAATTTTTAAGCTATAAATTAAATAGTTTTTACACGTTCTCTTATCTTCTGAACATGCTGAAACAATGCCCTACCCCCCCTTTTTTTGGCTGTTCATACTAAGTTTTTCTTTAAAAGAAATACAAAAAAAATGCATTTCACAATTCCAAAAAATAGTTAAAAATCTGTTTTCAAAAAATTTAATATTACTCTTTTAAGGAGGTTAACTTAAACATAAATTTCATATGTCTCATAAATATTCATGCCATTATGAGATCAATATTGACAAAAATTTTCCCTGTAATTCAAAAAGTACAGATTTTTCCTACATACTCCTCCCTCCCCTTAGCTTAGTTCTTTTGGTTATATAATTTATTCTTTTAAAAAGAGGAGTGCTTGATATATCAAGTCTTAATGCTATGAATTAAACACTCACCATTAAACACCTCATTAAATTCTCCAGGAGGGGCATGAATAATGAATTTTGCTGCTATTCGCACCTAAAACAGAAATGAAGATATAAATGTTCCATGGCATAGGCCTCTGCTAAAATAACCGAAAATACATTCAAAATCATACTACTTCAAAGTTCTACTGAAAATGGCTTTAAACTTTTTTCAAAGTTAGTGACGCTTCTTCAAACACCTTACGTTTATTACTGCTTCAATCATTTAACAGAATCATAATGTATAGGCTGAATGCAGATAAAATATATATTTAACACATTTAAGGATGCAAAACTACCTACATATAAACATTTTCTTAGAAGTAAATTCTTTTAAACCAAAATGGAAAAAAAAAAAAATCAATCAAGAAAGTTTGTACCAGGCAGCCCTGGTGGCGCAGCGGTTTGGCGCCGCCTGCAGCCTGGGGTGTGATCCTGGAGACCCGGGATCGAGTCCCACATCGGGCTCCCTGCACGGAGCCTGCTTCTCGCTCTGCCTGTGCCTCTGCCTCTCTCTCTGTGTCTATGAATAAATAAATAAAATCTTAAAAAAAAATTTGTACGTGTGAAGAAATAAGATGCATTTAGGTAAAATGAAGAAAACAGATTTGCCATATTTATGTTTCTTTAAAATCACAAATTAGTGAAAAATCTACGAAAGAAGGGGGAAGAAAGGTCTAAATTCAAAATGTTTTTCCTAGGAACTGACTGATCTTAGGAAATTTTAGTTCGAAGATACGAGAGAGAAAATATCAAGAGGCATACTGACAGGCGTATTTTAGAGAATAAAGGCCATGTCTAATAAGGAGATCAATTACTAATGAAAAATAAGAGAGCTTAAATGGCATGCCCAATATTCTAGTTTAGTAAAGAAGTCTTGAATATTTCTAACAGTTTCCCAATCAATTTCTGACTACCCCAGCAACTTCCAAGTTGTGGCTGACTTCCCCCAAAGGGCAGTCCCCAACAAGCAGCAGCAACAGTAGCAATCTCGTCAAAAACTCATAATGATGGGCCGCACCCTGACTGGATAGACTCTGGAAACAAGACCTAGGAGTCACTATTTAAACAGGATTCCTAGGTGATTTTTTTTTAACATACATTCATGTATTTGCTGAATTCAATATTGCCAAGGGACTTTGGCAAAAACAATTATTTTCATATTTCCCACTTTATTAGCTCGATGTAGAAACTGAAAATAACGGAAAGCAAAAGAAATAGTAATATATGTGTATAGGTGTTCTACGTATAGGTGCATGCATCTAAGTATACATGATTTTCAGAGGAGACAGATGAAAAAGAGGTTATCTATGGCTAAAAATATATCTCTAGTTAGAGGCCACATATGTAACAAGGCCTTAAAAAGGTAGAACATTTCAATGTAAAACAAAAAGGAAAAGTCTTTGTAGTCTGGAACGCTAAAAAGTTTGAAGTAAAATCTGTAACTATAGTTGGATACCACTGAGAGACAACAATGATGAAAAAGATTTCTTTTAACAGAATTATTTAAATCAGTGTTCACCAAGCACACTACATGAATTAGGTTATTTATTCTTCACAACAACCCTATGAGGTAGTTCCTATTTGTAATCTTTTGATGCGGTAGGTAACGAAGCAGAAGAGGTTAAGTAAGTTGGTCTGATTCCTGAATCTACACTTTTATTCACTACATTATGCTGCTTCTCAGATTTAAAATAGTTTTGGTAGAATGGGTACACTCTTCCCACCAAAGGATGAACGTGTAGCTACCAAACAGCTACCTCAGTACAAACCTTTTTTTGGGGGGTACTTAAAATGTTAATAGCAATAACTTAAATGATACAGAAAATTCCTTGAAAGACACAAAAACTAAAGTCCACTTAAAAAATAATCTGCATATTCTTAGATCTACTAAAGAAACTGAGTTTGTTGTTAAAACCCTTCCAACAAATAAAACTCCAGGTTTTCTTACACCAATTTAGGAAAAAATACCAATTCTACGCAAATTATTCCAGAGAACACTGTCCAATTCATTTTATTTTTTTTTGTCCAATTCATTTTAAAAGAATAGTGCTATTCTCTAATAAAGACTTAACAATTTCAAGAAACACAACTCACAACAAACACATCTCTCAGGAACATAGAAACCTTCAATAAAATAATAGAGAACTGAATCTAGGACCATACAGAAAGAATAATACATCATGACCAAAAGTGTTTACCCTGGAAATGAATAGATAGAAAAGAATTATTTGATAACATTCGACAATCATGACAAAAACTCAGCAAACTAAGAAGAGAATGTCCTTAATCTGATAAAAGGTATTTGCAAAAAAAGCCTACCAGTTAACATCATCCTTAATAGTCAAAGACTGAATGCTCTCCCCCTAAAATCAGGAAAGACAAGAATGTTTCTTCCCACTACTACTATTCAACATCATATTAAAGTCAGTGCAATAAGAAAAAGAAAGACATTTCATAAAAAAAAAATTATATTTGCAAACAACATGACTGCTTACAATGAAAAATCCCAAGGAATCTAAAAAATAATAGTTTATGTGTAAATCTAACAAAACACATGCAGGACTTGTGTGCTGAAAACAACACAAAATACTGACGGAATAAATTAAAGAGCTAAATAGATATATTATGTTCATAGACTGGAACTCAATAATGTGAAGATGACAATTTTCTTCCAACTATTCTACAGATTCTAGGAGGGCCCAATCAAAATCAAAACAATTTTTCTGATACACATCAACAAGCTGATACTAACATTGATATGTTTTCTAGATTATTACTTTTCTATGTATAAAGAATGTAATGAACGCAGATTATTTTGGCCATGTATTAAGACTCCCTCTCCCCAAATGCAAGCAAGATAAAAAAGTCACTGTGATAACCAAAATAACCCCAACACATACACATGGTATTAAAAATAGATTTTGCTTAGGAAACAAGAGAATTAAATGTTATTTTATACCCTTAATAGTAAATGCACAGTAGTAAAGACAAATGAACGAGAATAGCTAAAACTATTTTGAAAAAGAGCAAACAAAGTTGGAGAATGGACACTACCTGATTTCAAGACTTACCAGTGGTCTGAACTAAGTGTCCAAAATATACCCATATATATGGCCAAATGATTTTTGATACAAGCGCAAAGGCAATTCAATAAAGAAAGGTATCTTTTCAACAAAGGATATTCAAACAATTAGATATTCGGGGATCCCTGGGTGGCTCAGAGGTTTAATGCCTGCCTTTGGCCCAGGGCATGGTCCTAGAGGCCTGGGATCGAGTCCCACATGGGGCTCCCTGTGTGGAGCCTGCTTCTCCCTCGGGTCTATGTCTCTGCCCCACCCCCACCCCCCTGCGTCTCTCATGAATAAATAAATCTTAAAAAAAAAAACCCAATTAGATATCCATGAGCAAAAAATGAACACCAACTTAAACCTCATGCCTTACTTTAAAAATTACATCAAAATAGATCATAGCTCTAAATGCAAAACACGGAACTTAAAAATAAAAGAAACAGAAGAAAATCTTCTGGGGTTAGGCAAAAAATTCTTAGACATGATAAGAATCCATTAAAAAAAAGACTGATGAACTGGACTTCATTGAAATTAATATCTTTTGTTCTGTTAAAGACACTGTTAAGAGAATGAAAAGACAAGCTACAAACTGGAGAAAAAATTAGCAAATCACATAGCTGACAAGGAACTTGTATCCAGATTATAAACACTCAAAACTCAACAGTAAGAAAATAGTAAGCAAAAAACTTGGGACACTTCAGTGGACAGGATATACAGAAGACAAGTGCACAAAAGGATGTACAACATCATAAATCATTAAGGAAATGAATACTGAAATCATGAAACACTACTACATACCTAGCAGAATGGCTAAAATAAAAATGGCTTGATAATATCAAGCACTCCTGAGGATGCAGAACTGGAACCCTAATACATAGCTGTGGCAACCCAAAATTGTACCAACCAGTTTGGAAAATGGGTATCTATCTACCTACCCTAGAAGAATGCAAACCTATGTCCATACAAAAATCTATTTACTGGGACACCTGGGTGGCTCAGTTAGTTGAGCATTCGACATTTTTTTTTTTAAAGATTTCATTTAATTTGAG
Organism: Nyctereutes procyonoides; assembly: GCF_905146905.1. Classification (NCBI taxonomy): domain Eukaryota; kingdom Metazoa; phylum Chordata; class Mammalia; order Carnivora; family Canidae; genus Nyctereutes; species Nyctereutes procyonoides. The sequence goes on along the minus strand of NW_026575160.1, from coordinate 29,632,151 downwards.
AGACACACAGAGAGAGACAGAGACATAGGCAGAGGGAGAAGCAGGCTCCTGCGGGGAGCCCAATGCAGGACTTGATCCCAGAACCCAACGGCAGTCGCTCAACCACTGAGCCACCCAGGCATCCCTAGCATTGGACTCCCGAATTTGGCTCAGGTCACGATATCAGGGTCGTGAGATGGAGCCCACATAGGGCTCTGCATGTGCACTTGCGCACTTTCTTAAAAAAAAAAAAAAATTGGGCTCCTGGGTGGCTTGGTCAGTTAAGCATCTGCCTTCAGCTCAGGTCATGATCCTGGGGTCCTGGGATCGAACTCTGCATTGAGTTCCGCACTCAGTGGGGATTCTGCATCTCCCTCTTATTCTGTTCCTTCCCCTGCTTGTGCTTCTCTTCTCTCCCTCAAATAAATAAATAAAATAAAATCTATTCACAAATACTTAAGACTGGAAACAAACCACAACCCAAATGTCCATAAATATATAAACATATAAATAAAATCGTGTTTATACATAATGAAACATTATGTTTTATGTATTTTCAAAATTATTCTTCTCTTCTAAATGTTTAAAACTAATATTAAAATCAAAAGCTGGACAGCCTGGGTGGCTCAGTGGTTTAGTGCAGCTTTCAGCCCAGCGTGGGATCCTGGAGACCCGGGATCAAGTCCCGGGATCGAGTCCCACGTCAGGCTCCCAGCATGGAGCCTGCTTCTCCCTCTGCCTGTGTCTCTGCTTCTCTCTTTCTCTGTCTCTCATGAATAAATAAATAAAAATGTTTTAAAAATAAATAAATAAATAAACCAAAAGCCAAGAGGTATCTGGGTGGCTCAGTCTCAGTTAAACACCTGCCTTCAGCTCAGGTCATGATCTTGGGGTTTGGGACTGACACACCAAGGTGCCCACATCTGGCTTCCTGCTCAGCAGGGAGTCTGCCTTTCTTTCTCCCTCTGTACCGCCCCTACTTATGCTAGCATTCTATTAAAAAATATAATCTTTTAAAAAATATTTTTAAAATTAAAAGCCAAAATATTAAAAATAATTTTAAACAGGCAAAGGTGGAATAAGGGTATGGAAGCAGTACATGCTAAACATATATTAGACTCTATTATGATTATGTAAATGTTTTAACTTAATTTCCTTCATCACACCCCTGCCCCTACAGTGAGGTAAGGAGTTGTTAGCACTTAAAACAAAGTCTTAAAGCAACAACAACAACAACATCTTTGTCATTACCATAGGCCACAAATAAAAACTGTGGTAACCTGCTGATGAATTCATCAATTTCTTTTGAAAACATTTAGAATTTTTATGTAATTCTTTTTTTAAAAAAAGATTTTTATTTATTTATTTATTTATTTGAGAGAGAGCATGAGCAAGGGGAGTTGCAAAGGGAGAGGGAGCATGATGCAGAGCTTGATCTCAGGAACCTAAGACAATGACAATTGTCTGAACTGAAGGCAGCCGCTGAAGCTGATCCACCCAGGTACCCAGAGGTGATTGTTTTTAGCAGTCCTAGTGACTTATAAAACTGACAAAATTAAAGTACTAATAGCAAGCAGTATATATATATATATATATATATATATATATATATATATATAGCATATTTAGTGATACAATTAGCTAAGTTGTTGAGCTTTAAAATTTTAAATTGTTTGAAAAAAAAAGGGCACATGTCATTTAGAATTTTAGTTCTATTTGGAGTTTTCACCAAAGAAAGCAAAAAGGATGTCAATTTTTTTTCTATGGACTTATTGGCCCTTGCTATGTGCACTAAATGATACGCATTTATTATGCTGTAACCAAAAACAGTTAATAGATTGCTCACAATATCCAAAGTGAATGGTGAGTCAAAAGAAGTACCATTAAGGATAGGAGGTCACAGGCGCTGTCTGAGAACCCAAAACACAACTTGGATTTACCAGCTATGCCTGGATATTGTAATCTGGTCTTTGTGAATTTCATCAGGGTATTTTCTAACTACTGCTATAGACTCAAAGTTCCCCTACATCACAGCCTTCCTGGCTGACTTTTTTTTCTTTTAATCTTATTAACTATTTATTCTAGCCCACTTCTAAATCCAAGAAAAGGAAAAAGGTCATAAAACAAGAGGTCTCAAGAGTAGAATTTCTAAAAATTAAAAAAACACATATTTCCTCAAAGTTTTTCTAATATACATGGAGCTATACTCTATTTATCCCTGGGAATATTATTTTTCTGGGCTTTTCTGGAAGAGCCCAGTGAATTATTAGATACATTCCTAGGCCCTCTGCTAAATCTTCTGCGTTACCCACCATTTTCCTCCATGTATCAATCAAAATCAAGTCCTTCTAAACTGCAGTCAGATTCAGGAAAGACTTATTTTATTGTATTGGGGGGTGGGGGAAGAGGAAGAGGAGAGAATCTCAAGCAGGCTCCATGCCCAACATAAAGCACCACCTGAGGCTTGATCCTATGACCCTGAGGATCACCTAAGCTGAAATCAAGAGTTGGAAGCTTAAATGACGGAGACACACAGGTGTTCCCCCACTGCCCCCGCCGCCGCTTTTAGAAAGAGCAAGGGAGACCAGAGAGAGAATCTGTTTTACTGTATTTCTAAAACTGCAATTCTAGACTATTGGGGGTGGGGGAGTAGGGAGGCTTTTTTTTTTTACAGGGGAGGGGGAAGGAGGTGTGGCTAGATGGGAGATTAACTCTTATCTATGTTAGTCACCAATAACTGCTAGGCATACTTCATAACAACTGCACTAAGAAGTATAGTTTTAAAAAGTTAACCTATTAATGTAGAGCTTAATGCATTAACCTGAGCTAAAAGCTGAAAGAGCTATATTTGTTCATTTATTTCTCTTGGATCCAAATAATATTTGTATAAAATATATAGAAAGATAAGCATAACAAAAAAAGTATGTCTATTCCTTTGTGTTTCTGGTGAAAGAGCAGATACCACATGTGACTATAAAGTTACTTATATAGAAGATAAATATGTTCAAAACTATATCTAAAATGTTACTTTAAATTAATCCTGCATAAAAATAACCTGCCTATCAACTGTCTGAGATAACACAAAAGTATTACTGTAGAACTTTTTTGTACACTGTTTTTCTTATGGGCTTTATTTTTTTAAGATTTATTTATTTACTTGAGAGTGAGGGACAGACAGAGAACAAGTGTGCAGGGAAACCTCAAGCAGGCACTGAGACCTAGATGGGGCTGGATCACACCATCCTGAGCTCTGGACATGAGCCAGACATGACCAGACGCCAAGATCAGACACCACCCAGGCGCCCCTTTCTTCCTTTAAAAGAAATTCCACAACTCTAACAACAAATTTAGTAATGACAGTAATGGATAGTAACTCCATAAATGAATAAGAATCCATGAGTCCATACTGACACAAAGAAATGAACGAACAAGGGAAAGCTCTCCATTTGAGCACTGAATTTCAACTAATGAATGTAGAAAGTATTGAATTAAAAAATCACCTTCAAGACCTCAGTAATTGTGCATGCAAAAATCATCAATGGATGCTAAAATCTGTGGGTAAAAATATGGTAAAATGATAACAGGACATTTACATAACCAAAAAGTATAGAAGTATTTCTCCAAATACTTATTATAAAAGTATATTATACTTACAAAAGTAAAATAATAATAGTATAATAAAAGTATAATACTTATAAAAGTATTTCTCCAAATTCTTTTTTTTTTTTTTATTTATGATAGTCACAGAGAGAGAGAGAGAGAGAGGCAGAGACACAGGCAGAGGGAGAAGCAGGCTCCATGCACCGGAAGCCTGATGTGGGATTCGATCCCCGGTCTCCAGGATCCCGCCCTGGGCCAAAGGCAGGCGCCAAACCGCTGCGCCACCCAGGGATCCCATTTCTCCAAATTCTTAAAGGGTAAATAGTAGTTTTACATTGAGGAAACTAGTCACACACCTTCTTTACCAAACAATAAAAGTTGTAAGTAATAGGAAACTGACATCATATGCCTAATAGGATATACTGAGGATACATCATTTACACCCAAACATTCATAGGCTGAACCTAATTTTGAGGAAACATCAAACCAAAACTGAGGTTCAGTCTACAAAATAACTAGTGTGGAATCTTTAAAAGTGTTGTCATAGAAAACAGACAATGCTGAGAAATTGTTCCAGATTAAAGTCACTACAATAAAACTCATTATGATCCTGGATTCGATCCTGGACCACCAATTGGTGAAATAAGAATAAGGTGTTGATTAGAAAATAGTATTGTATCAATGTTTAATTTCTTGACTTTGGTAACTGTACTGTGGTTATGCAAGAGAAAATCCTAAACAGTGAAGGACTTCGTAGGAAAAAAAAATTCTCCTTTACTCTGGTTATGCGGATTTTCTCCTAAATATTTCTTAATTTGAAATTTTCCTCTTTGCATTATGTCTTTATTTCACCTGGGACTGATTTTTTTTGTATGATGTGGGGTAGAGATCCATTTTTTAATTACACTGTAATAAGGACGAATAAAACCCAATACTTTTGTTAAAGTATACATCTTTTTCTAGTGAACCAACACAAAACAAAAGATATTCGTAATACTTTAAAATGTGAGTTACTTCCTTATTTCAGTCACAGACATGAAAAACATGTCATACACTTTAATAAATTCCAAATCCTTCTAAAAATGTGTCTGATGAATTCAGCAATAATTCAGGTAGTAACTGCAAAAATGTAATTTCCTCAAGGAACTTCTGAATATTCAATAACATCAGAAGGTAACAGGTAGAGATACTGTCATATTATTATGGAGGCACTGGCTAACATTAAAAAGTATCATGTAAGTGGGCAGCCCCGGTGGCGCAGCGGTTTAGCGCTGCCTGCGGCCTGAGGTGTGATCCTGGAGACCCTGGATCGAGTCCCACGTCGGGCTCTCTGCATGGTGCCTGCTTCTCCCTCTGCCTGTGTCTCTGCCTCTCTCTCTCTCTCTCTCTCTCCCTCTCTCTCTCTGTCTCTATGAATAAATAAATAAAAAAATATTTTAAAAAATCATGTAAGTAATGTAAAATTAAATTAATAATACATTTCTTCTCGCAAACAACTTACTTTGTTTTAAAGACTTCCAACAGTTACCTCTGGAAGTGATGAATAATTCATTTTTATACATAAAAATCTAGTATAAGCATTGCTATAAGTCGCAATGAGACACTGTGTCCTTAAAATCAAGTTAAACAATTCTGGGTTAAATAAAGGATTCTAATTACTTGCATTCTGATTAAGATATGATCTTTTCTACCATGTATGTTTGCTTACCATAGTTTGAAACAACTCATGATTTTGGAGACTCAAAAACAATTTGTTATAGTTTAGACCTTATAAAAAATAAAGTAAATGGGTACTTTTTGGATGTTTCATCTATGGCTAACATATTTAAACATTTAACATCTATACAAATTGTGTTTGAGGAAAGTTCTAATTGTTTAATACAAAATTTCAAATGACAAAAACCCATCTGTGTAACTCAGAAAAATCACTTCAGGAGTTCTTTCTCGTGACCCAGCAATCTCATACAGGTATGTATGAGAAATGAATGTAAGAGAAATGTAATGCATATGTCCACAAGAAGAATGCATAAGAATGTTTGTAAGCAGTCTTATTCATAATAACTCCAATGGTACATCAAGAGGAAAATGGAGGCTCCCGGCTGGCTCAGTGGGAAGAGCGTGTGACTTGATCTCAGGGTCATGAGTTCAAAGACCCATGCTGTGTGTAGAGATTACTTAAATAAATAAAACTTAAAAAAAAAAAAAGAAGAGGAAGATAGATAAATCAACTGGGGTACTGATGCAACACCATGAACAAATCTCAAAAACAAGATGAGAGCAAAGAAGCCAGACATATACAAAAGATACATACTGTGTGACTTCATTTATAAGACATCCAAAATCAGGGAAAACTAATCTATGGTGACAAAGGAAAGTATGGTTGGGCAAAAGGTGCAGGGATTGATCAGAGAGAAACATGAGGGAATTTTCTGAGATGATGGAAAATGTTCTTTAAGTGAATGGTGATAGCACATTTATTGTGAAAATTCACTGAGCTAAATGTTTAAGACGTGCATTTTATGGCAGTAAACCATATCTCAACAAAAAAAGATTTTAAAAAAATCTCTCAAATGATAGCATATCTTATTTTTATCATATATAAAATGTTGACTTTAAAAATTAGTAACCATAGACATACAGATGACCAACAGACACATGAAAAGATGCTCATCATCACTTGTCATCAGAGAATGCAAGTCAACACTACAATGAGATATCACTTCACACCTGTCAGAATGGCTATAATTAAAAACACAGGAAACAACAGGTGTTGGTGAGGATGTAAAGAAAAAGGAACCATCTTACAACTGTTGGCGGGAATGCAAACTGGTACAGCCATTCTGGAAAAGTTTAGAGGTTCCTCAGAAAGTCAAAAACAGAACTATCCTATAATCCAACAATTGCGGGCACAATTCTTTACCCAAAGAATACAGCAACACAAATTCAAAGGGAGACATGCACCCCTATGTTTATAGCAGCATTATTCACAATAGTCAAGATATGAAAGCTGCCCAAGTATCCACTGATTGATGAATGGATAAAGAAGAGGTGGTATGCATGCGCGCATGCACACACAGACACAGACACACACACACCATGGACTGCTACTCAGCCATTAAAAAGAATGAAATCTTGCCACTTACAATAACATGGCTGGAGCTATAGAGTATAAGTGAAAAAAGTCAGATAAGACGAATACCATGATTTCACTCATATGTGGAATTTAATATGTAAAGCAAATGAGCAAAAGGAAAAAAAAAAGAGAGAGACCTAGAAACAACCTCTTAGCTAGAGACAAACCGACAGTTACCAGTGGGAAGGCAGGTGAGAGGATGGATGAAACAGGTGATGGAGATAAAGGAGTACACTTGTCATGATGAATAATGGGTGATTTAAAATAAAAATTTGGGGGCAGCCCCGGTGGTGCAGCGGTTTAGCGCCGCCTGCAGCCCAGGGCATGATCCTGGAGACCCTGGATCATCGAGTCCCACGTCAGGCTCTCTGCATGGAGCCTGCTTCTCCCTCTGCCTGTGTCTCTGCCTCTCTCTCTCTCCGTGTCTCTCATGAATAAATAAATAAAATCTTAAAAAAAAAATAAAATAAAAATTTGGGGGAAACTGGTTGGCTCAGTAGACAGAACATACAACTCTCTATCTCAGAACTGTGGGTTCGAGCCCCATTTCGGGTACAGAGATTACATACATATATACATAAAATCTTTTTTTAAAAAGTAAAAAAAAAAACAAAAACCCAAAATACCCTTAGCAACCATGATAATTAATATTATTTGCTTTTCTTTCCTTTTTTTTTTTTTTTGGTAAAGATTTATTTATTTATTCATGAGACACAGAGAGGGAGAGGGAGAGGGAGAGGGAGAGGGAGAGGGAGAGGGAGAGGGAGAGGGAGAGGGAGGGAGAGGAGAGGGAGAGGGAGAGGGAGAGGGAGAGGCAGGGAGACATAGGCAGAGGGAGGAGCAGGGTCCTCGCAGGGAGCCCGATGTAAGACTTGAACCCATATCCTGGGATTACAACCTGAGCTGAAGGCAGGCGCCCAACCGCTGAACCATCCAGGTGTCTCTATTTACTTATTTTCTAGTTAAATATTTAAATCAAATATTTGTTGAATAACTGAACATTCAATATCCCTTCAAGGTAGGGATTCCTGTTGCCTCTGTCTTATACCCTGTACTCAGTAGTTAGCATATGTCGAATAAATCTATAAGCAAGAATAAACTCCCATTTATTTAAAACAGAGAATGCAGTATTTCAAAGAAGAGAACTTTTTTTTTTTTTAAGATTTTTATTTATTTATGAGAGACACAGAGAGAGGCAGACACATAGGCAGAGGGAGAAGCGGGTTCCTGCAGGGATCCCTAGACTCAGGATCACGCCATGAGCCAAAGGCAGGTGCTTAACCACTGAGCACCCAGGCACCTCCTAAATGAACATTTTAAGAGTTATCACTAATACAATTCTATATATAGACTGTTAATTTTAAAATAAACTACACTCAAAAGCACAAAAACTTACACTTATATAAGGAAGCAGTATAGTGTATACTCTCTGGAGCCAGACTGACTGGGTTGGATTTTCATCTCCACTACTCATTAACTATGTAAACCTGGGTAAATATATAGTATTAGCTATTATTAACAGTAACGAAAGTGTTAGTAATGATTAGTATAGCTATACTAATACAAGTACAGCTCTAGTATTCTTAAAAATAGCCCTGGAACACGTATTTTCACATTACATGTTAGTTTCTTTGTGCCCTATAGTCACAAAAGGCTGGCATATGCTCAGGCATTTGTGTTGTTTGCAATGCATTCACTTCCATATACCAACACTCTTTCTACTCACTTAGAAGTCATCGTTCCCCTTTCTATTTGATTCTGTTCACTTCAAAAACCAGTGATAGTAATACCAGAGAAAAGCTGGTTTCCTAGCTGCATGGTGGGAATGTGTAAGATCTGGACTTTTAGCTAAGACAAATGATGTATACCCAAGGTTTGATCTTTTTAACTTCTATAAACTTCCATTTTTTACAGGGAAATTAAGAGGCATAAAATATATCATTTCTTAAACTTTTAAAACTTCTACCTCTGTTAGAAAAAATAAAATGTTATCTAAAATTACTCTAAGATGGCTGTTACTACTTTCAATTTATGAAGGAAAAAAGCAGAGATCCAGAATCAGGATTTGAATGAAGTGTTCAAATGAAGTCCATGGCTTTTCAGAGAGCTGCCTCCCACTACAGCATCTTCTTTCTATGATGGTTCAGAAGACAGGCTGGGAACAAAAGAAAATTCTAGGCAATCTCACCTACTTCTACCACTTCTATTATCCCCACACAACAGCAGCTCTCAAATCTATACACCTACCATGTCTGTCAAGCTCAAGATTCATTTTTCTAAGTATAACTTCTCTACTAGAAATATCCATCAAAATGTCTCAAAGATAGATGTTTTCACCCAAACCTACTCCCTTCTATTCTTTATAAAATTACTGGCACCACCTACAAATCATTTCACGTTCCCCGAGCCCCCTCAAGCACATGATCAGTGAGTGTCTATCTCTTTTGTTCAAATTCAATCCCAACTTTGATTCCATTCCATTCAGATCCACCTTGTTCAGCATTGTTACAAAAGCAATCCTGCTTCTAGTCTCATAATCTTCAAAATTCATTTTCCATTCTACCACCAGACTGGTATTTTTCAATGCAAATCCTGATGTTTCTTCCTGCTTAAAATCATCTGATGATTCCCCCACTGCCAACAAAATAAAGTCCAAAGTCCTTAACATAACATATAAAGCTTCTCCATATCTGAAGGCTATAAAATGTTAATTGTTAACAACATAAATTCTAAAATAAGACTGTATAGATTCAGATTACAGCTCTACCACCTACTACCTGTATGACCATAAGCAAATTAAATTGTTTCCTTACTGGCAGTAAATGAGATAACACACTTAGAAAAGTGCTTGGCACAGAATAAGCACTCAAATAATAGCTACTACCTTTTTTACTCTGCCATTTTCCAGCTCTTACAGCCTATCCACTCTTTTTCTCATCCCATGTATACATAATACTGGAGCCTCAGCACTCCATTCAGTCTCTTAAACAGGAACCCTCATCTTCTGTGCCTCCACATCACTGCATACATATATGATCTGGCCTTCTTTATCTAACAAGATGTAATATTGTACACAGCAGAACTTCTTAGACTTTGCAACTTATCAGAAGAAAGATCACAAAGAAAGGCAAACTCAAAGATTAAATTATACTATTAAAAATTGTGGAGGGCTCCTGGGTGGCTCGGGTCATGATCTCAGGATTCTGGGAGGGAGCCCCACATTGGCTGCTCCTCACTCAGTGGGGGCATCTACTTCTCCTTCTCCCTCTGCCCCTCTCCCCACTCATGTACTCTCTCTCAAATAAATAAAATCTCTATAAAATAAATAAAATTTTGATATATTACCAGTAAATACTTTTGGTAATGGGTTAGTATTATTAAGACCTGTAGTATAAGGCCTAAAATTGAGGACCAGTATTATGTGGGAAAACAGGAGGGCCTGGAATGGCCTAACTACAAGTTCCCATCTTGACTCTGCTCCTGCAGATAAGGTCCCCTAGTCAGACAACCCTCTTTATCATAGGGAACAGGCACAGTCCCTGCTTATCCCTGAGAAGCACGCCAGACTGCAGAATTATTCAAACAAGCCAATCATATCTTCCTGTGGGAACCAAGGGATCACTCCACCCTCTTGATACTACAAAACTTGCATTCCACAGCCTTGGCTTGCGCACTCTGTTCCCAAGTGCAACCTCCAAGTGGCCCTACACTGTGTGTTGGTGTCTCCCTCTCCTGGGCTGTTGAGTACATGTGATTAATAAATCACTGTTCATCTCCTCTGGTTTCATATGTTGTGTGTTCAGTCATCCATATAACCTGAAGGTAAGTAGAGGGGAACAGAATGAAGAGGAGGGGAATAAAGATCTCACTGATCTGGGAAGTTCGAATTAAGATATGTAACTGGAGGACTAAGAAACGAAGAACTCGGTTATTTAAAATATGTTTTAAGCAAGAAAATAAGATGACATAGAGTCCAAACATTATAAGGGCATGAGAAAGATTCTTCAAAGATCTTTATTTTTATTTGACATAAATTTAAAAGTGTGGTTATCTAGTTTCTTAACCTCCAATGGGTTTGTAGGGAGGAAAGAAAGGTTTATGGTTATACTTACAACATTTAAAAAAAAAAAGGAAAGGTCTAAGCAAACCTGACAAAGGCTGAAGAAAAAAAGTTCCTTTATAGGAACAAAAAAAATCTACAATCATGTCCTAAAATTCAGGAGCTAATCAAACCTCTTGAAAAGAGAACTCTAAAATTCTTAGTAAATCAATTTTTATATAAGAATAACTATAAGCTTAGATGAAAGCTGAAAATACTGATCAATATTTTGAATTATAGGATGATGTATATTAAATATCAAAACCTCAAGACTCACTGCAACTCTGAGTGATCAAATAGTTGGGAAAAGTCTTGTGGATGTGGCCAGTGGAGTGGAAGATGAATTATAGGCTCTTCCACAATTTCAGGCAATGGTCCTCTACTCTTTTCTACTGTGTGACCTATAAAGAACTCTTTGCTAGTTTCCTTATTAAATTAGTTCACCAAATAGTGAGAAATGGTCTCTGATAGAGCAAATCAGAAGACCTGAAAGTCAAATGACTTTCTCAAAAATGAACAATGTGCCATCCTGGTACTCTTTTATGATTCAGTTCAACCTTCTCTGGATCAGAATACTCACAAATGCCTGAAGAAAGTGGACACAATTCAGTTGTAAATCATTAAACTGCTCAAACAAGGGAAGGAGGGAGGATATTCATATTTCAGTATCAGATGAAGTTGATTCCACTATCCTTAAAGAGAATTCTCCAAATCCTTCCCCTAAGAAAGAAAAGAATACCATCTTCTTCTCCACCAAGTACAAGTACAATTTACTTTGATAAATAAACAAATAGAAAACGGTCTCCTGCTTTCTCTTTGTGAATGTTGGCAGGTAGTCATTTAGAATCAGAGATATCTCAGATTGCAGACAGTAAAAAAAGTATATTAATGCTGGGATACTGCCTGCCACAAACTGTACCTTATATGCTGCAGGCAAGAGGGGAGCTGAAGATGTCCTTCCTACTGTGTGGAACATGCCTACATCCTGAGCCTACAGAGAGAAATCAGGTTCTCCATACACTTTCCAATTTGATCAAGAGGCCAGATGATAAGCAAAGCAAATACTGAGGAGTTGTGTGGCATTTGCACAACACATTGGACCAACATGTGTAGAAACCAAAACATTCACCACAGTGATGGGAAAAGATGAGTCACAATATCCAGAAAGATGACTACTAATGGCTCAATCCTGTGGAGCAATGGTGCCTTTTCTACAGAAGTTCCCTTGGTTCTTTGAGTGTCACAACAAATGTAAATAACAGATAAGGCACACCTGGTGTAAGAAGCTATCATCAAAATCCTTGGTATCATGACATACACTGACCATTCAGAAAAAATTAGTAGAGCACTGAATTGCTGCTTTTGGTCTTGGGTAATGAGAAAGATTAGGTAAGGGGCACCTAGGTGGCTCAACTGGTTAAGTGTCTACCTTCTGCTCAGGATCCCCGGGTCCCTGGATGGAGTCCAGCTCCCTGTTCAGTGGGGAATCTGTTTCTTCCTCTGCCCCTCCCCCTGCTCATGTTCCTTGCTCTCACTCTCTCTCAAATAAATAAATAAAATCTTAAAAAAAGAAAAGAAAAGAAAAGAAAAGAAAAGAAAAGAAAAGAAAAGAAAAGAAAAGAAAAGAAAAGAAAAGAAAAGAAAGATTAGTTAATACGACACATACCATGCGAGGCTTCCTTGACTACAGAATATGCAGGAGGGCATCTTATCTTACACCTACACTGCTGAATAAAACTGAAAAACCCCAGGAAGGAGACAAAGGGAGGAAGGGCTGGATAAACTTGCACATAAACTCCGCAAGTCACTTCTGCCTCGCAGTCCCCAATTCTGTCACTCTGCATTAGTGCCAGACTGCACTTTTTTTTTTATTAAAGATTTTATTTATTCGTGAGAGACAAAGAGAGGCAGAGACACAGGCAGAGGGAGAAGCAGGCTCCCCACGGGGAGCCCGATGTGGGACTCGATCCTGGGACCCCGGGGTCATACCCTGGGGGGAAGACAGACGCTCATCCACTGAGCCACCCACTGAGCCACCCGGGCGTCCCAAGACAGCACCTTTCTTAAGCAAACCCAAACTTCACCGTGAAATGCCAGAGAGGGAAGTGACTAGATCCTCCTGGCCTATGTTGCCTGTTTAAGATGTGTCTATTATTGGAAGAGCTGAACATCTGGCAGTGCTACCTCAACTTTATGATTATCTGCTAGAATATGAAGATATAACATGGTGGAGAGTTTAAAGATTATCAATCAGTTGTCACAATTTACAGAAATTGTTGGCAAAACTAACGTCAATTCAATAAACTATGTCTATGAATTCTCCATATTTTTCTCTGCTTTTTCTGGATATTGCAAATTGGCAAAACTCTTAAAAACACTAAGGTAAAAATTTAGTTCCAGGAGATTTTGAGACTGTATTAAAAAGACATTGATTCTTTAGCAGGCAGTTGGGAGTCCTCACCCAAGCAGCTCTATGAGTAAGCTGACAAAAAAAAATTTCAATTTTTAAAAAAAGCCTTGAGCAACTGAAAAAAAGAGTGGAAAGGAGATGAAAGTATAAAAAACAGATAATGCAAGTGCATCGAAGCACATATACACATACACCACACAAACAGCTAACTGGAATCATTAAATTTAGAAGCAAATAGACCTGCATACCACAGAAGCTGCATGGGAAAAACCTATACTAAAAATTATTTGTTTAATTTAAATTTAACCAGGCACCTTACATTTTATCTGAGAACCCTGACAACATCTCCTTTTATTCCCATATTTTGGACATTACCCCACAGAGTTATCTCCTTCCTTATTTAGTCAGGAGACTAATTAGAGTTGAGATTTCTCAAACCTAGATGCCTGTTAAATTTTGCTTGGAAAGCTTTGGAAAAAATAGATTCCCATGTTCTATTCCAGATCTACTGAATCCACCTTTAGAGCACCTAGATCTAGAAATCTGTATTTTACAAAATCTCCCCAGGTGATTTTGATGCATGGCCAGATATTGTATCTATTGCAAAGTTTGAGGTGTTGTTCCTCTGAAGAAAGGTATCATAGGTTTCATCTGATTCTTAAGGAATGTGATACCATTAAGGGTCACTGCTCTAGAGACGGGTGATAAAGTTAAAAAAAAACAAAAAACCAGTATGCGTTTTTCCACTTCAACTACAAAAGTACTTGACAGTTTCCTACAACTCTATAAACTGCCCATATCTCTTTGAGTTATAAGAAAAATAAAAACAGAAAACATGTTGTTGAACTCTTATTGTATTTTAGTTTATGATGAAGTGATCACTATTGCACGCCTGTGTTATACACTAATTTATTTCAAATATTAAAAGTGGCAATTTGTTTTGATAAGTTTTCCTTAAGAATTTTTTCCTTAAAAAAAAATTTTTTTTTCCTTTATAACTATCATTTTGAACAGTAATTAAAGACAGAGCCCTTGTCAATCTGAAACTAGGCTATCTACTGAATTAAAAGCAATTTTACTTAAATATATTTTTGCCATTAGGGATCCCTGGGTGGTGCAGCGGTTTAGCACCTGCCTTTGGCCCAGGGCGCGATCCTGGAGACCCGGGATCGAATCCCACATTGGGCTCCCGGTGCATGGAGCCTGCTTCTCCCTCTGCCTGTGTCTCTGCCTCTCTCTCTCTCTCTCTGTGTGTGACTATCATAAATAAAAAAAAAAAAATTAAATATATTTTTGTCATTAAAGAGTAAAAAAAAAAACCCATGATTCCAAAGTAGGCATTATAGTTAACTAAAAAAGAAAAGTTATGTATAAACTATTATTTATCAATTTCTTTCTCTCCCCTGAATCATTCCCCTTAGCCCATGAACATTTCTAAATTTATCCTATCTTCAAAAAAAGTACTCCTAAATTAAATAGTAAGGGGAAAAATGAAGCAGTAATGCCTATTCTTTCTCTTCTGTTTCACTACCAAATTTTGTCAAGAGTAATTTATACTGGGACGCCTGGATGGCTCAGCAGTTGAGCACCTACCCCTGGCTCAGGGCGTGATTCTGCGGGCTCAGGATCAAGTCCCACATCAGGCTCCCTGCCTGGAGCCTGCTTCTCCCTCTGCCTACATCTCTGCCTTTCTCTCTCTGTGTCTTTCATGAATAAATAAAATCTTAAAAAAAAAAAAAAAGAATAATTTATACTTATTGCCACCACTTCTTGCCTTTCTTTAGTCAACACTTATTAAACATCTAATACAGTGACACTCAACCCCAGTGTCAACATTCAAATCATCTGGAAAGCTTTTTCTTCTTTTTTTACATGGGTACAAAGGCTCTAGGCCTCACCTGTAAGTGAAGCTTGTGCATCCATGTTTGTTTATAAACTCTCCAGTTGATTCTAATGTGCAGCTAGAGTTGAAAATCACAGATATAATGTATGCTAGGCACTCTACTGGAATTACAAAGATGAATAAGGCACAGGGCCTGCCCCTGAAGAACAAAGGAAGTAAGAAAATCAGATAAACCTATTAAAATTGGTACATGTTATTTTAACAAAGGTATATACAAATTGCAAAGGGAGCACAGAGAGGCCAGGATACAAAAGAGATAAGGGAAGTCTTTGGGTCTAGTTATTGAAGGATGAGCAGTTTATAATTCAAGACATGACTGAAAGGCCATTTCTGGAAGAAAGAAAGTATATGCACACTTTTTAGACTTAGGTAATCTGGCTTTTCTCTGTCTGCGCCCTGCTCCAAACTCTAGTAAAATTACCCCCTTAAAGGCCACCAGTGGAAGGAAATAATAAAGATTAGGGCAGAAGTAAAGGATATAGGGCAGCCAGGGGAGCTTAGTGGTTTAGCTCCGCCTGCAGTCCAGGGATCGAGTCCCATGTCAGGCTCCCTGCAAGGAGCCTGCTTCTCCCTCTGCCTGTGTCTCTGCCTCTCTCTCTCTCTCTCATGAATAAATAAAATAAAATAAAAAAGTAAATGATATCAAAACCAAAAAAAAAAAATCAACAGAACAAATCAATGAAACCAGGAGCTGGTTCTTTCAAAATATTAATAAAATTGATAAACCGCTAGTCAGACTTCTCAAAAAGAAAAGAGAAAGCACCCAAATTAATAAAATCACAAATCAGAGAGGAGAAATAACAACCACCACCACAGAAATACGAACACTTATAAGAGATTATGAAAAACTATATGCCAACAAGTTGGACAACCTAGAAGAAATAAATTCCTATAAATATAAATTACCAAAACTGAAATAGCAAGATATAGGAAATTTGAATAGACTGATAAGCAGCAAAGGAACTAAATCAGTAATCAAAAAACTCCCAACAAACAAACGTCCAGGACCATATAGGGGTACTCTACTACACTTTTAAAGTTATTACCTATTATTCTTCACAAACTATTCCATAAAACAAAAAGGCAGGAAAACTTCCAAATTCATTCTATGAGGCCAGCATTACCCTATCAAAACCAGATAAAGACACCACAAAAAAAGATAACGACAGGCCAGTATCTCTAATGAACACAGACACAAAAATCCTGAACAAAATACTAGCAAATCGAATCTAACAATACATTAAAAAAGTCATTAATCAAGTGGGATTCTATTCCAATCAAGTGATTTGTTCAATATGCACAAATCGATGTGATATTTCACATTAATAAAAGGATAAGGAACATATAAGAATTTCAACAGATGCAGAAAAAGCATCTGACAAAGTACAACTCCCATTTACAATAAAAACCCCCAACAAAGTAGGTTTAGAGGGGAAAAGGTAGGTTTACAAAGTAGGTTTACACATCAATGTAATAAAGACCATGTATGAGAAACCCATCAGCCAATATAATCCTAAAAGGGGAAAACTAGAGCTTTTTCTTCTGTGTTCATGAACAAGATAGAGATGTTCACTGTCATCACTTTTATTCAACATAGTCTTGGAAGTCCTAGCTACAACAGACAAAAAGAAAGAAAAAGCACCCCAAAAGGTAAGGAAGATGTAAAACGTTCACTATCTGCAGAGGACGTGAGACTCTATATAGGAAACTCTAAAGATTCCACCAAAAAATTGCTAGCACTGATAAACGAATTCAGTAAGGTTGCAGGATACAAAACCAAAGTACAGAAATCTGTTGCATTTCTTTTTTTTTTTAAATTTATTTATGATAGTCACAGAGAGAGAGAGAGAGAGAGAGAGGCAGAGACACAGGCAGAGGGAGAAGCAGGCTCCATGCACCGGGAACCCGACGTGGGACTCGATCCAGGGTCTCCAGGATCACGCCCTGGGCCAAAGGCAGGTGCTAAACCGCTGCGCCACCCAGGGATCCCTCTGTTGCATTTCTATACACCAATAATGAAGCAGCAGAGAGAAACAATCACATTTACAACTGCACCAAAAATAAGAAGATACTTAGGATTAAACCTATCCAAAAAGGTGAAAGACTATATATACTCTGAAAACTATAAAACACTGATGAAAGAGGGGCCCCTAGGTGGCTCAGTCAGTTAAGCATCAGACTCTTGGTTTTGGCTCAGGTCATGATCTTGGTGTCATGAGATTGAGCCCCATGTCAGGCTCCGTGATCAGTATGAGGTCTGCTTGAGATTCATTCCCCTCCCTCTCCCTCTACTCCTCTTCCCAGCTTGTGCATGCTCTCTTCCTCTAAAATAAATAAATCTAAAACCAACAACACTAATGAAAGAAATGGAAGATGACACAAAGAAATCAAAAGACATTCCATGCTCATGGATTGGAAGAACAAATATTGCTAAAATGTCTATACTACCCAGAGCAATCTGCATTTTTAATGCAATCCCTATCAAAATACCAACAGCATTTTTCACAGAACTAGAACAAACAATCCTAAAATTTGTACGGAACCACAAAAGATCCTGAATAGCCAAAGCAGTTCTGAAAAACAAAGGTGGAGGAATCACAATTCCAGACCTCAAGTTATATTACAAAGCTGCAGTAATCAAAACGGTATGGTACTGGCACAAAAATATGGATCAATAGAACAGAATACAAAACACAGGAATGAACCCACAATCATAGTCAATTAATCTTCAACAAAGCAGGAAAGAATATCCAGTCAGAAAAAGATAAGTCTCTTCAAAAATGGCTTTGAAAATAAGAACAGCAACATGCAGAAGAATGAAACTGGACCACTTTCTTATACCATACACAAAAATGAACTAAAAATGGATTAAAGACCTAAGTATATGGGAGAGTGGGGGCTGGGGGGCAGTGGTTGAGTGTGTGCCTTTGGCTTGGGTCGTGATCCCGGTGTCTCAGGATCAAGTCCTGCATTGGGAGGACTTCTCCCTCTGCCTATGTCTCTGCCTCTTTCTGTGTCTCTCATGAATGAATACCTACAATCTTTAAAAAAAAAAAAAAAAAAAAAAGACCTAAACAGGAAACCAGAAAAACCAGAAACCATAAAAGTCCTGGAAGAAAACACAGGCAGTAAGTTCTTTGATATCAGCTGTCCCAACTTCTTTCTCAGTATGTCTCCTGAGGCAAGGGAAACAAAAACAAAAATAAACTTTTGGGACATCAAAATACAAAGCTTCTGCAGAGCAAAGGAAACAATCAACAAAACTAAAAGACAACCCCACGAAATGGGAGAAGATATTTGCAAATGACATATCTGATAAAGGCTAGTATCCAAAATACATAAACCTAAAAAACACCTATAAGATGAATAATCCAGTTAAAAAAATGGGCAGAAGACATGACTAGATATTTTTCCAAAGAAAACATAGATGGCCAGTAGACACATGAAAAGATGCTCAATATCACTCACCATTAGGGAAATGCAAATCAAATTTACAATGAGACACCTCACACCTGTCAGAATGGCTAAAAACAACACAAGAAACAGATGTTGGCAAGGATGTGGAGAAAGAGGAATCCTTTTGCATTGTTGGTGGGAATGCAAACTGGCATAGCCACTATGGAAAGCAATATGGAAGTTCCTCAAAAATTTAGAAATAGAACTACTACCCTATATAGGCAATTGCACTACTGGGTATTTAAACAAAGAATACAAAAACATTAATTCAAAGGGATACATGCACCCCTATGTTTATAGCAGCATTATCTATAATAGCCAAATTATGAAAACAGCCCAAGTGTTCAACAGATTGACAAATGGATAAAAAAGATGTAGATATATAGGAATGGAGTATTAATCAGCCATAAAAAGAATGAAATCTTGGGGATCCCTGGGTGGCTCAGCGGTTTAGAGCCTGCCTTTGGGTAAGGGCGCGATCCTGGAGCCCCGGGATCGAGTCCCGCACCAGTCCCACACCAGAAGCATGGAGCCTGCTTCTCCCTCTGCCTGTGTCGATCTCTCTCTCTCTCTCTCTCTCTCTCTCTCTCTCTATCATGAATAAATAAAAAATAAAAATCTTTTAAAAAATAAAGGAATGAAATCTTGCCATTTGCAACTACATGGATGGAACTAGAAAGTATTATGCTAAGCAAAATAAATCAGAGAAAGATAAATATCATATGATTTAAGTCATATGTGGAATTTAAGAACCAAACGAGCAAAGGGAACCAAAAAAAGAGAAAGGCAAACCAAGAAACAGACTCCTTAACTACAGAAAAGGAACTGATGGGTTACCAAAAGGGAGGTGGGTGGGGAGATGGGTTAAACAGGTGATGGGGATTAGGGGTGCACTTGCGATGGGCACTGGATGTTGTAGGTCAGTATGAAATCACTATGTTGTATACCTGAAACTAATATTACACTGTACGTTAACAACTGGATTTTAAATAAAAACTTAAAAAAGGCCACCAGTAATCTCCAGTCCACCACTTATATGGTCAGCCTTATCTGCACTAGTTTTCCCACCCATAAAATGGGGCTAATAACAAAATTACTCTGACAATTGACTGATTAATTAATGTAGTATACATAGTGGCATACAGTAGACCAAATTTGTTTCTTATCCCTGTATCTTAAATACAAAGGCTTTCCTCAAACCCATATTCCTTTTAATCTCTGCAATACTGGTACTGCTCCTGGAAATCCTCAAGTTCTGTGACATGAGCACCTACCTTGCTACACATATACTTCTACTTCAAGAATCATCCACAACTTTTTGTTTCTCTCCTTTTTATTTTCTAAAAAGTATATCCAAAAGCATATGCTCTCTGATCTCTTCTCTCTGCTATGTCTAAGCTTATTCTCCTAAAAGTCTTACAGGTCTTGTAGCTTTAACCCACAAAAGAGGATTCCCAAATCTAAATAAAATCTCTGGGCCTGACTGTTCTTTCCAAGCTCCATTCTACATTTCCCTATCTTCTTAGGCATGTTCAAAGAGATATTCTCCTAGCAACTCAGACTCAGTATAACTCAAATCAAACTCAACATTATTCTTCCCAGCTATCCATCCTCTTCCTGAATCCTCTAGTTAGTGGTGGTCCCACTTCCCAGTTATTCAGATTCTCCCATTTTAAAATTCAGATTTTAAAATTCCCTGATCCTCCCATTCATTCACCAAGTTCTGTTGATTCCAACTCTGAAATTTGTTAGTGATCATTTTTTTCTTCATGTTTTGTGAAACTACTTCAAGTCAGGTCTTAACACTTAACCCAAGTTCCCATCATTCTTACTAGCTCCAATCTGTCTAGATCCATGGTTCTCAACCAGGGACAATTCTGTTCTACAGGAAAACATTCTGATTATCAAGACTGGGGGAAGGAGGTGCTACTGACACCATGTGGCCCATATAGGTGATCAAACCACCAACCTTCAGTGAGTCTAAAATCCAGTCTATGGTATCATTACTGCTATTCCCAAGTACCGCAGTTCTCTTTTCCTACCCTGAGCCCTCTGAAATTAGGTTTATAAATGTAACGTGCTTCAGCTGAGACCTGTGCAGAAGTGTAGTGATCTCCTGGTGCATGTGTGATGGAGGAGGGGCAGCTTAAAAAAAAAAAAAAACAGTGTGTTGGAGCACCAGCTGTTTAAGTACCTGATTCATGATTTGAGGTCAGGTCATGATCTCAGGGTTGTGAGATCAAGACCCACTTAAAATTCTAATAATACATACATACACACAAAATTAAAAAATAAAAACCAGCCTGCTTGCTATTCACATTTCCTTCCCACTGCTGCCAGGACTGTGGGAAAAAGCTTAAGATTTGTTGTTGCTGTTTTGGATAAATGTAACACGCTACATTTTGTAAACTTAAGGTGTAAAGCATGTTACTTTGATACATTTATATATTGTAATATGACAGCCACTGAAGCAATAAATACCATTATTAACATCATTACAGTATTTATATTATGTAATATATATATTACATATATATGTATATGTGTGTGTGTGTATACACACACACACACACACACACAAATTTGTACCCTTAAATACCATCAATATTATCCCACAACCTGTTTTCTGGTGGCTTTGTTGCTCCCTTTTTTTAAAAAAAAAAACAAACAAGTCTGACTTTTTTAGATTTCACATACAAGTGGTATCATACAGTACTTGTTTTTCTCTGATCTCACATAGCATGTGTTCAAGGTCTTTCCATGTTATCATGAATGGCAAGATATTAGCTTTGCTCTTGGCTGAATAATATTCCATTGTGTATGCACAACACACCAAAAAGTCCAAGTTTACACTGAAATCTTCCAACACCTTAAACTCTATATGACTTCACTGAGTGGGGTCCTTCTGGCGCTCACCCACAATACATATATTATATAGAATAAGAAGATGCCATACAAAGCTCCCTTCCCAAACCAACCCATGCTAAGATTTTAGCTTGTTAGCTGTCACATTATATCTTTGTTTACCCTGATTCACAATCAATGTAAGAGGTATAATTTAATGTACCACCAAAAAAGGGAAAATGACACTAGTATCATAAGCCATTGATTGTATAGCACAGAATCATATGTTGTTTTCACATACTTTTCAACTTTAAAAATTACTTTGCACTGTTTTTATACTCCATGTTTTTACACTAAAATGCAGTGTTCTATGTATCTTTTATGTAGAAATGGCTCCCAAAAGCACTGAACAAATACTACTATTTTGCTTTAATGTGCAAAGTCTGAAAAACTCTACTAACGGTATAGCAACCATCAAGGTTCTGCTTGCTATAGGAATTTCTACATTTTATTGGTGCAATGACAGAATTCATTCATCTACAGAATGAAATTAGGAATGAGTATTTTCTACACTAATAGCTTTTGGGTTAATAAGAACACTATAAATTTTACATTAATTATGATGGCAACTTATATTACTTTTAAATACAAACAAAATTTCTAAAACCAAATTACGATTGTGTGAGGGAGAATTATATAAACTACTTATAAAGAATATTTAGTATGTGTAAATGATTTGAATCATAGCCAATATCACCACCTGTACTTAAAGAGCACCAAAAATTTCATTTGACTATCTAAATCTTTAAAGTCTAAAGCATTATTTAGAAATGAAAATTTAGGTACACTAAATTTTTCCTCAAAAACTTTACCTCATGTTACTTTTTTTTTTTAAGATTTGTTTATTCATTTTACTTATGAGAGAGAGAGAGAGAGAGAGAGAGAGAGAGAGCGCACAAGCAGGAGGGGGAGAAGGAGAGAGAATCCCAAGCAGACTCCCCAATGAACCAGGAGCGGATGTGGGGTTTGATCTCAAGACCACAAGATCACAACATGAGCAGAAACCAAGTGTCAGACTCTTAACCAACTGTGCCACCCAGGCACCCCATATGCTACTTCTGCTTTTCATAAACCTGTTTTCATTTTGTGAATTCACAATTCCTTTGTTCATTCCCTCACTAAACCCTTCTACTCACTAACATGCAGTGTATTGACAGTTGCTAAAGATATTATTTCTGCACTTATGAATTCCAACAGAAAAAAAGAAAAAAAAACAGGTTAACAGACAACTATTATGCAAAATTATATTTAATACTAATGATATGTTATAGTCAGACATGTGGTCTGAGATAAATCTTGAGGGATGAGTAAGATTTTCATCTTTCAAAAAAGTGGACAGACTAGGAAGCAGTTCCAACATCAAAAAGTGGGTAAGAAGGTATCAGCAAAACAAAACAAAAAAAAAACAAACTACAGTTTACTGTGTGTTTACTACATGCCACATACCATTTATATGTATCCTCACATTTCAGAAGAAACAGGCTGAGAGGTTACATACTTTACCCAAGGTGCTAGACGTGGACTAGCACCTAGGTCTTCTTCACAGCATGATTAAGTATGTATTGGAGTCAGAACTATCAAAGTAAGGATGGGATACAAGGCCACTAGTATCATTTTCAAGAGTTGGGCTTCCTTGTAAAGGCAATGGAGGATCCAGCAACTAAGTTTGGGAGTACAAAAACAACATACTAAAATATGGCTCTGACACAGGAAATTGGCGGAATTAGTCTAGAAAGTTTATAACAAAAGCCTACCTTGGCAAATACAAAAGAAGGGAAAGGCCAACTATGAGACATTCTTCTGATCCTACTTGTCCTCCTCTGGCTTTATTTCTCCCTTAACTGTGTAGTCACAGAACAGGTAGTCAATTTGTATTCTATTCATACCATAAAATTTTGTTACTGAACAACAGTAGTTAATAATGTAAATAATAGTTTAATAGTCTGGTCAACTGAGACGTAAAAAACTAAAATTAATATAAATGAATTACCTTTTCAAGCAAAAAGAAATTTTTTGCACAAGACACATTTTGATGATGGGAGCAACAAGATTCAGAAACAGACTCTAAGGAACAGAGCTCAAGGAGACAAAAGTTAACATAAAGCTGAAGTTAAAAACCAGGATAACTAGAATAATGGAAATAGAGAAAGAGAAAAATGAGCAGGAGATAGATTTCTGCCCCACTTGGTGTAGAAGGAAAGGGGAAGGGAGGGAGTTTATGAATCTACTCTTAGGAAAGTTCCGTATGAACACATCTCATTAACTGTCTCCTGTGAAAAGGACGAGCCAATAAAAATGTGTGACTAGTGCTCAGAAGGGACGTTAGGACTGAGCTATGTATTTGAGAAACGTTCATAAAAATGAAGCTATGGAAGTGGATCACTCTTATCATCAGAGAAAGATAGGAGGGGTTATAGGGGAAAAAAAAAAAACAAAAAGATTCTTTCCAACTAATAACTGTCTTCCTTCTGGAGCTCGGGAGTGACTTTCCTCTGTTAGGAGGGGTGTGAAACGTATTAATTCTCCCGCTTTATACTGTAATTTCACATAATTTCAAATTCACAAAATTGCTTTACTGTACAATGCAACTGACCCCAGGAATGGAAAACATGAACTGTTTTTGGCCTAGAATTTCTAAACAATGTAAAAAAAAATATCTCTGGGACGTGCTACCACAAATGAGTAACTTTAAAGAACATCACTGTGCTTCTTCAGATAATTTTATTTCCTATTAATCTAGTGGCCAAAGGTGAAAAGGTTATTAAATTTCATAGTGGTATACTCACAAAGCAATTGTACATGATTTTAAAAAACAAAGATGTTATTCTAGATGAATCTTTATAAAAATGCTTCCTACCTTAGTTTGCATATATGAAACTATACCAGTAGCATAAAATTTTAAAATGTGTAAATAATAAACTTTGTCCTAAAATAAACAAATTCAGTTTATAATGCAACACTATTAATGTTAGATATTTACAATTTTTAGTAAAAACAAAAAGAACTACTGTTTTCTCCTTTTCCGATAGAAGTTGTCAACAAATTGAAAACAAAGATAAAGCCAGAAAAGATCCTCTCATCCATTTTTAAGGTAGCGTAATTGTCACAACAGTACCAACTCTGGATTCAGACAGGTATAAATATCCCCTCTGCCTGGACACCTGGGGAGCTCAGTGGCTGAGCGTCTGCCTTCGGCTCAGTACCTGATCCTGGAGTCCTGGAATCGAGTCCCACATCGGGCTCCCTGCATGGATGGAGCCTGCTTCTCTCTCTGCCTCTGTGTCTCTCATGAATAAATAAATAAAATCTTTAAAATATATGTATATATATTCCCTCTGCCACTTCTTACCTAGGCATCCTTGGGTGAATCACTTAAAAGCTACTGAAACCTTATTTTATGTACCTGTGAAATGGTGTAATAAAACCTACCTCAAACTTACAAGATTATTAACGAATGTATGTACCGGTCTGGGCCACCCAATGTATGGGTACTATGTAAGTTAACAGATTCCCTTCTTCAGATCTTCAATCAATAATGGAAATGCCAACAGCTTAACAGTATTAAAAGTTTATTTTTGAAAATTACAAACAAGGTGGCAGAAAAAGTAACACGATTTAAATATTAGTTTTAAAATACCAAAAATAAATACATAAAAATAAAATACCACCTTTTAAAATTTTATTTGATTCTATACCCAACCTACTCACAAACGATTAAAAGAACACTTAAATAACTAAAGTGGCAAGTGTGTCAGCATTTCATTTCACCAGTTATTTGAATGTAACCCAGAAGTTTGGTCTTCTTAAATCACTAAATATAGCAATGAAATATATATGAAAATATCAACAAAATAATCTTAGGAAACAACAAAAACACCAAATTCCTTCAAATTTTCTTTTTTTTAAATTTTATTTATTCATAAGAGACAGAGAGGAAGAGACATAGAGGGAGAAGCAGGCTTCCTGCGGGGAGCCCGAGGTGGATGGGACTGGATCCCCGGACCCCGGGGTCATGCCCTGGGCCTAAGGCAGATGCTCAACCGCTGAGCCACCCAGGCGCCCCAAATTTGAATTTTCATTCATTTAGTCTTAAACCACCAAGTTGGGAAAGCTTGGAGAATTAAGACACTCTCCTCCCTCCTCTTTACGGAGTTTAGTGCCCTGAGAATGCCAGATAATGAGGAACCTCGTCAATTCATTTGGAGAAAACTTTGCCATTTTTAGGCCTTTACAACACACGGCAGGACTCTATTAACAGCCGCACTAAATTCTCTCTCCTCAGCCAGATTCTAGCCACTTGAACTACTAACCACTACTTAAGGACAGCAGAATGAAACCATGACAATCCCTTTAAAGACCTTTAGCACTAACTTTAAAGGTGTGTCCTCGGATCGCGAACATTTTCGGTGGCGAACTCATGGTTATTTAACCTATTATAGCACAAGTGCACGCTTCAGAGCAACTTTTGCATATACGGGGGATCTGCCTGCCAGGACCGTGAATTAGGGAGAACCTTGCAGTTCTCCCCATCTTGTCCTTTTATGATCACTTGCACCTAAGGGCTCAGAGGAAAGAAGAAGGGAAAGGGAAAGGAAAGGGGAAAGGGGAAAAGGGAAAAAGGAAAAAGGAAAGGAAAAGAAAGGAAAGGAGAAAGGAAAAAAGGAAAGGAAAAAGGAAAGGACAGGAAAGGAAGATTTCCAAAATCGAAGATGAGGCCCACTAATGCACATTTACATCGGGAAGGCGACAGGACATTACATTTTGGTGCTAGTTTACATCCCAGGCTATTAAAAAAAAACAAACAAACAAACAAACAAACAAAAAACTTGGAGCAGAGCTGCAATTGAAAATCTCCTTAGGCTTTACATTAGGATTTCTTAAACACCCTGAAGTGTGTTTCATCCGCGGCCGTACCGCTTTGGAACTTAAAATAATAAAAATAAATAAATAAATAAATAAATAAATAAATAAATAAATAAATAAATAAATAAATAAAGGTGAACACTGTGAAATTAAGAGTGGACGCTTCGAAAACTGTAACTGTCTCAATCCACAGATTAGGTCCCGTCACTTCTGACTTTGAGAAACGTCAAAGTTCTTCCGGGAAAATGCGGAAAATCAGTACGGCCCCCCCCCCCCGTTTCCCCCCCTTCCCCCTCTTCCCCGGGGAATGGGCCCTCCTCACAGGGAAAGGGTAGGGGGGGACTCAGAGACCCAGTTTTGGGATCAGATTCCTTTTTGTTCGAAATCGCTGGAGACTCTTGAGCCGTTCGCGAGGTTTCGAAGCTGGCGCGGCCGCCACCACAGCGGCGCCGGGGCGGCCGGGCCCGGGCGGGCGGCTGACGGCGGCGCGGAGCGGGGCGCGCGGGGCTCGCGGGGCGCGACTCGGCCGCCTCGCAGCCAACCGCCGAGCCGCACGGCTACAGCGACGGCCGGAAAAGAGAAACGGGAGACGGCGGGGGGGGGGGGGGGGGGGAGGGGGAGAGGGAGGGAGGGAGGGAGAGAGGGAGTGGGGGGGGAGGAGAGAGACTTCCACTGGGAAAGGAAAAAAAAAAAAAAGCGAAAAAAAATAAAAAAGCGTCGAGAACCAGAAAAGGAAGCGTTCTGGCTTCTGGGAGGAGGAGGGAGGGAGGAAGCGAGGGTCGGCCTCCCAGGCGCCTGCCCCCTCGGCCCTCAGCCCTCGGCCCTCAGCCCTCAGCCCGGCGGCAGCCGCCAGCCCAGGCCCCGCGCCCAGGCCGCGACCCGGCGCCCCCGCCCCCCCCGCCGCCCCCGCCGCCGCCGCCGCCGCCGCCGCCGCCGCCTCCTATTTCCAGGGCACACACCCTACAAGGCGCGGCGCGGCGAGGCGCGGCGAGGCAGGCCCGGCGCAGACCTGGCCCCGCGCGCGGCCTCCGTGACTGACAGCGGCAGGCGCTGAGGCGCCGCGGCGACCGGCGGGCAGGAAGGGCGGCCGAGGGCACACGCCGAGGCCCCTCCGCGGCCGCCAGCCTCCGCCGCCCGCGCGGCTCCTACCTTCTCCTCATCCGACAGCTGCTCCTCCAGATCCGCCATTTTCCTCCCGGCGACAGACCGCGGCGGCGGCGGCGGCGGCGGCGGCGGCGGCCACCTGACTTCCCCCTCGCGCCGTGCGGTCCTCCGCGCCCCGCGCGCCCCCGCCGAGGGAGAGGCCCGCCGCCCAGGCCGCCGCGCACGCGCCCCGGAAGCCCCGCCTCCTCCGCCGCCTCCGCCTCCTCCTCCTCCTCCTCCTCCTCCCTCTCCCCGCCGGCGCGGCTGTGCGCATGCGCGGGACGCCGGCCGGCGGCGGGGGGCGGGGCCGAGCGCCGGGGGCGGGGCGTCCGGGGGCGGGGCCTGCCGCCGCGGGTGAGCATCTGGGTCCCCGTCTGCGTCTGCGGCGGGTACATCCTGAGCCCATCCTGAGCGCATCCATCCTGAGCCCTCCGTCGTGTTCCCGTCAAGCCCTCGGCTCTGCCAGCCACCCGGGGAAACAGCGGACGAACAGAAGCTTTGCAAGACCATCTGTTTTCTTCAAATCACTAGAAAAATATTCCGTCTTTATTAAAATATGCACGCACAGCCCAGCCCACACTCGGGACCTTGCTCTTGGTACACTCAGTCGTGCATTCATGTAAAGAAATGTTGACTGGTCCTTTATCGTGTGCCGGGTTGGTCCCTGCAAATACACAAGGAGGAGGGAAAACCAGACACCTCCGTTCTCCAGAGGCTCCCTGTCTGCTCTGGAAACAAACCCTGAGCAGTTGGGGAAGGCGCTGTGCTATGGTGGGGGAAGACAAAGTTGTGTTAGAAGACGTGGATCCTACTCTTCTGAACTTCATGGCGAGGTTGAGATCAGAGAGCCCTGTAAAATTTGAATTTCAGATGAACAGTGAATATCGTTTATGCCTAAGTACCTCCCATGAAGCATTTGAGATGCACTTGAGACGGTGTTGGTGGTTTTCAGATTGTATGGGAACCCTTTACTTTGATTTGCAAAATCTGAGAAGCTTACTCGTGACATTTCAAGTTCAGCAAAAGAGTGAACATGTAGTAAAAACTGTGTATGTGAATTAGCTGGGGATCTTGTTAAAATGCAGTTACTGATTCTAGGAGGTCTGCGATGGGGCTGGAGAATCTGCCTTTATAACAAGCTCCCTCACACTTTTTAGCAAGGCCTGTAGAATTCAGATAGGACTTAAGACTTTATAATCGTTATGCTGTACATCTAAAACTAAATCAGTGTTGTAGGTCAACTATGTCTCAATTTTAAAAATATTTTTAAAGACTTCATTCAGTCAAGCGCATGAATTCTATAATTTCTTTTAGCTGTATCAAGAAGACGGTATTGGGAGATTTTTGAAAGGATTATCAGAAATTATACATAACTGCTGGTTGTGTCACTATGAAGAGACGCATATAAAGTATCACCAAGATTATGAAGATAGTGTGACTCAAATTATTGCAAAGCATTACCAAATTTGGGTGAGGTTTCTAGAGGAAAAGAGCAGCCTGTTAGTCAAACAACAGCATCTACTGAGAAACCCAGTGTGTACACATTAATATTAGGTGTTGCTAAGTAAACAGAAACAAACAAAAAAACAGAAGAAAGCGGTAAAAAAAAACCCAGAAGCAGAGTTGATGCAGCAAGTGGTGATGACTAAAACTGATAGTAATCAGTTGGAGAGAGTAATCACCTTCATTAGGTTGTATTTGGTGGAGAGTGCCTAGACTTTAGAGAGAGAGGAAGAAAGATCTCAAAGTGGCAACAACTTAGGATACAGAGTAAGAAGCCTGGATTCTTCTTCTTCTTCTTCTTCTTCTTTTTTTTTTTCAAGAGGCCTGGATTCTAATAGCAATTTAGTCGCTTGAGTGCAAACTTGAACAAATATTCAGCCTCGTTTTTTCCTCCTGTAAAATGGGTATAGTAATGCTGATAGATAGATACCTTACTTCGTGAGGTTGCAGTGAGAAATTGATGAAGCAATGAATGACCTGTCACCTAGAGAAGAATGAACATATTATTTATTTACATCCGATGAGGTCCCTGACCAAACCGTGTGGTTTATTCTCTATCATACCTTCTCTGCACCATTATCCTCAACAACACACCTGCTTTTTCCTTCACGTGTCAGCAAGCATCCCCTTCCTATTCTCTCCCAGAATGGACTATGAGGTTTTCAATAGCATGGTTTCTGTTTGCTTTCCATCCACAAGAAACAATGATTTGCATACTCTGAACACTCAGTAAATTACTTAATAGCAGTGTTTTCTAGATGTATAGTGACTTGTGTGAAGGTACTTTCACATGTGTCATTTACATGCAGCAAGATTGATCTTGCTGGGCATGTTTCTAATGTCATGTTACTGTTCAAAAGTTGTTGACAGCTTCTCATTTCCTACTGAGTGAAGGGATTTATTGGTTTGTTTTTATAAAGATTTTATGTATGTATTTGGGAGAGAAAAAATGCACAAGCAGGGGGAGCAGGAGAGGGAGAAGCAGGCTCCCCGCTCAGCAGGGAGCCAGACAGGGTTCCCTCCCAGGACCCTGGGAACATGACCTGAGCTGAAGGCAGACACTTAACCAACTGAGCCACCCAGGTGCCCCAAAATATGCTAGTATTCTTGATAACCAGTTATTTTATCATGAAAAGAAAACAAAATATTCCTTCCCGGCACAATCCTACCTACTGAGAATTTCTACCCTTTTCTTATTTAATTTCTAAACTTCTTTCTCCTACTTATTAGTGGTATAATCTTTGCCTTCCAAACTAATGGAACCAGAACCTGTTGTTTTTATTTTATTTTATTATTTTATTTTATTTTGTCGTGCTTGTTGTTAACTTCCTTGTATGCTTCTTAATCTATTCTCCTGTGGATGTGCTCTCTGTCTTGAACTAATCTTAAGCTTCTCCAGGTCAGAAGTTACCTAATTTCTTAGAATCACAATCTCAGAATGCATCTAGTGCAAAAGCCTCTCATTTTACAGGTAAGTTGAGCCTCAGATAAATTAAAGGACTTGAGGGACGCCCAGGTGGCTCAGGGGTTGAGCGTCTGCCTTTGGCTCAGGGTGTAATCCCAGAGTCCAGGGATCAAGTCCCACATCGGGCTCCCTGCGTGGAGCCTGCTTCTCCCTCTGCCTGTGTCTCTGCCTCTCTCTGTGTCTTTCGTGAATAAATTAATAAAATCTTTAAAAAAATTTAAAGGACTTGATAAAAATTGCACATCCAGCTGATACCGTTTTAGAACCCAAGTGTCCTGATAGCCTCATGTTCCTTTCTTAATACTATTATACATCTACATATAAATACATATACACATTATATACATATACATACTCATGTATAAGATATGTATATAACTTGGTCATGTGATGTATCATAAGATGGTAAATATTACTGACTGAGCGCTAAATGGTTGCACTGCACGTCGACGGCTATGACGCCACATGATTTAATCTCTGTATTGCAAAACTACTATCTGTAGTTTAAATGTGTGGCTTACCTCACTTCTGAGAGAACAACTACCAGTGATAGACAACTAATATTTGGCTGTTTGTTACTGTCTCATGATCAATGAACACAACTGATCTCAAGTAGTGTCCTTTGTGGCAGTAGAAAAGTGTCAAACATCATGTATAGTTTAAAATTGTCTTTCTAAATCAAGTAATTGCCTAAACTATTGATTACTTGTAGTTCAGAGTGTCCTATCTACAGTCCACTTCCTCAGCTATATTTGAAAAGGTTCAGACAAGTGACACCCTTGGAGAAGCCTGATGTGGATTATCCTAGTGATATCAAGAAATTATCAAAAAAGCTCATTTTTAAACTCTTCCTCTCTCTTGAATATACCATCCTTCATAATTTGATTCCTCCCAACTTCAACAACCCACCTCTACCCACTGCCCCCAATGTACATGTCATTGAAACACAAAAAGTTATTATTAAACTTAGGCTTCACACTCTCATTCCTTTCTTAAAGCAATTTCTGGAATGTTCTTTGCTACCCATCCTTTAAACTTCAGTTTTCCCTTTCTCCCACAAAACTCACACTGAATCCTCTAGCTAAAGCTAATACTTTCTTATTCTAGATTCTCACAGAAAGTTTTCTGTGAATTTTCTCACATATTCTAGTGGTTAGATATACAGACTTTATAATCAGTAAGTCGTTGGTCCTGATCTTGATTCCAGCTTAGTTAACAGGGCAACTCACTCTGGAAGCTTTGGTTTCTTCATCTATGCATTGAAGATAATAATGGTGCCTCCCTCTTAGGGCTGTTGTGAGGATTTAATGAGATACTACAGCCAAAGTGCCTAGCACCAGGCACAGGCTGTAGCAAAGTTCTCAATAAACATTAGCTGTAATCATCATATTATAATATCAATCTCTCCTTGAGGACGTAGCCTATTTCTTAATTGGCTGTCTGACAAATACGGAGTCTAGCACAGAAGTGTTTAAAAAAAATCTTTGTTGGAGATCCCTGGGTGGCTCAGTGGTTTAGCGCCTGCCTTTGGCCCAGGGTGTGATCCTGGAGACCCGGGATCAAGTCCCGCACCAGGCTCCCTGCAGGGAGCCTGCTTCTCCCTCTGCCTGTGTCACTGCGTCTCTCTCTCTCTGGGTCTCTCACGAATAAACAAATAAAATCTTAAAAAAAAAATCTTTGTTGGAATGCATATTGATTGAATGATTCTTTCATTTCACATCCTTAAATGGGAGCTGAAAAATTCAGCTAGCCACCCTTACGGGGTTTAGAGATTCCCCTAAAATGTGGCCCTGGGATTCTAGAACAGGAGAGCAAAAGTTTTCTCCAGCAATCCTCAAACAATAAACACACTCCTATCTCTTACTACTACATATTAAGTCACCAGTGAAACATCCAATTAATTTCCTGCTCTTTAATTTCTCAGTTACTGTAAATTCAAGGCTTCAGCATCTTCACAATGTCTGAAATGATGTACAGGGCATGCGGAGTCTTCAAGGTGATCCTTTAGGGTGAGGCAAGGAAACACTGCAACTTATTTTTACTTATTTGAATTATTATTACAAAATATGTGAGATACAAAAACAACAACAGCAGCAAAAACACAGTCTACTCCTTCCAGATCCCATTCATTTTCCTTCTTCCCATGGGTAATCACTAACCTGAATCTAATGTTCATCATTCCATATATTTCATATATGTTGGTTCTTTTTCGGTAGAGGACTGTTTCTTTTTCATTTTTTTATCCACTTTTTTAATCCACTTAATCTGATACCTAGTTCAGAAAGTATTTATGGAATGAACTAATGAGTGTGGTTTCTTTGCATAGTCTTGAAAACAGTATAGATAGAGAAGACTAGACAAATTATTTTGCCACTTTGAAAAATCTCCCTGTGGGGGCACCTGGTTGCTTAGTCAAAAGAGCATGCGACTCTTGATCTTGGGGTCGTGAATTGAGCCCCATGTTGGGAGAAGGGATTACTAAAAAAATAAACTAAAATTAAAAAAAAATCTTCCTATATGACAAACATAAATTGTGGGGCATGTGTGAAAAATTAAGTCAGACTCCACATAGAAAGGTAAAGCAACAGAATGAGTAGATTTGCTGGTAGTAAAAAGATAGATCTAATATCTTTGATTTAAAAAAAAGACTTTATTTATTTATTTTGAGGGAGAGTACGCATGTGCAGAAGCAAAGAAAGGGCAGAGGGAGAGAGAGAATCTTAAGCAAGCTCCATACTGAGCACACTCCTCCTTGGGGCTCAATCTCACAACCCTGAGGTCATGCCGTCAGCCAAAATCAAGAGTTGGATGCTTAATTAATTAGGCCATCAGGTGCCCCTAATAACTTTGATTTTTTTTGCCCTTAATGTCCTCTTATTTGGACCCAATAATAGCAGCATAGCAGTATAGCAGAAAGGTAAGTCATTAGTGTTCTCTCAGGCTGTACCAACCTACAATAAAATTGTGTTTTTCTATCTCAGGTGAATTCAGAGAATTGCAGGAGTACCTGCCTAAATTACTTCCTCTTGGTTCTTTGGGAGTGCCACAGTGATTCATATACATTTAGAGGTACTTACCCTCTTCCTCTGCCTTTTGACCCTGGCCTTTATCACCTCTGCTGCTCCCTATGTCATCAGCCCTCTCCCCATTCAGGACTCCCCTCGTGGGCCATATGGCTTAGTGATCCTGTCTCCTCATTGTCTTCTGGTGACTTTAGCTGCATCCATTGCAGGTAGGGCTGGATGATCCCCAGCCACTGTCCCAGGCTGTGTGGTGGGGACTCGCTTTTCTTCAGTTTTCTCCCATGAGCTTCTTCTGCTGGATAGAGCCATAGCAGACACTGTAAATGCTTTGGCCAGATCCCCTTGGGTCACTTTGACTATTTCTGTGCTTCAGCGCTTTTTGCCTCTGCTTCACAGAACCTGCAATTATTCCTTGGAAGACTGCTCGTGTGCTCCTGGGGCTGCCTGGCTAGCAAGCGCAGAGCTGGGAGTTTAGGTCTGGTGGAGCAGCTCTTAACCAATGACTGTCAGATGAAGAGTACAAAAGCCCAGCTTCCTAGCCTCAGAGCAGAACAACTCTGAGGGGGATCCCTGGGTGGCGCAGTGGTTTGGCACCTGCCTTTGGCCCAGGGTGCGATCCTGGAGACCTGGGATCGAATCCCACGTCGGGCTCCCAGTGCATGGAGCCTGCTTCTCCCTCTGCCTGTGTCTCTGCCTCTCTCTCTCTCTCTCTCTCTGTGACTATCATAAATAAATTAAAAAAAAAAGAACAACTCTGAGGTATAATTTATATTCCAGATTTCCCCTGCGGGAGAAAGCCAATATCAGCTTGCCTTTTCCCCTTTCCCAGGAGTGACTGAGGTATTATGAAAAGTTATCAGATTAGAAACATGAGAACAGCGATAGAATAGAAAGTGGGTTTTGTACGTGAGAGCACTTAGGGGTTCCAGACTGCAGGTGGGAGCCAGTTATCAAATTTGGAATGCCTTATCAGAGTTAGAATAGCCTTGAGGGTGAGTCCCCAAATATTGAGTTGGATGGACTCTAATCTGCTCTTGCTTCATAGGATTAGCTCTGGGAATAGAGTAGGGCTGATTTTGTGGGTGATTTGAAATGTGGAGAGAAATAGAGCAAAGCCAGGACCTCACTGGAATTGGGTTTGACACTGTGTGAAGCAGAGAGGTGAAGGAGAGAGAATGGTAAACCACAGGACATGATCCATGTCCTAAAGTAACCTATATTCTGGTTGTAAAAGGCTCTTTATATATATATATAAAAGACAAACCTACAAAGCAATATGTGATAAGTGCAAAATAAAAGGATAAATGAGACATGTTTTATTTATATGTATAAGATTGGATGTAAAACATATTGAAACAATGGGTGGGAGGAGGAAATATAGGCTTCTAAATTCTACTCTTATGTGTTTCATAATCTGCTACACTGCCTATTTCATGACTGAAGTGTGAATTTAAGGCATATTGTAATGTTAAACTATTCATATTTATTTTCAACCTAAATCTTAATACTTTCAGAGAAAAATCCAGATTCCAAAGATAAGGGCACATGTGGCTGTCTCTATGAGTCTATATACCACCTGCTTCAAAGATGAGTTGGCTCATTTTAGAACAGTTTCATAATTTCACAATATTTGACACAGTAAACCAAAGTAAGAGACTGATATATAATAGAACATATTAGAATAGACATTCCAAGTGATATTGAAGCAAGGGATGTCTGCATCTTGGAGAAAGTAATTTCCTTTTGTAAGAAAGCATATTTTCAGTCTAACATGTCTGTACTTCAAACTATGGGAGAAATAGCTGTATGATTTCTGCCAATTAGCGAAATCATCCTGGGCCTCAGTTTCATCATTCATTAAAAAGGAGATGAGCAATACTTACATCATTGTGTTTTGTGAGGATAAAGTAACATATATATGTTGCATACTCGATAATCACATGAAACATTACTATTAGTAATTCGCATGCAAATGGAAATCCAGTTCTGTTCATGCATCTTCACTGTGGAAAACATAATGGATACATAAAATATGTCCACCAGAGTTTAACTTTTCATTTAAATGAAACATTAAAAAGAAAATTCTCCCCATCTGTTTTGACGTTGTCCTACCTGGTAACTGTCATGGGTAAAAAGACCTTATGGGATATAAGAAAGAGTCTTGGCTTAAAATATGCAGATTTCAGCTCTTTTTTCATTTAAAAAGTCCATTGAGGATGAAATGGATGAAGGGGATTAAGAGTACACTTATCATGATGAGCACTGAGTAAATGTAGAATTTTTTTTTCTACTTGTAGCAAGAATTACTATCAAACTCCACTCATTGGGCCAGAGACCCTTGTGGTGTTAGCGAAAAGACTTGCCCCTCATGTAGCACACTACCTACACTTGTGAGTTCATTGGCCAGCCAAGTAAGTGTAGAATTTTAAATCATTATATTGTATACCTGAAACTACATAACATTGTATAAAAAGTAAAATGGTCCCAGATAAGTCTCTTAACATGTTCACCCAATTCAAAGACTTACTATGAAATTTCTATGAAATAATGTAGGAAAGGGGCTTTGTCAAAGAAAAAGTGCTGGATGAATGTAAAGAATCATCATTAAAATTCATTATGCCTTGTGACATCAGCAACCTGTCATTCACCTTTCTTCTGGTTGTGTCTCTAGTATCCTCGAGTCCAGTAATGCATGAACAGTTCAAAACATTTATTGTGCTTCTATCATATATCGGTATTCTACTAGTTGGAGATGTAGCAGTGAACAAAGCAGACATGGTTTCTGCCTCACTAATTGCTTAGAGGAGAAACAGATAGCAAACAAATAATAACTCAAATAACTGTGTATAATTACACAATTGTGCTAAATGCAATGAAGAAAACACACAGAGTGATTTGAGTATATAGGTTTGGAGATAGTTCTCAATGGGTCTTTCATGTTTTTGCATTTCTTGCAAGCCGACTGACTACCCTTTGTTCTGGACTATCTTTCTAAGGGAAGTTTGTATAGCAAACAACCTTGGAAGATAATGTCTTCCTCCAGAGCAAAGCCTAGGTATGCTTACTTCCCACTCTAAAAGATTTGAGTTTCCCTAAACTCAAGGTTCTTATCCTGTAATGCACCCCATTACCCAAGCAAGCTTCCATCTGGATCCATCTGTGTTGCCAGATGAGACTTGGGCATAAGAGAAACTAATGCAAATATGCTGATGTTCTTGGTGCTTGATGTGCCTTGAGTAATAAAGCTCTTTGCCTCTGAGCTAGAGGTCTTGTGTTTTCTGCCAGCATCTATGAAGCTGTAGCAGGCTAGCTCG
The DNA here is from genome assembly GCF_905146905.1 of Nyctereutes procyonoides. NCBI lineage: Eukaryota > Metazoa > Chordata > Mammalia > Carnivora > Canidae > Nyctereutes > Nyctereutes procyonoides. Next base: position 29,595,356 of record NW_026575160.1, on the reverse strand, counting down.
TTAGCCTGAAAGTACAGCAGAATCACAGACCAGTGGGATTGACATGTAAGCCTCTAGTCTAACCTCTCTCCAATTCATTTTTAAAATAAATTTTATTTTACTATGAAATACTTCAAATATGCAGACAAGAATATTGAACATTCACAGCCCAGTTTTTTCAAATGCTAACTTAGCATTGTATCCTATTTACTTTAGCTCTGATATTTATGAATAAAGCATTACTTAGACAATTGAGGTTCCCTGTGTCTTCCTCCCTCATCTCACTCCCCTCCATCCCGCCCTCCCCAAGGTAAGGTAAACATTATCACAAATTCAGTGTGGATTATTCTGTGCTGCATATTTCTTCTATATAACATCTTAATATTTTAACAACAGTTTGTATGTAAATGGATATACAAGGTGATTAAGAACTTTGATGTCTGAGCACATATTTCAGTTGTGTAAGGACAGGATAATATTGCCAGTGATAGATGAAGGCTTCTGGGAGAAGATCAACTGAACTGTCTCAGGATTATAAGCTGGCTTCAGCATTTCTGTGAGATTAGTGCTCTGTCAGAGGAAGTCAGGGGTCCATGAGGGAGTCCCAGGAAACACTAGGCCACCATAATTGGTACCAGAACGTGGACCAGGTTTGAGACCTCTGAGGAATAAATAAGGGAGGTGGGTGGGCTTCTTTGTATGTTCTGGTCTTGAGCTCACAATGGCCAACCTCCTGCTTTTAGGATTAGGTTGAAGCAGTGTACTTCTGTGGGATGAGATGGATATCCTCAGATGGTCCAAGCAGATGGTCTTTGACCTAGGCATGGAGGAGACAGCAGGAACTGCTGTGCATGGTGAAAGCAAACAAAATACAGACCCACATCTGATCCAGGCTGACCGTGGCATTCAGCCTTCAGGAAATGCAGGCATCTTTATCCTGAAGGCCCTTAACTTGTCCTATTTCTTAAGGCATACAGTTCTCCAATCTGAACATGCCTCCCTCTTTGTCAAGGGCATAAGTACCATCTTGGTGTCTTCTTTTCTCCTTGCTCTGTGTTGAATCTGCTTGAGATTTTGTGTCAGATCTCCTATTTTCTATAGCCAAGGACTTCCTCTTTTTATATTTACTCCTGTATTTATAGTACATATGGTCCAGAAGCTTCCTAAGAAAAGGTATCTAAGAGATAAATTCTTGCAACTGTACATATCTGAAAATATCATTATTTGACGTTCAGTGTTTGATAGTTTGGTTGTATATAGAATTCTAGATTGGAATTCATTTTCACTTAGAATTTTGAAGACATTGTGCCATTGTCTCTAGACTTGTGTGTGTATGTGACCTTTTCTTTGTCCTCAGTGTTCTGAAATGACACAATAAAGTGACTTTTATGGGTTTATCTTCATCTGTATTGGTGGGCCTGTGGGTTCTTCCAATCTGGAAAGTGATGTCCTTCAGTTCTGAGAAACTAGTTAAATTATTTCATTAATGATTTTCATGTTTCCACTTTCCTGCACTTTCTTTCTGCAACTGCAACTCCAGTTATTTGTACAATCTACTCCCTAGATTGGTGCTCTATTTAAAAAAAAAAAACAAAACTTTTCTTTCCTATATTTTACATATCTTTTCATTTTTGTATGATTTTTCAGTAACAGCTCTGACTTAACTAACTCCTGAGTTTTTTATTTTATTTGTTATGTGTTCATGTTTATGAGTGTTTGGCTAACTAGCTGAGTTTTACTTTAGGAATATCTGACTGGTCCATTTTATTATTCTCATCTTGTTTTGGTCAGAATCCCCAGAGCAGACTCTTCTAATCTCCTGCCAGAAGAGGCAAGCCCTAACTAATAGCATTTGAGAAGCCAAGTCGAAGAAGGTTGGATGTCTCAACATTCACCATCTAGATGTTCCTTTAATTCCTATTTTTGGCATAATATTGTCACCTTCAACTCTGCATGGGTGTATCCCACTCTAGAATCCCTTTATTTTACCCTTTCCAGAGAATAAAATTCCAGACCACTGCTAGAGTGGGGATGGCTCAAGCAGCACAGAATAAGGGAGGGCATCTAAGGACTCACCTGCCTCTCAAACAGCCTTTGTCTGGTCCCTATGATTTAGGGCCTTAGTTCACACAGGTATTCCAAAGGTATTTGGTACTATCAAGTCATGGGCTCCTGAGTATCCTGTGGGTACAAATGAAGTTGACTCTTGGGTTTTGCCACCAGGAGTTTAGCTTCTTGTCTACTGCAATCCTCCACCTTCTTTCTAGCCTCAAAATTTCTGTTACTGTTGTATTGTAGCCTTTCCTTTTTTTTCCACATTGCTGCGTGTTTATTAATTTTTTTAAAATTCTTTTTGGTGGGTTTTGTGAGGGAGGAAAAATATATGTGTTCACGTTACGAACTTTACCTAGAGCCTCCAATCCATTTACTAGGAGGAGTATCCTGTTTTGGTCTCATGGGTACAATATCTTATCATGTGAGGATATTATTCATAGTTCAGTTTTTGTTTTCTTTTTTAGTTTTCCCGAACACCAAATTTTTCAAAACACACATCTGTTAGCGTCGCTCTCCCTATGCGACTTCTATTTCAGCAGCTTCCTACACAGCTATTAGATAAAGATAAAAATTCTTAGGCATGATTTTCAAGAGCATATCAGTGGGGACAAATTTTTCAGTGAAATATTACATGTTTTCAGCACAGTGTTGTTTGGCTTCAAATTCAAATGGAATGTGTGTGCCTGGAAGCAAGGTCTATGTCTCCACGTTACCATAGGACTTGCCACTCACTCCCTCTTGTCATTTCACACATTGTCTGCCCTGTCCCTGAAGTATTAGAGTCATTTACCCAGGATTTGCATGTTTTGGCCTTTCTAGCTCCTGCTCCTACCACAGTCCCTCATTCTCTCCACTTCACCACACTGGCTTTCTTTTGGTTCTTTGTAAGCCCTGAGGTCCCTCTTCCTCTGGGCCTCTGAATATGCAATTTATTCTACTTGTGACCTTTTTGTCTCTTCAATGCTGCCCTCCTTCAGATCTCTTATTTCTTCAGTCTTCTGACCTTCCTGATCAGTCCAAATCCCCAATCATAGGCCCTCCTAGCACCATGAAACTATTTTACATTTCTTTGTATGTTGTTTGATTGGTGTCCACGTCCCTCAACTAAATTATAAGCTTCATGAGATAGGATCTACTAGGTCTGTTTTGTTTTCTGTTGAATTCACAGTGCCTAGCACAGAACTCGGCTCAGGGTAGGTATTTAATAACAATTTATTAAGTGAAGAAATAAAGCTGATATCTGTAGGACAAATAGGAATTATCAGATGAAGACTGGAGAAAGAGTTTCTAGGCCAAGAAGACATATGAAAGTAAGCTTGGTGGATTTGAGGAACTGAAAGAGCTGTGACCAGAACCATGTGAGCCAGGGGAGGGGGTGCTGGATGAAGCTGGAGGGATCAGCAGGGCCCAGATCACAAAAGGCCTCTTGAGCAATGATAAAACTTGGAAGCTTTTTCTGAGAGCAATGAGAATTTTTGTAGGGGAGTTATATACCCCAGATACTATGAGGAAAATGGGATGGAAATGGCAAAAGTGGTTGAGGCGAGGCTAGCTAAAAGGTTACTGTCCTACTCAAGGCAGGGCCCACTGGTTTGGACAAGAAAAAAGGTAGTAAAAATGGAAAGAAGAATCAAGGAATATTTTAGAAGGCATGATATTTGATGATGAATTGGAATTAGGAAGGGAAAAAAAAGAATTGTCGAAAGGTGACAATTCAGGTTTCTGGTCTGACCTGTTGGGTGAACATAGGTGCTATTTATTAAGCTGGGAGCAGATTTGGGGAGAAAGTAAAGAACATCAGTCTTCAGATGCTTTGTTTGAGTTGCCTATGAGGCATATCTGAGAAGATGTTTTGAGAAGACATTTGAACATAGGAGTCTGGAGCTCAGGAGAGAGCATGCGAATCAGTAGACTGAGTGAAGATCTCCCTTGCCAGTGCAGGCAGCCACCATTCAATCCGCTGAGTGCCTGAATAGAACAAAAAGACAGAGGAAGGACAAACGTACTCTCTGATTGAACAGTCATCCCTCTTCTTCTACCCTTCGACTTTGGTGTTTCTGATTCTTGCGTGTTCACACTCAAGAGACTTACACCACTGCTCTTCTCCTCCTTTTCAGGAGTTCAGACTTATTTACACCACCAACTTCCCTGTTATCTAAGCTTGTTGATGGCAGATCAACAGATTGTGGGGCTTCTTAGCTTCCATAACTACATGAGTAAGTCACATACTGAATTGCCTCATATAGACCTCTTACAAGTTCTCTTTCTCTGGAGAACCTTGATGAATACAGTATTATGCAAAATTTTCCTTTCACTGATAAACGGTAACAGTGATTTCATCTTGGGGAATAATCAATTACACAGACCCTTTGTCGTTGTCCTTTTTTTAAAAAAAAAAATCACACAAAAAAAATCACAAACAAGGCCTATTCTTCAAAGTGTAAATCTGGCAATTCTTTTGTTTTCTGGTACAGTTCTTTTAAAGTAATTCATAGAATGATGAGTCTTCTGATTAAATCTAATGCTCACGGGTAGTAAAGAGAGCCCAAAGAAATGTAGGAAATTGCAAGACACATTTTAATCAATTTTAATCTCATCTTGCTTCTAGCCTTCCTTTCCTAAGCTGAAGAGAACTCTTGGGTTTCACTTTTATTTCTCTTGAAGAGGTGGTAATGAGTGCAAAAGAAAGAAAAAAGTACTTGAGTACTTACATAATCTAAGATGTGCCAACCATGGAATGTTCCAATTTTATGCAAAATATAAAATTTATTTTTGCTAATTTTGGTGAAAAAATAAGAAAGAGTATATTTAAAAGTTATGAAACTCACACTGGAGCCAGACTAAACGTTTTCATCAAGGCAATGGCTTTACTGAGACGAAGTATGCTGTAGTTTGCATGGTACCAAGGCAGTGGTTAGCCTGGACCAGCTCAGAAGACTTTTTTGTAGCTCAAATCTGTATGCAAATCAAGCAGGCAATCCAGCAGATTTGAGATGGGAACAAAGGATTGTGTCTCTACCCTTAGAAATCACAGAGGAGGTTCCATTTCATAAAAAAGGATCTTGCATTTTACTGTGCTTATCTTCACAAATAAAAATCCTATTATGAGATAAACAGAATCTTGAGGAAGCTTAGATTCTACATAATTAAGATTTCTTCCCGTATTTTTCGACTACAAATTCACCATTGTTTTCAACAGAGTTCAGAGGTACCAGAAAGGTCTTCTGAGGCTTTCTTTGGCTGGGGAAGTGAGGGGTTGAGGCGGGTGAGGGGGGAGGTTGGAGCCTGGGCTGTGGGACGCTGGGGAAGTAAAGAGGAAAGAAGACTGGGCAGAAAGAGGAAAAGGCAGAGTGATTCTGCCTCTCGGTGGTTCACATAAAAGGGAACCTGGAAAAGTGAGTGAAACTGTTGGGGAATCATGGTTAGGGCAAGCCCAGCAAGGGCAGAGGTGTCTGCAAAGGTCTTTATTTTTTAAATATTTTTTTATAAGTAGGCTCCATTCTGGGCTCCAAAATGAGGCTCGAACTCACAACCCTGAGATCAAGAGTCAGATGCTTAACCGACTGAGACACCCAGGAGCCCCTGAAAAGGTCTTTCACTCCAGTTTGACAGGAAACTTAGAGACCTGGAAACCCATGACCAAATTCTGGGAGAGGTGCGTGTACATAAATCCCAGATGCAGAGGGAAGGGTGGTGGGGCATTAGAAGCAAGAGTATCACTAGAAGGAAGAGTTGGTCAAGATTTGAGAGAATACCCAGTTGTATTTTAGAATTTATCTTAAAAAAAAATTATCTTTAAGAGACCTGTAAGAGGAAGTAACGCGGGGATGAAATGGTATTTTGGGGAGACCACTCAGGGGGGCCAGAGAAGGCTTCTCTGAAGAATGAATGCATGGCTTTGGAGCTGAGGCCTGATGGGTGAACATGAGCCAGCTCGGGGATGGGGTGGGGAGCGGGAAGTGGTAAGGACATGCCCAGGGAAGAGATGGCTCAGGTTCCAGTTTACTCTCCGAGAGGAAGTAAAGGAACTGCCCCTCATCGCTCACGGTGCCTGTGGAAGGGTGAACAGCGAGAAGAGTGCTGTGTGTTGGAGACATGGGCAGTATTCAGTTTATAAGGACCAACACGTGCAAGAAAGTCATTTGTGACCTTGTCTTCATCAACATTCAATGATATTTTCTGATGCCTCATCTTGCTGGATTTCTACCAACCCTGGTTCTGACAACTTTGTTTCTTCTTCCAAATTCTCCTTCTCCAAACACTTTTTTTTTTCTTATAAGGAACCTTAGAAAAATGGTCTAGACTAGCTATTTCCAAACCTGACTGCAGTTCAGAATTATCTGGGAGATCTTGTCAATACAAAATGTTCAGGGCTCGGGTGGGGTGCAGCCGTGTGCACTGTGAAGCATTTTATGCGATTCTGCTGCAGCAGGTTTCCTACCCTACTCTCCCTTGATCATTAATTTCCAAAGTATTCAGTAAAATATTAGTTCCAGGAGATGTTATCAGTGTTCCAAGAATAAAAGAATCTCTTATCAAATGAGCTGGAGAAACTTAGAGTTTCCTCTTAGCATGTCGTAAACCACCCTAGGATAAAGGCTCTGAGACATACTAACATACTAACAGCTAAACAAACAATCCAATCATACTAGATATTTTTTCTTAACTTCACCTAGAATGGTTTTCCCTAAACCATAGCATGGACGACACTCAGTTAAAAAAAAAAGTCTATTTTAATTTTCACAAAATGTATGTGCAAACTTTATTATTATTATATTATAAATTCTATTATTAAGTGCAACCAGGCAAGATACTCCTTCAGTTGAGAAAGCAGTCCCAACGACGGCACTAGTCCTAGTTGCTGGTGAAGCTCTGAACAGCCCCACAGCTGGTTCTGAATGAGCACCTTCCCCACAACTCTGCTCTTGTCCTTTCTCCAGGTTCTCGAATATCTGTGCTGTCTCTCAGATTCGCAACTCAAGGATCAGCCTGTCCCGCATTTCTACCTGTTTATAGAACATCTCCACCTAGGCTTACTCTCTGTAATCCTGACACCAGTTCCAAGATGTGGGTTATTTCCCCCCACACCACCAAGCAATTCTCTGGCACGGGGTGGGTGTCCCCCAATTCAACTCTGACACGATCTACCAGAGATGGTATCAGATTCCACATGTTAAGGGCTCTGTCCTACAAGGGTGCCCCTCACCCCTACTTCAGATGCCAATCCTAAGTCCAGGTTGTCATCTGTGCTTTGGACCCACTGGCTATAAACCAGAGGTTCCCATGACTTCTCCTCTGTTTGGATTACTTTACTAGAGCAGCTCGAGGAATTCAGGAAATCAATTTACTCATGAGATGACTGGTTTATTACAAAGGATATTAAAGGATATGAATCAACCACCCAATGGGTGCATAGGGTGAGGTCTCCGTGGAGTTTGGCGCTCCGGCGCAGTACCGGTGATTGTGTTCTGGTTCACCAACCTACCAGCTCTCTGAACTTTGTCCTTTTGGGATTTTCTGGAGGCTTCAATACTTAGACACGATTGATGAAATCATTGACTATTGGTGGCTCAACTCAATCTCCAGCCCCTCTCCCCTCCTCAGGGGTGGGACTGGAAGTTCCAACCCTCCAGTCGCAAGGTTGGCTGCCCTGCCAATCAGCCCCAGTCCTCTAGTTTTCCAAAAGTCACCCCAGTAAGGGAACAAATGACACCTTTATTGCTCTCTTAGGAAATTCCAAGGGTTTTAGGAGCCTTGTGCCTTGAGCAAGGCCAAAGACCGAATATATACATATTTCTTATTACAAATCACAATATCACCCTCTCCAAAACAGAAAACAAAATTCAGGTTCCTTTCCACGTTCTCTTCTGACTTTCCCAGTTGTGTGGGTGAGGCTGCCATCCTGGTGAGGGAACCTCAAACCCGGGGGTAACCTTCGCTTCTGTGTTCCATTAGAAATGTGCGTTCTGTTTCCAATCAACCTTGAGTCCCTGGGTGTCATCCTTTCCTTCCCATTTTTACTGTTAACGACTGTACTTTCCATCTTCCTTACTTTATGTCTAGATGATTCAGTTGCCTCATGTCCAAATCTCCGCTGCACACTGGCTCTTTCCCCTCTTTCCCCTGGCTCCTCTGCCAGGTTATTAAGAATCTACAGTGTTTCCTTATGCTCTACTGGGCTAAAAGAAAATATTTTATTTATTTATTTATAAATGAGATGAGAACATTTTTTAAAGATTGATTGATTAAGAGAGGGAGGGAGAAAGAGAAAAAGTGTGTGAGCAGAGGGAGAGGGAGAGAGAGACTCGCTGGCAGACTCTGCACTGAGCTTGGAGCCCGACACAGGGCTGGATCTCCGGACTCTGAGATCACGACCTGAGCTGAAACCAAGGGTCGGGTGCTTAACGGACGGAGCCACCCAGGCGCCCTCAAAAGAGAACAATTTTAAATGAAATCCCTTTGTAACTAGTCCCATTTGCTAAGTAGATTTTTCATTCACCATCAGGTTGCCCTCTGTTCAAGTTATATTTGACTTGCTTTGGTGAATTTGCAGAATTTGCTGTGTTTTCTTGCATTTCTCCAAAAGCCCTTCTCCATTCTTAAGTGAAACCACTTACACCAGTTGTTCTCACATTTTAGTGCTTCTCGGAATCATCTGAAGGTCTTGTGAAAACAATGATTGCCGGGCTCTACCTCTAGAGTTCCTGTGTCAGAAAAACTCACTAATTTGCATTTTTCTCAAAAGCACTCGGTGAGGCTGACGCTGTTGTCAGGGACCACATTTTGACAACCAAGGACTTGCCAGCCCCTCTCAGTCCTGGGTTCTATATTAGGATCCCCTGGTGTAGTGGGACTCTGTGATGCTCTTCCCAAAGCCCCCATCCCGGGCTAGGACTCCTCTTTCCCCTAGATGTTGTGTATGTTGGTTGCTGATGCTTCACAACTGTATTCCTCTCTGAGAATTGCCCTTGTACACACTCTGTGTAACTGGCACCCAGATCAGGCTTTTAAAAATAAATAAATAAATAAATAAATAAATAAATAAATAAATAAATATTTCTAGCTGCCTAGAAAGTTCTGCTGTGCCTCTTCCCAGTCAAGTCACCAAAAGATAACTGCAATTGCCATCATTAGTTTTACCCGTTCTTGAAATTTTAACAATTATTCGGGCCATACTCTTTTGTCTTTGGCTTCTTCCACTCAGCAAAATATGAGATTCATCCATTTTGTTCCATGTGTGAGTAGTTTCTTTTTTATGGTGTGTAGTACTGCATTGTATCCATGTACCACAGTTTATCTACTCATTCTACTGCTGAGGGATATTTGTTGGATATATTCATTACTAATATCTTCACTCAGTCTGTGGTTTGTATTTCACTCTCCGGAGGATGGCTTTAATGATCATAAAATCTCAATTTTAATGAAGTCCACATTTTTTATGGTTATTTTTTTCCTGTCCTTTTTAAGAACTCTTTGCCTATACCTGAGGCTTTAAAGGATGCCCAGAATCTACCCCAGAGCGATTAAATCAGGATTACAGGTATTTTTAAAAAAGCTCCTCAGATGATTCCAAAGTGCAACTGCATTTGCAAACCACTGACTCGGGTTATGAGGTCCTGAGGTTAGAGATAGTGACCTTACTTACCTTGTTTATACAACCCAGCACCCACAGCCTTATATGATGGTGCTTGATAAATACCTGATATTTAATGAATTGGATCCACCTTTCCCGGGTCATCTCGAACTCTATCTTCTCTCTGAAACTCTTTTTCCCTATATGACCCTCAATGACAATTTCTTTCTCAGACTATTTTGCCCTATTTGTGTTTCTCAGTTGTTTTGTCTTCTGTCCCCAAGCACCTTGCAAAGCTATTCGTATAGAGAACATTTAGGGGGAGCCCTTGTTCTGTCTTCCTTCTGTTTTTGTGGGGCAATTAGCCTCAGACCTCTGGAAGGAGCAGTTTGGGAGCATTATCTCCACTTCTTTTCTCCATCCTCTCATTCTGGTCTCCCCTCTCCTCTCTTCCACAAGAACTTGTGGAAGGCTTGGTGAGATGTTGGGAGTCCAGCGGATATCCCACTCCAAGGACAGTGGATGTTGAAAACCAGAATTCCTCTACTTCTTTCTCTTCCCCTAGCTGCTGCAAACCTTAGTGAGGATGCCAGGGCTCCCCCCTGGCCTCTTTCTTTATGTAGTCAACGAAACTTCTCCGTCTACAACTGGGTAAGGAAGTTAGACTCATATAGAGCCTTAGGTTCATGGTGTCAAAGGATGATGTGACCCCCAAGCCCCGCCCTGATATATGAAATAGCAAAACATAACTGAATTGGTTGTTAACCACAGTAAAGGAAGCACAGTTGCTCGGTGCTGGCTGCTGCTAACACTGCTGATAGAGTTGTGCAGGGGATCCGTGGAGTTCAGGGATTGGTGAATTTGCACAAGCTCAGAGGTGAAGACACGGTCTGCAGGAGCCTGGTTCCTCTGTGGGGCTGTTTATTGGTGTCAGGGGGGTGAATTTATTGGGGTGAGTGTGACTGGCTGGGTAAGGGACTGGCTCTGATTGGTTGGCTTGTACCAGGGACTGACTCTGATTGGTTGGTTTGTACCAGGGACTGACTCCGATTGGTTGGTTTGTACCAGGGACTAACTCCAATTGGTGGGCTTGTACCAGGGACTGACTCTGATTGGTTAGCTTGTACCAGCCAGTCACCTAGCCAGGGGTGGCTCCAACCCATTCCAAGTGCTGCCCCTCGCCGAGGGCAATCATTCCCTGGGGTGTGGGAATCTGTTTTCATTTTCCCATTCGGCTGCTCCGGTAATGAAGTTGGTATTGTCCTTTCATCATCAACTCGCTCCTCAGTGAGCCTTTTTTCAGCTATTGGAAGCTGGAGAGAGGAAGGCAGTGATGGGGGCCCCAAACCTTCCCAGACAGGGAGGAGCAGGGGCTGCAGCAGGCCGCATCGCAGCTGGAAGGAACAGGAGGGTACTTAGTGTTTAGAGAGTTTTCCAACATTTAGAAACAATGCAATCACCTCTTCAAGAAGAAGAAAACCTAGGTGAAACGTCACTGTCACCTAAGAGCTAGCCACCCCCACCCTACCCCGCTTTTGTCAAAGGCACAGGGGGAGAGCAGATGGTTTTGTTTTACATCCCTGTTGAGATGGTTAGTGAAAGCTGCTCCTGGGGGTCCCCGATCCCCGGTGATGCTGGCTACACTGCGCACCACTGCTCCGTTTGGGGCTGGTCACCTGGCGGAAGCCGGGGGCACAGGCCCTGCTGGGATGGGGTCTGTCACCTGGGCCCAGGTTGGGAGAAGAAACTGTTTATTCCCTGCCCTGTCCCTTCAGCTTCCGGAGCATTGCCACACCGGGTGGGCAGGCGTTCAGGCTTCGAGCAGACAGGAGATGCCAACCTTTTCCCTGAGTCCAAATGGAAAAAGCCCAGTAAAGGCGAAACCTCCAACCCGGGTCCCCTGGAATGCCATCCCCGCCTCCTTCCTGGTGCCCCAGCCCTCAGCCTCACCTGGCGACCTGCGCGTCCCCCCTGCTTCAGGACACGCTCTGGCAACCTCCCGCCCTGGTCTGGTGCCTGGTCTGCTTCCTGAGTCTGAGTCCCCAGGCCCGGCCCGGGCCCCTGCAAGGCTCAAGGTTCTTGCAGCTCGCTCAGCACCTCGCGAGGAGGAGGATTCTGATGCCTTATGTCTTGGGTGGAGCTTGGCAGGTGGCATCGCTGATGAGTCCCAGGGGCTGCCCACCCGGTTCACTTGCCTCCACGGTGTGAGCAGGAAAGTTCCCAGGACGCAGCACAGGGGATCCATCTGGGCGAACATGGCGGCAGCTCAGGGGATTAGCTCCAAGACGTGGCACGGGGATTTGGGGACGGTGCACCGCCAGTAGGGCGGGGACAGGGTTTGGGCCCGCCACTGGGTCCCCTTCGCAACCTTGTAGGGCTGTGAGCTGGGCGCACGGGGGCTACACTGTGACACTAGTGGGCCGCTGGCATGTTGGCCTTGAGCCCTTCATCTAAAAAAAAAAAAAAAAAAAAAAAAAAAGAAAGGTTAAAAATTACATTTTATGATTGTGCTGCTACAAAGATGAATTAATCTGGGCTGGATTCATTATTCTATATAATACTATATAATACTATATATTTTTTCTTCTGATTCTGAAAGAAATGAAAATTAAAACTCTTCCTTGGGGCCCTACAAGTCTTGTGGGCCCGAAGCAACATGCCTACTGTGTCTAATGAATAAGTCAACCCTGGTGGGCCTGCCCGAGGCACACATCTGCCCTCAGAAAAGTACTTCTTAGAGACAGGGCTGTTTAACTATTAAAGGATACAAATATTTTCTGTCTTAAATTTGCAAAGCGTGCCCTTTCTGAGGCTCTACATTCACATTCAGGCACAAAAATTAATTCAGTTTGTTCATTCCTCTCCCTGCTGCTTTCCAGATTGTGCTCGTTTGGATTTGTCATGAATTAAAGAAAAGGGTATAATAGTTTAATGGCCGTGCCCTTAATTATACAAAGAGGAGCTTTGAGACTCTTACTCCAGGAAGAGCTTGATTACATTTTTAGTCAAGGCCTTGTAGTTCCGCTCTGTCTCCACCTACAGGTATTTTGTTCTTACAGTGATGAAAATATATAAACCAGACGCGATTGGAGCCACTCGGGTTGAAGAGGGCGGTTGGGGTCCTGCCAGCACAACTTCTCCCCCAGCCCTCCCGGGAGGCCTAGAACCCCTCTGAAGAATATCACGGCTCTGCACAAGGCCACCAGCTGAACCCACAACCCCACCACACTTTACATATAAGGAACCAGAGAGCCAGAGAATGGGATTGTGTCTTCTGTTTTTTAAATTATAAACTTTGATGTGCTTCCAGGTATTAAGAACTAGCCTACCTATTAGTCTGGAATACTCGCCTTCCTTCCAGACAGAATAGTTAGTTATTAAAAAAAAAAAAAAAAAGGATAGTTATTTTGTTACCCTGAATGGTTTTGATCCCAGAACCACACCCTGATTTCCTGGAGAAAAAAAAAAAGAAAGGCCGGAATAGAATTGTCAGGGCAAACAATGTCCCACTGCCCAGGAAGAGATAATAATAGCACGCAGGTACTTAGAACAACTTGGGTCAGGCCTGGTTCTAAACACTGGACACAGGTTAACTCTATATGCGTTAGACGTTAGACGGCAGTGCTGGGAGGGGAGTGCCACCCCCCCCCCCAACCCCAGGGCCTCAGGTATGGAGAATTTCAGCACCTGGTTCAGGGCCTCCAGGTATGCAGATGAAGCCAGGGGGTGCACCCAGCTGTGAGCCTCCAGGTCGGCCCTTAACCCCTCTGCTGCGGGGACAGGCCTCAAAGTTCCCATTCCACTATCGACATTTCCTGAAACTTTCAGAAAACAATTATTCCCTTTCTTTTTCACTCAGCTTTCCCACTTCTCCAAGGCCTGAGAATTTTTTAACATCCTTTCTTGGCTGGTGATGCCACTCACCTTATTCTCTCAAAATCCATCTGCAGACAAGAACTCCAGGTCACAACCCTAATTATTCCTCAGCCCTGTGCTCATGGGCAGCAGCTGTGACACAGAACAGTCCTGGGGCTCTGGGAGGGGCGCCTGCATGCTTCTGGGGAGTCACAGCGAGAATCCAGGTGAACTGGGTGCTGGGGACCCTGAGCACCCCACCCAGCACACACTCCCTGCCCGGATGCTCGTTTGCCTCTCTGCGTGCAGACAGTTCGTCAAGCTGCCACCCTGCCCAGGGAGCTGTGTGGGACTCAGAGCTCCTGCCACCCCGAGCCCGACCCTTCCCAAAGCTTGGGGGGTGCGCAGTGCTCAGAGGACAGTTCCTGGAGCCACGCTGCTCAAGGGCACTGCCTGTCCTGTTCCTTCTGATCCTGGAGAGGTTCAGTAAGTGATTTAGTTCACCTATGCCTCAGTTTCCTTATCAGTAAAATGAAAATGGGTATCGCACCCACCATTTAGCTGTTGTGAAGAGTCAATGAGATAATACACACGAAGCATGTCAAACAGTGATTTATAGCAAATGGCTAATAAACAGCAGCATTTATTATGATGAGACGGTTGGCAGCAGGACAGAAGACAGAGTGCCCTTGTTCTGTCATTTGAACAAGGCTAGAATTCTTGAGGTACCTTTCACCACCCCAGTGGGCCCCCTTCCATTATACAGTCAAAGCCAGACTCAGAATAAACGTCCTTATGGGTGCATGGGTGGCTCAGGAGGTTGAGCAGCTGACTCCTGATTTGGGCTCAGGTCATGCATGATCTCAGGGGCCTGGAATCGAGCCCCACACTGGGCTCCCCACTCAGTAGGGACTCTGGCCCTCCCACCCTCTCAAATAACTAAATCGCTCCTTAAAAAAAAAGTCCTTTTCCACATTTGTCCCTCACAATCAGGTGGGGACAGAGCAGGACCCCATATGCAACTTGAACTTCTTGGGCGTGACCAATGCACTGGGCCTGAGGCTGACTCTTCTCTGTCTGCTAATCCTGACAGTCTGGGCCATGGAACCAACGCACTCGATGATTCACTGGTTTCGCCTCTACCAGCAGAAAACCGGTGTGCAACTCCACGGACAGAGCCTCCTGCCTCCTGGCTGCCTCTGACCCTCATCCGGCCTCATCGCCTTCGGTTCCTGACTTTGTCCGTGGGGCCGAGGCTGAAGAAAGCTGCTTTGGTCAAGGTCAAGACCTTTCCCCGAGGGTGGCCTGTGTCCAGTGGCTGATGGGTGCGGGTATACGAAGACCAGCCCCGTCACCAAGTCAGGACACCCTGACTTCAGGGCCATCCCAGCTTCAAAACTCTCCGTGTGGTTGGTTGTGACCTTCTCCGAGACCTGCACTGCTGGTAACTTCTCCCCAGTGCGATCTTGCTCTCTTCAGTTCCCTTCCATAGGTGCGTTGATGTCAAGAACACTCCCAGATAAACCTCTGACACCATAATCCCCATCTCAGAGGCAGCTTCTCAGGGATCTCAACGTGGGAGAGACGCACACAACATTGATACAGTTTAGAGAAGTATAACATAGGCATTCGCGTACTAAAGATATAATCCATCCAGCTAAAGATATAATCTTTTACCAGTACTTTGAAGCCTACTGTGTGCCCCTGCACCCTTACCCTAGGTAATTACTATCCTGAATTTTGGGTTAATCACTGTTTTTTTTTTTTAATATTTCATCACATATATATAGATCTATGGAGATACATGTATTTACACAATATGGTTTTCCTGTTTTTTTTTTTTTTGGTTTTCCTGTTTTTGAACTTTATTTTTTGTTTTTTAATTTTTTAAAGATTTACTTATTTATTTATTCATGATAGAGAGAGAGAGAGAGAGGCAGAGACACAGGCAGAGGGAGAAGCAGGCTCCATGCAGGGAGCCTGATGTGGGACTCGATCCCGGGCCATCCAGGATCAGGCCCCAGGCCAAAGGCAGGCACTAAACCGCTGAGCCACCCAGGGATCCCCTGTTTTTGAACTTTAAATAAGTGTAACCTTATATGATTATATATTCTTCTGGTACTTAGTTCTTTCCTTAGATTTAACCCAAGCTAAAAATCTGTGTAACTGTAGTTCATCTCCCCACTCCCTCTACTTTTTTTTTTTGAATAATATTCCATCGTGTGAATGGACTACCATTCATTTATTCATTCTATTGTTGATAGACATTTGTAGTGTTTGCAGGTTTTGAGGGGTTTTTTTTTTTTGCTATTATGAATAATACTGCTGGGAATATCCTTGTATCTGAGGATAGAATTCTTTGGTTACAGGGCATGCACATCCTAAACCTTACTAGTGGATGATAACAAATAATGCAAAGTGATTGTACAAATTGGTACTCCTGCCAGGGGTGTTTGTGAATTCCCACGGCCCCACATTCCACATCCTTGTCATCCCTTGGTATGGGCTCTCTTTTTTTCCTCCCCCAGTAGTGAGTGTAAAATGGTATCTAATTGTTTTGGTTTGCGTTTCCCTAGTTACTAAATAACAATGAGCATACTTTCATAAATTTATGGTACATTCATCCCTCCCTTTCTGTGAAATGTTAGTTTTGTCCTTCCTACCTCAAATCAGACACATGAAAGAGAGAAAAGTCGCCACAGCAGGGCATATGTATTTTGTGAAAATCTGACGTTATGTGACAGGAAGCAATCTAAAAATCCTGGACAACTTTTCAAAAATAAATCCATGTTAAGATTGGGAAAATCAAGCGCTCATTCAGATTTTCAGATCCTGGTGGGTGTGTGTGTGGGGAGCGGATTAAGAATAGCAACAAAAACTTGAAACAGAAGAGTTCTGAGAGCAGAGCCGGGCTGGGATGTGTCGTGAGGGGACAAGGACCATTGAGATTGCTAATTCCAAGCAGGTGCAGTCGCTGGGGCAGACGCTGGGGTGGCGGAAGTTGGCAGGTGAAGGGTGCTAATTCACACTGGGACAGAAGGGGCCTCGTTGGGGAAAGAGGCTGGAGGCAGGAGAGCTGAGGCAAGATGCTGAGGGTGGGACTTTGCACAGATAGGATGGCTCTTCCACCCTCTTCCTATCCACATACCTGTGTTTATTAATCACAGCAGCATCTACATACCCTCCAAAATCAGTGATATAAAGAACATATAGGGCACCTGGGGGGCTCAGAGGTGGAGCATCTGCCTTAGGCCCAGGGCGTGATCCCGGGGTCCGGGGATCAAGTCCCACATTGGGCTCCCCACATGGAGCCTGCTTCTCCCTCTGCCTGTGTCTCTGCCTCTCTCTCTGTGTCTCTCATGAGTAAATAAATGAAATCTTTAAAAAACCATATAAACTTAAGTTTGTAGTATATATCAGTCTATAAGCAATATTTGTTCTGTACATGTCAATGCTTCTCAAACTTTTATGCAGAAGAAAGTGTACGTTACTTTGAAATTTAAATTATGTTTTTTATACACCCCATAACTAATGTTCCAGTCCAGTGTTCATGTGGTTTCACTTGCCTGCCTGTGCATTGCTACTGACCCCAAGGGGTGAGAAACAGAGGCATATGAATTAGGGGAACCCTTATCATTCCTTAAGGCTTTCTGAGGAGGAGTCTACAAACCACAACTGAGATCACTGTGGGGTAACCGGATTAGGGAAATAATATATAAAATGAAACTATGCTAAAGTATTATTTTTTTCAGCTTAATCTAATTTTCCAACTAATATTTTAAAAAGATTTTGAGTGATATAATGGCCACACCAAATCAGCAGGGGAGATGTTTAGATAGACAGATTGTTTTTCTTAGAGATTTTATTTATTCATGAGAGACACGGAAAGAGAGGCAGAGACACAGGCAGAGGGAGAAGCAGGCTCCCTGCAGGGAGCCCGATGTGGGACTCGATCCAGGGAGCACCAGATCATGTCCTGAGCGGAAGGCAGATGCTCAACTGCTGAGCCACCCAGGTGTCCCAGATTTCTTTTTTTTAAAGAATAAACTTTTGGTTTTAGAATAATTTTAGATTTACAGGAAAATCACCAAGACATTACAGAGAGTCCCCACATACCTGGTACCATGTTTTCCATATTACTAGCGTCTTACATGATTATGATATATGTGTGACAACTGATAAACCAATAATGATTTATTATTATTAAGTAAAGCCTATATTTTATTCAGATTTCCTCAGTTTTTATCTGATGTTCTTTTACTTCCTAAGACCTCTCTTTGGAACAACAAATTCATTTTGATTTCCTTAATCCCTATCCTCCTACAGATCGAACCACCCAACCAACTGCACCGACCAACTGGATGAATCATTTCCAGGGCAGCAGGGTGCTATGATCATTCTCAGAATCACTGTGGAAAAGGCCAGAAAGGTGATGAATGGCTAATTACTACGAGAGTAGAACCTTTGGAGGCGTAATGGACAATTTTTTTTTTTTACAATGATGTTTCCTTTGAAATTTTTGGCTTTCTATTAAGTATTTGGCATCAAAAGGAAAAGCATTACTGATTCAAGGAGGGAATCTGTCCTCGATAAGGAACAAAAGCTGCTCAGAGACTTTTTACGTGTGTAAAAATCTGTATGTGTCTGTCCTGAAGCATTCTGTTACACACGGAGTCCTGCAAACGCCTCTGCAGGCTCTTGGCTCTTGGCTCGCCCTGCCTGGGATTCAGATATTTGGCCCCATCATTTGTTTGGGGCAAATTCTTTATTCTCCACGAGCCTTAGTTTATTTATCTGTAAAACGGGATAATAAGAGTAGGCCAAAATAGAAAATTGTCATTTTTATAGGTGATAAGCCGTCAATCATCAGCAAGTCCCTAGGTTAAACCTGGCACTTCCTACTTCTCGAGGACCTTGAGAGGATTACCTGAGGTCACGACAGCTTGGCCCACACCTGGCACTTAGTGAGGCCTCAGTATGTCCGAGCCATGATCAGCATGTGCTCTTTTCTTCTTCTCTGCAAGTTTTGAACAGGTGACGTGACCATTTGGAGAAACGGCTGTCATGATGGTCAGGACGCCCAGTACTGCGGGTCAAACAGACCGCGAGGAGAGTTCAGCTTCGTCCGGCCTGGAGCCAGGGAAGGGAGGGCGTCCGGGCCTGGACGGGGGCACGACCTGAGCGAGAAGCACTAGAGGATTTCACTGCCCCCGCACAGGGCCGGCTCCCCTGGGCCGCGGCCGGGCCTCAGGCCTCAGGCCTCAGGCCTCAGTCTCCCCCCGCAGCGGGCGGCCGCAGCACCGCACACAGCTCGGCTGAATTACAGAAACACAGACAGGTAGGGAGAGCTTGGCGGGGAAGTTCGCCCAGACACCCCAGCGGGCGAGGGGAAGGCGAGAGGCCTGAGGACCCGGCAGACGTTCCCGGGCACCAGCGCCTGGAGCCCGCTATGGCCGCCCGAGCCCCAGAGCTCTTCTTGCCTCTCGTGATGCTTTGAATTCGTTGTCTGAAGACATTTCATGGAGGAGGAAGGAAGGGAGGACAAGCTGCCTGGTTTACGGGCTCCTCCGGCATCCGCCTGCCCTCGCTCGCTGCCTGCAGAGAGGAGAGCCAAGGTCTCCTTTCCTCGGCGGCCCTGGCCTTCGGGCTTCCCCTGCCACCGCCACTCCTGCTGTCCGGAGCCTGCTGCCTCGACTCTCACTCTTCCTCCCCCTTTCTCCTAAGTCCCATGTGTCGGTTCACTTCTGACATTTCTGGCATAATTATCTAGATTGTTCCTTAGAAATAAAGGGAGGTAAGAACAAGGAAGGCGAAGCTCGTCTCACCAGGCAGAGGCCAGGGGGTTCCGTGGAGGAGGAGCAGGCCCCCCGAGCCACTCGGGGTCACTCAGTTCTCTTCCTCCCCCCACTCACGTCCGCCTCGGCTCTGTCTCCAAAGGAGGGAACCAGCTACCCCAGAACCTGTGGCCAAGGCCACGCCGCTGGTCCTTCCTTCCTGTTCATAGAACGTGTCTTTCTCACAAGGTGGGCCGCAGCTTCCAGCTGCACGTATGTGAAGTCGGGCCCGGGCTGCAGGAGGGCGTGGAGCAGACAGCGCTTCCTCGGCGCCACGAACTCCTGTGCTCCAGCACCTCGGAGCTGTGCCACCTCGGGCAACTTACTGAGTGTCCTTGTACCCAGTTTTCCTGGTGCATAAGTTAAATTAGGATAATTAAGTGCCTACTTCATCGGGCTTCTGATGAGAAAACAGCTGTCGAGCACTTAGAAATGTTCATGGTGACGGGGACGATTATGATACGATGAGGAGGAGGAGGGAAATATTCACTTGAACAGGTTTTCAGCTCTATCTCTTCATTGGTCCGGGTCCCAGGAGTGTCCGGGGAAAGTAACTTGGCTCATGGCCCTATCTGGTGTTTAGTTATATAGAGAGGTGTTTGCTGTACTCGTGGGAGGACAGGTTCAGGGAGGCCAGATTAAAGGAAGGGCAAGGGGGCATCTGAAATAAAATTCCTCACGAAGAAGTAAAGAGTCTGTTACATTCAGGTCATTTAGGGTAAAGTTTGAGTTAGAAGGTAGGAGAGGGTTCTAAATACAGCGTGTGGCTGCGGGCGAAACCACCCAGACTCAACCCCGCCAGGCTGCTTATATGTGAGAGAGTTATATCTTTAGGAGTCCCAAAAATTCTGCTGTAGGAATTCCTCTAAAGAGCATAAGAGGAAAAAGGGAAGGAAGCATTAATCAGTCATTGCCTTCTGGGAGCTCACAGTCAAAAATAGACATACAAGAATGGGACGTACAGATAGAGCCAAAGAATTGCGAATGTATGAAGTATTTCCCCATTTATATGATGTGTAAATCAAAGGTAAAGGTGCTTTGGAAATGGATCCCATAAGACGAATGCCGTAAGATTACTGAATGGATATTGGTTACGGTGAAAGACAGATGTCAGCTTGCATTTGAAAGTGGCAAGGTTTGGGACAAATCTATTTTAGAGCTTGGGACAATTTTACATTAGGGGTTGGCTTGTTTGAGATTACCATTGGAGGCTGGATCAAGGGAAAGAATTTGGGATGATGGGAGTTTCACTGTGTCCCTCAAAAAGATATGTGGATGTCCTCACCCCCGACACCTGGGAGTATGACTTTATTTGGAAATAAGGTCTCTGCAGACGTAATCAAGTTAAGATAGGGTCATCAGGGTTGGTCCTAATGCAGTGCGAATGGTGTCCTTACAGGAAGAGGACAACGTTACACGAGGAGAGATATGCTGGGAGAGGACCGCATGATGACAGAAGCAGAGGTGCAGGGAAGCAGCTGGCAGCAAAGGCCCAGCAGGTATTGATGGCTCCCACCGGAAGCTGGGAAGAGGCAAGCAAGGATCCTGCTTGGTCTTGGAGCATGTCTCTGTGGACACCTTGATTCTACACTGTAGGCAAAACATATTTCTATTGTTTTAAGCCACTCAGTTTGCAGTACTTTATGGCCGCCCTAAAAAAGTAAATACTGGGGCACCTGGGCGGCACAGTCGGTTAAGTGTCTGACTCTTGGTTTTCTGCTCGGGTCTGATCTCAGGGTCGTAGGATGGAGCCCCGCGTCCGGCTCCCCTGCTCAGCACCGAGTTGGCTTGAGTTTCTCTCTCCTTCTCCTGCCCCTCCTCCCTGCTCTCTCTCTCTCTCTCTGTCTCTCTCAAATAAATAAATAAATAAATAAATTTTAAAAAGGTAAATGCTGAGGGATGCCGATGTAAAAGTACTGTTGCTATTAATTTACTATTAAAGAGTGGGTTTTTTTCCCAGGCAACTAGCCATAGCTTTTTTAAACCTTCAGTGTGCCTCTATAAATAAAAGTTTTAGTAAAGAGTTACGCTTAATAACAACAATATTAGAATCTGTTCTGTATCTGGAAAAGAGAATTTATTTCATGTAACAGCTTCTTGCTGGCCAGCCTTCCACCTTTCCATTTCCGGCCTCCGCCATGGCCACCTGCTTCTATCTCAGGGAGGAGGGCAGGCCTCACGGCCCATTCTCACATACCATTCCCATCTTGCAGCATTTCCCATTGATTCCAGGCTGTTCTTCCTGGAGTCTGTTGGATGTGGCATCTTTTCCACTCTGATGTAGTTCAAAAAAACTGCGCTTCATGCTGTATCTTGCATCCCCACCCCCCGGCAAAGCGTTTCATTGCTGTGGCTTTCCTCCCTAATTCTGACATTTTAGGAGTTCTCGGTTTTCTGAGCTTTTTCTCACACTTTTATTAAAAAATGCAAATACAGTGTCATCCAGCCAGGTTTTGCGGAAGGCACTCCCAGCTAGGAGCCTCACACAGTGCTTTGGATCCTCGGTGCTTTGGTAACTCACTGACTCAGGAGTCCTGGCTTCCAAACTGCAAGAGGAGCGCAAAACAAAGATTGCTTTTCTGTGGGGACTGAGCCCCCGAGAGTCTTGAGGTCGAATCCTAACTCCTTACCCAGCATTCTCTAGGAGGCTCCTGCTCTGGTTCCTTCATGTGCAAGTTTTAACCACCACACTGTTATGCAAGAATCAGGGCCCAATGTAGTCAAAAGCAAACTGAATTTTGCCTCTAGTTCTGTCCTTCTCTTTTCAGGCTTCCTTTTCCACCAACAACTTCCTGTTTCTTATCCTCTAGACCTCTCCAGGGAGCTGGTCTCTCTTTGAAAATCTGACAGATCAAGAAAGTCATGAGAATTAAATTTTTCATGGGAGAAACCTTCCTAGGTGCTTTTTAACAGGCATTTTATAAAGATAATACCATATGTGGTAGGTGGGAAAAGGCCTTCAGAGAAGGGGAAGACAATTTTGTTTCTTTTGTGCAGCAGAGATGTTATAATATGGTTCAGATGTACCTCCTATTTTAGTCTTTCAGATATTTTTAGGAGATAAAAACCAAAAAAAAAAAAAGGCTTTTATTTATAGTGCACTTCTACAGTGAACACTGACGGCAGTGCAACGGTTCGAGCGGTTATTAGTGTTCATAGTATTTTCAGGCCCCACCAAAAGAACATCAAGCTTCTCCCTTTCTTTTGGCATCTGCTCAGTTGCTCTTTATTTCCAAGGACTATTAAAAGAACTGATTTGTGCATTTTGGTTCAGGAATTCCAAAATAACCTAGAGCTCTCATAATAAGCAGATTGCTGGCTATTTTTTTAAAAATCAAAGCAATTATAAGATGCATGACAAATATTTGTTTACTGGCCATTTTCAAAGTGACCAATGGAGCGGAGAGGCACCGTGGTGACAAAGAGTTCTCAGAACTGTGATTTCCAGTTCCTGCGCTTTGACCTAAATTCTGAAGCAAGGCTTCAGAATACAGCTGACCCTTAAACTGTGTGGGTCCACTGAGACATGGATTTTTTTTTTTTATACTACAGTTCTGTAAATGTATTTTCTTTTCCTCATGATTTTCTTAATAACATTTCTCTTCTCTACTTCATTGTAAGAATACAGTACATATATGACATATAATATGTGAATTGCAATGTGTTACAGAAGGCTTTCAGTTAACAGTGGACTATTAATAAGTTGGGTTTTTTTTTTGCTTTGCTTTTGTATTTTAAAAAACCAAACCACCCAGTGTGGAGCCCAACACAGGGCTCAAACTCATGACTCTGAGATCAAGACGTGAGCTGAGATCAAGAGTCAGAGGTTCAACCCCATTGAAATACCCAGGTGCCCCATTATTAGTAAAAGTTTTTTTGGGACTCAGCTTATACATGGATTTTTGATTGTGCAGTTGGTGCTCCTACCCATGCCCCCACCCACCTTGTTTACAGGTTATCTGTATATAATTTTTATTCTTCCATCACTCCTTTTTGGTAGATACTGAAGAGTAACAGTAGACAACCTCTTTCTTTGAGACTCTCAAAATAATAATTTGGAAACACAACTTACCATTGATAATGCATGTGTATTGAGTGGCTGACTGCACTGTCGTTAGCTTCTCTATTTTTCTTTATCCACAAATGTTTATTAGTGACATCCCAGGCAGAGTGCTAGAGAGGCAAAGATAAAACAGAGTTCTTTTCATTGAGGAGCTGACAATATATATCAAACTAATAAATTATTGCCACATAGCTTAAAAAGTAAAATTACAAAAGTATGTGTTTGTTAAAGAGGCAGCACATCAAAAAGGAAAAAAAAAAAAAAAAGGACCAGCATGGATATCATAGATTGGAGAGGATCTTGCAGACCCTTGAGTTGGGTGTTGAAGGAGGTATATGAGTTCAACACGCAGATGGGAGGGGTGGGCCCCATGGAAAGGCATCTCTAGCAGAAGGAACAGTCTCCCCTGGAGCAAAGAAGTGAAAGTTGGGAAACATTTAAATGTCATTTTGGACTGGCTGGGGCATCAGAGGAAGCTGGGAACTGTGGTGCTTATGAAAGGCAGGGATCCAGTCACAGGGGATCTTTCCCCACCTTACTTAGGAGTCTGTAGAAAAAGTGGATAACTCTGAAAGCTTAATAGCTCGGTTCATACTGAGAAGTGGATATTGGGTTCGAGAATGCTGACACTGGCAGGAGGTGGACCAATTAGGAGCCTGTTTAGCATTAAGGTAAAAATGATGGAAGCCCGAGGTAGGCAGTTAACATGGGCAGGAGGAGACAAGGTGGAAATAAGGGATGTTTAAAAGAGAGGATTTAATGAGCCTTGGGAAGCACTGACGTTTAAACTGTGAGTATGAGCAGATAATGAGAAAAACAGGCATTTAGACAAGGCAGATGGAAGTGGTCAAGCAGCAAAAGTTGAACCACAGAGCGGATGGTGTTCCGTTGCCCCGAGTCTTACTTTTGTACCTCAGCAGAGCAATAACAAGGACTGTTCATTCATTCACTCATCTGACACATACTTTTGGGTGTCTGTTGTGTGTGAGGCTCTATCTAGGTTTTAAGGATACAGGGATGAATAAGAAAAAGCTCAATCCCAGCTTTCCTACTGCCTATAATCAAACAGAAGGAGACAGATAATACAGAAGTAAACACATAGATGAACAAGATAATTTGAAATAGTTATAAAGAACGAAAAGCAAAGAAAGCAGGGTTTTGTGATGAAGATGACCGAGGGGGCGAGCGCTATTTTAGACAAGGTGCTCAGGGAAGGCCTCACTGAGAATGATGATAAGGGGTCAGCCAAGGGGGAAAGAATTCCAAGCAGAGGGTTCAGCTAGAGCAAGACTCAGAAGGGGAAACAAGTACAGAGGAAAAGAGGAAGGCTGGTGAGGCGGTGGGCGGGGTGCCAAAGGGGGTGAGTAGAACAAGATGGTTGGAGAAGCTGAGGCTCCATCACGGAAACCTCAGTGAACATGGTAAACAGCCTGGACCTCGTTCCAAGTGCAATGAGAAGCTGTTGAAAATTTTAACCCGTGGAAGTGACATGGCCTGATTTATGTTCCTAAAAGCTCACTTGGACTGTGAAGGAAGAATGGATTGCAGTGGAATCTTGGAGACCGTTGGAGCAGTAGTTCAAGTAAGAAACAATGTTGACCTGGTCTTGGGGTTTGGCGGCATGGACAAAACACATTGTGGATGTATTTTGGAAATGGAGTTAATAGCATGTGCTAAAGGGTGATTTTTGCAGAGTGTGCCTGGGTGGGTGATGATGCTCTTTGACTAAAATAGTGGAAGACTTGAGGGGGAGAGGTCAAGAGCGCCATTTTTTATCTGTTGAACTTGAGGTGCGTGATCACACGAAGATGTCAAGTAAGTAGCTGCCTGTATGAATTCGGAATGCAGGGAAAGATGTAAATGTGGGAGTCCATAGATGTATTTAAAACCACAGGACTGGATATTACTTTGGAAGGAGTGAGCCTCCAAAAGAAGTGGGGCTCCAGGACTGACCCTGAGATCACTGAGTTTGAGCTGTGAAAAAGAACCCAATGAAGGAGACTGAGAAGGAGTTTTCTGCGACACAGACAGAAAGCAAGGATGGTGTGGCGTTGCTGAAGCCACGAGAAGAAAGCCAACCACTGCGGGAGGAGTGTGGTCGCCTGAGTCAATGTGGGTACAAAGCGAGGACAGAGTTAATACCCCTGGTGACTTTGGTAAAAAGGGATCCGGTTGAGTGAGCAGATGAGAAACCTGATTGGAGCGAATTGAGAGAAGGAAGTGGGGACAGACACAGAGGTCGTGTCTTTCAAGACATTCTACGGTATAAGGAAGAAGAGAAACGTAATGTTGCTAATATTTACTGACTGTCCTGTGCTAGGTATTTCCGCACATCTAATTTATAATTCTCACAGCAACTCTAGAAGGTAGATATTTTAATTTTCATTGTTCCAATGGTTAAAGAAAAGATAAAAAGGATATGATATTTGCCTAACGCTGCATAACAGAGCTGGAATTCAAGCCCAGGTCCATCTTGGTACAAGTGCTGGCTCATTCCATGGCTCCCTATCCCCACCGGAGCAGCAGATCCCCCCATCAGTGTGATTTTCTAGAGCCTAAAAATTCCCTCTCCATTTCTAGCCAGAAATATTTTTTCCTGAGGCTTAGGGTGTCCCTGGTATTTCACGAACAGGGATTTAAAAAACCCATTCTTGAAAATGAATAAAACCTTTTTAAAAAGGAGCCCCTGGGTGGCTCAGTTGGTAAAGCAGAGGCCTTCGGCTCAGGTCATGATCTCAAGGTCCTGGGATCGAGCCCCGTGTCAGACTCCCTGCTCAGAGAGGAGTCTGCTTCTCCCTCTCCCTGTCCCTTTGCCCCTGTTCCCCTGCTTGTGCTCTCTCTCTCTCTCTCTCTCAAATAAATAAAATCTTTAAAAAAAAAAAAAGGTTTGGCTCTACAGGGAAGGAGATATGGAGTCATATTTTCACATTTCTGTCCTTAATTAAATGTCAATAACCAAGGGAAAGGTAAGATCGAGCAGCTTACTGTGGATTCCTCTGATTTTAAGCACTGTCTATAAGCTCACGACATCCCAATTTTTCACTTCAAAAACTTTCCTTTGTGCTCTGGGTTCATAGTTTGACCTTGACATTTGAATGGCTTATAGGCATTTAAAAATGAACATGTTCCAAGTGGTACTCTTGACTTCCACAGGCCCTCTTCCAATTTTCCACGTAAGAGTGGGAAACAGCGACATAGTCCTGTCAGTCGTCTGTTGCCCAAACCTAGTAGTCATCCTCGACTTCTCTCTTTGCTTATCCTTCACATCAGATCCATCAAGTTACGTTGGTGTTGGCCCCGTCTTTAAAGAGACTTCAAGAAATCTGTCTGCCTTGCTCCATCTTTGGCATCTTTACTGCTACCCCAACCGAAGTGGATCCCTCCACCTCCATCGTCTCACTATCACTGTTGAGTTCCTTCTGCCACTTAACCCATATTATGATCATTTGGTTTAATTTTTTTTTGTTTATGTCTCCCTCTAGAATGTTGGTTCCGTAAGGCAGGGTCTTTATTTTGATTACTAGTGTACCCGCCGTGTTCACTGTGATGAGCACAATGCTAGGCACATGGTAGATGCTCAACAAATATCTTGGTACTTGGAAGAAGGAATAACAAGTAGGTAATTTCCCTGTGGGTGGCAGGAACTCAAGGCAAAGAAACAGCGCCTGCCAACTGTGGCTGAAAATCAAACAACAAAGACCAAATCCGTGGTCATCAAAGTGAGGCTCTCCAGGGTTTTTGAGGCACCGAGGTGACTGGGTTGGTCTCCCTGCCGGTGGCATTCCTTGCTTTCCCCCTCTCTGGGTTTAAGTTTTCTGTTGCTATTCTCTGACTTGGCCGTGTTAGTACAGACAAAGCACACTAGGTACGTTACTTAGATTGCCTGTGAGACAGGGACTAGGTTTTATAGATGGGAAGGCTGAAGGAAAAGAGGGTGTGTTGTAGGGGTGATGAGGGCCTGGGGCCCTGACTCTGACCGACTTTGCATTGCACGTGCTACACTTAAATTCTCTCTCAAGAGGACATCACACCTAGTTTCAGAGTACTGTGCTGTTGCAAGGCCCATGCCCGGTGATTTGCCTAAGTGCAAACCTTTCTGTTCAAAAGGGGCATCTGCTTTAGAATATTTACCAAGGTTCATCTCGCTCATTTCTGAGAACCAGGAAAAAAACCCTGAAAAGTGTAATGATTTATCACTTACTGAGACTTTTACATATAATGATCTCACTCCTCCAAATGACCCAGGGAAATAGGTAGACTAGGTTTATTACCCTCATCCTTGAGATAAGTTATCTGAGCCCTAGGAAGGAAAGGGCTCAAGGTCGCCTACTTAGGGAACATTGATTAAAAGGTTCTTGGAGTAACAGTGTCTATGTTTGATTCCTGGTCCTGCTACCTATTAGCTATGTAATCTTGGGCAGGGTCTGCAAGGCTCTGTGCCTGTTTTCCTCATTTATAAAATGGGGATGATAATAATAACAAGCACCTCCTCAGGTTATTGTGAGAATCATAGGTGTTAGCCTGTGCAAAGCTTTTTGTGTAATATTTGGCACAAATATTTGGTAAGCTCTTAATAAATGATGGCTGTTAAAAAGTGCCGGAGCCAGCCCTTGGGCCCAGGCTTCTTGCTCTGGCGCTAGTGGTCTCCCTATCATTCAAGTTAGACCCATTCTTAGAAAAGCGAGTTGAAATAACTTTCTTTAGAAATGCTCTTTTAAGACGCATCTGAGGATGTCTTGTTTAGGTTCTTACTTAACTCATAACTGAATTGCAGAGCACAGATGAGACCTTAACATTGTTCCGTCTTATGAGATCCCTGCACAGTATGCGGTTTTGGCAGAGAGTGTGCTGAAGATCACAGTATCAACGTAAAGAGTTGCTCTTTTTCATTTTCATCCCCCCACCCCACCCCCAGAATTTCAGATCTGGAGTAGATGCGGCCATGCCTTTTTGTTAGGACATGGGTTTGGATGTATTATGTGGCTTGGGGAAATCTTTCAACTTCAGAAACTTGGTATTAGAGGCCGCACCAATCACTTACTACTTTATCTGTCTCTTTAGTACTGTGTCATCGAATCAAAGGCTGGCATATTAGATTCTGTGATATTTTTGGCAGCATTGTTTTGTAATGTGAGACAAAACAACAACAAAGCTTGAAAACCACCTTCCTGCCCACGAAGAGGGGAATGATTAAATGAAATTTTAAACACCCGTTTTGCAGGACGTTAGGCAATGAAAAAGGCCAAGTTACAAGCTGTGACATACCGCTCAGTGAAAATAATCCCGCCTCAGATTATGTTCATAGCGTGATCCTATGTTTATTTAAAAACCCTAGAATCAATGTAAATGTATATCCTTCTACGAGTGTGAGAGGCATGAAAATATGAGGGTGAGAGAATCTGCCCGAACAGGCTGGTCCTGGAAGGGATTGTTAGCATTGGCAAGAATGCGAGCTTCTACTAAAGTGACATTTTGACCTTAACTGGCGCGGAGGAAGCATGCGTTCCTTATGAAATCAAAAGTCTAATAAGATTGTTTAAAGTGTATTTCTTTAGCAGGGGCCAATTTATACATCGGCTCTCCCAAAGCCCACGGATTTTGAGGAAGCGTATGGATGTCTCAAGGCACCAACAGTGGGGCTGGTCGCCCTGTTTAGTAATCAAACCTTGGGCCTTAGTCTCAACAGCACAAAATTTCAACCAAACTAGAGTCCCCTGTTCACAAGACCATCACAGCCAACACAGAATTAGCTTGCAAGTCACACAGACATACACTGAAACAGCATCACAACCCTCCTCACTTAACCATGATTTAGTAACGTTAGTCCTTTAATTCATAAACATGATCATGCATGGATTCCACTAGGGTGGGATCTTGGGACTATAAAATCTGAACCTCAGATATAATCAATGTAATTGCTTTTCTTTCCCCCGCCCCCCGCCAGCGATTTACCAGTTTTCTTTAAAATGTGTGTTTGATGTCATTTGAGCCATATCTGCTATTGTCACAACCACTTACAGGTTTCAGATGAGTAAAGTCTTTGAAATATGACTCTGCTCAGCAGAAAGGAATCCGTAGCACTTGGCATAAAGATTATAATCTTTGGCCTTCCTGTGGCAAGATTTACAACTGTGACCTTAGGCCCTGTTTCTTTTGGAGCATAGTCACTTGAAGTTACCAGCGATGATTGCTTGGAGTTACTAGGTCAGCGCGAATTGCCCAATATAATGTCAGAGTCGTGCTTCGCAAGGGCCGGGCAGTATTAGGGACCCGAAACAAAGTGAATTTTAATGTCTGCAGACGGCAGCGCTCTGATATCCGAGCCACCCCAATAACAACGGATTTCCACGGCAAGAGATTTTAACGCCAGCTCCTAACCTCTTCCATACTCTCCATCCTTTAATTCATGAAATAGGAGTTCGCTTTTCATTAGGTGAAATATTCTGGAATAACTACCCGGGGAAAGAGACCAAAAATAAATAAATAAATAAATAAATAAATAAATAAATAAATAAATAAATAACATAACCGATTAAAAGCTAGCTCTACCTCAGAGCCACTCTTGCCCTAAGATGTTAAAAGGGGGGGTTCCATGAGGGGCGATAGAAAGGGCAACAAGGCCGCCACTTCTAGTGCCTCCTTGAACCGAAGCCTTACTCCCCCTGTAGCTCCAAAATGAGTATTTTGCTTGTTTAAAATTCGGATCTACAGCCAGGTGGCAAGCAGTGAAAGCAGCGTGAGAGTGGGGCTCTCACTAGGGGGCCGGGACTAGCTTTCACCAGGAGGAGACCCAGGACCACGACCACATCCAGGAGCCAACCTCTCCTTCACATGCGGCCGGTGAAGACGTGGTGGGCGCTAGATGGCACTCTGCGGTTGCCTTTCCAGCATCTTCCTCCAGCTCCCAGGTCCCTTCAACATGAATTCCCTCTTTTAAGAAGAGCAAACATGCTGTTTAAACAAAGGTCCCGGTAGTTGCTCCCGAGTTCTGTTTTTATATTTATAGTCCTGTAATCAATATGTTGGGAGAGTAATTAATTTTTAACCTCAATCCTTGGGGGGATGGAGTGTTCCCGGAGTTAATGGGTAGAACAGGCGTCGTGCTTCTGCAGCAGCCCCAGGAGGAGGCGGAGGGGCAAGCGCAGGGCCCTACCACCCGCAGGGCCCTAAACACCCGCAGGGCCCTACCACCGGGCCATCCACAGTCAGCCAGCAGCAGCGCCCTGTGCTCACCGGGGCCTGCCCTCTGGACTCCTGCCTCCTGTACTCTAGCCTCCAACCCCCTGCCTCCAGCCCTGCAGCCTCCTGCCCCCCAGCTCTCCAGCCCTCCAGACGCCCAGCCTCCAGCCCTCCAGCCTCCTGCCCTCCAGCCCTCCAGGCTCCAGTCCTCCAGCTTCTAGCTCTCCAGCCCTCCAGCCCTCCAGGCTCCAGCCTCCTGCCCTCCAGCTCTCCAGCCCTCTAGCCTCCTGCCTTCCAGCCTCCTGCCCTCCAGCCTCCTGCCCCCTAGCTCCCAGCCTCCAGCCCTCCAGCTCCCAGCCTCCACCCTCCAGCCCCCAGCCCCTAAAGCCGTCCATGCTCCGGAGGAGCTCGTGCGGTGCTTTGCCCCCAGACGTGGGCAGGCTGTGCGGACCGCGGGCTGCGGGGGCGGCAACAGGAGCAGGGACAGGTGCAGCTTCCACAGCGCAGCCCCTCAGGCCGGGGGTGTGGGAAGGGGTGGGGGGTAGGGTGGGGGGGGTCGGGGGGGACCAGAGGGGTGGGTGACAGGACCCACTGAGGGACAGAAGCTAGAAAGAATAGAGAACTCCCTCTCTTCCATTCTGAGTCCACCTCCCTCACCCACCCCTTCCCTTGAATCCCGAACCTGCTAGGCGCTAGGCGGTGGGGAGGCGTTCGGAGGGGGCAGGGGCAGGGGGGCGGGGATGCAGGGGTGTGCAGGGGGGGCAGGGGTTTAGGGGTGGGAGGCAGGGGGAGGGGGTATAGAGGCAGGAGTGCAGGGGGTGGTGGGGGCAGGTGTGGAGGGGCAGGGGTGGAGGGGGCAGTGGGAGCAGGGGGGTGCAGGTGCAGAGGGGCAGGGGCTGACCCCTCACGGGCCATGGTCACCTGCCCCCCCCCCCCAGACCCGCGGTGTGGCTCCTCTTGGCGTGGCGGGGGGAAGCGGCGGGGAGCTCTGCGGCCCGGCCTCAGCCTCGCTGCTCAGCCAAGGGCGCGGCTGACAATGCTCAAATGCTGCACCTGCAGTGATTGGGATAAATCTTGATCAAAGGACTCAAGGTAGAGAGCGAGTCGGTGGCTCACGGTGTTTGGATTGATCGCTGATAAGAGTCTTTGGTGCCGGCTAGCTCGGTCAGTCCAGCCCCACGACCCCTGAATTGGGGGGGGGGTGTCCTAATTTCAGGTCCCGGATGGAGCCCCAGGCTGGGCTCTGCTCTCAGTAGGCAGTCAGCTTGAGGATTCCCCCCTCCTCCCTCTCCTCCTCCTCCTCCAGCTCATGCTTGCTCTTTCTCTCTCTCCCTCTAACATAAACTAAAAAAAAAAAATTCTTAAATGTTTTATTGCATAAAAAATCACTAGTTGCTAGCGGTCTTGTCAACCACAGTAAGAGGTTCTTAGCTGCCCAGCCACATCCATTCTCCCTGCAGAGAACCCTGGTGCTCAGCTGGGCATACTGGGGCCAAAAGCAAGGCATTAGCTTCCCAGGCCCCCCTTGCCTCTAGGGGGAACTCTAGATTCTGGCCAAATATAGCCGTAGAAGAGTCCTGCAGTCCCCTTAGGTTGGGAGAGGATGTTGACTCAGCCTTTCCTCCTTCTTTCTAAAACTCAGGAAGCCGTCTGGGCCACAGAGATGACCATGAGGGTAGAAGCCACTCGCTGGGGTGGCAGGCAGAAAGGTGGCAGCCTGGGTCCCTGACCACATCTTACAGCCTCCACACCAGCCCCAACTGCCTGTCTTCCAACTCGTTTTGTGTAAAAGAGAGAAACTCTTTATTTCGCTGAAGCCACAGTTGTTTTGGTTTTTTCTGAGCCCAGGCCTGATGCACACAACTCTAGGTTAACTGTGGATCATTACGATTTTTGTTTTCGGGAACCTGCTTGAGCTGTAACAATGGCCATATAAGCTCATCATGGTGGTAGAAGCGGGAGTTATGGTGTTCAAGGGGAGCAGGCAAATGCAAGATGCACGTCTTTCCCATTTAAAATAAAAGAAAACAGACTTGGATACAATTTGTGTCCATTTGGTAATGTGAACTCCAGAGCAATTAGGATGCGATGGAATTTTTCAGAAGCCTAGAGGAGCCTTGTTACTGGAATTACTAGTGATGCACAACGACTAGTTAGTGCATGATCTTTGCTTACTTCTTACATCACCTGGGACCTACATAAACTGAGGTGAAAGAGGTGTTAGGTTTTAACTCCTTTGGGTACAGAGCGGCTCACTTCTTAGAACCAGAGGTCGACCACATTTGGAGGGTGGGACTGGGTGAGAGGGAAGAGGGTTAAAAAAAAAAAAGGAAGAAATAGCAAATGTTAAGTAGCTTTAACCAGCTATTAGCAAAGCATACACAATTTAATTTAATTTTTCCATATGATAAGTTTGTATTTGATGATGAATTAAGTAACTTCTTCTCAATCTTACCTCTCTGACCTGTAAACATGAAGTGCCCAGTGGTTCCATCCTGGTCCTCTATAGCTTCTTCCCCTAGAGGCCCTCATCTGGTTGCATGGCTTTATACAACCAAATGCTGATGGTTTTTGTTCCTGTAGGCTTCAGACTTACGTATTCCAATGTCTACTTGGCATTTCCAGTTCTTTGTCTAAAAGCAGCTTTAGTGGAAACGTCTGAAGAACTCTCCATCTGACCTGTGACTCTCCCAGCTTTCTCTCAGTAGGTGGGGACACCACCCATCTATTTGAGTGAGCCAAAAATCTAAGAGTTGCCTTTGCTGGTTTCCTTCCCTCCATAACCACAGACAGTTCATCGGCACGTTTCATTCATTTTTATCTTCAAAATGCGTCTCTAATCTGTTCACTTATCTCTGCCTCGACTGCCCCATCCTGCTTCAAGCCCCCCAGGATCCCCTGCCAAATGTTATTAAATAGCCGCTTTGCTTTCTTCTCGGGCTTTGCTACAATCAGTGGTCACTCAGCAGCTCAACTGGTCTTTAAAAAGCCCCTCTGACACCCTTCCGTAGCTTTCCACTGCTGTTAGAATAGATCCCTAACTCGTGGTCGCTCACATCTTCACACGACAACCGTGTGGGTCTGTTTCCTGAGCTTCAACGGGCCCTTTCTTGCCTCCAGAAACAGCCTTTGCACTTGCTGTTCTCACTGCCTCTGGGGCTGCTGGCTCATCCTCCCCAGCCTCAGCTCACATTTTGCTTTCTTAGGCCTCTTCTGCTTCCCCTATGCCAAATAGCCGTTCCAGGCCTTACCTTTTCTGCAGTTCTCTCCATTCACAGCACTTCTAACAATTTGAAAATAAGGTTTGTGTATTTACCTATACACCCATCCATTATCCATCCATCTTTTCTTCCTTCCTTCCTTCCTTCCTTCCTTCCTTCCTTCCTTCCTCCCTCCCTCCCTCCCTCCCTCCAGTCTTCTTTTTCTCTCTCTTTCCTTCTCCCTGCTTTGGAATAAACCCCCATGGCGGCAAATAGTCCTGTGTAGTATATTCCCTGCTGTGTTTTTCCTTCCTTAGAACACTGCCTATCATGTCAAAGACTCTCAAAAATATTTTAAAATTTAATAAATGAAAATCCAAAATTTCCCCCTGGCAAATGCTGAGTAGTGGCAGAGCAGGGATGGGAACCTAGCCTTTTCTTACTTCAAAATCGTATTCTTTCATTATAAGACCTTACCAGTCGATCAGGACTGAGCTTTTCTCTGCTATACAAGAAAGGGCTGTGTGAGCTAAGTAAATTGAAGAATTATAGTCACGATTTGGTGAATTTGTGCTCCCTCTAAATGATTTTAGCTGAACCCCACAGAGGCTTTAATCATGAATTTTTATTTGAATTATTTAAATAATTGTTCCAACTCTCACTTTTCTTTGCTATGATTTGTTATTCTTTCTATGCATGAAAAACCATTTCCTTTTAAAAATAATGTTGTCCATACCCTTATGAACTAGTTAATTTTCTTTCCAACATTTTCTTTTGGGGCATGTAGATATGACCTAATAGTAACTGTAATAATGCTGTTGTTTCAGAGGGTAGAGACCTTTTTTCTTATAAAAAAATTGAATGTGAGAAAAAAAAAAAGCCCACTTCATACAGTGTGAGAATGCCTGTTTTTCTTGGTAATTTTTCATTTCCTTAGCAAGACTATTTTCTTCTGCTTTCCATTGTCAGCAGACGAAAAAGATACAATTAAATCAAGGAAACCTGGCAGGGCCGATTTTGGAAAATAAAATGAATTCAGTTTCTGATTTAAACAAAGAGTAATTTATTATGTTGGAAAAACACTGCCCTGATGAGATTCAACTCCACTTGTTTCATGTTAGCTCAGGACACCACTTCAGGTCTGCATTTTTGTTTATCTTTGAGAAGGGGCAGTGATTTCAGCCCCAAACTTTGAACTCCAAAGAGGACGTGGAGTTGTTTAAGGGTCAGCTAGCAATGAGCACCCAGAAGCCCCTCGCTGAGGCCCAGGGGCAGATTTGTGGCCCCCTCCAGTCCTGAGCCCACTGATGCTAAGGACAGGTCTCTGTAAACAGCTCCAGCAGTTATGCTGGAGCAAGGGAAGTGCTGGGGTTGGTTAGAGGACATTTTATCCATCCGATGAATTCTAAGGAGATTTTTTGAAATTAAAAAGAATATTTTGATGAATCTAATGATCATAATGATACCTATATTTGTATAAAACCATATTATATTTTTTAATATTTATAGCCAGCACAGTGAGTATAATCATCCTCATACTTTATAGGGAAGAATCGTGACACCGAGGGTCACACATGTGGTAAAGTGGACCGACTGTTCCTGACACCCAGGCTGGTACTATGAAGAAGGATAAAGAAAACTGGCATCTGTTTTCATGACTTTTACCTTCACATATTTCTGGATTATGCTAAACTTTGAACCTTTTTGGTGGTAATTTTATTCTAGGTTCTTCCACATTGAATCTTCCTGAGGAACAAGGCAGGGTTATAAGTAGAGGAGGATGAGGATGATGATGGTGATGATGGCGATGAGCATGATAATGATAACATTAATAGTAATAAAGCCAAGCTCTCCAGAAATAATTACTGCCACTTACTGAGAATTATGCGTGCATCGTTTCATTCAATTCTCATGCAGCGTCATGAGGAAGTCGCCAACTCATATTTCCATGTTCTCGATGTGGAAACTGAGGCTTGGAAAGGTTGAACTTGTCCAAAATCACACTGCTGATAAGTGGTGGACATGATTGAAACCTATGGTGTCTGATCCCAGAGGCTGTCCCCTGACCTCTATGCCAGAGAGCTTTCCAGAATGAGAGTAAGACATGGGCCCATCAGGTCACCGGGCACTGAATTATGGCTGGATTAAGTCAGTAATAGGATGTCAGCTGATTCAGGTTTCCACATGTGGCTCCTTATGTAACGGACAAAATTAGGTTGGGTGTGCTCCTGCCAAAAGGACAGTTGGAGCGAAGCAAAATAACTTGCTACAGTAAACAACCCATCTCTGTGGTGTATGTTTGCCACACGTTAAGTACAGTTCCAGTCAGTTAAAAGTTGTCCGTCAGCTGAAACTCTGAAAATAATCCCTCACAGAATGCTGCATATCAGGAATGGGTGATTTATTTTTATTACCTAAGTTTAAAACCCTTTATAATTTCCAAGCTGGTTTGGTTGGAATATTGTAAAAGAGAACTAGAATTTTAGGAAAGTATTATATCTTGCTGATTTTTTTTTTTTAGTGTTTAGATTCTGCTTTGTTAAATGGAAAGAAGTAAATCTGTTCCTTTAATTTTTATTAAAAGAACATCATTTCAATCTTCTATTTAAATAAAAGTTGAAAAAATGTTTTAAGAATAACAGCTTGAAGGGGCACCAAATTATTAAGTCAGCTTGGGTGAAGGCAATGGTCCAGATGACTTGGTTTAGCCCTGTTTATGCTGCTAATGTCAAAAGGGGGTATTTTTGGTGGAAGTTCAGAGTCATCAAAGGTAGAGACATAATTTTTTGATTAGGAGATGAGGATGAATGACAGTTTGGTCAATAAAATGGAGGCTTTTGAAGAATGTCCTGAAAGTGTCTGGCTTAGTTTAGAACTTAAGGGGGAAATTTCTGGAATATACAAGAACATGTTAACATTGTTTCCCTGTAGGAAGTGAGGATGGAGGGTTTGGGAGAGTGCTCAGAGGGCATTTCCTGTCCGCTCTATCTCTTTCGGTCTAAAATTTTTTTCCATGAGGATATATACTAAAAACAAAACAAAACAGGACATAACAACATAAAGAATTGACCCAGGGAATATCTAGGTGTGGGCACAAGTTTTCAGGCTGGAAAATGACGTAATCAGATATATTATATAGTTTTGGCAGCTGGTTTTGGATCATAAGGAAGAGTCAACATGGAGAGGGCCGAATCAGTTGTTAGAATAATCTGGAATAAGATGTAATGTAACGA
The DNA here is from genome assembly GCF_905146905.1 of Nyctereutes procyonoides. NCBI lineage: Eukaryota > Metazoa > Chordata > Mammalia > Carnivora > Canidae > Nyctereutes > Nyctereutes procyonoides. The sequence continues at coordinate 29,558,385 of NW_026575160.1, read as the reverse complement.
CTCCTAAACCAAGTATAATTTGGAGACAATAGTCTAGAGCCCACTGGGAGGATCTACATCTTTCACATCACAGTATTTAAAATAAAACCACTCAAAGCAAATCATAATTTTAGGTTTGATATGCCTGCGCTATAGGGGGTTACATTTTCATTAACAGGTTAATTCTCTGTCAGTTAAACAATCTATCAGTAAACATATCCCCAGAGTAAAAGTGGGAGACAGATGTATGGAAGAAAAAATTATAAAGGATATGTATTTTTTCTGAATCACAAATGAATAAAAAAGTAAGAGCAGCATGTGACACATTGTGTTTAGCTTTTTTTTTTTCCCTGTGAATCAACCAGGCTTGATGATGGCAGCCTTGTGTTTTTACTACTGTCATTTTAAGCATTCGTTTACTAAACAAGCAGCATTTCATTAAGCAAGACCAATTCCTGAGAGCATTACCTTAGCCCATTAGCTGCCAGACAGTCATTAATTCCTGTGATGTGTTCTGGGATGAGATCATTAGTATCATCATTATTAGTTTTACCAATTAAGTTCATTTTCAGAAAAAAAATATCTATGTAGTTTTAACACTGGATGTTTTCCTTCTGAAATATGTTTTTCCAGTATCTCTGTGATAGCGACTTCTTGCTTTGCCCAAGTGTGTTTTCACAGACCCCTCAGCTACCACCGAAGAGAATTTAAATTCCCTATGTTTAATTCTCTTAGTCCAAAGAAAAATTAGAAACAGCTTGCAAAAATATCCTGATAGGATATTTGGGTTTCTCTGTGATTTTCCTTTTTTGGGACTTCTGAAATAATGTCTGAAGATCATGCGTCTGACTTCAGATGTGTGTGGCAGGATTTCACAGAGACTCTGAATTTAGCATTTCTTGTTTACAAGCACCGTCGCCTCTGATAAATATGGTGGTTGTTCAGCGCAGTTCTACAGGAGCAAGGGCCCAGCTTGCCTATAATGGGAAGAACAGATGTCACCCAGAACATAGGGGCAAACGTCAAAGTGACGGCTTCAGCTGGCAGAGAGCAGTGTGTCCATTACCACCTCCAATACTTTTGGAATTAGAGACAAAAAGAAAACTTCTAGGACAACTGTGAAAATTATAAACAAGCCAGAAAGGTAAATGAAGTATGTATGGTTCTTAAAAATTCCAGACTGCCCAATAAAAGTAGGAAGTGATATTATAGGTCCCATGGACCATAGAGGGGAACGCAAATGGCTTGGGGAGTCAGTGAAAAACAGTTCTGACATGTTTGGATGCCAAAGATTTTTAAAGTTGATCTCTTTTGGCCTGGTAAGATTTTATGCATTTTTGTCGTTCCAACCCAGAGGTCTAAGGATTAGTGGATGTTTTTGCCAGCCTGGAGCTCATGTGGTGAAAAGAATGTACGCATGGGACAATGGAAAAGTGAATGCCTAAAGACAAAGGGCTTCTTTTCAAGAAAAGGATAAAAATTAATTATTATTGTAGTCTGGATCCAGAGCTTCAAGTGTTCAATTAATGCTGGTTTCCCTAAATTAAACATTCTGTTTATGCATCCTATATATGTCCAGTTCCATTTCGGAATTGCTTCTTTGACATCAACCAGTTTTCAGAATGCTCAACCAGGTAGGGTTTTACTGCCCAGGAGACTAGGACAGTAGCCCTATTCTAAATTAGTCCATACGGGGAATTAGCTCTTAGTAAAAAAAAAAAATTTAAAAATAATAATATAGGATTAACACCCGTTTGAATGATTGGATACAAATTTTTATATGGGACTAATTAATTAATTCATGACTTTTTCTTTTAAACCTATATTTTTTATCGTTAAGAAGGGAAACACATTGATCAGAATAGCTCAGAAGCATGCAAGGGAATAAAGGGAGAAAGCAAAAATCCTTGTTTCCAGCATTTGTTAAATATTTGCCTTAAAGCCAACAGAGCACTAGTTAGATGACAGGATAGGAAGTTCTATTAATGATGGGCTTTTCATTACCAGAGATATGCTTTTGCAATTTTCCTAGATTTCTGCTCCCGGGTCGCACGGTAAGTCAATAGTAGTTATAAACCTCTCAGCGTCGTGATCAATACCTTAGGCTGACGTAATCTAGGCCTCGGGTGTAATTTACTACAAAGGACAGTTTGGACGAGCCTCTGTTTTATTACCTTCACTTCGCCAACTGAAATATTTCACTGGTTTATGGCCGAACTTATTTCCAATTTTTGATAGATAGGGACTCGAGATAGCCTTGAAGAAAAATGTCAAGTATGAAAAGGAAAAACGCTTTATGGAATCCAAAGCAGTAAGCATTTCTTACTTTGGAGCATAGTACCTGCGTGCCTATCTCCTGCAGTTGTCTCAACTGTGTGGTTACCTGTGTATGTCTAGTCATCCGGAGGGACTGCAATATTAACGTAGCATTCCTTATCTTCCAAACACACATCATGTAACTAAAACAATACTGTACTTAGCCCACTTTTCCCTGGATCTGAATAATCATTAACCATCCATTCGAGGAAAACAAAGAACAGTAATAAGCTCTAGACGTTGAATACTGAGAATTGTGACTCCTGTCATTGTGCTTTTGTGCAACTTTCCTGTAATTTAGACAGATTGGTTTCTTTCCCCCAGGTCTGTTGCATATTCTAGGTCCAAAGACTAAACAAGAAGAAAGGAAATTAGTCATTAGAGAAGTGATTATAGAAACAGTAGGGAATTTAAGGAAAGAAGAAGAGGGGGAGGTATGCTTCAGGTGTCCAGCACTAGAAGGAAAGGTGCCACCCTTCTGTCACTGTCCTGTCACCCTTCTCATCACCCTGCCCTCCTCGACACACACACACCACACTGCCACCTCAGTACTCAAGGATAAGATGAAATCGCAGTTCTGTGTTTACCGTATAAAGCAGGTAGGAGGTGAATGAGGTAAGGATTTGGATTTAAACATCTATAAGGTCCCTTTCAGGCTTAATTTCCTCCTTCAATCAAGTTACCTTTACATGGGCTCTATTGTCCATGATTGAAGATAATAATATCACAGTTAATGAGCAACTATGGTGTACTAGGTACCTTTCCATGCTATTGTTTTTAGTCCTCAAACAACTTTGTGAAGTAAGTGGGGTTAGTCTATTTGAGAGAGGCTCAATGTTTTGCCCAAGGTAGGTCAGGGTTTGATCTATTTGCCTAGCAGGACTTCCAACTTTGGAATGTTTAATCTGTGATTTCATGTGATATTACAAAGCTATAGTAATCAAAACAGTATGGTATTGGATAAAAACAGACACACCAATCAATGGAACAGAATAAAGGGCTCAGAAATAAACCCATGCATATGGTCAATTAATTTACAACACAGCCAATAATATGTAATGAGAAAAGGACAGTTTTTTCAATAAATGGTGTTGAGAAAACTGAACAGCCACATGTAAGAAAAGGAAACTGACTACCATCGTACACCATACACAAATTCAACGCAAAATGACTTGACGACTTGGACATAAGATCTAAAGTCATAACACCCCTAAAAGAAAACATAGGGAGTAAACTCTTGGCAATGGTTTTTTGAGTCTGATGCCAAAAGCAATGGTAACAAAAGCAAAAATAAACAAGTGGGCCTCCATTAAACTAGAAAGTTTCTGCACAGGGGCGCCCGGGCGACTAGTAAGCTGGGCATCTGCCTCTTGATTTTGGCTCAGATCATGATCTCATCATCTTGAGACTGAGCCCCGTGTTGGGCTCTGTGCTGAGCATGGAGCCTGTTTGGGATCCTCTCTCTCTCTCCCCCTCTGCCCCTCTCCTGCTTGCGCACGCGCGCACACACACACACACACACACACTCACACTCACACATACTCTCTCTTTCAATAAACAAAAAACTTCTGCACAGCAAAGGAAACCATCAACAAAATAAAAAACAAGAACACCAAGAGTAGATTCATGGTAGCTAGGGGTGGGGGATGGGATTGGGAGAAGTGGGGGAAGGGGGTCCAAAGATACAATCTTCCACTTATAAACTGTGAGGTCTCTTCAAGATAGTTTACAGATCTAAGAAATGCTTGGTTATAATATGCACTAGTTGTATAATTTTATTTGTCTCTTCCATTAAATTCCTTGGGGTGGGAGGGACCGTATTCTTAAATCTCCATTACCTAGTATATGTGCTTGACATTTGTAGCTGCTCAATAAATATGAGTTGAATGAAATGAAATACTAATCAATTTCTTTTATATAATGCTAACTTGTTTCTTGAACCAGGTTGGGTAGATTAATAATGTAGGATGTCTGTCAACATTTGATGTATATTCCTTCCTCGTATTTCTTTAAGGATGCAATTTGCTATGTAGGTCAGGAAGGGCAAAAATGGAAGGTGCTTGCAGTGTAAAATGAAAAATCCTAATTAAAATAATAACTTAAAAATTCAGAGCATTCGAGACACCTGGGTGGCTCAGTCAGTTGGGTGTCTGACTCTTGATTTCAGCCCAGATCTTGATCTCAGGGTTATGAATTCAAGCCTTGCATTGGACTCCACCCTGGGTATAGAGCCTGCTTAAAAAAAAAATTCAGAGCATCAAGCAAAATTTTGCAAAAGAGGATCCTTTTATCCCTGCCCACGTCATTGTTTACCAAATATCATGCAAGCTACATAGGTAATAACTGTATCTGTGGTGGTTTAAAGTGATTAAGGATAGGAACATCTGGTTTCAGTTCAGCAATTATTTCAGATTCTACTAAGTGCCAGACATGAGGGATATAAAGATGACAGGTTCTTGTCCTTTAGGAGTATGGAGTCTGATTGAGTTTCTTATAGAGGCGCATTTCTTGCATAGGAGGGAGTGCCACTGTGTACAAGGAATGAATGCTCTCTCATAAAGAATCAGCCCCACCATATTTTGTAAGCATCAGTTTAATTTTGGGTCTTTTTTGAAACCAGATTGCTCAAGTGCCAGCGATTTTTAGATGACTGAAATATCGCCTTTGAATCCCCTTACCATTACAAGAATATTCACGAGGTAACCTGAAGGTATGTTTTCTAGTAGCTGGGGGTTCCTGATGGGTGCGAACCTGTGTATATGGAAAGGGTGGTTTTAAGGGGCTAAGAAGGCCTCTCTCCTCCAACACCCAACTAGATACCTCTCTGCCAACTAGGTTTTCAGCTTTATTGTCATAGTGTCTTGTCCAAGGATGCACCTTGCTGGAGAAGAGCGTCATGCTAAAAGTAGGAGACAGGTGCTCTAGCAGTTGCAAGAGAAATGCGGGTAATTTGGCAACTCAGGGCAAACCACTCTTAGAAAGAAAGACAGAGACTTCTTGAGATTCAAGGATGCAAGTTCCTTTAGCTGTCCAGGAATTAACTGAGGTTCTCATATATGGATGATCTTGAATGCAGCCTGATGAAATCAATCTTAGGCTTCCTCTGTCATTATGTAAATGGAATAGGTAATCAAGCATGACTAGCAATAACCAACTCTCAGGAACAAGATGATACATTACTTTAATTGTATGATTTATCAAAACAACAACTATTAACATACAAAGTACCATTCAGCTCAACTGCGGGTATAGGCAGTGACAAGTATCTAATTCTTAGAAGAACCACTTACTCTCACAATCTGTCCAGACACATTAACCTAAGGACATGTTCATAAATAGCAAATATGATTTTCACATTGCAGCCTTCTTAAGCATATATACAGGTGTGTAGTCTTGCTGATGGGTTGTTTCCACAAGCTGTTTCTGTTCCTGATGCATTCATCCTCTTGCTAGTAGCAAGTATCTGTTTCTGCAGAGTTTTTTTGTTACCTACCATTTGCAATATTTGTGCATTAGTATCACTCTTTACTCTTCTGAAACAGTATTTAAATTGGAATATATCTCTGCAGCACAATCCTTTGTGTCTTCTGGTAAATTCCACCATTGTCAAAGAGTTTAGGTTGTAATCACTCTCTTGTAATATCGGCCCAGCTCTACTACCGAGCTTCAGTGTAACACACTCTCTTTATAGCTTGCTGTGTTAACCCTTGGCTTCAAGTCCTGGTGATGTAATGAGGGTGGGGTGTACTGGCAATCGGTACATTTCCTTATCACTATTTACAGCCATTGAGAACTATGCTTTTAATAATCCAAGTCTGACATACCTTGTCTGAAATGTTCACAGTGCAGTATTTTCGTGGTCTAACAAAAGTTTTCTTATATCATTAAAAATAAACATTTTTATAAAAATATAATACTTTAAGTGTTTACATTGACAAAAACAGAGTATCCTGTGCCACATGCACTATACAGTAGTAAGCACAAAATCCCACAGAACAAAACATTACAAAAGTCCTTCCCAGAATAACTGTTCATCCGGGTGAAATGGCTGGAACTTTCAATCACTTTTATTTCTTTGTAAAATATGTCTTGCTTCACACAAAGCATATCCTAATGAAAAACTGGACTCCCAGAAAGTTTTATTACCTCCAATTGCTTGTGGAGTGGGAAGCTGCCACCTGAGAAAGAGGCTAATATTTCCAGTCCATTGATCCTTTCTTTGCCCTACGTGAGCCATGATTGGAACGAATGAACCTTATAGTCAGATGTATCCTGCTTTAAAAACATGCTGGTTACCTTTAAAAACACCGATCACAAATCACTTGTTTTATTTTCAGAATCTTCATAAAAAAAAAATACAGACAAACCATCTAAATGTCCACAACCATTAGAACAGTATCATTCTCAGTTGATTTCTAAATGACAACTAAATATTTCATTGTGACTAAGCTATTTTATGAGAACCTTCTTAATGTCATCTATGTACAATATGTAAATATCCCTATTAATTTCATATCCTGCCATTTTGAAATGTTCACTGTGTTGCCTATCGATATTTCTCCATTAAAAGGAATGTGATACAAAAATTTAAAAGGGAATGTTTGCCTAATGGGAAAATGACAACATCAGTAACAAAAAATGTTAGTGACCATACAACACATGAAAGTTCTTTGAAACACTTTGATTCTAAATGAATGGCTTGGTACTGGGGCCATGTCTGTCCTGAAGTTTACCACTTCTGAATTTTCTGTGATCAAGAACCCTCAGAATTCATTGCCTCTGTTTCTCATATGAAACCATGGAGGATCCTGATTTTTAAAGATTTCAACCTAGAATTCAGGTTTTGGCCTGAATGTACAGGAGCATCATCACAGCTGTGTGGTTGCTGTTGGTCACTGGCCTAGGGGACAAAGCTTCTGGCTCTGTCAGCAGAGAAATTCCTTAGAATCTAGTCATTTTAAATAGCAATATAAAGTCCTATAATAGTGCAATCTTGGCAAAAGCAAAAAATATCTGGTGCCCTTTCAATGGACAGGCAGTGAAAAAAAAAATCGAACAAAGTGTAGACTGTTGTTTGGAAAGTTCTATGACGTTTCTCAGAAGGGAGCTGATGAGGTATCCATCCATCATGTGTCCGCCTCGCCATCAATGTTATCTTGTGATGACAAGAGAGAAGGGTATGGAGCAACACATTTGACATTCACATAAGTGGCGTTCACATGGACATAGTGCTCCCCAATGAAAGTAGAGAATATTGCTGATATCCTGGAGACCAGTTCAGAAAAAGATGGGCGCAGTTCAGCTCTAGGGTGCCAGCATTTTAGCATCACTTCGTATCTATTTCAAAAAGGAAGAAATGCTATGACAGACATCATGAAGGCAGGCACTTTAGAAAAAGTAAAGAATATAGGCATGACAGGAGATTTCTGTCAAAATTCCTACTTACAAGGGATCTGGGCAGTATTCGGGTTGCAGGAGCCTTCTGCCTTGCAACAAGTAAACTGTTATATCAAAGGTGTTGACGTCAGGATAAGGTGGTGCTCCTCTTGTCATCAGTTCCCAGAGGAGCACGCCAAAGGACCACTAGTCAAACAACGGAAGGGAGAATCCAGGTGAGGACTGTGACCGTATGAACATGAAAGGTGATGAGTAGGTCTTGGTAACTAAATTGAGCTTAGCATATTCGATACCATTGCTTGTTGGGGCAAACATTTCCTTAAAGGCAATTAGGAAGCTATACATTTTATGATTGCACTGGAATTGGATAAAGTTTAGATTATAAGCAAATGTAAGGTTTTTAACAGGAATGTCTGAGGTCCACATGATGATTAAGATTTCATCTACAGTTAGTACGGTACAGTTCTCAGGTTCTCATAGGATCAAAGCATTAACATGTTTCTATCTTTACCTTTGCCAATAGTTTCAGTACAATTTTATATGATTCATAAAAGAAGAAGATAAAGGAAGCTTTCCAAGATTTAAATTTGTTGGATTTCCTAATAAGTGTAAATACTCTTCAAGAAATGTAACCATAGGGATCCCTGGGTGGCTCAGCGGTTCAGCGCCTGCCTTTGGCCCAGGGTGCAATCCTGGGGTCCCAGGATCGAGTCCCGTGTCAGGCTCTTGGCATGGAGCCTGCTTCTCCCTCTGCCTGTGTCTCTGCCTCTCTCTATGTCTATCATGAATAAATAAATAAAATCTTAAAAAAAAGAAATGTAACCATAAACAAAACACCAAGAATCAAAAAGAAATGTAACCACATCTAACTGTTAATGTTAAAAGGCAAACTCTAAGTCAGTGTAAGTACAAATTCATATTAAAAATCAGAAGTGATAAAACTGCAAGTCAAGAAGGTTCTCTATTGAAAACTAATTTCAATAAAATAAATGTAATTTAAGAATGATAAGTACAAGATTAATATAAAACAGCTGTATTAGTACTTTGTTGGAATATTATAGGGACACAGAGAGGTTAAGTGACTTGCTAGAAATTCCCCCAATAAATCTGAATTCACACTGGGATAAACATTTAAGAGTTCTTGACTCTTGGGTCTTACTTGGTCTACTAAACTGCACTAAATATGCAATTTCTTGATTTAAAGCACTCTACTTGGAATACACTAGGTCATACATATTATCTCCCCCTGGACATGTGCCAAAGTGAGAGTGACACAAAGAGAGTAATTCGGCATGTGTGGATCCGCTGGCTGAGGACCCAGGAAATCAGCTCTTCCTTAGCAACACATCTAGGCCACTGATGACCAAGAAGTATAGGAGGGGAGAAAGGAGGCCCTGAGAAAAAGGAGGCTTGGAGGGAAAGGAGAACACAGACCAGACAGGCAGAGTAGGAAAATAGAACATTGAGAAGCAAGTGCAGCTTGTAGCATTCAGCCAGGAGAATAAAGCATGTCTATCTGAACACTGTGACAGCCCCACAAAAACGAGGTAGATACTGTAGTCGCTGATACAAATCTCCATTAATGGCTTTCCCTTTGCCAAGTGCAAGAACCCTTTAAGGCCATTGACTGCCTCGATTTAAATAGAGAAAACACTCTTTCCCAGGTAGGAACTAAATAACCGTTGTCCCCTGTAGCCTTTCAAAATCGAAGTTTCCAAAAACTGACAATCTTATGAGCCACTTCTGACAACTTCACTGTGTTAACCTTTAAGTTACAGAATTTGCATTAAAGTTTAAATCAATATAACAAGTATCTCCTGACACTTGGTGCACAAGTAGGTTACTGTCCAAGTTACTGGATGAGCCTAAGGTTGATTTAACAGGGTTAAGAGTATTAACTGTCAACCAACTGTCACACAGAACAGTTAGAGTAATACAGAGCAATAGTAGAAAAGAGGTACAAATGCTATGAAAAGTCAAAGAGGTAAGGTTGGGGTACTGAAAAAGGCTTCAGGAAGAAAGTGACAGTAGATTTTTTTTTAAGATTTTATTTATTTATTCATGAGTGAGAGAGTGAGAGAGAGAGAGAGAGAGAGAGAGAGGGAGAGAGGCAGAGACACACACAGGCAGAGGGAGAAGCAGGCTCCATGCAGGAAGCCTGCCATGGGACTCAATCTTAGGTCTCCAGGATCACGCCCTGGACTGAAGGCAGCGCTAAACCCCTGAGCCACCTGGGCTGCCCTAGACTTCAAGAGTGGGGAGCATTTGTTTTCTAGGTGCATAGAATGTGCAGGCAGGAAGAGCTCTGGATGGAAGGAATGGCCCTAGAGATGAGGTACTTGTGCGTTTTTTTCAACCATAAGAACACTAGGTCACTCTCCTTGATGCGTGGAGTAGATGAGAGGGATAAGCGATAGATAAGGTTGAAACAAGAGCATGCTGTAGGAGTTTTTGAGTATTGAGAGTGAGCTAAGCTGAAATGGATGGGACATGCGGTTGGGCTCCAGGAAATTGCACCTGTAAAAACACTACGCTTTAGACAAATACGGGAAGCCCATTCACATAAGAAGACCAGCCTGAGGAGTTTCTGAACAAGAACAGGTGAGGGGTGCTACTGCATCTTGGCAACATGGAACCCAATGAGACTGACTCCCAAATTAGGGTGGTAGGAAAGAGTATATATCATACAATAAGCCAGGAACAGCCATCATGTCCTTTAAAAAAAGATTATTTTAGTTAATCTTTATAAAGACCCTGTAATGTAACTGGTCTTGTAGGTGCTCTAAGGAAGAGGAAACCAAAGTTTTGAGAGGCTGGTTACTTGTCTGTGTCTGTGATTAGGTCTCCTAACCCATAGCCTCGGCTATAGGTTTATTTGGAAGCAAATTCAAAAATGGAGACAGAGTTTGATAAATTTCTGAGGAATTATAGGACTTGGGAAATGGTTGGGAATCAGAGGAGGGCTGGAGGACTCAGGACAGGAGCGGTGAGAGGGAGGCAGCTTTCAGGAAAAGCACAGGACTGCCTGCATTCCAAACTCTCTGGCATAGCTTGGGACTGACAAGATGGTGGGGGAGAGAGTGAAGGAGAATGAGGCCGACCTAGAAAAGAGAGACTAGGGGTGGGCAGGGAGTAGGAGGGAGAGAAAGAAGGAAGGAGGAGAAAGAGGAAGGGAGGGAGGAAGGGAAGAAAAAGAGGGAGAGAGAGAACGAAAAGGGGAGAGAGAAAGAGAGGGAGAGGTAGATGTTCAACGCTTATGCATTAGGAATGATGGAAAGAAGTCAGTTTTAGCTTCTAGACAGGAGAGCTCAGCCATTCGCATTTAACGGGTGCACGGACCAGCCATTCTGAGTATCTGAGCACCAGCAGTGAGCTCACCTGAAGAATCTCTACCTAACTTTATCAAAGGTGAAGATCAAAGCAGTTATTAGACATGACAGAGTATTATATAAGCTACAAAAAATGATAGAAAGTGACACAGCTAAGGCAAGCAAGGAATGAAGACAGTCAGATTCAAACACTCAAGAGTGGGTAAATTGAGATACAACATGATTTGCAAAAAATCCACAATTGATTAAAAAATGGATACATTAATAAAATTTTATCAACTGGTAAATTGAGAAAATTTTCAAAAAAATTTAAAACTTCTGCTCTTTGAAAGATACCAGTAAAAAGATGAAAAGACTAGAAAAAAATATTTGCAAAAACATGAATTTTTGATAACAATTAACAATAATAATCCAAAAATATAAAAAGAATTCTTAACAACTCAATAATAAAGAAACGATTAAAAAAACAGATTAACTTCTAAAACTTAAAAAAAAATGGGCAAAGGATTTGAGCACACAGTTCACTAAAGGAGACAGAAGGATGGCAAATAAACACGAAAAGATGCTTAGCATCACTAATCACTTGGGAAATATGAATTGAAAAGAAAACGAGACACCACCTCCGCCTAGTAGAATGGCTAAAACTCCCAAACTGACAATGTCAAGTGCAGGTGAGGATGCTAAACAACTAGAACTCTTACATTTTACTGTCAGGAATATAAAATGATACAGGCCCTGTGGGAAACAGTCGGCAGTCTCCCATAGAGTTAAATATACACTTATCTTACAACCCAGTAATCCTACTTCTGGATTTTTACCCCCCAAAAATAAACCTTTACACACAAAACCTTTAAGCAAATGTTTAGCATTTGTAACTGTGTACAAGTATGGCTTCAAAGTAGAAAGAACCCAACTGTCCTTCAAATCAGTGAAACGATGAACAAAATGTGGAACATCTGTACAATGGAATACCATTCAGAAATAAAAAGGGGTGAATGACTCGGTTATGGAAAACAGTATGGAGGTTCCTCAAAAAATTAAAAATGGAAACTACCAAAAAACCAATACCGTACGATCCAGCAATCCTACTTATGCATAAATAGTCAAAGGAAGTGAAATCAGTGTCTTGAGATATTTTCACATCCATGCTCATAGCGATGCTATTCCAATAGCTGAGAGATGGAAGCAACCCTAATGCCCATCAACAGATGAATAAAGAAGATGTGGTACAAACATATAATGGAAAATCACTTGGCCTTAAAAAAAATCCCGTCATATGCTCCAACATACAATGGATCTTGAGGACATCGGGCTAAGTGAAACAAGCCAGTCACAAAAGGACAAATACTGTATGTATGACTCCCCGTACATGAGGTATCTGAAGTAGTCAAGCTCTTAGAAACAGATAGGCTGTTGGCAGGGGAGGACGGGGAATTTTCAACGGGTATAGAGTTTCAGTTTTGCAAGATGAAGAAGTTCTACAGATGGGTTGCACAACGTGTCTCTAGTCAGTTAACACTACTGTGCCGTACACTTAAAAATAATTGAGATGGTCAGTTTTCTGTTATGGGTTCTTTGCGACAATTAAAAAAAAAGCGGAGAACATCTAGATACATTGATACTACTGGAACAGCATGGATAACCCTCAAATGGCTTATGCTAAGTAAAAGGAAACAGAATCAAAGGCCCTTTAAGGAATGATGCAAAGAGTATATGACTCCATTTATACAACATTCTAGAAAAGGTAAAACTATAGAGACAGGAACAGACCTGTGCTTTCCAGGTCCTAGGGACAGCATAGGGGTTAACTACAAAGGGGCACAGGGAAATTTTCCTGGATGATGGAACTTCTATGTCCTAGGAGTGGTGGTGGTGGTGGTGATGCTTCAAAACTTGAAGAACAATTCTTAAAAAAGGGTACAGCTGGTATAGCAGAATGATTAAAAAGGGTACAGCTGGCATTGCAGAATGATGAAGCCATTAATAGAAACAAAAAATGAAGGATTGCCAGTTCACAGGACTGGACAAAGAAATGGACTTTGAACATGGTGACTTTGTGATGCTGATGAAAACAATCCAGGAAGAGAGATTCGACGGTTACTGTTGATGGGAGTGGTTGAAATTATCGAGGGAGGTTGATGCCTAAAGACCTCCCTCCTCCCCTCAAAAATCCCGAGGGACAGTTGCACGCGGGATGAGAGAGACGGGAGAGAAGCCGTCAAGGTTAAAGAAAACATAACCCAGAATCGAGAGGAGAACCAGATGGTACAGTGGCCCAGAAACCAGAGAACATTCTGAGAAGGAAGGGGTGGTGGACAACGTCCGAGCGCTGCAGCAGGGTGAAGAGGCCCGCTGGGCGAACACCCGCGAGGTCCATACTGACGTTACTGGAAGCACTTGCCCGAAGTGCTGCACACTGTACGAGGCTGGTATGGGAAACTCGTGTTATGTTTGAATGGGCTTCGAGAGGATTCAGATTTTAGCGGAGCTCCGTCTGGGCGTCTGTGAGAAAGCAGACCTTCCTATGCGCAGGCAGGTTTCTGCTTGGGGGTCTCTACCTACAAGCTTATCACGTGCTTTTGGGAATGTTCCATGACAACATTCAAAGGATTGTGCGGTCTTGGAAATTAAAGTCAGGGCGAGCTTATCCACACAGTCCATGAGCATTTGCCGCCGCGGCACCCAGACGGAGGACTCCCGTCCACCCTTTACATGGGATACGGTGTCCTTCCGTGAGAGGGAGAGAGACCCAGCTCTGCACGTCAGGAGCCAGGGCACATTTCCAGCCAAGAATCCGAGTGACAACTGCTGTCTAAGGAGTGGTGGCCTCCGTGCCGTGCGTACCTGTGTGGGGTTGTCTAAAACCTCAGAATCAAAAAAATAAATAAATAGAACCTCAGAATCACAACTCTTGCCTTGAATAGTCAAGATTTCATCAGTTTCTCTTTTTTTGGTTTTGTTTCAAAAGCTTTGCTGAGGTATCACTTATGTATCATAAAATCTGCCATTTTTTAGGGTGAGTCAACGATGTTTAGTATATTTATTTGTGCAGCTATCATCACAATTCAATTTTTTAAAAAATATGTATTTATTTATTTAGTTAGTTATTTGAGAGGAAGAGTGGGGGGGGAGAGAGAGAGAGAGAGAGAGAGAGAGAGAATGCACAAGCAGGGGGAGGGGGGCAGAGGGAGAAGAGAATCTCAACCGGACTCCTGGATGGGCACAGAGCTTGAGGCACGGCTGGATCTCATAACCCAGAGGTCCCGACCTCTGCCGAAATCAAGAGTTGGCTGCTTAATTGACTGAGCCATGCAGGTGCCCCCGAAATTCAGTTTTTAGACCAATTCCAACACCCCAGAAAGTTCTCCACTCCTGTTTGTGGTCAATCTTTCCTCTTGCCCTGAGTATCCAGGCAACCGCTGATCTGTTTGTTGTCTCTCTAGTTTTGCTGCTTTCTAGAAATTTCATTTCATTCAATATACAATCTTGTGAGTCTGCCTTCTTTTGCTGGACACGGTATTTCTGAGGTTTATCCATGTTGTAGGCACCAGCAAGCAGTTCCCTACAGTGCTGACTGCTAGTAATCCGCTGTATAGAAATGACATGTTTTGCTCATCCGTTCACCAGCTGAGGGACATTAGGATTGCTCCAGGTTTTTTCCTATTATGGATAACAGGACTGTGAACATTCACGTACAAGCCTCGCGTGGGGATATGTTTCCATGTGTTTATTGCTAGCTATCCACGTATCTCTTTGGTGAAAGGTCTATTCAAATCTTTTGCCTATTATAAAAAATTGAGTTATTTCTGGCTTATTGAGTTGTAAGCGTCGGTCTGGTTCCTGATGGCGACTAACAGTCTGGGTGGAATGTATGCTCTTTGCGGACAGGCTAATTCTCCCTGCCTTATTATGCCTTCACCCGTCACCACCCGTCACCGTCACCAACACGTTCCCAGTCTCCCTCTTTAGCCCTCATTTCTTTCATCTTTTTCAGAATCTTTCAGGATCAAAATCCCAGGCATTACGCCCTAGAATGTACTATCACGTCCTTTATTAATCTTTCCCACTCCAAGGTCTCATCCCTCCACTACGTCCTGTAACACGTTTATTGAAAACAAACTCCCAGTCACTCTCAACTTAGACTTTAATGCCTCCCCCACTTCCTCAGGAACTGAAATTCTGCTTTCACTTGAAGACCACAGTGTCTTTGAAACCTGCTGACTCACGGGGAGGAGGGCAGATGACTTCTCACTTCCCAAAGCCATACTCAGATCTCTGTCCCCTGTCATCTCTCAGTAGCTGCCAACCCTTTCTCTTTGGAACCCTATGCCCTCCATTAATATTATTTTCTGCCTACCTTGTTTGCTGGTGTCACCAGTTGACATTTTTTCCCTTTTCGCTTGTTATCTTCAAGGACTGAAAATCCCTGTTTCTCTACCTCTGCACATCACAGTCCTCTTGACTTGTACGTGCAAATAGGGTAAGAGTACTCTACACATTCAACACCCAGGCTCCTCGGCCCACTCTAAACCTCCAAGCCATTCAAGTCACTCAACTTTCAAGACTGGTTCTGTGTACTGAGGAGCAGTGGACCCTGCTGACCACATCCCATCTCTTCTTGAAGCTTTCTCTTCCTCCGGCTCTCATGACAGCCTCTTTCCCTAGGTTTTTTGTCCCTCTGCTTTTCTCCCTCATCTCCTATGTGTAGGTTCTCCGGAGTAATTGCTTTTGGACTCTAAAAAGCCTATTTCCACCCTTGATCTCTGTTATGGACTGAACTGTGGACCCTCTAATCCTATTCATATGTTGAAATTCTAATGCCCAGTGTGATGGTATTAGGAGGTGGGGACTCTCATCTACCTAATGGGAGGTAATGAGTGTGGACGAAGGTAGAGCCCTCCCGACGGCATTAGTTTCCTCATGAGAGGAGACACCTGGGAGCTTACTCTTGCTCTTTCTCCTGCATGAGGACACAGTGAGAAGGTAGCTACGTGCGAGCCAGGAAGAGAGCTCTCCCAGAACCCATGTTGGCACCCTCATCTCACACTTCCAGCCTCCAGAACTGAGAGAAATAAATGTCCGTTGTTTGAGCCACCCCGTCTGTGGTACTTGGTGATGGCAGCCCAAGTCCAGTGAGATAACCAACAAGGTTATACGAGCTGCAGATCCACATTTCCAAATGCCTGATGGACCTTCGCTTGGATGTCTTACTCCCAAGTCAAACTCAGTATGTTCAAGCCTCAACTGGTATCTTTCCTCCTCAACCAGCTTTTACTCCTCTGCTTCACACACGTGTTACCGCACTAGCATATAACTTTGCTCATCTTCGACGTTTATCAATTTCTTGCTAAATATTGTTAATACCTCTGAGATGCCTTTCCCTTCCATCTCTTTCCTGTTCTACAGTTTCTGTGTTATTTCAAGTTCTACCTCAAAAGTCATCTTCCTGCATGTACTTCTCTCAGAATATCTTAGAGTAGAGACGATGGTGTTATCCGATTAGACTTTAATTTTTCCACATGGCCCGAGAAGAAATTCCAGACTCCCTCGTTTGGTTTCCAAGAAACTTTGTGATCTAGTGTGTGTATATTTTTCCCAGTTTATCCTCAGAATTTCCCTCTGTGCCTTCTATTTCTGCCAAATCACCCATTGCTTACAGTTTCCTTAGAACTTGAAAGATGCATATACTTTCCTGCCCCTCTGCCTCATCTGGGTTGTTATTTGTTTCATGGCCCATTCTCTCCTCCTTTAAGGCCTATATCCAGCCCTGCCTCCTCCACCAGGTAGAAGGGAAGTAACACAAACCTGGCTGCCCTGGAGAGTCTCTCCCACCCTCAGGACACAGGGTAGGAGAGACACTTTCCATCTTTTGAAGCTTGTTCTGTGAGAAGATGGCCTTTGTAGATAAAGAAGGGCACGTTTCTAGATTTTTTTTTTTTTTAAGTAGGCTGCACGCCTGAGGTGAGGCTTGAACTCATCACTTGACCCCGAGATTAAGAGTTACATGCTCTGCCGACTGAGCCAGCCAGGCGCCAGGAAGGGCACATGTCCAGCTGGGTACAGGGATGCTGCCCTCACTGCTGGGCCTGTCTTGGTTATAGCTTTCAGATTTCTCGAGGTGGAATTCAGCTGCCCTGAAACTATGAGCGGCTGGACTAATCCCAGTTACTGACAGACATGCCTTCTCTTCTCTGACGAGCCAAAGCTCCTGGAGGACAGGCTCAGGCCTGGTTCACCTAGGGACTTCCTAGAGACTTAGCATGGCGCCCTGCTAGACAAATGTTTTTGATAAACGAATGAATTTATGAAAACAAGCTTCGGGTTAGACAATCAAGGTCATTTATCCTTAGGAAGAAACTGAAATTAGTCGTGTGGAATGCTTCCTTTTTTTGAAAAAAATTAAAGAGCCATAAAACTACTATGAATGTTGGGTATGAAAGTAAAAGAGGAGAAGGTCAGGGATGATCAGTACGTTACCACATCTGACTTGGTGGTAAACTTCTGAGTTTGCAGACTTTCTAAAGCCATCCACTTCACTGGTAGTTTGGCGCCTGTTTTGTTGTGTACGCTGTAGTATTCTTTATCATACATGTCTCTGGCAAGACCAAAATCAGCAACCTTGACAGTGAATTTTTCATCCAGCCTATAGAAAGGACAAAAATTATTACTGGCGCCTGAAATAGAATAATTTACAGTGACGCTGACTATCTATAGGTAGCAACAGGGACTTCATATTCAAAATCTGTAGCTTCTGCAGAGTGGGCTTCATCTGGCCTCTACTGATCAACACTAAATTTCAATGGGAATTCTTGAATAAAAATGCTCGACATTTATATCACAAATTCAACAGGCCAAGCAAAGAGATCAATGAATGATGTGGCATGAGAAAATCTCTTTTGCTTTAATTGCTCTTTTGTTGCCCACCCCCCAGCTTTCCTTTGTTGCTAAATCAAGTTTGCCAATTGACTACCACAAGCAATCGCAGATCTTCCCTTGTTATCTTACTAGTAATACTCAGTTTTATGGGGGAGAGATGACACGGGACTGTTAGTCTACCATTTCTTTCACAAATGGGCTAGGGTATTACATAAAATTCACATATCCCACCACGGAGGTAACAGAGAAATAGGATCCACAGTAAAGCATCCGACGAAAACAGCAAGGCTCAACAAAAATCAATTTCCGCTATCTGAGGCTATGCATCCTTGTTTAAGCTGGCTTTTATGTTGTTACACTGACCAAAACCAAGGTAGGAAATTAATAGCAGAGCTCTCTCATTCACACATACCATAAGTCATGAATCAGTGCTATGTGAGGAAAGCACTGAATCCATTACAAACTGTTGACTGTTGAATTATACAGCCCAGGCAGCCAGACACAAATAAAGCTCTTTGTATATTCATTCCCAAATACCATTTTTGGTAGGGCTTCTGCAGGCTGACTTCAAATCCAGTCTTAGGAAGTTGCAATATGTTGGTATTTGTGTTACCGGCCCTCTCCTTTTCACTGTAAAATGTTGAAGATCAAATTCTCCCTCCCAAACACTAATGTAGTGTGAAACCACAACACTGGGGGCTACTGGTGGGAAGGGAAAAGAAAAGCAAAAGCACACAACAGCTGTTTAAGACCCCCTCTGGAGAATTCCTTTTAAATTCTCCATTTGATAAAGCCTGAAAGCCCCGCCTACCTCCCCAGTGCTTACATTTTGATTTAAAACTGTAAGGGAAATAAAGGACTTTTGCATAAGAAGAGAAAACACCCTCACTAGTTTTCAACAGTGGGAAACAGATTCCTCTTTGTCACTTAATTTGGACTGTGGCACATAGATTCTTATACTTACATACAGTTTCTTGCAGCCAAGTCTCTGTGGACAAACTTTTTGCTTGCAAGATATTTCATGCCTTTGGCTACTTGAAGACCAAAGCCAATAAGATCTTTTACAGTTGGGTTCTGCAACCAAAGAGAATTGAAAACACATAAGCTAAGTATCTAATGATCTAGCGATGATCTCAGAATTCTGAAATGTTTATAAGAATTATCTTGTTTCAAACAATAACTTGTGCCTTGTTGATAACAGCAGTCATTTATTAGATATTTGCATCTGTTATTTGCAAAGTACCAGGCTAGATGCTTTTGTGAATTTTGGCTAATCCTTATACACTTCTGTAGGGTGGATTCCATTTTCCAGATGGAGAAATGGAAATGTTTTTAAATTATTTTGGTGTGGTGGGGCCAACAGATGGAAGACCACTGCTATTGAAGAGGTAGCTAGTTATTGACAGCTCCCAAGAGGAGGGGGCACGCGCCATGCCAAGCAAGGTCACACAGGGAAGCACCAGGGTTGGCCTAGGAGGCAGAGGGAGCAAGAAGAAAACATAGGCAAGAGCTTGTTTTGTAGTTTCTGAGGCAGGGTTAGCAGATTTAGGACTGGCTACTTTGAATAATTTCAGCAGGTTCTGGGGCGGTAGGGGCTATCTGCAGTCATCTGGTACCTGGCCCTGAAGTGATTACAGCGGGTGGATAGTGTCTCAGTGTGTGAGAGTTTTTTAAAGGATGTGATTGGGGTTGGTTTGCTTATGAAAGGCCTGTTCTTTGAAGGTGAGTTGTTTACTATCCAGGAATTTGCTAGTTCTGGAAAGGGCAGTCCCTCCAAGGTCCACAAGGAACCAGAAGTCAGAGCATCAGAAATACATGTTTAACCTAAAATTCTTATGGAACCACAAAAGACTCCAAACAGCCAAAGCAATTTTGGAAAGTAAAGCAAAGCTGGTGGCATCACAGTTCCGGACCTCAAGCTCTATAACGAAGCTGTAGGCATCAAGAGAGTATGGTACTGGCACAAAAACAGACACACGGATGGATAGAATAGAACAGAAAACTCAGAAATGGACCCTCGACTGTATGGTCAACTAACCTTCGACAAAGCAGGAAAGGATATCCCATGGAAAATAATCTCTTCAACAAATGGTGTTGGGAGAATTGGACAGCCACATGCCGAAGAATGAAACCAGAGCACTTTCTTAAATCAGACACAAAAATACATTCAAAATGGATGAAAGACCTAAATGCGACAGGAAACCACCAAAATCCTAGAGAACACAGGCTGCAACCTTTTTGACTTTGGCCGTAGCAACTTCTTACTAGACATGTCTTCGGAGGCAAGGGAAACAAAAGAAAACATGAACTCCTGGGACTTCATCAAGATAAAAAGCTTCTGCACAGCAAAGGAAACAACAAAACTAAAAGGCAACCAAAGGAATGGGAGAAGATATTTGCAAATGACATATCTGATAAAGGCCTAGTATTCAAAATCAGTAAAGAACGTACCAAACTCACCCCAAAAATAACCCAGTTAAGAAATAGGCAGAAGACATGAATAGATATTTTCCCGAAGGAGAGATCCAGATGGCTAACAGACACATGAAAAGATGCTCAACATCACCGATCATCAGGGAAATAGAGATCAAAACAACAATGGGATCCCATCTCACACTTGTTGGAATGGCTAGAATTAACAACCCTGGAAACAACAGGTGTTGGTGAGGATGCAGAGAAAGGGAAACCCTCTTACACTGTTGGTGGGAACGCAAACTGGGGCAGCCACTCTGGAAAACCGTGTGGAGGTTCCTCAAAAAGCTAAAACTAGAACTATTCTGTGACTCAACAATTGCACTAATAGGTATTTATCCAAAAGATACAAAAATACTGATTTGAAGGGGCACATGCACCTGCTTATAACAGCATTATCAACAACAGCCAAATTATGAAAAGAGCCCAAACACCCGTTGATTGATGAAGGGATAAAGAAGTGGTATATATATATATATATATAAAACACACACATATATATGAGGAATTTAAGAAACCAAACAGATAAACAAGGACGCCTGGGTGGCTCAGTGGTTAAGCATCTGCCTTTGGCTCAGGTCATGATCCTGGGGTCCTGAGATCAAGTCCCACATCGGGCTCCCTGGATGGAGCCTGCTTCTCCCTCTGCCTATGTCTCTGCCTCTCTCCCTCTCTGTGTCTTTCATGAATAAATAAATAAAATCTTCAAAAAAAAAAAAAAACAACAATGAACATAGGGAAAAGCAAAAACAAACAAACAAACAAAAAAAAAAAAGGGAAAAAGGCAAACCATAAAAGCAACTTTTAGCTATAGAGAAAAAACCGAAGGTTCCTGGATGTAGGCAGGTAGGGATGGGCTAAATGGGTGATGATATTAATAAGCAGGGCACTCGTGATGAGCACAGGTGTTGTATGTAAGTGATGAATCAGTAAGTTCTACACTTGAAACTAATATTACACTATATGGTAACTAACTGAATTAATTAATTAATTTATTTATTTAAAAGGTTTTTTATTTATTTATTAAGGAGAAAGAGAGAGAGAGAGACACACAGAGACATAGGCAGAGGGAGAAGGGGCTCCACGCAGGGATCCCCATATGGGACTCGATCCTGGGACTCCAGGATCATGCCCTGGGCCGAAGGCGTCGCTAAACCACTGAGCCACCGGACCTGCCCATAACTGGAATTTAAATAAAAACTTGAAACAACAAAAAAGGAAAGAAATACAAGGTTAATATAGGAAGTTCAGAGAGAATTAAATAACTCAAAACCATTCAGATCTTAAGTGGTGGAACCTAAATCTGTTGGGTTCCAAAGCCCCCACTGTAGTGACATCAATCACATTAGAAGCCCTCCTGCTGCTACTAAAGCAACCGCCTCCAACTCCAGTGGCTTGGATCCTCACGGAACACAGGAAATCTCATTCTCCAGAAATTCCATCCACAACATTGGATGGACAGAGGAATGCCTTTAGCAACTAACTATAAAAACTAGATCTGAAATCACACCGATGTCACTGGCTGGTAGCTCTGCTGGCGCCTGGCCTTTAGGAAGAGGGTATCTCTTCTTGGGCAGTCACTGTGGGGTCTGTGAGCTCCAGAGGTAGCCCTACGAGGAGGGGCCCTACAAGGAGGGCTGCAGCCCCCTTACTGCACACAGCATGTGGAGAGGCCAGTTTCCTGTGTTTTAGGCTTCTTTTTTTGGATGTAACTGGTAGTGGTTATAGTATAGCCTCCTTGGACTATAAATATAGGCCATGGTACTCTGTAAAAGGAAATCTCTATCATGGTTTGATGCTGGGGGAATACTACTCCCAAGAAGGTAGCATATCCAATCAGATGAACTCATCATCAGGATAATGACAAGTCTTAAATTAGAAACGTGCGATCTGTCGGAGCAGCTCTTTGGAAGGTAAATTCACCTTCTGTGCAAAAATTCACTGCACTGAGAGGGTATTTCATTCTTTGGGTAAACACAAAATATTTCTTTACCCTTCTAGAAGTTATTTCTTTTGTGAATCTGACCCCATGTATATGATGTTTTTGATCAAGAGTAAATCTACTCCATTCACTCCCATAGAGGCCTGGACACTAGAGCCAAGAAGCCTGAGATCATCTGTGACTTCAGTTCTGGGGACTCCTTCCTCTTCCCTCCCTGGCCCTGGCCTGACCATCACTTGTTCACTCTTTAGGCATAAATGTCACTAAGAAAACTCTCACCTGCAAGAGCCTAAGCGCCTCTTTACTCTTTTTAGGGTAACCCTAGCTCATTCATTCAACAAGTATTACTGAGGGCCTGTGTGCTGAACACATTGTAGGTGTTAAAGCTAAAGAAATGAACAAAATACACAGAAATCCCTACTGTCATGAGCTTATGTTCTAACCGTGTGTGTGTGTGTGCACGCACATCCATATGTAACACATCATATAGCTATTATCTATTCGCTTATTGCCTACTATTGCACTGTTCAATAGAAATACAATGCAAGCCACATATATAATCTATGTTCCAATAGTCACATTAAAAAAGTAGAAAGAGGTGAAATTAACTTTCATAATACATTTCTCAACCCAACATATCCCAAATATTATTTCAACATGTCATCAATGTAAACAATTAGGAGATATTTTACCTTTCTGCTTTCATACTAAATATTCAAAACTGGGGGCTTAGAGCACACTTATAGCACATCTCAATTCAGGCTAGCCACATTTTACATGTGGCTGATGACTACAGTATCATACTGCTTAGGCCCAGGGTATCAGATGATGATAAGAGTGATGGAGAAAAATAAAGCAGGGGAGAGGAGACAGAGAGAAGCATGAGGGTGGGACGGGTCAGCTGCAATTTCAGACAGGTCAGGGAAGCCTCATTTTGAAGATGACATTAGGGCAAAAGCTGAGGCTGATGAGAAGTGACATATGTGGCGACGCTGGGGAAAGTGTTCCAGGCAGACGGAACAGCAAATGCACAGGTCCTGAGTTAGGAGAGTTTGAAGTTAGAGTTTGAAGAATACTAAGGGCCTCAGTTTTAATGAATTCTTCAGTGTTTGCCTTCTAGAGTTAAAACTCCGTGTGGGCTCCAGCTCCTCCTGCCCCTGTGCTTTGCTGTTTCTGGCACAGGAGGCACTCAAAGATGATTAAACGTACCTATCAGAAGGATGGGAGATCAAGGCGACTTGCAGGACAGGTAAGAATCATTGCCCTTGAAAAACCCTTCTAGGTACCACTATGTTCTCACCAGGATAAGGGATTTTGAGGTATAAGTGAATTGAATCAGGCTCTATAATCTATTCGAATAATGCAAACATTTTACACGTGCTTCTTTAAATGCTTTTAAATAGGAACATTTTGGAAGACTTGCTGGTTGACAGCTAGTTTATTGATTAGTAAGCTTGGTAATATACTTACATGAGTCTCATTTCTAATGAAATTTCGAAGATCTCCATGTTTCATGTATGGTAGGACCACCAGTGGAGACCCCTCACTTCGAAGGCAGATTCCCAAGAGTGAGAGTACGTTTGGATGACTAAAATCTTTCATGATGATTCCCTCGGTCAGAAACTGGGAAACTTCTCCTATGTCAGTGATTCCTGAGAAATCCAGCGGCAGAGACATTAACTTCATTATGGACTAATAAATATTTTGTCAAGTTCAGATAGGGAGAGTTATGGAGTAAAACCACAGGGCTGAATCTTGTCCTGACAACCCATTCGCAGAGTATTTTTTATAATACATTTGAGTAAATGATGTCACCCTGTAATGTGACTTCAAGTCACCCCCAAACTCTAGCAATTAGTTTGTCTCATAGAAAAAGCAGAGGGAAGCAGGCCAGTCCACCTCTTTCGCGACCACCTAGGGCAGCGGTTGGCAAATTTCTATAAAGGGCCAGATAGTAAATATTTTTTGGCTTTGTGGGCCACGTGGTCTCTGTTGCAAATACTGAACTCTGCCAATGTAGTGCAAAAGCAGCCACAATTATCTATGAAAACAATCACTGGGCCATAGTTTTCTGATCCCTAGACTAGAAGGGTTTGAAGACCAATAGTCATATGATATCTAAGTAGATTTTTCTGGTATGACAGCTTCTAATTATTTCCAGATAGAGATTCTGAGAGACACTAGCCAGCATTGATGGAAGGGTAATGACCTTTAACTTATTAACCTGACTACTAGTACCAGTGTCAGTGATGATATTCTTTTACAGTGCAATGTATTCTGAGACCTGGAAGTCCATGTCTTCCATGGATGGAACAGAGATTAATGGTCACCAGGGAAAGAGAAGGATTTCTTGCTGTTAAGATAGTTCTGAGTACAATGGGCAGCGGTGCTATCTTGTAAGGCAGATTTATTGACAGTCGTACTTAGTCCTCTACCGTGTAGTTAGGTTTCACATAAACTGTCCCTTTCATTACATCGTGGTCAGACTTCCAACAAAAATCAACCATATAGAACACTGTTCAGCATGGAGACTTATGTAAAGTAGGTTGAAATAGTTCTGACAATAACGTATCTTGGAAGAAAACCTTTCACTTGTGCACTAACAGCTTATAAACTCTAATATAAATTTGTAATATAGTTGGTCAACACGTCAGGCTGCTGTAAATTATAAGCAGAAATTTAGCAATATGTGTAGACAAGGCAAGCCTACTGACTTGACGTGACACCTGTCAGCAAAGGTAGAGCCCGGAAAACTCTAGTATGAGGATTACATTGGGTTGTACAAGATTTATACCTTAATTATGGCTCCTGGTCATCAACAATCTTAGTTAATATCTGGAAGCATTCCCTGTTTCTTAAACAGAGAATACATTCCATTTAACAGGTATTTTCTCAATAACATCTAAAATTCAAAAAAATTCTAGCATTAAAAGGAGGTAGGTATCACTTGTTTAGGACATTCATTTATGTAGAGTACCTCATTCCCCCCCAAAATGATAAAAGAGACACTGCCACGCTTCAATTTTTCAATTTCTGCTGGCATATTTTTCTCCTGTTTGTCTTATTTCATTTTTAAGTCTTTTTAATGAAAGTTGTGGTAAAAATAATAATTATAGTAATTCCTTTGGGTAAAATGAGTCATTACTACTATATGTGCCAACATGCTTCCAATAGTTTCCACAAATGTCACTTGCAAAACAAGTATTATAAGCCAAACATAGTTAAGTGACATTCAGTTCATCCAAGAACCTCATTTCTCCAAATTCTTATTTATGAGGGCTCTGAGAAATAATTTCTGATGAAATATTTCAATCAGAATTTAGACCAAACAAATTTTCAGGATTAGATCCCTAATTCCAGCCATAGTCATTCTTTTCCACAAAGGAAAGTATAAATCAGCATTTTATTATGAACTATTTATTAGTTAGCAAACCATGAACGCGTACTCCACTGTTAAATAAAATATCACTTACTATTCAGGGATTTCACAGCACAGTGAATTTTTTTGTCGTCATTGTCCAACAAAGTCCCATGGTATACACACCCAAAATGTCCTATGTGAAAGGGAATTTGGTTAGTGCTGTATTACTTTTAATTAGGCAATACCACTTGCAAAGACCTTCATTTTCTCTTTTTTCCGGCATGGCAAAAAAGTGCATTGTTTCTTATACTTTCGGTTGTTAATAGTACCACCATGTGTCTGTAAAATATGTAGATGAAATATAATTCACCCTAAGATATAAGCAATATGATTATTTAATACATGATAAAAAAATAGGTGATAATACTGTTATTAAAGCCTAATACTGCAAAATATTCAACCACAGTGGAACTACTGAACACAAGAGTAACACTGGCCTCATAAAATAAATTTATCATTTTTGAGGTGCCTGGATGGCTCAGCTGGTTAAGCATCCAACTCTTGGTTTCGGCTCAGGTCCTGACCTTGAGGTCATGGGATTAAGCCTTGCATTGGGCTCTATGCTGACTACAGAATCTGTTTAAGATTCTCTCTCTCCCTCTACCCCTTCCCACTGTGCACGTGGTGTGCTCTCTCTAAAATAAGTAAGTCCTTTAAAAAAGAATTTATAGGGGTGCGTGGGCTGAGCATCTGCCTTTGGCTCAGGTCATGATCCCAGGATCCAGGGATCGAGTCCCACATCAGGCACCCTCTGCAGTGAGCCTGCTTCTCCCTCTGCCTGTGTCTCTGCCTCTCACGAATAAATAAATAAAATATTTTTTAAAAAAGAATTTATTATTTTAAGGATCAAATAATCTTTTATATGAAAATAAAGTTTTGCCACATGAAGAAATGCAATAAAATAAGCTCCCTATATTCCAGTAAACTAAACTGAAATAAAAATGTTACCATTAGAAATAATATTACCATTATAGAATAAGGATTTCCCCTATTAGTCACTGGTTAATTTGTAATCCAGGTTGGCAGAAACTGAAAGGCAACTGCCCAAATGAAGCAAATTCACTCTGAGTCATTTTATCTAGTTCTCTCTGGCTTTAGTCACATCACTTTCCAATGGTAGCCTTTCATCCAGTGGCAGTAATTTTCCCCAGAGGTGCCAAATGTCTGATAGCTGTGTAAGTCACTCATTAATTAATTCATCCATGCAGTCAAGATTCCCTGAGTTTCTAGTATGTGAGTGTCAGGCATTAGCGTACCCTCTTGTAATGTAAAGATGAATAAAATAGAATCTATGCTCTTGAGGGCTCATAATCTACTGGGAAAAACATATAAATAAATAATACTTAATATATACAGAACCATTCATGGTTACAACTTCCAAAGAGAAATAATTGCCATTTACTGATGAAAATTAAAAATTCTAATTTTACAATGTATAGAATTAGGACATAATTGATGAGGCCACATACTGTAAAACTGGCACAATTTCTGGGATTTATAGGCAAGTCATAGAACTATATATTACTCTGATGTAAAACAGGTTTGTTAATAGTGAAGTTCCCTACTATTAGGGAAGGGAACACGCTAAAGATTAAAATCTGGAATCTGTTATAGAGGAATGTGTGGATGCTATCACAGGAAAATGGGAAAGCTTTCGCCTTCATATAAGGCAAATTGTCCCATCAGCTTCTTCTGCATCATGCTGGCAGGAGCCTGCTACCTCTTGCAGCACATATAGAATAAAAGGGATCAGAGGCCATTCAGTCAGTATCAATGGCAAAAGCTTTTTAGAAAAAAAGAGAGGAGCACAGTTCATTTCCTGGCTTCTGGTTGCTTTCTTTTCTTGCTAAATATTTCCTCAAACACTGTGTATGCAAGCTGTTATTGCTGCTCTGGCTGGCTTATTACAAATATTCATCCTCTTTGTATAAAGAAATTGGAGTGCATTGTAGAGATGATATATGTTGCTTCAGATCAGGGGAATGCAGTAAATTCCATCTTTTGAGGCTGTCCAGCAGGGTACAAACTGCTATAAACCAGGACTTCATAGAGTTAGTCAGTGTTCTCAGGGTGAAGAAAGATTAGAAGATATGAGTAAAAATATTGGAACTTACTGATTTTCATAAAGAAGTAAACGGCACCTTTAAGAAACTAGAGTTGCCATTATGAAAAAGATGAGGAAAGAATGTGATATATTTTTCATATTTGGGAGATTATCAAATTGCCTCCCTCCACAGGGACAAAACCCCAGAGATATGATTTGTAGGGCTGTATTTCTGCAGAACAGAAATCAAGTTCACTTGTTATCACTGCTCTGTCAGTTGCTTTCACCATTGTCTAAGCTTCTAATCTGCAAAGGCAGAAGATAAAATGCTTACTGGAAAATTGTATTTAACAAAAAGCTGAGTGGAAATACTTACCTCTTCCTATGACTTCATTGAAATGCACAATCAGGCTACTCGGCCCAATCACTACATGCTGGACTGCCTGCACCAGCTCTGGATTTAGAGCACTGAGGTCAATGTGGACAGTATTTTGCAATAATGGACTGGATATATCAGAGTCCCCACTAGTAAGCATGGGGGACAGGTCCGTCAGAGGATATTGTACTTGTCTGCATGATCCATTCTGAGATGAATTAGGGAACTGGTCTGCAAGATAAAGCGACATTATTAGAAAACAACAGTGAAATCTCACTTAGTGGAGACTACAACACGTAGCACATTAAATTAATAATGAAGTCTGGATTTTATAATTCGAGGAATGGTAGTTTTGTCATTGAAGTCAGACAGAGCCTGTTTTACAGAGGAATTGGTTTAATAATAATGATAAGTTGGGAAAAGATATTTGCTTACGTAGACAAGAGTTATAACAAAATGTTCATAAATTTTCTTTTAAATAAGCATTAACTTTGAAACATTGTTTACTCTCATTTCCTTAGATGTTTCTCTTTTCATATATAGCAAAAATCCATGCTTGAGGTTTATTTTTTAATATACTCTATATTCTTAAGGCTGGGAAGCAGCAAAAGTAGTTCACTTTTGAGAGACTGGTGCTTATTAATGGAATTAATTAGTATTGCTCAACAGATTCCTGGCCAAGGAAAAATATAGTATAGTGAACTATGATATCTATATATATAATTAGAAATATATAATGGTTAAATTTTCAGAATTGAAGGCTTCTCACATTAGTGGTAAATTCTTCCCTGTGTGATGATGGCAGATTTAATGGGATCGCTGTTCAGAGAAGGTGAGAATTGGGGTAGTGTATCATTCCCACCGCTTAGTTGAGGGCATTTGGAAAGGGATCAGCGTTCCTTCTAAGTTGATCTTTACAACCAAAGCTGTATAAGAGCCTCAGGCAAAGTTCTCTACTGCAAGGTGAAGCTTTTTCATAAGAAACTGTGGGGCTGGGGATAAATTTCTTAGCGAGAAACAGGGCAGAGAAGCCATCAGCTGCTTTGCCCTTTGCACTGGGAATCCAAACATGTGAAGGAGAGGGCATCATATCTGCAACTGATGTGAAGATAAACTAGGCAGGGTGTTGAATATATTAGTATATAATTTGGGAAGAGTGGAGAGGGTTTGGGAGGGTCCCTGTTGACACCAAAAGATCATATAGCTTGTGTGCAAATGACCAGGAAAATTAGAACTGAGAGAGGGGCATAAAAAATCTGATGGTACTCTGACTATTCGTGACCCCATTAAGCATTTTGAGTATTTTCCATAGTGGACAGTTCGGTTATTATCAATTTGGCTAAAGCAGTCAATCTAACGGTGGTTCCATAAAAGCTTTGGGGGCCACCTCTGGTTACAATAACTAGCTGGAAATAAGACAGCAGCATCCTTAGAGGAAGAATGCAGAACCTCGAGTGAGAGTACTTGCAATGTTGGATAGGCGAGGGAAGAAAGAAGCCTAGCTGGGTGCCTGGGTACTTTAATCCTAGAGTCAGGTTCTCCAAAACTTCCCCAGTGGAAGAAATGCAAATAAGCCTCTCTGAGCTCAGTTCCTGCACCTCCACTTCCCAAATCTTTGCACCTGGAGATCAGAGTTCTAAATTCTCAGGGGTGCAGAGACTGAGAGAAATCCTTGCTAAGACACAGGAGAAAAGTCCTCTGGCATAGAAATTCTACTGGCCTTGAGGCTAAGTTCAAACACATGCCAAACCCAATTTAAACCACCAATGTGTGATTCTGTTGTAACACCACACAGAATTCTGCAGGAGAGACCGATGGGGAGGCCGTCTCCACCAGACGTAGAGAGAAAAGCTGTGTAGTTGTCTCTTCATTAGATGCTGGCTGCACATTCCCTCATTCTCCTCTCCCAGTGACCTTCTTTTGTCTACTTTAGTTTTCCATGTCTTGAAGGTTCAGGTTCAATGAAGGAAAGGCAATGAAACTCAAGCCTTCATCTGTGTAATGGGCACCAAGGAGGGCACTTGATGGGATGAGCACCGGGTGTTATATTCTATGTTGGCAAATTGAATTTAACTAAAATATATATATATATATATATATATATATATATATAATATATATATATAAAAGAAACTCAAGCTTCTTAGCAATGATGAAAGAGGTTTTGTTCAGTAACAAGGTTGAAGGAAGATTAAATAAACTTTAAAAAAAATTACTTGTGAATTAGAATGATCTCAGATTAGAGCTATTAAGTGTGAATATAAAATACTAATAGATGTAAATTCCAAAGCTATAAACTGAGTTTGATTTATTCATGTTGTTAAGGGCATGGATCTTCAAGGGCAAATGGAATCATGTGGGCCAAGACAATATTTATATGTATCTCTGCAGACTAATATAACCTTCCAAAAATATGAGGCAAGTGAGGGTTGAAAAAGTTAAAATGTTAAGTGCCTCATTGCTCTTGTACTTGTTTTGATGAGCAATTTCTAGTTTTCCAGTACCCTCAACTATCTGTGACTCATTTTATTTGTCCAATGGTAAATATTCAACCAGGGAAGTGCTTGTACTTGACTCACGTCCTGGAACTTCTAAAGATAATGAAGCAGATACAATACAGACATTTTGCTTTTACCAGGAGATTTCAAATAAAACAATGTGAAATTCTCTGGTTAACCCGACCATTATTAGGCCTACTGTTTTGCAAAGCAGATGGTGCTAACCACTCCTTTTTAAATGGCATAATTGAAGGTTTTTATTGGAGAAGACTCAGAATATATTCAAGTCCTGGAATGTTGGTGGGTAAAAGGCTATGTAGCTACAGCTCACTGAGAATCCTTTAAAAGAATACTAAAGGTATAATTTAAATGTTTGAGGATTAACAGTTAAAAAAATGTATCAGTGCCCACTTATATTTAAATAGATATAAATTTTGTATCTTAACTCTTCCTGGGTTGTTAAAGAGAGCTTCACAATTTCTTAGCATTGAATTTTACCTTTGCTCAATGATTACCTTACCTTTGCTCAAATGATTTTATTTTATTTTTCAAATGATTTTAAAATTAACCTTTTTTTTTGTGAGAAGAAAACTGAAAGACTTTAAAGATCTAATGTAATATACACATGAGTCCATTTAAAAATAAGAGCCATATAATTCTGCGTCAAGTTAAATTACTTCTTTGGCCAAAGAAGATAAAAATTCTTCTTCTTTTTTATTTTTATAAAAATATGAAGGCGAAACCAAAAATAAACAACAATGCCACAACCCACTGAGGTATATGTATAGGTATTTCTTAGAATGATAAACTGAAATATACCTTCTGGAAAAGTAGCTCGGTAGTCTACAGATTCATTTGAAACCATTTCTGTAGTTGGGCTTACACTTCGGGCACTTACAAGCCTATCCAAATGAGGAGTGTGTACTCTTGCATCATAGCGAACTAATTCACTGCCCAGATCTTAAAACAGAGAGAGAGAAAGAGCTCGTTAAAGACTTGGCTATCATGGGTCCTGGTAGACCTTGACCCAGTGACCAGAACTCATGGGCTCATGGATTGCACATAAGACAACACACACGAAATCTACGGCAATTTTAAACTGTAATGACTGTATACTTGAGGCAGCTTCTTAAAGCAAATAGTAACAACAGCAGAAAAATGCACCTTTAATTTGCTTTTTCCTTTTCAGCCACAGGAAAAGTCCGAGTAATAATAAGACTATTGTTGATATTGAGATAGCACCAGCAATCAGTCCTGTGAAATTCTGATCTGGTTGAACTATTACTTTTCCAAGGACGGTTGAAGAAACTGCTTGCTTCCACTAAAAATGGCAAATACAGAGAAGTCAGAATTTAGCCATGATAAATACAAAATATACTACCCAGGCTGAATCACCCAAAGCGCTAGCTGATTACTAGTGTCCTAGAAGGGGCCATAAATGCCTTCAGATCGGTAAAATATTCCGCAATTCCGCTTCAGTGTTCAAATAACTAGGGGCTACTGATCCCTAAAGTACTGATGTGATACTTGACTGTACTTGTAACCAGATAAAAAGATAAAAACCAGTTTTTCTTTTTCTTTTAAAAAAAAAACAAAACAGGTTTTCATCTTGAGGAACTTAACTGCAGAAAGAGAGACAAATACATAAGTAAGTGATAACACAATAGGAAATGAACCTTAGAACTAGGAAGGATCGATAAGAAACAGACACCACAAGACATTCACTCTGCCTTAAAGGGTCAGGTAGGGGGCAGAGAGGATTTCCCCTAAGAGGTAAATAATCAGGTGGAATAATAAAGTTGCAAAATATTTTTGTTTCAGTTTTGAGATGTCAAAGAAATCTTTGAGGATCCTTCTGGATCATAACATGCTATGATCTTTTAGGATTCATGGTCCCTTTGAATTTCAAACTCTGTTATCATGATTCAGCCTTAAACTTTCTAATTTTTTTTTGTCCTTTCCCATTTTATAACTCTCCTCCCCTCCCATTTTATGACTTTTTAGAAGACTTCAGGAACCCTTTAAAATTTACTCGTTCTTAGATAAACAAAATGTGGCATATCTGTACGATGGAATGATTCAGCCTTAAAAAAAGTAATGAAGTCCGGACACATACTAGAACATGGGTGAACCTTGTAAACACACTAAGTAAAATAAGCCACAGACACACAAGGACAAATATTGTATGATTCCACTTATATGAAATAATTAGAAAAAGCAAGTTCATAAAGACAGAAAATAGATTAGAGGTTACCCAGGGCAGGGCAAGAAGAAGAGAGAGTATGATGGTATGGCTTAATGGTTCTAGGGTTTCTGTTTGGGGTGATGAAAAAGTTTTGGAATTAGATAGTGGTGATGGTTGCACAATATTGTGAATGTAATTAATGCCACTGAGTTGTATACTGAAAAATGGTCAAAATGGCAAATTTTATATGTGTATTTTGCCACAACTTTAAAAATTAATAGAAAAATAATACCCCAAACCACTGAACTGTATGTATACTTTAAATGTGTGAGTTGTATGGCGCAACATGAAAGAAGTTACTATACAATAGTTTAATTTCTATTTTACTTTGTCCATGCATTTGAGATTACTGTGGAGAGGAAAAGCATGTTGGCTTTGGCCTCCTAGTGCTAAGAGGTAGGGGGAGGGCCCCTCTGGGATGTGCCCTTATCCCTCCTTAGAGTTATAATAAATTTTGGCCAAAGTGGGGCATTATGGAGAGGGAGCGTGGGTATAAAGGACTTTTGAGGTCCACCCTGTGAGGCTTGGGAAGGAGACAGTGCCACAAAAACTCACTCATTCTAAAATAACAACTAAGAATCAGGGCTGAGCTGATGAGCCAAAGCCAACACACAAATGAGCTTTAATGATTTATTTTAAGCCTGCAAAGTGACATAATTACACTGGCATTTATTTACATCATGAGAGAAATGCAGGAATCCCACCTCTATATTTAGCTCGTTGTTCAATTTCAGCAGGTCATTGGGGACCTTGCATAAAACGGCTTTAGAATCTGAGTAGATAGTCTCACAGCTCTTATTTCCAACTTTTAACACTTCGCCTTTAACTGCTTCAGGGTCAATATCATTTCCCTGAAAGAAAAAAAGAGGTTGTTAACACTTCACAGTTTTGCAGGAATGCCAACAATTGTGAAAGAACATAAATATACTGCAAACATAGGCCATGTTGTTTGCCAAGGCATAAGATCTTATGATACTCACTTTTATGGGAATTTGGATAGTTCCAAGAGAGCATGGCCATTTTGGGGGTACTGATTAGGATTCACAACATATAGCTTTTAATTTTTTTTAAAGATTTTATTTATAAGTAAGCTCTACGCCCAATGTGGGGCTCAGCCTTACAACTCTAAGATCAAGAGTTGTTCATTCTACTGACTGAGCTGGCCAGGTGCCCCTAAAGCTTTTACATCAAATTGGATTCTAGAGCAAAGGAGAGATTTTTGTATTGTTTCACACCCTTCTGTCCAATGACCTCTTACCCATAATCATCTTACTAATGTCTTTAGGGAGTATTAATGGTTGGCAAAAACTTAGAGATTGAGTTGTTGGACTAACACTGTCTCATGCAGTGAGAACCTTGGCTTTACTTTTAGAATCACATTGAGAGCTTTACAAAAGCCTGGGTCCCATCTCCAGGGATTCTGAAATAATTGATCTATGTTAATATATTCCCTTTGTGTTTGAGTTGGGTAGTTTCTTTTCATCATTCCTGTACAGCTGAATCCTCTATATAAATTCATTTTTACAGAGATTCCTGTGGATGCCCTATGACCCTCATTGTGATTTGGGAGCATGAATACATTATTCTGAACACTAAGTTACATGAGGATTTTATGCAACTTGACATATTTAGTTAACTGAAGTAATTATTAGGCATTTAAAAAATATCAAAATTTTGTTGAAGAAAGCAGTAATTAGCTTTGGGAAAGAAGTGAAAACATTAGGTACAACGTCTCATATCAAGACTTAATGAGTACAGTTTTTCATTAAAAGTTAAAAGGAGAATATACCAAACATTTCTCTTATCTCTTATTTCTCTTATTTCTCTTAGGGACAAAGAGCAGCCAGTAATAACTACATACTGCTCCTTTGTTTTATGTGATCTTTAAGTACTTGGTAAACTGCTTTTATATACATTGTCTCATGTGGATTTCAATAGATTGGTAGGTTGGAAATCATTCTGGAAGAAGTTAGAAGAAAATACTTCTTTCTAACATGAATCTGGAGTCAAAGAAAAAATGGATAGAGACAAACCCTATCTTTCCATTTTCTAGATACTTCTAGAGGCAGTATGTGTATGCCGGTGAACCAGGTCAGCCACACAGGGCAACTCAACATAAAAGCACATAAATCTAACAGGTCACTTTGGGGCTTCAAATGACAACTTGTTGGTTAGGTCTGAGGAGGGGTAAGGCACTCACTCACATATTGGAGGGAATTCAGGGAATGACAAAGAAAAGAGATTAAAGAGCTGCAGGGCTTGATTTATGAGGGATTGACTAAAATGTGTCTCACTGGCTTAGATGATAACGAAGGCTGGGGGAAGGGATGAGCATACCGCGTTTGCACTTCCACTACTCCTTTTAGACACAGGTCTCCTTGGATGTTGCATAAAGGCTTCTTTAAAACAAACACAGAGCACTCAGCTAATATTGAACCCCTTTTCATTTGTGCCTAGTAAGGAACGTACAATAAATTGTGACATACAAGAAAGTACTATCAGCTTTGTATGTGCAATTGTATGTGTAACTGTCTGAAATCCAAGATGTCACAAGAGTGATACTGGCTGTCCACTACTGTATGCAGGGGGCCTGGGTCAGAAAAAAATAAAAATAGGTATAGGGTACTTTTTAAATTTTTTTGGTATAGGGTACTTTTTGTCATTTAAAAGACACGTATCAAAAAATAAAATAAAATAAAAGACACGTATTTTTATGGAGTTGTGGGGGAAAATGCATACATCCAGAACTTTTTAAA
This sequence comes from Nyctereutes procyonoides, assembly GCF_905146905.1. Taxonomy (NCBI): domain Eukaryota; kingdom Metazoa; phylum Chordata; class Mammalia; order Carnivora; family Canidae; genus Nyctereutes; species Nyctereutes procyonoides. The sequence goes on along the minus strand of NW_026575160.1, from coordinate 29,522,734 downwards.
TTTACTTTTTATTATTTAATATTAACTATTACTAAATAGAAGAACATACAAATTGGCTGAGTTCTTCAGTCATTAAAATGGTAATATACTCTTTTAAATAAAGCAGCACAGAAAAAACTTTCCGGTCTTTAATCCCCTATACACATACAGCAATTCCGAATTATAATTATCTCATTTTATCTTGTAAAGAAAGCCCCCCTGAGGTAAGTATTATTGTCATTCCAGCTTTTACACATTGAGAACTAAGGTTCAAGAAGGAACTGAGTCATGAAGCAAATCAAATTCCATTTGATACAAAATCCTCTTATCACCTACTGTGTGTTAGACACAATTCTAGTTACTGCGAATATGAAGATGAACAGGAATTTTTTCTTTTCACTGTAATGTTAAAATAAATATGTTTCTAAGGTGAAAACTAATTACTCCTAATGCGTTCTATTAGGATGTTCCTTATTCCTTTCATCTCCAACTCTGGCCAGGTGGGACACTGTGTTTCTTTTTTTTTTTTTTTTTTTTTTAATTTTTTTATTTATTTATGATAGTCACAGAGAGGTATATATAGAGAGGCAGAGACACAGGCAGAGGGAGAAGCAGGCTCCATGCACCGGGAGCCTGACGTGGGATTCGATCCCGGGTCTCCAGGATCGCGCCCTGGGCCAAAGGCAGGCGCCAAACCGCTGCGCCACCCAGGGATCCCGACACTGTGTTTCTATCCAGGATTCAGGCCTAGGGAACCACGTCTGAACTGGTTACAGAACATAGTAGATGGGAGTGGCAGTAGGCAGATTTTGAAAAATAGCATTATAGCAGGAGGGATCGTTATGAGGTTTCATACATCCAGGTGGCCACAAGATTGAGTCTGGGAAAGCCAGCTAAAGCAGTGAGGTGCAGATTGGTAGCAGGACCCAGAGAGGCAATGGTCCACGGAGGCTGGCAAGTAGACAATCATCGAGTTGGTGGTGAGAGGGTCAGGGAGGGGGAGGTTTACACTTCATCCAGAGGATAGGAGCCCCTCAGTTTGGGACGAGGCAAAAGAACCTTCAAAGAAGGCTTCAAAATTGAGTTCCACAGGATGTTAATACACATTTGCAGAAATTTCCTGGTCATTTGGGAAAAGCTGCGTGAACCAAAATTAAAATGGTTTCTTCATTGGCTAGTTGGGGCACTGTGAAACTGGTGCTTTTCCTGCCTCCTTTTTCCTGTTTTTAGCTGATTTCTCCAGACTGGACCTCTGAAGCATCTCTATGACCGTATACATCAATATGCTCCAAAATAACATAAATCCCCAGGTCAGTGTCAGGCAGTCTTTGTTCCAGCATTACATACTATTGTTCTCTACTTTCCATAAAATATGCTTATGCACAAAATGTCATATAATAAGATAATTTGGGGAAATATAGGTTGCTCTACAAATATCTAAAAATTAATTTTGTTTAAAGAATTGCAAACGATCTCACCTAAAGAACTGTATAGATATCTATGTATCATATGATAGAAAAGTTTCCCTATTATGAAAGGTATTTTGGTATACATTAAATGAGAGTTGATATGAAAAGCGTTTATAATCTAGTGGAAAGATGAAGTTTGGAATCAAGAGACTTGAGTGTAAGTCCCAGTTCTGCTATTTGCTCTCTAGGAGGCCCAAGACAAATCACCTAAGTTTCCAAAACCTGTGTTTACTTATCTGTAAATGGGGATAATCATTACTGGACCTCTAAAAGTCAGAGGTCCATTTGAGTCTGAAATGAAATAATATACATCAAAGTACTATCTTAACTAATCTTCCACAAAAAAGTGAGGTGCTTTTGACATAAACATTGGGTCTTGGCGTGTCTTCCAAAGGAGGTGTCTACTTTTGATGACCATTGTCCACAGCTGGTCCTGGCTGACATGAAGCCTTGGCCATAAACTCCTCCTGCATTGATGGAATTTCTGGTTCATTTTGAGGAGGGATTGATCCTTGGTCTCTTTTACAATCTACTGATCCAAACTTGGCTGACCCTCTTGGTCATGGTGTACCGCTGACTGAGGCAATTCTCACAACTAGGGCTGCAGACTATCACAATCTCTTTTTAGCCAAGGAATTCTTGTATGCATGGCTGCTTGAGGAACATGAACTCTCCCTGGCAATAAGGAGCAAATCTCTCTCCATAGCTTTCACCAATGGAATACAAACCTACTTCACATTCATGTTTTGAATGGTAATTGGACAAGCACAACATGAAACAAAACGGCATCCTTTCTTTTGATAAAAACGGTTCACTGCATGTCTAGAAGAGGCCTTTTCTTTCTTTTCTTTTCTCATGCTTTGCTCTCCTTTGTTTCTGTCCCAAGAGAGGCAGAGGTTTTAATGTGATCAACTTTAGACACTAATAAAGGGTTAAACAGCTGTCACACATCTTCTCTTACACTTTAGATTTCCTCTTATATAAAAGGAAAATGGACCATGGGAGAAGATTGAATGATGATACCAAAATAATCCCTCTAAACCATCCCTTTTCTCACCAAACTGCAACTCTGTGACATGACAGATGTTATATACTTGTTAGAGAAAAGAGTCATTCTGTATGTAAGGAAAAAAAGAGTGTTCTGTGTCTATTTCCAGAGACCCCTTGGACCAAGGTGGGAATAGCACTGAAAGACTGAGGATGATGTCAAATCGTGTTTTTCTAGGACATGAATTTTGTAGGACATTGAATAATGGGTATTTAATTTAAAGAAAAATAAGTTTTCTCTTCCGTATAAGACTGTGCTTGGAAGGTTAGATAAAGAACCACTTATTTCTAATCCTTCCATCAGAGATAGAGGAACAGAAAAGTAAGTTTATTTGGGCGTAAAAATATTTGCAAATAAACCTTTGTTTTCATCAAGAAAACCAAATGGAATCTTTCAAATGGCAAACACAGTAATTGTTGAAAGCAAAAGGTCACACTAGATTAGTTTTATTGAAAAAAAAAAAGAAGTGATAAAAGCTCTTTCTCCTTTTCTAAAACTAATTAAAGAAGCAGATGAAAGAACTTTGCTGTGGTAAACATGCTGTTCACTGAAGCAGGCTTCCATTTAATTTCATGCTGGGCTTGCTTAATTATTGTACAAAGCACAATTCGAGGTTAGTAAACTTATATGAGTATGAACGTGTGCGTGAATTTGGCTGTAGATAAAATCTTGTTGAAAAAGCAGAAAAATTTCAGTAGAAATGTATTATTACTTGGATGGAGACGATCTACAGAAACTTATATCTACACAAGGACTATCCTATTACTTCGTGTTTGTTCCTATTTGCATTCAGGCTATCTTGCAGGATAAAAATTCTGAATGTCTAAAACAACATGTCGAAAGAGAAGTATTTTGCTGTTTCTAGTGACTGGGGCTATCAATAAAGTCTTGACCGTTTTGCTGTTTTATTACTACTTGAAGTGAAAATGACTGAAGGGACATAAGAGAGCTGTACTCTAGTCTTTGTTTTGCCGCTTGTCAAACCACTTAGCCTCTCTGGGTTTTAGTGTTCTTTGTTTGCAACAGGCTGGGTTAGAAAAGATAATTTGTTATTCTCCAATTAAATTACATTTGGAGGCTAATATATTCCTACGGTAGAGGAAATCCAGCTCCATTTAGAAATCAGCTTAGAGATGACCTTTCCCAGGTACAAAATTCCAAGTATTGCAAGGAAGTACACAACTACAGTTGATGCATTTACTTTCATGTTATAGTGAGCACATTTAAGGTGTCCAGAGAAATGTATAACATCAGCAGGATAATGCATTACAGGCAGCCTATTTAATAGATTGTGTCCCACATTTGCCACTTTTTAATACACACACAAGAAAGAATTTTTGAATGCTTCATTAAAAAGCAATCCATGATTATACTTAACTTTTAGTCTTCTGCCAAAAAGATTTGTTTTTCAGAGCTTAGATACTTGCTGATGTAGTATAAGATAATGACCCAGTACAACAATTCTATTCATACAGCTATGAAGTCAATTAAGTTCAAGTTGATGATTTAAGAGAGCATTTTTAAGCATTTCTTACCTTAATTTCCAGTACATTTTCATTGCCTATTGAGATCATCACTGGCTTTTCAAAAGGCTTAAACACAGGATTATGTACATAAATGAGATCAAAGTATTTGGAATGGATCCCATCTAACATGAAAAAGGCTTTGGTTTTCAGAGGGAGTTGCAGATTCAGCTGTTGCAGTGAAGGAGTCGTACAACAGATTATCTCTGAATTAGAGCGATGTTGACATGCCTATAGTAAGACACAATTATTCACTGTAGACAGAATATAGCTTGACAACATCCATAGCAGCTACTACGTTTCACTGTTTTAGACAATTAAAATATATAACTTTTGAAAAAAATCCGCATTTAATTTCCTAATGTTGAAGGATACATTTCTGGAAATATGATAGATGTAAAATCCTCGAAACAACACAGTCTTTAAAGGAACACAGAGCTTCATTAGTCTGGGATAAACCATACTGATCTAGTTGAAGCTGACTCTCTCTCGCTCTGTTACTTTTATTTTCCTTAAGATGACAGGACAGTCACCTGGAGGGACTGCCTCCTTGTTTATGAAACACCAATGTCAGAGTGAGAGCTGGACTTTGTGTGGTTACAAGTCCTTGATTCACTTCTTACTTTTAAAATAAGTTGTGAGAATCAGGGCAAAGCCCTTAATAGGAGACTCAGTGCCCTCAAGTAAGAATTAAGATTAAAATGTTATTCACAGTGTGTGATGCTACATGGTAAGTGCTAATGCCAACAAGTGAGCACCATACCGATGACATTATAATTAGCTATGCAGTCAGGTCATCTTACTAGTGTGTTTTAAACTATGAATTTCTGAGTGCCAGGTTCTGTGCAAAATACTTTATAGGCTGGTCTCATTTCATCCTCACAACAGTCCTAACAGATAGGTGCTATGATTACCCACATTTTACAGATGAAGAAACTCAGCTTTTTGAGCTAATGTCATTAGTCCAGGTCTCACAACTCTGAATGGCAGCGTAGGGAACATAAATCCTAGTCATTGGCTTAAGTTCACTGCCTGCACTTCCATGCTCTGTGGCTTCTTGCTCACTCTATATTCTCTATCGGTAGATCTTTTCCTAAGCTATTTTACAAAGGCTCTGCTATTATTATTTCATGCGCTTTCATCTCTCATTTCAAATCTTCCCCTTTGGAATTCTGATTTATGGAAGTTTGGAAAATGTGGTTTCCTCTTGATTGTGCTTAGACTAAACCAGCTACACAAAGTGGCACATTTGAGGTTAAATGGTTGCATTTTTTCCCCCCAAGGAAAAGACAAACAAGCAACAACATCCTTAGATTTCCTTTTCTTTGACAAGTAGAGTTGGAGATAAAACAATTACTTATGCCCACAATAGAAAAAGGACTCAGGATATACATAAAAAGCACAAGCAAAATTGGGTATTTGATATTTTCTTCTAAAAATAATTTTTAAAAATTACCCTACATTTAAAAATGCATGCTATAAGCAGATAAAACAGATACATAGATATAATAGAAACAAAATATTAGTTTTATACCAAATTCATATTATAATGCCAAAAGCATCATCTTGAAAAATGGAAATGAACAGTTTTACTGCCAGTACAATAATTCTCTATTAACAATAAGGAATTTGAAAACTATACAATGAATTGCTGGCTTCTGGGGCATAATGTGTATTAATTAATATTAATTTTGTTAAGATGCCATATTTTTAGTGTTTTTATTTTAAAAGATTAGAGTTTGCTGGACATAAAATTTATTGTGGCTGGATCAGTGTATCGAAATCAGGCCTGGCCAAGAATTTTTATTTGTTAAATAATAAATGGATTCAATTCATCATGGTCAGCTTCAAATTCTATAAGCACCAAGGAACGTAGAAGGAACACACATTTCTTTATGAGGTAGTTCTCACAAATAATAGTCAAATATAATTCTCCCTTCTTGTCCAATTCTAATGTATATTTCTATTGTGATAATCCGTTTCTGGCTAAAACAAGAGAAGTTTACATTTCCAGACATGTAGAGATAAGATTTTTATCTTCTATCATTGTTTGAACCTACCTTGGGTTATGGAACTCTTATGCCTCACATCTACGAGGTTTTTAAGTAAATGTTTGATTACAAATGAATGAATAAAGCCAAAAGATGTTCTACATGTCATCAGAATGCTGGTGAAGGGGAAGGAAACTTAGCTATTTTTTTTAATAACCCAGGCTCAGTGTGAATTAGATAAACTAATAATTTCTCAGATTTCTAAAGTGTCAAATGCCAACACCAGAAAGGGTATTCTTATTTGGTTAATGAAAAATTGTTCTGTTTGGCTGCAGAGAAGTGGTGTTCTTTAAATTAATAGCAGTGGTATTCTAACTTTATTTGTGGCCATGTGTGGGGATTGGTTTTAAAGCTCTCTACTTCATACGGTGACTCCCAGGAGTACAATCTCTCAGGAATATGATAAAAATCTAATAATACACTTTAGAGGTGATGCAATGTGGCTGATTGAGAAGGTCAAGAAAAATCTCATTGGAGATGACCTTATTGTTTGGTGATTTGGCTTGACATTTCTAGCCCCAAATTGGTTTTTGTAATTAAAGAACACTGTGGCTTTAGTCTTCAAGAAATATTGGATGGAGAATCTAAAAGAAAGTGCTGTAATTCAATCTATCACCTGTCCAATCAAGACCTTGCTTGAGAGGGGGCACTTGCAACTTTCATTTTTAGTTGAGTGCACACAAGTCCAACTAGATTATAGTATTTTATATTAGAGAAAAACATCAACAAAAATATGAAATCCTTGTAAATAACGCCAACATTCCTAAAGCCTAATCTAAAACTATCATTTTAATGTGATCTATATAAATTGTTAGACCATAAAATAGGTCAATCACTTTTGAGGAGGTATTCAGTTAAATTTTGATTGACCTTGCAAATAAAAGAAGGGAAGATGGAGAAATACCAAGTAACATACACTTTGGGACATCAGTCTTCTAATGCTCTTTCTCATTACTTGATAACATGCTAACAAAGGGAGAAGAACAGTAGCAATAGCTACTGTTACAGCGGGATGTAAGAACATACGTGTACCTGCCACTTGGAAAGACAAGGATTCTGCTGGAGGATTAGAGTAAAAAGGTAATATTCTTTGGTGCATTAAAAAAGGGATTCTTTGGACTGAATGTTTGTTGTTTGTGCCCCTCCTCACATCACATGTTGTCATCCCAATCCTCAGCAGGATGGTTTTTGGAGATGGGGCCTTGGGAAGGTAATTAGGTAATGAGAGTAGAGTTCTTATGAAGGTGTTAGTGCTGTTATAAAAAGAGAAATAAGGGGCGCCTGGGTGACCCAGTCGGTTAAGCATCTGACTTTGGCTCAGGTCATGATCTCAGGGTTCTGGGATCGAGCCCTGTGTTGGGCTCCCCACTCAGCAGGGATCCCCTTCTGCTCCCTCTCTCTCCTTCTCCACTCCCTTCTGTCTATCCCCCTCTGTCCCTTCCCCTCCCCCTGCATGTGTGCACATGCTCTCTCTCAAATAGATAAAGAAATCTCAAAAAAAAAAAAAAAAAAAAAAGAGACACACACACACACACACACATACACACACACGAGAGCTTGCTTCCTCTTTCTCTCTATGCCACGTGAGGATAAAATGAGAAGGGGGTCTTCTGCAAATTAGAAACAGTGCCCTCACCAGACGCTTGGATTTGCTAGTACCTTAATCTTAAACTTATCAGACTTTAGAAGTAGGAGAAATAAATGTTTGTTATTTAAGCCACCCAGTCTATGGTATTTTGGTTATAACATCCTGAACTAAGATAGGGAATGATGTAGTTTCTACCTGTGTTGACTATCTTTAAAAACACTGCCTCAAGTTGATAATCATTATTTGTGTCTAACATTTTGTGTGTGTGCATGTATGTGCATTTTATAATGTTATAACGTTAGCCTGAGACAAGAGAATTTTAGTTGTTGTATAAAGTAGACTATTTGACCTGTGCTGCAAGGAAGGTAACTAGCAAAATTAAAAGCAAAACTCAGAGACACTTGGGTGGCTCAGCGGTTAAGTGTCTGCTTTCAGCCCAGGGCGTGATCCTGGAGCCCCAGGATCAGGTCTCACATTAGGGGATCCCTGGGTGGCTCAGTGGTTTAGCGCCTGCCTTTGGCCCAGGGCGTGGTCCTGGAGTCCCGGGATCGAGTCCCACATCAGGCTCCCTGCATGGGGCCTGCTTCTCCCTCTGCCTGTGCCTCTGCCCACACCCCCCCTCTCTGTTTCTCATGAATAAATAAATAAAATCTTAAAAAAAAAAAAGTCTCACATTAGGCTCCCCGCATGGAGCCTCCCTCTGCCTGTGTGTCTGCCTTTCTCTCTTTTTCTCACTCTCCGTGTCTCATGAATAAATAAATAAAATATTTAAAATAAAATAAAAGCAAAACCCAAATGTCCTATGTATCCTGAAAGCCAGGGGTAAAGGCAGAGATGAAGCGTTTTAAGTACAACCATCTCTCAAAGACTTACCACTGTAAAGTTCCTTCTTGTTTCATGGACATCTATTACCATCCTCAGGACACTCACTGAATTCAGGTTTTTTCCAACAGCTGTTATTGTGCTCCCACCACTGGCAAAATAAAACAGAAAAATAGCAATATTGAGAGGTCCTTTCTCTACCACGTATTTTAAGAAAGAAGTTAAATTACATCACATGTCATGACTACAGTTTATAGTCACAGCCAAAGTCAAATGGAAGTTCAATGGTCACTCTTCTTTGGAAACAACTTATTGAAATTGAAAATATTTTTAAAAATTCCTATTTCATAAGTTGAAGAAATGTATTTTTCTTTTTATTCACAAAGTATGCAAAAGAATTTTTTTTTTTTACTTTTAAAAATAAATCCAAGAAAAATGAACTTAGACAGGATTAATGGAAACAGGCAGACTGAACTGGGCCCAATGAGATACTGACTCAAAAGGAGTCTCATGTAAGGAAAAGCTGTGTCTAAAGCAGGCAGAGAAAAAATACACTGAAGAATAGAGGGAAAAAGGTAATTTCACTTTTGGGCACTCAAGTTAGTACAGAATTGATGTTTACACAATGTACGTGCATAAATACTATGGTGCCACATTTAACTGTTGCACTGAAATCCATTTAAACTGTAATAGAGTAGGATAAAATGTTTTTGGCATGAACCTAGCAATGATAAAGTCAAATTGTACTCAGAACCTGAATGTAGTTTTCACTCCTGAATTAGAAAGGCAGCCTTTAAAAGAAATGGAACAGCATCAAAGCTAGAGATAAAACTGCAATTCCTCTTGACTATTTGACAGACAAATCATTCTTATGTCCATTATTTTTTTTTTAGATTTTATTTATTTATTCATGAGAGACACACAGAGAGAGAGAGAGACAGAGGCAGAGGGAGAAGCAGGCTCCGTGCAGGAAGCCTGATGTGGGACTCGATCCGGGGACCCCAGGATCAGGCCCTGGTGAAGGCGGTGCTAAACCGCTGAGCCACCCAAGCTGCCCTGTTCATTATTTTTTGTATACCCATCAGAAGATTATACTTACCTAATAAAAGATTTCGTTGGATGAATTGCATAGACAATGGGGTCTTCCTGGTAACTGAAGCTGTTCATCTCTCGGTTGGCTAGGTCAATTTTCAATTTAATAGGAAACTCAGTTGCAGTGGCTTGAGCTGGGGTATAACATTCGAGAATACTATCTGACACACTGAAAAAAAAATTAAGAAAACTGACCTTAGCTATTAGATACATATTTTAGAATTACATGCATAAATCAAAAGTATATCACTCATTGGCTCCTAAATGAGAATTTCCAGATGTGTCTAGAAAAAAGCTTTCTAATGTGGCCTATTTACATTTGACTGGATCCCAAACCTAGCCTTGTTGTAGAGAAGCCGTCAAAGACCTCAAAACATTTGGGATTTTAAGTAATTTTTAAAGTATCTTTTTGGTACTTGATTAAACTGAGCTCTTTCACCTCTAAGGATCAAACATAACTTCCCTCTAAACCCAATCTCCCCCATCTTTCTCACCTCCCCAAAGTGATTTAAGGAATTGCAAATCTTGATGGGAATGTTTAATTTATTGTCAATCACCAGAAGCTCACAGCTCACAGTGTAGCCGGGATCCTAACATGTAACACTAGAGAAGGTAGATGGAAAGATGAAACTTAAAAAATGGAATTAATAAGCATAAGGGAAGGGTAGAAAAATCAGCAAAAGGGTAGATGGATATGGGAAGAAGGAAGTTTTGTCAGTAGAGGAGTAAATACTATACAACTTGATTTTCCTCCACAAAAAAAAAGAACAATCTTTTCTTGATTTGTTACGTATAGAAACTAATTCTACTTGACTGATGCAACAAAAAATAAATATACAACACCTTTTTAAAGTACATGTTTTTCCACCAATTGAAATGTGTCTAGAATTCCCACTGTTGAGGTATTTTCCAGTTAAAGTGAGCAAGGTGCCACCATTCTTGGGACCATAACTTGGAGAAATACTTGTGATAATAGGATCCTGAATAGGAAATAAGCACAAAACAAAACAAAGTAACTTGTTAATTTTATGACTCTAAATGGATTAAGTAACAAATATCCTAGTTCTTGAGAACATAGTGCTTAGACTTACCACATACGAAAATGTACTATATTGTGCTGTCCCTCGACCATTTGAAATAATTATGGAAATATTGAAATGCTCGTTCACTGCAGGGCCAACTGTGCATTTCAGCCTGAAAAAAACCCCAAAGTTTAATATATTGCAAATCCAAAGGAATTTTCTGGTTTGGCTGTTTCACGTGAAGGAACGTTAACTGTAAATTGTGAGCTGGCTACTCTGAATAGCAAACAGGGTTTTGTGGTATTAGGGCTAAAAATCGTATATTTCCACTTCTGTACTATTATACTTCACACAGACAACATGGAACTGTTAAACTTCATCAGTGTGGACCTCACCAATTGAAAAATTTATAATAATCTAGGTCTAAGCCTCTAAAACTGTAGGCATAATGCTTGGTGTACTTAAGATAAAGAAATAATTCAGCACCATGTGAAATACTGGGCTAATTATAAATAAACCAAATCTCATCATTAAAATATGTCAACAGGTACATTTCTGTAGTTACACATGTCACATGTTTATTTACATTACTTTAAAAATCATGAAATTGTGACAGACTTTCCATTATTTTTGAATATTAATTCAAAATCTTACAGTCCTGAAAAAGTATAAATATGATATTTATTTATTTATTTATTTATTTATTTATTTATTTATTTATTTAGATTTTATTTATTTATTCATGAGAGACACACAGAGAGAGAGGCAGAGACACAAGCAGGCTTCATGCAGGGTGCCCGATGCGGGATTTGATCCTGGACCTCCAGGGTCACACCCTGGGGTGAAGGCAGACGCTCAACCACTGAGCCACCCAGGCATCCCTGATTTGTTTTTTATTAAGCAACTTTTTAAAGAAGAGAATGAATAGAGAATGAATCATGTTTTACTTTTACAGGCTCTAACACATAAAGCAGGGAGTAAGAACTAACAAGGGAGATTTCCAGAAAGAACTTGTTTTTCCATTAGCCAAACAAGTACGACATTAATAGATGTTATGGTCTCTATACCTCTGCGTGATCCCAGAAAGAATTCTACAAGGTATAAAATAACCACATGATAGGAATAGGTTCAGCCATAAAACTTGAAATGTTTGGTTGTTATTACTACACGATAACTAAAAGTTTCTGGATTCTTCGTTCATTATGGGATTTACATTGATAGAAGGTGAACGTAGAAAATGGCAGAACAAGCATGTGTCTTGGATCAGGAGAGTTGAGTCTGAAGGCCTCTCGAGCTCTCACCCTCTGGATTGCCTCTGCTAAACCAGGCTCCACTTCTCTGAACTTCAGACACGACCTTTGTAAAATCAGTATGGTGTTGCTATCTCCTGGGATGAGTGGCTATAGGAGATAAACCGCTGAGCCACCAGGGCTGCCCTGTTCACTGATTTTTATAGAAAAAAAAAACATTGGAGACTATATTTGAAGATTTTGAAGTTGGAGCAACTCTAACAAATGCTGTTCTTTCAAATCTACCCAAACAATTTCTGAAGAAATGTTACAAAAATGGTTGAAAAACTCCCCGATGCTGGATTCTTCTTTTCTTTATTTCAGCAATGTCATCTTTCTCCTTTTTAAATCCTGGTGTGTAAGTAAGTAGGTTTAAAAACAAAACAGTTGGGCCGCCTGAGTGGCTCAGCAGTTTAGCGCCTGCCTTCGGCCCAGGGCGTGATCCTGGGGTCCCAGGATCGAGTCCCGCATCGAGCTCCCTGCATGGGGCCTGCTTCTCCCTCTGCCTGTGTCTCTGCCTCTCTCTCTCTCTGTGTGTCTCTCATGAATAAATAAATAAAATCTTTAAAAAATAAAATAAAAAAATAAAAACAAAACAGTTTCTGGGCGCTTGGGTGGCTCAGTCAGTTAAGTGTCTGCCTTTGGCTCAGGTCATGATCCCAGGGTTCTGGGATCGAGTCCTGCAAAAGGCTCCCCACTCAGCAGGGAGCCTGCTTCTCCCTCTCCCAATCCTACTCCTCCTGCTTGTGCTCTTTCTCTCCCTGTCAAATAAATAAATAAGATCTGAAAAAAAAAAAAAAAACCCCACACAAACAAAATGCAAAACAGTTCCACAAAGGATGTTTAGAGGACCAAGACTTACTAATTCAAGACATGGAGATTTGGGACAGTCTTTACAAGCATTCATTCTAAAACAGAACCTGTTTTCCAACCACATCCCAGCCAAACATTTTAAGATCCTTACATATTTGTTGTGCTCTCACTTAAGGTCAAGGTGCAGCTCTCATTTCCAAGGAAAACTTTGGTTTTCTTTAAATCAAATTTATTATTCCTCCTGAATCCGAAGTCCCAGCCACATACAGTCAGCACTGTCCCTCCTTCCAGGGGTGTACTAGTTGGGAAAACCTACAAGGACAATCAAAAAGTTTAAAAAGAAGTCAAGACATTATCTTTCGTTTGTGTGCGAAACAAACAAAACATGCATCCACAGTCTGACATTTTTCTTTCACTGTCTTAAAAAATGGAATTTTCACTGCAGGAAAAAAAAGGTCACAAATTTCACAGAATCTGGAACAAATATTAAAACTAAGATGCTAGGGACACCTGGGTAGCTCAGCGGTTGAGTGTCTGCCTTCGGCTCAGGGCGTGATCCTGGCATCTGGGATCGAGTCCCACGTCGGGCTCCTTGCATGGAGCCTGCTCCTCCCTCTGCCTGTGTCTCTGTCTCTCTCTCTCATTGTCTCTCATGAATAAATAAATAAAATCTTAAAAAAAAAAAACTAAGATGCTAAAAAAAAAATTGAAATCTCGGGGCGCCTGGAGGCTCAGTCGGTTAAGTGTCTGCCTTTGGCTCAAGTCATGATCTCAGGGTCCTGGAATCGAGCCCCACACAGGGCTCCTTGCTCAGTGGGAAGCCTGCTTCTCCCTCTCCCTCTGCCTCTCCTTCCACTCGTGCTCTCCCTCTCTCTCTCTCCGTGTGTGTCAAATAAATAAATAAAATCTTAGAAAAAAAAAAGAAAAAAAGACTAAATGCTGCTGAAATAAGTTGTTTTCAGGAGATCCAGAGATGGCATAGAGAGCAGATTCAGCCCGGGTGGAAATGGAGGGCCTTCTTGGGCCAGTCTGAAGTGAATTCATCTGGTAATCTAGGGTGGAGCAGACACAGTTTGGGCCCAGACTTTTACATTCTTGTAACTTTCATTATAACTCTTCCATGGGCCTCCAGATCAAACTCTGACCAAAACCTTTCCTGGGCCCTAGGAGTCAAGCACCCATATGAGTCTCACTTTGTGCACCAGCTGGGTGCTTGCTACTGCCTTGTGCTGAGGTATTGCCCACCCAGAGAAAAACAAAGTCACACAGTAAAAATATCTCTGGTATCCAGTGTCTTCACAGCTGCATTCAGCAGCCATCATGATGCTCAACACAGAGACAGTATTCAATATGTATCTACCATTCATTCATTCATTCATTATTCATTATAAATCACCTTCCATGTGCTAAGCATTAACAAATGAATGAATGAATCTATTTTTTATACTTGTTAATTCATATTTATTACTGATTTGGTATTTTCCTTTTTTTCTTTAAATCTGCTCACCATTTGATATATATCAGCTGGCTGGTTGACGCACTCAGCTTTTAAAAAATGATGTAATTTTAAATAAATACATGCAATGTATTATTTCTATTAGAAGTAGATATTAAAAAAAATACAGAGAGCCCCCAATGTAGCAATGTTTCTAATTATGTCTCTTGGCATTATTTTACATCTCATTGCTAGGACTGATTTTTCTTTTCTCCCCCACGTTCAATGTTAAATAAACAGGTTCATTTTCCGCTTGCAGGTTTACTTTGGGTGTGTTGAAAGTAAGATCTGAGCTCATTAATAAAATTTTGGCCAGTGTGACACAAGATAGCAAAAGGTGCTTATGAAAGTCTATAAGACGACTGTTTTTAGGCTAAACCTATTAAAACAAAACAAATTTCCAAGTTAAAAATAAGCTTCTCCTCAGCAGCTTTGTCACAATTGAGAAAGGAAATGCTCTTTTTTTTTTTGGGGGGGGGGGTGCATATTGTAAATTGTGCTGGAAAGTACAATGGTGGGAAAACAGCAGCACCATAGAGGCAACTCAAAAATCAGTAAAGGTGTCTGCTAAAGGCCAAGTAGCAAAAGCCTAAAAGTGATTCCTTCACAGTTTAGAAGGGCTTTTAGCAAAATTCAAATTTGGAAACATTCCCATCCATCCCAAGTAAAGAATTCCAAACCAAAGTCTTAACTTACTCTTGCTACCAGATTCCCTTAAAGTCTTGTCTTTACCCATAAAATCCATCACACACCTGCGCCCTTCACAAACATCTACTTGTCCAAGTCTAGGCAAATGAGAAATGTCAGAAATCCAGTAGGAGAGGGCGAGGCATCTAAGCCTCCTGGACTGTCTTCAGCCTGAGGCGGCCACATAGCTGCCTTTCCCTTGCTTAAGGAGGAGGTTCCCCCATAGAAAACAGCTGCCTAAGGCTGATGTTGGCCTGACCCTGCCGCTTAGATCCCCCCCTCCTTTCTATGTAAAAATTGAAGTGTGTCACTCTACATACATCATTACTTCCTGTATACTATATATATTCCTATATAATATATATATCCCTATATAATGGATTGGGTGATGATTTGAGAAAAGATGTTGAGAGTTGTTCAGCTGCTATGCTGGCGACAGAAATGGAGGTTCTAAAACCTTTGCTGGTCAGTTGGTCAGGATTCCAAAGGCCAGCTGAGCTTAGCTATCCTCCCTGGGCTGCGATATTAGAGCAGGGCATCGGGAACATTTCCCTCTTAGCTTATGGGGTAATGTTCACTCTTCCAGGGGAAAAGGAAGGAAGCGGTCTTGGACAACACACCCCGGGATAGAACCAACAATGAGCTGGCACTCTGAGCTATCCTGAAGGGCAGGGAAACTCTGTGGGAAGGAAATGAGCGTCCAGCATAAAGCCACAGATGCTAGGTCTCCCACCTGTCTGGACAGGGTAGTAACAGCCACAAAAGCAGCTCTCACCCTTTCAGAGGGGAGAATGGTATAAACGATCACATTTTCAAAATCCACCTAGATAGGGCAGCCCCGGTGGCTCAGCGGTTTAGCACCACCTGAAGCCCAGGGCCTGATCCTGGAGACCTGGGATCAAGTCCCACATCAGGCTCCCTGCATGGAGCCTGCTTCGCCCTCTGCCTGTGTCTCTGCTTCTCTCTCTCCTCTCTGTGTATTCTCATGAATAAATAAATAAAATCTTAAAAAAAAAATCCACCTAGATAATACATGAGAATGCTAAAACAACAATACCCGCGCCCCCCCCCCCATGGAAAATTAGAATTCGCCTCTTCAGTAGTTAAAAAATCACAAATATATTGGTGGTCGTGTTATTGGTGGTAGCCTGAATGACCCCGCCCCCACTCCCGCTGCCCCATGAGATATCATTGTTGCTTCTTATCTGCGTCTTCCAATCAATTAATAAGCCATTTTATTGTCTCACTGGGCCTGAATTCAGTCCGACAAGATATGACAATTTTATCTTAATACATTCAGAACTCATTGGAAAGTGCTCTTCCTTTTCTGAAGCATTTCTCGTTGCTCTTTAAGTATGAGATCAGATAACATGTTTGAAACAAAATAGTGGGCTTGCAATCCTGAAATCTCTCTCATGTGGAATTGCAAAGAATTTCAGCCACTGAACATCATGTACCTTGAAAAGCAGGTTAACTCACATTTACTGGAAAGTAAAACCATACACTAGTTGGGTTTTGTGCCTACAGTGTTTAAGACAGATAAGAAAGAGATGAATAATCTGTCTTATTTTTTGCAGTAAGAATGTTAAATGTCACGGTCTAGTGCAGCATGAAATCGTCCTAACAACTATGAACCGAAAGGGATTTATGGACTCAGCTGCACTACTTTCCTCCAAACCGTACAGCCCAAGCCTCACTGACTTGTGCAAGATGCAATGCAACCTTTTAAAATCACCAACTACAGAAAGTTGGGAGTTAGGAAAGGTGATGGCAGAGGGAGATTTAAAGACTGTGAGAGAGTGTCTGGTTCCAGAAAATCCTAAAATATTTAATTGTCTTAAAAAAAAACCATTTTAGTATGGTTTTCATGACTAATAGAAGGAAGTACATCGGTCAAATTAAACGTTGCTTTCGTACAGGCTCTCAACTGCTCTGTATTTAAAACACCAGTTTGGCTATTCTTGAAACTGTTGTGACTCAGTTGCATGTACACACACGCACACAACCTCCCCTCCACCCCCCATATACTCTCTCCATATCTCTTTCACGGAATTGCTGAGTTCAGATTTCTCGTGTCTCAAATTGCCAAGGCCGTATGTTTAAACAAGTATAAAATTGCACGTGGTTTAAAAATATACTAAATTAAAAAAAAAAGGTGCATAATATACCACAGTATGGATTTGAATCTGTTTTCTTACTGTCTTCTAGTTTATTCCCTGGCCCATCAAGCTAAGTCTTTATAACTGTGTTTCACCTAACAGAAAATGATTTGGTTTAAAACCCAGTCACCCTGCACAAATCTTGCCCCAAACCGTAACTAAACGAAAACAGCCATGCGCTTGGGGGAGGCGGGGTGGTGATTCTTGTTCTGACTTGTACGCTTTGTTTACTTGGGCTTGAACCAGGCGACCGAGACCTTTAACTTGAGTCTTTCACAAGAATCATTTACTAAAGTCCAACTGTTCTATATGTGGGCAGGGAAAATACATACTGGGTCCTCATGAGGGAATTATTTTCAAGAACAAATGTATTTGGATCGAGACATTTAAAAAAAATTGCCATGGAGATTTTCATAGCACCAAATATCTGCTTCAACAAATAAGGAAGCAGAGGGTTGAGGAGCGTGGCCACAATGTTATGACTGAGCTCTCTGCTAGAAGCTAAATTCTCTAACAGGAGGAGGCACTTCTGTCTTGTTTGGTACACATGTCCTTAGTGTCTAGAAGAGGGCGGCTATATAGCATGCACTCAGTAAATAGTTTTGGAACAAACTAAAAAACGAAATGGCTCACAGAGTATAGATGCTAGTATAGTTACCGGTTGCATCTGTACTTACTCGTCCAGGAACTTTGAGGGAAGCCACACAGCCACCAACAGGTGTTCACTGTCCACCTGCCTCCCACAGTGGCCTGGGAAGGAGCCTCTATCTAGTCTTACATGTGATGAGACAAGGCCACCATCTATCCATCACACAGGAAGAAACTTTCCGTCCCATCTACCCCAGTGCGGCTGGCATTCCTAGCTTGCAAGGGTCAGCTGAAGATTCTGGATCATGCCACGAGCAGATCTCTCTGTGTGTGGTGGAGGCTCATGTCTGGGCACGGTAGATTATGTAGGTGGTGAGTCAGATAAGTCAGAAGGGAATGGTCCCAGGATGAGGAAATGGGGAGCAATATTGCTCACTGGCCCCCGCTCTTTTATTCGCAAAGCACAAGGGAGAGCTACTTGCTCCAGGAAAGAACTACTTAGTGAATGTAAAGCAAGTAACTTCAGGTACAAGACTCAGGGTGATGTGTCCAAAGGCCACCGTGAAGGAAAACCCTGAAGATCGATGGGGCTTTGGCTGGTGTCTCGCAGCGAAATGAATAAATTGAATGTGAATTTTTTCATGAATGGGATTTATTGTTTACCAAAAGCCATACACGACAGCTGACGGATTCCTACCTCATAGATTGCAGGCAGACAGACCTCCTGAGTCCACGCTCCAGTGGGACATTCCTCCAGGTGCACACATCTATCGTGGCACCAGCCACACTGCACAAAGGGAGGGGCGGAGAGACACTGACTGCAGGACTGAAAATGCTCACAGCCTAAGCCATTCAGTGGGATCCTGGTGATCTGTGAAGGAAAGTGATGCAGAGAGCTTCCAGAGGGGTTGTTTGCTTGCTCAATGAAAACTAAATACACCAAAGATAAATGTAAATATAATTGTATAGAGTCTACCAGAGATGGCACCTATGGGTGAAAGTCGTGCAATAGTAATTAAGTGATTTAAACAAAACCCCCAAATTCCTTCCTTTCCTCTACAGTTGGCGCACATGTGATAAACATGACCATTGCTGTCCAGGGAACACAAGGACTGTCATGCAATGTGAGAGGTTTTATTTAGGAGGGACATTCTGCTCTGTCTGAGACGCTTTTAAAATAACAAAGAGAATATAATTTAAGCTTCTGGAAAACACACTGAACCCCTGGGAAATTCTAAGTAAGTTTACATATCATTCGGCATCAGGATGCACCTCCTTCTCGAAGAGAAGAGGGATTATGGGCTGGTGTCAGATTCCGATTACATTTCAGGACTTAGCTGCCTGCGCTAGAGCTCTGCCCTTGGGACCATAATTCTCATTCCGCGTGCTTGTTTTTCTCACTGAGAAATACAGGACAAAAAAGGACGCATTATGGAGAGGACCTCCCTTTGGTCCAAGCTTCCTGAATAAAAATTTATCTTGGGTTCAGAAGATCTCTGGAATATTCCAGAAACAACCTGAGAGGGGAGAGGTGATTCCAAGACCAAGACAGAAAGCAGTTAGACGGAACTGCAAATACCCACTCAGGAAAACCTGCAGCCCTGGAACCTCCGTGTGGGGACAGGGCTTACCTTCTTCCCAGTGACAACCAGTGTGTAGCCGTTTTGGTTTAGTGGGTGCTCCACAATTGCTTCTGGAGACACGGGGTGGGAGTCCAGGCGGAAGTTCACGTGAGGGGTCGACAATCCCGATCGAGAAACCACGACCTGAGAAACGAGACACGAAAGACCTTGGTCCAACAAGCTCGGTTTAGATACAAGTGGAAAACGGGGACGATAATGCTAATAACAGATTAGGGGAGCTCGGGGGTATTTGAACCAAAGGCCCAATGGTTTATCTCATTGTAAATCAATACGACATCTCCTAATCTCCTGCCTTGAAGACAGCTCATCTGAACCCCACGGCAGACTTTTGCATAAGATTTTTTTTAATGGTTTTTAGGGAAAGAGATCTTTTGGTCATCAACCAGCCCACGCAGACGGATCTTCACGATTGTATTGGGAACTGGAGGAGCCAAAACTCTCCCCAGAATAGAAGACCTCACTTATGCACAAGGATTTCAGATTATTTTTTAAATTTATTCTCCCTCCCTGCCCCAACTGGGCAGCTTTCCTTGACGTAGTGGAATGGATAGTGGATGGGGAGTCTGCAGGACCCGGACCTAGTTCCAGCTTTGCTACTCTTAAGCCATATTTATAGATCTTCTGAGGTCAAAATAGGCCTTCAGTTACTATAAAATAACGTGCTGTGGTTTTTATAGACCATTGTCCAATCGGATGTTATTTCTTGAATTATAAAGTTCCGCTTCTGGACCTGGTTTTATAATAAAGGTCTGATGGTTTGAAAAATGCCTTGGAAATGAGGTTTGACGACTTGTGTCATTCTTGCTTTCAGGTATTTCTAGCTTAGGATGTTTCTCAGCCATATAACTTCCATCTTCCCTGCTGCTGGAACCCAGTAATAATGAAGTCCAGGGATAAAATCAGAGTGACTATCAGAGATGAACACTACCAAGACTTGAGGAGAGTTCTGGAGTGCTCAGAGGACTTTTACTCTTAAACAGGCCATCGGTTTGCAACTACATGAGGTGCAGGAGGCTGAGTGCAGCCCTGAGCTTGAAACTGCCTTTGTGAAATTATCTGACATCCCAAATACCCTTTTATGTTTCATTGAAACTGTATTTATTTACCGGGGTATGAAATCATGGGACAAACATGGGCATCTATGACATTATGATTAATAAAATAACCATTCGATCTCAGCTTTCTCATCTGTAAAATGGGAATGAAAATTACAGGTGTAATTAAATGCTTAATACTCTTAACAAACACACGCAACATATGAATGTTCCAGGGAACTAGTTGTAAATTTTTTCTTCAGCACAGTCAAGTAGCTTGAAACAATTTGGGAAGATTCCCAAAGTATTTAATTTACTCCCAGAGAGTAGGTTGTTGATAGAGAAACTAACCAAACTCACATATAGCTACAAAAGCTAAACATCATGACATTTTGTTCTAACACTTGTTCTATCCCAAACACTCAGCACTTTCAAAACATCTCCATTAAGCAGGGTGGCTATATTTGCACAGAAGTTAAAATGATGGATCAAAGGTCATTTGCTCAGGATGAGAAAGGATGGAAACGGTTGTTATTCCTAAATGTAGGGCCAAATAGTTATCTGTGACTTTCGTAGCCAAAGTAAAAAGAAGTTTAATCATTGGTCTATCTCCCCTTTGGGTACAGGGTACAAGCAGAATATCAGGATAACAGACTTTTAATGTCTCTATCCCAAATTATCGAGGTTTCGGTTACCCAAGTTTTGACTCACTTCTGATGCTCACCACTTGTTTTTTACTATCTGCCCATCCTCATTTTTTTTCATATTTCCCTGATTGGTACCAACCACTTTCAACTACATAGATGAAAAAAAAAATCTCCTTCTCTCACACACAAGTCAAACACAAAACCAAACTCCAGCCTCCCTTAATAACTGGACTCTGTTCTCTGCCTCATTCTAGGCTTTCCACCTCACTGAAGATTATTCATCCCTTTGAACCTTCCTACGAATATTTGCATTTTGCCTCTCTTTTGTATCTTCTGTTCTATTCAGAACTGCTACATAACAATCAACTCTTAGCACCCCTTTTTATCCTTTTTGCTTTCCTTAATATCATCTCATATTTAAAATAAGCAATCCCTTCCTAATTACTAGGTCATCATCTTTGACTTTATCAAATATCTGAAGCTCATTCAAATGCTCATTCCCCAGAAAGGATTAACCTTCCTCTCTTTTCATAAAGAAGCTCTTCGCATCTCTGGAACTTGGGTCGATTGATTTATTCCCCCGTCCAGACTTTTTGTCTGGAGAGCACCATATGTATATGAGACTGAGCCAGTCAATGTGCTGAGAGCTTTAAGTGAATATTTTGTTTACTTGCAAAAAATCCTACAAGGTAGATACTATTATTTTCCATAAGTTGAATACAACAGAGAATTTTAGCTGGAAAGTACAAGAGTCAGGTTTCCAAGGAGCTTTATCTAATGCCAGAATCCGATTTGCTTGACCTCTTCTTAAACACTCAACTGCTATACTCTTGGAGCACCAGAGTAAATACTAATAAAAAGCTTCAACTCTGAGCTCTCAAGAGCCACTCATGAGTCAAAGCATTAAAACAAATTTCACAATATATTTGCCTTGCCAAATACTCCTTGTTTCAGTAATCTTGGCTGCACAAGAAAGGTGTGCCTAAGGAGAAAGACTCCACATCTAAATAGTTTTTGGTGGCACAGAGGAAATGTTACCGGTAGAGCCAGCGAGTTCTACTTTTGATCATGAGCTAGGATGAGTGTGGCTTTCTGGAGAAAATGGGATGAACCAGAGAAGACAGGGAAAAGTGAGATACCTGGAGTTTTAAGGAAGGCCGCAAATACCTTTTTGTTGATCATTAGCCCGTTCTCTGCAGGATACCTACTGCTATAAAATGCCAATAGTGCTTTTCTATCATTAATCCCTTACTTTATCTTATTGCTAGAATTCCAAATAATGGAGTAATCACTTTAACCCTCAAAATACCCCTGTAGGAATGTTTTTAAGAAATCAGACGTTCTTTTTGGTTGTCATGGAGATATTTCTAAGGACAGAACTGAATCTAGCACTTAAATTTAATTTTTATGATAAATCACTTGGCAATCTTAGGATAATTAGTATGAAATAGAAGAGTGGCAATTATCTTCGACTGTGTTGACAACTAATCTTTAATGTTTAGGTCTCAAAAAAAAAAATCCAAAAAACCTTTATCTTTAATGCTCCTAAAAATACAAGACTGATATACTGGGTTTGAGGGAGTAGGGAGGAATCCAAATGCACTTGATTGTTGTGGCTATGATCTCAAATTATCTGGGAGAGGACACGAGAAAGAAATATATGTACAAATAAAATAAAACCTTTGTGGCTAGGCTCCAAAATCCATAAACCTGAACAAAGTAATTTTGTGTGATACATTTTCAAATATATAAAGGACAGGGGCGCCTGAGTGGCTGAGTCATTTAAGCCTTCGGCTTGGGTCATGATCTCAGGGTCCCAGGACCTTATGGATCAGGAAGTGGGTCTGCGTTCCTTGTCCCCAAACAGGTATGGGCACATACTAGGTCGTAAAGGCATATCGATTGCCTAAATATATGAATAGACTGAAATAAGAAGCTCACTTGAGGCTGAGAGGAATAGGTTTTTAAATGTTTCAGATATTTACATAACCTGCAAGTTTGATCTGCATTTTCAAGATACTGCTTCTACTGCCTCTTGCTTTCTTGCCTACTATAATAGACTGAATGTTTGTGTCCCCCTAAAATTCATATGTTGAAATCTTAACCCCTACTGTGATGGTTTTAGAAGGTAAGGCCTTTGGGAGGCAATTGGGTCATAAGGGTAGAGTCCTCAGGAATGAAATTAGTGCCCTTATAAAAGGGATCCTAGAGAACTCTCTTTCCTTCTTCCCACAATGTGAGGACACAGCAAGAATAGCCATCTATGAATCGGGAATCAAGTTCTCACCAGAAACCAGATCGCTGGTATGTTGATCTTGAACTTCCTAGCCTCCTGACCTATGTGAGAAATAAATGTCTGCTGTTTAAGTCTATGGGAATTTGTTATAGTAGCCTGAACTGACTCAGACACCTGCTTTAGGTTTACCGTCTTCCTCAGTATGTGAGAGAAATTGGTGTTTGTGTAGGAAGAAATCAGATATGAAGAATGGAGCTATTTATTTCAAGCAAGTAAAGACCTAGTTTTCTGAAATGAAAAAACAAAAAAAACATGAGAAGAGATACAAATTGCTGATTGGTACTGACAGCTCAAAAAAGGAAAGTGGTAAGACAAAGTACTAGGTGGCAAAAGTTGAATTAAATGTAGCTTTTCTTGTTTTATCCTTTGTTCTTTTTGGTAAATGGGCATGAGTGCTTCTATACCAACTTGATACTACAAAGGCCAGGTATACACAAAAAGCAAAACAATTTTCTTACTGCTGCAGTACTGTTCTCGCTTTGGCAGCACATATACTAAAAATGCTGCAATACTGATGTGTGTGTGTGTGTTTTGACTTTTAGAAATGATTGTGAGTTGAAATGTGTCAAAACCAGATTGAGACCTTTGTAAAAAAAAAAAAAGGAAACATCTAAAAACCAAATAAACTAGTAAAATTTTTTAAAAATTTAAATAATCAATACTTTCAAATCAATACTTCAAATACAGTATCTGTAGGATCTGCCAATTTATACAGGCTATGTCTGTTTTTGAATTTTAGAAGTGAGAAGAGTTAAAAAAAAAAAAACCCTGTTGATAATATACTTCATGTGTTAAAATGCTTCTCTACTTGTTCAAAAAAGGACCCAAATAAGAAATCCCAGTTACTCTCTATTACCAAAAAACAAAACAGACAAAGCTTAGCCTTTTCCCATGATTTCAAATATTTGTTTCCATTTTCTATGTATATGAGTATATAAGATATATGTATTTCATTTTTTTAAAAGATTTATTTATTTATTTATGATAGACAGAGAGAGAGAGAGAGAGAGAGAGAGAGAGAGAGAGAGGCAGAGACACAGGAGGAGGGAGAAGCAGGCTCCATGCCGGGAGCCCGATGCAGAACTTGATCCTGGGACTCCAGGATTGCGCCCTGGCCCAAAGGCAGGCACCAAACCGCTGAGCCACCCAGGGATCCCACGATATTTGTATTTCAAAAGCATGCATGAATTCATTTTAAGAGACATGCACTGGGGTTGATTTTTACTTATAGACAGCACTCTGAAATTATTATTTATAATGGTCTCTTTTTCAAACAAAAGAAATCTCAGAATTCATGAATATATTTTCTTCTATTTAAAATTTTTTTTTAAAAAGATTTATTTATTTTAGAGAGTGAGAGCATGAGAGTGCATGCATGTGCATGAGCAGGAGAAGGGGCAGAGGGAGAGGGAAAGAATCTCAAGCAGACTCCCCATTGAGCACAGACCCTAACATGGGGCTCTGTTACAAGACCCTGAGATCAAGACCTGAACCCAAATCAAGAATCTGATGCTTAACCAACTGAGCCACCCAGGTGCTCCAGATTTTCTTCTAAAGAAATATACCAAATCCACCATTCTTTAGGGATGCAACTAAATCAAGGATGTATATTTAAAAACAATCAAACAAACAAAAAAAAGAAAGGCAGATGGTATTTTTATCTGAGCATTTTATAAAAGACACCAGTAAATTAGCAATCCCTAAAGAGAAATGTTGTTTAAGTTCAAGCTTCATTTGCCTGGGTCTCTGCCGGATGCTCACAGCATTGATGAATTGATGATCTGTGTCTACATTCTCTAAAAGAGCAGTAATCCCAAAGGTAATGTATGCCACAGCTTCCAACACAAAGCACTGACATACCATGATGGTGGCACAGGAACTGAAAGAATTTGAAGATGGGAGGTCAATAGATGAATTGATTCCTCTTACTGGGACTGAGTAATTATCCTTAGGTTCACTGATTACTAACCTAATCCTTTAAGTAATGGTTATAAGTAATGATCACAAGCAAAGGATGTCTTTTTAGGTGATTCCTAGGTCTTTGACTTTATGGCTTATGATCCAACTAGTCCAGTTAAGAGGCACAAGAGAACAGGGGTGATGAGTGGTTACAGCACCAAGGAAATAGGAAGATGGGAAAGGGGGATGAGAGAAAAGCAAGGATGATGCCAAAGAACCAAGTGACAGCTGTGACAGCGCCTAGGCAGTGGCCACTGTATGCAGACAACATAGCTGCCCAACGAATGTTTGTGGAGCCGAACCTGAAACAAGTCCCCACCCCCAACCCACCCGACACACTCACTCTCCCTGGCCCGACAGTCATGCACAAATATTTTAATAGCAAAACCTCGCATCTAGAGATTAAAGGCCTTATAAGAGAGCTGTAAAAAAAATAATAAAAAAAACATATATTAAGCAAGCATTCTTTTTGCAAGTTGATTAGACGAGGAGCTCAGAAGGGGAGACGTGGGCAATCCCTGTGATTAGTCCTGTGATCTTCATGAGTAACCGTCTTTCCTCTCCCACGTAGCCCGGCACGCTGCACTGATGTTCCTGGGCCTTGTTCTTTTCAACATCCCCTCCCCCTTGAAGATTTATAAAAAGCCTTGTTCTCACTGTTTCCTTACACTACCCTGAACAGGACTTATCGTATTCTTTTACTTCAAAGCATCCCAAGAGGGTGATCAGACAAATAAAAACTGGTTTTGAAATCTGTATCTTCGTTGAGTCGGTGCTACAGATAGACTCTAATACATGTACACATCAGTCTATTCAGACAGACTTGCACCTGTAGGAGATAAGTTACACATGTTTAAATGTTAGAAACATGTCAAACATGTCTTCTCGGCCATACATATAATATTGTTAGCTAAACAATATAATTCTTTCTAACCAAATAACCACTGTGAAATACCTGATTCACTTTACACCCGACAGCTGGGGCTGAAGCTTGTATTCCCAGCCAGAGCTGAACAGAAGCACAATAGGAAAGGCAGAAACAGCTGCAAACTCTTGAGAGAAAACATTTGCAAAGCAACTTTGACTTTAGGCTTCAGGGTAGGAAGGAAGTAAAAACCATTTTTCTGTTCCTTTTCATGTATGGCAGCTGTCTTTGGAAAAAAATTATGTCCATTCTATTTTATAACAGAAACTTCACAGTATTCTTAAAACATGAGTTGTAGGAACTTAGGTCTGGCCACAGATTTAGCACTTTAATGCATCAAAACATTTGTAGAGCTTGGGAGTATGGCTCAGCCACTGAAGCTAGAAGGTCCCAAGGTCTCTGCTGCACGCCTGACTGACTCCTCCCCCAACATTATTTGCTGTAAACAAACTGGATTTCAGGGATGTTGATTGAGCCTTAAAGGGCTTTGGGTTTATTTACATAAAATTTAAGGGAATGGAATTCTCTTGGACAAATGTCAGAGAAATGGATCCTATGTGGGTCTCAATAGCCCTTTGTGTGTCTTTTGTCTTCTGCTGCCTTGATATCAGGTACATGTTTTTTATCGCCCATACTAAAATTTTAGTGCCTTAAAGACAGGTTTTGTGTCACTGCTTCCTTTGCTTTACTTACTTGCCTAGTAGAGCAAAGTTAGTAAGTTCCCAATATTTATTTGATGAATTAAAAACCAAGTGATTAAAAAAAAATCAGTGATATCAGAACTTTGCATAAAATAAATATCTACTTACTTATTTTCGTCTTTAATGTTTTGGACACACACATAATGGGCATAAAACAGCTTTTTTATGAAAATTCTGGGAGACAAGAATAAAGTACTCGTCACAGCATTTCTGTTATGACGAGACTGATGCGTGACATGCCACTTAGGTGGTTGGTTCTGTCACAGAGCAGAATTTACTCAGCTAGCGGAGCAATCTATCTAAAAATGGGATTTTATTACAACTTTAGAAACTGGAAATTGGCCAGGAACCTTTTGATGTAACAAAAAAAAAAAAGTAAGACCTAAAGTGACTATAGAAAGCTTATTAATATGAAACTGGACAGATGAGGTAATAAACAATCTAGAAAAAAAGGAAAGCAAAAATAAAGATAAAAAGTCAACATGGTGAACGCATTAGGAACTCAACAGATGCCAGATTCTCTCATGCTCGTTCAGATTTTTTGGAATTCTATAGAATAATATCAATGTTAATTAAAAACACATTTAAAACACCACTACATCTTTTACAAGGATAATAGATACGACCATATTTCAAATACTTTAGAGTGCAAGTGTATGTAGGAGGGGACTGGGCATCCAGTCTTCAGATTTTAAGAAGTTAAGACAGAACTGAACGGTTTGAGGTGGGTAAATAAGAACACTGGGCTGGGAGAGAGGGGGGAGAGGGGAAAAGTACAGTAATTTGAAGTAAATGGGAGGAGGGGAGTCCAAGTGTGGGAACATTTAGATAGAAGGATCTATGTGATTAGTTTTGAGCTAGGAAGTAGGAAGGTTTTATTTACCTGTTTTATGACTTTGAAAAAATTTCACCATGCCCAGCTAGTACAAGGAGAACATGATTTAAAATACAGCGATGAAAAAAATAAAAAATAAAAAAAATAAAATACAGCGATGACCAATATCCATACTACTATAAAGACAGTGGTAATTTTAAAAATCGTATCTTATAAAAGAATATAGATAGAGGATGTACAAAAGGGCAAGTCATAGGAAAACATCATTGTCCTCAATTGGTTTACTAGGGGTCATTGGCTGACTGGGATATTAATTAGATCAGACAATTATGAAATAAACATCTCTCTTTAGGAGAAATTTCTAGTATTTGTAGAAAGTCAACATTTCTGTAGATGCCACGGTCATTGTGCATTAATCAAGAACCTAACGATGACCTCGTGTTGAAAGCACTACCCAAAAGCAATCAAACGGATTCAACATGAAGAGCATTTTAATTTCTGCAAAGCGCTGTGATTCTTGTATCTAGGAAACACGCTAACTGCAAGTCTGAAATGTGAATTTTTATTGTATGCAAATATGTTGCTATCCATTAAAAGCATTTCTTAATAAAATCTAGATATCCCCCCTCCTCCATCCAGTATTTGGACTTCTTTGTGTCTGACCCCATTTTTGCAGAATCAGGAGAGCTGGAGTTACAATGGGATCTTGATGATAACGTCCTTTCCTAACTCCTGCCAATACTTCTCAATGATGTGAATGTTTCTTCTCATGGAGACACACGGTTCACACAATAGCTCTCCTTTCATCCGAAGCTTCCCTTGAAATAGGAAAACATCGCCTGGAAGTGCTTTAATTGTTTCATTTTATTCCAATCATGTGATAGAAATCATGAATGGAAAAAAAAAAAAAAAACAACAACAAACAAAATCCCAAACCATTCTGGGCAAGGAAATTAAAGCAACTACATTGAAACCGAAAGCTTCAAGAACTTAACAAAAATCGGCCATACCCTTCATTAACGAGTGGCCTGGGCTTCATTGTTTTGCTTTCCAGTCTGGGTCTTTTTTGCTGCGATTCTCACTTTACGATATTTGCAAATACCTTACTGTCGAGGCAAAAACAGACTAACTGCATGCCACCAGGTGACATAGACTCAGCCACTCATAGAAAGCATTTACCTGCATGAAGCGACCCTCGGACGTCCCAAGATTAGCAATGGTGAGGTCTCCTTTGATGAAGGTGGATATAGACGTTAAGAGGACTTGGTTGAACTGGCCCATGAATAAGTCAACGCGCTGCAAAGCTGTAGTGAACTCCGTTCGATATTCATCATTGCGCGCTTCACAGCCGATGAATTTCTCAAAAGTGTCTGGAATAAAATATGGTCACAGAATTCATGTGAGTCCAGATGCGAGCAAGCTCGGTAAGAAACTTTTCAGTGTGGCTTTTCAGAGCTCAGAGGAAAATGGCAAGGACAACCATGCAAATAAACTAGGAGCCCCAGACAGGCAGAAATTTCTCTAGGGACCTACACGGCTTCAGGACCGAGAGGTGCTACCCGTGTATCTAGATTTTTAGCTGCAGTAGGCCTCGCTATCGCAGCACGCACTGGGGTTGGATGGGTGCATACATAGCAGTGGGACTCAGTGGTGCTAGTAAAAGAGAAACAAAACCGTACATGTCTCAGCCCTGGGCAGAAAGGTAATGCTTCCAGCAGTCAAGTCCAGTAAGGTGGATGTCAACTGGAATAGTAAGTGTTAGGGTCATGCGTAATACGTTATAATTTACAATGTGTGCCCTTGTGCATTTGTGTGCAGTGAGGCGGTAGCGGGTGGTGGCTGAGAGACAAGCCACAGGTGGGCAGCACGGCACGCACCCCACTCAGGTTCCTGCGTCAGAGCCCAGTCTCTCACAGGTATTTACCTTACATAGTCCCTATAACCTCCGTGTGTTGGTAAAATTGAGGTTATCCGTTTCACAAGTAAAACAGAGAGAGTATAGCAAGGTGCCTACCTTGCAGAGCTGTGGTCAAGGCTAAATGGGCTAATTTAGAGATCTCTCCTACCATAGAACCCAGTGCCTAAAGAAGAATACCACCCCAGTATTTGTCACCATTATGGGGAAAGGCTCAAAAAAGACTGTCAAAGCTGCGCGTCAAATGCCGCAGGTACCAACTTACAAAAAATACCTGATTGATTACCACTCTATCAGGTATTTCTCTTTTAGGTTCAGCTTCAGAGTTTTAAAAATATTGTTCAGTAATCTATGTCAGTTAAGCACTGTGGGCCCTCCCTCCACCTTGACACCTCCGTGTCCTGGTTTTCCTTCCACTCCTCAAATTGCCACCTTTAGCCTTTGTGCAGGACCACCCACGCCTGGCCATGGGTGTCGGGGCTTCTCAGGGCTCCATCCCAGGGCGGCCCTTCTCCGCCCTCTTCACGGTCCCCCAGGCAAGCTGCCTCTCCTGTGGGGTCTGCTGCCATTTAGAGGACACATACGTTGGTACCAACCCCTCCCCTCTCCTCCGAGGTGACTGTGCAATCCCCACCCGACGTCTCCAAGACCTCAGGTTTGACGGGACCAAAGTAGAAGCCACGGCCTTCCCTCCTGCCTGAGCGGACGATGCAGTGAGTGGCTCTACCATTCCTCTAGAAGCCCAAGCCATCGATCTAGGTGCCATCCTTGATTCCTCTCCATGCACAGACCATCACTAATTTCGATCATTTGTACTTCCTAAACATCTCCGGGACCCACCCAGTTTTCTCATCTCCACATTCTGACCCCCATCCAAGCACCTCTTCTCATTCCTGAACTACTACAATGGCTTCCAAATTAGATCTGCCACATTTGATCTCATTCGTTCTCTACAGTGCAGCCGGATTTTCTTTTTTCTTAAAACACAAATCTCATCATGTCACTCTGTTTACAGCACGCGACGTTTTCCTATGGCTCTCAGGATGAAAGACAAAAATTTTTAACTTGGCCTGGGGAGCTTGCATCATCTGGATCCTCCTGAACTTTGCAAATTCGTCCTCATTGTGTCCCCCTTTGTGCTCTGTGCTCCAGTGAGCGGCTTCTTTCAGTTCTCCAAATATGCCATGTGTCCTCCTGTTATAGGGCCTTTGCACATGCTGTTCCTGGAGTGATTGATCCCTCCACCTTCATTCACCTTATTGACTGCCATGTCTCCTTCAGATCTTAGGGTGTCATCGTTTCCTTAGGAGGCCTAGTCTGACCTTAACATCTAGGTCAAGTGCTTCTATTATTGCCTGCATAATACATTTTACCTGTGTCATAACCCTGAGAGCTGCAACTACTATTTGCTTGTGGATTACATGATTGATTCTTGCCACCAGAGACCCTGCTTGTTTACTGCAGGGTGAAACATCACAGAGTAGGTGAAATATCACACATAGATCTTTAATAAATATTAATTGAGTGAATGAACGAATAAGTGAATCAGTTATGGGTAGATGGGAGATGACTGTGAAAATATAAACTAATATTACTAAGTTTTTTTTTTCCTCCTGGAGTTGATATAGTTACGAGTTTATAAGAAACAAATAATAGAGCGTCTGGCTCCTGACTGTACTTATAAGACATCTGGAAATTGGTAAATTTGGGGCAGACAACAGGAGGCGGGAGGATATAACAAGGAACTATCTTCAACTTGGAAGAGAAACAGTTTATTTTTACATAGTTTTGTATGTAGTTTCAAGTTAAGGAAAATAATTTGAAGGTTAGGAATTCTCTATTATCATCTTATTGTATTTATAATAATCAGAAAGCTGCCATAGTGTATTTAGGACTGATTTAGTGTCGAAGAACAAAGTGAAATAAAAAATTTAGTTGTCAAAAAAAAAATTTAGTTGTCCTTATGTAAAACAGCCTTTCTCCTTAATGTCAAAACTCTGTCACATGGAATACAGAGTTCATCTGCGACTCTTATCATTAAAAAATAATCTACAATGATCTTTATTATAGCAACAAATATTTATTTCTTCATTATAAGTGGCAATAAATTAACAAACAGTTTCAGAGATGCTAAACCTACTGACTCTTGTAATTAATGAAATGTTCTGGTTCTAGACATTTATTTTGATATATTAATGAGTGCTATTTCACTATTTAATTAGAAGCTTTTCTTCACAGAAGTGCTATGGATTGCTCTGAGGAGTAGCAGATAACTGAAACGTACCAGCAATTCAATAGTAACCAATTAATTGGTAATTAAGTTTCCATCGGTGATCAATCATCCATTTTGCAGAGACAGCCACGGGAAGCTGCGTCAAGAAGCAAAGACCAGCTTTAAACCAAAGACCATCTCAAGGATTCCATTTCAGAGCTGATCGCTCTTCAGGGTCAGCACTGTCGTTCTGTTCCTTTTTCTTGCTTATTTTACTTTTTTTTCTATGTCTAGATGGCACCTGGGGAACTTAAGGCCCAAAATGTGACCTTGCAGAAGTAAAATGGATTCACTGGAACATTGAAAAAATTTGCTGCATGTGGGATAGAGTCACAGATTGTTAACTAGAAGCAGCCACAAGAGGCCAGAAATGGTCTCTCTCGTTCATCTTTTTTCATCCTGTGCTGTATTTTGCTTAGCACACAGCAGGCATTTAATAACAGCTTCCTTAAGACTACTACATCTGTAAGGTACCCCGAGGTAAGCCCATCTGCCTACCCAGCTTGCTTCCCTGTCTGCTTGGCTGAAGCGGGCCAGCAAGAGATTGGAGGTGAGATGGATCTTCCAGTGCCTGCGAACCTACAAGAACTCCTCCATCTGTTTTAAATGGAGAGAAAGTAACACAACCCAACTTCAGCCGGTGTGTGTCTTCACATGTAAGGCAGCAATGTAGAACTCTGCACCGGCTCAATCAATATTTATGTATATTCATGCATATATTTTTTAAAGATTTTATTTATTTATTCATGACACACAGAGAGAGGCAGAGACACAGGCAGAGGGAGAAGCAGGCTCCCTGCAGGGAGCCAGACGTGGGACTCGATCCAGGGTCTCCAGGATCACACTCTGGGCTGAAGGGGGTGCTAAACCACTGAGCGACCCAAGCTCCCCATATTCATGCATATTTATACTTTCTTCTCCTTTAGGAAGTAGTAGGGTCTCTAAATGGTACCTCCTCAAGGATTGATTGGATTAATTGGAAATTCTCTATTTCTCCCCAAAACAAATTCCTAAGTATAAAATCATCGCACAATGCTGGAATAGGACCTACATAACTCCTCGAACTTGAAAAATTGTGCAATTTTGAGCTAAAAAACAAACATGTCAGGTCCAAGTGGCATCCAAATTTTCAAAGCCAGGGGATCCCAACCTTTTCCTTTTTCGTTTTCTCCGCAGCTGAGACCTGCAGGAGAAGGGTGAGGGCCACAGTTTCGAGGAGAAAGTAATATTCCACTATTCAGTGCAGGAGAGGGGACTACTTCTTGTCTCTTCCTGCTGAGAATCTTGATAAACTCAGTGACTGGGGTCAGGGTGGCAGGCACTAGCTAGAGTCCCAAGTGCTCTCTGAGCTTCAGTAGTGGAATTTTAACCATCAGGGAGCCTCGGTCGAAGCTCTTGGCACTGCAAAGGTAAAGCACGGTGTAAACATGACTAAATCTCAGTCTGATTCACTACGTCCCTTAAAGATAATGAGCAAACGTGCTTGCTGCTCACTTGTGCAGGGAAGATGGGTGGTTCCTCACCACTTGACACACAGTTCCTGGGTGCGGCATTTGGAGTGGGACTGGGTCCGGATGGAACCACCACCACAGACCTGCTGCCAGGGGTGTCCTGGCCATTCGTGCTTCCCTTGGACCCAGAAGGGCTTGTGCTTTGGGGTAAACTGAGCATAGCTGGCAGAAGGCAGTTTCCTGGTAATATAGCTGCTTTGGGGGCACCAAGGAGGAGTTTCCAAAGAAAGCTTCACCCCAGCAAGCATTAGCTGGTGAGTCAGACTAACACCTTCTTTTCGGGAACAAAGGGAGGAAGAAGGAAGAAAAGAAGGGAGGGAGGAAATCAATCTTCACCCTGCACCTACACTGTGCCAGGCACCGAGTTGGGCCTTGTCACGTGCAAGCAGACTCACAGCCCTGTAAGGTTTTCAGTTTTTGGGAGGAGACTCCGAGCAGCCAAGGGTGCAGCCACAGCGGCTGATTCACACTGGAACTGGCATCAGAACTGCAGCAGTCATTAGAATTCGGTTCTATCTGATTCTCAAAGCTCATGAATTTCTTCTGCTACTGTTTACTATTCTGGGCAAAGTTCCAAGAATTGCACAATTACAATAATGGAAAGGGCCTCAGAGACCATCTTACCCCAGCCCCTCATTTTAAGCATGAGAAATTCAAAGTCAGGGAAATTGTAACTCTCAGGGAGTTGGAATTAGTCAACAAAAGTTATCAATTAGCACGTAAAAAACCCACAGCCTGTCAAAGTAGGACGCATAGACTCACCCACCCCTGGTTGCTTTTCTGAGAGAAAGGCTGGACTTAATCACTGTTTTCTGGAAAACAACAGAAAGAGGACCACTAGCATTCTGGCCTGTTCTAATCAGCTCGGCTCTTAAATCTTCCTCTCTGTTGCGGATTTTGGTTTACCAACATTACCATGTTTCTATCCAGGTAATTCTAAAATGTCGGCCATCACCAGCTCTTCTCTCTTGAGCATTTCCCATATCCAACTAGTTACTCGGTTCCTCTGAAATCCGGCTACAGTCCTCCAGCCATACATACCTGCACCCTGCCCTAGGCTAGGTGTTACCTCACTGGCCCACCTGTCTCCCATGGCATCTGCCTTGAAGCAGTTATGAGTTGTCACTCCCTTCTCAAAACCTTTAGTTGCTTCCCAAAGGCCTGTAGGAAAAGTCTAAACTCCTTAATATGATACCCAAACCTACTTCAATTTGTTTTTAAGTCTTTTTTCCATTAAGATGTAAGGTCAAGTGACCATCTAGGACACCGAATGAATCACGAGTGGCAATGCTGACAGGAGACCCTTCCCATTCTTGGATCCTTGCATTTGCTTTGGCAGCTGATGCCCCAGCTCCTGCTAGTCAGTGACAGCCACCCCTTGGTCATGTAAATCTGAAGCCTGGCTCTTTTCTGTAAAAGTCTCTCCTTATAAGGTCTGTTGAAGGACAGAAGTAATATGTTTTATTGGGTTGGGAGAGGGGAGATAGTGGCAAAGAATGAGGTGGACAGTAGAAGGGTACAGAGAGATACCATCTAGCTTGCGATATTGGAGTCAGGAGGGAAAAAAATAGGAAAAAAATCGCTCAATACAATATATTGTTTAGGCATATACACATGTATAATACAACTAAAGGCAAGGAAAAGACAATTCACAATCATTGTTTACACACTATTTCTGGGAGGGAGAGGGATATGACTGGGGTGGGACATGGGGGACTTAAAGGCTTTGGTAATATTCTTTTTAAGCGGACGGTAGAGAACTCAGCATTTATTTTATTGCTCTCATACACGCACGCACACATGCACAGTACGTGATTCTTCTGTATATATGAACGTATTATAGCAAAAATAAATTTTAAAAGAAACCAGTGAACAAATGGGAAGTGAAAAAGTGAAAAGAGCCTGTTAAGAACTTTCTGCACCCCAATTTCTTGACATCCTAAGCAGGTCTGAAACATTCTCATGTTTTTTTTTTTTTTTTTTTCCCAGCTCACAGGAGCTCACAGTAATAATGTTAAATATTATCCGCATAGTGGGTTATGGTTTTCCAAGTACATTATCTCATTTGATCCTTTAAATAAGTCTGTGAATTGGATTTGCTATAATCATCATATTTCTACAGATGAAGAAATTAAAGTTCACAGAGTCGTCGGTAAATACGGAGCTTGAATCCTACTTGCTGATTTAAAATCCTATGTTCCTTTTACTGCGACACATTCCTTACTTATAGGCTCCTACAATAGTTCTGAGACAACCCCACATTCCAGGGATGGTCTAAGGACATAGTGGAAAAGAACGAGCATGCCTACAGCTCAGGACTGGCTCTACCTACTGGGATTTGATGAGTCACATGACCTTAGGTGATTCATTTGGTCTCTCTGGGTCTGAGTTTTATTTTACTTATATAACCAACATTTGTGTAGAGTTTGCAATGTGTCAGACACTGTCCTAAGCACTTAACAAATATTGATTTACTGAATAATCCTCATAAGAATGCTGGGAGGAAACTGAGGCACCGCGTGGTCACATGAGCAGCAGCAGGGCAAGGACTAAACCTGGGTCGTCACAGAGCATCACGGTCTTCACCCCCCACCCCCCCACTCTCCCAGGCTTGACTGTAACTGATCTCAAAGTTCTCTTTTGGTTCTATGTGCTGCTGGGCTGCGAATGGCTCTCCAGTGCTTCCCCTGGCCTTGGAATTAGCTAACTCCATCAGCCCGCTGCTCTAACAAATGAATGCTCGGGATGTTTAAGGTGTCAAGAGTAAACAGTCACTGTCCCCCAGTCACCTCAGGCTACTCCAAAGCAAAAAACAGATTCTGGATACACATGCCTATTCTTTAAGAAGTTTTAGAATGCATTTAATTGTTCAAGGTTTATCCTTTTTCAAAATAATTATATGGGGGCCTCAAGGTGGCTCAGTCGGTTAAGCATCAAGACTCTCGATTTCTGCTCAGGTGGTGATCTCAAGATTGTGAGATGGAGCCTTGCCTTGAGCTCTGTGCTCAGCGGGGAGTCTGCTTAAGATTCTCTCTCTCTGCTCCTCCCCCTGCACCTCCCCAACCTTGCACACACACACTCTTTCTCCAAAAAAAAAAAAAAAAAAAAAGAAAAAGAAAAAAAAAGATAATGATAGTTCTTATATGAAGCCCACTCTGAGAACCAATGGTAAACACCCAGTTCTGCTTTTTTTTTTTTTTAAGATTTTATTTATTCATGAGAGAGAGAGAGGCAGAGACACAGGCAGACAGGCAGAGAGAGAAGCAGGCTCCATGCAGGGAGCCCGACGTGGGACTCAATCTTGGGTCTCCAGGATCAGGCCCTGGGCTGAAGTAGGCACTAAACTGCTGAGCCACCAGGGCTGCCCCCCCCCAGTTCTGCTTTTTAAAAAACTTCTTACAAACTTGTTTCCTTAACTCAAGGGCTTGTATACCGTCATAGGGCTAAATAATAGGAATTACCCTACAATTTGTAAGCCATGAAACAATAATTTAGTCTGTCTTTTCCTTCTCATGAGTACTTACCAGATTTTTTTTTTAATCTGACTCAGACATATGCTTTTTTTATAAAAAGCAAATTGAGGTGCTATATACCTCGCTGTATTTGATTCAAACTGTTTTCCCTAATTAACATTATGATGCATGCAGTGAATATGCAATTGCATTTAATTCAGTATAATTAAGGATGTGATATATTTAAAACAGTGATTCCTTTAATTGATCTACAGGACAGATTTAGCTCACCTATAGATAATTTAAATCAGTCTTTTTTTTTTTCTTTTAAAGATTTTATGTATTCACTTGACACAGAAAGAAAGAGAGAGAGAGAGAGCACAAGCAGGGGAAGCAATAGAAGGAGAGGGAGAAGCAGGCCCTCCGCTGAGCAGGGAGCCCGATGAGGGGCTCAATCCTAGGACCCCGGATCAAGACCTGAGCAGAAGGCAGACACCCAACTGACTGAGCCACTCAGGTGCCCCAATTTAAATCAGTCTTTCAGATAGATTTTTTTTTAAAATGTACCATTTTGTAAGATCTTTGCCAGTTCACTCATACTGGCCCTTTTTCCTCCTTGCTTATGACAAAATTAACAGAAGCATTTTAATATAAACTTTATTTATAATCACCCTTTCTACAAATTCTATTGAGATGCAGTAATGGTTTCCTGGGGGATACATATTTCAAAACAGATCGTCCTTCTTTGCCTAGAACTTTTTATATATCTGGCCCAAAACTCAACTGCTTTAATTTCAGGAACTCCACATAAGTAACTCTGCTAAGTTTCATTCACGTGCTCTCTTGTGTTTATTCAGTGGCACCGGGAGAGAGGTGCCGTGGAGCTGACGGCAGGCAGAGGCAAGGAACTTTGAACTTCAGGGTCTGGTTACGTTTGTTTCAGACGTTTCTATCCGTCCCTACTCAGATGTCTAAGGTGTCAACGCTGGAGCCGGATTCTCTGTAAAATGCACACGAGCCAGCTCTCTGCCAGAGCAGGCCCTTCTCTTTGGGGTCCTCAATGCAAGGCCAGCCCGTCAGGTTGGTGCGGTCAAGTGCCAAGAACGTGGCTGTGCTGTTTTGTGCTACCAAGACAACTCTGCCTGAGGCTGTGGTCAGCCACAGTTTAAAAGAAAGATGCTTTCTCACTCTGTCTGCTGCCACCAGCTCCCCTTGATAGAGTATCCTGCCTCCCGACTTCAATAGCCACGGAGTTCATTATAATCAGAGACCTCAAGCAGGGGTGCAGTTAAGGAAGAGCTCATCTGTCTCCAGGAAGGGAGAAAGGGGGTCATCTCTGGCCCCGATCAATTCAGACGGCCCTGAATGTAACACAACCAGGCATCTGGCCAGCTGGCTGCTGGCTCTGCACTAGTGATTCACGGGGTGATGGATGCTGCCTCGTGGGGATGACCTAACTCCACACCCCCAGTGGCATTCTCTCTTCCGAGGACCAGCCCTGTCTCTGCAACTGCCTTTAGGCCAAGTGGGAATGTGCCATTCATGCCATTCAAACTTACTGCTTTCCTTTCCCTCTTCTAGCTTCCTATTTCTTTATGGCATCAATAGCCACCCTTTCCCTTCGGTCTCAACCATTTTTGACTTTTCATTTTCTTTTGTTGTTTATATCCACCTGTCGATTCTTATAAATGTTTCTATTGACCTAAAGGAAATCTCATACTTGGCCTCCTATAATCTAATAACCTTGGTTCCAGAATCTCCTTGTTCAAGTCCACACCTATAACGTTTTTGTGTAAGGTTCCCCAAACACCTTCTTCGTTGCATCTGGCGGTAACCATCCCAGCCTAGGAGAGAAGAGCATGGGCTCCGGAGTGGCCCTGACCTTACCAGCTGTGTGAACTTAGGATACTTAGATCTTCAGGCCTCACTTCTTCACTTGTAAAATGGAAAAATGCATATCTATCTAATAGAATTGTTTTAGGTTTAAATAAAATAAATCTAGTTCCAGAAGCAGAAATACAGAAGAGCTAACTAACCATGCAAAATCCAAAGAACATCACTGATGGATACATTCCAAAGACACTGGTACAGGTGGTAAATGCTGTAAGATTAGAAAAAAGATAAGATCAGTGTGGGCTTAAATAGCTGGAGAAGGCTCATGGCAGAGGCCAAAGCTGACCCAAGTCTTGACAGAAATTGGATGAGGGAAGAGAGAAATACTTGGAGCAGGATGTATTTTATGGGTTTATATACACACATATATATAAATGCGTTTATACATAAATGAAATAAAAATACATCCACCTTCTGCTCGAGGTATCTCTGGGATTCAAAAGACTCAGAATTCTACGATAGGGGTTCTGGAATTCTAAGTGTTAAAGTGTTTGCTTCTTTATCATCATTTCCTAAGGTGAATCAGATCTGAAACAGACCAAGTCTGTGTGGTTTGGCTCAGCAGCCGTCATACCTCACTTCAATCACAGCCAGGAGTGACAGGGTGACTCATAAAGAAAGTTGTTCCAAGTGAAGCAAATTTTAATGCTTAGTGTATAGAATGTTTCTGCTTTTTTCAATTTAGTTAATCGAAAACAAATTTCAATGTACTTACTCATTGAATTGTAAGAGCTACTCAAAAGACAGCACACCAGTTACTCTGCACTAAGCAATAAAACAGAAGCAGTTCTTTCTGTAGAGTATGAGAGCCATGGTCTGTTTATGTGCCGAACACTGTCACGCTCAATAGAAAACAGGCTGATGAATGTCTCAGTGGAGAGCCAGGAGAGGTGAAAGATGGATGAAACCAGAGTTCTTCAATTGTGCTCCAGTATATTGTTTAAACCCATGACTGTATCCTAGCCTGCCATGACTGTCATCACCTCTTATCCCTCCTTTCCACCTTACAATTGTGCAGTGAGGCTCCTGACTCATCTTCCTCCCTTGTTCCTGACCAGAACTGTGTATCAGAAACCTCAACCTATGGGCAACCCTCCTCATTGACCAAAGTCCTCAAGGCCCTTAACAAACTCCCTCTAATCTTACTGCATCTACATCAAGGCCAAGCTCATGCTCTGTACCGAGACTGTATTTGGGACCTATGAAGTGATGCCATTGTGGAGTCTAATCCAGTGGCACGGAAAGGGTGATATTAAAAAGACCTTCGCTCTTAACTTCTTTTCTCTAACCCACACATTATTTTCAACTTGAAATCATAGACTGGTGGTTAGTAGTGAAAAAAAATTTATGGATTCCGAAAGCAAACTTCATGAGAGGGAGGGCACCTCTACTGGGACCACCGCTTGGGTAATGTCCACCAGAAAGTGCTGCCTAAAGTTCTTCATACAGACAGTATCACCCACTCAAAGGGAAAGCTCTGTTGAAAGGCTCAAGAAAACCTTAAAGAGCAGAGAAGTTATTCTACCTTTCCACCTTTAATTGCCTTAATTATGTTTTCTCAATCTAGATTAAGTCAAAGCTCTGGAATTCCTGTCTCTTCACCCTACCTATCTTCACTTTTTTTTCCTCCTCTCATTTTCCTCCTTTGTTTTTTATCCATTTTCATTCCAACCTAGTGGATGATGCAGGGTGTGTGTGTGTGTGTGTGTGTGTGTGTGTGTGTAAGGAATTTCCCAGAATTTCTTCAATGCTAATTTAACTTTTGGAAACTCCCCAATTCTATAGTTTTTAGAGATTTGGGGAAGAAAATGAAAAACTGTTTTATGTAAAATTATTTTTACTAATCAGCATTTTATTACATTATTTGAAGTAGGAGGCTTTGTCATAACTATATGCTCACTTGATAAACAGATATTTTACTCAAGATACTTCGTTAGGTACTAAGGATATGGAGATGAAAGTTATAGTCCACCTCTTTACGGGGCTAATGAGGAAACCAGTGAACATATCACCACAGAGTGTGGTAAGAGATATGGTAGAGAGAAGCAAAGGGTGCTACTGGAGGACTGGGGAAAGGCAACTACCCAGAATGGAGGGTTAGGGGGAAAGGTAGAGAAGACTTCCTGGAAAAGGAAACGCCTGAGTAGAATTGTAAAGAATAGGGAAAAAGTGTAACCTGACAAAATGAGTGTTAAAGCAGGGTTGTGAGAGATACTGATGGATTCTGGGAGCTAAAAGAATGATAGGTTGACACATATCTGATAAATGCACAGGTTGATTCAGATTGCACTTAAGATTCAAAATATACAAGGAATTCACGCAATCAGTAGTAGCAAAGAAAGAGAAAAAAATTTAAAATGGGCAAAGAAACAAATTAGACATTTTTCTAAAGAAAATATACAGTCAACTGGAACATGAAAAGGTGCTTAGCATCACTCATTGGGGAACCGCGGATCAAAACCACTATGAGATACCACCTCACACCTGTTAGAATGGCTATTATCAAAAAGACAAGAGGGAACAAATGCTGGTCAGGGTGTAAAGGGAATCCTTGCACAGTGTTGGTGAGAATGTAAACTAATAGAGCCAGTAAACACTATGGAGGTTCCTCAAGAAATTAAAAAATAGAATTACCCTATGATTCAGCAATCCCACTTCTGGGTATTTATCCAAAGGGGGAAAAAGGGGAAACACACCATTATCTCTAAGAGATATCTGTACTTCCATGTCAACTGCAGCACTCTTCACAATAGCCAAGACATGGAAACAACCTAAATATCTATCGGTGGACGAATGGAGCAAAAGAGATGTGGTATAGGGCTACTCAGAGTGAAAAAAAAAAAAAAAAAGGTATCCTGTCATTTGCCACAATATGAATGAACCTGAAGGGCATTATGTTAAGTGAAATAAGACACAGAAAGATAAATACTGCATGTTATCACTTTAATGTAGATCTAAAAAAAAATGTTGTGCTCATAGAAACAGAGAGTAGAAAACTGGTTGCCAGGGGCTGGGGCAGTGGGGGGTGGGGGTGGGCAGTAGAAATAGGGAGACATTGGTAAAAGGGTACAAACTCTCAGTTAGAAAAGTCTGAGGACCTAATGTATCACAGGGTGACCACAGTCGAATACACTGTA
Source organism: Nyctereutes procyonoides (assembly GCF_905146905.1). NCBI lineage: Eukaryota > Metazoa > Chordata > Mammalia > Carnivora > Canidae > Nyctereutes > Nyctereutes procyonoides. The sequence goes on along the minus strand of NW_026575160.1, from coordinate 29,480,889 downwards.
TTATATAAATGAAACGTGCAAAGGGAGTTAAAAAGAAAAGAGTGATAGGCTGAAGGCAGGGTAGGGTGGCAGTAGGGGGCTTGAGCTATCTTGCATGAGCTTACAGAGCCAATTGTGACTATTTCTTCCTAATTCTTGTTCAGGGACTATCTTGGTAGCTTGAAATTGGCTTGGTGGCAGTGCTTACACCACAGAAATCGGCAAGCACTACAGATCAGGGGCTTCTATTCCTCTCTCCTTAAGAAGTAGACATCTGCCAGCACACTAGTGGGTTTGAAGACCAGGAAATAGCAAAGGCCAAGGTAGGAAACTTCCTGAATACATACTAACCGAATGTAGATTTTACTCTGAAACCATTGCGGAGCACTCAAGTTATTTTAAGGGACACGGTAACAGAAATGGGTTTGCTTTCAAGAAAGATTACTTATTCCTGCCGCAGTCTGGATGGGGATGAGGATGGAGCCAGGGGGATCTACTTTTATCTTAGGGCATCATTTTCAACCTACTAATAAGACAAACTCTATCTGGAATGATCACATACAATTTTCTGTTTCTCCTTGGTGTATCTGCAGAAGGAGAGAAGTAGAGATTTTTAAGCTTCATGTTGACTATAAATGAGACTAGGTTTTATTCTGAAGAAGGAGTAGAAGAAGCAGGCCGAATGAGATCATGCTAAGGGAGAAAGCTGAAATCGGCTGAAAGATTCTTTGGAAATATTGAATTCCTTGGTTAAATAGGTGTTGTTAGTTGCACCCAAACCAGCAGCTGGAGAAGGTGCTTAGAAAATCTTAAATAAGGCTGGTACACAGAATAAGAATGTCAACTTGGGTTAATGAATGAGAGAGGTTGTGTAAACTATTACTTAATCCCAGTTGAGGGTTTCCTGAGCCACTGGGGAACCGGGCTGAGGTTGATAGACAAAAATAAGGTTAAAAGGAAATAGGGCATTAAACAAACAACAGTTCAGTTTAACTTGTGATTTAGCCAGAGTTCAGAGTATAAAATAAAAGCCCTGCTAGTAGCCAGAAAGATAAAATGAAGCAATGATAATATCATTATTAAAATAATTGTCTAGCCATTCACTGGAACAGAGATTTTATTGTATTTCTACAATGAAAATAGAAAATCTGACTATTTCTTAGCCAGTCTGTGAATCCCCAACATATAACATGTAGAGTATTAAATAAGGCAGTGAGAGTTATAACAGCTGGTTCCAAGGGCCCAGAGAATGTAGGAAAAGCTTTAATATCTAAAGCTCACACAAATACTAAATTAATATTTACTTATGAAAATTTAGATGTTTACTTTTCAGATATTTCATAATCTCTCTTTTTTTAAATGAGTTCGTCTGCACTCAACTGGATTGTTATCACAAGGGTCATAAGAAACCCAATTCATATAGTTTACACCATGACTAACCTGGATCCTGAAAAATATGTTTTTTTTTTTTTAATAGAGCTTTCTTATCAGATGTGGTAAAGTCCTGGTGTTTATTCTTCTGCGATTTTCTGTGAAGTTGTGGCACATCTGCGGCCACATTTGTGGCATAAATGATGAACTTCAAATTTTCAATAATGCTACTATGTCACATACCCCAGGATCACAAAAAGTATTGTTTGCCTAAAAATCTCAAAGTAGTGCTTATGTTTTCTTAGCTTTAGATTCTAAAAAAGTATCTAGTTAGAAAATACCACAATCATACTCACCATTTACCACATTATATATATCTTAAAGCAGGCACATATTTCAGTCTTCTTTGTTACATGTCAAAAACCTGACCTTTAAATGTTAATTATAGATTACACATAGTATTGTTAAACTACTGCTTACATATTACTCATCATCTTGCAAATATTGACTACTATTCTTTTATTTATTTTTTGACTATTCTTAATACTAGGCCAGTAACAGAATTGATCTTGTGTTTTGTCTGCCCAATTCTACTTGGAATCAATACCTTTGTTATGACCCTTCAGAAATCAGAGTGTTTAGTTAAGAGTAAGGAAAGCTGCCCTTTTTTTTCTGTATCAGCTCTAGATATACCGAACGTACTTGGTATTTTCAAATTAGAAATATTTCTCAATTACTCTAATACATTTACTAGTTCTTGTTTATCATGATGCTGGAGCCGAAAATAAGTTTACATTAATGAATCATCAGATATATTCTATTATAAATTCCTCTTTATTCATTTAATTCAGTTCCTTAAGTACCAGGATCACCTAATTTGACCTCGTATTTGCCTCTATTACTGCACTTCAGAATATTTCCACAGTCTTGGACCTTCTCATATTGTGGATATATGAAGAAAAATAATCTCACCTCCCTATTATCTTTCCCAAGGTTTTGCATAACCTCCCCACCCCCTCAACCCCAGACACATACTGTACTCTTATAAACAATCTCTTACATTTAAGATTCTGGTTACTTTACTGGAAAATAAATAGTCCTTTGCTGTAATTATAGCCTTCAGGAAGGGGCAAGCCACTGACCTCTCTGACTTGCAGGCACAGGAACGAGCCCTGAAGATTAAATGCCTCCTATTCCCTCAGCTTTTCCCATGTAGACTCCACTTAGTTCTTGGCCAAACAAAGTGAACAAAGTGAGCAAGAAAAAAGTGGAATATTTCTTTCCATTCCAGGCATGTGTGTTTTGCACTTGCATTTTAAATCTTCATGGTTTGGGGGGTGAGGATGGCAAAAACAGTGCCTTTTATAACACAGTCATAAAAACACATTTGTAGATTTTATCAAGGGCTTTTATTCAAACACTGCAGCAGTCTAGATGGTCTCTATTTACTGTGTAAATACATAGATTTCTTTTGGAAAACAATTTTTGGGGGGTTAAATAAAATCAACACTATTGCCTGTGGTCTGCAAGGCATACACTTGCAGATGAACTGCCTACCTTCTAAGACCTTAAACTTACTTGGATGTCTGCATGATTAATTATATATAAATGAACATGATTACAATGAAAGAAAGAGAAAGGCAAAATATCTGCAGCTAGGGATGCCTTAGAACAACATAAGGGCAGCAGTAACTAGAGGGCACGCCCCGTACCTTCAGTAGGCACTCATGACATCCTCGTGAGCCCGGGAGCACTGGACTCTTACTTAGCCCTCTAGGCCACATGATTCACATGAGAAGGAAATGGTCTAAGATGAAGACAGCTGTGCAGAGGACGGTAGATAGATGCAGAAAGATAATAGGATTTGGGCCCACCTCAGCAACCACATTCCCTTGAATTCCATAAATTTTTATAATTTTGATAGTTTCAAAGGAGCTTATTTGTGTGTTCTTGGAATTATCATTCACTTTGTCATTGGACTTACTGGTAACAGGACAATCCCTCCCATCTCCAGAATATACAGGTTCTTCTGACGCATAGGATCAAGCGTTGGCCAAAGAAGAAAGGTGGGGGGGGACAAGAAAGAAACAACTTGGACAGATACAAGAAATCGCTAGTGTTTCAAAGCTGATTAGGAACGAAGTGACTGGCTAGGAGAGGCAGTGAGTAAGTACTACCTACATTATACCCTTAGCTTCTAGAAGTCTATACACATGATCTTTCTCACACTAAGAATTACTTCATGAAAAGTAACTTAATTCACTTAGAAATCAAAGAAAAGGCAAACTTTGAATACATTAACAACTTTTTAAAAAACAGTTAAAAATGTTAAAATCTCCGGGACGGTTCTACCTCTTGTGTTTTTCTAAGTGTAAAATAATATGCACTCATGTCCAGAATCCACTTTAAAAAGCTGGTTAAATGCAGCACCATGCAGTTAAGATCTAGCTTATGAAATAGGTAATAATTATTAGTTTATTAAATACTGGCTGTGTAGTTGGCCATGTACTAAGGACATATGGTTTTTTCTAAAATTTTGGGCTTTATGTAGAAGTTAACTGTCACCTCCACACGGTGGTCTCTTGTGACTATGCTATCAAATTAACATATTCCTCCTCACTTGCATTCACAGATATTTCTCTCCCTCACACTGTACTTCATAAACTATCATGATGTATTTATTGGTGTGACTGAGTTTTTATCATCATCTCTTTCCCTAGCGTGTTTGCTTCATAAGGACAAGAACCATGCCTATCTCATTCACCACTATAATACCTAAAGGTCAGACACTCCGTATCTATCGAATTTCTTGTTGAATCTTGGTTGTATGAATAAATCCTTTCCTCTGTTTTTGCTGAAAACCATGGTCACAAGTTTTTGGTCATTTTATGGACTAAAGAAAATGATTAGGCTAACAGAACTTGGCTTAAACTAATAAAATGAAAGAACAAGCAGGTAATGTGGTTAGCTTAAAATAAATGGAAAATATTGCACATTTTATCGTCAAGATAATTCGTAGAGATATTCGTTTTTGCTATTGACTGCCACTGCATTAGTGCTTGTATCTGCTTAGTGCATTAGCACTAAATACTATTGATTCACTCAGCTCGCAGACCAATTTAATCTTTGCATTTTTCCCATATGCTGAGCCCCACCTTACCTATATAGTTCAGTTAGTAGACTGGCTGCTAGATGCAAGTGTTAATCAGATTTTAAATTTAAAATGTCATTAGAAAATTTAATATCATACAAATTTACACTTTTCTGGTACACAGATGCTAGCAAGCCATGAATAATCCATATATTTTGAGATGACAACTCAGCAAACTTAATTTTCATAAAATCAGTTTTAGAAAAGAGTGCTTTACAAATCAAAACTGACCTTAATTCACCCCTTTTACCTAAAGCATGATTTGAACTGTCACCTACCATTTTAATGTCCTCTGATTGATGAACATTTTGGCGATTTACCCAAATAATGACAACCAACAACGGAGGTCAGACTTCAGTTGAATTCACAATTTTTATTTTTTGTTTTATAGTTACTATTCATAAGGCATTTCCCCTTATTTGTGAGCATCAAGAATGGTGAAAATAGCCTTTATTTTATATCAGCATGCACTTATAAGACATTTTTCTGTCTTTTGTTGAAAAACCAGAAAGTATTTTTGAAATATAGAGGGTAGAGACACACTTCATCTGCTCTAAGTTAGCTTAGGTCTAGGGTGAAGGCTTTTAAGATAGGAAGTCAACACTGCTCAGCAAGTAATTCATATGCAAATGAACCAGTCCGGAACATTTTAGTTAGAAAAAAGAAATACATAATTAGCAGACTGGAATGTATCCAGGATCCTAGAATCACTCACCTCATTCACTATTATTAAAAACAAAACAAAACAAACAACAACAACAACAACAAAACACTAAGGGACTTTTAATAACTTCAAGAGTAGCTGAGCCCCTGGTCTCATTACCCTGACAAACGAGGTCTTTTACAGCCCTCCCTGGCTGCTGGAGTGGTGACTTACAGCACATATCTGGGCACTGAGTCATTCTGGACTCCGTGTGCCCACTGACTCGGTTTCAGTGCCAATCCATGAATAAGCAAAGGCAGTAATTCCTCATGGGTATTCTATCCAAATTCTAACAGATCCTCATTTTTCTTATTAGAGGAGATAAGAATGTGGGGTGGGATGTCCATTGATAAGATAGAAGTCTGAAGTAAGGATTAACACCCAAAATTTGATATATTATTTTGAGTAAAAAAAAATCCATTATTACTCAAGGAGGCTAGCTAATATTCTTATCAAAATGCAGGATCGCATGTGCTTTCGTTTGTTTCCAATCACATAGTAGTATGACAATGAAAATATCATGTATTCGAGCTGTCTCCAAAGTTCTGTTAACACTTCAGCTTTTCAAAAACCAACTTTAAAATTTCTTTTGCATGAACTCCTTATTGTTTGCTACATTAATTTTACCAAGTGAATCTCCATGTAAAGCCAACTACTTGAATAAAATACAGATGATACCACCTGCTTCAAAAAACATTAAGAAGAATAAAGAATTAATTTAAAATGCACCCATCCCATCATGAATCAGTATAATCCACGGGTAAAGCCTACCTATATTTTTGATGACAGTTTTAGCATTAACTGTATTTCTTTGCTCTTAGCTTATAAGACTGTCATGCCTTTACTTTTTTATTCTTTCCTATGGTGGACCTGTGAATAAGCTACCGAATGGTTTAAAGAGGGTTAGCAGGAGGAAGAGAAAGAGTAGAAGCCATTAGTGGCTCACTCTCTAACACATTTTTAATACCCGCTGGGTGTGCCCAACGATCTCAGAGAGCAGTTACAGAATTCTGGAAAGAAAATAATTTCAAATTCTTTTAAATAAAATAATGCAATATGCTACTTTTCATGGGACTGTAATTCAAATAAGCGACTCCCTGAGCCTGGGTGAGAATAAAGAAGAGTTTATAGGAGGAGAGGAACAAAGTGTCAAATTAACAAATTTCTACTTAGATATATATTTTTAAAAAGTCTATTGAACCCTTATAGCTCAAGGATTTTCTTTCTTGCAAGATTTTACTTTGGTAGCTATTACATTTGGCATAAGGCCAAGGTATCTAGTGTTTAGAATGAAGAATCCTCAATAACATTTTTCCTATAGGATAACATTCTCTCATTTCAGAGCACAGGAAATAAAAAAACCCTGAAGTCTGACCTCACATTTTTCATCCCTAATACAAAAATACTCTCTTGAGAGTGCTAGATTGTTTAAATAAGACATGCCAAACCAGTATAATTACATGGATGTTATTTGTAACACTGGCTCCACATTCCCTGTTCAAATGGTGTGGTGTGTGGGAGATTACAGATATATGGCCTATAAAGAGTTATAAATCTTTGTTTATTTTATTAAATATTACGAGACATGCCCCGAGGATGACAGATCAATAATGGTCCTTGCGGTTTCCTGATGGAAGGCTGCAATTATTTTCTTCCATTACAACTTAAATATAACCCAATTTTACTCATCTATCATCTTTATAATACTAATAAAGAAACATCACTGTATGTTTATTTTTCTGCCCATTCCTATTATTCCTTGTTTGCATCTTGTTTTGATTTTGTTTTCATTCAAAATTGTTCTAATCACTTTGCTTTCTTCCTCTGATGGTTCTGAGTGGTGACCCTTTAACTTTGGCACTCCTTGAAACGGAGATGGAAAATTACTACTTTAAGTTTCCTTTATTTTGGGAAGCGGTTGGCTACTCTTTGAGTATAAATGATATTTAAAAACAAGGAAGCTTGATACAAAGAACCTGTGAGGTTGACTTTTTCTAAAACTGCATTATTTGCAAATTCTTGAATGCACCGTATAACTTAAGTTACAGAAGCACAGTATCTTATAGAGCCATGGATAGTTAGAATTGAAGGTTGGGAAAAGGAGCACACCTTTCGGCTTAACTAGGTTAAAATTGTTTCAATTATTTTTCTCTCCAGCCCCAACCACCACTGCTCCCCATCTCTCAGTCTCTCTCTCTCTCTCTCTTAAGTTTTAAGAAGGGCTTAAACAAATTAAGCATTAATGGAGTCACTCATAACAGGTAGGGAGGTAAGTGAAAGACCTTCAAGAGCAGTACAACCAGAGGGTGCCCCTTCCAGAAAATTCAATTGTCTACATTTGCCTTTCTTTACCTAAGTATTCCTTACAGTAATAGTTGCTATTTATTATGTGCCAAGGACTAAGTTAGGGTTTTTTGCAAACATTATTGCACTTGTTTTCGCAGCAGCCTTGCATGGAGGAAAATAGGTCCAGAGAGTCTAAATAATGCTTTTGTGACTGGACCGGTATAAAATGGTAGAGGACAGATCTGAACCCAGATCTCTTTGACTTCAGTCTTGTTCCTTTAGGCCATGCTGTCTCCCAGAGAGCTAAGTTTATGGTCATCTTATTGTGCCGGATACTTTATATATATTATTCTCAATTTTTACAAAACCCTATGAAGTAGGTTTTTTTCTGTGCATGTTACAAATGAGGAGACTGAGGCTCTAAGAAGTCAAGTCATGCAGCAGACTATGTAATAAGCTGGGACTTGTATCTAGGTGTGCCCCTTCAACTGATGTTTCTCCCCTTCAATTGATCAATCACTGGTCATTAAGATGTTGGTGAAAATATTTTTTACTACAAGCCTACTCTTCTTTTTTTAAAAAATTATTTCAAATACTTACATATAGCGCAAAACCTTGATAATGGAATTGCAAGAAAAAAATGTAACATGATAATTGTATCTTCTGGTTATATGAGAGATATTTCAAGAACCCCTTTTCAAATTTCAACTGTGATTGAAAATCTTTCCAAGATGTATTAATCCACTTCTCTTAGTAAGTATAATTTAGGGAATAGGATCTTTACTGATTTATGGATCAAAAAAATTTATTTTTTTAGTCAATATTGATCTCATTTGTAGGAAACTGGGCCAAGGTATATTGATTCTAGTTTTCTCCTGGAATAATTGTCATGTTGGTAAATCCCTGATATGTATGATACTGTTGGAGAGTACCATCAACGTGCTTAAATGAACTGAATTTTAAAACTATTTATCCCCAGATAGAAAGTAAAGGTCTTTTCCTCCCAAGTTTCGGGATTTACAAAGTCTCCATATTATGAGACAGTTTCTCAATTATTTTATTTTGAATTGTAGTGTGCTGTTTAGGGAATATGCATCAGACTAAAACAACTTCAATCAAATAGCAGTTTATGATGTTGACAGAGGTCAAATGATGAATGAGTAAAAAAAGGTGGTAAAGATAATTTAAGACTTAAGATTTAGTAATTCTATGTGGGTATGTAATCTCATAATTCTAAGTGTTAGAAATCCTGTAAACATATCCTTTAAGCATCACTTTCAAAAGTAACAAAGAAAATGGTTATATTGTGAAGATCAAGAATTTATTTTTATTGAACTGATACAATCAACTCTAATATTACATGAATGGGTACATGTTGCTTAGGACAAGTTTCCAGAAACAACATCATATGTAGAATCAAAAGAGTTCTGAAGCACACAGAGCTTAGATACGAAGACGATATGCTCTGGAAACCATCAAATGACTCAAAAGAGGGCTTAAGAGATGTCATCAATACGAGGAGATGTAGATGAAGAGTCTGCATAGACGTGTTTCATAAAATGTGAGAGTGAGAAAAGCAACCTATGTGATCTGAAATAAGCAAATCAGGCCTATATCCTGGCCCGACCCCTAGAATTTAAAAGACCTTCTTTCTTGGCACTCTCTCAGTCTGATCCTGTGACACAAACGCTCTTTGCACACAGTGGAAGCTCAGACGGCCAGAAAACTCCTGCCATGGTTTTGCTTACACACTGGGGACCATGCAGAGGCCTCAGCAGAAAGTTCCTGCTGCAGCTTTCCTTGCCCACAAAACACACAACCGTCCCTCCATAAAGATCCAATGGATTAGAGAAGTTAATAACAAAACTACAATATACATGTTTATTCACCAAGCATCATGCCAAAACAAAAGCTCGATTCCAAGAAATTGTTAAAAGCATCACCTGATATCTTGCCAAGTCAAGTTGCCAAGATGAAATGGAGTTGTCTTATTGCTTTAGTCTTTCCAAACACGTTTGATTTTGTAAATCATTTTGTTTTGTGTGAGTAACGGCTCTCTCTAGGTGCCCTCCTTTCAAGATGAAACTAGGAAATGATTGTAGGCTGAGCTTTGGAACAATCTGAGGTCTTTTTGTGGACTGGTATATGAAAACTGAGAATGTGGGTGTCTCATTCTCAGAAGAATTTTGATCTTTGGTAACCAGAGAAGATAAACAGGCAAATAAGCAGAAGAGGTTTGAAGGTATTTGTCTTTATGGAATTTGGCCAGTGCAAAAGTTGGCTTCCCTTGTAGGACTATGTTGGCAAGCTCCATCTTGTTTTCCACAAGAATTTTTGCGATGGGAATGATAACTGTTTCAGGTGCAGTTGGTGCATTTTGGGCATTTTTCCTGGGTGATAAAACTGACCTGGATTTCACTGGATAATCCTGCCTTTTGTTTCCCTTGGAACATTGAAAGAATGAAAGGGGTAGAGGAGTTCAAATGTATTTTGGCAATTTCTGGAATTGATAAATACTTTTACATCAGGGGGCTGAAAAGTACAAAATAGAATAATGAAATCGGATATCAATATATCCTCATAAGGTAACGTCTCTTTTTAATTTTTAATAGGACAAGATTTAAAAAGCAAAGTCATGTGCTTTAGAGGCCCTGGAGGAACAACTCGTAGAATCTTTTTAAACTTGTGTTTCTGATGCAATTTACTGGATACCAAAAAAAAAAAAAAAAGTTTTCTCTGGAATGCTATTAATATTACATTTTTTCCTCCCTGATTCCTACCCTGAAAGTCTTTTTTTTCTTTTCATTCTTTTATATTTTCTCGAGAAGAAAAGTGGCAGCTTCATGAGGAATCCTATTGCTTCTTACAGAGTTTGCAATATATATGACATGTATGCAGGGGAGAATTTAGTCTTAGTTGGGATTAGGCATGTGTATTATTTTTTATTACTAGATTTTGGAGGGGCAAGGAGAGAAGTTATGTCTTTAGTTCACTTAAACAGGAGTTCCTTTTCTCAGAAGCATTTTTCTAGCTTTATACAAAGTTATTTGAGGGGCGTGTGGGTGGCTTAATTCTTGAGTTAGGCTCAGGTCATTATCTCAGGGTTGTGAAATAAAGCCTTGCATCGGGCTCTGCACTGGAGTGGAGTTGGCCGCAGATTCTCTTTCCCTCTCCCTCCGCCCTTCTCCCTGCCCCTGCGTGCACATGCACACATGCTCTCTCTCAAATAAATAAGTAAATAAATAAATAAATAAAATCTTCAAAAAAAGAGTTATTTGGAGTTTCCATTTGGGGAAGTATCCCAGACATTTCAGCAAAAAGTGAACCAAATGTCTTTGAATTCATATGTCCTTGATACCCTTCAGCACATTAGATATTCTCTTTCATCAAGGATATGTTTAATATCCTTCTGCTTACAATTACAAGCTTTATTACTGAGACTGAAAACTGATAGAGTCGTGAGATGTGGATTTCTGAAGTCAAACTGTCTTTAGAAAAGCTATACTATTTGTTCATCTAATTATGATCACGAGTGGTCGTTATGTTAGGAGGCATACCCAGGTTCATATGCTTGAATGTGGGTCCAAACCAAGGGAGCCCAAGGCCACAATGAACTCCGGATTTGGTGCTCTTCCTCTAGCACCAAGTGATCTGGTGCTAGTAGGATAAATCCTCTGGCTATGGCTGGTAGCTTTAACTATATGTAAGTTAAACCAACAAAGAATGTTTCTAACACCTGTGAAAATACCATTTCATGTAGGTATAAATAAGTATTGATGAAAATATTAGTATTTATAGACATCAAATACCAACCAGGTAAAAAGTATCTAGCTAGCAGGTGATACGCACAGGTCCATTCACGAAGAAAGTCCATGCAAGTTCCAAAGAAAGGATTTGGGAACAAAAGTTCCCTCTACTTTTCTAAGTTCTTCAGAGAAGTGTATTAGCTCATTTAAAAATATTTGATTTACCAAGATTTTAGAAGAGATTTTTGTTGTTTGTTTTTAGTTTAATTTTCTTTACATAATGCCCAGAATGTAAACCATTCATTTGTATATCAGTGAGCAAATGGGGCCTCATAAGGCAAAAAGCCTTTAAAACTCAAATTAACGTGGGCTTCTCATCTAAATGTTGTAAAGACTATACTGAGATCTCAATAATTGTGTTTTACAGGAATTGCTGTTGTGTTAAATTTTGTGTAAATCTGACCAGAACTATTAAAGCTTAAATGAGAAACAAGTTTAATAACCTTAAGTGTTGACAACCATGTAAACCTAAACTGTAAAATATCTTTTCATAGAACCACATTAACTTTTTCTCAAGTTATGATTTTACATTTATTTCTTTTTATTTTATTTTTAAAGATTTTATTTATTCATTCATGAGAGACAAAGAGAGAGCGGCAGAGACATAGGCAGAGGGAGAAACAGGCTCCCTGTAGGGAGCCCGATACAGGACTCGATCCCAGGACCCCCGATCACACCCTGAGCCAAAGGCAGACGCTCAACCACTGAGCTACCTGGGCGTCCCTGATTTTACATTTAAATGAAGATACAATATCTAAATTTTCTTCGAAAGAATGTACAAATATTATGGATAAAAATAATTTACCAGGCACCAAAAAGCCCTTGATATTCTTTTCTAGACTGGTACTTATTCTGACTTATACCTTATAAGTGGGAAATGAATGTGACTTACCCTATTAAAGCAGTGTTCGTGGTTGGGTCCATAAAAGTGCTGAAGACATCTCACATTGTTTTTGTTGACGATCTTGTTGAAGAATTCATTGACATATTTGATAGGGAACGCACAGACGGCAGAGCGATTCATTGGTTCAGCAGAATCTGGCTTGCTTTGTGCGAACACTCCATAGAGAATGTCATCATTCAGGTTGGCACCTATTTGTTTAGCGAGATGGGCCCCAGGCTTACTGACATATGCAGCTTGGAGGATATTAAACACTTCCTCCCTTGTGGATCTCTTTCTTCTCTTTTCCGTGAGAATACACTCCAGAGGCATTTCCATGTAGGAATGCAATCCAGAGTCTACAGAACAGAACCTGATTATTCTCGTGTGAAAAGTCTGAGCATCTAGAGTTTCTCGCTGGACTGTCAAAAAGTAAATAAAGTGGTTGCTTTCAAAGGCGTGGACATATTTAATGGGGTAGGAGTCTCTGAACTCCGGTAGAACATCAATGTAAGACTGGTCTGTCAAAAACTTGAACCCATCTTGCGTTTCCTTTAGCCTTCTCACCGATATCGAATGCAATGAATGATCTGGATGGTCCGAGGAATTTATGGTATTGCCTACGAAGAAGTTGATGAACCGGTCCTTTTCCGATATCAGGACTTTGGTTCCTAGAGCACTCACCACACAGTCAGGGCACTGGCTGGGCTCTTCGTCTGCCTGTGAGGAGTACATGCAATGCACTTCCGACTGTATGTCAGCAATATTGCTGGGTGGAAGGACGTGTCGCTGGCAGGTCCCTCTGTGGACACTGCCACAGCTAATGAGTTGGTCATCGTAGTATGTGTCAACAAGCAGAGCCATGTTGATGTTATCTTCCCAAACACCACCTGATAAGTTGGCTTTGTGGCTGCAGTCCTGACATGGGGAACAATCTGGGTGTTCCAGCACGGGCCCAGTCTTGTACTCAGCAACCTTCTGAAGGTCTCTGTCATTTAAAACGTAAATATAGTTAACTGCACCAAGGTAAATATGATGCTTGTGTAGAACAACATTCTGGATGGGTGTTTCGGCAGTGAAGTTGGGAAGCTGATACTTCATGTTCACATTCATCTCAGACTTTACTAGTGCCTCTTTGCACTCCCCATAGCTCTTCTGCACCAAGGTAAACAGAAGCACAAGGATGCCAGGTGCAAGCACAGCAGGAGCCTTCATGGTGAGAAGCATATCTGCCAAAACATGTTCAAAGAGAGAGCAGTTTAGTTGTCATTAGAAACAAAGAAGAAACTGAAAGAACCATACCAGTTAAACTATTAGAAGCAAATCTTCCTAACTGGAATTTTTACATCAAGTGAAAATAAAAAACTCTAGCTGATTTCACATAATGATGCATTGTGCAGATGGACATGACTCCACATAGTTTAATTTTAGAACTCAAGCCATGAACGAGTAATTTTAGAGAACCATTATGAGATGCAAACAATGTTCTGTATTAAAGACAATACACCCAACTAAGTTGGACTCATTTAGCAATGAAGTCAGAAACAGCAAATTTCTTTCTTAACCTCTTGCTGGTTGTTTAATGTGGTTTAATATCTGTGGTTAATGACTAGGTTGATATTTAAACTTTCTTAGTTAGTCAAGTAAAGGAACTGTGGTTCAGATTCATTTATTCTAGAAATCACAGCAGGCATTGTTTCCTTGGGAGCATGTAGAATTACTAGGCTAAATTTAGCTTCCTTTTGGAAGAAAACAATCATAAATTCTAGAAGCAATATGATCACATGCTGTTTATAGGAATTTGTGTGCAGAGGAAAGGTATGGTTATAATTTGGCTATAGCTGACCTATTGTTTTGGATAGACAAATGCTTAATGTAAGATCACTGGAAACATAAAAACAGCAAGCTGAAAATTTGTAAAATAAAATATAATGTTCAGGACTAAAGTCCTAGAATTATTTCTTGGGGAAAAACAACATATTGTTCATTACCAAGTCAAAAGCTATTTAGTAAAAAAAAAAAAAAACAACAAAAAACAAAAAAAAAAACACATTATTTTAAGATTCCATTGTATGCACATGGACAATATTTCTAACTAGTTATCCTGAGTGCATTTGTTTTTCAGTTTTAAAAAACTTAAAGTACATGGGCTATAAACAAACATTGTTAGTTCTACTTATAAAAGTTGTAGGTAGGGTGGTACCTTAGAAAGGAGGTCTTAGAAGGAATAGAAACAAAATAGCTAATTAACTTTTTTCCCTCCATTTTTACTGTGTAATTCTGATAGGACAAAAGGAATCTTTAAAAACTTGTTTGGTATTATAACCATGCCAAAGACTAACCCTAGGTCTACAAAATCATAGCAGAATTCACTAATAACTAGTATGTGTATGGCTCTGTGCTTGCACTTTGGAAATGGGATTTGGTATTTACCTTTCAGTGAACCTACAGTGCGGTTGAGAGACAATACACATATGCAAATAATACACAACATTATAATACCCTATGTAGTAGCACAAATCAAGAGCTAAAAGCACCAAGAGGGGGAAACATGACTTGTACTTAGAATTACTATAATTATGAGAAAAAGGGACAAGTCCACTATGTTGTGAGGCCCAGCAAAGCAAGGACAACATCTGCTTGGCTCATTACCCATTCCCAAGTATCTGATACAGAGCCTAGAACATAGTAGGTGTTAGATAAATATATCTTGAATAAATAAGTGAATACAAATCAGGAAATAAGTTCAAGGTAACAGAAAAGGTATACGTAGTAGTCAGAACTCGAATCCAATTCAAAGATAATTTTTTCTCTACCAAATTGTTAGACTTATTTAAGAGGGAATAGAAAAGTCAAGGATTTTAATTGAGCTGGAGAATCATATAATCAAGGCTTTACTTTAGAAAGACTGATTTGGAGCCAAGGTGGCTGAGGGCAGGGAGAAGCTGGCAACAGGAAGACCAAATGACAAAGTATTATTATAGTCCATAACCTCATTATCTGTAAGAGCCAGAACCAAGATGGTGTCCCCAAGAATTGAAAGGAAGGCATCAATGAGAGAATATTTAAATAAATAAGATTTGACATCTAAATCGGCATACAAATGAGAAGGCAAAGATGACTAGCAGTTATCTGGGGAAAAGTGTGGAACAATTTACAAAACTAGGATGTCAATAGGAGGAAGCTGGGCTAAAGACTGACGAAGATAAGTTGGGTTTAAACATGTTGAGTTGGATGTGTTATTGGGAAATGAGTGAAAACATGAAAACATTCTATTATAGGGGTGACTAGTAGGTTTTATATTGTTCATCAGGAAGCAGATGCCTGGAATAAGTGAAGAATCAGGATTCCAAGACAAAGCATTGTGCCAAGCAACAGAGGCAAATGACAAGAGAGATTCTGAGGAGAAGTTGGCCCTTACTAGGAAAGTGGCAGGATAAGTTTTAGGTGAGACAATATTTGTCTGGGGTGAGATAGTGGCAAGCGGAAGTATGAGTGTCAAATATTTCCCATGTCTGTACTAGAAGGGATGACAATTTAGATCTCAGTCTTGGGGGAGCAATTGGGTTCTAGTTGGATTAAGAATAAACTTTGCATGTTACCCAGAGATAATGGTTAGAATCAAGTAAGTTCATGGAGGGGCAAGGTGAAGGAAAGAGAGTGGAATGAAAGAAATCTTGGGATTACCCATACTGGAGAAACACACAAAGGAGTCAAGGGAGGCAAGTTCAGTGAAGTGCCAAGACAGCCAACACCGCACTGTGTCACAGAAGCCAGGTGGGAGGCTTGAGGAGGAGGACATGGACCACATGGAGGCTCTTTGCTGACTTTCAAGAGTGATCTCAGTGGATTCAATAGTTATATCAATTAATAAATTGCAAGGGAATGTGTGGTAAGGAAGTGGGATGTCAAAGGAAGGGCAAGAAAATCAGGGTAGAGTTGTTTATTTATTTTTCAAAAGGAGTTTACTCTTCAATTGTAGGAAAGACATGTGCCTATTGGTAGATCTTCCTCTGCTAACGTCTGTTGGGTATTTACTACGGCCAGCCATGGTGGCAGGTTCCGGGAATACAGAGGTAGGGTGTCTTTCTCTAGCTCAGAGTCACCTGATGGAGGATCGACAGACAGTTATGAGAATGCATAAAAAGGGCAGCCAACCACGTTGGAAATGATGCTAGAGCTCAGTGTTGGAGGAGGAGGATGAAGGGAAATTCCTAGTAGGCACGGCAGTTTGCGAAAGGGTATAGAGACAGGAGAGAACATATGGCACGGTCGGAAGAACTGCAAGTAGTTGAGCCCAGAGACGTGGGAAAACCAAGGAAAGCAAATGAAGGCGATAAAAATTGTTGGAGCAATATCCCAAAAGAGTAAAAAGAGGCATTTCCAAGAGCCTGGAAGACAAGAGAGATCACTTTCCGAGATAGCAGGTGAGAGTAAGTCAGAGGAAGTACGGAAACACTGGAATTCAGGGCATATGGTCTCAATATTATAAAAATAAACGAGGGTATATGACCATCACTGCAAGTAACAGTTACAGAAGAGGGGCCAGGTTCTGTAGAGTAGAGAAGGGGGTTTAGAGGAGCTACCAGCAGGCACGCAGGAAGAGGTCAGCAAGAAATGAAAAGGATTGCTTAATAGCTCCGAGGGCTCCTATAAAAAAAAAACACAGTGTGTTGTGACTTTCTCTTCACACAAGAAGAGTTCTGGGTGGACCAGAAGGCAAAGCAAAGTGTGTCATTAAGATGAAGGATTGGAAAAGGTACACGCCATACAACAGTAAAAATAACAGAAACACGTACTGGACGCTCACCATGTATGCACCAGGCATCCTGCTAAACCCTCTGATTTACTCTTTATAAAAACACCCTTTGAAGTAGGAAGTATTATTATTCTCCTCTTCTACATGAGCAAACTCGCCAAAAGTCACACACAACTGAATTCAATCCCACGTCTGGCCGACAGGAATCTGTCCAGGCTCTTAACCGCTCCACTAGGACTGCAGTAGCTTCCTGAGCTAGGAGGAGAGTACGCCCGGGCAGGATTGGACGTCAGAGCTCTGGTTCTTGCCCTTTCCCTCCCCAGCTCCAGGACTCTGGGTAATTCACCCACCTCTGAGGCCTAGGATCCAATATCCTAACAGGATTGTTTTAAGTATCTAAAAAGAGATCTCCTCTTTGAAAGCTTCGACCGTTATACAGCGTACGCATATACAGACGCAGGGTGTTGTCCTTGCCACTTCTATATCTAATCCTTATTGTTTTGAAATGTACTAGAAAATTTTTGGTGATGGGGGGGGGGAATGACAAGGAGTAGAGGCAAGGAAGGGTTTAAGACAAGTTGTCCTATTAGAGGGCAAAAGCAAATTCCAAACAAACTGCATATATCTATCTAAAACTTCAAGAATATATTATGGGGAAAAATTAAATGAACTTCTCAATATGGTATTAGTGTGTCTCCTAAAATTTGGAACATTAGCCTACTACATAATTTATCACTGTATTTTCTTTAGGAAAGATAATAAAGGAAGAAAATAAATGAACCATTACTGCCAAAAGAAAAGAAAAAGCATTACAACCGATATGTATCTTAGTTGATATCCATTAATGCAATGTAGACGGTGAATGACTTTTTTTTTTCTTTTAGGCTTTTTGAAGGAGCCTTTAAAATGATCTTTTTTTTTGAAACTTTTTTTTTTAAGATTTTATTTATTTATTCATGAGAGACACACAGAGACAGAGAGAGAGAGAGGCAGAGACACAGGCAGAGGGAGAAGCAGGCTCCATGCAGGGAGCCTGACGTGGGACTCTATCCTGGGTCTCCAGGATCACGTCCCAGGCTGAAGGCAGCCACTAAACCACTGAGCCACCCGGGCTGCCCTTTTTTCTTTTTTTTGAATTTGAACTATTAAGTTATGTTTTAAAAATATGGTTCGTATCTTAAAGCTAGTATATAAGCCACTCAGTACTAAATCTGAATTGACTAAGAATCCAAGAAAATGTACAAATATACTAATGGACTTTTCTGGTTATCTCATGTGATGAGATGACAATCGATAAGAAAAGCAGGAGGGAAAAAGGGTATTTTTTTCTGTTTAAGGAAAACACATTGCAGAATATCCCTGGAGTTTGTTAACGCAGTTTCCCTTATCTTCTTTACATTCTCTCGATAGCAAACAGTGATGACATTTTTCAAACTGAGAAATCAAAGAAAGGTTAATTTTTTTTTTTTAGATTAAAGCAAAAACATAGGACTAGAGCCTATTGTCAACAACAGGACTTTTAATTAAAATACAGGTTTGTTTAATCCTCAGATAATGAGAAAACATAAACACTCCATTTCCTTAATCATTTCAATTAATGAAGTCTCCTCCCCATTAACAAAGATGTGTATCTTTTTTTTTTTTTCAAAGATGTGTATTGATGACACTAGATCTTCTCCAGGAAATGTCTGTCTTTCAAAGGAATGGAGGGAAACCTTTTGGAAGGATTTGTCGCTGAGCAGTATAGCCTGATGGTACTGCTGGTTAAATAAGTGACAGCTGAGTGCAAGTGTACAGGCTCTGGAGACAGACTGCAAGGTTTAAATCCATTTGCTGTCTGTGTGCCTCTTGGGCAAGTAACTTCTCTGAGCCTCTATTTTCTCATCTGGGATATGGGTGCGCTTATAATACAACCATCACTTGTCATGGTTACTCTGACCACTCAATGAATCAATGCATGTAAACCACTAAGAGCAGTGCTTGACACGTGGTAGGTTAATAAAAGATCGCTATTATTAATATTTGTTCACATACTCAACAAATACTTTCTGAGCATCTACTATTTCCAGATAGTGCGCAGGGTGCTGAAGACACAAAAAATGAATAAAAAGCTTTACAAGTGTCGATGAGATCTCAGACTAGTAAGGAAGACAGACAAATGGACCACAGTTTAAACTGGAAAGGTCTATGGGAGTCTCTGAAGGGGAGCCTGGCCAGGGCAGGGGAGTCAGGCAGGCATCCATCAATCACGGTCCTTTCCTCAGAAGGCACTCAAGGCCTGAGGCCTAGCATGGGGGAGAGCCTGAGCTTTAGTCGTGGCAGTGCAGCTGAAGAACTACGTGATGCAAAGCCAGTCACCCCACATCCTTGGCCTCCGCTGCTTTCTCATTTGTGAAAGGAGTGTTGGTGTAGTCACGTGCCGGAGCCTCTGGCTCACGGCAGCCCACCGCGTGCAACTCTACCCACCGTGAGCTCCGTGGCCTTTTCTTGGTAACTCGAACTCGGCCATGGCTGGAGTATTTACACCACAGAAATTGGCAAATATTACAAATCAGGACTTTTGTTTTTTTTTCCTCCTCTGAAGGGATGATTATTAAATATTTACAAGCACACTCCTAGGCTGAACTAATGACCTCCAAAGTTATTTTCTAACTACAGTAATTTCCCACTCTGAGGTTGTTTTTCTACAATCACATTTTACTTCAATGCCATTGTGTTGGCATATATTGCTTTTTCTTTTCTATCTATGTAATCTGCCAGATTGGGATGTGTGAGCAATTTTAATATTTATATTGGTAGTGACTCCAGAAATACTTCCACTTTTCATATATTTTTGTCTTGATACATTTATTCCCGTGACATGCCTGGATCAGGCTTTCAAGATAGAATGTCTTTTTTACTGTTTCTGTTTTTTTTCTTTCTTTCTTTCTTTCTGAAATACTGCTGGCCATTTAACCAATTTTGAGCTCCCTACTAAAAGGAACACGTAAAGATGATTCAAGCAGATTGACTAATTCATTCTCTTAAAATGTTGTACACATAGCAGGTGAAACTGAATCATCCATAAAACATTTCTTTATTCCGTTTCAGTTGGTAGTTAAGATAATCTCACTGGCAAAACATTTCCTGGGAGTAATTATCTGAATGGCACCTTGGCCATTAAACCCTGGGTATTTAGGAGTATTTCCTTCAAAGAGGATTGTTGTTAGCGAGGAATATCAGTTCAGACTAAACTTAAGACCAGTTACTCCACTCTGTCTGCCATCTATCTGCCTCTGGTTTTTTCACTGGGCTAGCTTCCATGGGTTTTTCATTCCCCAGAAATACATTTAATTCTCTAAGAACTTCTTGAGTAGCCACCTGTGCCTATCACTACTACTACTGTTGTCATTACTGTCCTCCTCAATCAACAAAAATGGATCACAAAGCCCTGGTGTGTTATAGTTAAGCACTGATTGCTCAGGAAAAAAACACCACAAGTGTAATGGGATATATTTGTAAGAGACTTTCTAGACTCTGACAGGGGGAACTTTGCTTTCTTTAGAACCGATTTTCTTAGAAATCATAAAACTTTACAACTATATAGATAGCACTACATAGTTTACTGTCAGTTACATTCTCACCTCTCATCTGCATAATTACCTTATAAGGTAGGCATTATTCCCTTTCAGATGACAAAACTGAGCTTCAAAGGAGATAAAACATTATCTAAAATGTACTAAACATGCAATATGGTTCTTATGAGGGTTTTTCTAGTGCTTTAAAAAATGTATTATGAAAAAAATGTATTATGCTTATTTGAGCTATTTTAAATTGTTTGCATTTCCTAAAAATGATTTTTATCATTGATTGATATTTTGATCAATGATCATTTTTATCATTGATTGATATTTTGATTTTATCAAAAGGTGTAATATTTTAGTAAACATTTGTTTTAACGTGTCAGGCTCTCATCGTCTCTACTACTGGCAACTCTTTTGAAAACTCTCCCTCCGCTCTAATGGGGCTGTCATCACATGGCTTACCTCCCTTACCACAAGGTGAGCTTGCAAACCAAGCTGGCCTTTCAATGAACTCTCCTTTTGACACACAGCTTGGTCGGGATAAGCATGTGACTAAAAAGTGAGACCAATCAGACTCTTTTTTTGAGATTTAATGTAGATACTGGGAGAGAATGTCTCTCTTTGAAAGATCACAAACACTACAGATGATGTTAACTTAAAGAGTTTCTGATGCCCAACGTTGCCAGTATGTGGAGAAAGGTTGCCTGAACACAAAACTGACCCAAGGGGAAGGAGAACCCAGACATGGAGAGAGGCAGGTTTTCCATGAGACTGTTTCAGCATCCGTACCCACCATGTCTTAAGCTAACCAGAACCAGTAAAATCTTTCCTCCTTCCTCTCTTTTTTTTCATCAGCAGTTTCATTGTGATTCTTTTATTCCTTGTTCCTGAAAAAGTCCTGACCAAATCATGTCCATCTAAAGATATTACAAACCTGTGAGCTTAAACACAAAGTCAAGTGCATAAAAGCAATTTTCAGTAAAATATTCAAGTAATTAGAACGAAGAGCAAAGATGGTTTCCTTATTTACTTGAATAATTAAATATTCCACTTTGCATTTGGAAACACATCTATTAGTTAAAATTTCTGAGGTGGTATACTAGCTCTTTCCTGCCATATATTTTCAATTTTTTAAAACAATATTTACATAACATAATCTCAAGACAGAAATAATGTATCTAAGTGAAGAGGCAAGATATAAAAAGCAGAAAAAAATTTCAATACTGCTTTTAAGTATATAAAAGGGATTTATGATGATGGAAAATGGCTGAGGCCCCATATTAAGGAAATTGCAGCCATAAAAAGCAGTCACAGTTAAATCTCCAGAAGGACTTGCAGAGTGAAATCCTAAGAAAAATTCTTAGTCCTCTCTATACTTACATTATTTCTGTTAACTTTAAAAGTAAGCCCAGAAGAATGAAGTTAAAGAAATAAGATTGTAATAGGAGATTCCTGGTGACATTTAAAATATTGTGTTTAGGGGTGCCTGGATGGCTCAGTGGTTCAACGTCTGCCTTTGGCTTAGGTCATGATCCCAGAGAGTCCTGGGATCGGGTCCCAAGTGGGGCTCCCCACAAGGAGCCTACTTCTCCCTCTGCCTGTGTCTCTGCTTCTCTCTGTCTCTCATGAATAAATAAATAAAATCTTAACAGAAAAATAAAATAAAATACTGTACTTATAAACATTCACTACTTATGAAGAATTATATTGTATCACACAGTATTAATCAAATATTTGTTAGCATCCATTGCATACCATGCCCTTATCTAGATACTCAGAGTTCCTATTCTCCAAAAAGTATATAGTCTGTGGATATGAAGACAGCAAGATAAACGTTAAAAATCTAAGTGTGTAACCTAAATCGAGAATGGATCTACCAGGCTGTGGAGAAAGCACATTTTAAAACATGCTTTGTTAAACATTTGATTCTTATGCCTAAAGATTTAATAGTGTTATGATCATTAAAAAAAAAAAGTCTAAACTGACTTTGGGAAGATAAAACAATATGCATGTCAAAAATCCCATCTAATGTAGCCAGACATTACTTTAACAATGAATAATGTTCTTCTTTTCTTTTGTAGAGGGAGAGAAAGTGAGGGTGGAGGGAGGGGCAGAAGGAAAGGAAGAGAGAGAATCCTGAGCAGGCTCCATGCCCAGCACAGAGCCCGGATGTGGGGCTTGATTCCACAACCTTGAGATCATGACTTGAGCCAAAATCAAGAGTTGGACCCTTAACCTGAGCTACGCAGATGCCCCTTCTTTGACAATGATTTCTAACTGTAAGTTGAGAGGACAGAAGAAATCTGGAGGATTTTTCAGCCCGACATTCAACTGCTCTTTTATATGACCACATTTAAATGATCTAAATACTCACAAGTCAGTCCTATATCTAATATTTATAGACAAGTTTGCTTGACAACATTCTTCCCAATAGCTCATAAAACCTTCTAGAGAAGAGGTGAGGTGAGTGGAGAGAGTACGGGGCTTTGCTGTTAGACAGAATTTGATGTGATGGGAATCTGGGCTTTACCAATTACCTGTCTTATGACTGGAGTGTCGTACTGTGTCAGTTTTTTTTTTTTAATCTAAAACATGGGGATAATGATATACATCTTGTGGGTTGCCCATAAGGGTTAGCAATAAATCATGAGACACTGGCATTCAATCATGCAGCAAACATTGGCATTCGATAAATGTAGCTACCATGCTTATCCTAAGTTGTGTTTTAGCCAGTTTTTGGATGCCTTCGTCAAAAATGAGGAACTTGACACAGTCAACTGGGTGAGCCCACTCCAAATACTTGGTAGCTGTTTCATCACCATAATCCTCTCAGTTTAAATATTGTTATTTCTTATTTTCCAACCCTTTGGCCATTTGTGGTTTTCCTCTAAACCTGTCCCAAATTCTTGAGTCCTTCTTAAGTTGTCCTCCAAGGCAAAGGCCATGGTAAGGGCCTTCCATGCTAAGGAAGAACAACAAAAAGGGGGTTACCACTTTAAAGATGAGCCAACCCACATTCCCAGTTAAGTTTAGCAAATAAAGACATAGGATTCCTAGTTAAATTTGTATTTCAGATAAATAATAATTTTTTAGTATAAATATGTCCCATGAATTTATTATATGTGACAATCCTAGTTGCAGGCAAATGAAGACAAGTAAGGGAATAATTATCCTTTTTACTAACAGAACTCAGATTGAAAAGATTTTGGCCAAACATATTTATCTACTGGTATAGAACAGTATTCTTAAAGTTTTGTAGCACATACATGCTGCAAAATTGTATATGATTATTTTTGGTTTTGTTGTGCTGTTGCTGTGTGTCTAAAACATGCTGTTTTCAAAGTGACTACCAGAGTAAACTGTTTCAAATAGGCGATTTTAAGTATCGGTGAGGGTGTAACTATATGAAAGGCAGTAAAAATACTTTTTAAAAATTTATTATTTATTTATTTACTTTTACCTTTTTTTTAAAATAAAAATCAAGGACTTGTGCACTTGTGGAGAAAAGTTACACTGTATATGGCAACCTGTCACTGACATGAAATTTCTTTTTTTTTAAAATATTTTATTTATTTATTCATGATAGAGAGAGAGAGAGAGAGAGGCAGAGACACAGGCAGAGGGAGAAGCAGGCTCCATGCCGGGAGCCCGACATGGGACTCGATCCTGGCACTCCAGGACGGTGCCCTGGGCCAAAGGCAGGTGCTAAACCACTGAGCCACCCAGGGATCCCCTGACATGAAATTTCTAAAACAAAAACTATCCTTAGATTGATTTGTATACTTTTTTAAATAATAAACAAGCTTATCAAAAAATCATGTAAAGGTGGCTATAAGAGAAAAGAAGTTAAACTAAACATGGTGCAAGAATAATTCTCATGTGTTATAATTAATTAATGTTTTAGGGGCTCCTCTAAACACCGATGCTTGATGATTATACAAATACTATTTCTTTGAAAGAGACCTAAGCGGTGCTTTTACTCAGATTCTTATCCAATATTGTATCCCTTCTTCTTCCAATAAGCATTTTCAAAGTTAAAAATGATGAATTGTAGCTTCAGAAAAAGCCAACTATGCATTTTCTAGTTGTAACACATGACTAAGACCATTGTCCAACTCTGACCTGGTAAGAATAAAGATAAAAAGAACAGAATTTCATTATAGTCTCAAGATTATCCTTCATACATTCATAGTCTGTTAGTAAACATCTTTGTCCTTTTAAGAACTGCTGAAAGTATTCAGCTTCTGGGAAAGAAGAATAAATGGACATTTGTTTTAACATTGTACATATTGTAAAAAGTCCTGTCGAGAAAATACATTGAACTGTCGGAGTCCTGAATGACTGGACAGGCTTTTGCCCCATTAGTAAGCGGTAGGTCAGACAAGAATGTTTCATGCCCTTGAAAATGTGAACATTGAACTTTCACTGTTAAGAAAGTGCTAAGATGCTTGAAAAACCTGTAAATGTACTTAAAAATAATTTTCAGCCTGATGGATAGGTATACTTTTATAGTCCAGATTGTGCAGAAAGGCTACCAGTTTTTCTTTAATTAATCCAGGCACGGTGAATAGCATGAAGCTACAAATCACACATGAGAAGCATCTTCCTAAGTATGCATATTAAAATCAAATAGGCTTAGCAACTTTTTCCAGTCGTTTTCAAACACAAGGTTCTTGGAATAGGATAAACCTGACTGAACAGTCAGAATGTGAAGCACCGCAGGGAGACAAGTTAGAGAGGAAGCTGGTGCGTTATTCACTAATGAATCAGACATTTCCCTCCCTCAGTGCTGGAAAATGTCCTCAGCACAAGGCATGGTAAATTCCAAACGGGGGGAGCTGTACTCAGAATCGGGACCACATGGCTGATCAATCTCTCTGATGTTAGGTAAAGGAGAAATCAAATATTTGTGAGACATGATGATGGCTAGTGGACCCCATTTGTGTTCTGTCCTGTAGCTGTCCTGTAAACAGAAACCAGTATCCAGGGGAAGAGAGACAAGGGCAGAGACACAGGAGTGCCAAAGGCCAGGCCCTAACTCCAAAACAGGAGTTAAATCCATGTGAGGTCGGTGTTACCTTAGAACTCTATTTCCATTCAGTCCTTAGGGGTGGGTCTGAATTTTATTTTGCTCACACCTGAGAACTTCTCTTGGAAATCAGAGTTAGCAGGTAGATTCTCTGCCAGGGGAATGAACTAGGGACTTTTCTCAAGGTAAATTCTGTCAGTATATATAACATTTTCTTTTTCGGGAAAAATAGAAAAAGACTTTTAGAAATCATAAAAATACTATGAGTGGATGGACTAGCCAAACCTCGTCATATTTTATGCAGACGTGGATTCCTTGGGTGAACATAATGCAATTCTAACAGCATTGGGAGAAAAATTAAAAGCAAAGAAATATCACTCTACTCAGATAAAATACAATCAGAGAGTAAAAGAACTGAACAAAATTTTCTATAAATACTTTTAAAGAGATAGAGAATGCTAAGCAAAAGCTATTCTCGTTAAAAAAAAAAAAAGGACAGTACAGAAAAATAAGCACGCAAGTACAAAATCCGATTTCTGAAACTCAGTAAACACTCTGGATCCTTGAAAAATCAATAAACCAAAAGGTTAGTACAACTTAAAAACGACTGTGCTCAGGATTGCATTTATATAACTGATCAATTCAAGGCAAAATAATCCAAGGCAGTTGTGTGTGTATATGTAGGGGGTACGTGTGCTTGAGGGAAAGAAACACAGAGAGAACTGAGAGGGCCAGACATTAAAAAACCCAAACCCGGGATCCCTGGGTGGCGCAGCGGTTTGGCGCCTGCCTTTGGCCCAGGGCGCGATCCTGGAGACCCGGGATCGAGTCCCACGTCGGGCTCCCGGTGCATGGAGCCTGCTTCTCCCTCTGCCTATGTCTCTGCCTTGTCTCTGCCTCTCTCTCTCTCTCTGTATGACTATCATAAATAATTAAAAAAAATTTAAAAATAAAATAAAATAAAATAAAATAAAAAAATTAAAAAAAAAAAAAAAACCCAAACCCTTTTCAATGATATTGGTGTTGCTTACTGACTGGCAGGCCCAGCCTCCCGCCCCTCTGTGCTACGAAGCGCTTTAAAGACAGGTGCACGTTGCTGAAGGAACAGAGGGCAGAACAGCGAACTGAGGCAGATGGAGGGAGCGTCAAGGGGTACGTCAGTGTGCAGATTACCTGAGTTGGGTTTTGCAGGTTAAGCTGGAGTTGCTTAGGCATACTGAAGGCAGGGGACAGACAGGACACGGCCTAGGCACCTCAGGGAGGACGAGCAGGGCTGCTCCGGAAGCTGTAGTCGGCACAGGGACTATGAGGGTTGGGCTGGGTATGGATGAAACTGGAAGATTAGGCTGCGGCCGCATCACAGAAAGCCTTAGACATCCCGCTGAGGGACCCGTAGTCTACGTGCAGTGAAGAGTCACGGGGCGTTTCAAGCAGGGGACGGAAGTGAGCACAGTCCTTACAACTACGTATTAGACAACTCGGGTGACGGCGCGGTGAGTGGACTGAAGCTAGAGGCCGGAAGACATGGCAGAAGGTCACCGCGTCTGTCCGGGCAATAGAAGATTAACAAGGGTGAAGACCCCCGTATCCTCACCTATTTATTTCCAGAGAGTCGAGACGTCCATCTTTCAAGCATCCGTTTTTTTAAGCCCAACAGCTACTCACGGCTAAATCTGACAAATATTAAAATTAAGGTCTTAATATGTGGGAGGTGCTTGGGGTGGGGTGGGTGGGGGTCCGCCAGGAAGCAAAACAAACGCTCCTGCTCTTGTGGAACTTGCTTTCTAGCAGTCAGATCCAGACAACAAGCTATACGTGTGGTGGTGTGGTGTGTCACAAGGCGATGAGTGTTGAGTGTTGCCGGAAAAAAAAAAAAGAAAGAGAACGCAGGGTTGAGGGACCAGGAGCAGAGAAGGAAGTTGGTGGGGCAGGTCTGTGGCTTTGAAAAATTGGGAAGGTGGCTTTTAAGGAAAGAGCTGGAGGAGGAGAGGACTTTGCCATCTGAGATGTGAGATTTCTTTTCTCCTTGCAGAGGCAAGGGGGGTCGAACGACGGCCTGCCTGATGCGTCGGAGGCACAGCAGAGGGCCACTAAGCTTGGACCCCGGTCCAGGAGACAAGACCAGACCAGAGAGGACAGAGAGTCAAACCACATAGGGCCTCGTAGGTCACCGTGGGGCTTGGGCTCTCAAGGGGGGTGAAGTGAGGAGCCGCCGCAGGGTACCGAGCAGGGGAGTGAATACGTTTGAACGGAATCACCTTGACTGTGTGTGGAAGCAGCCTGGTGCTGCAGGCGGAGGCCACAGGGCAAAAATGGAGAAGGGGGATCAGTCAGCAAGGCGGTGGCTTGGGCGACAGGACGGAGTGGGCGGTAAGAGGTGGCTGCATTCTGGTCCTAATCTGAAGACAGAGCTGTGAGGATCTGCTAATGGACCTGGAGATGAGGTGCGTGAGAAAAAGGAGTCAGGAATACTCCTAACATTCTGGCTTTTTAAACAGGGAGAAGGGTTTTGCCCGTTACCGACGTGGAGAGGCTGGGACGTAGAGAGGCTGTGGCAGGAACGTGGGGAGATCGGGGCGTGCAGTTCTGTTCCTGTCCGAGATCCTTTTTAGGCTCGGAACTGGAGATGCTCAGTGTGCAGCTGGATAGCGGAGTCCTTGGTTAAGGTGAAAGGTCTGCACTAGAGATGCCAGTGGGGAAGTCGTGTGCGAACTGATGGTATGAAGAGCCCGGAGCCTGGACGAGAGCCCCAAGGAAAGGAGTGTAGGGAACGCAGAGGACGCCTCTGTGCCAGGGCAGCCAAAGCTGGCAGGCCGGGGAAAAGCAGGCAGATGAGACAGTCAGATGGCCTCTGGCACCTCCACTTACTCCCCTGAAAACTTGCTCTACTGCTCCAGATCCCATCTCCAGGTCTCACATATCTCACTCTTCCAGGACATCACCCTTGACCCCCACCGGGAGGTGTTTTAAATATGTCCATCTGCTTCCATCCCCACTGCCACCACAGTGGAGGGCAGTGTCACTTCTTGCCTGGATTACGATGACAGCTTCCCACCCGGTATTCCGATTCCATCCTTGCTCCTTGATTATCCATTCCCCCGTTCACCAGAGGTATCTTTCTAAAATGACAATCCCATCATGTCACTTTGCTCTTTAAAAATAGTTCAACTCCTGGGCAGCCCGGGTGGCTCAGCGGTTCAGCGCTGCCTTCAGCCCAGAGCATGATCCTGGAGACCCGGGATCGAGTCCCACATCGGGCTCTCTGCATGGAGCCTGCTTCTCCCTCTGCCTCTCTTTCTCTCTGTGTGTTTCTCTCATGAATAAATAAATCTTAAAAAAAAATAGTCCAACTCCTTGGCACAGCTTAAAAGCCATGCATCATTTGGCTTCGCCCTAACTCTCCAGCCTCACCTCTTGCCATCATCCTCCTAGGAATCTAGGCTCTAGCCACCTGGCCCTTCTTCAAGTTGCTGAAGCAAGCCATGTGCTCTCCTGCTCTGGGTCTCAGCACACGTGGGTCCCTTTTTATGGAATACACTTGTCCTCACCTGGTTAACTTACCCTTTCCTCAAGTCTTACCATAGGTGTGACATTTCGTTCAGGAAGCCTTCTCCGGTACCTCTCTCACCCTCTAGGAATAGATTTGAAACCGTTTTACATGCTCACATGTCAAATCTGCCTTCTCCTTAGTTAGACTTTATTATGTTCTATTGTAATTCACTTATCTGTATCTCTCACTAGACTGGAAGCCCCATTTTTAGCCCCTTGCACAGTGTCATTACACAGCACCTGGCAAGGATTTGTTGAAGAAGAGACAATGAAATGAATTAATAAAGAATGACCTTGAACAAAGACTCTGACAGTATGGATATGATAGAAAAAAAAAGACTAGGTTAGAAAGACATTAAAGAGATAAAATTTATGTGAAGATGCTCCAACATGGATTGTGATCATAGGGGAAGACTATAAGAAGTCAGGGATGACTAAAAAATGTCTATCTTGGGTGTCATAAACAAAGGTAAGATCAACAGGCAGAGAAAAGTTTGGGGGGCAAAAGAAATAGTTTTGTTAATAACTATAAGGTGTCTTTTGGTCATTTGAGTGGAAGTTTTCATAAGTAGCTAATAACATGGCCATGGTGCTCTAGAGCACAGAGTTGGACATAGCATTTGTGAACCACTGGTCCATCATTGTATTTGAAGTCATGGAAGAAAGTGAGATCACCTGTGGGTATGTTCAATATGTAGAATGAATTCAAACTTCAGATGTAAAGTTTAAACCCAAACTTTATTTTTATTTTTAAAGATTTTATTTATTCATGAGAGACACACAAAGAGAGAGAGAGAGAGAGAGAGAGAGAGAGAGAGAGAGAGATGCAGAGACACAGAGGGAGAAGCAGGCTCCATGCAGGGAGCCTGACGTGGGACTCGATCACAGATCTCCAGGATCATGCCCTGGGCCGAAGGCAGGTGCTAAACCCCTGAGCCACCCAGGGATTCCCTAAACCCAAACTTTAAATGTAAAAAGGAAGTCTGGTACTTCAGAAGCTAGAAATTTCAAAAAAACAGAAGCAATATGTACGGTGTCACATCTCACAGAGAGGTCAAGAGGAATAAAAACAAAAGTGTCCATCAGATTTGGCAATGAGGAGGTTGCTGGTTATTAGAGTGAAGACAACTTCTTGGTAGTTGGCAACACACTGCTTGAGTGGAAAGAATTAAAGAATGATTGAGGATAGAGACAATGAGTTAGAAATTATTTTCAAGAATTCTGAATTTATTTAAAGCATAAGGCAGAAGCGGGAGTGAATACTTACTATAGCTGTATAGTGAAAATCCTATCAGAATGTCTGCAGATGTGCTTTCTTGCTAGAAGCAGCAGCAAGTTGAGCAAGGGCCGAATGAAAAAAAGTGAGGGAGATTTTAAAAGATGGGCGGGGTTGGTAGGGAGGGGAAGATGCAGCAAGGTGCTCCAAGATGTCGGGAAGAATGGCATCAAGAGCATAGGCTGGAAAGACTATTTCAACATTTAAGGCAGAAGCAGGGAGGTAAGAACGGGCGACATGGAAACCATCTGGGCTTCTGTTTATTCTCTAAACTATAAAGGGAGATATTACGTGGAGAATAAAGGAGGCCAAAGAGATTTCAAGAGCTTAAGAAAATGGTGAAAGTTTGGAATCACTGGGGGAATGTGGAGAACGGGAAATGGCTAAAAAGTTTGCCTGAGTCAATACAAATTCTAATAACGATGCTGATTCCAATGGAGTGTCCAAGCAGCCAACAAGGTAGACTTGGGAATTAAATGGTTCCATGATCATGACCTTGGTAGTGAATTCCTTGTAATGTTTATATAACTCATCAGATCTATGGGCCTTCATTAAAGGGCAATGCCAGCATTTTATTATTTTTATTTCAAAACCAGTTTTATTGAAAACCACAAGGAATAATTTCAGGGAAAAGGAAAACATACTGAACCAGTTACTCTGCTCTCTTTTTCAATAAAACCAACAATTTGAAGATGTGAAAGAAATGAATCAGATATAATGATCATCTAACTCTGAAAATTAAAACCCATTTAGGAATTGTGAGGGAGGCTTGATTCTAAATACCAGTCTAGTTATTCATTCAGAATCTTTAGTAACATTTGGAAAGTAATTAATCCACTTATGACATAGGCTGAAGGGCTGTCACCTTTCATTGTGGTTAATGAAACTGGGGTTTTATCTGTATACTCTTCTGGGGAGAACAATCTATTTTGTAAGCTCTGTGAAGAGCAGAAGAATATTTAAAATCATTAAGTTCTTATGTGCAGATTTCAATAAACAAGTATGTGTTAATAAAACTGAAATAAAATTTAGAAGTATCTTAACTTTGACATGACAAAAAGTGAATTTCTGAAAAGTCCAAAATATGTATTCAGTTCTGTTAGGAAGACACTTTTTTCTGTCAACAAACCTTATTTGGCTGCTTCTTTATATAATTCAGTAGAACTTAAAATATATATTGTAGGGACGCCTGGGTGGCTCAGTGGTTGAGCGTCTACCTTCAGCTCAGGGCATGACCCTGGGGGTCAGGGATCGAGTCCCACCTCGGGCTCCTCCTCTTCCCCAGGGAGCCTGCTTCTCCCTCTGCCTGTGTCTCTGCCTCTCTCTCTGGATCTCTCACGAATAAAGAAAATATTAAATATATATATATATATAGTATGATCTTATACTTAATTTAAAAAAAAAATCCAGCTAGGGTAATAACCTTTAAAGCCCAAAGGTTCACACAGGCCCTAAAATATTCTATTTGCCTGCTGTCTTTGTCTCAACTAGCCAGTGGTCAGACCATGAGCAAACCGTGGATGGTGCAGCAGGAGCTGAAGGCATTCTGCTTGAATGTGAGGCCAGAGTCAGGCGATAGCTGCTCACCTAAGACTCTCAGAGGAGCAAAAAGACTCAAAGTAAAGGCAGATGCCGATAGAAGCTTTCCTCGAGTCTTCAGACCACTGAGTTTGCGTTTGGAATATAACAAACGTAATTACTACACATACTCCAGCATGAACTCTGTATAATCAAAGCCCAAAGAAATAGCCTCAGGACAATACCTGAGAGAGAGATATGCCCACGGCAGATGGTACTCCAACAGAGGACAGTGACGGATACAGTTTTGAGGGCTGTAACTTTTGATCCCAACAGTTATTGATGCATTATAACGAGCTGATGCGCTAGAAAATGCCAGTTAAGAACGTGGTGTAAAATTTTTTTAAGTTTTCTTAGTTTTTCTTTTAATATCATGAATTTTTCTAAGAACGTAGAATTTCATTTGTAGTGTTGACTGCAATGCTTAGAATACACCCCGAACACTCAGAATAAACGATCCTTCTGCTTCCTGCTACAGAACGCTGCTATTCTTACTGGTGTCTGAGGGTAGAACAGAGTAAGAGGCTGATCTCGGACTGGCCAGATGATAGTCTTGCTTCGCCCGGAATCAAGCCACATGACAGAGGAAGTTCAGACTTTGCTTCCTTATCACATGCCCCACCATTTTCATGTGAGTGTCCCTTGATTCCCCACTCAGTTTTGACCAGCCTTTTTCCTATTTGGAAGGCAGCAGCCTGATTCCTCATTGTGCCACTTTCTTCACCACCTGCAATGCCCCCAAGCCCACGCCCCTTCAGGGTATCCACCCACCTCTCCCCTCCTGTAACCTCACTGAGCTAACACCCCACTGAAACTTCTAAGTCTTCTCTTTCGTTATTTATTTTCTCCATCTGTGGCTTGAGAGTTATCAGAGACCTTCTTAAAGGGAACTACAGTGTTCCAAATGTACAGATAGGAGGGCATGTGACTGCTTATTTATCAAATTATGAGAAATTTTAGTTTTAAGAATCATCTAAATATGAATATGCAGATATTGATATATAATTACTAGTGGTTTGAGCAACCATTTACACAGAAATTAAGCATGTCAAAACTATATGAGTAAGTTACTCCTTATACAGTGCTATCATAATTGAGTTTCAAAACAAGTTTAATGATGGTATATGTATTCCGTAAACCGTCAGGTTCACCTAAAAGAACCTCTACCTAAAGACCATAATAACACAATTTTCCTTTCTTTCCCCACCGAGATATAAGAAATCACCAAAATCTGTCACCCCAATGTCATACAGAAACAACATCCTTTTCTGATCAGGAAAGGTTTTCTGAGGACAAAATGCGGGGAGTAGTTAGAAATACACAACATGGTATCAGGAAACTTCTCAATGCCCATGTTTCATTACTATGCCTTCTTCTAAATACTGCTTGCTTTCTTTTAGAGAGGGGCTGCTGTCTCCATAGCCATCAGTACCCTAATCTTGTGCATTTCAATGGCACTTAAAACTACGTATTTGTGCAGAGTCCATATGGGAAGTCTAGTCACCAGAAAATACACACTCATAAACAGGAAGTCTAACTACAGTAAGAAGGTGTTTTTCTCCACACAATAGAGTTCAAAGATGTGTCATCTATGTAATCTGGAGCAAAACCCCACACCCCCATTATTGTTGAGTATCCCTCTCTTTCCTCCTACATTACAGCAACTTATGATTATAGCATTACGTTTTCTAAGCCTGTTTGAACTTGCTTATGGATACAAACGACCTGCCCTTTTCTGTGCAAAGCTTTCAATCAGTAAGCACGTCAAGGTGGGAGGAAGGATGGCAGGAGAAGTAAGATGGGGAAAAAAATCAATTTTCAGAAAGCATATGGTAACAACTGAATATTTAATCTAATTAGCCCAGAAATGCCTTCCTATTTTCAGCACTCTTTGCAAGGCAGTTGCTTCGTGGTACAGAATGAATTTCAATAAATGTCATATATTTAGTTTGATGGCTTATTTTTAAAATTTGTCGAACCAGGTCACTGACTTAGAATAGATTCATCCTGAGACATGACAGATGGATACTGCTATTGAATAGAAAGATTGACATTAGCTGGAAGGAAGGTTCTGGGCAGAAGAAAAAGTCATTCATTTAACATTCAACAAGACATTTACTGAGTACCTACTGTGTGTTAGGATAAAATGTTAAATATTTGGACTTTATCTTTTTTTTTTTTATTTTAACAATAGAAAGAGGAGTGGTGCCAAAATCATTTCCTTGGGGTAGTAAGAATTACAGCTAAATAATACTGGGTCTTTAAAAGTACTTACATTTTTCACATTGCATCAGAAAACTGCATTAGCACTCATTCAAATATTCATTCTGTTATGGTTGTGAGATTTTAGACCTAATTCAGATTTTTGAAGATGCTGTTTACTGACCCTTAGCAAAAACCAACTTCCTATTCTTCTGCAACAAAAAAGGCCTTACGTGGCTTCAAAGATTTCTTAAACATCAAAGAGCTTAGAGAGACATACAGTTTATGGGTAATGATTTAGGATTTAGTGAATCAAAAACACATGGATTAAATTTCCTTTAAAAGACCCCGAGGTTTAAATTTTAAGAGCTAAAATGTGGGTATGAACACACATTGGTCTTAAGAAACGCCAAAAGTTATTTTTAAAGATACTTTGAATTGTCTTGTAGACCCAAAACTTGGCTGGATTTTCCTTTCTCACATGTTTAGGCTGCAAAGGAGACAACCTGCCTTCTGTTAAGCAAATTTACCCCACTCCTCTCTCTCTCTCTCTCTCTGCCTTGTGAAGACTACATTACAGCTGACCCTTCAACAAGGTTGGAACTGCATGGGTCCACTTATACAGTACAGTACTGCAAATGTATTTTCTCCTCCTTAGGATTTTTTAAAACATTTTTTCATTTTATAATATGAATGCAGTACATAATATATGTAGCATAGTATGTATTAACTGTTTTTGGTAAGATTTCTAGTCAACAGTGGCTATTAGTTCAATTTTGGGGGAGTCAAAGTTACATGCAGATTTTCGACTATACAGGAGGTCAGTGCCCCAACCCCCTTGTTGTTCAAGGATCAACTGTATTTCAAAGGTCTCCAGCTTTGAAAGCTCTTCTTGATATTTTCAATAAAGTATTAAGAACTGGAAACATTCCCATGGTCTTATGGAATAACTGCAGTACTTTTCAGTTCCTTCAAGTCAATTATTTTTTCTTACATACAACTTCAAAATTGGACTAAGATTTCAGATCCAACTATCGGGTAACAAGGGATCACTTCAAAACAGGAAAAAGCCACTGATATTAATATGTGCTCTGTTTCATGATATATTATTATATTTGCATTTAAAATAGTAGGAAGAAATACAGTACATAGTCTTCCGTTCTAACACAATGGCCTTCCGGAAGGCCACTAGCCTGGGCATTTCACTGAGTTTTTAGGATTAAAAGAAACAAGTTAGTGCACAACCTGTGAGCTTTCATTCCTTTGGAAAAATAGATTGCAGTACTGATCTGATGGTTTCTAAAGGGCACTTGAATCCAATGCTGTACACGTTTAAATTTCAATGGTAGAGAAGTAACTAGTCAAGTTCAGGCACATCTAAACAAAACAAAACAAAACAAAACAAAACAT
Organism: Nyctereutes procyonoides; assembly: GCF_905146905.1. Classification (NCBI taxonomy): domain Eukaryota; kingdom Metazoa; phylum Chordata; class Mammalia; order Carnivora; family Canidae; genus Nyctereutes; species Nyctereutes procyonoides. The sequence goes on along the minus strand of NW_026575160.1, from coordinate 29,445,347 downwards.
AACAAAAGCACCAGTATTCCAAAGAGGGAGTTTATCCTGAATGAGAACTTGGAAATGAAATCTATACATAAAGATATGATGAACTGAGGCTTCAGAAAGTGACTGCTTCACTTAAGAATGAAAAAAGTAGATTACCCTTTCTTTAGCTCACAAATATACATAGTTTGATAGAAAGTATATTTGTTGAAGATCTTAGAAAAACAAGTGAGGAAAAAAAAAAGAAAAACAAGTGCGTGCCAAAAGGTGATGAATTATATAATATCTTTTTTTTTTTTTTTTTTGGATTGCTAAGCTAATTTTCTAGAGGGAGGAAGAATCTGAGAACTCTAGAAGATAAGCACGTGGCAAAAGTGGCTCTGGGCATCTTTGGCCATACATGCTGCTGAATTTAACAACACCTGAAGGTGACACAGGGGACCAATTGGCAGGTATAGTCATAGCTAAGGACTGCAAACAAGACCACCAGAAGCCAAATCTGACACCGAAACTCTTTGTCAATCCTGCACACTATTTTAAAAGATGCTGAGTCAACACTTTAAAGTGGAGAGGTTTCTAGTTTCTCTTGAAAATCTGAAAGATACCACCTACCACATAGGCCCATGCCACTTACTGGGCTTCACGGCAACTCTGATGATGCCAAATGCTGTCTCCTGTTAGGTGGGGCCTTTTCCAAGCAGATTGTTGGTTTCTGGTGAAATGGTTAGTTTCATTCATTTAGCTTACCGGCTGGCAAATCTTTTTTTTTTTTTTTTTTTTTTTTTTACTATAATCTCCATGTTCCATGTGGGGCTCAAACTCACAACCCCAAGAGTGAGTTAGTTGCATGTTCTACTGACTGAGTCAACAAGGTGCCCTCTCTTGGGTTTCTGGGGTATTTTTTTTCTTTCCTGTTTGCAAATCTTGATGCAGGACACAGATTGGGCAGAAAGAAAAGAGGAAGAAAACCCAACATAGTGGCCTCACATTGGAAAGGGAAAAGAAAGGAGAGAAAGAAGAAAGAGGGAAGTGCAAAACAGGCTGCACACACAGGCAGCAACTGTCTCCTTTGCAGTCCCCAGATATTTACTATGGAAGGGATCGGAGACGGAGGCTGTGAATACTACTCTCAACAAATTCTTTTGGACCAGGTTTACAGTGTAAAAAATAAGAAGGAAAATTGTCTGAATGGAGCCATAACCTTGACCAAGAATGGCATGTGGACATGGGACCAGGTAAATGCAGGAAAATACCACGGGTTTGCTTCTTCCATTCACAATAAACCAAGGGATGTGGCCACTTCTTCATTGTCACTTTTGAGCCTGCAGTGAACTATGGCAGGCACGGTCCAGGTATTTCCCGTAACAATCAGGGACTCCAAGTGGAGCTGTGCAGGTTGGGCACTGCACAATTCCAGAGACAACAAAACCAGAATGGCACTCCTGAGAAGTGCAAAGTAGAAGCTCTATTCCAGATATCGACAGGACTTACTTTCTTATCTCTTCCAGGTTCTAGTTCAAAGGCCACCTTCAAAGTGAAGCCTTCTCTGACTACTACTTACTGTATTTTTTTTTATCTTACTGAATTTTTCAATCACCACTCCACCCTCTCTTATCCTTGACAGTCCTCACTTTGCTTCCTCGTAGCTCTTATCACCACTCAGAAACAGCATTTTAATTTATGTATTTTATTTATTGTTTGCCTTCCTTAATACAGAACAGAGCATCATAATATTAGAGATCTTAGTCTGTTTTATTCTCTACTGCTTTACCAGAGTCTAGAATTATGGCTGGTAGGTGTTCAATAAATTATCCTGAATGACTAAATCATCAGTCACATTCTTAAAGTATAGGAACCTGGCTTTCTCTAGAACTTGTGATTCTCTGGCTGTATTCCATAACTGCCCTGATAATATTCATAATAATCCTTTGTTGTATTAGAAGAAATACATTTTCAAATTCTATGGATCATGATAACAATTTATATGACCCATAAGCTCTTTTTTTAAAAAAAAAGATTTTATTTATTTTTACGTAATCTCCATACCCAACATGGAGCTGGAACTTACAAACCCAAGATGGACTTGCATGCTCTACTGACCGAGCCCGTGAGGCACCCCTATATGGCCCATAGGCTCTTAATATGAATTCTATGGGCCCTATAGCTACACAATTAATTAAAGAAATTAAAGACAACATGCATAACCTGCATAAATATACTTGTGCAAATTTACACAATCACAGAAGAAATATGTATACCTGGATATGCAATTAGCCAGTTAACTTTTTTTCCACTGAGCTCACACCTCCTGCTACAAATGCCACACGTGCGATTTTTCTCTCAATTACATTTTACAGCTTATAAAAACACTTTCTTCATTTTGTCCGTTGAAAAGCAAAGGATCTGTAGTAAGATTTTACTGGATGTTTTTATTGAAACAAATCCCAAGGGGAATATACTAAACTGTTAAACACAGCTGAGGAGATATCTGAGAATGGGCTTTCTGATAGTAGGATAGATTACAAAATTACTCGCAGCTCCTAATCTGATAACAGGAGCAGAATGCCCCACACATATGAATGATGGCTTTTTCTGGTATGCTTTACCACAAAAAGAGAAAGAACAAAAAAAAAAAAAAAAAAAAAAAGAGTGCTGGAGAAACAGAAGGTGAGAAAAACTCCAGAGACCAGAAATGTTGCATTCATCATTTATCACTAACCTAAGGATCCCTAACTATGCCTCAGTGGAAAATGCTTCAAATAGTTAACCTTTGAAGGTGGCTGGGCAGAGGTGCTGTCCAGATAGCATGGAGGCTAGGCTCACACACAGCTTCCTTACCTACAGGAAGGAAAGGTTACAGTACTGACATCAACCTGGTCTATTTTGTAAGGCTGTTGTGTATCAGCAAGAGGCTATGCTCAGAAACAGTGTGAAAATTTTATGAGGCCTTTAAGTCCCAATCTTTTGATTTTTTTTTAATTTTTTAAAAATTTATTTATGATAGGCACACAGTGAGAGAGAGAGAGACAGAGACACAGGCAGAGGGAGAAGCAGGCTCCATGCACCAGGAGCCCGACGTGGGATTCGATCCCGGGTCTCCAGGATCGCGCCCTGGGCCAAAGGCAGGCGCTAAACCGCTGCGCCACCCAGGGATCCCCCAATCTTTTGATTTTTAAAAGAATTTCTATTATGTAAATAGGATGATTTCTAATGTCATCTTTTTCCTGTTCCATTCCCTTAATAATCATGGATCTTAGTTCCATAATTTTGTGTGTTATTAATCTGAATATCTAGATTATAAACTCTTCAAGGGCAGAGATTGCATTTCTCCCTTTTAAAAAAATATTTCTCTAGTACCAAACATATATGACGCTCAACATACAGTTCTTAGCTATTTTTGGTGATGCAAATGTGAGCCTGGCAGCAACTCAGTGCCAGTTAAGAAAAGGGAATCAAAGTGATCCTAAACTGACATTAGTCAGTATATTTATCATTCATTACTAGGAGGTTACTATTTATTTTGCATTGAGCAAAGCCCAAGAGGAAACTGCCCTGAGGGCTCTATGTCAAAGACACCGGTTTCAACATACACCACTGAGGTAAAGGGGGTTAATTTCCTGGTATTTGGGTTTCTTCATATTCTCTTCCCTTAAGGCAGCACAATTAGGAAATCTGGTATTCCATTAACAAGCAAGGAGCCCAAGGAAAATATCAGGGATGACGGGGAAAAGCAAAGCAGGGCTGGCTCTGCTGAGCCTAATGATAGCAAAGAAGAAACCTCTGAAATAGGGTTGAAGAATGGGGACACAGAAGGGTTGGGAAGCCACTCGTACCCAACCAAGGGGAAGGGATGAGGAGAAAGGGGCAGAGAGATGGGAGGTGCTCTGAAAACACAGGGAGCCGTGTACTTTCCCTGGGTGTGTCACCACAGGCGCTGGCGCAGTCACCTAGGGAAAGCTGGGTGTCTTCAAAGGAGTAACCCTTTTAAGTTATTCAAGTTGTTTTGAGATGACCACACAGGAGAAAAAAGTTTATTTGGGGCTATTACATAGATTTGTAAAAGGAAAATTAGACTGTTATTCTGAATCACTACTTTTTTTTTTTAGCCAATAACTAAGAAAATGGACTTTCGAAATGTATTTCTTAGTCTAACGCACATTAAAACAAATTCTAAACATTTCAAGATCACAGTGGGACACATGCTCATATAATCTTAAAAGGAATTTAGAGAATAAGGGTATTTCTCCTGCTTAGAAAAGTGTCATTTTCCTTTCATCATAGTTTTAAAAGTCACAAAAATGTCATGGGCTCTCATATTGACGCGCTATGGTCAATCTCGTGTGTCTTTATCATTCAGACAAACCTCACCCATTAATCCTGAAGGGACGGCGTGTCTACCTGATGCAAACCCCTACTGTGATGTATTAAGGACAAAGCCATCCTTGAAAAAGTGGTACTCGGCAGATCTTCTCCTATAAGCGATCCAGTCCATCGTGTTCAAATCAAAATATATTCAGGTTTAGTAATTACGGGCTCATGCACTGTTAAGTTCGAAACCTGAACAGATTTTTCTAAAACACTAGTCCCCTTCATAGGCACTTGGGCCCATTTTTGGCACTGCAAAGATTTTCCTAGGAGCCATATAAATGTCACCGGTATCATTCAGCAGTTCAAAAAGAATGAACACCCACGGAATACACCACAGACTCGCTGTGTATGGCATCGAGGCACCTCACTTCTCTTCTAGTATGGAAGTTCCCAGGTTCAAACAAAGCCCCATACACAGGCTTGGAGGTAGAAAGGAAAACTAGGTACGTGTCAATAACCCAAGCACCGCTTGACAGTTCACATAAAAACACAACTTTCGTCCCAGTGGCGCAGAGAAGCATGATGTACGACATTTTCAGATCACCTTCATGCAGGAAAAAAAAAAAAAAAAATGCATTCATTAGCCAGCCAGAATAGTCCAGCTATAAAGGACGATACTGTTTTTCTGGATCCATCTGCCGGCAGCGTCCCTGTGTCTGGCTGGAGGCAGCGACGGGACAAACCCTCGCCCGACTCTACAAAGTGGGAACCGGGCTCTCGGGGCTCCGGGGAGGGCCCTGGAGTCGATGCCGTCGGTCGCTCTTTCCCAGCGCTGTCCCGGTCCCCGTGCACCTGGGCTCGGCCGCGGGCGCCCCCCGGTCCTTCGGCCCAGGACCGCGGACACCCGCCGAGCCGCGGGGCCGCCCTGGACCCGAGGCCGCGCGAAGGGAGCCGCGACGCCGGGGGCAGCTCTCCCCCAGCGGGACCCATAACGGGAGCGCGCCGGCCGCCAGCGGGGGGGAGGACGCAGCACGCGGCAGCCCCGCACCAGCCGGCCCCGCGCCCCTCCCGGCGCCGTCCCCGCCGCCCCTGCCACGCCGGGGGGCCCCGCGCACCTGGCAGCCACGGGGCCGGCCTCGGGCGGAGCACCTGCCCCTGCAAGGATGCCCGCGCGCCCCGCGGGGCGGGACCCGGACCCGGACCCGGACCCGGACCCCGGCCCCTGCCCGAGCGCCCAGGCGGCCCCCGCGCCCGCCCCGGGGACCCCCGGGCGGCCCAGGACCCCGGACCCCGCCGCGCCCCCGCAGCGCCCCCGCAGCGCCCCGCGGGGCCCCGAGGGGAACAAAGGGCCCGAGGCCCGGGGTGCGGCGCGCGTCGCTTTACCTTGCGGCGTCCAAGCCCCGCGGAGACGTCGGAGGCGCGGGAGTCCGCTGTCGCCCCGCGCCCGGCCCGCGCCCGCCGCGCCGCTCCGCATCCGCATCCGCATCCGCATCCGCTCCCCGGCGCTCGGCCGCTGCGCGCGGCGACGGCCGCCGGCTCACCTGCGGGGAGGCCAGCCCCGGGCCTCCGCCCGCCCGCGCGCTCCCCGGTGACTCAGCCCGCCATCGGCGCGCGCGGCCCGCGGCCGCCCCGGGGCGCGTCCAGGCGGGAAGCACGGCCCGAGCCCGGCCCCAGGAGCCCGGCCCAGGCGCCCGCCCCCCGGCACGTGTGCGCCGGCCCCGCGCGGCTCGTCCGCGCCGCACACCCGGGCACCGGCAGCGCCCGGAGGGGAAGCCGCCCCCGCCCTTCCTGCCGCCCGCGCGCCGCGCCGGTGCCCCGGGGGTCGCGCTTCCTCCCGCCCCGCCCGCCCCGCCCGCCCGCCGCCGCCGCCGCCGCCGCCGCCGCCAAGGTGAAACTTTCTAGGTGGACCCGAAGTTTCCTCGCCCCCGCGCTCTCGGCTCGCAGCGCGGCGGGGAGCGGGCCCCAGGCTCCCCCTCCCGGCGCTCGGGCGCCCAGCGTCAGCCCGCGGGACGCCGGGCGCGCACCCTCCGCCCCCCGCCCCCCGCTCCCTCCCGTCCCCTGCTCCGCGCCCCGCCCCCCACTCCGCGCCCTGCCGCCCCCCGCGACCCCTCTGCTCACTCCGCGCTCCCCTCCGCGCCCCGCCCCTCCACTCCGCGTCCTCTTACTCCGCGCCCCTGCGCCCCCTCTCCCCCCACTCCGCGCCCGCCCCCCGCTCCACTCCGCGCCCCCTCCCACCCCCCGTGCTCACTCCGCGCCCCCCTACCCCGCGCCCCGCTGCTCCTCTACTCCGCGTTCCCCACCGCGCCCCGCCGCTGCACTCCGCGCCCCGCCGCCCCACTCCACCCCTACTTCGCGCCCCCGCCGCTCCACTCCACGCCCCCTCCGCGCCCCCCTACTCCGCGCCCCTCCGCGCTCTGCTGCTCCACTGCGCGCCCCCTACTCTGCGCCCCCTCCGCCCCCCTCCGCGCGCCGCTGCTCCACTCCGGGCCCCCTCCGCGCTCCCTCCGCGCCCCGCCCCCCTGCTCCGCGCTCCCTCCGCTCCACTCCGCTCCCTCTCTGGTCCACTCCGGACCCCCTCCGCGCTCCCCCTGCTCCACTCCGCGCCCCTTACGCGCCCCTGCCGCGTACGCTCCGCGCCCCCCGCCCCCCCCCCGCGCCTCCCGCGCCCCCGCCGCGCCCCCTCCGCGCGCTGCGCCCGGGAAAGGCGCGCGCCCGGGCTCAGGCTGCCCCGCGCTTGTTAGCGGCTGAGCCCCGACGGGGTGGGGGCGGTGGGACCCCACAGAGACAGGGCGCTCATTGTCAGGGCGGAGGTGGGAGTGGATGCACAGTTGTCCCGAGGATTTCATTATGCGACGATTATCCCCTTTATTATAATAACTCAGCTTTCTGCAAGGAAGAACAACGCAGGAGTTTAGCCCTGAGAAAACTTCAGCTTCTTTCAGGTTTTTTTTTTTTTCATAGCAGGAAACAGGCTGATTAAATAACTAGGCAAACAGCAATGAACAAGCAAAACAAAAGTTTGATTCTTGAATGTTGAAATCGTATAATTAAAAAAAAAAAAAGGTTGTGGGGGCCTGGTGAACTGTACTGGGCTCGTGTTGGGACTTTTTGTCCTTCACAGGCCTGACCATCAAAAGTGACATTAACCTTCTAGAGAAAATAAGCCCCGGGAGGTACCAACCTAAGGACCAGCGAGCGTTGCCTGTTAGGCCTTCACATGTCCCCACCTGCGTTAGGGCTTGTTACGCAGCGGCGGCTGTGAGTTACCGAGTCAGGGACGAAACAACATTGGGCAGGTTCAGGAATTATTCACCATGGAATGAAAAGTAGAAAAGTATAATAATAAGAGTTGGCCCTTTCCTGAGCGCTTACTGTGTGCAGTGAGCAGGCACCTTCCTGGGGACCACGCAGAGCAGCCTCAGTCCTCTAAAGTAAGTACCGCTTGATTCCCCAATTTTGTGGAAAAGGAACTTTCTCCTATCGCGTAATACTAGAGCTTTGCACTGAACCGTTTTGCAGACGAGGAACCTGAGGGCCTGAGGGTTCCTGGGAGGGTCACACGGTCGGTGAAGGAGGTGAGGTTAGAACCCAGCTCTCCGGGATCCCTGGGGTGGCGCAGCGGTTTGGCGCCTGCCTTTGGCCCAGGGCGGGATCCTGGAGACCCGGGATCGAATCCCACATCGAGGTCCCAGGGCATGGAGCCTGCTTCTCCCTCTGCCTGTGTCTCTGCTCTCTCTCTCTCTCTCTCTCTCTCTCTCTCTCTCTCTATCATAAATAAATAAATAAAATTAAAAAAAAAAAAAAAAGAACCCAGCTCTCCAACCTCGGGCAGGTTTTCTGCTCCCCGAGCGAGAGGGCCAAGGCTGGCGAGGCCAAATACACACCTGGCGTACCTGAACAATGACCCTGGTTAGTAGTTATATAACCACATTAGTTATATAAATGCTCGTGCTTATTAAATGCTGATGTACAGGTTGGACGGCCCGGGTCCTACTTATGGGCAGATCAGTTAATAGATTTGGGGTTCAGTCCCAACTTCCAATTAAAGGCGAATCAACTACTGAATTCACACACACGCTCACACTCACACACACAATTAACCATAGTTGTCCGGAGGAATAACTAGAGTGCTGCTTCTCTTTCCTGGTTCCCATAGCAATGTTAACTGGATATTTAGATTGCATTATATAGTTGCCTTAACAGGTTTTCCGAGTTTGTGTGCCGCGATAAACACGTAAAAGGAAAAAAAAAAAAAAACTACAATGAAAGTAGTAGAGAGACCCAGAAGAACCAGTACAAACTGGAAAATACATCCAAATAACGGATTCTGTATTTTCAGCACCGAAGTCTCCCAGTTTTGGTTTCTGACAAAATTCAATCCAATTTTGAGACTGTATTAAGACTTGTCATTTTGATTTATTAACCGTAAGGAGATAACATTTTGTAAAAATCACTAGGAATAGCATAATAAAAGTATCCGAGTATCAAAGTAATGAGTTTTTGCATGCTACCCGGATAGGTTTGACCAGGGAAACGGTGAGAAATCATTTCACATATTTGGAAATGGGGAGAAGCAGATACTTTGAAAAGGCAATAGGAGTTCTACAGTTTAGTTCTGGTTTTGTGGCTAACTTTAATTGTTACTGTTTAACTTTTCCTTGGGTCCATGGCATGGGTGACACACTGTATGATGAAGTTCTTTTGGTATTTTCCTAACGAAACCAAACTCCTGTGGCCAACACTGTTGGCTGGCTAAGCCAGCACCTGTTCTCAACCAGATATTCCTTTGCCTGCCTCCACCTCCTGTGGCTAAAGAAAAGAAATACTTGCTTTCCCCGACTTCTTAGCAGCCAGACATGGCCATGTCATGCCATTCTGGCAGGAAGGTTAAGCTAAAATCTGTTGGGGACTTCTGGGAAAGAGTTTAGTTTCTTAATTAAAGAGATCTGAGAGGCCGGTGCCACCCCTTCTTACTACTTGTTTTCTTGATTTTATACATAATGCCCAGCTGAGAGCTAGCCACCTTGTGGCCATGAGGAGGGAAGTTGGTTCTGACATTGCTGAGCTACAGCACCAATGCCAGTAGACCCCTACTTCCAGATTTCTTATTTTGTGGGAAAATACTTGTTTCAGATGCTATTCGCCAGAATTCCTGTCACCTGTAGCCAAAAGCATTTGAAACCAACCTACCCCTCAAGTGGGGAGCAAGACATCTCCAAGGCCGAGTTTAGAATAGTGGTTAAGAAATTCGCAGGCACCCAACTGGCTCAGTCAGCAGAGCCTGTGACTCTTGATCTCAGGGTTTTAAGTTCCACTTACAACTTACAATTTATTTTACTTAAGTAAACAGCAAGAAAGGAGAAAAAAAAAAAAGAGTATGGGTTTGAGAACCAGACGGTCAGGATTTCAATCCCAGTTCCGCTGCTTGCTTGCTTGCTGTGTGGAACTATAGGCTGGTAGCGTCAACTGTGCTTTATCTGCAAACTGAGAATAATAATAGGGTTATTGTGAGGATGAAATGAGGAGCTATAAGTAAAGCACATGGAATAGTGTCTGGTGAAATATAAATCCTCGAAAGGCGTGAGCTGTTCCTACCCACATATTTGTGGATAACACACAGTGCTAAACGACCAACCGATCCATCTCTTGACCCTGAGATGGGCCTAATGGTAGCCATGGTCAAGATCAAGACGAAGGGGGTGGGATCCCGCTCTAAACATGTCGCATCCTTTCTCCTCTCCCTTCAAAACGTTAACATTAAAAAAAAAAGTTAACATTTAGATCTTCAAAGGTGCTGTTTACGTTTATTCAAGTGGTACCGTATTGAAATAAAAATGAACGCCATCTTCTCAGAACAGGGGCTTCACACTGGCAACCTGTGGAGGGTAGGAACCACATACATGTTACGGGCCCATAGAGTATTTTGTAATAGTTTGAGCTGTGGTAGACAGAACATACGTGCTGCGGTTGGCCAGCATCTTACCATCTTCTCTTGTAATGCTTCCAGCCTACCTCTGATCTTGAGGTCACTTTCTCCTGTAGGCATTAGGATTTGGAACTCCTGTTTTAGAGTATTAATTCTTGGATTTGCTCTCTCTGCTCTCCCCCCTTCCCCAGCCCCTTGGCCCCTATTATTGTACCTGTGGAGAATGTCTCCACCAAAGGACAAAAAGAATTCAGGTGACAGTTCCTCAACTCATTGTTGTGGGCAACTACAATTTGAGGATGTAGGACTCCTTTTACCTTTTTGGAGATGCCTCATGTACAATAGAATTTTGAAGATTCTGAAAACTCACGTGGAAAACCACAGCAGCAGAACAAAACAAAAGCAAAAACATGCTTTTCTCTTCTTAACATCTTTAGTAAGAATTTTCTGTAAAATTAATAATAGGGAACACTCTTTGGGAAAACTTGCCTTAAAGAAAGGAAAGTCCAGATATGATGGGTTAGAGCAGGGCACTTTCAATATTAACTGCTTTTATGTTAATTCGTATTGGTCGTTTGTTTGTGGCTGGGCTCTCTAAAAATAAAACATGCCATGTTAAGTTATCTAAGAATATGACTAAGCATATTCAACGTTGAGGACAAGTACATGACTGCTAGGCTCGTGGAGCTCTAAGTATTGTGATTTTACTCAGAGGCCTATGAAACTGGACAGAAAAACTAAAAAAAAAAAAAAAAAAAAATGCTGTCTCCAGCAGGGTGCTGCAGTTTTTATTAGTGACTTGGCTCATTTTCACGTCCAGCTTATTGCCTCTCTTCTAAAACAAGGCAAAGGCATAATGTATTTCGCTTGCATTTATTAAATATCTATCATGTATCAGTCATGTGTTTGAGTTCTACTTACGTCCTCATAACAGAACTCCAGGAGAGGTATCATTCTTCTCAGTTTACGTCCAGGGAAATGCGGCTCAGAGAGATCAGGTAACTTATCCAGGGTCATACCAGTGACCTAAGGCTGTCTCTTTGCAAAACTCTTGCACTTCCTATTGCAGCGATTATAAATTGTCCCTTATCCTCTGGTGAATGATAGAGTCACTTAGCTTGGAACAGCAGAACTTAAGCTTCCTCCTGTTTTTCCTTTCTTCTTTGTAAGCAAAGTCAGCTGCAACTTAGGGCGTGGCTACCCCTCTGCGTGCCTGACCCTAGGGGACTGGATATTGCCCCGTAGAAGAAAGGTGCTGGTACCACCTATGTTGTCCATCTGTAAAGCACTGGACAGGGTGACGCAAGGGTCCTGAGCGGTCAGAGCGGGGTAGGGTCTGGGCTGTAGGTATGGACCTGGGACCTCCGAGTGTGAAAAGGAACTGTAATGCTCTTTCCTCAATGTCTTTGTTTTCACAACCCTTCGGCCCTCCTTTGGGGACCTAGAGAATGTGAAAGAGAAAGGGTAGGAACAGATGATAAAGAGTCAGGAGTCTTTCAAGGTATTTTGGAGAGTCACTCTCTTCTCTGAAGATGAAAAATAAAGGCAATGACTTTTAGAAAGTCCCAGAAGGCTCTTACAATTCTTTCTGCTATCAATACTTCCCTCCCTGCAGTTGTGTTAATTTCTTTTTCTTTTCTTTTTCTTTTACCTTGTGGCAAATTGAGGGGGAGAAAAAGCATTTCGGTAAAGAAAATGGGGGGGATTTTTCATTTTTATATAGCATAGTATAGCATTATTTCTCAACCAGCTTTGCCATTTCCTCTCAATTTAAACTGTTGGGCACTAATAGAAATGGATTAGCCCTGCTTGGGAAATAATGGACTAAAAAATGTAAACACTTTTCTTTTATTGATCAGCATTTCTTTATGGATAGCCCTTTAAAAATGCATATGTAAGTATATGTGCTTGTGCAATTATTACAATTTTAGATTTTGCCACTGGATGATTGCTTTGGAGTTTAACCCTGTGTATCAGTTTCTTCAGCTATAAAAACAGTTCCAAAGTCTAGTGAAATGATTTTTAAAAATTAAGTATCAAACAAAATTTTACTGGAACCAGTCCATTTGAAACAAATACACCCAACAATTTACTAGTTGTGTTATACACAAAGCGTCATTAAATTAGAAAGAAAGAAAGGACTCCAGGGTGTGGTTCTTACTAACTGTTGCCTTGGTGTATTATATCCAAATGTGATAAAATTCTTTTTTTTTTCTATTTTAATGATTGATTAGCTTAGGGGTGATTGAATCAATTTAGGGATGGCATATTTTATGAGTCCAAAAGTAAATTAGGGACTTTCAAAATGGCTACAAAATTTAACCAGTTTTAGAGAGAGTACACAGATCCTAAGTATTGAAAAATGATAGAATGAAAGGTTTGAATAGAATCACTGTGATTATTACAGGTAGCTAATGTATTCTGAGGTTTAACAAAGATGGTTCCAACTTTTGTATTGGCCAGATTTCAAGCTTCTAACAACTTCAGTGTTTAAATGTAATTACTATCGATATATGTACACAGAAGAAATGGCAGGAACTCTGGATTAACCTTGGTTTGCCAATGAGCAGTTAAAAAAACTAAGATGGTAGACAAATTGTGACCAGTCAAGGGTCATGTTCAGAAAGTCGGTGGTGATGCAAACTGCTTTGGACTTCCAGTTTGTTGGTCTACTATAAACATTCCTGCCTTTACGTACTTTGAAAAAATCCAACTAAACTGTCCCCAAGAGGCAATTGCAAACTAACCTCTGACAGAGCTGTCAGAACCAATAAAATCATCTGCAAACTTTATGCTTATGTTGAAGGAACTTTCAAGGAGTGTGTAACCTGAATTAGAAAAGACATCTTTTCAGAGCTTTCCCTGAAGCGTCTAGGCCATCTGTTTTGGCCTAGGCTCCCCACGTTAGAGCTGTTATCAAGTACTGCTGGCTGTCCCATTGCTACTGTTAACAAATGGATTTGTCACCCCAAAGTTAAGAAAAACCAGATGTTTCCTTCTTTGTTCTATGTTCCGATGGCAGGTCAAGACCATGTTTAAACAGCACCAGTGAAATTGAGATTTAGGAATTGAGATCTTATTAATCTGGTCAATGAGGTCATATGATTTAGGGGCATTTCAAGATTTAGACTGAATTTCAATATTTCACCATCTACGTTTATTGGATTACCTCTAAATTAATCAGTTCTTTATAAATATAAACCTATATTTTATGGGAATCATAATTTGTATGGAAGCAGCTATAAATATGGAATAAAATATTTAAACATGTCAGGTCTTGTAATCCATCAATTAATTTCTTAACCAAATGTTTATTGAGCCCCTACCATGTGCCAGGGAAGTGTTAGTGTCTGAGGCTACAAAGATGAATGAGAGGTCATCCTTATCGTCGAGGAATTCATAGTCCAGAATGGAAAACCAGCCTGTAAATCAGTAAACCCAATACAATGAGGCAATTGCTAAACATTGTCAGGAGAGTGTCACAGACTAACGTTGGAGACCAGGAGGAGGTGAGGAAACATGGAAGACACCACAAGGGAGGCCACATTTGAGCCACATCCTAACGGATGAGCAGGAGTTTGCCAGACAACTGTATGTTAAAGGAGACGGAGATCAGAGAATGAATTCTTAGCAGAGGCAGCAGGCACAGAGACATGAAATGATTTTATATTCAGTGTTCTGTAAGGAGTTCAGAACAGTTGGGGGCACAGTGTATTTGGGGCTAGGGCAGGAAATTGAAGCTAACAAAGTAGATGAGGATCAGCATATGAGGGATCCTGTATACTACACTGAGAGAGAAAAGCTGCATGATAGGTGATAAGGAATCACTAAAGCATTTTAAGTAAAATAATTAGAACTTTATATTTTAGAAAGACCCCTCTGGTTTAGTGGAGGGTTTGGAGCAGCACTAGATGAGAGGCAGGGAGGCACAAGGGAAGGCTATTTCTTTAGTGCAGAGGAGCAATGTCATAAAGCAGGGACTGCCAGGATACAGGACCAGGAGGACAGTTTGACAGATGCCTAGGGTATGGAACATGATAGGACCACTCAAAGGTGATTGAAATTGAGTGATACTCAGAAAGATTGCTTTTTGTTTTGTTTTTGATTGTTTAATGGAAGCCTGACACACTATGATGCCTTCATTTTGGACTTACTGAGTTTGAGGAGGAGGTTTTTTTTTTTTATTTTTATTTATTTATGATAGTCACACACACACACACACACACACACACACACACAGAGGCAGAGACACAGGCAGAGGGAGAAGCAGGCTCCATGCACCGGGAGCCCGACGTGGGATTCGATCCCGGGTCTCCAGGATCGCGCCCTGGGCCAAAGGCAGGCGCTAAACCGCTGCGCCACCCAGGGATCCCCTGAGGAGGAGGTTTTACAGATCCCCGCACAACGAGTTGTTGGAGGTCTGGTCGTTAAGTCAAAATACCAATGTGTCAGATTATTGTCTACTTGGTCACGTTGAGAACTACGTTTTTCGTATTCTCCTTCTCCATGTAGTTTCAGTTTGGAGTTGACCCATGGGAAAGCTGTGTGTGTTCTGGGAGGCAGGAGAGAAGCAGCCATCATTATATTCTGAGGGTTATCATTGGATGGGGGGGTGCTGCTGGGTGCCAGCTTGTTTACTCTTCCCTCCTTCCTGTGGCTGGCCTTACCAAAAATGACTCCGGGTTTCCCTCTGACACTTTGCTGACAACTCACACAGGTGGCAGCCATGAAGAGCCAACAACCTTCCATAGACTTTGTAGTCCCACATGCTGGCTTCCAGAATTCCCTGCAAGTTCTGACTCATTTGTGACATTCCCCTTTCCACTGAAAACACTTTTCGGATCTTTATGTTCCCAGCTCTTCCCACAATTAGGCAAGTACAAATCATATCATGAATTTCTTCTTCTGTATCACTTCTGTTGGTCCTGTTTCTCTGATTTAATTTTTTTTAAAGCTCTAACCAAAGTGTATTTTCAGACAGAGCTCCTAAAAAGCCCCACATTTTATACTCAAAACTTTTAACACTTGAAATATTTTTCGTTTTGGAGTCTTTTGCCCCTGACTTCCTGATAGTGATTACTGGTGCAGAATGATGATCCTAATATGTCCAAATGGGAGAAGTTGTCAAGATAGCTAAGAAGAATTTCAAGAAAATTAAGTATTTGGTTTTTATGCTATTGAAAGAATTCATTATTATTACTTATATGTGAGCATTTTACTATAATCTAGTGTTCTAGAACTTTTTGGGCCAGAGAGAACCAGGCATAAAAGATCTCTAATGCCTTGGAGACTGGGAGAGACGACGAGGGCAGATTGTGGCAGGATAAGAGGTTTTCCTCCTACTGGCAGGTGGAGCCAATCTTGGGGTGAAGTGTGTGAGATGTAGCTTGTTGAAACGTAGCTGTGGAACAGAGTTTCCTGATGCTATTGGCTCCGTGAGGATCCTGTCATGAGCAGGCCAGGAACAGCAGCAAATGGGAGGTGCTGTCTAGAATTCCAGGTAAGCATGGGTTGCTCTTCTTGGACCACTCCTGCCCTGGAAAGAGGGTAGAGTTTAACTCCAAGGATGGTAACAAAGAGGTACCAACTTTGTTAACAGCATTGGGAAATGAGACTTCACCAAGAAAGTGCATGCTCTGGGGAGTACTTTCTTGTTTTTGTTCATTTTGCTTTTCTTCTAAAGCCAGCAAAGGAGAGAATGCATGTCTCCTACTCCAAGAAGAAAATGATTTAAAAAAAAAAAAAAAAAAGAGGCAGTTTTGGCAGCCTGGCCAGCAAAGGCAATGGTATTGGCATTGTTTATTCCTTCAGTGGGAATAGCTTCCTTTCTTATAAATTGCATGGCAAAATTTGACTCATCCTTCAAAACCCAACCTAACTTTTGAAGGCTTCTATGACTGGCCCTCTCCCATCCTACCCTGTCCCATACCCTAGGCAGGCTGACATTTTGCTTCATTTGTTTTCCAGTGGTATGTCAGGCTTCTAGGTTAGCACATCTGTCACTGTTTTACAATTAGTTCTTGTTTGCAGCATAACCCAATGATATATTAATATGTGTGTGTGTGTGTGTGTTTCTGTCTCCAACTTGTGGAAGAGCATAAAGGCAAAGAAAACGAGCAAAGTTATCACTAAGGGCAAGGGGAGGTGAGAGGTCTTATATCTCTTAGGGTGTTGTATATTTAAAAGGGGTTGCCTTGCTACAAATGCAGGATAACCCAACTTTATATTTGCTTCGTTAGGCAAGGCATCAGAAATAACACCCTTTCAATCTATTTGCCCCAAATTCTTGATATCTCTGTATTTACAAAGTTTCGAAAGTTCAAAAGGGAGTCTGGACTGTGTCTTCTGTAGACCATTCTGCAGGTATAGCAGGAGTTGGAGATTATGCTCTGGACATCTGGACACAGAACCTTCATATGCAATCCACTTGATGGGCCTGCTGACCCTGCACCCATGCTGTATAATTAGTAATTTTTCCTTCTCCTGGGAAGCAAATGGGATTAGCAAACAGAGATGGTGTCTATTATTCTTAAGGAAGTCATGTTGAGATCATGTCTCCTCCCCAAAGGATATACTACACATACTACACAAAGGAAGAGTCATGAAATATGTGCAAAATTCTTGTGACAATTTTCTCTTTGTCCAGATAACCTGCTTGTTAGTTTCCACCAGCTATTTGAAAAGTACCCACTACCTAGTGCCACAAATGAGGCAAAAAAGTTGGGGTTGGGTATGTCCACTAAACCTGTGACAAATGAGGTAAACCGTGTGATTGGAGGGCACCAAAAGCTATTCTCACGGGCCTGGAGGAGGACTCCCAGTATACCTATCCCCTTGGAAACACCTGTTGATCAGGGTCATGGCCCTTGGCCAGAGGTAATGAGAAGCTCTCTTGCTACCTGAAGGCCAAATGAGACATGCCTGTAAGGGCTCCTGGACTGTTCAGGTAGATAAGACTGTATCAGCTTATGTTTGTCTCTTGGGGTCTTGAAATTACTTTCTCACTATGATTAAAAGAAGTGAAATGAAATCTAACCCAGGAAGGATTCTTAATTTTGGCAACACTCTAAAACATGTAGCAAGGGCTTGGTTTTTGAAGCACTGCATAATCGTTCTGGACGGAGCTACCCACAATTGCTGCAAAGCCTTTCACACTCATATGAGTCAAGTCCCATGAGCCTTATCTGGGACTTGGTCACTGGGCTGGAGGATCTCCAACAGAAGCCCACTCTGGAGGGATTGGATACAGCATAAGGTCTTACAGGCCAGGCCAGCTCAAATGAAAGATTTACTTGTTTACCTGTGACAATAACAAAGAACATCTGAATTAAGGTTGAGGAGGGGAAGAGGAAAGTGAAAATTAAGAAGCAGCACTTGGTGTCGGGATCTAGGGATTAAGACAGGCCACATCTGAGGCATGAGCCAAGAGGTCAGAAGCTGGATAACTGGCATTTTCATTACCTCTTTCCTTTTTCTTATGTCGCTTGTTTTCTTCTTTCTCAGAACTCTTCCTCCTGTAGCTCCCTAAAAAAGGGTACATGTGATGAGAATTTTTGAGACCTTGTAAGTCTAAATGTGTTTTTATTTTACTCTTATTACTACCTTGATAGTTTGCGTGAGTAAAGAATTCCAGGATGAAAGACAAAGATCTGGGGAATCTCTGGGTGGCTCAGCGGTTTAGTGCCTGCCTTTGGCCCAGGGCGTGATCCTGGAGTCCTGGGATTGAGTCCTGGGATCGAGACCCGGGATCGAGTCCAACATCGGGCTCCCTGCATGGTGCCTGCTTCTCCCTCTGACTGTCTCTCTCTCTCTCTCTCTCTCTCTCTCTCTCTGTGTGTGTCTCTCATGAATAAATAAAATCTTAAAAAAAAAGAAAGACAAAGATCTGTTGTCTTTTAGCCCCCCTCTTGTTCTTGAAAAGTTTGATACTACTTTAAGTCTGATTTTTCCCCCTCCTATTCATTTTCTCTGCTCTGTCTCTTGGGACTCGAGGACTGAGATGCTATACTTGCAGGATTTATCTTCTAATTTTTCCATATGTACATGAAATATATATATTATAAACCAGGTTAGGTATCTTAGCATCTTTGAAGATCAACGAAAAAGCCAGTGTGCACAAAGAAAAGTGAAGGAGGGATCCCTGGGTGGCACAGCGGTTTGGCGCCTGCCTTTGGCTCAGGGCGCGATCCTGGAGACCCGGGATCGAATCCCATATCGGGCTCCCGGTGCATGGAGCCTGCTTCTCCCTCTGCCTGTGTCTCTGCCTCTCTCTCTCTCTGTGACTATCATAAATAAATAAATTTAAAAAAAAAAAAAGAAAAGTGAAGGAAACAGTCTCAAAAATATTTGTCCTATTCTATTATTTAGAACAGAAGTCAGGACTATTATTTATTCAGGAAGTCTTAATTAGTAAATGATCTTTGACAAATAAGTAGAAAGAAAAAACCTTTTTGGCAAATTCAGTAACTTTTCTCCCTCGCTCTGAATATGATCTATTTCATCTTTAGCTTCTGAAAACTTTGGATAAGTCATTTAACCTATAGATTCTTATTTCCTGTATATAAAACAAGAAATTGAGTACATGTAATCTTTCATAGTACATTTGGCTCTAAAAGCTCATCTTGCGTTGAGTTTTTAAAATACTCATTAGTACTTCTATTAGAAGGCGGCCAAGGACACAGAGAGGAAGTGAAACTTAAAATTTTGAGTTAATACTCGTACTCATTCAGCATCTCTGTGAGAAGAGTTGGTTAGAAGAGACCCATATGCATCATTTAAAGATTCTGAAGTTCTTATGTTTGGCATATTCAAAGAGAAGAAGATCACAGATGCTACCTAGCCAATGTGGTCTTCATTTGAGGAATATAAGTGAGGCTTTCCTACAGTTATGATCATTTTGCATCAGTAAAATATTTGAAGCATTTAATATACAATTATATGGCTTAGCTATCACAGTCTAAGTACTCTCAGTAATAAAGCCATGTAGAACAGGTTCTTAAAGTCAAATTCAATCTCAGGAGTTTGTATCCAACACTTTTAATGCACCTTCCACACCACACTGCCCTCCGTTCCTCATGTCACCGTGTCACCAGACCCCATTTGCCAAAATCCTATTCATCCACCAAGGCCCATATTGAATATTTCCCTGCTCAAGCAGCCTTTCCTGAGTTTCCCAAGAAACTCAACTATTTTCTTCATTAAAGTTCGTAACACGTTATTTGTACCTTTCTAATGATACTTACTTTACTCTTCTAGGAAATACAACTTCCTATCTGCATTTTATATTGTATGCTTCCTGAGGGCAGAAACTGTCTTGCTCATCTGCTTGTCTCCTGCTATACTCAGTAGGAGACTCTCAGTAACTTGTTGAAATGAATTTCATAAACTTGCGGGCAAGAGTTGGTAGTCTTTTTTTTTTTTTTTTTATGATAGTCACAGAGAGAGAGAGAGAGGCAGAGACACAGGCAGAGGGAGAAGCAGGCTCCATGCACCGGGAGCCCAACGTGGGATTCGGTCCCGGGTCTCCAGGATTGCGCCCTGGGCCAAAGGCAGGCGCCAAACCGCTGCGCCACCCAGGGATCCCAAGAGTTGGTAGTCTTATTAAAAAATCAACAACAACAATCAACAAAACCTTCCTAATGTTAATAGGAAAAGATATATATGTATCTTTCTTAAAAAGAGTTATATCCCCATATAAAGCTATTTCCCATTCCATCATAAATGATTGTCATCTTTTCTGTTTCACCTTTATTATTAGCAAAGACTTTCCATGTGTATTGGGTTTTGATGACCAGGATTCTTTTCCCTGGGTAAGTCATTAAAGTTACATTTGATATTCCTTTGGAAAACTATGCCCCACACCCACCACCACCAAATAACCCATAAGGTTAGACTCTTAGCTTTGAAATGGCTTTTTAGTTAGCTGGCTTAAAACTTTCTCTAATGTTTTGGGTGTGTCAGTCCACAAGAAAGGGTAAGCCAGGTGGAATGGAAGCCCAGTTCCCCTCTTTTATTAGTCTAGCTAGGATAAATGTCCTAGGAGAAATTTTCCAAACATTTATTTTAACTTTCTAGTGATTTGGAAAACCAGTAACTTCAAAAGACCTAACAGGATATTGCCCTATATCTAAACTTTAGATTGACCTTATTTGAAGAGTTAAAAAAAATCTTTTTAAGGAGCTTTTTGGAAAGATTACTGATGGAAGTTTGAGCTAAAAGTCATTGGTTCATATTTCATTAGTCCTCATGCTGTTTGTTGTCAGTAAATCTCATCTGGACATTTGGTCCTATGAAAATAACAACACTCTTGCCTTTATTTTTATATTTTAGCTTCCATGAAACTCAAATTTAGTCCTCTTTTTTTTTTAGGCATAGATGACCAGAAATAAGTGTAATATTACATTTTTTCTCCTGTGAAGTAAGTTTATTTGCCTCTATAAGGGGCAATGGTTATATCTCCTTGTGTATTTAGAAAATTCTTTTGAATATATGGAATGTTTATAATGAATTTCTCCAATGAATAACAGCAATGTGGAAAACCTTCAGATTTTAAATACTGTCTGGATGTTTTATGTCATACCAAAGAAGTTAGTTCTAATCATCATTTTTATTATTTATTCAGCACGACAACCCTAAGATAAGTTCAGAAAGTATACATTACATACATGGATAAATAATTTATTTCATTCAAACAAATCTGATATGTGCTATCCTTTTCCGACATGTGAATTGAATAACTCTTTTTTTAGGAGCTGTTTTTTTCAAATTTAATCTAGAAACAAATTGCCTCAAGCTTGGTGCTTAAAGACTATCTGATGAGAATCTTTCCAATTTTATTTTTATATTTAGATTTATAGATACAAGATTACACATCAGTCACATTTCAAATTGAAGTAGCATTTCAAAATAAAGAGCTTCTTTTCATGTTTGTTTTAGTAATGTGGCTTTGCTTGTGTTGAATGTAGGGTAATATTCATTTGCCAGTGCACGAGTCACTAAATACCTAATTTTCAGATTAACATTGAATTTCCAGTGCTGCCTGTTTGATGTCCTTACATGGCTGAAACCAAGTGAGCTCCATATTGCTTGATTGTAATGTTTATCTGGCTTCCTGCCATGTAAATGGATGTATTAATACTCAGTTCTTGAGAGTGTTGTGAAGTTCAGTTAATTAATGTTTATAAAAGCTTCTTGAAATTGCTGAAAGATATTACATGAGTTAAAATTATATTACATGCAAACATATAGAGCACTCTAGAAATTGTTGCTTAGCAAAGATAAAAGTGCCCTGAATATCTATTAGCCTTGTCTGAATCAATGACTTCTGGTTTCTTTAATTTATTATAGTATTTTATGGTTAGTACATAAAGATGACTTGGAGATGCATCATCTCTTTTCATAGTGAGGGATTTTTATGAAATTTTGGTCAGAGAGGTTTAGGTAAAGCATTTATCTGGTGTTCATCCAAGCAGAACATTTGAATCAAAGACCTCATAAAATGTTAGCCAGGAGCTTCATTCTTGCTCTCGAGTGAGTGTGCCTGGTAGGCATACTAGTTCTTTCCCAACATCTGATCTACATTTCTTTCCTATAGCAATAGAATGCCTAATTTTTTCTGGACACATGGCCATTCCAGATAGAGTCCATGTAATGTCTACCTTTCTTACAGCTGGATGAGCTGTGATAACCAAATTCCAGCCAGTGGGATATGATATTGATTGAATCATAAATTGCTTTGTGAAACGTCTCGGTTGTATATCTAAAAGGAAGGTGTACCTTTCTTCCTCCACTCTTTTGTCATGCTGCTTAGAGCGTAGAACCTTGGACATACGGGTGAAGAAAACTTAAAGACGGAGGAGGAACAACAAGACAACAGGAGCTTGGGTCTCTGAACAACCCACAGAATAGAACTGCCGTAACAGCTGGGTGGCTTAGAGGCAGTAACTGATTCTTTTAAAGGGTAAAACCCAACAGAGCTAGCTGTCCATTGTTTTAAAAAATAAGTGATCTCAATTCTAAATTTCTTTAGAGTTCACAATTTATTCAGAGTTCAGAAAGGTGGTACTACTATATCAGATACTTCTCAGGTTTAGTATTCAATTATGTCCGAATACTTTTTGCTTCCATGTAAATGGAGAATATAAATAAAAAATATCTGGTTTATTATACTAAATAAACATAAGTGCCATGTTCATGATTATATTTATATTCTTCACAATTTTTGATTACTAGAAATTCATCCTTACATGTGTACCCTCTTAATAACAGAAGATATGTTCTAAGACCTCCAGTGGATATTACGGGAGTTAAAGAAAGATATTACATGAGATATTACCTAAAATGACTGAACCCTATATATACATTTTTTCCCTACATACATAACTATGATAAATTTTAATTTATAAATTAGGCAAAATAAGAGATTAACAATAATATCAAATAATAAAATAGAACAATCATAACAATATGTTATAATAGAAATTATGTGAATATAGTCTCTTTCAAAATATCTTATTGTACTATACTCATCCTTCATGTGATGATATGAAATGATAAAATGCCTATGTGATGGGATAAAATGAGGTGAATGATGTAGGCATTGCGACATAGTGTTAGGCTACTACTGATCTTCTGCCAATACTTTAGAAGGAGGACCATCTGCTTCCAGACCACAGTTGACCAAAGGTAACTGAAACCGTGGAAAGCTAAACTGCAGATAAGCAAGGTGGGGGAGCTGTGTATTTACGTTTCATTAAGGCTCCATTTCTTTCACCGAGAGTAGTCTATTGCTGTGTAACAAACCGCCCCAAAACTTAATGGCTTAAAAACAGTTACTTTGCTCACAAATCTGAACACTTTCAGAGAGACAGCTCTCTTCTGCTCCATGAGGCATTAGTTAGTAGGACAGCTCAATTAAAGCTGGGGAATCTACTTGTAAAATGGTTCACTAAAATGCCAGGCAGGTCGGTGCCAACTCTGAGCTGGGAGGTCAGCCAGGGCTGTAAGCTGGTGGCCTTGATTCATTTCCCTGTTGGCCTCTCCAGGATGCTACTTGAACTTTCTTCCAACATGGTGACTAATTCCCAAGAGTACTATTTGAAGAGGAAGAGGAAGCTTCCACTCTCGAAAGGCCTAGGCTTGGAAACTGGTACAGCACCATTTTTGTCATCTTCTATCGGTCAGGCAGTTACAGAGCCCATTCACAATCAAGAAAAGGGGCATAAATCTCATGAATCTGACCTTATGAATGTCGAAAAAATGTGTGGCCATCTTGAAGTGTTCTGTATCTCGTTTCCAACAGTAAACACTTTCTAGCTAATAATGACACAATAAACAGAAAGAAAACATAGTTAAGATAAGCAGTAGCATCCATTCTTCCCATGAAAAAGTGACAAAATATCCTGAGAAGTAATAGAATAGATGGATGAGTGTTTTAGAAATGTTTAGAATCTTATATTCCAGTGATTCTAATGTTTTTTGAGCTCATGATATGTGGTTAAGTAGCAGATTTTTAGTGGCAGTATGTGGCAGACATGGATGGTTGCTGGCCTGATATCCACTCTATCTTTCTTCAAAGAGATCTCTGAATTTGTTTATGTCACCAATAAGCTTAGATAAAAATTCTCGCTTCCCCAGATTCTCTTGCATCGAAGGTTTGCCATGGGACACAGTTCTGACTTATTCATTGGAAATAGAAGTCATTAGGTGCTACCTATAGGAAAACCCTTTAAGGGGGAAAACAACTTTTCCTTTTGTTCTTTATTCTTTCCCTATCTTGCTGCCCGGATTCTGGATGTGATGTCTGTGCTGCAACAGCCTTGTGATTCGATAGAGGTGATCACATGGAAGAAAGCAACATGTTAAGGATTGTTGACAGGAAAGCTGGAAGGCTGAGTCCTTGATAGCCTCATGGAGTCACTCTATTATATAGTAGGCAGTTCTATACAGCCTACTCTAGATTTCTTGAAACAGGATATAAATAATCCTGTATGTGGTCAAGACACGGCAATTGGTTTTCTGTTGCATAAAGTCAAATCCAGTTTCTAACTGGATTACTGCTCTAAAAAGGTCAGCGGTAATTGTTAAGACAATCACTGCCAGAGATTAACGCTGTATCACAGAATCTGTAAAAACATCTCCTCTGTTCATTGTGTTTATATATGAATGGAGCTGTTACTGCTCTGACTGCCTTGTCTTCCATACTCATGAGGGAAAGTTTTGGCATGTTCCTTAAGTGTCGGCATTTTGTGCCAACGTGACATTATGACATGCTTTTGATGTCTTGTTTGCAGCACATTGAGCCCTGCTCTATAATGGGCAGCGTGGTCTACTCGGCAAAACATTCCATCTCATAGATAGTACGACAGTTAATTATAGCAAAAAAATAATTCCAGTGAAGTGCTTGCAATATATCAGTGATCAAATCATTGTTATAATCGATGAGGTACACTTTTGGCTACATTTGGAAGATATTTATACCACATAATTTTAAGGGCTTCACCCAAAGAGTGGAGTAATATCAACAGATGAATATATATTGGAAGTAAAGGATATGGACTTGGCTGCTATAAGAGTGACTTAAACTTGATAGAGTTTATTTTTTTTTCTCATGTAAAAGTATGAGCTGGAGAAAGGAGTGTAGTAGCTCGACTTATCGAGAAATCTAGGTTCCTTCTCCATCACGGCTAGGCTGTCTCTTAGACCAGAGTGTTGTCGTCATTCACATGGTCAGAGCTGGCTCACTGCCACCATGTCTATATTCTAGATTTCAGGAATGGGAGAAGTTAGAGAAAATGGGCAAGTAGCCTCCCATAAAGATCTGATCTGGAAATTGTATCCGTGTCCGTATCCTTTCTGCTTACATCTCATTGGCTATTTCTTAATAAGCAACAACCAGTTGAATGGTCTGTTAGGAAATGACTCTGGGTGGGACCCCACACACCCAGCTATAAAGGGGAGGTTCAATAAAAAGAAGCGGGGGGATGGATGGTGGGGAACAGTTACCGGCCTCTTTCACAATGAGTATGTCACGTGCCTTCCAAGGAGCGATGGTCTCTCATTTTGGCCCTGTTAAGCTTTTGGCTTTTATAAGGGAATTTCAAAGTGAACACTTGTTTTTCTGGTATCAAGAGCCTGTGGACCTGCCCTCAGCATTGTTTTTTGTTCTCCAGTTCTCATTAATACCAGATGGCTTACAATCTCCTGATTTCCTCTTTTTCTTGGCTTCTAGATTCCTCAGTTCTGTCACCATCATGCCCCACTGCCATTTTGATTGTAACTTAGCCCTTTATTTCTTTCAATACATGGATTGAAATATCCAAAGCAATTATGAGTGTAGCCGACTTTACTGAGATCTGGGGGTGGTGGTAGGTGATGAGGGATCACTTGTTCACAGAGCCTTCCACTTTCTCAGTGGCTTTTGCTGTCCCTCATCTCCCTTCCCACCTTAGCTCTTCACTCACTCATTTCCAAAATGCTCCATATGCCTCTGAATTCCTTTTCCTGTCTTTGGCAGAGCTGTTTTCCTGTTCCACTCAAGTCTTCACAGCCCACACCAGACCCTTAGAAGGGTTCGCTTCTACTCCAAGTGTTATTCTCGGCAAAAGTTTTTTTTTTCCCCCTGAAAGGAATTATAGTGCCAGTTTTTAAAATAATTTCCCCTACCTCATTATAAAATGAAATCAATTTCTGCATTTGCTGTAAAAATGTTGTTTCGGACATTATCCATTACATCACTCAATTTCCCCCTACAAAGCTCCACATCAGAAACTTCTTTTAGATTTCAGTGCCAGAAAAAACTTTGCTCCTCCTAAAGCATGCTTTCCCCTCTCTGATAACAAGAGCCATATAACTTACCATGCTTTGTGAACTGTACAACTCTGAGCCAAATTTGTAGTTCTGTCATTGTAATTATGCTAAACATACAATTAGCATATTTGTATTTTTCTAATTTGCTTAGGTCATTTTATTTGTCTGTCATATTGGTTTGCTTTTTGTCGTAAGCCATTTCAAATCCTTTAAAAGAAAGAGTCAAGATAAAAATAAATTGATTGTTAACAAGTGAAATAAATAAGCAGCTTAGAGGTCATCTAAGGTAATACTATGCAGTATTTTTGACACCCTTCCCCCAGCTACTTAGATAAGGCAAGAGGCCCTGTGGACCTACCCCACTCATTTCCACTTCCCAAGGGGAAAAAAACTCAGTGAATATGCTGCCTTTAGATTAAACATGAAAAATTTAAAAATTTAATGCTTACTAATTCACTTGCTAGAAGTACCAGAAACAAGAATCAAGAAAGAATTTTGGAGATACTTTTGGTGCAAAAAGGTGTTTTTATTAAAGCACAGGGACAGAACCTGTGGGCAGAAAGAGCTGCATTGTGATTGTGAGGAGCTATTGATTATATACTTTTTTAAAAAAATAGATTTTATTTATCTATTTCAGAGGGAGACAGAGAGAAGGAACCCAAGAGCAGGGGGAGGGAGAAGCAGACTCTCTGCTGAGAAGGGAGCCGGATGCTGGCTCCATCCCAGGACCCTGGGATCATGACCTAAGCCAAAGGCAGATGCTCAACCTCAACCCACTGAGCCACCCAGGCACCCCTGATTATATAGTTTTAAGTTGGGAGGTAGAGATAAAGGAAGCCTCTAAAGGGATTTTTCATATGTTAAAGATTTATAGGATCCTGGAGATCTGGCTATTGTCAAGCTAAGGTTGTTTTTTGCCTCTAGCAAAGTATGAACTTTAAGGCCCTTGTGAGCTCCTTGAGAAATGTCATACTCTACCTATCTCAGGTATCAGTCAATGGGTTGCAAGTTGTAAGAAAACGTAATATTATCTACATTTCTTTTGCCTTTGTTCTCATCACACCATCTTGCATCCTTGTGATGTCACTCTTCTCCAAAAGACTTTGGTCTCTTATTCGACCCCAGTAGCCACTACAGTGACCCTCTTGGAAAGGGTTTCAACTGATTTTCAAGAGAATTCAACTCAAACGCACCTGTCCATGACTGCTCAGGCACTACTCCCTTTCTGCCCTAGGGCCTCCTTGTTGATGGTTAGGAAGAAGATACTATGGGATCTGGTTAGTGTCCATGTAAGTGTGACTGGGAAATGAGGAAGTAATACCCTGTAGTTAGCTCTGGGGCCACTCATTAGGCAAGAATACCAGACCACCCAAAGTGCTGGCCAAGAATGAGGGAATCTAAAATGGGTAGTGAAGGGGGCAGAAGATGAGGTGAATGTAAATTATGGCCTTATTGTGCTATGAGCTATAGACGTAGGAACTGAAGTTGGTTTCACTAATTTTCTTGCTAGAAGTCCCCTGCTTTGCTGGATTGCACTCTGTAACAGAGTAGTTGCACATACACTTTAGCTTCTCTCTGCTTTCTGGGGAAACTGGCTAAGATGTTGGTTTTTGAAAACTGGTCATTGGTCATGTATATAAATGAAAATCTGTGGAGGTGCACATTAGACTATGGGAAGGATTTCTGTCCTCTTTAGGCCCATGAAGAGACTCCTCATTGCTCACCCACTAGTAGATCACAGTATATCATCCTCTGAGACTCACTGATTCATAGGATTTTATCAAGGATCGTGTTATGGTGCTTGTGAGGTGGAATTCTTCCAGTAATTTACATAATTTAGTTTTCTTAAAAACAACTTTTAAGGCATTGGTTGAAAGATTTATTTATTCATCTTAGAGAGTGAGTACATGGGGGGGCTAGGGGCAGAGGGAGAGAGAGAAAATCTCAAGCAGACTCTGAACTGAGCATGGAACACAACTCAGGGTTTGATCTCTTGACCCTGAGATCATGTCCTGAACCTAAATCAAGAGGTGGCTACTTAACTGACTGAGCCCCCCAGATGCCCCTATAATTTAGTTTTCTAACAATATTGGTTGATGACAAGTATTAGAAAAGTACTGCTGAACTATACAATTCTCAGTAGAAATTTTGAGAGCTCTGGGGCGGCAGTTTTACTGCTGGTATTTTTTTGGGAGGGGTGCAAGTTACCATATTGAAGCTGGGAATGATTCGGCAGCCCGGGTGGCTCAGCGGTTTAGCGCCGCCTTCAGCCTGAGGGTGGTCCTTGAGACCCAGGATCGAGTCCCACGTTGGGTTCCCTGCATGGAGCCTGCTTCTCCCTCTGCCTCTCTCTCTCTCTGTGTGTGTGTGTGTGTGTGTGTGTGTGTGTGTGTGTCTCATGAATAAATAAATAAAATCTTTAAAAAAAAAGATGAAGCTGGGAATGACAGTAGATTGGAACAGCAGGGCTGAAAGCCTAGATTGGGCTAGTTAAGGAAAGACTATGGGAAAAGTTTTCAATTAGCAATAATCGCCTTGGATAAACCTCACTGGCTATGATACTGCCACTGTGCAAAGCTTAAGGAAAGACTATGAATGAAGTTTACAGGAATGATCAGAATGAAGGAATCACAGAAACCTGAGTGGCAACATAACAGATGCTCTGACATATGAGACCAGTGGCCAGGGGCCAGGAAGCAGGCTGGGGTTAGAATTCAGGAGAAGACAAAGCCATAAGCTGAGCTGATGTATTTGTTCAAAATCAGGGGAGCAGTAAAGGCACCTGGTGAGGACACCTGGAAATTAAGACAAGATCTCCTTCAGATAGCCAATCTTATATATTTTTTCTGGGTCTTTCTAGACTTCAGGGAGTTTAGTGGCCTAGGGTCTGAGGTTTAAAGACTGATGAAGGACAGCAATTCCCTACAACAGGCAAATTGAGAATTTTAAAGAAAAGGAACTTTAGCTTCTAGAAAAATGTTAGTGACTGTTAGTAGATTCCTATAAAAGAGAGAGCAATGTAGAATCAGCACAGGCCATATTTCTTCTGAGTTTTTCTTCCTTTTTCTTTGGAGCCTTTGGCTTTTATTTCCAGCTTGTTCTTTGAGGTGCAGACATACCTTTGAGGGCACAATGTGGACCTGAGCAATTGCTCAGCATTTAGTTAGCTGAGAAGAACTAATTTAAAATAAGATTGATAAAGATCTACTTTCTCCTTGGTTTATGTTAAACTGTCCTCCATCTGCTGGTGGTGACTCCTATTGCTAGGAAGAAACTTTCCAGAATAAATGGGAAGCATGCTATTGTTTTAGGAGATAGACTGATTTTCTGTAGTATGTCAATTACTATTTCTTGTCAGAAGCAAAAAGCATGGAAATACTTAGATCTTAAGAGAGAGTAGAACTGAGATGGCTGGGTGGCTCAGAGGTTGAGGGCCTGGCTTAGGCTCAGGTCGTGATCCCGGATCTGGGGATCGAGTCCCTGCATCGGGCTCCTTCGGAGGAGCCCGCTTCTCCCTCTGTCTGTGTCTCTGCTTCTCTCTCTGTATCTCTCATGAATAAATAATAAAATATAAAAAATAAGAGAGAGGACAGGACTTTCTTTTCCTGTATATTCTTATCTCCTTCAGTTGTTAAGAGTTGCTAATTAATGTCCCCATATGATAGATGAGGAAAGTGAAGCTCAAAGAGTTAAGCAATTTGCAGAGTAAGTACAGATGTCATGCCAGGTCTGTCAGGCTCCAAAGCCTGAGCTCTGTCACTAAAATGCCCTTCAATTATTTTCATCTATCCACAAATGACAAGAGAATCTTTATGGAGTTTTCTTTTTGAGAATTCCACTGTTTTGTCACCATTCTTGTGTACTTGGTTTAGAAGTTCAGGAAATACTGAAAAATTAAAATGAGGCAGTATCCGTGAAATTGTTAAAAATTATTTAGTACTGTCTTTTCAAATACTGGTTGTATTGAGACAGATAAAAGGACAAAGCCCCTCAAAAATTAATTTGGTTTTAACACAAAGTCCTATTGTAAAGTGCAAAGATTAGCTACAGAAATGTATGTAGAGCGAGACATTCATTAGAATGGGAAAAAGAAGAGGAGCTCTATGCTCAACTTAGGGAAAGAATCATAAAGTCTTGGCTAGCAGAGACCTTTAAGACTGGGGGACTCTTTCCTTGCTGCAACTTAAACTCTTGGAAATTTAATCAAAAACAACAAGCACTACGATTCATGGAAGCTACCACAGAAAAATTACCTAGATGGAAAGACCGAACCAACCTCTAGGGCTTCCTTAGCAAATCCAGTCCTACGTTGGTATTAGAAATATCCTAGTTTAAAAGCGTATTCGGATACTTTTGGTCACATTCTTTCTGATTCATAAATATTATTGGTCTGCAAGTATGTTATAGTTAGGTCTGTCTACAGTAAGAATGAGTTATATTGGAGGTTTTCTAATTGAGAGATTGGACATTAAAACAGGCAGCTGAATTTTAATGAAGTTAGGAATAATATAACAGATGCTTCATTAATTACCATATTCAATATTCTCCTTTCCATATCTTTAAGAATAACATCGGCCTCTATTTTTAAAGATTTTATTTATTTATTTATTTGAGAGAGAGAGAGAGAGAGAGAGAGAGAGCATGAAGGGGGAGAGGGAGAAGCAGATTCTCCATTGAGCAGGGAGCCTGATGCGGGGCTCTATCCCAGGACCCTGGGATCATGACCTGAGCCGAAGGCAGATGTTTGACTGGCTGAGCCACCCATGCACTTAGACTTCTGTTTTTAACATAGAGCCCATTCCATGGCTTAGTTACACTATGCATCAAATCATGCCTTCAGCTACCTTTAGCTGTATGTAGAAATACTTAGTATTACATATATCAGCTATAAGAAATATGGAACTTTATATTTATTATTGGAGATATTTCAGTTCTAATTATGGAATTATTTTCTCCAGAAAATGTTGATAAATATTTTGTGGGATAACTTTTTAAAAAACAGTCAGATAGGAAACACGGCATAGCATAAATAAGGGTTGTCTTATTAGAAAGTTATTTAGGGAGTTTTCTTTCTTTTTTTTTTTTTTTTTAGGGAGTTTTCTTTTAAAAAACTCCCAGAAGGGAGACACCTGAAATTGCTTGAGGCACACACGAGTAAGCAAAAGTTTCTAAGAAATTCTAAGTGAAAAGCTAAGGGATAAGTTATTCATGCTTGGTAATTTTTCTGTAGGTAAGTTTTCTTTTTCAAAAATTGTAACATTCAAGAATATTATTAGGATTTACTTATTTACTTCTGTTTTATTTTTTCTTTACAAATCCAAAGATTTTTCACTAGTACCTGTCATGACATAGGTCAAAATATTCTTAAAAAGTCAATTTCAAATGACATTGATTTTTTTTTTTTTACCATATGAAAAGACAGCATTTCCTGCAAATTTTCACAAGGTGAATTAAATCTATGATCTAATTTTGAAACGTCTGTAGGAAACATTCTCAGAAGACTGGAAACTTTCATTAAATGTTACTGTATTTAATACAAATACTGTACAGAAATACCTCAATTGATGGGAAATTTTGGTAATGTGCTGTTTTGCTTAATTGCTTTTAAAATTTAGGATTTACTGTTTCACTTTCAATTCTTACTGAAAATCTTTTAAAAACGTATTCATGACCTTTACTGTCATGGGAAGTACAAAAAGTATATTAATCTTTGGCCACTGTGAATTTCCAGTGTCTGATATTGATTTTTTTTGAATGTCAATAATCATTGTACGGTCAAAGATTAGGATGAATGTATATAACTTCAGCACATAACTAGGAATTTATTATTGGAATAAAGCCTTGGTGTAAACTTCCTTTCTCAATATAGGTTTCTTTTACTTTGTTTCTCAAAATAGAGCTCTAGCAGTGATTTGGGATTGGAAATTGTTTAATCGGGGGCTCTAGATAGTTAGATGTTTGTTGAAATAGGATTTTACTGTATTATGACTAGATTTTGATGAGCGCAGGAGTAAATTGTTGAGGTTTACTCCATATCCTGGTAGTGATTTACTCAACGTAGTATAGCTCATGATTGGGGAAAAGATAGGAGGAAGTAACCTGGATGAAGAGATGAGCCTTGAGTGGGGGTAGACTGTTTAGCATCCAAGCGCTGTCACAACCTCTGACTTGATTTTAGAAATAGAAGTTTAAATATGGTGGGACTGCTACAACTAGGAAATCTAACCAAATGGATGGATGGTGGCTGATTGGTTCTGGAAGACTTTTGTATAGTGGCACTTGTGAGTGAAGGATTCACCCTGGGGAAGGAAGGCTAGGAGACAATAGGGCCTATAGGTATTAGCTGTATTTAGTATATAGTCCCAGTGCTAAAAGGGACTGGGAAAGTAAATAGGATCACCAGATGCAACTGTACAATAGAAAAACAAGGGAGAGACTTCCTATCAACATGGTAAAAGGAGATGGCAGTGAAAGTCTCTTCCTTTTGCTTTTAGTTATGGAAATATTGGAATATATGTACATTTTTAAAAGTAAATAACCAAGCTTTAAAGAAAGAATGTCAAAATCCCTGGTAACAGAAATGAAAAAGGAATATGAAGTCAGATTTGTATGAAGATGAAGCCATGGAGGCTCACAGGAGTTTCACAATTGGACAGAGATTTGAGAATTGGAACTAGAGTCCAGTTCAGAGTCAAGAGATGAGGCCCCAGACTCATGTGAGATAGATACCGGGACAGTCCCCTGCATCATCATGAGTCTTGAAGGGCTGTCCCTAGTATCAAGTGGGACGACCAAGATTCTGACCTCTGGGGGCAGGCCTGAGATGGATTGAGTAAAGAAATCTGCAAGGGATTAGAAGCCTAACTTGACACCAACAGGTGTGAGTCCTGAATTTACACCCCTCCTGGCATGCAGGAATTCCAAATTAAGAAAGTTACAATAATATTGGTATTAGAACTCATGAACCTCTCAGGTGTTTGGAAGAAACAGGAATGGAACAGTTCTGAAAGGACCATCCCACAAAACAGAGCACATGGGAATTAAAAAAAAAAAAAAAACTAAAGAAAGAAAGGAAAATAGAATCCCATGAGGGAGAGACAACAGCTGCAATAACCAGGAGAATTGCACACCAAGAATTGAAGCTTATAGAACCATCTGAAAGCCACAATAAAAAAGCTTAAAGAGATAAAAAGAATTAAAACCATAATAAAAAATAAACAAATTTCTATGGAAAAAGAAAATCCATAATCATAAAGCACAAATAGCAAGTAAAATGAAATCTCAACAAATGTTAAATAGCATATTAGGCCCAGCCAAAGAAAGGATTAGTGAAGTGGGAGTTATTCTGGAAAAAATAAATTAGAACAGCATAGAAATGTAAAGAGATGTGAAAAAAATTATGAAGAGAGATGGAGGATAGATTAAGAAGGGCCAGCATAGGAATTCCAGAAACATAAAATTGAGGTAAGAAGGAGATTGAGGACGCCTGGATGGCCCAGTTGGTTAAGTGTCAGCCTTTGACTCAGATCATGATCCTGGGGTCTTGGGATTGAGCCCCACATTGATATTCCTGCTCATTGGGGAGCCTGCTTCTCCCTCTCCTCCTTGCTTGAGCTCTCTCTTGCTATCTCTGTCTCTCTTTTGTTGTGGCCTTTTGTTTTTGTTTTGTTGTTGTTTTAAAGATTTTATTTATTTATTCATGAGAGACACAGGTAGAGGGAAAAGCAGGCTCCATGCAGGAGGCCTGATGTGGGACTTGATCGCTGGACTCCAGGATCAGGCCCTAGGCCGAAGGCAGGCACCACCAAACTCTTGAGCCACCCAGGCATCCCCCTCTGTCTCTTGTTCAAATAAATAAATAAAATTTAAAAAAAAGAAAAAGAAAGAGGTTGTATGGTTGCCAATTTTCTAGACCTGAAGCAAGATAGAAGTCCTCAATTTGACAGACTATACCAACATCCGAGTGAGATAAATCGAAACAAATCCAAATCTAAGCTCATCAAAAACAAGCACGAAAATCTTGAAAGCTATCTGATAGAAATGGAAGAAACCTAAAAGAAACGACAAATTAGACTGAAAACAGACTTAAAAATTAGACTCAGGAAACTATGGAATGTACCTTTTTAAAATTTTATTTATTTATTTATTTATTTATTTATTTATTTATTTATTTATTTATTTATTTATTTTGAGAGAGAGAGAGACAGACAGACAGACAGCACACCCTAGTTGGGGAGGGGCAGAAGGAGAGAGAGAGAGAATCTCAAGCGGACTCCATGCTGAACTCGGAGCCCACACAAGCTAGATCTCATGACCCTGAGATCACGACCTAAGCTGAAATCAGGAGTCGAGTGCTTAACCAACTGAGCCACCCAGGTGCCCCTGGAATGCATTTTTAAATGTTAAAGGGGGTGACAAGTTTTTCTTTACTGCTTGGTTCTGGGCTCAGCCCTGTGACTTTCTATAACCAATAGAATGAAGTGGAAATGACAGTGTGCTAGTTTCCAACGTAAGCCTCAATAGTGAGTTTCTTCTGTGCTGGTGCCATCACCTTGGGAAAGAATATGCCTGGGCCTGCCTCCCCATTGGTCCCAGGAATAGGATGAGAGACACAAAGAACAGGGCCAACCCGAACAGCAGGAAGGGGATAAACTGACCCGCATATCCAATCCATGAGAATAAATCATTGTTTCTTCTATTCTTGAGTTTTATGGATGGATTATTGGATTATTTTTGCATTAATGATATAGCAAATTGACACAAACTTAGTGGTTTAAAACAACGCAAATTCATTCTTTTACCATTCTGGAGTTCTAAGATGAGTCCTACAGGGCTAAAATCAAAGGTTGGCAGGGCTGTTTTTTTGGGTAGCTCTAGGGGGAGAACTCATTTCCTTGACTGTCCAGCTTCTGGAGGCCACCCATATTCCATGGCTCATGAACCCCTCCTCAATTCACTCCAGTCTTTTGCTGTGTTGTCACATCTCCTACTTCTGTAGTCAAATCT
Organism: Nyctereutes procyonoides; assembly: GCF_905146905.1. Classification (NCBI taxonomy): domain Eukaryota; kingdom Metazoa; phylum Chordata; class Mammalia; order Carnivora; family Canidae; genus Nyctereutes; species Nyctereutes procyonoides. Next base: position 29,410,324 of record NW_026575160.1, on the reverse strand, counting down.
TCTTCTGTCTTCTATAAGGACACTTGTGATTACATTCAGGGTCTACTTGGATAATCCAGGATAATCCTCTCATTTCAAGAACCTTAACTTACATCTGCAAAGTCCCTTTTGCAGTGTAAGTTAACATTTATAGGTTTTTAAGAATTAGGATGTGGATACCTTAGGAAGTGGGCATTATTCAGCAGACCACAATTGTTATTATAGGGTTTTATTTTTGATTTTTATTTATTAAAAAAAAAACCCTAACATTTCCAAAAGAACCAAAGTTCAAGAGACTTACTAGGCAGAGATCAATGCTACAAAAACTACTAAAGGATATAGTCAATAGATGGCATTGGATAGTGATTAAACATATGGATATTTTAGACAGATTGCCTTGGTTCAAATTCAAGTTCTGCCACTTTTACCTTAAGCAAATTACTTACCCCTTTGTGACCTCTATGACTCAGTTTCCTCATATGTAAAATGGGAGTAATCATAGAAGTATCTACTTCATAGATTTCTTATGAGGATTAAATGAATTAATGTTAGTAAAGTGCTTCCAACATTTATAAGTCTCACAGTAAATGTATACAATCATGTGTTAAATAACAAAATTAAAAGAAACAACTCAGGATGCCTAGGTGGCTCTGTTATTTGGGCATATGACTTGGTTTAGGCTCAGGTTATGATTTTGGGGTCCTGAGATCAAGCCCCGAGTCAGGTTCTGCACTCAGTGTGGAGTCTGCTTGTCTCTTTCCCTTTGCTCCTCTTCCTGCTCTCTCTATCTCTTACAAGTAAGCAAAATCTTTAAAAAGAGAGAATCATTTCACTCCCAACCTGGTAGTAAAATTTAAAATCCTGACAACAGCAAGTACTGGAGCTACTGTGGGGAAATGGGAGTAGTTGCATAAATGGATAATACTTTCCAAGGCAGTTTGGTAACATCTAATTAAGTTGAAGATAGGCTTTCTACTAGGCAGCAATTTTGATATATACCCAGGCAACCCTCTGACAAACTCGCACATGGAGACATGAGACACGTGAGGATGGTCACCATGTTTTGTAATAGTGTTTATGACAGGGACTCTGTCAGAGGTCAGGTTCCTCAGGAGCAGAGTCTGAGACAGTGATGACGGTGTCTCTATTTATTGTGAGTGTGCTCTTCAGGAGAAACCTGTAAGAGGTGAGGGAAGCAGGGGCAGGCTGGAGAAATGTTAGGTGAAGATATGGTCACAGATGAAGTCTTCATGGTTAGATCCACGAGAGGCTCTGCAACATAAGTTACACTGAGCAGTTTCTCCCTTGAGGTAATGGGGTCATTTTGTATTCTGTGCCTGTCATATCTGGGATTTGTATAGAAGGTGGGGTAATGTTACCTCCAGGGTAAGGTAGCTTCTCTCAGCTGAGAGATTTTTGAATAGAGGAGCAGCTTGTGAGCCATGAGCAACCAACACTTAGAGCAGCTAGAGGTAGATACACTGTCCAGGGAAGAGGAATCTGGGTGGGGCACTTCAACTTCCTTAAAAAAATGCAATACCTGGGGTGCCTGGGTGGCTCAGTCAGTTAAGCATCTGCTTTCAGCTGAGATCATGATGCTAGGATCCTGGAATCAAGCTCCATGTCGGGGGTCCCTCCTCAGTGGGGAGTCTGCTTCTCCCTCTCCCTCTGCCTGCTGCTCCCCCTGCTTGTGCTCTCTCTCTCTCTCTCTCTCTCTGTCAAATAAATAAATAAACAAACAAACAAATAAATAAATAAATAAAAACTTTAAAAAATGCAATACCTACTGCTCATCAAAAGGAGAATGGATATGGGGTGCCTGGGGTGGCTCAGTCGGTTAAGTGTCTGAGTCTTGATCTTAGCTCAGGTCTTGATCTCAGGGTTGTGAATTCCAGCCCCATGCTAGGCTCCAAGCTGGGTGTGGAGCCTACCAGGAAATTAAAAAAAAAAAAAGGGAGAATGGGGAAAAAAAATTAAGGCATATACATACAGTGGAATTCTGTATTATGAATCAACAAGATTTACATGTATTACATGGATAAATAGTGAAAGCATGATGTTGAATGAAAAAATCAAATTGAGGAATGGTACCTGTAAGAAATATCAGTATGCATATCAATGACACATCCAAAGTATTGGTGTTATTATGTTTGTATAGTATGTAGTGAAGATACCAAATTGCGTATTCACACTGACTTTGTTAGGATGATTACCTTTCAGAATGGAAGAATAGGAATGGATTAAGAGGGCTACAAACAGGCTACAGGTATTTCTGTAAATGTTTTATTCAATATGGTATAAAGTCAATGTTAACATTTCATTAAGTCATGCATTGGATACATTTAAAAATATCATTCTCTTTTATTTCCTGTATACTTGAAATATTTTACCTAAAAGAAAGAGAAGAAAATTCAAGAAAGAGAAATATCTGGGCTATACCAATTTGGAAGGGCATTGGGTGGGTGTAACTGAAATCCTTATAAACACAACTCTGGCTCCTGGCACTCAACTTGTCTATCAAGAAGACTGTGGTATCTAGAAGTTACATGTAGGCCTCTAATCATCTCTGGGCTGTGAAAACACTGAAATCAGGAGCTAGAAACGCCCCTACTTAAATGACAAATCAATGGATCAACTTCAGGGAGTTGAATGAGAGAAAAAAGAGGAAATGATAATGAGACAGCAGTGTAAATACAAATGTTGGGTGAATATTCACTGAGTCCTTAGTATGTATCAAGCGATATGCTAGGCTGGGAGCCAATGATGGTTGGCACTGCTTCTACCTTAAGGGAGCTGAGTCAAGTGGAAATCTTTTTTTACAATTTTATTTATTTATTATTAATTAATTAATTAATTAATTTAATTTTTGAGGGGGGAGTGAGAGAGACAGCACATGAGCAGTGGGTAGGGGCAGAGGGAGAAGAGAGAGAGAGAGAGAGAGAGAGAATCTTAAGCAAATTCTACACTCAGCTCAGCACAAAGCCTAACGCGGGGCTCTATCTCACAACAGTGAGATCATGACCTGAGCCGAAACCAAGAGTTGGATGCTTGACGAACTGAGCCACCCAGGTGCCGCAGGTGAAATCTTACGTAGGGGGAGAGTCCAGACTCAGAGGCATCTTTCCATTAGAGGCCAGAAAATACATTTGTGGCAAGAATCCTTTGTTTCTGAATCAAAAATCTCCAAATGATTTCTGTGTAACTCGAGTCCTCCAAGATGTTCTGTGAGAAAGTAGATTGATGGTCAAAACATTTAGGAAATGCTATATGCCATATTCCCTTCTTGGAGATTCATAAGGCAATTAACTAGCATATACAATTATCAAGATGGGTTATAGAAAAGAAATGTATAAAGAAACTGCATCTCTCCAAATTATTTAACACCCAAATGAATTTTTTGGAGGGGGAGGGTAATGCCTGTAACACTCCTATAGTATTTTGTGAAGTTCATTTTGGTCCTCTGTATTTATGTTATTATTTTCCTAATATTTTTGAATTTTTTCTGAAAGCTTTATTTAAAAAAAAAAATTTAAACCAAACCTTCATTCCAGTGTTTTTATTTGTTTGAACTCTAATTTGTGCTTAAAATATCCACCAGAGGTTTAGTACAGCTATTTTGTTTGACTTTTACAGAGAATTAACACCATGAAATGTTTTGCAAGTTATTTTAGGTCTTCAAAATACAGTAAGGCAGAGCATTTATGATGGGCATATAGACCATTGTACTTTTTGCAATTTGATTTTATGGTACCTCCTTTAAATGTCTAGCGTAATGCTCAGTCTTCAGGCTTTGGAACAAACATATCAATAGCCTTAAATCAAACTACCATGCGAAAATTTATTACTGTGTCACAACCATGTGCAGCTATCCACTTAATTGCATCCTATAAAATGAACCAGGAGGTGTAAGTTTACAAACACAACATCTGAGGTGGTGGTAAAATTAGAGCTAAATAACATGTGCAGTTTAAATTCTCAGTATAAAGTCATGAAAGGCTATAATTTTAATATACTGCTGACAAGGGGCAACTGAGGATTAATGTGCATTCCCAATAAATATGTTCAGTATTAGGAGATATACTAAAGCTTCAATGTTATATATAATGCACACACAAACATATTTTTTGCATCTTTTGCTAGATCTGGGAACTACTCAACTATAGTGTATTTTCTGAGTTTAAGGAAGTAATACAAACATTTCACTCCATAGAGTAATTCTTGGCACAAAGTGGTTGCTCCATAATTGTGACTGTTTATTTACTATGTGGTTAAAGTTTCTTTTGCTTGATTAATCTAACCTTCATTCAGAAATTACAATAGAATTGATTAAATGTGAGATATGATTTCCATTTGATGAAATGTATTATTTATTTTTTACTTGCACAATTATCTGTTTTCAGTAAGCTCTCCAGTTAGTGAAAATTTCTCTTGTATGCTTATAACCATGAGGCTGCCACTTAGGAGCTAGGTGACTTTGGACAAGTTATTTAACCTTTCAATGTCTCCATTTCTTTGTCTCTAAAACAGGGGTGCTAATAAGATTTTTATGAATATTTAGTTGATTTAAAATATGTGAAGTGTTGAGAATACATGAAAGTGTATGGCCTAAAGAAGCATACTGTAGAATATTAGCTATTATTATTATTTGGAGTGTACACCAGAGATACTGTAAATTATTAGTAATACACCATTTCTTTTTTTTAATACACCATTTCTTTCACCAAAATCTATAATTATGGTTAATCAGGCTCAGATCTATTAGCCTAAGTGAATAAAACAAATAATTTGGGTTCCATCTTATTCATAGTTGCTTACTTGATTATTTTTTATTTATTATTATTTTTTTAAAGATTTATTTATTTATGATGGACAGAGAGAGAGATTGAGAGAGAGAAAGGCAGAGACACAGGAGGAGGGAGAAGCAGGCTCCATGCCGGGAGCCTGATGTGGGACTCGATCCCGGGACTCCAGGATCGCACCCTGGGCCAAAGGCAGGCGCCAAACCGCTGAGCTACCCTGGGATCCCCACTTGATTCTTTTTTATATGAAAATTTACATAAAGAATTTGAGTAGGTGTTTAAGTTTGGAAAAGAGAGGAAGGCTAATGTTGGATAGGGAACCTTGAAGATTCTCCTGTTCTTTGGTGTGCCTTAAGGTTTGTATATTACATTTTGGTCAGTGTCAAGAGTGTTAGCATCAGCTTAGCACCTAAACTTCCCTCATCTACCTCTTTTTATGTTTTAGCTTTGTTTCTATCTCTCTTTAACAGCTATTCCCAAATTCTTTATCCCTCATTGACAGGTAGACCAGTAGGCAGAATCAACAAGCCTTAGGAGGCTTGGTGTGGGCTCTATAAATGGTATGTTATGGTCCAGAATAGAATGGGGGGGGGGAACAAATCTGCCTTCTTTTTATCCTCCCATTTAAACTTCTGAACTTATCAAAATGTTTCTTCATATATTTTGTAGGGATATATATATATATATATATATATATATATATATATATATATGTAACTTTATATTTTCAAGGCCATGCTCTTAGGAGAAAAGACAGAGAAGTTATACAGGAATTTTGCTCATGAAACTTTAAAAGAAATTTAATGAAGTGAGACTATTGCTCAAAAAAGTTGAGCAATGAGTAGAAATAGGGATGGCTGTTTTTAAAAAGTTTGGAAAAACTAGATTAGGAAATCAGTTGTAATGTATAAAAATATAAAAACTATAAAAATATTTCTTACACATATTAGGGAACATGCTCTTTAAGTGGAAAAAGAAAACTGTAGGTAAATTCTTATAATAATTTGTATTCGGATGTAGTATGCATCAATTTGTATTTCTCCAGTCTAAAATGCATTAATATATGAACTTCAGGCTACTATTGAAGACACACAGTAAGAGTGTAGGGCATAGTCTGGAATGAGAATTAGAAGGATTGAAAAGATAATATGCTCTAATCCTTGAGTTTTCTTTCCAGCTTATATTCTAAACCTACAGAGAAAAGAATAGGGCGGGAAGTATACATATGAGGTGGAAAATCAGGCTAGGATTTGGAGGACCTGGTCCTAAACTATAAAATAAAATGTATTAAGATAGTTAGGCTCTTCGGCATTTCACCAAACTAAGTAATTATAATGATATGAGTTACCAGTTTTGAGGAGAGAGCATGAAGAGGTTACTGAATGTATGTATGTGTGCATGTGCCTACACACATACACATACACAGATACTCAATATTAGAGACGTATTTTGCATATAAGGAGAATCTGTATTAGCAAGAATGTAAGTCATGGAAAAATATACTTTACAACAATTTTTAAAGTGTTACGCTGTCAGCACAAGAAATACTAACCCAGATTATTATTTTATTCTTATAACCAAGCAGCTGACATGAATACAAAGTCCCATTCAAGGTCATTGGAAACTTTGAATTTGGATTGGCTCCAAGAGGACATTGAATAACACAATAATTGTCCCCCTGAGTGCCAGCAGTTTAGTAAGATTCACAACGGGTAAATATTTTTTATAAAATTCAACTTACTATTTCTTACCTTTGGGCTATTCCAAAATTTACTTTTTATAAATTAAAACAGCAGCTACAAAAAAGACATGGTACAGAGGACATAAGCATGAGTTTGCTTTTTAAAACCCTTGAGAAGCTAATTTCCATGCTCAAGATAATGTTTCAAAGAGATTTCTTTTCAACGTGTTTTCTTAGGAGGGCAAGATTTCAAAGAGGAAAATTAGCAAAGCAAGGTAACTGTGATACTGCCATCTGGAGTTTTCAATTAGCATTTCTGACTAATAGTTTGGCGAAATGACTCACAAATATTTCCAGAGTTGAGAAATAATCTTGTAGCACTTTCTGTCCTTATTTTAAGGACATCAGGCATTTAAATAATAGTTTGCACAGCTTAGTCGAAGGCAGTGGGAGCATTCTGGGTTTACTATTATGCTTACTTGTAAAGCATGATACATACTGCTTGCATGTAAAATAATGCATTTAGAAATGGTAAGGGAAATGATTGGCCCCAAACTCTTGTAATTCAATGATTAAAGAAAGAGTAACATATACAGTTGTGTAAAAATAGACATACTAGTCCAAGACATGATCTAAAACATATTATTGGATATTAATTTTTAAAAATCAAAATCTGTTGACATGTGCAAAATGAAAACCTTAGAAGCATAGAGTGTGGAACTGGGAAGGTCTTTAGAGATCGTTTCCAATCGCCTCCTTTTACAGGAGAGAAATATGAGGACCAGGAAAATGAAGTGACTTTCTTGAGGTCACATCAAAAGTCAATAGCAGAGCTAAGATGGCATTCAAATCTCCTAACGTTCCAGCTATGCTCATTCACTGAGAGTGTTTCAAAGAGTGTTTACAACCTTTAGTCACAGTTTATCTTTTAACTCCATATTCACTACTATTTTTGTGACTGCAAAAATAGCCTAGAGTGTTATAATTTGCTTCAGGTCAAATACATAATAAGAAAAAAGGCAAAGCTTTCACTAGTCCAGTATCTCATATGTAGCTCTTTATTAGGTGTATGCGTGTGTGTGTGTGTGCGCGCGCGCGTGAGTATGGGTGAACAATCCCCTATCCACTGTTTCCAAATCCAGAAAGCTCTGAAAACCAAAAGCTTTTCATATTTGGGACTAACTCCATTGTTGGCAAAATCTGATGTGAACTGATGCATGGCTATTTGTAGACTTCATATATACGAGCAAGTGTGATTCTTCACGTATTTCACTTTAGAAACAGTCATATGTTTGATCATAGAGTGCTGCCCTAAGCTCTGGAAATGATACATAACACAGGCTTGACATAATGTATTATATTTTCAAGCCCTGAATCATTCTGAATTTTGGCTCCATGGGTTTCAGATATGCGATCATGGATCTTCAATTTGTCCATAATGTGATTTCATTACATTAGTTTACATAGCTTTGGCTTATAACCAGGCAATTTAGATCAGCCTTTATACATATGATTCCCTTATGAACAAAAGAGAATCAAATGAGATAAGCAGAGTGCTATCTATGTGGGAGTTAATATATAAAATAAGGAGCTCAGTTTCATCAGTATTATTTGTGGTCAGGAAGCCCAGGGTGAATCTGGTATTCAGTTGAGGCAGCTTCTTCATCCCACATTTCTGATAAAACTTTTTGTCTTTGTCCTCCCCTTTTTTTATAACCTTTATTTTATAGCCTTTTAACAAATATATGTTTCTTTATTCCAAGCTGCATCAAATGGGGAATATATATGGAAATAGATACCCCACGTCTCACATTAACTCTGTGTTCTGTTATCTACTCAGTAGGGAAGTTGAAGACTAATCCGACTAATCTGTCAAATAATGTTTACTATAAAGTTTGGGGTATGTATGCTAAATAGCTTAGAATGTAAATGAGCTTGACTATACCTATGATACCGTCTTCCTGTAGATTATAACCCTTATATTTAACCAAAGTCTAGGTAGGCTTAGTGTCCTGATAATCTGTGCTCAGCCTAAATAACATCCACTGCAGAGTGTATGGCACTGGATTTCGTTCCATCTGCAGTTTGACCAACAGGCAGATGGAAAGGAAGGGGCAGTCATTAGGGCAAACTCACAACAGGGCCAGCCCTTTCCTTGTTTGCAGGAAACTTCACCAATTGAAAATTCTGACCTGTCATACACTGTTAGGATAAACACACGCACCCGCACATACACACGCTCACACACAGACACACACACACACTGACGTAGGTTTTTTTTTTTTTTTTCAAGTCCCTATTCAGGATCCTAAAAGTAAATTTTATAGATGAAAGTCAGGCTTTTTGGTAAGCATTGCTTCCACCATAATTTCAAATGTGTTCCTAGAGGCATAGATTCTATTTCTAGACTATCTTAAGTTAAATGTAAGACATTTGCTTATTTCAATGCATGCAGATCTCCATGAAGGAGGGCATCCCCTCTTTCTATAAACAGTCCCTATAATATGGTAGTTGCTTAGTTTTAAAAGGACATATATGACATAATCCAACCCTTTCTTTTCTCCCCTGGGTCAAACAGGAAGAGAATATAGTAGGTTCTAATGGAAAGATACAGGAACAGGCATCTGGTCCTTCCAGCTGTACTCTGACTGGCTGTGTGACTCCAGACAAAGCATTTGCCTCTCTGGGACCCAGTTTCCTCCTCTATGAAATGAGAGGACCAGACACCCTGTTCAGTTCTGAAATGTTAAGATTCTGTGAGAAGTGATCAGCAATAGATGCATAGTCTCTTTTGGATCTTCACCAAGAGGAGACCCTCCCCCACCCCCGTACCCCGTAGAAAATTTCTTCCAAACATGGGGCAACTTTTCTCTGCCTGGGGAGAAATTTTTAAGCATGGGGCTCTGAAATGGCTAGAGGGGAAGGAAGATGTTACTGATGAGCCCAGTTCAAGAGTTCCCTCCTCACTACATGCATGTCATAGAGCCTTATGACTACTGAATGATACAGGGGGAGTGGCATGTCATAGTGGCTGAGCCTGTGATGCCGACTGACTGACTTATGCGTTGGCTGACTAGATCCTATAGTTTGGAAGAGCCAATGAAAGTAGCTATGCTGATCCTGAGGGCTGGAGGGTAGCAAGCAGTGTGGATACTGTCTCCTTTGTGGGAGGTGATGAGCAAGGAACCAGGTAAAAGTGGACCTTTTGCAGGAATAAGATCATAAGCTTTGTATAAGCTATGGGTGGAAAAATCAACTCCAAATAATGTAGAAGAGAGCAAATCAGTTTAAGGAACCACCCATTTTATAGATTTCAGCAGATATAAGGGATATCTGTTAGGTAGTCAGTAGAGATGGACTATTTGATTGATTTATTTACTATAATCATGGCGTTGAGTGTTTACCAAGTTCTATTGCCAGACACTCTAGAAAGTACTTCATATCACCAGGTCTTCTAATAATCCTTATAACCATATGAAATAGGAACTATTATTTCCATTGTACAGATAAAGAGGCTGAGATTTAGGAGGCTCAAATAATGCCCAATGTCACACAACTAATAAATGAGGGAATCTGAGATTTAAACCTAGATAATGTACTTCTGCTGTACTGCCTTCCTCTTCCTTGCCTTCAGAATATTAGAGACAGGCTGCGGCGTCTATTCCTTCCTCCTCTCTTTCTCATTTTAATCAATTCTCTCTTGTCTCTCTGTCTCTCCCTTTCCTTCTCCCTTTTCTTGTTCCCTAACAGCATCATTATATAGAGGGTTGACTGTGCTCTTGCAGGGTGGCAACCTGTCACATTTATTGGAGAAGAGAATCACAGAGAGTCTTCTTTCCCGGCCATTTTTTTTAAAAAGTTTTATTTATTTTAGAGGGAGAGTGTGAATGCAGGGAGGAGCAAAGGGAAAAGGAGAGAAATCCTTAAGCAGATTCCTTGCTGAGCGTGGACCCCAATGCAGGGCCCAATTCCAGAACCCTGAGATCATGACCTGAGCTGAAACCAAGAGACAGATGTTCAATTGACAGAGCCACCCAGAGGCCCCTTTCCTGAGCGTTCTTAATGATTATTTCTACATATTCCTCAATAAAATCGAGATGCAAAAAGATTGCTGAAGTATAATAATAGAAAGTTCATCCTCCATAAACTCACCTTCACTGTACTCTATTCTTCATCATTATCATCCAAAAGATTTTAAGAGCTGTAGACCAAGATTAGCTATAATCACAAGAAGTAAAATATTTTAAGTATTTTACATGCTCCTGCTCCCCAGAGGCAAAATTGAGATTTATACTGTAATTCATATAAATAAGAATATGCAATGAGTTATTTTTTTTCCTTTTCATCATGGGAGAAAGAAAATAACTAACAAAGCCATAAAAAGCTACTGTTTTCCTTCTATTATGGAGACTCTACTCTCTCTGCTGGCTTTCAAGATAAGGTAGCTTCGCGTTCCCATCTTGCCTGGAGAGAAAGAATATTCTTTTGAGATAACTGCTATGAGCTGTCTACCTTCATAATTGTGTTTGGGTTAATTCCAGGCATACCTACTAGTGGTGAAGGATGCTATGCCTCCCTGTGGCATCAGTCTGTTAAAGTGGCTGAAACATTAGGCCAGACATCTGAGCTCACAGCTGATGCTCAGAAAACGAGAGATCCGCAGCTTCAAGGCTTGTCCATGGTGGTAGCAGTTCTATCTCTTGTGTGCTTCATGGCCGCAGGTACTGGTTCTGGTCTTTCCTAGGTATTGTGGTTCTTCAGGGTGCTGAGGGAAAGTTCTTAACTTCCTCTGCTCCCAGCCCTTTAAATTTTATTTCAGAGCCACTTCTTTGGGACATAAGCCTGATTTAGGAAGGCAAGGCTGCGTAGTCTGGCTTTGTTTTCATCACAAACCCCAAACTATCATTCCCATCTGACCTCCTGACTTAGCACTGGCCAGCTCATTGGGCTAGGCTTCTCTCCATCTCCAAAGTAACTTTATTTAAGGATCTGTTGCCTTTTCCTCTCTCTGGGACTTGGTTGAAGTCTTGTTGGTCTTCCACAGCCTATTTAAGTAATTTTGAATCATAGGAGAAGGGATTGAGCACTAAACATTTCTTTCCAGAATGCCTCTCAGACCTTGGTTCCTTTCATGTCCCCCTCAGTATGCTCACTTCTTTTTGAGTCCCAGAGCATGCACAGGTGGGAACCAAGACCCATACTCCTCATGCCAGTTTCTCTATACACCTAAACGGGAATATATTCTATACACTATACTTACTAGCCAGGATGAATGCAGCTCTAGCTCAATGCCAGGCCTCTTCTTGAGGCTTATAGGAATCCCTCCCCACTGCCCAGCCACTGTCCCAGGAACAGCAGCAGTCAGGTAAGTGGTCTACTTGCTGCAGTGTTCCCATGTTCTTCCATTTTTATCTGGGCCTTGTTAGAGCAGACCCCTTTCCACCAAGATCTTAGGATAGAGAAGTTATGGCATGGGGTATGAACTAGCTTGCTAGCGTTCAATCATAGTCACCTCCTGTCTTGCCTTTCTGTGCAATGGGTTTTGGAAAACTAGGTACTCAGTCTTCCTAGTCATCTGGTCAGAGGTGACCATGGTACACAATTTTGGCCAAAGAGATACAGTAAAAGCTAGAAAGGATTTTATTTATTGAATGAAAAAACCAAGGCCATAAGAAAAAAAATGGTTTTGGATTTCTTCATTTTCAAACCTGTCTGGAATATGGACATACTGCAGTCTCTTAAAGGGAGGGAGCGAGGGAGGGAGGAAGTGATTGAAGAGGCTAAGGATGGGAGAGCAAAAAGATAAAAGGATTCTGGATACTTGATGATATAGTACATTTGCCCTCAGCTTCCTACTTCAGTGCTTCTTACTAGAAGAAAAACTATTTAAAATAAAACTATTTAAAATACTATAGTAGGATTTTTTGTTATATGGGGCCAGATGCTTTCCTGACTGATAAAATGGTGATGTCAGGACAAGTGTGTGTCTGCTTGGTTGCTTCCATTTACTTTCTTTCTCATTTCCCTTTCCATATGTCATAGGGTTCTAAATTTAGGGTTTTTCTTCTATCTTGTGGTGATATTCTGAATTATTGTGCAGCAGGTTTCACTTTTCTCCTATCCCATGGGGGGCAGAGTATACTTCCCTTAGCCATTGGTATAGGGCTTGACAATGTGACATGCTTTTGCCGTGGAATATTAGTGGATACGACGTGGGCAGAAGCTTTTGATATGTTTGTGCCGTGTGGTTGGCCTCTTGCATTCTGACAATGCGCCACAGGAAGAATGTGCTGTAGCTAGGTGCTGCTTCATTAGCCTGGGCCTCTGAATAAACAGACATGAGCAAACTTGAATGAACCTACAACCTAGAGCCCAGCCCAGCTGGACCTCAGGCTGAAGCACAGTCATCTAGCTGAGCCCAGGCTACATTAGCTGAACCACAGTTGACCTATGGACTCCAAGAAGATGAGAGTAAGTTCTTATTGTTGTAAGCCTCTGAGACTTGAGGTGGTTTGTTATTCAGTATTAATGACATCATGTAGGAGGGCTACTCTAAGGACATATCCTAAACATTCTTCCTTTGGCTTAATGAATCTGAAGATTTAAGGAATTTTAGGAATGGGAATTTAAATAATTAAAAAAAAAAGTTTCACTCTCTGCCATGTTTGGCTTTAATATTCTGGCCTTACTTGGAACTGAAAAAATTTAGTTTGGTAGTCAATAGCTAAGCATTGGTTCTTTCTCCCTCTTCATTTCTATAAATAATCCAAATCACCTCCAAGGGAAATGGATGCCTTTGGCCTTTCAAGGAGAAGGTCAAATAAAATAAAATGTAAGATAAAGAAGCTTATATGTATATTTCAGAGAAAATGTAAATTACGATTTGTATTTATTGTTGCTGGTTCTTCTGTTTTTTTATCTCTTCCATGGTACCAGTGAGAAGTCTCATATAAGCTGTGGTCTGCAGACCAAATGTGGTTGTCTGATTTTGTATGGCCTGTGACCTAATAATAATTTTATAGATGAATATTTGCAATTGATTTGATGATAGAACACTCTAACCTTTATTCCCCAATTGAGTGAATTATCCCACTAGAAGAGAATTTCACTTTTTTTAAAATTAGAAAAGCCTTTATTATTATTATTATTATTATTATTATTATTATTATTTGCGAGAGCAAATAGGGAGGGACAAAGTGAGAGGGAAAGAGAAGACTTTTAAGCAGGCTTCACGCCCAGCACGGAGCTTCATCTCACGACCCTGAGATCATGACCTGAGTTGAAATCAAGACTTGGGCCCTTAACTGACTGAGCCACCCAGGTGCCCCAAGAATTTCACTCTTATTAGTACACCCGTATTACAAAAAAAAATTGTACTCAATTATTATCATCACTATACTTTAAATTTTGCCAATAAAAATTTGTGGGAATAAGATTTCTTCCTAGTATATAAGTATCATCATGCTATCCCTTATTTTACTTCTTGTCTCACAAAGGCTAAAATAATAACTATGTGGCCCTTTCCAGAAAGAGTTTGCCAACTTTTAGTATAGTTTGCCTATACTAAAGTATGAGGCTACCAATTACTATGCTAAGAGATACCTCTGCTATGCATGGGCTAAAGAGGCAGATTCTAGGGTGAGCAGTGGGTAAGTTCCTCCTCTTTCTGTCATTGACAAAGGACAGCCTCTGTTCCCAGAACACTTTTAGAGAAAAATCAATGCCAAGCAGTTTTCATAAATCTCTATGCTTTTTTCTATTCTCATAAAAGCTTTTTTCTGGAAAACCTAAACAGGACTGTATGGACATTCATTGGATTGGTGCTCACAGTGTGGTGCTAAGGAAGTAAATGTGTGCCAAGCTAAATCATAGTTAGAAATAAATTTTGATCACCGAGTTGGGTTTGATTCCTACGTCTTAAGTAGAAATAGTTTAAAAAGCACCTAAATTATATTACAGCCAGAATTAAGTTCTTTTACTTACATTTCTCATCATCTCCACATATAGCTTTAGGTAATCTCTTTAGTGGTGTGATTTTTTCTAACCACAGTTCATATTTTATCACTTTCGCTGTGGTAATCACTAGGTGTGTTCAACATTAATTTTTCCTTAATTACTTTTATTTCCTTTTAGTGAAAAAGGGAAAACACATTTTAATGAAATGTGTTTTGTTTCCAGTTTTTCACATCGTACGTTGACCCATTGAAATTTACATTGTTCTTTGTTGTGATGAGAAGAAATTTAAAAAACAAAAAACAATTTTTAAAAATATATCATTACAGTTATTTCATGGTTGATAATTCTGTGGGGGTGGTTGTAGTGATTTGTTACATGCAGAATCATGGAATTACTTCACATGCTAGTTTTTAAGTTTTTAATAAATATTTTTTAAAGCTGTATTTATTTTCTTGTTGAGACCTTCAAAAGTTACTTGATTTATACTTTATTCTTCCTTTTTATTATTTTCTTTCTTGGTATCTATTTGATAATAATAATAGTACTTAGCCTAATAATATTTTGGTTACTCTAGATGTACCTGGTGCTCCAAGGCACACTGGGAACTCTACCAAAGATGCGGAGAAGTCTGCTAGCTGGGGAGTCTGGGGATGAAGTTGGGTAGCCTGCCCTGACATTTCCCAAGTGCCTCCCAAGGGTTCTGTGCTCTCCACCTACAGACTGCAGATTTGATCTTAAGGGAAGAATTGATTTAAGTCCTATATCTACATTTTTATGATTGTCTCTTTAAAGGCTTATTACCTTAGTAATACCTCCCATATGCCACTGTTTTTCAGAGCCAGCACTCCATGCTTATATTCCATAATCAAATTTTCCCTTTTAGATGCTTGTCATTTTTCATGGACTTCTCAAGCTTTCTACATTAGGGAAAGATTATGCATGTACAGGAGCTAAGCACAGAGCCTGACACCTGATAAGTGTGTTCAGTAGATGGAAGCTGTTGTCGTAATTTGATTTTACGTAGCTTAAAACCCCTATGCATTTTCATGAAAATTCATTAAGATTATTTTTACATTCAAATTCAGAAATTTGATTATAAGACTGAAGGTCTGCAGTTGGTAAAATTCTGTATTTTTCAAGACACCTAACTACAGAATGCACTAATATCACTCATTCTAAGCATTTAAGAGAGTTGTTCTGACCATTGTTTTATAAATCCTTTGTAGAAATATTCTTGCCTAGATCTAGTCTCTAATAAAAATAGGTTATTTTCAGAAAACTAGCTGAATAGAATACCTATTTCTTGGTCTCAGTGGGTAGCTGAAGTGTTACTGTGTATTTATGCTATGTGGGTAAGTATTATTTTTAGAGGATCTCTCTGGTGTTCCTGAAGACTGCATAGGAAGGTTCAGAAAAAGGCTCATGCTTTTTCTGCATGAGAGATCTTTTTCCGAATGTTTGCCTACTATTGTGAAGTCCCCACTGGAATCCCAGGAACCCTGGATCTCAATTTACTTTTGTAACTACAGGTGTGCATGACCTTTCATCAAAGCTCTGGAAAGTGACTACGATTTAAAAAAATATTATAATTAAATTAAATCACCATGAAAAAATATACCCTAATTAACAAAACTATTCTACTAATAAATCTACAAGATTAAATAATTACTTAGTTTTGAGGAGATTCAATGCTAACCTCATTATTAATTATTTTTTATCCTTATGGTATCAAAACAACTCCACTAATAAATCCCAAAGAATACTTGCTAAATTCATTTGTTTTGGTAAATAGTTGCCTCTCCTACTCGTCTTATAAGTGAAGTGTGGTTGGTGTGAGTCCAGCTATACCTCGCATGTAGCCAGGGCAGGCTCCAGGAAGGCCCTTTTCAACAAGATCGTCTTATCTTAGTCCAAAAGAAAGCGATTTCTTTACCAATAGAACAGTTTACATGTAGATTAAAAAATAATAATAATAATAATATATATATATATATCTCACATGGCCATAAACACCATCAGGAAAGCTGTATTGGAAACTCCCTTTGAGATAAAATTTTCATTAGTCAAGCAAATGGTCCTCTTGCTCTTTTTGGCCAGTAGTTATTGACTCTTTGTTGCAAAGATGAGTGAGTGGCTTGGCAATTACTTCTGCCACATTACTGCTTGCAAAGTAGCTCAACTTCTATAGATTTCATGAATTTCTCAAGCTGTATTGCCGCTGGGAGCCAGTTCGTTCATTGAGGCAACCCGGTCATTGTTTATTCGTATAACAAGTATTTATTTGAAATTTACTCTGTGTCAAGCCCCATGGTAGAGGTTGGGATGATCACAATAAATTAGACATAATCCCTGCCCTCGTGGAGCTTAGAGTCTAGGTGGGAAGATAAGTGCTATGGTTGAGGAGGAGCAGGTTACTATATCACCACAGCTATAAATTATTTTAAAAGAATAGATTTCTACTGGCTGGTGACTCTATTCTATGTTGGGTGGCTGAAGCACTGATCAGCTAGCTTTTGTGGGCATTGGTTTTTCCCAGAATTATGATTCTTAGTGTGCCTGAAGACAGGGTGCCTAAGGCTTTGGTAGAAAGAAGGAATGACTGGAGGCTGGTAGACCATAGGAACCAGGAGAGATGGCAAAATGGCACAAGCCTCAAAGGAGCAGGAAGTTTCCTGAGCACAATGACTTCACCTCCCAACTCAGCTTGAGAGGGTGTAAAGAAAACATCCCTCTCTTCTGCAGGCAAGGAGGTAGAAGGAACGTTTAGTGAGGAGGCTGATGGAGTTTGTTAACCCCTGAAAAGAGTTCCAAGGGCACCCACGGGAGGTGTGAGAAGCAGCAGAAGAATGGAAAATTGGGTTAGTAGAGAGGAAATAAAGAATATTTGGGGGAAAAGTATCCTGGGGCAGACAAATGGCAAGGGGGTCATGTGTCTTGGAGGGTGACTAAGGTTTGCAGAAATATGAGACTCCGGTCCCTCTAAATCACTGGGAGGTCTGTTGAATTGCATTTCTGAGGGGGCTCTGGTCTCATTTGGGAGACTCACCTTTTTAGAGGTCAACCGAGGTCTGGCTGGATTGCGTGGGCATGGGGACTAGCTGGTGGTCTTGTCCATCTGGTCTCATGGGACAAGGAGCTTGGAGGCAGCGAGAGTCGTCCAGGATAGTGTGCAGGGCCAAAATAGTAAGCTCACCAAATGATGTCTAAATCTTGGCGGTGTAGTAAAGTTCAGTCTGGAAAGCCCGCTATTGCTTATGCTTTCTTTACTGGTGCCTTTCTTCAAACAGGTTTAGAAGAATCTTAAAAAACATTTTATTAAGTTTCCCCCAAATTATGATCTATTGAATAATTAAGAATGTAGGGGAGAGTGAGTAAAGCAAGGATTGGGAAGGAAGAAGAGAAAGATGAAAGCTGTGAAGGGTAAGACAAAATACTGGAAAAATCAGGATAGAGCTAAGATCGTTGTAGGCAAATTGTAGGCCACCTCTGTTAGTCATTCTCTGTGAAAAAGGACTTCATGTGATGTTCAAGTTGGTAGAAAGCTCTGGAAGAAATGGAGCATCTGGGCAGATCTGTTTATTCCCCAAGTGTCCATACCTCTCCCTACCCCTGTGCACTGCCTTTCAGAGTCACGTGTCACATGTTTCAACCTCTTTAGAATGTACCCAGAAGTGCTATTGGCTAAAGAGAATTTCTCAGGACTGGTTCATTCTCTGTGCCTTGAGTTTTTATGATTCCATCCTATCTTCCCTAGGCTTTTGCAATGGGGAAAAAATACATCTCATGATACGCAATTATTCTTGCTAATATTAAGCATCTTGAGGTGGATGAAACTCCCCTTCCCAATCATTCCCCCTCCCCTGACCAGGACCTGGCTTAGCTGGGCAGAGGTCTGCAACCTTTTATCTAGAAGCCTTGGGTGTGGCAGGCTCCAGAGCAATGACTTGAGATCCTGGACAATTGCTTAGGGACTATCAGCCTATGCTTATGAGTCAGCGCATACTTACCTACTGGTCACAGTATTAATAGTAATAATAATAATAGTGATGATAACTCTTTCTACATGATTCATGTGCAAGCCACTGGTTTTAGCAATTTAATTACAATCTAAGCTCCACGAGGACAGAGATTTTTGCCTGTTTTGTTCACTGTTGTATCTCAAGTGCCTAGCATGGCACTTGATCCACAGAAGGCAAACATTAAGTATTTTTTGGGTGGTATTATTTATTAAATTATCACCACAACTATCTGAGGTAGGTACTATTATTTTATCCAGTTTACAGATGAGAAAACTGAATAACAGAGTAGTTACATAATTTGTCAAGGTTGCACAGCCAGAAAATGGCAGAACCAAGTTTTGAACCAAACAGGATTGCTGCTTTGCAAAAATGTGAAATCAGTTTACTTAATAATCACAAAAGAAGGTTGGTCTATATACACAATGAAACGCACTTGGATAACCTCACTTTTGGACAGCCAAGTATTGAATGAATTATATCGAGTCCCTTACCAGATTTTTGCTCCATGCTGAGTTAACTTGGCCTTAGTTGTTGTTTAAAAAAAAAAAACTTATATTTTCTGCACTAACATTTTATAAATTGTGAGCTATTTTTCCAGCCTTAAGAATATTCCTCATGTTGTTACTCCAGATGGCATTTCTTGAGATTGCCAAAATACATAAACAACATAAAAATATTAACATTTCATTTTTAAGGGAAAAATATGTCCCCCTTCTGAAAACTCAGTAATCCAAATTCTGAAATGCAAATCATCAGCAATTTAATTACTGGTTATCAGAAAGACATACATACTTCTCTTAAAGTACTGTATTCTAAAACACATACCTGACTTCCAAAAATGTAGAGAATGAGAGGTTCCATGCTTTTCCACATTTAGAGGGTTCTAAGGACTGAATCACAGCAGATGTTATAAGTAGCATTTGAAAGATGAAGTAGTTAAGTGGACCTTTTTTATAGCTGAAATTAAAGATGAGTTTAGTTGTTCTTAGAAAGAGGAAAGAATCTGATAACTCAGTTCTGACATCTCACGGAATACTGTTTCTTTCAGGGCACTCCTGTCATCAGATTTATTTGTAGGAATTGAAAGGAATTACTAAAGTGATTTCAACAGACATGAAAACATTCTTGAATAATCTTGGCTCTTGGCTCTGGGATATGGAGATGAAAGGGAACACTGCATGTACCTGAAGTAACTCATAATCTAGAGGGAGTAGGAGAAAAAAAACCAAACAAATGTAAAATCCAGAGCATAATAAAACACGGTGCAGGTGTTGTGACTGTAGAATGCACAGGGTATGTGGAAGCACTGTGATGGGTGGTGTAGTAGGGGGGAGGTTTACAAGTTTCTTGGTGGGTCGCTACCTGAACTGAGTTTTGAAAGACCAACAGTCTAGATGTTTCTAAGGTGGATTAGTAAAAAGCATGAAGCAAGAGGGAGGAAAGTCCCAGGAAACTGCCAGTACTTAGGTATGCCTGGAGCAAAGCCAGTGAAGGAAATGAGCCTGGAGAATTCATCAAGAGCCACACTGGGGAGAACCATGCCCAAATGCAGGGAGACTGAATTTTTGTTCTAGAAATAATTGAGAAATACTGAAGGATGATAAACGGGGAGGGACAAGTTAATTTTGCATTTGTGGAAGGATGGTTTATTGGATGTCTGGTGAGATAATATTTTGAGAGATTAGCTGATGTTTTATTTTCTCCTTGTACTGCCCCCTTTCTCTATTGTTTGCCTGCCTTGATTTGCCAAATTCAGACTGCTAGCTCTATGCTTGTTTGACTTAGAGTCATAGCAAGAAATAAAGTGCCCAAAGTCTGAGAAGTTGTATCTCTGAAACCTAAACTTGTTTATTGAAAATTTTAAAAGATTTATGGAAAAAGTAAAAGGAATTTGAGAGGCTACAACATATATTTAAGATGTCTTGGCCAGAAATATAAAGGGCTGAAGATTTTTTTTTTTTTAGAGTAAAACGATTCTGACCCTATGAGAGATATTAATTTCTGTTTTGTTCTTCAGGTATTCCTCTCTCCTTTCCCATTTCTAGAAGGTGGCCAGGACTTTGTGTTTCTTGGCCTGGAGGAGTTCTGGGTTTTAGTGCCTAAAAGCAGAGTTGCCAGAAGAAATAAATCTTATTGGGAGAAACCTTATCTTGTTAAGAGGAGGAAGAGGAGAGGCAACCTCTTTAACCTGGGAAGGGTAAAGGTCTTCAGGGCCCTTGCAGACCTGCACCCCATTCCCTTGTAGTGTCCCAGGAGGTTGACAGACTTTAGGACGGGAATAGGATGGGATACCCTTCGAAGGTTGAATTCATGGTAATGGCTCTATCAGCTTCAGCAAAGATTCTCATCCTTTGGGAGAATTAGCTGTGCCGTCTACCATCAAGGGATCATATTTTAGTCTCCATAAGACTCTTGGGATCCCTACGCAATCCTGGAGGTATAGAGTGGAGGAAATTAGAAGAAACTCAATAAATTAAGAATAAGATTTTCTGCTCAAAGTTAAATTTATTTAGGTTTTAGGAAAAATAATCTGATATTTCATCTACACTTGAGTTGGTGGATCAAAATTCACACCCAGTGCACATTATAGAATGATTGCTCTGGTGTTGGGGAAGAAGTCCTGGAAAATATCAAAACTGGAAGAAGACAATGGCTTAGGAAGCTTGTACTTAAAACCAAACTAACAAGGTTCTAAACTTAGGCAGGGACTCCATGACTGGAGAGAAGTTGATAGATCTGAGAGATGCTCAGGAGATGGAATTGAGAAGAGGGAATGAGTATCAATCAGTCTCCCATCTGGAGATAGAAACCACCCAGTGATTTGAGCAGGGAAAGCTTCATATAAAGAATTATAAAGAATTATTAACTAATAACAGAGGATTCACTATGAAGGGGTAAAGAAAACTCTAAAGAATACATGAATAGCAGATATAAGGATATAAGGAGCAACCACTGGCCCCTGGGAATAAGGCAGAGAATCCAAGAAGGGAACAAATTTGGAAATTCACCCCACCCCCTGTCACCCCTACCACAGGCTGAGATTCAGATCTCAATGGAGAGAGATCCTGGTGACCACGAGCCACATCTTACACTGCTCCATAGCTCTCAGATTGCTCAAAACGAAAACTATTCAATGTAAGTACTCAATTAGTACCTGTTCAACGAATGAATGTTGAGGTCCACTTAATGGTCTCCAAAGGGCTTGAAGATCTCAATGGAGATCTGAATCTATAGCCTACTGGATGGTGAAGAAGTCTCCCAAGGGGTAGCAGTCAGGGACTGGCAAGCAGAAGACCATCTGCTAGTGTGCTGATAAAACTCTGAGTGCTAGTACAATTGGTTTGGAAGCCGTCTGAAGGTGTGCTGCTGAACCTGCTAGGTAGCCACTTCATGGCTGGCCTTCCCAGGAAGCTGGTCGTGGCATCAGTGGAACTCACGGGGAAGCTCCCATGAGGAGGCTGCTGAAACTCTCTGGGGTGAACACCACACAGGACAGGAGCACAGGACTAAGAGGAAAGAAAAGAAGAGTGTTATCAGGAAGAGAACTGCTTCCTTCTGCAATGTTCTTTTAGTTTCCTCCACTGACAAAGCCTAACTTTGGGCCAGCTGGGAAAGAAGAAATGTTTTAATCCATTAAAACATTTTAAAACAGTCCAGCTTTAATATCACAAGCAAGGCAATGGAGGGTGGATTTGGAGCTCTGAGATAATAGATTGATAGCTGGCATGAGGCTTGGTGGCACTCTAAGATGACTTTTAGCTTTTAGCTTGAGCGATTGAGTTTATGTTGATGTTTTTCAATAAGGAAGGAATAGGAGGTTGGGGGAACAATAGATGGTCAAATTTAATGAGTCAAAAAGACTGCTGGGAGAATGAAAAATTGACGTGACTGATACTTGAAACATGAGACTACCAGTATTTTAGGGATAAGTGAGGCAGAGAGCCCCTGTGAAAGAAGCTGAGAAGGAGAAAGCTTATAGGAAGTGAAATTAGGGGGGAGTAGTGTTATGAAAGCCAACAGAAGAGAGATTTAAAGAAAGAAAGGGGGATGGGTAGTGCCAAAGGAAGGCCAAGTAAAAATAAGAACTGAAATGTGTCCATAGGATTTAGGATCTAGGAGATCTTGTATAGTTCTTTACCATATACAGTGTAAGTGTTAAAAGTGGATAATAGGGAAGTGGAGCATGTGGGCTGGACAAGTCATTGTGCTAGAATGTTGTAAGATGGGGAGGTGTAGAAGATGCTATGAGTATTTTCAGAGATTTACTTTAGAAATGGAGGAGAGGCATATACAAATAATCCCGATAAAAGATGTGTTGCAGCGAATGTTGTATGACACAGCAAATGAAGTGTAACTAGAACACAAGGGAGGGAGAGCTTGTCTCCTGCTGAGAGCATCATAGCAGGCTTAATTAGAAGGAAGATGCATTTAAATTGGGCTTTTTCTTACAGGATAGTCAGAGTTTCAAGAGGCAGAGACTAGAATAAGCAAAGACACTGAGGTGGAAAGATGCAAGACAGGTAGGAAGACCATGACGTTTGACCTTTGTGTGATATGTTTAATGGCAAATATTGAGGATACTACGAGAAATGGAGTCACAAAGAGAAGAATTTTTCTATAACTGTTGACCATGGAATGAGTACTCAGTAGACTGTGGAAAGTCAATGAAAGGAAGTCGGGACTAATCCAGCATTGTGCTTGGTGGGACTGCTAGGGACAGCTGCATGGAGCACTGATTGGATGAATGATAAACTGGAAAGAAATATACCAAATTGGAGGGTTGCTGAGGTTGGCAAGGGACTAGCCCAGCCCAGGATGTTTACTTAGGAAGGAATGAGGGGATGGCTCTGCGGGGAACTAAAGGAATTTTATGAAAGAAGTGACAAGAAGTAGTGTTGAGATGTTGGAATCTGAGGGGAAGTAGAAAGGATACTAGGGTTTATAGAGATCGGTATGGGGAATAATGACACCATTAGTGGAAACGGAGAAGAGAAATATGGGTAGTTTGGGTTGAGAGGAACTTTAGTTCTGGACACATTGAATAATCTTAGGATATTAGAAAATTTTGATTCTCATCTTTCAGTCCTTTAACATCCTAGCTACAACCTACTAGGTGTTTAATATAAGTTTCAAGGTCAGGTTTCTTTGTCTTCAGGTCCAGGATCTTAAATATTACATAAGATTCTACTTCTGTATATGTCTCCCCCTCTTAATTAACTAACTTGTAGTTCCTGGTGACCACGAGCCACGTCTTACACTGCTCCATAGCTCTCAGATCTCCCAAAATAAGATTTGTTCAATGTAAGTACTCAATTAGTACCTGTTCAATGAATGAATGTTGAGGTCCACTTAATGGTCCCCAAAGGGCTTGAAGAAGTTCAAACTCCTGTACTTACCAAATAAATATGTGCTTGGCTTTAAGAAAACACAGCTGGTTAACTCAGTTGACTTGAGCGTGATACTAATGGGGCCAAGGTCATAGGTTTAATCCCCTTGTGGGCCAGTTCACTTTGCACTATTTTCATGCTCTCAATCTTAAACAGACTTTATAGCAAATGCAAATACATACACACGGTCCCAAAGGAACCAGCAAAAGAAAGGAGAAAGAATGAATCAGTGCAAATCCATCACCACTGCTGGAAAAACACCTTGAATAATATTACCTACTTATGGCTGGTCACTGGAGTCATTTATGTTACATATGAAGAATGGCTCATAATTAATATGTGCCCTGCTTGAATTTGTTATACTGAAGTTCAAATTAGGACATGTACCTTAAATGTAAGAGGATTTAATAATTTAGACTAAACATTGTTAAAACTATTTAACAAAGAATTTGAGGCAACCCCCCCACCCAAGTTCACTAAAAATTAATTTGATTTATATGTAAGACATCTTTACCAATTTAAGTGATATATTCTTGAATATATACCCCATATTCATTATGGTATAAGAAATTTGCTTTCAGAAAAAAAAAAAAAGAAAAAGAAGAAAGACAAGTTTAGGGAATGACATAAAGCGTTGGAAAGATTATGGTGCTGTTAGGGCAGGTGTTCCTGGGTTTGAATCCTGAATATACAACTTATTATCTGTGTGATCTGGGACAACTTTCTTGATCTTTCAGAGTCTCAGTTTTTTACCTGTCAGATGATCCTATAGATCTTCCTGGCTCTTTCTGAGCATTTAATGAAATGATATATGTAAAGCAACTTGCACATAGGTGGTTTTAAAACAATTATTTTTCCCTTCATTTCTTATTTCCCAAAATTCACCTGAGCTTATTTCTCTGAATTTTAAGTGATGTGAATACTTAGAGAAATTTTGTAAATAAACTGGTAGCATTAAAAATCTTTGTTATTGCATTAGTATCAAATATATCTTTTGAAAATTGATTACTTTAAAAAAATTTAAAATTTAGTTGGTTCATGTTCTCTGTATGGGAAGTATTTGTTTTAGAAATAAGGAAGTACAGCTTCCTAGAGTGATTTTGCCTTTCTGGCAAAGATGAACTTAGTTTTTTCTGATGTAGTATAAATGAAATTGTGATTAAAATGGTAGATCCTAACTTTTCTCCAAAGGGACTGTGGAATACAGAGGTTTTCCTGCCATTATTTGCTGGAAGAATCATCACTGTGAGTCCTCTCACAGTGGCACAGAATTTATTTCTTCTCTGTAAAGAATGGACTGCAGAATCAGGCATTCTGTGTTTGCTGGGGTCACCCCACTCTCTTTAGAGCACCAATATTCTCCCCGACAAACACAGAAATTTGGCATCTTTGTAAAATTAGATTAGTCACAAAGTCCAAAGGAAAACATATTGATCAATATAAGACCTAGTGTTTCCTAAATAAGGTATTTTGGAAACATTCATAGAAATGGAGGAACTGGCCCACATCCATCTTTGGGTACAGTCTCTCTAGGTTTCTAATCTGCTTCCATTCTTTAGCACAGAGCACCCATTGTATTGAGACCCTGGGCTCTAAGTGGTATCTATTAATCTCTGTTACTTGTATTCTCATTTTTCTGACTGATGTTGCTCTTGTCTGAGGAAATTTAGCAGAAGAAAGAATAAAAATGTAGTCTGTCGGGGGAGGGATGGAGACAAATATACGAAATGGAAGAATCAGGAAAAAAAAATCAAAATGGAAGCATTAAGAGGAAGAATTTATGGAGTACAATTTGTCATGAGTTGTATTGACCAATAAAGAAAATGAAAAGTTTGTGGATTAATATTTTAAACTCATACCCTGAATTAGAATCCAGCAAATCAATGCCAGGAACCAGCAAATGTACTTAGCAATTAGCAGGAGGCAGAAAAAAAAAAAAAAGAAAGAAAAAAGAAGTGAGCTAGTTAATCAGCTTTGGAACCTACGGTGGTTCAATTTTACATTCTGATTAAACAGTTTCAATCTAGTTGTCATTTACTTTTAAAGTGCTGGTACAAGAGGTTTGCTGTAAATAGCAGTACTAATTGCACAGACTTGAGCCAAGCACACATACTGCATGCTGTGTATACTTCTCTTTTGTTGTGCAGCTCTGCCAACAAACCTGCTCCTGCTGCTCCTACCCTTTCCTTTCCTGGGCACAGCACACCCATTTACCAAGTTTTCAGGCGTGCACATCAGTGTGAATGTGTGAGTGTGCATGTGTAGGTGTCTGTATGGTATGCATGTGGATGTTCTTCTAAACGGATAATAGCATGACTATTCAAAAACAATTCCTTTTCATTTATTCCTAGGTCTTCAGATCCTATCTCCCCAAACGTGGAAACCCACCATGCTAGCCTAGAGAGCTGCTTATATCCTGGTCTCACTCTCCTCCTTTTATGGATGGTTTTTGTTTCTCTTCAGTTTCATTATTTTCCCTAAAAGTGTGAAAGGATTAGCCGTTGCCTTGCTGTGCATCCCCCCCCTCACTCAAGCCACTGCTTGTCACTGAGTCACCGAGCTCAAGCTCTCACTGAGAGAACCCTTTATGCTAACTTGATGGAATTGCTGATAATCGGGGACTGGTATGTCAGGGCTCAGGTTGGGGCAGGACCAAAACTTGTGCTCAGAATGAAACCTAACTGCAAACATACTTCCAGGAAATTCTTGGAATGTGAATTCGGTAAGTTATGAAAAGAATTGTAAAGAAATAACAGTTTATACACATGATATAACAATTGGCAAGAGATGATGTAGCATTCTTTTCCTTTTTTAAAATCGAGCTTACTAAAAGTATTTTCATAATGTGGACGGATTGCAGCCCATCAAGAATGAACAAGCACGTGGGTGAATTAACACCAAACCTCGTGGCTATTGACAGGGAAGGTGTCCCTCCCGCCATTCTCCCATCAGGGGAAAGGTTAAACTTAAAGCAAATGCATTAATTACTGCTCACTTCGAAAGTACTTTATTTTATTAGGGTGTGCAGTATTCATCATCTAGACACCCAGGTCCCTGGGAAGCCATGCCAATAAGAGAGTCAAGATAAGGGAGAGATGGCAATATCAAGAATACAGCACTTAAGTCAAATTAAAGAAATACTGCCAAGGTTGCCCACATTTGGACTTGTCTGTGCTGTGGGTCTCAGACACCAGGGAACATGACATCACAGAGATTCCTTTTTCATATCCACATGCATCCCCCTTAAATGAACTGTTCGTGCATTTATTAGGCCCAGAACTGAGTTCTCCCCAATTATTAATAATCTAAAATCTTTGACATTACCTTCAATATTTAATTATTTTTTTCTCTCAGTCTATCCCAAGATCATAGAGGAGAACCCTAACAAAAAGTCCTGTCTGGGCATAAAGGGAACACTGGTTGCCCTTAGTGAGCAGCTTGTCTACCTGCAAGCTCAGCTGTGGGGGGAACACAGCCTTTCCCAGTTATTTTTTACTAACTGGCAGCCACAAAATCACAGCTTTGCTGTGAAGCCTGGGCAATGTGATAGGTCTAAGCCCCAAGTTGAGGCAATTGAAATATGGCCCTATACATTTTTTTAAAGATTTTATTTATTTATTTGAGAGAGAGAAAGAGAGGAGCACAGGTTAGGGCAGGGGCAGGGGGAGAGGGAGAAGCAGGCTCCTCACTGAGCAGGGAGCCTGACACGGACCATGATCCCAGGATCCCAAGACCATGACCTGAGCCGAAAGCAGATGCTTAACCGCCTGAGCCACCCAGGTGCCCCTAATAATTTTCTTATTTAATTGGAACTCTTAGGTAATCCTTTTTCATATTGTCATCACTCTAAATAAAGATAATCTGAGAGTATCACAAGTATAGTGGGAAAAGGAAACCAGGGTTTAAAGTTTAATTCTCATCCAAACCCTACAAATATTTTGAACATGAACTCAGTCACTGGTCATAGAAGGAATAAATGGCATCTGTCCCATCAGATGCATTGTGCTTTATCAAGGGTCTTCTGGCTTGTGTTTTTAGTTGCATTTGAGATACTATTATTTTTTTTTGAGATACTATTATCTTGAAAAATTTGAAGCTGCAAAGAAGGGCAGGCTTGCTTTCTTTCTTTGACAGGTATTTAAGGGAGAGTTGTGTTTTGTGACTCTGAAATCAGTAATTTGAAAATAAAATTTATTTTCCCCCTAGCCATTCACATTTGTGACCAATGTGTACAGTTTTATCAAGAATATCATGATTTAACATGAGGAGTTCCCACACAGACAAACTTTCAGGAGAACATCTCGGTCTCTCTTCATTTTGTAGAACCGACTGGTTTCATGTTGATATTCTTAAATGGGCAAGCCCAGGCTGTGTATAACTGGAAGAATTAATAACCTATACTTTAAAAAAAAACCAAAGCACTTAATTTTACTTCTTTTTACTCTCACTTTCAAAGCATATAAATGATAGTTTTTTTTTTCTAAATTACTGCATTTAACATCTTCAAGCAGAAGTAGTTCTTCAATTGCTAGCCTCTAGCTTCTTATCTACGATATGCCTTTTAGTCACTGCGGCGTGCTTACACATATAAAATGGTTCAAGTCTTTTCTCCTTGCTCAGGTCCTACTTCCTTGGTAACATTTGACACAGTGGACATTTACCCTCTGCTCATTTAGCCATGAAATTCTCTGTTCTGTGGCCATACCATTCTTGGCTCTTTCTTACTCTTTCTTTTTTTGCTTTTCCATTTGTTTTTATTGAAGTTCTATTTGCCAACATACAGTATAACACCCAGTGCTCATCCCATCAAGTGCCCCCCTCAGTGCCCATCACCGAGTTACTCCAACCCCCGCCCACCTCCCCTTCAGCAACTCTTTGTTCATTTCCCCGAGTTAGGAGCCTCTCATGGTTTGTCTCCCTCTCTAATTTTTCCCACTCATTTCCCCTCTTTTCCCTTATAGTCCCTTTCACTATTTCTCATATTCCCCATATGAGTGAAACCATATAATGATTGTCCTCTGATTGACTTACTTCACTCAGCATAATACCCTCCAGTTCCATCCACATCAAAGCAAATGGCGGGGATTCATCCTTTCTGATGGCTGAGTAATATTCCATTATATATATTTTACTCTTTCCTTAGAAAGCATTTTGGCTATCTGCGGTGCTTCCTTTCTTGTCACAGAAGTCCAGAGTAGAGTTGGGCAGTCATATGGAAGGAACCGGATGCCATGGAGCCTTACCAATTCCTTACCATGGTGGAGTGACTATTGCCAGAGTCCTAAGGGATTAGAAATCTGATACTAGCTTCCAAAATTGACTTAGCAAACCTTATCCCCATAGCAAATTTCACCAGAAGTTGATACTTATAAACTCAATTAAGTTAAGCTACAGTGAGATATGGAGGGGCTGAGGGGCTGGATACACCTGTCTTCTGTCTTTAAGGCAAACTGTAGGAAAGCCAAGTTGCCATCAGCGGGGTTCCATACTGAGCCTGGGGTAGGAAAATGAGGAGCAGATTAGGTAATTGATCTTCACAATGGGAATATTCTTGGTCTGGATCTGGAAAGGATGAGTTCATGGATCAGTGTTCCTTCTCTCTGCAGCTAGTACTTGGGGTTGGGATGAGCCTTTCCTCTGTGCTTCTCTTTCATCTCTGCTTCATTAGCTAATTTTCATCATACTCTGTCCCATTTTATGTTCCCCTTACACCTTGTACATGTCCCCTCCCCCTTATTGTTCTTTATAAATGGTCTTTCTTTACTGTACAGTTATATCTTAACAGATATGGGAATCCCTTTATCCTCTGAGTTATTAGAAGTGGATTGTATGCAGGGTACTTGCTTCGATTTACATAACTCTCATTCACAATCTTATCTTTTTTTTTTTAAAGATTTTATTCATTTGAGAGAAGGAGAGAGACAGAGCATGAGTGAAGGGGGAGAGGCCAAGGTAGAGAGAGAAGCAGACTCCCCGCTGAGCAGGGAGCCCCATGTGAGGGCTCCATCCAGAACCCTGGGATCATGACCTGAGCCAAAGGTAGATGCTTAACTAACTGAGCCACCCAGGCGCCTGCAATCTTATTTCTATGATTTCCAAAGGAAATAATGATTGTCATAGGTGCCTGTTTCCCTTCTTGCTTTGTTCAGTCCCTCCTGTGACATTATATCATGTGGTCTAAGGAGCATAGATTTTGCAGTCATGAAATTTCAGAGACAGGTGTCCTCTCTGCTAGTTGGGAGATCTAGCTTCTGGCCAGAAGATAAGATCTTGTAAGATCTTGGTAAGTTTTTTATACCAATTGAGCTTCAGTGTTTTTTTTTTTCCACTAGTAAAAATGGATTATAATGCCTGCCTTTGTTGTTGTTGTTTAAAGATTTTATTTATTTATTTGAGAGAGAGAAAGAGATAGTGCGAGATAGCATGAGTAGGGGTGGGGGCGAGGTAGAAGCAGACTCCCCTATGAGCAGGGATCCCAATGCGGGGCTCTATCCCAGGACCCGGAGATCATGACCTGAGGTGAAGGCTGATGCTTAACCCACTGAGCCATCCAGGTGCCCCTAATATCTACCTTTTAACTTTCACAATGGGGTTAATTCCCAAATTCTCATCTCTAGCCCACAGCATCCTTTTGAGGTGCAGAATCCTGTTCTCAACTGCTTACTAGGAATCTCTACTTGGATGTCTCGCTAGCAATTTAAACTCAAAGTGTTCTAAAGGTGAATATTATCTCCCTTCAACCTACTGCTGCTTCTTTGTAATAAGTGGCTTTAGGTGCTGAGTGGGACTTAGTTCAAAACTATGATTAAAGCCCAAAGCTGGAAATAGAAGATTTTAAGTAGTCTGCATTCTAAATGCAGAGACCATACTGTAGTAGGAGTCAGGCACTTTCCCTCGGTGCTTGATGAGCGGTTTTTCCTGAGTCTGCTGTGTCCCTAGGCCTCTCCCACTCCTCTGCCTTTTACCTGCTGCTGTCTTTCTCCAACCTCTTTCTCCGTCCTTCCCTGAGCAGCAATAAGAAATTGTTAAGATTTGGTCTAGGGTTATCAAGTAAGAATACTTCTCCTATCTCTGTCCTTCTTCCCTACCCTAAGACCAGAGGAGAAGTATGGGCAGGGGGTGGGGGAGTAAGGTGAAGGATGTGTGTGAAAGAGTCCATGCCCCAACTTCCACCCCAAGCTGCAGGTCTAACACAGCATGGTAGGAAAGGAATATTCAAAAACGAGCTATAAATCCATGTAATATTGAGGTTTCTAAATTACCAGGACTTGGGATCCCTGGGTGGTGCAGCGGTTTGGCACCTGCCTTTGGCCCAGGGTGCGATTCTGGAGACCTGGGATCGAATCCCACGTCAGGCTCCCGGTGCATGGAGCCTGCTTCTCCCTCTGCCTGTGTGTGTCTCTGCCTCTCTCACTCTCTCACTCTCTCTATCATAAATAAATAAAAATTAAAAAAATAAATAAATAAATTACCAGGACTTAATGTAGAGGAGTAGAATAAAAAGTGTAGGGAAAAGTCTGATACCAAGTGTTAGAATATAAAGCAATATCTCCAGTATCTTAACTAGAGGGAGGTAAGTTGACAAACTACTTAGGAATTATCTTATGATGTTGAAGATATGAGCACTTTACGATGCAGTAATTCTACTCCTAGATATGTCTCCAAGATAAACTCATGAATATGTGCACCAGGACCCAGGCACAAAAATATTTGTAGTGGGGTGCCTGGGTGGCTCAGTGTATTAAGCACCTGACTCCTTTCTCTTTTCTTTTTTAAATTTTTTTTTAATTTTTATTAAATTTTTTTTTAATATATATATATTTTAAAGATTTTATTTACTTATTTGAGAGAGAGAGAGCATGAGCAGAGAGGAGGAGTTGAGGTAGAGGGAGAAGCAGAATCTCTGCTGAGCAGGAAGCCCTACTCAGGGCTCAATCCCACAGCCCTAGGTCGTGACCTGAACTGAAGGCAGGTGCCCACCATCTGACTCTTGATCTCAAGGTTGTGAGTTCAAGCCTCATGTTGGGCTCCATGCTGGGTGTGGAGCCTACTCAAAAAAGAAAAAATTATAGTACCACTGTTTACAGTAGTCTGCTATATAGACAGACAAAAATCGGTGGACAACCAAAATGTTCATGGCAAAAACAAAAAAAAGTTTTAAGAAAAGATAAATAAATGGCAGTTGTTCACACAATGGAATATTGTGCAGCAGTTAAAATAAATTATAGCTATATCCAAAAATGGGAATGAATACTAATAATATAATGAGCAAAAAATGAAAATTAAAAAAAGCCGGCCCTCCAAGATTATAGAGCTTTATCACTTTGTTTTAACCCAGCATTTGTAGCAAATTATTTTTTTAAAAAAAATCAGAGGAATGAGGGCCACCAGGGTAGCTGTAAATTAAGCATCTGTCTTCAGCTTAGGTCATGATCCTGGGGTCCTGGGATTAAGCCCTGCATCAGGCTCCCTGCTCAGTGGAGAGTCTGCTTCTCCCTCTGCCCCTCCTCCTGACTCATGCTTTCTCTCTCTTTTTTTCTCTCCTAAATTAAAAAAAATGAATAAAATCTTTTTTAAAAATCAGGGGAATAATAAACATAATTTGATATATTAGTCATATTAGGTAAGAGGAGGCACGAGATAGAATTGGGAGATGTACATAAATAAATGTAAGTTTTTGCCATTATTTGAATTCTCCAGTTGGGTGAGTGATTTGTGGGTAATGGATTACAATATTAATAAGTACTTAATACATAAATAAAAAGAGGGCCATGAATAATAATAGCATCTAATGAAAAAAGCATTATGCCTCACCCAATGTTGTAGTCTTGAAGTCTATTAAAAAAACTAACAGAGGGACACCTAGTTGGCTCAGTGATTGAGTGTCTGCCTTTGGCTCAGGTTGAGAACCTGGAGTCCTGGGATCGAGTCCTGCTCAGGCTCCTCAGCCTGCTTCTCCCTCTAACCTATGTCTCTGGCTCTCTCTCTGTATCTCTCATGAACAAATAAATAAAATCTTTATAAACAAACAAGCAGAAAGAAAAGTTATGAAGCCACATGGGGATAAGGTGAGTGATAGAGCATAGCTGAAGGCAATTACTCCTGGAAAAAACTAAGTTGTCTTATGTTTATTCCCCAACAAGTTGAGACTTCTCAATAAAGTATTTTCAAGTGCATGAAACCACCCTTCTCCCAATTGCCCATATTTGAATCTGAGTCACTTTTATTACCATTGTCTAGTCTAATGTTTTTTTAGCCACAGTTCATGACCCAACAGATTACGAAATCAGTTTAGTGGTTTACTCTCAGCTTTTAAATAAAAAAAGAAAGAAAAAACAATAGAAAATATTAGCGTGTATCACACACAGTAAGGGAATATTTTTGTGAAACTTCTGTTTTAGTTATTTATGTATATGTGTCTGTGTTGAATTACAAAGTAATCAGAGGGTGCATAAAAAAAGGAGTTGGTAGCCAAATTCTATAGGTCCATTTGTAGCAAACCTATTCCCTCCTTTCATTCTCACTGCCCCCACCTTAGGGCAGGTTTCCCCAGGACCTCACTTGGGTATAATGGCCTTCTAAATGGAATCTTAATTCCCTTCAATCTGCCACAAACTCTAGAAGGATCTAGTCAAAACACAGTTCTGATTATCACATTCCTGTTTAAAATCCTTCAGCGATTTCCTTTTCATTATTTGTTGAAGTCAATAAAACTCTCCTCCCATTAAAAACTCTCTGAAATATAGTCTAAGCACACTTTTGTAGACTTATACATTGATGATCTTTCCTGAAACCTTTCCAGATACTCAATTTCACATTCTTGCAGCACCTCTACTTTTTACAGTGATAATTTACACACGTTTTGTTCTACTATTGGGTTTTAAGCTTCTGGGCATCAGTGCTTAAAATAGTGCTTTCCAAATGCTAGTTGTACAATAAATATTTGATCATGTGAGGAATGGAACTTGCAATATAATCTTGGATTTCTTTTTATTGATTGATTGATTTTTAATATAAGAATGTTCACATCAGCTTTATTTTTAATAGCTGAAAACAACCAAGATATCCATTAATAGGAGAATGCATAAACAGACTGTGGTTTTTTTCATACAATTAAATGCTTCTTAATAGCAAAACAGAACAAGTGATATGCCCGACAACATAGATGAATCTTAAAAACATGCTGAAAAAAAGAAGCTATATACGAAATAGTGCATACTCTATGATTCTGTATTTATAAGTTTCTTGAACGTGCAAAACTAATTTGGGAGGAAAATAAATCATATCAGTGGTTGCTTCTGGTGGGGTGAAACTAAGATTGGGAAGGAACATAGGGGAACTCTAGGTAACAAATTCCTGTTGATAAATTTTGGGTCACATTGGTTGGATGCATTTGTCAAAACTCACTGAATGGAAGACAAACCTGTAGAGACAGTTAAAAGATCAGTGGTTTCCATGGGTTGGGGAGCAGGAAGAGATCAATAGGCTGAGCACAGAAGATTTTTAGGGCAGTGATAATACCATGTATGATACTGTAATGATGGATGCATGTCATTAAACATTTGTCTGTACCCACAGAATGTACAACACGAGAGTGAATCATAATGTAAACTGTGGATTTTAGGTGATTATGATGTGTTAATTGAAATTCATCAATTGTAATAAATACACCATTCTGGTGAGGGAGGTTGGTAATAGGAGAGGCTATGCAATTGTGAGGGTAGGTGGTATATGGGAAATCTCCTACCTTTCTATTTTGCTGTGGCCTAAAACTGCTCAAAAAATTGAGTCTTTAGAAGCAGCAATAGCAATAACAACAGCAAAGGCAAACGTTATGGAATGGCATGCTTAAGATTTGGGCATTTCATTGTATGAAATCTTCCAAAAAAAAGAGCAATGAATGAATATTAAATTTTAATTAATGATATGTGTGCTGAGGCACTTAGGAAGAAGAGTACTAATGTCTGCAACTTATTTTAAAATGCATCAGAAAGGGACGCCTGGGTGGCTCAGTGGTTGAGCGTCTGCCTTTGGCTCAGGGCATGATCCCGAGGTCCCAGGATCAAGTCCCACATGGGGCTCCTTGTGGGGAGCCTGCTTCTCCCTCTGCCTCTGTCTCTGTGTCTCTCAAGAATAAATAAATAAAATAATTTTTTAAAATAAAATAAAATGCAT
Organism: Nyctereutes procyonoides; assembly: GCF_905146905.1. Lineage (NCBI taxonomy): Eukaryota > Metazoa > Chordata > Mammalia > Carnivora > Canidae > Nyctereutes > Nyctereutes procyonoides. Next base: position 29,375,328 of record NW_026575160.1, on the reverse strand, counting down.
CAGAAATAAGAGGGATCAGTGGGATGAGTAGAGAGATATATGGATGGATAGATAACATGAAGTAAGTCTAATAAAATGTTAATTGTGGAATCTAGGTTGTACAGTGTTCAGTATAAAAAAATTCAAAATTTCTGCAATTAAAAATTCTTTATAATGAAATGGGCAGGAGGAAGACAGGAAAGTTTAAAATGCCTTGTGGCTTATAGTTCTTATTAGTAGTGGATTTCTTTCTCTCTCTGATATATCTACCTTTATGGTACCAAGAAAGATGGGTAGATGGGATGTAAGGCAAGGCTTTTCAGAGAGGAGAAGGTATGGGTCCTGGGGAGGCTGGCAAGAGTGTCGGGGAGTGTATCAGTCAGGGTTCAGTCAGAGAAACAGAACCAGTAGGAGATATATATTCTCGTTTATCACAAGGAATTGACCTAATGCAATTGTGGGGCTTGGCTGAGCAAGTCTCGTAGCAGTAGGGCAGACCATCAGGAAGAGCAGGCTGGAAATTCTCAGGCAGGAGCTGTTGCTGAAGTCCATGGACAGAATTTCTTCCTCAGTCTCAGTGTTCTTAATGGTCTAAAATTTGAGTTAAATTTAATTATTCAGAGAAGTGGGAATCTTTAAATGAATTTACCCAGTGATAAATTCCCAAATTTGCTCTTTATACAATTATACTAAGTGGCTTGAATGCAAATGTCATCTGATTTCCCCAATTATTGGTAATTTACAGTGCATGTAGCCAAAGTTATTAAAAATGAGAAAAACCCTAAAATATTTTACAGTGGACGTTGTGTTTACATAGTTAAAGTACAAAATTACAGAAAAATGCAAATGCCATAATATTTAAGATAGAAGAGCATTTGTTTTGATGAATGTGTTTCTTTTTAATTAACCTGATTGACCATTTGAAAGTCTCTTTCAGGGAATAAAGGGGAAAGGAGAAAAAATGAGTGGGAAATATCAGGGAGGGAAACAGAACATGAGAGACTCCTAACTCTGGGAAACGAACTAGGAGGGGTGGTGGAAGGGGAGGTGGGTGGGGGGTGGGGGTGACTGGTTGACAGGCACTGAGGGGGGCACTTGATGGGATGAGCACTGAGTGTTATTCTATATGTGGGCAAATTGAACACCAATAAAAAATAAATTTATATAAAAAAAGGAAATCTCTTTCATTGTTCCTAAATATCTAAGATTTTCTATTGTAAAATTATTATAAATGACTTTAACATTTTTTTTCTTAACAAACAAAAACAGAAGAATTGTGAAATAATAAAAATAAAGACAGAGAATCTGGAAACCCATGTTAATGAGTGGTTTGGAATTTTCCAGTCAAGTAACCAAGTTACCAAACAAAGACTGGGTTGAAAATTTGGGCTTGATCTTCTCTTTCACTCCTTACCAAACTCAGTGGTTGAGATTAAAAGCAGTTAAATACCCAAAATGCAGCCAGAGAAAGAAGAATCTAGAAAAAGTCCCTAAAAAAGTCTGTGATTTGGATTATCAATTTCTAAATCCCCAAGAATTGGGTGCATTTAGGTCCTATCAATTGGGAGCTTTAAAAGAATTAACTATGTGGTCTCCTAGTTTTTCTAAGTCATTTTCAGTTCTGTTAAGTAAGGTTTTTGCAGTTCACGTGGTAGCATTTCAATTTTAATTTATATGAAAATTTCCTGAATGGTTTTTGAGCACTAGGTTTTTCAATTAGATAAGAAATTATTTAGCTACGCGGTCTTTCTTTTGTCTTTTGAAGAAAAATAAACATTATTGAAAGGCCTTTGGTAGGTATTTTTATAGAGACATTAAATTTTTTTTTCCAATTCTGTATTATAGGCCAGCTAGAAGTCAAGCTATTTCAGCTAATGAAATTTGCTTTGATCAGAGGAGGCCAATCATCCTTCAAAGCATTGTTGTGTTTTGAAATGCAAGCAAGTACCTAATAAATTGAGGGTGCTGTAGCAGCAAGAGATCAAAATAGAGGTTGATGTTTCATTAGATCACATTAATACCTGACAAAAGAATGGCTGCAGATTAGCGTGGGGAAGGCAGACGTCCGTCCCCCTCCTTCCCTGCCCCTTTCCCCTCTTTCTTCTCTTTCTTCTTTTCTCCATTCCTTCATCTATTTCCCACTTTTGCTGAAGTGTTTTAGATTACACAAGTGGTGACTTAAAGCGTTCTTTGTCTTTTTATTTAGAATGCTAAGTATCACGGGCTGTAGGACAATAAATTGATAAAAAGAACCCTTTAAAAAGAATTACAATAAATTTTTATGATTGCATAAAATCTTTTATTAACCCACCTCCCCCTGATATATATGTGTCTTTTCTCCTGAGGAAAAAGTCTTTAAACTGCAAAAGATACAGGTTCCTCATGGAAAATTTCAGCTGTGGTTTTATAATAAGGATATCTTCCCATTCAAATTGGGGTCAGATGACCTCAGTGATTGGGGAAATGCCTGTATTATGTAATAAATAAACATTTTCTATGTTTCTTTTTTTTTTCTAATTGCTAGAAATACAGGTTACTTCACAAGTCACGGAGTCCATTGTACCACTCCATTTTAGACTTACCCATCTCTGCCCCTGAGCTTGACTTAGCCAATTAATTAGCCATTGGGGATATTCTTTTTATTTCAACAATAACCAACTCTCCTGGAATTCAATTCAGTTTTTACTGAACTTAGTGCAGACCCCAAAAGGTAAGGGCTCGGTCCCACAGACTGCCCTTACTTCAGACACTGGTTGCAAATGGGGTCACCAGACTACTCACATTTCTGTCTGGTCAACTGCATATTCAGACGTTCTCACAATTCCACCTCAGGTGGAATAATTTGCTAGAATTACTCATGGAACTCAGGAAAATGCTGCACTTTTTAAAAAGATTATATTTATTTATTCATGAGACACACACACAGAGAGAGAGAGAGAGGCAGAGACACAGACAGAGGGAGAAGTAGGCTCCATGCAGGAAGCCCCATGTGGGACTCCATCCTGGGACCCCAGGATCATGCCCTGGGCCAAAGGCAGGGGCTAAGCCACTGAGCCACCCAGGGATCCCGGAAAATGCTGTAATAACAATCACAGTTTTATTTTCAAAGATACAACTCAGAGGCAGTCAAATGCTTCCACATCCCTTTCGGATGGGCCATCCTCTCAGCACCCTGATGTGTTCACCACTCAGGAAGCTCCCCAAATCCCATTGTTCAAGAGTTTTTAAATGAAATTTCGTGGTGATTCAAATGTGATTGATTAAACCATTGGCCATGGTAATTGTACTCAATCTCCAGCCCCTAGTCTCTTCCCCAGAGGTTGAGTGGTGAGGCTGAGAGTCCCAACCCTAATCCTGTGCTTGGACTTCCTCTATGGGCCTCCCTGAGTCACCTCATTACCAACTCAGGTGTGGTAGAAAGGGGCTGGCTGTGAATAAGAAAAGACACTCCCATCAGGAAATTCCAAGGGTTTTAGGAGCTCTGCCAGAAACAGGGGCAAAGTCAAAATTGTATGCTGTGGTGTTTTTGCGTGTTTGTTTGTTTAATGCCACAGATATACGTCCTGCATGTAGCATCCTGGTGCTGTTTTCCCTCTTAGATTTTAAGGCCTGTTCCCTTAGTGGGCACCACTTAAGATCAGTTCCATGATTTCTAAGAGGGGAGGTTAAGTTGCCCTGAGACCTAAGGCCATAGAGGGCAGGGCAGCTGATACCTGTACCTGTCTTATGTCCTAATTATTAACGAGTCATACAAATGAATTGCTGAGAACAGTATCTGGAAGTGTTGGCTATTATTATCTCTTCTGTTGTCATCATCATCATCATTGTCCCCACTTTGCACAGGAGGACAATGAAGCTCAGAGTTAAGTGACTCATGCCAGGCCTCAGTGGCACTTCTGTACCCGAAGCCCAGGTATAAATTCTTTATTTCCTAGGTAAGAATTGGAAGTGGCTCTTTTAGGAGCTGGATTTCATTTGAGGGCCTCATTTTGGCCATACGCTAAGCAGCTACAGGAACTGACGCTCTATAGCATTTACTAGGCACCACATGCAGAGAGCTGTTCGTAATGGGGTTTTATGGCTGCTCTTGGTGTGTATGAGGCATTGAAGGAGCGTAATCACCATGTTTGGGGCTCTGTAGCGGAACGAGAATTTTCCTGCATTGCCTATTAGAGTCTCATCGTAAAAGCGAACAACCTCGACTACGGTGGAAATGAGTCTGTGATGATAGTAATTTAATGGGAAAGTTACACTGGAAGCCAAGTTTCCTTTCAGCTGTCTTAAATTTTACTTTTCTTGTCTCATTGCCTTTTGCATCTGAGCTTGGCAGTTAATGGTGTCTGTCGTAAATTCAAAGAAGGGAGTTTAAAACAATAGGGGCTGAATTTTCCCTTTTTTGTGTCTACATTAAGACCATCATGCCATTTATTACTTAGGCTTTATCCTAGGAGTTTTCACCAACTTGATCTTTCTGGCCATATAATTAATAAATTATTAATTAAAATTTGAACTGTGTGCTGATAGCAGCTAGCAATGTACACATGGGTTCGCAGCCTGGAAGCTTTGTTTCTTATTTTGTTGCTACTTCCCCTTACTAACTTCTAAAGCTTCAAAATGTAGAAATTTAGGTTAAGAGATCTCAAATCTGCAACCTCTGATCCGGTGACTGTAAACTTACGTTCAAGCTCATGGGAGGTACTGAATAATGGGAGCTGCTTTAGAAACATTTTTGCCTGATTAGAAATGCTTTAAAGCTACCATTCTACTTAAGAGGAATTGGAAAAGAGCTCTTCATTATTAATGTGCTAAATGTCACATCTTAGCTGTGGTCAGCCCCTAAACCTCTACCCGTTGCCTGATTTCTATAATGCCCAGCAATACAGGAGTTGGAGCGAAAAAGATAATGCACCCAGTCTCCTTCCGGCTGCCTTACAGATAGGAACAGCTTCCACAGGCCCTCCCATCACCTGAGCCCCTTCCCCTCTCCTTATCCTCTCTCTCCCTGTCAGTCGGGGATGGGCGGGCAGGCATTCCAGTTTCACCTCAAATATTGATAAATGATAGTTTCAATTAGAGAAAAAAAGGCTATAGATCAACCACACAGACTAGCATCATAAAAACACAACTTACTGAAAATAAGGACAGTTGTGGTTGCCTTTTTCTCAGATTACCTTCCACTGACTCTGTGGGAAAAAAATCACTGCACTGTTTTGTCTTTGTTGGATTTCTGATGGTCAAAAAAATTGTCTTGCATGCAGGAAATAATGTGCTCAAATGTTTAGAACTCATTGGCAGAGGGGATCCCTGGGTGGCGCAGTGGTTTGGCGCCTGCCTTTGGCCCAGGGCGCAATCCTGGAGACCCGGGATCGAATCCCATGTCAGGCTCCCGGTGCATGGAGCCTGCTTCTCCCTCTGCCTGTGTCTCTGCCTCTCTCTCTCTCTCTGTATGACTATCGTAAATAAATAAAAAAAAAAAAAAAAAAATAAAAGAACTCATTGGCAGAAAGATGCTCTATGAATCAGATTAGTCACTACTCCCACGGGTAACAAGATTCTCAAACTGCAAGTTGGTCTTTCAGGGAGGCTTTGCACTTCCAACACCTCCAAGAGGCCTACTCAACAGCCGTCCCGGGCAGGACCCTGAAGGGTCACCGTGGATGGTGGGGGGGAGCGTGAAGCATGGTTTCTGCTCTGAAGGACCTAACTGGGGAGATAAGGAAGGCTTTAATTATAGCACGTAAATCAAACCAGAATTCATGTGAGGACGCCAAAAATGTCCTCAGTAGGTATGTGGTTTACTGGAGGCAGGAAGAGACCGGGACAAGGTTCAGGGAAGAAAAAGCAGGAGATATTGGAGATACCACGGGTTTCAACAACTACAGCTTTCTTGTGTCAGCGAGGGTGCATGGTTGTGGGCTCCTCTGTCCAATCATGAGCAGAGGGAAGTTTGTTGGTCTGATACATAAGTTGAAACGGGGGGATTTTGCAAAATTTAATTTGTCTTTTTACGGTGCTACTCCGTCTGCTGATTTAAGTATTAACATCATCTTAAAATACCTTCACAAAAACATCTAAAATAATGTTTGACCTGATATCTGGTGACTCCAGCCTACCCAAGCTGACCTATAGAATTAACCATCCACGTGGCAAGATCCTCTTTGCAGATGTGGCCAGGTTAGCCTGCCACCATCGAGAGCAGTGAAGAGTCTGCCAATGGAGAATCAAAAAAGTCCTGTTTGGCAACATCGCAGTCATTAGCCCTTCTCTCCACTGTCGCAGGGTCAGGAGAGGGAAGTTCTGACTCCTTGGTTTCCACGATGGGAGGGTGGCTGTACCGTTATCAAGATGTCTCATTTGAAGGGAGACCAAGCTACTCAAGGAAAGGGAGGTATAGGATTTTAGACGGTAGAAGAACACGCTTCTACTTGACTTCTTTGCTGTGTGAGCCCATGTTTCAAAAGTTCTTTGTGTCAAACCTGTTGTTGCCTTGAGTCCTCAGAGACCCTAGATCTTGTTATTTATTTATCATTTAACGCTCCCCCTACATAATGTAAGCTTAATGAGGGGAGGGGTCTTGTTTCTTTTTCTTTTCTTTTTTTTTTTTTTTATTTATGACAGTCACAGAGAGAGAAGGAGAGAGAGGCAGAGACACAGGCAGATGGAGAAGCAGGCTCCATGCACCGGGAGCCCGACGTGGGATTCGATCCCGGGTCTCCAGGATCGCGCCCTGGGCCAAAGGCAGGCGCCAAACCGCTGCGCCACCCAGGGATCCCTTGTTTCTTTTTCTCATCATTGTTATTTCCAGTACCTAGAACCATGCCTGAACATAGTTGGTGTTCAGTACATATTTTTTCAGTAAATAAATATGTGAATAAATATTTGACTATGGGCAATACACAGTTTATGCCATAGACTAAATGTTTGTATACCCCCCAAATTCATATGATGAAACCAAATCCCCAACGTGAAGCTATTTGGAGTTGGGTCCTCTGGGGAATCTAATTAGGTCAGTAGATTGGAACCCTCAATAATGGGGTTAGTGCCCTTGTGAAAGAGACCCCAGATTCCCTTGCTTCTTCCCTCACGAGAGGACACCATGAAAAATGGCCATCTAGGAACTGGGAAGTGGCCTCTCACCAGATACCTAATCTGTTGGAATCTTGATCTTGGACTTCCCAGGTTCCAGAACTATGAGAAATAATTTCTGTTGTTATAAGCTACTCAGTCTACGGTATTACTGTACCACCCCCAAATGAACTAAGATAGTTCAAAAATAAACATATAGTCGATCTTCAAACAGCACGAATTTGAACTGTACCAGTTCATTTATGCATTTTAAAAAATAAATACAGTAAATTATTTCAAATGATTTTCTCTCATGATTCTCTTAATATCATTTCCCTTTTTCTAGATTTGTTGTAAAAGTAGAGTATATAATATGTAGATATACAAAATATGTGTGTATCGACTATTAACGTTATCAATAAGGTTTCCGGTCAACAATAGGCTATTGGTGAGTTTTTGGGAAGTCAAAATATATACTCGGATTTTTAGCTGCACAGAGCGTGCCCCTAATCCCTGCATTGTTCAAGGATTAACTGTGTATAGTTACAAGTCTGTAAATACATCTGTAAGGTTATATGTTCTGCTTGACTTTAACAACAGCTTGCTATTCAGATAGAAAAATGATGAAAATAGGGCTATCAAAATTTTATCCTTATGTTTTAGTTCCGTACAACCAAGAGATTTGCTAGAGGTTTATTTTGTTTATTTTGTTGTTTCATAGTCATAAATCCACAGACACAACACATATAATGATACACCGTATATGCTAAAGAAACAAGAAATAAGAAAACCTCATATTTATGGGTCTTTGTCTCGCACTTCATAGATATATCTAATCTTTTCCACAATTTAGACAATTTCTCATTTCTTGTACCCTGTTATCTACATAATAGGGGTTAGGGGACTATTTATTAAAAAGTTCTGAATGTAACCTAGATCTAGGAGAAACTGTTTTTGCCTCATAAGAAAATGAAAAGCATCAGTAAAATACTGATAAAGCTTTTTCCAGATGATCAGTGTTTTTCACTGAAGAATGTTTTTTATATTTTCCACGGCAGTGAATTCCACATCCAGATGTTCCACTGTTGCCAGTAAAGGTTTTCCTGGCCCAACATGAACAATATTCGGTTAACAATAACCCAGTGATGTGTATATTGAGCCCCTCGGCCAAAGATTATTATGTGAGAGATTTGCATTTGGATGGCTTATGTGACAGAGTGCACCCTCACACTGCACCATATGATGCTGTTTGTCTAGAGGATGACCACAAACCTTGCTTTTGAGGGTATTTGATCTCTTAGCCTTCTTGAGGAATTTCTAGAATTATCTGTTCCTGCCTAACAGTCACACCAAACCTCAGAGGTGAAACAACCTTTTTATTGTCAGGCATTCAGCCAGGGCGCAAGCAGGATGGATTCTTTGTTCTTTCATGTCCGGGGCCTCAGCTGGGAAGACTGAAACCGCTGAGGGTGACTGGAATGGTTGGGATTGGAATCCTGTGGAGGGCCCTTGCGGGCACCGGGGTTGGGACTACAGAGAGGCTGGGTTTAGCTGGGATTATGGACTGCAGTGCCTACCAGTGGCTTCTCCAGGCAGCACGTGAGAAGGATGGGCTTCTCACAGCATGGTAACCGGGCTCCCAGGGGGAGCACCCCAAGAATGAATGTTCCACATTTTGAATCACAGTTTTCTTTGAGGCACATAACATCATACGGTTAGACCTTGGTTTGCTCTCTCACCAACTAGCTGAAAGAACTTGGGTATATTTTCTCCTTTTTCATCTTCTTTCTTTGTTATAACGTTTCTGAGCTTTAGTTTCTTTATCTGTGTAGGGAGTCTGGCAAGGTGGGAGGCAACTTTTTTCCCCCCTGTGAGATGAATCATTATTTGGGACTAAAGTCGGTAATTTTGTAATTTTGCTTAAGGAGCTGAGATGACTTCTGGGAGGGAAGGGGCCAAGACTACTTGTTGCCCCTCTCATTTCAATCTTTCTGTGATTCAAATCATCAAACCTATCAGGGTGGACTGGGGTTGTCGTGAACAAGGCCCAAGGATGGGGATAGGTGAGACAATTCCTCAAATGAGATAATGAGGAGTGTAGAAAGAGATGACCACTGGGCTGGTCACAATCACTCGCTGGGAGAAGTGAAGGAAAGTTTGCTTTTGCTTTGGGGGGATTTCTGGGTGAACCACTTGGAAGGGCTGCAGGGTCAGCCTGGGCTGCTTTGGCTTGGGGTCCCAGCGGCTGAACCTTGCCCTAGGAAGAGAGGAGGACAGATACCTTCTCTTCCCGGGCAGAGCTCAGGGATGTGGAGCACAGTGGCGGCAGGAATCAACCCCGGACAAAACAGGAACGACTTCCTCTAGTGGTAGAGGAGAAGCTCTTCATGCTGCCCATCTACACTGTGGCCTCCCATTTTTGAGGCAGACAAGCACTGGTGTGCTTTAGAGCAGTATGCCTCAGATGTCAGTTGAGATTCCTCAGCCTTAATATGTCTCTTTTGAGTTGTAGCTCTGGAGACATCAATAGGCCCCGGCCTTTGACTATTTTATATACTAGCCCCAAACCTTGAACATATCAAGGGAAGAGTGAAAAGTGATAGATAGGGATTGAATGTGCTGTGGGACCCTCAGAGTCACACAAGAAATCACAGTTACAGTTGTAAAGTAGAACAAAAGTGGCAACTACATCTGTCGTCTTAAAGATTACATAAAATAAAAATAAATACCTGTGTGAAGATAAATAAGACAGATAAGCAAAAATAAACATGTACTTAGTCTATGTTAGAAACTCTGCATTGTTTTCTTCTCATTCTTATCCTTCTTTCTTTTCTCTCTTCTTTCTTAAGAAGGGAAAACATGGATTTGGGGGTCAAACTTGATTTTTGAATTCTGACTCCTTCATTTGCTAGCTGTGATCTTGGGCTAGTCTCAACCTGAGACTTCGTTTTGTCGTCAGTAAAATGGTTCAGAAATAATTATTTTACGAGTTTAATAAAATTAAAATAAAGTTATGAATACAGAATGATATTTCTACTCCATTTCTAAATCTTTCTCTTATCTCCTCTTTACTACACACTCAACAAAAATTCATGGCTATTTTATAGCTCCAACTTCCAGGGGAATTTCAAATGCATTCCTCTCTATCTTTCCTGATTGGCACTGGCCTTGACAAGAATTTCTTTGGGACCACCCGAGCTTCCTAGACTGAATTTCCCCAAATCTCCCTGAGTGAACACCCAAGGGGCCATACTCACTTCCTTTCCTTATCCGGGAGCAAGGTCACCTCCTGTAAACTTTGGAATGTGTCCATTCGAGTCCTTCATGTTCATCATCCAACTTCCACCTTAAAGGAATTAGGCCGCAAAGTGAAGCCTGAGGGTTGTTTTGGTTATTCCCCCACTTAGATGGCAAAGTATTATTACCTTTGGGGACACAAAAGTAATTAGGAGTCCCGCAAGTAGCACCCAAGTTCTCAGCATATGCCAGTTAGTATATTGGGTGACCAGCTGAAGGCCTCACTGTAATGAAAGCACTTGAAGCCAGCCTTAAGAGTTTACCTGGCCCCAACCCCTGCACACATGGATTTCCATGGGTTTCCTGGAATGGAACAAAAACAACTCCACTCCACAATCAGTGCCTCATAATAGTAGAAAAATCCACTCAGACTTTTGAATTCTCTATCTGAAAATAGATAGTTGTAGAGCTTTCCATGGCTACCTTATCATTGGACCAGGTTTGTTATACAGCATGTGATTGATACTAATGGGAATCCAACCCCCTGCCTTTGTCCTAGCTCCCGTCCAGATGCACCTGCCCCGAGATAGTACAAATTGCCGACTTATCCTAACAGTTACTCTGTCTTTTATTTTGGTGTTGATCTCAAAGAATAGTCTTTTAAGTATTCCAGTGAAAGGCTGTGGTGCAGGAAATGTGTTGGAATGACACTGGGGTGACAGATACCGTCTTGCATTGTGAATAGATGAGTGATTTCATTATTTGGGGCTATTATCTAGGATTCTCTTGTAATTATGGAGCTCGACTACCAGAAGGAACAATTTACAAACAGACACATTCCCACAACCTTAAGCAAAGACCAGGCAGCAGGAAACCTGTTCACTCTTCACAGTCCTTTTTTTTTTTTTTTTTTTTTTTTTACCCTAGGCATGCAGGAAGAGGGTCCCACTGATACAAGGGCACATCCTTTGAGGTCAAACCACTTTGTGTGTTATTCTGGGTACTCATGTGCTGGTCATAATGATCACCTGAAGGTCATTTACAGTAAGGACTAAATTGAATTGTAAGTTTTAACTTTCCAAAGGGGAATTGGAATGGGGTACCTAAATGATTTTGATGAATAGATTGATATCACCTGGGAGAAAAGTTTTAGGCGGTATCACATGATTTTGTCTTTTTGCCCAGATCTCAAGAAAATAAATAGGGATACATTGGATGACAGAATCAAGACTCCAAAACGTATGGAAGGAAAGGAATGATCTCACATGATTAAAGGAGATGATGATAAATATAAACACCTTTGCGTGGGTTCAAAAATCCCCTTCGATTCAGAGGGGATTATTTCAGGCAGCCATGTCTTAACAATGGCGTGCTCTTGGGAAAGTCTTTTGTGTCAAAAGGTTGACAGTGCAGCAGCCTTGTAGAAAGTAAGTAAACAGAGAATTTGTTCCTCATTTACTCTGAATTGAACACATGATGCCTATGACACTTGCCACAAGCCTGGAGAAGTACAAGACAAGCAGGTTGAAGCAGGCTCAGAAGAGAGTGACTAGGGAGGTGATAGGGCTTGAAATCATGTCATGACAATAGTCGAGGAAACTAGGAGTGCTTGGACTGGAAAGAAGATGCATGGAAATGTTAGTGTCTTAGCTAAGAGGCTGTTAATATGGGTTTAGTTTGACTTATTCTGCTTGGCTTCATGTGGTTGAGGATGAAAAATGGATACAGGGTCAAGGTGGATAGATGGTTTATTTTAAGAAATAGTGTTTCTTTTTTTTTTAAGATTTTATTTATTTATTCATGAGAAACACAGAGAGAGGCAGAGACACAGGCAGAGGGAGAAGCAGGCTCCATGCAGGGAGCCCAACATGGGACTTGATCCCAGGTCTGCAGGATTATGCCCTGGGCCAAAGGCAGATGCTCAACCGCTGGGCCCCCTAGGTGTCCCAAGAAAGAGTGTTTCGTAACTAAAGATATAATGGGTGATATTAGAGGTAGTAAATTCTGTCACTGGAGACATTTGCTTATAAGCAAAAGATCGTTACAGTAGGGATTTAGGCATAGGAAGCATGGTTGGGCTAATAACCTCTAAGCTCCTACTGAAGCTGGAAACCCTGAATATGTGATGGGAACATTTCCATGTCGAATTGAAACATTTATTTTTCATGAAGTCTTTGAATCATCATGATGAAGAAGGGTCCAAAGTCAGATTTTTTGCATGTGAGATTTTTTGTTTTTTTTTTTTTTGCATATGAGATTTAAACACTGATCTGGGTAATTTAGCCCAAATCTGTTGGTAGTTGGTGGTGGGATCGTATCTTGATGTGGTGGTCCTGAGTTCCACTTTTGGTCGAGCCCCTAATGAGCTGTGCAGAAGGGTCCTGGAACCAGCTCACACCAGCCTGGGAGAGGTGACTGTGTGTATTCCTCCCTAGCTTTTTGTATCCAGAGACTTCATGTTGGCAGTTTGAAATTGGCCATAGTGGGAGTACTTACACTATGGCAAGTGGCAAACACTACAAGGTAGGGCTTTTTGCATGCTCTGGAGAGCTGGTTGTTAAACATTTACCAGTAGAACCATTAAAAACTTTTTAAAAAATGAAGTCCAATATATAAAATAGAAGAAGAATGAGGCAAGTGGGATGGGGCTCTAACCCACATCCACCTAGAGGATCCACCATCCTAGAGAATGTCCTTCCCTCATAAAAGATTCTAAGGCACCTTTGTGCTACCCTAGAACTCCATGGGCTTTAAAAAGCTCTGGAAAAGAATCATTTCTGCCCATGCTATGACTGTATTCTTTTAACCATTATTTTCCTTTCCTCGATCTAGAAATACAGAAATAAAACAGCAAGGTTTCCCTCAGTTTTATGAGACTGTTTTGAAAATGCAGTGCCAAAGGGATCAGTTTGAGAACATTGGAAATGTGATTCCTATAAACACAAGAAGAAATGAACATAGGAAAGAGTGAGTTTCCTCACTTTGTAAATGTGCTTATTGGAATTGTGAGTTTTCTTTTGGGATGCATGCCCAGCCCTATGTGTATTAATAAGTTTTACATGTCGTAAGGGTGTCCCAAACCTTTCCATTAGCATATTAACTTTTTTTTTCTTCATTAGACTTGATGCCCTGTGGAATAAGGTTTGGTGGAATGTTCTAATCTGTGGAAGGTAGAAGCTATGGAAAGGCAGGTTTAAAAGATCAGCAGATCACTGAATGTGTGCCTTAAAAATGTGAGCAGGCTTTAAAAGGTTTAGTCCTCAAGGGCAAGTTTTGCCCACTTATTCTTTTGGGCTGTGTGGCCTCGTCCTTGTCGTACCTGACAACGGCCCTAGGAGGATCACATAGGCTGCCGGGTACCCGGGACGGAAGTCCAGACACCTTGTGGGACATGCTTGAGGCAACCCTGATGTTTCTAGGGCGTCCATAAACCTGAGAATGGGAGCGTGAGCCACATGATCTGCCGCAAAGCTTAGCAAACCAAACTGACTTTACCACTGGTTGTGGAGTCCTTTTCTTTTCACACGCTAAGCTGAGGTCATATGCACAAATTTGGGGTTGAATATTTTCATTTGAATCTCTCTTATGCTCTGAACTCTGACTTCTTTAATTGCACCCTTCCCATTTTCCCTAGAATTACAATGGGTTCACTTTCCTTTCGAGGTCTTCTAATTCTATCACTCCTTTCCTCCACATTGTCCCCCCTCCCCCGTTTCCCATATATCAAGTTCTCATCTTCAGAGGGAGGAGCAGAGTCAGGGCTGGCTAGATTACAGCCCTTATCTCTACCCACACTCCTTCCTGTTCCCTTCTCTTGCCAAACTTCCCTCTTTACTCTGCCCTTCACTCCCTGAACTGGCTTTGGACTCAGCCTTTCTGCCACATGCACCCCATGTTAGAACCCATCTCCTAATCTGTACTGCCATGAACTCTCCCCTTCCTCTGCCAAGATCCTTCCTTAGTCCCTAGTCGTCAACCTACTACATGGTCTTCTGTCAGATGGGATTAACTCTATTTCTTGCCTTACATTTGTGTCTTTTTCTTAAATTATCTGAAGGAAGACTTTTACGTTTGCACTGGAGCTATGTTACCTTTCAGGTAAGTCTTTCCTTCAGGTATATGTGGAAGAAAGAATTTATGACATGTAACTTTTAATTCCCCCAAAACTTGACTACTAATAGCCTACTGTTGACAGGAAGCCTTACCCCAAAACATAGTCAAGTGCATATCATAAGATGAAGTATAACGCCTCTTTAAGTCTCTTTATAATGAAGTATTGACTATTCTGGTTTCGTCTCCATGCAGAGAAGAACAATTAAAAAAGTACCAAAAAATTAACAAAAAAATCATTTTAGACTTATAAAAGGTCGGTATTATTAATCTCTTCTTAGAACAAAGAGGAGAAGTAGGGACTGACTGATTATATTACTCCAATCTGCAGGGACAACGAAATCAAGCAAAGCTATTTTATTGTGCTATAGAATTTTGTAGTGAGTTTGGGAAGACAGACCTGCTGTCAGGTTTAACTTTTTAAATCTGATGATCTGACACCTAGTGTTAATTTTGAGCACTGCTAAATATTCCACAAGTATATTTAGTTTAATTTCCTTATGTACCTTGTAAGATTTATTCAGGTTACAGTACACTTCAGGGTAGATAAGAGCTTACCCTTTGTTATTTGAATTATGAAAGAGGGCTTGAAGTCACGAAGCTGGGTACCAGTGTTGGAGCTGACTAGCTCCTGTGACCTTGTGCAAGTGATTTTCCTCTTTGAATCTGTCCGAGAGCCCTTCTTGGTAAAATGAGAGTGAAAGAATATATTTATCTCTAGCTTCTTTCTAACTCTAGAACCTTATGAGATATCTTTTAAAAGCAATGGATACATATGCCAACTCTATTTTGAAGCTTGAAATATGTTCACTCAATAAACTAGCAAATAAAACAGTTGTTAACTGGAGGAGTATAGTTATTCTTTTGCTAAAAAAAAAAAAAAAGAAAAAAAGAAATCTTATAATAAAGAACCAAAATAGGATTTTAATGATTTATAGTACCACTGTGTAGAGGGGCTTCTGTGATGATGAAAATGTTCTATGTCTACACGATCTAGTACTGCGGCCCTTGAAATGTAGCTAGGAAGACTAAGGAACTAAATTTTGTTCTATTTTTTTATTATTTCTTTAAAGATTTTATTTATTTATTTGAGGGAGACAGAAAGAGAGCATGAGCAGGGCAAGGGGAGAGGGAGAAGCAGATTCTCCACTGAGCAGGGAGCTTGCCCCGGGGCTCGATCCCAGGCCCTCTGGCATCATGACCTGAGCTGAAGGCAGATGCTTAACCAACTGAGCCACCCAGGTGCTCCTAAGGAACTAAAATTTAATTTTATTTAATACAATGTGGATTTAAATTTAAATGGCCACATGTGGCCAGTGGCTACCATCTTGAAAAATACAGATTTACAGAGTATGGAAACATGGGGGCTTTCTTGATGAATTTGGAGTTGTAGTCACCAATATATTTAGTTTGTTTTCTATGCTGATTGGCTCTATATTACTCTTACTATTCCGCATTTATGAGAATTCACCATACAAGTGCTTTAGGATTTACTCCATAATTGTATTTTCTCTCTTGGTTTCAGCTATGTAGCTCTGGTTTAATTGCATTTAGGTAAAACAAAGATTTTTTTTTTTCTGGTTCATGAAGGATTAAAACATGCGAAAGCGTGTGGGTTATTTTTTTGATAAATACAGTACTGTAAATGTATTTTCTTTTTTTAAAAGATTATTTATTTATTTATGAGAGACACAGAGAGAGGTAGAGACACAGGCAGAGGGAGAAGCAGGCTCCCTGCAGAGACCCCAATGTGGGACTCGATCCCAGGACCCCGGGGTCACAACCTGAGCCAAAGGCAGACATTCAACCACTGAGCCACCCAGGTGTCCCATCCTTATGATTTTCTTAATAACATTTTTTCTCTTGCTAACTTTGTTGTAACAATACAGTATATAATACATATACAAACTAACTGTGAATTGATTTTGTTCTTGGTAAGGCTTCCCGTCAGCAGTAGGCTAATAGTAGTCAAGTTGGGGGGGAGGGCAATTAAAAGTTATATGTGGATTCTCAACTGTGCAGGGAGTTGGTACCCCTAACTCTGCATTGTGCAAGGTTGAACTGTAATCAGTCTTGATTTCTGTTACTGGTATCATAGAAGACACTTTTTTAAAAAAAATTATTTATTTATTCATGAGAGACACATACAGAGAGAGAGAGGCAGAGACACAGGCAGAGGGAAGAAGCAGGCTCCATGCAGGGAGCCCAATGCGGGACTCGAACCCTAGACCCCAGGATCATGTCCTGAGCATGAAGGCAGGCACTAAACCGCTGAGCCACCCAGGGATCCCCCGAAGACACTTTAATTTAACCCTTGTCGCCGGATAAACAACTGCAACAACAACACACACATACACATAGACATAAATTACACATACATCTTCGCACCCTCATACACATTCACACACACAAAGACACAAATGAGTTTTCCGATTTATAGTGACTGAGTGCAATTTATTATAGTGTTGTTGAAAGAGCCTCTTTAACAAGGTGCATATACGTGGGAAGTCTGGACGAAAATTAATAGTAAAATAACAAGTGACTTACAAGGTTTGGTTGTAATGTCTAATGATTTTTGTCTTTTCCACGCCTAAGCTTTCCCTGCCACGAATTTTTGCCTGATAATAAACTTACTATGAGGAGTGCCTGGGTGGCTCAGTCAGTTAAGCGTCTGCTTTCGGCTCAGGTTGATCCCAGGGTCCTGAGATCAAGCCCCGTGTCGGGCTCCCGGCTCAGTGGGGAGCCCGCTTCTCTCTCTCTCCTATCACTCACACAGCTTGTGTGCTCTCTCTCTCACATAAATTTTTTAAATGTTTAAAAAAATAAATTTACTATTAAAAAAATTCCTTACAATGTTCATATATTTTTCAAGTATTCCAAACTGGCTACTTTGTACATTTTAAAATGCAAAACCCATGGGATTTTGTTTTGTCTTGTTTTGTTTTTTCCCATCCAGTCAAAGGACAGCATTATCTATCCAAAGTAACAGTAGGTCAAAGCTCAACTAAGTATATTTTTTACAAGATGACACAAAAATCATTGATGTTTTCAATAATGACCACTGGAAAACCCCGAACTGACTTCTGAAATGAAGATTGATCTTTGTGACAAGGTCAGCCTCGTGAATGTGATCGGGTTTAATTCCTTAAAAATTGGTCTGCTCCTTTAAATGTACATAATTCTCCATACACTTATGACATCTATTTTCAGAATGGGTGATTGGGTAGACTGTCCTATTCTGCAAAAATTTTAGAGAGAGGGAATTTCCACACTCCTACTTTTACTCTACTGCACGAAGCAAGGTAGGAGTTACCTGTGCTCTGTGGCCATATCAAGGAACCACAATTTGAGACTCAATTTGTTATCGTGAATGCAGTGATTCCGTGTTCGCCAGAGTGACAAACAAACATGATCATGTAGGTGGAAATGAAAATTCCTTAGTAATCAATATTTCCACACGGAATACCGCTGTGCCCGCATATTCTATTTACTTACCCCATGCAGCCATGCAGATACCTACCTCGATGATAAGAATTAACATTTGTCATGTGCTTTTCTTCTCCAGATCCTGCTTCAGTTATTAAAGGCCCTTGGTTCTAGAGCAGCTTAAACTAATTTTATATCATAAATGTCCAGTAGATGGCAGTCTGTGCACTAGGATTCACAGACCATCTTCCCTCCAAGAGCAGTGTTTTGCGTGTTTTTGTTTTTTGTTTTTTTTAAAATCTACATTTTGGAAGCTGAAGTTTCATACATGAGATTCCGCTTCAAGCTATATCTTCACGTATAGCTTTAAATAACTGCAAATAGAGGATATCTCTGCTTTTTTGTTTCATTTTGCTTGAAAAAATTTTGGCCTGATAAAACAGGATTCATTTATTAATCTACAAGCCCTGGAATAATAAAGCCAATAAATTAATTTTCTTTTTTTAAACGATTTTATTTATTTATTCACGAGGGACACAGAGAGGCCGAGACACAGGCAGAGGGAGAAGCAGGCTCCCTGCACGGGGAGCCTGATGCGGGACTCGATCCCAGGAGCCCAGGATCATGACCTTAGCCGAAGGTAGACACTCAAACACTGAGCTATGCAGGTGCCCCAATAAATTGATTTTCAGTAAGTTTCCTTAATTTGTTAAGGAGGAGCAGCCTGGGGGATGTGAATCTTGGCCAAGATGCTGCCCTATAAATGTGGCAACGTACCAGATGCTGCTTCGTTCTACAAAGTTTCCTCTATTGTTGAAAGACACAACGTATAGGTAATCGTAGGAATTTTTATTAATGTTAAATACTGCAAAGTGGCTGTTGTACAGGCTGCCAGTGTGATTTCTCAGTAAGGGAAATTTTATGGGGATTAAAAAAGAGATAGAAAATGATAATGAAACGTTTCCACCTAGAGGATAGGAGTTTCCACAGGGACTTTGCCCTGGTGGTTGTTCTTGTCTGCCTCAAAAACCTTAGGCAGGATAAAGAACTTGTCCCACTCCACTGCGGAGCAGAGAGGAAGAATAGTTGTTTCCAGGAATCTGTGCATTCAGAGCAGTGATTGTGAGTTTGTCAGAAATAAGCAAGTGTGAGGCTGCCGGAGGTGGGGAGGTGGTTGTGGTTGGGGTGGTGGTGAGGCTGTCAAGGTTAGAGGGAGGTCAAGGAAAGCCCTTTCCTGATCAGAGGATCAGGGATGTGCCAGGGTAGGCCACAGACTGTTGGAAGCCGAAGGACATAGAAGAACATGTAGTAAGAAAATCAGGCTAAGGCGAGAGGAGATGAGCAAAGTGTAAGTCTTTACACGTGCCGTTTGCTTGATTCTTGCTTTTTACCGGGCCATCGTCTTCTTAGTCTTCACATCTTAGCCTCGTGTGAATATTTCTTCAGTAAATGAATGTATAGATGACCATGCAGAGGAAAGAAATATTCTAAGCCTAAGAGTTTGCTGATAGGAAAGAGCAGCAATGAGAGCCATGGGAGCTAGTGGTGGCAGGGGAGAGCTCTTCGTGGGCGGGGGCGCAAGTTGTTGCCACCCCGAGAAAAGCCACAGAATCTCCGGGTCCACTGTAAGGAAGTGCGAAGGTCAGGGTGACAGCTTAAGAAGAGATCGAGACAATGCCACTTCTGGGTGTTTATTCAAAAGAATCTAAAGCAGGTTGTGAAGAGATCTTTGTGCACTCATGTTCACAGCAGCGTCATTCACACTAGCCAAAAGGTAGGAGTTCTCCAAATGTCCATCGATGCACGGAAGGATAAACGACATGTGCTAGATACAAACAATAGACTATTATTCAGCTTTAAAAGGGAAGGAAATTCTGACACATGCTGCAACATGGATGAACCTTGAGGACATTACGTAAGTGAAGCAAGCTGGTCGCGAAAAGCCCCCGTGTTATTCCACTCATATGAGATGTCTAGAGTAGTCGAGCTCACAGAACCAGAGAGTGGAACGGTGGTGCCCGGGGCTGGTGGAGGAGGAGGTGAGGAGATGTTGTTCAGTGGGTGTAGCATTTCGGTTTTGGTTTACAAGATCAAAAACTTCTGGAGTTTGGTTTGCGCAACGATGTGAATATACTTACCGCTGAAGAAAGTAAGTGTTCTATGATGTGTACTTTACCAGATTTAAAAATATATTAAAAAGGAAAAAAAAACAAGCAAAACCAAACAAAATGAAGAAGAGTCGAGAGTAGATGGTTCAGGGCAGAGTGCCTCAGCCAACATCTATGTCTGTCTTTTCCTTGAGCCTGAATCCTCCACCTATAGTTCAGCCTTGTTCAAATCTGAGGAATTTAGGCGTTTTTAGTCCAACATTCATGCCATTTATGGTCTAGTTGGGCCTTGGCCTTGTAATATTGCCTTGTCGCATTCCAGTTTTGTGAGCTGGGTCCTCGCATCCCTGTCCTGGCCTGCTGACGTCTCTAGGGCTGGGGTCCTGCCTTGCTCTATTATAGTTCCTTCTCTTCTCATACCTCATCCTTATCCTGCAGTGCTCATAGAAAGAGTGCTCATCACCTTTCCTTGCTTGTCTTCCTGGGCCGAGAGAGGGTTTTTGAAATGGCCTGCTGGGGTGGGGGTGGGGGTACTTCTCTGGCCATAGGACAGGGTGAAGGCCTGGGTAGGGTTTGAGAGCCTGGCCTTATTAAACTGGCTCGGACCACTAAGTCAGGGATCAGCACACTATGGCCACAGGACAAATTCAGCCTGGCTCCTATTTTTGTCCAGTGAAATAGAGTTTTATTGGAACACAGCCAAAGTGTGGAATGGCAAAGTTGACTAGTTATGACAAAGACCATATGTGCTGCAAGGCTTAAAAATACTATCTGGTCCAGAAAAAATTTGCATTAAGCTAGTCACAGATTTAGAGGAGAATTGGTTGAAAATATTCACTTTGTCTCTAACCTCTTTTTGGGGTCAGGACCAAACCAAAACAGGCCACCACTTGGCTTAAACCAGCTACTTCTATAATTTGGAGTCAGCCCCACGATGCTGACCTAGAGTCGGTGCTAACAGTTTATCGTTTTGCAAGCACTCATTATAGAAAGAGGCTTGTGTTTTTCAGAACTCATTGGAAATTATAGACTAGTGTTTGGTGCAAGTTGGATTTGTGCTCTAAGAACAACAACAAAGCACACACGACTTTTTGGAGGCTGCTTCAAGTTTTCCAGGACCATCATTTTTTATTCAGCCTACAAGAATGCTTGACTGTTTCTTTTATTATTATTATTTTTTGGAACTCTCTTGCTCCCCTTGGGTCTTATTGTTCTTATATGTATTTTTTTAAACTCATGAGTCAGAACCTTGCTACAACGAGAAAAACGTTTGGTCTCGCAGGCCTGTGCTAGCGTGAGAGATGGCGATGAGGTGCAAAGATGTCACTGAACGAACTAAATATAGGCTCAGCAAGGCGCTCTCAGGCCAGGCCACTTCGCTGTAGACGGAGGCCTGCTGCATGTCATGAGCCTCCCCCCCCCTTTCTCTGCCCTGCGTCTTTACAGGGCTCTGCGGAATCTTTCTCCTCGGGGTAGGGCTGATGAAGTGTTCCTAAATTCCCGAAGGATACGTGAAACATCAGAGAGCTTCATGAACCTTTCCTGGAGGAAGCGAGCTGGTTGTGGTGTCCAGGCATAGGGTCGGGAGCCCCCAGGTCCCCCGTTAGAGCATGGGTTCTTCCCAGTTTCTTTTTTTTTTTTTCACATAATTTTTTAAAGCCATTTTTTTATTTTATTATTATTATTTTTTTATGATAGTCACACACACAGAGAGAGAGAGAGAGAGAGAGAGAGAGAGGCAGAGACATAGGCAGAGGGAGAAGCAGGCTCCATGCACCCGGAGCCCGACGTGGGATTCGATCCCGGGTCTCCAGGATCGCGCCCTGGGCCAAAGGCAGGCGCCAAACCTCTGCGCCACCCAGGGATCCCCTTCCCAGTTTCTTAAATTAATTTGCTGTGCATGTGGGGGGCAGCACTTAGCTCAGTGTGGTTTTCAGTGTGCTGCTTTGTACAGATGAATCAGAGTGCAGTTTACAGATTAGACAATGGGGATGTGCATTTTCAACGACATGAAAATAGTAATGGGATAGGGTCACTTGAGGGAGAGCGTGAACAGTACTATATTTAAGCCAAAAAAAGAATTGTCCCGCTGATCTTAAGCTTCCTCACTTGTCTGAGGCTGGCTGGCTTAAATCTTCTTAATGGTCTATGTCAGAAGGTAGGTTCCTGATTTCATGACCCTTCTTATAATTGATTCCCCATGTTCCGAAGCACAGAACCTAAACCCCATCCTGCAGGAGGAGAGATACCCCAGCAGAGGGAGAACATGAACCCTGCTTTGCCTCTGACTCACTGAGTGACCATGGAAAATTCTGATTGCAAAACATGGAAAAGCCAAGTTTTTCCCTTGAGAAACATCTCCTTGACAGTGTCTGCTACCCATCCACACACCCTGTGTGTCTGACACTGGCTCCTTGAGGAGCGAAGGAAGCGGGGACCTCCACAATTCTGAGGGAGAGGGGAGCAGCTGGGGTAACCAACTTGGCCGTGAGACTCGTGTTGGTCATGGGCGGGTGTCTGTACTGGTTAATCTGAGTGCAGCTGCTATAACAGATAAACCCTGAAGTCTCAGTAGTTCAGCTTTTACTCATGTAAGAACCCATTAGTGCTGGAAGGAGGGGCTGGGTGGGGGATGGCATTTTCCGCTATATAGTCTTTGGAACACCCAAGAGAAGAGATGCTTTGCTATTTCAACACATGGTTTTCATAGATGCCCTTAATCTAGACATCCAGCCAACAGATGGAGGGACACGTGGGAGGTTTTTATGGCTCAGGCCTGGAAACAGAGCACGTAATTTCTGCCCCAAATCCAGTGCCAGATCTGAGTCACATAACCATGCAAAAATGGCTGGGAGATGTAGTTTAGCTGTGTGCCCAGGAGAAAGGGTAAAACAGTGTTGAGCACAACTCATCAGTCTCTGTCATACTGGCCAAAGTCTCATTCCCAGCATGGGGAATTGATATTGATGCCAGGATCTTGAAGTCTGATGATAAGTTGTACCTGTTTCTGAGACCAGTGGCAGAGATATGGAGAATTTGATTTAGTCCCCCTGGGGATGAGAAGAGGAGGCTTGGAAGAACCAAGCAGGGCTGCAGGGTGGAAGACCATAGCTAAATGATCTGGGCCCAAACAGACTTCAGTCCTGGGAGAAGTCGGAATGATTTCCAGGAAGCCCAAGATGGAAACTTAGTCATGATTCCTTGATCAGAGCAACAAAACAGAAGTTATAACCTGGGATCTGGGTGGTTTCTCAGGGTCTGAGATGAATGTACTGGACATGATATGGAAAGTCAGATTCTAGACCATACTACGTGGTGGAGAGGGATCTCTAGGGCTCCACTAGACTCAGTGGAATGAACCCTGGAGGTGATTAGGTAAAGGTCTTGTGTTTCTTCAGTTGGTTGGGGTTGAGGAATATAGTTACACACACCCTTTCTCTCTTCCCTTCAATCTAGTGGAAATTGTTGTTGAGTCTCCAAGATCTGTTTCACTACAGCTCTAAACTTACCTTGGTTATTTCTTTCATTTTCCTGACCAGGCAACTTGGCAGAGCCAAGAACCCCCCTGTAAATCTGCGGTTGTAGAATTGATGAGAAAGTTTGGAATTTCCAGTCCCTTTGGTAGCCCTCTGGACTCAGTCCACACCTAGAAGTAACACCTCTCTCAGTTGGAGCATTTTCCCAGCACAAGATACGGAGATGTTAGGGATCTGTCCATTTCAGCTCAGTGAATCCGAGTGACTATGGAATTGTAGCAGATCCCCACCCCCCCTCCCACTCATGGTGCCAAGGGCCCCAAGAGAAGAACTGTTATAAGTAGGGCATCAATCCTAAGGCAAAAGTAGGATGGGGGGGGGCGCTAAGAGCCTGAGGACTATAGTTGCCTACCACCCTCCCTTCAGGTGGCTGGAGACACTGAGGCCAGAAGATAGAGCTACTTGGGAAGCCATGGAGGAGTTCACGGCCCAGAATTTCTGACTGCATACTAATTTTTGAAGGGATGGATTTGCAGTGGGCAAAGTTGGAGTATGTGGCTAATGGTTCAGGGCCAGGGAAGCTGGCATAAGGGGCTTACAGTCTGCTAGAACTAGGGCTTTCCTTTTAGATCTGCAGGCTTTGTTCTTATCACAAAAGTGGTAGAAATTTTAGGACAACCAAAAAGGTTTTACTTATACTTCATTTGCTACTAAACACCAGAACCAAAACAACAGTTGACATGACTTACACTGCTTTCCACCCTGGAGTAAGTGAGGGAAAGGAGTAGCACTGCCCCCAGGTGGGTGTAGTAGACAAAGGTGGAGGGGATGCCTCTGCCTTTCCAGCAGGTCTCCATAGGATCAGGCCAGTGAGTGGATGTTGTTAGCAGCACTCTACCCATATCCTTAGACCTTTCAGTATGTCCATCTCAAGTTTAAGGGCTTTTTTGGTGGTCAGGAAAGGGAGACTTCTTTGCCTCACAGGCCTCACAGGCTGCAAGTACCAGGGAATTAACACCTGCCACCTCCGCCTGAGCCCTGGGAGCAGGCTTCAGTCAACCTGGGAATTGGATATAAATGCTTTCTCTCCTGCCCGTTGGGTGGGATAATTGTGAGGCATGTGTTGTGCGTTGTTTTTCTGAGTTTTCTTGCACGTAAGCTGACCGCAGTAGCTGACTCTTATAGCTGCCTTTCCTTTCCTGTACTACTTTCCCAGCTCCCAACTGATGTTTCCGCTCTTCTCAAATAAATGGTTTACATGTGAATCTTTGTCTTAGGATATCCTTTTGGGAGAATGCAAAGACTCTACTTTTCCAGAAGATAGCCTGGGCTGCATGCAGGGGTTATTCTGATACTTTCAAAATAGTGTTTCGCTAGGCAGATACTTCGGGATCATGATGGAATTTAGTCCCAACTTTCCCCCTTAGCTAATCTTGATTGACACATGGTGATTCCCATTAGAATTTTCTTTTATTTTTTGATATCCAAAGAAAATTTACCTCCACATAAATTACAATAGTGCCCTAAAAATTTTTTTTGGTATTATCCTCAGTGAGAAATGTGCTCTAGATTGCAACTCACTACACACACATAAAAGTGTGTTTCATAAAAGTGAAGCAAGTCTTACTAAATTCATCCTATTGCCTTTGCTATCTGTGATCTACTCTAATATTTCTTTTTTTTTAAAGATTTTATTTATTTGTTCATGAGAGACACAGAAAGAGAGGCAGAGACACAGGCAGGGAGGAGAAGCAGGATCCATGCAGGGAGCCCAATGTGGGACTTGATCCCGGGACTCCAGGATCACGCCCTGGGCCAAAGGCAGGCACTTGACCACTGAGTCACCCAGGTGTCCCTATTCTAATATTTCTATCCTATCCTATCCTTGCCTATTGCATCCCATCCCATCCCATCCCATCCCACTCCATCCCATTTTATTCTCTTCTCATTCAAAAATGAGAACTATTACCTGCTAAATCAGTTTTGTAATTCTATAATAGGTCAGTACTCACAGTTTGAGAAACACTAGCTGGAGGAGACATACACTTCAAAACAGAGACTGACAAAAACAGCATTCTTAAAGGAAGAAAGTTCAAGAAGGGGATTTATACACTACTATTTACTGTCCCTCAAAGTAGCTATGTAGCCACCTTTGTTATTAGAACCCACAATTTTTTTAAATTTTATTTTTATTTTATAATAAATTTATTTTTTAGTGGTGTTCAATTTGCCAACATACAGAATAACACCCAGTGCTCATCCCGTCAAGTGCCCCCCTCAGTGCCCGTCACCCATTCACCCCCACCCCCCGCCCTCCTCCCCCTCCACCACCCCTAGTTCGTTTCCCAGAGTTAGGAGTCTTTATGTTCTGTCTCCCTTTCTGATATTTCCCACACATTTCTTCTCCCTTCCTTTATATTCCCTTTCACTATTATTTATATTCCCCAAATGAATGAGAACATACAATGTTTGTCCTTCTCTGACTGACTTACTTCACTGAGCATGATACCCTCCAGGTCCATCCACGTCGAAGCAAATGGTGTGTATTTGTCGCTTCTAATGGCTGAGGAATATTCCATTGTGTACATAAACCACATCTTCTTTATCCATTCATCTTTCGTTGGACACCGAGGCTTCTTCCACAGTTTGGCTATTGAGAACCCACAATTTTTAACATTCTCTGTTCCTAGAAGAAAGAAAAAATTAGTAAATTGTAGGTACCAGGCTGTTTGGTACCAGGTGGGAATTTTTTCAGATATCTGCAGTTCAGTGAGAAGATACTCTGTGTTTTCCAATGGACCAAATAGATATTTGGGAGTATCAAATATCTACTGTTTTAGCTTATGTGCAATTATCCAAGTCTCAGTTGGATAATTGGGAGGCTTTGGAAGGTTTAGAACAACACTACTGGGTTTGCACTTACTTTTAAGAATGGCTCTGGCGTGTTGACTGGTGGAGGAACCAGCAGCAGGACATGCCCAAGCTGTGTGCTCACCATCATCTCATACGTGTGTGGTTATCTCTAGGTGGGTCATGGCCTTACCAGGGGCGTATTCGTATGGGGCTTAGAAGAAAGAAAATGAGGAGAAACACTGAACTCCAAGGTTAAGCCCTATGACTGGGAAAAGGAAGAGTTCAAAGAGAATCTCAACCATTCAAGGGGAGAACTCTGAAGGGAGATCAACACCGTTCTAGTCTCTGTAAATTATCATTCTTTAGCACAAACAGAAGGGTGTGTGTGTGTGTGTGTGTGTGTGTGTGTGTGTGTGTGTACTTTTACCCGAGCAGCGGATAGTAAACTTTTGAAATACTGGGCTAAGAAATTCATACTTTGTGAATGCTCAGCTAATACTTGAAAGAATATAACTAGCAATATTATAGCTTTATCTCCGGGAGCACAAGAAAGTTTGCTAGTCACTGTAAGGGATGCTGGAATATTTTTTTTCATTAGTGAAATGAGTGGTGATCAAGTTATGTGGATTAGCTGAAAATATTGTACACGCACCACTGCCCTCGTATGAGCAATAGGGAGTTTGACTCCAGAGAGAGCCCTGCTGTCCACCCCCTTTATAGGGGTCTCCTTGGACCAGGGCCTTACCCAGGCTTTGCTTCAATCTCCACAGAGGATCCTGTGGCCTGACTTCCGACAAGTTCAGATGAATTCTTCACCAGAGCACTGACCTGCTTGAGTGACTCTTTTATTTCTGATGTTGCTTAGGACTCCATTGTCCTTATTGTCTCAGGGTATATTTAGCTGTTTGGGGTCCTTCGTGTGATGAGTATTTGAACATGTGGCTTCTTTGGTTTGAAATGTGCTTTCAGTAAAACATATCACTTGATATGAAATTGTGGGAGAGAAGAATTATAATTCTCACTTGTTTTTGGTTGCCGGAAGTGATTGGTTTATCTGCCAGAGTAACCTAAAATTCACGAGCAACCAAATTAGCTTGTCAGTTTCCTAGATACGCTCATTTGACCTAAGAAGCTTCTTTGAGGGTCAGAGAAAAACACTGGTTTTTGAACACAGCCTGGTAAGTTTAATTGGATTTGTCTCCAGCTCAGCCCCCATAGTTCTATGGATATGGGGCCGTGACAAAGGATGAATCCAAAGGCCACCTCACTATGGCCCCAATAAAAAATGTGGAGTGGAAGGCAGCTCTGCTTTGAGGCACAGTCCTAAAGTGGGTAGTAGTATGATTTTTCTTCAAAACACAAGATGTGGGTAATATTACATTTCTTTCCTTTCTCTAAAGAAATTTAATATGCTCCAGTCCCCCATTTAGCCTGACTGGTGGAAAGGCCAGACTCTGCCATGATGGGATGCTTGTTGGCATCATGTGAATGACCAAAGGGTATTGGTCTCCAAATAAAGAAATACTATTCCTCAAGGATAGGGATTTTTCCTGAGGCTCTGTGGTTATTGCCAAGGCTAGGAGAGCAGTACCCAGGGTCCAGCCTCCTTCGGAACATTTCCTTAGGCATTTCCTTCAGAGGTCTTGTCGCATTTTGGGTCACTGCGTGGGGTCAGGGTAGAGGCTTCCAGTGCTTGTGGAACCCACGCACCTCTGCTATCTCCCCAGTCTTGAAGGACACTCCCCAAGTCACCTTCTGGTCTAGCTCCTTCCATTCCTTTTATTTCTGGGAGGATCCCATATAGTTACTCTTCAAGGGGCCTTTAGAAACACAGTGTGAAATCTCCTTCTTAGAAGAGTGGCTGGGAAATAATATGCCAGTATAGGGTTTTTCCTACAAACACAGATCCTGCAGTGTAGCCCTGTTGTGCTGGCAGCCACATCCAATGTGGAGAAATGGGTGAGAGGAATAACTGCAGATTTGTCACTTGAAGCACCCCAGCAAGCAGGATATAGCCACATGAGATATGAAACAGCAGAGAAAAAGCAGAAATAAAAGTGGAAGAAAGCAACTTTTTACTTTTTTTGAGGGGGCATATGTATGTCTTTCCAGTGCAAGGAAATGCATTATTACTTGCTGATAATACATGCATCATAACTATGACAATCATTATTTAAAAGTATTGCTGAATTCAAGACGAATAACATTTTAATAATAATCTACATTTGCTTAGCATTGTATATTTTCATACATGTGATCTCATTTGTTGTTGACCACATTCTGGGAAGGAGACATGGCAGGTAGGGGTTCCCCCTTTTGCGCCTAAGAAAAGTGAAATAGTTTTCTTGGTACTTGAGCTCCAAAGTCAGTCAACTGGCAGACAGTTGAGTGGGACTAGAACACAAGTAGGTTGCTCTTCTACTTAAGCGCTCTGCCCTAAGCTATAAGACGGGAGTAAAAGTATGGTTTATGGATGGTTTATCATGGCTGAGTAATATTCCATTGTATATGTGTATATATTACATCATCTCTATCCATTCAACTATAGATGGACACAGGTTGCTTCCATATTTTGGCTGTCGTAAATAATGCTGCAATAAACATAGAAGTGCATATCTGTTTTTGAATTAGTGTTTTCATAGTCTTTGGTTCGATACCCAGTAGTGGAATTATTAGATCATAGGGTAATTCTATTTTTGTTTTTTTGAGGAACTTCCATACTGTTTTCCACACTGGCTGCACCAGTTTGCATTCCTACCAACAGTACACAAGAGTTCCTTTCTCTTTTTTCTATTTTTAAAAATATTTCATTTATTTATTCATGAGAGACACACAAAAAGAGAGAGAGAGAGAGAGAGAGGCAGAGACACAGGCAGAGGGAGAAGCAGGCTCCACACAGGGAGCCTGATGCAGGACTTGATCTCAAGACCTCAGGATCATGACCTGAGCCAAAGGTGGATGCTCAACCACTGAGCCACCCAGGTGCCCCAAGAGTTCCTTTTTCTCCACATCCTTGCCACCACTTGTTGTTTCTTGTGTTGTTGAATTTTGCCGTTCTGATAGGTGTGAGGTGATATCTCATTTCTGGATTTTATTTGCATTTCCCTGATGATGAGTGGTGTTGAGCATCTCTTTATGTTTCGCCATCTGTATGTCTTCTTTGAAGAAATGTCTGTTCATGTCTGCTGCCCATTTTTAAATTGGGTTATTTGGTTTTTTGGTGTTGATCTATATAAGTTCTTTATATATTTTGGATATTAGCCCTTTATTGTATATATCATTTACAAATATATTCTCCCGTTTAGTAGGCTTTTTGTTTTGTTGTTTCCTTTGCTGTTCAGAAGCTTTTTATTTTGATCTAATCCCAGTAGTTTATTTTTGCTTTTGTTTCCCTTGACTCAGGAGACATATCTAGAAAAATACTCCTATGACTGATGTCAAAGATATTATTGCCTGTGCCCTCTTCTAGGATTTTTATGGTTTCAAGTCCCCCATTTAGACCTTTAATCCATTTTGAGTTTATTTTTGTGTCTGGTATAAGACAGTGGTCCAGTTTCATTCTTTTGCATGGGGCTCCAGTTTTCCCAATATCATTTGTTGAAGAGACTTTTTCCCATTGCATATTCTTGCCTCCTTTGTCAAAGATTAATTGACCATATAATTGTAGAGTTTTTTTCTGCACCCTCAATTCTGCTCTATTGATCTATGTGTCTGTACCGTGTTGTTTTGATTACTTCAGGTTTGTAGTATATCTTGAAATAAAGAATTGTGATACTTCCAGTTTTATTCTTTTTCAAGACTTATTCAGCTATTTGAGGTCTTTTGTGGTTCCAAACAAATTTTAGGATTATTTGTTCTAGTTCTGTGAAAAATGCTGTTTGTATTTTGATAGGGATTGCATTAAGTCTATAGATTGCTCTGGATACTAGTGAGCGAATCGGTGACTTTGAAGTATAACTTTTGAATTGACCACAAAAGGCTTTCTTCACAATATCTGGTGAGTGACTAAATTCTCTCTTCCTTTAGACCACTTATTTAACCCCAACTGAGCTGAGAAAATGAGTAGATATTGAATGCTTCTGGAATTCTGAAGCTGAGAGCTTTGGAAGGAACGTGTGGAAAGTTTAGTTAGGTATGTTTCATTCATAAATGTTTGAAGAGCAGCTACTATGTGCCAAGCATCATCCTAGACTCCAGTGCTGCTGTGTCCAATACAGTAGCCATGAACCACAAGTTGTGGTTTAAATTGAAATTAAATGCAATAAAAAATTTTTGATCCTGGTCTCACTAGCCACATTTCAAAATAGCCACATATGACTAGTGGCTACTATTGGACAGTGCAGATACAGATTCTTAATGGAATAATGTTCCTTTTGAGAGCTTCCCACTTATTATAATGGAAATAGAGCATTTCTATAATCACAGAAAGTTCTGTTGGACAACACTGCTTCATAGTCACAAAGATGTAAAGGGATCAGACTTGGCCCCTCTGTTTTAAGAATTTACAATTGTTGTATGGCTACAGCAGAACTTAGAATATGTCACAGTAAATTCTACGACAGAATTACCAGTCTGTCGTTTAGCAGATATTTATTGTGCAAGTCACTATGCTGAACTCTGTGGACACAATGGTGGCTAAGAATTGGTCCCTGCCCCATAGTATCTTATAGTACAATGAAGATATGAAGAAAACGCCTCAAGTACTTGAGGACCAGAGCAGCTTTCTCTGCCTGGGAAAGTTATGAGAGGAAAACACAATTATGCCCATTTCTTTTGCATCATTTACATGAATAGCACAGAAAATAATAACCATGTTATGTAATGAGCAATTATTATAATTTTGCGTTGACATTCTCAAAGCACTGAGCTCCCTTTGCTCTGTTTTATAAATGAGCCTGGACCATAGGATGAGAACCATGACAACTCCCAAATTTGCTTGGCAATATTATTCATAATGCAGGCAGTCAGACCTCATGCCAATGATACGTCTTGCCCTCGCCTGCTTAAAGCAGAGAGAGGCTCCCTCCTGTCCTCTTCCCACCACCATGGGTCAGGTGCAATAGATATTTGTATTTAATAATAGTCTCACAGTTCTAGGTGACCAGCAGTGATCTTTTATTGAGACTTCTGGCAGCAGCTGTTTTGTGTCTCTTCTCCCTTTATTATGTCTCATTTAAATTGCATAAATAATGAAATAGTTATGTCATTTACAGTAAGATAACTCCTCGTCTAATTTGTGGGCAGTGGCTGAATATTAATTGTATTTTCCAAGACTCATATGAAAGAGTCACCTATTCATTGGCTGAATTCTGGAGGGGGGTAAAGGGGAGCTCCTCATTGCCATCTAGGATTAGCACCAAGGACTTAACCCTCGGGTTCTTTTCTCACTGGTATTAATGTTACTTTATAGAGAGGAAGTTGCCAAGGAGTGGAAGCACATTGCTGTGAAGACAGAAGTCTAGTTCAAGCTGGTTTATTCCCTTATTTCAGTGACCTTGCATAGTTACTTCTTTTTATCTCTGCCTGTGTTGCTGCCTCTATGATTGATACTAATACAGCTTTTGTTGCACTTGCTGTTTGTTTTTAAATCTTTGCAATCTTAATTGCTAAAGAGAGACCTGTCAGCCTGAACTCACAGAAAATCTGGATTTCTTTCTTGCTCCACCAGTCACTCGTTAAGCAACCCTAGGTAAGTCATTTATCCTTGGTGTTTTATTCTTTCCATATATAAAATGGGGTTATGAGTACATTTCTCTTCCTATTTCATGGGAATACAGGAGGAGAGAGATGTCAAAGAGTTTGGAAGATTAGAGTTTTATGGAGATTGAGATTGTCATGGACGTGTTTGCCAGTTTGCCAGTCACATCCCTATTGCTAATTAGCTTCTCCTTCCTTCCACAATTCCTTGAATGGGAAACCTTTCAAACCAAACTATGACTGACTAGACCAGAGTGGACATCAAATGTAGGAGGAGCCAATCTAGTGTCTAGTCTGAGCCAATCAGACTAGCGTCTGTTAATATAGACTTGAGTCTGTTAATATATAGACCCAGAAATGGAAGTCAGATGATAATAGATCCTTGTAGGAAAAGTCAGGTAGATTTTGGGCATTTTGACTCAGTTCATATTGATGCGCACAAGAAGAGATATGGTCTAAGAAGACAGGCAAAAGAATGACTTGGATGTGTTAAGAAAAGCAGGTAAGTGACACTGAGGCACAAGAGAGAATGAAATAGGGTAATGGAAGGAGAGGCTGTCGGAAACTTTTTAATTTCCATGAGGTCTGGCTTGTTTTAGGCATTTTCACACTTTTATTTGCACCACAGTCTAATGAGATAGGAAGCACTATGGCTGCCAGCTGAAGAGAGCTTAGTTACAAGGCTCATCCATGACCACAGCTGGTTCTGAGGTTGGTTGAGGATTTGATTGTAGGTTCCTGCTTCAATGGTCAAAGTTTTTTCTGTTATAGGATGGCTTATTATTTGCATTCATTATTATTTAAGGTTAAAATAAGAAGATCTAAAGAAATTGTTCTAGTCCAGTGTAAATACTAAAGACTGATATTTTATTTGTAAATGGCTTGGACAATATTTGACACATATCTTGGGTATGTGTCCTAATGCCAAAAACCTCACGGCTAAATTTATTTCCTCCTCAGGAATATAGATGACACTACTACTTTTTTTCCTATTCATCTCACTAAAATCATTACTAATTTCTGTTAGAAGCAGAGTGTGAGAGTTTGCAAGATGACATATATTTTAATTGGTATGTACTCAAGGTTTTGATAAATATTTTCTGACTTTGGTCATCTCCTCAGTTGAGCCTGCATCTTCAAGAAATATTAGAACATATTCAGTGATAATCACAAAAGCAAATATCAACATTTAAGATCTAAGATAGTATAAAAATGTATTGTTTCATCAACAAGTCAATCAATGGTTTCCAAATTTTCTTAGTGATGGAATTATTTAACCAAACAAAATATCATGCGGAAAACTAGTATGAAAAATTACAATGGAGCTTGTCAGTCTGAAGGAAGTGGTGGATGTTATTCCTCTCATCTCTATCCTTATCCTCTGTCATCTTAGGGAACCCACTCAACACTTCTGTATTCTATAGAGCAGAGTTTCAAAGCCATCATATTAAACCATGAAATTTATTGTCAATTTTTATTTTACAAAAAGCTATTTTCTCAGCAGAAAAATGGCAAAACGTTAATTTCATCTTGGTATTGCTTTCATTGATGCTTTTACTGAGCTTCCTTGAAGACAAAAGCCTTCATCTCACCCATCTTTGTCTTATTTTTCTATTCCCTTACATCAAATAGTTGCTCCATAAATGCCTATTGAAGGAACAAAGTGAACTATTATGTGAGCACAACCTTGGACTAGAGAACATATTATTTGCATGACTTTTAACCACTTAGTGTTCTCTTTTTTCCTCTTAGTAACACATAATGCTATTGTAATACTGCCAAACGGTGCTCTGCTTTTGGGATTTCTCCCAAGAATGGGATGAATTTCTCCATAAAGAAGAGCTTTGGAACTAATGTCATGGGTGTTAAACTCACTGGGTAACCCTGAGTAAGTTATTGAACTCTAATGAGCTTCTGTTTTCTGATCTGGAAGACAGAGCAGTGGTATCCTCTTGACTTAGATAAGTAGCACATAAGCCGTATGGCTATTGTAGGAGTACTGTGTGTGAAATGCTTAGCACATTGCTTGGCATATGTTATATGTTCAATATATGGAAGTTATTTTTATTTTGAGGGCAATGTAAGAAACAATAAAGCAAAGAACAAAAGTCACTGTGAAAATGTAAAATCAACCTCAAGCCAAATTACACCCATCAATGTGAGTGTTGTGCTGTGCGTTTCACAGTGCTTACTTGTATTATAGGATTGACAGAAATTTCTGTTCAGAGTTGGCAGGTAACTAAATCTTACCTTTTCCAAGAGGTTATGCAATGTGATAAAGGATTTAAGAAATATCTTCTCAAAAAGGACTTTGACTAATGCCTGGAATAGTTATTATCTCATTAATAGTTGCATCATATTAATAAAAATGAAGAAGAGTAGATTTCACTCCTAAATGGGTTTGGCATTCATAGAGTGGCTCAGGCTGGCAGCTGTTGTCTCTCTCTCTCTCTCTCTCTCTCTCTCTCTCTCTTTTATTGCTTTTCTCCTGTTGCAAACACCCTATGCTTTATGCTAGTTTTCTTATATTTTTCAGTTGTTTTGCTAAAGTGCTATTTGGGTGAATAGTAAATGATTCAAAATTCTGTAGCATCAAATCTGTCATTCCACTTGATTTTATTTGCTTTCCTCATGTCTCGGTCTCCCCACTCCTCTCTCATCACACACACACACACACACACACACACACACACACACACACAAAATCCTTCTTCCTTACTCGTAGCTTTCTAGCTCTGTGGAATTGTGTGTGACTCATCACATAGTGGGATTGATGAAGTCAACAGCTGTTGGAAAGTCAACTTTTTCCTTAGTAACTGTATCAACATGTGTTTGCTATTATTCAATTAAGAAAAATACATATATCAAATATCCTGGTAGTTTTTGCTAAAATTTTCATTGGCGAAACTCATATTTTGACATATCAAAATGGTTAAATGGGTACAGTAGAGAAAGTTTTGATGGAGGAACAAAATCATGGAGAAATAAAGTGGAAGAAGAAGAACAAATGACTACATTGTTGGGAACTCTGTAATTTATATCAGAATGTGTTCAGTGACTTCCTTTATGACACTATTAATGGTAAAGCAGAAACTTGGCACCTCATGCCTTCCTAGTCTTGAGGATGGTCTGACTACCTATCTATTCATTTATGCGTCTAACAAATAATTGGGTGTCTATTATGGTGAAATATCTGCTTCTTGGAGTTTACATCCTAAGGTGGATAAAGAATAAAAAATTGTAAATGGAAAAATAAAATGATTGCTCAGTGTGATGCGGGCTGTGAGGGAAATAGGCAAGAGGTTAAGATATGGGTTAACTAGGGAGAACTTGCTTCAAGTAGGGAAGACATGGAAGACCACTCTCTTAGAGGTCATTGAGATTGAGACCCAAAGGATAAGAAGGAGGCAGCAAAGTAGAAAGGCAGATGTAAGAGCATTTGGTCAGAGGGAACAGCTGTGTGAAATCCTGTGACCCGATAGGGCTTAATGCGTTCTCAGAACTGAAGATCAGTGTATCTGGAGCACAGATAGTGAGGAGGTCTGAGATAAGATGAGAGAGAGATGTAGGGGCTGGATCATATAAGACTTTGTAAGCCTTGGGGCAGCCCGGGTGGCTCAGCGGTTTAGCGCCGCCTTCAGCCCAGGGCCTGATCCTGGAGACCCGGGATCGAGTCCCACGTCGGGCTTCCTGCATGGAGCCTGCTTCTCCCTCTGCCTGTGTCTCTGCCTCTCTCTCTCTCTGTGTGTGTGTCTCTCATGAATAAATAAATATATAATCTTAAAAAAGACTTTATAGGCCTTGATAGAGGGATTCAATTTTAAACAATATGATAAGTCATTGGAGGGTTTTAAGCTGTGTATGCATGTGTGTGTATGTGTGCGACTGTGTTGCCATATAGCAAAATGGCCAAATGAGTTAAGTGGAGTACAAGAGTGGAAACAGAAAGACTAATTAGGGTAGACCAGGATTTAAATGATGGTTGCTCACACTGAGGTAGTGACAATGGAGAGGTGGCAAGAGTTCCAAAAAAAGATACATAGTCAAGATGGAACTGACAAAATTCTATGACCTGATGATGCAAGAGAAACTGCTAAATGGCATGGGGATCATTTCATGGAAGTGAAAAGCCACATGACCAATAAATATATGAAGAGATGCTCAACCTCATTTGTAATCAGAGAGTTATAAATCAAGACGAAAATAAGATACCATTTTATGCCCATTTAATTAGCAAAATTTAAGAAGTGTGCCAGTTCCAAATGCTGGTTGAAATGTGAATTGCTATCTGATAATAATGATTGAAATGTCATTTGTCATTATCTAGAAAAACTGGGGATATGTTATATGTCAGGATTGAGTGATTCAGTCTTAATGATAACTCCTAGAGGAACTTATGTCCATAAGACTCCTCAGGACATTTGTCCAAGTATGTTTATAGTGGCACCATTGGCATCCCAAGGGTCCATCAAGAGTCAAATGGATAAATAGTGGAATGTTCACACACTGAGATAATATATAGCAGTGAAAATGAATGAACTAGGATGATATTCAATAATATAGATGATTCTTTTTTAAAAAAGATTTTATCTATTTATTCATGAAAGACACACAGGTTGGGGCGGGGTAGGCAGAGACACAGGCAGAGGGAGAAGCAGGCTCCATGCAGGGAGCCCGATGTGGGACTTGATCCTGGGTCTCCAGAATCATTCCTGGGCCGAAGGTAGGCGCTAAACTGCTGAGCCACCCAGGGATCCCAATATAGATGATTCTTAAAATAAAGTTAAATTTAAAAAATCAAGTGCCAGAATATTCCATCCCACATGATTTTTTTTTTAAGAAAATAAACCATAAAAATAGCTAAAACTAATTTTCTGCTTGGGAGATTGTTTATATATAAAACTTTTTTTTAAGGCAAGGAAATGATAAATACAAAATTTAGGAGAATGCCTTTTTGTCATTTCTCCATTTT
The DNA here is from genome assembly GCF_905146905.1 of Nyctereutes procyonoides. Taxonomy (NCBI): domain Eukaryota; kingdom Metazoa; phylum Chordata; class Mammalia; order Carnivora; family Canidae; genus Nyctereutes; species Nyctereutes procyonoides. The sequence goes on along the minus strand of NW_026575160.1, from coordinate 29,338,405 downwards.
AGCATAAGGCAAAGAAAAGAAGGTTGAGAGCAAATAGAAGTAGATTTGTCCCACTGTGGGAAGAGGAGAGAATTTGCACTGATAGCTCCAGTAAGTTGGATGAGTAACATCTAGAGAAACTCAGTATTGCTCAAGCAACTGGCAAATCTGAGGATGCATATGAAAGTCAAGTAAACGAAAAGATTCCTAGAGAAAAAAATGGAAGTGTTTTTAACCGTAATGGTAAAATGTTTTTGTCAGTTACTTATATCCAATTGGATTCCAACATGTTATTGAATTTTCTGAATAAATAAAAGTATTATGGCTCATTTAAAAAAATTTATGTTTCTTTCCATCATTGAAATCTCTGTCCTGGAGTCTGTACATTAACTTGTCACTAGTCATTTTATGGTCTTGAATGTCACTAAACTATAATGTGATTAAATATACACTATTGCAAAACATTTTTTATGTTATAAAAACTTACATTGAAGTCTTGTAATCAAAGACTTTGGTAAATCTGTGAGAGTAATTTTAATTTTATATTTTAGATGTAAAATGTGTTAGTTTACATTTTAATTGTCATTCATATTGTTGACCATTATTTGTTCTTGATAGAGGTACAACTTGCTTTTCTGGGGTTTTGCATTACCATTAATTCTGTGGTTTGGTGCCACAGTTCAGGTTCCAGACTCTGGATCCGAACTCTCTGTCACTTGACTTTGCGACCTTAGGCAAGTTACTTGACTCCTCTGTGTTTAAATTTCCTAATCTGTAGAATTGAGATACTAATGATAATACATACCTCATAGAATTATTGGGGAGATTAAGTGAACTGATATAGTTAAAGTGTGTAGAGCAGTGTTTGGCATGCAGAGATTATTATAAGGTTTAATTACTATTAACTATTGCTGAAGTTTACTCCAACTCTGCTCATATTACTTGCTTATTATGTATTTAAGGATGTATCAAATGATTCTGCAAGCCAGTAGGAATAGGACACTTCATGAAGAAGAGGAAAGGTTAGAGCTTAGAAGCCATGCAGTGTAGATAGGGGAGAGGAAGGAGCAGGGCTTTAGTTGTTAGACACACCTGGATTAAATAAGATTCTTATTAGTTATGTAAATTGGCGACTCACTAAAATGAAATCTTTGGCAAAATGAGGACAATACATTTTGAAATCTTGTATAAATGACATAATGTCTGTAAAGCACTCGGAAATGATGCAATTTTTTGAAACCTCCTCTCCATTTTTTAAAGCAGAAAAAAAATAGTGTATCTTACATATAATTTTTAACTTTACTTTTTAAATTAACACTACATTTCAAGCATATTTCCATGTCATTAAATATTTGATTACATAAGAATATTTAAAAGTTAACAGTTGTTTATTAAATGTACATATGATAATTTATTTAACCAGTTTCCTATTTCTGAATATTTATGTTGTTTCCAATATTCTCTAATATTGGCGATCAAACAATGAATGTTTATGGTGATGAACCTTGGTATATCTGTTATTTGTTTTTAAAATTTTATTTGAGAAAGTAAAATTAAATAAATAAAATTAAAATATAAAATTTATTTATTTATTTGAGAGAGAGAGAGAGAAGGAGAGAGAGAGAGCACAAGTGGGAGTAGGGTGGGGAAGGAGGGGCAGAGGGAGAGGGAGAAGCAGACTTCTTGTTGAGCAGGGAGCCTGCTGCAGGGCTTGACCCCAGGACCCTGGGATCATGACCTGAGCCAAAGGCAGACGCTTAACCAACTGAGCCACCCAGGTGCCTCCCCGTATTTGTATTTAATAAGTGAAATTGTAGGATCAATCAAATATACATTTAATTGTTCTCCAAAAGGCTTGTATCAGTTATATTCAACCACACAATGGATGACTGTGCTTGCTTCCCTGCACCCTCACCAACTTGGATATTATTTTTTTTTTATCACATCAAACTCCCGCAAAAATAGTATCTCATTGCTTTGATTTGTATTATATCATTACTAATGAGTGTGTTTTCATATGATTGTTGAGCACTTCTTTTTGTGAATTATCTTTTCATTTCTTTGCCTATTTGTCTACCGCTAGGTTCCTCTTTTTCTTGATTTATGAGGGTTCTCTATATTTCAGTGAACTATAATGCTTTACTGTAATTATATATATATAACTTGTGTTATATTACAGTATCTTTCTCTGCCTCTCCTCTTTCCTCTCAGTTTTATAAATATGGATTTTAATTTATAACTAGAATATCAGTACCTAGATCAGAGATGGTATGAGTCAATTATTCAGATGGAGTTCTACTCTTAAGTTAGTGTGTATTATTATTTAAATAACACCTACTGAAAGTGTGATGTATGAAGCTGCTTATTACCAATATGGAATAAAAGTTGTCTGAAGCCATGTAGTTATTTGTATGTTCAGAAATGGAACTGTTTCACGTGTGTGGCTGAACCAAAATATATATAAGTGAAGTCTTGATTTTGTTAATATCTATTCATTTAGAAATTCAAATAATAAAATCAAAAGAAAGATAATCCTTCTTTAAAGTCACTTCATGAGTTTTGTTTGAATTGGGTGTGTAACTTTGGCCAGGATTTCATATGCTGCCATAGTTAAGACGTGTTTCTACTCCATGTCCTGGAAATGGCTTTATTGGGCAAATACAAATGTCAGGTTGGGTTACTAAATATGTTGTCTCAGTGCTTTCTTGAGAGCCCAACAGAGAAAGAGAGAGAGAGAGAGAGAGAGAGAGAGAGAGAGAGAGACTCTGTAAACTTCGTGAAAGAAATTTCAGAGAGATATTAGAAGAGGATCCCCTTTACAAAATTTCGTTTGGAAGCTGTGATAGTCTTTTGTGTCCACTTAATTAGGCTACGAGGTGCCCAGATATTTGGTCAAATATTATTTTGGGCATTCTTATGCGGGTGTTTTTTGATGAATCTCACTTATATTGGTAGACCAAGTAAAGCAGACTGCGCTCTCGAATGTAGGTGTGCCTAATCCAATCAGTTGAAGAGGCTGAATGAACTGATCCTTCTTTGCATAAGAGAGAATTCCTCCTGTTTGCCTTCAAACTGAGACATTGTTTTTTGTTGTTGTTGTTGTTTTGTTTTGTTTTGTTTTTTTAGTACCTTTGGACTGGAACTAAAACGTCAGCTTTTCCTGGGTCTTGAGCTTGCCAGCTTTCAGGCAGGATTTACGCCATTGTCTCTCTTGGGTCTCCATTTTGTTGACTCACCTTGCATATCTTGAGACTTGTTAGACTCCATAAATCATGTGAACCACTTTTTTTTTCACTTTCTTAAAATAAATCTCTTTATCTATATGCATATGTCTTTATACATCTACGTATATTATTTTTTATATATACCAATATGTTTGTGAATATGGAGAATCAATTTATTTCTGATTGGTTTTGCTTCTCTGAAGAGCTCTAATACAGAAGCTCTGAATGTAAACTTAGTCAAGGCCAAAAATAAATTGTGACTGAAATACGCCTCTTAAAAAAAAAAAATGCCAGTTAAGGCATGGCAAATTTCAAGGCACCAGCCCCTCAATTTGTCATTTACCAAATGAGAATATTAATATCTATCACACAAAGTCATTGGGGCTCAAATTAGATGACATACTGGGTGATTGAGGATATGGGTTAAATAGATGATGAGGAGTGCCCTTGTGATGAGCACTGTGTGTTGTATGGAAGTGTTGAATCACTGTATCATACACCTGAAACTAGTATTATACTGTATATTAACTAACTGGAATTCAAATAAAAATTTTACAAAAATAAAGCATTTGGTAAACTGCTAAACGAATCATTCTTACTAATTATCTTTTTAAAATTTTATTTAAATTCAGTTTGCCAACACATAGTAGAACACCCAGTGCTCATCTCCTCAGGTGCCCTCCTTTAATACCCGTCACCCTAATTATAACTTTTATCTGAAGTAACTCATGCATGATGATGGACTTAGAATAAAGATCCCACCTAAGTGACTTTGCAGTAATTGACATTACCTCCCACACACATACTATGAACATGTACACACACTACGTACATGCTCACCACACATAGACACAGACACTAACACATACATAACCGGTTTGGGGGAAAACCATAAAGCTGACTGTTGAACTGTTAAACATTTTTATTGTGCAGGCTTGTAACCTTTACAGGACATGCAAGATAAAAAAAGTGTAAAATATATCAGTAAGCATATAAAATTTCAGCAATCTTTTGGACCAACAATTGATTCGCATGAGGGACTAGAACAGACATGTCTTGGGATACACAGTTTACAGATTGAATCACAAAGCAATTTCCCAAGTGATTTTCCTCATATAAAGATAAAAAATATCTTTACACTTAAAAAGTATGCAATATACTATATTTTCAGTTATGTACACTGTTTAAAAGTAAAACTATGTCCATGCCAGTGTCTGTTTTTAAATGCAAACTTAAACATAGGTAACAGGTTGATAATTAAAGTGTCAGAAAACTAGAAGAGATGAAAAATGAAATGAAGCAGAATTCCAATAGGTGTATGAAAATAAAAATAAAAGCGTATAACTGAAGGTTAAAAATAATATCCCCAAGGTCAGACTCTTAATATGAGCAAGAGGAATGAAACGCTTTTAGATGTACCAGGCAGCTTTCTGTATGACTCAGGTTTACAGGTGAAATTCCTCAGCTTGAGTTCAGAAGAATTTGAATTTATTCCAGCAAAATTACCTCAATCTCTTATTACTGCCTCCTCCCCCATCTTCTTTCTGAGCAAAGTGATGCTTGGATTAGGCCCAAAGCTCCTGGCAGGGGGAGGGGCTGTGTGTCACAGCATAACAGACGGTTACAAGTGCTTTACTTTGAAGGGGGTCACATTTGCAACAACTCTGACAGTCTCACACAATGGCCTCCGTTTTCTGAGCCCTTCCCCGGAGGCCCACTGATCAGCTGAAAAGGGAACACAATGTTCAGCCACTAAACCACCCCAGTGATGGATTAGTTTGGAGTCAGGAAAGCGTGATTATTCTTGAAAATAAACGAAGCTGAATAGACATGCTGACCTCATTCAGCTGATGAGAGGCAGGGAAAGTTGGCTTCCACTCCTGCCAGCCCACAGAGGGCTCGGTCTCATTCGTCCACCTTAATTCGTTTCATGGGGTTGATGCAGACCATACTCGATATGGATAAAGATGCTGCGTGGCCAAGTGCAGACATGAACTTCATCCAACTCTGTTTCTGAGAGTCAGAAACAAGCGTGGGGAATGGATGTTCTAATTTTGGTCATCATGGAGGCTGCTGACCTAATGAGAGTTGATGAGTTGGACCCTATTTGAAAAGGAAAATGTGAAGAACAGGAAGGCACTTAGGGCTCATTATCTATATAACAAATAATTCAGGCACGGAAAGAATCACAGGTTAAAGTTTCAAGAAGTGTAAGGCATTAGTTAAGTTGGAACATGTGAATGCAGATTACATTTTCGAACTTGATAAACATCATTAGATCCAATTGGATCGTTAAAGTGAACGACAACAATCTACTAACGCTTTAGACGGTTGGGGGGAAGAGTTTGCTCAAAATCTGCCCACATACCTCCACACTTAATGGCCATGGCCCGGAGTTCTTCCCTTACCATAAAATGATCAATGTTTTAGAAAAGGCACTTCAGGTTGTTTGTTCCTTTTTTTTTTTTCCTCCTCAGTTCTTCATATTTCTCTCAAATTACCTTTCAACATTAGGTCTATATCTCAGCCAATAAGACAGTGGTCCACATGCAAATAAGAATGTAGGGAAAAATTCTTAAATGGGTTTAAATAGATGAAAAATAGGTGAAATAGCTCAGAAGAGACAAATGATAGTTATGAAAACTGTGTGATTTCTTTGTTCTGAACCATGAAAATTCATTCATATACTGTTGCTGTACCAGCAACTTGAAACTTGAAATTGGCACCAGGAAAATTAAAAGAAAAAAAAAAAGAATCAGGTATACTGCTATCCTTAAAATGTCATTTATGTTTCTTTCTGCATGTTGATGCGGATATTGCTGAATATTTTGCCAACAGCCTCAAAGAACGGGTCACAGAAGGTGTGGACGTAGATGGAATAGACACGGCTGATGCACTGAATCTCAATCAGGAAACTCTTAATGCACGGCACAACTGCCCAGATGTGCAGGAAAGAGAGAATGGCAAAGTAAATGCCCCATATGAGTGCCATTGGGATGCCAAAGAGGGCAGACAGCAAGCGGTAAAACCAGTATTTTGTCACAGTGAAGGTGGTGAAGCTGGCCTTCCAGATGCCATCGAAACTGTGTGTTCCTTCTGGTTCTGCAATCACATCTTCAAAATCAATCTGCAAGGAAGAAATGACAGAATGTGAGCTTACAATCGAAGAAAAGAGGAAAAAAGCACTACCAAGTATTCATAAATATATATTATCTATCATGTAGACATTCTGTGTGGGCTGCTCAAAGGTACCCAGCAGCACCGGCATCATTGGAACTTGTTGGAAACAGGTTATCTGGGCCCCACTTGGACCTTATTGGATCTCTGGGAGTGGAATCCAGGAGGATTTTTAGCATGTTCTCCAGATGTTTCTTTAAAGTTCCTGCCTTGAAGTAAAACCTGGCGACATGGAGAAGTATACAAGGTGCTCAGTCAAATGTAAATGACCTGTGCTAAGCTAATTGTACTCCAGTACAACGACACACACAGTGCTGAGGGGTAGTTAGTGTGTAGTTGATTGCCGAACACTCAATTGGTAGAATCTCTCTTGCAAATTAGATAACTATGAGCCGAGAGGACTCAAGAAGTCGTCGTGGGGTTGTGGGACTTCGGTGGAGCTTGGGGTATGATTTGGAGGGGAAGGGAGAAGGGCCCTTGGGAAGCTCCCAGAAACAATGACACTCATTGATGCAATGAGTGTCACAGGCCGACAGACCTGTGCGGGCACAGCTGGAAAGATGGGCGGAGGCCGGTCTCAATTTTATTTTACATACAGTGGAGGGTCTACTGAAGATATTGGAGTGGGGGAATGCAGCCACAGGCAAGGCAGTCATTTATCAAGATGAATTCGACAGCAGCGTATGGGCCAGGGAGAAGACTCGAGGCAGAGAGACTGTTCCTGTGTCCCATGTTTAAAATGGTAGGGCCCAAACTGGAATTGTGGCCAGGAAATGAACAATAAAAGAATGAATTTCAGGGATGTTAAGGAGGACTCCTCAGGATCTGGTTACTTCAAGGTTAGAGAGAGGGAAAACCTCAGATGAGCTTGGGGATTCTGATTTGCCAGCTAAGGAAAACCACGGTGACCTTACGGGCAAGAAGAAAGGTTAGAAGGGAAGCCGGTTAAGAACATGTTAAGGGAGAGCTTCACTTTTGAATTAAACGGAGCAAAGTCTTGAATAAAGACAGATGCAGATATCGGTGGTCCACGCCAGTGAATCCTGTAGCAGGCCCTTTTGGCGGGCACCGGGAAGTAATCAGATGAGTTTGGAATCACCTAGCACTTGACAGTAGCCAAGTGCTTCTACATGCATCATCTCCCTGTGGTCTGGGGTTTCAAACCAGCCTAGAAGGTGAGGTGTTATCCCTTTACAAAAGAAGATACAGAGGTTCAGGGAGGTGAAGGGGACTTGCTAGTGTGAGGCAAACAGCAATGGTGGGACCAGAATGCAGACGTGACACCTTTCCCAGTAGCATTCTCTCCCACGGTACCTGTTACCCAAACCATGAATTCCTAGGCGCTTTTATCTCTCTGGAAGGATTTATATGAACTCAACTGAAGCACAGGGTTAAAGAAATTACTGCTGGAACGGTAGGACAGAGCCAGCTCGACTGCTTGGCAAAGGCAGCTATATGAGGGGATCTAATATAGTTTGAAATCCAAACAAGTTGATGACTGCCAGGACCATTAGCAAACCAGGCGAGCTCAGGATTAGGGAATGAGGACTTGGGGGACACCGTGGAGCTTCTCAGTTCCAAGATGCCACCTTTGATTCAACACAATACAACTTCTTTTGGAAAAAGTACATGATGCTTATCAATAGTTAAAGTTTATTTCCTAGAACATTCTGTTTCTTGATCTGCTGTTCAATGCCTTAATAATGCAATATGTGAAAAATGGTATGTCTGCAATTATGTAAATGAAGTTAAACAGATTTATTGTCATTCCATTTTTTTTTTTGCCTGTTTAGATCTAGACTCAGAGGTAAACATTTACTTGTGTATTTTAAAAGGTTGCGTGAAATATGTGGCAAGTCAGATCAATCCTTTAATGACATTTCTGTGCACTTTACTTAATTGTCTACTACGGCGTTTTGTTCTGACACTATATTTTCCCAAAGCGATTAAGAATAAAAGCCTGTGGTTTTTCTTCATCCAATTGCAAGATCCCCAGTAGTTTTATTTTTTCCAAAGATTTGGTGAGGTCAAAATTAATTTTGTAAAAAGATTTGGTGAAGCCAAATTTAATACACTAGAACAGACATCCTTAATATGGAATCAAAAGATGAGCAGTTGTGGCCCATGAATGCCCTGAAATGGGAACATGTTTGGAGTGTACAATGTATTTACTAAAAAAAGGAAAGATAGTCTACTCTCAAAGGAGAGCAGAGAGCACCTTATTGGAGTAGGGTATTTGCCTGTGTGCCTTGAGATTCTTTTCTTAGGGAACGGATAGTTACTAACATTTGTTGACTGGCTATTAGGATCAGACACTGTTCTCCTTTAACTCACATCAACTCTTAACATATTATTCCCAATTTGTAGGGGAAAATGCAAGGTTCAGAAATGTTAATAAATAGGTATTAACCTATTTAGGGGGATCCCTGGGTGGCTTAGCGGTTTGGCGCCTGCCTTCGGCCCAGGGCGTGATCCTGGAGACCCGGGATCGAGCCCCATGTTGGGCTTCTAGCATGGAGCCTGCTTCTCCCTCTGCCTGTGTCTTTGCCTCTGTGTGTGTGTGTCTTTCATGAGTAATAAAAAAAAATCTAGATAGATAAGAGGTGGATTTGAAGTTTGAATCTGATCTGAAAGATACTCTTTCTTCAATCCTACATCACTTTAGAAAAATATTTTTCCTATTTTCTTCAAGATACTATATCATAGGTAAAAAGCACATTAACAAAAAAGAGTTTGCAGAATTTTACTCTGCAAGAATTCTCACATGGTCTCTGAGGACAATATTGTGATGAGGTTATACACATTGTACATACAATTAGTCCTTAGTGAAGATCTATAGACATATGAATGTGGGTAAGATTTCTTGATAATGACTTTTTTTTTCCCCTCAGCGTAACTATAAATGCATTTTTTTGGGGGAAATTTTTGGAAATTCTTAACTGCCAGTGAGCGTGATTTATCTTCAGGTAGATTTAGAGTAGGTCTCCAGGGGCGGACAGCAACATGACAAAATTAACATGTTATGTAAATATATTTAGTTCATTAGTTGCTATTTTAGTCCTGAAAATTAAGGATGGCTAAAGATTACTAGAAGTATAGCCAAGCCAACTAGATACAGCTGAGAAAAAGAAAGTAAGGCAGGTTAAGGAAACAGATTGGAATCAGAAATAAAGCTTAGTTTCTCTCTCCTTCCATTTCTGCAACAGTAATACTAATAGGTTATTGAGAGGAGTACATGAGATATTTCATGTAAAGTGCTTAACATGGGTATAGAGCATTACAATATAGCAAATGCTCAATAAATAGCATTAAAAATTCTTTGCTGTTGGTGACTAAGCTTTTTAATTGACCATCATAATAGAAACTATCAACCACAAAGCCCCAATGGCTCAAAAGAACTAATTTTCCATCTATAATGATCTTCACCACAGCTCTCTTAGACACATGCCATTATTTCCAATTATTAGATGAGGGTGGTGTGGGAGGTTAAGAAATTGCTCAAGGTCACATAAATGTTAAGGGGCAAGGCTGAAACTTGTTCAGTTTCAAGTGCGAGCTCTTTTTTGCTTTGTATACCTGGGATTATAAGCCCCTATAATAGTCTTACTTGCTTAGTTCTGACCCAGATAGATATGCTTCCTAAAACATTCACTTTTTGATTATTAAAGGAGTTACTGTTGAAAGTGTTTCCATTTTAAGTTAGGACATCTAGTAACTAGGATGTTTCGCATTTTTGGTACCGATTGTATTTTCTTGGCCCTGTACAGTATGTTCTTACAATCCTGGGCACCCAGCCAAGAACTCTCATTCTAACTGGCAGTTAAGGAAACTGAGGCACAGAAGGATTAAAATGGGCCAGACATTCTCAAGGTCCCAAGTGAATCAGTGGAAAAGCTGAAATTAGAACTCTAACTTCCTGATTCCCAGGCCTAGCCCTAGCCCTGTGCTCCACACTGTATCTCTAGAACTGACATCTTTCTCACCATATCCTTTTCTATCTACTCCATTCATATCTGTAGGTTTCCTATAAGTCTCTCATTACCTCCTCAGGTGTTGACTTGAAAACTATCTCTGTGTGAAGTTAGAAGACATGTCCTTTTTGCAGCATGAACATGAACATTTCTGTACATCTACTTAGGGTGAAGAAAACAGGAGGGAATATTATAAAAAAAAAAAACTTCAGTGCACATTTTGGCATGTATTCATAAAGCACTAGACCCAATAAAGTTCTGGTAGATTATCAGTCATTCCAAAAAGAGTTCAGAATTCCCCATCACCCAAAGTGCACTTTGGGTGCAGAGGTGCTTCCAAATTTTCAGAGATATTTAAAGCGAAAAGAATCCTTGAAGAAATGGAGTCCCATTTGAGAAATCAATGGCCAAAGCTGTCAAATGCTAGATTAGGGAGAGCTTCCCACCTAATGGCAGACACTGGATTGGAATTCAGGTTTAGGAACTCTCCTGGGCTCTTCTGCTACTGTGTGCTACACCTCCCCTGTCAGTCTAGCTGCTCCATTCCCATAGCCAGTGCAAAAGACAGAGAGGCTTGCATCAGGACTTGAACATCATCTTGCTCTCAAGAGGTCCCACAGGTCCACTGTTGAATGAATGATGGTGCCTCTCTCTGATGACTCCCAAGGTGCTCATTGTTCCCATCCATCATTGGTTGATTGATCCCTCATTAAAACTATCACTCTGCATCCTGTTTCTTCAGGGACTTACTCCTCTTACTCCTTACATGAGGGTGGATCTTGCCAGACTGGAACTTCATCTGCTCACTTAAATTTGGATCAGAAGAGGAATTAGAGATTTGCTTTAAAACAAAGACAAAAAACGAAAACCAAGAGATGCAGGTGCCATTTATTTTCTTAAAATGAGATGCCTCAGATGAGGCTGACCCGCACCTCCAAGAACTGATTTTCTGTTCTGTAATCTATGGAATAAGTTGCCCTTCTGGCAAGAATCATTGTGCAGACCTCAAGATCAAAGGCATAAATGTGTTTCGGTGATATTTCTATGTCTTAATAGATGCTTTATAAGGAACCAACAGTTTATATTACTAGATTTTTATAAATGACATTAAATTCCTTTGTGCAGCATTGACTAATGATGCTATAATTTTGGAAAAAGAAGTCAACAGAAATCTAGCAGCGGATGTCAAGAAGAGCAATCTATCTTGTGTTTCGATAATACTTTGCTAATGTAATAAATCTAAGAAGGTTTCATCTTGTTAAAAGTATGTCACAGCAATATTTAAAATTTCTTTTTCTGTACACAGGATTCATAAAATACAGGGTCATTTTTTGTCCTAAAATCTGGGCATTTTATTTCCGAGTAAGGAATTTTCAAGAAGGAAACTTTAAGTACATTTAGGATTTTATAAGCACTGAAGCTTGCATGTTCTGTTTCTGTGCAGAGATATCTTTATAGACTGCTAGCGGAAATTGTGAATGTATTGGGTATACAGAATACATAATTAACAATGCACAAGATGTTTACTGGAGACTTGTATGTTGTCTGCCCAACATCCACAGAATCCTAATTTATTCAAGTAATAGCAATAATCCTTTGATTGCACAGATAAGTTAGGGTAGTTTAGACCTGCTGTGGTAGGGTTAGTCTCCTTGGTGAGCGATTGGTTTAAGGGAGACATTGTGGCCCAGTTCTGGATAAATGAAAGTCTGCTGGGCGAGACTTCTAGGAAACCTTTATCTTCCTTGTGAAAAGAGACAGAGGTGCTTGATGTGGCCCTTTGCCCTTTTATCCTGCTTAGAATATGATGCGTTGCCTTGATGTAGGGAAGTCATCTGGTGACCATGAGGTGACATATATGTTTTAAAGATCAAGGGTATAAAAGATGCTGCTTTTGCCATTATCAACCTATAAAAACAATGGCAGTAGCTGTCCATCTCTAGACTTCTTATGTAACACATATATACACTTATTTTTAAGCCACAGCTATTCAGATTTTCAGTTACCTATAGCAGAAAGCATTCCTAAGTGATATAGTTACTAATAGCTTTTTCTGTCGTTGACATAGTAGAGTCAAATGTGTATCTACACATTTAGAGATCTGAGTTCGATTTCTTTTTTTTTTTTAAGATTTTATTTATTTATTTATGAGAGACACAGAGAGAGGGAGGCAGAGACATAGGCAGAGGAAGAAGCAGGCTCCCTGCAGGGACTCAATGTGGGACTCGATCCTGGGACTACAGGATCACGCCCTGGGCCAAAGACAGGCGCTCGACCACTGAGCCACCCAGACGTCCCAGTGAGTTCAATTTCTACCTCAATGTATCTTTCTAGCACTACTAGACTCTATTCCCAGAATATGTTCCTAACCTGTATCAGAAAATGTTTGCTTTACACTAACTTTTAGTTTTAGTAAAGCATAAATAGGATGATAAATTAACCATGAAAGAGACAAATTAACATGCTATTTTGTGATAAATATCATCGAAGATGGCTCCCAATGATTCCTTCTCTCCTACTTTCTGGTGTTCATGCCCCAAGGTAATACCCTCCCCTTGAGTGTGGGCTGGAGTTAGAGATTTGGTTGTAAATAATAAAACCTGGCAAGAGTGATGGGGTGTCACTTCCAAGATTAGGTTACAAAAGAGTGTGGCATCTGTCTTGCTTCATTTCTGACTCTCTTAATTGCCTGCCCTGCTAGAAGCCAGATGATGCCATGTTGTGAGTTGCCCTATGGAGAGGTCTGTGTGGAAGGAACTGAGGGAAGACTCTGGCCAATAATCAGTGAGAAACTGAGGTCTATAGTTCAACAGCCCAGGAGGAACCGAATCCTGCTATCAGATGTGTCAATGAGCTTGGAAGGAGGTCCTTTCACAGTTGAGCCTTGAAGTGACTCCAGACCTGATACCAGGCTTGCAGCCTTGAGGGCCTTGGGCCAGAACCACTAAGCTAAGCCACAGTTGGATTCCTGACATGATCCAAGATAATAAATGTTTGTTGTTTTAGGCCACTGAATTTTGGGGTAATTTGTTATGCCACCATGGGTAATTAAAACAATTCCAAAACAGACCACCTTTATTTTGATTATCATTCCTTTTTTTTTTCATTTCTTACTTTCCATTTCATTTCTCTTTTCTATTAAATGCTAATAGAAATTGCAATTTCTAATTGCAATTAGAATTCTAATGCTTATAGAAAATGCTTCATTCTAATGCTTATAGAAAATGATACACAGTGAATATACATAAATATCCTGGAATTTGGCCTTTGGGGCAAAATTCAGAAATGTATGAAGAGGAAAGAGTATTTTCAACTTTCTTCAATTTACACCAAACAGAATGTTTAAAAAGTTAGGCTATTTACGGTGCTATCATTCATTTACTTAAAGTGGCTTGGATTTATAACCAGATATGAACCAAAGATTAAGAGCCAGCTCCATATGGAAGGCCCATCACCAAATCTGAACTCTTACACTTAATACTTGTGAGTAAACTAGCACAGGGGCCCCAATTCCTAGGGGTTCTCAGCAGGGTCCACGTGGCAAAGGAATCCACGGGGAGGCTGCTTGTTGAAATGCAAATACTCAGATCCCATTTCATTCTCAGATCAGATTCTTTGGGGCAGAGCCTGGGGGATCTGTATTTTTAACAAGATTTCTTCTCTTTTCTCCTACAAAAGACTAACCCAGAGTTCTGTCCACTTCTTTGGATCTAGTAACAGTTCCTTTTTGTCCAGGCTACTCTTTCCCCTCCATGCCTTGAAGCTCTTGTTTGCCTCTTTCTTCTCTCTGGAAGCTCCCCATATGCTGGATGGAATCTGGAAGTTGGTAGATAATGAATGGAAATTCTCTTTGAAATGCTTTTCCTAATTTAAACCTATAAATATGTATTATTGGACAAGGATGAATGACTTATTTATTGTGAAAAGCACACTAACTGGCCGTAGAAATCCTGATTTATTTTCATCATTCTAAACCCAGTAGAAACAGAAGTATATTTAAAAATACCAAATATATACTTCTGAAATCCTAATGTATGTATCAAACTCAATCATCCAGAAAGAAGATTTAGACTAATTGCAAGCTCCCTCCACTATTCTTACATATATTTCCAGCATGATGAGCAGCCTTTGAAGTCAACAGAATACATGTGCATGAATGTGTGGGCATAGAGAGGGTTGAGAGCCAGTGCAATTAAATGTTACCGGAACACAGGAACTTTGCCTTAATGCCCACGAGATTTTTCAGGGGCAAGGCAAATACTCATGTGTTTACTGGGCCAAAGTGGCACCACCGAGGGAAAGGGCTGCAGTGTTCTTGCAGCCCCAACTAAAAACAGGAGGCCTGGGTTGTGTTAATGCCTGGAATTACTTGGATTTCCAAATAATGTATTTCAATACACAGCCCTAAGAAAAATGTAAAACACTGATGTGATTTGGGCTGCCTTGGGGTGGTAGGGACACGGCAATCTCACCTTGCACAAGAACCTAGGGTTGCCTCCTGGAGAGGAAGGGAGATGGCTGCATTACTAATCAGAGTTTCAAGCTGAAAGAGGGTAAAATGGGGGTATTTCAGTACGTCTCTGAGAGGAGAGAGTTGGGGGGCAGGGGGAGGAATTCGTAGGAAATCTGCAGTCCTTGATCTGGGCCTGTAGCTGGGACCCTTGAATCTCTTTCTTTGGACTAACATTGCTCTTGTTGCTTTCCAGACTTCACAGAAGCCTCAGAATAATACTTCACACTAAGAGTGTCCTACTTCACTCATCTGCTTCTCTTTACAAACTTGTGAAATTATAGGCTATTTTCATAATAAGAATGGAAAATAGTCTTATTTTCCCACTAAAAACAGGTTACTTAACTAATAAATGACTGGACCAAACCAGGACTTAACAGAAATCTGGGTCTGTAGCACCCATCTTGGTATCTTCCATAATACTTAGTAGTACTATGCACACATTAATTAGCAAATAAATAATTCTTCAATAAATATACTCTTTTAAAGGAGCTATAAATGTCCATCGAAAGGATGTAGGCATATATATAACATTTCACTAACCATCACATTATTTCCTATGAATTCATTGCCTGCTATCCTAAGTGCACTTTTATTTGTCAGGCCTTTTTTTTTTTTTTTTTTTTTTGGTGTGTCCCATTATATTCAAAATGATGTTCTTATTCACCCTAGCCCTATAATGCCATGACCATTCTGATCAAAAGAAAGTGGAAGGTTGATTATCATTTAGGTGACTTGGGCACCATAGAAAGGGACAGTTCAAGCTCAGAAGCCTTTACCTTTAAGGAAAGATGGTTTAGAAAATATTAATTAAAAGGTGTTTTTGCTTGGTGGGGTTTTGCCCCAGTGATCTGTATAACTACCATTGTTGTAAACCTGGCCTGAAAACAGTGGGCATGCATGGTGAGGTGGGGTCTCAGAAAGGAAGCGGGGGTAGAAACAGAAGTGGTAACAGCTGGGAGCAGCCCTGCAGGGGGTCAGCAGTGCAGAATGGATAGGGTGAGGGAGTGACCTTGGTTTTTTGCCCCCCCTGTGTTCCTGTTCTGTGTGTGTGTGTGTGTGTGTGTGTGTGTGTGTGTTTCCTCGGTGCAGGAAAGGGGGCCTACGAGCAATTTGTACTTTCGAATGCATTTAGGGGACTGTATTGACTTCCTTGGCAGGAGTGTAGGGAGATGTACAGAGAATGGCAGAGTGTTAGGGTAGTGGATACAGTTGGCCCTGAGCAACATGGCTTTGAACTGTGTGGGTTCAATTATACACGGATTTTTTTAATATATAAATACAGTACAGTACTGTAAATGTGTTTTCTGTTCCTCATGATTTTCTTTTTTTTTTTTAATAAAGGAACTTTTTTTTAATATTTTTTTTCTTTATTTATTCATGATAGTCACACACACAGAGAGAGAGAGAGAGAGAGAGAGAGGCAGAGACACAGGCAGAGGGAGAAGCAGGCTCCATGCACCGGGAGCCCGACGTGGGATTCGATCCCGGGTCTCCAGGATCGCGCCCTGGGCCAAAGGCAGGCGCCAAACCGCTGTGCCACCCAGGGATCCCTCATGATTTTCTTAATAACATTGTCTTTTCTCTATAGCTTGCTTTGAGACTATAGTGGTTAATACATATAACAATCAAAATGTGTGTTAATCAACTATTCACGTTGTCAGGAAAGCTTCTGGTCAGCTTATTAGCAGTTAAGTTTTGGGGAAGTCACAGTTAGACATGGATGTTTGACTGCGCGGGAGGTTGGGGCCATTAGTTCAAGGGTCAACCGTATATTCCGAGGCAGCAGACTTTTACAGAGGCCTTGGAACGCAATAATTTACGTTATGGAGCACTGTGGGCCTCGCTGGGTTCCCATCACAGCCTATATTTGAGGAGCTGCAAGGCAGGGGTTATCTTCCCTGTTTTACAGGCCAGGAGGGCCTCGGGGAGGTTGTAACCACTGACTGACCAAATGCAGGACTTAGTCTCTCAGATCCTCATGGAGCTCCCCCTCTATCATACCATTCTCTTTAACTCCACATCAAAATTCTCGTTCTGTTTATGCAACCCTGCTCATTCAAATGGAGTCACATGGGTATTTCTGAATCCACATGCTCTGGTTGCTCTCCCTTGCCTGCACCGATGCTTCCCATCCGAACCGACGGAAAATGCCTCCCTGACTCAGCAAATAATGATCTTCACCAGGTCAAGCATGTGATCCAAGCCACAGGATGTGGCTGTCCCCCTGCTATCAAACCTTCATGCTTAGCATTATCCTCACTCCCCAGCAACCAAGCTCCTCTATAGCCAGGACCCCTGGGTCATTTGACTGACCATCGGTTACCATGGTCCCCATTACCTCGTCATCTCACTCTGGTTTTTCCAGATTTACCATAACTTTATATCTCATTCCATTCCTGGAGGGCCAGTGGTTATCCAACATCAGTACACTCAAGAAGTTTCTGGGGAATATTTGTTAAAATGCACATTCCTGGACCCTGGGATTCTAGGACCATGGTTTGAGGGTAGGGTCCAGGTGGCTGTAGCCCTCCCCCACATTTTGATGCAAGTGGTCTGGAAACAAAAGCAGCCTTAGGCTTCATTCTCTGCTGGGGAAGAGATTGAAAAGTCTGATGCTTATTTCTAAGTGGGCATGATAGTAGGTTAGTTACTGTGTTCGTTACTACTTTCGAGAGGCTGTGTTGTCCCCCGGTTGATAGCACAAGGGCTGGATTTGAATGTCAACCCCACTATGTTACCTTACATCAGCTACTAAGCTTCTCTGTCTTACTTTCTCATCTGTAAATTGGTGGTAAAATAGTACTTAGGCGTAGGATCATTCTGTGGACTAAATGACCTAAATCATGCAAAATGTCAGGCCACTGCTACGTGAGGAGCCTCTGGCCCAGGCACCCCAACCAGGAGAAGAGGGGAACTATCAGGGATTTCAGGAACAGCGTTGGGAGATTGGAGGGCGGACCCTGGAAAAGGAGAACCTCTTGGCATTCCTGAAATGTTTCAGGCAGGTGAATGCCTATTTTGCACGCTACCATTGTGCAAACAAGAAGGATTATGTCATTTCTACCAAGTACATCAGCCTTCTGGAGTTTATTATAAACCTGAGGCACACAGCCCAACAAAATATGCCCTGGAGAAGAAGCTGCCACAGCTGACTGGGCTCCTGGATTTGTCAGCAAGTGGCACCCACATGAAGTAGTGGCACTCTCTTTGCTTCAGATGAATCCCTTTTTGCCTTCTTTTTCTTTTTCATTCATTTGAAAGTAACCGGCAGGTTTCTCCATCTTTTCCTCTTCTTAGGAAAGAGTAGGAATTACCCTGGGGTTTGTATTACATTTTGAAAATTTAAATTTCCCTGTTTTGATGACAAAGATACACATTCCTAGCTTACCTCCTGTTATGCATTGAATTGTGTCTGCCTCAAAAAGATGGGTTAAAATCCAAATTCCCAGTCCTTCCGAATGTGACCATATTTGGAGACAGGTGTCTTGCAGCTGTAATGAGGATGAGGTCATACTGGAGTAGGCTGGGTCCTTCACCCAATATGTCCTTCACCCAATATGGCTGGCATCCTTGTGAGGAGATGGTAATGAGAAGACACACAGGGAGAAGGCCGTGTGATTGACTGGGGTTATGCAGCTGCCAGTCAAGGAATGCCTAAGGTTGCCAGCAAAGCACCAGAAACCAAGAAGAGACCAGAAGGGTTCCCACACAGGTTTCAGAGGGAGTGTGGCCCTGGAGACATCTTGATTCTGAGCATCTAGGCTCCAGAACCATGAGACTATAAAGTTGTATTGCTTGAAGCCACCCAGTTTGGGATACTTGTTGAGGTAGCCCTAGGAAATGACTACACGTCTCTTGGAAAAATAGCTAAAAACTGTTCTCCATGATGAGACGACTTCCGGGTTCCAGAGCGTTTCCATATTTCCTCAAGTAGGCTGTCCGCCCTTTCTTTCGGGGGGATCCCAGGTGGAAATCTATAACCGTATTTGGTGTACCTGCAACCTGCTGGTTCTGAACCTTCTTCAGGAACCCAGGACCATCTCTTCAGTTCACACGGCCTCACATTTTTATGATCACACAGTGTCTAGTTGCAGATGGCTCAGTACAAAGCAAGCTGCCTATCTTTTGATTCCTTATTTAAATCTTCCGGCTTCTGGTATCTATCGATTTGGTGGCACTTGTTAATGTTGAGTGTCACCAAATGAATGACATGGAACAGTGAACAGTGGTAAAAAATAGGCCATGCAAGGGCTCATGATAGGAGCCCCGAGACTGAAGCATTGAACTTGAACAGGATGGAGTGATACCTTGGGGGCACTTAAGTGTGCCATCCTTGAGGAGAAATAACTCCAGCCCTTGGAAGTGTTGGAAGTTCTCTTTCTTAATAGAGAAGTCCTGCCTTGTTTAATGCAAGGGAATCTTATTCCATCCAAATAGGCAATTATAAGGATTCATCCGGAGGCCTCACTTGCTCACAAAATTCTGTGTTTACACTTGGGAGTTTGTTATTCTTTTAAACTTCTGGGTGTGTCACGGGACAAATATGAATGATTACCACAGTAAAGAAAATAAAAGCTCTTTCCATTCTAACAGAGACACAAGAAGCGGAAATGTCTTCACCGTTTTCAAAGTACCCATTGGTCTGCAAAGACATTTGTCTGAACCAGAGCTTTTTAAACGGTCTTAACTGCTTTTCAGCTTCTACACTTCACTTCCTGATGGCAGAGGTTGTTTCCTACCATTCAGTCAAGTCAAACTAGGGTTACGAATAGCTTTCGTCTTACCTCACTGCTGGAATATTTTTCCCTCCAGTGCTGGGAGTCTGTTTATTAAACACATAGAAAGTGAACGAAATAAATCTCTGCAGGTCTGAACATTGCTAGGCCGGCGAGGAAAAGGATCTAAACTAGAGTTCTTGTCAGGTCTAAGCAAGGATAATCACAGCCCATTATGTGGCTCCCAAGACACAGCCCCCAGCCTCTACCATGGGGTTTCTCTATCTGAGCACCATTGGCGTTTGGGGCTGGATAACACTTTGCTTTTGGGGTGAAGATAAGGGTGCTGTCCTGTGCACTGTAAAGCAATTAGCAGTATCCCTGTCCTCTACCCGTTAGATGCCAGTAGTACCCCCCAAACTGTGACAACTGAAAATAACTGCAGACGTTGCCAAATGTCCCCTGGGGTGGGGGAAAGGGGGCCTAATTATCCCTGATTGAAAACCACTGCACCAGAAAATCAGAATTTTGATGTGATGAGATAGGACCTGAACTTTAGAAATATTTATAGCCTAGAATGCTTGTATATTTATTCCGGGAACTTTTGGTTTATAGTACTGTGGCCTCGTGAGCTCATTCATTCACTTATTCATTCAATATGTATGAAGCACATACTTTTTGAGGATGGAGGAAGCCAAACAAGGAAATAGAGCCAGAATGGAGTTGATGAGCTGCTTATGGGTCATTGAAAAGGGAGTGGTGCAAATGAAATAGAGATGGTCTCTGGCTGTTCAAGCTCACTCAGGAATCCTTACCAAGGAGAGGTGACGTCCCTCTGTGGTCCACTACCTTAACTTTTAAGGAAAAGGAATTCATTTTCTTGCTCTTCCTCAAATCAATAATCATTTGAATGGACACTGGAATTATGAGTAATTTCGTGCAGGACAATGGCCCAAGCCCTTCCTGTCTTTAGGGCCTTCCCGCCTGTTCTTGGTTTTGCTTGGGACACTCTTTCCATCACTGTTCACCTGGCTATATTGGCATTATTGGTCATGTGTTAACCTAAATGTTCTTCTTCAAAGACTTCTGGTCTTTGAAGTCTTTTCTCACCTTGATGTTTTTATCAGCCTCTCCGACATTTATTTAATGGTTTGAGCTAGTGAGTGAGTGTTTGTGAGAGAGAGAAAGAGAGAGACACACACAGAGAGAGATATTTCTGCTACTAGACTCTAAGCTCCCTGAAGTATACTAAGTTAATACTTGCTGAATTAATGAACGAATTGATGAATGCTGCCATTTGCTACGTTATATTTCTCTCTTTCTTGTATTTACAAGAGCGCCAACCTGATAAAATCTCCTTTAGGAAAGAAGTTCTGAATGTCTTATTATCCTGTCCAAGGGTTATTAATTGCATTCATTGATTGCATTAATTTCTTCTAACCCAGCCACGGTAATTTTGGTAAATTAGTGATCAACGGTGACTAAATGACAGAGAAGTCAGATCAATTCAGTTTTTGCTTCTCATGAAATTTAGGTTCAGACCGACAGATGTAGACATAGCTCTGCTTAGGTTGCTGAGGAGTTCCTGAAGAACGTTCAGGTAGTCTGGAATACAAACAACTTCATGTTTACCTGCAGAATCATACAGCCTGGGTGCTAAGTGATGGGATTAAAATCATACGAGGCCCTAAATTTGAAACTTTTTATGGGTCAGAGAGAAATAAACTGTAGCTTGGCTAATGGGAAAATCTGACTCAAAGTAACAGTGCTTCTGCTCTGTAGTTCTTAGTCATCTGATCTTATTGCTCACAGATGGGCTGTTAAAGGAGCTTCAGAAATGTGGCCACACGAACTTGGTGAATTTGACAACTGTCAGCACTCAGAAAGTCTGAGCAATTTTTATTTAGCTAGACCTTTTTAAAGACCATTACTCTAACTGAAGTTGCAAGGAATGATGCACTCTGTTGTGTGAACTAAGAGGAATGAGCTGGTTACAAAAAAAAAAAAAAAAAAAAGATTACTGACAGTTTGTAACCTACTTTGGAACCCATTTTCTTTTTTCTTTTCTTTTTTTTTTAATAATTTTTATTGGTGTTCAATTTACCAACATACAGAATAACACCCAGTGCTCATCCCGTCAAGTGTCCCCCTCCGTGCCCGTCACCCATTCACCCCCACCCTCCTCCCCCTCCACCCCCTCCCCCACCCCTAGTTCATTTCCCAGAGTTAGGAGTCTTTATGTTCTGTCTCCCTTTCTGATATTTCCCACACATTTCTTCTCCCTTCCCTTCTATTCCCTTTCACTATTATTCATATTCCCCAAATGAATGAGAACATACACTGTTTGTCCTTCTCCGATTGACTTACTTCACTCAGCATAATACCCTCCAGTGGAACCCATTTTCTGATCTAAGAACAGTAACAGCCCAATTTTGAGGCAAGGGCAATAAAAGGGAAGACCACAGAGTTCTGAGCACAAATGAGAAGGGGAAATGAACTCCAGCTCTTGGTCTCTTTATTCTCAAATATTTATTTGTGGTATATTTGCATTCAACATGCCCTCTGTCGATAGCTCAGTATTTCTTTTTCTTTTTTTTTTTTGTTTTTTTTTGTTTTTTGATAGCTCAGTATTTCAAAGATGATTTAGCTAAACCCCACAGCCTGAATATTAAGACTGAGGATGACAGTTGGTCAAATCTACAAAGGTAATGAAAGTAGTATGGATGAGAAGTCTTCCTCCAATTCTCTCTGAACGGACTTCAGGCACCTTACAGGCTCCCACTCTTTTGTGAATACTGGTCAACTAGATCACAGGATTTTAGAAATGAAAGCAATTTAGGGACCATCTAGCCTCCTCTTCATTGCTATAGGTGAAGAAACTGCTGTCCATAGGGTCCAAGTGACATTTCCAAGGCCCAAGGTAACACTTGTGGTCAGGGTCCAAGAGAGGGCTAGAATTCAGATTTCTTCTGAGGCTCAGTTTCCCCATTTGCTCTGAAGAGTGATTGGCATCAGTAAAGCACTTCTTAGTGACTTGAAATCTCTTCTCTGTGTCAGGCACTGGAGAAATGAAGGAGACCTGCCTGTCCCTAGGTCCACTGAAGCCTCCTGTGGCCTCTGCACCATTAGGAGAAAACCCAGTGCATGTTGTTAGCTCCATTGTTAGTATGCCTGAGCCATGAACCCAGGTAGAAAAAGGGACATAGGGATGACACTCTAACCAGATGATCTTCCTCTTGAGGAGAATAGAAAAACCAAGCAAAAGAAAGGGGAAAGGACAGGCCTGGATTATGTAAGTGCCATGAGATTTATTCCACATACAATGTCTGTCTTTTGCAATTGCTACAGTAGAGTTCCAAAAGGTATTTTTTTTTGTAATTTGAGAGACAATATCATATTCCAATAACGATGCGAAGGACTCCCCAAAAATGAGGACCTAAAGAAGTAATAATTTCCCCCACTGTGGTCCTATGGTCCTGAAAGTTTTCTCTTGGCACATGTTTTTAAGAAATTCTAACTGAGAGTCTGAGACAGATTCAGTTCCAGCTCAATATTAGCCTCACCTGGGGAACTTTCAAAAACAAAACAAAACATAGTACGTAGGCCTGGGCCCCATCATAGATCAGTTAACTAGAATTTCTAGGGACGGGAGAGACACAACAGTATTTTAAAAATGTTCCCCGGGTGATCTATAGCTTGGTAAGGGTCTAAAGTCACAAAACACACACACACACACACAAAACAACAACAACAGCAACAAAAAAATAAAGTCACAAAACAGCCACCCTTTGCAGGAGCCATACTCTTTCATGAGTTTAAATCACAATAGGGGTTTATACAAGCTGAGAAACTGTATGAATATGCAATGTGTAGGAGGGAGTGGATGGGCAGGCTTGCCATAAAGATAATGTTTCATACTGACCTTTTGGTACATACAATGCATGCATTTTGCAGTGTTCTACTTTCAGCTGTTTACCACTTGCATTCTCAACCACTGTTTAAAACCACGCCGTCAAAAAAATAAATAAATAAATAAATAAATAATTAAAAAAAAAAAAAATAAAACCATGCGGTCCTAACTCCTCTTTGCCCCCAAACAAACCAGGTATCCTGCTGCAATAGAGCAGAGTGTTCGTATGTATGCCAGTGCTTAATTGTGAGACTATGTGCCAATGTTGTTATACACCTAACTGTAATCGTAGAGGTAGAGGGATTTGAGAATTAACATAGGTAAGGAATTTCGCACACAATTATTGTAGACACATTCCTGGGGTTAACCACTCTTATTACTTGGATTTTCTTCTCCTAGGATACATTAAAAAAAAAAAAAGTGTAAAACCCTTCCTTCTTTTTTCTTTTCCCAAATGGTGATTGTGTTTGAGCAGGATTTTTCCTGTAAGTCTCTTAATAACCTGGCATACCTGAAGGCAACTATCATCCCAGGTTTCCTTCCAGCTCTTCTAACCCAACTGTCCAGACAAAGCAGTCCCTCCTCAGCCATACCTGGGGGCTTCTCTTCATCCCTTATCTCCTTACTTTTGCTCTTCCTTAGGATCTTTCTAGCATCTCTACTTCCCTCATAAGGTCAACATAGGAGGCCATTCTTAATAAGTGTGACAAAGAGCAAATGAGGTAGAGAATCTTGTAGGTGACATTTCTTCTGATTGCACTGTCCTTTTGATTCCATCCATTATACTTCCTTTAAACTATCGTTAACTTATTGGGGTGGTTATTATTTATGAACAACTGGTAGACTTAGTTTGCATCCCCTATTGCTCGAGGGAAATGGAGCACGGTGGATTCATTTAAGGGCACACTTATAATAGTGATTATCACTGTGGAGATCTTGGTCCCTTGGGAACTGTGGAATTACGAGCATATCCGTTATACTCACCAAGCGTCTTGGTTTTCCACACCCCAAGCTCCCAGAAATGACAACCCTTTCCTGATATTTTCTTATTTTTCATAAACTTACCCATTTGTTTTCTTCTTGATATCTATGTTTGTTATTTCTAGTCATTTAACATTATCTCACTTTGTATATAGGTCTTTATTTTATTTTTATGGGTTATTGGTATTGTCAAAGTCACTTTGATGTTATATTTTTCACAGTTGTTAACAAAGTCATTGTAATTGGTGTCATTTATAGGTTGTGGGTCCTTTTAACTTGTTCATTCCTGTCACTGGTAAAATATTAAATGTGCTAGGCCTGTGGTCCTGGCTGTATGGTAGATACTAGTCACATCTAAAATTCTCATTACACATCATCATCCTTTTTTAGTGGTTATTTCCTAGTCTTTAACTGAATAATGATCCTGATCTCCTATACTTAGCTTGTTGATAGGGAAACTATTTGGGGTCAAATTGAGAAGTCTTACTTATATACATGTTACAGTAAATCCACAAGAGTTGAGAGAGAGAATCATATCTGGAGAAGAAGCTAACATTTGTTTCACTTGGTACAGACATCAACAATGAAATGAATGATGTCTATTTTTTTTCTAGAGACATCTATGTCTTTTGTCTGGTTTTTTTTTTTTTTTCTTCTGGGAAGCGATCTGAGATCTATGAAAGACCACTTCTGAGGTACAAAGAAACTTCTATGCTGTTGGGATAGTAGATATTAATGGTCACCATTTCCCAGCTAGTAACATGTCAAAGCTCTGGGTACTTAACATCTAGAAATAATAAAGCCAAAGAGAAGGAAAAAGAAGCTTGGGTTTCTCAAAGCTGTTGTCTCCTTCAGGTGTGCAAAGTTTGGATTTTTCTTCAAGGCTGTCTCCTGACCTAGTCATACCTCTGATGTTTGCCATTGTCCAGATGCATATAGGTAGTCTGACAGGGAGTCCTTCCACCCCTCTCTTTGCAAGGAATTTCTCATGTGGCCTGAGATCCACCTGTCAGTCTTCACATTTCTGCCCCAGTGGGCAATGCCAAGCAGCAGTGATGGCATCTCTTGGCATTCTGGGAATTTGCTTGCCCTGCCTGCCAGATACTTAGGAGATTAGCCTTATCCTCCAGGCCCCAGATGGCCATCCAGGTGCCATAGCCTGCTTACTGAAGGCTCAGAGGAGAAGCATCTATGTTCTCCTCAAACAAGAGATAAATATAAAACTCTTCATAGTAAAAAGATGCACAGAACATGTTTTCTCTTTACCTTGGTAAATAGAGTATTTCTGGATTTCTTTTTATTTGGATATGCTTTTTCTTAGAAGGTTTAAAATGTGGTTGCTAGGGACACCTGGGTGGCTCAGTGGTTGAGCATCTGCCTTTGGCTCAGGGCGTCCTGGGATCGAATCTACATCAGGCTCTTCATGGGAAGCCTGCTTCTCCCTCTGCCTAAGTCTCTGCCTTTCTCTCTCTGTGTGTCTCTTGAATAAATAAACAAAATCTTTAAAAAAATGTGGCTGCCATAAGGAAAATGGGCAAAGAAAGACATTCAATAATGTAATCCTATTGTCTTTTCATTCACAGGAGACATTCAGTTACTTAAAGAAGAATTTCAGATTTTTCAGCAGATTCAATTTGACATCCATTTCTTTTCTTTCTTTCTTTTCTTTTCTTTTCTTTTCTTTTTCTTTTCTTTTCTTTTCTTTTCTTTTCTTTCTTTTCTTTCTTTTTGACATCAATTTCTAATGGCAGACTTAGTGTGGCACCCTGAGATAGGTACTGGGCAATCATGGTTCTGGGGCCATCAGGGTGCCACTGTCCTACTCTGAAGGACTCAGGCATGCAATGGGAAGGAAAAGTGGGGAGGGGCCTGGGGACAGAGAAGTGGAAGACTTAGATGGCTGTGATATATGCTAAAATAGAGATTAAAAAATGCGGTGGGAGTGAAAAGAAGAGACGGCCAGTTCCTGTGAGGGTGGTCAGCAAGGGCTAACAGAAGCCCCCATGTCTCAGGTGAGCCCTGGCGGATGGCTGCAGTTCTGATAGGCAGGCAGTAGGACTCATGACTTGCTCTGGGCCTGGTATGGGGCAGGTGCTTCCTAAGTATGTGTTGAATGGCCTTCCTAAGGGAGCACATTATTAGAGAATGATTCTCATTCTCACCTCTATAACAAGAGTAATGTAGGGGTTTGCTCAAAATAGTTTGGGGAATTGGTGGTTATTAACTATTTTAAACAAAAAAAAATTCTCTCCTTACTAAAAAGCATGATGCTCAGGATCAAGTGAGGGATAGATCTGTGGGCCTAACCAAAATAATTGGTGGTGAAAGCCAATGGATGCCATTCCATTTCCTTGACATATTTTGGTAAACTCATTTCCAGCTATATATTATTACTGCTAATCATATAGAAAAGGCCAACAGTGAGTCATGATTGATGGAACATTTCTATTGTTCTTCTGAGAGATTAATGGTGCCTTGTAAAATGCCCTATTAAGTCTGTTCCTTACTTCTGGCATTTGTTTTTGAGAACAAATACATAATTACTGGGGAGGAAGTCTCAGAGAAACTACTTGCAGGATTAAAGAGGCATTTCTCCCACTAGCACAAAACCAAGGTTTTTCTCAATTGTTTTCTGTTTTCACAATGATTTACGGTAATGACACAAATGTCTGGAAATCTAACAGGTAAACGGAAAGCCTTAAATGAAGCTGTTAAATTCAAAGTGCCTGTCAGGACCTGCTTCCTTCTCTCACACTTGCTCCTCCCCACATACCCAGGCAGGGTTCGCCACACCCTAGACTCTTCCCTGGACCATCAGAGTGCTTTAAAGACTCATGTGACTCAGCACAAGCCAGCGTTGCAGTTTGTCTGGTTCTGCGCATGCGCTGGACTTCTAATCACTGAGACCAGTCCCCCACTTTGTACCCCAATTCTGGTCTTTGAGATTTGATCCTCCCTGGTTTATTGGGAACTCAGCCAGCATCCAAATCTCTTGAGGTCTGAGATTTTACATTAGTCTTCACATTGGTCCTTCCCTCTCCCTCCCCAGCCTACCTGCCAGGATCTAGAGTCTGTCCTTAGAGCTATAAGCCTGTCATTCCCAACTCAGGGGACGTCTGGAATCCCCCTTGCTAAATGCTGCCCACCCACTCTAAGGACACAGCCATCTCTTTCTGCACGATGGTGACACCACTGTCTACTTGGATTATGATCTACTGCTGAAGAGAGAGAGAGGCGCTGGAGTGCAGTGGTTAAAAACCTGGGCTCTAGGGTCTCACTGTCTAGATTCAAACTGACTTAGCTATTTTTTACCTCTGTAGTTCCGAGTAAATGGCTAAGCCTGAGTTTCCTTATCTACAAAGTGAATGTGATGGTGATAATAATAGTTTTCACCTCAAAGGGTCAACGGAGGAGGACTCTGTGCCTCCGAGTGAGCCTGTAGGAGTGTTGGAGGAAGCATCCCATCTTCTGTTTCACTCTCTCCTGCCCACCTGGCATTCTTTGGTTGGCCCCATTGCTTACAGTTAGCCCTCTCTATTAGCAATGGCCTCATGAGTTGGCTTCCTGGCCTAATAATGCCTCAGTGCATTGCTGTGGCCTATAAGGGGACAAATGCCTTGGCGGGGCACCAAAGGCTCTGCTGATCTGGGTCCTGCTTGTGTCCCTTGCTCTGGCCACACTGTCCTCAGACATGGTAGCATTGTGCAAAGAAATAGACGTGGGGATTCCGAAGTTGGCATGTGCAAAATGCTCAGTCCAGCCCAGAGTGGGTGGCAGGTTAGGGAGAAGGGGCCTTGTGGTTTTTTTCTTTCTTTGTGTTTCTTTTTTCTCCCAGACTTCCACTTTCTCACTACTTGGGTCTAGATATCAGCATCTTTTCTGGTTACTCATTGTAAGTAAGAAAATGTAATTGTGTTTGAAACCCGCAAGAAAAAGGACATGATCCAGTGCAGTCTCTAAACACAATTTGTCTTTTTATGTAGACTCTTATCAATGCCCTTTTGAACTATAGTGTCTTTGCTGGGCTCAGGAATTGAAAATTGAAATGCAATTCTTAAAAAATTCACTTTTAAACTGCTCTAAGTGCTATTAAGCACATACACATAGCATCAAAATTTAAGCCTCCTCCAAATTAAAAATGTCTGGCTCTTAATTACCTACACAGCTGACAATGACTAAAGGGGAAGCTTGGTTATGCCTTTAGGAATATGTATTTCCCCTGCCATGAAATAATGACAAGAAGATATCTTCTCAAGGTTCAATAAAGAAAACAAGATGTATTTTATATCTGAAACATCAACATAGTTCCCATGAGAGGCAGGAAATATGTATTCCTTGCAGGTGTAAATCTGTTCCACCAATTAATTCCCCTGGTAGTTGCACAGTACATAGATCATGCAGATTTCCTTTAAGACAAAATTAAAAACACTTCCCCCACCCTAAACAATGGTTCGTGTGAAAGCATGCCATTTTATGTTTCCTGGACTAACTGAAAAATAGTTAAAACTATTTTAAACATTTTAATCTTTGATGGAGGAGCTGACAACATATGTGATGGAAGGATGTCACGTTCATTAACCCTATGTTGCAAGGAAAGAAACCAAGGTTTGAGGGTAGAGTAGGTTGGCCTGTAAGAGCGCCTCCTTCAAGTTATAGTGCGGCTTGATGGCTGTGATGAAGGGCAAGAGAGGGGTCATGCTGGAGAGTAGCGAGGAAACAAAGGCATGCCATGACTGGCGCGTGGAAATTATGCCCATTCTGCTAAAAATTAGTGTGTGTAGGGATTTCTGATGTATTTCCAGGTTATAGGAATCAGTTATAGGCCATTGCCAATCCATCTGTGACCATATAATTTTTCTTCCATGCTAGGACACTTCTGAATGTGGAAAGGGCACTATCGATAGTGCCCCTAATAGTTACTCAGGGCTGATCAGTATTACCTTGTCTGTATGGGACAACCTACTCCCGGTGACCCGGCAATGCTAAGCTTATGGTTGGCTCTAAGCCCAAGTGGCCTCACAGGGTGGAGAACTATTGAACAAAGTTGGTTTGGGAGCTCTTCATGGTGTTTCGAAACTCTCTGACTGAGTTCAAACTGGCCTGACCCTCAAATATTCTTCTGGCAAGGAGAATGTCTAGAGTTATGTAGTCTTACTCTACAGTCCTCTATTTTCTTGGGATAGAACTACCCAGAGTGTATGTCTGTAAGCCACCCTTTCTAAATCTGACTTCACAATGTAATTATATAGGGAACTTTGAAAAATATAGATCCTTAGGCTCCAGCCCTACATATCCTAATTTAATAGATCTGTGTAGTAAGCTCAAGCACCTGTGTTTTCAAAAATTCCTTGGTGATTCAGATGCCTAGCCACATTTGAAAGCCCTCTTGGGTTTGTAAAGAGTCTGTGGGGTTTTTAAAGAGCTGCAAATTTCAAATTTTCAATACAAATGTTGGAAGTTGAGAGCCAATACAGGAAGAGAGAATATGAAAGAAGAACAGAAATACTTCCCACAATTTAATCATATATCGTGTAGGACCAGAACAGAGGCAAATTGTTTAAAAATATATATGTTTCTTATTTTGCCCATGCCTTGATTACTGGCTCAGGAACAATTAGAGACATTATAGATGAGTCATTTTTTGAACTAAGCCCTGATGGTTATAAAGTTTTAACAGACAGGGGAATTTGGTAAAAGAATTCCAACAAAAGTTTGCAAAGGAAACTGTATAAAGAGAAGCAAGGAAATAGCTATAAACTCCGCGTGAGTGGTGCTCATATCTAGTTACATACGGTAGCCACCAGCACGGTGCATAAGAATTATTTATTGAAAGGTGGACGACTTTCAGAGGGAGTGCTATCATATGAGAATGACTCTCATTCTTTTCTTTATAGTTAGATAAATTGAAGCATAGAAACAAAATAGCTTGCCCAAAATATTTTTAGGGCTGGTGTTTATTAGCTTTTATGAGCTAAAGAAGTTTGATTCCTATTTATAAGCCTAATTCTTAGGGACTACCGAGGGAAAGAAACCTGTTGCCCTTGACATTCTTTACTCCTTCCTTGGGGTCCAGTCCCACACTAATGGGACTAGATGCTTTCTAGTTGAAAGAGATCATGAAAGCAATAGGCCATTATGTTGAAACCCAAACTGACCCGATTACTATGTGCATGCCTTTGACTATTAAAGAAGAGGAATTTTGTGTCTGTGCATGTTTAAGAATGATTACATTCAAGTTTTGGAGGAGAAAGTTACAAAATTCACAAAAATATTTTTTCTTATCTTGGTGCAATACTTTCCCACTCTATCAGGGTATATGTCAAGCATTTGTCTAGGGGCTGAGGATTTCTTTTTTTTTGGAACTTCTTTTAAAAGAAGTATACTATGCAAATCTCTTTCTCCATGGCCTTAGGGTACTGTAAAGGACATAATATACAAGGTCCAGAGTGTAGAAGAAGAGACAGCGCGTGCTTCTTGGCATAAACCATCTTTGTGGGGATCCCTGGGTTGCTTAGCAGTTTAGCGCCTGCCTTGGGCCCAGGGTGTGATCCTGGGGTCTTGGGATCGAGTCCCACATCAGGCTCCTTGCATGGAGCCTGCTTTCCCTCTGCCTGTGTCTCTGCCCACCCACCCCCCTCTCTCTGTATTTCTCATGAATAAATAAAATCTTAAAAAAAAATCTTTGTATGAAAACAGCAGTCTTTCCCATTCCCCACACAAACCAAGCCAGAAGGATCATGAAAGGGCCCAGAACCCTACAGGTCAGTGCACACAGCCCCATTCTTGTAAGGGCGAATTCTCTGTGGGTATTTCCTCATAGAGAACTTATGTTGAAAAGTAGGGCAAACTGAAAAGCAGTGTCACTCAGAATATGAAAAAGTCTGTTATTTTATGGACTTGAGTGGGCAGGACCATAAGCAGGTGGTTTTTCAAATTACTGGACTTTCCAGATGCTGCTTACTATTGCAGCTGTTCTCACTGTAAGCCCTTTTAAAATGGAGCCAACACTGCTATTAATTGGAAGAATAAGCCACATCGTGAGCTTTTTCATAATTCAAAGATATTTTTCATAATTCAAATTATTTTTTGATGACAGGAGATGGAGAAGAAAGAAGAGACTTTGTTTTAAGAATCACTTAAAATGTATATCATTGTTGAAAGTGTTTTCGGATGCTTAAGAATAAATAATATCCCTCATTTTAGTATTGTTTTTTGCTCGGTGATGTGAGAAAATTTCCCGCCAAAAATGACCACCATCCTGCTCCTTTACAAGCAGAGGATTCTGAAATCCGTTCATGATCTCATTTGTGGCAAAATATCCGTCACCCCTCACCATCGTGTGGAGCTGTCTCCTAAACAAACAGACAAACGAAACCAATACCAATTCCAACGGAAGAGAGTATTAACAGGGTGCTGAGGGCTTTGAGACAATCTGATCTTTTAAATCTTAGGCTTTGATTATATGTATATCAAATAAATATGGAATTTGTAATTGCCATTATATTGAGATCAATCAATCACGTTAGGATGCCTTCCAGGTGAAAAAGATTAAGAAGACGTTGGGATGTCATTTTGAAATCAGAACCGATCTGATTACCATGTGTATGACCTTTTTTTTTTTTTTTTGGCTGCCAAAGAAAATTTTATGTTTGAGCATATTTAAGAATGATTATATTCAAGTTTTATGATGGAAAGTTACAAATGTATATTTTTATTTTCAGACAAAAGTCTTCTCTCAGATGTTCTGATTCTTCTCAGGACTAATCTCAGAATCATCTCAATTCATTTCTCCCCTCATAGCAATAGTCTACATGAATCACATAATCTTGTCCATTCTTCTCTTTATCATACATTTCAAAATATCTGTTTTGCACAGTGACCGTCTGAAAACATGGATAAAATTTTAAACTTCTATGGCCCTTAAATTTCTTTCAAGGGATTGGAAGTTGGGCTGGGAGCCATTATGTTCTCTTCCAATTCTAAAATTCTGTCATTTCATGCTTCTCTGATTTTGTCCCCAGTGCCACTGCACACTGTCCTTCTTTTTCATGTCTAGACCACAGTGCAATTACGTCTTCACTGTCCTCTGCTCAACCAGACTGGCTACCTTTCATTACATCCTGTAGCTTAGCCAGTCGTCTTTGAGAAAGCCCACCCTCATCTTGTCATACTCAAGCCTGAAGTCTTGCCTTCTCACTGTTGAGAGGATAAAGTCCAAACTTATCATGAGCGCTGGATAAAGGCCTCTGCCAAGTGGCCATGATCAGTCTGTTCACCTTTATGACCTACCACTCTGCCACGTGAATTCTCTGCTTTCAATCAAAATGGGCTACGAAACCTTCCATCATGCCCGGTTTGAGACATTCCCATCTCCGTGCCTTGCTTATTTTGAAGCCCTCCTGTGCTTTTCTCAGCTGTTTGCATTCTGTTTGTCCTTCATGATCCAACTCAGACTGTACTCCTTCATGCCCTTCTCTATTAAACTATCTAGAATCCATCTTCCTTCCCTGACCCCATTGTCCTATCCACAGTAGGATCTCCCTAACACTACCAATACCACTCACTTAAAAAAAACCCCAAACTTTATTGAAGAATAATTGACAAATATAACTGTATGTATTCAGGGTGTACAATGTTGGACGCCTGGGTGGCTCAGTGGATGAGTGTCTGCCTTCAGCTCAGGTCGTGGCCCCGGGGTCCTGGGATCGACTCCTCTATCGATCCCTGCAGGGAGCCTGCTTGTCCCTCTGCCTGTGTCTCGGCCTCTCTCTGTGTGTCTCTCATGAATAAATAAAATCTTAAAACGAAAACAAAACCAAAAAACCCCGAAGTGTACAATGTGATGATCTGATGTACACCTACATTGTTTGATTA
Organism: Nyctereutes procyonoides; assembly: GCF_905146905.1. Taxonomy (NCBI): domain Eukaryota; kingdom Metazoa; phylum Chordata; class Mammalia; order Carnivora; family Canidae; genus Nyctereutes; species Nyctereutes procyonoides. The sequence goes on along the minus strand of NW_026575160.1, from coordinate 29,305,061 downwards.
ACAAGATCAACATAGTATCATTCACTTTTAAAAACCTTTTTATTATTCAATATTCAATACTGCTTACTTTTTTTCTTTTTTTTATTTCCCCCCCACTCCCCCTAAATACTGCTTACTTTTGATTTATTTTAGGTTTGATCTATTACCAAAATGATAATGAGAAGGTTCACAGTAGAGACCACATAAAACAGCATGTCAATTAAAAAAGAAAGTGAAAATACAAAACCAAGAGTGGGAGAGGGTAGTAATGCATATTAATGAAACTTAAAATCTAGCTATAAGTTTCCTAGTAGTCAAAGCAAAAAAGGATCCATAGTTACCATTTGGCAGTGACTTAGTATCGTGTTATAGTGTATTTTTAAAACTTTTTATCCATATGCATCTTGTCTCTCTAACTCTAACCCTTGTGATTGCTACAACTTATTTTAGGAATTATCCTTTGTAGTATGTCGTGCAGTGTATAGTCTAGCATATGGTGAGTTTAACAAATTAATTTATTGGTGGCTAATACGATGTCAGAATCATAAATATGATGTTTTATTTATATGGAAATTCCAGTTAAGTACATAGTAAACATACAAATGAAAATGTGAACATAAAAAGAAGACATAGAAATTTCAGAGGGAGAATGAAGGGTCTGAAGTTGTCATCGCTTTAATCAGGAAATTTTAAAAAGCATTCATAGCCTACTATTTTGGGATAAATGTCTATAGAGATGTAATATAGTACAGCAGACCTTTAGGTAAGGTAGGAGACCGAACTTATTGGAATTAAATTGTATAGACTAATCTGCTGACTTCTCTTTCTCTCCCTAAGTAGCTGTTTTATGAGACTGAAAGGATACTGCGCAGATACACCATGCTGCGCCTCACACTGTACACCAGGGTTTCATTTCTTCTCCATCCAGAGTTCTTTTTCTAAAGTTGGTATAAGAGCCTTTTTAAAATGTAAAGAACTAGTCTGGCGCTGTCCAAAAGCAATTTCCAGGATGATGGAAATGTTATAAGCCTGTGCTGTCCAATTTGGGAGCCAGTAACCTCGTGTGTTGAGAACTCAGGATGTGGCTAGTGTGCCTAAAGAACTGAATTTTAATTATAATAATGTTAACTACTTGAAATTTAAATGGAAAGAGCCACAACTGGCTAGTGATTATAGAATTGGCAAAGGCAGCTCTTACAGAGCTGCTTGCCTTTAAACAGAACTTTCCATACCTGATTTGGTACCTTGATCACTGTTTCTTTATTATCACCCGACATTTTAAGCTACCATCCATTAACAGTAAAACTTTGGATGTTTTTGTTATTTTAAGAAGTCTATGTTGTCAAAAGTAAAATTTAGGAAAGTTTATTTACTGCCGTGTAACATGGAGAGGGTCATACTTGTTTCTGTCATCATGTTTGTGCTGGGACTCCTAGAAAAGCATTTTTTTTTTTTTTTTTAGAAAAGCACTTCTAAAACAGGAGTCTCTGCAAGTTATAGGCCACCCTTCCTGGGCTACTGGCAGATGGCACTCTTTGGACAGAAATTGGACTTGTAGCCTGGGTCTCTCTCTGCAGGAAGTCCCCCGAAGTCCTTTCTCAACTAGGCCTCTGAGTAAATGGGCCTACCAGATTCTTCCCAAGGTGGATTTTTCTGTCTGAGTGTCTTGTTTTGCTCATAGGAGCAAATGGGAGGGGTTTGCTTTCTCTAGGCCAGCAGGAGCTTGCTGTAACTCTTCCTTTTAATTTTTCTTTTTTTTTTTTTTTTTAATATGAGGATCCCCACACTTGCTCTTTGAAATGCTATTCTGTTAACTGCTATTTCCTCTAAGCCTGTTATGCCTTTTTTCCATCTGCGTTGAAGTCTCTTTTCCCAGTGGGGCCTTTCTTTCTCAGCTTAGTCATGCTATGTGTGGAGACCCACATCCACACTGCTGGCCTCTCTGACTCATCCCGGGAGGCTTGCTTGCTCCAGGAACCCCACTCACACTGCGGTGGAACAACAGGGAGGCTCCAATGAAGCCAGCCCTTTCTGAAATCTGCCTCTTTTCCTGGCATCTCTTCTTCTTGTCCAAAGCTACATGAGAAGGAGAAAAAGCAAAAATGTCTTTCCCTCTCTTTAAGGTGACGCTTTTAGTAAATCGCTTTTAGCAATTCTAATTTCAAGTTTATAAGCTACTTTTTTTTTATTGCTGCTGCTTTTAAATATTTCATAATCTGGCTAGTAGAAAAACCTACCAATGCTCCAATTTTCCTTTTTCCTCTACCAGCAAGCCAAGAGAGTCAATTCTGACAGTTACATTTTCCTTCCAGTTACAGGTTAAATTGTTTCCCTTTTTGAAATAAATTATTCATAAATGTGCATAGTCTCTGAACTATGGCTCTTCCCACCCCCAGATAGGAGACTGGGTAGGTGGAAATTGCTCATCTGCCCCATTGGCTGTTCTGGAGTTGTGCAGAGCTGGGTCTTCACGCTATAATCTTCCAGGCCAGGATTTTCCTTGGCCCTCCCCACTCCTCAAAGAAAACCCTCTGCCAAGAATGGCTCAGGCCCATGATTTCCCAATCCAGATGGATTCGGACAATAAATTTCCCTGACTTGATTTGCTAAGAGGGTCAAAGTTGAATAATATAATGATAATCAAAAATTGATCACTGACTCAAATCTAAGTTTGGCCAACAGCTCATTCAGATGCCTTCTTCTTATTATTTTTTTTAAATCACCGAACACATTCTGAAAATATAAAAAGGAACTCCAGCCTGAGTGTCTCATTAACTCAGGGAAGCCTGACCCAGGCAGTTACTAAAGAAGTCACTTTATATACCTAGCTAGGGGTGTCTATGGGAGAAATCCAGAGGCGCTCATTATTTTTGGTTGTGGAAATTAGCTTGGTCGTGCACGAGTACCACTCCCCCCCCCCCCAGTTAAGATGCTCTCTCTCCATATATGTGACATATAATATATATCCGTTGTCCTCAATCTGAAGCATTTTTACCCACCTTATTATAGTTAAGAAAATAACTTTAGGTTACCTTGATTTGAGCTGGGACAACCTGCCCACTGGGTATCCCATAGGTCATGGAGCCACAAAGACCTTACACAGTGACCTTACTTGCTTTAATTCTAGGTGCAATAGGGCGCCCCCCTTCGCTAGACTCTAAGCCTGGGAACAGGCAAGAGGGTGCCCCGCAGGGCCAAGCACCTCGCTCGCCCAAGGAGCGGGCCAACCTGTCGCGGAGATCTGGAGGTGTGTTGGCCGGGGGAGAAGTGGGCTTCTAGGAGGAGGGCAGTTAGGGAGATTCCAGCCGAACTAGCCGGCGGGGGTGATGGGGGAGGGCAGGGTGGGGGGACTGCGGGGGCCCCCGCGTCCTCAAGCCCAGGAGGCAGCGCGCGCGGGCCCAGGTAGCGGAGGATGCTCGGAGCGCCCCGGGGCGGGCGGGGCCGCCTCCCCTACCTTGACCACGTCGTCGTTGAGATGCTTGGGGTCGCGGTTGACCAGGTCGATTTCCTTGGTGTGCGCGTCGTACACCTGCTTCTCGCTCATCTCCTCCGCCATGGCCTTGTTGTTGGGCTTGTAGATGTTGCCCTGCTCCCGGATGGGAACGGTGTAGAGGTGCCCCTGCGCGGGGTGGGGGGGGGTGGGGGCGGAGATGGGAAGAAAAAGTCAAAAACGGCAATGCCAAAAAAAGGAAACGTCAAAAAGGAAACGTCAAAAAGGAAAACAAGCGGTGCGGCGGCCCTGGAGGTCGCCCGCCAACTGGCCGCTCGGGCGCCGCCGGCGCTTAAGAGGATGGAGGCGAGGACACCACACCCCTCGGTGCCCGCGGGGAGCCCCGGCCTCCGCCGCCCGCCGCCAGGGGTCAGCGCGCACCCGGCGCCGCCCGCGCCCGCCCGCGCCCGCCCCGCGCGCCCCCCAGCGACCGCGGGGACCCGTCCCCGGCTGCGGGGCGCCCCTCCCCCACTCTGCTCTCCATAAGCTCTCCGGCTTCCCCCTCGGGTCCGGCCGGAACCCCCGGGACCCCCCGGAGGGTCCCCTTTTCTGCCCCGCTTCCGGGGCGCACCTCCCCGACACCTGCTGGCTCGCCGCACTCTCCGCGCCCCCCGCCCCCGCGGGGCCCGGCGTCCCGAAAGCGCCCGTGTCGGGAGCAGCGCCCCCCGCCCCCCTGCAAACCGCCCCGAAGGGCGACCTCGCACCTGCCCGGCGCCCCCGACCTCCCCCGCTCCCTCCCTCGCGCAGGTCCCTCCTAGGCCGCCGGCGGGGCGCGGGGCGCGGGGCGGAGGGCGAGTTTGGGGAGCGAGATCCCCGCGCGGACGAGGGGTGGTACTGGAGGGGGGGCGGGCAGGGACAGGAGGGGAGAGGAGGGGACAGGAGGGGACAGGAGGGGAGGGGAGGTCCCCCCCCTGCAGACACCCCCGCCGGGCGCCGGGATGCTGGAAGGGTTCTTGAGGCGGCCCAAGGGCTCGGGCGGTGCCAGCCGGTCCAGGCGCCTGGCGGAGCTCGGGGACGGTCCCCCCGGATCGCGGGGGGATGGCGGCGCACCCCGCGTCCCCGATCGCAGCCTCCCAGCGGGGCCCGCCCACGACCCAGGAGCCGGCTCTCGGTCCCCATCTCAGGACCCCGGGGCGCGCCCCCCGCCCCCACTTTCTGCCTCCCTCTGGTTTAGGGCCCGCCGGCCCCCCTTTCCGAAGAGCAGCCTGGACGACATTCCTGCCCCCTCTTCAGCTCCCCGCCCAGGCCCATTCCTCGGAGGTGCCCGCGCCGAGGGAGCGCCCGGCGGCCGACCGCGGGGGGTGGGGTGGGGTGGGGTGGGGTGGGGGTGGGGGCGCCCCGGGGGCTCCCCGCGCGCACCCCGCGAGCCTACCTCGGAGTCGACGTATTTGCCCCCAGACATGCTGGCCGGTGGCTGGGTGAAGGCTCCGAGGCTTCCCTGGGCTGTTATTCAAGGGAACCGAGGAAGGAAGATCTTGTATTGTGCGGGGGGGGGGGGGGGGGGGGCGGGGAGGCGCAGGCGGGGGGCGGCGGCTGGGAGGGAGCCTGCTGGCCGCGGGCCCGGGGCTTGCTGCGAGCGCCCGGCCGGGACCTGCGCGCCGGGTCCGGGCACATCCCCGGGGTTCGGCGGCGCGGGGCGGGGAGCGCGCGGGGAGCGCCCCGCGGGGGGGTGGCCTAGACCTGGGGCGCACGTCCCCGGGGGGCTCGCGGCGGCGTCCTGCGGGGGCGCGGGGTTTGCGCGGGGCATCGCGCTCCTCCCCGCGCTCCTCCCCGCGCATCTCCCCGCGGAGAAGCCGCCTCCCGCCCGCATCCCCGCCCGGCCCAGCTCTCCCCGACTTTCACCGGGAGGAAAGGGACCAAAAAGGGCCCAGAACTTTTGGGCACGATGCGCCCCCGACGGCGAGCAAGCACACGTGCGCGCGCGGTGCAGGTGGCGACGCGCCGGCTCACACCTGGCGGCCCGGACAGACAGACACGCAGAACTCAAGTCTCCCCGCCGCTTCTGAAAGCCCCCCCTACCCTGCCCCCCAACCCTCTGAAGCAAACGAGAATGGCAGGCTTCGCCCATCTTTCTGGAACTTTCTGGAAATTCACGCCCACACGTTGTGCCACGTTTCCAAAAGACGTGAACATACTTACAGTTGTAGGAATATTTAGCGGGAGCTTCGAGTTTGTCATAGAGGACTTTTTCTTTGCACTTTTTCTGATTTTTTTTTCTATTTTTTTTTTTTTTCTAATGCACTTGCCGGTGCGTTAGAGGAGACCCGGTTCTTCTAGGAACCGCTGTGAAGTTTAACAAATCGTTAGCAATTATTTGCAAATGTTTTCTCTATTGCTGAACGTGCGGCTGGTATCTTTTTATAAAGCGTGCGCCTAAGATGAATGGAACAATAAGCAGTAGTTTTACATCTGGGCTGTGGAGAAGTCAAGAAATTCACTGTCTTTTGGCCTGTGGCTCCATATGCAATCAGAAGTAAAATTAGAGGGGCGGCCCTGGTGGCTCAGCGGTTTGGCGCCTGCCTTCAGCCCAGGGCCTGACCCTGGAGACCCAGGATCAAGTCCCACATCAGGTTCCCTGCATGGAGCCTGCTTCTCCCTCTGCCTATCTCTGCCTCTCTCTCTCTCTCTCTCTCTCTCTCTGTCTCTCATAAATAAATAAAATCTTTAAAAAAAATAAAAAGTAATAATTAAAAAAAGTAAAACTAGAAAAATAATTTTAAGAATTTAAAAAAAGTAAAATTAGGACTTGAAATAAAAAAAATCTGACAGTCTATCTGAAGGGGCACAGGTTACAGGAAACATTTTGGCGGGCTGTCCATACGGGCGGAGGCACAAAAGGAGGAGGAGAACGGGTAATAGAGGATGGAACCCTTGGAGTTGATTATCTAGTTAGAATATATGGAAATGTAAAAGAACTATAAAGGACAGGCTATTGTTGGTAATAAAAAGCAATACAACTTTTAAATTCTTTTTTTTAAAGATTTATTTATTTATGATAGACACACACAGAGAGAGAGAGAGAGAGAGAGAGGCAGAGACACAGGCAGAGGGAGAAACAGGCTCCATGCAGGAAGCCCCACGTGGGACTCAGTCCAGAGGTTCCAGGACCAGACCCTGGACTGAAGGCGGCGCTAAACTGCTGAGCCACCCGGGCTGCCCCAATTTTTAATTTTTTAATTTTTTTCAATTTTTTTTTTTTAAAGATCAGTTTCAATTATATGGCAGGGGAAATGTTACAAACGTTGGCATTAATTATGCCGGCTAGTCATTATTAGAACTCTAAAGATCTTCTAACAATTGGGCTTTAAAATTTTTATTTCTGCCAAAATCCACTTGTAGATTCTTTGAACATATTGTGTGTGAAGAAGCATGACATGCTAGCAAAGAGTGGTGTCAGGGTCACCGGGTTGTGCGGTGCCCCGCTTACCTCTGACGGTTGCTGGGGGACTGCTATTCATCCAGCTCTTCCTTCATGAGCGTTGGTTACAAAGCAGTTGTGGTTATGGCCAATGGAAAAATGTGGAAACCGTTTCCCATCTATTGTTGTTCGGTCTTCAGCTGTGATGAGTAATCTTGACTGTGAAAAAAGTCAACAGGAACAGGGAGAGAGTGTGTCCTGCATTCCAGCAAGGAATGGACTTTCCGGGGAGGCCTGTGAGTGAATATGCTTAACGAGCGCTCAACCCAGGCAGGTCCATGGCGAAGCCAAATCAACAGCAGCGCCCGGAATCATAATGATCAGTGAAGCGTTGTCAATGCCAAAGTGAATTCCTAATGAGAGGAAAAACCACAAACTCTTCATTAACCTGCCTCAACAAGAAGTTAGACCCAAAAAGAAACAGATTGTATTCTGGTTATAATAGCTGAATTGAAGAATTGGCTGCACCTTCATGAGAAATAAAGATGAATAATGTTGTTAGCGTAGGTATAAGATCTGAAATGGATGGATGATATAATGAATAAAATAGTTTTTCTTCGATACCCCCTAAAGATAACCTTAGGCTTGGAGGCAAGTTAATAAATTTCTCCAAATCGTTTACTAAAAAATGACCACATGGCGACTTAGGTGCCCCCCCCCTTTATTTTTTTAAAGAAGCAACCTTAAAGGGCAGCTCACGCTTTATAGGTTACTAAAAATATAGAGCTAAAAGGGACACCATTCATCCAAATCAGTTGTCTTAGAGATGTGGAGATTGAAGTCTAAATACATAAAAATGAAAAAAAAAGAAAAAAAATACATAAAAATGATTTGTTCTTAAAGAGTTTTGTGGGGGTAAGGAGCATTTTATTTTATTTTATTTTTTTTATTTTATTTTTTTTTGGTAAGGAGCATTTTAAAGTTGATAAATAACTAGAGTACCTGTTAGTAGTTTCTGGGACATAGGATTCTTAAGTAACCTGGTGAGATCTACTCACGGTAAAATTGTGAAGTTAGTTGCCTTTTGTGTTCTCTTGTCTTCTGCAGCCCCTGCTCCCCCCAACCTCTCAGGTCCCCACCACCCCAGGTCCTCTTATGCTAAACTGGCTTCAGCTGATTTCCACTCTAGGATTAGAAGTCCAAGGTTTGACTGCTTACAATGATACTGGTGGTTTTAAGAAGCAGGAACCTTTCCAATGTTTCTCAACACCGAGAAGCCCAAGACTGCCCAAATATGACTTTGTCAGTGAGTTCAGATAAGAGATTACAGTTATCTCTAGGTGTGATATAGAAAGAAGAACAACCAGGGTGGCAGAGCCACCCAGCTGGCGTTCCCAACTTGGGTCACAGCTCTGGAGCCTTGGGAGTCCCGCTGGCTAGTGAGTTGCTAGCTCATTGGGAGGTTGGGGGCCTTAAGGAGAAAGTCAGAAGGGGAAGAGGGAACATTTCAGAGGGTGTCTATTTACATGCATAAATATCAACATTTTTACAAACTCTGTGTTCAGCTGAACATTTATCCTGTTTTTCAGCATCACCGCCTCACACGCCTTCTACTGAATTCCATTCAGGCCTTCTTCCCATACCTGCTTTACCTTCTTCCATCCTTCCATTTATATATGGAAAAAATTAGCTTTCTAGATGAAAATCTGGCTAATCCTCTGATCCCTTTCCATCCCTCTTCTGGCTTGAAGTGGTCCCCTGGACTCTTCCTTGTTGTGGGCCTTTCCATTTTGAGTATTTTAAATATTTTTTTCTATTTATTTTCTTAAAAAAGAATAAACTGTACATTCAAAAATCTTCCTGAAAAGATGAGAAAATATTTTTTTCATCCAGTTTTTTTAAAAAATTGACTTCACTTATTTGTAAAACGGAACACATATTGACATCTACCCAATAGCGGTGCCATGAACATTTAATGAGGTGGTGCACTTAAAGCACAGAAGATACTGCGTAAGTCTTAACAGATGCTAGGGGTAGGGACAAATTTCAGCCTACAGGTTCAGAATCGAAATAAATATATTTTAAAGTATTTTTATTGTAACCTAGCTTACCATCCAAGATATGGCAAATTGTATAATCAAATATCATTTTGCCATATTTGCTTCAGATTTTTTAAAAGTAGAAAACATGGGTACTACTGAAATCCCTTGTGAGATGTAACTCTCTCTTTTTTTGTAACAGAGCTTAATTTCTTTCACACCCCCCCATACCTTCAGGTGGCAGAAACTTCTCTGCCATTTTGCTGGGATTGCACCTACATCCCAGGAGCTTCTGAATTGCTACGGAATCTCAGGGTGGGTCTGGGGAGGAGTCTCTTCCTTCCTGTGCATCTTGGATCTGCTGATAGGTACATCATCATCCTGTCTATCTTCAATCATTGGTCCATTCAGGGTGTTGCTACTCTGTCCTTCATGTTCATTCAAAATGCTCTTTAGGCCCAGAGACACTTTTTGCTACTTCTGTGTTTTTTTGTTTTGTTTTGTTTTTGCTTTTTTTTAATTGGGGCTCTATTTACATCTAATAAATTTGAATGGGCAGGCCTGATGTAGCAACCTGGAGCCACCCATGATGAAGGTGCTGTAGAGAAGAAATGCCCTGCCGGGGTACAGAGAAACTCTAGGGGTTGCTATCTCCACAGGCCCTACTCAGAAACAGGAGGCACAACTATCTTAGTGATTATATCCTCTTAATTTATCTGAGCCTCGGCTAAAGACACACATATGTCAAAAATCTTTTTGCTTATTTTCCCAATTTCCTCCCTCTTGCACAGGAAGCCATGCTTGCATATCAACCAACAATTTTTTTGTGACCTGAATTCCCCCAGGCATTCACCAGGGGTTTTGGAATCAAGAAAAGCCTTATCTCTGCTTTTCTGCTGTAAGGATCCTTCCCTAGGCTTAGAGGTGGGTGGGGTAGGGGAGTGCTCCAGGGGCTTCTAGAAAAGAACGTAAGTTAACGTATCAGAAGTGTCATCATTAAGTTTTCTTTTTTTCCTTCAACCAAATCCTGCCAAGATTTTGCCAGAAACATCTGATAAGGTCTATCTGGTATTTCTGAATTATAACAAACCCTTAAATCCAAATTTTAAATATTTAATATTTCATTGATAGCCATTATTTACATTTATTTATATTTCATTGATAGCCTTGTGTTAAGGCTTTTATCCTTCTAATTAACTCAAAATATTGATAGTGGAATAATATATTTGGCCTTTAGCTATCATGTCAGTTTACTTTCCAATTTTCTCATCAAATGCTTTGTTATCCAAGACCAAACCAATCTGACTGGTTATTTAATATGATTGAAATAAGATTAATTCTTGGGAAAGCTTTTGGATAGCAAATCCTGTGTAGAAAAGTACAATTCTTCTCGGTGTCCTAACGAAAATTGGTAAAGGTATAGGTGTACGCACTGAATCAGTGTGGATGAGGCTTTCTGGCTATGTCTGAGTGATATCACAATAGCTAATTAAAAGTGAAAGATGATGTGAAACAACACTTTTTTGTCATCATATATCCAGTGCATATTTTAAAACTGAATTTTAGGGTGTATCAATCAATTAGTGCTACAATCATTTGGCATAAATAAACTACTACAAAACTCAGTAGCTCAAGAACAACCGTTTGTTGACACAGACCTATGGGTTGGGTGGGCTGGGGCTCGGTTGATGTAGGCTAGGGCCACTGGGGCAGCTCTGCTTTTCACTGTAAGTCTGTGCTGGCTCTGTTCCATATCTCTGTGCTCCTTAGACCCGCAAGCTATTGGGGAAGATTCTTCTCACGATCCAAGAAGTAGCAGATACAAAAAAGGAAGAGGAAAAATATGCCATAGGCTCCTGGAAGCCTAGACCTGGAAATGACACTGCCCCATTCTGTGGGGCAAGGTGAGACACGTGACCTAGGCCAAAGTCAAGGATTGGGAAGTGAATTTCATCAATGAGGCCAGGGCAGGGTGTGAATACAGGAAGGCGTGAAGATCCCAAATCTCCATTCAGTGTATTCATCGTTAGGGACTGGGTTTTGGTTTCAGTTTTCCATGTTTTAATCTAGTTTATGAGATATACCCTTTTGCTGTCTTTTAGTTCCCATAAAGCTATACATAGTTTATTAAAAAATCTTCCCAATAAGTAATTGATAACAAAAAAAAATCTCTTAATCTTAAATGCCAACTTCTGTATGAAGTTTTTTTTTTTTTTTTTAAAGATTTTATTTATTTATTCATGGGAGAGAGAGAGGCACAGACACAGGCAGAGGGAGAAGCAGGCTCCATGCAGGGAGCCCGACGTGGGACTCGATCCCGGGTCTCCAGGATCATACCCTGGGCCGAAGGCAGGTGTTAAACCGCTGAGCCACCCAGGCTGCCCTGTATGATGATTCTTACATATGATGCTTGACAGAGGACGTCAGTGAGAGGGGCCTAGACAGGTCATAAGATGCACTCTCCTGCCTTAACACAGAATGTGATTTTCCAGACAGTTAACAATTTATCCTACTTTCAAAACACTAGGCCATCATCTTGTTATCATTGGCATCACCATTATTATTATTTTGAATTATTGTTTTGGATTTTATTGTTGTTCTGATTAAATTTTTGGTTTTCTTTGAAAATGTAGCAAAATATTGTCTCTAAAAGTAGGTGTTCAAAACTTATTTCCTTACATTTTCTTTTACTTATAAAATATTTTCTTTGAGATACTTTTTTATAAATAATATTAAAAGCAGGGCAGCCTGGGTGGCTCAGCGGTTTAGCGCCCCCTTCGGCCCAGGGTGTGATCCTGGAGTCCCATGATCCAGTCCCACATCAGGCTCCCTGCATGGAGCCTGCTTCTCCCTCTGCCTGTGTCTCTGTCTCTGTCTCTCTCTCTCTCTCTCTCTGTGTCTCTCATGAATAAATAAATAAAATCTTAAAAAATATATATAAAAGCAAAATCACAAAACAGTCTGGTTTGTCATCTTAAAAGTAAATTTAAATATTGAGAAAATGCTAAATGATAAGCAAATACAAATCACATTGAGTTCTTTTTTAATTTGTGCTTGGATCCACGAAGATTTCCAGGTTCAATTTATCATCTCATTATAATGACATAAGAAATCAAACTATCTGCTATGAAATTAGGTTATCTACCTATTTTGACTATTTTAATAACTGGATTATAATAGCCTTAACAAAATAACTGATCCAGCATTATTTATTTATTTAAAGATTTGGTGTAGCATTCTTTCTTTCAAAGATTTCTTTATTTGAGAGAGATAGGGGAGGGGAGGGGCAGAGGGAGAGAAAATCCCACACGGATTTGGGGGGGCTTAATCTGATGATCTCCTGACCCTGAGATGAAATCAAGAGTTGGATGCTTAACCGACTGGATCACCCAGGTGCCCCTGGCCTAGCATTCTTTAAAAAGAGAAAAATCTTAGTCCAAACTTAGAGCCAAATAGTAACATAACCTAGGGATAACGCATTCAGAAAGCACGAACTGAACGGTAAAGAAATGTTTGGCTAAAAAAAAAAAAAAAAAAAAAAAAAAAAAGAAATGTTTGGCTCATCTTGTCATCTAGATAGATTTATATCAATAATAAAAATAATAATCACAGTTTTACCTAATCCAACATTGAAAATATTAAATGTGAGAATTGGGCATAGCAATTTTTAGAAAAATTGGGATCAAGTGATGAACCAGATTACTACATTTCATCTAATTGAGAGAAGTAGAATGTTTAGATATGCGGATAATGACTACATTTCCGCCTATTCAAGCAAAACAAAATTATGGCCACCCTTTAGAAGTATGGAAACTTCATAGTCATTCAAAGTAAAACTTAGAAAACAAAACAAAACAAAACAAAGTATAACTTAGAAAACCTAATAGGACAAAATATAATACGATATGATATAATGTCATGTAGCATATCTGCAATATTTACCATTTTATAATATACTAGTAGAGTGATTTTTTTACTAGGAGTGTTTTAATAGCATATTAGAATAAAAATAAACAGTGTATTAGAGCATCACATCTTTTATTTTAACAAATAATTTACAAATTCCATTTCAATGATAATGGAATGATAAAGGATAAAATAACATTATCCCCTGAACACCAGCAAAAGTTATAAGGAGATACAGACTTCCATATTTTTCCTAAGTTAATGTAAATATTTGGGAGGAGCCCTCCACAAAAGCTCTTTGTTTTGTAACCAACCCGCCTGGCTTTAAGTCAGAGCTCCATTATATAACAACGGAAACTCTCTTTCCTTTTGGCCCTTTCCCTAGTAAATAAACTATTTACCAGGAGCTGCTTTTACCTGGGGGAGATTTATCTCCACAACTACTCCCTTTGAGGCGATGATGCTCAATCCTAGAGCATTTCACTCTTTAAAAGGTGTATCTAAGTTCATATTAACCATTCATTCAGTGGTTTGGTCTTTACAGAGAACTCTACTTTCTTATAATCATATGATGAGTTTGTTTTTTTTTCACTAATTTCGGAGAAAATCTGTGATTGCAACATTAGCTTTCGTACGCACTAGAGGATGGGCTTCATTCAGCACTACTGGTTGTGCCTTCAATTCAGCTCACTTCAGAGGAAATGTGAAAGTTTTAAAAGTAGGTCTGGGGGATTATAGCTGTGACACAGGTCACAGAATCCTTCCAGAGGGCCAAATACCTCTGTCAGTTACTTCTTTTCTCTGTCTGCAGCAGCTTCATTGTCATTTCTTTCCATGTCTTACTCAAGCTCTACTAGGGCCTTATTACTCTAAGTGCAGTCCAGGGAGCCACGGCATCAGCATCTCCTGAGAGCTTGTTAGAATTCAGAATTTCAGGCCCAGTTCCTGATTGACTGAACCCAAATCTGGACTTTAACAAGATCTCCAGGTTATTCGCGTGCACATCTACACTTTGAGAAGCTGGGACCTAGGAGAACCTTGAAAATGCACATTCTCTAAAAGCATTTTAAGGGGCAGGAGTTATGCCATCAAATACTACTTTCCAATGTAAGAACTATAAATGAGAACTCCCCCTCCGTCCCTCCCCACCCCCACGCGCCTGCGCGCACACACACAATTACTTGCCAAAAGTCTTTACACGATGGGAAGAACAGTAGGAACTGAAGCCTGGATGACTTAACAGGGAATCCCAACTCCACAAGAGGAAGTAACAAACATACTATTAAAGAAATATTTGTAAACAAATGGAAGGAACCGTCATTTAAGGGGGAACCCTCCAGGCTAAGTTGGCCAAGTTGCTTGCAGGGAACTGGCAGTTCTTTTCATTTCTATAAACTGAAGTCTTCTTGGAATGTGAAATCAAGAATTACAAAATGGGTAGCAGCCAAGATTTTTTTTTTTTTTTTTTTTTTGGTATGAAAGGTCCTGAGCTATATTAAACTACCCCATTAGCCACACCCAAGTAGTATTGGAGGGTAGGAAGAGTTGAAGCACCACTCTCCTGTTAACTTTATAAGAAAATAAAGGGGTTTCTTAGGGACTGCTTGAAAGTCACCCAAACCCATCTTGCACCATGAAGTGTTTCATGCTGGGCAGACCTCACTGCAGATTTTAAGGCTGGAGAAATATTCCCTTCAAACTCTGAATATTTTTTCAACTCTAAGCATCATAAAATCGTGAAAATCTTAAAATGAATCCCTAGCATTGAACCTGTCTGCATTTAATCTGTCCCAGATAGATGAACGTTCATCATTCCCAAAGTTCTTCCAGGAAAAATATTTCACAACCTTCTCTTTACTGTTTCCCTTTGTTTGAATATATTTATGATCACAATCTTATGGTGTGTATCTATGCTAATTATAAGAGAATTCCACTTAGGCTTTCTCTCCAAAAAAAAAATAGTTTTATTTTTTAATTTTTTTAAAGATTTATTATTTATTCATGAGAGACACAGAGAGAGGCAGAGACACAGGCAGAGGGAGAAGCAGGCTCCCTACAGGGACCCTGATGTGGGATTCGATCCCAGGACCCTGGGATCATGCCCTGGGCCAAGGCAGACGCTCAACTGCTGAGCTACCCAGGCGTCCCAATTACTATTTTTACATGTGAGTGAAGAATCTGGAGGAGAAATGAGCATGGGGATCACGATACTTGTTATCACTATAGAAAAATGTTTATTATATTTTTACGTGTGTACGATGGAATACTATAATGTCATTCTACAATAGCATCTAATACTGTAGTAAAAATTACAAATATATTTATAACTTTTTACTAATATACATACAGACATACAAACGCTATCACACACTGCTATTGCAATTTTTAAGTTGTACAAACCTATTGAAAAGCAGTATGACAATATACAACCCTACCATTAATATGATTGTATACTTCAATCTAGTATTTTCTGCTTTCAAAAATTTATCATGAGCAAATTACCTTATAAGAGGAAAAACATTTATATATGGCTTTCCCTGGGATTTCCGAGACTAAACACCTGCTAATAAGACTGGATAACATATTAAAAGATGTACAAACTGACAAGAAATTTCCAACCAAGTGAGAAAAGATACAAAATGTGGCTTCTGTTTAGAAAAAAGCATGCTTAGTCTATATAGAAATCATCACTGTAATTATTAATATTTTACGTGTCAAGCTGTCAAGTATTGAGGAGAAATGTCACCGTTGTGCTTTTGATCCATGTGAGGACTTGTTAGAGATAGTGAAATTTTATGAAATTTACAGAAGATAGGAATAATAACTGATATTTGAAAAATATTCTTTCTCATTTAAGCTAGAGTGTAGAGCCTAGAGCACAGACCGTAAAGGGAAAGAAAGAGTCTGCTCAGGAGAGCAGGGTATAAGGCTGGGGGAGGGCTCAGGGGTCAGAAAGGGACAGAGTGAGGAGGGTACAGGGCACTCAGTTACCAGCTTGGGGGGAACTCTTATCACTGAGGACTTGGAACTGACTCCATTGATCAGAGAAAGGGGAAAAAAAAAAACGGGTGCTTCTCAGGGCAGGAAAGGTGACATGACTAAGTGATGAATGAAAAGGAAGAATTTGGCTAGAAGGGAGAGCAAATCATTAGAACAGCTATGCACACATGCTAGAAATAGCAAATCATCTCTGTAGTGATTAAGAGCCTAGACTCTGGTGTCAGATTCTCTTGGCTCAAATCCTCACTCCCACTGTGATCTTGGGAAAATCCCTCAACTGCAGGGCATCAATTTACTCTTCTGAAAAATGGGGATGATGATAAAATCCATATCATGGGATTAAAGGGCAGATTAAATAAATGCCTGGCAGGTAATAAATGCTTAACAAATATAAATGTTAGTGTCTGTACCAGAGATCAGAATTGTCCTGCTGATACAAGGCATGAAGGATTCCAACCAGTTTCCCCCTCCGTTAAAGAAGCACGTTAATCCTTGCTACTTGCCTCCCTGGGAAATTGTGTGTTTATCCCTCAACTTTCCAAAAGACTTCTTGTTTCACTTGTCCCAGTTAGCTGAGCCAGCAGTTGGCTGGAACTGGTATGCCATTCAGCTAGAGAAGCAGGTCCTGCTTACTGCCCTTCCCTCCCCTTTTGTTACTGGCAGGTGCTTGATGACAAGCTACTTGGAGGCAGGGAAAGAAAAGAATGCTCCAAAGATGACCTTTTGCTCTGATCTCTTCCTGATGTGTTTATGTCTGGGAGAAATATTTGCCCTTGCTTACGTGCTGTTTCCCACTCTGAGTCATGTCTCTTCCTTTCTCTCATCATTTTCCACCCCTACCTTTTCCTATAATGGCAAAAACCACTTCTCCAAACGTGCAGCCAAGCTGAGTGCCCTAACACGTCCAAGTGCAGGCAGATAGGTGTCTCTGTCCTATTTTTGGATAATTGTTGAAGTGGTGTCCTCTGATTTCTCTGACTGCTCTGTGGTCTTCTTTCTTTGCCACAGATAATGTGGCAACAGTCAACAGCACAGAGAGGCAAGGTGAGAGAGAGACCGATGGTCAGAGGTTGTAATTCAGTTTTTACTTTACCTTTTGCTTTTCAGCATTATCTTTAGGGTACAGGGTAGTAGCAGAGCCCTCACGTCCCCTTCCAGGGTCCTTTACATTCAATCAGACATAAGTAACATTTCTTTATGGAAAAAAGAAAAGTCTTTAGGTGACATCAAGTTTCTCTATGCTCGTTCATTTTCCATTGTCCCCTTCACTAGAGGTTTGGGGCAGGAATGTCCAAAAGCAAAGCCATGATGGCTGAGGATTGTGTCTTTGGAGCCTCCTATTTTCCCTTTTTCTGTCCCAACTTCCTCCTTGGTACTCTCACGTGGAGCTCAGCTCAAAGCCCTCTCGCAGGTCCCTTATGTAGTTTCCAGTATCCCCTTCTCAGATCCTTCATTCACATAAAGTAACGGATGACTGCTCAGCTGATAGATGGAAGCGTTACCCTACGCAGGGGCATCTTTTACTTAACACAAGCATCAGGGGGTAAGGTGCCGTTGGTGGCAGTTCAGACATAGTGCAAAGCAAAAGGCTGAGGAGCAGATACAAAAATGTCTGAAAAAGGGATCCCTGGGTGGCGCAGCGGTTTGGCGCCTGCCTTTGGCCCAGGGCGCGATCCTGGAGACCCGGGATAGAATCCCACGTCGGGCTCCTGGTGCATGGAGCCTGCTTCTCCCTCTGCCTGTGTCTCTGCCTCTCTCTCTCTCTCTCTCTCTCTCTCTCTCTCTGTGACTATCATAAATAAATAAAAATTTTTAAAAAATTAAAAAAAAATGTCTGAAAAATATAGCAAAGGGTCCCTTTTGTTCATTTTGCCATTTGGGGTTGAACAGGGAGAGGAAACGGGGATGATTAAATTATGGAAGCCTGACTTGTTTTTACTCCTAAAAATTGTTGCCTGAATATTTAGTATATCTTTATCCTCACCTTCCTCCTTTAATACTTTTCTTTTGTCCTCCCCCCCCACATATGTATATATATAAATACCTTGAAGGAAATAAATATATCAAATCCTGGTTTATGATAAATTATGTCAATGGTGGTAATTTTTCACTGCAGTACTACCTACATTTTTTTTTTTTTAGTTTCTTAATGTGCAGCCTTCTTAACATTCTTTAAGGTCTTGTTATCTTAAATAAACATTCTAAAATGACAATGTTGCGAGCTAAATAAACTGAGCCATTATTTATATGATTTCTCTACTGTGCTATTTAATTTGTCCTGGGATTCAAATGAGACGATGCACAGGACTGGGTTTTCTAAAATGTAAAACCCCATTAAAGAATCTTTTTGTATTATACGTTTCAAAATGGGGAATAGGATAGTGAAATAAATAGCAATTTTTGTTTTATTTTTTTTAAAGATCTAATTTATTTATTCACAAGAGACGCAGAGAGAGGTGGAGACATAGGCAAGGAGCCCGATGCGGGACTCAATCCTGTACCCTGGGGATCAAGCCCTGAGCCAAAGGCAGACGCTCAACGGCTGAGCCACCCAGGCCTCCCAAAATAGCAATATTTTTAAAATACCAGAAACTGTGTTTCTCAATGAGCTTCTAAGTGCTAGTATTTCCTACCCCTGAGATGTGAAAATACATTTCAGATAAGAGAATTGAGAGTAAAGCATTTCCCCAAAGGATGAAATACACCTAATATGTTTTAATATACATTTTTGTTTTCCCAACTTGATGGTTCATGAGTGAGAAAATGGCGAGAAAGGGAATCTTATTAGAATCAGTATGTTTCAAACCTCTCTTGCAAATAAAGAAAATTACGAAGTTGAAATGGGATTCCCATCCCAGCTCTGCAATCATTCCTGGTTTTCTTCAGTTATTTATTCTCATAGTCATTCATCCAGAAAATATTGACTGAGCTCACCAAGTGCTGGGCCACCTCAGGAAACAGAGACCAAGTCATGTTTTTGGTTTTCAAAGATCTATCTAGCAGTCTAGAGGGGCTTCATGGGGTGAGTTTTCCATGTGGGAAGTGAGAATAGGGTCTGCACAAGATTTTATCTGAAGACACAGAAGAGGCACTTGATGTGGAGGAGTTTTAGAAGCGGGGGTGGGACAGGCCTTGAGGAGAGGAGTGATGTTGGCACGGGGACAGAGGAGAGAGTCGGGCACACAAGAGCTGCTTGGCACTTCAGTAAGGGCTACAGTAGGCGGGGCCGAAGATAGCAGTGGGGTGATAGTGAAGGCCTTGTGTACATAGCGTAAGAGCTTGGATTTTGGTCTAAGAGCAATCACATACATTTGATAGTTTTATGCAGGAGAGCGTCATGGGAGTTTTGATAAGATCACTTTATTTTTCGAAAAGGAAGATGGATTGGAGAAGATCATATCGAAGGCTGGAAGTGAGGCCCATTAGGAGGCTGTGGCAACGGGCTAGGCAAAAGATGAAGGTGGCAATGATTATGGTGACAGAGCAGTGATTTTGGTAGAAACATGTCCAAATAAAATACATTTTAATTAGAGAATAGAAATTAGCAAAATAATTTTGCTAATTTTCTCTGAAAATACCGCATTATTTTCAGAGAAAAATGTAACAACAATAAAGACTCAGAATTGTTAAAGATCTAGGAATCCCTGTCATGGAGAATCAAAGCCACATACTCATCTTCGCAATTGACTGAAGATTGAAAAGTCAATGTGGGGGTGCCTGGGTGGCTCAGTGGTTGAGTGTTTGCCCTTGGCTCAGGGTGGGACCCCGGGGTCCCGGGATTGAGTCCCACATTGGGCTCCCCACAGGGAGCCTGCCTCTTCCTCTGCCTGTGTCTCTGCCTCTCTCTCTGTGTCTCTCATAAGTAAATAAATAAAATCTTAAAAAAAAGTGAATGTATTCATTATTGTATTTATAGCACATCAGCCTTCTAATTGATACAAATTTGTGATTTTTAAAAAATTCCTGGTCTGAACAGCTGGATTGTTTTTGCATATACAAAGACAAGTCTTCATCCTGCTAAAGTCACAGAAAGCAATGAGAAGGGAAGCTCCTGAGATCCTTTAGTTTCTTTCATTAGAGATAAAAAAACTGAGACCCTGAGATTAAACCCCTTGCAGGTGACACACCTCGGTAACGGCAGTGCTGAGACTGGAGTCCGGATGCCTAATCTGGAGGGTGGGCCCTTTTCACTCTAATAGCTTCCCAAGAAAGGCATCTAAATAAATTAATGGGAAGTGGATGACTGTTGAAAAGAGATTTTTAGGTTCTTCAAAAATATAAAAAACGTTGTAGAAAGCCAAACACCTGCTTTATTATTAGAGGTTGGTCATTTTTCCAGATTAACTGACGAGAAAATCCGTGCCAATATCAGCAACTACTCTTAACATACTCACTTTCCAAAAATAATCTTGTACTCTAGTCTGGCTTCGTGGTACCACTATCCAAGTACATGTGATTTATATTGTTTTACTTTCTTATTTAAAAAATTGAAAACAGAAATATCAGTTTATTTAGGATTAGCAAGAAACTTCCATTTCATGAGGAAGATGAAGTATGATGACTTTGTGAACAATTCATTGTGTATACTATTCATCAAGTGATAGAAAAATTTATAGGGAACCTGTTTAAGTGTGGGAAAACAAATAATTAAATTACTAATTCCATAATTTTTCACAAATACATTCCTGAATAAGCAGCAACTCATGTATTTTTTTTCCTGTTATGGGTTTTTAATGGCTTAGAAAAAGGTTCTTTACTGATCAGTTTTATATCTAATGTAATAAAAACAGTGAACACATTTTATGAGTTTTTAGAAAGTTTATTACTGATACTTATCATCTATTTGCCCCACCCCCCAATAAAAAAACCAACATATTTGCACATGAAACCTGGATCCACTTGATAAAAAATTTCAATCTTTGAAATAAAATAGTTAATGGCAAATCTCAATAAAAATTCATTTTGACAATAATCAATGCTATTCAGAAATAAGGAAATCATATGTCTTACTTGTTAAAACTTAATGGGTTTTGTTATATGCCTGTGTGTATATATTTTGCTTTAAAACTTATCAATAGCTATTGGAAAAGATATGATTTAAGCTTATGATTTATTTAAAAGCATATTTTAGTAAGCAAATACTTTTGGCCAATCAACATATCCAAATATTTTATAAAAAACTTTAAATACAACTATATAGTTGTACAGTTTATCATATAACTATAAAATCACAAGACTGATTGACTTTTTTAACATAATAAAATCTACGTAGTCAAATGAGTGGTAATGTTTTAAGGTAATGATCATGGGACTCTCAAGGATGCTACAGAGGCACTTTTGAAGTCTCTTTTGTAGCTATTTTCAAAAGGATAGGAGTATCATAGTTTAATCATTCATTTACTTTGGCCCCCAATAGTATTCCAGTTCAGACATCCTTTATATTTACCAGTCCTGGAAATTTGGAAAAGTAAAACTAATCTTCATTGAATGAAGTATATCTGTTAGTTTTTACGTGTGTGTGTGTGTGTGTGTGTGTGTCTGTGTGTATAGCTCAATAGCATGGGCCCAACAAATTGACAACTTTCCTGTAAGTCTCTCTCCATGAATCACTGCAGTTGAAATAGTGCTTAAGTGTCAGAAATAGCTTTTATGTAAAATGTTATTAAATAGCACCAGTATTACTTGAAGGTAAAGTGAGACATTAACAGGAACGCAGAATACAAGTTTAATTTCTAACTACAAGAGAGAAAGCATCTCCCAGATGAAATACCAGTTAGATTTGGATTATTTTTAAGGTCACAGCCAGGAAAGCATCACTCATGAAACATTTCAGGATTTTGCTTGGAAAAGTTAGAGAAAAGCCCTGTATATCGCTCTTTTACATTCTATTCCCAAAGAAGAGATATATGCTTACATAATCAAGACAGTGCAGTCTCACCAATGAAGTTCCCCATGAAAGATACATTTACTCATTTTATATATTAGTTCAACAAGATAACAAATATAATAAAAGTACTTAAAAGCAATCTGATTAGAGCAACATTTACATTAAGTACAAAATATACAGTAAAATGAAACATCTTATTAAATAGACCTGTAGGTTAACAATACCTTACTTAAAGGTACACATGTTCATGACTCTATTTTCACATTTATTTGTCCTATATTTGATAGCTCCTATTACCACTGCATGCTTTTGTCACTGTAATTTCTAGGATCTTTGTATATTTTTCCTGTAAGTATTCCCATGACTTTATCTGCAAAGGTAATTTAAAAAGCATTGCTTTCAGAGTAAAAAAAAAAAATAAGAAATTCCATATTTTTTACAAGCAGTTGTGCACAAAACTATTATAGTGTTTGGGAAACGTCCCTCGATCTTTATAAATTCATCGTTATAAAATATGTACTTTTGTACTAAAGTAAAGACTTGCCTTTAAAATTAAGTGTTGCCAACCTACTGTATTATTCTGGCTCTAAAGTCAGATACGAAATCCTTGACTATTAATTAGAAGAGCATTATTTGAGAAGATCTGCCAATCAACATTTCCAAATGCGGTTGCCCATCTTAAAAATGTTTTCTTAATTAGAACAGTTGGGAATGCTTAGAACAGAACAGTAGTGCTTTTGCATTATAACAACAAAGAAGTATTACAGTATCCAGCTCTCCAGCCCTGGGGTCCAAGTGTTCAGTCGTGACTCACTTGCAAGCTGACGGAAGAGAAGCTGCGTCCTACACTTGAACACAACGGGGCAATGACAGCATCTGTTACACTCTTCCAGATGGTCTGCACCAAAGGCAGGACCATGAGGCAGGTCTTCACGAAAGGCATTATAATCCTGGAATGGAGGAAGAGATTTGTGTAGGCATTATTGGTTTTACCAAATAAGGCCACTGACTCTTGCACGTGCATGGAAAGATATAATAACGGCCGAATTTACCTAAATTTGGCTGTACATTTGAAACAAGTAAATAAACAGTGACCCTCCGAGTGATGAGATGTGCAGAGACATGTTGCTTAAAAAAATAAACAAGCATGTAGATGCTAAACACTAGTAGTCTCTCGGTAGGTGGCATGCTACCTAAAAGAGTAAAGCAAACAAGAAATAAAACAGTAAATGTATCTGCCCCTAAACATTAAACCTGCTTAATTCTTCATATTTTCCTGAGGTTCTACTTCCAGTTGCCTCATTCCACTACCCTATCCCTTGGGCGAGGCTGGCTTGGATACTCCTTTTCTTTGGCTTCTAAAGTACAAAATTTCCTAATCCTCAAATTTACCAAAGGGGATCATAAATAGAGGGCTACATTTCTGTCTTTCCTACTAGAATGGAGGCTCTTTGAGTGAGGACACCCTTGACCTTCATCAAAGATTTGAGCTGAACCGAATTTAGCATTCCGTCATGCTTAATATTACTAATTTTTCATAGTTATTATATATACTGTGTGGTAGAGCTGTGTGGTAGGATTAAAAGAGCCCTGCAATTATGTCAGAACTCTTAGGCAAAACAAAACAAAAAAACCTAGACTATACTGAAATTATTTTTTCCTTATGTCTTTTCTCAGGATAATTTGCAAATGTTCATATTCCTGAGGCTGATTAATTTTCTCTATAATCTTCTGAATAATGCTCTCTGTTGTGGAAGTGATATTCGAGCACAAAAGTATCTTTGAATTCTCAGGAATTGTTGGTAGCCTCAATGGAATTTTTATTATTATCTGGATGGGCACAAGGAGGTAAGGTTGATTTTCCTGGTTTACTATTAAAATGGGACTTAAGGTCTGCTGTGCTTAGCCGAAAGGGAAGGGAAGATCTGTCCGATTGATTGAGATATTTTTAGAATACTGAATTATTCATATCGACTGTATACACATTTATATTTATCTCATATCTTGTTCCAAGTGCTAAAGACTAAAAGAAATTTTTAAAGAAAATTAATTACGGGGTGTTTCAGAGCTAAACAGTTGAATGGAATGCTGAATGATGACAACTTTTGACTTCTTATCCCATTGTTTCTCACTTGATGTATGGCCTTGGGTGTATCACTACAAATGAAGGCAGAACAGGAGCTCTGACAGATTGGCTATAAGGATTAACACTTTCTGTGCACCCCTGAAACGTCTATATGATGCTGTCATTATAATGTACATATGAGGCCGTCACGCGTAAGTAGAACAATGTGAAATCAGAATAAATAGTGAAAAGAAAATAATCTCAAATTGCATGTACTATACAACTAAAGTTTAAATCAGAAGGCTTCCTAACCAAATCTACTTCATTAAGAATATAATACACTTTCTCCTCTTCCTTAGGCTAAGACATTTTCTATCGCTTAGCTTCTTAGATCTCCATGTTCTAAAAGGGAATTTAAGCACAGGACAAAAGCGGACTTTCCAGTTCAGCAAAGTGCAGCTGCTTACATCTGAGACTTCAGTTGATAGGATATGGTAAACTCATTTTAGTTTTATTTTCTTTAAGTTGTTGTTCTCTCACTGTGGGTCAGAGGATCCGATGCTCTTCAAGCACTTCTTAAAGAAACCTTTTAATTTATAGAATGACACACTCCTCCATTGGATAACAAAGCCTTTGGAACAGAGACTTTTACTTAGCTTTGCATTAAGTATAGTGTCACGTAGGTTGCATGGTCACAGCAATTTGCTATGTTAAAAAGCACTGGATGTTACACTCTATGTTGGCAAATTGAATTTAAATAAGCTTTTTTTTAAAAAAGTAAAAATCTCTTCTTGAAGAGAAGTTGCTACTATCATATTTCTGCAAGTTGGACCATCTATTTGAATCGCATCCCAGCAAAAATAAAGGGTTAAGGGAGCTCCAACCACATTTCTTTGATATGATTCCCTTCGGATCAATGATCTGCTGTTGCCAAATGGTGGCTATCTCCTTCTGAATGTGGTCTGGTGTCAAACCGATCCACTGGTCCCTCATGGCCTGTACTTCTGACCTAGGATCCAACATCACCAGATTGAGTTCTGGGTGTTTGTTGTTGTTGTTATTTGTTTGTTGAAGCAATCTTAAGTCAGATCCATTGGGATAATGTCATGTGGCTTGAATACCTATTACTGAATACTTTCATAGCTTTCGTTACCAACGTCTTGGTACTAAACAACCCCTGCCCCCTGCCAAAAGAAAAAAGAAAGAAGGGGAGTGAAACAATGCAGGAGAAAGGCTTATTCAAATAGGTTGGTTCTTTTATAAGGCCTTTCTTTCCTTGATCTGGTCTTATCATGTCATGGGAATGTAATCCATTAATGATAAATCTATTTTATCAAGATATAAACTGACTTTTAAGCATTTTTTTTTGTTCGAAGTTACTTATCTACTTACAATCACAGCGGCCTGATGATGAATGGATGATTGTTAAATATTAATGTCCCGCATGAATGTAATTTGAAAAACAAGCTGAGGTTAAATAATACATTTCATGTAGCTGAAAAAAGAAATGGTTTGATGATTCACCACTGGAAGCACCGCGCACACAAAAACACCTTCCGTTTTCAGGAGGGCCAGGTGAAGAGAAGCATCATTTGGTAATTGTAGCTTTACTTAGGCCTTCCACTATTTAGAACACGAAAACCATTTGTTTTCAATTCCTCAATGGGTACTCTAGGAACGCCCAGCTTTGTTGATCATACACATGGCACTCTGTATTTCTTTTTTTTTTTTAAATTTATTTATGATAGTCACAGAGAGAGAGAGAGAGAGAGGCAGAGATGCAGGCAGAGGGAGAAGCAGGCTCCGTGCACCGGGAGCCCGATGTGGGATTCGATCCCAGATCTCCAGGATCGCGCCCTGGGCCAAAGGCAGGCGCCAAACCACTGCGCCACCCAGGGATCCCGCACTCTGTATTTCTAAACAGCTTAATAGCCAACAGTTTACAATATACCATGTGGTCACTCAGTTTTTCACATTTTTGAAAGAGGTTAGATGACTGGTTTTGGTTAATTAGGAATCCAAAACTTTATGTGCTGGCTTAGGTGTCTTTTAAAAAAATCCATGTGTCCAATGTCAGAATACGAGCTAACCATACATCTGGCCTTAGTGAATTTGCTTGTGTATGAAGGCAAAGATTTTCATTCCTCTGGCAGTCTTTTGGCACTTTCAACATATTTTAGTTGTTTTCCATCTTTAGTGATCAAATTAAATTGATGTTCTTTGTCCTTATTTGGTGAATTTTTATTTATCCACTTTTTATAAAGATTTATTTATTTATGTGTGTGTGTGTGAGAGAGAGAGAGAGAGAGAGAGGGAGAGGGAGAGGGAGACAGTGTGTGAGTAGGGGGAGGGCTAGAGGGAGAGGGAGAGAAAGAATCCTTAAGCTGACCATGCTGAGCCTGATCAGGATTCCATTTCCTGACCCTGAGATCATGACCTGAGGTGAAATCAAGTCAGTGGCTTAACCAACTGAGCCACCCAAGTGCCCAGAATTTTTTTTTTTAATTTAAAAGACTTTTTAGACTCCTTTTTCTCTATGAGGACTTCCCAGTGCCCCTCTCCATCTTCCTCAATGGGTTTGACAGAGTTTTCCTCAGCATCTACTTCTGTTACGTAGCCAGCTGCCCTGGTATGCTGAGGGAACTGAAGCAGACCCTACATCTTACTCATCCTTGGCCCAGCGCCCAGCACAAACTAAGCACTCAGTACATTTATCTGGTCGACCTAACTAGCCAGCTAAGTAACTAAAGCAAATCGATTTACAAGGTAAAGGGAACTGAGAATAATTTTGTAGCTTCTAGCAATGAACACAATACCTGTTAGGGTGTGAGGGTGCGGCAATACCATGTAAAGTGATTAGGAAAGACAAGGAGGCATTTAGGATTGATTATACATTTTGCCAGGACTGCCCTAAGCACAAGCTTGACAACTGTTGCAATACTGGGGGATGATCAGAATGTTCCATCTCTCAGGACCAAGTGAATACCTTTTACAACAATAGCAGCACAACTTCTTGGTAGATGTAACATGTTCCTTTAAAATATTTTTAATGCTTGAAAGGTTCTCCAAAGTTTTATGATGCATTTTGAGTGTAAGTAAGGTCACTCAAAATATCCTATTAATGCCCAGTAGGTTTCTATACTTGTTTTCCCTTTAAGTTGAGGCCACTCCCCATGTTGTGTCATGGGTGAAAAAAAGTAATTTGGAGCCCTTCTCATTTGCTTATCCTGCAGCTTGGGCGTTCATTCGTTTCTGTGGGGGATTCCTCACCTTAGTGGCACACACAGGACCTCTCCTCTGCTGTCAGCCTTGCCACTTGCTAGTGGCAGGGCTGGAGCTGCCCCTCCATCCATCGCACGCCTAACCAGGCCTGACATCCCTGCTCAATTATCCTGTCACTGGCGTTCTGCTAGGGGATCACGTTCGTTTTCGCCCAAGCACAGGTGGTGACCGAATAGAAGCTGATGGAAGACCTGAGTGCCTTGCCCGGAACCACGGGCACAAGTCCTAACCCGCAGCCTGTGCGGCGGGGAGCAGGGCCCCCAGGTCGCCACCTGCACCGGCAGCTGGGCCTTAGGAACACCCGAAGGAAGGTCACTTCTGTTTAAGCTCCTCAGCCAACCTAGGCCCCTAAGGAAGGCCCTACCTGGCCCCCGTTCCCGCCCAGCGCCCGCTCTTCTCGCAGCAGGCCTGGGGAGGACGGGGGGAGGGGGGGGGGCGGGCAGGGGGCAGGGGGCAGGGGCAAGGCACGACCCCACGGTTCAGCAAGCCGGCGCCCCGGGGTGCCCCTTCTCACCAGATGTGCAGGCAGCTGAGGGTGGCGAAGAGAACCCCTGCCGCGAAGGCCATGGGCATCGCCAGGAGCAACGTCAGGAACTTGTAGATCACGTACTTGCTGACCTCAAACAGGGCATGGCTGCAAATCCACACTTTGTCAAAGGAGTGCGTGGACACGGGCTCGGCAATCACGTCCTCGAAGCCCACCTGCAGGGGCGAGACCAGGGGTCGCGAACCTCTGCCGCCGCGCCCTGGGGGGGGAGGGGAGGGGGGCAGGAGGGGCCGCGGTGCCCCCGGGGGGGCACCCCGGGGGGGAGGGGGGGCAGGAGGGGCCGCGGCGCCCCCATCTCCGGGGCGGGCGGGGCACATCGGGGCCGCCAGCGCCCCCCCCGCGCCCCCCCGGCCCCCCCCCCGCGAGGTGCGAGGCCCCGCGCCCCAGGCCGCCCCGGGCTCACCTGGAGGTGCGAGTTGAGGCGGCGGGGGTCGCGGTCGGAGCCCGAGTCCGCCAGCTGCTCCAGGTCGCCGAAGTCCACGGCGCTGTGGCGGCTGTAGGCGTCGTCGTCCATGCAGAGCTGGACGTCGGCCTTCTCGGTCTCCAGCCCCATCGCGGCGCTCGGGGCGCGGCGGCCGCTGC
This sequence comes from Nyctereutes procyonoides, assembly GCF_905146905.1. Lineage (NCBI taxonomy): Eukaryota > Metazoa > Chordata > Mammalia > Carnivora > Canidae > Nyctereutes > Nyctereutes procyonoides. The sequence goes on along the minus strand of NW_026575160.1, from coordinate 29,276,926 downwards.
AGCCCGGCCCGGGCCCCCCTTCCCGCCGCCCCGCCCCGGCCCGCCCCGCCTTCCGCGGGCCCCGCCGCTCCAGGGGCGGGGAGACCTGGGGGGGAGGGGGGACAGGGAGGGAGCGGACGGACCCGAGCCCCGCCCCCAGCCCCGCCCCCAGCCCCGCCCCGCCTTCCTCCGGGCCCGCCGGCTCCTGGGGGGGGACGGACCCGAGCCCCGCCTTGCCCACCTCGGCCCCCGCGGCTCCTGGGTGGGGGACCCGAGCCCCGCGCCGCGCGCCCCGCCTCGCCTTCCTCCCGCCCGGCTGCTGAGGCTCCCGGGGGGGGGGGTTGCGGGGGACGGACTCTAGCCCCGCCCCCGCCCCGCCCCCGCCCCGCCCCGCCCCGCCCGCCGGCTCCTGGAGCGGCCAAGGCCACGCCCCCGCCACGCCACGCCACGCCCCCTCCGCGCCCGCCGGCTCCTGGCGGGGCTCGAACCCCGCCCCGCCCGGGAGGTGGCTCCCGCCCCAAGTCCCGCCGCCACTTTTTAGCCGGGTCGCAGCCCGCCTCCGGCTGGGAAGCGTCCAACGGGCACATTCGGGCCCCCGGGGACCCCGGGTCCCCGCCTGCGCGGGGCTGCAGAGCCCCTGGGTCCCGGCTGATGCCTGGAACCGCGATCCTTAGCAGCTGCGCGACGCCCAGGGCGGAGGCGCTCCCTGCAGGGAAGCGCCCAGGTGCTTAGGAGCGCGGGTCTGGAGCCCCGGTTTGTCTCCACCTCGCGGCTCTACCCACCACCGTGTGCCCGAGACCCAGCTGCCTCCTTGTAAGATGGGAGCAAGTGGGCGCGGGGCGCCTGGGTGGCCCAGGTCAGGATGCCCGAGTTCTGGGATCAGCCCCTCGTGGGGCTCCTGCTCCGTAGAGAGCCTGCTTCTCCGCACGCCCCCTCCCCCCCCGCCCCCGGCTCCTGCAGGTGCGCGCTCTCCCTCGCTCAGATAAATACATAAATATATTTTTAAAAATGGGAGCAAGTGTTCCTGCTTCACGGTTGTCGCTCGAGAGTGAAATTCCTGCAACACCTACACGGTCTCTGAACACACAGCTAGGACACACCTGATTGCTAGGCAGTCGCACAGGTGCTGGAGCATCCAGCCAGCACCGCAGCTGCCGAGCTCCCAGGGCCCACAGGTGTGTGAGCCCGCTGGAGGCGAGGCGAGGAACGAGATGCTCCGGTGAGCTCCCCGTCCCCGGGGTGTCGCACTCTCAGAGCAGAGAGGAGGTCCCTCTCTCTCTCTCCCTCTCTGCCCCCCTTCTTAATTTGCCTTTGAATCGAGCGCTGCTGAAAGAAGTCATTTCTCTCCAAGATGCAGCCGCATTCACAACTACCTGTGAACAAGCCCCTGCCAGGCTGCAAGAGAGGAGCCAGACTGCCGAGTGGCCCCCCAAAAGCTTTCAGAAAGGAGGCGTTGCAGGTTTCCAAGGGTTAAAAGTCTGGTGGACTTAGATCCTTCTTTGGGGAGGAAAGTACTTAGTGAAAATTTGCCAAAAGCAAAAGGGTCTTAGCCTTGTGGGGTTGCCGGCTGCTTGCAAGACGAAGTAGCAATGCAGTTAAGTATTGCTGAAAATCAGTGCATTGGGAACTTGCTGCATGTATCAAATCCTGGTGTGTGAACTGGATTTGAAGAATCACTTCTAATTAAAAAAAAAAAGCTGTTTTTGAAACAATAAGAATTATACACAAAGAGCAGGATCTGAATAGGAAAACTATTTTGGAACCAAAACTCAATATTCCTAGTCATTAAATGGATGGCAGTGTTGGTGCCCCACGCTTGAATCTCATGCCTGTCACAGAGGTGGTCGTGTTTGCCCATTCTCTTGTTTCTTACTCTTCTTTCCCACTTTTATTCAGGTTCAGTTCATTCCAAAGTGGTGACTTACACATTTTGCTTATTGCCTTTTCTATCCTTCTCTACCTCCTCCTTTCACCTAAGCAGACTGACTCTAGGAGTCGGGGCTCTTCTGGAGTTGTTGCCCCAAAACTGTTTATCAAAGTGAATAGAAGACATTAATGCTTAAGAAAATTCATACTAACAATTACTAGGAAATGGAAAAGAAATGAATTTATAGCGAAATAACCTTTTGTACAAATTTATTTTCCTTAATAAAATCCCAGATTTTAAAATATTGCTGAAGAAGAAAGTCATTCCCATGCTGCTAGAGCTGAAGCCGTGGCTGAAAATCTGGCTAAGCGTCTTTCCTTTCTTTGTCCTCTGATCACGTTTACATTTCCAGTGGGATTAGTAAGACATTTGCAATAATTATCAAAAGTAATTGACTCATTTTTCAGGCATCAGGGCCAGGAGGCCAAAAAGCGGAAGAAATTAACATTGTCTTAATGGAACAGCTTAGATTATGGATTCATTTGTAATATGATAGGTATTTATGAAAATGTGATTCTAAAACCTAAGCTAAGAGAAATCCATCTAGGTTTGTCGTATTTAGCATAGGGCTTAAAAAAGGATTAACTCATTCATTCACTCTCAAACTTTTATTGAGTACCCCCCCATGGATTGATCTGTGTGAGGTTCCTATTTTGATGAAATTCTAGTTCATTTCATCATTTTAATACCAAAGATTTTTTGAGAAGAGCTATAAAAGTGATTTTGCTTATCTTATGAGTAGATGCTTAGAAAATGTTAGTTACTGTTCTCAAGGAGTTTGAACCCATGATTACCAAGGCAGATGGTTCCTATTCACTGGAAGGGTGACCTACCAGAAAAGGAAGAAGACAGGAAGGGGATTGAGCTGAGCACACTCTAGTATCTCCCAAACCACAGGATTATTCCTTTGATAGCTTTCTTTAATTTTTTTTAAATTGCCCTATAACCAAAGGAACTAAAAAATTTCATAATAAATACATACTGGTACATTCATCTTCTGGCTGTTATAGCTTCTGACAAGAGGGCTGATTTTCACATGTGGCATATTAATATGTTTGAAGAATAACAACTGAATAATTGATTAGTTTTTATGAGTAGGATAATTTGTAATAATTTTGTTCCTCACTTTTCTCAGTGTATTGTCTGAGAAAGATGATTTTTCTAGTTCATTGAAAATTGCGTGTGCATGCTTTTATGAATGAAAATAGCTGATTTTTCCCTTCTACTCTTCCTTTCTCCTTCTTTCTCTCTCTCTTTCTTCCTTTCTGTCACAAATCACAAAAGTGTCAATTTTTTTCTCCTGTATAGCTTATGAACAACGTTAGGCAGGGTCTGTTTTACAAATTGCCATCGTGAAATTGGTTATTAATGATGATATTAATTTTAATGAAAAATTAATGAAATAATGACTCCTTAATTTCACCATACAGTATTATGAGTTAATAATGTTTAAAATATTTGGAGTAGACCAGGCTTTCTCAACCTCAATACTATTGACATTTTGAGTCAGATCATTCTTTGTTGTGAGGGGCTGTCTTGTGCATCGCAGGATGTTTAGCAGCATCCCTGGCCTCAGTCCACAGAGTTGCCAACAATAGCACTCCCCAGTTTCAGCAACCAAAAACATTTCCGGGCATTGCCAAATGTCCCCTGGGATCCAACATCACCTTTCTCCTCCTTTCCTGGGCTGAGAACCCTTAGGTAGCACATTATTGAAACAGTTCTTCGTGTGAATGGGAAAAATTAAGGTCCAGCTGTCCATTTACAACCCCGTGCTTATGATAGATCTCAGAATTGTAATGCCAATTTGTCACAAACTCCAGGGATTTTTGAAATTAAACTTAAGGATACTTGTTTGCTCTCTTAAGTTTCCAAAGAACCCCTTATCATTGATTAGTTACAGATTTTTCAATGCACTGCTGGTATTATTTGAGGGATATATATACCGCATTTGGAGACCAACAAGAGGCAACTGTCAGGCCCTGTCTACCTTGCAACCTCCTGCTCTTGCCTCACAAGAGCCAGAATGGATAATTATAGCTAGAAAAATGGAAATTGGGGACTTCTGGATTTCCCAGGTTTGTAAGGTTTAGTAATTTTTGAGACTCCTCAGCAACTGAATAGCTTTTCAAGTTTTAGGTGAACTTCACAGAGAAGTCCAGGGAGCTGTTGGTGGAAGAGCCAGGCAATTGCTTAAGCATCTCTTCCTAGACTTGCTCACTCCCAGCAGGCACTAAGCCTGAGCAATTTGGAAAGACCTCCAGTGTGCTCGCTGTATGACCCATTCTCTCTGTGGATAGTGGCTGTTTCTTGCATAACTCCCTGTCCCTTAGTCCTTCATCAGTGTATCTCTTCCTCTTCTTCCCCCTCCGTCCCCATTGCCCAGTTACCCCCTCCTCAATACACAGGACAGCCTCTCCTCAATTTAAAGGAACAGATTTAAAACATACCTGTTATTAAAGTTATTCAGTAATCAACTGTGGCGTTGATGGCGTGGTGCCCGATAGTTGCATGGCATTTAATAAAAGCTTGTTCATTTTTTTTCTTACCTAAGACTTGTCTTTTTGTAAACATTGTGGGTAAAATTAGCCTTGTACCGGTGAACCAGGGAAATTTTAGTTTAATATTAAGACATAGTCATATATTTGTAATTAGTGCCAACTTAATCTTCTGGCTGTTTCAAATAGCACCTGCTCTGGCCAAAAACCTCTTCTCATACGCAAGAATTTGCAGAATTCACTTTTGTTTGGAAACACTTGACTATAGAAGTAGACAGGGAGAAGTACACTCTTAAAAAGCCCATATTCATGATTAGAGCTGAGAGGATAGGTCTTTCCATTCTTATTCAAAACAATGTGTGACAATGAATTTCAGATTTATTTTATCCTGTTTTCCATAAGTGAAGGATGTTCCTGTTTAATCTTCTGATTATCCCATTCATTTCTGGAATACTGTATATATAAATAAGACACGTCCATAGGGCTTTGATATTTTATCTTTCCAGAACATGAAATAGACACTAATTAGCTTTTGGTGAGCACCAGCTCTCAAGTTAACCTCTTAATAAGTACAACTTCTTCTGTATTCAAATGGGAACATATTTCTGTAAAGATGAATCGTTACATGTTTTCCAAATACCAACTGAAATATGCACAATAAGATTACTAATTATTAAAACAACAAATCTAGAGGTTGTTTTCTTGACTTGGGGTTTTATTTTGGACAGAAAAAGTATAATTTAATTTGAAGACTTGTTTTCTCTAGCAATTCTTTCTTACAAATGTTATTTCACTTTCATTTAGAGTAAATGCCAGTTTAAAAACATGACATAGCTCATCTACTTTCATCAAGAGAAAGAAAGATGGAATTATTTTTGGTTTTGTTCAATATTAGTGCATATTTCCAATATAAGAATAAAGACAAAACCACAGAATACCTTAGTGTCTTAGTGTCTACTAGGTGACCTTTAGTGCTCGAGAGAGTCATCTGGGAATCAAGAGCAAGGGGAATCCAACTGCACGGAGCAGATGGAAGATTGGAATGCCGCCAAGGGGCTGGGCAGAAGAATTTTTAGATTATATTTTTCATTCAATAAATATGTGGGAAGAATTGTGTTTCTACAGTTTACTAAAATAATATTTGTCTATTTCTGTTCTGTGGTTACCCAAAGCTCTAAGGCAGATTTTTACACTTACCTAAAGGCACAAAATAAATTCAGCAGTTTAGGTTGTCTTTACGTTCTCTTTCTGGGCCACTGAAGCCCAGTTAGGCCCTCTGTCTGCCAACTGCTTTTTAACTTCTAGGTTCCTAGTTTGCAACAGTGAGAGGATTGCATCTGAAGGTAGATATTAAAGAAGTTATTTATTTATTTATTTATTTATTTATTTATTTATTTATTTAGATTTTACTTATTTATTCATGAGAGACACAGAGAGAGAGAGAGGCAGAGACACAGGCAGAGGGAGAAGCAGGCTCCATGCAGGGAGCCCGACGTGGGACTCGGTCCCAGGTCTCCAGAATCACGCCCTGTGCTGAAGGGGGCGCTAAACTGCTGAGCCCCCCCAGGTATACCCTCTAATTTTTTTTTTTAAAGAAGTTACTCTATTAGATACATCATATATAGGACTATTGACATTCTGTGTCTGAATAAGGTAATTTTTTCTTTTGTTAAACAATTAGTAAGTGAATAAATGTCTGATTCCAAAAAGCAATTTTAATGGATGTCTGCATTTTCTTAAAAAGGTAGGAACCCTTCTGAGCATTCAGAACATTCTTGTCATACTAATCTCAAGAGAAACAGTAAACTTTTCAATGAAATATGCACTGTTTCCTATAACATCTGTATTTATGTCACCATCTCACTTTTGGGAAACGATAACAATTATTTCCCAAATAGAGTGACATTTTCTCCTTGATAATAGTGAATGAATGTAAGATTCTGCTTGTCATGGATGATCAGTCTACATACATTCACATAATGACACATTTTACTAACAAGTGTGCTTTTTCCTTTTTAAAAATTATTGTGGTCATTGGAAGCTCTTGGATAAACATCTCACTGAAAATAAACTTAGATAGTAAAACACTGTGGCCCTGAAACACTGCACACTACTTTATTTGGAAATAGTAGAATTTGCAGAATGTTGCTGTAAAGGGCATGTTACTCAAATTACTTGGTTCTGAAGACTCTTACTATGAAAGCAAAGTATTTTCTGAAGGAGTAGAGCACAAATAGCTAAATGTTTGGGTCAAAAAATAGAGTTATTATTTTATTACTTTGGAAAAGCTTATCCAATTTTACCATATACATATTGCAAGTCTTTTTCATTAAAAAATTGCATAATACAGGACGAAAGAGGTGGCAAATGAATGCTAAGTTTAAATTATTCATAATTATAGGATGCTGATTATTTGTCAGAGTTGGACTATCTTTTAGGAACAGAATAAAATGCAAGTAAGTTCCTTTTAGATGTAGGGAGATATTTTAGGATATTAGAACCTCCTCTAGAGTCCTACACTCCTGCCATGGATCTCATTTTCTTTTAGGTTTCTTTGGTGTCTTCTTGTTGGTTTGTTTTTTCCTGCCAGAGAAAGTGTTCCCATGATGGAATGTTTTTTTTTTTTCTTCTCTCTTTCTTGATTTCTTGCTCTTTTCTTTTCCAAAATGTTATTTTCGCCACTTACACAGTCTTGGTCATTAATCTCAGGACTGGGAAGAACTTAGAGGTTCAAGACCAACGTTCACTCATCCCCAAATCTTCATAATTGACCTTATAGATTGCTGGAATATTTGGCAATGGGGAATTATTTTATAAGGAACCAAATGTGGTTGTTATAAAATTCTTTATTATTTCTTCCAGATCATCTATTTACCTGAAATTCTTTTCCATCCTTCCTACTTACCCTCCCTCCTTCCTTCCATCTGTCCGTCCATCCAGTATCATTTTCTGCCTTCTACAGTTAAAACAAGGATGTGAAATGTCAGCCCTTGAAGTGTTTGAAGACAGTTTTTAAACACCAACCACTGTTACTACTAAATCCCCCATTTAACTGAACAGATTCATTTCCTGCAATTGTTCTTTGCGTGTCACTGTTCCAAAATGCTTCTTCTAATTCTCTCTCTCTCTCTCTCTCTCTCTTTTTTTTTGATCCTGTTCCTGATCTTGAAATCACTCATAGAGCATAACACTTGGTCTGGTGTCTCAGCAGTACGTGGAAGCATATTATATCATCTTCTTTGTATCGATCTCTATACTGTTAGATTTTTTGACTGCTCTATCTTGGTGCTGCTTCAAACTAATACCATTGAATATTAAACTTTTAAGTCTTTTGTATTCATTTGTATTTTAGTTAGGTCATACTGCTAATATGAAGTACTTGATTATTTGATCTTAACAGGGTGACCATATTATTCCTATTAAATTTTATCATCTTTGAGTTTCTTAATTTTGACAGTTTTCAGTGAATTACTTTACTGTTAATTTGCAATTTTGCCTTTATCTTTATCCATCATCACTGGCAAAATTTTGAATAGGGCAGTGTTGAGAACCGACTTAGTTATAAAACGTTCCAATATAATGCCTATAAATATTATCTACCTGCTGATGATTTGAAGCCTGTTCCCAAGCTTCAAATTTGTATGTTCTGCTGATAACTTTGACATCTCAAACTTTGTCCAAAACCCAGCTCTTGACTTGACTTCTAATGCTGGTCATTCTCCTCCCATAGTTGGTCTTGAATTCTTTCGTTTCCCTCATTGCCTCCTTTCCCGTAAAGCTGGTTAGTTCTACCTCCAAACTCGATGCTTTCACCTTCTTCATTTTCACTTCCTCTCTCTGGTCTAAATTAACATCACAACCTGAATCATCTCCGTAGGCTCCATATTCTTCTGATTCTGCTTCCATTCTTCTCCCAGAAATTGTTTTCTCCACATAGCACCATGTCTAAGAATATATATATTTTTACTAAAGAGTTGTGTGATGTGTATGTATATACATATCAAAGTGAACAGATTATAAGCATCAGCTGGACTTATCACAAGGAAAGCGCACCCTAGAACCTCCACTCAGATCAGTAAACAGAACATTACCAGACCTCAGAAATCTGTCACATACCAGTCTCTCGATCACCCTCATCTCTTCCCCCAAAGTAACTATGATCCTGAACTCTAACATGAGGTATTAGACTGGCTTGTTGTAAATTTTACATAAAGGGCACCATATAGGGCAGCCCCGGTGGCTCAGCGGTTTAGTGCCGCCTGCAGCCCAGGGCCTAATCCTGGAGACCCCGGATTGAGTCCCACGTCGGGCTCCCTGCATGGAGCCTGTTTCTCCCTCTGCCTGTGTCTCTGCTTCTCTCTCTCTCTGCCTCTCTCTGTCTCTCATGAATAAATAAATAAAATCTTAAATAAAAATAAAAAATATTAAGAAAAGGCACCATATATAATACTTTGCAAAAGTCTAATTCATTTCATTAAACATGACTGTGAGATACACCCAAGTTGTATAGAGGAATAGTTCTGTCATTTTCCTTTCATCTCCCTTCATTGCTGTGTGGTGTTTCATTGTAGGAATAAGCCACAATTCATTTGTCTACTTTAACTCTGATGGATGCATGGGCTGTTTCCTTTTAGGGGTTGCCATGAATACTACTGGTATGGCATTTTGACTATGTGTTTTGGTGCAGATATATCCATACCTCTGTCAGGTTTGTGTCGAAGAGAATATTTGCCAAGTGAAAGGGTAAATGTGTTTTCAATTATAGTAGATATTTCTGTTTTATAAAGTGATTGTTTATCACGTTTATCAGCAGTGAGTGAATATTCCAGTTGCTTCACATCCTCACCATGAATTTATTAATTCAACAAGAATATGAGAAAATATTAAGGTTGGCAGTGTCAAGAGTGGAAGGTTGACAGATCCCTGCTGTCTATTTAAAACCCGGAGGTAGATGAAAGGCAAAATCAAGTACTGGTTTGAGACCGTTATTTTTCCCAAAAGGTGGATCGCTGGAAAACACACTCGTAGGAACACGGAAGGGTCAACATAATCAACCTAGCTAAAATGTCTCTTTGGGGAATAGAAAATGCATTCTTATTCACTCTACTTGCTTCCTGGGAAGGGATATATCAAATGTTACAGGATACATCTTGCTTTTACAAGCTGTCTTTTAAAATATCTAATTATGAGTGAGTGTTTTTCTTTTTTCCTAAATATTGTGATATATTCAGTATCATAATTCTTCCTTTACGTGCCGATGACTTCTCTATTTCTCTATCTTTGCTGTCTCTTTTAGCTTAACTGAATACATAAATATGTAAATATATATACATTGGTAATACATTTAAAGATCTATAATTTTGATGTCTAGTGATGACAGTTGAGAAGTACTGACCTAATTCCTTGATGATTCTGACTAACCTTCATGGTTAAAGCCAATGTTAACATCTCAGGTCCAAACTAAAACATTTCTGGGAGAGCAAGGGGGGTGCTGTGGATAATTACATCAGGATAACCAATGTAGACAGAGACTGTCCCAGGCAAATTAAAACCTATTGCCATTGAGCTTGATAGCAGTCGTCAGGCCAACTTTCCCCATTTCCAGGGCTATTTATGGCTGATGCCTTAAAGTGATTGGAGTTGTTCAGGAGGTTGGGGAAAAAAGAATTTTCCCCGAAAGTATCATGTGGTAGGAAAAAAAGGAGGGGGGGTTTAGAGTTAGGTTTTAATTCCTTTTCTAAAAATCATTAGCTTATAACTTTGGTTGTTACTTGACCTCTCTTGTCCTTGAGTTCTTCATCAGAAAAATCTCAATGACATGAGCATAAAACAAAATGCCTGAGAAAGGGTTAAATTATGCCATTACTGGAAAAGATACTCAATACATTTTAGTCTCCTCAGATGGTCAATTCTTGCAGAAGGCAAGGTAACTAAAGGGAGGGTCAAGTCTCTCACCCACCTCATAATTCTTAATATTGTGTATATCTTTTATATTTTCCTTCAAATACATTTTACATTTGCTGCTGAGAACTACCCTGTGAATTAGGCAAGACAATTGTTATTATATTCATATTAGAGCCAAAGAACCTGAGGCTCAAAGAAGTTTAGAGAGTGACAGACTTTTCATTGTTATTAAATATTAGGTAAAAACTCAAGTTTCTTGAGTTTTAGTCCAGGACTTTTTCCAACATTTGCAGGTTCTTCCTGCTTCTTTCAGGGAAACGGATGGGGAATTAATTAACTCTGCTCCTTCGGCTTGAGATAGATATCACATTGATTTGAAAAAAACTTTTAATAAAATATTTAAGGTGTGTCTGCTTATAAGTTATGCTTTGCTTTATTTTTGATACAGGTGAGATGTCAATTATAGTTCTGGAAGCGGCTAAAGAATAAAATCACCAACCTCAGAATCGGCATATATATGATATATTTTATGGTTATTCTAAAACAAAGGCTCAATTCTGCAGTGGCTCTTTCCTGAATACTGGAAATGCCTCAGATAGGCTTCCTTCAACTTGCTCTTCAGTGAGAGCATTATGCTCTTGGAGTGCTGATAGTATATCCAAAATGAAATTGATAATTTCAATCTGTGAAAAAAAGCACATAATTTATTTTGAAGGCAAATGGAAAGGAAATCGTAGGCCAACTATTGTTGAGAATTATTTTCCACTGTTTTCTTCAACTGATAGCATGAGAAAGCTAAAATTAATCCTAAAACATTTGAAGCTTAAGAGTTAGGACTTTGCTAGTTCTTCAACAACAAAGGAAAGAGGGGAAAACAGGTGGACAATGTTCCAAGTCAATGGGAGTGGCTCATGCCTTTCCAAAGGGGGATGGGCTGGTGGACTGACTGAGCACTGGCAAGGGAAGGGGCCACCCACATGGCTGCAGGTTTGGCCCAAATAGCTCTGAAGTGCTTCAGAAAACTCTGCACTAAAAGAGTAGTAAGAAATGCATGTACTTTGCTGTCTTTGGGAGAATGGTCTAAAGGAAGATGGAACCATATGGAAAAAATTTAGGGTATTTTTGGGCTTCTTTTTTTTTTTTTAAATAACAGCTTTATTGAGCTATAATTCACATACCATGCAATTTACAAATTTAAAATGCATAATTCAGTGGTTTTTGGTGTATTCAGAGTTGTGCAATCATCTCCACAATCAATTTTAGAACATTTTCATCACCCTCAAAGGAAACTACACATTAGCTATTATCTCCCAATCCCTCCATTTCCCCCAGCCCTAGGCAACCACTAATCTACTTTCTATCTCTGTAGATTTGCCTGTTCTGAGCATTTCATATAAACGAATGTGTGCAATATCTGGTCTTGTGTTACTGCTCCTGTCTCTCAACACAATATTTCTTTTTTTTTGAGATTTTATTTATTTATTCATGAGAAAAAGAATAGAGAGAGGCAAAGACAGAGGCAGAGGGAGAAGCAGGCCCCCCATGGGGAGCCCCATGTGGGACTTGATCCCAGGACCCCAGGATCACGACCTGAGCCAAAGGCAGATGCTCAACCACTGAGCCACCCAGGTGCCCTGTCAGCACAATATTTCTAAGGTTATCAGTGTTGCTTCATAAATCAGCACTTCATTCCTTTTGATGGATATTTCCTTGTAGTAATATTATTTATCCCTCAGTTGATGGACTTTGGGGTTGTTTCTACTTTTTGATTATGATGAATAATGCTCCTATGAACATTCATGTACAGATTTTTATGGAGACATGTTTTCATTTCTCTTGAATATATATCTAGGGGTGAAATTGCTGGGTCATATTGTACGTCTATGTTTAGTCTTCTAAGGAGCTGTCAAGATGTTTCCCAAAGTGGCTGCACCATTTCATAATTCTACCAGCAGTGTATGAGGGTTCCCATTTCTCCACATTCTTGTCATTGCTTGTTATTACTTATTTTTTTGAATATAGTCATATGAATAGATGGGAAATGGCATCTTATTCGGGGTACTATAACAAAATACCATAAACAAACATTTGTTTCTCACAGTTCTGGAGGCTGAAAGTCCAAGGTCATGGTACCAGCAGATTCAGTGTTTGGTGAGGACTTCCTGGTTCATAGAAAGCATAAAAAATGTGTTACTTCAAAATCATATTCTGTAGATATTACAGTGAAAGTCACATGGAATAATTGCTTCAAGGAGGTAAAGGACCAAGACAAATTTTTTACAGTTAAGGAAAAGCTGGTCATGTATTTGCTCATACATCAATAAAATAGCTTATGACAGTATCAAATTGATGTGATATTTCTATTCCATTGGCTATGTTTAAAATAGTAATGTTAGTATTTTAATATTCTGGAAATTACATTCTTTGGAGTTATTTAAACTGTGGTAAAGAAGACATTTTATATATCAACCTAGAAATTTACAAAGGAGTAAATACTTTTTTCAAACTTTTTCAGGAGGTATTGACCAAAAAAAAAAAAAAAAAGTGAAGAACATTGCTATGGATCAAGGAGGGATATTTTCCAACTGCACAGACTTTGCTTTTACAACTTACTTTCCCCTCTGATGCTATCCATTATATTAATTTTGATCTTGATTTTGTCTGAAAAATCTGGTGTTGGGGGAGGGTGGGAAAGCAAATGAACAGCAGCTGTCCAGTATCTGAGCATGTTCTCCTTCTGGAATTCATCCCAGAAGATGCTCCTGAATGATTCCAGTAAGATGTGAACGAAGTCAGCTTTTGAAGACCTTCAGAGAAGGCCCTTGATGTTTCTCCTCAGAGTGATTATCATCATTTTTTTAGGATTTGTGTATTTGGCTTTGGTCAATATATTAAAAGAATTTAAAAATACCTTCAAGTTAAAAGAAAAACCTAGTTATGCCTAAATTATAATAGGTAAAATTTCAAAAAAGTGGTTACACTTAAACTTTATAAGAGTGTTACAAGTTGGTTAAGTATATTGCAATGTTTGATTTGGCAGTGAGAAAGCTTCAGCTGAGGGTAAGATTTTCATCTTTTCAAGCCAAATATGGTCAACTTTTAACTCTTGACAATGTCCATCCATATATAGGTTTCTGTTTATAGTGTGACTAGGATTCATCTCCATGTTGCAGAATGGATTTTCCCTGCCTTTGAACTTCTTGTGTTTTGGCACTTACCCTGTTCCTTTTGAGGTCCAAGCTCATGAAAAATTAAGCTAATGGAGGGGATCTTTGGTAAAATGGAGAAAGGAGACAGAGAATCTGTGTGCATTCAGGATCCTGTGAGGAAATGGGATGGGTCATTAAGGAGAATGTAATGAGAGATTATTTCCAAGTGTATGAAATGGGTAAGGGGAACCACTACCAACAGTGGATGCCATTGCCAAACACAGCCCTTAAGGGTAAGGAGAAGAGTTAGTGAGCAGAACCCAGAAACCACCTGATAGTGTGGACTTTGGAAGACAAATACAGCTATCCGCGGGTTTAGGGGGAATGAAACCCAGGTTAATTCTCTTCCCAGCCTTTGATCTTCTGCAGGTGCCTCCAACTGGCCAAATTGAGCTAGAAGACAAAAGGCAGAGGCACTCTAGATGCAGTCAGTCCATAAGGACAGCTCTCTGGGACACAGGCCAGGGTAGGGGATAATAGAGAGTATATCTGAGGAGCATTGGAGAATATCCAGCATGCTGAAAAAAAAGCAATACACTATTGCTGTAAGAGATTGTCAGGGCAAGAGAACTATGTCTTGTAGCTCAATTGGTTGTAGATTTCTAAAAGATTTGAGGGGTGTGGTGAACCTAATGTTTGTGTTTTCCTTCAAAATTCATGTTGAAGCCCTAACCTCCAAAGTAATGGTATTAGGAAATATGGCCTTTGGTAGGTAATTGGGTTTAGATGAGGTCATGAGGGTGAAGGCCCCATGATGGGATTAATGCCCTTATAAAAAGAGGAAGAAACTCCAAGAAGAGACATCTCTGCTATTTGAGGGTATAGTGTGAAAACACTATCTGTAAGTGAAGAAGAGGACCTTTACCATGAACTTGACCATGTTAGAACTCTATTCTTGGGCTTCCAGCCTCTAAACCTGTGAGAAAATAAATGTCTATTGTTAAGGCTCCCCAGTCCGTGGTGTTTTGTTTTGGTAGCCCAAATTGACTAAGACAAGACGTCTACAGGTCCTAAAGCTACTGTCCTCCACACAACGTATACACATTTCTTACCTGGGAGCCAGGACCCTGGGGAGTTACAGGAGCAATAAAACTTTTAAGGCAGACATAGAATGAACTGATAAGAGGATTGACAGAAAAGGAAATGGACCATTTTGTTTCATTCTCTGGGGACTCTGCTATTTTCACGGAACAGCAATATTTTCTTTCTTATAGTGGATTTTTCCTCTCCATCTTTTCAAACATTAGTGCACAGCTAAGAAATTAGATATGTATATGTATGTATCTTTTTATGTGTGTTCATACATACATATACACACATATATATTATGTATAAATCCAATTCTGGACATTCGTTGTTAATTAATTTTAACTTAAAAAGATAAGTTTTATTTCAAAGTGTTTAGAAACAGATCCTATATCTATATTGGTTCCAAGTTTTATGCTATAGTGCCAAAACTGTGTGATTCAAAACTATATTTAAGTTGTTTGATTCGGAACTTGTATAATTCCATAGACTTAACAACACTATTCTGACATTTATACATTTATAAATAGATAATTTTAAAAGAAATAAAAAGTATGGAAACATGATTTCTATAGATAGTCTTCAAACAGGGTCAGTGGCCATATGATAAATTTATTCTTAAATGAATGTATTTCACTTTCTAACATTTCTTTTTTTTATTTTTTTTTAATTTATTTATGATAGTCACACAGAGAGAGAGAGAGGCAGAGACACAGGCAGAGGGAGAAGCAGGCTCCATGTACTGGGAGCCCGACATGGGATTCGATCCTGGGTCCCCAGGATCGTGCCCTGGGCCAAAGGCAGGCACTAAACCGCTGCGCCACCCAGGGATCCCTCTAACATTTTCTTTAAAAGAAAATAATTTAATAGAAGTGAAAGAAATTGAGTGTTAAGACTTCACTTCAGTTATGTAAATATTGGCATATTCTCTCTCCATAGAAGGAAAGAGAAATAAATGGTGTATTTATGAGGACATATATTCCAGCCCTCTTGTCCAACAGTAAGAAGTAAATAATTGTGGCATTAAGGCAAGATATAGTTGAGAAGCAGGAGCATTAACGTTTGGACAACTGGTGGAAGAGTTAGTCTGTTCAAAGGAGAGTATCTCCTGAAATTTTCACTTTTCAGAAGAGAGGGAAATACCTTTCTGGTCTTATTTCAGACTAGGCTTGTAACCTGGAAGTAGGGGGGACCTTAACACACGTCTTGGGATCATAAAGGCAAAGCAACTGTTTACTTGGAGGGCAGATTATAGGAAGAAGCTACGTATGTCTAACAGTAGAAATAGCTAGACACAATGAAATGTCATAGTTCGAGTGGAAAAGGGGAGAAACCTAAATAAACCAATGTTTATTGCCCATTGAACTATGGTACTGACAGGCATGTTTGCAGTAAATGGAAGCAAAAAAAAAAAAAAGATAATTAAAGAGAAATGAACCAACTGTTCGAAGGTTAGAGACAAAAACAAAATGAAACTTGAGAAAATGGTTAGGGGCAAAATAAAAATGTACTGAAGGTCAAGGGTGGTTTATTTTTTTTTATTTTTTTTATTTTTTTTATAAATTAATTTTTATTGGTGTTCAATTTACCAACATACAGAATAACACCCAGTGCTCATCCCGTCAAGTGTCCCCCTCCGTGCCCGTCACCCATTCACCCCCACCCCCCGCCCTCCTCCCCTTCCACCACCCCTAGTTCATTTCCCAGAGTTAGAAGTCTTTATGTTCTGTCTCCCTTTCTGATATCTCCCACACATTTCTTCTCCCTTCCCTTATATTCCCCTTCACTATTATTCATATTCCCCAAATGAATGAGAACATACACTGTTTGTCCTTCTCCGATTGACTTACTTCACTCAGCATAATACCCTCCAGTTCCATCCACGTTGAAGCAAATGGCGGGTATTTGTCGTTTCTAATGGCTGAGGAATATTCCATTGTATACATAAACCACATCTTCCTTATCCATCATCTTTCGATGGGCACCGAGGCTCCTTCCACAGTTTGGCTATTGTGGACATGGCTGCTAGAAACATCGGGGTGCAGGTGCCCCGGCGTTTCATTGCATCTGAATCTTTGGGGTAAATCCCTAACAGTGCAATTGCTGGGTCGTAGGGCAGGTCTATTTTTAACTCTTTGAGGAACCTCCACAGTTTTCCAGAGTGGCTGCACCAGTTCACATTCCCACCAACAGTGTAAGAGGGTTCCCCTTTCTCCGCATCCTCTCCAACATTTGTTGTTTCCTGCCTTATTAATTTTCCCCATTCTCACTGGTGTGAGGTGGTATCTCATTGTGGTTTTGATTTGTATTTCCCTGATGGCAAGTGATGCAGAGCATTTTCTCATGTGCATGTTGGCCATGTCTATGTCTTCCTCTGTGAGATTTCTCTTCAGGTCTTTTGCCCATTTCATGATTGGATTGTTTGTTTCTTTGGTGTTGAGTTTAATAAGTTCTTTATAGATTTTGGAAACTAGCCCTTTATCTGATATGTTATTTGCAAATATCTTCTCCCATTCTGTAGGTTGTCTTTGAGTTCTGTTGACTGTATCCTTTGCTGTGCAAAAGCTTCTTATCTTGATGAAGTCCCAATAGTTCATTTTTGCTTTTGTTTCTTTTGCTTTCGTGGATGTATCTTGCAAGAAGTTACTGTGGCCAAGTTCAAAAAGGGTGTTGCCTGTGTTCTCCTCTAGGATTTTGATGGAGTCTTGTCTCACATTTAAATCTTTCATCCGGGGATCCCTGGGTGGCGCAGCAGTTTGGCGCCTGCCTTTGGCCCAGGGCGCGATCCTAGAGACCCGGGATCGAATCCCACGTCAGGCTCCCGGTGCATGGAGCCTGCTTCTCCCTCTGCCTGTGTCTCTGCCTCTCTCTCTCTCTCTCTCTCTCTCTCTCTGTGACTATCATAAATAAATAAAAAAAAATTAAATCTTTCATCCATTTTGAGTTTATCTTTGTGTATGGTGCAAGAGAGTGGTCTAGTTTCATTCTTCTGCATGTGGATGACCAATTTTCCCAGCACCATTTATTGAAGAGACTGTCTTTCTTCCAGTGGATCGTCTTTCCTCCTTTGTCGAATATTAGTTGACCATAAAGTTCAGGGTCCATTTCTGGGTTCTCTATTCTGTTCCATTGGTCTATGTGTCTGTTTTTGTGCCAGTACCACACTGTCTTGATGACCACAGCTTTGTAGTACAACCTGAAATCTGGCATTGTGATGCCCCCAGCTATGGTTTTCTTTTTTAAAATTCCCCTGGCTATTCGGGGTCTTTTCTGATTCCACACAAATCTTAAAATAATTTGTTCTAAGTCTCTGAAGAAAGTCCATGGTATTTTGATAGGGATTGCATTGAACGTGTAAATTGCCCTGGGTAACATTGACATTTTCACAATATTAATTCTGCCAATCCATGAGCATGGAATATTTTTCCATCTCTCTGTGTCTTCCTCAATTTCTTTCAGAAGTGTTCTATAGTTTTTAGGGTATAGATCCTTTACCTCTTTGGTTAGGTTTATTCCTAGGTATCTTATGCTTTTGGGTGCAATTGTAAATGGGATTGACTCCTTAATTTCTCTTTCTTCAGTCTCATTGTTAGTGTATAGGAATGCCATTGATTTCTGGGCATTGATTTTGTATCCTGCCACGCTACCAAATTGCTGTATGAGTTCTAGCAATCTTGGGGTGGAGGCTTTTGGATTTTCTATGTAGAGTATCATGTCATCGGCGAAGAGGGAGAGTTTGACTTCTTCTTTGCCAATTTGAATGCCTTTAATGTCTTTTTGTTGTCTGATTGCTGAGGCTAGGACTTCCAATACTATGTTGAATAGCAGTGGTGAGAGTGGACATCCCTGTCTGGTTCCTGATCTTAGGGGAAAGGCTCCCAGTGCTTCCCCATTGAGAATGATATTTGCTGTGGGCTTTTCGTAGATGGCTTTTAAGATATCGAGGAAAGTTCCCTCTATCCCTACACTCTGAAGAGTTTTGATCAGGAATGGATGCTGTATTTGGTCAAATGCTTTCTCTGCATCTAATGAGGGGATCATATGGTTCTTGGTTTTTCTCTTGCTGATATGATGAATCACATTGATTGTTTTACGAGTGTTGAAGCAGCCTTGTGTCCCGGGGATAAATCCTACTTGGTCATGGTGAATAATTTTCTTAATGTGTTGTTGGATCCTATTGGCTAGTATCTTGTTGAGAATGTTTGCATCCATGTTCATCAGGGATATTGGTCTGTAATTCTCCTTTTTGGTGGGGTCTTTGTCTGGTTTTGGAATTAAGGTGATGCTGGCCTCATAGAATGAATTTGGAAGTACTCCATCTCTTTCTATCTTTCCAAACAGCTTTAGTAGAATAGGTATGATTTCTTCTTTAAACGTTTGATAGAATTCCCCTGGGAAGCCATCTGGCCCTGGACTCTTGTGTCTTGGGAGGTTTTTGATGACTTCTTCAATTTCCTCCCTGGTTATTGGCCTGTTCAGGTTTTCTATTTCTTCCTGCTCCAGTTTTGGTAGTTTGTGACTTTCCAGGAATGCGTCCATTTCTTCTAGATTGCCTAATTTATTGGCGTAGAGCTGTTCATAATATGTTTTTAAAATCGTTTGTATTTCCTTGGTGTTGGTAGTGATCTCTCCTTTCTCATTCATGATTTTATTAATTTGAGTCTTCTCTCTCTTCTTTTTAATAATGGTTTATCTATCTTATTAATTCTTTCAAAGAACCAACTCCTGGTTCTATTGATCTGTTCCACAGTTCTTCTGGTCTCAATTTCGTTGATTTCTGCTCGAATTTTAATTAACTCTCTTCTTCTGCTGGGCGTCGGGTCGATTTGCTGCTTCTTCTCTAGCTCCTTTATGTGTAAGGTTAGCTTTTGTATTTGAGTTCTTTCCAGTTTTTGAATGGATGCTTGTATTGTGATGTATTTCCCCCTCAGGACTGCTTTTGCTGCATCCCAAAGATTTTGAACAGTTGTATCTTCATTCTCATTAGTTTCCATGAATCTTTTTAATTCTTCCTTAATTTCCTGGTTGACCCTTTTATCTTTTAGCAGGATGGTCCTTAACCTCCACGTGTTTGAGGTCCTTCCAAACTTCTTCTTGTGATTGAGTTCTAATTTCAAGGCGTTCTGGTCTGAGAATATGCAGGGGACGATCCCAATCTTTTGGTATCGGTTCAGACCCGATTTGTGACCCAGTATGTGGTCTATTCTGGAAAAAGTTCCATGTGCACTTGAGAAGAATGTGTATTCAGTTGAGTTTGGATGTAAAGTTCTGTAGATATCTGTGAAATCTATCTGGTCCAGTGTATCATTTAAAGCTCTCGTTTCTTTGGAGATGTTGTGCTTAGAAGACCTATCAAGGGTAGAGAGAGCTAGATTGAAGTCACCAAGTATAAGTGTATTATTATCTAAGTATTTCTTTACTTTGGTTAATAATTCGTTTAAGTATTTGGCAGCTCCCACATTCGGGGCATATATATTGAGGATTGTTAAGTCCTCTTGTTGGATAGATCCTTTAAGTATGATATAGTGTCCCTCTTCGTCTCTCACTACTGTCTTCGGAGTGAATTTTAGTTTATCTGATATAAGGATGGCTACCCCTGCTTTCTTTTGAGAACCATTTGAATGGTAAATGGTTCTCCAACCTTTTATTTTCAGGCTGTAGGTGTCCTTCTGTCTAAAATGAGTCTCTTGTAGACAGCAAATAGATGGGTCCTGCTTTTTTATCCAGTCTGAAACCCTGCGCCTTTTGATGGGGTCATTAAGCCCGTTCACGTTCAGAGTTACTATTGACAGATATGAGTTTAGTGTCATCATGATATCTATTTAGTCCTTGTTTTTGTGGATTGTTCCACTGAACTTCTTCTTAAAGGGGAATTTTAAGAGTCCCCCTTAAAATTTCTTGCAGAGCTGGTTTGGAGGTCACATATTCTTTCAGTTCCTGCCTGTCTTGGAAGCTCTTTATCTCTCCTTCCATTTTGAATGAGAGCCTTGCTGGATAAAGTATTCTTGGTTGCATGTTCTTCTCATTTAGGACCCTGAATATATCCTGCCAGCCCTTTCTGGCCTGCCTCAAGGGTGGTTTAAAGCTCAATTTGATGTAAGATGATTAACAAAAGTGAAATTATCTGCTTTCTAGATTGAGAGAAGGTAGACAAGTTAACCATTACTAGAAAGGAGGCTGAATCATCAGGATTCTGTTTTACTTCTGTCAAGGAGGAAAAAAAAATAGATAATAAGCTGTTGACGCTCTTCATAAATGAAGAGAAAGTGTGGTTGTGAAAGTAGGCATTTGCAAAATCATTTTGAGTTATAATTACATGTGATAAGATGCACAGATCTCAAGTGTGCAGTTTGATGGATCCTGACATATGTGTACACCTGGGTAACCATCACCCTAATCAAGATTAAGAACATTGCTATTATTCTAGAATGTTCCCCTCTTCAGTTAATCTCTGTTCACTCCCCCTGCCGAGGAAATGACAATTCCAATTTCTATCACCATAGATTAGTTTGACCGATTCTTTTTTTTTTTTTCTTAGTTTGGCTGATTCTTGAACCTTATATAAATGGAATCTTATTAGCATGTACTCTTTTCATATGGCTTCTTTTGTTCAACATTTTTTGGAGGGTTATCCATGGTGTTATAAGAAGAACTCTGTTTGAGTCCCAGCTCAAATACTCTAGTTCTGTGAGTGCCACACGGAATTCAAGCCCACAAGGGCAGGGATTTTTATCTATTTTGTTCAATGTCCCATTCCCAGTGCCTAGAATAGAATCTGATACATAGTAAATGCTCCATTCCTCAACTATGACATGAAAATAAAGGTAATAATCTTTTATTCTGCTCAAAGGGATTTGTGAGGTATAATAAGGAAAAATACCATAAATTGCTTTGTAAACCATATAGTATTTTCTAAAGGTTTCTTTTACTACAAATAAGCCATAAATTCCTAAAGACAGCAACCATACCTTATTAATCTTTGACTTTTTCACATTTAGCATAGTGTTAAGTATACAGTGTGGAGTCATCAATGTTCCTTGAATAAATTCAGTTTGTTTTGGGAAACTCAAGTTAATGTGTGCAGCTTTGCGGGCAAGTAAATGGAATCAGTGTTCTTCGAGGATCTACTTTACACACTTTTTAATGTTAAGGGACCTCATGTGTACACATTGCTTGCATTGCTTGTGTCATAACCACTTGGCAATAAGAGTTCACGCTGGGCTAATGTCGGGCCCCTGAACTGGGAGAGGCTCAGGGAGATAGGCTGGTGATGGAGCTGGAGATGCACCAGATTGAGTCCTCTGAGGAACAGACACCAAAATGGGATTATATACTGGATGTCCAGGAGATTTATTGGGGAAGCACCCTGTAGGAGGAAAGAGGAGGAAGTCTGTCAGTGGTGGGGAGAATTTTCAGATCACAGTGCAACATGAAAGAAAGAGGAAAGGAAGAATAGTTGGTTAGGAAGAGGCTCAGACTGCAGCAAAGTTATAAGAAATTTGGGGCTGGCCTCAGCATTGCCATGCTCAGTTATTGGCCGCGGACAACCAGTGGGAATTGTGGTATCGGTAGGAACAGGGTATGGATGGAGACAGCAGCAGCTAGGGCCACCTGTCAATCATGCTCCTCCTGACAGGAGATCTGAGGGATTGCATTTTGGTGTGTATGGGATTAGAGGCAGTATTCTAAATTCCATTGTCAATGGGATGAGGTGAACCTGGTTTAATCTAGCCAGCTAATCCTGGGCAGTGGGCAGAGAAACAGTAAATTTAAAAGAGAACATATGTACATTATGAAATGTAAAATATATAGGCACCACTTTGATGGGCCTTTAAAATTTCAGTGAGTACTTAAAGCCCTATAAAAGGGTGTTTTTCACTGTTTGCATTGGGATGCAAGTATTCTGGAACATAAAATATCCATAGCCCCCCCTCCTACTTCCCAGTCAATACACACAGTAACACATGGTCACACACATCAGCGTCTATGATCTGCTGTATGCATGGAGCTTCTGTTTTGCTGCCAAGCTCTGAGTTTCACTGAAGGAAGGGATCATAGGAAATGGGGCAAGCAGGATGGCATATTTTCCTAGCCTGGCTTTTTGGACTGGAATTGGGCCCTTGGGATTAGAAGGAAAAGGCTAGAAGTTGGAAGAACTGTTTTCTTGAAAGACCTTGTAAAATTCTATATCCATTGGAGCTACTTTGGGACCCATTCTCCTTGACTCTTTATGAATTCCAGTCCTGCTCTGGCATCCCTAAGTTTAATGGTTTTGAGAGCCTCAGGATTCAGCACACTTGACATAGATTTTGAGTTGGTGGGCACCATTAGTGGGGATGATTATAGGTTTCTTCAGTGAGACTCAATGAAATGGGGAAGAGGGAATGTTGGATGTCACTAAGTGACTATAGCTAAAGAAGATTACTCAAATGAAAATATTGGTGGCAACCATTTGGGAGCATTAGAAATAATTGGAGAACACTTTGAATAGGTTAGCATTCAATTTGAGTGTGTATATATGCGTAGATACACACTGGGGAAACAAAGTGATCATTTGTTTATATTATCATAAGAACTGTATCTGTGTGTGTGTTTGTGTTTAAAACCTAAACATCATGAATTTCCTTAGAATAATAAATTTGTTATAAAATGACTTTTAAATTAATTTAATTAATTTTAAATGGTTCTATCTGTTGCCTAGGATGTATGGGACTTTTGAGCTTAGTCAGAGGTGACTGTCCACAACCAGTTCTAACATGACAATGAATGTCTTTGTTGAAACATTCAAGTTGTAATTACAACACATTGCTTCAGGTAGCAATTTCTGAAAGGAGTTGTCATATAAATTCCATTGAGGCTATACTCATGGAATAGTCCCATCCAGGAATAAATCCTATATCAGCACTATTTAAAAAACAATGTAAAAGACCAGCTCTAATTTCCCATTGTAAACAGACAACTGAACAAAATAATGAAATAGATGTTTTTAGTGATTGGGGAATAAGCAGCATGAGACTGTGATCCTTGTGAGAAAGAAAGTAACTACGAACTTAGCAATCTTTCTGGCTTTCCACATAGAGTCAATTTCTAACTGTGAGCACAGAAAGGAAAAGAAATTCTGGAGGCCTCTTGATTTGAGAAGATGACGATCAGAGTCTGGGGAGAACGAGTCAGCTGGAAGTTAAAGGGTGGAGTTTTGGAAAGGGGGATACTCTACACAGAAGGATCTCCATGAATCTGCATGGGGTCCTCTCTAGTCTTTGTTTAGTATTAGGCTGCCTGCATGTAGAATAAAGCTTCACAAAGAAGGACAAAGAGTCACCATGGAACTATAAATGGAAATATTCCCAGGGGTCACAAAGCACAGGAAGGCATTTGATCTCTGAGCATCCAGAATGGAGAATCCTTGTTGGTCATCTGGGAAATTCGATGGAGACCCAGGAGTCCTGACTCAGAAGTAGGGGTGAACCAATACTGGAGTGAAGGCTATTGTAGATCCACCCTAGTGAAATGTAAAAATAGGCTTCAAAGTGATGAAATGTATCTGCAAGTTATTTAACTCTATAAAGGAAGAATACGACATCCAAATACATAAGAGCATAACATTCACAACATCCAGCACCCAACAAATTAGTAAAGAAGCCAAGAAGAAAGAAGATGTGACCCATAATCAGGAAACAAATTGGTCAATAGAAAAAGCACAGAAATGACAGTTGTTTGAATTAGCAGTTTAAGATGTTAAAAACATGAACAAAGTAGGGAGAGACATGTAAACTATTAAAAGGGACCAAACATAATTTATAGGAATAAAAATACTACATATGAAAAAAAGAAATGATGGGCCCAAATTTTCCACGTTTGATGAAAGTTATAAACCCACAGATCCCTGAAGCATAATGGACCCAAAGCAGGTTGAACACACACATGCTAACACAGATACATCAAAGTATACCATAATCAAATTTCTGAAACCACTGAAAAAGAATAGTTTTTAAAAAGTGAAAGGAAAAAGGCACATTATTTGCAGAGAAACAAAGATAAAAATTATAGCAGTTTTCTCATCTCATAAGTGGACAATGGAATGACATTTTTAAAGTGCTGAAAGGAAAAAGAAGCTATCAATCTAAAAGTCAATGAACAGCAGCATTGCCTCCCCCCCCCAAGAAAGTCAAATGAAGCTATTTTTCAGAAAAATATTGAAAAAAATTGTCTTCAAAACCTGAACCACAAGAAAGGTTGAGTTTGTTTAGGTGGAGAGGAAATGAGACCAGATGGAAACGTGGATCAATACAAAGGAATGAAAAGCACTGGTAGTGCTAAATATATGGTTAAATATAAGACTGCTCCCCTTAATTTTTAGTACCTTTTAAAAGTATGTAATTGCTTAAAGTAAAAATAATGCAATCTATTTTGAGAGTTTATAACATTTGTGGAAGTAAAATGTGTAACCATAGCACAAAGGAGGGAGAAGTAAAAGAAGATATACGAATGACAAACACATGAAAATACGCTCAACATCATTAGTCATTGGGGAAATGCAAATTAAAATCACTATGGGGGCCCCTGGCTGGCGCAGTCAGTGAAGCCTCTGACTCTCGGTTTTCGCTCAGGTTGTGATCTCAGGATCCTGAGATGGAGCCCTGTGTCAGTCTCCGAGCTTAGTGCAGAGTCTGCTTGAGATTCTAGAACTCTCCCTCTCCCACTGCCCCTCTTGCTCATGTGCTCTCTCTTCCTCTCTCTATCTCAAATAAATAAATAAACTTCAAAAAACAACAACAAAAGACCCATGCTGGGAATTACCACCACACATCTACCAGATTGTTTAGAGACCAGCATGTAGAATACTGACAGCTATCATACATTTATTATGACCCTATAAGTGGTATAGTTGGGGAGTTTCTTTTAAAGTTAAACATATACCAGGGCACCTGTGTGGCTCAGTCAGTTAAGCAAGTGACTCTTGGTTTTGGCTTAGGTTATGACCTCAGGGTCATGATCTCCAGGTTATGAGATGGAGCTCGGCCTTGGGCAGTGGGGAGTGTGCTTCTTTCCCTCTCCCTTATGCTTTGGCCCTTCCTCGCGACATGCTCTCTCTTTCTCAAATAAGTAAATAAAGCTTTAAAAATAAAGTTACATGTAAGCCTACAATGCGATTTAGAAATCCCACCGCTCTCTTTTTACCTAAGAGAAATGAAAAGTTAAGTTCACATAGACACACGTGAGTCTTCATTGCAACTTTACTCATAACAGCCAGAAAATGGAAATAACCTGGGTGTCCATCAAGAGGTGATGGATAAACAAATGATGGTATATTTACAACACAGAATGTTACTTACTGGTGAAAAAGAATAAGATACTGGTGCATGCAGCAACATCGGTGAATCTC
This sequence comes from Nyctereutes procyonoides, assembly GCF_905146905.1. Lineage (NCBI taxonomy): Eukaryota > Metazoa > Chordata > Mammalia > Carnivora > Canidae > Nyctereutes > Nyctereutes procyonoides. The sequence goes on along the minus strand of NW_026575160.1, from coordinate 29,250,997 downwards.
AAAACTATAACACTGAGTACAAGGAACCAGATTCTAAAGAGTATGTGCTGTATGATTCCGTTTATATGAAACTATAGAGAAGACAACATTTATTTAGAGAGACAGGATAAAGATCAGTGGTTCCCAGGGAGCAAGGCACATGGGACAAGGGTGTTTTTTGACAGAAGGGACACTAGGTGCTTTTAGAGGCCATGAGCATATACTATATTCTGACTGCAGTGGTTATAGGGTATATATATTTGTAAAAACTCATTGAAATGTATACCTATAATGGATGTGTTTTACAAATGTAAATTATACCTTAATAAAGTTGATTAAGAATGTGTCATCGATATAACAGAAAGGAAATGAATTCTATTTGGCTCAAGAGTGGACACACTTTGAAGAAACCTACGTCCTTAAAGTCCAGCTTTAAGCTTGTTTACTGCAAGAAAAAAATATGTAACTACAGCAAGAAAGTAATTGCATTCATTTGCTAATTCGTATCCCTGATCTTGTACATGCTATGAGTTCTTGTTTCTGGTTCAAAGTGAAAGCATCTTTGAATTATTTGGGCATCATCATTCTTGCTGGTCTTAGAAACAAATCCAGCCTCTTGTAGTCCGTGGTAACTTAAGTGCCTGTTGCAACTTAAACCGATTATTGGGTGAAATAAAAATAATATGTGAATGTAAGCATAGATATAGGGGAAGTAAGTAATAAAATCTTAGGATGGCAAACACCAAGCGATTTTCCCAATATCTGAGGCCAGGGAAGATGAAATTACTACCCAGCACCGCAAAACTAATGAGTGGCACAGTCCCAATTTTTTAACTAAAATTTCTGCTTTCAATTGGTATTGAATTTTAAAATACAGTCCTCTCTACTTTTTGTTACTCTGCCCTTGTCCGTTCTGCCTTATATCTCCCTAAATGAGGCTTTTGCCTTCCTCAGGCTTGTTTTTCCTGTTCCCATCTCTGTGCCTTTGCTTATATTACTCCCTCATCGGGAACGTCCTCTTGATTTTCAGCAAATACAGATGGTCAAGGAAAGTTGCCATGATGTTAGAGTATTGCAGCATGTTTCTGTTTCTTAAGAAAATATAATAATGGGACGCCTGGGTGGCTCAGTGGTTGGGCGCCTGCCTTCGGCTCAGGTCGTGATCCCGGGATCCAGGATCGAGTCCCCCATGGGGCTCCCTATGGGGAGCCTGCTTCTCCCTGTACCTGTATCTCTGTCTATCTCTCTCAGTCTGTGTCTCTCATGAATAAACAAATACATCTTTAAAAAAAGGAAAAAAGAAAAATACAATAATATACTTAATAAAATACATTCACCTGTATTATTTTTACCACAATCTTTATGTCCATTATTCATGTCACAGACTGAATTGTGTTCCCCCAAAAGGTATTATGTCAAAGCCCTGACCTTCCATTTGATTCCATTTTGGAGGTAGGACTGTGAAAGAGCTGATTAAGGTCAAATGAAGTTGTAAGGGTGGAGCCCTAATCCAATAGGACTGGTGTCCTTATAAGAAGAGGAAGAGACACCAGGAATGCTCATGCCCAGAGGAAAGGCCATGTAAGGACACAGTAGGAAGGCAGCCATCTGCAAGCCAAGGAGAGAGGCCTCAGGAGAGGACAATCCTGCAGAACTTTGATCTTTGATTTTAATACTTCAGATCTGTGAGAAAATAAAGGCCTGTTTAAGCCACCCCAGTCCTTGGAATGCCTGGGTGTCTGAGCGGTTGAGCACCTGCCTTCGGCCCAGGGCATGATCCTGGAGTCCCGGGATCGAGTCCCACATCCAGTTCCCCTCAGGGAGCCTGCCTGTGTCCCTGCCTCTCTCTCTGTGTCTCTCATTAATAAATAAATAAAATCTTAAAAAAAAACCCCAAACCCACACCAGTCCATGTATTTTGCTATGGAATTCCTACCAGACGAATACACTTCCCTTGGAATACTTCCTTAGATCCATCTCCTCTAAGGAAATACTGCTAACCCATAGTTAGTGTTTCCTCTATCCTTAGTATCTGTTTTGTAATTTAATATGTTTTATTTGCTTTCATTTTTTTCAATAGACTATTATATCATAAGCTATATATAAAATAATGCTTTTAGAAAATTAATTATTAGTGTCTACGGGTACTTCTATAGCAAACTAGAATTATTTGTTGGTTTGGCCTGAGGTCTACAAAGCCTGATTATAGGCATTTCTCTATGATTATAAGAAAAATGCCCTTAAGTTGAATAGCCATCTTTGAATTGTAGAATTGATTTGCTTATTACAGACTTATCCTCAGTCAATACTTCTTTTTAAGACTTCTTTATTAGAGAGAGATCGACAGAATGAGTGAGTTGGTGTGTGGGGAGGGTCCGAGGGAGAGAATCTCAAGCTGATTCCCTCCTGAACATAGAGCTTGACCTCCAGGCTTGATCTCATGACCCTGAGGTCATGACCTGAGCCAAAATCAAGAGTTAGATGCTTAACCAATTGAGCTACTGAGGCATGCCGGTCAATACTTTTATATAAAAAAAAATTATACCATAAAACATAAGGTCTTAATTAACAAGTTGCTATTTTTTGTAGCACAATAGCAACCAGATCGCAATTAGTATATTTTTTTCTCCTTTACATGTCTTTCATACACAAATCAATTTAGAATTCTTTGGGCTTACGCAGGCATGTCTCATCTCCTGAGAAGGTACATAGCGTACATAACACATCTTTTTTTTTTTTCTTTTGTATTATATCACTTGCTGAAGAGAGGGAGAAAGAAACAAAGGAAGGGAGGAAATGACAGTTCCATATTTCTCCATTCATTCTCTGTGCCTTCTTTATAAGAAGGAAAAAGATGCTAAATTCAGAAATATGAATCAGTGAAAGATGCAGGTAATATGCAGCATTAAGTAGAGAGTGAGACGTTCAAGTTCAAGTTTGGTTAGTGGGAGTAAAATGGTTCCGTATGGGGGATGCTGAGAAGAGGTTACTGAAATAAAAGAGACCAGCCGGGAGGTGGAGGGCTGCTGGGAGGAATGCGTGGAGAGAGGGCAGACAGGTGACTGGGGAGAGTGGGGGCCTGAGGCCGAGAGAAGTGCTAGCTGCTGACATTAGAAGAGCATGGAAAAGAGATATGGCAGATAAGTAATATTTGAATGAATTGCTGTGCATTTTCTGTCTGAAATAGTCACTAAAATGTGCATTACTGTCTGAAGCTTGTGGACGCACCAAGTTTTGTTACGTCCTGAAGAGGGCGTGAGGAAAAGCTTCTGTGTTACATAAGTAAAAAGAATGTTTAAATCTACAAGCCTCCAGTGTTCCTGATTGCAGTGAAAATCAAGAGCTATTGGGGCCCCCGGGGGCTCAGTTGGTTAAGCATCGGGCTCTTGATTTCGACTCAGGTCATGATCTCAGGGTTGTGAGATTAAGCCTCATGTTGGGCTTTGTGCTGGGTGGGGAGCCTGCTTCAAATTCTTTCTCTCTCTCTCCCTCTGCCCCTCACCCTTCCTCCCTCACTAAAAACAAAAAAGAAAATCAAGAACTATTTAAAATATCCACAACAATGCCATATATAGTATATTTTCACTCTTCACTGTCTTGAGAAATGTAGCTTTAGGTCTTGAAATAAATTTATAGGAGTCTTTTAACTTTATTATTTTTCAAAATTTTGGGTTATTCTATATCATTTATATATATATATATTAGAATCTAAATGTGTGTGTTAGAATTAACTTGTTAATTTCTATAATTTCTATAAAAAAGCCTCTGGATTCTTGAATGTAACTGGGTTGAATGTATAGATTTATGGAGAATGAACATCTGAATAATATGAGTCTTTCAAACAAGACAAATGATATATCTCTCTACTTATTTAGGTCTTTGCAATTTCTCATCCATGTTTTATAGGTTCAAAGATCTGGCACATTTATTGTTAAATTTATTCCTGAGTGTTTTAATGTTCTTGATGCTTATACATGGTAATGTTAAAACTTCCATTTTCCAGTTATTTGTTTTGAGTCTATAGACATATAATTAATTTTTGTTAATGGACTTTGGATTCTAAGACTTTGATAAATAGAGCATTACTTCTAGTAATTGCTTTGTTGATTCCTGTAGGATATTTTATGTACTCAAACATGACATCTGCAAAAAGCAAGAGTTCTAGTCCTTTCTTTACAATCTATCTTTTATTTTTATTTTGTTTTATTTTATTTATTTATTTTATTATTTTTAAAAGATTTATTTATTTATTTATTTATTCATGAGAGACACAGAGAGGCAGAGACACAGGCAGAGGGAGAAGCAGGCTCCCTGTGGGGAGCCCGATGCGAGGCTTGATCCTGGATCCCAGGATCAGGCCCTGAGCCGAAGGCAGATGCCCAACCACGGAGCCACCCAGGCGTCCCTTTATTTTATTACCATATTGTACTTCCAGGACTGTGTTAATAGAAGTGATGAGAGTGGTTATCTCTGCTGGGTTCTTAATCTTAAAGGGAACTATTCGATATTTCATTTTTAACTATAATGTTAGCTGTGGGTTTTCCTTAGATGCACTTTATTAGGTTGAGGACATTCCCTTCTATTCCTAGTTTGCTGAGTGTTTTTATCATGAATCACATTTAATTTTTGCCAAACATTTTTCTTCATCTATCGAAATAATCATGCGATTTTTTCCCTTTATTCTATTAGTGTCGTTATTGTCCATTTATTTATTGATCTTCGATTTTTTTTTTTTGAGAGAGAGAATCTTCAAGCAGGCTGCACACCCAGTGTGGAGCCCCACATGGAGCTCAGTCTCATGACCCTGGGATCATGACCTGAGCCAAAACCAAGAGTTGGACGCTCAACCAATGAGCCACCCAAGTGCCCCTGATCTTTGAATTTTGAGTCAACTTTGCATTGTCAGAATAAACCCCACTTGGTCAGAGTGTGAAATCTTTATTACATTTTGCCGTATCTGATTGGCTCATATTTACTATCGATTTTTGCTTCTCTATTCAGGAAGGATGATATCCTGTTAATTTTGAGGTTGAGATTTCACAGTTTACGGTGATATCCTCTATCTCATTTTGTGTAATCCAAATGCTGATCTGTACCAGATTCTTCCATTTTCTGTTTCAATTTATAGCTTTGTTGCAGATTCTATGTCTCTCTCCGTTTTGCCCGCCCAGTGTTAATACTGGGATGTTGCTTTTTATTCATTTTTCTTTCCTTATTACCGGTTGCAGAATATCTACATCTCTATCAACATATTTGCTCATAATTTATGATAAGAATGAAGATCTTCACTTCATGTATCTCAAACCATTCTCTGTAACTTTGATCTACGATTAGATATATTATATATAGTAACTTTCATATAAGGTACCAGATTTTTTTTTCTTCTTTTTCATACAAGATGTTTTAATTTGGATTGTCACACAAATACCTTAACTGTTTCCCTCCCTTTCCTCAGACCCAATCATCTTCTCCAGTATTTTCTGCTGTTGGCAACTCCATACATTTTATCATCTAAATCAGAAAAACGTAATTCTTCCTGTCATTCTCTATTATTGATCCATAACCAAATCTTGCTAACTCTATATCTTGAGAATTCCTCAGTGCCACCTCCTTTTCTGTATCCTCTCTATCAGTGCCTAGATGCTCACCATCTCTCTCCTGAATTACTGAAAACGTACTCTAACTGGCTTCTATTGCTACTGCCAGCCTGTCCTTTACATTGCTACTAGCTTAACCTTTCTAAGTAAAAGTAAATTTGCCTTTTTTGCTTAAAATTATTTAGTGTCTCCTTTTATTGTTGTTAGCACATGAACTCATTAATACAGTCCCTAAATTCTTCAATATCTGTTCCCTGTTAAAGAAATGTCCAGAAAGGGTTTGAGCTGAAAATGAATTCCACATAACTTAGCAAGGGGAAAAACTATCACAACGTCTGTGCAATAGCCCTAGTCAACATTTCCCCAATGACAGCACAACAAAAAATTAAACACAGTTTAGCATAGCTGAGGTGATGGGAACTGCCGTATTCTCAGTATTGTGTGAGCCAGTAGTTACATACTCAATTTAAAAAAATTGTTAAGTTATTCACATTTATTTGGCTCTAAATTTATTTTAATATGTGGGAGGCAACAAGACCCATGACCCTAGTGGAAAACTCATCCTAACCATATTCATATGGAAAATTAGGCTACATTTGATGAAATGCCAATGATTGAAATTAAGCATTTTAGCTCAAATGTCTCTTCGTTTCTAACTCTTTACCCTATTTCTAAAGTCAGAAATTTTCCATTCTTTTCTTGTGCTCTGAAAGCCCCTTTAAGCTCATATTGCCTTGCTTTGCAGTTAGTATTGAACATTGAAATTTTGAGGCAAGAACATAATAATGTCTTATGCGGAGTCTGGCTCAAAAATGCAACATAATAAATGTGAACCAAATTATGCCAAGACTAAAAGTATAAGAGTATAGACACAGAGCTATCACAAACATGAACCTTATACAAAGCTAGCTTTGGAAACTATGGGTTTTCTCTTCCTCCCTGGCCCCTTAAATCCAGAGTTTCGTGGATCAAATATATGTTATTATTAGAAATGTAAATGTAAGAATACAAAAAATAGCTTCTTATATTTGTATTAGTTACACTTTGGTTCTTGTTTCTGTTTAAATAATTTTTTGCTGAAATTTTATGGCATAATGCTCACATCTTGCAACAAGTTTTAGTTTTTCTATCCTCTTTGACTTCAGGTATTCGATTTTGGTGTGCTATTATTTTTATTGTATACTATTATTGACTCAATTTTTGATGAAACAAAATATTTTATTGTTCCTTATTTTTTTATTTTGTCTTACAATAACTGTATGAAGTAAATTAAATCAAGCTTTTAAATATGGGTGGAGAAAAATTTTAACAAACAGTTTGAAATACATTTTGCATATGGTCAACATATTTGAAAATTTTATTTGTTTTTTACTTTAATCTTGGATATAACAAAGGCATTATAAAAGCAGAATCTTTGCAGATGCATGATCTTCACATGTGGTTTATGAGCACAGATCACTAATGACTAATGCCAACTTGTTTATTATTTCCATCCTTTGTGGAAACTTTGATGAATAGAAAGTTAGATCATGAGCAAACTGTAGCTTTCCCCAGAATAAGCAATTTGTATCATGGTACAAAAAATAAATACACAAATTTATTTAAGGCATTCTATCTACATAAAAATCCTCTTTGATAAATTTGGTTGTTATAGCCATTAAAATGGAATCCCTAGCATCTACCATTCTGCATATTAATCCAAAATATAAGCAAACAAATTAAGTAGGTTTATATCCAATATCAGGATGAAACTGCAAGAGTAAAATATCTGGTAAATGTAGAGAATGTGGACACCTCTGTTATATTTGGGAAATTGTGATTTTGCATCTTTTCTTTTTTGTTTTTTATTTTTCTCTTTTCTTTTTTGGATACAAGTCTTATTTGGATGACTTGGGACAAGTCTCTACATTGTCTCTGAGTATGTCTTTTTACCTGTGGTAGGTAAAAACATGTCTGGCTCACTTACCTTAGTTAATCCAGTAAATATTTATTAAGCTCTTATTATGGGACATAATGCCTGTTCTTGACATTTATGTTACATAACAGAAGAGACAGAATAGTAGGAAGATACAAATAACTACAATAAATCAATAAACCATAGAGTAAGTTAGAAGATGGGAAGTAATGTGGAAAATAATAAAGCAGGGTAAACACAGAAAGTTTCTGGTGGGAAGGATGGGTTCATTGTTTTTTAAAATAGAATTGTCAGGGTAGGCTCCATTGTGAAGGTGGCATCTGAGAAAAGACTCAAAAGATATGTCAGCCACCAAGGAGATTTCCAGCCTTAGGGATTCACTAGCATAAAGGCTCAAGGCATGTTTGGTCAGTTGGCACACAGTAAGGAGGCCAGTGTGATTAAAATGGAGTAAGTGGGAAAGTAATTTAATCTGAGAGGTAAGGAGGACAGGGGTACAGAGGCTGATCATGTAAAGTCTTGTAAACCATGGTAAGCAATTGGCTTCAATTCTGGGAGAGGTGAGAAAAGCTATGAGGGTTTGATGGGGAGTGATTTGAATTGGGTTTCAAGTACCATTCTACTGTCTTGAGAGTATATTAAAGAGAAAAAGAGTAGGAGAAATGGACACCTTCAGGAGGCTGTAGAGAGGGCCTGAGAAAGATGATGGCCAATGGACCAGGCTGCTAGGACTGGAGGTGGGATGAAGTGCTTGATTGGTAGATATCTTTTGAAGGCAGAGCCAATAGCATCTCCTGATAGGTTAGATATGGGATGTAAGAAGAGGTGAGTAGTCAGGGTTGCTCAAATAATTTGATTGAAGCAACTGGAAGGATGGAATTGATATCAACTCATATAGGGAACCTGCAGGTGGAGTAAATTTTGAGAACATTGGAAATTCACTTTGGTCATGTTAAGTTTGAGATGTCTCTGTGACATCTAGTTTAGGATAATGTAAATTATGCTCTAGTTGAAACTAAATCTCAAAATGTTAGTGGTTTAACATATCAAAAGGTTACTTCTCACTCATGTTATACATAAAACATGCTTTACAGACAAAGGGACCAAAGCTGATGGAAAGACTGCTTTATTGTAACTGCATTTAGAAACATATGGCTTTCAGGTTCATGAAACGGGGGAAGAGAAGAACTAGAGAGTTGTCTTGGCTCAGTATATCTACTCAGAAATGACAACACTCACTTTCTCCTACAACCCATTCACCGAACCTGGTCATATGGCATCATCTAATTGTAAAGGAGTGGGAAATAATTGACTTTGATATATGAGCAGGCATTCAGGCAAGAACTCTGTGCTGTGATAGGAATTTGGGAGTGATTTGCCCTGTGAACAGTGTTTAAATCCAGGAGATTGTGAAATCACCAAGCATTGTACAGAGTTAGGGGATAGAAGAGGAGGAAGGATTGAGTCTTTGGGAACTCCACTGTTGACAGGTCTGAGAAAGGAAGAAAAAAAACAAAGGAGACAAACAGGGACCATATAATGAGCTAGGAAGAAAGCCAGGAGCCTAGGGTGCCCTGAAATTCAAGCGAAGAAAGGGTATCAAGGAAAATAGAGAGTGATGGACTATGAAAAAAATACTGGTATTTCCAGTAAGATGAGAACTGAGAATTAACCATTGTATTGGCAGGGTGGAGCTCATTGGTGTCCTCCGTGTTTTGAAGGCCTGATGACAACCTGTTGGAGTGGATTTAAGGGAGAGTTGGAGGAGAAGAATTAGAGATTGTAGCGTTAGGCAACTCTTTTGAGAAAATATAATATAAAAAGGTGAAATAAATAGAGTGTCAGCTAAAGAAAGAAGAGAGGTCAAAAGCAAGTTTGTTTGTTTTAATATATTTATTTGAGAAACAGTGAGAGAATGAGCAGGATGGAGAGGGGAAGAGAATCTGAAGCAGATCCCTCACTGAGCACAGAGCCCAGCATGGGGCCTGATCCCACGACTGTGCGATCATGACCTAAGCTGAAACCAAGAGTCATATACTTACTTAATTGACTGATCCACCCAGGTGTCCCAAAGCAAGTTTTTTTTTAAATGATAAAAAATAAAAAAATGTGTATGTATGCTAATGGATGGACAGGGAAACACTGATGAGGGAGACAAGGGTGAAAGTTGCTGAGGTCATATTCTTAAGCAAGGGGGAGTAGGTGTGCCTACTGCACAAGTGGAAGAATTGATTGGCTAGGGGCAAGTAGGAAGGCAGAAATGAAGAGTGAGATGCGGTGATGAGAGTCTCTCTACAGCTTGTTTGCAAGTGTCTATGGAAGTTGTGCCTTGGAGTTGGCAGGAACACCAAATGAAACAAACTCAGAAGTAACAGTGCAACTATAAGTTATCATTAATCTATTATTAGCTTTTAAAAGCTCAGCATTGGTAAGAACTTCCAAGAAGCAGTCCAACAGGAATACAGCAGGCCAAGCTCTTTTGGAAGAAGATGGAGCCTATCTAGAGGCTCTTGGCAGTGCTAGAGTATGATGCAGGCTTTCTGGACCAATCACCTTTGCAGAGACGATGTTCACTAGAGAAATAAGAGGAGACTGAGGATTATCCTCAAATATTCCTATGGAAAGATAAGTTAGAAATTGAATGGGTAGAGACTTACACCTCTGTTGTTAGCTTGTTATCTCATAAATTAATCTATAGCCAATAGTTACCATACTAAGTCAGTTGCATGGGCCTCATTTGTTTGTGTCACATGCAAGCAAGTAGCAGCCACTCATAGGGGGTCAATATTTTGGGACTCAAAGGGCTACATGTAGGAGAAACATACCTTCTAAATGATATCATTTATAATGTTTACTTGAAAACATTTATATTCTCTTCTATAATAATAATTAATACCTTCCTAATACGGCCTAAAATGAACTCTCTCAGGGCCAGCGTTACCCAGGAATCTGACAGACATGGACACTTCTGTTGCCTTGGTCATTATAATTTCCTTTTGGGACAAAACTAAACAATGCCTAGATTTGTTGTGTGTTTATATGTGTGTGTTTGTGTGTGTGTGTTTTCCTTATTAATTTAAATTGGCAATAATTGACCAATTAATTCCAGGAATCATTGGAGCTTTTATATCTTTTCGGACCTATAAAAACTATTTTCTCTTGAATTAGTTGATGCTATATAGTGATGCCGTCATGTTCTGGACAGTCAAGCCGCTTTTCTGCTATAGTTCTAAAGATTTTCCAAGAATACTAGTAATCATAGAATCATAGAATTCTCCAGAGCATTCATACAACTGCCCAGGTGTGTGTCCAGAGGAGTGAAGTGAGGGATTTTAGAGGCCCTGTGGTAGCCTACTGCCGACATCTATATTGCCCAGAGAAGGGCAAGACTGCACTAGAGTTGTCAGGGGAGCCTCTCTCTGGTTTTGTCAGTGAGTCTTTTATGAAAAACATAATTAATTCATTCTTCCACTCCAGCGCTTTTAACAGGATAACAGTTGACAAACTGCCAGGCTTTATTAGCCGGAATAGAAACAGATATCACTATGTCATAACAGTCTTAACCAGGAGCTTCTGTGTTTTCTGACATTTGAAGATTCTGAATTTTTGATGCCTTGGTCTTATGTGCCCACCTTGCTTATGACGCTTAAATTGATGTACTGAACATATGGAGATTTTCCAAACCTTTTATTTTTTCTTACATACATTTTAAATTCTTGTAAATATAATACATGTCCATGTTAAAAAAAAACATAGAAGAGTTTATAATTAAACACCACTGGCTCCACTTCATCTTCTCCCACATGTAATTCTCTACCCCAGAGGCAACAGTTTTCTCTTTTAAATGTTTCCATATTAAACTCTTTTGCTAGTTAACTTTATATTTCTCAATGTTATGTATACTATGACGCTATTTCTTACTTTTTCACAGACGTTGTTTATTGATTTTCTGATTGATGCCGATTTAGGTCAGTTATCTCCTCCACACCCCTAGCACCACCACCATCACCAACTTCCAGGTGGTTGCAGGGCTGTTTTATATCTTCTGTTGGTTATTATTTGGTTTTCTCCTGGTTACAGACAGTATCTCCATACTCCTCACTTCATAAAAAGACATCAGTGCTCCTGGTCTGTGTTTAAACTCTCTTCCTTGTTTCCATCTCCCAAATTACATCTTTTATACATATCAGGCTTAAAAGCATTTGCATTGTTTTCTGTACTCACAGTTAACACATTCCAATGTATATATAGGTTGACGTTAAAGTTGAAAATTGACATATTCTGGGGTATGACTGTTTTTTTCCCTGGCCAACTTCAGTAGTTATCCATATCATTCTACTTTTTATCTCCTGAAAATTCATTGAAAACTTTTTTTTTTCTCTACTGATGGTTCATCTCTGGTTCTCTTTGTTTTGGGGTTCTTGTAGTCTCGTACCTCCTTCTTTATTTACTTCTGATAAGATCTAGAAAAGGTAAGAGGATAAATAACTGTGCTCAGTCCACACTATCTTTCTCCAGAAGCTCCTTTTTAACTCTCTCCCCAATACATATGTAACAAGAGAAAAGTGTTATACCAATAATAATCTAACTAGACGTATGTTCTCAGTAATCCACTATTGGAACTCCATTTTATACACACTGTCATTTTACTTTTTAGTTTAACATTTCATTATTGCTTTAAATTTAGGAAGGAAAATGTTGTAATCCAAAACACTCTGACATGGCAAATGAGAAAGGCAAACATACTCTGGAAAATGGAAAGAAACATATAGAAACCAACCATTGATTTTAATTGTCTTTTTATTCTGACATTCTTAAAAATGTATCAAAACCAAAAATATTTTCTTTTAGAGTATTGGCATGATATCTTGATTCCTTATTTGGTTTCCTCCAATTACAGTTTATAATATGCCTGGCAGGCAGTTACCCGTTTTGATATCTTCATCTGCACTGCAGGATGAGATAGGAACATACTTTCCTCTTTCCTCTGCCTTCTGTAAAGCCTAGTTTACAGTTTGAATAACTCCTTGGAACAAGTTACTGTATAATATAAACATATATATATTCCTGTTTATTCAGAGTGACAATTTTGTTATCGCTATATTATGAAAACAATTGTGTTTCTAAATAAAATATACTCATAAATTAAACCAAGAGATCAACTTAACTACAATATGTACACAATCTAAAGTCTCCAGAATTTTGTCTCACACAATCATCTTGCCTGAAACAGTTGTCTACAATAAAGGCAATGTCTGCACGATTCCTATTTTAAGTATGTCAAATTTAATATCTCTGTGTTTTCTTATTATTTCCTGGAAGTACACTTTTTTCTTTTTTCTTTTTTTTCTTTTTCTTTTTTTAATTTACTGCTTTGTGAGGCTTGGGGAATATCTTGATGTGCCTGCAGGACAGACTGCTTTGTCCCGGACTAAAGATGGACTTGAGAGAAGCAGACTTCAAAAAAAGAGAAGTGTGTAGCTTAGTGGTGAAGGGGCAAGACAGTGGGTGCCAGTCCTGGCTCAGCTTCTTGCTAACTAGGTGGCCTTAGACATTTTTTTAAAGATTTAATTTATTTATTCATGAGAGACACACACAGAGAGAGGCAGAGACACAGGCAGAGGGAGAAGCAGGCTCCATGCAGGGAGCCCGATGTGGGACTCGATCCTAGGACCAGGGGCCATGCCCTGAGCCAAAGGCAGATGCTCAGCCGCTGAGCCACCCAGGCATCCCTGACCTTAGACATTTGACTTTCTCTTTCAAAGCTTGTGAATGGTATTAATAAATAATAATAAATAATATTATTTACCTTAGCTGACAAGTAGCTAATATAAAGCAATTCGTGTAAAACACAGCGAAATGCCCCGACTTATTAAATACACTTTAAATGTCATTTTTATTTACTATCTTGATTTGTTAATTATTCAAAAGTATTATTCCTGTCTGAGCATACAGAAATATCCACAGACATGAATTTCTCCTTAAGTTTTTGAGGACATTCTGAAGATAGCTTTTCGATAGAAAAAGGATAGGAATTTCTCCTTCACATTATGGATATGACTCAAATTGCTTGCAGAATGTGCAGATAGAAGCATTAAATCCAGCCTTAATTTTTCCTCCCCTTAGGAGGTCAAGTTTGTATATAGGTTATTTATATCTAAGTTTTGGGGCACCTGGGTGGCTCAGCGGTTGAGCACCTGCCTTTGGCTCAGGGCATGATCCCAGGGTCTGGGAATCAGGTCCCGCATCGGGCTCCTTTCCAGGAGCTTGCTTCTCCCTCTGCCTGTGTCTCTATCTCTCTCTGTGTCTATCGTAGATAAAGAAGTAAAATCTTTAAAAAAAAAATCCCTGTTTTTATTAAGGTACTTTCAGGGGCTTAACATAGAGATTAATTTCATAAAACCTGTTTAACTTTCACTTGACATAGCAAACAAATCCCTAAATTTCAAAGCAGAAGTTTGTGTGTCCCTAACTAGGTAAAGGAGAGAAGATGAACCCCGGGGTAACGGTGAGGGGCTGGGGGAGAAATCCTAAAGACTTGATTTAATTCTGGCTGTACCACTAACTTTCTTTGTGGTTTAAGTCAAGACACTTTAGTCATTCATCATTTTATGCATACTTATCCTGTACTAGGTTCCAGAAACTAGAATAGAGAGATAAATAAGATCCCTTTCCTTAGGAAGCACACAGTTTGGTTTGGAAAGCAGACCAAGTACAATACAACGTAAGTGACAATACGTACACAGTGTGATAATACATGTATCACAGAATGACATGTGTGCGTGCATGATGTATGTGAATATATGTGGTACAATGTGTATACTATGAAATCTATCTTACTATATATTATTAGTTTTTTTCATTTATTTGTGTGTGTATATATTCTGCTCCATATTTGCTAAGTTTCTGGAATGTTTAAAATTTATATCTTTGAGTTAAAAATAGAACTACCCTATGATTCAGCAATCATACTACTGGGTATTTATCCAAAGAACACAAAAACACTGATTCAAAGGGTTACATGCATCCCTATGTTTATAGCACCATTACCTACAACGACCAACATATAGAAACAGCCCAAGTGTCCATCAGTTGATGAATGGATAAAGAAGATGTGGTATATATACAGATACAATAGAATATTATTGAGCCATAAAAAGCATGAAATCTTGGCATTTGCAATGATGTGGATGGAGCTTTCTTCCTGTAAAATATCTCTGTAGTCTTAAAAGCAGTAATAATCTGAATGATTTATATTTATTGAGGACTGAACTATATCCTAGGCACCGTGGTCCACACTTTATCTGCATTGGCTCACGTAATCATTACAACAAATATATGTCATAGGTGCTATTAGTGTCTCTATTTTCTAGGTGGAGAGGCCAAGACAGAGAGTTAAGTAACTTGCTCACAAGTCCTATGATAGGTGAGGAGTAAAGCCAAGATTTAACTGTGGAAGAATAAGGGAAGTAGAAGAATATTTGATATTTTGATATTTCCTGTGGAAAACCATCTAAACATTAAAACTTGAAGATAGCACTGTTTTACTTTCATGAAACAAAGTACAGCACAAAAGAATTACACAGAAATTAGTCACATCTTTTTAGACTCATACCAAAAACTTGTTATGTATCATGCCTTAGTCAGTTACATAAATTCCTGATCTAGGAGTGTTTGTGGAAAAATATTTATCCTGCCTTCCCTTTCACCGCTCTCAGATGCCAAACTTCCTTTCAAATTACCAGCTTTGAAATCACAGTACATTTTTCTGACTCTGACCCACATCACTCTCCAGGCCCAGAGCCCCTCATCCTATTTTATACTCTTGTAACGGTATAATTTTTTGTTTTTAATTTCTGTTAAAAGATGACTTACATTTTAATATATCATATTAAATATGCGCTTCCATGTTTTAAACTTCTTTATTTTACGTAAAAGAATTTCTGGGATAAGTGAATTTACTTTCATTCAGAAGGCTTCATTTTTTTTTTTAATAGGAGGTATTTTTTTTGTTTTTTTATTTTTTTATTTTTTATTTTTTATAATAAATTTATTTTTTATTGGTGTTCAATTTGCCAACATACAGAATAACACCCAGCGCTCGTACTTTTTCACGGATTGCTTTTCCGTCATTATCCTTTCTTGTACTGCTTAACATTATATAAGAAATGTTTCAGTGGTTTTGAACTCATATTTAACAATGGGGTAAAGGTTTCCTTTTCTAAGGAAGTGACCCATCCCAGAGAGGAAGCACTGTGGTCACAATACTGAAGCTGGAACACAGAACTACTTTCATGCTCTGTTGGTTATTTCTCAAATATTTTACTGCTTCTTCTACCATAAAATGTGACTTGGTGGTACCACCAGCTCAGACCACATCAGCGCTCTTTGGAAACAGAATAGACTGACCTGATTGTCTAAAGCTTCTTTAGATCAATATTTGTAATAAAACTGTAACATCTGCAAAATATGTTTTGCCCAGCAAAGGAAAGCATGACCATTATTATTGTGACATACTTTTTCTTAGATGTGAATAGAAGAAAAATGTTCTAAAAGATTAAAAAGATACTAATAAAGAGTATTTAGTAAAATCTAACACTAAAACCACCAAAAAACACCAAAATAAATCTGATTATGATATAGAACAAAGATTTTTATACTGGCCTTTGGCCTCCATAAATGATGGGAACTTGTTCTCATCAAAACATTCCTTGCTTTATATAGCCATCCTATAAAAAAGAAGAAAAAAAGAAAAGGCTGCAGGGAGATCCAGTAGGTTCAAATTACTGAACTTTTATTTATTTGTACTTAGAAACAAAAGCAGGAGATCCCTCATAATTCCATCATGCGCCACAAGAACAATAGTTTTAGAAACATGCAAATTTCCCCTTTGATATTCAGCTGCAAGGAGATCTTTGAAGGAACTTTCCAGCCATACTTATTTTGGAGATGCAGCTGGATTAGCATCCACATGTGGGAGAAACAGGGAAGCCTTATTTCAAAGGGAGTGTGAAAATATTTTTTATAAAAGAATGGGATTCCCTGGTTTCCTAGTAGTTGAAATTAGCTACTCTTCATTAAAGTGTTGCCTTTTTTTTTTTTTAATTTTATTTATGACAGGCACACAGTGAGAGAGAGAGAGGCAGAGACACAGGCAGAGGGAGAAGCAGGCTCCATGCACCGGGAGCCCGATGTGGGATTCGATCCCGGGTCTCCAGGATCGCGCCCTGGGCCAAAGGCAGGCGCCAAACCGCTGCGCCACCCAGGGATCCCAAAGTGTTGCCTTTTTCCCTGTGGGTGGAGCACCTGTGTCTCAGTAACTCATTTTTTTTTAATTCAAAGATATATTACTTGATGTATAATTGTGGTAGATTTTTGTGAGTCTCATAGCAGATCAATATATTACCGATCGAAAGAATGAAGGGAAAAGGTACCTTAAACAGAAAATTGGAAGAGACAATTATCACTCTAGAAATGAATTTCTCCATCATGGTAGCATGTCTAATTTAGGGTGATTTAGGATTTACTTGTTTTTCTTTTACTTCTTTGTATTTTAACTTTGTCAATAATAAATATTTGTTGCGTGATAACAGAGAAGAAAGACCAAGAAAATGAAGCATTTACCTATTCTATTTTACTCATGAGACAAGGCAAGATTTAAGAGTGTGGTCTTCAGCACATCATTCTCTCTGATAGACGAATGTCACCATCTAGAACCATCTAGATAAGTGTTGTCTAGCAGAACTTTGTGTTGATGGAGACATTCTGTGTCTGTGCTGTCCAGTACTCTAGCCACATGTGGCTAGTGGCTACTCAGCACCTACAATATAGCTATTGTGACCGAGGAACTAAATCTTTAATTTATTTAATTTTAATTATTCAGAATTAGTATAGCCAAATATGTCTAACAGCTTCCATATTGGACAGTTCAGACTTAGATATATCCAGAACAAAAATCAGTCGTAAGCATCTAAAAAGCACTGTAGCACTGGTTTGTGATTACACAAACCTGCATTTATTCATATATAGTTATTTGGGTGTTGATTTTCTCTATAAATGGTTATATATGTGTATAAAATGGAAGTCTGTATTTATTAAAGGTAAACTCGAATCTTGTGATAAAAGTATTAGTTATAGGAGAAAGTCAGAATAACGCAGTTCAGTCGGAATGCCTGACTGTGTAGTTGGTAGAACGTGTGACTCTTGATCTCAGGGTTGTGAGTTCAAGCCCCATGTTGGGTATAGAATTTACTTAAAAAAAAAGAATCATGTAGGTCAGAATTAAGATTATTAAATTAAAAAGATTGTTATAACAATCTTTAAAATCTTTAAGAGAGTCTCAAGCCATTGTCCTTGATTCTAACAATTCAGAAAAACTCGAGTGTATGTTAAAACAGTTTAGACCCTCAACAACTTTGGTAGGAGGGGAAGGAAATGAGTTAGTAGTAAGCAGAACAGAGATTGGTGAAACTCTCATCCGTGGGACCTGACCCTGCGTGAATACTGAGAGATGTGTAGTAAGAATGACCTGGATTTTAACGGCTGTCACTATGGAGGAGGTATATGTAAGTGTAAGCTAGTATCATTAAAATAATTAAGCCTTTGAATTTGTGATTAGGGAATCTTTAGTCACACTCTTGTTTCTGGTAGGTGCGGTGGATTTTTGTAAGCCCTGAGACAAAGAATCAGAGAAACATAAGGGGTAAACACTTGTGAATGGCTGAAGGCTTGAGGAGTAGAACAGGCTATGAATAGAATCCGTGCTACTCCCAAGGGCAATGGACATATTTTGACATATTTGACCACTAGAGTGGTTTGTATTTTTGGTGTTTAAAGAAGGGGGGATGGTGGTGCTGGGAAGAGAAACAAGCAGTCCAAATCGGTAATTGCCAGCCTATATTAATCTTTTTTTTTTTTAAAGTAAGTTTCATGAGGAAAGAGACTATGTTTGGTTAACTCCCATATGTCCAATGTCTGATGCAGAGCCTGGCATGTAGCTAGTACTCTACAAATGTTCATTAGGTAAAAAGGCTTTTTAAAAGAAGTAGGGGCACCCCGGTGGCTCAGCGGTTTAGCACCGCCTTTGGCCCAGGGTGTGATCCTGGGGACCCGGGATCCAGTCCCACGTTGGGCTCCCTGCGTGGAGGCTGCTTCTCCCTCTGCCTGTGTCTCTGCCTCTCCCCCTCTCTGTGTCTCTCATGGATAAATAAATAAAATCTTAAAAAAGTAAAAATAAAAGAAATTGGATGTCATAGAGAGGATGGCCTCATGCATTGGTCTGGAGGTTGGACTAGATGACCTTTAACATCTTCCAATTCTGAGATGACATGATTTCATGCCTTGATATTTTAGGTTACAGCCAAAATGTCTGGATGTGAAACTCATATAATTTCTTAGGATTCCAAGGTTTATTTGTTATAACAAGGTAGGTATTGTTTGATCTTTTAAAAATTAAGAGAAACATGTTGGTTGATTTTAATAAGGCTTCATGTTTTCAGGATGAAAGTGAATCAGCAGATTTTGGTATTATGAAGTTCAGTGTTTTACTC
Source organism: Nyctereutes procyonoides (assembly GCF_905146905.1). Taxonomy (NCBI): domain Eukaryota; kingdom Metazoa; phylum Chordata; class Mammalia; order Carnivora; family Canidae; genus Nyctereutes; species Nyctereutes procyonoides. The sequence continues at coordinate 29,231,957 of NW_026575160.1, read as the reverse complement.
TATTATTTTTCAAAACCGTCTAAGAGATGACTGAGATATTTCTAGCAATCTGGATCAGTTAAAAGAAAATTAGTAATGGAAAGCTGCTTTGGAATACATTTCATCCTCTTTAACACTTCTTTCATTCCTTCATCCACTCGTGTCTGTCAGGGGGTACCCAATGCTCTCATTTTTCCTCACCTACCTAATATGACAAATCTCTTCATAGCTCCCATCATGTCAGGTCTAAATTTGGCAGCATTGATTACACGGCCCCTCAGGGTCTGAGCTCCGCCAGTCGCTCTGACTTGCCTATCCGCAGGCCCCTACTGAGGCACCTTGTATTTTCTGAGTCAGTTTGCCATGCTCTGTCCTTGTTACAGTCCCTTTGCTCTTCCTTGAGAGCCCTTTATTCCCCTCTGCCTAATATCAATATCTCTGGCAAATTCCATTTTATTCTGGAAGCACACCTTTCTCTCTAATCCTCCATTGTTTTCTTTCCCCCACAATACCATGAGTTTCGCTATATGATAGCATTTATCAGTGTCCTAAAGTTTTACAATTTTTCCTGTATGGCACTCGAACTGTCCTCGCAGGCTGTGAGTGAGTTAAGGGCAGTGAGCATAACTTAGTTATGGGGCTCAGATGGTCACTCCAATGGAAATGCCATGAGGGTAGGAACTGGGCCTGTTTTGCTTGCTATGGGAACCCAAGAGCTTAGAGCAAATCCAGCCCACTGCAGTCGTTAAATGAATGTATCTTTACATCCAGTATCTTTCATAATAGAGAGACTTACTTATCTGCTGAATGACTGAATGGTCCAGAAGTTCTAGGTTCTGTCCTGGGTGTACTAGCAGTCCGTGCTTGATCTTAAGAGTTAATCTGGCTGTGAAGTTTGCCCTGAAATTTGCAGATTCTCCAGGACCAGAAGGACCTTAATAAAGGCTGCCTTGTGTTGAGGCATTGACCATGTATGAGGTACTGTTCTAAGTATTTTACATGTACTAACTTATTTTTATAAATTCATTGTTATTAATTTGTAACATTGTGAGATGTGCATCATTATTCCCATTTTGCAAATGACGGAACTGAGGCATGGCAAGTCTACACGGTTCTCTAAGGTCTCACAACTAGGGAATACAGAGCTGGGAGTCCGGCAGGCAGTGAGATTTCAAAGTCCCTTCTCTTTATTTCCATATTAGCTGCTTCTTTGCAATGTCTTTAGAGTCATTTTCTATGTTATCCACTTCTACCCCTGGTGATACCTTAATTGTAAGTTGCAGAAAACCCATTTCAAAATGGCTTAAACTATGTGGAGGATTTATTGGGCTCATGTAACCAAAATGTTCACAGGTAGGTCAGATTCTAGGATAGCTTATCTGGGCTATGGTTTGGTTCCCTATGATTCTCACAGTCCCATATTTCTCAAGATGTCAGCCTCATGCTCAACTAGGTGGAGGAAATGGTAGGGAGTTGACTAGAGTTGTTCTAGGAGCTATCGTCCAGAGGAAGAGACATTGTCTTCAGTTTTTCCTCAGAAGAGAAAATTGTCACAGAAGCACCATATACTTCTAGCCTCACAGATAGAGTTGGTCATACACCCTCCAGTACAATAGCTCGTGAGTGGACGGGCTTGTGCAGATCCGTGTACGTCTGGGCTTCCTGCCTCACCTCTAGAGGCAGGGATGAAGTCAGCTTTCCCTGAAGTACATGAATTTCTTATGGGACATGTGAATAAACAGACTGAAGGTGGTTGTTGGGGAGGGAGGGAAGTGGATAGTAGAACCCCAATGCTTACTGCATTCCTCATTTCGAGAATGCTGGCCCTCAGAGACATGGTGACTTATCACAAAATTGGCTCAAGGGAGGTAGGCGGGGGGTGGAGGTGACTGGGTGACGGGCACTGAGGTGGGCACTTGACGGGACGAGCACTGGGTGTTATTCTATATGTTGGCAAATTGAACACCAATAAAAAATAAATTTATAAAAAAATTGGCTCAAGATCTATTTATTGTTGAGCTGTAAATTTCTAAATTACAACAATATTCTCAGGGAATCTTTAAAAATCATGTCTTATTAAAACTCTTCAGGGGCACCTGGGTGGCTCAGTCGGTTAAGCATCTGCCTTCAGTTCAGGTCATCATTTTGAGGTCCCGGGATCGAGGCCTACGTCATGCTCCTTGGTCAGTGTGAGGAGTCTGCTTCTTCCTCTCCCTCTGTGCTCTTTCTAGCTATCTTGCTCTCTCAAGTAAGTCAAAAAATATTTTAAAAAACTCTTCATATTTTTACAAAATATGAAATAATCAAGACTACTAAGAAATTGGATTTTTTAAGTTAAATATGAGAAAGCATTTTGAAAATAAAACTGAATGTTATGTAATTCTCATTGTATACCTAGTAATATTTATAATCATAAAAATAGTATGTATACTACTATGTAGTAAAATCTGCAACAGCTTACTACTTTAGGTTTGATTTTCAGTTTTGTAGTAAAAGTGTAAAATGTTTGACTTTCAATTTTTGTGATAAAGCCATGTAGCAAAATCTGCAACGTAGATTACTACTTTAGATTTGTTTTTCAATTTTGCTGTGTGAGCCCCTAGGCAAATAAATATAACCCAAATATTTCCTAGGTGGTTAGGCTGTATCACAGAATGTCAGCTCATCAGCCCATTGAAATCTCAGTTCTCCCGTTTCACTGAAATCACATATGCCACGTTTAAAACCGAACTCAAAGCGAACTCCAGTAGACAGGCCTTCCTATGTTCAGTTATTTGATGAGTTAAGGGTCAAGCACTTCAGGGTAGGGTAGTGGGTACTTGCCAGTTGTATGTGAATTCTCTGGATTATCAGGACGTCTTGCCTGAGAGGCTTTCCCCTAATTTGCACCTTCCTGTCTTAGTGAGTCTTCGTAGAGGTGCCAGCAGAGCAATTTTTATAAAACTCCAATTCAGTCTGAAACGCTGCGCCTTTTGATGGGGTCATTAAGCCCGTTCACGTTCAGAGTTACTGTTGACAGATATGAGTTTAGTGTCACCATGATATCTATTTAGTCCTTGTTTTTGTGGATTGTTCCACTGAACTTCTTCTTAAAGGGGAATTTTAAGAGTCCCCCTTAAAATTTCTTGAGCCTGGTTTGGAGGTCACATATTCTTTCATTTGGGGAATATGAATAATAGTGAAAGGGAATATAAGGGAAGGGAGAAGAAATGTGTGGGAAATATCAGAAAGGGACACAGAACATAAAGACTCCTAACTCTGGGAAACGAACTAGGGGTGGTGGAAGGGGAGGAGGGCGGGGGGTGGGGGTGAATGGGTGACGGGCACTGAGGGGGACACTTGACGGGATGAGCACTGGGTGTTATTCTGTATGTTGGTAAATTGAACACCAATAAAAATTAATTTATTAAAAAAAACCTCAAATTCAATTTTCCTTATTTCCTTTTTTCAGCCCTGGTATAACTAACATACAGTGTCATATCAGTTTCAGGTGTACAATATAGTGATTCAACAATTCTGTACATTACTGAGTGCTCATCGTGACAGGTGTCCTCTTAATCCCCATCACCTATTTCACCTATCCCCCCCCCCACCTTTCCTTCGGGAACCTCAGTTTGTTCTCCATAGTTGAGTCTGTTTGTTTGTCTTCTTTTTCTTTGTTCGTTTGTTTTGTTTCTTAGATTCCACATATGAGTGAAATCGTATGGGATTTGTCTTTTCTAACTGGCTTATTGCACTTAGCATTATGTCCTCTAGATCCATCCATGTTATTGCAAATGTCAAGATTTCATTCTTTTTTTTATGGCTGAGTAATACCGTTGTATGTGTACATACCACATCTTCTTTATCCATTCAGTCATCTATATTTTGACACTTGAGTTGCTTCCATATTCTGGCTATTTTAAGTAATACTATGTAACAAACATATCTTTTAAATTAGTGTTTTGATATTCTTTGAGTAAATACCCAGTAGTGGAATTACAGATCATGTAGTAGTTCTATTTTTAACTTTTCGAGGAATCTCCATACTGATTTCCACAGGGCCTGCACCAGTTTGCATTCCCACCAACAGTGCACAAGGGTTCCTTTTTTTTCCACATCTCCACCAACTTTGATTTTAGCCATTCTCATAGGTGTAAGGAGATAGCTCATTGTGGTTTTCTTTTGCATTTCCCTGATGATGAGTGACGTTGAGCATCTCTTCATGTGTCTGTGGGCCATCTATATGTCTTCTTTGGAAAAATGTCATTCATGTCTTCTGCCCACTTTTTAATTGGATTATTTGGGTTTTTGATGTTGAGTTACATAAATTCTTTATATATTTTGGATATTAACCCCTCATTGGATATGTCTTTTTCAAATATATTCTCCCATTCAGTAGATTGTCTTTTTGTTTTGTTATTTGCTTTGCTGTTCAGATGCTTTTTATTTTGATGTAATCCTAATAATTTATTTTTGCTTTTGTTACCCTTGCCTCAGAAGACATTATCTAGAAAAAAATGTTTCTATGGCCAACGTCAGAGAAATTACTGCCTGTTCTCTCTTCTAGGATTTTTATGGTTTCAGTCCCACATTTAGGTCTTTAATCCATTTCAAGTTTAGTCTTTTTTAAAAAAAAATTATTTATTTTTCGAGTTTAGTCTTGTGTATGGTGTGAGAAAGTGGTCCAGTTTCATCTTTTTGAATGTAGCTGTCTAGTTTTTTCAACACCATTTAAGTTATACCTTATTTCTGCTTAAATAATTTCAATGGCTTCCTGAGACCTAAAGGAAAATATTCAAAATCCTTAGAACAGCTTACAAATGTTTTCGTAAAATGGCCTGGACCCGACTGATTTCTCAGTCACATCTTGTCACTTTTTCACACATACACCCCCAAACTTACCCACTTTACTTTAAATAGAGGTTTTAAAAAATACTGTGCATGCCTTTGCACATGCTGGCCCATCTGGGAGATCCTTTCCTGTTCTTTATCTACCCCTAAATCCTGTTCATGCTTCAAGAACCAGCTCAAATGTTATTCATTTTGTGCCTGCTTGTGCAAACTCTGTAGACAGAGTTATTTATCATTTATTGTAGTCCCATAAAACTTGGTGTGACTCTATTGTTCCATAATAATTTTTACATCTTTCTTGTAAAACGAGAGATAATGTTTGTCTTTATAACTCTGAGTTATCATTTATCAGTGCGCCAATCTGACCAATGAGCAATTTTATTGTTTCTAAAAAATATTTTCTGAGTACTTTTTCTAGACCAGTCACTGAATTCATATTCGGCTCCAAAATATGGCACAAGGACTTCATTTTATTTTTAATAATCCAGGTGCTTTTTGGACAGTTTGATGTTTATTTTGGCTTTGATGATCTTCCAAGATGTATCGAGTGAGAAATGCCATTGCCAGAAGTTGACTGTGTAGTAGAAGTTTTTTTTCCCTGTGTATAAAAATATCCTGATAAGACAAGTATGATTTGATATCCTTCCAACATTCTATTTATTATGATGACAATTCAATATTAAAATCATTGGCATTTCCTTCCTTTCCTTCTAGATAATTCTTAAGCCTCTCATATCGTTGAATATAATAATGTTTTAATTTTTCACATTTCTATCTGTAGATTATGGACTGCAAAAATTCCAGGGGCAAAAAAAGAAAATATCTTTGTTTTGAATTAATACTCTTACTTGACCTTCAGATTATACAATTTTACTAGAAGCTTTAATGAATCAGTCCAGAGTTCTCTGATTGATATATGAAGCCGAAAAATATATTTCATGAAAGAAAAATGAAGCTATTTAAAAAAATTCTATTGAAGAATAATCCTTGGGCTCATAATTTCTAATTCTGAATCCATCAAGTTATGCTGCTTCTGTTCATGAATATTTTTATTTTAAATCTGCACAAAATGTGAAAACTTATGCTATTTCTCTATTATAAAAGTTAATTATGAGCACTACATTGAAAAACCATTAGATGATATTTCAGAATTAATTCAATCATTTTCTAGTTACTATGGAATATATTCATCTTTCTTCTAATTACTGATTTTAGCAGTGGAATTGGAGTTTCTTTTCAATTTTCAAGAAGTACTACTTTGTTGTAACTGCTTTTCTTACAAAGAGAGTTTTGATTCTTCCCTCTTTACAATTACTGGTTCTTTGCCTAGAGGATGAATATATTCCACTGAAGCATAAATAAATACTATCTTTTAAAAAAATATTTAATTAATTTATTCATGAGAGACACAGGGGGGCGCAGAGACAGGCAGAGGGAGAAGCAGGCTCCATGCAGGAAGCCCGATGCAGGACTTGATCCCGGGACTCCAGGATCATGCCCTGGGCCGAAGGCAGGCGCTAAACCACTGAGCCACCCAGGGATCCCCATACCAAATAATTATTGTATCAAATAAAATTGGGATAACACCAGCCTTTTAGAAAAATTGGGATTTTAAAACAATTCAAAACTAGGTTAATGCTGAATAGTCATTTTTACAGAGAATATAATATTCCTCTGGTTATCAGCAGGGAGTCTAAGCAAGGAAGTCTGAATTTTGATGTTAATTAGAGAATTTAATCCTCCTATTCCTTTGTAAATATATTGGTAATAAAGTGCCCGTTGAGTTTTGTTTTTGTTAGTCCTGGATGTTAGAGCACTAGGGTATGCTCTTTTGAGTCTCTCTCTCTCTCTCTTTCTCTCTCTCAAGTTTTGAGAAATATAGTCTGGTGGTACAAAGTGGAGCATTAAGGCAATGAGAAACACTATGACAGACATAATTGTTTTAATTTGTCCCTGCCAATTGTCAGTAGCAGGCTTTAAACTGCACCTGTATCTCTAAGAATTGTACTAAGGATCTCACCACACACATGAAAAGAATTAACTATGTGAGCTGATGGGCGTATTGATTATCTTGACTTTGGTAATCCTTTCACAATGTATATGCTTGTCAAATCATCACATTATACACTTTATATTTGTACAATTAGGTTTGACAATTATTCCTTAGGCAATCTGGAAAAAAATACAATAATAAAAAAAAATCTGGACAAAGGAAATATCCTTCCAGGAAAGCTAGAAAAGAGAATCCAACATTCCATCAATCAGGATCATCCACAGACCATCTCAGCCTCTCTTGGGGCTATTCAAGGTATTAGTTCTGCTGCCTCTACATGAAGACAAACTATAGCACACCATGCAAATCAGTTTATGATTCCAGCCTGATTCAGACTCAAGCTAGAGGCATATTTGAGATAATCCTACTCAGTCTTACTGCAGAGACAAGAAATGTATGTCAAGATGGCATAGGAAGTATTAATTTGAGGTGGAGTAATAATTAAAATTTAACTCGTGAACTTTCTTGTTTTCCTTGTTGAACTGCCACCTTCTTCCTATTGGACAATGAGGGAGGGGAGCACCCACTGCTCAGGGGAGGAAGAACCCTTGGGTGAGAACAAAGCACTTCTACATTCTATATTCTAAGCTATATTTTAAACTTTTACAAGGCAAAAGATATCTCAGTTTAAAAGCAAAAGTATATGATGTAGGTTAACTAGCAGAAAGAATAGGTGTCTTTCTGCTCTTTATACTGCTAGATAAGGAAATTTTAAAAGAGGATGAGCATTTAAAAAATAAGTAAATTCGTATTGTAGTGACCACATGTTTTGCTACTCCCCATTAGGAGTCTGGTTTGTGGGGAAGTGTGGCATGGGGAGATGATGTAATTAACTCTAAGTTAAAATATGAGGAATGTATGTGCTCCACTACTCAGCAAAAATCTTGAAAGGCAGCAGCCTCACAGATGTGGAACTCTCTACTAGGGACAGTGAAATGGTGGGAGAAAGGACAAGTTGACCAAAAGGGACTTGGGAAAGCAGCAAGTAGAGATGTGAGTGGACCATACCAGCAATGGGTAAGGATTAGCAATGATTAAGTGCCAGGTGACCCACCCACTGACAATTTACTCCAAGTATAAAATATGCTTCACATGGGCTCCCTAGTTTTGCATGACTAAAGTCACATCATTAAAAAGTTCTCAGTATAAGATGGAGAAAAACGGAGATTAAAAGACTTTCTGCGCCTACAAGCACTGTAGGGTGGCAATTCCCTAATGACCATATACCCCTTTGAGTAAGGAATATGAGTTAAAGATAAAACAGGAACACATATACCTTAAATGTGAATGGAAAAAAATGTGCATGGTTTAAAGAAATCACTGGATTGGACCTAGAAAAATGGATTTTTTTAAAGATTTATTTATTCATGAGAGAGAGATAGAGAGAGAGAGAGAGAGAGAGAGAGGTAGAGACATAAGCAGAGGGAGAAGCAGGCTCCTCACAGGGAGCCCGATGTGGGGCTCAATCCTGGGTCCCAGGATCACGCCCTGAGCCGAAGGTAGATGCTCAACCACTTAGCCGCCCAGCACCCCAGAAAAATGGAATTTGAAGGAATTTTTTGTATTATGAAGATATAGCAGCTCATGATAGTAGATTTGTTAGATGAAATAAAATTATACGTTCACAAAGCAGAATTTTGTGGACCATTGTGTTAAAAATGTACACACATGTAGAATAATTAGAGAGCAAGATAGCAGACTGTGTGTGTGTGTGTGTGTGTGTGTGTGTGTGTATGTCCACAAAAACTGACTCTAGAAAGCAAAGATTTTGTGAAATTCATGCCAGGAATGCTGTCAGGATTAGATTAATCTGATCATTCGTAAGGTGCATAATTACAAAATTATTTGGAATAACTGAGCCGGTTATCTCTTTTCCCTTCCCATGTTTTCTGTTGAAATCTGAAAGGTTTTTAACAATGTTTTTTCTTGCAATGAGGGTAGTGAGCCTATGTGTTGACTCTGATGAGAGAGAGATAGAGGGACAGAGACAGAGGGAAGCAGAGAGGTCCTAGGAGCAGCAAGAAGCCCCTAAACCCAGAAGACATGCTGCTAGCACTCTGTTCTCTGCCTTCTAGCATAGGCCACCTTTCTTCTATGATAACCAATTGCAAAAATCCTATGATAAATGCTTGAAATCACAGAGAAGCAAAAAAGGATTCTAACATACCAGGAATCACAAAATAATTGAGAAAAAAGTTGAGAAAATAGAACTAATGGAGAAAACAGAAAACTTAAAAAATCATTAATATCTTTAGGGACATTCAAGAGATAGCATATAAATAAAACAAGAACAGGAGGTTCCAAGAATAAAAGATTTCAAAAAATAAAAAATATGACGATCAAAATTTGTATCAATGACCAACAAAGTAAAGCATAGCAATGCTAATATCAGGTAAAATATAATCTAAGGAATATGTTAATTTAGCATTGCTTTCCATTTCATACTCAGTTTTAAATTAATTCTTCACATATTATTGTACACCTCTATCTTGTTCACCATTGTGTCTTAGCTAATTACCTCTACTTAGTAAGTAAAGTGACTATTTTTTAAATTTAACTGAATTTAACCTAAATCACATGGTCTCCTTTTTCAGTTAGCTAGCCCTAGGAGCCATATAACTTAGTTTTGTGCATGTGTGTCATAAAGGGATAAATGTTAGTAAAAATTTCAAACTCTTTTATAGCAATTTCGTATATACAGTGATGCTTTTTCTAGTTCTATGCCTCCGCCATATTTGTTTGCTTTATAATAGAATGCCAAATCCTGGAATGCTATTTTAAATTTATCTTTATGATTATACTTCTAAGGTCAAATGACTCACAGCTACACTGGGTCTGTAAAGGCTATGGTGACATTGGCTTTAAGCCCAGATAGAAAAAAATAAAAAAGGCTTTGACTTCCAGTGAATGGAATTTCTGAGTCATACATCCTTGCCCTGCTTCATATGCAGATGCATCCTCAGAAGATGAGAGCCATTCTAAAGAGACATTTCCCTGTTTTGGTCATGGGTCTCCAAAACAATTAATTATTTAATTTATTCTGAAGATTTTTTTTTTTGTCTTAGTGCAGTATTTGAAGAGCTCTTGATGTGTTTATCACCTACTTTTCAGGAGCTCTTGATGTGTTTATCACATACTTTTCTCATGAAATTCACAAATACTTAAGAAATTATTATCTAGACCTCAACTTTCTATGCCTTGAGGAGCCAGATGCTACCAACAAGACTGTAGGAGAATCCTACAGAAGCGCTTGCTATATGATGACTTTATTGTGACAATGTGTTGATTTCTCTTGAAAGTTAAATCTATTCAGTGAGATTATATCATGTACACAAACAGGTAATCACTAAAAAACATGCCTATCCAGTGGAGGCAGTGAGTTTTTATAACCTAGACTTTGAATCTAGAACCCTCACATATTATGTTAAAATGTATCTAATAGCAGATTTGCAGGTCCCTGCTCTACTGGTATTATATTTATGATCCAATATATCCTAGCATTCCAGAACTTTAAGGCAGATTCTCTTCTCCCAAATCTCTCAGGCTTTGAGATCTCTGCCCATTCAGTGTGGATTTATTGAATATCTGCTAAGCACCAAGCATGGCTCTAGCACCATGGATGCAATAATGAATTAGAAACACTCTGTGCCAAAGAGTTCATATTCTAGAGGGAGAAAGTCATAAACAGGTAACTAGAAACAATCCAATGGTGCTGTCAGAGTATGCTCATGGATATATGGGACTATAAGAGGAGAACTCCAGCTTACTTGGGGATTTGCAGAAGACTTCCTATTGGATATGATAATGAGACTGAATTAATTAGGTGAATAGTGGGCAGGAGGCCATTCTAGAGGGAGTAGACTGCACATGTTATTGCATGGAGGCAGGAAAGCATGGTATGCGAGGGATCTGCAAGCAGTTCAGTGGAATAAGGGATAGCGGAAGTGGTGAACGACAAACCTGGGGAGATGGAGGGCCATAGGTACAATGGTGGCTTTAACCTTCTCTTGTGAGCTAGGTGGACTAACTTGGTCATATCTTTGTTTTATATATTTTCCCACCTGTATGTGTAGAGAATGGGGAAGTTTAATTCTGGAGCCAGGGAAATGATTTAAAAGGCTCTTTCATGGGACAATGAGATGCTGAGCTAAGGATGGAGACTTGGGATAGATTGGTCATATTTTTGAGATGTTAAGACAGCAGGAGTTAACATTTACTGTGGGTATAATGCAGAATGTGATTTCAAGAATGATTCTGAGATTTTTATTATGGGTGACTGGATGGATTGTAAATTAGATTTGAATATGGGGCTCTGAAGATAAGTCTGAAATGGAATACCATCTAAGTGTCTTAAGCATGTAAGTTTTAGTAGAACTCATCACAAATAAATAAATTGGGAGACCTCTATCTTGTGTTCCAGTATATTTTCTAGAACTTATATCTATTGGATCTTGGTGGTCATGATTTGAGGAAAACATAGTTATTCTTCTACCTAACTCCCATATACTGTTCGAGGAAATGTACAGTGGTACGACCAGTTTAGAAAACAATCTGGCAGTTTTTTAAACAGTTAAACAAACTTGCCATATGATCCAGTCTTTCCACTTCTAGGTATACCCAAATGAAACGAAATACATGAAAGAACTTGTACATTTATGCTAATAGTAGCTATACTTGTAAAAGTAAAAAAAAAACCTAGAAAATCCAAATATTCATTATCTAGTAATGGATAAATAAACTGTGGTATATCCATGCAATGGAATGCTATGCAACCAATAAAAATGTTACAACAATGGATAAATCTCAAATAATTATGCTAAAAGAAGGCAGACAAAATTGAGTACATACTGGGATGCCTGGGTGGCTCAGTGAGTAAAGCATCTGCCTTCAGCTCAGGTCATGATCTTGAGGTCCTGAAATGGAGTCTTGTATTGGACTCTCTGCTCAGTGGGGAGTCTGCTCCTCCTTCTCTCTGCCATCCATGCTCTCTCTCTCTCTGTCTCTCTCTCTCTCTCTCTCATGCTGTCTCTTTAAATAAAATCTTTAAAAAAATGAGTACATACTGTATAATTTAATTCATATAAAATTCTACAAAATGAAAACCACTGTATCATAACAGAAAGCATATCAGTGGCTGCCTGGGAGGGGTGGGACAGAGAGAGAAATTTGCAAAAGAACACGGGGAAACTTTTGGAGGTATAAATATATCTATTCATCTGATGAGTTAGTGATGATATCACAGATGTATACATGTGCAAAGCTTTTCAAATTATACACTTTAAATATGGGTAGTTTATTGTATGTCAATTATACCTCAATAAAATTATAAAAAGTAATAAGAAAAAAACCATACCTGGTTCCCAACCAATGGATACCTCAAAAATACCATATCGTGGGGGGCCTGGCTGTCTGTCTGTTAAACATCCAACTCTTGATTTTGGCTCAGGTGATGATCTCAGGGTTGTGAGAGAGCCCCTGGACGGGCTCTGCCCTCAGTGTGGAGTCTGCTTGTCATTTTCCCTTTGCTCCTACCCCTGCTCGTGCTCTCTTTCATAAATAAATAAATAAATAATCAAATAAATAAATAAATAAATAAATACATAAATACATAAATACATTCATACATACACTCTTAAAAAAATACTATACCAAATTTCCTGAACAAGAGTAGGTGAGTTATTTTCCCAACATGATAACTTGCGATTCCTTGAATGAAATACAAAGGTATTATATTTTGATAAAAACCTGGTCTTGGAAAACAGTTCTTCTTTGAAAAGTGGAAGATTCTTAGTTATTATAATGAATTTAAAGAAAGTGCATGGACACTGGCACAATAGTCATTTTTGAATAAAATTTTAAGTAGGGGTCTTTTCCACATGGGTTTTTTTTTGGGGGAAAGGTGACAGGATGAGAGAATGCGTCCTCTGCTTTTATTTTCTCTTCTCGTTTTTTTGTCAGAAGGCAGTTTGGACAGATTTGATATTTTCTTAGATCCCAGGTATATCTCACTGGTTAAGGGTGTAGGTTTTAGAGTCAGTCTCTTTGAACTCAGATCCCAGCTCTGTGATTCACCTTTGGTAAGTGAATTAATCTTTCTAAGCCTCAATTGTCTCATCTTAAAGGTGGGATTAATAGTAGTGCATATCTGACAGAGTTGTTTTAAAGATCAAATAAGATAACTCATGAAAAACATCACATAGGGCCAGGTGTAACACACAGAATGTCAGCTATTATCCAAAATCCTTGAGAAGTTCCCACAAATGGTGGAAAAAAACCTAGCACTGAGCAACCTGACATGGTAGGGGGCAAGGAAGACGTTAGCAGAGACCACTGTAAGATGACACTTGGGCACATTTCCTTTATTTAGAGAAATATTACACACCACTGGTGTAAGACCAGAGAAGTAAACATGGAGAGAAGTCATGATGTGAGAAATAATAAGTAGACTAGCTAACGTCTGTGCAAATAAACAAACTGTCTAAGAAAAAGACACTGGAAGCACCATTATCTGCTTCGTCAAGGGACTACTTTAAAGTGAAGAGAACTTTTTGGGGGGTGGGGGGCTGGAGGTTGTATTTTGAGAATAGATGTGGTAGGTGGAGGAGGAAGAGGATTCAGAAGTCTATTAACTCTTGTCTAGTCTTTGGTTCCACAGCCACTCGCTCAGTGGAGCCTGTGTCTCATCCACAGGAAATAGAGGAACCAGATTCACTTCCTTCTGCTCTTAGGTTGTTTCTCTTCATATCCTGGGCTCAGCTACCTTCCATTGCTTCATCACCACACTCTTAAGTTAAAATAAACTTTCTATATTAATACAAGTGGGCTTTTTTCCCCCATAAAATAGTTTCTCATGAAAATTTGGAAAGGTGAGGCTAAATTCCTTGCATTTCTTTTGTCTCCACCCTGTTTTCTTTGGCATAGCGTCAGTTCTTAGGTTTTGGACATTAAAGCATATGTTACTAATCATTGATTAGACTAATCCAGCAAATATACCAAAAGATGGCCAACTTCTCTGCCATGGATGATAATGAAAAAGTATAGGGAATGCCCACCGTCTTTCCTTATGTGAAAGTGAAATATATTTAGACAGTCAGTCTAATCTTTCCTGAGAGGATATTATTATTATTAAATTTTCAATCCTTCCTCCCCACTTCATAGTTACATTTTTCAATGATTTAATTGATGTTGGTTTTTGAAACTTATTGTGTAAATTTTTACAAGACCTCTCAGGATTCCTCCCTTTTTAGAGAACTATTTGGGTAACAGTGTCCCCTGATGATACTTTTCTTGTCTACTTGTATCATAGTTAGATGTGGACAGTTCAAGTTAGTCCTTTCATTTAAACACAGGGATTATTTTCTTTTCATGAGTGCTTATAAAGTGCCAGGTGCCAGATGAAATACATCATCTTTTGAAATTTTTTGTCTTTACTAGTGTCTTTTCTATAAGCTTGTCAGCAGCATCTAATTTGGAGGAAGTTTCTTTGTTGTTTTTGCTTTTTTAATGGGTATTTGCTTCCTGGGATGATGGTTTCTTCAGTAGCACTCTGTCCAAATCTCTGGGAATGATAAATCATGCAATCTTTTTGTATTAGGCTGTAGAAGTGGTCTGGAGAAAGAAGGGAGAACCCCTTGGGAGATAGACTCCACTGGGGAATTGTATAAAATTGTATTTTTTTTTCAAGGGTTGGAAGATTTAATGTTAAGATGTTAAAACAGATCTATAGATTCAATGCAATAACTACTGAAATCCTAGTAATGCTTTTGCAGGACTAGAAAAACCAATCCTAAAATGCATATGGAATTTCAAGGGACCCTGAATAGTCCAAACAATCTTGAACACAATTGGAGGGGTCACACTTCCTGATTTTAAAACATTGTAAAGCCACAATAATCAAGACAGTACGGTACTAGCATGAAGATAAATGGGGAAAAGATAGGGCAAATGCAGTAGAATAGAGAACCATGAAGTAAACCTTCATATATGTGGTCAAATGATTTTTAACAAGGGTGCCAAAACTATTAAACGAGAAAGAGAGTCTAACAAAAGAATCCAGTTAAATCCTTAACTCCTGCCATATGCAAAAATCAACTCAAAATGGACCAAAGACCTAAACATAAGAGCTAAAACAATAAAACTCTTAGAAGAAAACCTAGAAAAAAAAAACCCATGACATTGCATTTGACAATAATTTCTTGGATATGACATAAAAGCACAGGTAAAAATCTATTTTTCTCTGGCCTCACATGGCTTGTGGCTTGGGGCATATTAGCAAGCTTTACTGAAGACACACCAGAAAGGCAAAACAATAACCAAAATATGTATTAAATGCATTTGGAACTGCAAATACAGTTAAATTGTTTGGGTAATTGTGTGTAAGCTAATTATACACGTAACTAGGCAGTACGACATGGCTTTTTTTCCACTGCAACACACCATCGTTTGGTAGGATGGAATGTAAACTTACCAGTAAAATAAAAGAACAATTCCAAGCTACCCTACAAAGCAGTAATATTTACATGAGGAAGATCTGTTTTTTGTCCATGTGTCCCCCTGAAGGTCATGTGGTCCTAAAGTCCCATCCAGGGATATGCAGGATCTTCAGACTATGATTCTATTCCTCCTGAAAGAACCAGGTCCCTAGAAGGAGAGCAGAGTGGAGTAATTCAGGCATTGGTGTTATTAGGAGGACGACTGCTACGTATGGAGACATATATTTAATACGGCCCATGTGTTTTTTGTGTGTGTGCATTATGCCAACAAAGCCTCTTTCTCTTTCATCTACTTTACCGAAGACCGAGAGTGGGATTGGGGTTGGGAAGATAGGAAGAAAACCAAGTCCTCATACATAGTTAATGTACATCCAATATCTTTATCCAAGATGGTGAGGAAATTACTCTGAAGTTTAAAAAAAATGTATTAGTTAATGCCACCATTTTAACTGCAATTTGTTTACGTGCTGTTCTTACTTAGGAGTAGACTTTATAAGATGATAACATGGTTTAAGTAAGAGCATACCCTCTGAAGTGGTATACCGTGAATGCACCCCATTCTTTCATGGCTAACTCTTTTGGGAGTGTTTTGTTTGTTGTTTTAACATTCCAGAAGATAAGATACATTGCTTTTCCAACATGGGACGTTGGAATTGTTTGCTCAGAACACGCACACGGTAACTTTTTTTTCACACTGGCAGGATGAATATTTACAAACACCTTAAAAGAACGATTTCATGTCTTCCAAGCTTTCATTGCATGAGAAGAAGCTCTTTGTTGTAACTACTGACAATGATAAAGTTGCCTGGCACACAGTAGGTAGTCTCTAAATTTGATGATGGATGGATGGATGGATGACTAAGAATGTGGAAACACGAAGGAGCACCCTAAAGTTGAAAAAGGATTTTCTTTCAGAGCAAGTCTGCTTTTATTTATTATATTATTATTATTATTATTATTTATTTTTATCATTTTTTAAAGAATTTATTTACGAGGAGGGGGCTCATGAGTGGGAGAGGGGCAGAGGGCGAGGGAGCCCAGTGTGGGGCTCAGATCCCAGAACTCCAGGATGCTGACCCCAGGCCAAGGCCAAGGCGGATGCTCAACCGACTGAGCCACTCAGGAGCCTAAGCAAACGCGCTTTCTAAAGAACTGCTAGCCACGCTGCTGGTGCAAGTCCTCTGAAAATGCTGTGTAGCTGAAGTTGCTGTGGACTTTGATGGTTTCCTTTCCCTGCTCCACCTCACCACGCTTTTTAGGTAAAGTTGCCTGAACGTCCATTGATCAGCACGTTTCACACCAGCTAATGAGGAAGAAACTACAACTAACCTCTCCCAGGAGATACTTATCTAATTTTCTGATTCTGAGAGAACACTGTCTTTGGGAATGATTCCTTCTAACTCTCTTTTGGTCCTGCCACCCTTGCCCCTCCTAGCTCAGTGACCATGGAGAACAGAGGTGCCAGCGTCCCACCATCCCCTGTGGCAGACCCACATTCATGGTCTGAGCTCTGTTCCCTCTTTTCATCCTTTGCCCACTATCCAGTACTTAGTCCCTGCCGTGGCCCTGATCTGGCCCTGCCTGACAGCTGCTCCTGCTGGCTCCCGCTTTCACCACATGACCCTCCAGACCCAGGGACTGGAGTGGTAGTTGCCTATCATAGGGGTGAGCCCTTGAGAGGTAGGTGATTATGAAAGAGCCCAGAATTAAGCAGCGGGAACCTAGTTTGCCATCCTGGCTTTGCCATTCCAACCATGAACCCTTGGCCTCATTGGTTAGCTTCTGTGGCTTCTATATCCTTATCTTGTAAAACAAGATTTAATGCTAGGTAATGAGTCAGCTCTCTCCTGGATCAAATAGGCTCTGTTAACGTGAAACAATCATTTCAAAGAAGACAAATATAATTGGAAATCTTTTGATGCATGACACTTACTTGTGTTCATTTTGCAAACATACTGTGAAAACTCTTCTGTGAAAAATGAGCTACCATTAAGTAATAAAAGTCTTGCTTTTACAAATCCCTTTTGAAAGATAAACTTGTGCCTTTTAAACTTTGCCTTGTAGTGTCTTTTATAACTTTTCAATGAAGGGTTTAAGAACTTTGTCTAATAAATCATTTCAAATGAATGAAAATCCACCTCAATATAAATTAGGAGAAATGAATATCCCGATTTATTTTGTTCCAGACTAACGACTGAAGTCTCAAGAATGCATAAATAAGCAAGCCAAATAGAACTCATTGGAAAATCACATCTGTCCACCATCATCACACAAAAAGGCACATTGTGTGGTCTCGAGAAAGATTACACAGCATCCAAGGGAGGAAGCTCTTTCTTTAAGAGAGAGAGATGAATAACTAGAAAAGCAAAGGGTTCTGTGAGAAAAATCAAAGACTGGGTGGGTAGAGCCGGAATTAGAGGAAGAATTGAGGCAAGAGGAAAAACCAAGGACAAATAGAGTTTTTAACTAGACATTCAGGCTTGCAGGCGCCATCTGAAATTGCAAAAGGAAAAAAAAATAATTGAGCCTGGGATAGGATTAGGACAGTCACATTGTGTAGATGGAACAAAATATGAATGAAGGAACATGATGATTTAAGAGGGGATGCATTTTTTTTTCATTCCGTTTTCTTATCTGCAACTTAGCCTTTGAATGTGAATATGAGAATACAACCAGAGTGTAGAGTATATAACCTTGATCATAGTTGGATCAAAGCAAGCAGGGTGGCTAGGACATCTTAAAAGCAGACCCTTCAGGCCCCCAAACACAACAACATGCTCAAATTCTATGGACAAAGGAAGAACTCCCTAACTTACAAGTGGACAGTGACCTTAGAATTTGGGTGCTCGACAAAAATAAATGAGTAAGTTTGAGCCCAGGATCCCTTCTGTGGCAGAAACTGTTGGTTGGCTTGCTGAGCATTTAGCTTCAACTTTTTCTTCCTTTTCGTCCCCAGTTAACAGAGATTGAAAAAGTGAAATTCTTGCTGCTTCCAGCCTCCTGAGAGACCTGAGTGTGGTGGCCTCGTGTGTCTGATGAGCGATAAGCAGACATCTGCTGAGAACTCCCCTCATCTCCTTGTTCTTTCTGCTTGAATGGGGACACGTTCCCTACAGTTCCAGGAGATATCTAGTGACCACGAGGGAAGGATGAATGAATCAGACAACAGCCATCACATGACTGAGCCAATAAACCCATGTCACCAGCCATTTACCCTTTAATTTATAATAAAATCATTTCCCACTTGTTTAGACTCCTGTTAACCAGTTTTATTCTTTCTTGTAGATGAACGCATCCTAAGACACCTTCCAGAGAAGCAGATTCCGGGCTGTGTTTCCACACTATGCACTCTGATTCACAATGAGGTGAGACTTACTTTGCATCAGGCCTTTTATCCTGCCTTCCACCAGCAAATAGAATCCCTTCTCCGGGCATCTTTGCAGACAGGCACAGGTGCTCGCAGGAGGTCACTCTGCAGCCAGTGTGGTAGAAGGAGTAGGGGAAGGGCTGGCCTCAGAAGCCTCAGTTCTTTGTCCTAAGCAGAAGTAGACTAGAGTCCTAGAACTTAGCATGTTCCTTCTTCTGCATCTTCCTTCCTTCCTTCCTTCCTTCTTCCTTCCTTCCTTCCTTCCTTCCTTCCTTCCTTCCTTCCTTCCTTCCTTCCTTCCTTCCTCATCCACAGGACAAATAGCCCCAGGGCTTCTCTGCCTGAGGAGCTGTATGTACCGTGTGTGTGTGAGTGTGTGTGTGTGTGTGTGTGTGTGTGTGTGCAGGTATGTGTTTGCACAGTCACTTCTGTGCTTCCTCCACTCCTGCTATGGAAGGCAGGGAAGGTGGGAACGGAGTTCAGCGTCACAGCTTGAAGGAGTGAAACTCACCTTGAGGTCAGCAGTAGAAAGGGGACTCCAAGCTTGTTGTGAACAGCAGTAGGAAGGGCGAAGGCTTGGTGTGGTTTAAATGAGCTAGGGAGTGGCTGAAATGTAGGAGTGATCTATAAAAATAGTTGAGAATATTTATACAGAATAATTATTTTGGGTGAGAAAATAGGAGATGTTCACAAAAAAAAAAAAAGAAAGAAGAAAGTGTGAAAGATTATTCTGGCTTCATTTGCTTTTCTAGACACTCAGATTATGTGAGTGGTGAAAGTAACTGGTCATGTACATGTACAGGTGAAGCCTGAACCACATCGGATAGAGAGCTACTTGCAGACTGATGCTACGGAAAGCCTAACTGGTGTAATCCCCAAATCTGCAAAACATCCTCAGATACTAATGAAAGTATCTGGACTGCTAGTTCAATCTGCAAAAGGGAGAATGAATTTGAATGAAAAATAGTACTCATTGGAGACATCTGACCTCATAATATCCACATATCCTCTTAACAGGGGTAAGAAAACATTTGCCACAGTCTTCTGTTTTGTTGCTCAATAAAAATTGTGAAATATATAACAGAGACCACTGTTACCATAGGACAAACAGAGCAGCTTGGGTATCAAGTTGTTAATAATTAGTAATATTAATATTACTTGTTACTTAAAGATTTAAAAAATTTATTTATTTGAGGCAGAGAGCAGGAGGTGGGGGGGGGGCTATGAGGAGGGGCAGAGGGAGAAGAGAATCTAAAGTAGACTCCACGCTTAGCATGGTTTGATCTCAGGGTTGCGTGATCTCCTGAGATCATGACCTGAGTGGAAACCAAGAGTCCGACACTTAACTAACTGTGCCACCCAGGCACCCCTAATATTACTTATTATTAATATTAACTTGTAACGTGACATATTATTTGTGCTACAATAAAATGGTACCTAAAATATTAATATAAAACATCTTGCTTACTTCATGTAACTCTATAGCACATTTAAGGGGAATGTTTTTTAAGATTTATTTAATTTATTTATTTGGGAGAGAGAGTGAGAGCGACCATGCGAGTTGGGGGAAGGGACACAGGGAGAGGGAGGGAGAGAGTCTCAGGCAGACTGCACTTGAGTATGGAGCCTGACTTGGGGCTAAATCGTATGCTCCGGACCCTGGCATCATGACCTGAGCTGAAACCAAGAGTCCATCCCTTAACCAACTGAGCCACCCGGGGGGCCCCTAAGATGAACTTTTTAATATCAAAGAAATATTACTTCACTTTAAAAAATGAAGAATCCCTATGATCTGAGCTGCACATCAGATTTTTTCTATTAATTATGAAAATTTAAAAGTAATCCATACATTTTAAACGACTGAAATATTTACATATATGAATTTTGACTTTCTGCCACAGAAACTGTAACCTCAATAGCATTTTGGGAATTATTTACCAATCATTTATTAACCATCAATATCCTTTTAAGAGAAAATTAAGTGGATTAATATATTGACTTACATTGGGAGTTAGAATTGGGAACTTCTCATTTCCACATTGGCTACCTATTGGTTTTATTTCCGGCTATCATTGACAGTTGATGAAGGAGGAGGTAAAAAGAAAATAAACACAAACCGAAGAATTCCACTGTTGAGGGCAGTACACATATTTTCCCAGAGTGCAAAGTTGAGAAGTGAAAATATAAAGTTCCATTAATACTCTGAATAGTGCAGTTTAATATGATCTAACTGATGGATTTTCCATTGACTCCCTAGAGACTGAAAGGTTTGAATGTCAGGAGACTTTTCTTGTGTTTATTCTTCTATTTTCGTATTTTCCAATTACCATTCCTCATTAACATTCCTGTCTGGGCCATTAAGTGATTCCTCATTTTGTGGCACTTCTGCTCTTTTTCTGTTTCTTGTGAGGTTGCTGTTCTGTCCAATTACACATTTTCTTACTCTTCACTCACACTTACTACCTCCAACATCTTAATGCTCATTTCTTTAAATATGGCTCTGTCTTTAAACTAGTAAACTATTGAATGTTGCGGTGTCAGTAGCATTATCTAGACGGTTCTAATTTTATGGAAATTATATTACAATAATAAAATTTAGAATTCCATATGATTTTTCACTACTGTATTTAACCATGGATTTGCATTTATGCTCATCAACATTTGTTCTTAAATAATTTCCTAAGGGCAACCCGGGTGGTTCAGTGGTTTAGCGCTGCCTTCAGCCCAGGGCGTGACCCTGGAGGCCCGGGATCAAGTCCCACGTCGGACTCCCTGCATGGAGCCTGCTTCTCCCTCTGCCTGTGTCTCTGCCTCTCTCCCTCTCTGTGTCTCTCATGAATAAATAAATAAAATATTAAAAATAATAATTTCCTTCAATGTAATTCCCCCTGAACCAAGCCCTTCATCTTTACAGTCTTTAAAATAAGTCATTTTCTCTGATGAAAGTTTGCATGGTTCATTTAACATTGTGTAGTGTGTTTGTATTCAAAACAACAAAGTAAACATACCCTGTGCCCTTAGCATTTTTTAATGATTTCATACTGTATTGCAGGCACATCATTTCAGGGATTTCCTCCTGACATAGGAGAGGATAATCCTGAGGCTGCTCTTTGAGACGCCCTTGTTATTCTCTACAGATGACTGTGAGAGTCTCACATACCAGGAAGACCTCTGTTGGAGGAAGATTTGGACTGTTTAATGTCGAGTCTCCGATAAGAGAACAGAAGTTTGATAGATTAGCTAATTTAGCATAGAAAATATGAGGCTCTAAAATAGCTAGGGAATCCCTTTGATCATTAGTTTTATTAAGAAATACTATGACTCATTTTTAAAGGAATTTGGCTATCATAGTTATGTGAAAGATTTTGAATAAAATATTACAGCTCTACACGATCTCTTATCTTTTTGTTCTAGTCAGAATAATCTTGGTCTAATACTTCAGCATTTAGGTTGATAGCCATGACATTTGGGAGAGGAAAAAAAAAGATCGGGATAAAATAGGACTGACTAACTTCTAGAAGCACAGCGTTCATTTTCTCTGCAGGTGTTTGTTGCCCTTCTTCTCTTTAGCTCACCAATATGGTGGGTGAATGGGCCTTCCAGCCAGGATGATAAGGGGTGCTTGTGCCTCTGCTCAGGGGCTGCTGTTTAGGCCTTTAGGCAATGGCTGCTGCCCACCGTGAGGGTGCTTTGGAGGCCCCCTCAGAGATGTCACACGTTGCCTCTTGACACCAGGCATCTTTCACAGTCCCTTGCAAGATACTAATTCACTTGGCTTAGAATAGATGAAAACGGATCATGTATTTTCAAGCCAGATAATACCTAAGTTACACAACTCTAGAATTTATAGAAAAAAATAAATAGCGATCTTTGTAAAGAGTATGGGGAGGGGACCCGTGGACTCTTTTTTACTCTATCTGGAAGTTATACAGAATTAAGATTTATTAACCATAAAAAAATACAGCCCCAGGTTCTGACTCCTAAACATTTTACAAATCTAGGGAGCCTCTGTGTAGAGTATCACTTGCTTATTACAGTTTCTCTAAATGACCAATGTCATCTCCCAGTGGTCATTAATATTCTTCTCCAAAGTTTTCATCTGTCAGAAATGGTGAAATGTGATCCAGGGTAAATAGGATGAAGGATTTTCATTGGTTCCTGTGGTCTACCCTGGCTTGCTGCTGCTCCCAAGGGGGGAGAGCCGTGTCATCTGTTGGTGGTTTTGGTTTTGGTGTTTGGTTTGGTTTGTTTATTTGCTTGTAAAATGCTGCATCTCTGCTCCTAGCTTGACATTTGGAGGATAGAAATCTTCCAAGGGTGTTGATCAGAACTATCTTCTAGTGGACCTTCCACCACTTTCCCATTTATTTTTCACTCTCTCTTTTGTTTGAACAAACACTTGCAATCATTTTGAGCCAATAAAAACTACATGGAGGAAACATCCATATTGCTAAGTAACAATGCTACTATCATAGTGCAGCAAAGCGAAAATCTAATTAAAGATCATAAGGGCAAGGCTTCAGTGGACCAGATTTTCAAAACAATAAAATTTGGTACTACAATTGTTATTATCACATGCATGAGATTATATTCATGTCTAATTTATATTTGTATTGTCTTACATTTTACAACATTTTAAGTATAACCACAACATTTGATCCTTGAAATGAACTGAGAGGTATGTTACATAGATGTAGCTTAAGGTGTACAAATAATTGGTAAAAGAGCTGATAAAAGATTCTAGCAAATTCTTCCCAAAAGTTACCGGCCTGTGTTAGCAAACATTGTTGGACTGTAAGTAAGTGAATTATTGGGGAAATTCTTCATTGATTTGTTGGTAGGTGTTTTAAATGATATATGAGCTTTCTGGAAGGCTATTTTATTTTATTTTTAAAGATTCTATTTATTTATGCATGAGAGAAAGAGAGAGAGAGAGGGAGGCAGAGACACAGGCAGAGGGAGAAGCAGGCTCCATGCAGGGAGCCCAATGTGGGACTTGATCTCGAGACCCTGGGGTCACGGCCTGGGCTGAAGGCAGACACTTAACCACTGAGCCACCCAGGCATCCCAGGAAAGGCAATTAAAAAAAAAAAAGTTTACATTTGTAAACCCTTTGCCCTAGAATTAGAACTAGAATACCTTTCTTAAATTGAGGTAAAAGGTTGCACAGTTTGACAGACACCATGAGTTGCCTCCCAACCAGCCATTTTCTCCTCACTCCTCAACACAGCAAAGTGCCTCGTCAGTATGGAACCTGTAAATGTCAGACCCTGGCTATCCCAGTCATTCTCGCAGCAGAGTCAGGGGCATGTTACCCAGTCCTGTCCAGCAATTCAGGGAGAAATTGACTCAGGACGTCTCAGGAAGGTGTTATTCCTTGTAGTGAACTGACTGTGATCTGATCTCAGCTATCAAAACTTTTTCTTTTTTTTTTTAAGATTTTTATTTATTTATTCTTGAGAGACCCACAGAGAGAGGCAGAGACACAGGCAGAGGGAGAAGCAGGCTCCCTACAGGGAGCCCCACGTGGGACTTGACCTCAGGACCCCGGGATCACAACCTGAGCCCAAGGCAGATGCTCAGCCGCTGAGCCACCCGAGTTCCCCTATCCAAACTTCTTTGTATCCAAACCCTTCACAGCATGACTTTGTGATTACCATGTGTAGAGGTGGAGTCTGTTTCCCCATTTCTTGAAGTTAGATCAACCTTATGACCTAGTTTCAGCTACAGAATATAACAGAAGTAATGGCGCACGGTTTAGAAGCCTCGCCTCAAGAAACCTTGAAAGGTGAGACACCAGGAGTAACAGAGTTAAGGAGCTTGGTGGGCTCTTTCCCAGCAAAACAACAATGTAACTGGTGAAAATTAAAAACCAAAGAATTATTTAAAGTCTCTAAAAATTGTCCATATGACTTTCCTCATATGTGGGATTTAAGAAACAAAACAAATGAGCAAAGGGGAGGGGAAAGAGAGAAAGAGAGAGACAGAACAAGAAACAGACTCTGAACTATAGAGAACAAGCGGGTGGTTACCAAAGGGGAGGTGGGTTGGGGGATGTGTCAAATAGGGGATGGGGATTAAGGAGTGTACTTGCTGCGAGGAGCACAGGGTGATGTATGCAAGTGTTAAATTACTGTATTGTACACCTGAAACTAATACAACACTATATTAATTAACTGGAGTATTTAGAGTCCCAAATGCCCTCCTTGCCTCAGTTTGGTAGATGGATGTCAGGTCTATTCTCACCTCAGCAGAAGTCTGGGATTTTATTCTCTGGAGAGATCTCTGAACTATAGTGTACCAGGTACATACCCTCACCTTGAACCTAACCTTAACCCTAGATCTGAGGAAAAAAGGACATTATATATGTCCTTATATAATGGAATATTACTCAGCCATAAAAAAGAGTGAAAGTCTGCCATTTGCAATGACACGGATAGACATGGAGAATATCACTCGTGATAAACACTGGGTGTTGTCTGGAAGTGTTGAATCACTGTATTGTCCACCTGGAGCATGATCACACTGCATGTTAAACTAACTGGAATCTAAATATAAACTTAAAGGTACCTGAAAATTGTCCTAAGAACCTATAGCAAATGGAGAAACATTCATTTGATAAAATCTACTAAATTGGCAAAAACAGTAAGAGTCTGTGGAATCGCTGCAATCAGGGAAAGCACTGGCAACACACTGAAGAGAGAAGACTGGAGATACAGAGAAGAGAGGCTTGATAACGTCACTGAATCTGTCAACCGACTCATTCTTAAACCATCTACTTACTGATTTCCTTTTATGTGAGGAAATAATTTTCCTATTGCTTGAAGAAATTTTAGTCTGAATACTTTATTTTTGCAAACCAACTGATGTTCACGTGAGTCTCTGAATAGAACCAATCCATGGCAATGTCATGTGGAATGTGATGTTTGCACCGGGGTACGTTCATTCTGAGGCTCCGTCCTTTACTCTCCCACTCACCTCCACCTGCCTGAAAAAGTGCTTCATCTCCAGAGGCTACTTTTCCTGGTCCACTGTGCATACGGGTCTGCATGCTCCCACCATTAGTATTTGTGATTCATTCGATACACGGTGTTGAAGAAGTGTCTGCTAATTCAAATAGGATTACTTAGACTAACCGTGTGCATCGTAGCATTAGCACCGGAGGCCCTACAAAATGTGTAGTCAGGTATCATGAGGTAAACAAGGGGCTCATTACCGTCCTTAGATAAACACTGAGTGCTGGCCTATTTTCAGAGCTTGTTTTTACTGACCTAGGTGTGTGCATGATGAATCTCTCTGCGGAGGAGCCTTAAAGGCATGACACAGCCTGTACAAAGCTGAATAATCTAATGTAAGAATCCAAGTTGTAGGATTCCAAAATTAGTGCTGCCTTCACTGGGTGCAGGTGTAGACTATTTGTCAGCCATGTGAAGCCCACTTAGACTGTATGTTGGAGGAGAAATCACTTCTAGGGAGCATATTATTTTATTTTATTTTTTCTAAGAAGCATTTTAAAAATCTTGCATTTACAATGTCATAATTACTTCAAAATTTATTATGTTTTACTGTTTCTCTTTTCTTTACAAGAGCACTTGCCATCAAAAATATATGGATGACAATGGATAGGTAAATATTTGGTAATAGTGTTTTTATCTTTAGTTTTAGAAACTTTATTTTTGGTATCTGAAATATAAATAAAGGAAACCCATACACTTGAAATAAAGCAGCTCCCTTGAAAGAGAAACAATAATATATCAGCTTTTCGGTTTTAGTAAATTTAGCTTTCCTGGGTGCTATTTCAGCTTTCTCCTAAATTAATAAGAAAAAATAACAAATAGAGCTCACAATTATATGTAGTACCAAGACAGGGACTTGGAAGAAAATAGAGCCTCCTACTAATGTAGCTGAGTATGTTTGAAAGTCCACTTCAGTTTATATTTCTTTCATGAGTTGCTTGCTCATGTTTGATCACTTCCCTTGTGTTGGCTCCTTTGCAGTATCTGGTTTCAGAAATTGCCTCTTGAAGGCCTTGGACTTGGCTGTTGGTCCTTCTTTTCATTGTAGTAGAGAGCTCTCTGGCTGGCCTCAGATTCAGGCAATCTTAAATCTTATCTGCTATTGTTTCCTGGGGGAATTTGCTCTTCATGGGTTGTATTTCACTAATAAAAGTATGCTGACAGCAAAGGCTTTGCAGGGTAGGAGAAAACTGGAAGCCAGCAATTTCACAAGCAACTTATGAAACAGAGTATGACACTTCGCGTAGCTCTATTTATAGGAGAAGAGAGCATTTGCAAATTGAGAACACCTTATGTTTCTCTGTGCACCTGTATTCCTCTAGCCATGTCTAGATAGCTGGCACACAATCTATACACGTGATCTATATCCTAAAAATCAACACTAACCTTGGGTTGGAAAAACCCTGGTGCAAGCCTTTTCTACCCTTGATGTGATGTAAGGACTGGTTATAAAGGGCAGGCAAAGTGATTGAGAAACCTCTCTAGGGGTCAGTGGGAGAGTTTTACTCAATAAAGAATTGTTTTTCATCATTTTTCTTGATGGCTTTGAAAATAAGCCATTATTTAGTGATAGTCTACTAACGTCAAGGAGAATTGGTAAAAGGAGTTGCTTCATTTTACTAAATTTGCCTTTTGGATGATTAAATATCTAGTTCTGATTTGCACATCTACATTTTTTCATAATAATATATATCTTTAAAAAACCCACTGAGGTTGTTCTTCTTACTTGATTAAACTGAATATGCCTGGCACCCAGAGGCTGCCCTTGAACTGAACAAAACAATGCTGTTTGGAATTTAGCCTCACCATGATAGCTCCCAAGTGATGATAGCCATCCATGGCTAAGAAAGGATTCAGTTTCACAGTGTCTGGTCTTACCACGGGAGCACAGGGACAGGTTGGAAGAAAAGAACAAATTCTCGGTAATTTGCATCAGGAGAAGCAGCCTTCATTACAGCCAAAGCACAGTCTTGCTTTGAGTGCAATGCAAGCTTTCATCTATAGGACAATTCCCTGTACCTTCATAAAGATTTAATATTGAGACGCCTGGGGAGCTCAGTGGTTGAGCGCCTGCCTTCAGCTCAGGGCGTGACCCTGGGGTCCATGGATCATGGCCCTCATCGGGCTTCCTGCATGGAGCCTGCTTCTCCTCTCCCTGTGTCTCTGCCTCTCTCTCTGTGTTACTCATGAATAAATAAATCAAAAATCTTTTAGAAAAAGATGTAATATTATGACTTTAGTAATTGATAAAGTAACTATAAAACAACACTAACTGGAGACATTTGTGAGACTAAACAAAGCTGGCAAATTCGAGCTAATAGACCTTGGATGGTTAGTCAAGTGCAAATTTTCAGACTAACAGTAGGAACAAAAACGGAGTTGTTATGAGCGGAAGATAATTGGTTAGACGTATAGAAAAGGAAAGAAAATAACAAGGGATAGAGAAATGGATGTTTGGTTATAATTTAAGCAACGTGCACAAAGGATTTTGAAATGTCTATCCTGGTACTTCACTGAATGGCAAAATGATGGAGGCTTTTGGAAAGAAATGTGATGCGGTGATTTCTTTCTTTTTCTTTCTTTCTTTCTTTCTTTCTATCTTTCTTTCTTTTAATTATCATTTCTGTCTTTGTGGCTTGCCTGCCCAATGTTCCCACGCTTCTTCTTTCTTGTAATTGGAATCCCAGTTTTGCCTACATGTTGGGATGTCAGTTGCATCTGGCCTTTTTTTCTACCTCAAGATGATGAAGCTTGATTACTCGGAGTCAGGGGATGGTAACCTGCAGTCTTGTCACCTGTTCCGTAAATAAAAAAATAAAAATTTTTAAAGATTTATTTATTTATTTGAGAGAGAGAGAGAGAGAGGGAGGGAGGAGGAGTGTGTGTGTGTGTGTGTGTGTGTGTGTGTGTGTGCGTGCAAGCAGGAGAGAGGGGCAAAGGGAGAGAGCAAGGATCCTCAAGCACACTCCCCACTGAGTGCAGAGCCTGATGCAAGGATGGATCCCAGGACCTGAGCTCATGATCTGAGCTGAAATCAAGAGCCGCCTGCTTAGTGGACTGAGTCACCCAGGTGTCCATGCAAATAAAATTTATTGGAACCTACTACACCCAGTTATTTAGCATCATCTAAGATGCTTCTGCTACAAAGGCTGAGTCAGTAGCTGTCAGAGATCAGCTGGAACACACGAAACACACAGAGAAAATATTTTCTTTCTCCCAACCTTTACATATTAGGCGAAGATGTGCTGCTGGGAGCTGCTGCAAGCATGTTGTAACCGCAAGAAGACAAACCTGATGCTAATGTTATGAAGATGGGAAGGAACTTAGGTCTTTGAAATCCAACAGAGTGATATCACAACAGTCTAGTGACATCAAGAAACCTCCCCACAAAGGTTGTAAAGCAAACATACACTTGCAATTAGATTCCGTAAAAAAATACATAGAAAAATAAAAAGGAAATACGTTAAAATACATTAAATATCGTTTGCATAATTATGAGTGATTGTAATTCTCATGATGGTATGTTATGCATGATTTTAATTGTCTTCTTTGTAAACTTCTATATTTCCCATTTTTGTACACAGAGCAAATGGTATTTTGATGACCAGAAAACAAAACCACTAAACCTCTTTTTAGTTGCACGGTTCACTGACCTGGTACTAAATAGAAACAACGAAAAAAATAGATTCAGTTCTTCTCACTTCCATCTCTAATCCTATAATGGCTCTCGCATTTGGAATGATGTCTGTATTGTATTTGACAAATGATATTCTTTCTAGTGTTTCCTTTGCTCCTGAAACTATCTTTCACAGCAATTGTAGCTTTGACTTATTTGGATTCTATTTTATGTAAACGAACCGTCTAGTTCCACGAAGTCAAATGCAAAAGGTTCTCCAGATACCAGAAGTCCCAACAAGAGAGCCTCTACGTTGAGGAAGTGTGGAACACACAGACTTTGGGGGGCTGTGTTTCCTTCTGAGTAGTCTATTCCCACAGTTACATTTTTGCTCACATATTTGGAAAGGATGAGAAGGGTTCCATGCTATTCAATGTAAATTCCTTTGTTTGCATCTTCCCAAATGTAAGGTAAACCTTGAAAATGACCCACAAAAGTTTTTTTTGAAAGAAATAGTGACATTGGAGAGCCATTGCTCCATGTTTCAGAAAGAAAAAAATAACCCATGGTTACATGACAACCATGAATCCAGTGATCCTTTGGTTTTTTTCTTATCTATGAGAAACCATCAGCACTTTTCAAAGGAGCGGTACATTATTATTATTAATTGAATGTTTTGATTTGGAGCATTGGTTTATTGATTTGAGAGAATTGTCTATGAGGTGTCTCTAGGACATCATATTACTTAGGAGAGCTCAAAATTTGGGGCAACTTGGAGAACTGCCTCCTGATATTCAGGATCGATCTCAGAACAAACTATGGAACTGTTTATCAGACATTTTAAAGGCATTAGAGCCACTGAGAGGCAAGATAATGTGAATTTGGGGAACTCAGTTTATTTAGCAAACATTAGAAATGTGATGGCTCCAGTAGGAAAAAAAAATTGGAAAATATAACTAAGAGGTTTCATCTTGTATACCATACAGAAGAGAACATTTTCTGTTTTTAATTAACTATTCATTTCCTTTGCAGAATGTGGCTTCAAGCAATCAAAGAAGTTATTTGTAACAATGTCTATGGCTTACTAGCTTATTTCATTAGAGCATCATGTTAATGAGCTCAAGTTTCAGATTTGTACCCAAGTGAGCCAATAAATTTACTCTGACTTGAAACCAACAACTCCACTCAAATTTAACCAGCCATCTTGCAAACTTGTTCCTCAAGACTGGTTGAGTATGGATGGATGGATCAGTGCAAATCTATTCTCAACACCCTCTGGAAAGTCCACTCATACCCACTTATGTTAAGAGTAGCGTCTCCAAAAGGAGCAGCAAATTCTTGGTATAAATGTTGCAAAGCCCAGTCGCTGAGCCTATGGACTTTCCGAACAATCTATCTGAGGTTATATCCTGGCTCCAGGCTCAGGCTCACTCCACTGTCGGCAAATTATTTAGCTCTCAGCCTTACATCGCTCCCTTTGAGAAGTAAGTCAGATAGTAGGTTGTAGGAATTCATAGGGTAGTTGTAGCATTAATTTGATTATGCATTTAAAGTTCTTAGTGTGGCCTCTGGCACTTTAGTAGCTGCTCAGAAAATGTTACTACGTAAGGTCTCTTGTTTTAGAAAGCAGCTTTGCAACCACTGGTGACATTTATGGAACTCAAAGGATCCTAGGTTTTTGTGTGCATGTGACCCTATTTGAGTTCAACACGAAGGACGATCGCTATGGATTCACCATGAACAGTGTTCTCTGGCAGGCCTGGATTTCTGCTCTTTCTGGAATGTACTGAGTTGGATGTGACCTGCCACCAGCTAATTGCCATTTAAATGAATGCAAATAGAAGCCCAGACTTCTACCCCACAGCTGAGTGAGTCAGGGATTCCAACCCAGCAAACTGCTGGTTTATGGAATAAATCATTGAAAGCTCTCTCTGTGTGGCATTTTCCAGGTTTACCTGAAATCTGTCACCGAAGCCAGTGGTGGTCTGAGGGAGGGTGTGTAGGAGGAATTTCACCATGAAAAATCTTATCTTTATCTTTTTCACAAGTACTCTGTGTCTTGACAATCTCAGGAATTTTATTGGCAGGTTGTCATGTGCCTTCTGCTACAGAGATTGGAATGCACCACTGGATGAGACAAACAGATGGTGTGGATCAGAGATTTTCCACTTTTTTACTGAGAAGTTTGAAAAGATGAGGGAAAATTAGAATCACCATTTAAGGAGACCAAACTTCCTGATTCCTTATCGCTTAAAATCATGACCTGAAGCAAAAGTCTTTCTCTAAACACAATATTATGTTTTATTTATTTATTTTTAAAAATAGAATCTTCTTTTTAAAGATTTTATTTATTTATTTGACAAGGAGACAGAGAACACAAGTAGGCCTAGCGGCAGGCAGAGACAGAGGGCAAAGCAGGCTCCCTGCTGAGCTGAAGGCCTGACGTGGGGCTTGATTCCAGGATCCTGGGATCATGACTTGAGCCAAATGCAGACGCTTAACTGACTGAGCCACCCAGATGCCCTAACATTACGTTTTATATAAAACCATTTTCTTCCATTTTGTGCAGTGTTCAAATAATTCTCCTAAGGGTAAAAATGAAATTAAATAGTATACAGAACAGCTGAAATTCTGTTGTTTGGGCTCTACCATTTTCCTTAACATTAGTTATTAGATCTATTTCTAAGTAATTTGTCTGAGTTGTGATGTTTTTTGTTTTGCTAGTCTTCATTTATAGCTGAAGCATTTCCACAGTTGTTTCTGCGCTCACACTCTGCTTTTGCTAAAATGTATTTTTTCTCCATTTGTCAATATCAGTATCATGCCATCTCTAAAGCCCCTTCCCCACTTTTTAAAAATGGAAGTACAGTTGACATATAACCTTGTACTCATTTCAGGTGTAAAAAGTAATGATTTGATATTTGTATGTGTTGTGAAATGATCCCACAATAAGTCTATGTAAATTTTTTAAAAAGATTTTATTTATTTATTCATGAGAGACACACAGAGAGAGGCAGAGCCACAGGCAGAGGGAGAAGCAGGCTCCCTGTGGGGACCCCAATGTGGGACTCGATCCTGGGACTCCAGGGTCACGCCCTGGGCCAAAGGCAGACGCCCAACTGCTGAGCCACCCGGGCGTCTCAGTCTATATAAAATCTATCATCATACATAGTTACAAAAATGTTTTTTCTTGTGATGAGAGCTTTTAAGATTCATTCTCTTAGCAACTTTCAGGTATACAATACAGTATTATCAACTGTAGTCACCATGCTGTACATTACATTCCCATGACTAATTTGGAAATTTGTACTCTGTGATCTGCTTTGCCAATTTTGCCCAACCCCCACTACCCATCTCTGGCAACCGCCAATCTACTGATCTGTTCTCTTTATCTGTGAGCTCATTTTGTTTTGTTTCTAGATTTCACATATAAGTGAGATCATCCCGTATTTGTCTTTCTCTGACTTATTTCCCTTAGCATAATGCCCTCAAGATTTATTTGTCTTGTCACAAATGGCAAGATTATCTTCTTTTAATGGCTGACTATTTTGATATATATATATATGTATATGTATATGTATATATCTACCACATTTTCTTTACTCATCTATCCATGGACATTTAGGTTGTTTCCATGTCTTGGCAATTGCAAGTAATGCTGCAATAAGCATGGGGCGCATATATCTTTTTGAATAAGTGTTTTCATTTTCTACAGATAGATACTATATGTTAGTTCTATTTTTAATCTTTTGAGAAACTTCACACTGTTTTCCATAGTGGCTACACCAATTCCCACAAACACTGTACCAGGGTTCCCTTTCCTCTATATCTTTTCCACCTGTTTTTGCACCTGTTATTTCTTGTCTTTTTTACAATAGCCCTTCTACCACCTAGGAGGTGACATCTCATTGTGGGTTTTGATTTGTATTTCCCTGATGATTGGTGATATTGAGCGTATTTTCATGTACCTGTCTGCTATCTATATATCTTCTTTGGAAAATTGTCTATTCAGATCCTGTGCCCATTTTTAAATTTGATTTCTTTTTCTGCTATTGAAAGGTGTGAATTCTTTATGTATTTTTTATACTGGCCCCATAAATATGAGACATAAGATTTGCAAATGTTTTCTTCCATTCAGTAGGTTACCTTTTATTTTGTTAATGCTTGTCTTTGCTGGTAAGAAAGTGATTTTAGTTTGATGTAGTCTCAGTCATTTTATTTTATTTATTTTATTTTTTTTTATTTATGATAGTCACAGAGAAAGAGAGAGAGAGAGAGAGAGAGAGAGAGGCAGAGACACAGGCAGAGGGAGAAGCAGGCTCCATGCACCAGGAGCCCGATGTGGGACTCGATCCCGGGTCTCCAGGATGGCACCCTGGGCCAAAGGCAGGCGCCAAACCACTGCACCACCCAGGGATCCCTCACTTAGTCATTTTTATGTTTGTTGCCTTTGCTTTGGGAGTCAAAGCTAAAAAAATCATTACCAAGACCAAAGTCAAGGAGCATATAGCCTATGTTTTTTTTTTTTCTAGGAGTTTTATGGTTTTAGGTTTTATGTTCAAGCTTTTAATCCATTTTGAGTTATTTTTTGTGTATGGTATAAGACAGTGGTCCATTTTCCTTTTTTTGCATGTGGCTGCCCAGTTTTTCCAACTCTACTTACTAAAGTGTCCTTTACCCATTGTATGTTCTTGGCTCTTTTGTCATAAATCAGTTGACCATATATGTATGGGTTTATTTCTGGACTTTTAATTTTATTGATTTATGTTTTTATGCCATGTCTGTTTTTGTGCCAGTATCATACTGTTTCAATTACGATATCTTTGTAATGTAGTTTGAAATCCAGCTTTGTTCTTTGAGATGTAGTATATTTAATTATATTTGCATAACTCTCGAAACAGCTCTATTGACATGAAGACATGATGCCCCCATTCAGTTTTTATCAAACTAGAATTTTCAGGGACTTTGTCATTCTGTGTCATAGAAATACATTTAGGGCAAAAAGAAAATATAGCATCATACTTACTTATTTAAGGTTATTTATTTATTTATTTTTTATTTATTTAAGGTTTAATTGTTAGAAATGCAGAATCTTTATTTTTCAAGATAGTGTCTTTCAAGCCCTCCCCCCCCCCTTTTTTTGTAAGAGGGTATAAACAGGAGGCTAGTGCACAGAGCTAGATGCAGTATTGTTTAGGATGAATAATTGGTTAGTGGGAATGGATAGAGTGGGGTAGGTAGAACGATGCCTCCCTCCAAGATGTCCCCATCTTAATCCCCAGAATCTGTAAATTTGTTACCTTACACAGCAGAAGAGACTTTGCAGAAGTGATTTATTTTTCAGCATTATTGAGGTACAACTGACAAAATTGTAATATATTTAAAGTGTACACTGTGATGATTCCATATATGTATACATTGTGAAAGGATTCCCCTTCAAGTTAGTTAAAACATCTATCACTTCACGTATTTAGTTTTTCGTTTGTTTGTTTTGGTGAGAACACTTAAGCTCTACTCTCTTAGAAAACTTCGATTTTACAATACAATATTATCAACTATAGTTACCAGTAGATTAGATCCTTAGACCTTATTCATCTTATAAGTGAAAGTTTGTATGTACCCTTTTAGCAGCTTCTCCTTGTTCCCCATCCCCACCTCACCTCCTGGCAACCACCATTCTAGTCTATGTTTTCTCTGTTTTATCAGTTTGACTTTCAGAATATTTTTAGATTCCACATATAAGTGATACCATGAACTATTTGTCTTTCTCTGTCTGATATTTCTCTTAACATATTGCCTTTCAGATTCATCCATGTTGTTGCAAATGGCAGGATTTCCTTCTTTTTTTTAATGCTAAATAATATTCCATTTAAGGCTGAATACAAATAGAGATAGAAATAGATAGATATACATATATGTGTACACAGACGGACATACATGCACGGCACATTTCCTTTGCCCATTCATCCACGGATGGACAGTTAGGTTCTATCCATACCTTGTCTATTGTCAATAATGCTGCAAAGAACATGGGAGTGCACATATCTCTTCTAGATAGTGGTTTTGTTTCCTTAGGATATGTAGCCAAAAGTGGGATTGCTGGATCATATGGCTTCTCAGGGAACCTCCGTGCTGCCCTCCGTAGTGAGTGTACCAGTTTACATTTCTACGGACTGCCTGCTAGCGTTCCCTTTTCTCCACAGCTTCTCCAGCATTTTTTATCTTTTGTCTTTTTGATAATAGACATCTTAACAGGTGTGAAGATTTAACTCAAGGCTAGAACATTTGACTGCAGAGATGATTTAAATCAGTGCAAATGGGTGTTAAAGGTCTTAAGATGGGGTGATTAACCTGGAGTACTTGGGTAAGCCCAATGGGATCACAAGAGTCCTTATACATGAAACAGGGAAGTAGGAGACTCAGAGTCTGAAAGAGACGTGAGGACAGAAGCAGAGGTTGGAGGGACGTGATTGCTTGCTTGTAGGTAGAAGGGAACTTGATAATGGAGGGGAGCCACTAGCCATGGAATGCAGTAGCCTCTAGAGACTGCCAAGGATAAAAATAGGTTTTTCTCTGGATCCAACAAAAGGAACATAGCCCGGTTGACACCTCAGTTTTAACCCTTATAAACATCTATTTTGGACTTCTGGTCCCCATAACTGTAAGATAATAAATTTGTATTGTTTTTAAGCCACTAACTTTGGACTACTTTGCAGCAATAGGGACTGAATACCCATAGGAACTAGTTCACAAACTGCACTATTAAGAACCCAGAGTTTAGAACTCATTTGCCCTATGAATATAGAGGCAACTGGCATCTCTTGCCATTCTAGTGGCTGTCAATTGTTCCTGGCCAAATGTGCCTATTCTTTGATATCCCAGGGCATTTGCAATGCCTTCCTGCCTGTATGCCGATCCTCTTACTGTCCCCACTTCCTAGAACGTCCTCTTGATATTCTGTTTAGATTTTTCTCCAGCCAGGAGGTTCACTTGTTTTATAAATACACCATTGTTTCTTTGTCCTGCATTGCAGTCATTTAGCTGAGAGAAAAATCACCTCTCTTGGTTTAGCTGTGGAAAACTACATACCTGTGAGCAAAGGTTATAAAGTATAAATTAATCCCAAATAGAGTGACTGCCTAGGGTTGAGATGAGAAAGTTCAATTTCAACTCAAATTTTTAGTGAACCGTCACTATCCTCAAGTCATAATAATTGTTCTAGAGGAAATATGCAGAATGAAGCCGGTCCCTGGGTAAGGACGTAAGTAAGTATACAGGGATGTGCGCGATACGGGCTATGTGTGATGTTATATGGAGAGAATAGGGCTTTGCCATAAGTAGGGCTTCAATGATTTGTATCATTGATTAGTTTTCTGTTATCCTTGATTTCCTCATCTTAATTCTTATCTAAAAAGATGTGCATATTAATTTCTACTTTACAAACTGCGGTGAGGATTAAATGAAAGTATGGATTGGTTGGTTTACCAATTAATTCAACAAATATATATGCCTAATGATTACTATGTGTTGGGCACTATTCAAAGTTCTAGAAATATATTTGTGAATGAAATGAAGTCATGGTGTTCACAGATCTTGTGGTAGGAAGAGACATGGAATAAGTAAATGGATAAATGTAGTATCAGTAAATAAAAAGTGCTATCTAATTAAGAAATCAAAAGCAAGGTGTAGTCAGAGAATGCCTGGGGCAGGGAGGGGAAGTGCTGAGGAAGCGTACCCCCAGCATCGTCCCACGGTTTCTGACATCCCATGCCGACCAGATAGATCTAAGTTCCTGTTACTTGAGAAGGGGTTTCTAGTTTGTGAATCGTGCAGAATTTGAGGGTGGAGGGAGTGTTCGGATTTTAAGGTTGGGGAAGATTTCGGCATGGAGGGATGGCAGGGAAAAGTAGGGGAGCTGAGAAAAGAACACACATTGGCACAGAGATCCCAACGTGTGTGTTACTTCTGAGAAAGTACATTATTTCCACACTCATCAGATCCTATTTACACCACATTTGGGTTCCATTTTTGAATAAGGGGCATCAACGTCACTCAGGGCTTTGGCCTAAAGCTGGGAAGCATTCCCTCCCCCAGTGATTTAACTGACTGCTTCTACAGGGCTCTATCCTTCAGACAGCTCTGCAAGTTCGGGCCAACTTGTTGACCCAGGAAACTAGACCACCGGGCAAGCCATCAGTAATCAAGCTTTATCTCCTTTCCCTCTGTAACTTTTCTTTCTCACTCTCTGTCTCTTTTTTTAGAAATTTGGCTGCTGTTTCCAGTGGAATGAATCCCTCCTTGATTGCCAGAGATATTTGCCTACCTTGTTTTAATAATCTTAATTTTCAAGGTTTGAGTTTCCAAGACAAACTCAGCTTGAGAAAAAAAGGTGGGGTGGGGGGGAGGTGGGGTGAGGGTGTGGGATGCTGGATGGAGGACAGGGCAGGAGAGGGCAGGGAATGCCTTTGGTTTACCACAGGATGTTCAGATTCTCTCACCAAAGGAAAAGCAAACAAACAGCAACTGTCTGAATCATGGGCTTAAGCTCATGGCTGTTTCAGGACAGGGAATTCCTAAATGCTGACTGGCGTGGCCGACAGGAGTGTGCTAAGTAACAGCCGAACCCTTAATTTTCAATTCTCTGGAATTTTAATTTTTTTAAAAACAGATTTTTGTTTTCTTGAGGATCAAAGCTCCCCGTCTTTCCCCATCTCTGTTCCTGTTCCCACCACTTGGGCTCTCTTTTTTCAAAAGCAAGAGGCCGTCCTCCAGCTTTCTCCTCTCTCAAAGGTTCTGTGTCTTCCTTTCCCGACTGCTTAAAAAAAAAATATATATATATATATATATTTAATTTTATTTTATATTTAATTTTATATATTAATAATATATATATTATTTAATTTTATTTTTTAAAAAATAATCTCTTCATGTTTCCTACATTGCCTTACTACTTGACTCACCTGAAACCTGGTTCCTCTGGCAATCTGCTCTCATCATCCACTGAAACTGTTTTCACAATGGTCAAAACTTGGCCGATTTGACAACTTGGATGACTGCTCTGACTTCTTCTTCTCTTCACCTTCCTTATACTCCTCATACTCCTCTTTTCCCTCCTCCTCCCTCTCCTCTCCTTCTCCTTCATCTCCCCCTCCTCATCCCCCCGACCTCTCTGTATCATCTGAGTCCTGTGGACCTCTCAACGTGTAGGTTTATTATATTCTTTTGGTTTTCCTTTTTACCTACATCTATGTTCAGTAAAATTATTTGCTTTCTTCTCTCTTCATCCTCCAAATATGGGTTAGGTTTCTTTTTTCTTTTCTTTTCTTTTCTTTTCTTTTCTTTTCTTTTCTTTTCTTTCTTTCTTTCTTTCTTTCTTTGAGGCTTCATTTTCAATTTTCTTTTCTCTCCTTTGGCATTTTCCTGTTTCAGTAGCTCCGACCCTTCCCTTGAGCTCTAGGTTCAAATCCCCAAATACTCAGTACACACTGCCACCCATGTTCTCCCATCAGCTTCTCAATTTTAACACATCAAAAATATGGTTCATTTTCTTCCTCTGATGCCTCTAATTAGGTGTCTAAACAAAGTCTTATAATTAGTGCATTTCTTTGAAGCAATATAGATGTAAAATGACACACAAAAACAGGATATTCAGTACACATTTTTTAAAAAGATTTTTATTTATTTACTTGAGAGACAGAGAGAGTGTGCACACGAGCAGGGGGAGGGGCGGAGGGGGAGGAAGACCCCCCACTGAGCAGGAGGCCCAAGGGGAACCTCAGGACCCTGAGATCAGGATCTGAGTTGAAGGCAGACGCTTAACCTACTGAGCCACCCAGTCACCCCCAGTACACATTTTTAAGAACAAATTTTCAGAATGAGATCCAACATACTTTTCTAAAACTGAACACAGGAATTCAATGTTTAGGGCTGCCAGCGAGGCTCAGCTTGTTACATGTCAGACTTGATTTCAGCTTAGGTCAGGATCTCAGGGGCATGAGATCAAGGTCTACATCCGACTCTGTGCTGGGTGTGGAGCCTGCTTAAAATTCTCTCTACCTCTCCCTCTGCCCCCGCCCCTCCCCGCCCATTTGTACCTGCATTCTCTCTAAAAAAACCAACCAACCAACCAAACAAACAAAAACCAAAAACAAACAAACAAAAAAAAAAACCTCCCCAAACCCCCCAGGAATTCATGTTTAAAACCCATTTCTAGAGGTCCTTTAGAAGAGCTACTTCAATTAATTTTTTTATCATTATACCATATCTCTTTACAAGTTGTCTTACACCAAAAGTTAGTTTATTTTGTACTTAAAATTTTTTTGTGACTATCACAATTCTCTGTACCACCTGGAGAAGACAATAGTGATACGAGTATTTGACATCTTCAATTAGCCTTCCCTCCTCACCACCACCTGACACTTTATTACACAAACACTAGGTTTAGAAACTGTTTTTCTTCCCAAGCGCAGCTGCTGCCCTGCCAGGCACAGAGCAAGGTTTGTGCAGCTCGTCACAGGCAGGGTTTCCTGTCAATAAGAGAGAGGAAGCAGTGCTTTTGGATGAACCCTCATTGTCCCAGCTGGAACAGTGATCACCAGGCAGTGATAAGGACCTTTTTCATCCTACACAATCTGCACGAATCTGACTAACCTTGTTAGGGAGAAGAGGAAAGAAGGGGCGGTTACAAACACTGTTGGAAACACTCTTTCCTTGGCTTCTCATACCCCAACAACTGAAAGAATCTAAAGATGAATCTTTTAAGTAGTCAGAATGTTTATCTTGCCAAGACTTTTTTTGGATCTTGTAGCTTTGCAAAGTGAATATAAAATTACATCATGGCATCAATTACAAAAAAAAATTAATAGACGCTCTCAATTTGTAACTAAAAATTGGACTTTGTAGTGTGTTCTGGATTATGTTTTATATATTTTTCTTCTTTTATTTGGAGCAATTCATGAGCTTAGCATCCTCCACTTGAGGAGCCTATACCACAGGGTGTCTTTTTGTTTCACTTTTATATATTCTCACTCTCCATCTCATTCTCTTTAAGGAGGCTTACATCTAAAAGATGCTTCTTTTTGTTTTTTAAGATTTGTTGACTTATTTTAGGGAGAGAGAAGAGAGAGAGAGAGAGTACCTGAGTGAGTGGGAGGGGCAGAGGGAGAGGGAGAGAGAATCTTAAGCAGATTCCATATTGTTAAGCACAGAGTCTGATGTGGGGCTCGATCTCATGACCCTGAGATCATGACCTCAGACGATCTCAAGAGTCGGATGCTTAACCAACTGTGCCACCCATGTGCCCCCCTAAAAGATGCTTCTTAAATGTTTGTTGAATAAATGCTTGATACAATAGAGACATATCAGCTTTCTTTCCTTCTCCCCAAACTTGACATAAGTATATTTTGTCTGTTATTGTAGAAGCTACTTTTGATATGTTAAACCAAAATAATTATTCCCATTTTGCAGATGACAAAACTGAACCCCACAGAGGTTAAATGATTGTGTGTGTGTATGTATGTGTGATGGTGAGTCGGGGATCTGGGGAATTAGCTTGTTGATAACAAGTACATTAACAATAGTGTCTGACTTTGGCTATTGTTCCCAGTGGCCTATGATCCTAAAGTAGGAAAAGACTCCTGTAATTTAAATAACTTTCTTTGTAAGAAATATTAATTTAGTGATAAAGCTACGAGGAAAATTGAAGCAACTAAAAGATTTTTTGGGGTCTTCCTTACTCAGAGGTTGATAGCAGCATGGTTCTAGAGTACAAAAGCATTTACATTGAACCTGGTGTCTTGTGAAGTTCCATCTAGAAGTCTTCCTATCATAAAATTCTATTTAAAATTAAATAAGGACTAGAATGGGCTCCTAAATCCAGGTGAACTGGGGCTAAAATGTATTTTCCAGGCAAGTGTAGGAAAGCAAACAAAAATGCTCTTATTTCTTACAATCACTTTATTTTATTTTATTTATTTTAAGATTTTATTTTATTTATTCATGAAAGACAGACACAGAGAGAGAGAGAGAGGCAGAGACGTAAACGGAGGGAGAAGCAGGCTCCATGCAGGGAGCCCGACGTGGGACTCCAGGATCACACCCTGAGCTGAAGGCAGACGCTAAACCGCTGAGCCACCCAGGCGGCCCTAATCACTTTATTTTAAAATAAAATATTTTTCGTTCTTTCCATAGACAGTGCAGTACAAGTTTGATAGCTTTGGATTTAGATAATCTAGGTTTGAGTCCCAGATATCATATCTTGAATAGCTGTGCTTGACACTTTATTATGCATTATTGCTCATTTGTATTTTGACATTGTAAAAATGACGTCAGTTAGCTCAGAGTGATTAAACAAAATTTCAAGATATTGTATCTGGATTCAGGAGCCCATTCTAGCATATTACTCTATAGGATTTAAGACTCACATTGTGTGTATATGTATGCGTGTGTGTGTGTGTGTTGCAAGTAAACAAACAGATATACATCCTTGTCAAGATGGAAATGGTAGTGCTTGACTTGTTTAAGTAAGGTGTGTTTGATTTAATTCTTGGGATTTCCAGAAACACACATATATGATCTAATATAACAAATGTATAGAAAATATAAATAAAATAGAAACTATAAAATACAGACTATAAGAATGTCATGTGAATGCCAGCATGACAGATTTCCTTAAAGCCAAATCTTTCCTAAATTTTGTTACAAAAAATATATAGAACAACATGTAAGATCGAATTTTCAGTATGCATCCGGAGAACATCCTGAATATGTTCTTAACATTAGGGACATGTATTTTCAAATTCATTTGAATCTAAGAAATTGAAATGCTAAGATCAAATCCTTTAGTTTTGGGACATCTGGGTGGCTCAGTGGTTGAGCATCTGCCTTCTGCTCAGGGCATGATCCTGGGGTTCTGGGATCAAGTCCCACGTTGGGCTCCCTGCATGGAGCCTGCTTCTCCCTCTGCCTGTGTCTCTGCCTCTCTCTCTCTCTATCTCTCCTGAATACATAAATGAAAACTTAAAAAAAAATCATTTAGTTTTAAATGGTTGTATAATGATGCTAACACAATGCCATGGAAAGTGACACAAAATGGTAGTATGGTATTTGACAGGATATGTTTGGAAACTGTACTGTCCATTTATGTGTACACCCAAATCCCTCGCAGGGAGTATATGTAAACACCTGATTTAGTTCCAGGTTAGGTGCTCAGGTCAGAGGTGCTGGATCGTGTGTGGCCTTCCTCCCGTCATATACCATCTAGCCTTCCTCATAATCCTTCCTCATCTCACCCCAGGCCCTTACATGTAGAATAGGGTTACGAGGTAATGCAACTCCAGAGGGTGACATTTACATGAGTCTCCATATATAAATGGAGCCCCCTGGAGTTGTGCAGTGGTTTGGCCTGTTGATCATAGGAAGTAGCTAGCCCTATCCAAGAATTAGCCAAAATAGCATCCAAAGAAATAGCAGCTTAGAAGT
This sequence comes from Nyctereutes procyonoides, assembly GCF_905146905.1. Lineage (NCBI taxonomy): Eukaryota > Metazoa > Chordata > Mammalia > Carnivora > Canidae > Nyctereutes > Nyctereutes procyonoides. Next base: position 29,189,122 of record NW_026575160.1, on the reverse strand, counting down.
GCAAATACTCTCTTCTTACCAAATCTATATTTTTGTTTTGTAGGATTTACCATTGTTAACCTTTAGCCTCTACTCTCAGCTTGTGCAACCCTACTTATACCTCCAGGTGTTAAGTATAGGCAATTACACCACTGACCACCTGACCACTTTATTGCCCTATTATTTTGTAACATATTTTTGGATGCCTATATAATATAGAAAGGCTTTGGATTTTTTTCTACTTCTCTTTGATTTTGGAATGGATATTGAGGAATATCCTATCTAAAGCTCTTAATATCTCTCATGACCAAAGATAACATACAATTAAAAAAATAATATGCAACCAAAAGAATCACTATTCTTCATTTAGTTCAGCCAGGACACTGTTCTATCACTGACAATAGAACTGGGGCTTGTAGAAGAGTCTGGAATAAATTCCATGATGTCAATCTCAAAGGCTAAATGATGTATGCTAACAAGTTTTGCTTTGTGTTAATAGTCCAATTCTCATTTATTATTTATTAATTGCCTAAAATCTTTTTATTCTGATGTTTATTTTTCAAAATGTATAACCAACCAGAGAAATAGATTCTATAAATTTGTATTCATTACATAAAGTAAATTCATAATACAATCATCTTGTGGGGTAGAAGCTGTAAGGGGAATTTTCTGATTTTCTTATTTTTACTGTATATTGAGACTTATAAGTCAAATATTCATTCTTCCAGATAAGTAAGCTATTTTTTTTTAGCTAGGGACTGCTTGAGGTCAGGGACTTTGCCTTGCTTAACTCAGTTTCCTTAATGCCTAGCACAGCATTTGGGGTATCATAAGCACTGAATGTGTGTTTGTGGGAGTTTGATATTCTTTTTTGGATCTTAGTTCCATTATGTCGTTAAGGTAGAATAAGGATATGTGAAAAAAAATATTCTGAATTTAGATGTCAGTTGTTTTTGTTTGTTTCTGGGGACATGTCAATTCCTTTTATTTTACAGCTAATAGAATATTTTGGCAATGCAGCGTTATTTTATTTTTTTGCAGCATAGATATAAATTGAAGTAAAGCATTAGTTCAAATATATATTAAAATTTCAACAGGATAATGTTGTGTTGCTATTGAGATTTTCTTAATTTTTTATTGTAATAAATTACATATAACATAAAATTTATCATTTTGACCATTTTTAAGTGTGCAATTAAGAGGCATCAGGTACATTTACAATGTGCAACCACCACCATTATTCATTTTCAAATTATTTTCATTTTTTTAAACAAAAACTTTGTACCCGTTAAACAATAGCTCTCCATTCCTTCCCCTGCCCCCGGCCCCTGGTAACCTCTATTCTACCTTCTGTCTCTATGTGAATTTGCCTATTCTTGTATAAGTGGAATCAAATGATATTTGTCTTTTTGTATCTGGCTTATTTAATCTGGCAGTGTTTTCAAGGTTCATCCACGCTGTTACTTTGAACATAATGGGCATATGTAGCTCAGTTTATGATAATAAAACCAGCTAATCAGAACTACCTGTGTTCCCACAAATAGTAGAAATGAAACTGCCAAAAAGAAAAATGGAGGTAGCCCTTATAGAGAGAGGTAGGTGGTGATACATACTCAAATGAATGCCTTGCAAAATAACAGGTAGTCATTACTAAGGAGTTATCTGGAAGGAACATGCAGCAGTGAGTGCTGATGACTGGGGCCACCATTACCTGGAGAGCTACAAGATTGGGACTGCATTGGACATCTTAAACCACCACCCCCTCCAGAGAGAAAGTCGGCTAATAAACATTAGTGGAATCAATGAAATAATCATATGCTCACAGTAATCCTTCCCATAACGTTGCCTTGTGTTGGGTTGATAAATCAAGTTTGTCTTCATAAAACATTTTCTGTAATCTCTCTCTCCCCATGCAGCTCGTAAGTACTTACTTTCCGTAAGATGCCAATTCTATTCCCTTGAGCACAATACATGTTTGGTAGGTGTTATTTGCTTGAGTGATCATCAAGAGCATGTGGCTAGAAATGCTCTTGCTTCTTGTTTTGGACCATCTTTTAAAAAGCTAGGTTGCCTGGTGTGTGGAAAGTAGCCTTCAGTGGCCCATGTTTTCATTCTGTTGTAGGGCTTTCATCACAGAATTTAGAAATGTTAGTTAACACCTGATAGAGGCATCTTCCATTGGTCTGATTCTTGCGAAAGTATATAATTAGCCCACTATTCTCCTAGTAGCCTGCTCATTACTAGATTACTCATTAGTTTACTGTATTCCTAGAATTTCCCTGTTGTGGGCATAGGACTGGTCACCGTAAGGTCTGAGAATCATGCCATGTAGGAAAATGGGAACAGGAGCAGCACTCAAAAAGTCTGAACATTTCTCTCTTTTTCTGTGGAAACAGATAAGACAATGAGGTGTTTTTCCCCCCATCATTATGCATACTCACTACATATGGGACTTCAGTTAATATCCTCTGCCAACAGAAATGTTCAAGCAGATGCTTCAGAGATGGAACCCTTAAGGTAGTGTTATTTCTTGAGTCAAGTCTATGATTCTGTCCCTGTGATTCTAAGCATGGTCTCTCACTTTCTGTTTCAATGAAAGAATTGACCTAAAATCTTTATTTAGGATGTTATGTGGAGAGAAAATCTCATGAGATTAGAACACTGGAACTCACATTTTAAAAAAAACTTGTCAACATCAGAATGCTATAGAAGAATGCTACAGTCTGGCCTAAACCATAGGTGGCTTTTCTTCTTGATGAGATGGGTGGTGCTAATTCTCAGAGATTTACATTTTTTTTAAAGATTTTTAAAATTTATCTTTGACGGAGCGAGCGAGCAGAGTGGGAGGCAGAGAGAATCTCGAGTGAGCTCCACCCTGAGCATAGAGCTCAGCTCACAACCGTGAGATCACAACCTGAGCAGAACCTGAGTCAGTGGCTTAGCCAACTAAGCCACCCAGGCGCCCCTTAGAGATTTAATTTGAAGTCACTGTGGCTGTTGGAAGAATTTTTTTCATAGGAAGTCTTTTGGAATGTCTCACTTTTTTCCTCATTAGTAAAAATAGTAGTTAACAGTTAAGTTTTTAAGGGAAGACACTTTGGCATCATTTAATTTAAGTCAGCTTATATTTGGAATTCGGAAGTGACTTTACAGTCATCAAGAGACAAATAGTTCAATTTGCCAGGAAGCTGAAGCCATTTCACTTGTTCTTTCTGGCACAGTAAAATATGAAATTTTCATTTAGGAAAGGTGATTTATTGTGACCTAGACTACCCACTAAAGGTCAAGTAAAAAATAAAGCATTTATATACACTGAACCAAAGTGCATAATTTGTACCAAAGAATAGTGTATTAAGACCTGTATTAGTTTTCTAATGCTATGTAACACGTTACTACACGCTTCGTGCCTTAAAGCAACACAAGGTTATTACCTCTCAGTTCCCGTGGGTCAGGCGTCCAGGTATGGCTGGGCTGGGTTCTTTTCTCAGTGTGCACAAGGGTGCAATGAAAGCAATGGCTGGAGCTGGAATTTCCCCTGGGATTTGGGGTGCTCTTCTAAGCTCATTGATTGTTGGCAAAATTCAGTTCCTTGAGGACAGCCAAGCCAGTGAGAGGAGGATGAGATGCCATCTGGGAGTGGTCAACGAGGCAGTGCTCAGCGAGACATGTGAAGACAGCTGAAGAGTAGAGGAGGAGCTGGTCAAAGGGCCGAAGGCCGCAGAGAGCAGAAACGGATGCCCATAGGCAGTGGGTGTGAGAATTTGGAGTTACCTGGTGATCCTGGAGGCAGCAGTTTACAGTCCCTAAGAATTAATAAATTAATGGTATTAGGGAATGAAGTTAGAAGACAGAAGAGATTCTTGCCCCATGTCATCCAGTATGCTCATCAATTATAGCTCCTTTTCACAAAGAATACATTTGCTACCTCGGTCACCTTTAGACATGCATTGTGTACGGTATTTTCATAGGTCACAGCTCACTTTTACAAAAATCAACTTTTCTATAAATGGAATGTATTTCTAGTGTAAGTCTCCTTTCTACCTGATGGTAGAAAACTTTAGTTATCTTTCAGTAAATCTGATCCATATAGTGACTTCTTTCATTTCAGGACTTTAACTTTGTCAAAGAAGAGCTCAGTGTCCCACTCTGGAGATTCCGCTGCACACGTGACATGTAGGCTTCTCTCGGGAGGGTGCATCTGGGCCTCAGCTGTTCTTTGACATGTGCTGGCATGCGCTGAGGCGGAAATCCTCTTGTTTGTGGGTATATCCCCTTGTATTCAGTGAGATGTTGCAAACCTGTGGACGCTACTATCAGATTTATGTAGGTCTGTTTCTATTCTACCTACCGCTGCCTTTACCCCCCTGTGTACCAGACCCATCTGGCATCAATAGTTCACTCTCTTGACTCTTCTGTCTTCCCCCAAGAATTTCGGAAAACTGTCAGAGGCTCATTGGTCGTTTCTACCCAATGGCTAATGAGCACATTAGAGGAGATGGCATCTCGGAAGTGTTCATTATCTCCTTGGACCCTATGTGTCCCCTCAGATAGCCTCAAGCATGTCTGGCTGGATTATCCAAAGTTGTCTTCCATCCCCAGTCTGCCCTACTCAGCCTAAGGGTGCAGGGTATCAGGCCCCTTCTCAGGACTTCAGAGATTTCTTTTCTTTACATTTTCTTTTCTTTTCTTTTCTTTTCTTTTCTTTTCTTTTCTTTTCTTCTTCTTTTCTTTTCTTCTTTTCTTTCTTTCTTTCTTTTTTTTTTATAAATTTTATTGGTGTTCAATTTACCAACATACAGAATAACACCCAGTGCTCATCCTGTCAAGTGTCCCCCTCAGTGCCCGTCACCCATTCACCCCCACCCCCAGCCCTCCTCCCCCTCCACCACCCCTAGTTCATTTCCCAGAGTTAGAAGTCTCTATGTTCTGTCTCCCTTTCTGATATTTCTCACACATTTCTTCTCCCTTCCCTTATATTCCCTTTCACTATTATTCATATTCCCCAAATGAATGAGAACACACAGTTTGTCCTTCTCCGATTGACTTACTTCACTCAGCATAATACCCTCCAGTTCCATCCACGTTGAAGCAAATGGTGGATATTTGTCGTTTCTAATGGCTGAGTAATATTCCATTGTATACATAAACCACATCTTCTTTATCCATTCATCCTTCGATGGACACCGAGGCTCCCTCCACAGTTTGGCTATTGTGGACCTGGCTGCTAGAAACATCGGGGTGCAGGTGTCCCGACGTTTCATTGCATCTGAATCTTTGGGGTAAATCCCTAACAGTGCAATTGCTGGGTCGTAGGGCAGGTCTATTTTTAACTCTTTGAGGAACCTCCACACAGTTTTCCAGAGTGGCTGCACCAGTTCACATTCCCACCAACAGTGTAAGAGGGTTCCCTTTTCTCCGCATCCTCTCCAACATTTGTTGTTTCCTGCCTTGTTAATTTTCCCCATTCTCACAGGTGTGTGGTGGTATCTCATTGTGGTTTTGATTTGTATTTCCCTGATGGCAAGTGATGCAGAGCATTTTCTCATGTGCATGTTGGCCATGTCTATGTCTTCCTCTGTGAGGTTTCTCTTCATGTCTTTTGCCCATTTCATGATTGGATTGTTTGTTTCTTTGGTGTTGAGTTTAAGAAGTTCTTTATAGATTTTGGAAACTAGCCCTTTATCTGCTGTGTTATTTGCAAATATCTTCTCCCATTCTGTAGGTTGTCTTTGAGTTTTGTTGACTGTATCCTTTGCTGTGCAAAAGCTTCTTATCTTGATGAAGTCCCAATAGTTCATTTTTGCTTTTGTTTCTTTTGCTTTCGTGGATGTATCTTGCAAGAAGTTACTGTCTCACATTTATATCTTTCATCCATTTTGAGTTTATCTTTGTGTATGGTGCAAGAGAGTGGTCCAGTTTCATTCTTCTGCATGTGGATGTCCAATTTTCCCAGCACCATTTATTGAAGAGACTGTCTTTCTTCCAGTGGATCGTCTTTCCTCCTTTATCGTATATTAGTTGAGCATAAAGTTCAGGGTCCACTTCTGGGTTCTCTGTTCTGTTCCATTGATCTATATGTCTGTTTTTGTGCCAGTACCACACTGTCTTGATGACCACAGCTTTGTAGTACAACCTGAAATCTGGCATTGTGATGCCCCCAGATATGGTTTTCTTTTTTTAAATTCCCCTGGCTGTTTGGGGTCTTTTCTGATTCCACACAAATCTTAAAATAATTTGTTCTAAGTCTCTGAAGAAAGTCCATGGTATTTTGATAGGGATTGCATTATACGTGTAAATTGCCCTGGGTAACATTGACATTTTCACAATATTAATTCTGCCAATCCATGAGCATGGAATATTTTTCCATCTCTTTGTGTCTTCCTCAATTTCTTTCAGAAGTGTTCTATAGTTTTTAGGGTATATTTTGAGAACCATTTGAATGGTAAATGGTTCTCCAACCTTTTATTTTCAGGTTGTAGGTGTCCTTCTGTCTAAAATGAGTCTCTTGTAGACAGCAAATAGATGGGTCCTGCTTTTTTATCCAGTCTGAAACCCTGCGCCTTTTGATGGGGTCATTAAGCCCGTTCACGTTCAGAGTTACTATTGACAGATATGAGTTTAGTGTCATCGTGATATCTATTTAGTCCTTGTTTTTGTGGATTGTTCCACTGAACTTCTTCTTAAAGGGGAATTTTAAGAGTCCCCCTTAAAATTTCTTGCAGGGCTGGTTTGGAGGTCACATATTCTTTCAGTTCCTGCCTGTCTTGGAAGCTCTTTATCTCTCCTTCCATTTTGAATGAGAGCCTTGCTGGATAAAGTATTCTTGGTTGCATGTTCTTCTCATTTAGGACCCTGAATATATCCTGCCAGCCCTTTCTGGCCTGCCACGTCTCTGTGGAGAGGTCTGCTGTTACCCTAATATTCCTCCCCATGAAAGTCAGGGACTTCTTGTCTCTTGCTGCTTTAAGGATCTTTATCTTTGGAATTTGCAAGCTTCACTATTAAATGGTGAGGTGTTGAACGGTTTTTATTGATTTTTTGGGGGGGATCTCTCTATTTCCTGGATCTGAATGCCTGTTTCCCTTCCCAGATTGGGAAAGTTTTCAGCTAGGATTTGTTCAAATACATATTCTGGCCCTCTGGCCCTTTCGGCGCCCTCGGGAACCCCAATTAAACGTAGGTTTTTCTTCCTCAGGCTGTCATTTATTTCCCTTAATCTGTCTTCATGGTCCTTTAATTGTCTCTTTTTTCCTCAGTTTCCCTCTTTGCCATCAACTTGTCTTCTATGTCACTCACTCGTTCTTCCACCTCGTTAACCCTCGTCGTTAGGACTTCTAGTTTGGATTGCATCTCATTCAATTGATTTTTAATTTCTGCCTGATTGGATCTAAGTTCTGCAGTCATGAAGTCTCGTGAGGCCTTAATGCTTTTTTCTAGAGCCACCAGTAGCTGTATAATGGTGCTTCTGAATTGGCTTTCTGACATTGAAGTGTAATCCAGATTTTGTAACTCTGTGGGAGAGAGGGCTGTTTCTGATTCTTTCTTTTGAGGTGAAGTTTTCCTTCTAGTCATTTTGCTCAGTGCAGAGTGGCCAAAAACAAGTTGTATTGGAACACGGGGGAGTATCACTGGTCCGTCCAGCTGGTCTTCTGGGGGAGGGGCCTGCTGTGCTGATTCTCAGGTGTTAGCACTTGGGGGGGCTGCTCTGCCCCTGCCTGCTGCAGGGCTCAGCGTGGGTTGTTTACCCCGTGAGGCCCCAGGAGGAACAGCCGCCGTGGCGGGGCCAGCTCTGCAGCCCTGGAGTCAGCTCCCGCAGTAACCCCAGAGCTCTCCATCCGCAGGGTCTGGAGGCTCCGGGGCGGGGCCGCTGATCTGCTCAGCTCGGGGCAGGAGCGTCCTCGCTGTCTCGGGCCCTCCCGGCCTCTGCCTGTCCCGGGGGAGGCCGGATCCTGGGCTGTGTCCCGGCGCCCTGTGCTCCGGGGCCTGCGCTGTGGGATTCGCGCTCCCGCCCCGCAGCCCCCTCCGCGGAGCCGCCGCCCGAGCCCCTCCGAGCTGCTCCGGCCCCGCCGTGCGCGCTGCAGCCCTTAGGGAGCTCGGCGCACTCCCCGGGGCGCAGGTGTCTGTTAGTGTCCCCGGGAGCCCGAGGGCATCCCCGCCCTCCTGGGTCCTGCTCCAACTCCCTGCGAGCCCCTTTCCCCCGGGAAGGTTGGTGCAGCTCCTGCTTCTCCGGGACGGGACGGGGCTCTCCTGTCCTGGGGACACTCGCCCCGGCCTCAGCCCGGCTCCTCGCGGGGCCCCTCCCCCTCGGAGGCCTTTTGTGTCTTTATTTCTCTTTCCCCGTCTTCCTACCTTGATAGAAGCGTGAACTCTGCTCACTGTAGCGTTCCAGCTGGTCTCTCTTTACATCTCAGGCCGAACTCGTAGATTTTCAGGATGGTTTGAAGGTCATCTAGGTAATTTTTGGGGGACAGGTGGTTTGGGGACCCTGCTCTTCCGCCGTCTTGCCCCTCCTCTCTTTCTTTCTTTCTTTCTTTCTTTCTTTCTTTCTTTCTTTCTTTCTTTCTTTCTTTTCTTTCTTTCTTCTTTTTTTAGGACTTCAGAGATTTCTAAGCTATCTTCCATCCTCCACAGAGCTCCCCCCAATCCCAGACCATCTCTCTCTTGTTTGCAGGGGTAAAGGTTATACAGCTCCTCATGTTTTTCTCCTTTTCAGTCTTTTGGTTAAATGATAGAAAGTTTTTCTTAGATTTGGTCTTCTCTAGAGATTAGTCTTTTGAGTTTCAAAATACCCAGATCTTCTGAATTCGAATCTCTGGCTTTCATAATGACTCCTGCTATGAGTTGCAAGAATTTATTTGGAGCTAAAGCCAAGAACTTGCTTCTGATTTTGTATGCAGCTGTGTTAGTCATGCCTCAAGCCAATGTGTGCCAATCATGTCATAGGGCGATGGTCTCAGAAAGAGTGTGCGTTGGGGTGCGGGGAGGGCCCTGGCAGTGATGCTGTTGATGAAACAGGGTGGTGATGCCAAGGAGTGGAGATCCTGGTATCTTAAATTGTTATCCCTTAACACACTTAAGCAATATATGAAATTCAGAGGTCTGTTAATCTTTAAGAAAGCTTTCCTTTGATTCCTCTTATGAGGAATTTTTAGAGGACCTAGGGCCTTTTAGCCCAGAGAAAATTAGTCTCTGTGAGCCCCTGATTGGTGTTTCTAAATGTTCACCAAGCTGTTGGGTGTGGGATCCACCAAAAAGAAGGAGGAAAGGAAGTCTCATGCATTGAGTCCCTATTTTGTGCTTCTGTTATTAGGTTATTTGTTTATAAAAACCATGTGAGGGTATTGTCATCATATTCCCACAGTAGAGAAACAGAGGCTCAGCAAAGTTAAAGCAACATATCCTTAGAGAAGGAGGAGGGCAAAGTGATTACAAGCACAGTCTCTGGAGCCAGATCGTCTGGCGTTAAACCTGGCTCTGCCACTTACTAGCAGTGTGACACTGGACAATTTGCTTAACCTCTCTGTGCCTTGGTTTTCTTAACTGCAAATGGGAAACTGATAATATGTACTGAGGGTTGTGAGAATTAATGTGCTAATGAAAACAAAATAATTAAAAGAGTGCCTGGCACTTAGTAAATGGTATAGAAAGGTTTTTATATGATGATGATGATTATTATATATATTTTTAAATTATCCAGACATAAAGCTATTAAGTAATAGAGCATGAATTTGAATGTATATCAGTTTGTTTTATTTTTTATTTTTTTATCAGTCTGTTTTAAAACAAACATATTACCATACTTAATGTAATACCATTTATTCAGATTAAATTTTATAATTTCTTCAAGAATTTCCTTCCATAAATATTATAAGCCCTTCCTATATGCCAGGCACTGTGCTACATAGCACTGAGGAGATGCTTTGTCTGCATACAATTACATGTTGAACTTTACCACATCAAGAAAGTTGGCTAGATGGATTATGTCACATTTACAGCTTGTGCTCCAAATGGGCCTCATAAGGGATCTTGGGAGATTTAGGAGGGTTCAGTTCTCCACCCAAGAAGATGTGACAAATTCAGAAAGTTGAAAAAAAAAAAAAAAGAAAGTTGAAAAATTACTCTACATCAAAAACCATGCAAATACAGTTTCCACAGTGGGGGGCTTGATTTATAACCAAGTAACATCTTACATAGGTTATGTCATTTAATAGTATGGATACATTTATTCAGGGCTGGTGCCATGGGGTCAACCACACATGCACAAAAGTCAGATATGCACTCTCTCTCTGAAAATTTTTAAAAATCAAAAAATGAAATATTAAAAAAGTGGGGGGGCTGGGTGGCACAGTTAGTTGAGTGTCTAACTCTTGATTTTGGCTCAGGGCATGATCTCAGGGTCATGAGGTTGAGCCCTGCATGGGGCTCGGTGCTCAGCATGGAATCTGCTTGAGTTTCCCTTTCCCTCCCACTTGTGCTTCCTTTCTCTGTCTCCCAAATAAATAAATTTTTAAAAATAAAAAATAGAATAATAAAAAAATAAAGTCAGATATACAAAAGGAATCATAAATTCTAATCTTCCGTAATTGAGGTAATGTCCTCCTGCCCCCAACCCTCTGGCTAATTGGCTGGAAGTGAAACAGGGAATTTAAACTTGCTCATTAACATGATCTTAGTTCTTCTAGTTTAAAATAATCTTACGTAGGGTTAACACAGTCTTTTTTTTTTTTGGTAAATACTTCATCTTTCAGGATTTATCCATTTCTTTTTTTTAAGATTTTATTTGTTTATTCATGAAAGAGAGAGAGAGAGAGAGAGAGAGAGAGAGAGACACAGGTAGAGGGAGAAGCAGGCTCCATGCAGGGAGCCCGACATGGGACTCGATCCCAGGACTCCAGGATCACACCCTGGGCTGAAGGCAGACGCTAAACTGCTGAGACACATGGGGATCCCGGTTTATCCATTTCTCTTCATATAGTGGCATCTTATTTCAAGGGGAAGCCTATGTGTTTTTATGCTATGAAGGAAAGGGTCTTAGGTTCATGCACTGTCACCTGGGACAGCAAATCTCGCTTCCAAGTTATCAAAATAGGGAATATAATGCCGGGTGCAATTAAGTTGATTTCTAAAGTCACATGTTACGGTGAAAGAGATTATAAAGAAAAGAAGGGGAACTGAGTGGAAAAAAATTAGAGAGGGAGACAAACCATGAGAGACTCCTAGCTCTGGGAAACAAACAAAGGGTTGCAGAAGGGGAGGTGAGTGGAAGGATGGGGTAACTGGGTGACGGGCAATGAGGAGGGCACTTGATGGGATGAACACTGGGTGTTTGTACTATATGTTGTCAAATTGAATTTAAATTTTAAAAATGTTAAGAAAAAAGAGAAATCAAGAAGTGAGGCAGTTTCCTGAGGTTCATAAAATCTCTAATTCAAATCCATTTTGCTTTCCACTTCTGCATAGTTAGAGACAGGTACATGTTGGGAAAAAAAAGTCACATGTTCACAAGAACTTTGAAAAATGTTAGTACATTGATCTGACACTCTTGAGAGTTCAGATTGTGGCTGTTTCTTCATTTATAAGATTCTAAAATACAACAACAACAACAACAAAATCCCCTGGTGTATATTATTAATAACACTGACTATGGCTTAAGACCACTTGTGTATATTCAAGTTCACAAATCTCATTATTTTAAATATATAACCTTGAGTACTTTTTTGCTTGATACTCAAATTGCATCTGGAAATAGCAAAGAAAACCATTTAAATATTTTGTGTCCTATAAGAAAATGTCAAACCAAAATTCTCACAGCACCGTCTTACTGATTTTTGGCAGTGCTTAGGATGCTTAACTACAAAACACAATAGAATAAGTAGAATTTTTCAGTCTCCAGTTTTAAATCTGAGTTAATTGATACCCCAAATGATGAGACATTCCATTTCTGAATGATCTATGAGCAGTGGGGGAAGTCATCAACTCTAGAAGAAATTTTAGAAGGAAATTTAGAAAATGCTGCTAAATTTACCTCATTATCTGCAAGAGCTCATAATTTTTTCAAAATGTTTTCCAGTAAGATAAAAAAAGATTCCTTTGTGGTGGAATTTTCTCTTTTGCTTTATATTTGAAGGTGAAATGCACAGGATCCAGATTTTCCTCAAATGCTCTAACTGTCCCAAAAATCTATTTAGAGGTATTTTCTTTACTCTCTGAATTTAAATTAATTTTTTTTGTAAATTAAAATAATGGCAAGTGTCCCTTTGTGAAGAAAGGCAGATGTCAGACTTCTACCTTTAGAAAGACCTGCTTGTCAGGTTAAAGATTTGAGTTTCAGGGGTTTGCCCACCATTCCCTAACTGCTAAGGATGGTTTACTATATGCTCTGACTGCAACGCAGTGTGGTTTGTTCTGAACACCTTTTTTCATTCTGGGGCTCTGAAAGTTTGGTACCTACTAAGCAGAGAGTCGTCTACATGACCAATCGCCAATGAAACCCTTGGATGCTGAGTCCCTGATGGGCTCCCCTGGACACAGCACGTGCACGTGGCTTTATTTTCTGTTGGGAAAGAGCATGCTCTGTGTGACCCCTCATGGGAGGAGCGAGCATAAGGAAGGCTGCACATGGATTCCTCCAGAGGCTGCTGTGTCTCTCTTCCTTAGGATGGGCTGTCTAGCCTTACTACATTGCTATTTTAATATACTGAATCCTGTGAATCCTTTTAGAGCATCTCCAACACAAAATCATCTTAGGGATTCCTGGTACATCACACCTTTGGAATATTTTACTTTTTTTTTTTTTTTTTTTTTTGAGAAACAAGTAACTCATCTTCAAAACAGAAAAGAACAAATGTGTTGTAACTGCAGATTGATAGGTTTTTCATCACAAAGATTGATTAAATTTTATCTCATTCTGACAAGCATATAGGTCAACCTTTATTTCTTTTTCCAGTGTTCTGTAAATGATAGCATTTCATAGTCCCTAAGATATGACAGGACATGAGAGATCTCTGGTTTCAACCTAAGTACCGAAGAGAGAAAGTGAACATGCAGAATTGAAGAAAAAAAGTGCTGTTGTGTGAATGGCATAAATTTTAATCCAAATAAGGTTAAGAGTGGCCCTTTATAACTATTGGGCCCAGGGGGGGAAAAATGTAGCTGGGCTGGTAAATGTGTAACAGCTGGCAAGCCTCTGTTGCCAGCTCTTATTTTAGATTACTCAGAGTCCTGGCTTTATGAAATGTAATTCTGAATCTCAAAGAATTTCATTTCTTTTTCATTTTCCTGGGTCCAATACGTTAGTAAATGCGAAAGGAAGTGTGATTTAAAAGAGCCTATGGTAGGTATGATGATGAATAACAAATCAGAAAAGCAGACAGCTGTAGCTCCTGGTGTAATGAGTTTTAAGCTGACGCCTTAATGTTGCCAGTTAAACTATTGTGAAAACTTGCCGTTGACTAATTGCGAGCTGGCTTATTTGGAAGGGAAGGTCTGCAAGCCAATTAAATAAATCTGAAATGGTTGTATTCCCTGTGCTGCCTCAAAGTACCTATTTATAAGTGTGCCGGGGCTTAGGATACATTTTTAAAATGTTAGTAACAGATTTCAAAATCCCAAGAATTCTATTTTTATTTCATTGAAGGCAATGAAATGCATCACAGATCTTTCTGTAACAGAAAATAAAAATGAAAAGTAAAAAGACAGTTTCTACAATGTGAAGGCTGTCTCTAGTTGCAGACTGTTTACTTTTCTAGGCTTTATGATTCATTTCTCTCCACTGCCCCATGTTAATACTAATTATTAAAGTATTAAAGGACTGGAATGACAGTGCTCAACTAATTTAACCTGACCTGAGTGTGAATGGAAAAGTTATTATTTTCTGTAGTATAAAGCATGCATACATTACTTTCTTTACTGTTTGAAATGTTAATGTATAATTATAATATACTTTATTGCCCTGATTGCATAGTTAATTCATTGAATCAAAATATGTCCATTGATCATTAAGAAAAAAACCCATTTATGATCAGGAGGTCCCCCACAAATGCATAAGATTCTACATACTTTTTTCCTAAACAGTGAGACCTATCACTTTTTTTTAAAAAAAGATTTTATTTATTTATCCAGGAGAGACACAGAGAGAGAGAGAGAGGCAGAGACACAGGCAGAGAGAGAAGCAGGCTCCATGCAGGGAGGCTGACGCGGGACTCAATCCGGAACCCCAGGGTCACGCCCTGGGCTGAAGGCAGATGCGCTTAACCACTGAGCCACCTGGGCTTCCCAACATGTCATTTTTTATTCATGCCTTCCTGTATAAAAATCTTCCCTTCTTTCCTGGTTATTTACCCAATAAACATAGGTCTCCCTGATTTCTACCTAAAAGTGGCATCTTTTGCTTTTCTTCAGCGGTTGACCGAGGAGTGATGTAGATACAAGGGATTGAAGTTCTCTGTATTATTGAAGCAATAGTCATCTTTTTTTTTTAATATATTTTTTTAATTTTTTTTATTTATTTATGATAGTCACACACAGAGAGAGAGAGGCAGAGACACAGGCAGAGGGAGAAGCAGGCTCCATGCACCGGGAGCCCGACATGGGACTCGATCCCGGGTCTCCAGGATCGCGCCCTGGGCCAAAGGCAGGCGCCAAACCACTGCGCCACCCAGGGATCCCCATCTCTTTACCATCCCCCTTCCCTAATTTCCTGGTGACTCTGAGGAAAAGCACCATGATCCTGAACACTCCGCCACCACCCTGATTTGGAAGTGCCGTGTGATTCCTTCACCATATGCAGTTTTCTCCTTCTGTTTACATGCCAGGGAATGTTCTTCATGCTTCCAGCAACCTCACAGATCTCTCCTTCACCCAGCTCCCTCCTCATTGAGTGATTATATATATAAAATATGTATTTATAAAATTTTATATTTATATGTTATATTCATAAAATTTCCATACATATGAAATATATACACACCTTGCTGCAAGAATTATTCACCCAAAAATATGTTTTATTTTTCCCTGCTCGGAACTAAGAAAATAAAAACCAAGTAGCATAGATATATATGTCTTCTAACTTCCTCCTTCTTGCTCATTTTATCATCTACAGTCCTTTAGACAAGGCCTAGTGCTCTAGACCAGTGAGTCTCATCTTCAGTCATTGCATAGGGCCTTCATGGTTGTTGCTTTGTCTGTATTCCTCCTTTATTATTATTTACTTAATGATTTAATTTAAATCAGTTGAGTAGCTAGAGTGTTCTATTTCCAGTTTAAATTAGCTCACTCCCTCTTGTAGCCTTTGATAATATTTGTACAATTATGAAGTTAATGTTCTACTTAAAATTTTCTAATATACATTGAATTGAGTAACATTTGAAATATGAAATCATTAATACACAGCTCTGGCCACACTAGAACTTATTGAACCTTGTGTGTAAATTATTGATTTCTAATTTTTATTCTTCTGATGTTTTATTTCCTTTATTATAACTCTTTTTTCCCATCTCCCCAGCATCGGTCCCCATTCACGTCCCTTTCTACCTTCATGATCTGGTTTAAATCAACTCCCCAAACCATTCTGTTGACTTTTTCAGTCTTTTTCCTTCTGTTCTTCATACTTGCGCATTATGGTATTCTAAATTTCATTTAGTTTTATTTTCCAATAGTTCAAAGGTTTTACACAAGTATTCATGGTTTTCTCCCCTCCCCCTTGGTATATCATATTCTTTCTCAGTGCATATTCTTTCTCAAAAGTCTGAGTTTCTTGAGCATAGAGGTGATTATCTTTTAGTTCTATGATACTCTCCCCTACCTAATACAAAGATCTATACTTCCACAGACTTCCAATAATGCTGATAGATTAATAGCTATATAGTGGATGGGAAGGGTAACACCATAATGTTTGATTTTTAGGTTTTTACAGTCTTAGTTGGAGAAATAGAATAATTTCTATGGTATACAAATTAGGACTCCCTGATATTTCAGGCTAGAATAATAGCATGTGTAAAGGCTTAAAAGTAAGGGAGAACATGAAGTATTGAGAAAATGAAAAGAAGCAAGAGTAATTGGAGCACAGGTATAAGAACAAAGTGGGGATTGATATCACTGGAGATTTAACCCTGTCAGATAGGGCCCTAGAAGCTGCAATAAAGAGTCTTAATTTGATCCTGAGTCAGTGGTGAGCACTTGAAGAGTGACATGTTCCATAGGGTGTGGATAGAAGGTGGCCATATTGAAGAGAGAGAAAGAAAACCAAGTTATGAGCCTCTGCCACAGTCTAAGTGAGAGATGTTGCTGACCTGACTTATGGTAATGGCTCTGGAGAGAAATAATGTGGACAGATTTGAGGATTATTTAGGAATTGGAATCAATAGGACTTAGTGACTAGCTAGGTTGGCATGGGAGGGAAACAGAGGTGTCTAGGGAAACTGCCAGATTACTGGTTTGGGCCCTGAGTAGTTGTCCCATTCATGAGCAGAGCATTAGAAGAATCTGAAGACTTGGTGAGGAGAACAAATTCATTATTGCATGTCAAAGCTGATTTGCTGGTGGATTATTTAGGAGGCAGTTTGACATGCCAGAAGCTCAAAAGAGAGACTTGGGCTTGAGACAAAAATTCAGGAATTACCAGCACAGAGAGGTATTCAAAGCTAAGGTACAGGAATACATTTCCTAGGGAGAATTGGTAGAAAACCTGTAGAAAGGGCTTCAGCTGGACACTAAAGACGACAGTAGTGAGGGTTGGGCAGAGAAGGAGGAGACTGCCATGAAGGCAGAGCAGCAACAGCTGGAAGTGTGACGAGGTGAGCATGGTGAATATGGAATCACAAAACCAAGGGGTTGTTCCAGGAGGGAATGCTCAACAGGAGGTCAGTAAGAGAGGGATTTGGAAGTGATTATGGAACCTGGCCACATTCTGGTTGTTAGTAACTGTGGCAAGATCAGCTTCTGTGGGAATCAGGTCAATGCAATGGGAAAGCATCGACCTCAGGATAACAGCATGTAAGGATGCAGTATTAGTCAAGGTTCTCCAGAGACACAGAACCAATGAGGCGTGTGTGTGTGTGTGTGTGGAGTGTGTATAAAATATATGTATAAAAATGTGTGTTTATATTATATATATGCAATTATATAGTAAATAATAATTGATTATAAAGAATTGCTTAATGCAGTTGTGGAGGCTAGCAAGTCGCAAGATCTGTAGGGTTAGTCAGCAATTTGGAGACCCAAGAAGAACCAATGTTTCAAGTCATGTCCAAAGGCAGGAAAAAACCCGAGTGTCCCAGTTCCAAGGCTGTCAGGCTGGAAGATTTCCCTCCTATTCAGGTGAGGGTCAGCCTTTTATTTTATTCAGATCTACAACTGATTGGACGACGTTCTCCCACGTTAGGGAGGACGATCTACGTTACTCGACCAGTCTAAATGTGGATCTCATCCTAAAGTACCCTCACAGATACACCCAGAATGTCTGACCAAATATCTGAGCACACTGTGGCCCAATCAAGTAGACACATAAAATCAGCCACCACCCTTTATGATGTCCCCACTGTAGTAAGCACCTACGTGAACATCAGAGACAGCTGAGAGGCTTTTCAGACGCTCTGAGCTATATCCTTAGGATCTAGTCAGTTGTGAGTGAGGCCACAGTCTTACTTTCCTGGGGCTGACACAACAAACAGCCACAAACTGCATAGCTTAAACAATAGAAAGTTGTTCTCTTACAGTCTGAAGGCTAAAAGTCTGAAATCAAGGTGTCATCAGGGCCATGCTTACTCTGAAGGTTCTAGGAAAGAACACTTCCTTGCCTCTTGCCAGCTCCTGTTGGCTCCTGGCCATCCTTGGCATTTTGTGGATGGTAGCTGCATCTCCTCTTATAAGGACAGCAGTCATTGGATTTAGGACACACTCTAATCCATATGACCTCATCTAAACTAATTGCGTCTACAAAGACCCTATTTCCAAATAAGGTCACATTCTGAGGTTCTGGGTGGATATGAATTTTTAGGGGGCACCGTTCATCTGCCACTAAATAAGCATCTATAATAAATACTCCAGTGGGTTCTGAGGCAGGTGGTTCACAGATCACATTCTGGGAAACACTGAGCCTTTAGACTGCTTTTAATGTAAAGATGGGAGTTGGTTCAGGTAGGTGGGCAGAGGAATTCTCTGAAAGCTCAAAACCTGGTATGGCTGATCCTTAGGGCCAGGGATGGGCAAAGGCCTCTGGATTTCTAAACAGCATTAGCTTTTTAATCTCAAGAAATCTTAAGTGGGATCCCTGGGTGGCGCAGCGGTTTAGCGCCTGCCTTTGGCCCAGGGCGCGATCCCGGAGACCCGGGATCGAGTCCCACGTCGGGCTCCCGGTGCATGGAGCCTGCTTCTCCCTCTGCCTATGTCTCTGCCTCTCTCTCTCTCTGTGTGTGTGACTATCATAAATAAATTTAAAAAAAAAAGAAAAAGAAATCTTAAGTGAAAAAAGATTTCAACCTGATTTAGAGTTCAACATCATTGCCAGAACTAAAGACTGCATTCATAATGGCCAAGGATAGCACTGTCTTACACATGGTTTATAATATCCAATTCAGTATTAGGTTTTAAAATGATTACATTCAGAAATAGTTGAATCTATTCAAACTACCCATTAATGTTTTATTGGATGAAAGCTTAAAAAACAAACAAATACTCAGGAAAGTACAAAATCACAGAAGGGACTATACCATAGGGGCTGCAGATACCCAATACGTATCCACACGCAGATTTAACTACTTGGCCTCATGAGAGGCCAGAAGATATTGCAACGAGGCATGATGCCCTGATTAGTTTGAATTCAAGAGCTCTTCATATAAATAGTTTTTAATATCACTTAATACAGCTGGATTATTTACTTTTATGAATTTTGCAAAGTTTGGACTTGAAATCTTCTGAGGTTGGCAAGCAATAGAAATTTCTTTTAAAATTTTTATGGGATGTATGAAAAATATACCACATGAAGCAATTTATGAACAAGACACAAAGTAGATTTCTGAATTATGGGCTTTCATTATTCCCTTGAAACTGTTCCATTCTGTTGTATTTATTGAGTACCTACTATATGCCCAGAAATCTTTGCTAGGAAGTTCCAGGTAATGCAAAACCATAAAGTGTGACTAGTGCAATGATTTCGTATCTTGTAGAGAAATTTTATTTTTTAAGGTTTCATTCAGTCAAACATTAGGTGATGTTTTGAACAGATTCAACTATCTCTGAATGTCATCATTTCTTTTTTTTTAATGTCATCATTTCAAAACCAAATGCTGAATGAATGATTACAAAATTATATGCAAAACATTGGTCTCCTTGGTGATTATGAATGCAAGATTAACAATTAACAGCCACCTTTCAGGCATGAAATAGATATAGCGCAGACACCTTTTTTATTCTGTGGCCGGAAAGGTCATGGCTGTCTTCGGCCTTGTGCCTGGGTCGGGGGAGGAAGGCTTCCTTTGTCCTCCATGTAAGCCTCCTCATTCTCAGTGGGTGATAACCCATGACCAAGGAGAGGAAGCAAATAACAGCAGCCCGTCCAGGGCCTTCCCTGCCCTCCTCCCTCTCTCTACCCTGCTTCCTTCCTTCTTTAGCATAATGTGCTCTTACCATGTTATCTCTGTTCCAGAGTGGTAAAAATAGTTATTTTCTAAATATCATAAAATCCTAGGTCTGGGAGAAAACTTAAAAGAGTAACTTATCCTTTTGTTTACATATCTGATTAATAAAAATTACATATGAGTATATATATAGTCTAAAAAAGCAACTCATATGATAAGGTTTTTATAACAACAATAACAGGGATCCCTGGGTGGCTCAGCGGTTGAGCGCCTGCCTTAGGCCCAGGGCGTGATCCGGGGTCCCAGGATTGAGTCCCACATTGGGCTCCCCACAGGAAGCCTGCTTCTCCCTCTGCCTGTGTCTCTGCCTTCTCTCTGTGTCTCTCATGAAAAAACCCCTCAATAATAATGTTCTATATAAGTTACTAATTCACCATGAGTGCCTCCATAGACTTGTAGGTGCTGCCCAAATAAAGACTTTCTATAAAACAAAATCCCAGCTCCATTGGGGACTATATTTTAACCAATCATTCTTCATTCGTCTTTTGTAGACAACCTTTTTTTCTTTTTCAAATTCATTTTCCAAACAGACATGCATAATACTTTGCTTTTTGATATCGTGATCTCCATTAAATGACTTGTTGCACATCACTGCACCAAAAGAATTTAACAAAAACAGAGTTTGGTAATATAGTTCTTTCTCTGAGATATTTTGACATATATCTTCTGAATATGATAAAATTCCCAATGAAGATGTATCTTTACTTGTTGTACTATATACCAAGCCCATCACTCTCTGAATGTCATTCAGCTTTTAAATTAAAAATGAAAAAAAGGAAAAAAATATGAAAACAGTTAGGGATGCCTGGGTGGTGGAGTGATTGAGAGTCTGCCTTTGGCTCAGGGTGTGATCCTGGGTCCTGGGTTCCAGTGTCACAGCAGGCTTCCTGTGGGGAGCCTGCTTCTTCCTCTGCCTGTGTCTCTACCTCTCTCTCTGTGTCTCTCATGAATAAATAAATAGAATCTTTAAAAAATGAAAAAAAGGTTAAAAGTAATAATTTGAATATTTGTTCTTGCAATGAAATAAGAAAAGACTGTAATAAAACAAAACTAATAGAGTAAGGAGATAATTCTTAGAATTCATTACTGGTTTAAATGCATATGATTGCATGCATTTGTAGATGGTATAACATTTCTTAGTTGCTGTATTTGATGCACTGATATCTTCGGGCCTTGCTTATGGTGGAGGGACTGCTCTCTCAGGAGCTAGCTAATTCCTCGAGATAGCAATCAGCTCACATTGGAGTGTATCTTTCTGGTGCAAACCAACCAATGCAGAGCCTGTAAACCAGCCACCCTCCCTTTATTGGCCACTCATGCTCTGGGCCACTATCCACTGCTCTAACCACTTTAGGATCACCTTCCAGACTTAGGGTAGCCCCTATGCCCCAGAACCTGTGAATTTATTCAAACTACTAATCCGAAGCCTGCTTACCCTGCCTTGCCTGTTCTTTCCCACAGATATGGTGATAAAGGCTCTTGTCCATGTTTTCTCTTTGCTCTGTCTGCCTGACTGAGCCCGATGCTTCCCTGTGTGGCCCCACGTGGTGTGGCTCGCCCCTTCCTCTTGGGAACTGGAAGTATAACAAACTATCTTTTCAGTGGCAATTGTCTCCTGATCTGTTAGCCTGACATATCTGAATAATAATAAAACCTATTTTTAAAAAATTTTTGCAGTACAAGTACTAGAAGAGAAACAATAATCCTAGCACAATATACTATATACATTTATATATATTTAAAACATCTGCTAATTTGCATTTTTGCCTTACGAGTCGACTGAAATTGTCTGAGTGATTATAGTGAGAAGGCTCTCTTATTATTCAATTTCATTTAATAAGATCATTAAATACTAGCTTTATAATAATTTGATTTTTTTGCCTGTTGTTATTCTTCCAAGTAATATAACTTACTGATGAGATAAGCCAATGCAGAATAATTTACATTTTTATAGGAATAAAGATTTTGGAAATAGACTAAAATTCAAATGACAGACATGAAGAATATTTTATATTCATCTGTAGGAAAGAATAATATCATATTCCAAATTCAGTTTGGAGTGCTTTCAAAGAGCAGACTTGATGAAGCACCGAATGGATTCTATTATGTATGTTCATAATCCCTTATTCACAATTCCAAAATCCAGAGAGCTCTGAAAACCAAAAAAATTTTTCATGAGTTTGTGGCAAATTCATTTGGTGGCAAAACCTAACCTGAATTGATGAGGTCACTTGTGTCTTTATTTATTCTTCTTGAAGGTGAATATTCATACTTACGCTACAGAAATATTAGTGTGGTATTTGGGGGGAGGCTGACCCAGACCATGATGGAAATATTAAACCATGTGCCATTTACAGACTGTCCTATTCTACAATTCACTAAAAGTTCTGAATTTTGAAATACAGCCATCCTCAAGAGTTTCAGATGAGGGATTGTGGACCTCATTTGGTGCGTATGTGTCTTCATAGTGCTTACATGTTTTGGTTGTATGGGCACAGACTGTTACTCCTCCTTTATTTAAATACATAATTTTATTCATTACTGTAACTCCTATATTACATTTCTTGATTAATTTGAAAGAATGTGGTAAAGTTACTGGACCAATAATTTAAGACAGACCTTGATACTTCCCTATGCATGGGGCACTGCAGATACAAAGAGGACGAGGCCCACTTACTGTACTCCAGTGATGACAGATGTGAAAGAAATAACAGTGACATGGTGTGACAAATGCTGTTAAAGTGGTGTTCAATGTACTTTTGGTTCAGAGAGAAGGGAACTACCAATTGCCTGAGGGAGTTTGGGAAGACTGCAGGGAAGAGGGGTATTTTGAGATGGCAAGGAGGAAAAAGGCAGTTCACCAGGTAATGAAATGGGAAAGAGCTGCTCAATCCCAGGACTATTGATCTCAAAACAAAAGGGAAATATTAATGTGATCTCTTGAATAACTTGACATGCCATAACTCTTGCCAGTGTTCAGACTCTTTTCATTAGTATTGCTCTGTCACAGTGAAAGACATTTTTAAACTTTTCAGCATCAATGGAAATTCCTAGAGAAAAGCATTCTGGCCTTTTATATGCCTCTGCATTGAAGCAGAATATAATGCTATTTGCAGGATTCAGTAAAATGCCAGGACCATTTGGATTATCTTCAGGGGGCGACCCTCAATCAAGCACCAAATGTTCCTGTCTCACAAGGCAGTTCCTTGGACAGAATGATTGTGAGACACTGAGTACATTTACTCATCCATAAAAATCACATTAGTGAGATAAATATAGGAACCACTTTCTTCCTCATAAATGTATCCCATTTGCCTGCAGTGATGTGATATTTAAAGCTCAGGTTAGAATTGACAGCACTGAAGTTCACCCGAGTTATTTTCAGGTGCTCAACTTCAGTGAGTGCCAACAGCAAAGGTAGGATCCATTGGGTCTCTTTCAAGGGAAAAAGATGACAATGTGGTTTTAAGCAATGATGTAAAAGGAAAAGGTTAAAGGCAAAACTCTAATAAAATAAATGTTTAAAATTCCCTATTCCCATTTCTACTTGCTAAGTTATTATGGGGGAAAATTTCAACATTGTTACTAGTGGTGTCCCTAATTTTGCAGCTAAGCCCTCCTTCACTTTGCAGGATGGCTGACACAAATTGTTGAGAATGTCGGTGCAATGAATCACTTAAAAATACATAGAGGCAATGAGCCAAGGAAGATGTTGAGCATTTAATCAAAGGCAACCTAGTATTTTTCACCTCTCATCTATAAAATGAAACATATTCAACTTAATCACCAGGCAGTGTTAATTCAGAGAAAAAAATATTGATCCTTGAAACAAGGAGGTGGTTTGGAATAGATTAAAAGAAAAAAAAATTACTGAATCTAGAGGTTAGGGCACTGTTTTCTGGATGGGATTCTCTAACTTCATAGCTGATTCCTGTTGATAATATATATTCATTAGTGGGCATTCCACATTACTCAATTATAAAATCCAGGAGGTTAGATTATGTGGATTCTAAGATCTCTTTCAACTTTAAATTTTATGATATGATCTTGTACTATAGGCTGTGATCACGTATGGATCTAATAGTGTTGACACTTGGCCTTTAAGCTGAACTATTCTGCTTTAAAGCTTCATTCTTAATGCAGTTGTTCATCAAGGAATTACAGCTAATATTTCATAAACTATGCTATTTAATTCAGCTAACTTCCCAGTTGTTCACAATTTTTGCAGAGTGAGTGACTAGCTTTCTGCCAGGCTCGATGTATTACCTAAGGGTAATTACAGAACACGTTGTCTGTGAAGTGAAACCATTCAGCTGATAAAAAATTGTGAAGCCCATACATTTTATGCTTTATTGAAGAAATCATTACGGTGGTAAAAAAACAAAAACAACACCAAAAAACTTTGGTAATGGTCCCTTTGTCATCTGGCCTCTTGGTAAACTCTCATGAAATCAATGCTATGGAAAATGAAGAGGCATGAAAATCTGTGTCAGAGTTTGACACGTCATGCAAGACATTACTATACAAAGACCCGATGAACCAGAAGACTGGGAATTGTCAACATTACACCCTGATTATACCTTTTCCAATTTTGGAAAATAGATTCTACAGCTTTATTGTTAATTCATGCTCTCCTGGACACAACTACCTATTCCTGAAAACTTCTGGCATCATTTTTTATTTTTAGATAATACTTATTTTGTGCTTGACACTATTTTAAGGGCTTTATATGTATGTATTCACTTAATTATTGTGTCGCCTTCTGAATAGGCACTATTAGTACCCCCATTTTATGTATGGGGAAACTCAGAACAGAGATGTTTAAGTAAATCGTACTGGGTCACATAGCTAGAAAGTTGTGAAGATGGAATTCAAGGCTAGGGCCTGAAGGGAAATACTGTAAACAACTAGCATGCTACATTGCCGTGATGAAGAGCTGCCTCATGTGTTTATTTGATTTTTAGGGTCTCATCTATAAATGTAGAATTGTCATAGCCTTCCTACACAGACCATGTATTTTGCAGCAGTTATTTTGGTTATTTTTTTAAATAAAATTTGTAGCAAAACAGAATCAAGGAATTTCTTTACATCTTAATGTGATTTTGTTAGTGTTAGGGTCAAATGCAGCATAGGTTAAAAGAGGCACTGGTCTTCTAGTCACTTCAAAAACATAGTCTCCGATGAATAAATGGGAAAATTGGACATCATGGTATTGTACCACTATAGGAACTTCAATACATTTTTTATGTTTCTGAATAGCAGTATACTTCAGGGACATAGTAAAAAAAAGAAGTAGGTATGACTAAGCATATTGCCATTCTGATGAGATTTGATAAGGCTTTCAACCTTTTATAAATGTCATTTGACTAGATTGGAGGAAAAATTATTTTTCATAGTTAACAAAATCTATTTGTTATGCTGAGCAGAAATCTCTCTTTAGGGTCAATGGATTCAGTCCTTAAAGGTGTGTCGGGTGCCTGGGTGACTCAATCGGTTAAGCATCTGTCTTTGACTCAGGTCATGATCCCAGCATTAGGCTCCTTGCTCGGCAGGGAGCCTGCTTCTCCCTCTCCCTCTGCCTGCCATTCCCCCTGCTTGTGCTCTCTCTCTCTTTCTGTCAAATAAATAAAATCTTAAAAAAAAAGTCCTCAGAGGTGTGAACATCACCAAGCTATTGGCTAATTGTAAGCATGTGATCTAAAAACCCATTTTTTTTTACCCCAAGTTTGCTGACTAAGGTCATGCTGTTAGATATTTAATGGGAAACAGTGATAGGCATATCACCACCAGAAGGAAGTATCATTAAATTTCCTGGAAACACATTACATATGGTTGTTTAAAATAGTTTTAAAAATTGGAAAATTAATTTTAAAATATGGTATCAATATAAATGTTTGTTCTGTAGTCCAAATTTCTGTGTGAATTTCTCTGGGGAATATCTTGAGTAAGATGTGTCATAATGGTTCATGGAAGTGGATTAGTAGGATGATTGTTAGCTAATTTTCCAAGTGAATTCCCCCTTCGCTCTCTGCTTATACAATATTCCTAATGTAATAGACAAGTTGAGTCACAGTAGTGGGTGGTTAGAGGAATGATTCCTTGCCTGTAAAAAACATAAAATTTTAGAAATATGTGGAAATGGAAAAATAGTGATTTGACTTCTTATGATATAATATATCAAACCATAGCTAAACACCTTTTTTTTTTTTTTACAAACTCTTGTCACTACCAGACTTTACAGATAATTCCACCCTGAAAGGCAGACTTGTGAACTCCCAATGCCTAGAACTATGCATTACTTTTTTTTTGCATCACTATTTTCTTGAAAGTTTCAGAAATATTTTACAAAGTCTAATTTTTGGGTTGTATTACTCACTCAATTATACAAACATAAAACTCGTCTTTGGTAAAAACCAACAGCATTCCTACTCTTTCCTTAGCCCTTAGCCTCCTAACATATTTCAGTTGTGAAAATGAAGTGCTCTATTTTTATCTGAAAATATCTGGCTCATACTTCATTGATAATCTTATATACCACCCAATATTATATGAAGTTGTGTTTTGAAAGTTATTAATAATAGTACCATACTAGCACTATTAATCATAATGAGGAAAATCACAGCTATGTCATTGTTTATGGAATGTGTTATTCTGACTCAAGCTTTACTCAGATTATACACTAATACACTCAGTGTTTAGTATTAAGGCTTCCTAGACTTAAGAGTACTGAACTGTTTGGGCCTTTTTGTTGATTTAAGTTTAAAAAAATAACCAATATTTCTCCTCTTATGTGTATGATAGCTACAAATGAATAAAACTTCTAAGGTTATATAACTAAGCTTGGAAACAAACAAACAAAAAAAACCACAATTATGGGAAATGCTTGGCAGGCATCCTCCCACTTTCTCTCCCATGCTCATGGCAGACATTATTCACTGATCATGGCCAGAGGCAGCCTTAGGCCTTTCCTCAAAACAGTGCTCTGGAAAGCCACAGTGAGGGATGGCTCGGGGAGCAAACCAATCCATCATAACCAGAAAAGATAGAACATGACATCTCGTCCATGAGTCTCTCCCATCTGTATCTATAAAGCAAAATGAATCGACTATATACAAATTAAGTTGAAGGAAATGAGCTCTTAGCTTGTAAGAAAGAAAACAGAGGGACAAGATCACACCAAAGTTGTATATCTTAATCCTTCTATATTCTTTTGGACCTACAGAACTAGAGAAAGTGTGTCCTTTTATGAAGCAATCAGTTTTGGGAAGGGAAGTTAGCAAGGTTTCTGGTCTCAGGAATTCCTTCCCACAGGAAATGTGGCCTTGCAAGCTGAAGAGCTGGGCTAGTCAGAGGAAGTCTGCTGCAGTATTTCCATATGTCAGGCAAACCCTGACCCACGGGGTGTTCTGTGCAAGACCCAGGCCGGCTAAGAATAGAAATAGCCTGTGTGCTAGTGTAGCTGAAAATGATTTCCTTTTGTCCTTAGTTATTTAGTTTTAAGGATGGCTTCCTTTTATATTTTATGTATTCTTGATTGTAAGTTTCTCTGGTGGCCTGTTGACAAGCATTAGAAATTTAAAACAGTTGTTAAAAAAAAATAAATAAAACAGTTGTTAAATTTGAGACTCTTTTTGTGTATGTGTGGGAGGAGTAGGATAAACTTACTAGGAAAAGAATATAGTACTTGACCCATACCAAGAAATCCAAAACAAACAAACCATAATGTCAAAGCATTGAACCTATAAGGTTCACAAGTAAGAGTTAACATGTTTTCTCATTGGGATCCCAGGAACATCCCCACCACGCCTAGCATAACATAAGCTCCCTGTCTTAGTCAGCATGGGCTGCCATTAAAAAAAAAAAAAATACTATGGGGTATCCCAGGTGGCTCAGTGATTTAGCTCTGCCTTCAGCTCAGGGTTTGATTCTGGAGACCTGGGATTGAGTCCCAGTCGGGCTACCTGCATGGAGCCTGCTTCTCTTTCTGCTTATGTCTCTGTCTCTCTCTTTGCATCTCTCTGTGTCTCTCATGGATAAATAAATAAAATCTAAAAAAAAAAATACTATGGACTCAGTGCCTCAACAGCAGAAGTTTATTTTCTCATAGTTCTGAAGACTAGAAGTCTGAGATGAGGGCCAGCATGGTTGGGTTCTGATGACACCTCTTTTCCTGGCTTGCATACAGCTATCTTCTTGCTGTGATCTCACATGGCCTTTCCTTGGTGTGTGTACTGAGAAAGACCAAGAGATTTCTTTTCTCCTTTCCTTTTCTTTCCTTTCCTCTTCTCTTCTCTTTTTTTCTTTTCTTCTTCTTCTTGTAAGACCACTAATCTTATTGTGAGGGCCCCATCCCTTGATACCTCATTTAACCCTAAATACCTTCCTAAAGCCCATCTCCAAATATCATCTCATCGTTGGTTAGGGCTTCAGCATATAAATTTGGGGGAGATATAACATTCAGTCTATAAAATTCTCAAAGCTGTTGATTGGTTGATCTTAAAAAACTTGAGTTTTAAGTTTTACTAAAGCCCTGGTATATAAGGTTTCCTACTAAGAAAGTCAGAGGCTGATTTAAAAAACAAAAAACTATTAGAATTTAATAGGCTACTTTAAGAATATAGTAAGGTGATCAGATATAAAAGTCAATATACAAAAATTATTGGCTTTCTATGTTAGCAATAATATATTAGAAAACATAAGGATAAACAGGATTTCTTTCATAATAGAATAAAACTCATTTTATATTTAGAATAAATAGGAAATCTGCCAGACTTTTATATAGGCTATTTAAATATCTACATAGATAAAGTGCTATTCCATATTTCTCAATGAGGAGACTCAACAATGTAAAGATGTTGACAAGCTGGCTCTCAAATACATATGGAAGAAAGAACAACAATGCTTAGTAAATCAAATTTTTTAAAAAAAGAATCATGGGATTTAACCTACTAATAATCAGAACATAACATAATGTAAGGCAATTTAAACAATGTATTTGGCACAGTAATAGACAAACACATAAATAGAAAGAAAATAGAATGAAAACTCAGGAATATACAAGAAGGTAGTTTATAGTAAAAATGTCATCTTTAGGCGATAAAGGTGTTCAAGACGTCTCACTAAATTGCATTATGACAATTGGTTATCCTTTTAGTGGAAAAATGAACTCATAGTTCACATCATAAGCAAAAATATATTTTGGAGAAATTTTTGAGAATAAATGTTTAAAACAAATTATAAAAGTATTGAAGAAAATGTAGAAAAATTTTTTTATAACTCTGGGAATTGGGAAA
Source organism: Nyctereutes procyonoides (assembly GCF_905146905.1). Taxonomy (NCBI): domain Eukaryota; kingdom Metazoa; phylum Chordata; class Mammalia; order Carnivora; family Canidae; genus Nyctereutes; species Nyctereutes procyonoides. Next base: position 29,160,216 of record NW_026575160.1, on the reverse strand, counting down.
GGGTTCCTAATACACAAAAATCACAGATCATATAAGAAAGTATTTGTAACATCAACCTCATAAAAAAAAATCCTTCCATGAAACAACAATAAAAATGAAGTTAATAAGCTACAGGGACACCTGGGTGGCTCAGTGGGTTGGGCGTCTGCCTTTGGCTCAGGTTGTGATCCCGGGGTCCTGGGATCAAGTCCCCTATAGGGCTCCCCACAGGAAGCCTGCTTCTCCCTCCGCCTATGTTTCTGCCTCTCTCTCTCTCTGTGTCTCTCATGAATAAATAAATAAAATCTTTAAAAAAAACACAATAAGCTACAGACTGGGGAAATATTTACAACATATATAAAGGATTTGCAATATACAAAGAAATACTACAATATGAATATGTGAAACACAAAGAACCATATAGAAGGTGGACAAAGGATACAAAGGATCATTTACAGAAGAAATACATATGACCAAAGCATATGTAAATTAGACAGTATTTACCAAAATTTGAAATAAGCTTAATCTTTGGCCTTGCAATCTACTTCTAGGAATCTGCCCCACAGAAATATTCACTCATAGTCAGGAAAATATATTTGAAAAGGGTATTCTCTTTTATATTAGCAAATACTATCAACAAAAAAAAGAATAAATAAATTTCAGACCCTTGTATTATTATAAAAGAGCTAGATCTATATCTATTAAAACTAAATTAGAAAGTTCTTTAAGACCCCTAGCATAATAGAATCATATGTAAATACATATAACCCATATATATATGTTTATAAATACATTGTATCTATATATATTTTTATTCCATAAACTTTTGTGTGGATTGACTGTTCTGTGAGAACATATTCATTTTTTTAACAACAAAATTTTTTTTTTAAATCAAAGAGAAGAGTATTTAGGGAAGGTCAGCATGGTGGCTCAAGCTCTTCCTCACATGACAGAGAACTGCTTCCAGGAGGGCGTGAGAATCACATGTTTGTCACTAACATGGTTTGGGTTTCTCTCTACTTGCATTTTCTCTTGACCTCTGATTATGCTGTCAATTTTTTGGGGGGTGGGGTGGGGAGGTGTTGAAATGGACATAAAAGGAAATTCTTTACGACTATTGAGATTCTTGTTATACAAAAGTTGCATTATTGGAAGAGGTTTTTAGATGTGATCTAATGCAACTCCCAAGCTTTATGCGGAATTCTGATTTCCGAGATGTCCAGGAAACTTTAATGGGAATTTCATATTTCTCATGCTTGAGTCACATCCCTTTATCCAGAAATCTGGGAAAAATTAACCACTGAAAAGCCAATTAAAGTGGAACTACACCTCTAACTTTTAAGCAGATGATGTAACAAGACAAAAAAGGCAATTTCATTCAAAGGAATAAAAATTTAAAAGTATATTTCAGCAGATAAGTTATTACTGTGATGTCCTTTGATAACCCACAAAAAGTGTTTTTCAGGGTTACTTTGATACTCTATATTAGAACATTTCTTGTAATCCATAAATTCTGCTGTATTACCTTCCGTCAGCTCTTCCCTACCCTGGTCTGGTTGGTTTACCTTCATACCTTCATTGGTCAAATCACTAAAAGGGGGTAGTTGGCAAAATTGGAATGTTGAAGCCATGTCATATTCTCCTAGTCAGGTCCTGTGTGTCCTAAGAATCATTCACAAAAACTCACTTGTCTTCCTAGGTATTGGCAAGGGAAGACCAGAACCTTCTTCTTCCAATTTGGTACCTTTTTTTTTTTTTTTTTTTTTAGTAATAATTTGGCAATAATGTGCCCAATACCTTTGCTCAGAGTTTATCTGATTTGCATTTAGCTAAACTGCATCTGTGTGCTCAGATGCGTGTCTTCACAAAGAGACCCCCTCCCCAGTTTTTGACCACCATTGTCCCTTGGCCTATATTGGAATGGACTGTAGCTCGATGAGATCAAAAAGGCTTCAGTAAACCCCAGTGGGCTCTTGAGGTGCTTTCATTTGGTCCTGACTGAAGAATTTGCAAAGTGCAAAGGTCCTTGTCAGGTCATGATATTCCTTCCTGGAGCTCTAGGCTGGCTTCCTATGGGGGCCTGTGTTCCATTCTAACTGAGCTTCTCAAGTTGTAAATTCTGATTAAATCTCAGACCCTTGGGGATCCCTGGGTGGCACAGTGGTTTGGTGCCTGCCTTTGGCCCAGGGCGCGATCCTGGAGACCCGGGATCGAATCCCACGTCGGGCTCCTGGTGCATGGAGCCTGCTTATCCCTCTGCCTGTGTCTCTGCCTCTCTCTCTCTCTCTCTCTCTCTCTGACTATCATAAATAAATAAAAATTTAAAAAAATTTTAAAAAAAAATCTCAGACCCTTGAGACCCAGGAGGTTAGGAGAATGACTCCTCCTACATCTCCCATCAAACACATAATTTCTGAGCATGTATAACTCCTGGACCCAAGCGATGTAATAGTTTTGTACCTTAAAAAAAAAATCTGGTTTTTAATTTTTAAATATTCAGTGTAAAACTGAAATTCATTGTGCTGGAAATGGCTATTCCTTTTTAAATTCCTTAATGTTTTATTATCTTTATATGTTTACAATGGAAGGAAATGATCCTACTGGCTGCCAGTGAATGAGGGAGCAGAGCAGAGCTGAAGAAATCAGAGCTAATATTCAGCACAAGCTTCTATAGTCTTATTTGTTTGATACGGTGGCTCTTGGGATTACAGAAATACACCTTCTGTTTATACTTCCAAGTGTTCCTTTTATCTTTAGATAAAAGTGTACAAGGGAAGTTGCCAGAATTAGTCCACCTTTTGGGCCCAGGCCACAATTAAACTTAGATGTAAAAGAGATCAAAACATTTCCATTCTGATCCAAATAGCTGCGGCCCAGCGGTGGAGCGAGTAGCAATATGAAATGGCTAAATACTTTCTGCTTTGGAACATCAAAGCAATATAGATCTTCCTCAACTTATGACGGAGTTACATCCCCACACCCCCATCATAAGTTGAAAATACTGTAAGTTGAAAATGCATTTAATACACTTAACCTACTGGACATGAAAGCTTAGCCTAGCCTACCTTAAACATGCTCAGGACACTTTAGCCTACAGTTGGGCAAAATCATGTAACACACAGCCTATTATAAAATGCTTTATAATCACGTATTGAGGAATATCTCATGGAACTTATTGAATACTGTATGAGAAGTGAAAACCAGAATGGTTGTACAGGAAGGGCACGGTTGGAAGTGGATTGGTTGCCCTTGTAGCGGTGCAGCTGCCTGGGAGCTGAAGCTTGCTGCCGCTGCCAGCACCCCAAGAAAGGACCATATCACTAGCCCTGGAAATGAGCAAAATTGAATATTTGAAGTATCGTTTCTGGTGGATGTGTATTGCTTATGCACCGTGGTAAAGTAAAAGCATGACAAGCCAAATAATTGTTCAGCGGGGGGATGTCTGCACAGTCCAGACTGCAAGGCACAAAAAGCACACATGTCTGCTTTTGAAATGACTGTCTGCCTTTCAGGATCTGACAAAGAAGCACTTGTTTAGACTTCAGGTTAGAATGTAGTGGGAAGGGCTCAGGTACTCCTCAAGGCTGCCTCAGGGGATCTTTACAGATGGATGGTTCCTCTCCTTTCTCCAGTAGGAGCAGAGTTGATTGTGTGCACGGTTTTTCTATGCTTCTTTTGGGTGGATCCAGGCTGTTGAGGATTGTTCTTTGCAAGATGGCAGTGACTCCCCCTTCCTCTCTCTATTTCATACTGCTTTCAGGTTCTGAGCTTGGCAAAGCTTTTGACTGGTGTCCTCTGAGGACTTGGAAATAGATAGAAGACCCTTGATCTCTGTGCAGCTGTAGGGTTATTAAGTCATTTATTATGGAAACCATTTTTTTTTTTTTGTGAGTGAAAGGGGAACTAGTAGTAATCAAACCTGGACAACTGGAGGCAAGTAAGACTCCGTGGGCAGATTGGAATATACAGACCCAGTGTGCGGAGGGGAATGGATGTCTTCTGTGCCAGAGCCTCAATTCTAATGCTTCTTTTCCTGAGCAAGACTGGGCATTTTCTAGTCAGTTCTTTAGATTATTACAGGCAATCATTTTCTTGTGTTTGATAGCAAACATAGCAATAAGAAAAAGAAAGGATAATAAATTTCCTTATGACTCAGAACACAGCCCCCCTTGTTAAATAATATAGCTCCAGAATAGGTTTTGTTGCAAAGAAAACCTTCTGTACAAATTCTTTAAAGAAGTCTTTCAAATGGTTTTTTTTTTTTTTTTTTTGGATGCCACCACCCACTATTTACAAAGAAACTCTTGAAGGAAAGCAGCAGACCCTTCAGGCCATTTCGAGCAGAGACGTACATTCAGTACCAACAACACAGAAACGCCGTTGTAACTACACCCAAACTATTTCTTGTGTCCAGCATATTTTTGTCTTCAGACTGCAGTTGGATTGCTGTTTCCTTTCTGTTTGTTTTACCACTTCCCTCCTAAATATTTTGCATCATCCTGGAAATTTTCCCAAGTCGTGGTCTGCTTGCTGGAGGGCCACATTCCTCTGACTTGGGACATTAAGGTGTGTCGCCGTGGCGAGGCTGGTTTAGCAGGAGGGAGTATTTCATAAGACGGGCACCTCTCAAAATAATTTCAGCCTCTTTTCCTCCTCTTCACATGCTCGGAGATTCTGAGACAGCAGCCCAGATATGGCTTTCTCTAATCATAAACTACATTCCTAGAGTGTGAACTTTACTTTGCTCTGCTTTTAAGATAGGGAAGTATTTGGCTCTGTTTATTTCTCTCCAACTGGGCAGTGCCCTTCTTGACTGTTATGACTAATCCACTTGTCAGGGCTGGAATCTGCTAACAATTCTTTACCCCAGGTAGATCACATTGCCTGAACTTGTGAAGCAAAAGAGCCACAGAGGCCAAAGGGTGACCTCGTGGTGCTTGAAGCCTATCCTCTGTTGACCATGAGGATTTTTTTCCAAGAGAAGGAAAGCTTAGTCAGAACCTGACAGCTCTTGCTCCCTCACATATTCCTGCAGAGGAACCAGCATGGGGAGAGATAAGAGCTCTGGGTTGACACCCTGATTATGCCTACCTTTTTATTTGTTAACTGTGGAAATTGACTTCATCCAATTAGTAAGAGCAGGAAACAGTTTTTGTTTTCTCTTTGTAGGAAAACATGAAGTAACGGTTTTATCTTAATTTGTCAGGCTTTGCCCAAGAGACTACAGCCGCGTGGGCCCGTGGCCAAAATAACGCTCTAAGTCCCAAGTATTAACACCCAGATATAAAAAGAATGCTAATTGGTTTTCCAGCTGAAAAATAATAAGGTACTCGTGCCAAAAATGCTGTATGGCATGGAAACCCCAACTTTATACAATAGGGCCTGATTGCAATCTGGGGGCTCCATTTGTACTCGTATGTAGCACTAAACAAAGGGAGGTGTTGCGCTCCTCTGCCTTTGTAGAAAGTCTCTGCTCCAGATCTCAGCCTAGTGTTGCACCAGGCTTCCCACAGTCTTCCTGCCAAATCTCCAAGTTTTTTCCTGGCTGCCATTCAGGAAAGTACAGCTCCGTTCGTAGGATGGAAAGTTAAAAAGGCCTTGCTTGGATACACTGAAATATATACAAACACTGCTTGACGTATGGAGTGGGCTGGTTTTGCACAAGCTGCTCCTGCCTGCATTCTAAGGAAAGAGAATGAGAGACTTTAAAAAGTGATTTCAGTTAAATGATGGAGATAATAGATGGAAGAAAAAAAATTTTTTTTCAAAGAAAATTCAGCACTCCCCTTGATCCCAACAATTATCCGAGTTTCCACATTAGTAAAATGTCAGTTAAACCTCTAAGAGACTATTAAGCATGGGCCATATCTAACTTAAGGACCGGGCTTAGTACAGATAGAAGATACTGCATGTAGATACTCTAGTGAGAGGGTCACTGGAAGTGAGCTGGTGAGAGTCACTCTCAGGACCCTTGGAGCACGACTTAGTCCAGGGGTGGTACTCTGATGCATTCTGGCTGGTTGCCAACATTATCCCTGACCACACACCTTGACTCTAATGTCTACAACATTGATGGAAAAGTGCCTGAACTGAAAGATTTCCTAATACTTAGAACCCTGTTCTCATCAATTCCAGTTGAATGTATACTACTCTGAACATCATGGATAAATTAAATATTTATCTAATATTATCCAAAATACTTTTTTTAAAAAAGACTTATTCATTTATTTTTGAAAGACAGAGTATGTGCATGCCCATGGGGGGAGGGGCAGTTGGAGAGAGAGGGCGAGAGAGAATCTCAAGCAGTTTACCTGCTGAGCGTGGAGTCCAATGTGGGGCTCCATCTCATGACCCTGAGATCATGACCTGAGCCGAGATGAAGTTTGTCACCTAGCCGACTGAGCCACCCAGGTGCCCCATCAATGTTTTTCTTTTATTACTTTTTGTTTGTTATTATTAGTGCATTTTCCCCTAGAATATTCAGGCAGACTGGGATGTATTTATGAGTTTAAAAAGCATTTATTTAAGAGTACAGAGAGAGCATCAAGACATTTTACCTGCAGGAGAAACCAAGGAGTAGAAGAACATTGTGTTAGTATTGCTGGCCTTTAATCTGGTTCATTCCAGAATTTTTCAATGTCCCCCATCTTTCCATGTAGGTGCCAGGCTCCTATGGTATATTCCTGCACCTGTGACTTTGTGCTTGCTCCTTCTTTCACCCAGAGTGGGCTCCATTCTCTTCTCCTTCTTGATTCCAGCTCAGTTCCCACAAGATCTGTGAAGCCTTCCACAACCTCCCGTTCCCTTGGGTTTCCCATTTATCTGAACTCTTATTGCCCTTGCTATTTTCATGAAACCAGGTAAGGATGTGGATGGCTTACAGATTAGATGGGAATTGAACTGGGACCCAAAATACAAACTGGAGAAAGGAGTATTTTCTATTGCAAGGCGTAGAGATCCACTCAACTAGCTCAAAATAAAGAGAACATATTGTGAACCTACAGGGTCCAAAAAAATATGGGCCTTGCAGGATATGAATTGGAACCTGTCAGAAAGCTAAGTAGCTCTCTTCCTGACTCTCAGGATCATATACCACCCCTCTGATGCTTACCCAGGAATAATTGCTTTCCCATTCTTCTCTTTTGTCTCTCCCACATTTCCCTCTGTTATCATTCAGTTTTCTTTCAGCTCAACTGTGTTCATATAACTGAATTAGATTCTTAGGAACTTAATTCCAAACTTCAAGAGATTTGGTCATCTCATCTTGTGCTGTATATCCAGTCCTCTGTTTGATCAGTGTGATTGGCAGGGCCGGGGATTTTTGACAGCTTCCTGAGCCCACTCCCTCCAGGTGGAGCCTCTAGGTGGAAAATTTCGGGGAAGAGGGAAACAAGTAGGTAGGTCCTCCAAAAGATGTTCATGACCTGCAGAATTGTATTATTTCCCCAAGGCAAAGTCCTAAAGGGCAAGGAATAAGTTACATGTTGCTCCCATCCATCGCTGTTTTTAGCACAGTGCTGTTTTAGCCACAGTGATTTACAACCCTGGTTGCGCAATGGAATCACCTGGGAAACTTTTAGGAACATTTTCAGTGTGCAGTGCTCCCCTTTGCCACACCAGACATTCTGATTCCACTGGTTGGGGGCATGGCCCCGACACCAGCCATCAGGGGCTGCTATGCTTTCCAGATGTCAGACTTCACTCTTACTGAGGTCAGGGCCATGGAAAACATTGCTCCGATAGCTGAAAAAGTGATTGGCCTCGTAGCTGAAAACATGGTGGAAATTCGAGAGCTATTAAATAGCTTCAAATTCTTGCTTGGCTTTTTTAGAAGGTAACTATAATTACATGCATACTGTCTTAGGTGCGGTAAATACCAATAATACGGGTAACTTTAGAAAGAGACATTAACATTTCTGATTTTACACTTAAATTTTTCCCCATTCTTATAGCCAATTTCATACAATGTGACAGTCAATGGTTATTTCTGCAAGGTTCTTTGAGCACATAATCAGTGCATCTTCAAAGCGCAGTACTATTCCTGAATTCCTTGAAAACAGGGTCTTATATAATTGGGAAGATTTAAGATTTATTAAATATTGAATGGATCACAATTCAGAATGCCACTTGAATGACAATTGTTTTAGTTTTTTCAGTGGCAACTCTGAAATTGGCATTGATAAATTTAGACTTACTTAGATTTTCCTTTAAAATAGCAAGGAGCTAATTTATTGCAGGAACCAGATGGAGATGCTCTTTCAAGGTGGTCTTTATAGTATCCTGTGGTTGCCAAGGTTCGCCTTAGGCTTTAGAACCACTGCATGTGGTTGAGTAGTTGGAGAATTCCTTGAGAGTAGTTTCGGAGTTCTTCAGTGTGATCAGTGCAACCAAGGAGATAGTCCAGGCTAAATTGGTTCAAGTAAATTGGTTCAATTGTTTGTTCCTGAGGGAATAACCCTGCCTTTCCTGCCAAGTGCCTCTGGGATCACCTTGGAACATTTGTTAACTACCTCTGGAAGTCAAACCACCCTCATCTTACATGCTGATTTTTGCATAGAATGTGGTTCATCTCCTTTTACACTTCTTTACTCCGATTTCCTTCTGAGAAAGAACGATTTTTCCCCAATTAACTTGCAGTACTCTTAAGGAAGACATGGTTTAACCTCGACCTCTTTGGCAAAGGGTCTTAAAAGAGAATACAGTGGAAAACATCTTTACCAATTTTTGATCCAGCATGATCAGAGTCAACTTCCTTCTTGTGTTACAGCACAGACCAGTGCAGTACTAACACTTTGTTATCCTAGAGCATCTTGTGCTTGACCCTCTGGATGTGAAGATCTCAGACTCACCATCATATGTCCACTGGTCAATAATGGGAATTGTGATGTTAGCTACTAAGCTTCCTTTGGGAGTGATGTGAATGTCTTACCTTTTCTTCTAGCAAGGTGGCTTTGCCAGGGAAGGAGCAGAGATACCACCCTTGCAAGTTGAACAGAGATTAGTGTGTCTGCACTGACTGGCAGGAACTCTAGAGTATGCATTCCCATGCAGGGGACCCTGCTGACCATGTTGGCAAGAAAGCTGTGCTGGATCACACACACACACACACACACACACACACACACACACACAACCAACCCCCACCCCCCATCCCAGGGGCCCATCTCATTCCTTTTCCAGGGCCAATACCGGGCCGGCATCAATCCCGGTTTAGGTTGAGGAGCAGAGAGAGCTATATACACTGAACCAAGCCCCCAAACATGCCCCCCTTTCTGCCACATGCCCCTCGAAAACGGAAGGGCCCCCAACCCCAGCTCCATGGACCTCCTAACCCCCACCCCCTGCCCAAGGGCAAAAATTCGCAGGGGCCCTTGGACAAAAACCCAGCAAGTCTTATGGTGGAGCTCCCTGTGCAGAATTGAAACCAGGGATCCTGGCCGCCAAAGCCAACGGGGGTGGGGTGGGGGTGGGAGTGGGGGTGGGGGAGTGGGGCGAGGTGCTCAGAGAGACCCCTGACTGGAACTTGTGAACAGAGGCATTTGGGGAAGGACACACTGCACTCCATCAGAGATGCCAAGTGGTCTTCCGGGAGACCCACCTCTGTAACCCATCCCATCTCCGAAAAGGCCCACTGCCCACCGCCCACCCCTGGGGCACAAACCAGTGCCCAGGGTTCCATGGAGGGAGGCAGCTGGTGGCCCTCAGAGCCTCGTGACCCTCCACAGGACCGCGTTCTGCAAGACTGGTCAACAGGTTCTGGACCCCTGTGGGACCTGGCTGCCCTCTGGCCCATTCTTTGGCCCACTGAACCATGAGGCTTCAGGAGAAGAGAGCTGGCTGCCAACGGACAGGTGTGGTACAGACAAGCCAGAGGCCAGGGGGAGCCCTTAAATAAGAAACTGTGTCCTTACTTACTATGAACTCTGCAAGCTTGTCATTTGGCAAGGTTGATTCTAGGACTTTTGCATATGCCATATTTGATCCCAAATCAAATGGCCTAAAGAGAAAGTCATTAAAGATTTCACTGTGAATTCCTTTTATTACACTATTCTGCTAACACATCATTGAAGTAGTCCCTTGAGTTGACATGCACACAGATGGCACAACTCAGCACTACAGACACTTTGCTAGTTCTGTATTGAAATCTAAATCCCCCCCAAAACTTGACTATCATTGATGAGGGGTATACTTTTAGTAACCCACGAGACTATCAGATATGCTCACGAAGCAGGAACAAATAGCAGAATATAAGATCTATTATGGGTTCCACAAACTTTCGGGAGAACAACATGCTTTTTCTTTCAAGGAATTTTTATTCTGTTGCCTTAAGATGTGAATTCTTATCAACATGGAATTCCCAGGGAGCGCACTTCCAAGAAAAAAATTTTCAATATGCCCCTTGAATAACGTTTTAAGTTCAGGCTCTCCTTGGGTATTAAGGTGGAGGTGATACTCAATTGTATCCCAGAAGTTTTGGTTTCCCAGCTTAAAGTGACAAAGAATTCTGTGTTATTGGAATGTAAGGTACCTGGGGTGGGGGATGGAGGACAAGAAGTGACTCTAGTGAGGTTGGAAGAAACTAAATCAGGAATATTCATACATTTTATTATGGATTTAGAATTTTCCTAGAGAAGAATGGGCACATTAAACAATCATAATGATTTGATCTTCCTGTTACCCAGATTATTCTAGTGTGATGTGTGGAACATAGACCAGGTGGTGAGATGGAAGGTGAAATCTATGAGAAGGCAATTGCAGTAGTCCATGGTAGAAATGATGAGGGCCTGACCTAAGGCAACTCCCGTGTGGTACAGATCAGAGGATAAATTGAGAGAATTTTAAATGTACCATTATCAGGACTTACGCTTAAAAAAATCTGGTGAAAGAGAAAACACAAACATCCTTATGAATGAGGTCTTCATACTGGTAAAGACCATCTATTCCAAATGCATTTGAAGTCACTGGAAATCTAGCCAGAGGAATTCAAACAGGACAACTATAACCAATATGACTACCATTGCACGCATAACCCCATGATACACATATCACGCATCTTCTGCTATATCACTTGCTTTCTGAAGAACTTGTTAGAGTCCCTCAAGTTAACTTTTTAATTTTGCTTCTGAAAAAAATCCTCTCTAAACAACTGTTGAAGATATCAAAATCTATCTAGCACAGAGCCTCACAATTACCTTCATATACTTTTCCTTGTGTAGGTAATTTGTCTTTTTTCAAATTCTATCATAAACTATGCATTTTTAACAATTATTTTCATAGCAAAGACACTTTTCTGGTAAGTCATGGCAGCCAGCATAATTTGACCTACTCGCAGAACTTCCCTTTTTTCAGCTTCTTTGCTCTTCCATCACTGAAAACTAATTAAAATAAAAAACTAAAATATTATTTTGGTTTCTAAATTTCCCTGTTACCTTTAGCGTCTTGTTTTCATGCCATTCTGCAAGAGCAGATGCGCATATGGTGGAGAAGGCTGCCACTGAACTCTTGACTACTCTTGTTGAGACCTAGAGAGTTTCCAAACTCAGAGCAAGCCAACTGTAGTAAGCAAGAGGAGAGGGGAGGCAGGAAAATGGTGATTGGTCACAGGACTGTCTGGGGAGAAGCTAAGCAGATTGCAAGTCTTCCCTTGGGAGAGTGAACGGTAGCAGTGATTTAGTACCCACATTCTAGAACCCAAGTTGTGGCTGTCTAGAGAAATGGAACAATGAGCCTGAGGAGGATATGGTTTCTTTCTTTCTTTCTTTCTTTCTTTTTTTAAGGATATGGTTTCTTAATCATTTATTAAGGAGTCAGCATTTGCACTACCTCAATGAAACCCCGAGTATGAGTGTAAGAGAGAAAAGGCTGCTGCACCTCAGAACCGATGTTGGAAACTCAGAGGCTAAGTCCAGGTTGCAATTCTAAACTTTGCAGCCTTAAAGCTGGTATATATATATATATATATATATATATATATATATATATATATATTGTATATTTTTTATTGGAGTTCGATTTGCCAACATACAGTCTAACACCCAGTGCTCATCCCGTCAAGTGCCCCCCTCAGTGCCTATCACCCAGTCACCCCGTCCCCCTGCCCACCTCCTCTCCACTACCTCTTGTTCGTTTCCCAGAGTTAGGAGTCTCTCACGTTTTGTCTCCCTCTCTGATTTTCTCCCCTTATTTTCTCTCCTTTCCCTTATAATCCTTTTTACTCTTTCTTATATTCCCCATATGAGTGAAACCATATAATGATTTGTCCTTCTCCAATGGACTTACTTCACTCAGCATAATACCCTCCAGTTCTATCCACGTTGAAGCAAATGGTGGGTATAGATCCCTCCTGATGGCTGAGGAACATTCCATTGTATATGAGACATTGTATATGTAGACCACATCTTCTCTATCCTTTCATCTGTCAATGGACACCAAGGCTCTTTCCACAGTTTGGCTGTTGTGGACTTTGCTGCTATGAACACTGGGGTGCGGGTGTCTTGGTCTTTCACTGCATCTGTATCCTTGGGGTAAGTCCCAGCAGTAAAGCTGGTATATTTTATGTATAACTCTTAGCCACCTCAGTTATCTGTTTTCTAAGCCCAGAAAAGATGGGAAGCAAGCTAGAGTCAGGCGTTCTGGACACAGCAGACAGATATGAGAACTAACAACTTGATAGCAAAGCAAAGGCTTGAAAATGGAACATGGTGCGGCGGTGGGTGGGCACCTGGGTGGCTCAGTCAGTTAAGTGGCTGTCTTCAGCTCAGGTCGTGATCCCAGGGTCCTGGGACTGAGTACTGCATCTGTGTCCTTGAAGAACTTCTCCCTCTGCCTCTCCTCTGATCACTCCCCTGGCTTGTGCCCTCTCTCTCTTTCTCTCTCTCTCTCTCTTTCTGTCAAATAAATAAATAAAAATCTAAAAAAATAAAAGGAAAGAAAGAAAAGGGAATATAGGGGGAGAATTGTACTGTGCATTGCAGCATGTGCAAGAAACAGTAGATAACACTATGGACCCATGTTATCAAAGAAGATTAAATTAGGACGTGGGTTTTTTTATTTGAAACGCAGGAAGACTGACATCACAATTTGTTAAAATAAACAGCTTAGGAATGCAAAGATTTTCATTGCTGAAAGAATTAGTAACATAAGACGTGTTTGTTTCTCCTATGCTTTCTGCCATTAAGCCTTGTTAGAGAAGTCACAAAGAGACCACGAACGTGAGTATCTCTTTTTTATGAGCTCTCTCAGAACTGCCCATCTGGTTACCACCTTACTTCCTCTCTCAACTGCTGTTCTTACCTTTTTTCTCTACCATTTGTGCACATCACACTCTTTAGCTCCTGTGGTGGTAGTTGTAAAGCCTATTGTTATTGTTTAAATATTCATACGTTGGAATCATAACCACCTCCCCACCCCGCCAAAAATGATGGTATTGGAGGGGGTCCTTTAGGAGGTGCCTAAATCATGAGGTTGAAGCCCTCGTAATGGGGTTAGTGATTTATAAAGGAAGCTCCAGAGAAATCTCTTGCCTCTTTCACCATCTGAGGATACAATAAGGAGTCTGCAACCCTGAAAAGGGCCCTTCCTGACTATGCTTGCACTTCGATCTTGAACTTTCAGCCTCTAGAACTGTGAGAAATAAATTTCTGTTGTTTATAAGCTGCCTGGTATATGGCATTTTGTTGTAAGATCCCAAATGGACTAAGACACTAATAATTTTCTAAATGATCAAAAATAGTAAAGGAAATCATTACTCTTCTTTCCTTTATAACTACCTTTCAATTCTTTTCAATATTTGATTGGTATAGAATAAATAGCTGCCACAAAGGCTGAAGAATGAGAAATAAATGAAAACATTCAAAAACATTTATAACTTGCACAGAAGATTAAAATGCTGAGAGAAAATCAAGAGGCTTGAATTTAAAATGTGGTAATAATTACCAATAACTTGGTAACTAACTTTACTGGAATGGATACAGCTTTAAGTCTAAAACTCAACCACCTTAAAAAGTAACCCAAATTTTCATAAATCATCTCACTCCACTTTTTTGTAACAGGTATTTCTACTATAGATTTTGTGGTTGAATTTTAAGTTAATATATTAGTTTACTCAGAAATCTTAATTATGTAGAAACAAAGAACTTGACTTAAAGTTGCAAATATACTCTTAGAAATGACTATTATGGAATGAATGTTTGTATGTGTGACCCTTGTGTTGCAGATGCCTGGAGCAGAAGGGATCACAATTAATCTACTTGAATATTACTCTTTACTTGGGTTGAGTTCCCTTCCACTTAAAAGTCTGGGGGAAAAAAAAAATCTCTTCACTGGTCAGTCAGTCCAGGAAATTGTCATCAGCTTGCAATTTGGAGGTTTAACCAATGTGTCAAAATGTCAGGAAGAAGTCATGTCAGGGAAAAGAAAGCTAACAAGGACTTTGGTTAGTTACTGGTTACTCTCAAGTGACATGATCACTGTATGCTTGCTTCTGCAAGTTCTGTTCAAGGCATTTTCTAACTCTAATTCAGGGTTTCTCAACTCAGGACTATTGATATTTTGGACTAAATATCTCTGTATATTGTGGGGCTACTGTATGCATTCTAGAATGTTTAGCAACATCCTTGGACTCTACGCATAGATTCTGGCAGCATCCCCTAGTCCTGATAGCCCAAAGAGACTTCCAACATTAAGAAATGTACTGTGTGTGTGTATGTGTGTGTGGAGGGGGAGGGAAGATAGAAAGGTAGAGGGAAAGGCAAATATACCTCAGTTGAAAAATCACTGCCCAAATCATAACCGCAACCCACTGAATTAACATGCTATCATTGCTCTTAAAACATAATATCCTAGAAAAATATGTGCTGTACATTGAGATGATAAAATGAATAGTGTTCTCTAGCTGTTCTACTTGATTATGATTATAACTTCATCACCTATAAAATATCCTAGTTGAATTAGGCCCAAGGTACCTAAATGGGTATTTTATGTTCCCTCACAGAATGACAGATTCTCTTTTCTTTCTTTTCTCTTCTTTGGACTAAAGTCTTTTTATAACTGATCCAGCACCTAGTTAGGTGTAGAGTGAGCATGCATCTGGATCACCCAGATCAGTCCTAGAGCATGCCTGTTAGCCATCGTTATTATTAGAACCCATTGTCAGTTTCAAAGTGCCCTAGTTTGGATGATAAATCAGGCACCTTTTTATGCCACTCTGGGTGGGGTGAGGGGGAAAGATGTTTCTTTTAATTCTACCAAAAAGGTGAAATAAAATTCCATTTTAAATGGGATATTTGAGAAAGTACATTTACCTTTCTTTCTCCTCCGCCATTTTCCCATTCTATTAACCTGAAGAGAAAACCACTCAGGACGGAAGAGTGCTCATGAAGAGACCCAGCAGCTTGAATTCATACCTGGAAGGCAGAAGAAGCTAAAAACTTTCTGATAGATGAAACCAAATACCTCTGGCAGCAGCCCACGACTTGCAGCAGAGAAAGTGGTGTCAGGGCTGTTGCCCTTCTTTCTGACAGGCCTCTGCAGTTTCCATACCCCCTCTGCAGCAATTCCGCTAGGCAGAATTGGGAAGAGAGTAATTAATTGCAGGACTCTCCATGGAACAGCTAATTGAGTTGCAAATCTTACCAAAAATATAATGAATGGAAGCTTTTAACTAAGCCCCTTCAGCCCCTATCTAAATCAGAGGACTGATCTCCAAAGAAATTGAACAATCACTATAGATTCTAATACAGGTTTTGGCACTTTAGAACAAAGGTGGGATGACGGGAACCCTCAATTTGCATTTCTTTTTCTCCCATTCCTTTCTAAAGTGAAGACTGCTACATTAACCATAGAGAAACAAGACTTCAGAAGAAACCCCTAACAACTATGTATGCTAATCAAGGTAGTCCTTTTTTGGTCAATATGAATGGCCAGCCAAGGACCAACACTCATTAAGGCAAATTAGGCAAAAACGTTAATCAAAATGAACAAACAAAAAAATTTTAAACTGATATTACTATTTTCAGGAAGATCTGATTAGATGGTGCAACCATAAAATAAGCTTAGGCTGCTATAAAAGATGAGCACTTAGGGAATGAGCAAGTGTTCTTGGACACTGAAAAATAGAAGCCCAAATTTACAAAGTTAAGGGAAATAGAAGATAAAATAGAGTCAATTAAATATCTCAGAATATACAGCAAAAAATTATAAAAGTTAAATATAGAGAATCAATTCAGGACAGTGAGCACCTATTAGAAGTTCTATAGTGAACAGAGAAAATAGATGAATGAAAATGACCAAAGATGTAATAGAAGAAAATTATCTCAAGACACCAGTGCAATTTTTAAAAGCCTGAGAAGTGTTAGATGGGATGGATGAGAAAAAGCCCCACCTGGACTTATCCTAGTGAAATATCAGAAATTTGAAGACTCCAAAAGGATATGGGGCGAAAAAAAGCATATTATCCACTTCTATAGTGAATAATATCGCTAAAATCATGACGTTATAAATACTATTTATTGTTTTCCACCTTCAATGAATCACCTATAGACAAAGCTTTAAAGATTAATTATGGGCATACAATAATGCTGTGTAAATATGATTGAGGCCCCAACATTCATTCACATGGGCTATGCACCATCCAAGTGTTGGAGACACCATTCTCAAAGGAGGCAACAGCACGGTAGCCGCGTGTGTGTGTGCATGTGTGTGTATATACATAAAATGGAATATATAATATATATAATGGAACACTACTCAACCATAAAAAAGAACAAAATCTTGCCATTTGCAACAACATGGAGGTACTAGAGAGTGTAATGCTAAGTGAGATAAATCAATCAGATAAAGACAAATACCATATGATTTTACTCGTATGTGGAGTTTAAGCAACAAAACAAATGAGTGAAGAAAAAAAGAGAAAGAGAGAGGCAAAGCAAGCAATAGACTACAGAGAACAAAACTGGTGGGAGACGGATGAGTGAAATAGGTGATGGGGATTAAGGAGGGCACTTGTCATGATGAGCACAGGGAGATGTATGGAAGTATTGAATCGCTGTATTGTACACCTCAAACTAATATAACACTGGATGTTAACTAACTGGAATTAAAATTAGAACGTAAAAAATAAAATTAAAACTTATTTAAAAGAACCCCGAAGCCAAAAGAACAACAACAAAAAAACTTATCAGAATGGAGAATGAAGAGAAAAGCACCAAAACTAAAAACAGAAGCTCTGGAAAGTGGGATAAGTGGCAGGTAGCAGGGCAGGAAATGTAACCTTTCATTTGATCCCATTTGAATGTGTTCTATAGATGTATGTTGAGTTAATTAAACAACGAGGCAATTAGACGGATGTGACTCCAATGTCATGGAGACCTACGTAAGCAAACCAAAATTTAAGCCTGTAAACATCTCAAGGTGACAAAATCAAAGTACATTTACCTTTCAAATTACAAATGTAATTTGATTTGTTGTAATCAAATTACAAACAACCAACTAGGCTTTAAGCTATAACCAATCAATAATTTCCTTTCTTTGCTTTTGCACTTTAAATAAGTCATTTTCCTGGCTCCTGTTGGGAAGTGTTCTGAACCACTTCCAGTTTGATGCTGCTGTATTGGAATCTATTTTTGTACAAATAAACTTTTAAAATGTTTAATATGCCTCAGTTTATCTTTAACAATGTATTGTTTTGTAAAAAAAAAAAAAAGAAAAAAAAAAGAAAAAAGAGGGATGGGGAATGGCAGAAGGAAGAGAAGAAGGAAAGTCATTCTGTTGTTGTTGTTGTTGTTTTTTTTTCCATAGCATCATCTTTGTATAATCACCCAGTTGCCTAGTAACTTTGCAGAGGGGCATATGAAAATCGCACAAAATCAAACAAATCCCAAATCACCTCAGGATCACTATGCCTCACGCTTTTTTTTTTTTTTTTTTGGACTCTGATAAAGTTGAGGCATGGGGTGCTATTTTGTATTAAAATTTTGTGGACAAATTAAGTGGGTGGTATTTCCTGTATGGTATGAGCTCTGTTTCTTTCCTTTGGATATTGGTGGGTTTATCTATTTCAGATATAATTTACTACTAACACTGCAGGGTCTTTATTACATATTGATTTGTTAAACATAAAACATGCATTTTATTTGAGCCCCACTACACTTCTATGACAATTCAGAGAATTTTATCAATAAAGTTGACTGAGGTTAAGAAACTGTTTCATGTCATTGAGAAAGGTGAGAGCTATCACTGGAACTGTTTTCCCCTGCCGCATAGCTTCTTAAGGGGTGGGAGAAAACTGAATTATATTATAACACACAGCCAGCTTTTAAAATGTGAAAAACTCATTACTAAGGCGGAAAAAGGAGCCACCAAAAACAGGAAATCCATTGAATGCCTCAGCTATAATCTTCCTCACCCTGAACTCTTTTTCAAGTTGAACAATATAGTAGTTAAAAATGTGTCCTGCAGAAAAGCTATTGACAGACACTGTAAAAAATGAAGAGAAATAAGTTAGAGGAAGACAGGTAAAAAAAATTTTCCTTAAAAATCTATAATTTCATTTAATATTTGGTGCCGATCTAACTACTTGTTTATGTCACTTGAAGTATTTTCTGAATTAAAGCTAAAAGTTGGTCGTAATGGAGATTTTAAAAAAAGATTAATCTACCCCCCTAAACCACAACATTTATGAGAATTTTTTCCCTAAGATCAGTATTTGTAAAAATAGGGGTGGGGGTTTGGGAATAGGAAATGGGGGAGGGTATAGAACGGGAAATATAACTGATCTTTTTGTACCATTTGAATTTAATATATGCATGTTTGGAGGGAAGTGATTTAACCGTTAGGAGGGAAAGTGCAAACCACCAGTGGGTCCTTTTCCACAATGGTACCTGATTCCTTGAAAGTTAAAATTTTATTAGAATATCATGAATCCAATCAAGAGTTTCAGGAAATAATTCTGTTTTTGTTTTTTTTATTGGAGATTTGAAATTCTGACTTCACAATGCTGAACACTTGATTAAATTGAATGTAAAATTGCTTTAGCAACTCTGGTTACAGGACATTCTCTTTTTCTGGCTCACCTGGCATCAGTGTGAATGTTTGATGATCTTTGTCCAAATTCTGACTCTTTTCACATTGACTTAGTTTCTATCTACTAGAACAAGGTGACCTGCCAAGATAGAAAGGACAAAATGCAGTGACTCACAGACATGTTTTCTCTTTTATTTCTAAGCAAGTGTAAAGACCATCGATAAGAGTGATTTTAACAACCCCGTTATCAGTTTTTTGTGAGGCAGTCCTTCTTCCTTCCTACTATACCCACCCACCCCCAATCATAAACTCTCACCCAAGAGAAACAATCTGCACAACTTTCAAAGATATACTTGCTGGTGACACAGAGAAATGTATTTGGATCAGGAAATAATTTACATCAGTAATGTTTAATTAGCATGATAAGATATGTGTAATCAAGAATCATATAACTTTCATTGCATCCACATTTATCAAATACAATGAAAATAATGAGGCTTGTTTCTTCCATAAATGTCAGTGTCTTTGAGAAAAATGGTCAGTCTGTAGCTGCTGTGACATAATAGCATGCTTCTATTATTTTCAAAAGTCTAGCATAAGATTACCTGTCAGAATGTCTAAAATAAAAAAAGATAAGAAATAACAAGTATTGGCAAGGATGGGGAGAAAAAGGAATTCTCATGTATTGTTGGTGGGAATGTCAACTGGCACAGCCACTGTGGAAAACAGCATAGACGTTCCTCAAAAAATTAAAAACAGAAATACCATATGATCCAGCAATTCCACTACTAGGCATTTACACAAAGAAAGCAAAAGCACTAATTAAAGAAAAATGTATCCCTATGTTTTTTCAGCATTATTTACAATAGCCAAAATATGGAAGCAACCTACATGTCTGTTGATAGAAGAATGGATAAAGAAGATGTGGCAAAAAAAAAAGGAAAGATATGGCATAAAACACACACACACACACACACACAGGAATACTACACAGCCATATAAAATGAGATCTTGCCATTTGCAACAATGTGGATGGACCTAGAGGGTATTATGCTAAGTGAAATAAGTCAGACTGAGAAAGACCAATATGACGTGATTTCATGTGGATTTAGATTTGGAATCTATAAAAAAAACCAAATGAATAAATAAACAAAAAGCAGGTCAGACCTATAAATTAGAACAAATGGATGGTTGCCGGAGAGAATGGGGGTAAAGGAATGGACAAAATGAGTGAAGGGCAGTGAGAAATACAGACTTCCAGTTATGGAATGAATAAGTCACAGGGATAAAAGGTACAGCACAGGGAACATAGTTAATGACATTATAAGAAGGTCGTTTGGTGACAGATGGCAGCTACACTAGCGGTGAGCCTACTATGATATGTAGAGATCTTGAATCACTGGGTCGCACATCTGACACTGATGCAAAATGATACATTGTGGGTCACCTACACTAAAAAAAAGTCTGGAGTGAGATTAATGATGTCTTGTAAAAGTCAGAATGCGCCTTGATTATAGTATTTGTTTATGCAGTGGTTTCCCACCACAAGTGAAATGTTCCAAGCTTCGCGAATTCGAATCTTTTGATGGAAAGTAAACAAACCTGCCTAACTTTTGCTCTGGAGGGAGACAATGTAGACAGTAGGCAAAGATGCCCTGTGACCCGGAGGGAGACGTAGCTCTGTCTTCCCAAGCTGCTCACTCTAAATCGTTCTTGAAAAGGTAAAGTCAGTCAGTGCCACTCCTGGCAAGACATGCAGAAAATTGAGAGATTTGTGGAGAATTGTCCCCTAAAACTCTTCACTGCCAATGTGGTATGACTTTGTGGGCCTGGCTAATGTACGGGCTTCTACCCATCTTAGCTTCAACTCTTCCGCAGATGGTGTTTGCGCGCACCCTACATTTTCCTTGCAGCACCCTCCTTCCAACACATTGCTGAGAGTTATGTGTTGTCACTACCAATGTCCCCGAAGTCCCTGTTTTCAGCCACCATGGTGACTTGGCTCACTACTAATTTTTATTCTTGCTCTCATTTTCTTCCCATCGTCTGCATTCTGAAGAATATAACTACACAATGATCTTCACATCATTTTGATTCTTTACAAGATTTTCTTCTCTCTGGACACATGACTTGAGATGGTTGAAGAGATAAGGCTTATTAGCTTCCATAACTCTTTTGTTCTCTCTCTAAATAATGGAGTCTGTATTTATTTTGTCTTTCTTTTTGTATCAGAGTAAATTACAGTAGAGGACAAAAGATCTGAGGGCAGATAGAAAAGAAGAGTTGAGGGTATAGGCACCGAAGTAGGCACCTTGGAAATAGAAAAGAACCCAACTGCCTCCATAGTTTTCATTATACATTTCACAGTCTCCACTACACACACACACACACATACACACACACACGCGCGTGCGCGCGCACACGCATGCAACTTTATCTTCCTGAGTTTACTTGATGACACATTTAGTAGGAATTAAATGTATTCTCCATACCCTGTATGTGCAAAATGTTTTGGAACTTCTATTATTTTCTTTAGCAGATTTCATCTTGCTGACAAGATTCAAATCCCGGTGAAGGCCGAGCTATGGTACAGCCTTCTCGAGTAAAGCTAACTCAGTCTCTTGTGAGGACATAGACTTATTTTCAACAATTTAATACTCTGTTTTGTTTGTGTCTCTTGCTAACAAAAGTTCTCCCCTCTCCCTTTCTTCTTCCCAACGTGTAGGCAAAGGTTGCACCCATCTTAACGTGGCAGAAGTTGGGGCCATTGCCTTGCACGTTCCTGATGTTCTTTCCCTCGGACGGATTGGTCTGATTGGTTGTTGTCTCCAGGTGTGAGGTTCCTATACTATGTATGTGGTCTTTTCTTTCCAATCCAGAGTCCCTTCTAGGCCTTTGTGACATCTCTATATTCCCCCACTGGTCACATAGGAGGTCCTGGTCTGGCAAACCTTGCATAGGCTATGGGGTGATTGGGGGACCCTTGTGGATACATTATTGAATGCCTCCCTTCGTAATCCCCACCCTACAGTTTTTTGGCCCGTTGACAGAGCAGCAGCAGAGCACGGAGCTCTCCCTTAACCTATTTCAGCTTTCTATGGGCGTTTTGAATGATCTTGCTCTCTCTCGCTTTGCCTGAGGCACAGGGACAGCAGCGTGGCTGTTCTGACAAGGGGACCAGGTACCTCATCAGCTTAACTGCATTACCTCTGAGACATGTGCCTTTTTTTCATGGCAATAGACTTTTCTGCTCTTCCTTCTTCCCTTGTATCCTATCCTGTGTCCATCTCTCTAGAGCTCAGTAAAACTCTAGGACCAAAGTCCAGCAGGCCTCTATCCTTATATGGGAATTGGAGTTTAGGGGATTTGTAAAAACAAAAGAAAACAAAACAAAACAAAAGCCTTATCCCTTTAAACAAAGTCAGTTTTAAGAATATCACTGGGGATTCAAAAAAATCTAATTTTGGAAATCAAAAGTTGAAGACGAACACCTTGTCATCTTGCATTTGTGTTTTAATTCAAAGCTTCCCCAAGATTCCAGCTTGAAACGAAGGTTCACTAGCTGAGGGGGCAATGACATAATATGCATGGAAATGTGAGAAAGAAAAACACCTATTAATATATTTTAAAATATTCCTATAAAATTGGATCTTAACTTAATCAAATGAAACATATTAGAAGGCTATTGGGATCCCAGAACACCAGTGGGAGTCTGAAGGAAAAGTATGGGAATGAGCAGGAGCCCAGGGTGATGCAGAGTACCAAGATGAAGAAAACAAGGTAGTGTGGATAGGATGCCACTATTTAAGATTCAAAGGCCAGGTGGGAGGGTCAGGGAGGGAGGATGAGCGTGGTGGGAATCTACCCTCTGCTTTTTTCAGGAGTGGGAAGAGGTGTCATCTGTTACCCTGAGCTTCTACAATGAATTACATGCAACTGGATTATCCTGTCTCTAACACAACACAGTTAGTGGTGGTTCCGGAGGTCAATCAACCTCCTAAGGAAGAATTGGGGTGTTATTAGGAGTTTTTTTCTTAGGAACCCCTAAATGATAAATATATATGACACCTAAATAAAAACCAAGAAGAGGTGGGGAGGAAGGGCTAAGAATTCGAAGGTGAGGTCTTCAAAAATAAGATCCTCCTTTGCAATTCTGTCAAGGACATGTGTGGTTCTGGGGTTTGATGCTTGACTTTGGCCCTAGCGCGCGCGCACACACACACACACACACACACACACCCCACAGTGCCTCTTTTCCATGCTCCTCTGCTTCGTTCTTTATTTTCTTTCCTTGTCTGTGTGAATGGCCCCTCCACAGCGGCCAAGGTCATAGGTCTTCTATTTAAGTACAGTGTGGATTTATCAAAGCCTCTTAATTCCAATTCTAAACTCTTAGGACAGAAAACTTAATTGGGCTAGCTTGGTGTAGCCATGCCTAATTAGCCGGGGATCCAGGGGGAAAGGGTGGATTCAAAGGACTAAGTAACACAAACCCTCCTGTGGGCAGTGTGAGGCCAGTGGTGGTTCCCAGAGAGCAGGGAATAGGGTGTAGAGTGGGAAAAGAGGTTAAAAGTATATCACAGGCCAATGGTATTTCAAGATGTAACCATATCATAATTTATTTTACTGATCCTCTATTATTTCATCCCCATTTTCTCCTATTGTAAGCAAACTGTGATAAAAATCCTTGGAATTAAGTCACTTTTTTTTTCCTCCTTAAGATTAGTTCCTAGAAATAGAATTTCTGGTGCAAAGAATCATCACATTTTAGAACTTTTGATGTATATTGAAATTATCTTTCACAAAGCTTGTGCCAATATATGCCATCTCTGGCTATTTAAAAGTATTATTTTTTTTCTGTATTCCCATCTGGGTATATTAATTTATTAGATATATTGAAATAATTAATGCTTTAATTTACATGCCTTTCATTTCGAATAAGGATGAGATGTTTTTCAGAAGCACATTAGCCATTATATTTCTTTGTATCTTTTACTTCTTCTTCTTTTACTATTATTATTTTAATCTTTATTTTACCTATTTTAAAGACTCTTAAGGTATAAGAGATACCAGTCCTTTGCCATATATGTCCCAAGTATTTCTCCTGGTTATGGTGCACCCTTTGAGGTTTTATATTTATCTTTTTAAAATATATTTATGAAGTAGCTTTTTTAAACTCATGATTATGTAATGTAACTAATTCAAAATTTGGGCAGAAGAAAATTCTTTATAGTTGTTGGATTTATTTTTTTCTTTGTGGAATATGATGATCTTTTGTTCTATAGTTTTAAATTTATTTATTTTTTAAAAAATAAATGCTAGGCATGGAGCCCGACTCAGGACTTGACTTCATGACCCTGAGATCAAGACCTGAGCTGAGATCAAAAGTCAGATGCTTACCAGAGAGCCACCCAGGCACCCTTGCTCTGTTTTCTGACTTTAGGGAATGGAGTGGCTATTGGCCAAAGCCACCAGAAATAAAAAACAGGGAGGGTAATTAAGGCTGTAACTTTATGCACAAGTAACATTCCTGATTTGTTAACAGATTTGGTTACATAAAACCAAGATATAGTTGATCTATGCTCATTTTATTTAGTCACTTAGGGAATAGAAGAGAAAGGAAACAAAGGGAGTAGCTGGATAATGCGGTACCAATTTTTAACATATTGTGTCTGTTTCTAAATCTCCTTTCAATTTTCCAAATGAAATTCAAAGGTCAAGATTTTGTTGAGAGCTGACTAGGATCAACTTCTGTGTGTTAGATGGAAATTGGCTCAGAAGCTCAAGTGTAGTGGGAGGTATTGCTTCTTTTTCCAAGAGATATTTGGCTGAGAGGCGGCCAATTTATGTGCTATGACGCTTTTCAGATAAGAAAATTAAATTATTTTATCTTTGGCTTTAAGGGATAAACATCCATCTCCGTGCTTTCTAGTCCTAAGTGATGCCATTAAACATATCTTTCTCTGTTTTATTTTCACCGCCACCTGAAAAATATCATTCCATTTTTTATTGTCACAGTAGGGCTTACTCCTCTCGATTTTATAACTTGTCCAGCATAAGCTGGATAAAGAAGTATGAGAGAGGAGCAATTTAATTCAAATTATTATTAAAGTTCACTAAGAACAGACTTTTCCAGATGTATACTGTTCAGTTTATAACTGTTGATGACTTTCTCACCAGGAGGATCCTCTAATACCTCGAATACAGCACGTCCAAACTGTGGCAGATAGACTTTAAGGTGAGCTTCACTGAGTCCTGCTCTCCCATAATCCTCTCCTTGGGAAAGTCAGCAAGATCTGTGACTTACTTTTAACCAATAAAATACGGCAAAAGTGATGGGATTTCACTCCACTGATTAGGTTATACCATATGGCAAAGATGATGGGATGTCTTGCCTTGATTGAATTATGTTATGCAAGACTATTCTTAGCATAGATTCTAACGCTGGCCTTGAAGAAGCAAAAGGCCACATTGTGAACTCCCTATGGAGAAGGCCCCATGGCAAGGAACTACCTTTGAGACATGTGGGTGGCCTCTAGCCAACACTCAATAAGGAGATAGAACCTCAGTTATACAGCCACAAAGAAATGAATTCCCCCAAGAAACCTGAAAAAGCTCAGAAGAGTGGATCTTCCCCAGTCAGGCCTCCAGATAAGAATATAGCATAGTCAACATCTTGGTTGCAGCTTTGCAAGCTCCTGAGGACAGGACCCAGATAAGCCATGCCCAGACTTCTGATCTACAGAAACTGTAAGAAAATAAAGGCAGATTGTTTTAATCTTCTAAGTTTGCAGGAATTTGTTACAGAGCATATAAAACTCATATACAAATCTACACTCAGTATCTTTCCCAAGCCTCTTTTATTTTCTTCTTATTAGCACAATTATTTTTCCGGTGGAATTCATCTTTGATTTCCAAAGCCAAGCAGCTACAAAATCCTGCTAATTTCATGCCTAAACCATATCATGTGTGATTTCACTTTTCCATTTTCCTTTCTAATTTTCTGGGTTCATATCCTCTTTCCTTCTTACTTAGACTACTGAAAATCTTTTCCTTCCTTGGGCCTTCACTGTCTCTTTTTGGTACATACCCAAAGCTGTGCTTCCCCAAACACCGTCTACAGATACCAGGCCCCTGAGATGTCCACTAGAGTGCAAACCCTGAAAAAGAGAAGAAAGGTGGCTGGGTTTTCCACCCCTGTGTGCTTGACAAATTTGTAAGTACATACTTCAGAAAACAATGAGATCAAAATATTTCTGGCAGAAAATTGAGGGTATTATAAGAATCAAAGCCTGGTATGTTTCTTGCTTCAGGTTACAGGAGGGAGTATAATAAATTATCTTTCCATTACAAGAGTTTTCAGAGCCCATCAGAGACGCAAAAACAGGTGTAGAATAGCAGTAGATAGACCATACATCTCAGCTTAGGCTCTCCTTTTAACTCTAAATCATCTTGGTAGAGATGATAAATTCAGGTGGTGGGTGGTGAATGAGGTGCTAGTGTCCTCGATAGATAACCAACTGGTTAGTTTCCTTAACTTGGGCCTCCAGCACATGCTTCTTTTTTAAATATTAATGAACTGGCAAGAAGTTTAGTGACTTGTGAGGCTGAATACTCTTGATTTTTTTCACTTGTTAAACCATTTGTCAATCCATTCACCCTTCAGTCTCACGTGTTTCTGATTAGTGTGAACATGAATTATCCAAAAGTTGTCTAAGCACCATTGGAAGTACAAAAACCTTCCTAAAGTTTCCATTTTATTTTTACTTATTTTTTTCTGCTGGTGATGTTGGGGAGAGGGAATGAGGGGCTTAGTAAAGAAGAGCAAAGAGTATTTTGAGTTTGAATCAGTATAATGAAGAAATCTCCCCAAAATGGTAAATAAAATTCACAAGATTATCAAAATAGTCTTAAGACATGAAATCCAAGTTGTTTATTTTGATATTACGTGTGGTGCAGTATAATTGCCTTGTTTTTTGAAACTAACCTCTACCTACAATAAATATCCACATATTTTCAGAAATATAGCATTTATATATTTCTATATTTCTGCATTTTGTGTAATATTAGATTTCAAAATTCCTTCCAGCATAGAGTAGAAATTATTTTAAATATTTGGTCACATAGTGAACATCAATGTAATCTCTTCTCCATTAAATGAGTCATGGAAAACTTTCAAAAGCAGAGAGAGCAAGGAGTGTTAAAATATATACATTATCAAGGTTATCACTCTCTGTCTTGAAAGACTGAAAGGTCATATGTCAAATTCTGATATGTGTGCCGTAATAGCCAATGAGCAAATCTGAGATTTATGAGTGTATAAAATAAAGGCTTATAAACAGGGTTACACTTTAAGAAGCATTGCAGGTATACAGAAATGCACACCGACTGCTTAGTGGTGCTCAAAAACTCCCTTGTGTGCAACTTGTAGCTAAGTTCAGCGTCTTATCGCTGCCTGGAAGTACCTAGTATGCCAGTGTGCCCTGGAACTCACGGGGTGGTCTTCCCACCCCACTGGCTCTGTCAGTTGAAGGGGATGTTTGGTCCAGATTTAATTAATTGGATTCTGTGTCTGTTTAAGTAAAATGGCAGATCTCATGTGTAATGAGAACGATAACTTAAAATCATGAAATGAAATTGTCTTATGAAACATTATTTCTTAACTTTCTGAACTTTGATGCCAGGACACATCCAGGTTTGGTGCGTGCATCTGTCAGCTCATAGCTCTCTGCTCTTATTTCAAGCTATCACGAGCTAGAGTCAACATCTCTTCTTCGGGCACAGAGGACCTCACCACCATCATAGTAGAATTGCAGTGAAATGCATGCTTACCACATTCCATGAACGGGCCAGGATTTTATAGAACATACTCCATTCCTCTGGGAAACATGTTTATTTTTGGGTTTCTGAGCAGATGCATTTCTGCAGTTGAATAGCAGCTTGCCAAGAAATTTCTGAAATCTAGCTGTTTTAGTAAGAAAACCCAGAATAGTGGTATAAGTTGTTGACCATCTGTTAGTGCTCTTATAGAAAAGATGGCTGCCTTGGGTGGAAGGAAGAAGATAGTAAATTCTTATGTGCTGTCCATTTCTATGCTCCTATTATTCAAGGACCTCCTATTTATTTGTTATTTCATGCAATTTACTATAGTTTATTTTGGGACTAGCTATGAATAGATTTGTGTTATTTGGGATGCATAAATAAGCTTCTCGAGGCTAGCTCTCTGCCTTCACTAATAATCGTAATCTCTGATGTTCAAATGTCTTTAGAGGAGGAAGGGGATCACACTTTCCATGTCATGTTAGAAACAAGGCTTAAAATGAAAAAATCTTCTGAGGAGAGAATACAGAGGAATTCTGATTTTCACTAAGGTACAAAGGATTGATTTCAGAGCCTATTTTCTGAGCAAATTTTGATAGCACCCCGAAGTGTGAGGAGGGACACGTCAAAGGGGAAGAGCAGCCACAGGAGAACAGAGGATGGGGAACTTCCCTGCTGGCTTTAGAGGGGACTTGTTCAGTCTCATGCCTCCTTCGGGTGGGAAAGCAGTATTACAGCCCGTCCCCAGCTTGAGACTTGATAGTTAAGGACAAAGTACAGGACACTACTTCTAAGTGGTAGGAGTGCTCTATTATTTCTCTCTTCAAGTACTGGAATTCTCTTTGTTAGGTAAACAGGGGCAATCGATCGACAGATGTTGAAGTTTGGCAGTGAATGACATGCCAAGGAATTACCAAAGGTCAACAGCCAGTTTTCAACAGCACTCGAGGAAAGGGAGAACAAAATCCATAGTATTAAATACTGATTTTTCTTGTAAAATAATGTCACAGGCGTAGGGGAAAATTCATTTCTGTTCTTTCCGACAGGCCGTTTATGACCCTATTAGGAGATGTTTTAACGGCGTTTCTTAGTATTTTGAACAAAATATTTGTACTCCTTACTGAAAATAGCTTGATATGAAGTCCCAAAGGAATCTTGTCTGCCTCTAAAAGTTGCTTGTAGAGTCTTGAGTTTCTGACTTCCTCCTTCCAAATGCACAGTGGATATATATTGTAACTCAAAATTCAGTTTTTTGAGAAATAAGATATTTCTCTTCCTCAAAGGTGCATTTTTGCCCAATCTTTTCAGTAGGAGGCACTTTGCCATGTTGAAATATTCAATCTCTTACTTCATAATTCTAAGTGGTGAAATATAAATCGGTTACTTGACCTATGATTCCTAATGTAGTTACCATAATTTCATAACTTCCCTTTTCATAAGTGGAGGTGTGTATGTAAATTCTGGCCTGAGAGGCCACCTCTAGCCACGTACTAGTCTGAGACGCCATATACCATGACTGTGGAAAGTGTGACCTCAAACTCCAGCTCACTACTCACCAGCTGTGTAACCTTCAGCAAGTTACTTATATACACTTTAGCAATTTAACTTCCTGGGCTGCAAAACGGGATCACGGCGGCAACCACCAGATGCAACTGCTGTTGGGAATAAAAGAAATGGTGAACGTAAAGTTGGTTGCATCGTATCCTGCCTGTGGAATACTCTCTATTAGCTGTTAGCGACTTTTCCCTATTATTAATTCAAACCTTTCCCAAATATGGGTAACTACATCACATTTTTCTAAAACTCTCTGTTTTCACTTAATAAAATGTAGATATTGTGTAAGTAAGAATTATAGGCCGAATGTCAATTTGTGACCAAGTACGGGATATATTGGGGCCATTATGTGGTGAATGAAGGGTGTGTAGATAACCCATTCTAAACAATTTAGAATTTAATGTGCATGTTAAGATTAGTTTTTAAAATTTCAAAAATGGAACTGGTATAATAGCAAATACTTTAATAAAGGCATGCCTTTGCTCACAGTGGATATAAACACTCATGTCGATATGGTAACAATTTATTGGGTAAGGTAAATATAAATAAATTAAACACTATGGGAAAGTATGTTTGATATTTTTTAAAAGCCTCAAAAAACTAATTCAAAGATGTCATTAAATTCATTAAATTTCATAAACTTCTGAACCAAACAGGCTAGAAGACAAAAGGATCATCACTTTTTAATCTTTGGGCATTTCCATCGTTATACAACTTGCAGTATTATCTCTGGTCTTACACATGGAAGCTTTAAAAATTCTGTGCACTCTCCTGTCACCCCATTTCTCTGGTTTTCTTTATGGCTAAACTCCTCTTTAGAGCTTGTCCCAACGACTCCGCTGAAAGCTCTTTTATCAGAGCTCATAACCCCCCACATTGCTGAGTCAATGCCATTCTTCATTCTTCATCTTTGACTCCACTTATTACTTGGCTTCCACTCTGTCTCACCTTTCTGATCTCTAAACCCCAAAATGCAGTGGCTTCCAGCTTTAAGTACTCTCCTCTCTCTATCCTTGTACCCTAGGTATCTTCATCCAACTCCTGGCTTTTAAAATCTCTGCATACAGATGACCCCAATTTAGATCTCCAGTGCTATCAATTACAAGTTTGTATATTCACCTGCTTGCTACATGTCTCCACTTAGGTGAAGCATGGGAGTCTCAAACTTACCTTGTCCGTCATAGGACTCTTGGTTTACTTCAAACTTGCTCCTCCTACGGTTTTCTCCATCTCAGGAAAATGGCCTCTATTCTGCTGATCACTTTAGCAAAACAACTTTGGAGTTATCCTTGTATTTCACTTTTCCCTCATGCTTCATATCTAATTCATGAGTCACTCCTTTGTCTCTATCTTGTAAATATATCCAAAATTAACTACTTCTTACCACCTCCACCACTACCACCTGAGTCCTTGTCTCTCACCTCGCCCATTTGTCCTGCCTGAGTTGGCCTTAACCCTTCTCCATTTTATGTTTAGACACTTGCCAGAATGAACTATATAAAATGGAAATCAGGTTCTGTGACCCCCTCTGCTAAATTTTTTCAAAGGCTTCCCATCTCACCTTGAAAAGCCAAATTTCTTATGATATTGTTAATCTTGTCTGCCAGCATCCCCACAGGGAGGGAGGGAACTCTTTCAACAAGCAGGATAGGAAAAGCAGATTCTCCGAGTTGTGTTAGTAGAAACAGAATGTGTTAATCCAGGTATAAGGTTCCTGAGTCATTGTGAAACAACAGATGAGAGACGGGAGAAGAAACTGCAAAAAGTTTATATTCTTGTAGGAATTAGGTATACCAGTAACTCAATGATTTCGACTGAATTAAGTATATAATAATTACTAAGATTGAAAGACATACTCATCATCCTGATTACCTTGGTTACGGGTCCCTAACATTCATTATATCACAATGAGAAAGACCACACATGTAAGTAATCAGTAGCTGAATCACAGGAAGTCTAGATCATTGTACTTGGGAAAAGGATAATGAAGGAGCTGGAGACGAATTTTCTGCATAGATAAAAGATGAGATCATAAGATGGTTTGGGGTCTTACTTTGATGATTGGTTAGGTGGGTACATGCCAGTGATCAGTGAGAGCTAATTATTTCCCACTATTGAGGCTACATTTTCCTGAGCTCGCTACCAAATGGTCTGTGAGTGATGAACTTTTCCAGTCTCGTAGTAGGAACAGGCACTGCTCTGGGCTCTGTGGGAATGTGTATTCCCATCTGTTAGCATAGTGTATATGGCATCTTTTTATTGTCTATATCTTCTTTAATTTCTATCAAAAAAGTCTTATATACATTTTTTGTTGTATTTATCTCTTGGGACTTTACTTTTTTATATTCTCTGTGATATTGTTTAATTTCAAAATACTAGTTGCTGTTTAAAGTGGAGTTAAAGTCTTATATTGATTTTGCACCCAATGATCTTTATTTAAAGCTCTTATTAACTCTGATGATTTATTCGTAAGTTCTCTCAGGTTTTATATGAACATAATCGTACTATCGGCATATGCTGAGAGTTTCATTTCTTCATCCCACAATTTATTATCTTTTATTTCTTCTCTTACCTAACTGGTTTGGCTGGGACCTTAAGTACAATGTTAAATAAAAATAGTAATAGTATTTGTTCTTGATCTCTAAGGGAAAGCCTTGTTGAGCTTTTAATCCATATGAGGACATTCTCTTTTATCCCCAAATTGTTAGGAGGTTTTTGTTTTGTTCTGCTTAATAATGAACCCATGATGAATTTTATGAAATAATTTCCCTGTATTTATTGAGACAAGCCCATGGTTTTGTATTTGGGTGACTTACTGAACTAATTTTATATTGTAAATCAACTTTGCATGTCTGGGATAAACCAACTCGGTCATGACGTAATATTCTTAATACATTTCAGGATTTACTTGGCTAATATTTGGTTTGGGATTTTTTGCATGTAGGTTCATGAGTGAATTGACCCATCATTGTTTTTCCCATTTTATGCTCAGATTTTAACATCAACATTATACTGGCATTATAAAATGAGTTAGAGAGTATTTCTTGTTTTAATATTCTTTGGAAGAATCTATGTAATATTGCAAATATTTGTTCCCTCAATATTTGTTTAGAATTCAGCGCTGAAGCCACCTTTATCTTGTGTTTTCATTTTAGGAAGAGTTTTGCAAAAAAAATGATGTAATTTCTTTAACTGTTTTAGAGAAATCTGGGTTTTCTATTTCTTTTTTGGTTACTTTTAAGATATGTTGTGTTAGGAATATAAATTTCAAATTTATTGGAATAAAGTTGTTTTTAATATCTTACTTCTTCGTATTTGCAACAATGCAGCTATGCCTCCCTTTTATTCCTAATATTGACTACATTTGCCTTTGCTTACTTTTATCAGTCTCATCAGAGATTTATCAATTTTATTAATCTTCACAAAGAGCCATAATTTGTCTCTTTTGATCCTCTCTTAAATATATTTTCTCTGTTCTTTTTCTTAAAAATAATTTATGCTGCTCTCTTTATTTTCTTTTAGTCTATCTCTTTTTATCTGGTTGCTTAGCACTCATTCTGAACTTTTGTTCTTTTCTAATATCATAGAAATTGAAACTTAAGTACTAATTTAGTCTTGTCAAATAAGTTTTGGTGTGTAGCACTTTCATTATCATTCCTTTCTAAATACAATATTTGTTATGATTTCATCTTTGACTCATGGGTTATTTAGAGGTGATTTTTTAAAACATTTTTTTCTAGTTATCTTTTTTATTTTTTTAAAGTTTTTTTTTTAATTTATTCATGAGAATCACAGAGAGAGAGAGGCAGAGACACAGACAGAGGGAGAAGCAGGCTCCATGCAAGGAGCCCAATGTGGGACTCGAACCCAGGAATCCAGGATCACGCCCTGAGCCAAAGGCCCAGGCGCTCAACCACTGAGCCACCCAGGCATCCCTTGTTTTGATTTTTAACAAAATTTCATCATATGCAAAGAACTTGACCTACATGCCTCAGTTCTTTGAACTTTCTTCAGACTACCTTTGAACCAGAGTATGGTCAGTTATACAATATGTTTTAGGTACTTCAAAAACTTGTTAGGTTCACAGTTGGTGGGTATAGTGTTCTACATAGGTCTATTGATTGATTTTTATTAATTTTGTTTTTCAAATCATCAATATCACATTAATTTTATCTCATCAGCTCTTCCTTTAGCTGTGAGAGCAATATATTAAACTTGCCTCTTATTATTGTGATTTCATTTTTCCTGTTTTTTCCTCAAGTTTTGAATGTCCTATTTAGGGGCCTTAATGGTAGTAGGTGCATACAGATTAAAAATTGTAACTTTTTGAGTTATTGAATCTATTAACCTTTTCTAGTGACCATTTTAATCTTTCTTAATGCTTTTGCTATTAAATTTACTTAGAGTAACACTAGTAGCTTACTACCTTCCTTTTGCTTAGATTTTTAACTGGTGTATATTTCGTTTTGTAAAAATCATTTTACTTCCAAATTGTCTGAATCTTTAGGTTTCAAAGGCATCTCTTATAAACAGCTCTGGGGTTTTGTTTTTTGTTTTTTTGTTTCTTTCATCCCATGAGGCTAAAGCAGGTTAGATCAAATGCAACCTAATTGCCAAATGCCATAGCAATGAAAGTGGGCTGTAGAACTCTACTTTCTTGTCTGAATCCCAGCTTTTACTCAGTTCTGAGTAATATTCCAGTGTGTGTGTGTGTGTGTGTGTGTGTGTGTGTGTGACTTTTTCTTTACCCATTCACCAATCTATGGACATTTGAGCTGTTTCTGTAATTTGGCTATTATACACAATGCTGTGTATAAATATAGGGGTGTATGTATCCCTTTGAATTAGTGTTTTGGTAGTCTTTAGGTAAATACCTAGTAGTGCAATTGCTGGATTGTGGAGTAGTTCTATTTTTAACTTTTTGAGGAATTTCCATACTGTTTTTCAGTGCCAGTTTGCATTCCCACCAAGAGTGCAGGAAGGTTCCCCTTTCTCCATATCCTCAATACTTGTTTCTTGTGTTGTGATTTTAGCCCTTCTAAAATTTCATAGATGTGAGGTGATATCTCATTGTCGTTTTGATTTGTATTTCCCTGATGATGAGTGACATTGAGCATCGTTTCATGTATCTGTTGGCCATCTGTAGGTCTTCTTTGGAAAAATGTGTATTCGTGTCTTCTACTCATTTTTTAATTGGATATTCAGTTTTGGCTGTTGGATTTTGTAAGTTCTTTATGTGTTTTGGATACCAGCCCGTTATCAGATATGTGATTACAAATATCTCCTTCCATTACATAGATTGCCTTCTAGTTTCGTTGGTTGTTTCCTTTGCTGTGCAGAAGCTTTTTATTTTGATGTAGTCCCAATAGTTTATTTTTGCTTTCATTTCTCTTGTCTTATGAGATGTATTTAGAAAGAAGTTGCTATGGCGATGCCGAAGAAATTTCTTGTCAGTGCCTTTGATTTCAGCTACTGTAATAGGCATGTGATAGTATTTCATTATGGTTTTAATATGTATTTCACTCATAAATGATGATGTTAAGTTTTTCATGTAATTATTTGTTGCATAAATATCTTCTTTGGTGAAGTGTCAACTCCAAAATTTTTCCCATTTTGTGTTGGGTTCATTTTCTTGCTGAATTTTGAGGGTCCTTTATATAACTTTGGTGTAAGTCCTTATTGGATATGTGATTTGCAAATACTTTCTCCCACTCTGTGGCTTGCCTTTCTGAAAAGCAGAATTTAATTCTGTTGAAGTCCAAATTATCAATTTTTCTTTTATGAATTATGGCTTTGGTACCATAGCTAAAAAATATTTACCTAATCCAAAGTCACACAGATTTTCTCCTGTGCTAATTTCTAGTTTTTTAGTTTTGTATTTCACATTTAGATATTGATTCGTTTTGATTTCATTTTTGTTACGTGAAGTACAGTTTCTTCTTCCTTCTGTTCTTCCTTTCTTTCTTCCTCCTTCTCTGCATGTGGATATCAAATGGTTTCAGCACCAATTGTTTCTGCACTGAATTGCCCTTGCATTTTTTTTTGAAAATCAACTATACATAGAAATGTAAGTTTATTTCTGGAGTCTGATTCTGTTCCATTGCCCTATAAATGTAGGGCTTCCATTGTCTGGTTTTATGGATCTTGCCATCAGGTGATATAAGTTCTCCAATTTTGTTCTTTTTCATTTTCTTTTTTTCTAAATTTTATTTATTTGAGAGAAAAGAGAGAGAAGGAGAACGCATGAGAGGGAGGAAGGACACACACACAGAGAGAGAGAGAGAGAGAGAGAGAGAGGAACAAGTAAACTCCCCAGTGAGCTGGGAGACTGACCAGGGGCTGGTGCCAGGACCCCAGAATCATGACCTGAGCCCAAAGCAGACACTTAACCAACTGAGCCACCCAGGCGCCCCGTTTATTTCTTTTTCAAAACTGTTTGCCTATTCTAGTGCTTTTGCCTTTCCATATAATTTTAAAATCTAAAAAACTTTCTGGGATTTTTATTGGAATTGCATTAAATTTGTCATTCTGGGAGAATTGACACCTTAATAATATTAAGTCATATAATCCATGAAAACAGTGTCTTCCAGTTATTTAGCTCTTCTTTTTTTTTCATCAGTGTTTTCTGGTTTTTATCTTTTTTTTTTTAAGATTTTATGTATTTATTCATGAGAGACAGAGACGTAGGCAGAGACACAGGCAGAGGGAGAAGCAGGATCTCAATCCGGGCATTCCAGGATCACAGCCTGGGCCGAAGGCGGCACTAAACCGCTCAGCCACCCAGGCTGCCCTGGTTTTTATCTTAAACATATTTTTTTTAGTTTTATGCCTAAGAATTCATGCTATTTAGTGTCTTAAGTATAAATAGTGCTGTTCTAAAATTTCAACTTCTAATTTTTCACTAATAGGTATAAAATATGATTGATACATTTGTACATTGACCTTATATCTGCCAACTTGCTCAACTTATTCATTAGTTCTAGTAGCTTTTTTGTAGATTCCGTGGTATTTTTCTATGCAGCCAATCTAGAACTTTCAGTATGGTGTTGAATAGAGGTCATGAGGGCAGATATCCTTGCTTTGTTCTTGATATTAGGGGGAAACAGCTGGTCCTTTACCATTGTGTGACGTTATCTTTTTTTTTTTTTTCTTAAACAGATGTGCTTGTTAAGGAAGTTCCCTTCTATTCCAAGATTGCCAAGACATGTTCTTCTATCATGAGTGGATATTAAATTTTATTTTGTCAGTTGGTTTTTTTGCACCTACTGAGAGGATCATAAGATTTTTTAATATGATGAATTACATTGGCTGATTTTTATTTATTTTTATTTTTTTTATAAATTAATTTTTATTGGTGTTCAATTTACCAACATACAGAATAACACCCAGTGCTCATCCCGTCAAGTGTACCCCTCAGTGCCCGTCACCCATTCACCCCCACCCCCCACCCTCCTCCCCCTCCACCACCCCTAGTTCATTTCCCAGAGTTAGAAGTCTTTATGTTCTGTCTCCCTTTCTGATATTTCTCACACATTTCTTCTCCCTTCCCTTATATTCCCTTTCGCTATTATTCATATTCCCCAAATGAATGAGAACATACACTGTTTGTCCTTCTCCGGTTACTGTGGCCAAGTTCAAAAAGGGTGTTGCCTGAGTTCTTCTCTAGGATTTTGATGGAATCTTGTCTCACATTTAGATCTTTCATCCATTTTGAGTTTATCTTTGTGTATGGTGCATGAGAGTGGTCCAGTTTCATTCTTCTGCATGTGGATGTCCAATTTTCCCAGCACCATTTATTGAAGAGACTGTCTTTCTTCTAGATTTTTAAATGTTTAACCTGTCTTGCAGTCCCTGATAAACTCCAATATATTCATGCTGTATTATCCTTTTTATATAGCATTAAATTTGATTTGCTAAGATTTTCTTAATATTTTGCAGCTATGTTCATGTGGGATATGGTGTTTAGCTATCTTTTCTTGATACAGTCTGGATTTTGGATTTAGGGTGATCCAGGCCTCACAGATGAGTTCGGAATATTCCTATGTCTTAAATTTTTGAGAGAGACTTTGTGTAGAATTGGAATCATTTCTTTCTTAAATGTTTATACAATTTAATGGTAAAGACTTGGGGCCAGGAGTTCTTTTTGTGGGAAGTTTTGTTGAACTATAAATTTAATTAATAGATGTGAGGCTATCCTGGTTATATTTTTTCTTGAGTCAGATTTGAGTATGTCTTTTAAGGAATTTATTTCATGTAAGTTTTTGAAACTATTGGCATGAAATTATTTATTATATTTTCTTATCTTTTTAATGTGTGTAGGAAATGTAATGATGTTCTTTCACATATTCCTGATATTAATAACTTGGTAATTCATGTCTTCTCCCTCTCTTTTTTTCTTGATCAATCGAGTTAAAGGTTTATCAACTTTATACATCTTTTCAGAAATTTAGCATTTAGCTTTAGTGATTTTCTCCATTTCTTTTTACTTTCAATTTTTATCAATTTCTCTTCTATTCTTTATCATTTTCTTTCTAATGTTTGTTTTTCATTGGTCAGTTAAGCCAAGTTGGTTAATAATGTTATTCATGTTTTTTCTATCCTTACTGATTTTATGACTTATTCTTTTGATTGTTGTGAGAGCTTGTTGAAATCTTTGTCTGTAATTGTGTTTATTACTGCTTCCAGTTCTGTTTTTGCTTCATATGCTTTGAAGCTCTGTTATTAGGTGCATAAACATTTAAGATTTTTTTGTATGAATTCACCTTTTTGTAGTTATAAGATGACCCTCTTTATTTGTGGTAATATTCTTTATTTGGAATGTTGTTTGCGCTGTCACGTCAGTCTTCCTTTGATTAGTGTTAGTAATGGCGTATCTTTTTTCCTCTTGATAAGACTTTGTTTCTTAGAGTAGTTTTAGATTTATAGAAAAATAAGGAGAAAGTACAGATTATCCATATACCTTCCGCCCCCCACATATGTACACCTTTACTGTATTATCAACATCACCCACCAGAGTGGTGCATTTGTTACAATTAGTGAACCTACACACACACATCATCATACCCAATGTCCATAGTTTACATTAAAGTCCACTCTTGGTGTTGTACATTCTATGGGTTTGTACAAATATGTAATGACATATACCCATCATTATGATATCACATCAAGCATTTTCACTGCCCCCCAAATCCTCTGTGTTTCACCTATTTAATCCTTCCCCCCTCCAATCCCTGACAGCCACTGATCTTTTTACCATCTCCATAGTTTTGCCTTTTCCACAATGTCATATAGTTTGGATCATATATATCTTTTCATCCTTTTACTTTTCATTTTTTGTGTCTTTACAGTTAAAATGGGTTTCTTATAGGCAGTATATAGATGAGTACTGTTTTTTATCCAATCTGTCAATTTTTGCTTTTTAATTAAGGTGTTTGTGTCATTTAAGTCCACCTGCAGGTCTTTTCATAGCCTATGCACAGGCCTTAGCGGGCACCATGAGAGAGTAGACAGTGCCAAAAATTTTGCTGAAGTATTCTTCAATAGCAACATTTTACACCATAAAAAAAAAAGTCCAAGGCAGTAGTGGAGTCATTGTGCTTTCTAGTGAGCTGTCATACTGGCATTAGAAAGCAAGTTCTTTTAGGAGTAAATGATCTTCTAGGGTTCTTGGAAACATTTTGTGGTTAAGAGGAAGTGGAAGGCCAAACTGTAGGAGCTAGAGAAGATGTGGTTTTTCAAAAGTATAACACTGAACTTCTTTCTGATTAGAGCGATTGAGGTTCAGGTTATTAAAATGAAAAAAAAAGAGATATGACTATGTTTGTTCTCATATAGGACTCATAGAACATTTATCTAAGTTTTGGTAACAAAAATATAGTTATGCTTTGAGTGCAGTTTTAACTTGTTACTCCCGAAATGTTTACTGAATACAAGCTAATATTATCTGAATGTAAGAAGTCAAAAGAAACCAATGAAATTTAATGCAAGAACGATAGCAGATAGTTCTTAGAAGTTTTTTAGGTTTGGATCGGTAATTTACCTGACAGTAGGTAGATTTTCCTTTTTTTAAAAAAAATACCCGATCCTGGGCTCATAACTCTTCTGTGTTCTTTTTCAAATTCTCTTTATCATAGATGAGTTTCTCTTCTGATCAGCTCTTCAACCTTGGTGACCAGGATTTGAAACTTGTCTTATTGTTCTTACTTTATATTTTGTATTCTCTTGTCCTGTGGTAAAAAATATTGGAAACTCCAGAAGCCAAACAGGCAGGCTAATGGCGTAGACACTTCAGAAGTAAAGCATCACCCATCAGGCAGAGACAATCAGCAGGGGTGTTTCCTAAGGGCACAGTGAGAATGAAATGGGAAGTCAAAGAAGGAAGCTTGTAAGTTCACCTAGGATCACATGACCAATTGCAGAATTTAGACCCAAAGCAATTATGCTTATTTTCTGTATATTCTTTTTCTTTGCCTCTTTCATATTCTTTTCTATGTAAGAGTTAATAATAGTAAACTCTGTATCTTGGTATTTACATTATAGATTTATCAAGGAAAGAATATAACTAAAAAGGAACAAGCCTCACCCAGATATGGACAAATTGAAGGTTTTCTGTCTTCACTTTTAGTGAGAGAGTAGCAATATCTTTGGAAAGGCGAAAGCATGATGCTATTATTCTTAGAAGTTAACGTGGGAAAAGAGATGAAATGGCAGCTTAATCAACAATCATGCACACACAGCTAGAGGGTCATGTCAACTTTGCATTATTCCCATTTCTAAATAATCACATTTCCAATGTGTATAGAAATGTGATTAAGATATCGTGTTATGTGTAGTGCTGACCTCGTGCGAGGTACTCATGTAAGATTTGGAAGGCAGGATGAACAGGTCATATTCTAAGGAGGTGTGGTGGCCAAATGTAGATCTTCCCATGAGCTTCTATTTGAGGTCATGGTGACCTGATATGACAGCTTTATAGAATTCACTATGAAGAACCATTTCATAGTTGGAACAGCTAGACGTGGCTTTTCAGACTTCTCTCTAAACTCTAACTTCTCCACTGTGTTCCAGGTCTTAGGCTGAAGTCATTAGTAGCCGACTCTGTGATCCTTTGTTTGCAGTCCCCAGACCTTTCCTCCTCCAGCACCTTCCACTCTTGTGCGAGCCCTGATTCCTGT
Source organism: Nyctereutes procyonoides (assembly GCF_905146905.1). Lineage (NCBI taxonomy): Eukaryota > Metazoa > Chordata > Mammalia > Carnivora > Canidae > Nyctereutes > Nyctereutes procyonoides. The sequence goes on along the minus strand of NW_026575160.1, from coordinate 29,119,669 downwards.
ATTAAATTACTTTTATTATGGCAAAGTACACTGGTTCTGTGTTTCTTGACTTTTTCTGGATTGCTGCATATACGAAAATCCAATTATTCAGTGGGTTACTTATGCAGAAATGGGCAGATTAAAGGTGTAGAATCAATAATCCATAAACAAGTCTTATTAGACTTAGTATAATAGACCTTAGTATATAGCAAAGCTACTAATTTAAATAATAAAATAAAGATGATATTATTTAAGAAATGGTAATAGGATATTTGGTTAACTATTTGGAAAAAAATAATAACAGACATTTAATAGTTTTCATCAAAATAAACTTTCAATAAATTAAAAATTAAAAAATTAAAGCTAGCAAAAATTAGGAATAAATTCTTGTCTTGTGGGAAAGAAATGTTTGTATACCACCAAAGCAAAGGAAAATATATGAAGGAAAAAACTAAGAAGTTTAACAATATGAAATTTCAAAATTTAAAGGTCGAAAATACATAAATAAAAAGAAAGGAAATTTGAAAACTTGTCCTGAAAAAATTTAAACATGTATGTGAACAATTATATCGAACTATGATATAAAAAGATGGTATACATTAAAGATGAAAATTTGTAAAAATTTTGGAGTGGGTTAGTGTGCGACTATGCATAGAAAAGAAAAAGATTGAAGTTATTGTATCATACTGTATTTCTATAATTAACTTTTTGAGTAACTTCCATACTGTCTCCCTTCGTAGCTGTTCTAATTTACATTCCCACCAATAGTGCAGGAGGGTTGTTTTTCTCTACAGCACTGGTTATTTCCTGTTTTTTTAATTTTAGTTGCTATGACTGGTGTAAGATAATATGCTGAAAGTTTTGATACCACTAAGTGGTATTGAGTATGAATGAGATGGATTTTATTTTTGTTATGATCAACTGTATTTTATTTTGTAAACAATGAAGCCTAACTACATAAGCCATGGGCCCTGAGTTCAGGCAGATAAGTTTTTGAATCTTGCATTTATTATTCATATGCCACTCCACCTAAATTTTTGCCTTGCCTTGATTATTGTTTTGTACTCTATATAAGGATCAGCCAAATTTTTCTTTAAAAAGCAAGATAATAAATATTTTTGTCTTTGTGGGCCAAGAGGCAAATTTGAAGATATTGTGAAGATGAGTATGTAACCAGGGAGAAAACAATAACACAAAATTTTATTGGCAAAACTGAAAAGACAATGATCAGAATTGAGTGCAGGTATTTTTTGAACTATCAGTCCACTTATGAGAATAATGGCATTTTCTCCTATGAATAATATTTTGTTTAATGAGGATTCAGAGTTAGTATTCTCGAGCCATCAAAATCTATCATAAAAGTATGTTTATCTGTCAATGTTGATCTGTAATAAGACTTCCTGTGTTTCCCTTTGAAAATGTCTTTTTACACAGATAGGTATCTCCAAATGCTGATATCTATCCATGAGCATATAATTTTAATTAAACATCATTATTTTCTGGAAAGCATTTGTGGAATTTCTCTAAACTCTTCTTCACATTTGTTTTTTACCGTGCCATTATTTTGCATATTAATCACTTCTAACCGAAGGTTAGGTAGAAGCTCCTCAATTGCACTGTTAAATAGATTTTGAAATATGGAAGTTTCCTTCTCACTTGCATTTATGTCTGAAAAACACATCTGGAACTATATGCAGTTTGAGGTCAGAACATGTGTCTATTATGAATCTGTATTGGACTGAATATCTCATTTCTTTTAACTTTTGACAAAAAAAAGAAGTACATAAAAAGCTTGACATTTCTTGTGATTCAAATAACAATAGTTGTCATTCAGTTTTGCACATAAGTGCTGATTTGCCTTATATTTTAATATTAAATTAATTAGGAAATACAGTCAAGTCTGCAGCAAAAGCTTATTTTCAAAACCATATAGTGGTCAGTAATAAGGCTTAGGGTGGTTTTTTGTTGTTGTTGTTGTTGTTTTTTTTTTTTTTTTTTTTTTACTAAGAAATACTTCAGTCTTGGCCCTGAGGTCAAAATATTTCAATTAAATGTTAACCACTGTTAAGCCATTGAACTTCCATATGGTAGGACAAGTCAGGTTATTCAGCTTCTACTTCTGAAAAAATTCATGCGAATCAGGGTCAGTAAAGTCAATGCAGCTCACTGTTGATTCTACTTGAACAATGACACACGTAGGTTCAACTATTTTCTGCAAAGCACTTGCTGATGAATATCACAATGTGTAAACACTTCACAGTTTCACCAGATTTATAAATGTATCCAAATTAGCCTTTTCTACTTCACATATACTTTTACTACTATCAGTTGTAACACATCTTAGCAGATTCCACTTCAGATTTATTGAATTGGTGTATTCCCAACTTCTTTGACAATACTTTCATCTGTAGCTGTTCCAAAGCAAACTGTTCATAGAAGCTAATTCTTTAGTTACTTCAAACTCAGTATTAACTCTTGAGTCATCAAAAATCAAAGAAACCTTTGAAATTATTTGCCTTTTTTTTTTCCAATTGACTGTTGATACTGCTTCAATGCCCTCAACTTTGCAAGCAACCATTATCATGGAAAGGCTAATTAATATTTTTAAGAAAGTTCATTTTCTCTGGACATATTTCTTCAGTTGTTGCAATCAGCTGCTCAGAAGCTGAATTTGGTTGCAGCTTCAGTCTTGATTTTTACATTTTTGTGTAGGAATTCAACTATGATGAGATACTCCATTTTAAATTTTCTAATTTTTCTGACTGTTACTTTCCTATGAGTTGGGAATATTGTGACAAGTTCTTAATCTGGGAACATCAACATGTATTATATTCTATTAGCATAGCTGTAGTGCCACTGCATTATAAACACAATGTTTTGCCATATAACTCAATAACAAAAAAATCCACACTCCACTCTTCTATTTTTATTTTGACATGATAGGTCTGCACTGGTAATAATAATAAAATAACATGTTGCAATATGGTCATATGCATGGCACTCAAAACAATGCTTCCCTGTGATTTGTAGTACACCAGATAACACTTCAAAACAAGAAGAGTACCACATTCAGTCTCTGTCACAGCTATTCACCTCTGCATTGTAGCAAGAAGACAGCCATAGACAATACCTAAATGAATATGTCTGTGTTTCAACAAAGCTGTATTTATGGACACTGAAATTTGAATTCCATATAATTTTAATGTGAAATATATGAAATAATATTCTTCTTTAGGTTTAAAAAAAACATTTTAAAATGAAAAACAACCACCCTTAGATCATGGGCCATATAAAAACAGATGGCAAGCTAGAATTGGCCACAGACTTTAGTTTACTTCTCCTTGGTCTACTTGAGTCAAAACATTTTTGATCCCTATCCATTACATGCTATTTCTTTCTTAGTTGCCTTTTTTGACTTTTGCTGTCTCCTCTGTCGGGAATGTCATCTATCCATTGCTCCTTGCCTCCCTTTATTTTTGTGAGATAACTGCTACAAGTCCTTTAAGATCAGCTCATTACTTACTTTGCTAAAGCTTTCCCTAATATGCTCTCCTCTCTTACTATTTCCTTCCTTATTTCCATAATAATCTGTGCATAACCATTGTTGATCTTTTACCACTGTATTAGTTTTCTGTTTATGTATTTTCTTCCCCAACAAACTAAACAACCGAGGACAAGAACTGTCTTTAAAGATTTACCATATCGTTGACATCTATACAAAGAAAACATGTGATTTACATATATATATGTTAGATATATATAACTCATATATGTATATGTGTACACATATTTATATGTATGTATATTTGTATTATGTATATATGTATATTTATATTACATGTATTTGTATATACATATATGTAAAAGTCTGCTTTCATCATTTCCATAAAACAGAAATCTTCAGCATCGTAATTTGTTGAAGTGGGCAGCCCGGGTGGCTCAGAGGTTTAGTGCCACCTTCAGCCCAGAGCCTGATCCTGGAATCCCAGGATCGAGTCCCACCTCAGGCCCACCTCAGGCTCCCTGCGTGGAGCCTGCTTCTCCCTCCCTGTGTCTCTGCCTTCCTTCTGTGTCTCTCAGGAATAAATAAATAAAATCTTTAAAAAAACAATAATTTATTGAAGTCATTGCCCATGCTTAGCCTTATGAAGTTTAGAAAATATTTGGAAATTTTTTTTTGAGCCTGTGAAGTTAACTTCTGTAAAGAAAGCCAGGTTGAGCAATGCCAATTCCATATTTTGCAGGACTTGATTGAAAGACTGTATACAGATGATTATCAAGCCATTTGTGATTATTGGGCCATTTACATATTCATTTCAAAGGGTATAGTTTTCTTCCTTATTTATTTGTGTTTCTGTTAATATTTTCCTTTCTAAAAAACAGGCTATATTACTGGACACATTTTAACACCACAATTAGTCATGGATGCAGTGATTCATCGGGTTGGCTTAAAAAGCGAAAGCAGCCTTGCCCTTCCTAAGCATGGACTGTTGGCAACTCTCTTTTCCCCACTCTGAATCAGACGTGTATTTGTTTGAGTAATCAAGAAAGAACTGTCTGTCTTGTGACCTTAAAGGCTGGTGAAAGGGAGCAACTGAGTGTTTTTGGCATAGTAAAGTTAGCAGAACAATGCAAATCTGTAGACCAGAGACTGCTCTGCTTGGCCACTTACTCTGGGCAGACTTGAATGTCACACAATCCTCTGATTGCCGGCAGGATTTTTCACCCTCTGCAGAAAACCATTTTAATATAAGCAAAATGGACTTCAAGTCTTATAAAAACAATTCTTAAACTCTCTCTGTGTGCATCTTATTGAATTCTCTACCTTCTATTAAGACCTGCAGTCTTTCCAAAAGGACCATTCTGAATCCTACTGTGATAAGAGCTGGTTACAGACAGCTTTACACGATGGATGCCGTTAGCAGAAAAGCACATCAAATAACCCTGCTGGGGAATGAATGAATCAGCCTAATGCAAATTTAGGTGAGGCAATTGGACCACACAGAGGGGATGTTGAAGCCATTCCAAAGATGAGAGAGAGGGGTGATAGCCAGTAAGGCCAAGAACTTTGAATAAAATGACAGATCTGACAGTGAAGCTAAATCTGGCGGAAGCAAAGGATTCACTTTCTCATAATGGATTAACTCATCCTATTTGCCTCTTAAACAATGGGTATTTTAAAGACAGAAGTTGGAGGAAGTCCAAGTATCCAATTTTTAGGATGCCTATTAGAGCAGTTATAAGACTTGTCTCTCTCTCTCTTCTTTCTTTCTTGTCTTTCTTTGTCTCTCTTTCTCTCTCTTCTTTCTTTCTCTTGGTAGGAGTATGCAGGAGGTCATTTAAAAGCCAGATAGTGGTACAAATCACAATGCAGAAAAACATCCCCGTGGACTCCTCCCTGTCCTATGTTTAACATTCTTAAAATCTATGTCCCAGGTCTCGAAATCTTTAAATAATCTACCATGTTCTTTGGCCTCCCCTGGGAAATCCATTTCAGTACCAGAGCTATGCTGGTTACACACCTTTTCTGACTCATGTTCCCAAGTGATTTTATTCCAGATACGATTTGGGGACAGTTACGTGTACTGTTCTGATATCTTCCTAAAAGGAAATTATTTTGGAAGTAAAGTCACTGATAAAATCAACTCAGGAAAATGCACTTTGTAATATTAAAATATAAACATTATTAAAGGCCATGCTGTAAAAATACTAATTGATTTTCCTGTGTAGCAGTTACAATAGAACAACAATAGATCTCTAAGGGGAGAGTGAAAGGACCTCAATTTGAGAAATGTGAGGCAGGAAAAGTTTCAAATAATTATATTCAAGAGTGTTACTTAAGTTGTTAATTAAAAGACAATTCTCTACATAAAATAAAACACATAAGGCCAAAATGAAGGGAGTGAGAGTTAATGTTATTGCAGGAGACAAAAGTAAATCGGGTTTCTTTCTGTATCCCATTGTAGAAGAATCTCCTTTGCTCTTGGCTTCCTGTTTTCCAGATGGAGAAACTTCCTTGAACATGTCAGTCCCAGTTCTGGCCACCCTGACTCATTCCTCTCCCAAGGGGATGAGCAATTCAGGGCAGACTCGGCCCTGTGGGAGTGGCCTGGGGGAAGGCCTGCAGTTCTCCAGCTCTGCCTTGGACTCGCTGGGTCCAGTTCCCAGGGTCTAAAATGCTGGAGGGTACTTTTGACCACAGCTCTAAAGTCGAGTTCTTAAATCCACCTTCTTTGAGGCCTCTGGTCTGACTCTCCTTCTCTCTCTCAATTAGTTCTGAATTTAGGTAGGAAAGGGAAGTGTTATTTTTGGATGTTGATAAAGCTCCAATAGTTGATTATGAAACACAATTATGTGAGACATAATAAGTGTGTGTATCTAAGTATCCATTAGAAAAATTAAATAGAATTTATCTTCCTGAGAAGAAGCAAAACCAGAAAAATAGTACAAACCAAATCCCCTCACGTTTATTTGCTTATAGTGATGTGTGACACCAGAGAGACAGATGTGTAAAAGAAAATCAGCATAGAGGGAGCATAGGCGCTACTTGGTTCATTACTAATTATCCAGAAAAGACGTGGAATATATATATAAAAAAAAAAAGACTGAAAAGAGAAAAGAATTATGAATTTCACTACTTCTCTTCTCCTTTCCAACAGAGAGCAACTACAAATATTTGAGAGGGAAGCATGGCCGTAGACACTGTCAGACCATGCAGTAAAATCAGATTCCAGATCAAGAATAACTGATTTCAGGAATTAAATAAGGATCAATCAGAGTAGGGCATAGGAGATGCCATGGGGGTGCCTGTAAAAAGCTGCCCAGTGGGACGGAGTGGGGAATGTTCTGTGGGAAAGAGAGAACTTCCTTTCAGAGAAAAGGAGGAAGAACCAAAAGTTTAGTTAAAAGAAAGCCAGAGGCTGGAGGGAAAGAAAGGACAAATAATGGGAGCTACAAATGGCTTGATCAAAGACAAGCAGAGCAACAGAAATGCAGATCTCTGCTGATGTTTTTATTTGGACTAAGAAAGAAAATGAAACTCCTTACCTTTTCTTATCAAAAATTGAGCACTCCTCTTTAGAAGCCCTGCTTTCATTATAAAAGCACTCGGTGAGGACTATAAAATGAGTCTTTAACTAAAATAACAAGTAAGGATCCAGTCCTTCTGTAGCTGCTTTGTCTGACAAGCATGTCCTCTCCTCCTTCTCCCCTTCTTTCACTTTCCACTCTCCACCTGTCACCACTCTACCACCTTCCATCGTCCCCTTCTCACCCCTCTACCTCCCGCCCCTTCACGGCCACGACCCCTCTGGAGATAGCTAACTCCTGCTCATTCAACCTTCAGTGTAATGGCATCTCCTCCAGAGGCTTCCCTCAACCCTTTCAATTCCCACTTACCTGTAAGCTTTAGACTGCCTCCTCTCAGATTCCGACTGGTCGGCCCAGTGTTAAGAACTTGAGCTGTACGGCCAGAGAGCTTGTATTGGAAAATAATCTCTGTGGTTTGTTGTCTGCATGATTTTGGATGCATGATTTTGGTTATTTAACCCCTTCAGTCTAGTTTCTTCATCCATATAATCTGGCAAATGATAGTACACAGTCCATACAATTGTGAGCACTAAACAAAATAATGTACACAGAGCCTGGCACACTGAAGGAACCCAGTGAAAGGTGGTTGTGATTACTGACAGTCCTTCTCATTCTCCAGCATAGCACTTACCGTGTTGCGTTCCGATTTTCTGTCTGCTTGTCTATCTGCATGTCTGTTTGCATGCAGACTATGAACTGGAAGCTGAATCCCCAGTGCCTGGTACAATGTGAGACCCCATAACAGTTCATTGCATGAATTCAAAGAGTAAGCTTATCCCATTCTCTGCCATAAATGATGCTGATGTGTGTGGTTATATTTCAGAAAGGGCCTGCTAGGCAAAAATCTGTCCAAGTCAAATTATATCATTTTCTATTCCTTCAAAATACCTTTAAAAAAGTGATTCCATATTCTCCTTTGTTAAGATTCTCTGGTCAGCATTTTCTCTAAGTCAAACACACACTTCTAAATAAAAGTCTATCACTTAATTTTTTACATCAGTGGAAAAAGAAAACAGCTGCCTTCATTCCCTATAAAATAACCTCTCCTAAATGTAAACATTCACATTGGCTCTTTCTCCTCTTAGTAAAATAAACCTATTTCTTTAACCTTTTTAAATAGTCTTTTCTCTTCAAGTCCTTTAATAATTGTGTTCTGAAAAATAACTGAGTCACAAAGCATAAAAACTGAAAAATTTTATGAAGCTTCAAGAAGTGATACATCTAACACCTGAAGAAAGGACACCCACTTAAAAGCAGAAAAGCCACATTTATTTGAAATAAATGGTCTGCAAAACATTTTTATACTGGTGAAGTCTTAGTAGTTTTAGCCAGTTGTACTAATTAACCCTTCTTATTTTTATAAAATATATTTCCAAAGGATTGAAATATTGATGAATTTAATATATTAAGAAACTTAAAATATTCCATTCTTGGACACATTCACTCTATTTCTAAAAATCTAGCCTAAAATTTAAATTGATACATCCACTATGGAAAACAATAAGGAAAGGTCCTCAAAAAAATTAAAAATAGAACTCCCAGATTATCAGGTAATCATCCTCCTGAGTATGTATCCAAAAGAAACGAAACCAGGCCCTCAAAGAGATATCTATGCTCTCAAGTTCATTGTAGTATTATTCTCAATAGCCAAGATATGGAGACAACCTAAATCTCTGTAATTGGAGAGTGGATGAAGGAGATGTGGTAAATGTATGCAATGGAATATTATTCAGCCAAGAGAAAAATAAATAAATCTTGCCGTTTGCCACAACGTTGATGAAACTTGAGGGCATTATGTTAAATGAAATAAGTCAGAGAGCAACAAATATTGCATAATATCACTTATATGTGGACTTTAACAAAGCTAAACTCATATAGAGAATAGAATGGTGGATACCCTGGGCTGGGGAGTCGGGGAGATGGAGAGATGTTGGTCAAAGGGTACAAACTTCCAGTTACAAAATGAGCAAGTTCCGGAGATATAATGGACAATGCAGTGGTCATAGTTAATAAACTATATTATATGCAGACCTTTCTCAACTCACAATGGGTTTATGTAAGAATAACCAATAAACTCATCATTAGTTGAAAATATCATGTAAGTCAAAAATGCATTTAATGAAACTAACCTACCAAAGATCACAGCTTAGCCTAGCTTACTTACATTAACCTATAATTTGGCAAAATTAGCTAAGACAAAGCCTATTTTGTAATAGTGTTGAATATCATACATAATTTATTAAATACAGCACTGAAAGTGAAAACCAGAATTATTGCATGAATACAGATGGTCATAAGTTTATCTGTTGTTTAATTTGTTAATGTGTGGCTTACTGGAAACTGTGGCTCACTGCCACTGCCCAGCATCACCAGAAAGTATTGTACTTCACATCACTAGCCCAAGAAAATATCTAAATTCAAAATCTGAGTATAGTTTTTATGAAATGTATATTGCTTTTGCACCATTGTAAAGTGGAAAAATTGTAAGTTGAACTGTTGTAAGTTGGAGATCATCTGTACTTGAAAGTTTCTAAGAGAATAGTTCTTAAATGTTCTTATTACCAAAATGGAATGGTAATGGGCGCCTGGGTGGTTCAGTTGGTTAAGTGTCTGACACTTGATTTTGGCTCAGGTCATGATCTCAGGGTCATGAGATTGAGCCCTGTGTCAGGCTCCACACTTAGGATTCTCTCTCCCCCTCTCTCCAGGCCCCTCCCCGAGCTCATAGGCACTTTCCCCCTCTCTCTTTCTCAAAAAAAAAAGAAAAAAAAGAAAGAAAGAAGGAAAGAAATGGTAATGATGTGATGAGATGGAGGTGTTAGCCACCACTATGGTGGCAATCATTTTGCAATATGTAAGTGTATGAATATCAATATGTTGTATAATTTAAATGTCCACAATGTTATATGTCAATTATATCTTGATAGAGCTAGAAAAAAAATTAATAATAAAAACTGGCCCAAGAAGAATTATCAGTAGGTTCATTGTAACATGATTCAAAACTGTGAAAAGTTCTAAACAAGCTATATTCTAACACTAGGGAAAAGGTCACATAGGATAAAACATCATTGTTTCAGAAAAATTCTTTTTTTAAAAAAAGATTGTATTTGTTTATATCAGAGAGAAAAGGAGCGAGCACAAGCATGAGCAGGCGGAGGGGGGAGAGGGAGAAGCAGACTCCCTGCTGAGCAAGGAGCCCCATGCAAAGTGGGGCTTGATGCCAGGATCTGGGATCATGACCTAAGCCGAAGGCAGCTGCTTAGTTGACTGAGCCACCCAGGCATCCCATGTTTCAGAAAAATTCTTGTGCGACACAGCCCTTCCTACAGGATGACAGAGACAATGCCTTAAAATGATTATGTATATAATCACATATATGTATACATAATACATATATATACATAAAATATAATAAGATTTTAAGGGTTATTTTTGACATTTGAAAATGTTTGGGACCCCTGGCTGGCTCAGTCAGAAGAGCATGTGACTCTTGAACTCGGGGTCATGAGTTTGAGCGCCATGTTGGATGCAGCAATTACTAAAAAAATAGATTAAAAAAAAGAAAGAAAATGTAATGATAATGTGAAAGCAAAAATGGCTTATGAAATTGCATATTCAATATGAAAATTTTGTTTAAAATATTTTTTCAGTGTTTAAAATAAATATGTTGTGGTAGATGTATATTATATATGTGGCCATCTGTGGTTTGGGACTTGAAGTTAAGGGTCAACATTATGTACTAGTTTGACATCTGGTAAAATGAGGAGGATCTTAAGTGACTGGCCTAACTGCAAGTTCCCCTCCCCAATCTGCTTTCATAGATAAGGTCCCCTCACCCACCTTATCATGGATTAGCAATCCTCCTTATCACTAGGCACGCTTGCTGCGAATCCCTAAATAGTGGGCTTCACTTCTTTGCCAGCCCACTACTCAGGGATTATTCAAATAAACCAACACATCCTTCTGCCGAGGGAACTAGGAGTCACTGTCCCTCTTGATCCTACAAAGCCTGCCTTCCAGTGTCCTTGGTCACTCTGTTCCTGAGTACAACTCCTAGATAGACTTGTGTGGGATGTGGAGTTCCCCTCTCACAGGCTGTGAGTATGTATGATTAGTAAACTGCTGCTAATCTCTTGGGTCCCGTGTTGGGTAGCAGTGTGGAGCCATCCCTACAGCTAACTATAGGGCAGAAATCCCTCCCTTACCAGCAGGGTGAATAGTGGGTGATCAAAATACCACCCAACAATTATTAATTAAACACCTTTTTTATATTTGGTGAAATGCACACCAAAATACGAAGTGTCGAAGGCAGAAGCCTTTGTCCAGCCTTCTTTGTGGGTGGGACATGTGCATATGACAAGGTTTCCACCCACTCAAGTCCCTGAGTGTTTGACTTGCAATATGAGTCATTAGGCATTCAAGGCAGTGTTCTCTTGCTGAGTGTGGCAGTGGTGGTATCTGACAGTTTACATAGAGCAGGGGTGAAGTTCTCTTCTTTGGTCCCAAACATCGTTATGAAAAGTTGCAGTTTTTGTGAAGATTGCGGTGTTGCAGTCAAGATAGGGCAAGTGTCATGATCAAATATTGTTTCAGGTTCGATGGCGTTTCACATTGGGTCTTTGACCCTCACAGATCCTGTCAGGACCCAATATCATTTTATGTTTCCTTATTGTTGAAAGTAGCCCAAGTTGGTTCTACTATTCCCAACTTAGCACTTTGACCAAAATAATAAATGGTATCAGGAAAAGTTACAGGCAGCCAGAGTCCTTAAGGAAATGGAAATCTGAGATTATATGACTTACTTATGTCTGAAGGCTTTGGGAATAAAAATGTCCCTAGATAATGGGATTCTAAGAATTAATTAATTCTTCATCTATGATTACCTGCGATGACAGGCTTTAGGAAATAAATCTTCAGTGATCTGGGATAGTAGGATACGTATGAGAAATACAGGGATAGTGGCATAGGTAGGTTGTTTCTAAGTGCACCGGAGAACTTACAGACACTAAACAATATGTTCAATATCCAAAATTCTTGCCCCGATGCACTCAAGAGTAGATAATTTCCTTGATGATATGAAGTTATCTTTTACGTTTGTCAATAATGGAACAGTTGTAGTTGAAAATAAGATTTAAATTTTATCTCAAGGGTCACCAAATTACAGTTAGTTTGACTTATACTCTTATTCTCATGTAAAAGTTAGGGCCTTTCTTAAGCAAGATGGAAGCCGATGAATTAAAATAAGACTAAATGAGAGGAATCAGACCATGAGAGTACAAAACCCCAAGTTCCACAGAATCTCCTCTGTAGGCATAATCGGCCTCTCCCCTGGCATGAGCCTTTCCCTGGCTTGCTTGGAGTCTTCTAACAACCTTGACTAAGGGAATCCACTTTTCCTCATGTGTGCCTGTACCCCCTCTCACTGCTGCCAACATAGCTGGAGTCAGACATCAGCATGTCTCAAGGGGCCACTTTCCAATAAAACAGGGAAGGGAAAGTTTATATACCAGGTAACTAGAAATACCTTATTAATCTGTGATGGCAAAAATCTAGGGAATGAATTTTGAAGGGCTTAGACTAAGAGGGAGCTCGTTTCACGTGTGTTCATTTTGCAAAAATTCATAGAGCTGTTCATTTGTTATATATGCCCTTTCCCTTATGCATATTTTATCTCAACAAAGTTTTTCATCTCGGTAAATTGGCACATTCAATCAAATCTGAAACGTGAAAATGATCCAGGTAAAGCTTTGTCTTGCTTTCCTTTCTGCAAATGGCTCCCCAGTGACTTCTGAATTCACCTTTTATACATATCTGAATTCCTTCTGACAAACATCAGTGAAATTCATCTCCTTTTATAGGTGCTGACCCCCCCATAATTGAAACAAAGGAGTTCCTTCTAAGATGTGAGCAGGAAAGAGTTCTAGGTGTACAAGTAGCCTCTGACTCTCTCCTTAGGTGTCTTACCTTCTTGGAAGTTCTAGTACCTTGATTGTTGCTGCCGCTCTTACTCCCACTTTTTACCACTCTCGTTCCAGCACACAGAAGCCCTTTCAGTTGCTTGCACTTAGAAAACTGAAGACAGGCAGATATTTTTAAGGCAAATTTAACTAAATAGGAATAAAGAAGCACAAATAGAAATCTGGAAAAAAAAAATTAAGCCTGCTTGAAATAGTTAGTTTTCCAATACAGACCTCTAAGTATTTGCTCTCTATCTCCCTCTTCCATCACTTCCATTTTCCTTTTTTTTTTTTTTTTTTATAAGGAGAAGAGTTGGTAGTAGGTGACCTCGGTATTTAGTGCAGAGTTGACAACACAGCAAGATAGGATCATGGTGGGGGAGCCCAGGTGGCTCAGTGGCTTAATGCCACCTTCAGCCCAGGGTCTGATCCTGGAGACCCAGGATTGAGTCCCATGTCAGGCTCCCTGCATGGAGCCTGCTTCTCCCTCTGCCTGTGTCCCTGCCTCTCTCTCTCTCTCTCTCTCTCTCTCTGTGTGTGTCTCTCATGAATAAATAAATAAAATATTTTAAAAAAAGATAGGATCATGGTGGAGCTAGAGGGAGAGTGAATATTTCTGAAGGACCCTGACTTGAAATCAAATGTAATAACTATTGAGGTTTGGGTTATCTCATAGACTGAGGAGTGTTGTATTCATATGACAAATAGTGGCAGAATGTTGGGTGAGGAAATAGTGTCGTTGGAAGTTTAAATGAAGAAAAAGGGTATACGTGTTGACATTGGGCAACAAAGGATAGCTAATGGAGACACATCATATCAGTGGCTGACCTGTATGTTTTTGAATACCCTGTATTTTCCATTCTTTTCTGCAGCTAGGACTGAGGCATGTGATTCACTCAGATGCATCCATAGAAGTGGTTAGGTGAATTAAAACCATCACTTTGAGGCAAAAAAAAAAAAAGTCTTTTATTGTCTCATGAAATAGATTGGTTCTAATTTGAGAGTGTGTTCTCAAGGTGGGATCTTCATAAACCAAGAGGTAAGTATGAAACTAGGTATGAAGTTCCTAGGTATGAACTAAGTATGAAAGGAAGCTAGACTTTATCCATTTCTGAAGTTGGACCAGATTATGAGAAAATTCATAGGGGCACAAATTCAGGTATTTATATGTATCCCTGTAATACTTATTGCTTTACAGATCATGGAGGTCTGGTGACGATTGTTTATATTATCATTTTAAAAATCACTCAAGTACGTTGGCAGATACTCCATGTCAACGTCAGTTTGACAGGATATATGTTAATGTATGTTAAACCAGCATATACTGAGGGATTTCACAGCGTTTGTAGTTTTAATTCTGTAATAGTAGGAAAAGGAAGGGGAATACAAGGAAAAAGAAAACATCCCCCCACCCCCGGAGCTGGGAAATATTTTGAATATGACATCACAATTAATAGGAGGAGAAAATGAAATTTTCCTAAAGCGTGAATTCAAAATTCCACAGGTTCTTGCCAGGCAGGGGCAGTCCATGGTCCAGCTGCAATAGTTGTGTTAGAGCCAAACCCGGAGATAGAAGAGATAAGAGTAACATAGGAGCCAAATATGTAATTTAGAAGAGGGAGAGTCTTTTAAAAGGAAAAGTGTGAGGTGCCTTAGAAGTCACATTGGTTGTCAGAATGAAATTTGGCACTCTGATAAATTAAAATATCACTTGATTCCATGTAATGAAAGATAACAGGTTTTTCTAGCCTATGCCCTTCATAGTAAGCCATTAATCAAAATCTCCAAGGGGACACTCAGAAAGTCAGAGGTTTTTTTTTTATTATTATTATTTAATTTCAATTGAATTTTATGCTTAAATACTTGTGAACATCAGACTTTAGAAAAAATGTATACTCATTTCCCATGTCTTTGTGAAGGACAATTTTCTCTTGTCCCCATAAAGATGGAGAGAAATGGTGAGTCTTGAAATAATGTCAAGGAGACCATTACATAAATTTAAGTTAAACTAAAATATGTGGGCACTGAGGCTGAGTGACCTACCTTGTTTCTCTGACCCACTTCCTTTCATGCATTTAAAGGAGATTAGTCAACTAGTACAGATTTTGAAAAGAAAATCTAACTCTCCCATTCACTTTGAATCTTCTACAGATCAAAGGGTGATATTTGCCTATGGTTGTCATGGGTTGGAGGAAAAGCTGGGATATTTTATTGGATTCAACAAACTTGGTGAAATGCATCACTTCTCTCTAGTTGGCCCAGGCGGTCTCAATATATTCCCCATCAAAAAAAGCACCCCCCCCCCACATCTCGGATGCTCAGTAATGGGAACAACCGATGAGAAGGTGTGAGGCGGTTGTCTAAATGAAAAGAATGAACTGTGCCACTTCAGTCCTACTTCCAGACTTTTCTAGGAAGGTTTCAAGCACAATAAAGCCCTTTGAGTTTTGACCTGTTCTGTCGTATTGAGGTAAACAACTTTATTCTATTAGTTACTTAAGAATATACTCAAACACAGCAGCCCACCTAGTCCCAGTTAGGGCCCTGCTATTATGGGTTTAGAAAGACTAAAGTCATGTTTGCAGTTGAGTTTTACACCTCTGAAATTCTTTCTCTCCGCCTGCTCTGATTGTCCAGTCACCTCTGCCCTTGATCTGGTCTGTTTCTGTTAACGTGACACCTGGCTTCCCTGGGGTGGTCTGCTCCACGTCTGAATCATTCAGCAAATATTTATTGAGCAGCTGCAAGAAGCCAGACTCTGAGCTGGTTGCTAAGGATGCAGAGTTAAATAACATTGTCTGTCCTCTTGAGTCACCCACAGCCTGGTGGTGTGGTCGCAGCAATCTAGTCCTTTCTCTTGACAAAGTCCTTTATACCTAGAAAGCTTAAAATGATAGTTTTAGCAAGGAACTGAAATAAAGAAAAAGCAGGAGACGCATCCTAAAAATAATAAATAAGATGAGTTGGCATTCCGAGTCACATATGGTTGTTTCTGAGTTGGATTTTAAAAAGACAAAATGTTGGCTTACGTTAGATTTGCGTCAATAGTTTGTAAGAACCTGTAGAATTCTCAGTTCCACCGAAAATCTGAGACTAGTTTTGTCACTTCGTGGAGATTTCCTACCTGGTCCATGTGATGATACATTTCGTTCCCTAGGATTCTTGCCCCAGTCCCAGCATAAGATAAGTAGGCATCATTCTCTTTTGTCTCCAAGTAGTCCTTCTTTGAGTTTTATTCCACAGTGAAATGACCTTGTGATGTTTTCTGTCCCCTTCCAAAACCTTCCCAACCAACCATAGCTTCATGTTCTTCTGGCTTCTCATAGCTTGTCTCCTACTTTATTAAGCCCACCTAAGTGCCATGATGAAGACACTTAAAGTCGTTTACTGTCAGTTTCTCGTGTTTAAATAGTGACAGCATTATTTATTCATTATGGTATTTTTATTAACGTTTTCTGATTTTACTATTAAACACTGGAAAATACCAGAGCAGTTAACTGCTATTATTCAAGTAGTCAACTATCATAATATTAATATTATTATTAATATTAAAAGCATATATATAATTATATATGCATATATGCACATATAAAAATATGGTTACCATATATATGTATAAAACATATATATATGTGTGTGTATATATATATATATATATGGTTACCAGAAGCTATGTGGTTTAATTTATTTGGAATTTCTAGGAATAGAATGTCACTACATTTAATATTCCATGACGCTTGGTGATATTTCTCACCAAATATGGGAAGTATAGCTTATATTTAATAAATGCTTGCTGATTTACAAATATTGATCTGATGATCTCTTCATTTGCCTATAACATGTATAATCTGGTACCTTTGTTAATGTTAAAGTGATCTATGAGATCTCTTTAAAAAAAATAAAATTTTAGTGGCAATGAAGGAGAATAATATTTTTAGTATTATGTAATTAAATGGAAATGCAAAATTTTAAAGTTTCATAATCCATACTGCATTCAATGGAACTTTCTGGCTCTGTAGGTTACAAAAACCCAAACTTCCATAGTTGTAGAAGGGAAGATTTCCATATTTTTATTATAGTCTTTTATACGACTAATACGTAAGTCTTTTATACAACTTTACATAATTCATTGTAAAGTTTAATCAGTTGAGAAGTATAACGTCAGCATTTCTTCAGCACCCCCGCCCCAGCCCTACTTGCTTTCCCAAAGTACATTATTAATAGTTTGTTGCATATCCTTCCAAAGCCCTTCCTGGGTATTTGGGCAAAGTCACACACACTTTCACAAATGGGATGAAACTTTATATATTGTTTTTGCAAGTTCACTAAAAAAACCTTACAGTGTCTTATGGATCTTACATGTAAGCACATATCTTTTACTTATAATTATTGAATAATAGTTCATGGTACGAGTGTATCATTATTTAGTTAATCCTCAATTGATTAGCATTTGGATAATCGCCTATTTTTTGCTCTTAAAATAATGTTTCCAAAAGTTCCTGTTCATACTTTTTTTTTGCAAACTGTTTTGACATTTATTCAACTTTTATGTACCACAAATCTCAAAAAATAGAAATGGACCCAAATCTTTTTTTAAAAAAATAATTAATCAAGTTAATAGACATATAAAGCACCTCTCAGAGTCCCCATGTGTCCTTTGGGGTTTTTGCTGTAAGAACGCTTAGCATGAAATCTACCCTCTTAACAGATTGGAAGAGCACAATGCCATACTTTTTGTTGCACATGTACGAATATTTTTCGAGAATAAATATTTCTAAGTGGAACTTACGGCCCAGAAGGTATAAGCATTTTTAATTTGCATAAATCCTGCCAACTTAGGAGTACTATTTTTTGTACTTCCACATCGGGTTTTCTAGTATATCTGAAATAATGTCTGACCTCCTCCCAGAATCCTTGACTGCCTTGCTGACCACATTCCCTAGTATAATCTGGACTTAGAAAAGTTCTAAGATGTTGCAAGAGATCTGGGGAGGCCACCTAGGGTCATAATTTTGAACAACCCTGCCAACTCCATTTTTGTGTGTACATAGATGGGCTCGTAAGACCTGGAAAAAGTCAAATGTGCTGCTTCCAATGTTAAGTATAAGGAATTTCACACTATTTCTTCTACTCCTTTTGGAACTTGCTATGGGACTCAACTATATAGGTACTTTCTCTTTTCTGATGGATAATTTTGGGGGGAAATCCTTTTATCTTATATTTGGCTATAGATATAAATTTAGATTTGTAGAAAAATTTGCCTTTTTAAACTAGAGACTGTAGATCTCTTTCAACATCATGGAACATTTAGAGAAATGCCTGAGATCTTTTTTTTTTTTTTTTTAACTGAGATCATTTTTAAAGTAACAAAGAAAATTTTTTAAATTCCAAAAAATAGAAATTATACAGGCTACATCCTCTTCTCTCAAAGTTAAATTAGTTGATATAGGTTTAAAAAAAGAAAGGAAAGAAAAAAAAGAAAATAAGGGAAGTAAGTAATGGATGCTATTTATATTGACATGCTTGTTGAGGTTAAACCTTTATATATGAGGTAACATAGCCTTGAAATACATTTTTTTAATGTATTAAAAATAGAAAAGAAGCCCTTAAAAAAAAGCAAGGCCAGGTTTTATGCATATTTCTAAATCCTTGGCAGATTAAGAAGGTTAAAGGTAACATTTCTTGAATAAGTTGGGCTTATTAGGGTGTAATATAAAGCAACTTTATTCTTTTCCCATACTCTCTTAAGCTCAATTAAGTTCTTCCTCCCAGTTGAATGATCTTTCAGGTGGGTCACTCAGCCACAAGGACAATTGTGGTGAAGTCAGTAGTGAAAATGCCTAGTCGAATGCAATAATCAGAGCTCCAAATTTCATTTGAAGTAAAGCTTTCTGCCTTTCCTCAGATACAGGGTGGGTGTTGAGAGGTGGGGCGGAGCAGGGGGCAGTCCTCCCCACATAGCCTCTCATGTTGAGGTCCTTTCGAATCTTCAAGGTGTTGTCCGGAGTGGGGGCCCTTTTAAAACTTCCCAAATATGCTCCTTTCCGGGGAACTACTTGGCTCTTGTCAAGCATCCTTACCTTTGTGGTTATTTGGCTTGAACTGAGGGATACAAATGAATTTTCTCTTTAAACTCTGCAATACTTCATTCATTAGTCCCTGGGGGTGTATAAGCACAGAAGGTGTGTGACCTACCTTTCACGGGGCCTGAAGCTGATTCAGTTTTCTGGGGGTGTTAAGAAAGAATATAAAAGAACACATGTGAAATTAGGAATGAACGTGAATATTTACTAAAACGGTGAAAAGAAATCAGAACTAATGACCAATTTTGAAAAGCTTAAAAGCACCCTAAACTTCACAAAATTAAAATGTGAAAAAATTTAAAAAATGGGTAAAAATGGTAAAAATTAATATTTTTATTAGCTACTTCACACACCTCTAAAAATACTTTTTTCCCTATGAGTTTTGGCTGCATATTCTTCAATCTCTTCTTCATATGCCAGTGATTTAGAAAAGCCATTTTCAATAGATATATTACAAAGGCATTTCAGTTTTGCTTTGTCATGGTTAAATTTTTTTATTATTAGTTTAGAGAGTCCTTCCACACTTACACCTCTTTATTGGAACTGCCCTATACATTTTTAGAATTCTCATAAAAAGTGGGAAAACCACTATGAAGTTTCTTTCATATATGAGCTGTAAGATTTCAGGTGTTTCCAATTTTCTGATGCAATGATTAGTATTAAAATACCCTTTTAATGGACAGTTTTCATTGTCTGAGGAGGCATCTGTGCAAGTGAGGGGGCTCTGAAGTTTAATCTTCATTATTTTGCTGTAATCCACTGTGACCTGCTAATGTTGGCACAATTGGCTTTATAATCTCTAGGAATATATCATCGGGGTCATCCAGTCCCTTGACTTGGAATGCTAGAACTCTCAGCACCTAATCTATTGTTCTTAGCCTTTAGGACCTCAATTGAAACAGCCTTTAAGTGGTACTACGTAATAATATACAGGATCTGAATAGGAGGATTATGTTAGTTTAAAAGACTAAATCAAACTATACCCCATAGACAGAGAATAAATATCTACCTTTCAAATCATGGAAGTTATAAGACATTGTATGGGTCATAATGTCTGACAACAATGCAATAAAACTAGAAAGTCATTACACACGAATGTTAAAAAAATGTCAACCACTCATAGATCTAAAGTTATTTTTCTCAATAACTGCCATGAAGAAAATAAAAATTTATAATTACTCAGAAAATAGTATTAATTAAATCAATTAATGAAAGATCTGTGGGATGGTGTTAGAAGGCAAATTGAAATCATTAAATGTTTTTATCATCAAACAAGAAGAATCAAATAAATTGCCCACTAACTAATTAATTAATTAGTAGTGACTACCTCTTACAAGGATTTGCTTTGTTTTCTACACATGTATAGGCTTTGATACCTAGGCGTGTTAAGGAATGATATAATCAGGCACGCATTAGCCTATTTTTATGGTAATATTGGTTCACACAAGAAGACTGAACAAAAAGTTAGGAGAAGCTGAGGGGGAAATGTTTGTACTTTGAACTTACTTTGTTAGACATTGCCTGCTCATGACTTGGTGAGCCTGGCACATTGTGTATCTATAGTTAGTACAACAGATTCCTAACTTCATTATGTTTGCTTTACTTTTTACTTAGGTGTATACAGAATTGAGGAGTTTACAGTTGGAGAGAGAAATGTGTGGGCCCTTGGACATTGACATAAGGTTTCTCATAGAATGTTTTCAGTACTTCTCAGTACAAACTTCAAGAAATATTAAGTTATAAGAATATTGATTGATTCCCTATGGTTAACATACCTTTTATTCTAGGCTTTTATTGAAAATGGATTGGGGCACCTGGGTGGCTCAGTTGCTTAAACGAACTACTGGCGATTTAGGCTCAGGTCATGATCTCATGGGTTGTGAGACTGAGCCCCACTTGGGGTCACATGCTCAGCGGGGAATCTGCATGAAATTCTTGCCCCCTGCACCCCCCACTCCTGCATGTTTGCACACAATCTCCTTCTCTCTCAAATAAATAAATAAATCTTTAAAAAATGGATAGAGACAAGATAGAGACAGAAATATTGACTATGTCTTGTTTTTCTATTTTTGCTTTACATGTATTTTTAGTACTTTTTTTTTTAAATGGTTTTATAATCTTAAACAAAGGCCCTAGATGGGTTTTGCTTGCTCAGAGAGGAAAGTAGATCAAATAGATGTCTTTCGTAGTATGATTCATTTTAAATGATGGGATTTCCTTTACTCATCACAAAAATTTTTTCAATAATAAAGAAATTTGCCTTTAATTTTAGATGCAGTGTGGGGTGCCTGCGTGATGCAGTTGGTTAAGTGTCTGACTCTTTGTTTCTGTTCAGGTCATGATCGCAGGGTCATGGAATTGAGCCCTGTGTTGGGCTTCCCACTCAGTGAGTAGTCTCCTAAAGAGTCTCCCTCCTCCACTGCCTCTTCCTTCCTCTCTAAAATAAATAAATAAATAAATAAATAAATAAATAAATAAATAAATAAATAGTTTTTTAAAGTCTAAAAAAAAATGAATTTAAACACAGTGTTAAAATACTGAAATAATTGTGTTCAGAAAAAGTGTTATGCGAACATTACATTATTTAACAATTCTCTAACTTCAGCCAATCCAGAGAATAGTGATTTATGAATTTGGGAAAGTTCTCATAGATAGTTGGTGGAAGTGAAAATTGGTACAACCTTTGTGTAGTTGCTAGGATTTCTTCACCAAAACATAGAACACATCTGATTAAGATTCTCTGACAAAAAACCCCACAAGCACAGTATACCATATATGACCTGAGAAGCTTATTGACATGGTGGTCAATTATCTTACATATAACGTTAATAGTTTAGGGTTTTTTTCAATGTTTGTCCTTTAAAAATTCAGGTTGTCTTTGCCATAGCCAAAAGTTTTATTTAAAATATGTGTAAGTTCAAAGTTAACTTCTTACTCCTTTAACACTTAACTGGTTTTGCCCATTGCAATATAGATAACCCATAAAATTGCATGTAAACTTACATCTTGAACCAGAGTTTAATAAATCCCGTGCTATTGTTTCTATTGTGCTCGAATAATTATTTCCATTTACTCAAAGACAGTAAACATCAGGCCCAAGACCTAGACTTTCACATGAAGAGAATTTGGAGCTCCTTTTAATGCAGCAACTAAATTTGAAATACTCCAGTTAAAAATAAAAGGCAAAATATGATGAATTTTTATCAGAAACCCTCTCTTTCAGATTTTCATGAAATCTTGTTATACATTTGGTATCAGAGATAATTTATTGATTATCTTAGTGGGTTAATAGCATTTCCCTCATGCAAATGTAACATTACTTCTGTAAGTTAGCATCCTTTTTCTTAAGAAATTTGGGGTCATAATTATGTTTTTTTTTTAAGATTTTATTTATTTACTTGAAATAGAGAGAGCACAAGCAGGGGGAGGGGCAGAGGGACAAGCAGACTCTCCGTTGAGTGAGGAGCCCGATGCGGGGCTCCATCCCAGGACCCTGAGATCATGACCTGAGCTGAAGGCAGATGCTTCACCAACTGAGCCTGCAGGAACACCCATAATTATGTTTTTAAAAATTCTTGATTTAAGGTAGCAATCTTGAAAAATAAACCTGTAACTATTTTTTTTTTACAAACACTTCAAACTCTGAGAAAGATGAAGGCTAAACAAAGAACAATACTGTTATGAGTCACATATTTATAAAAAAGGAACTGTGAAGTACTACCACACAGGCATATGCTGTCTAATCACACAGAAGGCTCATCTGAGGCTAGGGCAGGCAAATGTGCCCACTGGGCCATTCCCAGATTGCCTCAGGGTACAGCTTTCCTGGGTGTTGTGTCAGGTGAGTGAGACCCTTCCTCCATGGCACCAGAGCGCAGTGGGAACAAACTTGCTTGCCCTGGACTGCAGAGACGGCTGCATGAGGGTTCATAGCCTCTCCTCCCAACACCTAACCACCCCCCCCCCCCAAAAAAAGCTAAAATTCAGCAGCAGCTTAACAAGAAAATTGTATACCCTCTCTCTCCATAAATTTGAAAAGTAGTTTCTTGAAAGGGAGATAGAGACAGAAAGCTTTTTTCAAAATGTCATGTCACTCCTCGATGCAAAACCCATCAGTGGGTTTCCATCTTCCTCAGTGTAAAAGGCCAAATCCTTACAAAGTCTCCTGGCCTCTCTAGATCCTGGCTCCCACTACCTTTGTGACCTCATTGTCTACCAGTCTTGTTGGCCTCCTCATTCTGCTTCAAAGATGCCAATCACTTTTCCAGTGTTGGACCTTTGCATTTATATTTCCTTGGCCTGGAGAGTTCTTCCCTTGGATAGCATAGCTCATTTCTCTACTTTCTTCAGGTCTGTAGCTCATATGTCACCTTATCAGAGGTCCTTTCAGACCACCCTATCCAAAATTCTAAAATCTGTTACTTTCTGTTATCCTTACTTCATTTTTCTTCATCAAACTTATATCACCTGATGGTTTTTTTATTTATTCATTGTTGTTTCATTTCCCCTAGAAGGTGATCTTCATGGGGCAGGTATTTTGTTTATTTTGTCCACTACTGTAAACCAAAAATGGGCTTGGCACAAAGTTGACACACAAAAAATGTATTGGATGAGAGAATTCTGGTGTGGCACAGAGTTCTAGCCCTGCTTCCATTCTGCAGAAGCAATACTCTGCTAATAGTGTGAATCCACAATGTAACGACACTCTCACCAACAAATTCCACAAGAAGAGAAATGGTCTGACTGGGCATCCTTGGAAGACCAAGGGAAAAATACAAGAAATACTTCTGAGTATATAGGCTTTCATTGTTTGATCTCAGTAAAGCCAAGAAACCCCCAAGATCCTGCTCATTTCTAAGGACTCGTGCTAAGGTGGATAGAGAAAAAGTTTGCAAGAGTCAATGCATCCTTGGCTGGATGCAGTGAGCCTTGCTACAGTTTCTTTCAAAGTGTTTCAGAAGGGGATAAAATATAAGACTCTGTTGGAGCATTGCGTCTCCCCCATCTATAGCCTCAGTATACAGAAAATAGACAATTTCAGATCTCAAAATTAGACTCAAAGTGTCATACCAAGAAATGAGAAGGGTGGTTATCAAATAGATTTTATCAAGCAATATCTGTTGTCATGTTAAGAAGGAACCAGATGTAGAAATGTGATTCATCAGTCAATAGCTAGATAGAGCTGTATATAAATGTGGAACATGGCATACAAAAGGCAAAATAATGGACTCTGGAGGAAAATATCCAAGAATAGAGGACAACCTAATGTGAGTACTTTGAGTTTATTAAAAAACAAACAAACAAAAAAGGGAGGTGGGTGCCTGGGTGTGGCTCAGTTGGTTAAATGCCTGACTTATGATTTTGACTCAGGTCATGATCTCATGGGTTGTGAGATGAAGCCCTGCATCAGGCTCTGCACTCAGCAGGGAGTCTGCTTGGGATTCTCTCTCTCTCTCCCTCAGCTCCTCCCCTTGCTCTCTCTCTCTCAAATAAATAAATATACTTTAAAAAAAGAATTTAAAAAACGTATAAAATTATGAATTCAGAAATAAGTATGAAATAGAACAATAGGATGAGATTAAGAGGGCAGTTACTAAGCAAGCAAATTGTTAAGCAGAACAGTATAATAAAGTGGAAAGAACAAAATACAAAATAGATATGGCTGGAAATATAAATTCTGGTGCATAGGAAAAACTTAGGTAACTTCAAAACCTACAGGGATTTAGCAAATTATAGAAATAATGATAGGATGAGCAAATAAAATTCAATATGAGGATTCTAGATGTCCCTAAAGTAGAAGTGCCAACAAAAGAAATAGAGTTTTCTTCAAAAATGTAGAGGAAATTTTCCCTGCAATGAAGGAAGAAGAGTGCAGATTGTTAAAAAAAAAAAAAATAATCAATACATATCAATATAAACATACATTATTGAAATAATTAAACTTTGAGAAAGAAGAAAATAATTCTTTGGACACCTAGAAAACAAGGGGAGTTATGGACAAGAGCAGGGAATAAGATAGCTTTTGTCTTCTATAGTAGCATCCAATGCCAGGAAACAGGAATAATGCCTGCAGAGTTGCAAGGGGAGAGATTTTAACCGGAAATATTACACTTTGCCAAAATATTATTCATTTATGAAAGTCACATACTGCAGGAAATATAGACTTCCTGAATTCTTCTGGAAAAACCTATTTGATCTCAACGTTTTCTTCAGCTTTCCTGAGGCATAACTGATAAATAAAATCACATGATATTTAAAGTGTACATTGTGGTGATTTGATATATGTAGACGTTGTGAAAGAATTCCTGCAGTCCAGTTAGTTGGTGTAGCCATCACATATCGATTTCTTTAAGTGGGGAGACCATTTAAGTTCTGTCCTAGCAAATCTCAATTATACAATAAAACGGTATCGACTACAGTAATTAATTTACATATTAGATCATCAGACCTAATTTACTGATGGCAATGGGTTTTTTTTTAAAGATTGTATTTATTTGTTTGAGAGAGAGGAGGAAGAGAGAGCCTGAGCAGGAGGGGAGCAGAGGGAGAGGGAGAAGCAGACCCCCCACCGGGCAGGAAGCCCGGGCTTGGTTCCAAAACACTAGGATCATGCCCTGAGCCCAAGGCAGACACCTGACTGAGCCACCCAGACACCCCTTAGCAACTTTTAATGACGTTGACAGTTATCTCTTTGAAGCTATATAATTCGTTTCTCAAAAAGAAAGCCCGCCTGCTTCAAAGCCAGACAGCACGCATTTGTAATTGTGGTATGAATGGAATTAGAATAGCTGGCTTCTGCTCCTACCATGAGTATGGATGAGTTGCGTTACCTTGGAAGGGCATTCAGCTTTTACAGAACCCAAGGGGGGTATGGGTTTGTTGATTTCTACAGATGTCTTTAAAGTCTAAATTTCTACAAAATCACTAGAAAGTTTGGTGTTTTGTCTTGTAGTAATGTATTTGCAAATGTAGCAGACTAAAAACTAGGGTGTACTAATGATTTTGAGTGGTTTTCCTCTCTTGCCCCCTCCCCTTCCTCTCCCCCCTTTCTCCCCCCCTCCTCCTTCTCTTCTTCTTCTTCTTTCTTCTTCTTCTTCTTTCTTCTTCTTCTTCTTCTTCTTCTTCTTCTTCTTCTTCTTCTTCTTCTTTCTTCTTCTTCTTCTTTTCTTCTTCTTCTTCTTCTTCTTCTTCTTCTTCTTCTTCTTCTTCTTTCTTCTTCTTCTTTCTTCTTCTTTCTTCTTCTTCTTCTTGAAAGAGAGAGGCCATACATGCAAGCAGAGATGGGAGGAGGAGCAGAGGGAGAGGGAGAGAACCTTAAGCAGGCTCCATGCAGAGCCCAATGGGAGCTGGATCTCAGGATCCTGAGATCATGATCTGAGCCAAAAGCAAGAGTCAGACACTTAACCAACTGAGCCACCCAGGCACCCCTTGAGTGGTTTTCAACATTATTTGTGAAACTAAGTTTTGAAAAACTGCCCAGATTTGGGACACCTGGATGGCTCAGTGGTTGAGCGTCTCCCTTCAGCTCAGGTCCTGATCCTGGGATCCGGGATCGAGTCCTTCATTGGGCTCCCCACAGGGAGCCTGCTTCTCCCTCTGCCTGTGTCTCTACCTCTCTCTCTGTGTCTTTCATGAATAAATAAATAAAATACTTTAAAAAAAAAAAGAAAAAGAAACTACCCAGATTTAAAGGAAGGGGTAGAGATTCACTACCAGACAGGAGGTATTATATCTCGATTTTCATTTGGATGACTCTTGCCTTCTACATTTCTAAAATACACAGATTCTAAGGAACCTAAAAAAACAAAACAAGCTAAAATAACGACAATCTGGAGAACACAATAAAGCCATTTGGAACAACAGTTCTCAGGCATTTTTATCTGCAACTTTTCTTAAGCACTATATTTGGGTTATCATTCCTCTTTTCCCTACATTTTTCTTTTCCTTTTTTATTCACTTCCCTCAAAGATCACAGCCTAGATCACTCTTTCATAAAAAAAAGAAAACTCATAGTTTGTGCTTCCATTACTGCAGACTCTTGACTTTCTAGAACTCAACAGAGATTGAGATATGAGGCTTACTCCGCTCCTCTGCTTGACTTCACAGCTGTCACCACAAGCCACACCCTGGAGCACAGCTTCGTGGGTGTTGTAATAGAGTACTGGATGAGAGGAAATCCTGTAGCTCATTTCATAAAAATCTGCTCATTTTACAGATAAGAAAAGTGAGGATCAGACTTTACAAAAAATGGGTGCAAACTGGAGTCCAGGACTCTGATTTCCAAGTCCTGTCAACTTCGCCACCATGTGCCACACAAGCCGTTGGCATCCTGTTGGCACACAACCAAATCTTATATTTGCCGCTGGTATTCAAGGTTGTCGTTGCTATTGTTTTCCTTCTTAAATTGGTTTCTTCATCTGCTGATTCTCTAGCTGTGGAGTCCCCAGTCTCACCCACTGGGTAGCCAACTACTTTAAATAAAAATATGGCCATGAACTGATTGACTAACCCTACTCTTACCCCAGCTCCCAAGGTGAATGACCTTGTTGGGTTTTACTCCCACTCTTTACCAGGGAGACCCGTGTCACCTCAGCTATCTCAAAGCAAATCTAATCTTCCAGAATCCAGGCAATATAGAGTCTCAAGGAATGACTGATTCTCTGAGGCACGTTTCTGTGTGCACGCCTTGTTCTTTTCAATGACCTCCCCATGAGTTTCTGGAATATGAAGTCTGCTTTCTTCTGAAGAAACCACTGGCCTACATATTTCTATTTCTTTAAAAAATTGTTACAAGGGGCACTGCTGTAACCAGCAATATAAACTCTCAGACTGTTTCCTAGTTGTCTTGCTGCCCGTTCTTTATCCACCAGCCTGAAGGGAGTGGTGCAATTTTGTGAGCTAGCTAAATAAATTGAATAAATGAACAAAAACGTATACTGAGGAGCAAGCAATAACTGTGAAACCAGTGCCTCCACAGTAGACTCCTTTCTGTCACATGATTTTCATCTAAAATACCCTTTTTCTCCTAACCACTCTGCATTTCTAACACTGTAGCCTTCCCTTAACTTCCTTTCCTTTCCTTCTTCTACTTTCTACCCTTCTTTCCTCTCCTCATGGCCACACTTTCTTCTTTAAATGCTCAAACAAAAGATCAATTGTAATCATTGAATCATCCTGATGCGGGGTTCCTGTCAGTTAACAGCCCATAAATAATATGTAGATGTAAATGTTGACATTTTGCTCAAATTTCCTCGTGGCCATGTAAGATTTTTCTGTAGTATCGGAGAAGGACAAACAGTGTATGTTCTCACTCATTTGGGGAATATGAATAATAGTGAAGGGGAATATAAGGGAAGGGAGAAGAAATGTGTGGGAGATATCAGAAAGGGACACAGAACATAAAGACTTCTAACTCTGGGAAATGAACTAGGGGTGGTGGAGGGGGAGGAGGGCTGGGGGTGGGGGTGAATGAGTGACGGGCACTGAGGGAGACACTTGACGGGATGAGCACTGGGTGTTATTCTGTATGTTGGTAAATTGAACACCAATAAAAATTAATTTATTAAATAAAAAAATAAAAAAAAAGATTTTTCTGTAGTATTAACAATGAATATGGAAAGGAGTGAGTATGTTGGTGTGTGTGTGTGTGTGTGTGTGTGTGTACATGTGAGAGTGACACAGATTTCAGGTGAATATTATTTGGCAACATTACAAAAAAAAAAAAAACTCAAAGGACATTAGCAAGATGAAAGCTGTGGGATATTTAAGTGGAGTTCAAAGAAAGTAGCAAAAGATAGAGGAAAGCAATTTTTAAAATCATATAATTACATAACAATGATTCTTTAGTTTGTACCAACCTTTATAGTTGTGTTTTGATGTGAATGACAATTGATGATTTCCTTAAATTTACTCCCACCCTGTTCTCAGTATCTGTTATGTGAAATCCTGTTTCCTGACATGTTTTAGGAAGAAAGGTAGAGGAGGAGTCAGGCTGGCCTCAGTGACGTGTGCCATTTCCCAGTCCTGATCCATCAATTACACTGTCACGTGGCCTCAGCCTATCTCTGAGGGAGGCTGGGAGGTGGAGGGCGCGTCACCAGCCCCTGCCACACCTGGGGTGGGTGAGAACTCATGGGTCTTGGAGTCCAGAAACACTGGGTTCCAACTATCTCATACTCAGTAGAGGAGACAACATTTTCTGTTTTCCATCAAAAAGCATGCTATACGTCCCCGTATTTCCAATCACATTTCCAATTATGCTACAACACTTAACTTTTATTTTTATTTTTGTAAAGATTTTATTTATTTATTCATGAGAGACACACAGAGAGAGAGAGGCAGAGACACAGGCAGGAGGAGAAAGGCTCCCTGCGGGACTCGATCCTAGGACCCCAGGGTCACACCCTGAGCCAAAGGCAGATGCTCAACCCCTGAGCTACCCAGGTATCCCAACACCTAACTTTTAAGTGGACGTTTTTTGCTGAAGAACATGTAAGCCCTTGGTTTATTTTTTTTTTAAATAAAAACAATCCCACAGCATTTATTGTCTTCTGGTAATAACATAATGGTAATCAAAACAATACAAACAAGGGTTTTAGAACTCTATTCCCAACAAAGGACATCTAAAAAAACAAACTACGTGGCCTTCTCAAGAATTTCTCACTTCACTGATCATTCTAGTTGGAAACACTTTGGAGCAGGGTAATATTATCTCCTTTTAGCATGATCCGACCCAGTTGTTTTCTTGACTTTGTTTTAGAATGAATCTCTTCGGCATCATCTAATACAAGGTTCATGTACTCATCAAAACCAATGATACAGCCTCTATCCGCATGTTTACTTGCTCATAAAGCCACACCTGAATCCGAGGTCTATTTTGCAAGTATCTGAAATGAGGTTGATGGGCTGAACCATCACCTTCTGCACTTTTTGGCCCTGGCCACGGTACGCCATGGTGGAAGCTGACCTGGTTTATTGTTTTTATTGTAGTTGAGAGCAGTGGTGTTCTATCCAATAAATAACATTCCCAACAAACTAGAAGAAAGCATTAGACAAAAAGAGAGGCATTTATTTTATGATTTATTGTACTCCGGCTTAATTTTGATCGAAGAAAATACACATATAGAGAAGTGTACGTATCATTAGTGTGCTGTTCAGTGAATTATCACAAACGGACTATACCTGGGTGACCAGCTCTCAGATCAAGAAAGAAAACATTACTAGCAACTCAGAACCCCCTTCTGGTCTATAACCTCCTAAGGGTCACCCCTACCCTGCCTTCCAGCGGGGCAAGTGAATGCGTATCTCACATAAATGGAATCATACAATATGTACTCTTTTGTGTTGTGCTTTTTTCACTCAGAATTACATTGAGTTTATGTTATTGTGTTACACTATTAGCGTGTTCCTCTTATTGCTAATGTGTGCTACTGTGCGAATGTGTAGCCGGACGATTAGATTTGGGTTTATTTTTGACCGCCATTCCCTATTGGCTGGAGAGTTAGATGGCATTTTTAGATGTAATCAGTGTCCTGCTTCTCTCAGTCAGTTTCTTTTTTCTTATTTTTTTAAAATTTTATTTAAATTTAAAGAATTTAAATTTAAATTAATTTAAATTTGTATTTATTCATGAGAGACACATACACAGAGAGGCAAAGACACAGGCAGAGGGAGAAGCAGGCTCCCTGCAGGAGCCAGATGTGGGACTCGATCCCTGGACCCAGGATCATGCCCTGGGCCGAAGGCAGACACTCAACCACTGAGCCACCCAAATGTCCCTCTCTAGATCGCTGTCGTGACATCTTCTGATCACTTCTAACTGCTCCCTTTTTGAGACTTACAGTCATTAAATTTCCATGAGGGCTTTGCTGACTCTGAGGCAAATCCAGTCATAGTTCCCTTCTTGTTTTCCTTGCTCATTTTTCCCTGAATTCCTTTGCTACTGTATACACACACACACACACACACACACACACACACACCACACACACACACATAATCTATCTGTCTAATTTTTTATATAACATACACACAGACACACTTTTTTCATGCTTATTGCATATTCCAGTTATTCCCAATTTCTTTACACTGGGCTGAACTAGAGGTAATTTGGAGGTTAAAGGTCTTGAGATGAAACCATCATCCTGGATTATTTGGATGGTCACATCCACTAAATTCAATGACAAATGCTTTTATAAGCAGCTCACACGAGAGATTTGACAGACAGAAGGTGAGGAAGTGATATGACCACAGAGCCAGAAATTGGAGTGATGCAGCCACAAGGCCACAAGTCAAAGAATGCTACCTCTGGCCTTGCCACCTGCCGGAGGGCTGAGACAGACAGGATAGTGTGACAGGGCCAGTGAGCCCTCTTGACACATTGTCCTTGGGGTGGCCACGTAGGGCTATTAGCATTCACCTCGCCGTCTACTGGTGATGCAGTTTCTTCTCACGAGGATCACTGACAATTTGTGTTGGAAAGAAAAATGATTTTCTAAAGAAAATATCCATAGTTTCGGCAGGGAAAAAATGTAGGTTTATGGTGGGTCAGTGCTAGGAAAATCACCTATGAGAAGATATTCTCAACTTTTATTTTTATTTTTATTAAAGTATTCCTTGAGCATAATACCAAGAGACCCTGAAGAAGTGGTAGATGGTGGTGGAAACCCTTTTGTATTTGGGTTTAGAATTATCCTAAATTCATGTGTTCATCTATTTGAACTTCGTTTTTTATTACTTCTCTAACACATTACTTTTTGGGAGGTTAACAGAAGCTTTGAGAAATTTTCTTTAGCCCACTCACATCACAGTTTGGTCTTTGCAATTCCTCTGCACTGACCCTCGGTCTCTGCCTCCCCCCCCCCACGCAAATGCTTCTCAGGTATTACCCCTCCCTCCTCTCCTGACTACCTTTGTGCCAACTTTTCTGCACTTGGTACTAGGATAAAGACATTTTCCCAAGGTGACCTATTGTTCCAATGTATTGGAGCATTTTATAAAGAAAACACCAAAGTAGACCACTTGATAATTTAAAATTTGCGATTGGTTAGCTTTGGGGGTCCTGCAGCGTGGTGGTATCTTGTAGAGGCCACCGATATGGGGGCAGAGCGGAAAAGAGGAAAGCAGACTCCCTTCTTCGAGGCCAGAATGTGAGAATGTAAAAGAAACACAAGCAGAGCATGCGGGGTGGCTGCCTGGGGTGACATAAGTGACTCGGTCACAGCAGCAGCACAGAAGACACTCATTTCTAAAACACCCATCGAATGGGGGGTGGCTCAGTGGTTGAGCGGTTGAGCATCTGCCTTCAGCCCAGGGCGTGATCCTGGGGTCTCAGGATCGAGTCCCACATCGGGCTCCCTGCGTGGAGCCTGCTTCTCCCTCTGCCTGTGTCTCTGCCTCTCTTTCTCTCTGTGTCTCTCATGAATAGCTAAATAAAATCTTTAAAATAAAAATAAAATAAAATAAAATAATAAAATATCCACCGTATGAAATTGCTGGTGAGTCCTCTCCTCCCACAGAATATTATCTGAATTGTAGTTGAGAAACACTAGGACTGCCCCTTTGCCTGTAAGCAAGCATTCCGGTAGCTTCTCCATATACCGAGGATGAGCCCCTGGAGGGAGCTGGAACCTCTATTCTTTCTGGCTGGTGCCATTCACTGGGCTGCCTTGATAGGACACATACAGTGACCACAGCTCTAAGAACTGTCACTGTTCCATTTTACAGATGGCAAAACAAGGCACGGAGGGATTTAACAACTTCTCCATGGTCACGGTTAATAAGGGGCAGTCAGAATCAAAGCCGGGCAGTCTGCCTTAAAAACTACAAATATGTGTCACAATTCAAGGACGTGTGTTTCCAGAATTAAGGGTTTTATAGATATCCAATACAATGAATGAAATAAAGCATAATTTATGAAATTTTAGAAAATATTTATAAAGAAAATATTATAAGTGCTTCCTGAGACAGTCTGATAAGATGTGATGAGCATTTCAGTCCAGGAAGGAGAGTGGAAGGGTTCCTCTACTGTTATTCAAATAATTGTTCCCAGAAATGTTAAGACGTGGTGCGTAAGGTAGTTACCCGTTAGCCCGAGTTGGTGGCGTGACGGGGAGGGTCTGGCCTTCTCCACCAGGCCGAGGTCATGCGAGACTTCTTGCCTTCGGTATTGGAAATGTTGAAACGGCCTTATGTCCACAAGATTGAGATAATATTTATTTCAGCAAAATATTTTGAGCGGTTCAATTTTGTACCCTGAGGCCTGGAAACCCTGACTTCCTCAGGCCTAGCTAGCGTAATGTATTTTAGCATTAGTGTTCCCCATTTTCTAATAGAATTAGAGTTTCAGGTTAAAGAGAAGTATTTATTAAAGCAAACGTTGTTTTCACTGTGATGTTGTTTAGTGTAATCAGACTGGTATCCAAGTTGCCTCTGGAACACGAGCTCTGTAGATTGCGAGGTTTAGGAAGGATAAGACACGTGGCTGATGGCTATTCTTGAGGACTCTTAAATCTCAGGTAATGTGTTATAATTTTTTTTTAAGATTTTATTTATTTATTCATGAGAGACACAGAGAGAGAGAGAGGCAGAGACGTAGGCAGAGGGAGAAGAAGGCTCCATGCAGGGAGCCCAAACCGGGACTTGATCCCAGGACCTCTGGGTCACACCCTGGGCTGAAGGCAGCACTAAACTGCTGGGCCACTGGGGCTGCCCTAAATTTTCAATCAATTTTGAGAGTATACACTGAATGCTCTTCATTGCCATGAATGTCTAAGGAAGCCAGGTTGTGGCTATTGATCCATAACATAAAATTGAGAATCAATTATTGAAAAATTTATTCATTTGAGACAGAGGGAGACACAGAGAGGAGTGTGTGTGGCGTGGGGGGAGGGAGAGAGGGAGGGAGAGAGAGAGTCCTCAGGCCGACTTCCCTCCCCGAGGAGCTCCGAGCCAGAGGCAGGGCTTGATCCCAGGAGCCGGAGATCATGACCTGAGCTGAAACCAAGGGTCATACCCTAATGTACTGAGCCACCCAGGCACCCCGAGAAGCAGTTATTTAATATAATATACCTGACTTTTTCTTCTAGACTTAATTATAAGTGATTTATGGGTAGAGTCTAGCTCATCAAAAAAGGTGGTAAAACTCCATCTATTATATTTACAGATTAAAGATTAAGTCCAAGCTAAAATTGAGTTTCCCCTGGGTCAACCAAAGTTGTTTGAAGAGAGGAGCTGCCATTGAATTACAAATACCAGCAGGTGGAGGCAGTCTTATGTAAAGATGTTTTCAAAATCTCAGATTCCAGTGTCCCCTCTTTTCAGAATTTCAGGCACACCTTACCAGGCATATCTCCCTGCATATGATACAAGCATTTTAAAGAAACATACCCCCAAACAAACAAAACCATATTGAGCAACCCGGAAACTCTCCAAACCCTGTCATTTTGCATTTTTATGGAGGCCTCACTAACTTAGATGTGATTGACTAAATCATTGGCCATTCGTGAAGGATCTCAAATTCTAGCCCCTCTCCCCTTCCAGGGGGCTGAGGGTTCCCACCTTCTAATCATATGGCTGGTCCCTCTGGCAAACTCAGGTGTGATTGAAAGGAGTCTCATGAACAAATAACTGAAGACACCTTTAGCTCTCTCATCACTGGGGGAAATCCAAAGGGTTTCAGGAGCTCTGTGTCATGAACGGGGTGAAGACCAAGTATGCATTTCTTCTTGTAAATCACACTATGACCACCTTGCACCCCCTTTCCTCCTGGGTCACCTACACTCCTATTAATGACCCCCTTCCAGTGTTGCCTTCCTCCCTGAAATCTGCTCCGCTCTCATCTCCACTCCCTTCACGCATCCCCTCTGCTGACAATTACTTGCCTCTCTCCCCCTCTGGTGAGCTTCTTGAGCTCACTGGCTCCTTGCACACCTTGCACATCTCGTAGTCTTTTGGTAAACTCTGAGTGATTGATTGTCGAATAACTGAATGAACACAAGTTTGATGTTTTCTGCATATTCACGAGACTATTACCTGGTGAATTTGCTGATATCAGCTCTACTTGGGTGACCATATCGGACTATTGATAGTGAGAGGACTTGTATCAAGCCACAACTGTAAGTCTCTAACATAGTTTACTTACTATTAATTTTCCTTTTCTCGCATCACTAACCCTTATTTGGAGATATATATTACAAGGTATGTGAGCAAAATAGCTGAGTTGTTTCTTTTAATATTAACCCAAATCACCAGGTATCAGACTTACTACCATTTGTAAGATTTATGAAGTAAAAAGGTATAATCATTTCATTGCCTTGTAACCAGAGAAAACTTTGGGGCATGTGTACATTCTACATTTCTGAAACATGATTTATTCTCTATAGTTTGGGAGACTATGTGAGTTTGATACAGTTAGCTTTTATTTTATTTTATTTTGTAAATTTATTTTTTATTGGTGTTCAATTTGCCAACATATAGAATAACACCCAGTGCTCATCCCATCAAGTGCCCCCCTCAGTGCCTGTCACCCAGTCACCCCCACCCCCGCCCACCTTCCCTTCCACCACCCCCAGTTCGTTTCCCAGAGTTAGGAGTCTCTCATGTTCTGTCTCCCTCACTGATATTTCCCACTCATTTTCCCTCCTTTCCCCTTTATTCCCTTTCACTATTATTTATATTCCCCAAACGAATGAGACCATACAATGTTTGTCCTTCTCCGATTGACTTACTTCACTCAGCATAATACCCTCCAGTTCCATCCACGTTGAAGCAAATGGTGTGTATTCGTCGTTTCTAATGGCTGAGGAATATTCCATTGTATACATAAACCACATCTTCTCTATCCATCATCTTTCGATGGACACCGAGGCTCCTTCCACAGTTTGGCTATTGTGGACATTGCTGCTAGAAACATCGGGGTGCAGGTGTCCCGGCATTTCATCGCATTACAGTTAGCTTTTAGTGCAAAGTCTAAGCTATAATTTATGGCTATAGCCATAAGTTTTCCAGTTTTTCCATTCATCCAAAAACACCTTCACCAGTCTTTTCTTTTTTCATCTAAGATGTTTGGGTATTTTATGAGATTAAGAAGAAAGAAGATTAGGTTAGCATGTCTAGTTTCCTTGAAATGAAATGAAACTTAGAATTTGATAGCTGGTCTTAATTCATTTTGCCAGATAAGTGTATTTTGCTGATACGTAAACCTATTCTCTTCAACTTAGCATAACCAAGTGAAGAAATATGGTGGGGAATAGTGTTCTCATGTCTGTCCTGACTTTTAAAAACAGACCTCTCTTGTAATATCCTTTAGCCTTCTTGCCTTGAAAGATGTGACCCATCAGACTTTAAATTTGTTCAACAGAACTGATGGAAGTCTTTGTCTATGGCAACCGTGTACCTCAACCACACGTCTTTCCACTTGAGTTCACCAAAGGACAGACGACTTTTATTACCTGAACAGGAACACTGAGTCACACAAAAGGGTCAAAAACCAGATTCTTTCCTAAATCAGAGACCTCAGAGCCTGAACGTGTGCAACTTGGGCCCTGTCCTTTTGGAGGCGAACTTTTCCATAGCAGAAAAGAGACATCGTGATTTTTCCATATTGCGCTCCAAATTTCTTGAGAATGAGCTTGAAGAAGGATGTTGAACTAAACTCTAGATTTCTGTCTTCTATTTCGAATACATTCCATGCAGATTATGGCACAAGTGTAGGGTATACCGCTCAGCCTCCCACACGCTATGATTCATGCGGAAACCCCTTTTACTGGCTGCCAGCAAATCAAGAGCTTGGGCTAGCAGAGTTTGGGAGGGCACGGATTCAGTGGGAGCTCGGGCTGGGCAGGAACACAGTGTGCATTCCTGGGTTGGCACAAGTGCACAGTTTACGATTGCAAGGCAAGGCAGGGCTGCTGATGCTGAAAAACAGTCAAGGAGGCTAATAAATACTTGGTAAATGAGACCCCAAAAGCGCACAGTTTCTCTCTCTTTTTCTCTCTGCCTTTCTTCTCTCTCTCTCTCTCTCTCTCTCTCTCTCTCTCCTTTCCCTAATATGTTTTCAAAGCTGAGACGTTAACTGTAAATGTTCCAAAGTCCCTTACTCATTGTGCAACCAGAGTTGGTTGCACGCAGCTAGGTCTGCAGCTACATACTGATCCCCCCTTAAACTTGTAATGCTGAAGTATGTGCCGGTTTGAGTCGGCATTACCATACAAGGCAGCTCTGGATTCCTCGTGGTAACCTTTTATTGCTCTTTTTAAGTTTCCCAAGCACTGCCAAATGGCTTGAACTTTGGAGAATGATTATAAACTTTATAAACATAAACCTCTGATTCCACTTTGAAATCTGTTAGAGAATGCCAAAATCATATTCACAATGCCCATTTCAAAAATCAAAGACCCGGAGTACTAATTTTGATTACTTCAGGCCTAGAAAACATTCGTCGGTCCTGTTGGACGGTAGATAAACAGGCCTTGCGACAGCTGTGCTGGTTTTCAGGAAGATCATACAACCCAGAAACAAAGGCTGGGCTGCACAGCTAGCCTGGGTGTCTGGGTTGTTTGTACAAGCCTCAGATATTTAGAAAGCTGCCCCTTTAAAACCTCCAAAACATTTGCTAGAAAACTTCATAATGTAAGTATGTTTCCCTTGGCACCTCAGTAGGGCAATCCTTGTTTTCAGCTCAGAATATGAGGGATTTGGTTCAGAAACAGAAAGAGTTTTGTCTTTAACAGGCTGACACGGGGCTGCTGCTGGTTGCGTGACCCAGAATCAATGCAACGTGGAGCAACTCTATAAGGAGAGAACTTTCTCTAAAAGATGGGCTAAGTTAAAGCAAATGGGCACAGAAGAAATCCCTGTGGAAGGGCCAACAAGCAAAAAAAAAATTTTTTTTTTTTGATGGCCTGGTATGGTTTATTTGAAAGGGAAGAGACATGTGGTCAGGATGGCAATACGGTGAAGTGAGTAAGAATTCAGACTTTGAGGCTGGATTGACAAAGTTCAAATTCCAGTTCTTCTGCTTCCTAGTTTTGTGGCCTTGGTCAAATTGCACAGTCTCATTGTCCTCAGTTTCCTTACCTGTAAAATGCTATAAAACCTACCTCCAAGGGAGTGAGTGCATCTGTATAGAGCATTTAGAACGATGGCTAGCTCTGCTGTTCAAAAGAATGGTAAGGGCAGTTTTAAAAAGAGACTAACAATGAACTTGGTTTAAAACAGTGTTTCAGCCAAAATTTGCCCTCACGTTATATACAATGCTTGCCCCACGGGCGCCTGGGTGGCTCAGGGAGTTTCTTGAGTGCCTGGTGGCTCTGTGGGTTAAGACGCTGCCTTGAGCACGGGCCACGATCCTGGGGTCCTGGGATGGAGCCCCACGCTGGCTCCCCGCTCGGTGGGCTGCTGGCCTCTCCCTCTCTCTCGGCCCTTGACCTGACTCGTGTTCTCTCACTCGTGCTCTCTCTCTCTCTGAAATAAATAAATAAATAGAACCTCCCAAGAAAAAAAAATGCTTGCCCCAACACAGACACACACCTAGGAAGGGTTATTCGACAGCTAGGAACCCCTCCTTTGGTAAAATGCAGATGAAGTACTCCTGACAAAGGCTCTAGGACCCTCCTCCTCCAAAGGCCTTTTGGCTAGAGAGAAGTAAAGAAATTCCTATGTTTCTTTTATAAGAAGCAAGAATTCTCCTCAGCCTTCAGGAAGGGCACTGACACCCCCCTCTCGAAGGCAACCCCTTACAGCAGGGCCTTAGCGGATGTGCTGGCTCTTAGGCCACCACAGGGCAGAGGGGATTCCTTAATAAATAGTCAATGGTGATGGCGATTTTGCAGCACTGCCTTATGGTTACCTCACAGATTTTGCAAAACTGCACAGGATATTTTCTGATATTGGAAAATACGGGGTATGGTGGCTTTTGGTTAGATACGGTGAGGGGTGGAAAATCAGTTCAGAATGAAAGTACTTTAAGTTGCTGTGGTCCTACATGGTCCTCCAGCTTCTCTTCCCAGCCTCTATTTTAAGTCCATTAGCAAAATGTTGTTTGGAACAAGGAAAGAAAGAGAAGATGTGTGTGTGGGGGGAAAAAATAATGTACTATGTGCCTTAGTTAAGCAGGGCTGCCCAAACCCTCATATACCCCTTACGATTCACTCTTTTTTTTCTTTTTAAGATTTTATTTATTTATTAGAGAGAGAGAGAGAAATCACAAGTGAGGAGAAGGGACAGGGGGAAAGCGGTAGGAAGAAGCAGACTGAGCAGGGAGCCCAACGCAGGGCTCGATCTCAGGGCCCCAGGATCATGGCCTGAGCCGAAGGTAGATGCTTAACTGACTG
Source organism: Nyctereutes procyonoides (assembly GCF_905146905.1). Taxonomy (NCBI): domain Eukaryota; kingdom Metazoa; phylum Chordata; class Mammalia; order Carnivora; family Canidae; genus Nyctereutes; species Nyctereutes procyonoides. The sequence goes on along the minus strand of NW_026575160.1, from coordinate 29,080,228 downwards.
AGCCACCCAGGCGCCCCACAATTCACTCATATATGCTTAATTTCATCGAAGGTATGATCCTTACATGGTATAAATTGCAATTCAAAGGAAGTAATTCATTTTTAAATGTGAGAAAAACGATTATAAGAAATTGGGTAAATAACTGATTATGAATAGTATCACATACCAGTGTTCTCTGATAAATTCTGAGTATTGACAAACCTTCAGGCTAATCTCCGTATTTTATCTCTACTATTCCATGGATCACAGTGGATTAAACACTTATTTCCTTTATAAGATACAAGATTGTGAACTTCTGGAGGGGCAAAGCCTATATTGGACATAGTTTTACATCCATAGTACTTGGGAACTTGGGGGTGGTTAATCAGTCCCCTCTCAATCTACCTTAAATAAATGATTTTTATTTCACAGAACTTGGAGAATAAACAAGGCCCGGTGCTCTAAATTCTTTCCCACTGAATCCTTAGCAGCCTTAAAGTGTTTCTCATCTTGGCAACTGGAGTGCTAAGGATTCCGTTTGTCTAGCATAGGAATTCAAGAACTACGGACTCCCAGTAGGAATCCAGGCCTTCCTTTTGCTCCCGCTCTGTGATCCGAACCTCCAGAATGTACTGTCTTGAAAAACAGTCAGTATACACCAGGTTTTCCGAGTCAGGATTATTATGAATGTTCCTTAGGTTTATAAACTCCACAGATGGAGTTTATGGACTTATGTTTATTAAGACTGCACATTTGTATAAATCTTTAAGCAAAGGAAGAGGAAAGGCAGTTAAAAGGATGAGTTAGTATCTTAAGTAGGATATTTGTATAAATAACATTTTGTAGCATAGGGAGTAAATTCAGGTGTTTTGCAGGAATTCTCCTTTTACGTATCAACTAATTCTGTGCAACAGGTCTTCCAGGTACCAGGGCTGCATGACAAATTACCCTCAAGTTCTGTGGCATAAAACACCCATTAATTATGTTCATGGCATTTGTGGTTGGGAATATGGACAGGATGCAGTGGGTTGAGCTTGTCTCTGCTGACACTGGGGGCTTCAGCTGGAAGACTCGAGACTGGGGAATGGAATCATTTGGAGATTCATTCACTCGTGTCTGGAAGTTGATGGTGGCATTGGGCAGGGAGACTCAGTTCCTCTCCATATGGACCTCTCCACGTGGAATCTCCAAGTGGGCTACTTGGGGGCCTCCTCAAAGAATGAAGACTGGGCCCCATCCCTTGATATAGGCTAGAGAGGTCACACTTGTTGTGACCCAGTCTAGGAAGGCGTGCTTGCCACATTCTGTTCATCCTAGTAGTCACAAAGTCCCCCTCAGGCGCAAGGGGAGGGAAGGTAGATTCCAGACGGTGAGTGGCAAGGTCCTGGAAGAACATGTGAGACCACAAATATTATTACTAGGGCTATTTTTGAAAATGCAGTCTGCCACATAGGGATTGATGTTCCCATTTTATAGATGAGAAATTGAGACACAAACAGGTTAAGTGGTTGCTCAGAACTTTCGATGTCTATCGTACCAAACAGAAGTACCAAAACTACTAGCATAATTTATAATTCTTCAGTAAAGAGAAAGTATAGTAAACTTGTCTTAATTTTACCCCGGAAAAATAGAAAGTGACATGAAAATAATTTCGAAAGTATCACTGGCATATAGTCACATTTTGTAAGGAGATTAGGACCCTTTTTTGTCAGCTAATATGAGGTGCCAACATAACTTGTGTTTATTGGTGTCTTTATCTACATATCTGGCCAGTTTTTCCTGAGATTCAGCTTTCAGGTTCCAAACTATACCCTACACCTGCCTCACACAACATATCACAAAAAAATTCATTTTTTTCTCTCCACCTACCTCCTCCATAAAAGTTTCCATTTCTGTCACTGCCATTCTTCCAATTGGCAGGAATGTGGTTTGGGGGTTGTCCTTGACTCCTCCTGTCCTTCAGTCACACTGTGACCAGGTATTTTGGACTCGAGTTTTGCAGTGCTTCTATTTATCTACCCACTATTTTAGGAAGACAATGAAAATAACCTGTTAATTAGAGACGATATTTCAATATCTGAGTGACCTTAGGATCATTTCTATCATCTCCTTTCAGGAACAGTTTGTTATTCGTTTAATTTTCTGTTTACCTGTTTGTCTTCCCCATGATCCTATGAAGAATTGAGGGCGGAAGTTTTATCTTATTCACCTCCAGTTTCCCAGTATCTCAGTATGACACTTGACCTAGTCAAGGTATGTTTGTAGAATTAGTAAATGATCTGCTTTATTTATCTCTACTAGTTAAGAAAGGTTAACCTCATGAAAAACAACCCTAACCTAATCTCAGTGACTTAAAACAATAAATGCTTACTTCTTACCTACATCATGTTCCAGTGTGCAGCAGTATGGAGAAGACTGCCTCCTTTATCTCTTGGCTTCACCATCTCTTTGGGAATCTTGAGTTTTAAGGGCCAAGCCTAGAGAGCTCCTGCAGTGGATGCTGGGAAATACAGCCTCACTGGAGATAAGTTCGGTTCAATAAATATTGATTGATTCAATAAATAAATACTCAGTGAGTGCATAAATGAATGAATGAAGCAATGGAGAGAAGTGGATATGGGGAGTGCAAGAGAAGAGAAATTCGGTAAGATCGAGGCTTAGGAGCCTTGTGGAGAGAGCAGCTGGAGGTGTAAGGAGAGCAGAAGGAGAGCAGAGGGAATTTTAGTAAGTATTGCTAAGGGCAACTCTAAAATGATGATCCTTTATCATCATTTAAAAAAAAATCAAGTAAATTTTTTTTTAACTTACTGAGCCATATTTCTTCTATTGATCCATTTTTTTTAAAAAAATTGACCAAATGAATTACCTATCAACTAGTAAAACTCTTACCATGGCTTATTCACATGTCACCTAATTCATTTTGTTATTCACCATTTCAGAGACGCATATCATGTGTTAAGTGCTCTACTGGGTTCCAGGGAAAATATAATGAATAATATATTCCTGCACTCAATTAGGGTAATGATAAAAGTAAAATGATAAAAAAAAAAAAAAGAAACAACCTTTGTGGGAGCACAGAGAGTGGGTCACAAACTTAGTAGGGTGTGAGAGTGTCACGGGTCAGCTTCTCACAGGTAGCTCGCTACCTTTGCAGTCATGGATGTATGAAGGAAGTTGCCAACTTCAAGAAACTATAAGCATTTAGGTATGGCTAGATGACAATGTGTATGTACGGACTGTTCGAGAAAGAGGCTGGATCCCTATTAGATTTTTAAGTAGGAGAATAGAAATTCCATCTTCGTATTGCACTCTGGGAGGAGAATAGGGAATGGATCAGCACAGTGTTTCTCAGAGTGTGGACCCAGATATTCAGCATCAGCATCACCTGGGAACTTTTTAGATGCAGATACTTAGGCCCCACCTAAGACCAGCGCAATCAGAAACTCTGGGGAGTGGGGCCCAGGAATCTGTAGTGAACAAGCCCTCCAGGGAGGTTGCTGCACACTAAAGTTTGAGAACCACTGAGTGAGCATGAGGGTGAGAGGGTGAGACTTATAGGCAGGAAGGCCTGATAGGAACTTACGATATCCCTGGTGAGAAACGGTGAGGTCATCAACTACAGTGTTGGGTATAGTATTGGAAAGGCAGGCATAGACGGGTTAGATAAGTCAGCCTGGTGGGGAAACCAAGGAATAAGATATAAGGAGAGAGAGCCTTTGACAGAGGAAGTAACAACGACCTGTGACTGGAAATGGATCGTTAGATAGAATGATGGTGGGGGGGGGGAGCAAGTCAAGCAAAATCTAGTAACCAGTCATCACAGGACCCTTGTAGCATCTCTTTCTGGGACTCCACATCATCTCTGGCCGTTCTCCGGCATCCTGCCTAAGAGATACCCCAAATGATGCCTGTCTCATGTCACAAGCCAACAGAAACCCCGAGCTTCAGAACTAAACAGCTGCCCAGCAACCCTATAGCTTACAGCTCAAGAATCTGAACTCTAATTATCCACCATAGCGGCCCACAGATTCGGAACTGTAAAGAATTATTCACCATAGTGTTGTTTGCCAACTCGACAGCCATTACCTCTCTTCCTATATCAGCAAGTTAATTTTGTTCTGGGGGATCGTGCGCCCAGCCTTTAGGGTGTGCATTATGCTGGACTAAGTCAATCAAACCTAGAGCTTCCCTTTTTCTCTGAGTGGGTGACCTAGTTCTAGAGCCAGTGAAATGGAAGGGTAGGTAAGTCGGCTGGGGGGTCCTGGGAAAGAGGTTTCTTCTTGTTAATTGAGTAAAATACCCTTTTGCCCCACCTCTGCTTTACACTTTGGGTGCTGTTATGTGAGGGGCTGGCATTTGAATGAAAGGACAAACTTGAGAACGGCAGAGCTGGGAAATTAAAAGAGCTTGTTCTGAGTCAAATTCGGACTAGCCTGTGTCTTGCCTTTAAGCCACCCTGAGCTGTGTTTTTAGTTACTTACAGCCAAAAGCATTCCTAGTTGATTACTCATTCTTCTCCAGCAAACTACCGGAACTAACCTTGGTATGTCTCTCTACTCTGTTTACTCCAGGCATCTAGATTTTTTGGCCTCATTTGGAAATCTGATATCCATTCTGCTTTGAAAATCCCTTAATCTGGCCCCATCCCTTCCCACACTCCCTAACTTTACCTCCGTGTCCTCTGAATTCCAGCTTCTGTGAAGTGCAAACGCCCTGTACTCTCAACTGCTTCATCTCCTTGTTCCAACTCATAGCCGGGTTTCCGTCAAGGTCTCTGCTTCTTCTGGAGTATTTTCCAGTAGAAGCCAGTTGTTTTTTGCTCTCATACAGGCATTCCAACATGCCTCTGGTGTCAATGTCTTCCTCATGCTCCGTTGGTATTTCCACTAATTCCTTTTTTTTTTTTTAATCCCCCTAGCAGAATCACAGCTCTCTGAAATATTTATGTAGATAGCCCCAGACTTTACCACCTATTTCTACCCTTAGTTGTCATCTTCAGCCAAATTCTAGGATACCCCTTCACATTTTCTGGTAACTTTTGGGTTCTGATTCTTCTCTCAACCATTTTCCCCATTGTTATGCTTGGTGACTTCAACATATTTCTAGGTGTCTATCCTACACTTGGGCCTATTATTTCCTAGACTCCTCAAATCCAGTGATTTTGTTCTCCATCCTACTCAGCTCTGTGAGGAGAAGAGGGACAATCAGTAGGTGAAGGCGTCTAGACAATCAGAAGGTGTCTAGACTCCTAAACCCAGTCCTCCTTTAAACCATACCATGATGCCTTCACAGTCAGTACTTATGGGGGCATCAACTCTAACGTCTCCACATTCAGTAATGGCAGACTCTAGTAAAGACAACGGGGTGAGAGTTGTTTTGTTATCATTGTCTGAAGGTCAAGATATTCTGGGGTGAAGTGTCATTGAAAAAAAAATCAATAGTAGCCTTCATGAATGTCAGCATAAAATGCCATTCAAAACAAGTATCAAAGGTTAATGATATCTTGTTTTGAGTGTTTCAAAATACATCATCAAATTAAATAGAAGCTACAGTGACGGTTGTTCCCCATGAAGAGACAGAATAATTAGCTAAAGCTATTTTAATACCTGATAAACATATGAAAAAAGACTCAACTAATCAAGCAAGTATGTGTTTCAGGTTATGTACACCCCAGCACAGTGGGTCCTCTTTGTATCTGTGAGTATTCAGTGCAATCATCAAAGTTGCCGCTGAGCATTTAAATCAGAAGTTAGGAAGAAGGGCAGGGCATATCTAGGAAGAATCTGTGGTAAAATGCTGTTTTATGGAGATGTTGACGGAGTCATAAGTTTTCTGAGGAATTAAGCGAATGCCCAGAAGACAAGTTCAGATATGCCAGGGCATCTTGAGACAAAGCCTTAATACTGATCTTGGGTTATGGAGTCTCTTTGGTAACCATGGTGAAGTTGGATGAGCTTAAACACTGCATGTTGGAAATTCCTTAAGAATGAGTCAATAATGAATCGCTTGCCGGTAAAATCGGGCTGAAATACTTCAAAGTCAGATTTGGAAATCTACGCTTGAAGATTTCAGAGTCACAGAAGTTTTAGCTAGAGTCGATCAAAGAAAGAAACCTCACAGGCCCTCATTTCAGAAAAAAATGAAAATCTACAAGTAAGAAGGCTAGAGTTTCTCTTAAGTAACTCGTATTTCTTAACGGGATCAAACAACAGAAATCCACCGATTTTTCAAAATTATTACTGTATCCAAGGGTCACAAGCAAAATTCTTCTGCTTGGAGATGAACAGGATATGTGCGGTTTCTGTGAATGAGTTCATGATTAATCATTCTTACATGTCCTATTCTTCCAATAGGATGGTAAATGTATTATTACCTCACCTCACTATTCTTCAACAACTGATGTGTCAAAATCTTTTGAACTTCCTGAGTCAGGAAAGAAACCCCCTGTTCTCCAGTACCCACAGCAGAGTAGGGAGTAAGAGAACCACCGGTAACGTTTTACCTTTTAATGTTCAAGATGGTGGCTTCTGCAGGAGGGAAAAAGACTTCTCTTACTCTCCGAGTGGTTCATATTCTGATATTCTCTTCCTCCCAGTCTAGTCCTTCCAGAGTGAATGTCTCTCTACTGCTAACTGCGTAGACATGGTTGTTAATGCTTTCTATATTGAGTACGGAAACGATACACTCTTATCTCTGGAAATTAGAACTTAGATGGGATTTGGATGATAGAGATTTCCATTTATTGACCCTTGAGAAATTAGCAAACAAAAGCCTATTCTTCATTATCTACTTTTGAAGGAAAGCAATGCATGGATCCAGATAAAAACAGTCATTTCTTCCCTTTCTTTTTTCTTATTGCAAGGAGAGGATTTAGCATTGGTCTGTGTACCAAGAAAACCATTGGTTAGAATGAGGACAAATCAGAACATAAAGTCACAGTGGGGAGTGAGAGGGTGAGCCTATCCTAAATGCTGGAGGAAAAATAAATCTTAGAAAATCTGTAACCATTTTATTCTTTTGTTATAGGGCAAAGTATTCAAAGAACTTAAAAAAAAAACCTGATTAACAATTAAAAATAGCGCTCATTCTCTTGTATTACATACATTTCATTACAGTTCATTTTCTTGACCAAACTGAAAATAAGTCAGGGTAAAGAGTTAAACTCAGAAGCTCTGTATTTCCCAGATAAAGTACTTTTCTTTTAGGAAATCTCTAACATGTACGCAATCAGTGCCTTGAATAGTGAATGTTGGATTTGGTCAATTTTGGGGGGGGGGCCCTCTGGCATCCCCAAAACATCCTGATTCTACCTCAGTCCCAGGAATGCTGTGCAGGCAGCCATGCAAAGAGTGGCCGTGTTAATATGCAGGGGAATTGTTTCAATTTATTCCCACCTAGGGATGCCTGGGAAAGTTAACTTGTTCAACTCTGTGGAAAAAATGCTATCGAAAATATATTTGTTGCCATTGAGATAAAAGTAAAAAGAGCAAGCATGAAGTGGTATTTATAGACAATGATGGACATCTGTGATATAAGCATTTAAAATTGTATGCAAGATTAGATTACTTCTTTAGACAAGGTGACATGTGTTCAAGACACTTTTTCGTGGCTGACAAAGGCGTAGTGCAGAAGGAATGAATGTGCCTATGTATGTTAGTGATAGTGTGTGAATGGTGGGTGGGAAGGGGTATGGAATTTAGGAAAAGCAGGATCAGCCAAATAATCATGAGCTGGGGAGGAAAAAAAAATCCAAAGCAAATTATTCTGAGTATGTGTCATAGAAAACCACTACTCCCACTATGACAGAAATACTTCAGGCTGGGAAAAAAGAAAAGGAAAAGGAAAGACATCTCATGATCTGTTCATACTGGGAAGAGTTAATCTATCATTCCACACTTGCTTTCTTTTTCACAATAGGTAATCCTGAAAAAAAATTGTTAGAAAAGCAAAAAAAACAAAACAAACAAACAAAAAAAAACAATAAACAGTTCAAGTACGAGTAATATTTGTTAGATTCACCTCGAAAGGGTATAGCTTACCCAAACTTCAGTTAAAATGACACGTATCTTTTCTGAAAGACAAAACTGCATGAACTTAAATTTGTTGTTTGCAGGCCATGATCTCAGGGCCTTGACATTGAGCCCCGCGTGGGGCTCTGCGCGAGTGTGGAGCTTGTTTTAGGTTCTCTCTTTCTCCTCTCTCTGCCCCTCCCCACTCGTGCTCGCTCTCTCTCTCTCTCTCAAAAAAAAAAAAAAAAAAAAAAGGTTTCATAAAATGTAGCCCCCTTCAGCATAATGAAAAGCCTAATTTCCTGTCTTGTCAGAAACAGCTTTTATTTTTGTTTGAGGCTTTACCCATGGAGACATCGCCCCCTGCTGCAACAAATGCTCAATTGCAGAAGGATTTTTTTTCCTCAAAGGGAAAGGATATGAATATAAAAGGCACAACTGTTAAGTGAAAGAGACTTTATTTTGAATATACATATCATTCACTCATTTACTTCATTCAGTTTCATTTTTATAGTGCATAGCTATGTATTGAAGTATATAGGGAAAAATAAAGATTGGAAATATCTAAGGATGGAAGTATACAGGCAAAGAAGACATTCGATACATCCCCTTGAACAGGCTTAGAAGCACCATATGACAGTATCCATTATAATAGAATAAATTCATGCAAAAAAAAGTCCATCCAAACCATGGTAGACAAGTGCAATCATTACAAGTTACAGTTTCTTGGGTAGAAACAGTATACATATTCTTTGGATTGAAAACATAAATGAATGGCTTGGCTTTTACGTCCAAGCCTGAAATCATCTACAGAAGTAAAAAAAAAAGAAGAAAAAAAAAGTGGATGCCACATGTGACAATAAAGTATTTAAGGCCACGGAGAGAGGTCATCAGCTTACAAAGAGAATGCTGAGAGGTAGGGCAAGTTTAAAAAAAAAAAAGATAGGGAGATGCGATAAAGCCACCTCTGCCTAAATGAGAAAAGAGCAAATGCAAAGCCATCAGAATGATAAGAGCTCTCTGTACTCTGCTTTCTCTTTTCTCTGTCAGAAGAACTCACTGAGTATCACTACAAAGTTCAGTGAATAAGATAAGGCAATAAATGTAGAGCCTTGGCATTAGGGCAAGTTTAATTTCCTTTCATTTCACACAAGGGAGGAAAAAGAGCTAGCAGTGCGCATCTTTCCGTTCAGCACACTAATTTTAAGTGTTCATATATATACCGTTTGTTTGGCACAGGGGGAGAGGCATATGAAGATTAATTAAATCCAAGCTTCCACCTCCAAGATTTTATATGTGGAAAGCTTGGGAAAGATAAAATTCTTTACTGTTTTAAAATTCAAATGCTTAAAGCAGGTTTTAAAAATTGAGATGAAAAAAATAATTGATGAGGAAAAACAGCAAAGAAAGATACTAAGCACAATCTCCTGGTTTCCTTTACAGTTTCTTTTTTTCCATTTATTTTTCCAAATTGCATTTTACAGTAGAAATGCAGACCACTTAGGATAGCTATGACTCAATATTGCTTGGTGCTTTCCTCTTAAGACATCATCTTCTTACACTCCACTGAACAGAAAACCATGCCTTCTACTGGCATGAACTTCTGCCCAATGAGACACTTGCTGCAGCAGGAACACAAAAAGCACTCTGTGGATGCATGCCAGCTGAAATTGTTATAGGTCACCCGCTGCACTTCAGGATCGATGGCATTGTGGCATCCTTGGCATACCTGTTAAGTCGATTTCACAAATAAGAGGATGAGAGGTCAAACTGTGATGGTGACATTTTCATGGCTGAACAAAAACACATTTCTTTCAGATGGTAAATTAAACTGAGAATGACCCCCTCAGAAACACGTAACTGAGAGTGGCCCTCTAGCTAATCTCATTAGCCAGCGACTGGTGGGGGGTGTGTGTGTGGGGGTGGGGGTGGTCCTCATGCTGAGCACTCTGAGAAATAACAGGTGAAAACCAAACAGGTGATTTGGTGCTTATAGGGTATCCCCATGGTGTTTGAGGCAAGGTCCTAATGGCGAGTTTCAAAGCAGTTTTATTCCAATGTCTTCTATTAGACTGCACTTCAGCAATTATAAGAAGTTCTACATTTTTCCTATAATACTAAATGCTGCTGAAGATGTGGAACACCACGAACTCTCATTCATTCCTGGTGGGAATGAATGCAAAATGTGTAGCCACTTTGGGAGACAGTTTTTTTTTTTTTTCCAGAAAACTAAACATACAGTTATCTTACAATCCAAAATCATGCTCCTTGGGATTGACCTAAAGGAGGTGAAAACTCACACCCCACAAAAACTTGCACATTGATATTTAAAGAATCTTTATTCATAACTGCCAAAATTTGGAAGCGACCAAGATGCCCTTCAGTAGGTAAAGGGATAAATACACTGTGGTGCCTACAGACGATGGAATATTAGCCGGTGCTAAAAAGGTAGGAGCTGCCAGACCATGGAAAGACATGGAGGAACTTGAGAGGCACGTTGCCTAGTGAAAGAAGCCAATCGAAAGAAGCAACATACTGTATGATTCCAACTCCATGACATTCTGGCAAAGACAAAACTATGGAGAAAATAAGAAGATTAGTGGTTGCCAGGGGTGGGGATAAGGAGGTGGGAGAGGACATTTAGGGCAGTGGAAATATTCTCTATGACATTAAAATGATGGGTACAGTCATTTGCCCATTCTATACATTTGTCCAAATCCACAGAAGATACAACACCAAAATGAAGGTACATTCACCAAGAATGAAACTAAGGTGAACTATGGACTTTGGGTGATGATACGTGAATGTTGATTCATCCTTGGTAAAAAAAAAAAAAAAAAAAAAAAAAAAATGTAGCATTCAGGTGACTGGTGTTACAGTGAGTGAGGTTATATATGTGTAAGTGGAGGGGTTATATGGGAAATTGCTGTGTCTTCCTCTCAGTTTTGTTATAAATCTAAAATTGCTCTTAAAAATATGGTCTTAAAAAAAAAAACTTTTCCTCACTAAAGCCTTACAGGAGTAGTTTTACTAGTCTTACCTCTGACATATCATTAATTTCTACACAGTATGAAATGAAAATCATGTTCAAGATAATTAAGGACTCAATTAAAAATACTGACAGTATTTGAGAATAATTAGTTTGTGCTAAAAATATAACTTATAGCTAACTAGCTTCTGTTTTAAGTCATAATCTATGTATAATCTAATATTGTAAAACATGAATACTATGTTTTCTGTGCCATTCAGTGTATATTATGTACAAAAAAACATATGGCCACACCCACAAACACATTTATTTTTCTTCTTTAGCTGGACGTATATATGAAGAAAATAAATGAATATAACCCTCAATAATTTTGCAGAAAAAAAAAAAAAAAACTTCCCTATCAAAACTTCCAGAACACTAGACACTCCATAGGCCTTCTTGTTTGTGCAGGTTCTGAATGAATGTGACTACCTAAAGTTTTTAAATATTTTATAACAAGTGAAGAAAGATTGTCCTACACTACATGGAAGTGCCTAAGCTTCAGCACCTTTGGTCTTTTAATGTGATTGTCAGGGGTCACTGAGAGATGAAGGCAGGTCAGTCAGCCTGAGCCTCCTTACTTGAAAAGACCTTAAAACGTGGCTGCAATTCACTGGGAGATGTGAAGTGAGGCCTTGTTTACAAATACCCACATCAAACGTGCAACAGGCTTTCCATATATTTTTTAAGATTTTATTTATTTATTTTAGAAAGAGAGAGAGAAAGGCAGAGAAAGAATCTTAATCTTAAGCCCACGAGGGTTCGAGCTCACGATCCTAACATCAATGACCTGAGCTGAAATCAAGAGCGGGGCAGTTGGCAGTCAGGGCGACTTTCCATACTTTTTAGAGCCACGTGATTTCTAATTGCAGAGATAATAGCTGCTTACTTCCCATGTTATGTCAACTTAGTGTTTCCTGAGAAGCAACGGAGATAGTCTCTCTCTCTATGAGCAATACCCTACTCCTGAATACAACAAAAACGAATGTTTTAATTATAAATGCGCTCTTCATTTGTAGCTGTACCACGCAAGCAATTGCTTTGCATATATTCATATTTTGTAGCTTTATATTTAGAATGTTGTCCTTAGAAGTTTTCTGTTTCTTATATAATTTTTCAATATTTTAAACCTGTTTGTGTAAAACAGAAGCATTGCACTCTCAATATTTTAAATTCTTTGCTTTTAGACTATGACTTCCCTTCTTTATCTCAGCCCTCTAATAGGACTTGTGGATCCTTTTATGTCTTTTGAAACTCATTTTTATTTGTGATTTAAAAAAAGCGATAACTACTATTCAACCATCTGTAAAATCAAGGAAATTGCTTAGGTTAAAAAAAACAACCTAATGAACGCACCGAATGGTATAGGAATTTAGGGTTTGGGGTTTCATATAATTTAGTTTTGCTAATAAGGTGTCATTCATCACAGAGTCTGACATATAGTCCTAGCTAAAATCTATTGCCCCTAATTGTTTATAAATCTGAAAGCTGCCTAGGCCTCATGGAGGGCCTGGGGATTATAGAATCCATCAGGGACAGGATGTGCTTTACCACCTTCTGCCTGACATTTGATTTTTCTGGGTTTTTAAACTTCTAATATTTCAGTTCTGATTTCCTTTAATGTCCCCTACTTCTTTTAGTTTATTTGTCTACACAACGTGAAGAGGCTAACAACACATGCTGTAGGGAGCTCTCTGGCGGGAGCTTCCTGTGAAGTCCTAGAGACGTGAATTCAGGGAGTGGCTATTTGAGTCCAGAATTCCAGAGACCATGTAGAGACAAATTGATTGTTTTTCCCACCATCCTCTTCCAAGTTAATCTTTTTCCACAGAAATGCCCTGTTTTGAGTTGACATCTTGTCTTCAGGTCTACAAATAATCTGTTTGAAGATTAAGAGTTCTAAGCAGATCGATGCCCTTAACTAACCAATCTTCAAAATTCATGACATCATTTAGTATGTGGCACGGATAACTCTTTTTGTTATTAGCTGGCTTATTCAGGCAATGGAGAGAGTTGTTCATTTTAATTTTATAAAAAGGACAATGGTACATCTTACTGAGAAAGTAAACTTTCTAAAAGAAATCAGGCACTTTATAAAGCTAAATAATTTAAGGACTCTGTTTTTATAATCTCTCTGGTTACTTCTCTTTATGGGTTAGTTACAATGTAATGAAGAGAAGCTTGTAACAGTTAAATAAAGCAGCTTCATCTCTTTAAAGCTTTATCCGGTAAACGCTGATTATCTACTGCGCAGTTCTAGTAACTAGAAAATAAAGCAGACAGGATTCTACAGAATTTGCATCCAAGTCCTTGAGACCTACTCCTTGAGACCTCTGCAATAAAATACACACTATGATAACCCTCTTCCTTTAGGGAAACTGTAGCAACAACATGCAGAGAAGCAGTTTTTAGCTAAATTAGGTACCAGGCCACATGGTGACTCATTATCCTTTTCCCAGGTATAAGGAAGGTCCACGTTGACCCCAAAGCAAATGAGAAATATTAGAACACGAATAAGTCACTTGAACGTTTCCTAAAGGCAGATGTTGAGGGCATGGAAATAAAAAGGCAAGCCCTACCCACCAGCTGTTTATAGTCTAAGGGAGGAGACCGAGGGGTCGTATTAATTAGGCACAGGTGTGCCCCCTGGGAACACAGAGGGGCACCCTCACCAGAGGAAAAGGAGTGGAGTTTGGGACAAAAAAAAAAATCAAGACAGGGGTTCTAAAAGAAGCCTGCACTGAGTCTGGGGACAGGTAGAGGCAGAGTCAGGTGAGATGGAATGGGAGGATGCCTCAGACAAAGGAGTTAGTACGAGTAGGAGACTGAGAATGGTGCATAAGCGAGAAAATGAGAATAAGTTGTTGAACATGACTTAGGTTGGTAAGTAGTAGAAGGGGCTGAAACGGGCAAGAAGGGGCTGGATCTGTGAAGCAAAGGCTTACTGACTAGGTTTGCATTTCAGAAAGATGATCTTCCATCATCACGGAAGGTGGCTTCGGACAAGACGGACAATGGAAATGGGGACACCTAATTCGAGGTCACTACAATAATCCAAATGACAAAGAAATAAAGGTCTGAAGTAGTCGTAACTGTGAGGACCCGAGATTTACTGATGAGGTACAACTGACAGAAAATGACATATTGTACTCAGGTACTCAGGGAAAGGATAAAGGTTGAAAGCTGGCACTGGCATCAAAACTACTTACCTTATTTCTGTAGTATCCCACTCCTAGAAGGATACGTCATTTTATTTCTTAGCCAGGAGTCTGCTTTACTTGATAGCTCATGGGAACTTTAGTACGTATCTTCCTTATAAAGAAGTAAATGTCTATCATTTTAACGTCCCCTGGATTAAGAGTTTTACTATATATGGTCAACTTTATCTACCTTTATCTCAATTACTTATCTGTTGGCCATCACACAATAGCAGCTCTGTGTAAGCAGGGGAGAGCCAAGAAAAAATATATACTCTCACATTAAAGATTTCAATGTTTGGCTGATGCAAAGAAATCTAAATACACGGGTCAAATTTTGTTATACTCCACCAACTCAACGAGGGTTTAAAGAAATAGCCATTGTACAATCTCCAGGTTAAAAAAAAGAAGAAGCCACAGTGGGGGACTCTAGGAACATGAACAGAAACCATAAACACTCAAAAGGAGCTAAAGAATACAAACAGCTCCTAAAAATATTAATGTAAATGGACTCTGATCTGTATGATGAGAACCAATCAATCTCATTCCCATTAAAGAACTTTTTTCAGTGGGGATGTGATTACTAAGTAGCACTTACAATCTGTAGTGTAAACTGTACAGACAGAAATCTTGAGGTGGCTCATAGTCAATGCGTGTATTATTTTTGAATTACCTGGATTTTAATACCCTATGGTAGGAGTCATGCTTCCTACTTAAGCGTCGTACTTTCTGTTTCTCACTGGCTTACATGAAGACATTAAAATCAAGTCCTAAAGTAGGTCGAGGTGACCATAACCCTAGAGTGCTTCTTACCACAGCATGATTCTTCACGTAGCAGGGCTTGCACACCGGCTTGTCATTGACCATCACGTATATTTCCCCAGCTAGGATGTTGTCGCAGTCAAAGCAGCAGAAGTGTTTCAAATGCCAATTTTGGTTTTCTGCCTGGGTGTACTCATTGCTGAATATTAACTGGGAAGAGGGCAAAAATAAGATGAATCACGTATCTTCCTTTTTTTTTTTTTGCTACAAATGACAAAGCTAGGTTCTTTAGGCCAAATGGGGATTTAGATCCACAAGTACTACAACCTACTTTTCTGGGCTCAAAGTCTGAAAATAACCTAGTGCTTAAACTCAGGTTATATTTAGTTTACCAAATCAATCTTTTATGTTTCTGGACAGTCTTTCATTAGTCAATATAACTAATGTAGACATTCCGAATGACTAAAGTCAAGTTTTTTTCCACTCAACTCCTCTGTGTGTAAATAAAGAGACTGATGCTTGATTAATTCATGTTGCTTTTGCACTAAGCATGGCCTGGCGAGGATGGTAAGGGGACTGACTCTATAGGAGCACAAGGAGCCTGCCTGCGGTGGCCGCAGAGGACATACCTCATCGCAGCCGGCACATCGTGGTTTCTCACTGTCACAGTAATGTCTGCCACAGTATAGCTTTCCATTCTTCCAGAAATAAATCATGTCGACCAGGAGTTCGTGGCAGGTGCTGCAGACGAAACAAGCTGGGTGCCACAGCTTATCATAGCCGGCCCTTTCAGCGTAGATGGCTGGGTCACCCTCCTTCATACTCTGTTTGCAGCAGTAGCAAGACTGAAAGGGAAGCCATCCAAAACAATATGTCATCGTAAGACTGGCATTTCTCATCATCAGTGTAGTTGGAATTCAGAGAAACAATGTCCAAGAGAAAGAACTCCCACTAAAATTAGTAATTTGTCCACAGAGACAATAAGGTGCCAGTATTTCTGGGAAGTGGAATTTCTTAGCTTTCCCCAGGCTTTTCAAACCTAATTCTTGTGCCCTGGTGGTAACACTGAGCACTATTTCCTGAATTAAAGTTACCTATGGGGGGATCCCTGGGTGGCGCAGCGGTTTAGCGCCTGCCTTTGGCCCAGGGCGCGATCCTGAAGACCCGGGATCGAATCCCACATTGGGCTCCCGGTGCATGGAGCCTGCTTCTCCCTCTGCCTGTGTCTCTGCCTCTCTCTCTCTCCCTGTGTGACTATCATAAATAAATAAAAGTTAAAAAAAAAAAAAAAAAACTTTAAAGTTACCTATGGAAAAAGGGCAACACTAATTTTCCTCACAATTTTTAAGTGGTTCTTTCAAAATGATTATATTAGAGCTTATTTGTACCTTTTCTCTTTTTCTAATAGGACCAAGCCTTATTGGTAAATGTGTTAATCATGAGACACTAAGTTTCATCTGTATCATAATTCTCTTTTACTTTCAAATAAGAAAAAAAGACTTTAATTTCCTAAGACAGATTTTTTAAAAAAATAAGATCGACTATATAGCTGACCCTTGAACAACACAGGGGTTAGGGGTGCAAACCTCACAAGCAATCAAAAATCTACATTTAATTTCTGACTTTCTCAAAACTTAACTACTAATAGTCTACTATTGACCTGAATTGTCAATTAACACATATTTTGTATGTTATTTCTTTTATACACTGAATTCTTACAATAAAGCAAGCTAGAGAAAAATTTATTAAGAGAATCATATGGAAGGGAAAATACATTTATAGCACTAGACTATTAATAAAAAAATCTGCATAAGTAGATCTGCACAGTTCAAACCGATGTTTTTCAGGATCAACTGTATATCCACATAAATTTAAATTATGAATTTTAGGCATGTTCTCACAAGCAAAACTGAACTAACCTAAGCATGTATTATTATTGTTTATGGGAAGAGATAAGCATTTAACACCAAAATTATGTTTAGAAACAGATTCTAGATTAGTTATATTGTTTTCTAGATTAGTTACCAATGCTGACTATCATGCATACATAAAACTGACAATTGTCCTTGGCAACAGATAGTCAGAAAATTTGGCTTTAGACAGAGGTTTCAAACATGATGACTCACCGAAAGAAACCTAAACTGAATTTTAACTTATTTCCTTCACCCACTCCTTTTGGAAACGGAGGAATGGCCCTCCTCAAAAATGTTCAAAGAAAGGGAGAGAACCTGTAAAATACACCAATTGTACCAACACCATGACCTCTGCACTTACATACTGAGTTCTTTTGTGTTCAGCCGACTTGTCCTCCATGGCCCCCACGGCTGCTGCGGTGCTTCTGTCCCCACCAGGGATGTACATTCGGTTGGTGCTTTGAGCATCCATCTCACGGGGAAGTTTGACATCACCTACTCCCAGAGCTTCGCTCTTATATTTCTTCACAAACTGTTCCATCTCTTTCACCTCTTTGGGAGACAACTCATGGCACTTTGAAGGGTCCTGGTCATGTGCGGGGAGCTGCTTTGCCAGCTGTTTCTTTCGGTACTGGGCCCCCTCTGAGCCTGCCACTGGCTGCTTCTCCTTGGGCAGCATCTGCATGTACTGCCTGGCCTGAACCACAAGGAGACCACTGTTAACCAGGAGATGCCTTGGCCATCAGACAAGCAGTATTTTATAACACTCATCAGAAGCAAATTACTTAAGAAAGAAGTGGGTCTTATCCATTTGTAAGTCTTTATAAAATATACATCTTGAGATGTTAACACAATCAAAAAAGATATAGGAAAGATACATTTTTCTCCATGAAATTTTAACAAGTTTATAAAAAGTTTATAAAAAGATTTTGGTTACTAATGTATACTTGTGCTAAATATACGAATGTATAATTGCAAGAGAACACAAATTTTTAGAAGGCACGTTTAAATGTTTAGAATTGCCTATGGATCAGCAGCATTTTTATCATTATATAAAAAAGATATTGTAAGATTCACTTGAATGATTTAACTAATCTTAAAAGACTTCCAAATGCCCTATTTAGTTAGTAAAAGGAGTAAAAGTAAAAGGAGTTTGACACAAAATTGTTTATTTTTTTGCCTTACATAGTAAAATGCACTGAATATTTTTTTACTTCTAAAAAAAAGTGACAGAAATTCTACTTTTTCAGATATTCTCTGCTATCTTCAGAGAAATCTTCTCAAGAGTAAGATAGAAACCTAAAAAATTTGTATGTACCTAGTAACTGTTAGGTTAAAACATGTTTTTCATCTAATTAAGAATGTCAGACTATTCCCTCAAAAATTCCCTACTACATCTAGGGGATTATACAATTATATATAGGAAATTATATCTAATTTACTACTATATCTAAGTAGTCAGGAAAATTATATGAGGTATCTAATTTTACTTTCAAAAACCAATAGGAGTTGGAAGTCAAAGTAATGGCAACTCCACAAAAATAATAGACTTGACTGACATTGACTAGGTCACTAAGGGATTGCACTAAGTAAGTAGGCCCCAAACTTTAACAAAGAGATTGCCCTTCCCCCTTATTATTTACCAATGCCTGATTCTGGACAGGCGGAGCCCATTCATAGGTAACAGTATTGATGGAGACATTCTTCTTGGCAGCAACTGGATTGGTCAGTATCATGACATTGCGTTTATACATGGGGATTCCATCTGATTTTAGCTTTGCAATCAGGGTGGTATATTTGGTGTCTTCAAAAAGTTTTCCCACTTTTCGATCCTCTTCATTGCTCAAGAGGACATCATGCTCTTCTTGGCCACACTTGCAGTTACGACATATTTTTCTATAATTTTGGAAATAAGTAGGCAATAATTAATTATACTTAATAAGTAAGTATACTCATAGATTTATAGTTTATAAAATACTTTTACACACATTCCATATAATGGTATGGAAAGGCAAGCTATTGGTCACGGGGATACCAAGTAGCTATCCATAAATTTAAGCAAAGAAACATAAAAATGTACCTTCATGTTAGAAGACTTTAGAACGTTACGTCTTGGTTAAAAAGTATGTGCTCAAGGAGCCATATCTGAGCAAAACCTCATCTGGTGTTCCTCATTTTCTTAAATTGAGAAGTAAATAAAATCACCAAAACACTATCACAGCAAGAGGTTTCGTATTTTATTGCTTGGTGACATTTTATAGCCAATCCCCGTTTTTTGGTTTTTGTTTTTTTTAAGTGAGAGGGAAGTTGATATGACTTTTCTGATAAAGGACTATAATCCTAGACGTAGCTTTAGCGTTCCTCATTTTCCTTTCGGTACCCTTGCTAATTTCCTTCCTTTCCTTCTCCTTTCCTTTCCTTTCCTTTCCTTTCCATTTCCTGTTTCCTTTTTTCCCTCTTCCTTTTATTTCTTCAAACACTTAGTGACCACCTACTATGTGCTTTCATATGTGTAAAAATCAGATAGATGAAAGTCTCTGGGCTTTCAGAGAAATGAAATGAAAGATACCACTAAATGAAAGACACTGCCCCCTTCCCCCAATCTGGTCTAGCAGGTAATCATTCCTTCATGCAACATATAGGAGTGTCCATGTGCTAAGCAATGTACTTAGCTTATAGTTATAGTACTTAGCCTTACAGCAATGTACTCAGATTGCTACAGCCTATAATTGCATTTGTGATAGGAAAGAAAGGTACAGGATACTTTGAGAGAGTAATTTTGACTTGGAAATGGTGAGGAAAGGACTCCATAAAAATATCACTCCATAAGAAAGTTAACATTTAGGTTGAGACGTGAAGGATGATGAAACAAGTATGAGATGTCTCTGTGTGTGTGTGTTGTGTATTTGAGATGGCGTAAAGAAATAGAGAAGAGAAAAGCCTCCAAACATTAGGCAGAAAGAGTATTTGTGGTGGTCTTGAATTAGGAAAGAGCTTGTATCCCATGATCAGAGAAGGCTGGTAGGACTGCAGTGAGGTACATAAATAGGGAATGACAAGGTTGGAGAGGTAGGCAGGCATGAGATTATGCAGGGACTTGGACACATTATTAAAGGATTGCGCTTTCACTAGAAGAATAAGCCAGAGGCACCGAAGGCCTTTGGGTAATGGAATAACACACTTAGATCTATCGTTCTCAAAAACTGTATTCTATAATGTGAGGCTGGATCAGGGGTAGACATAAGTGGAAGGAGGGACCAATTAACATGTCAATAGTGTATCCAGTTTGCAAAGTAACTGAAATCCTGCTATTATTTCACAAGTGGAATTTAAATCTTATCTAGTTATTGTTGTGGTCTAGGTAACAAGTGTTATAGCTTGGACTAGGGTATTTAACAGATGAAAAGAAAAGAACAGATTTAAGATCTCCTTCAAAGTAAAACTGACTAAACTTTGTGGTTAATTTGGATGTAGTGATGGTAAAGGGAAGGGCAAATCTGTCAAAAAAATATACCTAGGTTTCCAGGATGCGTAAGCTGGTAGAAGGAGTGTGACTTATTGAGAGTAATTGTAAAAGAATGACAGATCTGAGGTAACGGGGGGCGGGGGGGGATGTTGATGAAAGTTCTCCAAAATTCAACTACTGAAAAGTTTGAAATGCCCATAAAACAGGATACATATATCAAGTAGATTGTAGAATATGTAGACCTCATGTTAAAAACTGTAGTCTGGTAGGAAATACAAATCTGGGAGTTGGGAAATGACACATTTGCATAAAATTGAACAGATCACTTTCACATCCTGGGTGAGAATACAGAGAAAAGGTGAGGACTCAGGGAAGGGGTCTGGCAGAGAAGCAGAAGCTGGAAAAGGGACAGAGGAAAACAGACAAGTAGAGAGACTCTGTGGTGCTCAAAACAGAAACTGGAAGTAAATAAAGGGCAACGATAGTATGTAAATCAGAGGGAGGAGTCTGAGAGTTTACAAACACACTCTAACATCCTAACATTGTTCAGGAAGATACTGAAGATATAGATTAACATTATAGTTTTGAACCATGCATGTTAAACTAGCTAGACAACTAAAGAAGGAAATATTGCATATAATTTCTAAACTTGTAGAGAGAAAATGGAATGACTATATAAAATGCAAATAAACAGAAGGCAATAAGAGAGGAGAAAAAAGAAAGAAGATTGAGACATGTAGAAAGCACAAATTAAGATGGTTAATATAATCCAAATATACCAATAGTCACAACAAATGGACTCAATGCTCCAGTTAAAAGACAAAGGATTTCAGGCTTAATAACAACAAAATCAAACCATATGCTACTTGGAAGAGACACTTGAAATTTAAGGACACAGAAAGGATGAAAGTGTAAGGATGCAAAAAAGATATTTCAGGTATTCCAACCTTGATACCTATATTAATGTCATACACTTTGGACTTTAATGATTTTTCCTTTAATGAGTATTAAAGAGAATCACTACACAGCGACAGAAGTTTAAAATCATCTCTATGATGTAACAAATATAAAATTAATATTGCCTAATAGGGGGAATCCCTGGGTGGCGCAGCGGTTTGGCGCCTGCCTTTGGCCCAGGGCGCGATCCTGGAGACCCGGGAGCGAATCCCACATCGGGCTCCCGGTGCATGGAGCCTGCTTCTCCCTCTGCCTGTGTCTCTGCCTCTCTCTCTCTCTGTGTGTGTGACTATCATAAATAAAGAAAAAAAAAAAAAGAACATACCTAATATTGCCTAATAACCTAACCTTAAAATCTAAAAGCAAAAATAACAGAAATTTAAGAAATAGACAAACTCATTATGGTAACACTAAGAAATTAGAAATAAAGATTTGGATAACACAATAATAATCCTGATCAAGCAGACACATAAAAAAGTATCCTATCCAGTGACCGGAGAACACTTCTTTTTGTGAACATTTGAAACACTTCAGAAAAACGAACATATACCGATAGACCAGCTCTCAAGAAATGCCCAAGGAATCACCATCAACCACATTAACCTGAATATAATGTTAGAAATCAACAGCAAAAAAGTAACTAGAAAGTACTTTTGAAAGACTCCTAAGAAATTCAGTATTAAAACAATCACAATAGAAATTAAAAACAAATGATATTTTAAGGAAAAAGGAAAGGAAAGCTATCACTTCTTGAAATGCAGAACACAACTAAAGGAGAGAAGGTAGAGCTAACGTGCTCAAGTTAGAAAGATGAGAGAATAAAACTAAGAAGGTCAACTCAGAAAGTTAGGAAACATGCAGAATAAGCCTAAAGAACATAGAAGGAAGATGAAGATAACAGCAGAAACTAATAAAACAACTGTCTGCTTCTCATAAGATGCAGGGGGAAAAAGCATTCAATACATTTTAACATCTCTAGTGACTACATTTTGCATAGTAGTTTTAGCTCCAGAAGGAAACTAGACAGAATTTTAAGAAGGGTTTCTGGGAAAAAAGCTCATACTCAACATACATCATACTTAGTGCATTCGCTTTAGGATCTGAAGCAAGAGAGCAACCTTGCCATCACTTCACTCATACAGTCTTGTGGGTACTAATCAGAGCTGTAAGAAAAATCAAAGAGATTGAAATTTTAAGGATTCATCAGAAAGGAAGAAATGAAACCGTTGTTAGTCACAGATGCTATGGATCATATAAAAATGTATTAACATCAGTAGGAGTTTACGAAGTTTTCTGGATTTAAAATTAATAAAATTAGATTTCTCTGCATCACTAAATTAGGGAAAAAACAACCAAAAATTCTTAAGTGAATCTCTTCACCAGATAACAAATTATTAAATATAGATTTTTATGTCTTGTTTTCTTAGGTGAGGTATGCAAACTAAAAATATTAGATTCAACTCGTGCAGTCCCAGAGAGAGAGATAGAGTCAGAGATAAGCAGGGTGGGGAGGCAAACTAATTTCCTTGTGCACACACTGCTCACAAATCTTTATTTGGTAAGAATTTGCTGAAGCGTTTGCATATTCTAGTTCAGCTATAAAAGACTCTTACATCTGGTTATCTCATACTCCCACCCAGTGGAAAGGAGCACATTAATCTACCACATTACGTCCTTCATTCTTGTTCTTCAGTTAACAAAAACAATATAATTATTCATAAAACAATCACAAAGCTTTTGGGTTAAGTGAAAATCATACCGTTCTGAGGGGAATCTGGTTCCTTAGGGATGGGAATTTAGTTCTTAATATAGATAAACAGAGCCTTAGATGGCTGTGACCTATGGCATTGATCCTAATAATTAGTGAAGTGACTGACTATAAAGACAGAAGTAATAATGTTACAGGGATCTGTGATGAAGGATATGGACTTCCTTTGGAAATGTTTCTTATCCAGTTCTACACCAGAACAACATGTACACCATAAAATAAGGGGAGTCAGATTTTAGAATCTGAAAGACCAAAAAGTATATGAAATAAAGTCTGCTCATTTTTAAAGCATGAACTATGATGAGCTGTAGTTATAGATTAAAATATGACCCTTTAAAATATGCCTTATATTCTATATATGTAGAATAGTTACACATTTACTACGGAAGTATTATATATAAGAAGGTCTACTGGGCAGCCCGGGTGGCTCAGCGGTTTAGCGCCGCCTTCAGCCCAGGGCCTGATCCTAGAGACCGGGGATCGAGTCCCACAGTGAGCTCCCTACATGGAGCCTGCTTCTCCCTCTGCCTGTGTCTCTGCATCTCTCTCTCTCTGTGTCTCTCATGAATAAATAAATAAAATCTTAAAAAAAAAGTTAAAAAAAATAAGGTCTACTAACCAATGGTAGAAGAGCCATCTCTATATTTTTTCTTTCTTATTATTTGTCTTGGCTATTCTTGGAAGATTTACATTCTGAGAATATCCATTCTCCCCACCCACCCCTTCACCCACCCAACATACCCTTTTTAAGAAAGCAAAATTAGGCTAAAGCAATATAACAATAGCAGTGATGATGAGGGAAAAAGAAGTTTTCAGTTTTCTAAGTGGGAAAACCTATGACCGATTCATGATAGCTTTGAAAACCATAACTACATTAAATATGTATCATCTGCATCCTCGCCGCAACGTGGGGGCACGCGGGAAGAACACTTGGCAGGAATGTGACTCTAGGGGTGGGATGGTTCTTTCAGTTTGAGTTGTCATCACGAAGCAGCTGGAGTGACCACATCCCTTCCAGACCCATTACCCCAGAGCTCCATTTCTAAAATAAAAAGGGATAGCTACAAACCACAATTTCTGAAAGAAACCTATAAAATCTGGGCCAGGTGCCAAGAGCTACCCATTATAGAAATCTATGCTATTTACTACTTAAACCTATGCTATTTACTAGTTCAAAAAATTGTTTTAAATAATTTGGAGGAGGGTTAGGCTACAGTGTTTTACATTTCAATCACCCATATTTAAATTGGAAATTTTATTTTTTAAATTTTTTTTTTATTTATTTATGATAGTCACAGAGAGAGAGAGAGAGAGGGGCAGAGACACAGGCAGAGGGAGAAGCAGGCTCCATGCACTGGGAGCCCGACGTGGGATTCGATCCCGGGTCTCCAGGATCGCGCCCTGGGCCAAAGGCAGGCGCTAAACCGCTGCGCCACCCAGGGATCCCTAAATTGGAAAATTTTATCTTTAGAAATATCTTTTAAGAACTTTTATTTTTTTAAATATTTATTTCTTTGAAAGAGAGAGCACACAAGCAGGGAGGGGGACAGAGGGAGAGAGAATCTCCAGCAGAATGCACTGAGCACTGAGCGCAGTGTGGGGCTCGAGCTCACAACCCCAAGAAATCAGAGTCTGACACTTACCTGACTAGGCCACCCAGGCACCCTTTTAAAAGAACTTTTAAAGTCATTAGGAAAATATTCAATAAGTTTATCAAAAGGAAAATTTTGTTGAGGAGTTGGGAGAGAAAAGGGTATTGTTATCCTGGTATCCAAGAAAAGGCATGAGAAGGAGTAGGACATTTATCATATAGCTCATTTCAGCCTAAAATAACTCAGATTCCATCCTTTTTAAGAAAATCAAGAACTTTAAAATTGATTTTTATGCCAACCTAAAACAAAACAAAAATAATGGCACAGGTGAGCACAGTACCCACCTGCTGGGGCTATACTATTGATGACATATGCAAATTGCTTGTTTACTACGTTCATATGAGCTATACCAATTTGATAGCAGTTTATGAGGGAGTTATAAGTCAGTTGCCATAACTCTAAATCTTCAAACCTGTTCTTCCTATCGAGCACTTCTCAAATTCTCCATAGGGTGTTAATAAAATTTACGTGCTGGGGGGCACCTGGCTGGCTTGGTAAGTTGAACGTCTGCCTTCACCTCAGGTCATGATTCCCAACGTCCTGGGATCTGGTCCTGGGATCTAACCCTGCATCGGGCTCCCTGCTCAGTGGGAAGCCTGCTTCTCCTTCTCCCTCTCCCTCTGCTAACTCCCCCTGCTGTGCTCTCTTGCTCTGTCAAGTAAATAAAGAAAATCTTAAAAAAAAAAAAAAAAAGTAACATTGGGAAAGAAAGAAAAGTAAATTCAGAATTAAATTTATTTAAAAGGGTCTTTTTTAAATCACTTTTTAAAAAATATGCAAATGTCATCTGATAGATTGGGAAGCTCTAAAGTGTGTGTCGGGGGTGGGGGGAGTAGGGTTATTGTACTAAAAAGTTCTTTGTACAAAAAAGTTTAGGGTGTTAACACATACACACATAAAGGTTAATGTGTATGACAAATCTGAACTGTATACTCACATTTTTACATTACAACTTTGGATTTCTTTTTTTTTTTTTTAAAGATTTTATTTATTTATTCATGAGAGACACATAGAGAGAGAGAGAGAGGCAGAGACACAGGCAGAGGGAGAAGCAGGCTCCATGTAGGCAGCCTGATGTGGGACTCGATCCCAGATCCCGGGTCACGCCCTGGGCCAAAGGCAGACACTCAACTGCTGAGCCACCCAGGCGTCCCTCAACTTTGGATTTCTTGAGTTAAAACCAGGAGAGAGTGTGGCAAAATTTATCAAAAGCATTGCTTCAGAAAAATACACAGATTGCAGTTTCAAGCTGAAAGCAGTCAAGAAACTTTCATCCCCCCCCCAAAGAGAAATTATTTTTGTATCACTATTTGCGAAAAATGTTATTTTTACAAGGCAAGTAGTAGCAACTAGAGTGCTCTGACATGCTGCCAGCATTCACAGTGATTTAAAGGTATGGTCATGGCATTGCTACAAACCATATTTTAAAAGGGCTGGAAGCTGCCCTTTTATAACAGGGATATACTTATATGGACTTAAGCATGGGCCTCTGTTACAGGATTCCACACAAGGATTAATCCATTTATGGTGGGAAATTTTTAGTTTTCGCCAGCCCTAAACCAATCAGAAATTCTCTGAACCGATGTAGGCTATATTCAAGTAACGCTTTTCTTACAAAGGCTTCTGTTTTAGGAGAAGGATTTATCGAAGATAAAAGACTAATTCTATTACTTATATGATTAATAATCTATGATTCCAGTGATATTACCATACTTCAATATGAAATGATTGACTATAAACTCCAAATCTTGGGTTTGTTGTCTTAACATCCCATAAATATTTGTGAGCTCTATATATTACTTGGAAGTGCGTCCAGATAGGACCTCTTATTTATTAAGTATCAGGCATCTCCAAACCTTTTATTTTTCTCTAGTCTTGTAATTATTGATGCAGTGAAGAGAGAGTGTGCTCACATTTAAATCATCATTGTCCACAAAGACGTAGATGTCACAAAAAGCACCGCCCTGTGGAGAAGACAACTTGGTGCAGTCCAAAGCTCACTGATCATGACCGTGCGAACATGGGCCCTCGTTTCTGTCTTGCCTTGTAGAAGGTGGGTGATGAGGAAGGTTTTGGCAAGCTTTGGGTCCAAGTTCCAGCTCTGCCAGCTATAAGCCATGCCCTTGGTAAGTCATTTAACCTCCCTAAATCTTTGACTTCTCATCTATAAAACGGGAATACTATTCCTTACCTCAAAAGAGTATTATGAAGATTAGTTACAATCAGGTACAGAAGGAGCTGTGGTAAGCAGAATTCTAAGATGGCCCCTCTAACCTGGTCCCTCCAGTGTTACCCCCATGATTTTCTTACTGTCTGTGAGAAAAGATTATCCAGGTGTGTCAAATCTAATCACGTGAGCCCTTGAAAAACATAAATTTTTTCTGGCTGGGAGAAGGGGAAGTTGGAGAGATTTAAGGCATAGAAGGGATTCTAAGCACTGTTGTTGACTTTGAAGACAGAGGTGGCCATGTGCCGAGGAATGTGAGTGGCTTCTAGAAGCCAGAACAGCCCCTGACTGACAGCCAGCAAAGAAACAGAGACAACCTACAACCACAAGGAAATGAAGGAAATGAATTCTACTAACATCACAAATGAGTCGAGAAGCAAATTTTAACCCCGTTTTCCAGATTAGAGCCCAACCTGGCCAAAACCAGAGTTCAGCCTTTTGAAATCTTAAGCAGAGAATCCAGCTGAGCCGGCCTTGAGTTCTGGCTTAAAGCGTAAATGGAATCAATTAATAAGTGTAGTTTTAATCTCCCAAATTTATAGTAACTTCATTATTTAGCGATAGAAAATCATTACAAGTGCTTATTAGTGTGCAACACATAGGAAATTTCATAAGTTATATTTCTTATTGATATCTCAAAAGCTCAAACAAGCTATTTTAACTTCCTTGAGTTTTAGGTCTTTGATCTATAAAATGAGGTCTGACTAGCTAAGTTCCAAGTTCCACTCTAAACTTCCATGAGCCTAAGAATTCATTTTCAGTTTCTGATAACTGTTGTGACACACCTTGAACAGGCAGTCATGCCTGCTGGATCTCTTCCATTCACTCTCAGATCTATTCTGTACCCATCTGCACGGTACCTTGGACCATGGTCTAGGAGGCTGACCCCAAGGGACTGCAGCAGTGGGCTACCTTGCCCCTAGCAATGGAAGATGCCAGCAGGAAATCTCAGTGATGAACAACAGCGAGGTCTGAGGATTTATTTCCTGGTTTCCTACAAGTGTACAAGGTGCTAAGGCCAAAAATGACCCCTTCCTTTACTTGGGGAAGCAGGGAAGAAGGTGCCAAGGACTGAATTGTGTCTCTCCCCCTCAAATCTGCATGTTGAAGTCCTAACCCCTGGCGTGACTATATTTGTAGATAGAGTTTTTAGGAGGTAAAGTTAAATGAGGTCATAAAAGTAGGGACCTGATCTTATAGGATTGGTGGCCTTCTAAGAAGAGGAAGAGAGATCTTTCTCTCTCTCTCTCTCTCCATATGCATGCACAGAGAAAAGGATGTGTGAGGACACCGAGAGAAGGTGGCTGTCTGCAAACCAGGAAGCGGTTTCTCACCAGAACCCAACCATGCTCTGATACTGAACTTCTTGGGCGTCTAGCCTCCAGAACTAGAAGGCAATACATTTCTATTGTCTCAGCCACCATCTATGGTATTTTGCTATGGAAGCCTGAGCTAATAGAGGGCGCAAGGAAGAAGAGTTCTCAGGGAGTGATGGTTGAACTCAAGATCTGAAAAATACGAAGGACTTTTTGTTTCATGATAGTAAGATGGAGGGTCTTTCCAGCTAAAGGAAACATACCAAAAAACCACAGGCATTTCAGGGACCAGCACGTACCTCAGCAGTTGAAGCACAGCGTGCTTAGAAGGGAAGTAGGAGAGGAGACTAGACAAGCAAGCAGGAATAGATGTTGAGGTTTTAAGCCAAAGACTTTGCCCAAAGGATCCAGCCCAGTGGGAAAGCAACGAAAGTTCTTAAGCTACTGGGAAGTACACGATAGCATCCATTTTCAAGACCATCCTATAGCTGCCTGGAAGTCAGACTGCAAAAGAGCAGAGAATAAGTTAGCTCTGATTTTCACCATGTACCCAATGAAGCCCTAAGAGTCCTAGAAATCAAGGGTTACCGTGAAGATGGAAGAGCAAGCTAAGTGGACAGGATCCTGGGACTCTATGCCCCCTGCAATCACAGCAGTTCTATGCCCTAGACCCGACCTGGAATCTTCATTATGTTCAGGACAACCAGCCTAGCATTGAAAGTGGCTCATCTGGAGGTCAAAGGCACCTTCCCTCCAGCCTTCCATCTGTGGTGAAAAGTCAGGGAATTATCAAGAATTCTGAGAGAGAAATGTGTCCGGATTCATGCCAGGAAGAAGACAGAATTACTAAGCAACACCATCTGGACGAACTGCATAAACCCAAGCTAGGCTGGAGGCTGTGGCAAAACCCTAGTCTTTTATGGCTCTTTACAGATTCTCAGAGCATATCAAGATAAGCAAATGGAAAAAATAAAATAAAGAAATGATTTTCATGCCACAGAAATCCACTCTTCTCTGACATTTTTATCTGAAAGTCCTAGATTATAGTGATCCGCAATAGAAAAATAACATGTCAGAAACAAGAATCACTGTAAACTAACTTCTGCTTTGGAGGGAAGATGCTATTGCTTAAGAATGAGCTTTTAAAAAACTCATTAGCAGCTTCTGGCAACTGTAGTCAACCTAAAGGGATTACTTTGATTGTACAATACGAGCCATGCCCAGCAGAGGGCAGCCCAACTCTCCACACAGCCCACGGAGAGGGCGGCTCAGGGGTGTGCTGATTAGGGCTGAAATACTCTAATCCAGAAATCTCTTTTGCGCCTAGTGACTTGACTTTACCTTTGAAAAACACGACAGACATGCTGCCTAAGTGCCCTGTCCCTTGGAAAAGTGGCAGAGGGAAGAGCCATGGAAGTCCTGTAATCCAAAAACTCCCTGGACCACTTTAGCTCCCTACAAATAAAGAACCCTATGTACCATCATTTCTCAGTGAGGTTTGAGCTGAGGTTTCTGTTGCCTTCACTATTTAAAATAACTGTGTTTCCTAAAACTTGCTAAATCAAACCACTTTCAAAAGAGCCTAATATCTCAAATTGTATTTGTTTATATTCTCCTTTAACTTACATTGTACACAGTCCCAAGAGCTGATGACATTTTTTTATTCTAGAGAGTTTTCTATGGAAATATGCAGTACGGAAGTGGTTCTCAAGTGAGATTTATTCTAAAATGGCAAGTGCCATCCTAATGATCTACAGTTGATAACTTTTTTTCCTTCCAACAGTAATGTGCTGATTCTTACTTTGAACAGACTTATAAACTATCATTATAGTCCTTGACAGCCACTAATGAACAACATTTGTATTCTTCATAAGAACAAGTTTAAAATACCGATTTTTAGGTTTATGTGACATACTATCACTTTAAAATATGTAAATTGTAGGGACTCCTGGGTGGTTCAGTGATTAAGTATCTGCCTTGGGCTTGGTCTTGGGCATGGTCTTGTAGTCCCAGGATTGAGTCCTACATCAGGCTTCCCTCGAGGAGCCTGCTTCTCCCTCTACCTATGTCTCTGCTTCTCTCTCTCTGTATCTCTTATGAATAAATAAATAAGATCTTTAAAAAAATTAAAAAAATAAATAAAATATGTAAATTGTAAAAAATAAAAATAAAAAATGAAATATGTAAATAAGATCTATACAAAATTCACACTTTTGTTTATTTTCCAAACTCACATTTTTGATCCACTAACATTTGTCTGCCATATACATGCACTTGATTCAGGCCAAGACAATGGCAATCAATTATTATTTTTTAAATTTAAGTGTTTCAAAGTTTTTCGGTAGTAAATTTAGAGCTGAAAATTTCGAAGAGCCCTTAGATTCAAGTCTACATCCTGACAACTGGTAAATGAATGCTTAATTAACCATATTTATTGCTTATCGCAAATACACAGATAAAATGTACAAAGTTACCAATTTCTAAGAAAATAATAATAACTATAATCAGGAGTCATAGAAGATCACCCTAAACTTATTTGCCACTCAGAAAAGAGACATATTCAGTATTCTAGACTTGTAGGAAATCTGAGGGGCCTTGAATGAACCATTCAAAATATAGCTACTATGGTCCAATTAGCTCAGTCACAACTTAATGATGGGGAACAGAATAGATTTATTTTTCATTCATTTCTTAGAAAAGAGTATGACAGGTGTACAACTTAGCCACCAAGCTAGAGAATCTGCAGGAGACCCCCACTGTCTGAGAAGGCAGTGTCGTGGTTGTAGTTTTTAAAACATTACCTCCAAAAGTGTAGTTCGAATCCTTCACATTTTTCTTTGCATTTTAAACAGGGGGCTCCAAATCCTTGCTCATGACCTAAGCCCATCTGTTAAGGAGAAAACAATGTGTGTTATAACAGTTATAAGAGATCTTAAAAATCCGATAAGTTCCCCTTCTAATTCCACTTACCGCTCCTGTTGATATAACTTTCAAACAACTCTTTTATGAGTCTCACAATGTTTGGTTAATGATGACACTCAGCTATGGATAGGAGGACTGGAAGTACCTACACAACATACCTTTAATTCTTTTTTCATGAAAAGCACCAGAATACAACTGTGTAGAAGACTACAAATGCTGTAAAAGTTGCAAAAAGTCATGACTGTATCTTTTTGGCAACTATACACTGTGTATACGAGAGGAACAGGGAGCAGTCAGAGAGCCAGAGCTTGGAAAGCAAGTCTGCCCCCAAATGACATATTTTACAGCAAACAAGGAATACGGAAAAGATTTTAGGACTTATGATAAAAATAATATTATGGCATTTTATTATGTATTGTTCATTTATTTTATTAACTTATAATCCATTTTATTATTTATAATACCATATTTATCATATTCAAAATATTATTTACTGTAAGTATAATAAGAGCAACAACGAATATATATTGAATGCCAGGAGCAGAAGTAAGCACTTTGGGGCAGCCCGGGTGGCTCAGTGGTTTAGTGCCGCCTTTGACCCAGGGCCTGATCCTAGAGACCGGGGATCGAGTCCCACATTGAGCTCCCTGCATGGAGCCTGCTTCTCCTTCTGCCTGTCTCTCTCTCTCTCTCTCTCTCTCTCCCTCTCTCTCTCTGTCTCTCATGAATAAATAAATAAAAATAAAAATAAAAGAAGTAAGCACTTCATTGAAATCTTATAAAATCTCATAAAATGCTTATAAAGTAGGCAATATCCTTCTCTGTTTTAGAGATGACAACTGAAACTCAGAGAGGTTACAGAACTTGCTGGAGCTTAAAGTATAAATAAACGGTAGAGAAGTGATCAGGGTCCTGGTCTTTCTGACCCTAAAGCCTGTGCTTTTATGCCCGCGGTGGGAATAGAGGGGATGCACTATTGCCCTTAGTGTAGCAAACTATTTTTTAACCCATATTAAACAGTAATCCTTGGGAGCTTGCTGAGACATGACTTAATAAACAATAAAGGAGGGGCTGCAGATGAGGGAAGGCACAAGAAGGCAACGTCAGCTCTTGTTTCCCAACTACTGATAAGAGAGTAAAGCAGGTCAGCCCCCTCGGTATCAGCACGTGGGCAAATCACCAGCGACGCGGCTACTCTATTTTAATTATCACATCGGTGACTGCTGACAAATCGTCACCACCTAGTAGTGTCGGAGTGAGAGTTCAAGCTGGCCAAACAATCGCTCCTCCCTTCTGTAGCTTTACCGAGCTGTGTTTTTGCCATGCAGCCTAAACCACACTGTTACTTGTTCTTTGAAAGATCAGTCTGTGCCCGGAAGTTTAGATAAAGCTCTTCCTTTTTTTCTGAAGAAAATGACCACATCCTCTTACCACGACTAAGGTCTACCCAGCTGCTCAGGAGAGCCCACATTATTTTTAATAGACCATCTCAAGTATAGTCTCTGAAGGTGATAAAATCTGCCCAGTATCAACTAAACTTCAGCACTCTTGCCGTGTCTCCACTGCCAATTTTAAAAACATTTTGAAATTGTATGACTTCAATACTAGGTGACACTTTTTCTTTTTTTTTTTTTTTCCAAGGAATCAAATTGTTCCCTTGTGACTGATGATCACAGCTCACAGTACAGAAATAAAGTGGAGTAAGCAGAAGAGAAACTGGTTATTTGAGTTTTCTGTTTTTTTTTTTTTTTTTTTTTTTTTTAAGACTTTCTTTGAGAGAAAGGGAGTACAAGCAGGAGGGAAGAGCAGAGGAAGGGATCCCTGAGTAGCTCAGTAGGTTTAGCGCCTGCCTTCGGCCCGGGGCATGATCCTGGAGTCCTGGATCGGGTCCCATGTCAGGCTCCCTGCATGGAGCCTGCTTCTCCCTCTGCCTGTGTCTCTGTCTCTCTTTCTCTCTGTGTCTCTCATGAATGAATGAATGAATGAATGAATGAATGAATAAATAAATAAATAAATAAATAAATAAATAAATAAATAAGGGAATCCCTGGGTGGTGCAGCGGTTTGGCGCCTGCCTTTGGCCCAGGGCGTGATCCTGGAGACCCGGGATCGATTCCCACATCGGGCTGCCGGTGCATGGAGCCTGCTTCTCCCTCTGCCTGTGTCTCTGCCTCTCTCTCTCTCTCTCTGTGACTATCATAAATATTAAAAAAAAAAAAATAAATAAAAATAAATAAATAAATAAATAAATAAATAAATAAGATCTTAAAAAAAAAAAAAGAGCAGAGGAAGAGGGAGAAGCAGACTCCCCACTGAGCAGGGAGCCCACGGGCTGGATCCCAGGACCCCAGATCATGATCTGAGCCACCCAGGCGCCCCGGAGTTTTGTGATCTTTGTAAGGAATGTAATTAAAGAATTTTCTCCATTATGATATCCAGACTAACATGAATGGAAAATCCGAAAAAGTTTATTCTAAGTTCTTTCTAGCTTTCCATTGCAGGAGAGTTAACAATCCTGAATTCACCTGGTATATGGATTTCCTTCATAAGGCGTTCCATGCATTCCTAACAAACTCTGATCCCAAATGAAAATTAGACATTATTAAGGCTTAATCATATCAGCTTAGCTTAAATCAGCTGCTTCTAAACTCTTATAGAGAATTCACAGTAAGGAAAACACTTTATCTCATGACAGAGATATGCACACACACATTAAGTCAAATGGCCACAAGTTCTTACCTGCCTTCAAGTCTGAATCCCCTAGATGGAGCAACACCGGCCTTAATAAAACACTGCAAGCATATTGGAAAAATATCCCCTCATCCTCTAATTCTGAATGGAACTTGGAAGCTTCGCTAATTTAACTAGAACCCCAGTTCGTCGGCAGAGGCTTTACACTAAGGCCCAGTGCAGTGAGTTCACCGTCCGATACTGACGTTAGAGCTGGAAAGGGGCAAACTGTGTCTTTCCGACCGGCTTTTTCTCTTCTCAAGAGAGAGATGGCTCATCTACTAGGACGATGAAAACTGGAGATGTTTCACGAACGTGTCTTTTAAAGTGGCCCATGTATTCTTACTGCTGGTGTAAAAGGAACCTAAAACCAAGCTCCTGGTCCCACAGCTAGTGCACAGCACGCCGCCCTGGGGTCCCCGCGCAGGCCTCCGCGGAGCACACTGCAGCACCTGCAGCACCTGGAGCACCTGGAGCAGGCCCTCCGGCTCCCAAAGGTTTCCAGGCCCCTTTCCGCTTCGAGGGAAAGGACTGCGAGCCTCAGGTGGAGGTGACTGAGAGCGCAGGACGAGGCTGTGAAGCCGTCAGGGGGGCCCGGAAGGCTCTTTGGAACAGATGGTGCTCGAACTGAGCTGCAAGGATGAGCAGCACCTGACTCAGCAGGAGGGCAGGGGGCACCCCGAGGCCGGGGCTCAGAAGCAGGCATGCTGAGAGCGGGGACACCCAAGAGCACTCGAAGGGGACAGGATCTGACTCGCAACAGGCTGAGCGGGGTTTGGTTTTTTGTTCTTGGACTCCTTTCTCTTCCTTTTCCCAAAGAAGGAATCATCTTCTGAGGACGAGACCCGTAAGGAAGAAGCACCTGGGAAAAAGCCAGGCAGGCAGTGGAGGGACCGGGTGGGGAAGGGGGAGCACCCCTGAAGCCTGCTAGTCCCCCGGGGTGGGGGTCTCAGGGCGACAAGGAGCCCAACCCTGGAGAATAGGGCTCTGCAGACATCTCCAGGGCTTCCGTCCGGCCTCCCTTGGGCTCCGGGGCACGACACCGAGGCCAGCGGCCCTCCCGCCTTTCCAACACGCACTTTCATTTTCCCCAAATGCTCAGACGCAGGGACAGGGACGAAGGGACCGACAGTATCACAGAGGGGGACCCGGTAGAGAGAGGGCGTGCTCCCCTGCGCTTCTGGTTAAAGATCAACAGAGCAACGAAGGGCCACGGAGTCTTCCAGGCCCCGTGGCACAGGCGGTCAGAGAGCTGGGCTGGGTGCGAACCTGCGGCCCGGGAGGGGTTCACGAGAGGCCGTGGCAGCGCTGGGGGCACAGCCATCCAGCTGAACCCCTGCCACCCAGCAGTGACAACCTCCAACCTATGCCACTGGCCGGCGAGCTCTTCTGCCCTATCCTTTACCCTCTTTGTCAACCTCTGCTAGGATAAAAGGCACCAGGCCACCGACAGCGAAGAATCGTGGGTCACACCCTGGTGGGGCCCCAGCGTGGCGCGGCCCCCCAGAGTACCCTGTGCTCTCTGCTCCCCTTAAATCCGACCTGCGTGAAGACCCTGCACCACCCCTCTCCCCTCTGGCTTCTGCTGCCCCCTCCACCTGCGGTCCTTGCCTTCAGGAGTCCCACGCGAACCCCGGAGGAGGGCCTTCTACTCAATCATCAAAGGAGTCGCAGAGGCAGGGCTGCCCCCGCGCAGCCTCCGGGGCCTCGGCCTTGGCCCCTTGGGCAGCGATCCCAGGAGCTGGGATCCAAGGCTCTGGAGCTCCATCTGCCTGAGGGGCCCAGCCAACTTCTCCCCTTCCTTCCCTGCCACGTACTGGATTCTCTGAGGAGCAGGACCCAGAGCCTCCCAGGTGTCTCCCCTCCCCTTTCTCCTCGGCATAGGCTGCACCTTCCAGGTAGCATCCTCGTTCCTGCACGAGCCCTGGCCGGTACTCTCAGACACCCCGATCTTATAGGTTAGAGGGTGCCCAGGTGTCTGGGCTTAAGAATTCTTGGGGAGGGGTCAGAACAGGGAGGGAGGTATGTAATGATCCCCACGGTGTGTGCAGGGGAACGTGCCGGGGAGCGGTGGAGGGGAAGGGGAGCCCAGAAAGCACGGGGTCCCCAGCTAAGGCAATCAGGCTGTGTAGAGGGTGAAGTCCAGCTCCCCAGACGAATGTGAACACCAAGATGAGGGTGCTCATATGGAATATGCTGGGAGAAGGGGCGATACCGGCTGGGAAGGAAATGATCAAGACCTACGTGGGTGACCAGAGAACCGAGAATGTAGAAAGAGCACTGAAGGGAGTGAGGAACACGGTGGCCTGGTCCCAGGGTGTCACTTGCCAGGTCCAGTGATCTCAGAA
The DNA here is from genome assembly GCF_905146905.1 of Nyctereutes procyonoides. Taxonomy (NCBI): domain Eukaryota; kingdom Metazoa; phylum Chordata; class Mammalia; order Carnivora; family Canidae; genus Nyctereutes; species Nyctereutes procyonoides. The sequence goes on along the minus strand of NW_026575160.1, from coordinate 29,043,955 downwards.
GTCACTTTTCTTCTCTGGGCTTCTTCGTGTGGATAATGAAGGAACTGAGTTAGATCAACTCCAGCAGGCCTTTTAATTCTAAAATTATGACTGCAAATCAGGTTTTAGATGAACTTCATCTGACCTGGTTATTCGGCACATCTTCTGCGCAACATTTAAGCACTAACTAGACAACAGTCATTTGAGGAAGATAATAGACTATTGGCTCTTCTAGGTCAGACTCATTTGGAATTCAGTTTAGAAGAGGAGTTTACGAAGGAAATAAAAAATGTAAGTTCGGAGGGGGAAGACACAGTTTCTGTTGCATGTAATTATTTTAGCAGCAAATGTGATATGGTATTCCCTTCAGAGTCAACACTTGGTGCCTAAAAACACATGTTTTTCATAAGCACACAGGTCCCCAAACTCTCTACTTCATATAATTTTAGTAACACATTCTGGCCAGCATCAATACAAGGATACGACAGATTAATTTTTCTTCTTCAGTCTCCAAAAAACCAGATCCTTTGGATTGACTATATTTGGAAAAACTACAGTCCAGCTTTAGGAATACCTATCAAAGTCCTTTGGGGGGGGGGGGAAGACTATAGTATTTATCCTGAAATACTAGTCCTAGACAAATAAGATTTTAAAACTATCCATAACATGACAGGCTCCAGATACTGAACTTACATTACCATGATCTGTGCCTCAAAACACCCCTTGTCCCCTGCTTATTCTAGGATAAGAAATGGGAATGGAATCAATTTCTCCGTATTCATAATTTCAGGTAACCAGATAGGCTGGCAGCATTTCAAGTGACCCTTCTGACCCAGGAAAGAGTATTGCTTGTCAGATACTTTAAAGAAAAAGAAAAGAAGGGTAGGGAACATCTGGTATTTCAAACATGGTCTGAGTTGATTTGGAGATAATTTGAGTCTGGAAGATATTATGCAGCATTCAGGGTGAGATCATCTGATTCATACTGTTTTCATAACTAAATTTCCCTCTGGAGCAAAGAATCCTATGCGGTCACTAAACAAGCAAGGGTTACTAAGACTTCTTTAATCATTTTGGAATGAAGCAGACCAAGGTGGGTTATGTGAAATGTACATACGTTCCCTCTCCGTACACGGGCATGTTATTTACCTACTTACCACATATGTGTACATACCCCTATTCACATTACACCCTTCAAGAAGCATTTTAGATCTCATTCATCCAAATGAATATTCTGAACAAAGGAATGACATTTCCAAAAAAATAATTCCTCTCAACACATGGCTCTTTTAGGGATCTGATGTGATCTGGAAAGCCCCCCCCCCAACCTGAATCAATATATTTGATCCATCTGTGACACAAAAGTTTAAATTGTTTTAAGAGTTCTTGTTCATTGGCTGCTTCCCAATCTCTACTGAGATTTGCAGTATCCGCCCCCACCTCCCAGATAAAGGTTAGGTTACACAGAAAACCAGACTTAAATATAAAAACAGAGGCTTCCTTCAACTTTCATAGAGTTTGGCAAATTTCTGAGATGTGAATACAAAGAAATAATTTATTATGATTAAGAGCTACTATGAATCATCTCTAATAAAACTGCTATATCTTTTTCTTTGCTTATAAGAACAAAAACTTTCCATCTGTCACTTAAGTTCAAGATACATAAGATGAAGAATGAAGAAAAAGTTGTCACCACCGCCCTGGTCACACAAACTGGGTCCCAGAGTCCCCCGTGTCCCTGCCCAGACATGCTTACGATGCTCCAAGGCTTGCTGGTCTCTCCTCTAAAAGCTATGTGGTTTATCCCCTCACCTCCACTCCACTTCTATCACGTTGACCTTGGACCACACTCTCCTAGGTGATCGCTCCCTTTGATGGCATTCTATCGCCACTCTCAAACTTATTTTAATAAAACCTAAAGCCAATCACAACAGTCCCCTTGTTAGATGCTTTTATTGAGTTTAATGAATTCCACGTGTCTTAGCATGGCTGAGAAGGACCTTTCCAATCCATCTCTCTCTTGCTCCTTCCACTCCCTTCCTCACAAACCTCTGCTTCCCGGGAATATATTTTTTTCCCCTTTGTTGGATTTCATTCCCCTTCTCCTCCATGTGGCAAAATTCTACTTTCTATAGACCCAGTTCAAACACCAGTGACTATGTGATTTCCTTCTTGAACTATTCTCAGAAAAGTGCTAAATTCACATCAGCTTTCAGTCCTCTTTTACTATGTGCTGATACACATCAGTTTATCCCATTAGACTACAGGTTTCTTGTTCATATTTGAATCCTAGCTTGCCGCAGAGCCTGAGCTTGACAGAAATTCTAGAGTTTTATTTATTTAATATTCATCTTAATAATCTAATGGCCTTTGACATAGTACTTTTATCCCAGGAACCCCAACTGATTTTCAAAAGAGAAGAGAAGAGAAGAGAAGAGAAGAGAAGAGAAGAGAAGAGAAGAGAAGAGAAGAGAAGAGAAAAGAGAAGAGAGGGGTGGTTATTGCCAGGCACGGTTCTAAGATTTCTACATGGATCATCTTATTTTATCCTCACAACAATCCTATGAAAGTCTCTGAGGTACTATTAGTTATCATCTACATTTTCATCTAGATGAAGAAACTTGAGCGGAGAATTTTTAACTTGCCCCAGGTCAGCTGCATTGCAGAATGCCCATTCTTAACCATCAGTGCCTAAACGTAGGTCATGAACTTAGAAAGACCATGGGTGCGATAAACATTTAGTAAATTAGTTTTTTAAAAATAGAAAGAAATAGAATTTTTAACTCGAGAACAATGATTATAGCTCAAGAATATAATAACCAATTAAGGGTCGTTAGTTGTCGATACCACTTACACAAAAGCAAATGGGAATAAAATCTTCACTGTAGATTCTAGGACTCATTTCCACATTCCTTCAGCTTTTCAGGGCTGTAAGTATAAAGCCAGAGCTCTACGTGAATCTGTATCATAAAATTCACTGTGAGCAAACAGACGGACATTCTTTTTGTTCACGCACAGTAGTAAACCATCGCACAGATTATTGTGTTAGGAAAGAAAAGGAAACAAGTGATCTTTCAACCTAAATAGTCTATAATAAATTCTGTTCTGGAGGTACTTTGTCAATCTTCCTGGAACTTAAACAGATAACTCCTACTCTATCTGTCCCTGCATTTCGTAAGGCAGTACTGGTATCAGGTAAGCAACACAGAGACTGTCACCAAGGCAATCTGTCTGCTTCATTCAGTCTGAGATGTAATGGTGGAGCAGATTACCTAAGACATCCACACAACTTCAATAAATATGGTAAATTTTTGATGAAGATCAGAGGTAGGGGGATCCCTGGGTGACTCAGGGGTTTAGCACCTGCCTTCGGCCCAGGGAGTGATCCTGGAGTCCCGGGATCCAGTCCCACGTCAGGCTCCCTGCATGGATCCTGCTTCTCCCTCTGCCTGTATCTCTCTCTCTCTTTCTCTCTCTCTCTCTATCTCTCATGAATAAAAAAAAAAAAAAAAAAGAAGATCAGAAGTAGATCCTGCTGCTTTCTTCTAGGAAACAAGAATGAATTTTGGTTCTGGTAGGGTACCTTGAAACATTTCCAATTATACTTTTTCTTAATGAGCATGGGTGGCTGTGACAGTGGAGGTGGAGGTAAAAAAGCACCTCAACCACCATTTGTTAAGATGTTACCACTGCCAGGCGCCAATACCTACAACTATCTCATTTATTCAAAATATATAGAGAACCTGGGTGGCTCAGTCAGTTAAGCATCTGCCTTTGGCTCAGGTCATGATCCCAGGGTCCTGGGATTGAGCCTTGTGTGGACCTCTGTGCTCAGTGGGGAGCCTGCTTCTCCCTCTCCTTCTGCCTGCCACTCTCTCTCCTTGTGTGTGCATACTGCATACTCTCTCTCTCTCTCTCTCTCTCTCTCGAAGGAAGGAAGGAAGGAAGGAAGGAAGGAAGGAAGGAAGGGCAGACTTAACATTAGTACTGAAAATCATTTGCTATGTTATATATCTATACATTATACAGAAGATTCCATATAGCAACAAGTGGTAATATAATGAGGCAAAAATCAAAATAATACTTTTCATTTTTTTCAAATCACTAAATTTCTAGATTTTTAATGGAAAATGTCTGTATTGGTTCAAATTACCCTCTAAAACTTAGAGGCTGAAACAAACATTCATGATCTCATAGTTTCTGTGGGTCAGGCCACCTGGGAATGGCTTAACCAGGCGGAACGGCTCAGGGCATCTTGCCAGATTGCAGTCAGGGGTCCACTATCCACTAGGGCTGCAGTCACATCACAAGGCTCGACTGGGGCCAAGACGCACTTTCAGGCTCTCTCATAGGGTACCGCGTGACATGGCAGCTGGTGATCCCAGAGAGAGTGAGAGCACCCAAGACAGAGCTGCAGCCTTTCATCTTGGAAGGGACATCCCATCACTTCTGCCATGTTTTACTCTTGCAGCAACTGACCAGGTCCAACTCACACTGAAGGAGAGGGGAATACACAAGGGTATGAATTCTAGGAGCTGAGAATCAATGGGGGCCATCTTAGAAGCTGACATGGGGCACCTGGGTGGGTCAGTTGAGTCAGTTAAGTATCCAACTCTTGGTTTTGGCTTAAGTCATGATCTCAGGGGTCATGAGATCAAGCCCCCACACCTGCCTCTGTGCTCAATGTGGAGTTTGCTTGAGGTTCTCTCTCTCTCCCTCTGCCCCTCCCCCGGCATGCTCTCTCTTTCTCTAAATAAACCTAAAAAAATAAAAATAAATAAAAAGATGACGATGAAGAAGCTGCTTTCCACAACCTCTTTTCTGTTTTGATTTTATTTTTTCTGTTTTGATTTTAAATCCAAAGACAAAGTGATTTGTGATAAAACAGACATGTTATAAAGGGAAGGGGATATAGGGTGTGCTTATCTACCACTTGCCTTTATTTTTTTCCATTTCAAATATTAAATGTCTCTTCACCCAAATGGGAATAGTGAACAGAACTATTATAAATATTCCTCTCAATTTGTTAGCTGTTCACTCAGTCAAGTCCAGGGAACAGTCTTCCAGAAGGCAGAGCATGATTTTTAGTCTCTAAGTCTTATTTTCCATTGATCTCAGCATATACACACACTTTTGTAATACATATATACACATACACACTACTTTTGTTTTAGAATACAATCATAATGTGCTCGCTTGGCAACACATATAGAACACAGTCATAAATTACAATACAAAATGTCAGGTTTCATTAGCAAGAAATTCTATTTAGGAGAAGACTTTCACTATTTTTATAATATGCCATAGTCCTCCTTAATGAACAGTTTAAAATGGAAAAAAAGATTTATATAAAGTTTATTCTATTACATAAATCTATCTGGTGAATGGAATTAAGTAAAAGAAAAATTTTATAGCACTTCTCTGTGATGTCAGAATGCAAATTACTTGATTCCAATTAGGCAGTATTTATAGTCCACAATTCCTAACTACTTTTCTGGTACTGCTTACATGCTCAAAGCCTAATGTATCCTCATAGTATTATTAGGGAAAAAATAACCTAGGTTTTTAAAAAATCTACACCTTTTTTTTTAGGTAAGCAAATGATTAAAAAAATGTATTCTGTGTTCAACTTATGCTCATTCCTTATAAACATTTTTCAAACTGACTGCTATCAAATTATTTTTATACTATCGCTTAAGGCAAGTTGCTTGAAATGTTCACCCAACAGATACCTCCTCTGCAGACTCTACTCAAAAAAAGGCGTTATCCTCAATCCATTACTTCACGAAAGACAATCCAGGCTATAAAAATATCACAATTAACAGGTATGATTGCTGCTGAAATGATTTCTTAATTAGGCTTGGCTGAGGTCCGCCTCTGCAGTGGCAGGTACTTTTATACACGATCCCCCAAACCTCCCAATTATCAGCTATAAAAGGGATTTTTAAAACCTGATTCCAAAAGGCATCTGTAGTAGTCCCTTAAAATAATTTAGATCATAACAAACAATCCTAATATGGTCTTGTGTCACTATCTCAACAGCGGACTCTGAAGAGTGTATCCCACACGTGGCTGTATCTTGAGAAGCCTTTATTAAGATTCTGCACGTCCCAGAACGAGAACGTTGCCATCGTTTTTGCCAGGCCTGAGGGCTATCGTGTTGTTTCTTTAGGAGTAACCGGCTGGAACAGACGAAGGAGGGCGTGGGGAGGGTGACTATACACTTGTGTTATTTATTGCCGTCAACTGCTTATCTAATCCGAGCACACTGCAGGAAGAGAGCAGTGCAGGTGTGTTTTCACAGAGCAGAGAATGAAGGGAGAGGCCTGTGGCACCGGCTGAGAGAGAGCTGTTGGAAGAGGCTGCCCAGGGGAGCACCAGGATCCGAGGGCCCAGTGGAGAGAGGGCGCAGGCAAGGAAGGGGTGGGGAGGATAAAAAAAGTATGAAAAGACTCTTCTCCCTTTCTCCTTTTGCCCAGGATTGACGTTCAGGGGCATTTAGAACAAAAAGTCAAACAGCACAGACAGGGGTCTTGGAAACTGGGCAAGGCAGGGAGAGATGCAGGAAACCCTATTTCCAGACGCTTCATGCTCCTTTACTTACCGTTGAGTCTTTTCACACCAGCCTTTAAACTAGAAAATGAATTGTGTTTACACGGTGTGCTGTGTAAACGTAAGTGCCTTAACTAATTTTTGACCTATTTTTTTGATGTTTGGTCTATTAGAGAAGGGGTTTGGATTCGCATGCTTTCTGTTCTATAGAAAGAACAGAAGATTTCTGCACTACAAAGAGTACACAGACATCATTTTACAGTTGTCTAGGGTTTAGGGGGAAAAGACAACTTTCAAAACATGCATATAGTACCTTTTTACAACTAGGATCAAATGTCAGGTGTGGATACATTTAAGTTTCTTTTATCCTGATAGAATAAGAAATCAAAATTTAGATTTGACTACATTAGAAATGGCCCAGTCTCAAGTGACCAGCGACGTCAGGGAAGCTACAGTGTCCTGATTCGTTATTTTTCTCACATGAACAGAGGGCTACGAAGGTAATTCAGAGTGAGAAAAGCCTTCTCTAAGACCCTTCCCTCAGCTCTCAGGGTGGGAGACCGAGACGACTCACATTCTAGCAATAGAGGGGGTGAAAATTACGATTGTCTAACAAACTACCCTAAAATGTACTGGCTTATAATAACCATTTATTCTGTAGTTTATGATCATGATACTCTGCTCATGGCTTTTCAGTTTGGCACCTTGGCCTGGGTTCAGCTGGATGGTTTTCCTAGTCTGAACTGGGTTCACTACATCTGCAGTCACTTTTCAGGTCATCTGGGGACCACCTGGTCTAGGGGAGCCTCAGCTGAGGCATTTCGGCTCTTCCAGGTGGTCTCTCATCCCCCAGCAGGCCAGGCTAGGCTAGTTCCATGGAAGCAGCAAGGTTCCAAGAAAGTAGTTAGACGCAAACAAGGCCTCTTGAGGTCCAAGCCTGGCACACACACAGCATCACTTCTACCACAGTCTACTGGCAGCCCAGAGTCAAAGGGTAAGAAGAAGATTCCATTTCTTAATGGGAGGTGTTGCAAAGAATTGTGGCCATTTTTGCAATGTACCACAAAATCTCTGAGGAGGATTCTGTTTAGGAAAACATACCCATTTTTTTACTGGACCAGAATACCCAGTAATGTTAGATCAAGTGCCCGCTCTAGAAAACTGCATTAATATAGCTTTGAATCCTTTCCAGAGTGACTGGCACATTAGGTACCTACTTAAACAAGTACTAGAAATGATTACTTAAAAATTTTTACTTTTATCATAAAAAATTAAAATAAAAAAATCTGAATATCATAAAAGAAAACATTAAATACAATAATTTAATACATCCTAGTTACTGAACTTTATGTATTTGTGTCCAACAAAGTATCAAGTCTGAATAATATCCTGAAAGCATGCTGCCATAAAATTCTTGATGATATATTTGGGTGCATGTTAAAGGGTTTGAAGATCTATGCAGAATTTTCTTCTTTCTAGGCTGGATTTCTTGATAACGATCCCAATACATCTCTTTATCGTCTACGGACAGGTACCATACTTTGTGCTTTAAAATGTTCACCTCAACCATCCTTAACACCCCGTGAGATAGAGAGTTGTAACCCATTTTCTCATCAAGATCTCAAGTTTACAGTGGTAAGTTACTTGGCCAAATTCACACAGCTTATAAGTGTCGGGGTGAAGAACTGAATCCAGGATTCTAGAGCTGAGAACTGCTATAATTCAGTTTCTCCAAACATTTACTTATTGATGCCAAAGTCTGGTTAGCCACACAAAACTGATCAGGGAACATTAACAGCATTAATAATCAACACGGATGCAGCACTTGCTAACTCTGCTCTAAGTGTTTGCATGCATTGCTTTATTTAATTACATGGTAACCCAATAAGGAAGTATTATCTATGTTTTATAGATAAGTTCCCTGAAGCTAAGAAACTTGTCCAAACTTCCAGGGGAATACCAAACTAGGATTCAGACCTATGTCTGGAGCCATCAAAGTCTGTTCTGTTTTGAAGTCCCTAACTGTGCTCCAGCAGAGTGGGCATCAGTGGGACACAGGAAGATCCTGTTCTCTGCCTTGACCTCATCTGGGCCACGAGAAAGTGCCAACAAATGACAACTCTATTGTTTTTACCCGTGACACCTTAAAAGCAATATGGAGGGATCCCTCGGTGGCCCAGTGGTTTAGCACCTGCCTTCGGCCCAGGACGTGATCCTGGAGTCCCGGGATCGAGTCCCACATCAGGCTTCCTGCATGGACCCTGCTTCTCCCTCTGCTTGTGTCTCTGCCTCTCTCTGTTTATCTGTCATGAATAAAAATCTTAAAAAAAAAAAAAAAAGCAATATGGATATTAAGTCATCAAAATCTGTCTTGCCTCTTTTTACCTTTCTTTAATTTTCTGTCAATTTCTCTTGGGTTGATTTTCTGTTCTGCTACCACTGGCACAGTCTAACACACTTTTGAATATTTGTGAAACCTATTTTCAATTTGCCACAATAGTCAAAGGTCAGAGTTTGGAATGCCTCTTAGAAAACTTTGGCAACTGCCATTTGCCAGAAGAAAAGGAGTTCTATGTGTCTGTCTTCACATGGAGGTGACATGACTTAGGTGGAGTGAATTTGGAGAGATCTGAGTTTAAAAGCTAACAGAAGAATGACTAGAATGAGAAGAGGATCCTCTAAAAATCAAGTAAGGGATGCTGCAAGGCTAATTTTCCTTTATAATTTCTCAAAAGAGCCTTTGAAATATGAGCAGTCTGTGATTCTGTATAGAGTATCTTCTCAGAATAGACTCTGATACATGAGAGATCTTCAGGAAAGTGAACGTCAGCCCACAAAATCCGACAGTCCTACTTTGGCAAGTGCTCTAGATTGAAGTCATGACCCCACGCCTTCGTTGTTGGGAGCAGTATTAGCCATTCACACCCTCACCATAGCCTCCCAGGCACTAGACTGGACTTCTCCTCTCTTTGACTTTGAGTTGGGACACGTGACTGCTGTGGCAGCAGCAGAGGATTAAAATGTGTTCCTACAGGTGGGCAAGGTAGACAATGATGTAAGGAGGATGGAAGCTGTATGCAGTCAAAGTGGTCCCAACCCACACAATGGAGCCAAACCCAGCCTACACAAACTAGACCCCAGTGTGAAATTCCTTCCTCTACTTCAAGAGATGATAAACTGGGGAGGGGGGGGAAATGGAATCAGGGTTAGGGTATAGAAATAGATCCTTAGCAGCAGGCTCCTGAACCAGCTCAATGACACACTTCCTCACTTCCAACCTGTAACCAAGGAAAATTAGAAATCACTGCAGCTCACATATCCTGGCTTCATTTTAGAAGAGTCAAACTGAAAATGTTAATGGTGTGAATACCAAAGGTTTCATTGACTTTTCCTTATTCATAGACTTTTCTTTGGTTCATGCAACTTATTCTTCCTGCAGTGCCTTCTTTGCCTAATGAAACCCTATTTATCCTATAGGAGTTGGTTTAAATGTTGTTTCCGCCATAAAATACTCCCAAATCCACCCAACTGCATTACTTTTGCTTCATAATAGCTTTCTGTATCCCATGCTTGCAGCGCTACTCAAAACTGTGGCAATCTGCACACTGGTTATCAGTCTCTCATGAGACATGTAAAGAAAATGAGAGTAAGCTAGGAGGAAATATTAGCGATTTGATGGTAATTTTATGGTCGATGCAGTTAATAGCTTTTTTAATTGGCCTTGTATTTGTCTTCTTTCAGTAATTCATTTTTATTTATTTATTTTTTAATATTGGCCCATGACAGATTCAGAGTTTAAAAAAAAAAAAGTGGTTCCTTCCCACAGGTGTGTTGAGCAACCCTGTGTCACAGCACTTACTTCTATCCAGTATGCAGTTAACATACATATCTGTTCAGTTTGCCTGCCTGCTTTTTATTTATTGATTGATTTTATTTTTTATTTATTCATGAGAGAGATTGAGAGAGAGGCAGAGATGCAGGCAGACGGAGAAGCAGGCTCCATGCAGGGAGCCTGATGTGGGTGGGACTCGATCCCGCGTCTCCAGGATCAGGCCCTGGGCTGAAGGTGCCGCTAAACTGCTGAGCTACCCGGGCTGCCCTTCTTTTATTGACCAAAGCTGACGTCACAGTGTTTGGGGGCTACAAGCTCAACAGGTGATATTGATGGAAATGGAGTTTTTGTGATCTTACATTTAAACTGCCCTTTTAGGGACATCTAGGTGGCTCAGCAGTTGAGAGTCTGCCTTTGGCTCAGGTTGTGACCCTGGGTCCGGAGATCGAGTCCCACATCGGGCTCCCCACAGGGAGCCTGCTTCTCCCTCTGCCTGCGTCTCTGCCCCCTCTCTGTGTCTCTCACGAATAAATAAAATCTTTAAAATAAATAAATTGCCCTCTTAATATTCTCTGTGCAAAACAGAGGGTAACTTTGTTTTGTTTAATCCCCAATATTTTTATCGTAGGTTAGTTCCTCATAAAGGAATACATATTCTTTACTTTTACTTTGTGACTCACTCTATCAAGACTTTCAGATGTTCTACTCAAGGAGCAAAAAATTTCACCTGACTTATTCATGATCATTTTGCGATGAAACATGACATCACTTAATCTTCAAACAAAGCAAGGGCAAGTTCCCTGTGGCTACAGACTTAATGGACTCAGCACCAAGGCATTTGTGTTGGGCTTTCGGCCTCTTTTATAGTTTTGCATAGTGGTCAGAATGTCACAATAATAAACACAGGCTGAATCATTTCTGCCTTGAGGATGATCCAGCATTGCAGAGATTAAATATATTTGTTAGCAAGAGACTCGCTGTCATGTCTCATGAGATGAGATAAGATGAGATGAGGTCGCAGCAGTCTTCAATGCCCGCCTTCACATAGGGCTTCCCCTTCAAGCTTTGCTCAAACCCAGTAAGCCCTGCATCCTTAGCAGAATACCTAAGGACTAGACAAACTGATAATCTTAAACTATGCTCTTCTTCTCCTTTTTAGAATCTGACCAAAATAAAAGCAGCAATACCCTGGGTGGCTCAGTGGCTTAAGTGTCTGCCTTCGGCTCATGCCATGATCCCAGGGTCCTGGGATCTTTGAACTCAGTGTGACAGAAATGAAGTACTTCCATAGCATGTTCTCAAAATATAACTCATGAGTTTCTTGTGATTCTTTATTCTATCACCTTCTGTTCTTTCCTAATATTTTTGTCAGAGGCAATGAGTAGTAACTATAGTGGTTGACTGAGAAGGAAGGAAGAGAAAAGCAACTAAGAAGTCATTTTAGGGGCCCAGCATGAACTTGCATTAGAAAACTATAGTCATACAAACTCTTATCTCCCTAATTTCCTATTACTTAAGTAGGGAGTTGAGTAGATTGGATACTTAGGAAAAAAAAAAAAAAAAAACAGGTGAAACAATTCCAAATATGACTGGACCTCTTTTATAGGAAATTGAAAGACTGGAGCTGGATAGCTGAAAAGCATAACCTCTACATTTAATCCTCTAATAACAATGCTTAAGGCAAATTTTCACACATGGACATTTACTCAAAGAGCAGGGGTGAACTCATCAGTTATCAAATTATTTTTCCATAAAATCTTAAAAATCCAAGAGGTTTGAAACCTGTTTTCAATTTGGTTAGTCTGTTTTCCTCTCCTTGAAAAAGCTGATTTCATAATTCATAATTTATGAATGTTCCCTGAATCTCACCACCTTGTAAAGAGCAAAATAATTTTCTGTAGGTAGTGTATATTAATGATCTAAAGAGATTTAAAAAAAATCATAGTTTCACGGCAGTAGTTACCAAACAAAGACTAGTAATGCTTGCAAATGGAAAACACAACCCAGTAATGACCCTTGTAGGGCATTTGTAACCAGGAGGAAGACTGAAGTTTGTGTAACTTTACAGGCTTAAAATGGTAACTAATTACAACCTTATCCATGTATGAGCTTTTTCACATTCTAATACAAAAAAGCTGCTTTCTCATGCCTTTTCCATTTGGTGATAATTAAGAATTCCTAATTACAGAGTTTGCAAAACCAGGAACCAACACCATGAATTATGCTAAAATTGCCCCTTCTCTATTAGAAATCTAGTGTATTTCTGACCTGAAAGCCGTTCTATGTTAAATTATATTATATATTATATTAATGGGTATAATCCCACTTGTGCTTTTGGTAACTTATTTTGACATTTTCTTTTCTGCTCTATCACTCCTTTTAAGAGTGTTAATTCTATGACACAAGGTACCTTATCTTTTCTGGTCATACTATACGCAGGGAGTCTAGACCAGCGTTAGGCACATGAAGCACTCATAATTTTTAAATAAATCATCTTATTTTGGGAGAGAAAAGTTTTAAAGACAATAAAAACTCCATTATTTTTTTCATTTTCCTGTAGTTAAATACCAAGGAAAGTGATATATCACACTTAGGATTATTTGACCTATGCTAATGGAGCAGTTTATTATGCATTTGAAACTTCATACTACACATTTAAATAATTTAATGTCTTCAAATACTTTACAAATCTTATAAAGGTAAATTAAGCAAAAGCAACTTGAAAATAGCTAAGATTTATTTAAAACTTGTTTAATTTATAGGTTTCCTCATGGAATTCACAGAACTGCATAACATTATACACTATACTATTTTGTTAAAATCATACATAATTACATATTTGTGGCCTGTGTGATTTTGAAGCACTGTGGAACATTATTATGCTTGACAGACTACTAATAATATTTATCAAAGTCAAAAGGAACCACAGGGTTTGAAAAAAATCTCAGAAATCAGTTGGTTCCCCTATTGATTTGTATAGATATGGAAACTGAGAACCAAAGTGGCCAACATCACAAAAGCTAGAGTGGACCAAGATCTACTAACTCAGCTCAGAGTGACGTTTTCATCTTCATACGGATAAACAGAAGTGAGAAAGCTGATAGACTACAGAACTTTCCATATACTACAGGTCTTTACATATTCTAGGTGCTTACTGACCTTTTCTATTTTCTGAACACACTGTGGTAATATGTTCTATCAAAACTTTATATTCAAATTAGAATGGGGCCAAACTGTGTTCCTACTTATAGCTCCCAGAACAAAGAATATAGGAAGTCGTCCTCTTTTGCCAATTCATCGTTCTCTTTCTAAGTAGGGCTCTCAGAGGAAGTCTTGTTGCTCTCTGACGCTCCACCAAGGCAATTTCATGCTCCCAACGCTGATCTAATTAATCCTGGAGCGTGGGGAGAGCCTTGTGAAATAGATGATCATTTTGGTGATTCCCACTGCTTCTTAATAGATCTTCTTGTATCAAGAATGGGAAATTTAAAACAATAATGACGACGACAACAACAACAACAACAACAAAACAGTTCTCCTCCCAGCACTGATTAATTTCCTTTCTGAACCTCTATTCTCATCTATGTGGTCTGCTGTTCTAGTGGAACTCTGAGCACTTTGCTTACTGGGGGAAGGGAAGGGTTAGCCTATCATGCTATGTGTAAGGCTTTCAATCAACTCTGGGATTCAGCAGGTAGACGGACTCTTCTACAGCCCAACCTATGAGTGTCTCTATACAGTTCCGGATGTCACTGATATCCCAAAGCCAAGAACTAAATGCAGGGCCCCTGTTGTTCAAGGACTATATTAAGTAGCTAGGAGGCAGCATTACCACTGCTCCCAACAAAAGTTGGAAAGTTGTTGGAATCCTAGAAGACATGTCCCAGAATATTACTGGAGCTTATAAAATTTCTTTATAAAAGAAAGTCTATAAAAGTCTCTGAGAAGTGCCTTTTCACAATACATTTAGACTTTGTCTCTATCCAAAGAAGGTCTATGGCAACTTACATTGAAGGACAAATAGACAACATGGATAAAGTATAAATAAAACACAGAAAACCAATAGGGTGGTAATTGTATTGGAATAGAAACCACTTCCTCCAAATAATTCCTTAAAACAAAAATGTTGAAATGCACTTTAGGTTGTTTCTTTCTTTATATTAGGGTAATTCATTCAACGTATATTTAGCAATATAGGGTATAAGAGGTATAAGGTATAATATAAGGGTATAAGAGGAAGACTATGGTTCAAGATCATAGGTTAATCTGAAACTGCCAGAACCCATCTAAGCCTGCTTCCTTGTCTTTAAAATGAGGCTAAGGCCTACTTCATAAGATTGCTTTGAACAGCAAACAAAACTTTGAACAGCAAACAAAACTATACAAGTATAAATATGATACAAGTATAATATGGTGGTGAATGGTAAATCAAGTATAATAATGATAGGAAATCACTGCTCAAGAAGCTTACAATCTAGGAAAGAAGAAAATCATACTCTAGAGGGAGAAAGGAATGAATGTCCCTAAGAGTCACAGGTAACACACACTTTAAGAATTCAGAAGACAGAGGTTTTGGATCTAGCCAGGAACAAGAAGAAGGATTTCCTGGAGGACAGTGCATGGTGGGGAGGAGGGGAGTGTCTTGAAGGGTGAGTAATATCTAGTACTGTAGATGAGAACCCAAAGTCCAGGGGTGAGGTGATGGTACACGGTAACAGCCAGCAGAGATATAAATCCCCAACTCTCCTTCATGGGAGAGCATAAAGGAACAAAATCAATTGAAAACCTACTACAGTTCTATTCAAACCAATTTTCAGGGCAAGTAGAGAAAGTGACTTTTCATATCCAATTAATGTAATGAATCACCCCATGGGTTAGAAGAGATAAAAGCCCAGCTGAGGACCACTCCACTTTCTTCTGTACTTGTTCTGAGAGAAAGAGCAAGTGCTTCTAAGGCAGAGCCCTGGCAGTACTTTGCCCTCCCATTACCCCCAGCCTTGCCAATGGTTCTCGCTGCAAGAATGGCTTCACGCCGAGAATCCAGCTGTAGATTTGAACATCCAGGTCACCACTTACTTGCCTTTTCTGCTTCAATCAAGGGCCACCTAAGAGAAAAGTCTCATTCTGATTCCTAATGGAAATAATCTTTGTGGTTCAGCACTCTTGCCAACTGCAATCACGTGGTTTCACTGTTTCTCTGGCTAATGACAGAAGCTTTTAAAACAAGTTTGGATGCTGAGAAAGAGGATTTTTAGTGACCTGTAGTTGTTCAAGTGCATCTCACCTTTTTAAAATAAAATTAAAGAAACAAAGAAGAGAGTCCCAGGAAAAATACGTAAGGCCTTAGTAGGAAGGATCAAAAGACAAAGGTTAGAAAGGAGACGAAAAATGAATAAGGTGTAAAATTAAATGCCCTGCAGCAATTCCAGGCAGCATATGGGAAATTATTGGACTTCTCTTTCTCTCTGGTATGTTTTTAAAGGGAAAAAAGTGATTCTCATGGGAGAGTAACATAGAAAGGAAAAGAGGAAAACAGCTGGCTGTGGGCCATGATTTACCATTCACCACAAAACGAGACTCTGTTTCTGCTTCTCAAAGGCCATTGTTTTTTTCCAAGCAGACATAGGCTCTATTACACAAAGTCAATTATAATGAAGAGACGTAAAATATAAGGAAGAGATCTAGACAAATAACTCAGAAGACAGGGCACAGACATAAAAGTCAAATTCCACTCTAAAATATTATTAAAACAAAAACTCTGTATAACCAAACTAGCTTCACATCCTAGCAACAGCTCGCTTGCTTCAAACAAAACAAAATCTAGCAAAATCTAACTATAAAAATTCCTTGTCTTTGTGATGGTGGGTTTTAATTGGTAATTACTCCAAATCTGTGCAAATGATGTGGACACCAAGTTCTCCTTTTGTAAACCAAGAATCCTATAACAGTATCATCTGCCTAAGTTGCTGTGGAATAAAAACAGTCCTCTTTAATTCTTTTTACACCGAATGTTAATGGGGAAAAAGATTACATTTTTCATCTGTCTGGGGAAAACTCCTCATGAAATCAAGAGTCTAAGGGCTTTAGAAAAAATTGCCACGTAACTTAAAACAGACATCAAAACAGTTTTATTTAAATGGTTGTGTCTTTGTTCCAACTTCCAACCTGGCTTTTTGAAAGGTATTACTTTAATTGTATACCCACACCAGAAAAAAGGAAGACTTGAAAACTAGCTTCCAAAATAAGGTGAGAAGCCTCTGCTAGTAGACCAGAGATAACACCTTGTGATGCTTCCTTCTTCCAGTGTGTTAGAAAACAATTTCCAAAAGGAATGAAGTTTCTTTTTGTGATTATGGCGAAACTATAAAATGTATTCCTGGAATCTCCAAACTTTTTGTACTGGGAGATTTTTTTGTCAAACCCACAGAACCTCAAGTCTGTCAAGGGTCCTAACAAAAGCACAGAGAGGGTTATGGCTGGCAGTCAAATTGGACATTCTGAGGGTCTTTTTAGTAGTTTCCAGTTTTCTGGTTGAGGACTCTGCCCTGAGAATCAGCAGTGATGAATGACAAGGTAGTGAAACAAGAATTTGTTACTCTCATGGGATTGTAAGATCTTTAAATGTACAGAATCCTTTTTTTCTCTGCAGTAGAGGAAGGAGAGGAGGAGAATCAGAGAAAAGGATAAGATTCTTGGATGGAAAAGACAGCCTTTTACACTAAAGGGGAGATGAAAGAATTATACCATACATTAAGGGCAACTTTAAAAATCATAATCCACATTTTAAAGCTAAGGAAATTGTTTATGAATAATGTCTGAATTTTTCCCTTGTAAGGGCATTCATTCCTAACTTTGGACTTTCTCCCTCAGAATTACTCCTTCTTTATCTCCAATAATTTCAAAATCACTTTTAAATGCTGATTTTTTCCCCCTTGTAAGTACATTTCCTTTTCCAGAGTGGTTTTCTGTTCATAGGAACATTGGAGCACAAGGTATGGAATTCCCATATAAGTTCCTGCCCCCCCCACCTCGCATGGAGCCCCCACATAACTCCTCACAGTATCAATATCCCACACCAAAGTGGTACCTTTGTTACAACTGATGAACCTACACAGACACATCCTTATTCCCCCAAAGTCCAGAGTTTACTTTCGGGCTCATTCTTGGTGTCGTTCATTCTACGCATTTTTACCGTTCTGTACCGGCAGGTACGTACCATGGTAGTCGGCATACAGAATAGTTTCACTGCCCTAAAAAAAAACATCCTCTGTGCTTCACCTATCCATCCCTTCCTCTCCAAAAGGAAGCTGACTCTTAAAAAGTAGTGTTTGCGTCAATATGTATAGGCACAGGGAAGACTCCTCAAATTTTAGGTATTAGGTAGCTCTTACCCACTTGAGAAAAGGAGCAGTGTTCATGAATGGAAGGCTAGCTAAGCAGCAAACAAAAAGCTGTCCTAGTGCCAGGCAAGGTCAACAAAAAGTACTGTGTCATTTAAGAGGACAGGAAACCAAAAGGGAAGAGAGGAGAATGCAATCACACTACTCTTACATTATGTTTTCCTCTTCTTAGATTCCCTGTAA
Organism: Nyctereutes procyonoides; assembly: GCF_905146905.1. Lineage (NCBI taxonomy): Eukaryota > Metazoa > Chordata > Mammalia > Carnivora > Canidae > Nyctereutes > Nyctereutes procyonoides. The sequence goes on along the minus strand of NW_026575160.1, from coordinate 29,026,009 downwards.
GTGGCAGGTGCGGCCTTACGTGATAAACGGTTTTTCTACTGCCAAGTTTTTATGTTTCAACGGCTTCCCAACCTAAGAGCTTTGCATTTGCCGACATTTTCAAAAGTGCAGTTCTGGGGCATGAAACAGAATTAATGCTTAAGTCGAGAACTTCGTCTCTAGAAGATGAAATAATGGCAATTTTGGCAACCCTCGTGGGCCAGGGGAGAAAACTAAGGTTCGATTTTTTTCCCCCTCCTTTCTCTCTGCAAAACTCCCTCTCCCTATTTGATAAGGGACAGCGAGCTTAAAGTCACCGCAAGGTACGCAGGCACGATTCCCTGGAATGAGACCTTTCCCAGGGAAGGTCACGCTGGAATGTGACATCAGCGTTCCTGCGGGGTCACAGTCGGGCGCCCACGTGCGGCTGCCCCGAGGCAGGGAGCAGCTCAGGTAGGAGCAGCTCAGGGAGGGCTGCGGGGGCTCAGGGAGGGCTGCGGGGGCTCAGGTAGGCCTATGGGAGCTCAGGTAGGACTATGGGAGCCCAGGGAGGGCTGCGGGGGCTCAGGGAGGGCTGCGGGGGCTCAGGGAGGGCTGCGGGGGCTCAGGTAGGACTATGGGAGCCCAGGGAGGGCTGCGGGGGCTCAGGTAGGACTATGGGAGCCCAGGGAGGGCTGCGGGGGCTCAGGGAGGGCTGCGGGAGCTCAGGTAGGACTATGGGAGCCCAGGGAGGGCTGCGGGGGCTCAGGGAGGGCTGCGGGAGCTCAGGTAGGACTATGGGAGCCCAGGGAGGGCTGCGGGGGCTCAGGTAGGACTATGGGAGCCCAGGGAGGGCTGCGGGGGCTCAGGGAGGGCTGCGGGAGCTCAGGTAGGACTATGGGAGCCCAGGGAGGGCTGCGGGGGCTCAGGTAGGACTATGGGAGCCCAGGGAGGGCTGCGGGGGCTCAGGGAGGGCTGCGGGAGCTCAGGTAGGACTATGGGAGCCCAGGGAGGGCTGCGGGGGCTCAGGGAGGGCTGCGGGAGCTCAGGTAGGACTATGGGAGCCCAGGGAGGGCTGCGGGGGCTCAGGGAGGGCTGCGGGGGCTCAGGGAGGGCTGCGGGAGCTCAGGTAGGACTATGGGAGCCCAGGGAGGGCTGCGGGGGCTCAGGGAGGGCTGCGGGGCTCAGGTAGGACTATGGGAGCCCAGGGAGGGCTGCGGGGGCTCAGGGAGGGCTGCGGGTCCCGAAGGCCGGGGACGGGATGGGAGAGGGGGTGACCGGGGTCACGGTGACAGTCGCCTGCGGGCCCGGCCGCCCAACTCCAGGAGCAGGACGCACGACGAGGGGGGCGGTGCACGGGGGACCAAGGGAGAAAAGGGAAAGAAAAGGGAGCGCACAGTCACTCGTCAGGCGGTCGGGCGGCGGGTGCGGGGGAAGCGCAGCGAGAGGGCCCGACCTCGGGGCGTGGGGGGGGGGGAGGCTCCCGAGGCTGCGAGGCGCGCCCGGTGCCCGACCCGCCCTCCCCGCCGCTCGCGGGCCCCGCACCCAACCGTCGGGGCCGCGGCCCGAGACCCGCCGCCTCGCGCCCCGCCCCGCCCGCCAGGTGCCCCCGCCCCCGCCAGGTGCCCCCGCCAGGTGCCCCCGCCCCCGCCTACCTTCTTCACTTTGGCCTCCAGCTCCATGTCCGCGGGGCCGGGACCTCGCGCCCGGGCTCGCCCGCCGTCCGCTGCGCCGCGGGGACCGGGGGAGGGGGGGACCGGGGAGCAGCGGGGAGGCCCGGGAGGCCCGAGGAGCGGGGAGGAGCAGCGGGGAGGACCGCGGGGAGGACCGCGGGGAGGACCGCGGGGACCCGCAGCAGCCGGGAGGACCCGCGAGGACTCCACGCCGCCGCCCGCGCCGCCCGCCCCCGCCGTCCAACTTCCGCCGCGCGGCCCGGGAACAAAGAGGCGCGGGCAGCCAATGGCAGCGGGGCGGCGCGGGCGGCGGCCAATCACCGGGCGCCGCCGGCCTCCGCGGGGCCGCGAGCGAGGTGAGGGCGGGGCCGCGCCCGGGGAGGGGAGGGGAGGCCAGGCCCGCGCGGCCGGGGGCACCTGCCGGGGCTGGGGGGGGGGGGGGGAGTCGAGGCCCGCCCAGCCCGGGGCCCCTGCTGGGGCTCGGGATGAAGTCCAGGCCCGCGCGGCCGGCGGTGCAGGTGGGGACACACGCGACGGTGGGGACTGCTGGGGACTCGGGGCCGGGCCTGCGCCCCGAGGCCACTGCCCCCCCCCCCCGTCCCGGGCCTGGCCCAGCCCCTCGCCCCACCCCCCCACGTGTTCCCTGAGCACCCAGTGGTTCAGAAACAGGGATGGGGTGAGTGGCGCCAGCGAGGGTGTGACCCCCCCCCCCCAGCAGGGGAGGCCCGGCCTTGTCCCCGCAGTGAGCGGGCTCGGAGGCTCCGGATCTGGGCTCTGCTGGAGGAGATTCGTGGGCCCAGGCGGCAGCGCGAGGGCTCAGGGCTTGGCTCCACGGGGACCGCGTGAACATCACGGGAGTGGGTCTGGAAGGGATCCCCCGGTTACGGAGTCCAGCTTCCTCGTTTTCCTGGGAACTGAGGACCCCAGAAGTGTCGGCATCTGCCCGATTTCCTGGGGGCAGACAGAGCGAGCGCTCATGAGACTAAGCAGTGCCCCCAGCATCTTTGGGGACCTAGACGCCGTGTGTCGAGACTAAGGAAAAGAGAAAAGACAGAAGAGTCCGTTTCTTTTTCAGTTTGTGGTGGTGGCAAAAAACTGTACTGCACAGACAAGAGGTGACTTCATCTGGCATCTATTTTTAAAAAGGAAAAGATCCACCCCCCCCCAAAGTAGATATCAGGGTACAGATGTCTCTTCCTTTACCTCTGAAAATTTGGTAACGGAAAACACCCCAAACTCATGTTTAGTCAACACTTTCAACCCTTTGCTCACTTGGCTGTTTGTTAACACTGTTCAGCAGAGCATTGATTTATAATGTGCATGTTTTCCTCATTCTATTAATAAACTAAAAATGGAATGACCAAGATGGATCGTGAATTCTTCATTCTAACTCAGTTGAAGAAAACTTTCCCATTCCATTTTCCCAAACCATCCTAAAATATTTGGGCCCCTCCAAAGTTTACTGGGTATTAAGCTCCCTGTATAGGAGGCTTAGCTGTGACAAGGCAATTTGGCCTCTTTCAGGGAGCTTAAGAGATGGAAAATGTCCAATAAAATAGCTTAAATAAGGCATCAAACAAATGTCATGACCTAAATTTGGGGCTTATTCGGTGAGATTTCAGGGATGACACTAAGAAAAAGATCTGGCTACTTTTTTTTTTTTTTAAGTAGCCATCAAATTCCACCTTCTCCCTTTCTTCTCAGCCCTCCCCGCAACACTTTGTGTTTGTATCATTAGCAAGGATGGAAGCTGATTTCTATCAGGAATCTACTGTGCCAATATTATAGAAGATCCAATCGAGACGGGGAAGCGTTGAGTTAGGAGGATTAGATTGTGAGTCTTCAGTTAGCAATTCAAGTGTTAACTAGAGAGATATTAAGGAGTTAGAACTGGCACTGTTGACTAGATGTAACTGATGACAGAGAAACGAATAGAAGACAGCACACATGTTTCTGGTTTGATCACTCATCGATAGTTCAGGAAAAGCTCAAATATATGATGAAGGACAGAGTCTTGTTTAGTTGTGCCTTCTTTGGGGGATGGTGGGGATAAAGGGCTCAGTGTTTAGTATAATGGGTTTGAGGTTGGGATATGAAGCAAAGTATCCAAATAGAAGTCAGAGATGAGAGCTGGACTAAAATGGTAACTTAGGATTCAGCAGCCTACATATTTAAATAATCGAAAGCCATGGATAGACTAAGATCAGCATGGAACACTAAAAAATAAGGGAGAGTATCAAAATGACTACAATTGAGCAAAGCTGAGCGAGGGAAGCCCAGAAAGGGGACGAGAGCCAGTTAGAGCATAAGGAAAAGAATTTCAAATAGAGTTCCAGCAACCAAGAGGAAATTAAAGAAGAAATTAGTTGACAACGTCAAATTGTAGAGAAGGATTGAATCCCCATTGGATTTAACAAAAAGGAAATCATTGGCAAATTTGGGAAATGCTAGCTGTATCCCACCTGAAATAGGATGAGGGCCAAAGTAAGAGTAAAAAAGGGTATGGAGAGTTAGAAGGGGTAATCAATGATACTAAGGACATGGAAATTATTAGAATTGATTGATTTGAAAGGAGGGAAGATAAGGAGTCTAGAATGACTCTTAGGAATCTATTTTGGGTGAACACTTTGGTAGATCTAACTCACTCAATAAGGTAAGAAAAAAAAAGGACGATTGAGGAAGATAATGGGTATTTCATTGGGGATTCTTTGAGGGCAGTTGGATTGAGTATGGGGGTCCAAAGAAAGATGTGGGCTAGAGATTCAGATGGCTGATTATAAATACACAGGCATACGTGCATACATATGCACATATACATATATGTATAGAGAGAGGCACAAACAGTAAACATAAACACTAGGGAAAGGAAAGTTTTCTACAAAGTCAGGTAAAATTTCAAGACAGAGATGATTACACCTCTCTCCTCAATTATTAATGTTGTCCCAGAAGTCCTCTTTAGAAATGGTAATCACTTATTAACACGTTAGAGGAACTCCTCCTATGCCACTGCTATAGCTATTATTGTTCATTAGCAGCTTGTATAGGATTACGCATGGTTCTGTAGGGATTACCAACATATCTCAGAGCAAACTATTACCTGTAAAATTTTGTGAATTAACCAAACATTGGGCATTGGCTAACTTAGTAATGAATTATCCATATGATAGATTAATCATAGTGTCTAAATGATAATACTTAAGAATTTTTGTAACAATGAACAATTATGTTATGGGAACAAAAATACAACAGATTTTTATATATATGTATACACACACACACACACACACACATATATATTATGCTCACAACTATGCAAAAATACTTTGCACAGAAAAGGAACATGAGGAAAATACACTAAAATGTCAGTGGTGGTTTGTCTTTGATTGGTGAGTCCGTGGGGATTCCTTCTTTCCTTAAAAAAAATATTCCATGATGACCATGACATATTTCTTAATGGAAAAACCTTATTTAAAAATGTTATTCAGAGCATTTTAGGAAGATGGGACAGTGACAGCGTAATTTTTGATCTCTCTGAAAACCCACATTGAAAAACGAAATAAAAAACTGGGTAGCAAAATCAAAAGCCCATGGGCAACCTTTGCAGTAAAACTGGGTGATGAGGTATCTACACAAACCCCAAAATAGATGCAGTGAGGGACAAACCACCAAGAGCCACAAGACAATTGTGTGTACACACAATTTTGTGAAAAGAGGAAGGAAGCAATAGGGTGGTGTCTGATGGACAGAAGAACTGGAGATGTTTCCCACTTACTTATTTTACCTTTTCCCAGTTATTCTTTTAAAACGTGTCTTTTATTCATTTTATTTTTTCCCGGTTATTCTTTAAAAACGTGGCTTTTTATAACAGCAGGTGACACAGTTAAGAATGATTAAAGAGGCTGAAGCAGTCTCACCGTCATAATATTTCAAAACTGACCCTTCATGACTCTCTTGCAGAAGGACCCACAATAAGAAGCACACTGAGGAAAATCAAACAGAACAGAGGAAGCCGAACAGATGTTGGAAAGTGGAAGGCTAGAGAAGCACTCTCTACTGTGGTAGCCAGTAACCACCTGTAGTTATTTAAATGTTAATTAATTACATTAAATTAATTGACATAAATTTAAATTTAAAATTCAGTTCCTCAGTCACACCAGCCATTTTTTAAGTGCTCAACAACTTGAGAGGGAAACAGAGTCAGGAAATCCCAACAGCACTGCTGTATTTTTTAACACTTCATAAAAACAAGGGAAGGTGGAGCTATCTGAATTGGGGCACAATTTTCTGAAAACCACCTGTTTGTAAAAGTTTAGGAAAGTTATTGTCACATAAAAATGAGCAACAGTAAATTATTGAGGTCAAATCAAATACAAAGTTATCATAAGAAGAGAAAATGGACCTGAATACTTTCCCTACAGATAACGAAAGAATATCAGAAAGATGAGTCCACAAAACAGAACAAAACTATAAGCTATTATTTTAAAACAAGCTGAAAGACATTAAAAAGTTAGCACATTCCAGGAAAGAACTACACAAAGCAGAATTAGAAAAACTCAGAAGAGAAATGATGGAACTCAGGAAGGAATTAGAAATGAAAAAATAATATTACATAAGTGAAAACTAAATGAAAAAAGAATACAAGGGCAAAACTGATGATGCCTGAGAAAAATAGGGAAAAAAGAGAATTTTTTTTCCTGAAAAACCAAAAGAAAATTAAGGAAAAAAGAGAAAATATTCCAGAGACAATAACAAACATTGAGAATAGGATAAAACAATGGAACATATGAATAGGAGGAGTCCCCGAAGAAGAAAATCAAGTCAGAGGAATGAATACTAAAAACCATGATTCAAGAAAACCTTTGCTGAATTAAAAAAATATATATTTAGAACTAGATACTGAAAGATCGTACTGCGTCCCTAAATTAACTCAAAATAACCAACACCAGAACTTATTTTTGTAAAATTACCGGACTTTGAAGAATAGGGGGCAAAAGTCCTTCGGATATCTAGATTTATTTTTTTTATTATTTATTTATTTATTTATTTATTTATTTATTTATTTATTTATTTATTTATTTATGATAGTCACAGAGAGAGAGAGAGAGAGAGGCAGAGACACAGGCAGAGGGAGAAGCAGGCTCCATGCACCGGGAGCCCGACGTGGGATTCGATCCCGGGTCTCCAGGATCGCGCCCTGGGCCAAAGGCAGGCGCCAAACCGCTGCGCCACCCAGGGATCCCGGGATATCTAGATTTAAAAAGCACATGACTTATAATGAGAAGAAAATTATCTTATCATCCGAATTCTTCTACAGAAATCTAGATCAGAAGAAAGAGTAACATATTAAAGATATTCGAGAGAGAGAGTGTAAGCCAAGGATTTTATATGAGGTGACTTTTAGGTTTAAAGGGCACAGACTTTTTATGAACATAGAACTCAGGAAATACAGTGTTCATGAGCCCTTCCTGAGGAATGTTCACATGGCTGTTTTCTCGTGTGTGTGTGTGTGTGTGTGTGTGTGTGTGTGTGTGTGTGTGTCTGAATCTCTCTCTTCTTTCACTTATGAAGAGACCAGTCACTGGAGTTAGGGCCCACCCTAACCTAGTATGACTTCATATTACCTAATCACAGCTGCAAAAATCCTATTTCCAAATAAGGTCACATTCTGAGGTTTCAGGGGGATATGGATCTTGGAGGGACACTATTTGACCTAGTAAAGTGGGGGAACAAAAGCAACATGGCCACAATAAAACCCCTACTTGGAAAACAAACAGAAGCTATCTGTGGCTGTTTCACAGCAAACACTACTCCTACAGAACTGGGAATATAAAAACTAACTTTACTGTTAGTAACTTTCACTAACTTTGCTTTCATTGTAGATATACTGGATTGTTACTTTTTTGGGGGGGCTTTACCTTATTCATTATCCCCTAAGGTGAAGTTCTTGAAAGGCATTGTTTGAGATATTCTTTCTGGAGAGCTGTTTCACCTTAAGAGCACCTTTTTGGAGGATTGGGATATTTGGGATAACGTAAGGGAAGGAGTGATAGGGTACTTTTCCAGGCTTATTTCAGGGGAACATTAAATCGATATTTCTCAGTCATGATACCAATGACATTTTGGGCCAGATAATTTTTTGTTGTAGGGGGCTGTCTTATGTATTGCAGAATGTTTAGCAGTATTCCTGGCCCTGACCTCCTAGATGCCAGTACCACTTTGCCCTGGTTGTGACAACCAAAAATGTCTCCAGACATTGCCAAATGTCTTCTGTGAGGCTAAATCATTCTCAGTTGAGAACCACTTCTTTTGATGATTCCAGAAATATATTATCCACTGTTGTATCACAAGTCATCCCAAACCTTCGTAGCTTCAAACAACAACAACAAAGAATTATTTTGCTTACAAATCTACAGCTTGAACAGCAAAGGCAAGGATCCTTTGTTTCTGCTGCATATAACCTCAGCTGAGATGGCTGGACTACGGTCCGGTAAGATGGCTTCATGACTGGCATGTTGGTGCTGGCTGCCAGCTGGGACCTCAAAACATTTGTGGGTGGAAGTACCAGTTCCTTTCTAGCTAGGCCTCTCTTAGCTACTTGGACTTCTTTACGATATGTTGGCTGGGTTTCAAAAATGCATGTGTGGAATCTAGAAAAATGAATAAACAAACAAAAAGGAGAATCAGACCTATAAGTACAGAGAACAAGCTGATGGTTGCCAGGAGGAAGGGACTGAGGGGTTGAAGGGTGGGCAAAATGGGTGAAGGGAGCGGGAGATACACACTTCCAATTATGGAGTGAATAAGTCCTGGAGATAAAAGGTACAGCATTGGGAATAAAGTCAGTGATACTGCATTAGTGTTGTAGGGTGACACATGGTAACTACACTTGTGGTGAGCCCAGCATAACATCTAAAAAAGTCGAGTCACTTTGTTGTACATCTGAAACTAATGTAACGTTGGATGTCAACTCTACTCAAAATTAAAAATTAAAAACAAATAGACGATGACAACAACAAAAACAAGTGTTCCAAGAGAGTGAGATGGAATTTATAGCATTTTAAGGATCTGGCTTATAAAGTCATATAGTGTCATTTCTATCATGGTCCATGGTTTGAGATAGTCTGAAAGACCTGCTTTAGTTTAAATGCAGGAGACATAGACCCCACTCTAATGAGAGGAGTATCAAAATCGCAATTTAAGAAAAGTATGTGGGATCTTGCAATCTTTGAAAAATATAATCTTCTACCCCCTGCCCTATTGTTACAAAAATTCACACCCCTTCCACATGCCAAATACAATGATTTATTTCACCCTCTAAGATCTTCAAGTCTCCTAGTTCAAAGCCTAGTATCTGTCACCTAAATCAAGTCCCAGTGTAGGTGGTGCTCCTCAGGTGTGGTTAAATGACTGCAGCTCTTTGAATACTATTCTTCTTGGTCAGAAAGACTCTGGACTACAGAAATAAATTATCTATTTCTCACAACATATAGTGGGCAGTCCTAGAGTATCTGCTATAGAGGGTCCCTTTCAAAAGAGAATAAAACGGGAACCACATAAACAACCACTGTTCCATAGCGATTCTGAAATTCCACTAGCCACATGTTCCTACTCTTTTGATTTAGGACTCATTTCTACTCCTAGTGCACAGATCTTGGCTCCACCCTCTGGGATCTTGGTCCTGCTCTCTAAATCATTCTTCCTTTTCCATCAAAACCACTTCATGTTTGCATCTGAGTCATTTTCTCAACCTGCCTCCTACATGCAAAAGCTGGAGGTCCAAACCCCTCTTTGTATCTTGTACTAACTCTGTCCCTTTCAGTCCAAGCTTTTGTAATTACTTATAAACCAAGGATTTAGAGAGTTTCTCCTAGCATCCGGTTAGAACCAGTCTTACACTTAGAACGTGCAGGTCTTGAACAACCCTCTACGGAACACGCTAGTTCAGAAAGGTGTCATGCATTTCCACCTTGCTGTCTGCAATCTTGGAATTCAGCTACCATGCTGTGAGGAAGTTAAGACTGGCCCATGCAGAAAAAAAAAAAAAAAAAAAAAACACATGGTGAGAACATATGTAGTTGTTCTTGCTGAGAGTCCTGGTCAACAGCTATCATTAACCAGACACAGTGAAGACACTTCCAGAGGATTTTGATCCCAAGCCAGTTTGTAATCCCCAATCTTCAAGGCTTCCAGCTAAAGCCCCAGGTATCATGGAACAAGACTCGCCCACTCTGATCTGTTCAAATTCCTGGTCCACACAATTTCTAAGCCCAGGAAGATGACTATTTTATGCAACAAGCTTCAGGTAGTTTGTTATAAAACAATAAATACTACAATAGCTTTTGAGTAGGGTGCTTCCAAAACAACGACAACAACAACAACAACAACAACCTGAAACATGTGGCATTGATTTGGGGTAGAAGTGAGGAGAAACTCAAAGGGACTTGAGGATACATTTTGAGAATCTAAAGGGCTTTTAGGAGACAGCTGAAATTAAAGGACTTTGAGGAGGCCATCAGCAAGGGTTTCAAGAAAAGCATGCAAATGTTACTAGAAGCTGGAGAAGAGCAAGCAATTGCTAAGCAGTAGTAGATAGTTTGCCAAGACTATTGTTTGAAGCGAGGCAGAAAATAGAAAATACCTAGAACTTGAGGACTGCAAAATATCAAAAATACCACCTGGCTTCTTTCTACTGCCTATGATAAAATGTGAGGAGGGATGAACTAAAGAATTCCGGCATTGCTACATGAAAAAGGAGTGGTACTTCCTCGGCTGAAAAGTAAAACTGTTTCTTACACCCAGCAATTCCATAAGGCAAATGACTTTTAAATTAAAAATTAAGAGAAGACTTCTAGAAAAAGATCAAATCTAGAGTGGTGTGTAGGAGCCTTTGTTAAGACTTCAGAAAGCTCTAGAGGAGTGACTCATATATAACCATTTACCCACAGGAGGCCCCTAAGGATCTTAAGATTATGCTTCATAAATCTTCCGCTCTATTATGTCTGGAGCCTTTGCTCAAAGACCTGAAACCTAGGGATGGCTCAGTGGTTGGGAGCTAAAATCATCTGAAGTTATCTTCGTGTGTCTGGTTGGTGATGGCCATTGACTAGGCCTGCCAACTAGAACGTCTACACATGGCTTCTCCATCTATTTTCTTGTCATGGGTTAGTTTGAACTGCTTCAGATACGGTAGCTGGGTTTCAGGAATAACTATCCCAAGCGAGCAAGGTGGAAGTGAATACATTTTCCAGAACAAGCCTCCTAAGTCTCATGGCATAAGGATCGCTAATTCTGTTGGTTAAGGTAGCCACAGAGGTCCACTCAGGGTCAAGGGGACATAGACCTCACTTTGCAATAGGAAGAATATCAAAATCTCAGAGTAAGAATGTGGTATGGAAGATATTTTTCATCATCTTTGGGAAATACAATCTGCCATTTTGTCAAGTAAAATACACCTCTAGCAACCAGTTAGGGTTTTTACCTCCTCTATCCTCAATTTAATTGCCTGCTCTGGGCCACTGTCTTAGAACAGCCAGAGATATTGAAACCTTCACCCTGCCACTGGGCCGATCCCAGGCTATTGTATTTTGAAATGAGGGGTTTGGAGAAGCAGTCAGGTAGGGAGTACACAGCACAAATCTTGAGAGATTATACCTTCCCATTTCTCTGACTCCCTCTGAAAGCTCCATTCCAAGCCAACACACAACATCTACTAAAAGACAAAATGTTCAGTCTTCATAATCTGCAGACTTTCCACTTCCTTGTGTTTCTGGCTACTGGTAGAAAGGGCTTCTCCTAACAAAACTGTTGATCGATCCCAATGGATCCTTTTTCTCTCAGATGAGCCAGCTTGGGTCCTAGCTTGTTTCTGTCTTGTAGCTTAGAGGAGGCTGTAAGAAGTCACCAACACCCTAACACCCTGACATTTGCTATGACATCTTCCTAAGTAACAGCTTTGTTGTACATGGCCTGTGTCCTAACAGAAAACTGGAAGGAAATCTAACCAAGTCTCTTAATATCATTTCAAAGGATTTCTATCTCATCATAGCCTCCCTGGTCCAACAGAATCACATTTTAAGGTCTTTCCTTTGCAATACAAGAATTTTAGAAATAACTTCTCAATGTCTTGTCATTAGTTCGAACCTATTGGGTTTATTGACTCAGTCAGAATTCTCTCTTCTCTCTCTCCTCTTCTTTCCTTTCTCTTCCTTCTCTCTCTTTCCCTCTCCCCCCCCCCCCTTTTTGTCAGCACTTCAGATTCATTCTGTCACACAAGTTGCTCCATGTCATGGAGGACGTGGCTATAGACAGTTCCAGGTCACATCTTTCATAAGCAAATAAAAGAAGATTCTTCTTTATAAATTCAAGTTTGAAAACTCCTGGGAGTGATCTGTGATCAATCAAGTTTTCTCTTTTGGTTAAATGAGGAGTCATTAAGTATCATTATTTCTGTTCCTTATACTCTTTTTTTTTAATTTTTATTTTTTTTATGATAGTCACACAGAGAGAGAGAGAAAGAGAGAGAGAGAGGCAGAGGGAGAAGCAGGCTCCATGCACCGGGAGCCCGACGTGGGATTCGATCCCGGGTCTCCAGAATCGTGCCCTGGGCCAAAGGCAGACGCCAAACCGCTGCGCCACCCAGGGATCCCTGTTCCTTATACTCTTAAGACAAATATTGGCAGAAAATACTCATCTTTATACTTTAGGAACAAAACTTTTGTCGTCTTCTTATTTTGGTTGAGAAAACTCCATGATACTGCACCAAAATATAGTAAGATTTATTTTTAACCTAAACTTAGAGCACCGAATGATCCCTTTTGAATTGCTGGGTGAATTTAGAAATGACGTAAACCGCAGGAAGAAAAGATATCGTCTGTTTCTCCCACAAGTCACTGTGAAATGTTAACAATAATGCTAAGTATATGCTCACTACTTTCCTAGGCAAACAAGGAAAATGTGATGTAAAAGATACGATTGTAAAATAAAAGAATGAGACATTATAGCATTGCAGTTTATTGAGGTAATTGGCTAGGAATCCCTGTGTGCTTTGGAATGGAGAATTTAACATCATTTCTAAAACAAATATTTCCTTGTGGGCAAATGCAGGGAGTGCTGAGAGGTATTTGTGGAATCGTTGTCTATGCAGCAGGCTCCTTGCGTAGAACGATACCTTTGAAGAATAAGCAATTAGGGCTTTTTTGGTTTTGCTCAGTAACCGAAACAGCTGTGGAAACATTGTGTGAATGAAGAACCAGGAGCACTGCCATCGACCGGATGTTTGTGGGCCCCCCAAAATTCGTATGTTGAAACCTAACCCCTCCATGTGATTGTATTAGAGGGTGGAACCTTTGGGAAGTGATTAGATCCTGAGGACAGAGCCCTCATGCTTGGGATTAGTGTCCTTACACCTCGTGAGGACACAGGTAAAAACTGTCAACTATGAATCAGAAGCCAGACCCTCACGAGTATCCAGAACTACGAGAAATAAATTATTTAAGCTACCAAGTCTATGGTATTTTTGTTATAGCAGCTGGAAAGGGCTAATATAAGCACCGTGCAAAGTTTAAGCAAATATCACCATCTTGCATTCTTTTAGCGACTGTAGCAATTTGTTTTCTAAACAATGTAATTAGGGTTTTCCAGCAAGTAGTTAGTACAATGTGATTGTGCAGAAAAAGAGAAGTTGATTTGTATGTGAGATGGAGTGCTATGTACAGTTCCTACAAGCTCAAAGCTCATAGACATTTTAGTGCCCCGTTAATTAGAGCACCTTGCTTTAATTACTACTTAATAGTGAAACTGTAATTTTACTTTCTAGTAAAACAGCCTCCTATCCATTATATTGTCATTTAATACATTTTCTGACTTTAACAATTTAAACAAGATCTCATTTTTTAAACTGCTTTTTCTTGGGTATACCATTTCCTGAGAGCTCAATATGTTACTCCTAATGGAAATGTTGTACTTTTAAGATTGCCTCTTAACCGTAATATAAATATGAGTCTCTGGTAAGTCTCAGTGTAGACAAAAGCTACTAATTTATTTTTCATAAGTTGAATCAGTCCTAAAAAGGGATGGCACCAGCCTTTTAGTGACTATTTTAGTGTAGTGCTTACTATAATAGCTGGGTGAAAAGGAAAATCAATTATAGTTCTGAAAGAGATGTAGATTTTGTTCACTTAAAACTCAGGCTTTTAATCCCTGGATAAAAACCTAGCCTGGAATTCGTCTGAAAGGCATTTGCTTCTACCATAAGAGGATGTAGTAACTCTAGGCACCTATCATTTAAACAAATGGATTAGTCAAAATAATGATGTGAGAGATACTCCAAAAAAGGCCAACATGTTCTTTTTGGATATGTGAAAAGTAAATTGTGCAAGAAAATTTCCATCATATTTTATCTGTTTTTGATAGTCACAGAAGTTGCATCAGCCTTCATATGCATATGAGAGATTCCAAGAGTATCTAAGGCAAATGGAGTGACTTGTACACTTCTTAAGATTTAATTCCTTTGTAGCCTTAAAAAATAAAGACCTATACATATTCAAAATATATATACAGTTAATTTTACCCTGTCCTTCCCGGGTTTGGTGAATGAATAGGAAATAAACTGTGTATTTCATGTTACATTTCACTGCCCACGGCAGACTACTAACTCCAATTTAATTCAACTCAATTTAATTTATCTCATACCGAGAGCTCATTTCTCTCTTAGTCAATATTGTAGATAGCCCAAAGATGTAAAATGATTTTTTTTCTCTCAGGTCCTACTGTGAAAAGAGTAAGCAGTAGGAAATAGCTAAGTGACTATTTATTTATTGAATTAATACGAGTTGTAGCCAATAGTAAGTGCTAGACTTTAAAAATAAGACGTGAATAAACATGTTTAGAATAGCTCTCTTCATAAGTGCAAAACACTGGAAATAACCAAAATGCTCATTTACATTGAAGAAGATAAAGAAGTTGTTTATATTCATACAATGGAATGCGACATTTAAGAGGAATGGACGAGAGCTAGGTGCATCAGCACTGATAGATCTTATATATAATGTTGAGTTGAAATAATTAGGTAGCTGCATTTAAAAAAAGATACAAAAAAATAAAAAATAAAAATAAAAAAAAGATACAGTTTGGTCCGGTCATACTATACACTGATAAAGCTCAACGATTTAAATGTAATCATTTGAGTTTTGGAAGAAAATGTAGACAAATTTTTTTTTATTAAATTAGATTAGGAAAGTACTTTAAAAAAAAGGAAAGTACTTTTGTAACTTTGATTAAAAATCTGGAGCTATTTTAAAACAGACAAAACTAATTATATTTAAAAGAAAAACCACAAAACACTTCATGGCCCAACTACCATACTCAAAGTCAAAAAGACAAGTGACAAAAAAGAGAAAAAATGTTACTCATGTAGTTATAAGAATTAATATGCTAGAAATTGATTTTGTAAATGTCAATAATCTAAGAGAAAAAAGGTGCAAAGGACATGAAAAACTAGCTCACAGACAAGGCAAATTACCTTAAACAAGAAAAATACACCCAACTTCACTCATAATAAGACAGTTGCAGATGAAACTACAATGATATACATTTTTCACCAATTTGATTAGGAAAAATCTAAGTTTAATGAGACTGGGAAACAGGAACTTCTATATAATTGGTATGAATATAAAAAGTGCACCTTTTCTAAAGGGCCATTTGGTAGTGCCCATCAAAGTTACAATCATATTTCCCCTTTGACCCAGAAATCCCACTCACAGGAATTTATCCTGCAGGAATACATGCACACAGAAAAATGACATATGTTATTATCTGCTGCAACACTGTATTTGTGAAAGATTAGAGAATATCGAATTATCTGTTAATGGAGGACTGATTATAGAAACTTTGGTAGATGGAAAGTTCTGGAATGCATGGAATGTTATGCAGTTTCCAAAAATAATGAGAAAGTGCTCCGTGTACAGATGTGGAAAGATCTGTATGTGGTATTAGGTATTCTTTGAATGAAACGGGGAAAACGGAATAAAAATACCTAATACAGTTGTGTGTGTTAATATTGGGAAGATCCAAAAGACTAATGAGTGATTGCCCATGGGAAGAAGGTAGAGAGGACACAGGGTGGTTACAACAAGGGAAGAAGTAAAACTTTTCGGGACATTTTATTATATTGTATTGCTTTGATTTTGGAACCATGTACATAATGTCTACTCAAATTAACTAACAGACTCATGAAAATACGAAGGAACAAAGTACAAAATAAATACAGTGTGATTGCTTTATGTGAAGTCTAGAAAAAGACAAAATATAACAGTTTATTATTTTAGGTTACATACGTGGATGACAAATACTGTGAAACAAACCAGGAAATGATTAATACAAAATTCAGAATTGTGATTACCAGGTATTGGGAGTGGAGGAATGAAGGTATAGAGCACAGTAGACGCACCTTTAGAGGGAAGGAAGGGAGGCAAGCAGGCAGAAATACAGAAAAGAAAAAGAAAAAAGAAATAAGTGAAGGCTACAGGAATGCAGTTAAGCCTTCCTGGAAGGAGGGGGACTTAAACTGATTCTTGACGGTGTGAATTCCAGTTAATGTAGTTCACAGTGACATATTGTTTTATAGCTTACAGAACGTTGCATATACCTGATGTCATGTGAAATCTGGATAGGCAGAGAGAGATGAGAGCAGGCGTTCAAAATGAGGAAAATAACACAGCCAAGGCACCGAGAGCAAGAGGGCACATTTTGTGTTACAAGACCTTGAGGGGTCAACCTGGCTTGGCAGTTGGATTGGAACTTAATGAGTAATAGAGCAATGGATTTATAAAGTTTGATCATAATGGGGTTGGGGTTTATCTGAGATGCCATCCAATGTGTGTTTGTTTGTTTACAAAGACAGATCTAAGACATATTTGACGGTTGAACACCCTCGCACTGTTTTAGGCCCTGCCAAACACCAGCGCTAGCCTTGAGGACTCATCAGTAACGGTCATCTACAGGATTCACATGGCCCGTTCCAGCTGCCCAGCCAGGTATATTCTTGATTACTTAGCAGAGTATTGTTTAATTTCTATATATTTAGGAATTCCCCACATTTCCTTCTGTTTTTGTTATTTTCTAATTTAATTCCGTTGGAGTTATCTCTTTGACAATGTCTATATCGTAGAGGAAAAAGGAAGAGGGGGTGGGATTAAGGGAGACATAACAGATTAACATAACAGATTAAGGGAGACATAACAACCAAAATTTTCTTGTTTTGAACATATAAAAATGGCTATAAAATACGTTTTGGAGACAAGTAACAATATTTAAATATAGACGGGGAAATAGAGGATATTAAGACATTTTCTAATGTCTTTGTTGGATGTGTTGACAGTACTGTCAACAGGTGGGAGATGCTCTTATTTTCTGGAAATGCAAGCTAAAGTAGCTGGGTTGAAGCAAATGACGTTTATTATTCATTTTATAATAGCCCAGGAAAAACATATTGAGGAAATAAATATGGCAAAATGTTAATTATGTAGGGGGTCTAAGGGTGATACTGTGCTATCTCTACTTTTCTGTATTATGAGCATTTTCATGTTAGTAAAAATTTTAAAATCCAATGTAAAGTCATACAAACACATAACTTGATTGCAACATAACTTGTTGGAGATGATCGAGTTGTCATTACAGAAAGAATATCTGTGGAAATAATTTTAAAAAAGGCAAAAGTTTAAGAAATAAACATTTTTTCAGCTTTATCTAGTTTCATCTTTTCTCGTTCTAGGGGATAGACTTATTTTTTTCTCTCATCTTTTAAAATTTTTATCTTTTTTAAAGATTTTATTTATTTATTCCTGAGAGACACACAGAAAGAAAGAGAGAGAGAGAGAGAGAGAGAGGCAGAGACACAGGCAGAGGGAGAAGCAGACTCCTCACAGGGAGCCTGTCTCATCTTTTTATTTTTAGAAGAAAGATAGTTTGTAGAGTCAGAATAACATGATGGATTTTTTTTTCATGATGGTTTTTTTTTTTTTTAAGAATATTCAGTTCTTTCTAGTCTGCCTGAGGGGCTTAGTGAACCTTATATAATCTATATTTTGGGCTCTAGTGTGTCCTAGGCTGATACCCAGTCCCAATTCTTGAAATGGGGAATACAGGGCAGTCACATGGCACGTGAAGCTGTTGCCACGAGTACATGGAGGTCAGTAAAGCACAGATTGTGAGAAGATATTTGGAAGACCAGTCTGACCTTCAGCTCAGTCCAGGGTGACAGGCATCCAAGAAACCACTACTGTCATGAAGCACCTGGTCTTCTTGCACGATGGATGTCACTGCTGGACAAACTCCTGTAATGGCAGCTAGAGGACACCTGTTGAGGGCCCTGCCCGACCCGGTGCAGCAGTTATTGGAGACCCCTGGTGGCAAAGTAAAGGAAAAACAGCTCATCCCCAGAACTCTAGTATGGTACGTAAATCAGAGTCAATGGAAACAGCCATAAAAAAAGAATGAAATCTTGCCATTTGCAGCCACATGGATGGGGCAAGAGAGTATACTGCTAAACTAGGTAAGTCAGAGAAAGACAAATACCATACGGTTTCATTCCTATGTGGAATTTAAGAAACAAAACAAATAAGCAAAGGGAAAAAATAAGAGAGTGAAAAATCAAGCAGCAGAGTCAATTGTAGAGAACAAACTGCTGGTTACCAGAAGGGAGGTGGGTGGGGGTAACGGGTTAAACAGGTGATGGGGATTAGGTGAGCACTCGTGATGGACACCAGGTGTCGGAGAGATGTGTGGAATCATGATATTGTACATTTGAAACCAATATAAGCACTGACGTTAACTGACTTGAATAAGAACCTAGCAACAACCAAAAAAGAAACCAAAGCCGTCTTCTCTGAGTTCCCTGTATTTTGCTGACCTTTCCACTTTATTTTTCTTTTTCCTTGTCTTTAAAAATATTGTCATTCCTTAGAGGTTTTTCCATGCTACCTTTTTTATTTATAGGTTCTCCCTAAATGACCACATCCGTTCACCCAATCATGCTTTTATCACAGTTTTCTCTATTGAGCCCACGCTCACACTTCTAACTCCCTGCTAGATATTTCTACATGGATTGCTCTTAATCTCAACACGTGAAAAAAATTATTGCCAAAATCTGTTAGTCCTACACCTCTTAGGAAGTGGTGTCATGATGCAGCCAGGCCAAAGGGCTTACACTTCGATAAAGCAGAGAGATACGAAGAGTCTTGCACATTCAGCATGTACCAGGAACAGGGATAGAGGCCGGCTTAAAGGAAATAAAGACACATCTTGGAGTGTGGAAAACAGACCTTTTATTTAAATAAAAAAAAAAAAAGGATTTTATTTGAGAGAGAACGAGTTGGGGGCGGAGCAGAAGGAGAAGGAGAAATAGATGCCTCCTCCCTGAGCAGGGAGCCCGAGGACTCCACCTGGGCTCAATCCCAGGGCCCTGAGATCATTACCTGAACCCAAGGCAGACTCTGAATCACCCACGTGCCCCCAAAACAAGCGCTTTAATGTGACAAGAGGAATATATATTCTGCTTTGGGAGTTTTGAGGGAGGAGATTTAACCCAGTCTGAGTGGGAATGATTCATGATGAAGGACATATAGAAGAACTTCCTATCAAGCTGTGTATTATAAACACTAATAATTTGCATTATGAGCTGAATTGTGTCTCCACCAACACTTGTTTAGTTGAAGTCCGATCGGTACTTCAGAATGTGGCTGTATTTGGAGATGGTCTTTAAAAACCTAATTAAGATGTGGTCATTCGGATTAAGATGTGGATATTGGCCTCATCCAATATGACTGGTATCCTTGTAAAAGGAAATTTGGACACAGCTGGATATAGAGGGAAGATGATGTGAAAACACAGGGAGAAGACAGCCCTCCGTAGGCCATCCACCTGTCAGTACCTTGATCTTGGATTTCCAGCCTGCAGAAGAACTGTGAGGCCATAAATTGGTGGTGTCTACCCCGTCTCTAGTACTTTGTTATGGCAGCCCAGCAAACATAAATTCTGTTTTCTTTTTCAGGATAAAGCTAAGACCTTTCTAAGTTAGAGGGAAGAAAATACGCAAAACCACCAACAGGGTAAGATCATAGCTTACTTGGGAAACTGTAAGTAATTCCGTGGGACCAGATTACTGGGCATGCTGGGGGAGTGGGTGGGGGAAGAGACGTGGGGAATTTTGAGGAATGACGCTAGAGAGAGACGGAAGAGGCCAGCTCATGAGAAGAGCTTGTGTGCCAAATTAAATAGTGGAAGTTGGGGTGAAGACATGGAACTAAGGGAAGTCACATTAAAAGAGATCTCACATTGGAGTTAGCTCCCTCAAATCAAAGTTAATCATGGTGTACAACTCTTAGTTGTACTGGTTAGTCGTCTAATCAGTTTTCCATTCAAATACCTATTATTTCATGATGACAATTACCAATTGTCTGCTAGATAGAGAAGTAGTTTTTTTGAGAAATATTTTTAAGAGTTACATTAATCCTTCTCTGTCACAATATGTGTATCCCCCCAGAGCAATCTATTTCTTTACCGAATTTTATGACAGTGTTCTTTCCTCCACTCCTTTATTCCAAGGTTCAATGATTTATTCTCTCCAGGGCTTATGTTTTAACAATATCTGGAATTTGGGGGCACCTGAGCAGCTCAGTTGGTTAAGCATCCACTGGTTTTGGTTCAGGTGTTGGTCTTAGGTCATGAGATGGGGCCCTGTATCAGGCTCTATGCTCAGTGCAGAGTCCACTTGAGGTTCTCTCTCTCTTACTCTCTCTTTCTCCCTACCCCCCCCCAATAAAGAAATAAATCTTTTAAAGATTATCTGGAACTTGTTATAGCACATCTGTTGTGTTGGTGCTTATATTAATTGGATTTAGCTGGGACATTATTACTTTTTAAAGTTAGTATCTTTATTTCTCAAGTCTTAGTATTTATTTGGCTTCTTTTAAGATTAATTTTTCTGATGTATAAGGCATGGGCGGCAGTTTATTTTTGTCGTTCTATCTGTAGTCTCCCTATTACCTTGTAATTCTTTCTTCTCCCGTGGATAGAACAGAATTGTCATGCTCTAGTAAAATAAGGGGTAAGCTCCATGAAAGCAGGGCCATGATACACTTTTTCATCAGTATGTTACAAGGGCCTGATACATAATTGAAAATAAATGTATTTTGAGGGAACATTGCAATTTGCTCTTAGTTCTCTATCAACAAACCCTTATGAGGCAGTTCTTGAGTGAGAGCAGTACCACAGAATCCCCTGGGGGAACTTTTCTAACATGTACATGTGCTAGTTCCTCCCAACAGCAAATCTGGATTCTGAAAAAAAACTTCTAGTGTCGTTTTAATATCCACTGCTAACTGATGAGGGCAGAAGTTGTTGTTCCTTTCATCTCCTTGTTTCTTCTGACCTGAGTACAAGGATGAGGAAATATGTTACGTAGTGGGAGAAATGTTTTGGAAAAGGCGATTTTGCCTAGAGCTTTTTAAGACATTCTGTTGCTGTTTGTGCTCATTAGGCTGGTCTTCACTGAGATCAATGCTGTGTCCTCTTATCTTAAAATGGTGGTTCTGGAAGGATGGGAAAACCACAGGACTTAGAATCAAATGCCCAAGGTTTTATTGCTTCCTTATTAGGGTTTTATTGATAACTTATTGCCCAATTATTAGGTTTGGGATCTCAAGCAAAACAACTCTCTGAGCTTTAGTTTCCTCACCTGTAAAGTAAGAGTAATCATGTCTATTTGAAAAAATCAGGCATTTGAAGCCTGAACTGTTTTGACTAACTGTCGTACTTGAAGAGTACCACTTACCACTCTGACCTTGATGGCATGTATTTTCCTTTAAAGGAAAGTGCCGTTTATGGGGAAAAGAGGTGTGAAGTTCTTGGTAACAGACTTCCAGAGTTAGCAGTCTTGATGACTGAAATTGCTGCACGTTGATTTCTCTTCCTATAACTCAAATCAAGGGCAGTTGCAATGGCTTTTGGCAATGGCAAACCGCTCCTTTACTGCCTCTTTAGGATATGGCAAGTCTCTGCTATGTCTTTTAAAGCCTTCATATTAGCAATTTGATGATTTGTAGCCACTAGAGACTTTTTTTTCTATACCTTTCTCAGAGAACTTTTTTTTATTCCAAACAAATGAAACCACTTAAGCTAGTTTTCTCTGAACATGAGAAAATGATAGAAATTACAGGGCATATCATGGGGCCCAAGGTAAAAAAGGTGCTGTTGGGCCTCAAAAGGATCCTGGACCAAGAGCAAGAAAGCCACGGGAGCTGAGCAATGCCATAAAACACCAATATCCTATATGTTTGGGGGTGTTTTGCAATGATGACCCCCCCTTTAAAATAGGGAATATGACACAGAAGGACAGAGAAGTTGATCCATTAAAAAACAAGGAGGACATCAAAAGTCTTGACTATTTGGCTGTCAAGCCATGAACATTAATATTCTTTAAAATTATTTTTTAAAATTTACTTTGAATTTTTTATGTATTTTAAATTAATACTGGAAAATAGGAAAAAGTAAATAAAATCTCCCATTTTCCTATCATCATAACACAGAACTGTTTGTTTTTTTGAAGCATGTTTTCTGATGCTTCAGAAAACAGATACCAACATGAGAGCAGGTAACCTTGTTTGGGGTTGGAGTTGTATCCACAGGAACTCCTTTCTTATGAAGGCCTATGTCTTTGAATTCCTTCCTTCATGGCATTCAAGAGAAGCTGCTATAATTTAAACCTAATTTGTGAGTCTGCTCTGCTCTATCAGTGAAGAAAGACATTGATGTTTGGCTGGAGTGGTATGAATTCTTATGGAAGATGAAGGGAAGGCTCTCTTAGGATCCAATGTGGAAAGAGTGCCTCCTGGGACCATGACTCCAGGGTCCCAGCCGACACAAGGCAGTGCCAGAGAGTATCCATGGGACAGCTGGTAGTGAAACTGCCCAGGGCTTTAGGGAAATGTACAGGAGAAACAGGGCCACCAAGTATTGAAGAGACGGGGGGTGAACTCTTTAGATAGATATTTAGATAAAAAATCAGAGAAAAAAAACCGAGACAGAAAGGGTAAATCCAGCAGACCTGGTATAGGATAGGAGTTCTAAAAGACACAAAAAGATATGTCAGGAAGAATATTATCAGACTTAACAGAAGAAAACATCTCAAATTAGAGAAGAGACACAAGAATTAAGCTGAAAAGAATACATAGATTTCGAAAGAGGATGTAAGAAAAAAAATGACCCATACCTGCACACATTCCAGAGGGTTCAATTACTCCCAGAAAGAAAAAAAAATTCCAATATCAGTAGTTTCCCTAAAATATAGACCTGCAAAACCTGGGCAACCTGAGTCACCAAAAAAAAAAATTTATCTAAGCTCCAATAATAGATGGAAACAAAATTAAGGGAGATTTTATCCGATCTTTGAATCATGCTCTATGTGGTAGAAATGAATCGTGCTTGCTTCTCTGATAGGATATAGTGGATGAACCTCTGTCTCTTTGTCTGCCTCTCCTAAGGCCAGTGGTAAGGGAGGTTGGGTGCTTTTTATTTTTCATAATTGAAACAAAAAGATCCTCATCATCAAAGTAGAAAATAAGTGGGACTTTACTGAAAAAATCCAAATAAGCCCTTTTGACTAGTATTTCTCTCTTAGAATAGCAGCGGGTCTTTCTGCACTGTCCTGCAAAATGAACCAGTTAATTAAGAGCCCGAGGAGAAGCCCTCAAAACAGAAAACAGGTACTCAAATAAGTACTTTGCACATACATGTTCACAGCACTGTTATTTGTAAATGGGCAAAAGGTGGAAACGCTGAAATATTATTCAGCCATAAAAAAGGAAGAAATACTGTTGCATGCTATGGAGTGGATGAAACTTGAGAATGTCATGCTCAGTGAAAGA
Source organism: Nyctereutes procyonoides (assembly GCF_905146905.1). Taxonomy (NCBI): domain Eukaryota; kingdom Metazoa; phylum Chordata; class Mammalia; order Carnivora; family Canidae; genus Nyctereutes; species Nyctereutes procyonoides. The sequence continues at coordinate 29,002,458 of NW_026575160.1, read as the reverse complement.
AGCTAGATTCCAAAGGTCATATAGTGTATGATTCTACGTATATGAAATATCCAGAATGGATAAATCTATTGAGACAGAATGTGGATTTCTGGGAGGGTGGTAAGGGGGGGTAACAGGGAGAAATTGCATAATGGGTTTGGGGTTTTACTTTGAAGGGATAGAAATGTTTGGAACTAGATGAAGTGGTGGTTGCACAACACCGTGAAGGTACTAAACATCACCAAGTTGTCGCTTCAGACAGTGAACTTTACGTTACATGAATTTCACTTCAATAAATTACTAAGAAAACAATCACATTGAAGAAACACTTGAGGTAGGCTTTCAGCAAATTTTCTCCAACCCGAGGAAGCTATATTTCATCAGATGGGAACGTTTGATCCATTTTTGCCTGATGTTTCATGATAACAAAACTTCTTTCTCCGAGGACAGACGCATTACCTGTTCTAATCACTTTGCACTAAATGTGGTCTCTGTGGTGATAGAAATCATACCAGCGATTGGCTGGGAGGGAAAGGTCTGATTGGATGAGAAAAGTTTTCAGGAGATGGAATGTCCTATATCTTGAATAAGAGAGTGTGATGGAGGGATGTACATATTTGTCAAAAATTCATCAAGCTGTCCATTTAAAATCAGCGTATTTTATTAGATGAAAATTATATTTCAATAACTGATAAAATGAAAAATCAAAAGGAAATAAAATAAGCATGCAATGCATTATTATGGTGACGCTTAGGAAAAATAAAACTCAGAGACACTAAAACGTGCTACCTCTGGTGAGTGGGACTTGGGAAGCAGTGTTGGGGGGACAATTGAGTTTCACTGTATATACAAGTTACTCTATTTACTGTGTGCAGATATCAGGGTTGGGTTTTGTTTGTTTTGGTATCGTGAAGCCAAGAGAGGGACTCAGGGTCGGAGTGTGGTCCTGAAGAGGAGGAGCTTGGATACAGAATTTTGATGCTGGAGCATCAACCGTGGCTCTTGATGTTGAACCGAACATTTGGGAAGGACACCATTCAGGAGGCTAGGACCGCATGGCCCATGACCCACCTCCACCAGTGCGGAACGGGGCAGCCTGCCCCTCTGGTCAACAATCTTTATCTGCTTTGTACATCGAGTCCAGCCACTGTGGGTTGGAGACCATCACACCACCTGTGTTTGAGGATTTCTCCCACAACACAGACAACAATCACTCTATAGGTACTTTGAATCCTTGCACTTGGTGTAGTTCTGCTCCCATTTGGACCTTTAGCTGCTATACTGCAGGATATTGATGAAGGTGGGAGCAAGCCCAATTTGGGGATGGGCGTGGGACCTCTAGAATAGCTGAATCTGGGGATTAAGGAAGTCAATATTTTTGCTTTACTTAGGAAATTTTATTATTTTTTAATTTTTTTAATATTTATTTTATTTTGGAAATTTTATTTTATTATTTTATTTTTTTATTTAGGAAGTTTTAGACGAGTAGGATAATTTTGATGATGTGTGAATTTCTAGAAGTAACTTATTTATTTTTTTAAGAGATTGCAAGTGCATGGAAGCCAGATTAGGGGAGGAGGGGCAGAAGGAGAGGGAGAGCGAGAGAACCTTAAGCAGGCTCCATGCCTCCCTGCCACACACACAGCGTGGAGCTGGAGGTGGGGCTCAGTCTCACCACCCTGAGATCATGATGCCTGCAGAAATCAAGAGCCTGCTGCTGAAGCTACCGAGCAACCCAGGGACCCTGAGAAGTAACTTTATGGAAAGGGGGAGCTTTTACCCGAGTGGCGGATCAGTGAGGGAGGAGGTAAAGGTTACAACCTTATGTTTTCCATGTTGCCAATGTTTACTGATTTCATGTTGAGCTCTATTCATTGGAGCCAACTTCACAGAAATAAGGGGGAAAAAAAAACCCTCCTAGGGTATTATTGGCATATAGATTTTTGACACTGATTCTTTGGATTGAAGTATAAAATTTGCCTTTTTTTCAAATTCAAATTCAATTTACTCTAGCCTTTAATTTCAATACACCATATATCTTGATGTTTATGGAGCCCTTTCCTCGGAGAAATGACAATTGAACAGTTTTATTTCTCTGTGTGTGTAGTGTAACCTGTCGAACCTGGTGTGAGGCAACTGAAGACTGTAATTTGAACAGTATGAAAGAGTTTTGCTGCCACCTAATGGAAAAGTATCATATTTTTCATTATTCTGCAATAGACAACTTTCTTTTTACCTCATTGAATATTCATGTCAAAACCACATTCATTATTTTATCAAATATACTTCAGTTGGGAATGAGTTCCTTCATTTCTATTAACTCTAATGTTTTTGGGGTGCACGTGCTGTGTATGTGTGTTGTGGTGGTAATGCAGGGGGTATGACGGAATGAAAAATTAGTTTGATTAGGTTTTAATCTAAGGATCATGATTCATTTTCTATGATTTTCTTCAAGTGAAATTTGCTAAAAACTTAAGGATATTATAGGTGGGTTATGAATATTGAACTTCTCTGCTCAATGAACTTTAGGCAATTTGGATAATCCTATTAGTGAAAAGAAGAATTATCCATAATATGAAAGGATGGTAGGGAAAGAAACAGTAAAACATATATACGGATAGATAGATAGACATATTTACCTAGTAAGCTAAAAATATTCCAAGTTGCCTTTTTCTTCTTATAATCTACTTTTATAATGTCCTTATTTAACATACACATAGGAATTATTATTATTATTTTTTTAAATATTCTTTTTTTTTAAGATTTCATTTATTCATGAAAGACACAGAGGAGAGAGAGAGGCAGAGACACAGGCAGAGGGAGAAGCAGGCTCCATGCAGGGAGCCTGATGTGGGACTCGATCCTGGGACTCTAGGATCATGCCCTGGGCCAAAGGCAAGCGCTAAACCACTGAGCTCCTCAGGAATTCCCTATTATTATTATTTTTGTCTCTTTTGCTCACTGACCAATGCCTGCCTGGTGCATTCTAAGTATTAATGTTTATTGGATGAATAGTATTTATGTGATTACATAAATTCTAAAAAATAGAGAAAAGAAAAAAATTTACCACAACCCTAACCTATGAGGATTGCAAAGGTTTGGTCGCAAAATATCTCGTCTACATTATCATTCTGGAATATTCCTAAAACCCTAAGGATCTTCTCCCAATCGCACTTTTCCTTTGGGCTCTAGTATTTCTATATCCACTCTCTGGGAATATGAGGAATGGTTGCCCTGGTATATTAACACCCTTTTCCCAATGGACCCATAGAACCTCCTGGCCCCACTATTCCTTTTTCTTCCACAAAACCATCATACCCAATTTTCTAAGAATATGTGACTTTGAAAAAATATCTTTCCTTCTCATTTTGAAGAGACAGATGCCGAGTTTGTATGATTCATGAAAGACATTGATTAGGAAGGTTACCCTGGTTTTTAGTTTTTCAGTCTACCACCATCCCTGGAAATCCTTCACACCTTTAAAAAAAATGCATTCTTTCCTTTATTTGTTTCTAATTAAACGGAAATGACAGAAGTATAGTGTATGTCTCAGGAGTTAGATTTTTGTGTCAAAAATACATTAGTTTTAGACATTGGTGAAAAGCTAAGAACATCCTAAATACATATGATCATTACCTATTTTGAAAAGTCTGATTTCCATATAACAAGTAAGACCTTTTTTTATTGAGATGTAATTGACATATAGCATTGTATCAGTTTCAGGTATAGGACTTCTTCCTTTAGATTGAAGGCAATTACAAAATATTTACAAGGTCAAAGGGTCAAAGTTCAGTTCTAGTTAACTTGACGTTTCTCTTGAATCCCACATGTTAAGGCATCTAAATACTTAGGGCTTCCCTGGGATGGGCCTTTATGAATGCTCTCCATTCCACTTTCTAAAGATGTCTGGCCAGGCATGTCTCCTCTCCTGCTCTGCACTCCCTTTTTCAACACTTTCCAGTCAAAACTACTATATTCTCTTGAGAAAACTGTGCCACTTCCTACAGGAAAGGGTTATCAGTGCCTGGATCCACCGGAGTCTGATATCCTGGGCCTCAGTCTAATGGACGTTGACATTCATTAATGCTCAGTCCCATAAGAGACAGTGAATATAAGTCCTTTTTAATCCTTTCGTAGCAAGAACTGTGGGTCTGCTGGTCTCTTTATCAGTGGGCTTATTATCCAAAATATCTTTTGCTAAGGCAAATGGCTAGGAGTGGTTATGGGAGGTTAAAATATAGGCTTTAGCATTCAGCTATGGAAGACAATTTTCCTTATTTTGATATGTTGCTGCATGCCTGCTATTTTTGCTACTGGGATATTTGGGGATGGGCATAAACATCAATTTTAAGTAGCTCATACTCTTCTGTTTTAAAATGGTCTCTCTGGGTTAAGTTGAGCATCTCTTACACTAATCTCAGTCTTTCATATATTCTCTTCTTCCTGTTACAAGATTTACCTCAGAGTCAAAGAGGAACATCAGCTTTGCACTTTCCCTTTATCCGTGCTTCCCACGGACCTTGGGTTGGGTTCTTTAAACATCAAATCCCACTTTCATAACTTTAACCACATTAGTCTTTTGATGACACACTTGCAGCTCCCTAGGGCCTCCCTTGAGGACTCCATGTCTACTGCTGCCACTTCTAATGTGCCCTCAGGTGGTATAACTTGTGTTCTGTTCTTTTGGTATTGACATGGTATGGAGATTGCTCCTCATGAACTTGGTCACCTCTTCCATCTGGCCCAGCTCCTGTCTTTACTCTTTCTGGCTGTATGTATTCCCTAAGATCCAGCCATGACTCAAATTCAGTCTCTTAACATGGGACATTGACCTCAGAGCTCTGTGCTATAAATTAACTTCCTATTCATCTGAACCCCCCTCACCCTGGGTAAGCTCACTTCATGTACTTAAAACATTTTTTTATTTAAATTCAATTAACATATAATAGAATTAATGGTTTCAGAGATAGAGGTCAGTGATTCATCAGTCTTCTATCACACCCAATGCTCATTACATCACATGTCCTCAATGTCCATCACCCAGTTACCACACTGTCCCCCCCACCTACCCTCAGTTTGTTTCCTATGATTAAGAGTCTCTTATGGTTTGTCTCCCTCTCTGATTTCATCTTGTTTTATTTTTTCCTCTCTTCCTCTAGGATCCTCTGTTTTGTTTCTTAAACTCCACATGAGTGAGATCATATGATATTTTTCTTTATCTGACTTATTTCTCTTAGCATGATATCCTCTAGTTCCATCCACATCATTGAAAATGGCAGGATTTCATTGTTTTTGATGATTGAGTAGTAGTCCATTGTACATATATACCAAGTCTTCTTTATCCATTCATCTGTCAATGGACATCTGGGCTCTTTCCATGGTTTGGCTATCGTGGACATTGCTGCTATAAACATTGGGGTGCAAGTGTCCCTTCAGATCACTACATTTCTATATTTGGGGTAAATACCTAGTAGTGCAATTGTTAGGTTGTAGAGTAGCTCTATTTGCAAGTTTTTGAGGAAACTTCATACTGTTTTCCAGAGCAAGTCTATTAGCTTGTGTTCCCACCAACAGTGTAAGAGGGTTCCCCTTTCTCTGCTTCCTCACCAACATCTGTCATTTCCTGACTTGTTAACTCTCTACCACACATAGGAAGTACTGGATTGCTTCTATGTTAATCAGGAAACAAAAGGGAGATGTGGGGACATCCTACCCCACATATCTAGACCCCTTTCCCTGCTTTTGCTGCTCTACGGTTCCCCAAATTGTGAGGTGGAATGCTAACTTAGTTGTTCTCAACTTAATTGGAGTTTTAGAATTTTTGCCAATCGCTGGATTGAGGCCTTTTCAAGTACCTACAGCTTTCTTATCTTGGAATTGTCTTATCTAAATTTCTCTTCTTTTTCCCTCCACCTCCCATACCACCTCCCCATCCCCACCTACCTCCCCAACACTTTCCTTCCCAATCATCTATTCAAAACCAATAGGCTCATATGATAACCTAAATCATGTGATAACCTAAATCTTATCTGCCTGTATCTTATAGGAAAATTTTATATTCAGACCTCTGAGCTTGATATGCCTAGGCAGACTTTGGATCTTAGAGCATTCCTGCCCTTGTAATAAAGCTTGACTTTTAAGAGTATTTCCTTGCTATGGACTCAAAAATTTAAACTTCGAGCTTAGAAAGAAATAATGACCTCTTTCCTTTTGGCTCTTACTACTCTCTCTTTTTTAGGTCATTGAACCTTATGCCTTAGCCTTAGTGGTAGAAAAAAATGGTCTTTATTAAAGAAAGAAGAAAAATAGATTAATACAAGGGGAAAAGATGATGTGAGGTATTTCAAAATGCTTTCATTTTCAAAACTTTTATTTACATATTTCTTAGGGCACAAAGGAAACCATATTGAGGAAAGAAATGTCCACATTACCAAAACTTTGGGGTACCCTTGATATAATAGGTCCCTAATAATATGCTGAAGAGATGGGCAAAATCACAGAAAAGAATGTTTGCAGTGGTTGCTACTGCTGTTACATGGAGAATGGCAAGGGCTGGATTGCATTGTTTTGCTTTTGAATCACATTCAGATAGAAGAGATAGATGGGGGTTAAAAGAGTATAGATGTATAGCTAATTCTGTTTATATCATATCTATATATTTTATATACAGCTTCTATTATAATCATAAAATAAGCACAACTTTGAGTCAAAATGTAAATAAAATTTAGTGATAATATAAAAACAATAATAATTTTTATTTGTATAGTAGTTGACAAAATGCTTTTTTCATTATGTCGTATAGAAGCTTCAAAACCTTTTGAGTTCAGAATTAAAAGTCCTATTTCACAGATGATAAACAGAATCGGGTATTAGGTACCTTTCTCACATGTGTAACTAATCAGTGTCAGTGCACGAATGGTGTTTATCCATATACAGTTGTTGCTGGTGTTGGTTAAATCATCCCATAATAGTTCTAATAAGTGATATAGTTAATAATCATAATAATACCTTTATCTCTTTTCTACATGACAACCCTTTGCCTATTTGAAGGCTCTCATCATGTGCTTTCATCTTCTCTGGTTGTCATATCTATCTTAGTTTTGATCAGAAAGAAAGGAGGTAAAGAAATCTTGTAGGGAGGAGATATCCAATACAGCGGAAAGAATCCTCATCAAAGGAAGAATAATAATAGGAGTGTGCAGAACCGGGAGGCTGAGTCCAGAAGTTCTACTTCGAAGGCATTATAACTGCACTTAGAGTTATTTCTCTTGATTTTTTTTCCTCCACTAGAACAAGTTAAATAGAATCTTAGAATCGGGAATAAAATGTCATTGGTAGAACTATTCAGGGCTGGAATTCTATAACACCCAGTAAATATTTAACCATCAGTTCTCAGTGGACAAAAAAAAAATGCCCTTGTTTTTTGTGGTGTAAATATGCCATGATGGCCAGTTTAAACCTACTGAAATGATCTCACCGACCATGGAGTTTGGAAGAGATGCTAGCAATTATGTCTTGTGAGCTGGTACAAACCAGTTTAAGAAACCATTGGCAGGTTGATCACAATCCTAAAATGCTACCTAGCCTTAGCTAAGAATATTTTTAGTGTCCAACATTACTATTCCACTGTTTATCAGTTCTAATTATTGTAATTCTTTTCCTGATCTATCTCCTAAAATTACCTTTGGTCCACTTTAACTCACTGGCCTCGTTCTCCTTGTTTACTATCATCTTAAATCTTTTCTTCTTCAGGATATGTATTCTTTACTCACTAAGTCAATACATATATGACATTTTCCAGAGGCCAAACCACCCTGACAACCTGCTTTGACATTATTCCTCATTATTACTGTTCCTTTGTGAATTTAATATTTATAACTGACTACATAACACAGCTCAGCAGAACTGTTCTCTCTCTTTAAATAGACATATCTAATATATAATATGTCTGTAGTGTTCTTTCTTTCTAATTAATTAAATAATTAGTTTTTAGCAGTCACATGATATAATTTGGTTTTACTTTTGAGCTTGTGATCGACAGTCAAAAATCCCCTTGGTCTTTTTCATAAGGGTGGCTGTTTTTACGTGTCTTCTCTGTCCTAATCTACCAAACTATGGAAATTTAGCTTATAGATTATCTAGCCCAAGCTCCTCATTTTAGGGATGAGGGAACTAGAGATCACAGAGGTCGATTTATTTAAATAAGACTACATAACTTTGGGGTACCTGAGTGGCTCAGTCAGTTAAACGTCTACCTTCAGCTCAGGTCATGATCCCAGGGTTCTGGGATGGAGTTCCACATTGGCTCTGTGCTTAGCAGGGAGTCTGCTTCTTCCTCTCCCTCTGTGTTCTTTCCCCACCCCACCCTCCTCAAATTAAAGACAATTTTTTTTAAAGACTATATAGATTTTTGGTGATAGGTCTAGAATCAGATCTTATGGTTCCTAAATCTATACTCATTTCCTTCCATTTTATTATTTCCTCTTACTCTTAGAATACTGTGAGGCGGGAAGAGCAAGGTCTAATAATCCTATTTGATACATGGTGAAACTTGGAGTCAGGAATACCAAGTGATTTGTCTAAGACACATGGGCAATAATGGCAACTGGATTTTTGAACCTAAGTGCAAGGCTATTATATGTCATATTTTCAGGTGTAGCCCTTTAGATTAGAATATAGGATAGTTTTAATTTTGACTCTGTCATTCAGTTTAACTGTCCGTCCCATTTGCCTGTCATTTTTAACAGTATAAAGCATAGGTGTCTATGAGCCAGGGTCCTGGCAAAAAACAGAAGCCAACTCAGATGTTTCAAGGGACATTAACAAAGGAATTTCCAGGGCTGCTATAGCAAATTCCACAAACTCAGTGGCTTAAAACAAAAGAAATTTTTTCTTTCACAGTTAAGGATGCCAGAAGTCCAAAACATGAGTTGGTTCCTTCTAGAGGCTCTGGAATAGGAAAAAACTGTCCATGCTTCTGCCCTAGCTTCTAGTGTTTGCCAGTAATTCTTGGCATTCACTGGTTTATAAAGGCATCTTCACATAATCTTTGTGTATCTTTCTGTGTCCTCTCCTCTTCTTATAAGGACATCAGTGGGCTCAAGCCTCACCCTAAATCCTGGATGATTTTATCCTCAGATCTTTAATTATATCTGTAAAGATCCTATTTCTAAATAAGGTCATATTCTGAGGTCTGGGTGAACATGAATATTTGACCCATTATTAGTACTATTTACAAAATTGTGGGTAGAATAAGGAAAGAAGGAAGATGAGAAGTCCTTACCAGGCCAAGGCTTGAAGGGCAAGAAGAAAAAATTGTGTCCCAGGACCTCAGTGAGCAGGAGCAGTGAAGGGAGGAGACCACTGTGGGAATTTATTTTTTTTTTATTTTTTATTTTTTAATTTTTTTCCACTGTGGGAATTTAGCTTTTGAGGGATGCAGGCTCTGTTAGGACTCTGGGCTCAGAACATGTAGAGAACAGGAAGGAAACCCTCCAGCTACTTCTTTCAGTCTCCAGTCTCCTTCAGATGATTCCCATTAGCCACATCCAACCAGAAGCCATATGTATTAGTTTCCTATTACTGCCATAAAAGTGACATAAGCTTGATGACTTTAAACAATTCCAATTTATTATCTTAGTTCTACAGGTCAGAAGTTCTACGGAGGGTTCATTGGATTAAAATCAAGGTGACAGCAGGGATTGTTTCTTTCTGGAGGCTCTAAGAGAGTATCCACTTTCTGGCCTTTTTCAGCTTTTCGATGCCACTTACATTCCTTTGTTCATAGCTCCCATCTTCCATCCTCAAAGCCTGCAATGGCAGACTGAGTACTCACATAGCATCAATTTGGCCTCTTTTGCTACATAAGGTGACATATTCACTGGAGCCAGGGGTTAGGATGGAGACATCATTGGGAGGGGCCATTCTTTTGTCTATCCTATCCATTGACAGTCGGTAGGCTTCAACTTCCTGGGCAGTGTTGGATCCAGATTATGCGGGGATGAAGCCTAGACGATTAGGAGGTCATCTGTAGAAAAATAATTCAAAAGTGATTTTGGCACAAGGCTCAGACAGGGCGACAGCTGATAGTCCCTGAAGCTGAAACTTCATTAGCTCCCAAGTAAATCAGCCTCTGCTGCTGGACACAGAGCAGGGCAAAGCGGGGCAGAGTATGATCTGGGGTGGGGATGGGGCAAATGAGCAAGAAGCACAACAGCATGCCTTATGAGTTCCTCCAAACAGCTTGTTTAAAAGTTTGATTTGTTTGGAATCTGCTGGCATTTCATCAGTGCTTGTGCTTCCGGTTGATATCAGTCTTCTTCAACCATTCCTAATCAGCTAATATTTGATCATTTTGTTCAGGAGGATAGCATGAGAGAGGGTCAAGAGCTCTGTGAAATTGATTTTTACTATGCCTTCACAGAGCTTGAACTTCACTCATTTATTCCTCTTGCTGCATTTAGGCAAATATGCGATTGGGTTGGTGCATTCCTGCTCAGTTCCATTCTTTAGCCTTTAAAGGCAGTGTAGATTTTACTGACCCCTTTCTCTCCAGTCTTCCCCTCAGATGACCTGTAATAAGTTGTTCACTCAATAATCCAGAGAATGTACCACTGAATCTAAGACTTTATAATCCGAAGTTCAAGCTTATTGTGTTGCCAATGGAAATCCCACCTAGCCACAGCCTATTCAATTCTAAATTTGCTTTTTTTCTTGTGACTATTCAGTGAATTTGATACAGAATTTTCCTTCTAGACCCCCTCAGTTCTAGGACTTTACAGTGTAGTCATATGACAGCAAGTCAGCAGTTCAATTCCAATATCTGCCCCAACACTACCCAGGGACTTTCTAACAAGAACTAAGACTGTTATTAGTTGTATTATTACCCAAGTAGAATAAAGAGGAACTACATTAATGAGAATAGAGAAGTGAAGAATACCAATTGCCCATGTCTTGGTAGTTAAAAAAAAATGAAAAAAAAAAAAAAGGAGTAAACTCCACTGTAGAGTATACTCTATGAAAATAGATCCACTTCCTGAAGAAAGTTTTGTTTTCAAGGTATTTTCTTGCTTTGTTTTATCTCTGTAAGTCAGATGAACTCCCTAATTGTCAGAATTGTACCAACCTTCCAATGGGAGTTGCACTGAAAACAGGAAAAGTAAGAGAATTAATCATATTGATAGATGGAAGATGTTAGCATGCACAATCTAATGATGGTCATTCTGGCTAACGTTCTTTCTCAGTTTAAGTCCATTCAAGGGGCAAGTCACAATGATAAAGAAGTTAAGTGTGGGTCATTTCTAAACTCACAGTATGGGTTCTGTTTCTTATAACCTATCAACCAATATCTTCACTTGATATTAATATCTTAAAAAAGAGAGATTTCTGATTTTGTATAGAACATTTCTTAGATCTTTTTCTCCAGATGCCTTAACAAATATGAAAGGAAATAGCCATGGAATAAAAACCAAAGGAAACTCAGGGAAGGGGAACTTAAAATGAAAGTAAGGTTTATTTGAAGGGCTGGAACTTTCCAGAAATTCATTGCCTGACCTAATCTAGTCCATGGAGCACAACTTCATCTTGGATTCAACAGCGGCACCAACATGAAATGCTTCTTTTACATGTCCTATGCAAATCTTGAATACTGAAAGAGCTTGATTGGCTTGATGACTCTATCACTTATTGGCTGCGTGATCTTGGGTAAGATAACTAAATTCTTTAAGCCTCTATTTTCTAAGATTTAAAATGGGGATCATATTATCCTCCTTAAAGTGCTGTAAGAATTAGTGGTAATGTGTGTAAAATGCCTATTCCTACTGCAGGCAATTATGGTGCAGTATTAAAACATTACGTTTTGCATAGAAATTCATAATTATTTTGTGTAACTTTTCTTGCATATTTACTTTTAAATTAGGACTTAAAAAAATAACCTCTGGCTGGGGAATTGTATGCATTTGTTTGTTAGTGGAAGTGATTATTTGGGGTGAAATAACATCTTTCTCAATCTTTCTCAGTCAAAGGGGTTTTCCTTTGAGGATATGGTCTGCAGCTGTTTATTAAAATGTGTTGAAGGATCAGAAGAAAAGGCTCAGTTGTAGCTACATTTTACATGGCATATTCTAAAATTCTTAGTTTTCAAACTCCTGGGCCACTGGTAATTTTTGAAGTACTTTGTGGAAGAGTAAAACTATTTCCAGCAATATTTGGTGTAAATACAAAGGGTATAAATACTTCAGGGAAACAAGAGTGTGAAAATAGAATCATTACAGTGAATGAGAACAAGGAAGGTCACTCGTTGATTTTCTAGGTTTTTCTGAATAAGAAGATGTCATAAAGCTCTATTTTCGTTTCTTCATCTATAAAATGGGTGTGTGTGTGTGTGTGTGTGTGTGTGCATAAATCTCTTCTTCTCAGGTTCCACATTTGTAATACTTTGTGAATTCCCCTGTGGCAGAGTCTCTCCTGGATGTCACCAAGATCAGTTCTTTCCTTTGTTATGAAAAGGACTCCTGAGTTTCAGCAGGGCACATCGTGGCCTGACCAGCCATTATGAGGGTTCCCAGTTTCCCTCACAGTCTTGATTCTGACCACGAGGATGGGGGAAAAAAGTGATGTGTGCCACCAGAATGGGACCGAACTGGCACAAGTCCAGGCACATCGGTCCAGGACTGGAAGTCCCCTTTGAAAGTGGCAGATGGCTCCCACCAGTTCAGAGACCTCTGCTCTCTGCATGATTCTAGGAGCACAAGATTAACACCCTCACTGAAGCCACCATATGTGAGGTCTCTGCCGTGGAAGCTTTGCTTGTGCCCTACTCATCCAACCCATAGAGGAACCCAGCATAGCCCAGAGGACACTAGGCAATTTCTAGACACACATTGTTGTGGGGTCTTGACCACCCAGTGTACACCACTGACAGCCAGTGGGGGCCATCAGAAAGGTTAGAGATCTCGAAACGTTCCAGAGATTTTTATTGAGCCGTGGTTTCTAGGCCTGAGCAGTGCCAACACGTTAACCATCTCACTTCTCAGCAACTATTAGAACGACTGTTGCCTCTTGTTGCCATGACTTCGAGATGGAGACTGACCGCACTACTAACAGCTCTTCTTTGAGTCCCGGATATTGCCCTGTGGCTTTTTTGGCATGGGCCGCCCAGAATTATGCCCGTCTGCCCTCTTCCTGCTTACCTGGTGCATGGTCCCCCAACTAACCTGAACTGCTGACTTTGCAGTTTGTCCTTTGGAACTGCCTGGAAGGGCAAGTCCTTGTCCGTGTTCTCTGGCATTAAATATTAGGCTATATTTAAGGGAGTCACTTTTTGAGTGGCTCACATTTAATTGAAATTTAGGGAAATGCCTTCTGTAGGAAGTTTGAGATTTGTAAACCCAGGCCCTGGTTAATAGTCCTGCCGATCATGTGCAAGAAAGGGAAATTTTCTTGCAACAATAGAAACTGGCGACTATTGAGTATTTTGTAAAATGACATGTCACAGTAATCCCATGATGTTTCAGGTTGTTTTCCACCTCTTAGTTACTAAATCTTACAGAGGACTTGATTGATTTACCAGCTCATCTTAGACGTCTAGGCTGATGTTCCTGTTGCACTTCAAATACTGTCATTGCTCTTCCTGGCTCTTCTTTCCAAATAGCTCTTCTGATCTCTCCAGAAATAGGTCTACAGGGTTTTTTTTTTTGTTGTTGTTGTTTATTTGTTTGTTTTTAGTCATATATGTTGCCTTCATAGTCCATTGTTATTTATTTATTTATTTATTTATTTATTTATTTAAATAATAAATTTATTTTTATTGGTGTTCAATTTGCCAACATACAGAATAACACCCAGTGCTCATCCCATCAAGTGCCCACCTCAGTGCCCGCCACCCAGTCACCCCCACCCCCCGCCCTCCTTCCCTTCCACCACCCCTAGTTCGTTTCCCAGAGTTAGGAGTCTTCCATGTTCTGTCTCCCTTTCTGATATTTCCTACCCATTTCTTCTCCCTTCCCCTCTATTCCCTTTCACTATTATTTATATTCCCCATTGTTTTCTATCTAGATTGTCTTGATTCCTAGACTTCCTATCTAAGATAGCTTTTTGAAAATAATCAGCCTTTAGCAAGTGAAATCTTTCCTCCTCTTTGAACTTCTTTTTCTATAGATGTTCTTGTGCATCTCTTAAATTCTTCCTTTCTTCCTTCCTCATATTGAGAGGCTTTGGGCCTGGAATATATATATATATATATATATATATATATATATATATATATCCCTGCATATGCAACAAATTCCCTGGCTCTTCACTTGATGTGATGAGCACTGGGTGTTGTATGAAATTGCTGAATCACTATATTGTACACCTGAAACTAGTATAATGTGTTGTATGTTAACTATACTGGAATTAAGAAAAAAATTCCCTGTGCTCCAATTTGACTCTTGTCATGGTATCACATTTCTGAGAATGGATACAGAAAGAAACTCTGATATATTTATGTAATGAGTATAATATATAACTATGTAAATGTAAAAATTATTTTATATATATATATATATAAATATCAGACTACTTGGAACTGATCGTCTGACCTGGACTATTTCAATACCTTCCAATTTATCTCCCTGCACCCATGGTTGGCTCTCCTACAATCCATTCTCACAAAGTAGCCTCAGTAATCCTTTGGAAATGCAAGTCAAATCATGTTTCTCCTCCACTCAAAACCTTCTAATGCTTCCAGCCAGAAAGAGCAATGAAGGTATTTGAAGTACAACAGGGCCATCAGCCTAGATGTCTAAGATGAGCTTTGTAAATCAATCAAATCTTCTGTAAGACTTAGTAACAAACAGGTGGAAAACAAACAGAAACATCATGGGATTACTGTGACATGTCATTTTGCAAAATACTCAGTAGTTGCCAGTGTCTACTGTTGCTTCTAAACAGTCTTCCTATTATTCTTCAAACACACTAAGAACACTCCTGCCTCAGGACCCTTACACATGCTGTGCTCAATGCCTGGGATGCTAGTCCTTCAAATATCTACGTGGTTTATATTCCTTCACTGAATTCTCTGCTTAAATGTCTTTTTTTTAAAAACTTCTGTTCTTTGAAGCTTGTATTTAATTTTTTATTTGAGAGAAAGAGAGAAAGTGAGCATGCAAATGCACGTATGGCAAGGGGAAGGGGCATGGGGTGGGGAACAGAGGAGGGATGAGAAGGAGAGAATCTCAAGCTGACTCCTGGCTGAGCATGGAGCAGAGCATGGGGCTCAGTCTCACAACTCTGAGATCGTGACCTAACCTGAAACCAAGAAAGAGTTGGAGGCTTAATCAACCGAACCATCCGGCACCCCTCTGCTTAAATGTCTTAACAAGGAAGCCTTTACAAGGAGGCCTTTCCTAACCATTTACCAAAGTCCCCTTTGCTTTCTTCTCCTCCCACACAGAGCCTTTGCTTGTCACTGTCTGTTTCTCTCCATCGCAGCAGAGAATTTATCTAATTTGCTCAATTATCCACCCTTCTAGTGCCTAGAACAATACCTGACACGTGGTTATTGATTAAGAGATGTTTAACCCATTGAAAATAACTGAAGACTAGCAAACTATTTCCTGAAAGACCTGTTCCTGCTTAGGCTACAAACCAGAGTTAGACATGAATTAAAGCCTGAAATAATTTTTGGAAAAAAAAAATTGCCTCCAACTACTAAACATTTGTTTAGTACTCAATTGCGACATACGATACTTTATACTCAGTGATTGGGGATTTAAAGTAGAACAGAATAAATTTCTGTCCTTTAGTAAGGGCGACACATATGACTTGTGTATTATTTTACTTGATATAGAGGCAGGTTGTTGTTATAGAGACAGGTAAGTTATTATTGTCCCATTTTACAAACGGGTAACTTAACTGTAAAGTTGCCTAAGTGACTTGCCTGAAGTAATACAAGTTAGTGAGAGGTCCGACCTTTGCTACCAGCTAGTTGACCGTACGTGAACCACTGTTCAGAGTTCCAAACCTTGTCTTCCTTCCACTCTATCACACTGCTGTTCTGCACATCCACGGTAGAGGCAAGATGACTCAAGGAGGGAGGAGAGGTTCACTCTTCTAGGTATGGATAGTTAATGGTACACTTTTAAAAATAGAATAATGATAACTTCATCCCCTGAGCCTGTAAGAATTGGCGAGGTTAAGCACACAACTTCCAGATCTAAGTTGTTAATGAAATTGTTTCTTTTTCATTTGTGCTATAAACTCAAACCTAGGTGATAGGAGGGCTTCGTCCACTAGGTCACTTGAGACCCCGGGTTGACGGAAGCTCTGTTTGGACACCTGCTTCCATGATCGCAAAGGCAACCTGCATGTAGGGCTGTAGAGCAGGCACTAGCTGGTAGATGTTTCAAATCCACCCATTTTGCTGACCAGAAGTAGTCCCATGGCTGCGCCTAACTTCAGGTGAGCCAGAAGTGTAGGAGAACATCGTTAATGATTATCACACCCACCCACTGACAAATACACATAGACACAGACACAGATGCTTGTTATGTTATTTTTTGGGGGGGGGGCGGGGGATGACTTATTTGCCCTCCCAAATCTTTGTGGCAAGCTCAGGGTTTCCTACCTGTGTTCACTTGTTGACTTCTCTGGAAGGGGCTGAACCCAGATGATAATGACAGGGAAACCATGTATCTTCTCCCAGGAATCTTCACCTATCAGCAGCAATTTTGTCACATTGAAATTATTACACATTGAAATTTGTGTCTGCTTCTCAGTTTTTTAACTGATCATTTCTTCTCTTTCTATATAGGGAGTTGTTGATAAAATAATAGTGTTTGATAGAAGGGAAAAAAGAGAATTGGACTGGTTTTTGTAACTGCATATTGTTCAAATCATGATCTGTTAAACATCACTCATTCTCTTTAGCATTACAGTTAGGAATATGAGAAATGAATGTAATGCCAAAAAGAGGAACTAAATCATGGTTTATGTAGCTCGGCCTCACTTAGAAGTAGAACACGTAGAGAAGTCGGAGTACACAGAACGGTAATGCCTACAGTACATAAAAAGCAAATGGAGAGATTGACTCTTACAGATTATGTTCCTGAGCCATTATCAAAGGTAAATTTTTTCTCTACATTATTTAATTTGAACAATAAAACATAAAATTACTTATATCCAGGGCTCGAAAGCACATAACTATAAATTTCAACTTAATTTTACGTGTTTAAGTATTATCAACATTTAAACTTTAACCTACATTTTGTTCTAGAAGTTAGAAGTAGATAAAATTTTTAATGCTGTTTTTTAAATTGTTGGTCATATTTCATTATGAGGCTTCAGTCAGTATGAATTTGGTAGATGAGAAAGGAAATGGGGAATTGAAGAACTGATATGTGAGACTCCTAAACAATATTCTTTTCTTGACCATGCAGAGATGGTTTCAAGTTTTGCCAAAATTCATAGATAATTGGCTTGAGTATGTTTTCTCATTTTATAAAATGAGGAGGTATTACAATGAGTGGTACAAAGAATTGGTTGAAGATATGATTATTATATATGTAATGTTAAGAAATAGAACCTGTTTTTATATCATTCATTTAACTTTTTTAAAAAAAAGCATAGACACGAAAGTTATTTTATTGATATATTTTTGGTAAAATGTATGCATTATAAGTTTGAAATTTTGAAAATTATGTTTCCTTAAAGTGAGGCATAGATTTGAATTTTATAATCTAATGTCAGGCATGTATTTCTCATTATCCTCTGCTGTAAATATATTTGCAACTTAGTGCTCATTTCATTTATCACATTGAATACCATTCAGGTAGGCCCTTGCATGCAGAGAAATGGGTTATTTAAAAATGAATACCACTAAATAAATCACTTGAATTAGATATGAATGATATTAAATGCAGATTACTCAAATTCATATTTGTAAGTTTGACTTTTATTATTGTTAAAGTGTGATAAATATAATAAATTAGCACAACATTTTATAATGTTTTAAGGACAAAAGTGAAAGAATGTTTTATTATAGCTTTTTGCTACTTTGTGTTTTTAATATAAGCAAATATCAAAAATAAAAGCAAGTACAATTAGGCAAAGGCCCTTTTCAACTCACATAAAATTTTAGGGATGCGTGAAACACTATAAAATAGAATTCATGTTGTTATGACATTAATGTTATATTTTTATAGGTATATGCTATCACAAAAGAAAGGAAAAATATAACTGCCTATCCATTATTACCTATTTTAAACAAAGGCAGCAAGAACTTCACAAAATATTTTTATAGTGCAGAACTTACAATTTTTTCCCTTTGGATATCATTGAAATTTCCTTTAGCCTACCTATCACTTTTGGGGGAATTGTGTCAGAAATTTGGCAAAATAGAAAATAAATTGCTTTGAAAGCATTATTAGGATATGAATCTGTTTAACTCAGCTAGAGATATATTTAGTTGCTTAAATTACATGAGACCAACAAGAAGATGGAATACATACTTTAGAGGTTTGCATAATTTTTCATACAACTAAATAATTTGATTTACTCACCTTAGGTATTTCTTTTCTTGTCCATTATGCTCATCGAAAGCTACAGTTTTTGCTGATATTTCTTGTTGAAAATGTAGAAGAAAGGAAAGAAACAGTTGTTTAAAAAATATTCCATAGGCTGTGAAATGCCTCAGAAATAACTTTTCTTTTTAAATAAACAAACACGCTTATTTATCTATTCATTCATTCATTCATTTGAGAGAGCGAATCTAGGAGTGGGGGAGGAGCAGAGGGAGAGGGACAAGCAGACTCCCTGCTCAGGACCCAGAGATCATGACCTGAGCTGAAGTCAGACTCTTAACCTATGGAGCCACCCAGGTGCCCCCCCCCTCTGAAATACCTTTTTATAGCATTAGATTAGAGAAGCTCAGGTGACAGATAGAGGATTGAATTTTAGAAATATTTTTCTGTTGATTTGCTTACTATCTTCAGCCATTCATTAGATGTCATAGAATTTTCTTTTTTTTGTATTCATAGTCAAACCTGTGAAATTCCAATGGCTCTGTTGTTATTTCTTAGAAGAATGTTATAACACATGGGGGGGGGTAATAATGAGTGCAAACCACACTTATAACTAGAAAGATGCACGTGAATGTGGAAAATGGAGAAGGACTTTACATGCGTGTGGAAAAACATAGGAAAAAGGAATACTGAAACCACTGAAGCACTTGAATAATAAAGACTTTCTGAGATCTGCCATGGGCAGCTTAACACAGACAGTGCTCCTTCTAGAGAATACATTTTAACGAGCTGTGGAAATAATTTTCAGAATGTTAGCTGTTGACTAAAATCCCCCCCAGACGGTCTTCTGGTGTGGTTAGTGTCTTCTTCCCTAGCTCAGAATAGAACTCGCAGAGCTCTTTTTCTAGTTAGAATGGGCTGCTCTTCTGAAAAAGCACCTCCTGGGCAGCTTCCCCCCCAACAGCCTGGGGCTCTCTCCCCTGACCAGAGAGCTCAGACGACTGGAGTTTGCAAGGCCACCTGATTGTTTTTGCTTGAGGATGCAGGGAAGACAAGGGCTGCCCTGTGCCTCTGCAGGGGGAAATGGACCTAAAGTCAGCTGCCCACTCACCCAATCCAGTACCAGCTGTTCTGTGGCTCCTGCATCAGGCTTTGGGCTGTGTTTTGGATGCTAGGATTTGCACAGTTCAGGGACGACCTCGTGGGGACCCCGCCAGCCTGCAGTGGTCCACTTGAAGGCAGTTGCTCTCAGCGCCCAGCTGCTTCCAGTTCCTGTGGGAGGCCTGCCACCCCTGAGATTCAGCCTCAGCTGCACAACCTGCTGCCCTCTTCTCCCACCAAACCTCAAGAATCCGGCCATCGGGGAATTAGCCAATGTGCTGCTTCCTCAGCCTGGGGAGCTTTTCGTACAGACTCCAGGTTTAATATCTTTTTAAAATTTGAGGCTTCAGAAACAACCCTTTTGTTGATTTCCTAATGCTTCAACCTCAGCTATTTCATTTTAGTCCTGAGGTAGTGTTTTCCTAATTTTATAAATGAGGAGATCACAGCTCAGGAAAAAAAAAAAAAAAAACAGGGGGGCATAGAACTTAAAACTAGGTATCTGATATGTGCCAGAAGAATTCAGAGTTCAATATTGCAGACATGTCCTCAAGGAGACTGGTATTTAGTGGGTAGGGGGGACAACAGATATGCAAATGAATCAATGCCCTTCATTATGATGGAAGTTAATGTGTAATTATACCAGCACATAAGTGAGAAAAGAGGAGGGAAAGGACAATTCAATATGGGGTGCACTCAGGTAAGGCTTCTAAGAGGAAGCAACAGTCTTGAGAGTTGGGAGAAGCCAAACTCTCAAAAGGAGGGGAGCAGTGGGGAGAAGCATTTTGAGTATTCTTGTGTTTGTCCTCTCCTAGTCATATCCAGCCCCACACTTACCATCTTATTTCTTGTTTCCCCTCTATGTCCCGATTTCTCTCCCTCCTCCAAAACACAAATCCCTACTAAACACATTTTATCGCCCTATATTGTATGTGGGTCACCAACCCACTTGAGTTATGGAAAATGTCTTCCTTCCTGTGCTGTTCCAAATGCACCGAATATGGTAGGGAGGTGTGTATACAATTGAATAAAATTCAATGTGTAAGGTCACTTGTACTTCCTTGTTTCTTCTGAACATCTAGGATCTTCTCAACTGTCATAAGGGAAATTAGAGAAAAAAAGAAGAAAATGGGAAAAGTGAGCTAAGGGGGAAAAAACAGAAAAAAAAAAGAGAGAAAGAAATATTTGTTAACAAATGTGAGCAGCACGATGCGAGCTCCTTCCACCTGCTTGCGAATCTTGTACATGAGAGAGGAAAACATTCCAAGATAGGAAGTTTTAGGGAATCTGACAAAAAGAAGAATACAATTTAAAAATAGGACATGAGCAGGTATGGGAAGAATCATCCGATACATGGTAGAGGCCCAATATATGAAATCAAAACTCTTGCTTTGATTGCAAGTTCCCAAGTGATTTTCTAAGTGGGCAAGGTCAGTTCAAGATCTTTCAAAATAAAGCTTGGCATCACACACAAATGTGGGGATCAAGAGAGGAGGCCACTACGGCCAGCAGCAGCCAAGTCTTCCATATTGTCTACCATGTAGGTAGAGGAGGATTACTTGGTCACTGGATGTGCAAGTGGCAAAACTTTGTGTTAATGAGCTTTTAGTCCCAAACGCTCATGGTGGAGACGCGGAGATGGAGACCCATATGCCTTTCTCAGACACAAACCCTTAAGGAGCCATTAAAAGACTAGATTCTACATCCTGGACTACCTTCCTAATAAACTGAGGCCTGTTAACAAGGATACAGAAGATGTTAGATTTGTGGGCTACACTCCAGAGACCTAAGAGTAAGCACTTGGGAAATCAAGAGGAATCCTAGAGAATCACAATAAAGAGAGAGCTACAAAAACCTGTGACCCATTTCTAGGGGGCCAGGCTGTTTCTCAAAGATTCAAGGCTGAGGGTGGGTGTAGTTATGGGGAAGCACATGCGAAATGAAATATTTCTCTGGCTTGTAATGCCTCATTTTCTATCTTTTAAATGTCTTTTGCTAATTGCAGGTTGATTGTCATCTTGGAATTGTAATCTTAGGGCTGATAAAAAGTTTAGGTAATTTTTAAAATAGATTATTCCTCTTAAAATGTATCTATTAGACACCCATTTTTTAAGATATATTTTAGAGAGCGAGAGAGAGAGAATCTTAAGCAGGCTCCACGCCCAGCTCGGAGCCTGATGCAGGCTCGACCTCAAATGCTGAGATCATGACCTGAGCCGAAACCAAGTGTTGCATACTTAACTGAACCACCCAGGCAATCCAGATACCAACTTTTTATAAATAAATAATAAGTTTCAAAAATGATGGTATTTATTGCATTAACAATAAACTTGTTAATGCAAATGTGGGCAATAGCCTGTCATGTTATCAGAGAATTAATCCTCTTTCTCCCTCTTGACAGTTTTGGTCGTCCCACCCCAGGGGAGCCTCCGAGAACGCAGTGTAGACAGAGATGTCCCACTCTGCCTCCAGCATTGGCTAAAGTTCCTTCAGGGGGGAACAGGAGCTCTAGGGTCTGTACAAGGGTGAGGAGAGGGAGACACTTGCCTCAGGTGCAAAATATAAGGGGGCACCAAGAAACTGAGAAATCAAGACCAATAGTATTTTAATGCAAAATTTTTTAAAAACTGAAATCTTTTAGCCCCAAAAACTGCATAATGAACAAAATATGACAGAACCAGTAACAGCACAGTCCCAGGCCATATCAGAGCCTAAGGCAAAAGAAAAAAAAAAAAACTAATACATATACTGATCTAAGAGTTGGGGTTAACAGCGAGGTTTTGTTTTGTTTTGTTTTGTTTTGTTTTGTTTTTTTACCGGTAAGCTACTTTTAATTAAGCAACTATGTCACAAGCAAAGTGATAAAAGAAAGTAGAAAGGTGGAAACATTTATTCAGTCAGTCAACCTAATCTTTTTGACATTTTAAGGCCCCTGATTGAATGTGTGGCCTGAGGGTGGCAAGGTGGGGAATGCTTGGAAGATGCTGGTAATGACAATGATAGGTTGTCAAAAGGTGGACATTTCTCATCAGAAATGTTTTTCCAATCCTGTGAAAATATTTTAATTGGTAAAAATATCGCCAAGTTTAATAGAATCACAATAAAGAACAAAGTAAAGCAAATCTTTGAACTAGTCGTCTGAGATCGATGCTGGCAGGCCTACTATAGGCTCAAGGACACAGTAAGGGGTACAACAAGGAAATATGACAACCATATAGCAAGAAATTTAGTTTTCTGGAATATAATCCTTCTTTGATGCCTTAAGAAATGTGATGTTTGGCCATATGGCTGTGGCTGCTTCCCTTCACTTGGTTAACTTCTATTCATACTCCAGTTTTTAAATATTAATTCCTCAAGGAGGCTGTCTGATTTGGGATAGATTAGCTCTCCAGTTATATATGTTCATTCGACCACACATTTAGCATTAATCAAAATGATAAGCATATCAGCCAAAGAAAGAGAAATCATACTAGGGCTTCCAAAAAGAGTGAATTTAATAGGAGGGATTAGTTATACAAATGGTGAAAGGGTTGATTCCACACCCCGGCATCTTTTTCTATTGAACAGGGGCCTATTAACATCGATACTGGAGATGTCAAATTAGTGGGCTACACTCAAGAAATGTGAAGGCAAGGTGAGGTAACCAGACTGGGAGTGTGTTGGTGACCCTTGGAGTGCCTAGTGGGTGTCAGAGCTGCCAAATAGGACAATGTGGTATGACTAGGATAGCCGAAGTGGGGAAATCAGGGCCAAGGATGGAACCCCTGAAGGGTCAGAGCCACTGTCAGAGATACCACCAGAAGGCAAAAAGAGAGGAATAAATACTCAAGAGAGAGGAAGAGCCATGACTTCTCCTCTCCTATCAACCTTTCTAGGTTGCATTAATGCCTCTCATTAGCCAAACCTAACTGGAGGTCGGTTGACAAGGAATTCTGGGTAGCAGAGTTTGGAGAGGTCTCTGGGCGTCTGTGATACAGCACAAAGTATACGGAAGATGGGCATGGAGCTCAGGCAGACAGTGTTTGCACACTAAATAATTACATATTACTGTTGTTATTGCGGTAATGCTAATCTTTCTAGGCAGGTTGTGATTTCTATGGGTCCGGGTTGTAGCTGCCTAAACAACTAATACATTCCCAGAGCATTTCAGAGTTCTTGGCCCATTGAAGATTTTGGATACATGAAAAAATGCACGAGTTGATATTGTTATTTCCACTATACTTTCAAGAGTCATGATTTACACCAGGAGTTAGTTATATGCTCCTTCCAATAACAGTGTAAATAGGAACCCTGTGATTTACCAAGAGAAATAAACCCTCTATCTAAAAAAAAAAAAAAAAAAAAAAAAAAAGTGGGAGACAGAGATGAGAGAGAGGAAGTGTGTTTGTGATGGTTTTAGAGCTTAGAAAATTTTGTTCTGCTTGAGTATAACTGCTTTATCCATCTAGTCCGTATACCTCAAGGACACTCATTATTATATATTATTAACTTGGGGAGATTTTTCCAGAAGGGAGAATACAGGCAATATCTGAAAAATGGCTACTGTAGGTCAATACTCCTAATTAAGATTAAAGGACGATCTTTCTAATAACTGTTTCAAGGCAGTGTTTAGTAGGCACGGTGTTCCTTACCATTATTTTAGGGCAGGATCCTTCTCTCTTCTGGTTTCATCTAATTCTCTGCTTCAAGGGATGGGCCACGA
Organism: Nyctereutes procyonoides; assembly: GCF_905146905.1. NCBI lineage: Eukaryota > Metazoa > Chordata > Mammalia > Carnivora > Canidae > Nyctereutes > Nyctereutes procyonoides. Next base: position 28,978,173 of record NW_026575160.1, on the reverse strand, counting down.
ACCCAAGATTTTAAAACCTAGGGACACGTCTCTGTTTCCCCTCTCCTTCTGTGACTCCAATTACACGTGTATGAGTCCACTTGAGGTTGCCTCACAGCTCACTGATGTTTTCTTAGGTTTTTCCTACCTTTTTAATTAGTTTAATTTTGAATCTTTTCTTCCGTTGTGTCTTTAAATTCATTGATCTTTTCTTAGGTCGTGTTGAATCGGCTGTTAACCCTTCTCTAGTGCACTTTCCCCCCTTCATTATAAATTTTGCTTGGTTTGCTGAGACGGTAAAGAAACAGAGGGCTTTTGTTTTTTTCTTCACCCAGTTGTGACTACTCACTACTGGCGAAGCAAATGATCGGAGTAAGAACACAAAACACAAAACACGTAACCACAACTGCAACATCAAGGAAAGAAAATAACCAGATCATCATTGTTTACTTGAACCATAAGAACCATAAGGAGTATCTGGGCTCTTCATCCAGTCTGTTGGTGTTGACTGGTTTGAAGGCTTCTGCAGTTCCTAGGCTAGGGTTTATAGTATCCAGTGAAATTTTCATTTTAGACGTTATATTTTCCTTTTTTAGAATTTAGATTTAGGTCTTTTTTTTTTTTTTAAAAGATTTTATTTGTTTATTTGACAGAGAGCAAGAGAGCACAAACAGGGGGAGCAGAAAAGGGAGAAGGAAAAAAATAGGTTCCCCGCTGAGCAGGGATCCCAATGCAGGACTTGATCCTAGGACCCCGGGATCATGACCTGAGCCAAAGACAGACACTTAACCAACTGAGCCACGCAGGTGCCCCTATATTTAGGTCTTTTAAAATATCTTTCATGTCTCTCCTTAATAGGTTTATGCTTTCCTCTACCTTCTTGAACATGCAGTGTATGGTTATAGAAGCTGTTTTAACGTGCTTTATCCTGTTACTGTCATTTGTGGCAATTGTTGGTCAGTTCTTATTGGATGATTTTCCCCCCACGTTATTGGTCATATTTTCCTACTTCTTTGTACACCTGGTGATTTTTGATTGGATACCAAGCATCATGAATGTTGGCACTTTTAGTAATTTTTAAAAATATTTTTGAGCTTTCCTTTGAGATGCAGTTGAGTTGCTTGGAAGCATTCTGATTCTTTCACAACTAGCTTTAATCTTTAGATTAAAGGTTGATTAGAGTATTTTTGAGCCTGAGGCTAATTTGTCCCCATAAGTCAGACAATACCCTCTGAGTACCATTCTTGATGCATGCCCTTTGCATTATGATGTGTTCACATCTGGTTTTTGGATATGTGAACCATTCCCAACTTTCTGTGATGGCTGAAAATTGTTCTTCCTACCCCTTTCCAGTAGTTCATTGCTCAGCCAAAGGGCAGTTTGCTTACACATATGTTCTCATCAGTATTCAGTTGAGGATTCTGGGGGAACCCTCTGCAGATTTCAGGAGCTCCTTCTCTTTATAGTTCTGTCTGCTCTGATACTCTGACACAATTTGCAATTGTCCTACAAATTCTAACTGCTTTGGTGCTCCCAGGTCTCTATTTCTGTCTCTTCAATTCAGAGAGAATTCAGGGCTCTGTTTGGATTCCCTTTCCCTGTGACCCAGCTTAAGTCAAAGAGTGTAATATGGGACATACTATCCTGTAAATTGCTTTGCTGTGATTTGAGTGTATTTTCAGGAACAAATGAAGGTAAACATATGCGTTCTATGCACCCTGTTGAACTGGAAAGTTCTATTGGACCTTTGCCCATTAGATTCTAGCTTTCTGATCCAATTCTTTTCAGGTAGTAAACTGAAGCAACCGTAGAGCTTACCTAGTTCATTTCCCTTCTCTCAGGATCATTGCTCTCTACTGCCTGTTGTTCAATGTTTGAAAATATCTTGTTTGACTTTTTAGGTGTTTAAGGTATGAGTGTAAATCTGGTTCTTGGTCCTCTATCTTGGCTGGCAATGGAACTCCTTGACATTTTTTACCAAACTAAAGCTCTTGCACACATTGCTCCTAATGCCTTTTTTTATTTTAAAGATTTCCTTATTTATCTGAGAGAGAGAGCTTGTGAGCACAGGAGGGGCAAAGGGAGAATGAAAGGCAGAGACTCTCAAACAGACTCCCCGCTGAGCTCAAAGTCCGTCACGGTGCTTGGTCTCATGATCCTGAGATCATGACCTGAGCCGAAACCAAGAGTTGGATACTCAACCAACTGAGCCACCTAAATGTCATCTTTTAAATTCAAAGTTTAATCTAGGTGTTCTTGGAGATCGGCGTATTACTCTGCACCATCATTTGGAAAGATTTTAATACATGTTTTTGAGAAAATGACCATAGAGAGACCTATACTTATGTTTGAATTATTCTACTTCCTACATTGGGAAGGAATGAAAAAAATTTTCAAGAATAAATTCTTTGTTGGAGTCCAAGGTGCTTACCAAATTAGCATGGATGTCTCAATGAAGAAAAATCTTAAAATCTAGTGAAACAATTCAGATTTTATTATTACTTTATGAATGGAGTTGGTCATTTCATATTATCTTACACTGGAAGTGTTTGTTCAATATTTCATCCATTAGAAATGCAAATATTCCAATTATGAAAAGTTATATAATAATATAAGAGATAAGTATATTTGTCCTGCTGAATGAAAGAAAATTCCATGGTAACAAGCTTTCATTCTTGGAAACAAAAGAACACTATTAGGATAAGAAGAAAAATTTAATTGGAGAATAAAAATTTCAAAAGCTAAATATAAAAGGAGCATATTGTCTGTTCAGATTAATGTTAGAAGAAATCTATTTTGAATTTAAGAGTGATCAAACTTTCAAAAGATATTCAGACTTTCTCACACATTTATTCATTTTCATATGCTGCTGATGGAGTATTATGAAATTCTACCTACAACTTGCTAATAGTCCACTGCATTATTTTCAAAGGAGATCAATGAAATTATTACAGTTTGAATAAAGTTATATTTAGAATTTATCATTTTTAAAACCTCAAATTTTGATTTTGTATTATTAATTATACTCACCTAAAAATGATGCACACCAAAACGAATGTTTAGCAAATTAAGCTTTGAGTCAAAACAAAGCCATATAGCACAGGGGCTTTATTTCTGTATGAACAAATATAATTTGAGTTTGAGTCACACTCACATGTCTTCCAATCACCCTTACTTTACTTCTGAATGCTAATATAAGAACACAAAAACTCTTCTCATGAATTTTTAAATGTTAGTTTCACTTCCACTTAACACAGTGTTAAAATAGTATTCCCCTAACTATACACTCTACAAGAAGGTACTATTACAATAAAAATGCAAACATATTCTATAAACATGTAGATGCCAGAGTTGTTGTGGTAGTGGTGGCGGTGGTGTTTTTATTTAATATCCTTAACCATGCCATATACAACCATGTGACTGTGGTGGTTTCATTGTTGAACAGGAAAATGGGCTGTGGATTTTTTCTTTATGGCCATTGAATCCAGTTCTGGTGACTCCAAAATAAAATCGAAAGACAAGCAGGCCCAGAATCATCACTTGTGTTCAATATTATATTAGACATCCCAGGAAGTATAATCCAATTTATTACCTGACTTTTGATTTAAGACAGATTAAATTCTTTTTATTATAAAAATAATTCATGCATATTATTGGAAACCTTGAAAATAGAGTGAAATTGAGAAGGGCTCCACTACTCAAGGAAGAGGAGCTTAACAGAAGAAAGATCTTCCGATTAACATTAAGCAATTTCAAGTAACAGACGGAAGACTAGTAGTAAAATTATAAAAGCAAATTATAACAAAAAAGAAATCATAGATTAAGACTGAAAAATGTTTTGATGGGTTGAAACGTGTAATAATTTAGATTTTAAAAGCCAGCAGAAACCAACTTCTGCTTTCCAGAATTAAATTTACCTGATGGTGAATCAGGGTAGGGAGGAGGAAATTTTTCAGTTTGGTTTGATTTCTGTTGGGTTGCACATTGGCTGTTGTAAAGGAGATTACGGCATGAATGCCCATTACCTAGAGGCAAGGCAAAATGCTTGAGGAGGTCATGGTGAATTGCCAAGTTCAGTAGTGTTTCTTGGTGTTCCTTATTGCATAGAAGCTGAAAAGCTGTCCGGATTTTTGTTTCATTTAGTTGGATGTAGCATGCAAGGAGTAGGATCATTAGAGAAAAGAGTGGTTTTTTTTTTTTTTTCTGTTGAAGTTTGAAGTATCACCAATGACATCAAATGACATATTTAGAAATAATTCTAAAAGTCTCTGTTGACCAGATACATATATATATATGTATATATTTATATATACTCAATGAATTACAGGCAATTCTTAGAAACCAAAGTATTTCCAATCAGAAATACCAAGACTCAGAAGCCAAAAATAAAATTTTATATATATATAATATTATAATATATAATATAAAAATATATATCTAATAATGCTCAAACGTGTATGTGTGTATTATGTATATACTTCTGTGCTCACCATTCATTCATTCTTAGCCCTTCAGACCTTGCTTCTCAGATCATTTTCTTCCTAACCCCTTTAGTGAGGGCCTGTTGATGGCAAACTTCCAATTTTTATGTGTTTGCCTGAAAAGTGCATTTGTTTCATCCTCATTCTGGAAACATGCTTGAAAGGCTTTTTTTTTTTTTTTTTTTTGGCCTTCTCTTTTCAAACCTCCTATACTCTGTCTTCCAGTTTAACTCTCAGCTGATCTCGCTTTCTATTTCAATGGAAAAATTGAGGTCATTAGAAGAGAACATGCAGAGACTCCCAGCACCACCCTACCTACCCAGCGCCATCTATCTCTACACTCTGCTCTCCTGACTGAACCTGGGGACCTCCGTGTCCCACCTACAGTCAAGTTTTCCCACGTGTGCTGGTCTCCATACACTTTACCAAATCCTCCAGCAGTTCTCTCTTCTGCACAGTCACTGTTTCCTTTCTAGTCGCCATTCTCATCAGGATAGAGCATCTTCTTATTTTTCCTATGTATTTCTAAAAAGCTTTTTGCCCTTATTTGCATGGCCAGCCACCACAATATTTCTCTGCTTCCCTTTGCAGAAAACTTCCTTGAAATAATTACTACTTAAAGCCCATATCCACTTTCCTCAATTATTCTATTCAACTATCCAATCAGGTTGCACACCACCAATCCACCAAATCACTTTTTTTTCAAGATTCAGTGGCTAAATCCAGCACTGAATTTTCAGTTTCCATCACACTCCACTATCAGCAGCGTGGCACACAATCACTCCTTTAATATATTTTCTTGACATGGGCACACAGTATCTCTTTTTGGTTTTGTTTCTCACATGGACCAGATTACTCTTTCTTAGTATTTTGTGCCTATTTTTCCTAATTTCCCTAACCAGTTGAAATTTCCCTAGTGACCCCTTGGTCCATTTCTTTTTTATATTGACACTCCATCTCTTGATCATCTCATCCAGTGTTTTGCCTTCAGTTGCCATCCATATGCCAGTGACTCCCATATTTGCATCTCTAGTGAAGATCTTTCTTCTAAACTCAGAACTAAATTATCAACAGCTCCACATTGGTATCTAATAGATGTTTCAAACTCAACATGTCCAAACCTAATTTCCAATATCCTCTTTTTTTAAAGATTTTATTTATTTACTCATGAGGGAGGGAGGGAGGAGAGAGAGAGAGAGAGAGAGAGAGAGAGAGAGAATGGCAGACACACAGGCAGAGGGAGAAGCAGTCTCCATGCCGGGAGCCTGATGTGGGACTCGATCCCAGGTCTCCAGGATCAGGCCCTAGGGTGAAGGCGGTGCTAAACCACTGAGCCACCCGAGCTGCCCCATCCTCTCTCTTTCTATCAAAGCTACCTCCACCTTGGCCACAATGCAGACTAATTTCTCCTCCTCTTCCTCCTCCTCCTTTTTAGTAGCTCAGATAGAATGTTTTAGTCACCTTGATTCCTCTCTTGCCTGATCTATCAGGAAATTATGTTGATTCCATATTCACAATAAATCCAGAGTCTAGCCACTTCTTACTACTCCCTAGTCTCACTCTAGTCTGAATCATCTTTGTCTTGAGCCCGGATTACTTCATAGTCTCCTAATTAATTTTCTTCCTTGCCACCAACCTACTCCTATCCCCACGTCCCACCATAGTATATTCTCACACAGTGGTCGCTGTGATCCTGTTAAAATCCAACATGCCACTCTTTACACACCCCTAGCCCTCCATTCCCTATTTCACTCAGTAAAAATCAAAGTTCTTAAGGCGTCCCTCACCTGTGGGTTCCAGCCACATTGGCCTCCTATTTCTGGAATTCTCCTACCAGAGGGTTTTGTATAGTCTGTTCGTTCTTTCTAGAGTTACGATTTATTTATTTATTTATTTATTTATTTATTTATTTATTATGATTTTATGATTTATGATTTTATGATTTATGATTTTATTTATTCATTCGGAGAGATACAAAGAGAGAGACAGAGACACAGGCAGAGGGAGAAGCAGGCTCCCTGCAGGGAGCTCAGTGTGGGACTCGATCCCAGGACCCCAGGATCACGCCCTGGGCCTAAGGCACATGCTCAACCACTGAGTCACCCAGGCGTCCCCAGTCTGTTCTCTTTCTTTGAAACTCTCCCCTGCCAGAAATCCCTTACCTGCCTAAATATCACCTTTTTAATGAATTCTATTCTGACAGCGCATTTAAATTTATAAACCTCTGCCTTTTTAGTCCCAATCACCTTACTCTGGACCACTGTTTCCACAGCATACTTTTCTTATTTTTTATGGTTATTATTTATTGACTGTTTCCCTCCATTGGAATATAAATTCCAGGAAACTATGAAATTTTTTGTCCATTTTATTCACTGATAGATTGCAATCACTAACACAGTAAATACACAATATATTTTAATTGAATAAATGATTGAATGGAACATAATTTCATGGGGTACAGGATTCTACATTAGCAGCTATTTTTTCTCAGTACTTTGAAGTTACCATTTACCAATCTTTTGGCTTCCATTATTATCATTAAGAAATCAGCTGCCAGTCAAATTGTTCCTTTTCGCAAATCTGCCTTTTTCCTCCACTTGTTTTAAGAACTTCTTTTTGTCTCTGATGTTTTGCAGTTTCATTATGATATGTCTGAGTTATGGATGGTTTTTTCATATTAATTCTGATTGGGACTTACTGAAGTTCCTTAATTTGAAGCTCTGTGTCTCATCATATCAGGAGAGATCTCAACCATTGTCACGCCAAATATTTCTTCTACATCTTTTCTCTCATTTCTGGGGCTCTAATTAATAGACATATGTTAGACTCTATTTTCATGTCTATTGATTTCCACTCTTGATTCTCTGAACTCCATTTTGAGTAATTTATCCATTATGTCTCAGAATTCATAAATTTTTCTTCACTTTTGTCTAATCTGTTGTTTAATCCAAACTTACTGTCCTTAATTCTAGTTACTTTATTCCTTCATTTAAAATGTTTTAATTTTTTCTTTTTCAAATATCTCTGATTATTTTCCATGATCTCTTCTTCTCCCATTGTACTTCACAATAGTCTTTTTAAGTTACTTAAGTTTATCAAGTAAACTAATTTTTCAGGCTTCTTATGATTATAAAAGAGAGACCATTTGAAAAAGTTACTTGGCAGTTTCCTGATTTATATCTTGACTTAATAGTTGCTTAACCCTTCAGTGTTTGGTGATCTGTCACTATGAGCCAGTGTTGAAGCATTAACTGAGAATTTTTTGAGGAACATGTTAAAGTGAATTTGTCTCACTTTTGTCAAAAACTTATATTTACTACCAACCTTGGATCACTTTAATCTACCTTTTATTTTGTAAGCAACCTGAGAAATTGCCTGCTCTAGTATTACCTCGTTTTAGTAATTTGTCATGGGTATTTCTGGGAAAATGTGAATAAGGAATTCAGATCTGTTTGTGTCTCAAACATTTCTTTTCCTTCTGTGCCCATGGTTCTTGGTCACGCCACTCCAAAGAATGAAGAGGTAGGTCAGATGAAGAGTGGTGGGCAGCAAAGCAAAGTTTATTGAGTGATAGTTAAGTTTTTTGAGCAATAGTACAAAACTCCTGAAAAGGGAGGAGACCCGAGAGGGTTGCCAGAGGAGTGTCTAAATCTAGGGATTTTTATGAGACTGTTGCCAGGCTCTTTTAATCTGATTAACCTTCCTTGAGCCTGTCACCCAATCAGGTTTCTGTCCATGCTCTCATCTACCTATCAGGTAGTTGTTCACGTGGGAAAGGATGGAAGACTCCTTCCAGGGTGGTGTAAAATCCTTTTAAGGGTAGTTTCCTTTAAGGGTGGATGGGGGCAGGGTAGTGGTGGGTAGGCAGTTAAGGCTTCTCCCTACCTGCTTTCCTTCCAACTATCCTTCATTATTTTGGTATGGATTCAATTTATCATCTGGATCTAAATTAATCCAAAGTAACTTTGTTTCCTGAAAGTATTTCTGGAACTGAAACTATATGGTATCTAATTAGAGCTCCTGGGTCCTTTAACAAATCAAAATTTTATTTTTGGCTTCTGGTCTTGGTATTTCTGATTGGAAATACTTTGGTTTCTAAGAATTGCCTATAATTCATTGAGCTCAGGCCATTTGCTGGATATGAGTCTAGCAATTATGATCCTCTAGATGTGTGCAGAAAAGGAAGTGGCCTCTGTGGTGTGATTTGATGGGTGCTGCCAAGCCCCTTTTGACCAGATGATTTCCTCCTCTCTTTAGCTGTGGCTCAGAGATGACTGTTTTAGCCATTTCATAATCAGCAAAAGCAGGAGTCCTAGTCTTCGGATAGCTCAGGGGGAGGATGGGATTTATAGATATCAGCCTGCTTTCCCCTTAGTATGGATTTGATTACAGGATAAGGTGAATGGCACTTTGGAAGGTTAAGAGCCTAGGGAGAAGGGATTTAGGCCTGTTAAGTTTCCAGGGAAAGAAGAGGAATAGTCTGAAGTTATTTGGACAATTTACTGTTGTGAAAGAATAAGCATCAAGAATTTCCTAACATCAGAGAAAAAAGTTGGAGTGATTATTATCATTATTATTATTATTTTTAAAAAGATTTTATTTATTCATAAGAGACATAGAAAGAGGCAGAGACACAGGTAGAGGGAGAAGCAGGCTCCCTGCAGGGAGCCCAATGTGGGACTCGATCCCTGGACCCCGGGATCACGCCCTGGGCCGAAGGCAGACACTGAACCACTGCACCACCCAGGCACACCAGGGTGATTATTATTATTAAGATGTATTTATTTATTTGAGAGAGAGAGAGAAAGTGAGCACCAGTCGGGGGAGGGGCAAAGAGAGAGGGGGAGAGAGACTCCGGAGCACACTCCCTGCTGGGAGCAGAGTCTGACGTGGGTCTCTGTCTCATGATCCGGAGGTGGTGACCTGAGCCGAAACCAAGAGTTGGATGCTCAACTGACTGAGCTGCTCAGGCACACCTAGGGTGATATTAGAATACAGTTTTATTTGTTTTTTATTTTTAATTTTTTATTTATTTATGATAGTCACAGAGAGAGAGAGACAGAGACATAGGCAGAGGGAGAAGCAGACTCCATGCACTGGGAGCCCAATGTGGGATTCGATCCCGGGTCTCCAGGATCGCGCCCTGGGCCAAAGGCAGGCGCCAAACCACTGCGCCACCCAGGGACCCCTACAGTTTTATTTGTATTTATTTTTACTTTTTTGCTACAGTTGGTCAGGATTGCATACAATCTTTATTAGTCAAAAACATTTTTTTAAAGATTTTATTTATTTATTCATGAGAGACACAGGGAGAGAGGTAGAGACATAGACAGAGGGAGAAGCAGGTTCCCTGAAGGGAGCCCGATGCAGGACTCAATCCCAGGACCCTAGGATCATGCCCTGAGCCCAAGGCAGATCCTCAACCACTGAGCCACCCAGGTGCCCCTATATTAGTCAAATTCTTCCAGAGAAAGAGAGAGGAGATTGATTTTTTAGGAACTGGCTTACATGACTGTGGGGGCTGGTGAGTCTGAAATCAGCAGGGTGTGCCCGCAGGCTGGACACCAAGTTAAGAGTTGATGCTGCAGTCCTGAGTCTGAACTCTGCAGAATAGGACACCAGATAGGAAACTCAGGCAGAATTGGATCTTCTTTAGGGAAACCTATCTTTTCTTTTCAGGCCTTTAATTAGATGAAGCCCACCTGCATTATGGAGACAATCTGCTTTACTCAAAGTCTACTGATTTACATTCTAGTCACATCTAAAATGTACCCTCATAGAGACATCTAGACTGATGTTTGAACAAATGACTGAACACCATAGCCTAGCCAACCTGACATCACATCACCATCACACAATCCTATAAATTTTGGTAGATTGCTTGCCAATTTCATTTAACGTGATTACATTTGCTAAAGCCTCATAACTTTTTCTTCATGCCTTTAGCAGACCAAAATAAATTTATTTATTTATTTATTTATTTATTTATTTATTTATTTATGTATCTATCTATCTATCTATTTATTTATTTATTTATTTATTAAGATTTTATTTATTTATTCAAGACAGACACACACACAGAGAGAGAGAGGCAGAGACACAGACAGAGGGAGAAGCAGGCTCCATGCAGGGAGCCTGACATGGGACTCGATCTCGGGTCTCCAGGATCATACCCCGGGCCAAAGGCGGCTCCCAACCGCTGGGCCATGGGGGCCAGCAGACCCAAATTTAGTAATCCAAATACCCCCATGAATGGTAATTCATGAAGTTTTTGTGCTGAGGTGTTGACCTTATCAGTGAATCAGAAAATGTCTACAAAATACCAGGCTACGGAAGAGTGTCTCAGAGTCCTTCATCTCTAGTTTTCTCTGGGCCTTGTCCTTCTCCAGAATCCTTTGTGAAAGTTTATAATTAGAGGCATTGTGATATGTTTGTAGGAAGGGTAGAGACAGAGATAATACGTTGGAAGAATGTGGAAGGTGGGTTTCCCCACTTCTCTGACTACTCCCAGATCTCATTTCAATGGTCAAGATCGCACAGTTCCCTAACAGAAGCATCAAGAACGTACACAGCAAGGGGTGATGTACACGATTCAATTTGGCAAGACATCGATTCATTTCTTGATTTAGACTTCAGCAATTTCAGTTCATTAAACATGTTTTCTGTGTCTGCTTCCAGCGGGGCAACTCTAGACTGATATTTTTTCTCTTTCATGTTGTTCTTCATTGATTATCATAAAGAGGAGCCTTCAGGTTTTGAAATTCTCACACTCAGAAAAGGATTCTCCTAAAATATTGTCACCTTTGGTGAGAATGTCATTTGAATTCAGAGACTGCATGTGGGAAGTTAACCAACTACTTCAGTGTCACATTACATGGACAGTCAGCTTTTCATTGGGAAATGAGAATTACTACCTCATATATCCTCTGCTCAGCTAGCTCAGCGTTTTCTCTGAAGGTCTGTTATGGCAACCTCTATCCATCGGTGGAGACTGGTTTTCTCCTAAAGGTCAACGAAGTACCTTGGTTGGTGGGTTGGCTTTGTCATCAGAAATTTATTTCTGTTTCTCGTCCAAGGCAGTTGTTGCAGTGGTCACCATATGCCGGCCAGTGAGAAAAGAAGCTAGTTCAGGGCAGGTGCTTATCTAAAAGAGATAGCCATAAAGTTACATGCATCACATCCACTCATCTCTCATGAGGCTGAACTCAGTCATATCTCTACAGCTAGCTGCAAAGGAACCTGGGGAATTTAGTCTTTCACTTCATAGCCATGGACCCAGCTAAAATCCAGGGGAGATTTTATAAAAGAAAAAAAAAAAAAGAGAAGAACAAATACTGGGTGACAGTCAGTGGTCTGTGCAGCCCTTATACTTGGCATTAAATTATCTGTTATTCTTAGTTAAGAGAGGCTTTACTTATCTAAATAATAGACGTATGTTTGAGCTGATTTTAATGAAAATAGAAAATGTATTATAAAGAGACAGGGAACTTGAGGGTAGGAATGGAGCTGGACCCCAGGAAGAGAAAATTGTGAGGACCCTCCTTCTGTTTGCATCTCTGCTTCTCTCTGTAGTTCTGACTCATCCTCTTTCCATTGCTGGGCCTTCTGCAAATCTAAGCCACATAAAAAAATAGCATCTACAGAGCTCCTGGGTTAACCTAAGACAATTCACGCTACACGCAGCATTTATTTGGCTTCTCCGAAATCCCAGTTCCAAGTTTCTGGGTGGGGAGATCTGATTGGTCCAGCTGAGATCAAGTGTCCACTCCTGTCCACTTCATTGTGGCACAGGGTCAGGTAGTGTAATTGTAGCTGATGGGGCCCAGCAAAGCGTGGAGGCACAATCAGAAAAATGGGGAGGGGGGTTCCCTAAAAGGTATCACTACTTCTAGTCTTACCAGTATTCTTAGAAATCCACCACTTCCAATATGATCCTTACCTTTTGTTTCCAGCTTTCCCAGTTTACTGCTAAAGCAAACATTCCCAGAGACCAACAGAATTCATAGCAGATTCTCATTGATAATGGGTTGTGAAGAATTCCTTCCAAAGATTTACATTTTTCTTGCAGTATGGACAGTCTTCATTGCAGAAGATTGTACTTGAGAAAGAGAAAGAGCAACTCTGACGTTGGTCAGCTGGTCGCTGGCCTGACACCAACGACTACGCCATGGTGTTCTGCTTTCCCTAAACCCTCTGATCACAATAGAAAGACAAGGACAAAACCCAGCACAAAATCACAAAAGTAAGCGAGCACCTTCCTCTCCTGGCTGGCAGGAGTGACTGCTGCCTGTTTACCAATTATAGCTTTACTCACTGTGTTTTTCCTGATGCCTAGAAAATTGTTATCCTACCGCTGAATTACTTACGCTTTCTGATAACATCCTATCTGGTGCTGGGATGGTTCTTCGTATCCTCCCTAAAAATCACCTAATACAATCCCAGCTCCTATAACCAGCTCCCTGCAGCACCCTTGAACCGAGGTGCTCTGTAGTTCCTTATGGGATATGGTCTCCCTGGTTGTGACAAGTAATCAACCCAACCGTGTTTGATTTCCCTGGTGCTCGTGTAGTCCTTGGATGATAATACTTCTCTGAGGGATCTGACTGAAAGAAAAACAAAGCAAGGGGTGGTACCTGGGTGGCTTAGTCAGGTTAAGCGTCTGCCTTTGGCTCAGGTCATGATCCCAGGACCCTGGGACAGAGTCCTACATCAAGCTCCTTGCTCAGCGAGGGGCCTGCTTCTCCCTCTCCCTCTGCACCCACCCACCCCCCATTCGGGTTCTCTCTCACTAGCTCTGTGCTCTCTCTCATAAATAAATAATCTTTAAAAAATAAAGCAAAATCAATAAAGCAAAACACTCTAAATACACATGTGTATATACACAGAGACTCTCTTTGTCTCTTGTATCTTTTGTCCAGTTGTACTGAATGTGTTTTTAGGCTAGTGAACTTGTTCATTTAGATGATCATTAAAGAGATTGGTCATAACTTGAGGAGCTCAATAGCTTGCTGCAGGGGAATGTTGTTACAGAAACTTTTTTTTTTTTCTTAGCTCCTAAAACTTATTAAAATATGGAGGGATCCCCATGAAAGTTTTTTATTCATTACATTAACATAAAGATGAAAATATAATAGTTTGAACTGCTCCAGCTCCCTTTCATGGTTCTAGCTATTGAAAACTACTCAAGGAATTTAAGTTTGGAAATAGCAATTAGCCTGTTAATTTTTACTTTTTCTAGCCACATCCTGCCTAACCGACATATCCTCCAGGTAAACTCCTGAACAACTCCTTCAGCACTTCCTTAATCAGCATTTAATATAAATCCTTCTCCTAAGGTTTTGTTACACTTTACTCATTATAAACGTCCACAGTGGATTGACCACGTAAGAGAGGTGTTTGCTTGCTTGCTTGTTTTTCCAAGTGTCCTACAGGGCTTGGTACTTTATTAAGGATAATTGTTTTAAAATAAGTGGCCGATATCTGGGTAGTGGGGGAAATTTGGTGACAGCCCAGAAAGGACACTAGATTCAAATACTCTGAGGGCACAGACTGTGTCATGTTCAACATTGTCTCGTGGATAGCATGGTGCTAGCGCGTTAGGGCTGCCCCATAAGCATGTGTTGAAAGATGAAAAGGCTGAACCGCTGTGGCCTCCAGAGTGTGGAGAGTCTGGTGAAGGTCAGAAATGGCAAGAGAGAAATTGAAGAATGGCTTTCACCTGGCATATCATTTTGCCTCCAAGCCTGGGTCTGTGGATTACCCTATCCTTTTAGGCAAAACATTTCAAATACTAATTGACTAATTGACAAAAATAAAATAGTAGTTGTATGCCACCGTGTACACTGCCCACATGTCATTGCTTCATTTATATTGTGTATATATTCTTTAGTTATTATTCTTCTAAATGATATAATACCTTGACATTTTATAAAAGATATCTTCTACAGAAATTCAGGTCATTTCGGGGGGATATACTTCTCATTCTAGCCTTTCTCAAAGATGCTGAGATGATAGTGTTTTGGGACATAAAATGTCTCTTTATGGGATGAAGTTACTAACCTAGGGCACATATACTGAATGTGTTGCTCATTCTCTGCAATGCTAAACAGAAAATACAGATTAAATTGGCTCAACTCTTTGGTGAAGAACGTTAAATTGTAGGATTTAAACCAAGAGTAGGTTTTCTTCCTGTCTACGTCACACTTTAATTTAATTTATCTCTTTTTTCCCCTCAAGCTTTCTTTCTCAGATTTGCCTTTTTTTCTATATTCAAGAACCCATCCCTTGGTCTTGGCCCTTATGACCAAAAGCCCAGATTGTTTTAATGTGTTTCCCGACAGTGCTTCACGTCCCTTGGTAAACTTTCCCACCCCTGTCTTAGCAATCTAATTTGCTGACTGTATTTCTAGAACGTAAGACACTAGCATAAGACACCATAATGGCTCCCCTTTGCTTTTTAAACCTGAACCTCTACGGTCCAGCCCATTGGACATTATGTCTGTTTCTGTTCAAGTGTCTCTGGGTGCCCAGTCCAGCTCGCTTCTCTGTTTTCTGCTTCCGTGATGGTCATTTTGTATCTGTGTTCTCTCACTTGGTGATTTCTCCTCTGGTCTCTCCTTTTCCTCCCTTCTTTGTTCCTTGAATTCTTTCGATTTAGTTCAAGCTCCCACTCCTCTATAAACCTGTTTTTGCCAGGCACACATATGATGTGCGGTGTAACTACCATGGTAATTCTTCCCAGGATCCCATAGTTTATCCCTAAATTATTTTCTTATGATTCGGTTGACTTTCCTACCCTTGATCATTAATGAAATGCATTCAAGGCTCCATGGTTTTGCCTTTTTTTTTGGACGTTACCTCCATTCTCAGCGTACTCCATAAATAACAACAATAAAATACTAAAGGGATGAGAGGTGGGCTTTAATCAAAGAAAGCACGATCAAGAAGTGGCTCTTGAATGGAGAAGGTTTGTTGAAAGGCCGGGGACGGATTGGGAAGCGGTGAGAAGGGCCCATTGTTCCGACACTGTGCAGGATGGAGTGCTGGGCAGAGAATGGAGGCTGTCAACTCTGGTTATACTTGGCCATTGTTCCTGGGAAGCCCGCGTTAGCTCTGAGTAAGAGATAATTCATCAGAACGCTCTTGTACTTTTTTTCTCTCTTGCTCCGGGGCAGAAACTGCTCCACTTCACAGGCTGAACTTTTTACCTCTTGCCCTGCGAGGCAGGAACACGCTGCCTGAGTGCTTCCATTTTGAGACACCTTGTAGGAAACCTTATTGAATTGCTTTAGAAGAGTAGATTCTCGGCCCTCCAGTGCAGCAATCTGCCACAGCAGCCCCAGAGGGTGTTATGTTTCAGTCAGAGGCAGGAGCCTCCTGTAATATGGGCTCACTGGGCTTTTTTTTTTTTTTTGGGGGGGGGGGGAGAGCATTTTTTTGCAAGCCTAGTTCTGATTGAACATCCCCACGTTGCAATTATTATTGTATTTCAGTCTCGTAGCCTTTGTTACGGAGGTTTTTGTGTGAGTTAGGAGGGGACGCTTTGGGTGACTGTTCAGGCTTTTGCTTTTTTTCTTTAATTTATTAAAGTCCAAATTAAACAAGGCTCCCGCTGCTACCAAAGTTTCCTGAACTATTTTGTTGTAAATGCTATTCACTCTTTGAAAGCAATACAATTAAAAGTTGTGTTAAGAATCCTCCTTTTCAAGGCTCTGAACTTTTTCTCTGAGGATTTCGCACTTGTTTCAGGTCTTTGATTTCTTAAACGCATTTCAGAAGGAAGATATACATGTTCTTTAATTGCTTCTTAAATTGGCAAAGTTATACTCTCTCAGACAAAAAAAAAACTTTAAATGATTACATTTCTCTGTAGATTAGTAGCTTGTTAATTCTGAGGATGAAATGAATGCAGGAATAAAAATCATTTGACGAGGTATCTCAGGAACTCACTTCAAAAAGACACAGTAGATGCAGATTCTAACAAGGCCCCATCTGAGATCAGAGCTTCTCTATGACGTACTGGAGACATCTAGTGGACAAAACTCAGAATGGAACACGAAACTGCGCCCAGGTGGGATCCTAACTTTCAGATAACGTTATGCTTTAAAAAAAAAATCACATGGTATTTCCCTCCCGTACGAAAATCAGTATATTTTCTCTGAAAATAAAATGTCATATATGTTTTAAATCTGATTTTAACTGCGCTGTTTTGAACTCATTATACATATAATGGCCCATCTTGCTTGACTTGTTGGATTTTAATTCAATACATCCAGCACGTAGAGGGAGATATATCTCACTATCAACCTTGGACAGGTAGATTTACATAGAACAAATGGATATTGTATTTGGCTAGTGATGTGATCATGGGAAAACCTGTCTGAATCTCTTCTTTCACAAGTAAGGTGAGGGGTTAAACAAACGTTTGTTGTTTGTTTCTAGCCTGAAAATCTAAAACCCTATTTGTATAGTATTACGTTCGCATTTTATACTGTTGGACACTTGTGAGAGGGTTTTCACAACTATCATCTAAACCGACTGCTCATAAAAATGCCCTGGTTACTTAGTTCAGAGTTTGTTCAATGATGCTCAGGAAGGTGGGAGACTTGTGACCTGAGGAAAGAATCCAAGTTTCTTGCCATTCATTCTGACATCCTCCTAGTAGATCCCACTGTTGATGCAATTCGAGTACATTTCTTAATGTTTGGGGGAACCCAGCCCAAATATCAACAGCTAGCACCTACCGGTTAGCATCTACAGTTACCATATCCTTTACATACATCATTTCTAATCAGCTTAGTAACCCTGCAGAAAAAGATTATTAAGCTCATTTTAAAGATGAGAAAGTTAAGAGTCAAACAAATAAAGACTCAAGCTCACCAGAGGGTCTGTGACATGACCTATGTGGATATTCAGGTCTCTGGCATTATTACACAAAGCTTAAAAGCGTCCCTTGACCAAGCTAGGGAAACCCCCCCCACCCCACCCCAAGAGCTGGTGCTGTGTGTGTTTATTTCCCCTGAGGATTGTGAAGCCTGTGGGTAGGCGTTCCCAAAGTCTCAAATTGAACCTCTCAAACCCAGAAACCCAGAAACATAAATACAACTATACATTGAATATCTCAGAAGATCTCTTAAAAATTATATTAAAAGACAAATTAAAACACCTTGGTGAGTCTTTATTATCTTGGAGAGAGAAGATCAGATCATCAAGACAATTCGTGACAATTGCCGGTCACTATGAATTACATATTTATGAAAAAATGCTTACGACACAGCAGAGACACAACAGGACATGTAAGTTTTAAGATTAAGTTAGCCAAAGACAAATGTATAAAATAATTCTAAACAGCAAAATTGCTTAAATTTGGAGAAATAGTGCCTGGACTTAACAACATACACATTCCGGTTTGCCATTGGCATGGATAACGCAATGAAAAATATTCATTAGGAAGCAATTTGGAATAGAGAGAGGGATCAATTAATTAGGTGTGGTGACTTAAAAACTCACAAAAATTATTCTGATAACATTGATCCGATTAATTTTAGTTGAACAAAATTATTTTTTAAATGTCACTAAGATTAAATGTTGACCATATCATTGGAAACAATACTTTTTTTTTTAGTATTTCATTTATTTTCATACAAATGTTTAGTTTTATAAACAATTTGAAAAACTATTTGGATGAATTGCATATTTATGTAAAACAGTACTCAAGAATAAATTGATATTTGAAAACCTGAACGTCAATGAGTCAACATTTTAACTAACTTAATATTAATATTCAAATGTCTATTGAGTTTGGAAATATGCTATGATTCATTAATAGTGAAAGGTTTACATTATTATCTTTGATATGTTTAAGAGAAATCCAATGTGTTCAGTAATTACATTTGAAGGAATAAATCTTTCATGATGAAAAAAGAATCCATTTATCAGTATATAATTGTAGATTTTGCCTCCACTAGATCTGTAATCCTGGCAGCATGCTCTATTTACAGCCAAACCGCTGGCTTGATGAAGTCTGCTATAATTTATTCAGTTGTTAGCAGTTTTGCATATTTGAGTTTTATGTTTCTCAAATCAGTGTACTTTTTAAGACAATAATTTGAATTATTAAGTTATTTGGACTTGTTTTCATTAATAATGCTCAAAAATATTGCTGCTGCTAAATTTGCGTCCTTTAACAACATCATTTAATTTGGGTCTCTCCACCCCCACTTTTTTTTTTGCTGAGTAAATTAAATGCATGGCTTAAACACAGCTCCCTGCGATGCATACGGTAATTGCAAGATACAGGAATATATGGAGAAACATATAGAAAAGATTGCCGTAACCGAACCAAAGAAAGTGTACGGGTATGCAAAATAAACAAGTCACATACATACTAATAAGCTTTAGGTAGAGCCTTCCTTTATGTACTGCGAGGAACCAATCAGCCTTTGCAGAGAACCCTAAAAACTAATTTTCTCAAGCCATTTTTTTTCATGTTAGTTTTAGTGATCGTGCACATTATAGAAAGGCAGTAACTAAATAAATATTATTTTAGTTTAATTGGATTAAAAATTAGAAATGCAAATCCCCCCCCCCCCCCGTGCTATATCTATAAGCCCTCATCTCTGTTTTTATGGTAATACCCTTTTAATGGTTTAAGCCTATGAAGAAAAAACACTGAAGATTTTTAACTAGCCGCTTTGCAGGGGGCAGAAAGGAGCAAAGAAGATTTAGTGGTGAAAAGAGCAAATAAATAGGTGCTCCAAGATTAAAAAGAGGGTAGAAGTGCATGCTGAGCTGTTGAAAGACCTCTCTGTGTTTAAAGAAAAATATTGTTTGGTGCTTTCACCAGTGCATGATCAAAATAAGAGGTACAAATTAGTTCATGGCTGCTGAAGCTACAAAACATCATGCAGAGCGCTGTCTTTGGGAACGTTTTAATGAGGAGAAGAGGTCATCAGACTGTGACATTGCTTTTCAGAATTCTTCAAGAACAACACAGACTTCCTGTTCCAAATGTGGTAGAGAATAAAACAACCTTAGTAGTAATCGTACAACTTTTGAACCGTGTTCCTTGGAAATGCCGTGCAGTGCTCATTTTGTAGCTTTAGTTAGCCATCTCAAAGGACACGCTTCCATATTTTCCATGTGCCCTTATTTCAAAAGTACAGCGAGGCGGTGGAGCTTTAACATGGATTATATTTATAAAATAAAGTTTTATTCAGGCTTCTAAAGAGATTTTAATGTTTTCATTGCTCCAGGTGAAATGGTACACGGTGGCTCTGTTCATTAACATTTAGCATCAGTGCAAAAAATCAAGGATTACCACATACAGCATAAAAGGAGGGCTAGCATGACTTTGAAATTAAATTCACTGCAATCTTAGTTTTGCCGCATTTCAAAACGTGATTTTAAAATGTATAAGTTGTTAATGACATTCTAGGTCAAATATTCATAGTCCAATATCAATCCTACAGAGACTGGCATTATTCAAATGTGTAACGTATTTGAACAGAAGCTGAAGAGGTTTTCCCGACGCTTGATAAATAAGACATTTATTTTGGTTTCAAAGACCAGCATTATAATATTGTTTAATACTTCAAGTACGGGTTGGTGCATTTGTGCCACCCCACCATGAGGCTACGACATTCCTTTTGTTTTCCACCAACGTGACCACGTTTGAAAGACATGTACAGATAAAGAAAATATTTATGTCCATCTATTTAATGGAGATATCAAAAATAAGAGACAAAAAAAAAAGGACCGACTAGTTTTTTTATATGGTGATGCTCACAATCTTACTAATCTCCAGGTTTTCTCATAATATTTTTTCCTCCCAAATAAGGGATTCACAAATAATCACATTTCCTCTTGATGTGTAAGATTAATTGTCAAATGTGTGAAAATAATGTCAGACCTACAGGGAACAGTTTGAACTTGAGTTGAGATGGAAGACAGGCCATTTCTGCACATGGCCATGTTTCTGATTAACTTGTAAGAGGCGATTCAATTTGTGTTCAATTAATTGATTTAGAGGCAGCGGTTTTTTCCTTCCCTCCTCCTTTTTTATCTTATTTTCTTTTTCATTTTCAGCATAGAACCGAAGTCAAGCATAGACTCTCTGCTTTACATGTGATAAAGAATAAAACTGTCTTTCTAGCTGATAGGTTTTCAACTATTTCATCGAAGTTTCTTGACTTACATAGACCATTTACCGGACTCAGTCTTTTATAGTAATTTTATTTCTCTTGAACGTATGCAGCCTTTGTTCTTAGATGTTCTTTTTCATAAACTAGACACATTCATGTTGACATCCTTAGCGTGTAGAATTTTCTACAAAGATCTGGGATGGTAGTTATTCTGAGCTTACGCTTTTCCTCTGGTTCTTCTGACCTGCTCGATTTTGGCTTGATTTGTAGGCTTTTTCTGTCAATTAGGACAGAAAAGGGAGCTACACATTAGGAGCTTGTGTCGATCTATTTTTTCTTTTTTTTTTGGTTGTTTTTTGCATTATTAGCTTTCAAGACCTATTCTCTTTTATATGTACTATGAATTCAATGATATTCTACTTCCCAAACATTGTTTTTAAATCTTAAAGGTGTCTTAGGCAACTAATAAACTGCTGTCCATAAGGTTTTAGTTAGCACTTACTACAGTAGCCTAGGTAAAGCCCTGGCAAGTAACACAAGAAAATGAGAAATAAAGAGATGAAAATCCAGGGGCACCTGGGTGGCTCAGTCGGTTAAGCATCTGCCTTCAGCTTGGGAAGCAATCTCAGGGTCCTGAGATCGAGCCTCAGGTTGGGCTCCCTGCTCGGTGGGGAGGCTGTGTCTCCCTCTCCATTTCCCTCTGTGCTCTCTCTGCCACTCACACACACTCTCTCTAAATAAATGAGTAAAATCTTAAAAAAGAGAGAGAGAAATCTAAAATCTTCTCCCAATTTTTTCAAAGTACAGTTCAGCCAGGAAAGAAAATGATGAATTTGAAAGACATCAAAAAGAGTGGCATGAAAATCTTTAATTAAAGTATGTTACATTTCCCACAAAACATTTTTTAGCAAAGGAACTTTTCTAGTAAAGGAAGGATTTGCTTTTCTGCTTTCTAAATAAGACCTGTTTGCATTTTTTGTTACCAGGAATTTAAAAATAAGGCATTGTGATGTAAACGAAAATTAAATCACTATTAATCACTATATAAATCATCACTGTATAAGTTTTTAAAATCAAAAACTTAAAAGGACTGCAAGTCTTTAAAGTTTATGATAGCTGGTATTGCATAAATTTATTTCTCTTTAAAGTACTGTATTAATGACTTTGTCACCCAATTAGGAGAAAGCTATTTTGAGGAAAAATTTAAAAAGTAAGTGGGCAAAGCTATAAAATTGGCATTGTCCTGGAAAAAGGACAAATAAGGAGTGAGATAAAAGACAAAAGTGATTTAAAATTGGCATATATTATATTGATTACATTTTTATGTAAATATTCATTATATAAATATTCTCGATAAAATTTGGAGATATTTTGCCATTTTGAGAAAAGAATTCTCACCTTTTTTTGGCTACTAATATTCCATAGTTTGTTTAAGCGTTGACTAAATGTTAGAGTTCTCAGACTATTCCACAACCCCCAGGGCATCTCCAAGACACTTTCAGGAGGCCTACAATATCAAAATTATTTTGTGATTAATCGTTAGATGTTATTTGCTATTTTCACAGTTTTGATGTTCGTACTGATGGTGCAAAAACGACGGTGAGTAAAACTGCCGGTGCCTTCTCATGACCCAAGGCAGGGGCACCAAACTGCCAGTAGTACCGACTGTGCTCTTTCCTGCCATGAACTCAGAGGAAAAAAATGCCACTTTTACTTGAAAATGCCTTTTATCAGGCAGTAAATATTAACTTGTTACATTTTGACCCTTAAGCACATTCAGTTTTTCAAAAGCTCTACTTAATTGCTATATTCTGAGTATCTCCTGAATATAGAGCTTTGATCTTTCTTGCATTTGTATTTTTTAGTCAGCGTGTACCTACCTAAATGGCCATGTGCTTCATCTGGAGCACAACCAAAGAGCAGCATTGTTCAAATCCTTAAGAAAACATTGAGAGATGGTATTTTTAAACAATGTTGTGTACAAAATACAGCTTATGGTCGATGGAAGGAATGTCCATGAGGAATTTTGATTATGTACAGTTTTTGGACCCATAGGTCAACTGTAGGCACTAACTTTTAAAAACAACGTCTCACCACCTGGTGTGCATGTCGAGAGAGAACACCACCTAGATCTAGAGGGAACAGCACTACTTGCAAAAAAAAAAAAAAAAAAAAAAGGCAATCGTTCCCATCTTTCAATCAAATATTCTCTACTTTGGAGCATAAACTGGAATATAATAACCTGATATGATTACAAACAATAATTAAGTACCTGGAATCTACCATTTATTTCTATGTAGAGAAATTCGGAAGCCACTTTACATTCAATATGTGTTAGCATCTGAAGGGTAGTAAATACTGTAAATCATCATTTGCAGTGGGTCTTTCTAGATCAGAGGCTCCTCTTAATTTTTACCATTGCTTAGCAAACTATGGGTAACGAAATGATACAAAAGGTAGAGGAAGCAAGATATTTAAGGAAACAATTTTTTAAGCACTCTCATGTTCTCTAGAAAAATATGCTTAAATATAAAAAAAGTAAACATTGTTAATTCAAATCTTCCCTTTTTTCCCTTTTTATTTTTGAAGACCCTATCTATGAGGCAATATTTTGTCTGCAATTAGTAAAGATAATATAAAACAATATGGTTACACTTGTTTTTGTAATAGCTGTAAAGTTACTAGACTGGTAAATGAGGAATTTAGTCTAGATATGTATTTGCCTTTTTAAAGATTTTATTTATCTATTTGGGAGACAGAGAGAGAGAGAGAGAGAGAAAGAGAGCGAGCGACCAAGTGCATACACATAGGGGGAGAAGCAGACTCCCCGCTGGGCAAGGAGCCCAATGCAGGGCTCAATCCCAGGACTCCAAGGTCATGACCTGAGCTGAAGGTGGACACTTCATGGACTGAGCCCCCCAGGCGTCCCTACATATATATTTTCATGTTATCTCTGTGACCACAGTAACGATCTATGCTCTGGATGACAATATCATTAATTAATTATAAGTGATTAGCAGGCCAGTCTTGATTAATGGGTTCATATTACCCCATAAGGAAGTCCATCCTGGCTGATCTTTGTGCCTTGTTTTTCCTTTTATCCTGTCCAAGATATTTATTAATTATTTACATAAGGATGCAGATGACTTATTGAAGCATATTGACCCAATTTCAGATGGTATAAAAGCATGACCGTATCTGTTTATCGTCTATATTGCATATTTAATAAATAAGCCTACTTATAAATAAACTTATTTTAAAAATATGCTGCAGGATGCTTGGGTGGCTCAGCCGTTGGGCGCCTGCTTTCGGCTCAGGTCATGATCCCGGGATCAGGGATCGAGTCCCGCATCGGCCTCCCTCTGAGGAGCCTGCTTCTTCCTCTGCCTATGTCCCTCTCTCTCTCTCTCAGTCTGTGTCTCTCATGAATAAATAAATCAATCTTTAAAAACAATATGCTGTGCATAAGCCATACCATAAATGAGATTGTGGCTCTTAATTTCCTGGGTATAATTTTTTAATTAATGCACATTAATATAAATTCTATTAATGTAAAAGGAAAATTCAACCATATAATCATGTCATATAGTTACGTTAGTGTTTATACTGTATTTGGGGAAATATTAATTTAGGCGAAGTCTTGTCAAAAGGAAAAAGATGAAACGACATCTTTGAGAAATAAGGAAAAACAGCAGAACTGGAGGTTAGCTCTCAATGAACAGTTTTACAAAAGTTAAACCTGATGTGTCTGTGGTTTATAGGTGGAGCCATCTATTAATTGGTTGGAAATATGACCTAAATGGAGTCATAGTTATCACTGTATGAAAATGATAAATTGCATATGTTACTTCATTTGATATTCATAACAAACCTGTGACTCAGTTACCATTCTCATTTTATGAATATTCACTGATTTATGCAACTAATATTTATTATGTGCCTACCTCTGCCAATAGCTATTTTAAGTAGTGGGATGTAACAATAAACAAAACACGAAGAAATCCCTGCCTTCAAGAAACTTCCATTCTGGGATGTGAAAAAAAGAAAGAAAGAAAGAAAGAAAGAAATCTAAGGACAGATTAACCTAAGCTAGTAAGTGGTAGAGTCCAAACCTCAATCCAGGTTGTTATTATTTTTAAATCTCAAGTCTTTGATCTTTTCTAAGTAGAACTCAGTATAAATCAACCATGTGATGTCACAGAGGAGAGAAACAGGGCGGGGAGGGGAGCAAGAAGAAGAGAGAGGGAGAGAGGGTAATAACAAAATACTAATAACAGACTAATAGACGTGGTACACAGAATAAGGAAGAGGTACATTTCCACCACAATTAGACTGGTCATTTTATGTCTGGGGTATTATATTCTGTTTCTGGCACTTCAATAATTCTTATGTAGGGTAATATTTCAGAAGATATCTAATTATAATCTGTGCTTTATGAGGAACTGAGAAAACTCTGCATGAAGAAATGAAGACTTAGAGAAGACTTGGTGATTGTTCTATGATTACGCAGAATTGTGAAATGACAGACACTTGCTTCTTCTGAGAGCTGTGTGAGACTAGATAAGGTTGCCCAATCCTGACAGTTTCAAGCACTTTGGGGAAATTTTTTATTGTATGAAATATGAGATGGACAACAAAGATCCTTTCTAACATATAGAATATTGGACTGATAACAGAAATTTATGATTGCATTCTGGGATTCAAATGTCTTATTCCTTCTGCATGATTTTCCATTCCTTTCTTCTAAATTAGGGGAGGGAGTTTTCTGTAAATTAAAATATAGACTATACACGCTTTTCATAGCAAAGTTCTTTATAATCCTCTATTTGCTTCTTTCTTGTACAAGTTTGATAAAAGCTCTACCAACTAATGTTTCTTGTCCTAGTCTCCTATATTTGGGGATTTAGCACTTTTTAGTTTCTTTTTAATCATTTAGTATCTTAGACAGGAAATTAAATAATAATATGAGATTAAGTTAGAACAGTTACCTGGAAATTTACATATCTTTTAAACTCAGATTTGTAAATGAACAGAAAGGAGTTTGCCAAACAAACGTGTGTATGTGTGTGTGTGTGTGTGTGTGTGTGTGTTCTTGCATTTCTGGTGGCAGAAGTATGATAATATAGATAAGAATTCAGACAAAAATACTGAATCATTAACATTATAATGTGAGGGCAATGGAAGTACTTGGTGTTGAAGGTAGCAGGGAACCACCATCAAAGAGGAAAAAGTGCATCAGGAATAGACATCTGGGGGAATTGAAGTAGCCTCTGCTTCTTCACAATTTGGCTAAAAAATAGCTTTAGAAATTATTAAAATGTAAGAATATTATGAACCAGAAAGGTAACAAGAGAAACACCATATAAAAAGATTAATGTTCTAGATCTTGTTCTTTTACCACTGTTGGTGAGTATTGGAAATTAATTATATAACTCTTAATACACAGGTGATATTTAATATTTTCTGTATGCTTATTGAAATATGGTGTGCCAATGTAAATCAACACATGAGAAAGAAAATACAAATAGGTGTTTCCCTTGTATCTCTCAGTAACAATTCTTCCTCTATACATCCTATTAATGTACAGCTTGTCTACATTGCCTTCTTTAGCTCAGTCACACACACACTGATGCTGTATTACTCTTCACTACTTGCCTTTAAATAACACTTTGTCAAGGTACTTTGTGGTTTGTTTTTTGTTGTTTGTTTGTTTTTGTTTTTGTTTTTTTACCAAGCTGAATATTTGTATAGTCTTTGAGTTTATAAGGCTTTTCTAAATTTAAAACCAAAGCCAGAAACCTCCTAACCCCCAAAGACCGATAGATGAACTACTAAAAAAGAAGTAAGCCAAAGGATGTATAGCTTCTCTAAAGCACAAACTAAACGTGCTCTGAAGTAAAATTCAAAACAGTCAATAGAACTGAAGCTGTGAGCATACTAGTGTGAAGTTATACTCTCCATATCTAGGAAGATAAACCAAGTTAAATCCATATCAAACAGAACATCATATATGAAGCAGAAATATTTGATTCTAGTAGAGAGAAAAGAATGATTATCTTAAAAGGGGTGAGAATTAGATAATTGAAGAGTTCTCATCAACAACAACAGAGGCCTGCAGATAATGGGGTAGTGAAGGGAAATAATTATAACCTAAAATTTTATACCTAGCTAAACTATTACTCTAAGGTCAGGGTAAAAAATAAATCTATTTTTAGAAATACAATTATTTTTAGAAAACTTATTCATCAAGAGTAAAACTGGTGCCATTACATGAAACAATGAACAAGAAATAATAAGAAATGTCAATAGATCTATTTATTGGCTGTATGAAACAACTAATTTTATTATTCTTTAATTTATTTTAAAGACAGAAAGAGAGAAAGGGAGTGAGCAAGGGGGAGGAAGGGAAGGGAGAAGGAGAGAGAGTCTCAAGCGGACTTTGTGCTAAGCATAGAGCCTGATGTGGAGCTTCATCTCACGACCCTAAGATCGAGACCTGAGCTGAAACCAAGAGTCCGTTGCTCAACCAACTATGCCACCCAGGCACCCCTCTAATTTTTATTTTTATAAATCAAAGCTAAACTAAAACTGTAGGCCAGTACTACTCAAAGTATGGTCATCAGAATGGCACTCATGCATGAATTACTTGTTATTGATCTTCAGTAAATACAAGAATTGAGAGTAATTGATTGAAATTTTTTTAAACATTTGTGCCACAACATTATTGATTGGGAAGATTACTCTCACCTACTAAAAGCAGAGATTATTACATTGGATTAAAAAACCAGAGATGAACCATTTTCAAGAGCTCCATCTAAAATAAAATCTCTCAAAAAAGTTGATATTAAACAAAGAACAATAAGCCAGGAACCTAACAGAAAAAATCTAATAGCAATATTTAAAACAGATAAAACTTTCCATCTGAACTGTTCCAAACTCCTAATATTACTACTTCTCTACACAGAAGCACTCCTCCTTCCCCTCTGTCTCAAGAGTTCTCCTTTCAGGAGTTCTCTGTTCTCTTGCTCCATTCTGGACTAGTTGCTGTGTAGACCCAAGACATAGTGATCCTTTGGGTGTCCTTGGTCTTCTCCTCTGTTGGAGTCCCAGTTTTTAGTTTTTTGATTTCCATTTCCTTTCTGTTTTTTGTTTATATCCACAATTAACATACATTATTCAGTAGTGGATCAAATGAATATGCAAGGGAAATGAAATTTCAAGATTTCTCATATTTGAAAATCTTCACATCTACCTAATAATTAAGGTGGTAAAGAATTCTAGACCAAATGTCATTTTCCCTCAGATTTTGAAGGCTTATCTCCATTGTGTTCTAGTTTCCCGGGTTACTAGTATCAATTCCATCTCAAGTTCTGATCTTACGTTCCTTTTTCATTAAAATTTCTTGATAGTGTGATTTTTGTCATTCCTTAGGCTAGTTACTTGATGACCTTTTCAATCTGGAAATTAATTTCCAAATCTGGAAATTAATCTAGGAAACTTTATTAATTATTTGATCATTTCATTCCCCTCTCCTTTTTTTTTTTGTCTTTATGGATCTCTTAGTTGTTCACTTAATTACTTATTTCTATTTTTGTCCTATTTCAATCACATTTTTGTTTCTGCATCTTAGGATAGTCTCTTATCTTTATTTCATTAGTCAAAATTGATTTTTTTTTCCATTTTTTTAGTGCATCCCAATTTCTAATCCATAAGATACATCCTTTTGTCATTCTGGGGCTATATACTTTAAGCTTCTTCTTTTTTTTTTTTTTCTCATTGTCTTGTTTTCTGTAAATTTCCTATAACAGTCTTTTGGGGAGTTTTTTTGTACTGCTCGGTTTAATTTCTGTAATGTGTAAATCTCTCACCTTCCAACATCTTGCAATAGTGCTAAAGGTAGGGTGAGGACACGGACAGCTAACTGCTCCTAGCCAAAAAACTGTGGTATCAAACTGGTTTCCCTTGTTGCCATCTGTACAAGCTCTGAGATTTCGGTTTACTCACTTCTTATACACTCATTCTAGATGGTTTCCAAATCTACACCTTTAGCTCTAATCTCAATTGTCCTATATTATAATTCCCGAATGGATATTTCCTCTTGGAAGGCACTTCAAGCTGAAAAATATGTCTTGATGAAGTAGTCAACTCTATAAATACCAGTCTCACTTCTCTTTTATTCTTAGTTTCTTTACATGGCATCATCTTTGAGTTCATTCTTTCAGTTACCCTTCTTATTTCATCTATTCAACCAAATCTCAGTCAATTTTGTCTCTGGAGGATCTCTTGAAATTACCTTTTACATTTTGTCCCGATCACTATGATACATACCACCACCTTTACTTTTTCCTTAAAGTAGGGTAAGATAGCTTCTAAATGGATCCCCCAATGCTTCCACATTCAAGGCCATTACATGCATTGTCATCTGGTTACTTGCCCCAAAGCACAATGGGGAATGTATCACTGAGCTGCTCAAAATTTCAATGACTTCTTGTTTGCTAGAGAAGCCAAATTCCTCAGCCAAGACTTGAATGGCTTCCATATTCTAGTTCCAATCTAGCTTTTCCATTTCATTCCTCATTGTTTCATGTCACATTTTCTATATTTCCCAGTGACAGAAATTAATGTTCTTATAGCTATCCTAGCTTTACCAGCTCTGTGCCTTCGCACATGATAAAACCTCTGCCTGAAATACTTTAATATCCCTCAACCCTGCATATTTGAACTATACATATACATCAAGACAAATCACTGTCTATCTCTTCTATCAAGTAATCTCTTATCCCCATTTTACTGTACCTGCCATACATTTCTTATTAGACTGCTCCTGAGAGTCAATTGAGTAGCTGTTTTATTTTTTACTCCCCAAATGCCTAGTATTGCATCTTGCCACCTGTGGACCTTTAATATTTGTTGAGGAGTGAAAATATAGACTTTATGCATAATATGTGGCATACATACTTAAAACCTATCATGAAATTATTTACTATTTATTGAATATATGTTGGCCTTCTTATCCCAGGAAGACCCTTGAGGACAGGGTCTCTGGCATTTTATTCTTTGTTTCCCTCTACAGTATCTTGCATGATGCCTTGCATATGTATTCCTCTTTTGTGGTAAAAGCAATATATACAGCATACAAGTAATTGTCCTTCTGTGATGCCTTTGAAATGTCAGTTTGAGGAATTGGGGGGAAATTTACATAGGAGAAGCATTTTTTTTTTCTTTCCTCAAGATAGAATCAGCTGCTACCCCTTAAAATAGTCTAATTATTTTACTGGAGGCCTAGTTATAAAACTACTTGCAGTTGCACTAGAAATAGAATTCTGGTGTCACTTAATGAGATTTTTCAAGTTCACATTACTTATTCTGCAGACTTCTTCATTTGAGTAGATTGTTTAATATTTTATTTGTTTTATTATTCACATTTTGGGGGTAAAATATTTCCGTTCACATTCGAAGTTGGTTGAATTGTCTGCCAGAGTTGGAGTGCAGAGAACTTTCTCTTGGTCCTGTCATTTCCAAGTGTGCCACTCCTCCTGTGTCTGTAATTCTCATCCCTGGAGCAGGTTTTCTGCTGCTGTCCGAGAAGTGAAACCTTGTCTTACCCTAGAATGCAAGTGAACATTTCCTTACCTGCTTAACAAACTTGCTTTTCCTCCTGTGTTTCCCTGCTTTGCATCTGTGAAGGGAGCTGCTCTCACTGCCTGCACCCAGAGCAACTATATTCCACAGCAAACTTCTCTGATTAAATTGTATATTTTGAAATGTATTTAAATGTATCCTCATGTTTTGGGGGGTACTTTTCTATGTAATATGTCACTACTATTTTACATGACAAAGGTGGATAGAATTATTTTTTTTCCATGCATAGAATATAACTCCAGCGATCTCACCCCATTCTGCACTCCCCCTTCTCCCCTTGTCCCCCACCACCAGACCACCATCCCTTTCTAAGTCAGCCATTTACATTTTTGCACTCTCATATTATGCTGAGGTTTGTGGAAGGCATATCAAAGCCATGAGACTTCCTTTGCAGACATAACCCGCATAAAACAATTAGAAAACAAAATAGCAAACTCTGTGGCAATAACCATGAATGTAAGAAAGTAGAGAAAAAAAAAGAAGGGAGTTTGGCAGAAACAGTAGGGGAAAACTGAGAGAAAGGTGGACTTGGAATGGGCCCAGAGGACTGAAAGGTGGGTAAAAGGGTGGTTGTGTTTGAGATCTGGGAGTGGCGAAGCAGCACTGAGGAAAGCAGCCTAATGCACAGACAATATGTGTGCTAAGTAGAGTGTGGGGTTATGCAGGTGAGACCAGGCTTGTTAAAGATCACAACGGGGTCCACCTAAGCATTCGAGCTTTGAATAGGGAAGTGGGATGACAAAAATGACGTTTAAAGGAATTGGCTTCAGTCAAGATGCAGAGGGGCTTAGGGCCTGTAATGAAAGGAGAGCAACTCAAAATGTGACAAAGTAGACGGTTCATTGTGCAGATTAAAATAATGGTAACTGTAAATAAAATGCCTTAGGGACGATTTAGAATTATAAACCAGGAGGAATGAAGGCCCAACCCCACTCAACAGATTTGAATTTCACTGCACTTTGTTCAAGTGCAATTATCCTGCTGGGGCCACTAGGTGGTGATCTTTGTTAGTCGGTAACGTGATTCTTGAAAGAGTTCAGCGGTTGCAAGAAAACCCCTGGTTTTGTTTCGTACAGTTCCTGATCTATGGCATTCACACCCATGGCTATACATCCATAAATGTTTTTCCTTCTTTTTCCTTTATTCTTTTTGGTCTGTCAGGTAAGAGAAGGGAAGGAAGGAACATGGGAAGGAAGTACATTTTAGGTCTCAGTCCTCACGCTTGTTTGGTTTTAACACTGTTCCTGGCATTTCCCAATCCTGGTCACTGCCCTGTGGAAGGGGGGAGCAGGAAAAGGCACCATGAATCTTGACCTTCTTGGTATCCTCTGCCAGGGGTTGTCTAGGGAAAACCCAGTGTCGGCTATAGTGCGGTGAATGGGGCGAGGTGGATAGATGGCCTGCCTGAGGGACCCTTCCCATTCCATCACCCTGTTTTACTGGGCCCCCACCCTCATTATGTTTTCTCTCCCTGGAACCTCATCTTCTGCCCCTACAGAGGCCCCACCATGATGGAGTTTATAAGCTACACCACAGGGTACTTATTCCAAGCTGAAGAAAGCCCACTACCTGGCAGGTGGAAATGGAGGCAATTTGTCAGAGGGCCTGGCACTGCCAATGCTTGTTGAATGAGTGATCAAAAGATAAATGAATGAATGTGCATCTGGAATACAGTGGAGGGACTGGATGGTCTCAGAATGCTGAATGAATTTTCCATGGAAATTGTTGTATATGTGTGTTGTGTTCTTTAGTACGGTTGGTGGGTATTCCGGATGACCTGGTGCCTTGGACCCTGCGGACATAGAGCGCAGCCACCATGGTTGACATTGTTCTGTGGGGAAATGCTTTGTGAGTTTCAAAGATTTAACTTACTAATGAACTTTTGTTAACCTGTGACTTTATAAGAAGTTCTTATTAAATAATAGCACAGTTCACAAAAGTCACTTTTGAAGTGCTTAGTCACAGCAACATGTAATTAACAGCAAAGGCGTAAAGTGCAAACACTTTTTTTAACGCCGAGTTTCCTGATGATCTTTAATAAACCCTTGTAATTGTAACAACAATTACAACTTCAGTGGCTTCAGTGAGTCTGAAGGCTCCTCCTAAATTTATTTCCAACGTTTCCCTGTAGAGAAGAAATTCTGGGCACCTAGCTATAGCTGTACATCTGTTACCTGTTCTGAAAATGAGGTTGTCAATTTTATCTTTAGTGGAAGAAAGGAAGGTTATTTTCTTTCCTCCCAATAGCTAAATTTTAATGAATTTTTTATTTCACTGATTTAGTCTTGACTGCTTTTTCCTTTCCATTTGACCTTTTGGGCCAATCAGGGCTTTTAACCAAGAATCAAAGAAATCTGGGTCCTGGCTTAGGCAAATCCCAGATTCATTTCTTATACCTTATTTCCCTGCCTTATCTCTGTCTGACAGAGATAATCACCACCTGACATTAATAATTTAGAACTCTGACCCAGAAATAGTGAGCCTGTAACACAAAATGTTTGATAGCAAGTCGAGAATGGTGCTATATGTAAAATGATCATTTACTCTTTATTTACTTTTTGAGGTGAAATTCATATAACATAAAATTCACCATTTTAACCACTTTGAACTGTACAGTTTAGCGACTTCTGGTGCATTCACCATAATATGCAACCATTACCACTACTAATTCCAGAACATTTTCATCACCCTAAAAATAAACCGTTACCCATTAGTCAGGCATTGCCCATTCCTCCCTTCCTCTAGCCCCTGACCACTACTAATCCACTTTTTCTCTGTAGGGATTAGCCTATTCTGGAAATTTCACATAAATGGAATTAGGCAGTATGTGACTTTTTTTGTGTCTGGCTTCTTTTAATTAACATACTTTCCAGGTTCATCTATGTCATTCCTTTTTACAGCCAAATAGTATTCCATCGTATGTATGCAACACATTTATTTATCCATTTGGGCTGCTTCCACTTTATTGGCCATAATGAGCAATGCTGCTATTAATATTCATGTCCAGATTTTTGTTTGAACGCCTGTTTTCAATTCTCTTGAGTACATACCTACGAGTGGAATTACTGGGTCATATGGTAATTATATGTTGAACTTTTTTTAGGAACATACTTTTATTTTTATATATGCCAATACTGGTTATTCTTCAGAAGATTATTGGATAGGATTTATTATTGCAACCACAGATCCTATTTACACATGATGTCTTGGACTGTAATATTAATCTATTAGTCTACTAATTCTTGTTTTTGTATTCAACAGTAAAACTTCAAAGACAGGGTAACTCTGACAGTTAAGGAAATAGGGAAATGGTATGTCTTCAATCAAAATCAGTGAAGCATTCCTCTCCCCATCCCGTGCTTTCATTCAGTAAACACTCACTGTGTTCCAACTGTACACCAAGGATGCATTTAGGGACTTGGGATACAGACAAAAAGACAAAAAGATTTTACCCTCATAGAACAGGGATGTAAGAATATAGGAAGGAAGAGAGAATTTTAGGTATGGTTAAGAGCCAGGAAGACAATTAGGTAGGGAATTGGTATGAAGTTTCTATCACAGACTATAAAATCAGTGCTTCTCAAATTGTAGTGTGCTTGAGAATACCTTGGGATATTGTTGAACTACAGGTTTGAATTCAGTGGATCTTGGGTGAACCGTGAAAGTCTGTCTTTTCAACATATTCCCAGGTGATGCCCATGATGCTTTGGGTTAGGCAGAAAAGGCCTTACCGTTTAATGATTTTTTAGCAGGGACATGAATATGGAGTATGTATCAAGAGCCAGCCTAGTCAAAATGAGAGAGAAGGAAATTCTGGGGAGAGGAAACAGCTTTTGCAAAGGCTCCATGGAGGGAGTAGGCTTGGCATGTCTGAGGGAAAGTGCTGTAGAGTAGCAATCCCTCCCTGACACGTAGTTGGTTAGACAAACAGAACAAGCCAGAACTCCTTGACCCCCCATTATACCAGTTACAGCCTATTCTCCAACAACAAATGAATGAATTCCTTCTTAGATCTAAGGGCACCTTTGAATCAGCTTCCTTTATCTTCAACGTATTTTTGCAAAAATATCTTCTCGCACACTACATACTGCAGTTCTAATATCTTTCTAACCTTTGATTTTTTTTCTTTTTCTTTTTTGTACCTTGCCCTTTTCACTTAAGATTGTAAGCATGTCCAATGAAATTAACTATTCTGAAACACGATTTTATATGGATATATCAAGGTATATTTAGAAGTTCCTGGAGTTTTGTAGTTCTTTGTTGTTTTAATTCTTTTTTTGGGGGGGACTATTATAAACAAAACTATGACAAATATTATTTTCTATAAATCTAACAGTACATCTCCAATTAGTTTCTTAAATAAATTTTTAAAAATGTAATATCTAGACTTTTGATAAACAAAGCTTAATTGCCCTCCAGAAAAAAATGTTCTATTTGTACTGTCAGCAAATAGTCCTTATTTCACCCACCTTTCCCCCATATTAACTGATAGAATAATCCTTTTTTCCTTTTTATTGAGACACAATTTACATACCATAAAATTCATTCTCTTAGAGTGTACAATTCAGTGGTTTTATAAATGTTGTATTCATAAGTTTCTGCATGTAATTTTATTTTTCTATATTAAATATTTATTTATTTATTTATTTGAAGGAGAGGGAAAGAGTGCATGCGCATGAGCAAGGTGGGTAGGGGCAGAGGGAGAGGGAGAGAATCTCAAGCAGACTCCAGGCTGAGCGCAAAGCCCGACACAAGACCCTGAGATCATGACCTGAGCTGAAATCAAGAGTCGAGTGCTTAACTGAGTGAGCCACCCAGGTGTCTCTTGTGCATGTAATTTTAAAATTTTGTTAAATTTATTATGTTTAAAGTCTTGTTATTTACAATTGTTTTTTGGTGTTTCTCTTAGGTTTTCTATCTGGTTATTTGGATCATTACAAATAATAATCATATATTATTTCTTTTAGTTTTAACTCCCTTCTCTCTCCTGACCTATTTTGTTGGCTGGATCCGCACTTTTCTCAATTACTGATAAGATTATTTTGCTCTATAACATAGGAGTTTGGAAAGTCAAACTGATCTGGATTTAGTATCCCACTTATTAAATGTGTAGTGTGGGGCAAGTTACTTGTGATTGTTGAGTTTCATTTTCTCCATTTGGTAACAATAAGGAGCATTCATAAATAGACTTATTAAAAATGTTGAAGGAGATAACAGATATAAAGTGCTTAACCAAGTGTTTTGTATATGGCAATATTGATTCCTTTTTCAAGACTATCTAAAGATCAATGCTGCCCAGGAAATAAAACCATGTGACAATGATGCACAAAAGAAGAGTTGTGCTACTATTAAATTATGTTCATATAAATATAGTTGTTGTTGAATAATATCTTCTAGACACCCTTAAACCAGACTATCTCCACCTTTTCTATATATAATTATTTTATTTTATTTATTTTTTAATTTTATTAGGCTGCTTACCAAAACCAGGACCCCATTTATGCCAGCTCAGAAACATAGCTGTTTATAGCATTAAAAATCTCCAGAGAATTTGCATTCTCCCTTGGATAACAGAGATGTCTCATAGCCCTTACAGCCATAAATTCTTAATCTCCAAATTAGATACTTCCTACTGTACTTTTGGACTTTTCAGTATAGTAATCTTTCATAACATTCAGCTATTGAGTTTGTTTTTGTTAGAGAAAGATGTTAGACTATACTAGTCATGTCTAAATCCTTTAAATATACCTCATTTATTACTTTCAAAAATAATAGGATAGCCCTGAACAATTGTATACAGGTGCAGGACTCATCTCAGGGGTAAAAGAGGCACCAAAATGCCTTAAAGTTAATTTCCCCATTAGGAAAAGACTCTGGCAGGCAGTCAATTGATCAAAAGAAACTGTTTAAACTTGTAATGCAGACACAATCAGCTGTTATTTTTAATATATAATTGAGCAGAAACATTTTAGTGAAGAGCTTAATAATAACTCTGAATAATAATACAGGCTATTTTGTAACTCGCAAACATTTTCCGTTGTGAAGATGTTTGAAATGGAGGAAATAAATAATTGAATAGAAAGTTTTAGTGTTTTGTAGATGCCGAGAAGTGTTTTTCTTTGTTAGACTGACCATCAGCAGTGGTATGAAATGATGATTTAGAGACAGGGTGAGTGAAATGTCTATTCTTGTCCCAAGTCAAGGCATTCAGTGAAAAAATCGCTTCAGGCCATAACTTTGGCATGCCATGGGTTAAATAAAGGTCAACTCCAAGTGAAAAATAAAAATCAGTTGATCTTTTGGTGTTAAAGGGGCAAAATAGTTATCATTTTAGATGCTTTTAGTGCTCTTATAATTCAAGGATTTTGGATTTCTTTTTCCCTCAACTGAGAATTTTTAGGCCAGTGGTGTCCATAATGTATACGAGTGCCTGGGGGCATTTTGAAGGGGAAGAGAAGAAAATTTACCATATTTTAAAAAATGTTCTCACCTATACAGGCTCTTGCATGATATTTAATAACTCAGTGATGTGGCTAGCCCTCAGGGGTTTGCAGTGCTTTTTATATTCAAATTCATCATAACCATTTGGAACACAAGTTATCTGGAAAACTATGTTCTAAGCCCATTTTTGGCTCACTGTTTACTTCTGTAAAGGATATCTAAATACAGACATAATTATTTTACAATATTTCTTCTAATTTATTTGTCTCTGTTAAGAAGGTTGTGGTGGCAGTTTGTCAGGCAATGGGAGCTTGGGAGCTACATGTCCCTTTGGTTTTTAATCTTGGGCCCCATCCCATTCTTTAGAGAAGGATGAGGGCAGTACCTGCCCAGCTGGGTATTGAAAAGATTGCCCAGGCTGGTTCAAATGATGTAATCATCACATAGCAAGAGCTCATTAAAAATCAACCTGAAATTGGGTTATTCTTATCCCTGCTCTGTATCTTCTGCAAAGAAAATATTGAAAACAGCAGAAATAGAGGCCTAGCCAATTATCTGGTGAATTCTGACACATACTAACAGCTGTGTAATAAGTGTGTGGTGAGGTGTTGCATGGGTGGTATAGATATCAGACACATCCAGCCCAGTGGTTGGAGACTTTCTTGGATTATCTGTGCAATTCAGATAATTCTCTAAAAGCAATCTCCCATAGGCAGGGGGATTCGGTAAGAAGTAAGTTGACAGCATCTTAATAATTCCTGGGATAAATCAGGCTGGATAGGTTTCTACCACAATTAATTTGTTTGTGAGCTCAAAAGAATGGGTGAAGTTTCTGAATATCCTTGCTGGAGACAAAGGCAAAGCACAGACTCTGCCCAAAGTGGCACATGATCCAGAGTAAATGAGAAGAGTCCTTCCTGTCTTTTCTTTTTCTCTTGGTTAAAAGATGTTGATTATGATTATATTTGTTTGCATAGGCCAAAAAGGAAAACACCTAAGCTTGTGGGGTAAAATTCATTTCTCTTCTTTTAAGAAAATTCTTCCTCTTAGAACATAAAACCGGTTGATTTTTTTTTCCTTATTAAAAAACCAATGCTTTATTCCTGTTAAAAACTAACATAGGAAAAATCTTCCTGTGACTGGTGATAAATGATTGTGAAAATAAAGGCTTATCACAGATTACACTAGACCAGCCAGAGAGCCTCGGAGTTAAAGAATTAGTAGACCTTTCCAATGAGAGTCGGCCTGAAATTATGTCCATTTATGCGACATGTGTTCTTATTTGCTCATTCATAGAATAGTAGATTCTATTATTTTTAGAGTTGTAAGGGGCCTTAGAAGCACTGCACACAGAAGGTGGTCAGTCAATATTTGCTGAATAAATGCATGAATGTATTTTAATGTCCCTCTCATTGTTGAAACCTTTTCCAATTTTTTTTTTATGTACTACAGAGAGTCATTTAGCCTGTGCTTGAACATTCCAATGACTAAAAGCTTACAAAATTCAGAGGCAGCCCTTTTCATTGGTGGATCACTCTAATTATTGGATCTTTTTCTTTCTTCCTTTCCTTTTTTTTTTTTTTTTGAGCCACATTTTATCACCATGTAATTTCCACCCTTAGGTTTTAGTTTGGTTTTATGGGAGAACATTAAAATAAATCTACTTCCCCTTTCACATGAAAGTTCATCACATATTTCAAGACAGCTATCATGTCCCCAATAATTCTTTTCTTCTCCAAACTAAACTACCATTTTTCAGTGGATAGTGTTCCCTGTTCCCTAACCATCTTTCTTCTGCTTTTTCCTGTTGTTGTTTTTTTTTGTCAATGTTTCTAATATATTTATTTATTTTATCCTCTTCTGTATAATGAGCAATTCTTGAATCAGCAACTGTGATAGCTATTTTATTTACATTATTTTATTTAATTCCCATACCAACCATATAAAGTATGTTTTTCCCAACAAAAACACTGTGTCAAGGCTATTCAGCTAAGAGACATGACCGGGTTCATACTGACTTTAGATAACCACCAAATCATGTGCAAGTATCTAATCCTTTCTTTGCCTCAGTTTTCTCACCAGTGAAATGGGGATTATAATCATCCCTACCTCCTAGAGCTGTCATGAAAATTAAATGAAATAATATCTGTAAAGCACTTAAAAAAGCATCTGGCCAATAAAAAGCACTATAAGTGTTTGTGAAACAAGTGAACCTAATTTATGCTTCCACAGTATACTCTACTCTGTTCCTATAATATTTTTTTTAGGTGGGTTTGGTGTGCTACACCAAGGTCCCCCAAGTATATCCACATCTTAATTCCCAGAACATGTGCATATTACTTCATATAGCAAAAGGGACCTTGAAGATGTGATTAAGGAACTTGAGATGGGTGGATTTTCCAGGTGGACCCAATGTAATCATAATAGTCCTTATAAGACGGATGCTTCCATTACAGTTAGGAAGAAAAACATGTGACCATGGAAGCAGAGATAGGAATGATATACTCTGAACATGGAGGAAAGAGCCACAAGCCAAGACATATAGACAATTTCTAGAATATGAAAAAGCAAGGAAATGGATTCTCCCCTAATGCCTCCAGAAGGAACCAGCCCTGAGAAGACCCTGACTTTAGCCCAAGGAAACTGATTTCAGATCTTTGTCCTGTAAGATTGTGTCATTTAAGCCACAAAATTTTTGATATTTTTTTATTGCATCCACAGAAAACGAATACTGCGAGTATTCCAAATTGTCTGATACCTTGCATTAGAAAGACCTCAAGTATAAAGAACCTGACTTACATCTGTGATGAGTATCATAGGGATTGCGTCTTAATCAACATCTAGGAAAATACATCTTACATCCAGAACATTCCTAGTTGCATGTGATATTCCTAATAACCTTGAGAAAGGAGTTTAATGAACAAGAAGCCTTGTTCTAACATCACTAAATCTGCCCTACTTTCCCCTTTTCTTGGGTATCAGCCATGCTTTTGACAATCAGTGTGGGGGAAACTTGTCTCATTGGTGCTTCTGTTTCTATTCTGTCAAATGTCCTCCTTCCCTCCTTTCTTTTATTGCCTCCTATGCAACTTTGAGAGTGAGATGCTCCAGTGTCTCTTTCTAGATGGTATCTTTCTTTTAGCCCCTCAAATGTCTGTGGTCATTCTCTGCCCTTCAATCTTAGCTGAGGGAGTCTCTGATATTCCTTCCTGCTGGCCACGGTACATCTGTACTATACATCTACATCTTGGATGCTGCTTTTGTGAAACTTCAGTTGTTTTGAGGGGGCCAAAGAAATGTTTTTCCCTGAGATCTACATCCTGTGGCACAGATTTACATGCCCTGGAACCCTACTTCCTTTTATATTCCTGAAGTTTGGATAAAAATCTGCAAAACCCTTCATCTCCTTTAAAATTCCATCTCTGTCATTGTACTATGTAGGCCATTGTTAAATTTAAAGAGGAAAATTACTGCTTTTAGAAAAAAAAAAGAGCCTCTTAGGTTCCCTTTCTGTAAATTATCACAGGCTTGCATATACCTATTAATTCATACCAATTTGTGGTTTGCTATGTTTTGTTTTTGTTTTAAAGGCCACAAAAATACTCTTCGCACACATTGAGTCTTTGGTCAACTGAACTCTCTAACTCTATTCCATATAAATTGACAGTGAAGCTGGATATTTCCCAATTTACATCTATTTACATTTTGAACTCAAATGAAATATTGTGTATTTTTCATATAAGTGGATTTGCCTCACTATTTTAGGCTATCACACTATTAATAATAATAGTAATTTACTGAGTATATGTATCCAGTACTATTAGGGGTTTAAAGTCTTAAATTATTATTAATAATTATTACTAAATCATATTGTTATAATAGGATGATAATAAGAATTTTATTTTTAAATGCTGATTTTTGCCATTCAATGTTTTTTCTCCCAAGTTAATTTCCCCCCATATATGAGCAGGATCCATGCTACATATTTCTCTGAGTCCTGTTAAATATGTTAAACAGCAATGTGGGAATGAAAGGTTCTGTGTCCAACATTACAAATGTTACTCAAGGTCAGTTTCCCAAACTTCTGTACATTTGTCTTCAAAGGGCCCTAAAATATAGATATTCAAGGACTGAGAGCTATTTTTAATATATCCATAAGTGAAAATTTTGGGAAAAATTAGGCTCATGTTGAAATATTAATCAGCTCTCTTTGGGATTGATAGTTTTAACAACTTTGCCTCACTAATAACTGAGCTTGCATAGATTTATTTTACCAGTGAACACATTATAAAAGACTTTGTAAGATGCTTTGCTGAAATTAAGAACTGATATATATTATAATCCTCCTGACAATCACCTTAGGAAGATACATCACTAATTTTATTTTGTAGAATTCAGTCTTAGTTTCCTAGGACTTTTATAACAATTTTAAGCCACAAACTGGGTAGCTTAAAAGAACAGAAATTTATTCTGTCACAGTTCTGGAGGCCAGAAGTCCAAAATCAAGGTGTCAACAGGAGTGGTCCCTTCCTGGGGACTCAGAACGAGATTTCTGTGCTGCTTCTCTCCCGACACCACTCCAATCTCTGCCTCTATCATCACATGGAATTCTTCCCTGTGTCTTTCTTGTTTGTGTCTCTTTCCCTCTTTTCTATAAGGACTCCAGACGTATGGGTCAAGGCCTCATGCTACTCCAAGATGACCTCATCTTAACATGCAATTTAATTACATCTGCAGAGGCCCTATTTCCAAATTAGGTCATATTTACGAGTACCAGGGGTCAGGACTTCAACATTTTTTTTTTTTTTTTTTTTTGGAGATGGGGGAAACACACATCAGCTTCCAACAAATAGAGGAAAGGAGAAATCACTAAAGTGACCAGAGCATGCATACAGAATACGAACCCAATACTTTTGTCAGTCGTATCAAACTCTCTTGTTTCCACTTCCCTGTCTCCTAGTGAATTTCATTTTATTTTCCATGTCTTTTTAAAAAAATTTTTAATTTATTTTTTATTGTTGTTCAATTTGCCAACATATAGAATAACACCCAGTGCTCATCCCAGACATGTGCTCTAGAATTTCGTGGGTGCTAACAATAAATCTCACTAATTCTCGGTGTCCAAATTTATTATTTCCCGTTTTTATTAAGTTGTTCTTACCATTAACTTAGGATCCTCAAATACTTTTCTTGTTTCCAAGATCACTTAATTGCTCCGGACAATTGATTTAGATTGGTTTGCTGATTCCTTATCACCCATACTTCTATGTTGGGGTTCCATTCCATGTTAATGATTATTTTATGTACTCTAGTTTAAAGCATAATTGGTTCTGCTTCTCCATGTGCATATCCATTGTTCCTGCACTGTGGCTTGTCATAGAAATCATTGGTCTTTTCCTACAGCCACCTTCCCTTTACAGTTCTCTTGCCTTCCCCCAAGGGTTGGCAGTTCAAAGTAAGGCACAGCCAAATTTAGTCAGTTAGCCAACCAGTTGGTAATTAGTGGATTCCTTTTATGTGCAAACACTGTGTGAGATGGGGGGCGGATTCCAGCAATATAAGAAACAACACATAAGAACTCTTGCCCTTGAGGAGCTCGTAGCCTAGTATCAAGGAACACAACAGAGGAAGCAGGCAATTGCAATAGTATATGGTAACTGCTATGAAAATAATCGAGCAAAGATGCCTACATGCAAGAGGACTGCCTTGCCCACCTCTGAACTAATTGCTAGTACTGTACTTTTGTCGGCAGTTATGTTTTCTTGTGTATTGTTCCCGTATTATTCCGACTTAATACCTACTTTTGGAAGACACAATACTCCTTTTATAGATCCAGCTGTGCCTAGAACCAGAGCTCTCGTCTCATTTTGCAGCCAATGTATTCTTTTTCCCTTATAATAATGTACAACATATTAATCAAATAAGAACAGTATTATTAGAGTTAATAATATTAACCTCTTTTTTTATTTTGCAGATTCATATCAATGATATAGTTCTCTAGAAAAAAAAATCAGAAAAGCAAAGGTTAGTATATCTTACAAACACTTAAACGAGAGTT
The DNA here is from genome assembly GCF_905146905.1 of Nyctereutes procyonoides. NCBI lineage: Eukaryota > Metazoa > Chordata > Mammalia > Carnivora > Canidae > Nyctereutes > Nyctereutes procyonoides. The sequence continues at coordinate 28,935,430 of NW_026575160.1, read as the reverse complement.
TATCTAAGAGGGGTTATTTAAAGATATGTCAGAACATTAATCCTAAATTCCCCGGGGTGCATTTCTTTAATCCAGACACTTCACATTATTACAATGTCTTGTGTGGTGGGAGATTTTACAGAGACTAGAAAGAAAAAAGATATTTTTCCAGATACACTGAACAGTAATATGGATGGCCATTAGCTACACATTCAGTTCCTCTAGCAGCTTCCTCGTTTTACTTTCATGGCTTTTTAAGAGGTTACTTTTAGGACAGCGCTGCTCTTCAGTCTGCAATAGCTCAAGTCAGAAACTGAGTAGGGGAAATGCGGTATCCATTGTGGTGTGTTTTTCTGTGTGACAGTTGTTCCTATTTTGTGTTTGTTTCTCCTTTAATGAGGATACAACTTTCATCTAGGGAGATGTATGGATCACTTGTTAGTGCACTTAAATGCACTAAGGCACGCCATCAGCTGGAAATTGTGACTTGTAGCTGAATTATTTTTGCACAGCGAATGGTTTTCCTTTTGACATATTTTAATATACTTGCACACTGAGAGCAAGAGTGGGTGAACAGAAAACAGACTGTTTTATTAACCCAGCAGTCACCTTTGAGGTTTGTACATGTCCACTTTTTTCCTTGCCTTTGTACATAATCCCAAGAGGCTGGTACCTGGCTTTGCTCAGAATAACAAAGTCAGGCACAAATCTCCAAACACAATTGTTAGCTGAATGCCAACTGTTTCTTCTCATCTTTTTTTTTTTTTAAACTTGAGCATTAAGAATTGTATCTTTATGGGTGAACCATACCATTAAAGAATGAGTTTGTTTTTCTATTTCAGATGCTTCCCCTATCATTTGCTAGATTTATTTCACAATATATAATCTTAGGTGATAAAAGAAAATAATATTTTGCATGTTTTTTGCAGAGCTCCTTTTTTTCAAATCCATTAATAGTGAGAAGAAAAGAAGACAAATATGTTACAAGCTCTACCCGGACTCCAGTTTCAACAGAAAGAACAATTAGGAGAAAAGGAGAAGAGACTTCATCTCAGCCAGGAAGCCAGGGCCCAGCATACACAGTTCCACATGCAATTTTCATACAAACCAATGTTTCAGAGACTTTTCCCAGTAAGACCAGAAATTTCTTCAAGTCAATTACCATCCTTTTCTAAGGTATATATATCTGTATATATATTATATATAGCCATAATTTCTAAGTAAATATAGTAGGTAATCACCTCTGAAAACCATACATTTTAATTTTACTCAAAAGTAGAAGAGCAAATAATAAAATCCAGAGCCTTCTCCTAGCTCCCAATAAGTAGCTCATTTAAAAAGATGTAAATATCAGAGTGACAAAATATCCAAAGTACATAATTTTTTCTTCCTTATCACCATCATGATCACCATCATCATCATGATAATAATATCAGTTGCTATTTTGGAGCCTTGTATACATTACGAAGAGGTTTCATATCATCTGATTTGACAACCCAAACCAATCAGGGAGATGTGCCTTATGAACAGAAACATTATTATGAGTGATAAACTTTTTAAAAGCAGTCCGAAACTTCTAAAACGCAAGTAAGTGGTGTAGTAGATAGAAAGCATGACATCTTTGAGGTACAATTCTGAGTCTGCATTGCTGATTCTATGATATTGAGCCTTTAAAAACGTCGCTTTGTTGAATTTTTCAATATGAGAGATAATGATTATGCCAAAAGTGGTTATGGAGTCTGATGATTACTCTTTGTAGAGGGTCCATTTTGGTGTGTCAAGGTAGCAAATGTATTTTACATGAGATATTTGCAGGGAAGCAGGTTAGAGAACATAGCTTTGAAGGCCAACACAGTGAGCGTGTGACCCTAAGACTAGTGACCTATTCAAGGGATACACCTAGTAGATGGCAGAGGCAAGATTGCAATCCATTTTTTCTGCCTCCCAGTGTACATCTAGAATTCAGTTTAATTTAAACACTGTATTTTGAGCCTTTGATCAAGTTATTGATCTATAATTATAAGATACAAATGTGAAAAAGAGAGACCTTACTATGAATATTTTGTAATGTAGAAGGGTAAATAAATAAATATATTAAAAGAAAGACTGCGCCATACATGTGGTACATAGTAATTGTACATGGTTCAGTGATGTCATGGAAAGCTTTATTATTGTGAGGCATTCGAGTTGGACCTAAAAGTATTGCTGCATCCATTTTCAGGGAATAGCTATATCAATCATATTTGCTTTAGCTTTCATATTAAGCTTATTCTTAAAAACAAGACCATTCCATTAACCTCTTGTAAACTTTAAACCACAAATGCTTATTTATTGTAAATTAAGCTTTCAACAATCATTGCTTCTTAAGGTCATGGGTATCTTTTGTTTATAATTATTTCTGACTTTATTACATTTTTTAAAGTCCTTCTAACTTGATTTACTAAAATGTCTTTAGGCAAGAAAGCCTTTGAAAATATTTTTAAATTTTTCGTTCTTTTTAATGGAAGTAGAGTTGCCAAACAGCGTTACATTGGTTTCAGGCGAATAGTGTAGTGATTCAACACGTCTATATGTTGTGCTGGACTCACCACAAGTGTAGCTGCCATGTGTCACCGTGCAAGGCTATTATAGCACCATCGACTATATTCCCTATGCTGTACCTTGTATCCCTGTGACTTATTTATTTCATAACTAGAAGCCTGTATCTCCTACTCATCTTTACCCGTTTTTGCCCAACCCCACACCTGCTACCCTCTGTCTTCCTAAATGGGCATGCTTTTCATGGAAAAATCACATAAGACTGAGTGCCATAATCTGTGTCTTCTTAGGGTCGCCATCCTCATCATTCTCACATCCTCGTTATCAAAACAATAAAATTTTAGTACTTTTAAGGCAAGTGCTATGGGAAAGCCATCCTGCTATGCACTTCATGCACGTTATTCCTAATTTCTTAATAATCTAGTAGAGTAGCGGTAAACCTCATTTTGCGGATAATGAACTGAAGCTCACAGATTTTAAGAAATTAGTTCAAAATTACACAATTAGCAAAAACGTTATTGTACTATGACCATGCAATGTTGGCACTTATTATTCGTCCACCTAGTGGAGTTTATCACTTCCTTACCAGGTTTATTAGTGAGAACTCAGATGATTTCCAGTAAGAATAAACCATCTGGAAGCTGATTAAGCCACCAAGAGAATTTGTCGGTGTCTATTCCTTGCAAGTACACCTGATATCAGGGGGGGACTGGAACCAGGACTTCAAATATGTTAAGAATGTGTTCATCTTTCATCTGTGCTTTTCTCTGCATATGATCTTTGTTCACAGACCAGCTCCCCCTTGCAGCAAACCGTGTAGGTTTCATTCCCCCAGGCTCACATTCTCACAACTTGCCATCTAGGAAAATGGGGGCGTATGCTACTTAGCTCCAGTGTGAAAAATTAAAGGTAAAGACTTGCTGGGAATCACAGTCCCATCCCTTGGTCTGGTCATAAAGGTGATGCTCAGTGCTTTGCTCAGTGTTTATTGGTCGGATATTCACTCCTGCAACTGTAGGGACAGATGGAAGGGGCAGTATTATTTGAATTGAGTGGGGGATATTCTACAGAGCATGCTCTCCAGGAAACTATTAGGCAGTAGTCTCAATTTGTGGTTCTTAACACAGGCCATTATAATACCTGTTCTCATTGCTTTAGTGGATTTTCTACCAGTAACACCCCTTATGGATTAGACCTACTAAATTTTATCTGCAGGTTGGAAAAGGTTTTGTCTGATTTTGCCCATTAAGCTCACATATGTCAGGTTTGTTATGAACATTTTTCTAGGGGGGAGGGATAGAGAGAGAGGGGTCTTAAGCAGACTCCACACTGAGAGCAAGGCCCAATCTCATACTCTCCAGATCACAACAGGAGGTGAAACCGAAAGTCAGAAGCTTAACTGACTGCTCCACCCAGATGCCTCAATATATTAGGAGATTTCTCAACACACTGTAATACAAGTTTCAATACATATTTATTAGTTTATTTTGAAGAACGAAATCTGGCTCTTCTAGAGTATGTAAAACAGGTGTCTTCTTTAAAATGGAACATTTCTTTCTAAGCACTATCATGTGCCACCCCTGTGTGGAAGGCTAAAGGATAGACTCTATGTGGGGAGCTCTATCCTCTGGAAGTAGCTAACTTCATTCTGTTGATAACATGTAGAGGGGATAAAAATTATGGGAAAAATGTAGCCTCTTTCTTTTTTATAATAATTTCAAACTTTTCTTGAATTTCCCACTGCCCTTCCAATACTCATATCTTACTGGGGGGGGGGGCGGTGAGTAGGGGGCAAGAGATGGGGAGGAGGAGGTGGCTAATTGGGGAGAAGGTAATGGGATAAAAATTTGACTTCCTAGTTAAATGTATTTCAAACCTTTCAGTTTAAAGTGGTTGCTTTCATGTTAAATCTGTCTCTTTTTGGCAAATGCTGTCTTTCGTGGGTATGAATAAAGCTTATGTGTCTATGTATCCTCTGGCCAGGGTTCTTGTTGGCCTCCACGGCTAGATCTGTGGCTAATGGGATTCATGGCCTATCCTGTTGTCTGAGGCAGCATCAATGGTTAATGCCGGTAGACCTTGCTGAGGTTGCTCAACACTATCAGAATTCTAAATGGAAACCAGACAAAGTGCTCCTCTTGTCCATGTTCTTGTCCCCATTGGGATTTCCATCCTTTTGCAAACTCCCCAGTACATACACACTAATGACTTTGCCCCAGGACAAGGAAGTAGGACCCTCATGTCTGTCTTCTTGTTCCCCTTTGTCTTCTTTCTATGATTTGTTTTTTCTGGGAGGAAACATATTACTTCTCCTTGGCCTGCTAAGAACTTCCTACATTTCCTTTTTCCAGTGTTGACATTCACTTTTTTCTCTGGTGCCATGAGCAGAAGGGCAGGAAGTTGAAATGCAGATGGAAAATAGACAAGAGGTGTATATCAAGGATATTAACCCTGATATCAGGGTAAAACTTATAGAACAGGAGAGGCAATAAAAAAACCCAATCACAGAACCAATTGCTAAGTATTCCATGCTTAGATACAATTTTCTAGTTATGCTTTGGGTGTTCTAAATTTGTCAAATAGTCAGTAGAATTTGGTTATCTCCTCCAGATAAATCTCATTTACATTCATGCTAAAAAACCTTTTGAAGTTATCTATTTCAAAGACCTCTTAACAACCCCAGCTTTAAAAAAAAAAAAAACAACTCAGACTTAAAAAAGAAATTATATCAAGTGTCCTGTGTATTACCACTTACATACTTTAAAAGTCCCTTTACCTCTAGTGTTGATAAAAGAGAAATTATAGAAACTGTAGAGCTAAAGAACATCAAGTGACAACTATGCATTGTCTATAAAAGTTTTTTTATCAGAATAAAGTCCCCCCCCCACACACACAAAGTTCTGCTTGTTCTAAATACGAAGAATGCATGGTTCAGACCTGAGCACATGCAGCTACTACCATCTGATAACTGAGTGATGGATGAACAGAAATGGTAGCAGCGGCTTAGTCTAAGTTCATCCAAGTTATAATCATCTTCATAATCAAGAAGCCTCAAGAAGTCACCTAATCCCCCATTGAGTTTTCAGAATAATACATTATTCATTATTACACATCTGAGACTCCCAGCATCTAATACCCTGTGAAATAGCTTTATAGCCCAAGAGTTTACTAATGGAAGAAAATGGCTCATGGAAGCCAAGGGGTCCAAGAGTGGGAGTCATCTGCTTCCTATAGTCTTCAAGTCTCACACAGTCTGGCACTGTGATTCATATTAATCCATACCTGCTTTTCAGGAGCTGTCTCGATTTTAGGTACTGAAGCAGAGAGAATTATACAACCTTTTGGGTAATATATTGCAGCATCCAAAGATGTTATAATATTAATGTTCATCTTCACTGATTGGCCTATAATTTTAGCATAATTTCCTTTTACTTATCTTGAAACATAGAAGATTGGTCACCTTTAACTTTATAATCTTCCTCCATGAACGTGAAGACTGTTGTCCATTTTCAATTTTTCCTTGTATGTCTTTTTTTTTTTTTTGAAGCTATTAGTAAATTACTTTGACTAACAGTCACCTCTTCAAATTTCTCATAGTTACTTGAAAATGCATCATGGGGATTGATCAAAAAAATTCGTGGGAGTTTTAAAATGACATGTACTCAACATACAACTTTGTTTTGTGGATTTTTAGTGACAATGCTACTATTTTCATTTTCAATTACTTTTTAAGTCTGTAAGTCCAAATATATACATGCTAATTATTTCTGTTAGCTTCCAGTAGATGAACAATGGTATCTTTATGTGCTGCCTGACCCTGTGGGTAAAATCTCAAACATAAATAACTGATGAAAGCAGAAATAATATACATTTCAACTCCAAATTACATTTTTAATATTAATCTATAACTATACAAACTAAGAGATTCAATTCAAGATTTGAGGAGGTGTCTTGGTGTTCTGTTAATTGCCTTAGCTCATTAGATTCAACAGTTCCCAATTTCTCTGGATTTCCTTTCAACTTTCTACTATTTAGGTTCAAGGGATTACCTGTCTCCAACTTTTCTGAGGCCTCTCCAGCCTGATTACACACTGTGCAAGCAGCAGTTTCAGCAGATCCACTCTTCACTTGATAGCAGAGAGAAAACTAGCTTTTCATTTTCCTATTCTCATCTGGCTCCTAGTTACAACACTTTCCCTTTGTCCATCAGAGACCCATCTCTTCCCTTGGGGCTCCGGACAGTCCCTCCTGCTTTCCTACACATGCTCCATCTTGTCACCCTCTCTTAAAGAGTTCCACCACATTCCAGGTACTTGTCCTCACCATCTGCTGTTTTATTTTCTGCACAGCTTTTCAAGGTATCTGAAAATAACTAATCTATCATATTGGGGGCTCTTGGCATTGTTTATTTGCTTACCAATTATTTGGCTCAACCATTGAAAATGTAAGCTGCATGAGAGAATGGATCTTGACTATCTTGTAGATGCAGCTCTGGGCATTACAACAGAGTAGGTGCTTACAAGATATTTGTTTAATAAAGGATTTTTCCTTAAAACTCTGCTTTGGGGATTACTTTTTTTGGGGGGTGGTGATGGCTTCTTATACTATCTGCAGGCAAATTAGTACATTATCATGGCTTCAATAAATGTAAATGCTCTAACCTACATAGGTTAGCACCGACATCCTCTGAGCTGACATCCAAATATCCAGTGTCTTCTACCTAAAGGTTTTTTCAAATTCAGTATGGCCCAAACTGAATTAGTAATCTAGTGTCTTCCGATGCCTTCTCAAATAAAACAACAAAATAACTCTGCTCATTGGCCAGTGTTTTGGATTTCACAACTGGAATGCTTATCCATGCATTTGCTAAAGCATTAAAACTGGGCTCGTCCTTTCATCTTCTCTCTCTGTTATTACAAATTCTTTCTGAGTCTCCCACATACTGCTGAATCTGCCTCATAAATGGTTCTCAAATCTATCCACTTTCCTCTACTGCTGCTGCCATTACCCTAGTCAAGATTATTATCATTTCTCCTATATGTAAGTACAATGCTCCCCATTGATGCTCTTGTTTTATGTCCAGTTTCCATCCAGTCCTTCCCCACCATGTATCCCCAAGGATCTTTCACTGGGTAAATGTGACTGTAGTGCCCTTTTCCCAAATAAGCTAACACACCAACAGAAGCTTTTCAGTGTCTTCCTACCTCCTTGCAGATAAAGTTCAACCTCCTAAATTTGCTTAGAGCAGGGATGTATCCTTAATCCCCTTACCTTTCTCATTTTGAGTACTCAGAAGAATGAATGATTGATCTTTAGGTGGTTTCCCCTACATTTTACTCTTTTCAGCTGGATTCTAGCTGGAAGCAAATTCGAAATTATATTCTCCAGTAAGTACCTTGTATCCTGTTTTTCCACATTAACAATTGAGAATGGAATATTAAATTTTGAAAACAAAGGAATGTGGTGGGATTAACACTTTATGATAAAAAATGGGTTCCTTGAGATTAAAATACACAAAAAGGGCTCCTAGCAGGAAAGCTTAGAATTTTCCTTAAGAATCATCTTTGGATCTGCTCCAGCACATGAACAAATGTTCCACTGAATCACAGTTTTCAGACATAGCTGAATGGCCAAATTATTTTAGTCTAGAAAATTTTCAAGGCACTTATTATTTGTGTTCAATTATAGCCATATAAATGTATCAATAACATTCTCAAGCACTTTCTAATTCTAGGATATCATCTAATGCCTTTTAATAATTTATAATGTCTTCATTATTGTCCCCCATCCCCACCCCCAAGCTTTTTTTTTCTGCAAACAATGCTATTTTAAAATAAAAAATTCCTCTGCTGATTCTTGTGAATAAAAACATTCCTCCTCTTTCTTCAACCAGTTATTTATACAATCAGGTTTGCCATTGGGACTAATAGTTTAGATATTTTAAAAACTTTAATCCTTGAATTGTATAACATGTGAAAGGTACGTATATGTTAAACTTATTTAAAATGATTACTTCCTAATTCTACCTTCATCTTCTTTTCTTCCATTATAGTTGGAGCAGATTGCAGTTGCCTCCTTTCACTGTTATTAACTTTTCCTCTTTCATCAGAAAAAGGATCTTGCTTTCTTTGATTCTCTTACTGATATTTTAAAAGAACTTTTTTCTCTCTCTTGCTGTCTCTCGGGCAGGTCCCATCTCAATTGTACTTTGTCATTCACTGTCAGTCTTTGTGTCCATCCTCTTATCCCAGCCTAGTTTTCTTCTTTTTCTTTTTTTTTGGGGGGGGGGAGGGGGTGGTGGGGTTGGGAAGGGGAAAAGGTAGAAGCAGGGGCATTGGTGTTGAGAGTCTCATATTCATTTCACGCCTTAAGCAAAATGAATTCATTTCGAAAGGAAATGGCAGTTTATGTTTTAAAAGATAAGGTTTCTTTGTTTTAATAAATTAGAGCCTTATGTAACACATACTCATCTAAAGAAATTTTAGAATAGGATCTCCAAATAACTAATAACTGGAAAATTCTGATCTTGGGCTGTAGTCACTGAAGATAAGGAGAGACATCTGCTTCAGTACCCCATCTGGCTTTTACACGGGCATTTCAGACTCAGTATGCTCTTGCTCTTTCTTTTATCTATGCCCATCTGCCTGTATGGTGTGTTCCCACCCTAACATATTTTCAGACCCTTGCCATAGGGCAGAAGTGCCAAGCAATTATTTGTTGAGATAGATAGCCCACATAATACTGTAAGTGACATCTGTTCTGTAGGAAATCCCTCCCTTGTGGCAGCAGTGTCATATTGGCAGCTCATAGGAATATCAAAATTGACATACAGGAACAATTGAATGTTTCATCTTACCCTGAATTCTCACTCAGAGAGCATCCAATACCAGATGCTTTAGAGGGCCTTGTAACCCCCTGACTCTTTCTCTTGTTCTCTCTACACCTATGGTAATTGGCAATACTACACTATGGGGAAAATTTCTTCCTGACCCCAGCTGGTAACCAAATTATGCCCTAAAGCATAAAGATTGGCATATTTTAAGTTTATTGTAGCTAAGATGGTGAAAAAAGGGATGTTTTTCATATTAATGTGCTTACCAGATTGTTTGACCTAAATAATAGCTTGAGTAGTAAATTCCACAAATTACTCTTAATAACTTATTATTTGGCAAAATTACAATGACAGATGAACATTTTAATCTTTGAAGAGTGCTGATCCCCATGTTTGGCAATTGTTTCTTCTTTAAACTATTTCAAACAGATGAGAAGAAAAATGGTTCATAGTCCATAATGGCTCAAGATTTGAATCTTTGAATAAAAGAGTATTTGGCAAGACAGTAATTTATTCTGAGCAAACTCTGAATTTGTTGATTTTTAGCCATTTGATCTTAAAAATGGCAGGCAGAATTTAGAGCCAAAATTATCATTGGCAAATTAAAAATACAATATGCAAGGTAGGTTCCGAATAAATCCACCCTTAATTTCGTTTTCCAAACCATCTACATCAGTGGTGATACCCCCTTTAGTGATCCTCAAAAGACCATGAACACCCTTAGACTGTAAAAAAGTTAGAATGCTCTAGCTAATTGTGAATGTTTTTTAAAACTAGAATTAAAATTAAACTACTCAATTACGTAATTGAGTCAACTGATTTACTTACGCTTATGTTTGAGTAAGATTTAAACATTTGGTATGAGTTATATTCTGTGATGCCTACTAACATGAGAATTAGTGACATAAAACAACTTTTACCTCTTTGGATTCTCTAGGTGAGCAATATGGTCTAGGTTCATCATAATGGTTCTTTTTGCTATTCAGTCAGTAATGTGGTTACTGTCCTGGGGATTGATAGTCTAAGACAGCCTCACTCAAAAGTCTGGTTTTGGTGCGGGCTGTCTGCTGGACCATTTGTCTCTAGTAGGATCATTTGGTTTCTTCATATGTAGCATAGTTCTAAAACCAAGAAAGGGGGTCGTAATTTCCTAATTATTTTATTCTTCTGCTTGCATGCTGTCCCACTTGGCCAGACTCATCACTAAGCCCGAGTCAATGTAAGAGAAGAGTATAAAATGGAGCAGATACAGAAAAGTAGGATTTTTGTGGGTGTTTTAACCATAACAATTTACCACATCTTGTTGCCATATTGCTGGCAGGAGCTTACCTTTCTGATTACTTACCGTGGAACAGACACTACTGGAATGTTGTGCTAAATTCTGCAAATCTACAAGAGAATTGTGTAAATAATGTAAAGACCAGTAAAACAAATTCCCTTTTCTATATATTTTAGATACAAGTCCTTTGTCAAATAAGTAGTTTGCAAATATTTTCTCCCATCCTACATAGTTTGTCTTTTTATCTTTTTAATAAGATCTTTCACAGAGCCAACCATTTTAATTTGGATAACATCCAATTTATTAATTATTTCCTTTATGAGTTGTGTTTTGGCTGTCATGTTTAAGAACTCCGATTATACATTGCTGTATATGTTCTGTTTATTCAGTTTGCTAATTTTTATTGAGGATTTTTGCATTTGAAAGATATTGGCCTGGAGGGGTTTTTTCCTTTTTTTTTTTTTGTATTGCTTTTGTGTGACTTTGATATTAGGATAGCACTGATCTCATAAAATGAATTTGAAAATGTTAGTTCCTATTCTATTTTCTTGCAAAGATTATGTAGAGTTGGTGTCAATTCTTATTTAATGTTTGGCAGATTCCACCATCGAAGCCATCTGGGCCTAGAGATTTCTTTTTTGTAAATTTTAAATTACAAATTTAGTTTAACAGTTATAGAATGTTGCAATCCCCAGTTAAAACTTTAGGTTTGTCTATTTTTCCTTTCAGTTCTATCAGTTCTTGTTTCATGTATTTTGATGCTATATTGCTTAGTGTAATACACATGTAGGATCACTATGTCTTCTTGGTAGACTGACCCTTTTATTATTATATAATATTCTTTTCTGTTGCTGGTAAGTTTCTTCTCAGAAGTTTTATTTTACATGACATTAAAAGAGCTACTTTTTTTTTAAATTAAGGTTTGCATGATATATCCTTTATAAATCCTTTCAATTTGCCTTTATCATTTTTTGGGGGAAATAAGTTTCTTATAGAAAACATATAATTTGGTGTTTTTTATCCATCCTGTTTTTCTTTTAATTGATAGCTGAAACAGTTAAAATTAATGCAATCATTGATATGTTAGTTGATAAGTCTTGTATTTATTCATTTTCTGTTTGTTCCCTTTGTTTCTCATTCTTCTGTTTTCTTTCCTTCCTTTGGATTACTGAAAGTTTTTTTTTCATTCTTTCATTTGACTTATTTACGATGTTCTTGAGTATACATCAATATATCATTTTTAGTGATTGCTCTAGTATTACAGTATCACAATCTGTCACAATCTACATATGTCAAAGTCTGCTAGAATTGAGAATTTACTACTTTGAGTAAAGTGTAGAAAGTTGACTTCCATTTTGGTCCTTTTACCCTGCCAACTTTTTAAATATAATTTTCTTAATTTTTTTGTACATACTTTGAGCTCACATCAGATGGCATTATAATTTTTGCTTCAACTAACAAACACAATTTTAAAAACTCAAGAACTCATTAAACAATTAAAAAATAACCCAATTAAAAATTAGGCAAAAGATCTGAGCAGATACCTCACTAAAGAAGACATACAGATGTCAATTAAGTCTATGGAAAATGTTAAATATCATGTCAATAGGGAATTTCAAATTAAAACCAGAATGAAATACTACTACACACATATTATAATGGCCAAAATCTAAAGCAGTAATAAAATACCAAATGCTGACAAAGATGTGAAGTGGAGGCTCTTATTTATTGCTGATGGGAATGCAAATGGAACAGCCTCTTGGGGAAACAGTTTGGTGTGTTTTTACAAAACTAAACATGTTCTTTCTTTTAGATTTTCTACATGGGGATCATGTCATCTATGAACAAAGACAGTTTTATTTTTTCTTTTCCAATATGTATATTTTTATTACCTTTTTTGTTATTTGTTTTATTGCGTTATCCAGGAAGACACTGGAAAGCATTGGTGAGAGGCAATATCTTTGCTTTGTTCTTAATCTTACTGAGAAAACTTCATTTCTCACAATTAAGTATGGTATTAGATGTTGGATTTTTGTAGATGTTAGTTATCAAGTTGAGGAGGTTCCCCTCTATTTCTAGTTTTCTGAGAGATTTTATCATAAAGGGGTGTTGGATTTTGTCAAATGCTATTTTGTATCTATTGATATGATTATGTGATTTTTTTTTCCTGTAGCCTATTGAAGTAATGGATTACATTAATTGATTTTTATTTTTGTTTTTAATTTTTTTAAAGATTTTATTTCTTTATTTATTCATGAGAGACATAGAGAGAGAGCAGGGGGCAGAGACACAGGCAGAGGGAGAGGCAGGCTCCATCGAGATCCCAGGTCTCTAGGATCAGGCCCTGGGCCAAAGGTGGCACTAAACCACTGAGCCACCAGGACTGCCCCATAATTGATTTTTAAATGTCAAACCAGTCTTGCATACCCAGTTGGTCACAGTGTACAATTGTTTTTATGAATTATTGGAGCCAGTTTGCTAATACTTCAATTTGTTGAGGATTTTTTGCATCTATATTCGTGAGAAATAGTGGTATATGGTTTTCTTTCCTTGTAATATATTTATCTGGGTCATGCTGGCCTTATAGAATAAGTTAGGAAATATTCCCTCTGTTTCTGTCTTCTGGAAGATATTGTAGAGAATCGGGGTCACTTTTTCCTTAAATATTTGATAGAATTCACCAATGAGTCCATCTGGGCCTAGTGCTTTCTGTTTTGGAAGTTTATTAATTATTGATCCAATTATTTTAAGAGATATAGGTCTCTTCAGATTGTCTACTTCTTATATGAGTTTTAGCAAATTGTATCTTTCAAGAAATTCGTCCATTTAATCTAGGTTATCAAATTTATGGGCATAGAGTTGTTCATAATATACTTTTAATTGTATATAATTATACTATATGTAATATATATTAAAATTATATATATAATTATCATTTTAAGGTACATGGAATCTGTTATGATGTCCTGATTTCATTCTGATATTGATATTTTGTGTCTTCTTTCTTTTTTTCTTAGTTTCACTAGAGGCTTATTGATTTTGATATTTTCAAAGAACTAGCTTTTGGGTTTGTTGATTTTCTCTGTTAATTTCCTATTTTCAATTTTATTGATTTCTGCTCTAATTTTTATTATTTTTTTGTGTTTACTTTAGATTTAATTTGTGCTTCTTTTTCTAACTTTCTAATATGGAACCTTAAATTATTGCTTTTAGATCTTTCTTCTTTTCTAACATACACATTCAGTGCTACAAATAGCAGCACTGCTTTCACTGCATCTCACAAATTTTAATCAGGGGAATGCTCATTTTCATTAGTTCAATATATTTAAAAATTTCTCTTCAATTTTTTTCTTTGACCCATGTGTTATTTAGAAGTATATTGTTGAATTTCCAAGCATTTTGAGATTTCATGCTCTCTTTCTATTGATTTTTAGTTTAAATCAGTGGTCTGAGTGCACAGTGTATGATTTCTAGTCTTTTAAATTTCTTAAGGTGTGTTTTATGGCCCAGAATGTGATCTATCTTGGTGAATTTTCCTTGAGAGCTTGAGAAAAATATGCATTCTGCTGTTGGATGAAGCAGCCTATAGATTAATGATGTTGAATTCAAGTGTGTCATTAGTGATTTTTCTGCCTGCTGGATCTGTCCATTTTTGATATATTGGTGTTGAAGTCTCCAACTATAACAGTAGATTCATCTAGTTCTCCTTAAAATTGTATCACTTTTTACTACATGTATTCTATAGTTAGATGCATACATATTAAGGATTATTATATCTTCTCAGAGAATTGACCCCTTTATCATTATGTAATGCCTCTCTTTATCCCTGATAACTTTCTTTGTTCATAGGTCCAGTATATCTGAAATTAATGTAGCTACTCCCACTTTCTATTGATTAGTGTTAGTATGGTATATCTTATATTTTTCACCATTCATTTACTTTTAATCCATATATAATATAAAAATATACATGTATAATTATGATCTTTATATTTAAAGTAAGTTTCTTGTAAAAAATATTTAGTTGGGTCTTATTTTGATCCACTCTGACAATCTCTGTCTTTTAATTAGTGCATATTGATTTTCAAAATGATTGCTGTTATGGTTGAATTAATATCTACCATATTTGTTACTCTTTTCTCTTTGTCATCCTGGTTCTTTATTTCTATCTTTATCTTCCACTCTTTTTCTGCCTTTCAGGGTTTTCCCTGAACATCTTGTGTGACTCCATTTTCTCTTCTTTCTAAGCATATCCATTATACTTTAAAAAGCCTTTTAGTGTTTTCACTAGAGCTTACAATATACATTTACCACAAATCCAAGATCACTTTCAAATAACACTATATCACTTCATGGTAGGGCGAGTAACTTATAATAACAAAGTCATCCTAATTTTCTCCTTTTAGTTCTGTGTATCACTGCTATCATCCATTTCACTGACATGTAAGCATAACACACACAAACAAGCATGTATAATTAAGTACATTGTTGCTATTATTATTTTGAATAAACTATTTTCTGTTAGATCAATTAAGAATAAGAAAACTAAAAGCTTTTATTTTTGCCTTCACTTATTTCTTCTCCAGTGCTTTTACTTCCTTTATGTCGATCCAAGTTTCACCTATATAATTTTCTTTCTCTCTAAGGAACTATTTTTTTTAAAGGAGTTTGTTTACTTATTTGAGAGCTCATGAGTGCTGTGCACACACAAGCAAAGGGAAAGGGCACCGGGAGGGGGAGAAGCAGACTCCTCACTGAGAGGAAGCCCAGTGGGCTCCATCTCAGGACTCTGGGATCATGACCCGAGCCAAAGGCAGCCAATTAAATGACTGAGCCACCCAGGCATCCCAAGAACTTCTTTTAATAATCCTTTCAAGACAGGTCTGTTGGCAACAAATTCCCTAAATTTTTGCTTGTCTGAAAAAGTCTTTATTTCTCCTCCTTTTCTTTTTTTTTAAATGTTTTTTTTCTTTTATTTATTTATGATAGTCAGAGAGAGAGAGAGAGAGAGAGAGAGAGAGAGAGGCAGAGGGAGAAGCAGGCTCCATGCACTGGGAGCCCGACGTGGGATTCGATCCCGGGTCTCCAGGATCATGCCCTGGGCCAAAGGCAGGCGCCAACCGCTACGCCACCCAGGGATCCCTTCTCCTCCTTTCAAGGGTGATTTTGCAGGG
The DNA here is from genome assembly GCF_905146905.1 of Nyctereutes procyonoides. Taxonomy (NCBI): domain Eukaryota; kingdom Metazoa; phylum Chordata; class Mammalia; order Carnivora; family Canidae; genus Nyctereutes; species Nyctereutes procyonoides. The sequence continues at coordinate 28,919,628 of NW_026575160.1, read as the reverse complement.
TTCTAGGTTGATGTTTGTTTGTTTTCCACTCAACACTTTAAATATCTCACTCCACTCTCCTTTTGCTTTCATGTTTGCTTTTGACCCTTAGATAGATAAGGTGTTTTTTCCCCCTCTGGCTTCTTTCAACATTTTTTCTCTGTCTTTGATTTTTTGAAATTTGGATATTCTATGCCTAAATGTAATCCTTTAAGCATTTTTCCTGCTTGGTGTCATCTAAGCTTCCTGGATCTATGGTTTGATGTCTGACATTAATTTCGGGAAATTCGCTGTCATTATTGCTTCAAATATTTTTTTCTGTTCCACTCTCTCTTCCTTCTTCTTCTGATATTCTTATGTTATACCTCATGTAGTTTTTCCACAGTTCTTGAATAGTCTGTTCTGCTTTTTACAGTCTTTTTTTCTCTTTCCTTTTCAGCTTTGAAAGTTTCTGTCATCATATCATTAAACTCAGAGTTTCTTTCCTCAGTTACATCCAGTCTTCCAATGAGTCTATCAAAGGCATTCTTCACTACTATTATAGTGTTTTTTATCTCTAGCATTTCTTTTTAATTCTATTTTAGGGTTTCCATCTCTCTGCTTATATTAGCCATCTGTGCTTGCATGTTATATACTTTTTTCTACCTAAGCTCTTAGCATGTTGATCATAGATTACATATTTTTAAAATTCCTAGTGGAATTTTAAAATAGTTGGAATAGTTCCAACATCCCTGCCATATCTGACTCTGGCTTTATGCTTCAGTCTCCCCAAACTATGCCTTTTAGTATGCCTTTTATTGCCTTTTAGTGTGCCTTCTAATCTTTTTGTTAAAAAGTGGACATGATGTATTGGGTCAAAGAATCTGCCATAAACAGGTCTTTAGTAATGTAGTGGTAAATTGTAGTGGGAAGGGAAACTTTCTATAACCCTGTGATTAGGTCCCAGTCTTTTGGTGAGTCCATGTCTCTGGACTGTGAACTTCACACCTTCTCAATTCCCATGTCCACATGCCTTAGGTAGGACAAAATGTCTCAATGGGGCTGACATTGGGTATTACCTTCTCCGAGGGAGGTTAAAATTTGTAAAATAGTTTCTCCTGAGGTAAGGTCTTGTTAAGAAAAACAGTGCTTTGGTATATTTCAAAATGGTTATTTGTTCCTACTTTTTGTCAGAAATAGAAAGGAATTTTTCTCCGATTATTCATTGTGAGAACCTGGTAGAGCTCCTGGAGATAAAATTGATAAAAGTGGGAGGCCCCATATGTCTGGGTATTTCTAGATCTCAACTTTTAGTTTTGTCCTCACTGGACCTCCAGCAATTTGTCATTACAGTTTAGGTTTTCCTACCATGCTACTGGTTCCCAAGAAATTTTCTGCTTCTCGATTTCTGCTTGGGTAAGTTGTGCTTCTCTGTACCTCTCCAGTTTGGGAGGGAGCAGTGGTTTGCCCTGTGACCTCACTATTCTGACAGATCTAAGAAGAGTTGTTGATTTTTCAGTTTGTTCAGTTTTTCACTTGGGTATAGGGTGGAGTGGCTATTTTTAAGCTCCTTACATTTTGGACCAGAAACCAGAAGTCACACATTTACTTTTGTTCTATTTTTATAGTTGATATAGTAGCATGAGTGAAATGTTTTCCATTTTCAATAAAACAGCAACACTTCACAAAGAAAATAGGTTTTAAGGTGAGCTAAGGCAACAAAGTTTTGAAAATTCAGTGGTTTTATGGCTAAATATTAGACTGCATTTTGAAAAGGTCAAACTCTAAAAGGAATATTAAGTAACCAACTCTGTATTATAAATTCTGTAAATCTTGGATACCATTTTAATGATATCTTTGCAAGTGGGTATTACACCTGTTAATTAAAGTTGAAAAAATAACCAACATCCTCATTATTAGTATCTATAAGTAGCAATTCATCTGCTGGGTATCTCAGGCATATATATTTAAAGCACAATGTGCTACGTAAAATCAGTGATAGTCAGTTTAATTAGCATCTGATGGGAGTTAGCAATTTAGCTTCAATTTATAGCATAAAGGTTAGGTGTGGTGAGCTCATTCTATAATACTGGTGCTATTATAATAATGAACAGTAAATTGACCATAGAATAAAAAGAATAAGAGTAGAGGAAAACCATCCACAAGTTTGGTAATTTGTAAAGATACTATATCCCAATAAAAAATGTACTCTAATTTTTAAATACATTTGTCATTACATGGTAGTGCTTATGGGAAGCTAAAACCTGAAGTCTAGCTTAGACGTAGGGCAGAATGAGAAAAAGTAATCACGTTAACAGCAGTTGGTCTTACCCATCTGACTTCAAACCAGCTCTGATTTTTATAAAACTTTTCAGCTTACCAGATGCTGGGGGGCAAATTCTTTGTAGTGTTTATGATTTCACACTCAGGAATCAAGATTATTTATGTCCTTTTCTACCTTCTTAATGTATTTAAAACTACCTCATATGTAATTTTCTTGGTCTTCAGTCTGTCTCAGTGGTTTCTATATTTGTCCCTAATGCCTTTAAATTATCCTTGTGGTGTTTGTTTTTATCAGCTCACCTCACTTTTATAATAAAGTCTCTCAATTTGTCCAGCCTCGGGAAAAATGGAAAATGAAACAAAACAACAGCAAAACCCTGTTTGCAAACTGCCTTGAAAAGTTGGTATCTCAGGAAGACAAGAAAAGTGAACATAACCAAATTTCAGATACTGACTTTTTCTGGGTGCGGTCATAGCTACACAAACTTTTAAAGCTTGCAGTTCCTCTGAGGTATATCCACCTATGAATATATTTTCCTAACAATCCACTTAGATCTTTTTCCACTACCAGGGCATCAGAAATCAATGAATTCATATAGTTGGAAAGGAAGCAGGGATATTTCTATAAAAAGAAAGAGATTATTTTAGCCGTAAACAGTTGTGACAAAAAGAGTATGGGACATGAAATTACAAAGAGAATATGCATTTGGTAAGAGCACAATGACAAAGAAACACAATTAAGGCCCCCCCCCCAAAAAAGAAGAAGCAAAACAAAAGCAAATCCACTCTAAAACCGTCTAACAGGGTAAGTCATTTCTTATACTGCAAATTAGGTAAATTTAATCTTCAGAATTGAAAACCTCAAATTCTGCATTTTAAAATTTTTCTTCCTAAAACCCTTTCTGCCTATTTTGTTGCCTTGTGCCTTTATAATCTCTCTTCCTCCCACGTGTGTCCCTGAGAAATTTTCTTTTGCTTTAAAACACAAAATGATGGCCTTTTCTATGAACTGTACTTGTAGATTTTTCTTTTACTTTCCACTTTTCAAGCATATAATTCTATAGACGACACTGCAGAGTTCGTGTGTCTTCCCCATGGTTTCATGGATGTCACGTCTTGCCTCTGACTAGGAAACTTTCCCTTGGGGACATGGCCCAAGACTACTGCTTTCTTTGAAACTTCAAAGTACTCGGTCTGCTGATGTGTTAACTCAATGGGTACTCAGTAAATGTTAATTGGTTGAATATAGGAGCCAATGAAAGGAATGCAAATTTTTTTACCTTTGTGAAGAATGGTTAATCTTTTCTTTCTTAGGACGGGTTCACGTTGCTGTAAGGGCATTTGTTGGAGCTGTTTATTAATTTAACTTGTTGTTGCTGCTGTTGTTGAGCGTGAAGACGTTGTCTAGTTTTCTGGTAACAATCATATTCACTTCTGTAGTATCCTTTTTGGACACAGGATTAGAGATCCAATCTGGCAATTACTCACTGACTCCTGAGGTGACCTACATTTTCTACCTTTTAAAAAAATAAAAGGGTAAGGGAGCAAGAGTGGCAATCCTGTTTATTTGGTGGAGACTGTCCAATCCAAACAAACTAATTAAATTTATTTATGTGATGAGTGTCTCCTTCAGCCATGGCCCTGATTTTAAGTCAGACGGATGCTACCAGGCAAGAATGTATATTCAGTAAAACTTTAATTTATACACACACATACCAATCTTTCTTTTTAAACTTTGGGTTTTAAAACTTCACTATAATGGGAAAAAATTCTTTAGTTGAAAAATAAAATGCTAAAACATCTGATTGTGCTTATTTTGCCTCAGGTAACATATTTATTTTAGAATTGATGGAATACATAAAAGATGTATTTGCCAAGATCTTTGTCTATTTAAATCTGCAGTTCCAAGGCAGTGTTTTAATCCTATTAAAGCTAATTGAATGGAGTCTGTAGGCTTTGTCAGTTAGGTGAAGTTCAAGTTGTAACTACTAGCAAGGAAAGAAAAATATAAGAACTAAATAGTAACATCTAACTTCTGCCATTTTTTCTTTCCACTTGAACCTTAGGGCAATGTGAAAAAATGCTTTCTGAGTTCATAGGGCAATTCATTGGAGACATTGGGATGAGATCTGATCTCTGAAAGGACAATTAGTAGGTTAAAAAAAAAAAAAAGGTCCCTCTGTTTGAAAGTTTAAATTATGTCTTTATGGGGGATCCAGTAGCTCTACTAGAGATAAAGGTCTGACAATGTTTCAATTAAAACACCACTTTCCAGAGCAAACACTGTCAATCTAAAAATTTGCTCCAGGCTAAGGTTAGCATCAAGATTCTAGCCTAGAAGCTATTTTGTTTTAGAGATTTATTTGGGCCAGTTTAGCTTAATGGTTAAGGGGATGAATATATGTCCAATTGCCTTTTTTTTTTTTTTAGTGTAGTTATGAAATTCTTTTTTCAATGGTATTTGCAACTGGATAATTTTTTTCTCCATGAAACTAAAACAGGCACATTTTCTAAAAAAGCAGTTTGGAACTCAACACCTTTTTCAACTTTGGATGATTTTGTAAAGTGAGTAGGATTCTTGTTTATTATTATTTCAAAGTTTCATGTTCAAAATGTTTCCCCATTTAGAATGCAACTTAATTCTGATACCCATTGAAAACCACGCATCATTGTTCATGTAGGGTCTTGAGTATCTGTTCTTATTCTCCCATAGAAAGATTTTATAAATAAATAGTGCTGATTTTTAATGGTAGTGACATTATAAATGTTTATGAATTGCTTATATTAAAAGTCTCCTATTTGTGATGATCTGAGGGAATAATAAATGGAGGAAAATACAATCCTAAGTTTTTATGTGAAAGACCAATAACTTATTTCACCACTGATACAGTATTTGCTTTTATTTATGATCTTACATTGTTTAATAAATTTTTCAAGAATTGAAACTTTTATATAGTTTAACCATGAGATTTCAAGAAAGATCCTCTTGGTACCAGTAAAGGTCTCCAGAACAGCTTCTCCAAACATTTAACATTGTATGATTCTATTGGTAAAACATTTTTGAGCACCTGCAAATCATATATGTCTATTACATTTAGAAATTTATACTCATATGAGATATTGCTGATGTATTTTCTAGATAAAAAATAGTTTTATCTTTGAGAAAAAAATAAACACTAGTAAAAATCTAGTATTTCCTACTTTCACGAACCAGTGGGGAGAGACCTCACTTTGGAGACCATTATCCTCGACATCAGCCTCCAGTCTGTGTGATGATGTGACATGTCTGGAAGAAGTCGTGCTGGACTTCTGTGGCTAGGGACTTCTTCCCAAACTTTGGCACCCTGGGCCTCTGGACAGAAGAGAAATTCCAGGGATACTGGTTAGGACAGAGCTTACCCTCTTTGTGTTAAAGTCAGCTTCTTCGTAATTTTCCTATTTGTGTGCATTTTTCTCCCCTAGCTAATGGTTTACATCTGCCTGTTCTCAAGGCCCAGCTTCAATGACCCCTCTTCAGAGATACTTTCCTTAGTCTCTTCCACCTCAGTGGGAATTAGTATCTCTTCTTCTAAGTCATTTATTCACATTTAATTTTAAGAATAGTCATAGCTACCTTTATCAGAGTTTAAAAATACATATTTGTATCTTTTAATTCACTTGTTTATGTTTTTTTAAGCCCATAAGGCTAATGTATTTTTATCATTGTCTCCCTATCAATGTCGGTCACTGTGATTTGGGCATGATGATCATTCAGTAAACACTTTTGGTAAATCTCTTGTTCAGAACACTAGAAAACTTTTAAATGGTCTCCTTGCTTAAGGGGTCAACCCCTTCCCAGCATTTTGCATATTACAACACATTACATTCCTGAAGTAGAGCTCCACTTCTGGCATTGTTTCATTGGCTACTTTTCCAATTAAGTATATACTCTTCATCCTTGTATTCAAGGCCTTAAATAATCTGGCCTATTTCCATTTTTTCAATGTTAGTGCTTTACCACTTTGTATGTATCATATTTTCAGGTGCAGGCATTATGCCATCAAGGATGCTCCATGCTTCTTGTGATAAATACCATGGAGTAATTTCATGTCACAGCTTGGATATTGTTTCCACTTACTATAGATTTAAGAAAATACATACCAAAAAAAAAAAAAAGAAAAAAAAAGAAAATACATACCAAAGTCATAATGAAATATTGGTCTAGTGATAATGCACTGTGGTGAATTTTATAGTTGGCTGAGTATTTATACATGAAGAGATATTTTAAAAAATATACAATATTATATTACTTTCACTTGTGCAACATTTTGATTTGTCAATTCTATATGTTGTTCAGTGCTCACCATGATAAGATAGTCACCATATGGTGTTATTATAATATTATTGACTATATTTCCTATGCTGCACTTTTCATCTCTGTGACTTATTTGTTTTTACTGGGAGTTCATACTTTTTAATCCCCTTTATCTATTTCACCCATCCTCTTAGTCATTTCCCAATTAGCAACCACAAATTCTGTGTACTTAAGAGTCTGTTTTGTTTTTTAGATTCCACATATAAGTATACATGAAGAGATTAATAATAGAAGAGAGTAAACAGCTTTTTCAAATGTGTACAACCATTAGATGCAAGAACTGAAGTGTGGACCCAAGATTATGTCCAGAATCCTTGTACTTAGTTAATAAATTTCCCTCTCTATTGTGTCCCATTTTGTCCCTCTCTTCCCACCCCCATCTCTGTGTCTCTCTGTTTCTGTGTAGGTATCTGTATAATATTTTTATATGTGGATAGATATACTTCATATATGTCTAGTTCATATATATGTATACAGTATATTCATATATATGTCTATTATTTATATCTTCAGTGAAGATATTAAATGTATACGTATTTCAGTTACCTGGAACAATTGACTAAGATGAAAAGTAACAAGAATAAATGTTAAACTTCGTTTATATTTGAAAAATCAACAGTATAAGTACAAAATTGTGTAGACATAGTTCAACATTAGCTTATGTGAAAAAGAAAGGGTTTTAACTGACCTCAAAAAATAATGACCAAGATTTATCTAGACTTTCCTAAGTACTAGGGATTTTTCTTAGATTTTTAAATATATTGACTGAATTGGTATTTACAGTAACCTCAAGAGGTGGATACTGTTCTCATTTCCATTTTATATATAAAGAAACTGAGGGACATAGATTTTTGTCATCCTGTCGCATTCATTGGTTTTCCAATTATTTCACAAATATTTAGCTGAGGTCTACCATGTGCTCAGTTTTGGAGATGTATCAGTGATTAAGGCAGTTTCTGTTGAAAGAGCTGGCAATCTAACTGGAAACATTGAGGGAAAAAAAGAATTACAATACACTGTGAAAAGTCTTATAATGGGTCAGCACATATTTTTATAGCAACACTAAGAGTGGAGGTGGGGGTGGTTAAGCCAAGTTGGAGAAAGCTCCCCAAAGAAAGTTATTCCTAGGTTAAGGTCTGATGAATCTGGATCAGTAAAGGGCCAGAAAATAGTGGCCCAAGCACAAGGAACAGCAGGTAAAAGAACTCTGAAATGTGAGAGATCTTGAAGAGTTTGACAACAAAGTCCTACAAAGAAGGATGAAGTACATTACATATTGCTCTCAAAAGTTGGATTTAAGGGAATTGTGATAGCAAGTATTTTCTGAAGGATTGTTATATGGAGAAAATAATCCTAGTCCACATTATTTCAGAAAGAATGACCTACAGAAATTAACCTGTAGGAGTTAGAATGCGGTGAATTACAGTCGAAGATAAAAAATAAACACTTAATCTAGTAGATGGATCCAACAGCAGAATGGGTTTGAAATTCCTGTTACTGGAGGCATTTAATTACAGGTTGGAAAATCCTTTTTCATGAATCCTGGAATATTTTTTCGTGAATACCTTTTTCTTTCATTGGGAAGGAAGTTAGATTTTTTTCTCAAAGATAACTTTCTACCTCACCTACCCCTGAAATCATAACTAGATTGTAAGTGGTGATGTTAAGAAAAAGATGAACAATGAAATGTAGCATTCCAATTTGCTAAGTACAGAATTTGCAGAAAAGGAGATATGTTTAATAATATTTGAAGTTCAATTTGTGAGCAATCTTATAGATCCTAAGTCAAAACCCTATGCACTTTGGAGAAGTAGTAAAGGAGTATAAAATGCTGGTCTTTTATTACATACATTTCAATTTATATGTGGAAAGTAGGGTAGATACATCCCAGTCAATATTTCTTAGTATCCTAGACATCCTATTTTGGTAGGTTACATATTTTGGAGGGCAGCAATTTTTATTTTTTATATTAACCTGAAACACTTTCTTAAAAGAGAAATGATTGTGTTGAATCCATGAAATGGTCTAGTAAAATATCTAATACTATTCTTAGTATCATTTGTCCTGAATAAATATATTTTAACCAGAGTTTCTTTGGAATGAAATTCTGGACCCAAGGTTGTGAATTGGTGGCATCTAGGCTTAGTTGCCAAAGTTCTTGTTAAAACATTGGTTGAAATACCTTTTCTTCCTTGACCTGTAACTAATTGTGGGTCATGTACCAAAGAGTTTTGCCATAAAATTTCCAGTTATGGTCCAAATAGTGGCAGATAAGTCAGAGAGTTAATAAATCTACCAAAGGAAAATAGCTTACTTATTACTGTTGCTACTTGGAGGATGTCACTTCACTACTTTTGGCAGATTCATTTGGCATTTGGCAGATTCAGAACTATCTCACCTATAGATCCAGAAGGGAATATATTGGAAGAATAATCTTGTGAGACATGAGGAAACAACTGTGGGAACAGAAATCACATAATTTTATAATTTCCATTCTGTTTTGCTGCAAGCAGTTTACTAGTAGCAGAAATAGGGGAGGGAAGTTTAAAGTCATTACTTGGCACAACACCCTACTTTCTCTCTTTCCTGTTAAATGCCAACTAACCATTCTTCTAGGATCTCATCCCTAAAAGTAAGATCCAACTTTCTCAAAGTATGAATGTTGTCACTTTGCATTTGGTGCAAACAAACAATTCATTGGGAGAAATGTGGTGTCTTATAGCATTACCATTTGGGAAACAGTGGGTAAAGTAATGGTAACGAAATACTCAAGATTCTAAAAAATGAGTACAAGAACAATTGAATGGTAATTTGGAGTTGGCCCTTCTCTGCTTCCCTGGTCCTTGATATGGTGCATTATTTTAGGAAAGTGCTTATGATCTGATAGCCAGATAAACATTTAGTTTGACAAACTGAGCTGGGAGGATGAAGGGGATTGCAATAAAGCAAATGAGTCCTTTGAATTCCGGGGCAGGGGGCTGATATCAATCCAGGGCACCCCTTTTTTAAGAATGGAACTTTGAGTTAAGAGAGGAAAATCATTAGAATCAAACTACTTTTTGACACTATCATTTACCTTTAATTTTTATTAAGGAAAATAGCTTAATATCTTAATAAATCATGTGTGAAAGAAGTTAAATTTAAAAGAGAATAATTGGCATTCTAAAAATGAGGAATAGGCAAGCTACAGGCTCTGAAAGATGTATTTTTGCAGATGTTATGTAAGAGTCAATTAATTCATGGAACTATTTTTGCCATCCGAATGTTAATGTTAGAGCATCTTATGAAAGAGAGGTTAAAAGGATACATTTAATAACTTTGGAATCATGGTTGGTTATTTTCGTGTTAGCTTTATCAAAAGGTCAATCTGAAAAGTTCTGTCATCAATAACACTGTGAATGAACTAACCAAATACATTTAATACATAGATAGCTCCAGCTAAAGGTGGTATCTATGTAACTTTGAATAAATGGTTGGTCTAACCTCACTGGAGCTAATAATTTCATTTTAACTTCATCTTGGGCTTATTTTATTCTTGTGACATTTCATGAAATCTATAAACAAACTTTTCAAAAATCTTATTCACCAGTTACATACTTTGGGCTTTTAAACATATTTTTATTTAAACCAAGAAGTTATTGGCCTGTTCTTTTGACATAATTACTTTGTGGAACACAGCATTCTATCATCTGCTTAATGGAGATTAATAACTGCAATCCACGTGGTCAAACTAGTTCTATAAATTAGACTTTTCAGTAAAGTTTTATCAATATATGCAAAAGCTCTCTCTACCACAGAAGTAATTAGAAGGTTTGTGAAATTTCTTTCTTTTTTTTTTTATTTGTGAAATTTTTATTTAGAAGCTGATCCCCAGCTTTACTTCCTTCTCTCTTACTTTAAAAACTTTGGTATATTCTTCTCAGCAATACCAAAATCAACCACATTATATGCATTGTTCCTCAAATAAAATATAACTTCTTGTCATAGTCTAAAATACTCTGTGTAATCTGATGCTTCTAAGGCATTCTTTTCTCTCTCTTTAATACTGCAAACTGGCCTTAATTCAGTTCTTCAAATTCTACAGACGTATTTCTAGAGGAACTTTTGCACATGCTGTTCCTTCTGCCCTACTCTTTGCATACCCACCTCCTTTTTATTCTTTAAGTTAATGGTCCTTTTTGTTAATGAGTCTCCTCCTTCTTCAAGTTAGCCTCTATTTATTAGTATTTATGCTAGTGTTTGTCTGCTGGGCTTTTGACAAGAACATTAGACTAAACTTCTGTGAGTGCAGAGGCCCTGTATGATTAATTTACCCTTTATCCACAGCAGCCAGAAAATGCTTGTTATTTAGTAGCTGCTCAATAATTACTAATCAATGAAAACAAACTACAATAATTGAAAATAAATCAAGTACTTAATTATGGCAAAGTTCTGATATAGATGCTTTCAAACAATTGTCAGATACTTATTGAAACTGAAATATATTGCAAGCAATGGATTCTTGAAGATCTTGAAAAATATAAAGAAGTATAGGGCATGATATACCTTATAGATCTCAGGAAGCACCATAAGGCATGATTATTTTGGGAATTGTATTTCAGAATAGTATCGGAATTGTATTTCACTATAGCAATAGTCAAATATTGAAAATATCTAGACGGTCTGTAGACTCACCAGTTCATATATTATGGAAACCTCACCAACGTGCCATAATAAGAACTGATCTCATTTCAGATCTTGGCTGATGAATGGAGAAAAGAAGTCATTTTTATTAAAATGGGTTGTGACTTGTGTAGAAGGGTAGAAGAATAATTTACTATTACTGAATGTTTGCCAATTAGTTAAGCTAATTTTATTCGTTATAAATAATACTGTGTTTTTGGAATAATTAGGACAGAAAAAATTTAACTGTATATCATTAGAAGTTTAGCAAAGACTGTACCAGAAGGTAAAGTTTTAAATCACATCTTAGATTTGCCTTGGCTTATTGTGTAGGCAACCCGGTGAAAAAATTTTAGGCAAAACTTGAAAAGATGCTGGAGGGACAAGCAAAAAAATGCCAAGAATTGGGTTAATTGGCATAATGCAAGGTGGCTGGGCACAGTTGGGGAAAGTGTCAGAGAAGGGAGGATCCCTACCAAGAAAGACGGTTTGTGCAATTAGCTCTCTGAACTTTGACCCTTCGAGAATAATTAATGAGTAACAGAGGGGATCAAGACAAAGACACAAAGTGATATGGTGGGTGCTAGCAAGTAATACATCAAAGAATGCTCGTAATTGGCCCTGTGGCTTTCATTCTTTGCCCTATTTCTTTCAATTCATTGACTCAAAATAATGGGTTCAGGTTCATTATCAACAGGTTTTTTGCTGTAAGACTACAACACTACAACAAAGCTTGGATTGTGTCCGTGTCGATGGCTGGGTAAGAAGTTGTAGTGGGTAAACCACTCCTTGCAGAGGGAAAACAGCAGATTCTTTCTGAATGAATCAACAGCACTTGCACCCATATTCAGAATCTTGAGAGCCTTATATTTTTCGACACTACAATGCTGGAATATGGTTGGTGTGGGCAGGTATGTATATTTCCATTTGAATGATGCATGAAGCTGTGGTGAAAGCTTGATACTCCCTGTATTATTTTAAATGAGACTAAATTATTGGCATGTGACACATAAAGACACCAAGGATCTTGTCTCTCCAAACATGTAACTATAGATTCTTATATTTTTGAATTATATAGTTGGCAGACGTTTTGATTCCTTTTATTTACTTTAGATCATAATAAGGGGAAAAATGGAAAGTTTCCCAAGAAGTTTCTAAGACAAGTGTTCTGAATTCTTCTAAGTTAGCCAAATTTATTTCATAGATGGATATGTTTTAATAACGACTTATATTTTTGTGCACCAGATTTGCAAGTATTCTTAAGATTTATCCTTTGTTATTTAATTATGTGTGTTCATTATGCAAGGCAAGGTAAATCTTATTTTTTGCACTTAGATGCTTGAAAAATACCTTTCTATGCTAATCACTACTAAGTTTCTAGAGGAAGTTAGTATTCTAATTATTAATTTACATTATCATGTTAGTACCACTAATTTTAATTTTAGAAATTAGGTATCATGATATAAATGAAATATAATTGTATTCCATCTAAAACTAATTAATGCATATGATTATTTAAAATTTCATATATTTTCATAGTACTATGTATTATGAAATATACATATGAATATATGAAATATAAAATGTGTATGTATTTCATAGTATTATGAAATAGTATTATTATCATTTTACCTAAAAACATGTATTAAACTAGAATTTTATTAAAAGCTTCTTTATTTTTAGCTGTTTATTATATTATAAAAAAGCATACTGCATATTGGTAAATACAGCAAATCAAATTTATCTCAAACTTTAGAGACAAATTGAAGTCAAATGTCAAATATGAGATTGAGTTAGAGATTTAGTTTTGTGATTTCCATTAATTTAACATCTATTAAAATGTATTGAAAATGATTGATGGATATGAGACTGACTAGAAACATAATTTCATTATCTCACAATAATGAAATCTGTATTAATTACCTAGGATGTATCTGCCAACAAAAAAATTTATGACATCATCACTAATTAATAAGAACATGTTGTTGGAAAATTATTATGATTCACTATAATTAATCCATGAATCTACAAATTTAGCTTTTACATTTCCTGGTGGACGGTTTTTAGCTCAGCATATTTTCTTTTGTTTTAGATCATAATGATATATTAGATTTTAAATGAGGCAGATACTCATTTTTTTTCCTCATCTGTAACAGAGAACCCCTTTTTATTTTGGTTAATAAATGATTTGTTATAACACAACATTTTCTGTGGTGAGTTAAAATTTTTCTGGGTTTATAAGTTTAGAGATTTAAGAGTACTTAGCATTTTTTTGACTTTATGTTACCAAGTTAAACTAGCAAAAGGTCCTCCTAGCTCTGATATCCTACGCGAAAAGCTGGGTGAAGTAGTAAATTTAAGAGTGGGCCTTTTGGAGGATTTCAGCATTAATGTCTCTGCTTACCCTGAAGCAAATGGGTATGTACACCCACTTATTATTTCTGTATACATTCCGTGCATTAATAAATATTAATAAAGCATTTCCTGGTATAGCCAGGATTGTAATAGATGCACTGGAATATCGAGGATGAATAGAAGCATCATCACTATTCTCATAGTCGCTTGGAGGAAACAGATGTGTAAATAAATAACAACCCAACAGTGTTCAGTACTGTAATGAAGTAGGAATGTAGTTCTTCCCAAGCAGGAGAAAGGAGTCACTAAATATGCCTGACGAATCTCCTAAAGGACTTCATAGAAAGGGTAACATTTAAACTTGGGCCTTAATTGATTATAGACGTTAATCAGGCAGAAAGGGTGGAAGGTGGAGGGGATTATGCGGAGTTACCGAGGCATAAAGAGCATATGTGTTGAAAAAGCAGCAAGTTGCTTGGAAGATTACTTTGAGTATTGAGCACTTGTTGGCAAGTTGCGGTGTGTTTGGTTAATTTTTTGTGGGAGGTCAGGCTGAAAAGTACCTTGAATCCATGCTAAAGGTTTTGAACTTAATTTCGGGGGGCTTTAGGGGGGAACTTGGAAGATCTACAAGAGCATGTACTTTAGGAAGACCAGTGTGGAGTCAGTGAGTAGCAGCTCTAGAGTCAATAGAGACTAGCGGCTTGCCGCAAGAACTTTTTGGCAAGATGCTGTGATTATTGAGACTATAAACTACGATAAACTCAACTGAGGCAGGGCAAGTGAGCATGTAAGAGAAGAGAACTGGTTCAAAGAAGATTGCTGAGATAGATTCCACAGGATTTGATCCTGCCAAGTAAAGAAGTTGATGTAGTTGAGGGAAAGTACCAAAATTTAATTTTTTTGGTGTTTGGGACAATATAAGTGTATTCATTCTTTGTAAGAAGATAATGAGATGGACATTAAAAAAATAGTGTCATTGAGATATAATTTATATACCATTTAGTTCACCCACTTAAAATGTACAATTCACTGGTTTTTAGCTTATTCACAGAGTTGTGCAAACATCACCACCATCTAATTTTAGAATGTTTTCATCATTCCCCTGAAAAAAAAATCACACCTATTAGCAGTCACTCCATCTTATCCACATTTTCTCAACTCTGTACAATCACTATTATGCTTTCTATTTTTGCCTATCCTGGCCATTTCACATAAATGGAATTAAACAATATGTAGTTTTATGTGACTGGCTTCTTTTGCTTAGTGTGATGTTTACAACGTCCATCCATAGTGTTGCATGTATATGAACTTCATTCTCAAGCATTTTTATTGGTAAATAATACTTCATTGTAGGGATGTACTATATTTTATTCATCCATTAATTACTTGGACATTTGAATTGCTTTCACTTTTTGGCTATCGTACATATTGCGGCTATAGTATACAAGTATTAAGATTTTGTGTAGACGTTTTCATTTCACTTGGGTGTGTATATACGTACTTGTGGAATCAGTGGGTCATACAGTAACTCTATGTTTAACATTTTAAGGAATTGCCAAGTTAGTGTTTCCAATGTAGCTGCATAATTTTACATTCCCACCACAAATACGTGAGTTTTCCCATTTCTTCACATCCTTACCAACACTTGTCATTCTTTTATTGTGGTCATCCAAGTGTGGTTGAAGTTGTGGTTTTGATTTATATTTCCCTAATGAATAATGACACTTAGCATCTTTTTATGTACTAATTGCTATTTTTCAGATCTTTTTTAGAGGAATATCTATTCATATCTTTTGTCTATTTTTAAATTTAATTCTTTATATTTTTGAGTTATATATATATATATAAGAATTCCTTATATATTTTAGATAAAAATTCTTTGTCAAGTATGTGCTTTGCAAGTATTTTCTCCCATTATGTTTGTTATCTTTTCACACTCTTGATGGTGTCCTCTGAAGGACAAACATTTTTAATTTTGGAAGTCTAGTTTATATTATTTTTCTTTTATCCCTTGAGCTTTCACTCTCATATCCAAGAAGCTATTAACTGACGCAAAGCCACAAATATTCTCTCCTACGTTTTCTTCTGGGAATTTTATAGCTTTAACTCTTATGTTTAGGGTTATGATCCATGTTAGGCCAACTTTGTGTTTGGTGTGAGAAAAGGGTTCAGCTTCATTCTTCTGTATGTGGATATACAGTTGTCTCAGCACCATTTGTTGAAAAGATTGTTGTTTCCTGTTTCATTGTCTTCACCCTCATTGAAAATCAATTGACCATAACAGTAAGGGTTTATTTCCGGACTTTCAATTCTATTCCATTAATCTATGTCTATCCTTAGGCAATGCCACATGTACTGCTTATTGTACTTTTTAAATAAGTTTTGAAATTGATAATTATAAGTCTTCCAACCTAAGTTTTTTTTTTTAAGTTTCTTTTTAAGACTTATTTTGGTTATTATGGATCTATTGAATTTCAATATGAATTTAAGGATCAAATTCTCAATTTCGGCAAAAAAAGCCTGCTGGGATTTTGATTGGAATTTTGTTGAATCTATAGATCAGTTATCTGTAGATCAATTTAATTTTATTGAATCTATATTGCGGTTTTAACGAATGGAATATTCCTATCCATAACCATGGGATATTCCATTAAATACTTAGATCATTGTTTTCTTTCAATGATATTATATGGGTTAGGAAGAATGTCTTGCATTTTGTTAAATTTATTCCTAAGAATTTTCCTCTTTTTGATGCGTTTGTAAATACAGTAGTTTTCTTAGTTTCATTTTTTGGATTGCTCATTTTATGGAAATATAAATTCATTTATTTATATTTATTTATAAATATAGTTTATGGAAATATAAATTTTTGTTTATTGATCGTGTGTTCTGCAAGATCATTTCTTAGAATGTTCTATGTACAAGATTGTGTCATTTGCCATAGAGAGTTTTTCTTTCTTTCCAATCTGGATGCTTTTTATTTATTTTTCTTGCCTAATTGCCTTGGCTGGGCTCTCTAGGATAATATTGATTAGAGGTGAGTAGACATTCTTGTCTTGTTCCCAATTTTAATGGGAAAATGTCCAGCTGTTCTTCATTAAGTATCAATTTAATGTACTGTATGTTTTTTTTACTGTATGTTTTCTTTTACTTTTACTGTATGTTTTTTTTTAATGTTTACTGTATGTTTTTTTTTCTTTCAAAGATACCCTTTATCAAGTTGAGGAAATGCCCTTCTATCCTTAGTTTGTTGACTGTTTTTTTTTAAGATTTTATTTATTCATGAGAGACAGAAAGAGACAGAGAGAGAAAGAGAAAGAGGCAGAGGGAGAAGCAGGCTCCATGCAGGGAACCCAATGTGGGACTCGATCCCGGGACTCCAGGATCACGCCCTGGACCAAAGGCAGGCGCCAAACTGCTGAGCCACCCAGGGATCCCCCATGTTGACTGTTTTTTATCATAAAAATGCATAGGGGCTAATCTTTGAGAAAGAAATAAACAGTGAATAAATTCACATCTTAGAGTCTTGTATATATTTCTATTGTGATAAATACATATTTTCTAGTTTAAGTAATACTATATATTTTACTTAAAATCATGGCATACAGAACCAAAAATGGATTTCTCATTTGATATGTGGTATTTAAATTACATTATTGGGCAGCCCTGGTGGCTCAGCGGTTTAGCGCTGCCTTCAGCCTGGGGCTTGATCCTGGAGACCCAGGATCGAGTCCCACATTGGGCTCCCTGCATGGAGCCTGCTTCTACCTCTGCCTGTGTCTCTGCCTCTCTATTTGTGTCTCTCATGAATAAATAAATAAAATCTTTAAAAAAATAAAGCACATTATCATAGACAGGAATCATAAGCAGATGTTTAGATCAGAATAGAAAGTTATTAGCATTCATAAGAGAATTATTTAAAGTAAGATTTGTGTATTATGTGGCAACTACAGAATTTCTCTCACTGTATCCTTTACATACATATAGCAATCAGTATAAAGAGACTAAAGAAATCTCTTTATATTTAGCCAAGTAGACTTTTTAGGAAAAGGAAGGAGGGATATTTTTCAAATTTAGCAGTTATTAAAATAATGGCACTTCTTAAAAATTCCTTTGATTATAAAGTATATTAAAATCTCAGTTCAAGATAAATATTTCTGTATTGCTGCATATCTGAGTTGCCCTTTAAATGCCTAATAACTTGATTCATATTCAGTTTTTTTTTAAACTTTAGTCTGCCTGCTGTGATGAAAGAGTCATCTCATCTTGTATTAATTTCATTTGATATATAGCATATCATTATGTCACAGCTGTTGGGAAGCTTAAATTTCTGAAAATCTCTAAACTCTAAAAGTAACATTCTAAACTTTTTTGTGTTTGGAGTGTTTTCCTTTTCATTAAGTTGACTATTTTAGCATCACCTAAATGTAAAAAGTTAACTTGTTGATCATAAAATATTTTATTTAAAAAAATTCCTTCTTACATAACAACCAAATACAGTAGCTTACAATGTGTGTGAATATATTTTATCATTTGAATCCTTGCCTTTTTTTTCTTTTAATATTCTGCATAGAGAATTGCGATCATGCTCAGGTTTCAGCTTAGAGGAAATTTTAAGTTACTTTCACTGTGCATTTCCTGAGTATGTGTGTCAATGTGTTATTTTCGGGTTTGTGCCCTTGCATTTTGTTCTATCTTGCTCATATTTGGGGATTATTTCTTCAAATACATTTCTGAAAAAATTATTTCATGTTTCTATGATAAAGGTAATATAGGTAGTTACATTATTAAATTTGACTTTATATGGTAAAGATAACTAAGAGTGTTCCAAATTTGGTCAGAGAGGAATCTTATTACCTTAAAATTAAATTTTGGGGATGCCTGGGTGGCTCAGCAGTTGGGTGTCTGCCTTTGGTTCAGGGTGTGACCCCAGGGTCCTGGGATCAAGTCCCACATTGGGCTCCCTGCATGGAGCCTGCTTCTCCCTCTGCCTGTGTCTCTGCCTCTCTCCCTCTCTCTGTGTCTCTCATGAATAAATAAATAAAATCTTAAAAAATGATAAAATTAAATTTTGTTATTGAAACTTCCAATTTGTTTTACTTCCAATGTTTATATTTTCTTCAGATTTATTGTCTAATTCAATGATACTCTTTTCTAAGGTTATAATAGTAGATTATTAAGTACCAAAATACTAAAATACCTAATACTATAGTTTGTATTAGGTGATCTGAGAGAATTTGTTAGTTCAATATTTGTTCATAAATATTCAATTTATAAATAATCTTATTTTTTTTCAGATAAAGACATGGTAGGTATTTTTGTATAAATTAACAAAAATTATCCATTTGTTTCCATTAGGAATTAATTTGACCTCTTGCTTTATTTGGTGACAGAAAAATAATAAATGAATAATAAATGAATATACTTGACATTTTAATATAAGAAAACTTATTGAAAAAAAGAAAAAAACATTGAATTTTATAGATTTTGCTAAGAATTAACAATATTGGATTTCTTTAGGGATTTTGAAATGAGCTGTATACTTAAACACATATTTATATTGCTTTATATATGCCTATTTTTATGTCTATAAAATAAATATATATTTATATTGTTTTAATATTATATATATTTATTATTATTTTTAAATTTTTATTTATTTATGATAGTCACACAGAGAGAGAGAGAGGCAGAGACACAGGCAGAGGGAGAAGCAGGCTCCATGCACCGGGAGCCCGACGTGGGATTCGATCCCGGGTCTCCAGGATCGCGCCCTGGGCCAAAGGCAGGCGCCAAACCGCTGCGCCACCCAGGGATCCCATTATATATATTTATATACATATATGTATTTTTTTTAAAGAAGCAGATCTGGGAGTCAGAGTACATATCACCACTAGAAGCTAAAAATGATCAAATATTTTGATTAAAATTTACTCTAGACCATTAGAGATCAATTTATGAAAATATATAATACATTTTTAAAGATTTATTTATTTATTTTAGAGAGAGAGAGAGCATGCAGAGTGGAGAGAGGTGTAGAGAGAAAGGGAGAGAGAGAGTCCCAAGCAAACTCTCCATTGAGGGTAGAGCCCAATGCAGGGCTTGATCTATGATAATGAGATCACAACCAACTCGGTTTCAGCTCAATGGAGTGAGTCATCCAAGAGCCCATCTAAAAATATTTTAAAGTTGATTAGTAAAAAGATTAATTAATTGTGGTTGGCAAAAAGAAAAAAAACATTTGGGGAGTTTTTATAATTTTTGATACAAGAATCATGAACCTATCAACTAAGGTAGGGGCAGTAAGAAGGAGAAGGGTGGGGAGATTATTTAACTATTGATTAACACGTTATTGGTATAGGATTAATCATTAATTATGACTGCTTTGGAAAAAGGAAGCAGTGCTCACTAAAAACCTACATGAATAAATCATGTCAATCTAAAATTATAGCTAAGAATCATGACAGATATCTATTACATTGTTGATTAATAGTGGTCTCCTAACCTGGAGGTAAGGCTCTAGCAGCATTTCAGGGAATATTTGAACTTTTCCTCTTCAACACTTTTGTCATTAACATGAAGAGGGAATATGTATCAAATATGTATTTAGGATTACTCAAGATCTTCGTTTCGTACTGAGTCAATTCTGATTAGATGTGTTTTTTTGGGCAATTGTAAGTTTTGCTTTCAAAATCATTTCCATATAGATATTGATTATATTCTCTTTTTAGTCTCATATCTTTTTTATTATATTGTTTATGTCTTCTCTATTTTTTTTATCAATCTTTTCAGAGATTTATCTCTTTTGTTAGGCTTTTTTTTCCTTGAAAAGTTGAAGAACCAACTTCAGCTTTGTTGATCTTCTCTAGAGTACTCTGGTTTCTATTTCATTGAACTTGAAGAATAATTACTCTTTATATGTATTTGAGCTCAGCATGTTAGCCAAGAATCAAGTATGGAGAAATGTAATGTTGACAAACCTCAAATTTAACATATCTTAACAAATTATAGTTACCTATTTTTCCTATTTCTACAAGTTCCGTTCTTATTTCTATTATTTCTTTGTGTTCAGCATTTGCATTTATTTTTATTATTTCAGTGTGTTCAAGTTCAGTATATTCTCTTCTTGGAAATATCCTTGGAAAATATAAATGTTATAATAAAAAATGAGAGAGTAGATCGTTGTAAAAATAGCCTGTATATACATTGAAGAACTAGATATATCTAATAGACTTTCTGCAGTTGCTTTATGACTTCAGGATATATTTTTTGTCTTTTATTTTTAGATTTATTATTGAGACTTGTGAAGGCAAAGCATTCTTTTTTGGTAGTGTTAAAAATTAATAAATTTTACTTCATAGATAAACTGTTTATATACAAGTCATCTTTCTCCCACGTTGTTAATTATTTAAAAAATCTCCAGTCAAACTATTCAGAGTTATAACTAAAATGTTTTGTACATATTGTTTGGACTATTAGAACTTTTCAGTGTCAGGAACTCAGTTTAATTCTTTTTCAGACATAGATATATAATTTTCAGCTTTTTACTTTCCTGCTTACTTAACTTCCACAAATCTAAATCTGTCCACCCACAATTTACTTTCCAATCCTTTTAGGTTTTTAAGGACAGATTTTCTGAATTGTTTTCAAGTCACACTTAATGTAATATTTAACTATTTCCTGACTTGGCAAAATTGAAATAGGTATTTGCCCAGATTCAGGGAGAGCAGGGCCAGCCTTATATAAAAAAAATAGGTAATCCTCTTGTCATACAATGTAAGGGAAACAGGAACTTCCAAGTCTCTTCAACTCCCTCAAAAATAGGAAAAAGAAATTGCTTCATTTTGCTTGAAATCCTCATTTTATTTTGCAACACTCCCTGAAACTCTGCCTATTAAACATTCACTCAAGATACTATTCCCTTTCAAGATAAACAAGGGAAAAAAATCCTCAAATGATGAATATTTATATGGATTTGTTCTTTTTGAAATATCTTAGATAAATTGGAGAGAGAGAGTGGAACTTCTGAGGAGAAAATGGTGAGAAGATTTTCAAGGTTTTCAGTGAACTACAGGCTTTGGTGACATATTGTTACTTTAGGTTAGAAATGAGGCAAGAACTCCTTTTCCTTTCTCCCTCAAGGAATTTGATTTACTGAAGAGCAGCTTGACAGCACTGAAAGCTGGAGGTTAATGGCCAAACACGTTATTAGAGAAGGAATGTAGAGTAAGTGGAAGAAAGACTAGTGAAGGACACCATTTTGACTAAAGATGGATTATTTAAAAGTGATTTTGGGGAGTACTAGCTATAATTACACAGATATTAATAAATATTTGCTAAATTAACAAATAAATGCATGATCAAAAAAGGTAGAAGTAGGTATCAACAGTCAAAGCAATTGAGACAGGATAATCTCCTGTTAATTGCCCTGTGCACCTGGACTAAGCAAAACAAAGTGAAAATCAGTCATGCTAAGTGCTTTTTTTCGTGGATATCCAAAATTCTTGTCAATTGTCTACAGCTTTCTCCATATTTCTCTTGTCTTCATTTTTTGTTTCACTTTCTATTCCATGATTCAGAGCCAAGAATGATCAAGATCTCACTGGAGGTGCCATTTTGGTTTTGCTGAAATCAGAGGCATTGCAGACATGCTCAGATTAGCACTTGAAAGTTATTGATTCATCTCTGTCCTATACATGAAAACATCCATGAATAATAAGTCATCCGTAAGCACCTGAAATGAGTAAATCAAATTTTGTGGAAAATTAGGGAATCTGTAGTAATATAAGCTATGGAAAATAAAGAGTTTTTTTCCAGCTCCTGCCTCATGTTTTATGGCCTTATCCTTCTGGGCTAAAGGGGTTGTTCCAAAGATCCATCTAACTCTCCCCTTTACAAAACTCTATATGCAGTAATTTGAATCTAAGAAATTTTAGTAGAAAAATCAGAATTTAAATGTTGATTTAAAATGTGCTTTATATTTTACACAAACTGATCTCAAAGATCATGATACCACTTAAAAATTTTTCACTGTGCTTTTTTTAAATACAAATAATTCTTAGGTGAGAGAATAATTGAATTCCAATATTTAACTTGAAATCGCCTCTTGGCCAAGATGAATTATAGTCTTTAAATTGTACTTTGATTTTAATAGGTCATATACTCCTACTGTGTAAACTGCCTAGGGAATAATTTAGTAAATTTTAAATTGCATTATCTTCTCAAGACTACTAGGGTACTATTGAGCTACTAAAGATGCAATTTATACAGTAGACATAATATATGATATACATTTAGCTCCAGTGATTTTTTTTAAATGTGTAAGTCTATTTTTTTTTAAAACATCACACAAAATAATTACAATTCGGCTAAACTGCTTTATCTCAACTATTTAACACTTCACCAGTTAAGTTCAAAAGCTCTCAAGCATTTTACATGTTTCCCAGGCTCATTACAACTCAGAGAAAGAAAAATGTAATTTAGCATTTTAAAATTAAAGCATAATGTTGTTCTTCACATTTATCTCAGACACATATTCCCTGACAGTTTTAAAAACATGCTCATCTATTTAATCTCCACTAACTCAGAATTACAAACTAAAAAAAGAAATATTTTCCAGCATATTAAATGTTGACTAATATCTTTGGGAGGAATGCACTTTAACCGAGATGAAAACGAATGTGTGTAAAATAACAATTTCCAAGGAGAAAAGCAGCTACCAAGGTTGCTACATATTCGTGTCCTCTGATGATTTTTTCCTGATCTTCATAGCTTTGTGATGGACCTGGAGTCAGAATAAAGGAGAATTGTTTAGATGACTCAAACATTTAATGAAAAATGGGTGAATTTATTTCTTCATTAGGAAGAGAAAAGCCTCCAGGGCCATCAGGCTACGTCAGGTAAGCAGAGCACCTTCTGCCCCGGGCAGGCCTTGCATGAACACTGCCAGTGTTTACCAGGAAAATTCTTATTTTACTTCGTTCACTTTGCTGACCAAGGCTCCTGCTGTTTGATGTGTCCCTTCTTTAGGTAAGATAATAACCTCAATCCAGTCGCATTCCATTTTTTTTTAACTGCCTGGGAAGCCCTTTCCTCAGTTTAGGACGACACCGTATAACTTTAATGTGATGTTATGTCTTGATTCAACTGCAGAGGGCCGAGAATCCTAGGGGAACACCATCCCCATCCCCATCAAATCCATACCATAAGTGTGCACATATGTGTATATATTCACCACCGCCATACAATAGGTGATGAAGACTGACACAAGTTCAAATGGTGAAATGTTCTTTGCTTTAAGAGTCAATCTATGATCAATTTAAAATTCATGCCATAGTTAATGCGCAATAGCTAAAAGTCTGCGCTGGATATAAATCCTTTCGTTGGTGTCCATTTTTATCAGTGTTAAAATAGTTCAACAGGGTTCTTCTAAAAATCAGCATTCTACCCCCAACCCCCATCCCTCCACTGTCTCTGTCCCAGAAGCATCTCCATTCATGATTTTAGCTTATTTGTTTCGTACTGGTCAAGTCTCTAAATGATGTATTCAGAGGAGGAACTCCAGTAGGCCGTGATTATGTTTTCCACGTGATCAAATCAGTGTCTGTAGTGATGCCACCTCTTTCATTCCTTTTTGAGTGGTTTTTATTTTCTCTCTCTATTTTCTATTCTGCTTGACTAGAATTCTGTGTTTTATTGATTTTCTCAACCAGTTTTTGGTTTCTTTAATTTATTTCTATTTCACTAATTTTCACTCTGATCTTTAGTATTTCCTTTCTTTTACTCACTTTGGGTTTAATCTGCCTTCTTTTTCTAGTTTCTTTCTTTCTTCTTTCTTCTTTCTTTTTTTCTTTTTCTAGTTTCTTAAGGTAGAATCTGAGGTCTCTGGTATGAGGCATTTCTTCTTTTTAATATAGGAATATGCTGGTAAAAATTCCTCCCTAAGCACTGCTTTACCAGCATCTCATATATTTAGCTGCCTTATTTTTCTTTTCATTCAGTTCAAAATACCCAGTTTCTCTTTTGATTTCCTTTTTGACCATGGGTTATTTAGAAGTATATTATTTTGTTCCAAATGTTTGGTGATTTTCCAGAGATCTTTCAGTTTCGATTCTGTTTTGACTGTAGAGAACATACTTGGTGTGACATGATTTTTTTTTTTAATGTATAAATATTTGTTTTGTTGCCAATACTATGTTCTATCTTGGTAAATTTTTCATCTATACATGAAAACAATGTGAATTTGTTGTGGTTAGATGAGATCCCTAAGATTTTAGGGGTGCCTGGGTGACTCAGTTGGTTAAGTGTCCAACTCTTGATTTTGGCTCAGATCATTATCTCAAGGTCTGGCTCCTGCTCAGCATGGAGTCTGCTGGAGATTCTCTCCCTGTTTCTGTGCCCCTCAGTCACCTCCACCCCTGATACTTGCTCAAGCACCCTGTGCTCTCTCTAAATAAATACATCATACATACATACATACATAAAATCTTTTTTTAAATCCCTAAGATTTCAAGATTTTCTATTTCTTATTGTAGTTCTATCAGTTTTTGCTTCATATATTTTGAATTTCTATCATTAGTTGCATAACTGTTTAAAATCATTAGGTCCTCAACACCTTCATTATTATAAAGTGGACTTCTTTATTGCTAATATTCTTTGCTCAGAAACCTGCTTCAAGTGATAGTACTGTTCTTTTGACTAGTGTTTTTATTATAAGTTTTTTTCCATTCTTTCATATTTAAAGTATTTATTACTTTATTCTTAAAATGTATTTCTCATAGAGACCATACAGTTGGGCCTTACTTTTTTTAAAAAAGGCAATTTTACAATCTTGGCCTTTGAATACAGGTAATAAAACAATTTACATTTAATGTAGATTATTAATTATTAATTTGGGTCATTTAAATCTATCATCTTAAATTGTCTTTTTTTATTTTTCCATCCATTTTCTGTTCTCCTTTCCCTCATTTTCTGCCTGTTTTTGGATTAGTCAAGTTAAACAGATATTGTTTATGATTCCATCTTATCTCCTTTGTTGGTTTATTCATATGATTCTATTTAGTTATTTTAATTGTTACTTTAAGGTTTAAATTTTGTATCTTGAGTTATGACAGGTTAGTTTCAGTCGATAGCATACCTTTTGATGTGTGCTATTAGAACCTAACAATAATAGATTTCCATTCTCCTCCCTGTAAGCTTGTGCTATTTTTTCATGAATTTTACTTTTACATGTATTATAAATTTCACATTATACTTGTCATGATTTTTGTTTAAATAGTCAATTATCTTTTAGAGAAGTTTAAATAGAAAAAAATCATATCTGTCCATAAATTACTATTTGTAGTCCCTTTCTTTTCTTTTCTTTTCTTTTTAAGATTTTTTTTTTTTTTATTTAATCGTGAGAGACACAGAGAGGCAGAGGAAGAAGCAGGCTCCCCATGGAGCAGGGAGCCCAATGCGGGACTGGAACCCAATGTGGGACTGGAGCCCACTGCGGGGCTCAATCCCAGGACCCCGGTACCACAACCTTAGCCTAAGGCAGATGCTGAACCACTGAACCACCCAGGTGCCCTGTAGTCCCTTTCTTCCTTTAACATTTCTTATAGTATGGATTTGCTGGTGATGAATTCTTTCAGATTTTGTATGTCTAGAAAAGTATTTCACCTTCATTTTCAAAAGATATTTTTGTTGAGTTTAGAAAACTAGGTTTATCATTTTTATGTTTCAGTACCTATTTCACTGACTTCAGTAACAGAAATCTGCTGTCGTCTTTATCTTTGTTCCTCTATACATAACATGTTTTCCTTCTCTGGCTACTTTTAAGATTTTGTCTTTATCACTGGCTTTGAAAAATTTAGTAATGATATGCCACGATGTTTAGGACTTGGGGTTAATTGAACTTCTTGGATCTCTGCGTTTATAGTTTTTATCATACTTGAAAAGTTTTGGGCCATTATTTCTCCCAATATTTTTTTCTGTTCTCTCTCTTTTCCTGACTCTGGGGAATACAACTGCACATATTTTAGGCTACTTGAAGTTGTCCCACAGCTAACTGACATTGCGTTCATTTTTATTGTTGTTGTTATTCTTGTTTTACTCTGTTTCTTTTTGGATTGTATATTTTGGTATGAGTTTAAGTTTCCTAACCTTTTTCCTCAGCAGTATGTAATCTGTTATTCCAATCCAGTATACTTTGTGTCTCACATGCTTTTTCAAACTTACGGTACAATTATCATAATGTTTTAATGGCATTTTCTTCTTATTCCTGAAAATTGATTTTTCTTGATCGATTTTTCTCCTCAGTTTGGGTTGTGTTCTTCTGTTTTTTTACATCTTTGATCATTTTTTCTCTTTTTTTTTTCTCTCTTTTTGATAATTTTTTAACACTTTCCAGATATTGCAAATTTTACCTTATTAGATGCTGGATATTTTTGTATTCTTATAAATATTTTTGAACTTTGTTCTGGGACACAATTCAGTGACTTAGAAAGTATTTGAAAATTTTGGATCATGGTTTTAAGTTTTTGTTTTGGTTTTTAGATAGGACCAGATCAGTGCTAAAGCTAGGGTTAAGTATCCTCATAATTGAGACAAGATCATTCTGGGTTCTCTATCCAATGCCTGTGAATCATGCTTTCCAGAATGTCCACTGTCTCTAATTATTTCAGGTAGTTCTTTGGTTTGGGCTATTTTTCTTACATAAATGTGCTAATCAGCATGTAGTTGAATACTTTGAGGGATACCTGCTGATATCTGGAGTTCTTTCTCTGTGCAGCTCTTTTCTCCCCAGTATGCTGTCCTGAGAACTCTATCCACCTTGGTCTCCCCATATTCTCATTTCTGCTTTCCACACTTATAGAATCTGCCAGCTTCTGCATAGGTTGACTTTTCTCTGTAAGACAGGCTGGAAAACTCTCATGGCAGTAAACTAGGGGCATCACTGAGCTTATTTTATTCTTGATTGTCTCCTGTCTCTCAGGGATCATTCTCTTATTAACTCATGTCCAGTTTTGTGATAGTTGGGTTGTTTGTTTGTTTTTTGGGGGCACCTGGGTGGCTCAGTTGGTTAAGCATTGGCCTTCCTCTCAGGTCATTATCCCAGGGTCCTGGGATCGAATCCTACATGGAGTCCTGCATGGGGCTCCCTGCTCAGTGGGGAGCCTGCTTCTCTCTCTATCTCTGCCTCCCATTCTCTCTCTCTCTGTCTCTCATGACTGAATACATAAAATCTAAAAAAGAAAAAGAAAAAAAAAGGGAAAGAAAGTTAGTTTTGTTTTGTTTTTTTCAAATTTTTTGTCTTTTTTTTTTTTTGTTTTTTTCTGTTAGAAGAGTAAGTCCAGTCCCTTTATCAGCTATAGTAGCATTCAGTTTATGCTTTCTTAACAATATTTTTACTACTGTTTTAGTAAGGTTTAACAATGTGCTAGCAATCATTATAAAGTAATCCTTAATAGCTGTTAATTATAGTATCAATGAAAACAGAAACAATATGGCACAGTATGTACCAAATAGGAACACCCGGGAATGTGGGTTATCATAGTAAAAAGATCATAGAAACATAATAGAAATATCTGGTGAAATGAATGAAACTTACAATTGATTAGTTTGTCATATTTCAAGCTTTCTCTGTATTCTTGATTTTTTTGTTTGCAAAACAGATATTACTATAGCTATACTGAATTCTTCACAGAATTGTGAAGTCACTGGAATTATGTGTATGTAACATTCCATTGAAAAATCAACATTTTACTTACAGTATCTCTTTAAAAGTTTTACATTTTGATTGTATAAAATATTTATTACAAATATTTTTGCAACATATAATCCACATAGATTTATGATGTTGCTCATATAATTTGTAGGAAAAACCAATATGACAGCACTAAAAAAGTCCAAATAGACTACAAAATCACCTTATAACAAATATTGCAAAATATTTGTATGTTTAATTCATTTGGAATTATTTAGATTCATATTCTTTTTTATACACATATATTTCTATCTTTTTAATTTTGTCTACATAATTCAATAAGGATTTAAATTAAAGATGAAATAACATGAAATAGCATTGGAAAAAGAAAAAAAAAGCCATATTTAAATGACAGACATTACCGTAGCATTGATTCCAAACTATGGGGCCTATTGCTTTTAAAAGCATAACTTCAAACACAATGCTAAATTTGTTTTAAATATAACTATGGAATTACTGAGAGGAATCTTTTCCCATTTATGTCAGAGATGAAAGATGATTTGTGATAATGCAGAGCTATTTTCCTGTCATCATAATTGGACTTATTCGCTAAACTGAATTAACAACATAGATGATCAGGAGCCTGCCCATTGATATCTAATTACACATATAACTAGTGATAAAAGTTTTAGGTTGCAGTTTGTGCTTTTAAAATACTTTTTGCTTTTGTAAAATTCCATACACATTTATATATTCATATGAATATAATATCGTAAGATCATAGAAGGAAATTTACTCTAATTTAGTAAGCTACAAGTATAATTCTGACTTGGTAAAACTTATTTATTAACTGGTTTAAATTGATAATAAAGATAAAGATATATTATACCAAGTTTAGGAGCTTAATCTGTGAGTAGGATAAATCTGAATTCAGATGCTGGCTCCATTAGTAGGTTTGCCAGATAAAACATACAACGCCCGGCTATACCTGAGTATCAGGCGAACAATCATTTTTTTTTTTTTTTGGTATATGTATGACCCACACAATATCATTTCAGTTTTATCTGAAATTAAAAGGCATCTGACCATCTTGTATTTTTATTTGCTAAACCAGGCAGCCCCATCCAGCAATCATCATCATCTGAGTATTGAACTTCTTCATTCTCTGATCTGGATTGTGTCATTCTCTGGATCTGGGTCATTCTCTCTAAAACTGGTTTTGTGTTGGTCATTTCAATACTTCTATAGATATCATTAAAACTTTGGTCTTTTAATCCTTTGATCTTTTTTCCTCCCAGGGATCTTGGACTCTATTACGTTAACCAGCCTTTTATGCGATTATATTCTAGACATCATCATTCCAGATATAGGCACATCTTTCATGATTTTTAATTCCGTGAATTCCATCACCAACTAACACATCGTGTTTTTTATTTCATATCATTGAAGACCCTCAACTACTGGCATTAAGTCTTTTTTACTCCACTGGGACCTACAACTCATTGATCTTTCCACCATTTCATTACCTTTATCTTTCATGGTCGTAATTCTCTCCTTATTGAATAGATTCCACAGTTCTTCATGGCAGTATAGAATTTCTGTTATATCAGCCAGACTGCCTGGAATAAAAAGGCTTAAACCTTGCCTTCACCACTTACTAGCTATAACCTTCAATAATTTACTTAATCTTTCTGCTTCAGTTTACTAATCTGTAAAATGGAGAAAATAACAGTTACATATGCCATGTAAGATTATTGTGAAGAAAAAATAATTTATGTAATGTGCCCAGAGCAGTTCCTTCTTGGCATACAGTATACACTATTGGGTTAGCTTTTGTTATTATTGTCATCATTATTAACAGTATCACCACTGGCAACATCAAAATGCCTTTGTTCACACTCTTCAAATGTTCAAATTCTTTGTCCATCTCTTCCTTCACCTTTCTGATCTGCCAAAACCTCAAGCCTATTTAAATACAACTGTACTCTGGACATTGCCCACAGGAAGTAGAGGGAAGAAAACCCTAAACAAACAGGCTGTCTGGTTTCACTTTAAATTAATAACTATGAATTTCAAATTGGCTTTTACTATTGCCTAGAAATTCAATTACATGTCCAAATTCATTCCATCTGTCTTTCAAATCTCTCCTTCCTCACCAACCTTGCATGCCTCTCCCCGCTCTTACATTCTACGTCACTCAGGAATTGTGAGCCATTGGAAGAGAACTTCCAAAAACTCTCACCCCCCACATTTCCCATTTTCCAGCTTTCTGAGTCTGTCCACACTCCCTGGCTTCCCTCCTTTCACTCTGAATGGACTCTTGGTGCCTCTACCTTGACCAATCCCTCCATTTGTGCACTGCATCTACTCTCCTCCTTTATGTTTGCATTTGGTAATTTAATGGGCATCTAGAAATTAACATGTTGCAAACCACACTGCTCATTTCTCCAGCAGCCCCATCCTCAGGACAGTTCCTCAGGACAGAATTTGGCTCCTCTCTCCTTCTTACAGCACAAATCCTTAGCATGAGGCTCCAAAAAGCACCTGACATACCAAAAAGTCAATTTAACTAGTCTTTAGTTTGACAATATGGATTAAGTAGATGATAAACAGTAGTACCTATCAAAATTTTTTGGAAGGATTAGACCAATAATGCATGAAAAGTGCTGATCACAGTGTGTAGAAAATATTCAAAAAATGTTTGCAGCTATTTTTGCTATTATTAATGCTGTTCCTTTTTCTGTTCCTCCTCCTCCAGAATATACTAATATGGATACATACATGTATGCTGTGCTTGAATGTAAAATACCACGGGCATAAATGTTTCAGATGTGTATTAATACAAAATAATACTGTTTGTTCCAGTTCTGTAGAAGAGCAATTTCTTTTGGACAGCTTATATGAGTATAACTTGATAGGTACCTAAAGAATCTCATCACTAGAAGTAATGTTTTGTGATGTTAAGAATTCAACTTTAGGGGCACCTGGCTGGCTAGTTGGAGGAGCATAGGACTCAGGATTTGGAGGTCATGAGTTCAAGCCCCACATTTAGTAAAGAGATTACTAAAATGAATAAATAAACTTAAAAACAATTCAACTTTAGACAGACTTCCTTCCTGAGCATGAATTTTGCCTCCAATATGACTTTGTGTCTTACTTGAACTCTATGCTTCAATTTATCACCTATAATATGGGAATTATTAGGATCTCCTCATTGGATTGTTTAATTTTTCCATATTTATATAGTTTTTAGTATGATTACTGAGATATTATAGCACTTTGTATAACACTTTGTAAGTGTTCACTTTTGGTTTTATTATAACGAAGTGGTCTTCTCCATAAGAAGGTTCCAAGGCGTAAATTTAAAAGATTATATAATAGTTCATCTCCCTTGCAGGTGTTATAGTCTATGCATACGGGAATAGTTCTTTTTTTTCGGGAATAGTTTTTATTTCAAAAATGTAAATCATTGTGTGATTTTGCCCTAGATCCTTTGCCATTTTTTTTGTATTTATGTCTTTCTGGAAGGAGATAGGATGATTTTAGCTGCACTTAAAGTGCAGGAAATATCATCAATATGTTTAGTGG
Organism: Nyctereutes procyonoides; assembly: GCF_905146905.1. Lineage (NCBI taxonomy): Eukaryota > Metazoa > Chordata > Mammalia > Carnivora > Canidae > Nyctereutes > Nyctereutes procyonoides. The sequence goes on along the minus strand of NW_026575160.1, from coordinate 28,887,736 downwards.
GTTTAGTCGTACACTGAGTAATTTCATTTATTCATTAGAGAGCTATTAAGTGCTAATTATATGTTGTGCACTAAATTTTGTGGTGGGGTTCAGTGGTGATTAAGGTGAAAAAATTTTCTGTTCTCTTTGAACTCATGAAACAAGGAAGAGATATTTTTCACATAAATTATTAGAAACCAAACTATTCCTTTTCTTTTGGATACCTGTGTTAGATTACAGATCCAGCTGACTTCATAGCATCATATGGTGCCAGTTTTTAGGCAGCACAGCAACAACAATGAGATACCTGGGCTGTAGTGCGCTAATTTGCTCAGGTTTCCGCCATGCAATTCCTTACATAACTGGTAAAATCAAATTTAGTTTCCTTTCCACTGAAGTGACACTGCTAGAAATAAATTTGAAAAAGAGAAACCCTTCACAGACACTGTCCTGTCCCAGTTGGTATTTTGCACCTTACATAGGCAGGTTCCAAGCGGAGCTACAGATTATGCCTCCAAGCCTGAGACCAGTCAGCTGTCAGAGGCCTGAAGTCAACAGGTGTAGGCAGTCAAAATGCTGAAGGAGAGAATGACACTCAGCATCTGGCTGTTTACCAGGAACCAGTGATTCACTTTATTATCTAACCTCGAATATGCTTCCCAAATGGTTGTTGCTCAAGAAACTGATGAAAACACCAGGACTAAAGAAATTGAAGACTGTTTTGTCGGTGTAGTAGCCAGAAGAAAATAAACTTACAATCTGAAAGACATAATAACAAAATAAGTGGTTAGATACATCTATTCTAGTAACTGTAGCGCTGTGAAAGGAAAGAATATTCCAAACAATTTAATTTTATATTCAGAACATGCAATAAATCTCTTGTTTTGAGTAGAAAGAAGCATTATATTAGTGGTAATAAGAGCAAATGTTTGTTCTTATTAAATAGATTCTGTACAAATACCTTAAAAGATCAATTAATGAAGGGGCAACACATTGTTGGCCTATGGGCTAGCCCATAAGACTTGCTCTGGCCATGATGGAGAATACACGTCGACAAACCTTGGAGTATTTAATACATCCCACTCCTGTCTTCTTTAGGGCAACTTACAACTATGTTGAATATTCAGAAGGCTGAGTTCTCAACTTCTGAAAAAAAACTTTATATTGCTCCCATTGGAAGACTTAAGTGATGATTCAGCCATAAACTTAAATGATCGAATTTTAGAGATTGTAGATTGCCTTTTTAGTTTTCAGCAAATAATTATGCATTATGTAGCAGCTGAGAGTCCCAGAAATTAGATAGTAGTGGCTTTGTGGTTCACATTCACAGGAAGACCCCATGTAGCAGCCAGAAGAGTTCCTTCATAGCATTAGCATTCCCATCCATGCATTCTCCTTCAGTAACCAAAGAGTTCAATAGTGTTTGGCTTATTTTTATGACCATCAAGTACATGAGAAGTTGACCTTGGGTTTGTCAGTGTATGAGTAAACCCAATCGTGATCTTCCATGACATTTCTCAGCAGAGACATCTCAAATGGTCATAGTCTCAAATACTTAGACGCACATTTTCATATGGGTTTCCTTTCCTTTTCCTACTTACCTATTACTTGCAGGTAAAACTAAGCTGTTTTTAATACTTTTTCATTGAAAATAAGGAATGTTTTATTCTTAACACATTTTAATAAATATAAGTAGATATCTCAAATTTGATCATAGCTCGCATGGCCAGATTTGCTCGATGAGAACTGATTCTTTTTACTTAAATCCTCCTGTACTGTGACTCAGTTTTAACAATTTATGTTTTAGCCGACCATTTCCTCAGAAGAATTCAATGAGGGTTTTTTTTAATGACTTTTCCATTCATAAGCTTATTCCCCTTTGTATACCTTCACTTACAGTGCATATAGTTTTTCAAAAACTTTGGTCCTCTGTAGTGTGAGACATCTATTATTAATAAAATATTGGTAGATTTTTTTCTGAATTGTCTTGAGGAATAGTGTTCTATTACTCAGGGAAAAGAAGTCTTTCAGAATGAGGTATTCTTACAGAAAAATCATTATATACACATATGTTCATAAGATACACTATTAAATTTAGTAGTCCCATCACATGTAAGCTTCAGATATTGTTGCTTTAATGCATTCCCTCACTACTTTGATACAAGCCTTAAGATGTTGCCACTAGTTCTTTGATGATTTCCTCTGATGTTACAGTACCTTTCTTTTTTCTCCAAAAAAATCTGTTTTGCATAAACATGAGAAGTCAAGGCAGTTTGAGTTAACGAGTAAAGAGATTCAAGTTTTAGCAACAAATGTACATATATCTGTGATCAGCTCTCTTACACATTATGGCCCTCTCTTTCAATGTAAGGAAAGTTTATTTTTAGATTTCTGGAAAATATAACCATTATCTTTCAGAGGAACCCAAATAAGTTATTTAGGTTTATAATTTTGAAGTTTATTCAGCCTTTTCCTCATTGAATCAATGAGAGTTATTAATAAAAGTTAGAGGGAGAAGAGTCATATTGACCTAGATTCTGACTTCCTCTTACGCCTTTCTTCTATCATTCCTACCTAGTTTCTGAATGTGTCCTGCATTCTGCTGGATTCAGGAATGGTTTTTCTTTCTTTCTTTCTTTTTTTTTTTTAAATGTTTAGTTCTAGCTTCCAAATCCGTTTGTGGTAATTACCTTTAACAAAAAGCTATTATGTCCCTAGGTTTTTATTCCTGTAGAGATGAACGATTAGCAAATTAATAATGAACTTAACTTTCTCCATTTAACTATAAAGTTCTGCTTTCAATTACACTATACTTAATAATATAGTGTTTTATACTTGAACTTTGCTCAGAGTATATCTTAAGTATTTTCACTGTAAAAAAGAGTTGACTACATGAGATGATGGATATGTTAACTATCTTGATCATGGTAGTCATTTCATACTATCAAGTATATCAAATCATTATATTGTGCATTTTAAATATATGCATTTATATCATTCCATCATTCCTCAATAAAGCTGGAAACATTTTTTAAAAGCCACCTAATATTCAGAATTAAATAATATTAGTTAAACAACTCCAAGTTTATTTTGATATTAGGCAGTATCCATCTCATATCACTTCTTTTGTTCACCGTCTGGTCCAGTTGTCCACATTGTGAATGTTTCCCTGAGCCCCCGCAACCCATTTAATTGTTCCTTCTTCATATGCAACATGATCCTTCTAGTGCTTATACTGTATTATATATTTTTTTGTAACCAAGCATGTTCTTCTGTGGCTCTATTCCAGAAAAGAATGCCATTCTAACCAACTCTCAGTGGTACCTGTGGGGTGGCATTTATCTCATTGTGCTAAAATGTCATTTTCACTTTGCTACCTATACTCCGTGAATTGATAATATAGACATCTAAAACCTTACTATTGTGTCTGATACTTTTACCCGTTTTTTTCTTTTCTTTAAAATTAAGGTTACTAGGCACCACTTTCACTATTGTTCCTTCTAGTCACACTATTGTGTCTCTCTAATACCTGATTTATAGTTTCATATCCGATTGCCAACTGAAGGTGAACAGTTGTAGGTCTGCATATTGTGTGAGAGATACATCTCTTGCCCCTTGCTTTGTGAAATGTCTGAACGTGAATCTATCTTGTGGGAGTTAGAGTCACCAACAGCCATATTGCTTGTGTGTGTGTGTGTGTGTGTGTGTGTGTGTTCTCTTTGTTTCAGAGCTGTTAGCCAAAACAGGGGAGCATAACAGAAAACACAAAACCTGTGAAAACCCTGGGTTTTTAGAGGCTCAGCTTTGCCTGCTTTGAAAAGAAACCAATGAAGTTCAGTTTTCTACATGATTAGCAAGATCTATCCACAGAAGAAAAGAATCACTTCTGAGCACACCATTACTTGTCATAGGTTTTCAGATATATCAACATGGTTACTGATACTTACCAGCTCCCTTTTTTATCTTACTTAACATAGGAAGTTCTCAAAGGTTGAATTTGATAGTCTTCTAACTTTAAATTTTTTGAAATATGTTATTTAAAAAAATCACAGTATTCCACAATATACTCAAGTGAAAGCACCTTGCACAACTCTTGGCACTCGTTTCATATGCCCAAAATTACTCGAAAATAGAACTGACATTTGGAGAGAGTTTTACTTATCTTTTATGGTAGTTAGCCCACTTTCACTAGCATTTTAAAAGTTGGTTATATTTTCATTTCTTTTCTTTTTATATCTTCCTCCTTTTTCCTCATTAGTTTATCAAAAAACGAAAGGAAACATTATCATATGGGAAATGTAACACATAGAAATGTCATATGGAAAAATAAGGCAATTCACAGGGCTTACACCCAGTGCAATTAGTGTGTTTACCTGCTAGTCTAGACACACCCAGTTATTTGTATCTTGAGACACATTTCAGTTAGCAGACTTAACAAGTCTTGTTTAAATCTCACAACAGGAGATAAAATACAGGAGATAGATACACAAGCTATTTGAACTAAGTATCTTGGGAAATTAAGTATTAACAATCCCTTGAGGGAAACCTCTACATAATAAGAACATATTCCATTCTAAATTTCCTAAGCCATGGCAATATATCTAATTTATTTTGCCATTTGAACTCTGTCAAAATAAAAGTGAATAATCCAATCTTCATACTTTAACCATTTGGCATAATAATATTCTCACAAACACAAAGGCCATGCATGGAATATGGCAAATCTGGGTTAAACTATATTGCATGGGTTCAGACGGTAAGAGTGGAGTTGAAAAGATGGTTTGGAAAGTGCAAGATGAAAAAAAAAATTAAAAGAAAAGGAAAGTGCAAGATGGCTTTCATTGACCATGATATGAGTGGCAATTGTAAAACAAAAATAATATTAAAATATCAGTCTTTATAATTTCTAATTTATATGTCCTTGTAAAAATTTAAGGGAAAAATATTTCAAATGCTGATTTGAGTATTTATTTTGGCTTCTCTTTTGAGAACCCATGCGAACAAATATATAGGTATGTATATACATATTTATTTTTTAAATTAGGAAATAAGAACAAATCATGTTGGCTACTTCCTGGATACTATCGATTAAAAAACACTATTCCTGCCAGTGCAATCATTTTCTTGGGATTTATTGACACCCTTATTGAAATCCTATGAGCCTCATTTTCCTTTATTTTATTCCTATATGATGAAGGACATACTGACAAAGTGAATTTAGATACCATCGACATTTGTTGTCACCAAGAGTAGGAGTTATCTCTGACAGAACATCTATACCTTGCCTTATTCTGCTCTTTTTGTTCAATTCACATCTCTATCTCTCCTTCTTCCGTTTTTCTTATTTTACTTTATCAGAATATAGTTTTATTATTGGCAAAAATGTCAATGAAAAGACACAAAACAAGAAATGTGCTTTGATGATTCTTTTGTATGCATGGGCATTTTTTAAACCTCTGAAGGAATTTTTAAAAATGGAAACAGGGAAAAATATTTCTACATTTTCTTCTTCCAACTCTCTGCTCTTATTACCCTTTCCAGAATTTCTCCCTTTAAACATAAGTGCATTGTTATTATAGTTTTCTCAGGGAAACTTTATTTTTTATAGCAAAATACGTATTTATGACATGTCTCTCTCATATTTTTATGCTTTGAAAGGTGACAACTTCCCCCCATTGTAGATAGATTCTGGGAAGCGTTTTCATCATAGAACTCAAGAACAAGCATCACAATACCGACAAGCATACATACGTTTATACATAGAGTTTGTTTTAATTTTAATTCTTACCTCTCCAAGTTATGATGGCCAAAAATTATCATCTTCAGCTATCTATTTGTTTCTCCTCCTATTCCTGTACCGAATCTCTTTTCTTATTTGTATTTATAGTGAAATGGTTCAGAATAAAACTCACAATATCTTATTGGGTGGACTGAATTTGTCTCTTAGGTGACATTATGGAAAAATACAGCTTCACTGAATAGTAATTCGCTGGGAAAAATTGATGTATTAAAGACTATTAGGAGTCATTGGCTCTAATAACAAATACCCTTGTTCTCTCTTTCAACACACGGGAGAATTGTGGGTTAATTTCCTTTGAACTAGGTAGGCATGGCCCTTGATAACTTCAGCCAGTGAATGATAAACAGAAGTGAGTCACTTCCTGCAGAAACTTTAAGAACCTGTATATGGTTCTCCACATCTTGTTTCCCTGCCTCAGTGGTATTGAACGCATATGTAGGCTTGGGACCTCCATGAATGTGGAACAGAGCTCTCCACTATTCCACGCTGGACATGTAGAATATGAAATAGCATTTCATTTTTAACATTCTCGTTTTTTGGAGTTGTTTGTTTCAACAACATATTCTATCCTTCGCTGTCTGACAGCAACTGTACGATTTTGGCAGACTGTAGAAGACTTGTCATTTTTCCAATCTCTAGGGAGCTGCAATGTCAATCATGGGACATGGCATCTCGTTTGAAATATCCTAACATTACAAAGGAAGAAGCTTTAAGCTTTTATTTTATGGGTAAGACATTGTCTACTCTAACAGTGCTCAGATTAGATGGCAGCCTCCATGGAATATTTTTGATTTCTGAAACTTTATATATAATAATTCCTTCACAAATTTAAATATATCTTCCTTCTTTACCTTAAAGATTCATTGCCTTCCAAATGCAAACGCTTTTGGGAGGGAGAATATTTTAAGTCTTATCAGTCATTTATACGTTAGTGAATAAAGTGTGTAATGAATTAGAGAGTTTTCTAAAAATAGTTTTAGATAGCAGCAAAGTGGGCGGATGATAAGGAATTATGGTATCTACCTGGCAAAAGGGAAAAGGACACTGAGATTTCATGTTAAAGACAAATGTTGCCTACTTCATAATTTCCAGAAGGGCTGGTTCTTCTTTAATCCTCTAGTGTGTGCCAGAATCAAGATCAAACATCAACTTTAGGGAAATCTTAAAGCCTTTGGCATCACAGAAGAGTTAAATTATATTAATGCCTTGAAGGATTCCAGAGACTTCTTCAAAACTGAATTGTTAGTGATAGAAAAACTTGGAAAAGTTCATTTGAGTTTATTGATAGAATTTACCCATTTATCATGGAACAATGGTAAGTCCATGCACTTCTGTTGATTCTGGTGGATTGGTGAGTTGATGTTTCTGAAGTTCACTAAGGTAGATGAAGAATTTTATTTTATTTTTTATTGAAGTTCAATTTGCTAACGTATAGTTTGACACCCAGTGCTCATCCCGTCAAGTGCCCTCCTCAGTGTCCATCACCCAGTTACTCCATCCCCCCTCCCGCCTCCCCTTCCACTACTCTTTGTTTCCCAGAGTTAGGAGTCTCTCTGTTTGTCATCCTCTCTAATTTTTCCACACTCATTTTCCCTCCTTTCCCGTATAACCCCCTTCACTATTTCTTATATTAACCATATGAGTGAAACCATATGATGACTTTCCTTCTCTGATTGGCTTACCTCACTCAGCATAATACCCTCCAGTTCCATCCACATTGAAGTAAATGGTGGGTATTCGTCGTTTCTGATGGCTGAGGAATATTCCATTGCGTATAGACCACATCTTCTTTATCCACTCATCTGTCGAAGGACATCGAGGCTCCTTCCACAGCTTGGCTATTGTGGACCTTGCTGCTATGAATATTGGGGTGCAGGTGTCCCAGCATTTCACTACATCAGTATCTATGGGGTAAATCCCCAGCAGTGCAATCGCTGGGTCGTTCGTAGGGCAGGTCTATTTTTAACTCTTTGAGGAACCTCCACACTGTTTTCCAGTGTGGCTGCACCAGCTTGCATTCCTACCAACAGTGCAAGAGGGTTCCTCTTTCTCCACATCCTCTCCAACATCTGTCGTTTCCTGTCTTGTTAATTTTCACCATTCTCAATGGTGTGAGGTGGTATCTCATTGTGGTTTTGATTTGTATTTCCCTGATGGCAAGTGATGCGGAGCATTTTCTCTTGTGCTTGTTGGGCACGTCTATGTCTTCTTTGATGAAGAATTTTAGAAGTAAAAAACAACTACTGCAGTTATATGCTATGCACATTTTACTGGTGTTCCACAGTCATTGTGCCTGGTTGCTTCTTGTTAAGGACATAATAACTTTGATAGGATAAAACTTGAGTGCAATTTTATATTTTAAAAGTTTACAAATACTCTACTTGCTAGAATGCTAATGATAGTAAAAATCTAGGTAAGTTCCAATGTTCATATTTTAGTGAGATTAATTCCTCTCTATGTTAAATAGTCTGTAGTTCTTAAATAATGTCAGAATTCAAGATCAGATTTGACATTTGGTGTTTGTTAAAGTGCTATTCAGGCAATGTTTGGAGTTAAAACATGGAATATAATGACATAAAAACATGGAATATTCACTAACTTTTGCACGTCCCCAAACTGATAATGAAATCAGAATTTTAAATAATCAATACCAATTATTTACCAAGTGACTGAATCATAACGTTGATCTCTTCCCAAAGCATGATTCCTACTTATGAGTGACATATAAATTTCAGTTCTACATACTCAAAAACTGATTTTGTTTGTTTGTTTTCTGTGGTAATATTGATCTTGGGCTTTCTTTCCCAACTTCTTAGGAGAGGTATATCATTTCCTTTGATGTATTTGAGTCCTTTTTAAGAGAGAAGCTAGGTTTCTTCAGTGTTTACCAAATTGGAAACTTTCTATAAAGTAATGATGTCTTTGACTTGTTAGTAAGAAAAAAGACATATTTAAAGGCATAAATATCCTCAACATCCCAAGCAATAGTTCTAAAATCAATTTCCATTAAAAAGATTTTTACCTTTTATCTTCTGTGAAAGCAATCTGAAGTAACAACAAATGGGTTGTTTTTCCATTTTGAAAGGCTAATACGCTACCTTCTCATCAGCTTTTCACAGCTGTAGTACTACTTTCTGGGTCTCTTCCCAAAAAGGCAAGCATTTGGCAAGCAGTAATTTTTTTCCTGTGTGATCTGTTAATATTTTTAATGAAAATGTTATTTCACTTAATCATTATATATTATTGATTACCTTAATGTTTCCAAATACGATAGATTTTAGAAACCAAACAACCTCTCATTTCATGGCATTTCCTATTTCAATATCCTATTTCCTATGAAAATCATATATAAGAAAATAACCCCCTTATTCCTTACATCGTTTTTGTTTGTTATTTTAAATACTACTCCATTAAATTACTGTTTTTCTGTCTTGCAACTCTTTTAAACCATGGTTCATTTATCTTTCAAACTCTATTAGATTTTAATCTCCTTGAGGGTAAGAACCGTGGTGTTTTCCTTTGTATCCTAGCACCTGATATATGGTAGGCATTCAATAGAAACTTACTAGCAAATGAATAAATAAACGAATATGTTATTAGTTTTGATGGGAAGGTTAATGTAAAGAACACTGAGGCTTAGTATGTCATGTAGACTGTCTGCTGTGTGACAGCACCAATTCTAAATGCTTGGAACAGATACTGTTGGTGTCGTCTATACTTCCACACACCCCTTGCCGTGTCAGTGAATGACAGCTTGTCTTCCAACAGCCTCCAATGGAGGTTTTGTCAGAGGGCTGCCCTCATTGTGACAGAAACCACTTTGCTTATGTGCAACTTGGGCGGGATGTGTCTGGGAATCAATTTTCCTTGCAGACAGTCAGAAAACAGTGATTGATAGATTTTGAGGGGATAACTATTCTAGATTCTTTACTCCTTGCCTAGGATAAGTCAGAGATATGTATTCTACATAATTTTCGGGGTCATAAAACTAAGACAGAATCACTACTAATAGAAGAAGATAATGTTATAATCCAATCCAGCGATAAGCGCATTTTCAGGTAAGAAGACAAAAAAAAAAAAAAATAAAAAACATTTATAATGCAGTGGTGACAATTAACTATATACTATGGAAGCTGCAGACAAAAAAGCATTTTCTGAGTTTTTGTTTTGTCAAATTACAAAAAAATAGTTCTTTTTTAAGAGAGGCTTTAATACTTATGTCATCAAATATGTTGGAGTTTTCTGTTGATACATTACTCTGTGGGTTATAAAATAATCACATTTTTCTAAATGATGTCTTGAAATTTTTATATTTAAATCTGTAAGAGTTTAAAATTAGATTTTTGCTGTAGCAGATGTATGGGGTCTCTTTCTCTCCCTCTCCTACTTCTTTTCTCTCAACAAACTGTTAGTCACCCTTACTGTATTTATTGAGGAATGTATCAATTTCCTATTAATGTGACATATAACCTTCAATACATACTAAATTTCTAAAAATGAAGATTTGGGTTTTCTATTATATACCAGTAGTAAAATGTTTTAGTCAGTGTAGTTTTATAGTGTGTTCAATATCTTATTTTTCAAATACTTTCTCACAATATTTAATTTAAAAATATTTTGCCTGTTTTTCACTTATTATTCTTAGTAAATAATAATAGAAATACCCAATAGAATGAAATTAGAATTCTGATGGATATTATATTGAATTTATAAATATATTTGATATGAAAATATATTGACATTAACACATTAGAAATATGTGTAAAACTCCATCTGTTCACACATACACATAAGTACATTTAACTCACTCCTTCCTTCCTTCCTTCCTTCCTTCCTTCCTTCCTTCCTTCCTTCCTTCCTTCCTTCCTTCCTTTCTTCCTTCATCTTTCAAGGGAATATTACGGACAGGTCAGATATGACCTAGACTTTGAAAAAAGGAGATTCTTATAGCAAGACATTCTAAGCAGAAGGAAAGGAGGATGTTTCTAATAAAGCTTGAAGTCCAGCCTCAGATTCGGTTGTGAAGACTTTTGTAAGCTATTTTAGAGAATTTAGAATCAAAGTTTAGGTAGTAGGAAATTTCTGATGGTTTTAAGTAAGGAGGATATAATGATCAAATCTGTGTCTTAGAAAGATAACCCTCAAAGGAAAAAAAAAAAAGATAACCCTCTAATCACATGGTTGATTCCTCTGGCAACCAGCCCCCATCCCTGAAGCTATTTAGGGGCCTGGCAAGTTACCTCATTAGCATAAAGCCATATACGTTGGAAAGGGACTTATTATGAATTTAAAAAGATGCTCCTCTCACTGTTATCAGGAACCAGGGGTGAAGACCAAACATTTTTTTCTTTAAGGATTTTATTTATGAGAGAGAGAATGAGAGCGGGGGAAAGGACAAGCAGATTCTGTGCTGAGCATGGAGCCCTTTGTGGGGCTCAATTCCACAACCCTGAGATCATGACCTGAGTGAAATAAAGAGTTGGAGGCTTAATCACTGAGCCACCCATGGGCCCCCATGTATTTCTTATAATACAATACCTACCACACAAGTCATATGCTCTCCCTAAGTGTTTCGATGTATAACCTATTTTTTGCATAAGAACTATTTCTTCAGGTGTATATATCCACATGGTCATTTGCAACTTTTCAAAACCCAAATGTATGACCATATAGTAATACAGTTTCAAACATAACCTTCTGAATCACAAAAATGTGTTTTAAACTGTAATTCAACCTAAACTAGTTTCTAATATAAGTTAAAGTCCCAAATGTTTCCCTTTCTCAATAACATTTCTTATTAATCTTGTTCCTTTATTTCTAATATTATTAATCTAAGTGAGTTTTACTCTAAATTAAATATTTACTCCTTATCACCTCAGAGATTTAAATGTATGACAACATTATCAGAAAATGTAAGATGACTTAAAACTTTGCTATTGACAATGAGAGAACTTTTTACTTAATAATTTTATGGTTCTTCAAGCAAGATATAAAGTGCTGAGATATTTTCACATAACTTCCACTCCTTGCAAAACATAAATGTTAATTTAATTACATGAATTTTCAAAGTACAAGGGCTAGAGAAATTTGCATGTAACATTTGCATTAAACTTCAGTAATTAATGAGAATGCTCTGCTTCATATATTGTTTTAAAAATACGGCTTTAGATAAAGTAAGCAAGTGGTGTTAGGATTATAGATTAAATGTAGATTTTTCTCAGTATGAATTATAGTGTGGGAACAAAGTTGTGTCTTTAGATTTTTAAGTTCATGCAGATAACTAACACATAAAATAAAACCTTTTAAAAAGTTTCATTTGTAAAGACTTGGTAAGTAAATAACCAGTGTTCATGTTCCTCAAAAATACAGATCACACTAGAAAATGAAAATAAATTATTAGAAATCTTATAAGCTGAATTATATGTTTTCCATCTACATAAGAAGATAAAATATTCTTAGACAAGATGAGAAGTATCCTGGAGTCACTTTGAGAGCAATATCATACGTAAGGTAAATGGGACAGGATGAAACATGGGAAATTTGATGGCATTAAGCAAAAACTCGGAATCTATTAATACTCTAAACAAAACTAGCATTCTTAAAACATGAAAATTGGGGCAGGTCAGTTTGTTGAAGAAATGTTAAATGTGAGACTTAACATGCTGCAATAGATGTGGGATCTTAGTCCATTTTGATAACAACCATGTACTGCTTGTGTATATTCTGGGAAGAAATGTTAATTACGGGGCAATAATGGAATCAACGAGAGCTTTTACTGTGGCCACAATTACTGTGGAGTAGTGTAGTTGGAGTACTGTTTCTCAAATTGGTAGCATATTTCAGATAAAGAAAGGAAGTCCCCCCTACTTGAAACTGCTGTGTCATTTCTTCTTCCTTAACTGAAATTCCAACTGAGTTTCAGGAAATGCCCTAATGAGCCACTTCTCTTTTCTCTTTCCTCACTAAGTGGATTCCAACCAGCCCTAACTATTCATTACTCATGATCAGATCGTTTACTTTGGTTGTCTCTTTGGGCATGGTGCTTATGTTATGGGAAGAAGGATTATAATTTGGTGCTGTTTGTAGAGGTGATAACACTGATAGAATCCAAACATTGCGGGTAGGTAACTAAACTGACAGGTTAATTTTCTGTATTTTAGATGAACTATGAAGACAGGTCTAATCAATACTTATTTTACTTTGATATGTGTGGCTATAATTATGGTTTCATTTGCATGATCATTAGGTATCATATTAGAGTAGTTGAGCTGTGATTTGCTGTAATTTAGGTAAACTATATCTGTAACTTTATTAATGTCTTATTTTAATCAAGATGTAGAAATCACTGTTTTAGTTCATGATAAAGCAATTTTTTCTTCTGGTTTCATGTTCTTGGGTATTTACTAAATTGTACCAATTTAACATTTTATTGCATCTTATATGTTATTTTGTGAATAAATGTTAATTTCTGCTTACATTTTAGCAATATATATTATATTGGCTTTTAAAGGTAAGAAAATATGAGTTCTATTCATAGCTAAATTAACACCACATAGTAGTTTAGGGTTTGTTATTTTTCCAGGGTTAGAAATTATTCTGATTTTTTAAATGAAGATTTGGATCTGAAAAGTTTGTGTAGGAGATGTCAAATATCTCAAAGCAATAACTTTTTGTAGTAATAGTTTTCAATTGTAATAATTAGTAGAGTTGTGGTAGGGACTTGAAGATTATATACCTGTATATATACACACACATATGTACACATCTATTTTTTATATATTTGTTTCTGTCTATTCAATCCCATACTTTTAATAGTGCCTTAAAATGTTTCATTAGGAATACATATTTTGAGAAAAAATAAACCTGCAGTAATCTTTAATTTCATTTCAGGTAGCTTAAATAGTAACTTATTTACTAGAAGCTTCATTTAATATTGAGACTAAAATAACCTTCACAGTTTTTTCCTATTCAGAGACTGTGTCAACAAAGCAAAGTGAAACAGAATGTGGAGTTTCTTATCAAGATTATTCAGACCATTCTGCTTCACTTCTATTTTAGATGAATCTAAGCATAGCCTTACATTTTCAAGTTGCTTTTGAATGAATATAAATCTTTTACTTTTTTGGTGGAAACTACATTGAATGGGCCAACTTTGTGATCTCCATTTTGAGAATGAAAAGTCTTTTTTAGCTATTAAAACACATGGAATATATATATATATATATATATATATATATATACACAAATGTATATATATATAATATTTCCATGTTGTCTATTATTTTGGTTTTGATTATTAATATTATTTTTAAATTTTTCAATTTCATTACAAAGCAGTAGAACAGTTAGATGCATGACTATATTTTGTTGAACTGAAACTTGGAGCTGATGTCAAAAATGAAACAAGCTGAAAAACGTTTCTTAAGCGTCAGCTTAATTTTAGTGACTGTGGCACAGGGTTTGTTATAAGTTCTAAATAACCAAAATGATTATGAGACATTTAAATATGATGCAAATATCTAGCATAAGGGAAATTTTCAGAAACTGTAGTAATTAACACAGTGGAAATAGAAAACAAGTTTGAAAACAGTGGTATGAATAGTCAAAAAGGAGAAATAAGCAAAGAAGAAACTGAAAGAAATGAAATATCCTTACACAATAGTTTCAAATAAACTAATGAAATATGATTCAAAGGGAATAATGATGGATACTGATAAAAAAATCATAATTATACATGTGGGAATGCAATCATTCAACTCTTTGGAAATTAATGTACAAATAAAATTATCTGAAGTGAGGCATCTTATGGAGATAAATTTAATTAGCTCTTTTAGTAAGAGATACTGGATTAAAGCAGGGGGGCAATAGCAGATCTAAAGGGATGATATTTGCTAATAGTAGATTGCAAGTTTTATGCTGACAAACTAAACAAATGTAGAGTGCAACAAATAGTTCCTGCTCAGGTTTTACTGATTGTGTTTACTATATCAGAAAGGAGAGTCTGTGAAGCATAGAGCTGAGGATGTATGAGGAAAGCAGGAAGAACCACAAGTGTCCTCAAAAATGTGAGCTATGAGGAGAGAGCTTACCAATAGTCTTACAGGGAAAAATGAGCAGCAAGAAACTAATGTATAAAAATATTCCTTATTTTGTAGAGTTGTAGATCACTAGCCATTTTAGGAGTCTGTGGGTTGAGGTGCAGGTGTTTGGAGACATATCAAGATTTGGCAGACATCACTTTGCCTGTGAGAGCTTAGTGGATAGATAATTATGTGGTTCCATTAAATTGTATTCATTGGAGCATGGGAAATCTGTCCACTTACTCATCATCAAAAAAAAAAAAAGAATTGTTTGAGAATTATTACAGATAGGTTAGTTAAATATCAGAAAAATTGGGGGGATCTGTATTATTGAAAAGTGCAAAGCACGTTAAGGCAGGTTGTAGAATTTCCTCAGGTGACCAGTTTAAAGAATAGATTACTCAAGGAGAGAAAGCCCTTGTTACAGATTTTGTAATTGGTCTCAGGATACAATGGGAGGTTGGGCCTAATGATCTTAAAGATCTATTAGGTTGCTGTTTTCCTTTTTATCTCTTCAGGTTTGAAAGAATAAGTGAGAATTCAAAAACAGAACTAAAAAGAAAAAAAAGGCAATTGAAGGGAATGAATCTACGAAGTAGAGATACAGTTTTAATAAGGATTCCCATGATCCCTTATGTTCATTCCTAAGAGTTACCATGGAAGGGTATCTACAAATCATCTCTTGCCTTTCCTGAAAGACTCCTCCACCTGCATACTAGAACACATTGTGATTCATTTTCTGAGTTTTTCTACTGGGCCAGAGAATCCTTCTAGCCCTCCCTTTTGTTCTTTATTTTTTTTTCTTTTGTGAACATGTTTCCACACAGAAGTTCATAGGCACATGAACAAATTAAGTTCTGAAGGATATTCAGCTTGCTTAGATGTATTTCCATCCAAAAAAGAATTTGAGTCAGGACACTCTCTTCAATCAGATATTTTGCTGCGTGCTTTTCCAAAAACTCATTCTATCCAGCTTCTTCCCCCACTCCCACCAAAACCTAGACCAGTACCTGCTACTTTGAAAATCTGTCTACAGACAGGTAGTGATCTCAGCTAGTGTCTGCAGGGAATATCTCAGTAGCTAAGACATTTATAATCTCTGCTCCCTTTGATTTTATGCACACTGGAAGGATTTGAACCTATTAAACAATCTAAGGTCTGCAATAGAAACTTTGTCAGCAGCATTTTTTACCATAAGACTTTAAATTCTGGTAAGTTTTAGACTTCCTCTTAATTAATCTTAAGCCAAAAGGCGTTGATCATACTCGCAAATGTTTCTCTCCATTTAGACAACTGTTTTTTCTCTTCTATAGCTTTATAATTGTCCTCCACCTATGCAAAGCTTTTTTCACATGATGGATGATTTGCTCTTTTCATCAGAAGTATATCTACCATTCAAGATTTTTCCCAAAAGTATATTCAACCTTCTTTACTCTCTCTCTCTCTCTCTGTTCTCAAATTGCAAAACATCTATTGTCGTTTTTATTACAAATGACCTTTTTTTTTCATTATTAGCCTTTTGACATATTGTGGACATGTAGGGATATAGTGTTTAGAAAATTCTGAGCGTATTCACTCTTAGAGTGGGAACAAACCAGTGGGTGAGTCTGCCGAGTGAGATGACTGATGACACCGTTTTTCTGGAGAAGATAGAGAATGTGCAATTTTGTCTTGAGCAATAACTTAGTTAATATCTATGTAAGTTGGTTAAGTTGATGGTATATACGTAGAGGAGTGTATCAAGTGCAACAGTAGGTTTTAAGGATGCTAAGATGCCTAAGATAGGGTACCTACGCATGAGCATTTGAAGCATTTCAACAATTAATCACACTGACAAGTTTTAAAAGTATCTATCAATTCCCTATGAGTCTGGGGGTTTGAGAAGGGTTCAAAGAACCCTTGAAAAATAATTAGCTATTCTTTAGGCAGGCAAAGGATAGGAGAAAGGCATCAGACCAAAAGACTAGCATGTGCAGAGTTGTGAAAAGCATGGCACATTCAGGGGTCTTTGATTAGAGCTTGCGATCATTGTGGGGAATAACATAAAGTAGGGCTAGAGAGTTAAGATGGGGGCAGAGCATAACTATGCTTTTAAGGGTTTTAGGATTTTAACAAGAGGAGTAGCTTGATCTGATTGTGTTTTAGCTGGATATCTCTGGCCATTTGGAACACAGTTTGGGGGAATAAAAGACTACAGTCATTAGGTTTAGATTTTGTTTATAAAGTGCTCCTGTATCTGCTTTAAGAGAACATACTTTGCAAAGTGGTTGTACCTCTGGCAAGAACAGAAGGCAAGTGCTTTGCTAAAAATATGATAGAACTTACTTCATAAGAAAATCAAAGGTGGGTGGACTGTGTCATTTTCCACTGTAGAAATAACTACTGAAATTGAACATGGATTAGCTCTCAAACCAGTGGGCCAAGCAAATATTTGCAAGTGATTCAGTGATTTCTTTGTGGTTGCTTGGTTTAGTGCTGATAGAACACACTGAAATGGGAAGTCAAAGTTCAGCATTTTCAGCTTGCTACTAACTCGCCATGTGACTTTGAATAAGCCCGTGTGTGTGTGTGTGTGTGTGTGTGTGCGCGCGCGCGCACGTGCTGAATATTCTAAGTTGAACTAATATCTGGTGTGGAGACTGAAGGGCTAGGGCTGGGACTGAGTGTGAAGGACAAAGGGTCTGGTGGTGTTAAAGTTTAGGTCTCCTGTGCCTGAAGAGTAGTTCTGAATCCACTCCTGGGATAGCAAACTTAGATTGGATGTGGGAACTCTAAGATTGGAAATCTAGGTCGGAGCCCAAAGGGAGGACCTCTCTCCTTCTCCCTGTGGGATCCTTGATCTCACATTTCTTACAGATTTCCAGAGCATGAAACATAACCATGAGCTACTATCTCATCTATCTGGCCTTGTTTTGTTTTGTTTTTCTCCCTCAATATCCTTTCCTAAATAGAACCTCAGAGGACTCTGCCTTAGGATAGAGCTCTCAGAGCAAAAGTGGAAAACGAAGAAGTGGAAAACGAAGCAACTCTGTGTAATTTGGGAGATAACTTTTAATTTGCCTTTCTTCACAGGTCATTTCTACTTTTCTGTATTTTCGAAAGACGTAGTGCCAATTCGTTCACATTTTTATTTGTTTCAACATGAAATACTGGTTATACCACGTAGTATCTAAATTCACTTATATTCAGTTTACTGAGCACACCAAGTGAAACATATGACAAAACAAATAGACTAAGTATTTGTCTAAAGACGAAACAAACAACAATAACAACAACAAAACAGCAAACAAAAATATTCCAGAATATGTTAGAAGGAAAGAATTCATAAAATAAGCACCGAGCTAAAATAGTAAGTTTTCTAGTAGGAGATAAAAAGGAGACAGTGACTGATAACCACTCCTGCTGGAGTAGCAGTCATCTTAGAAGACTTTTCATGAATATCAAAAGCAGATATATTACCTGAACTCAACTCTTTTCTTCTCCAATTGGTAACAGTTAACACCGAATGGGCTCTCAGCAGGTGCATAAGGCTTTGCCTGTATCACCTCATTTGAGACTGAAAATACCCTCAAGGCAAGTGCTCTTCTCTCCATTGTTTAGAAAAGTGAAGTAACTTTCCTAAGGTAATCAGTTGAGTAAGTGATGCAGCAGGGCCTTGGTTCTAGATCTTGTAAGGCGCTTAGACCTAGGCCAATTATATAATCTGCATTTTGTCACTCTTGAATTTAAACTTTATCTTTGTTCTATTTCATTCATTTTGAACAAGATCCCACCTTTAGTGCAGCGAAGGGGAAACAGTTCAAGGGAGAAAGGTAGGGAGAAATCAGAAACCATGCTATGCTAAAAATGGTTTCCAGTCTTACACACGGATAACGAGGTCTTTGACTGTATTAGATTTGCAAAAATAGCAGTTGCAGAGGTAACAAGGGACCAGAATAGATGGCTCTATTTCATAAAAGAAAGGGGCAAAGTGAAAAGACTCATTAATGTTGAAGCAGTAGATGGATAACCAGTGACAAATATCAAGTAGATTTCCTTCAGTTTGGTCAGAGAAAGGTCATTGATTATTTTTGGTTAAACTGGTTCACAGAGGCCAGGTCTCCACTAAAAAAAGGAATTAATTGCTTCCATTTCCCACTAATTGCCTCAACATTTCCCTTTGCTTTGTCATTGGAGATTTGGTCAGAGAGGCAAAAAGTCAAAAGTCAGAGTGTGATGGAATCTACATAAAAAGGGAATCTGAGGAGACCAAATTATGGCATTTGGTGTAATAATTATAATGATATTTAGCATTTTTCCCTGGGAGTGCTGTGGATTTTTAGAGACCTTTTCAATCTTTAATCAGACCGTAGGGCACATTTAAGAGAGTTCACTGTTTTTATTTCCATCTAGAGGATAAGGCATCACAGAGAGATGAACTGACCTCGGGCAAGTCTCCTGAGATGTTAATCCTGTATGTTGGATTGCACCCTCCGATGTTGAGTTTTAGCTAGAAGCCTGAACTCTTCCAGAAGTATCATTCATTCATGCTCCTTCAAAGTCTAAAGACTTCCGTGCACATTATCATCTGAGATTACTACTTCCATCAATGACAGAAAACTCACCCAAGAAAATAGCATGAAATGGTCTTGATGTCACAATTATTCCTTAGTTTTCAGCCTATTGATTGACGCTCCAGCCATTTTCAATTAACATGACATTCTACTTTGTATTTGATGACTCAACCAGTCTTTGAAATCCTAAATCCTCTGGAAAATGTGAATTTTTCATTCCAAACATTTGTTTTATTGTTTTGAAACCTAAAGTGGCATTATAGAAAGTGAAAAGAACATGAGTTCTGGAAATGAGTCAGTGTTTACTTGTACTACCTTCAGAGGCCCATGAGACAAATATTTCTCTTTAGGAAGTCCCAAATCTTCAATATCAACTACTCCTCTTTGCTGGAAGAACCAGAAATATGTTATTTTTAATTAGACATTTATTACATTATAGGTACTTAGAAACATGGCATATTAGAATGAGCATATATTTTAAAGACAGGTTTCAAGACCAGCTCTCACAACCAGTTGTTTGCCAGGTCATGTGATTTGATGGAGACCCAATTTCTTCATGTGTAAACTTGAGATACTTCATTGGGGTTCAAGGTTATAAATGAGAAAGTGATGGTAAAGCACCTTACTTAATGCTAGCAGAGAATGAGGAGCTAGAGACCTTGCCCATATGCTTATTAGTGTTGTCATTAAATATTATAAAGGTGTTAAATAATAAAACTATTAATTGGGGCAGGACTTAAAAAACTAAGATGCTGGGGTAAAGGTAGTCTAGTACTCTATAGAAAGACTTTATTTGAATAAGATGCTCTACCATTTATGGTGAACTTGAGCTGGACCTTCTTCCCTCTGGTCAGATGCCTCTCCATAACAAGTCTTCCTTATTCTATCCTATTGGAAGTGCTTTGTTCCCATTGCCATTTGGTAATCAGAATAGTTCTGGGAGTTGAGTAGACATATTATGTCCATTGTACAGATAAGGGAATTTATGTACTGGAAGGAACCTAACTGGCCCAAAGCTATACCACTTGTTAGTGAAAAGCTCAGGTTTGAAGCCAGGTAGGCTGATTCCAAAACTTGTGATCCCAACTGCTGCTCTAATGGTGCTTTTGAAACATCAGACTACAATTTAAAGTTGTCATTTGTGCAAACTGAGAAATTAAATTGCCTTCGCCTCCATTTCTAAATTAATTTAGGGGATTCTAAAGTTTATCCATCTAACAAAATGGCTATTCACACTAACATGGAAAACGAGTCAACAGTGACATGTGTGTCAGTACCCCTACATTGATTTCTTTCTAAGTGTTTTAATTTAATCTCAAAAAGTATAACTAGTCCAATCCCTTGCCAGGACACATGTCTCAGTCCTCTAACCAAAAAATATTAGGAGGTGGGCATATGAGTCCTTCCTGCTTCCATGGTGCTTTTCTCTTGTCTGCCTTCACCCCATCCCCTCTATAACTCTTGGGAGAAAAGTGAGCCTTTTCTCCCTGGTACTGAAGTTGAGACCCAACTCTAAAGAGAGACCTAATTGTCAAACTAGTTGCTCACAGCATTTTTGATTTGTTTCTCTTAAACAGTGTAACCCAATAAAACTCCTTTAAAATATATAAACAAGGCATACCTACTAATACAGGAAGAACTAAGACTATGTATACATGGAAAAGCTGATTTGACTGTTTTGATTAACTTGACTGCTCAAGTCACTCAAAAGTAATCACCAGTTAAGCAAACCATTTTGACAGATTTTTGGCCCACTGTGACTGCTTATTTGACTGGCTTGCCTGTCAGGTTGAAGTGGTCAGATTGACTGGAGACAGTCTTAACTGGGAAATTTAACTTGGGAGGACGTGGGTGTCTGTATACCAGAATCTACTTTAAATAACTTTATTTGAAATCTGTACCTATTTTTCTAGGACCAGTGAGAGAAGTTTGAAAGTGACACATTGCAGCATTTGACTTTCTAGAGTGAGATGTCTTGTCGCTTGCTAGAGCTGGGGATATATTTATAGGCTACAAAACAATCACATTTTTCCCTATGCACATATAGAGTTCAATAGGATTGAAACTCTACCCTAACTTGGCCAAGTCTTAATAAGGCACAACACTCTCCTACTCTTCTGAAGGGTTGATGATAGATATGTGACAGCAAATGACTTCTCAGATATCAGGATGCCAGTTCAGTCATTAGTGACTTGTGGTAAGGCTGAGTTGACCTTGCCACTAATAGTAGTTCTTTTAAGAAGAAGAATTTATAAGAGGAAGAAAAAAATCAAAATAAAACACCAAACAAAACCCTTGGTGAGATGCAAGAGAATCTGGTTGACATTACTATTTGAGTTGTTTTTTGAAAGCAAACCCTTTATGTATCTATGCTTGTGTTCTTTTGGAAATTTATTTTTAAATGAGCTCCCAGGTTTGGGCAAGACAACACCGTAAGGATGGAAAGAATAATTTATTCTCACATGATAGTGTTGGATTTTACGGGGAGAACACATCAAAGTTATTGACTTCTGTAAGCACATTTTTATATGGTCTGGTTTATGTTGGTTGAGTATCCTAATGTGTTTATATTGAGAATTTGAAATATCCTGTTATTGTTTGAAAGACTTATTCACATGCTGTTCTTTAACCCTCTTAACATTCTAGCTTTTCTCATGGATATGGAAATGTTTGGTAAATGTTCAGAACTTTGATGCTACGTCCTGTACTTCTATTAAATATATTAAGACGAGATGGAAGTTAGGGCTGCAGTGTTAGTAAGGACTTTAAAGTTATGACATTTTTCTTAAAACAGCTTGCTTAATAGTCATATTTTCTCTTGCGTTAGAGTCACTTGATATATCATTCTATTTTTTTAAATTTTGTGATTAATAGATGGAAAGGAGGCTTACTTTAGTTTTGCTTTCAAAGTTTATACTTTCTAGTCACTTTATGATTAAATATTTTTAGCACTAAATTCTTTGATCTGAGTAAATGAGAGAACTAAATCAAATCTCGTGGTTTAAAGAATAATATAGAGAAGCCATTGAGATGTGTATTTAAATTTTATGTGTTCTCTACCTTACAGGACCATTATTAATTATGTTTCAATGATCATCTTGATGCTTCAGAGTTTTTACATATTTAGGATTTTTTTCCTTAGGCTATGCGAATGTATAGCACAAATTTACCTCCTTGGTAGCAAGTCATGTGGGTACCTGTTGCATTGTTCCCTCCTCAGCACAAGGTACCAAGAATTAAGACATATTTGTTAAGTTAAAAGGCAAAAAACTTTGTCTTAATAATTATTTCTTTTTTAAAAAATTATTTCTGATGAGGTACAGGGTCTCAGTGAGGATTTGAACTTTTGCTTTGTTTCAAAGTTCCTTAACCTACTCTCCTCCATCTTCACTTTTTCCTATGGAGAGAATTAGGCTGCTCATCTCAGTGAGATAAGGTAATCCAAACTCTGCACATGACACAAAGCAATACTTATTACTCACTATGCTTACTAGCAATTTATGCCATTATTATCACTATGATTATTAGTATAGTTTTTAACCTTGAAGAGAGTACAATGTAAGCAGGGGTGATTAATTTTTTTAACGGTGCCCCTTCTATCACTTGGTTAATCTCTTTGAGCCTTAGTTCATCAATTAAATGCATAAAATAAGGGCTTAGAATCATAAGGGACAAAATATGAGATCACAAAAAGGATCAATGGATAAGAAAGTGCTCTATTAATAGTAAAATGTTGTATAAAATACAGTATGCCGTGTCCTACTCATTCTATTTATTATTGTCTTTGGATTCCATGGCAGTTGTCTGCTTCTCTATAATCTTGTGGCTGCATATGTAAAAATTCAGTTCCAATGACAGAGAAGACTCACATAAACTGTGGCAATGATGGTGAGTTACTAAATGGTGAAAACACTTAGAAACCAAATTATCTATGCAATGACACTGTTTTTTGTTTAGTCTCATGGAAACATCATATTCAAAGTTAACAAGTGTCCACAATTTTGTCACTGTAAGATGCTCTACAAGCAGTAAGGAAGAAAATTAAAACCATGTTTAATGCTACGATTTTTGGAGGTAATCTCCCATTGAGAAATGGTTGATAGACTGTATATTTTACCAATAAATCTTTTATGGTAGAACTTTTGCCACCATCAAGCAAGTGATCTGTGTTAAGAAGCAGAGGCATTTGTGGGCATGTTGGCTGGTTTACTGAAGCAGATAGTGAGCAACTGACAAGAGAAATGAAAATGTAAAAATTGACAGAAGACAGAGGAATACCTTGTTCAGGGGATTTCAGAGGATGACCCACCAGTGTCCTAAACTGGGGCCTCAGCTTTCCAGTCTTCTTGGTCTTACTCTTCATACTTTCTCTTTAGTCTGATTGAGTCTTAGTCCACTGGCTATTCCATCTTCTTACCTTTGGGCCTCTGTTTCCTTCGATGTCCAGCCTTCATCCTACTTATTTCAGTGAGGGCTCATTTCTTGCCCCATCGTCCTCTTACACCTGACCGTCCTTGACCAGCACAGCCTCTCAGATGCACCTTAATCCTTAATTTTATCACACCCTCAAAATACCTTTAGAAATGTAAGGTTACATATCCACAGGTTCTGAGGATTAGGATATGGACACCTTTGGTGAAGAAAGCATTACTTTGCCTGCCACAGAATAATTGAAAACAATTGATAAAAGCTTAAAAAGATGAAAATAACATATTTTATAATGATATATATTTTTTTCTTTTTAAATTTCAATGAAAAAGTTTTATTTTAATTGATTTGCTCAAATTACAATGGAAATAGAATCCTGGATCTTCATCTCTGAAATTACAGCAAATATTTTCCAGATATTTCAAAGCTAGAATATTAGCTAGCATTTTGAGGCTTTTGTTGTTTTTAAAAAGTGATTGACATACACAAAAAGATATTACAAAGAAGTTTTCTGTTATTTCAACTTTTGCCAAATTTTTGTACGCATTTGTTTATTTCTTAAATTTATCTCTCAGAGCAAAAAGTTGAAAGAGATGAAATACAATAGTCATGATAGTTATTTAGAATGAGCCCAGCTGAAAATAATAGTTTCTGCCTTCCTCACCTCCTCCCTCCCTATCCACCTGTTGTTCTCTGTGATGAAAAGGACTTAGAGGTTTTGGGGAAAGAAACAGTTAAGTAAGAATAAATAAGGAAATTCCTGGGAAAAGGACTAGCTCTACAGAATAGTGTACATTTAAAACACAGATCTAAAGACAAGAGTGGAACGAAACATCTTTAAAAAAAAAAAAAAAGGAAACATCCTCTAAAGTTAGTCTATTCTGATGGTAGACTTCAATTGTGGCATTGTCTCATACTGTAGGGAGAAGCCAGATCTTGTACCATGTGGTGGTTACAGGACAAAGTGAAACGTAAAAACAAAATCATGAGTGAACCAAGTCAAACTTAACTAATCACAGGGAAACAACTCCAAAGGTTTCTCCACCAGAGTGGAGTCAGGTGATTGATACTTGTATACAGATATAGGATGCATTTTTTTTTCTAGTAATGGAGGCTGAAGTTCATTTTTATTATCCTCGTGAGCTGGTAATAAATGCCTTGTAGTTGAAAGAATGTCCTACTTACAATCAAAAAGACAAAAAGTGTTTACTTTTTGCCTGTGTGATTGTGAGCAAGTCTGATAATGCGTTTGAGTTTCAGTTTCTTCATCAATGGAATGAAGACAAAAGTCCTTCCCCAAACCATTGGAATATTTGATTCCATATGTGACAGTGGCTACTATTATATGGTATCCTCAGGTCTTCGTTTACTCAGTGAGATGCTATGATCTGTCTTCTCAATAAATTAATGCTCCTGGCTATGTACTTTCTGTAACTAAACAGTTTGCAACAGAAGTATGTTTCTTTGATTCTAAAGAACAATGACAGAGGGAAGGTGAAACTGTGTGCAACATTTGGGTACCTGATGACCTTTCCTACATGCAGGCATGATTACTGGAGGAATTTGATTAATGTAGATAAAGTGATAACAGATGCATATAAAACACAGAGAGCCAGAAATCGTCCTATTTACTAGTTAAGTAAAACAAAGACAATGTAGATTTTATCCCTTTTTCCAGAAATACTAGTAATGACTATAAAAATTGAGTGATAGAAATGTACTTATGAAACAAAGCCATTTTCTGCAGTTTGTCAATCAAAATGAATAATTTCAAAGTCTCATTTTCAATTAGATTATTTTAATATTTAACTACCTAAAATGCCTCAATCGTATTCTTTAGCAAATGGTTAGACTAGAATACCACAGTTCTAATGATGACATTTTATTATCATAAAAATGACTTCATTAATTGATGATCATATATCAACTCATAAAGTAGATAAAGGACATGAAAAGTTTTCAAGCCTGAGATAGTATTAAACCATTTGAATTGTTTAGAATTTTTTTTTCAGGAATAAACCTCTATGATCCTTTTATTCTCACAAAAATGTACTAATTTCTTTGTTATAAATTCAACTACCTTAAGTGGCCTGTGAGTTTCTTTTACAATAAGGTCTGTGTAATTTGACAATATACTGATATTATCCCAAATCTAACCATTAAGATATATTAAAAATGAGTATATTGCATTTGTAATAGAATGATGTCAACGATGGCAAGTGTTAGAAGGAGGTTTAGATTTTGTCCCCGGTGTTCCTATTGATGGTTTTGGATCTATTTTAGAACATGTAAAATTAAAAATAAATGTACTGATGACTTTCCAAGATATTTGAAACTAGACCTTTTAAAGAAGTCAGTCTTGTTTCTCCTTTATCCTCTGAATCCTTCAAAGAACATTTACAACTTCATAATGAAAACGATTTAAGGTCACTAGACTGAGAATGAAGAAAAGTATGTTTAATCATTACATGAGAGCTTTGTTTTAAGTTGAAAGTAACTGTGAAGTATAAAGTATCATATAAACACAATTGCTGATTTCTGAAGCAGAGAGGACTTATAAAAGTCCTCTTAATAAATATTCATGTTTAAGCTTTAATGCAGATAAACTTTTTAAAAAAGAAATTTAAGACATTTTACTAAATCTAGCATAAGTAACTAACTTGTATATTTCTACATCTACAGAAGACAATTTATATAAGAAAGTTCTGAAAGCTTCAGAGAATAGTATTTTACTCGTTAAACACAGCTATAAGTACTACATACAAATATGTCTAATATTAAAATATAATGTTACACCTGAACCACTCCTTCATGTTAAAGGAAAAACACATCTTTCTTTTATTCAGTTGGTCTGTTGAATCAGAAAGGACACTGCCTCATGTCACTACTTCCCCAAGAGATAACATATTGCTTAGTTTGGATTTTAATTTTTGATGCATTATAATTTTGGAAAATAAAATGGAGTTAAATAGTGTGCTGAAGTTTTAAAAACTAATTTATGATATTGTAAGATTAAATAATCTAGTGTATGATATTGTAAGATTAAATATTATTTATGCAAAGCATATAGCATAGTTCTTTCTACAGACTGTTCACTCAATAAACAAAATAAAACAAAGTACAAAATCTATTATCCAAAAACCTAGGGCTAGATGTGTTTTAGAGTTCTCAGCATTTCAGGAATTAAAAGATAACGTGGTACATATAGAGGGACCCAAGACTGCATCCCATACTCAAACATATTAATATATCCACAGCAATGTCTATGAATATCTATGATAAGTGAGATAAAGATTATAAATAGTCTTACTTTATTTCAGATTTGATTTTTGCCACCAAATATCACCAGACTTAAAAAAAAAAAGAAAAAGAAAAAAAAACTTCTGATTTCAGAGCTTTATGGATTTTGGAATTGCAGTTGAAAGGTTAAGGACTGATAATGAGAGTTGTAATGCAATTGGATTAGGAAAGTAAGTCTGTATCTATATCAAAGGGTTGATTGTATAACTTTGGAAATAGAACAAACTAGTAATTATTGAATTAAGGAGGATTTACTCCACTGTGTAACACATAAAAACCTCAAGTGAACATTTTGCAAAATGTGTAAAAAAAAAATCAATAGGACCTGAGATAAAAATAGAGTTTAGAATCAGAATTGATGCTTGATGTGTAAATAGAGCTTGGGAGTCGACCATGTTCAGTTCTAGGTCCCCTCATCTTCTTAATTCTATACATAATCTAAAAATCATCTCACCAGTTACCGTCTAAGTGTAAACGTCAAGTTAGTTTTTATCCACAGTCCATACTTCGCTACTGAGTTCCATATATCTAGCGGCCTACTTCACATACTCCCTTGGACACTTTCAAAACATCACAAACTCAGTGGATTCAAAACCAAACTATGATTCTCGGTACCTCCCAAAACCCCAGTCTTCTCTGTGAAGGGCATCACCGTCCATTCAGTCACTTAAGCCAGAAACTCCAGTGCCATTCCTTAATCCATTCTAGACATCTCTGAACCCCAGCTATTTGGTTTCCATATGATTACTTCACTCTTATGGTCCTAGTTCCATAACCCATTTTTCTTTCCTAGACTCTCCTTTTACCCCGCTAGAACTCATCTGGCTTAACTACTTGTGTCCTCTTCCTTGTAGTAAAGAAAATAAGACATATTTATACACTTAAAAGCATTGCATGGACTGGCCCTACTGCTCTAGTCCTTTCGTCCTCTCAAGCACTTTCCTCATCTTGCTTCCTCCCATCAAGGTCTTTGCACATCCTGTTCCATCTCCCTGGAATGCTTTCTCTATACTCTTGCTCCAGGTACTTCCTTTTCATCTTCCAGATCCAGCACTACCATCCTTTCCTCAGGTAAATCAATCCTACCTTCAGTCTGGATAATTTCTGTCCACATGCTCGTAGTCCTGTGTATCTCTCCTTCCTATTCTTATAGCACCAGAGAATTTACAGTCATTTGTGTTTGACAAAATTCTGTCTCTTCTGTTTGTCCATAAGCTGCATGAGGAGAGGGACTATGTACCATGTTACCCACCCACGTAATGGCAACTGTATAGAGGCAGGCATGTTCATCTCAGTCTGTCTGCTTGCTTTTGTGACACCTTCTACTTTTGCAAAATTTATCACACTGTATTACAATTTTTTGTTTAGTTTTTTTTATCTCTCTCAATAGACTGTGAACCCTTCTAAGACTGTGTTGTTTCTCTTTTGTTCAGAATTATATCCCCAGTACTTATTACAGTAGCATAAAATCTGATGTGTCATAGGACTCAAAAATATTTGTACAATCAATGAATGCTAAGCCTGTGAACACAAGGTCAAATGTAAAGTATTGTGGCTCAAGTTATCTCTATGTTTCATATTAACTTATTTTGGTCATTGATGATGTTGCCAGTTGACTTTAGTGTGTGCTTGGCTTGTTGTGTTGTTTTAAACCCAACATGAGGCGGTCAGTCTCTGATGTGATTCTTTTTTTTTTTTTTTAAGACTTTATTTATTTGTGAGAGATACAGAGAGAGATGCAGAGATATAGGCAGAGGGAGAAGCAGGCTCCCTGCGGGGAGCCCAATCGAGACTCGATCCCAGGACCCCGGGATCACGCCCTGAGCCAAAGGCAGATGCTCACCCACTGAGCCACCCAGATATCCCTCTGATGTGATTCTTAATTGATGTTTATGGCTCAAAAATTCTAAGTACACATGCTCTTAAAAAACAGATCGGAATAAGTAAATCACAATTATTGCTGATATTTGTTCTAATTCTTTTAAAGGTATAATATGGCAATTTTCCTGAGATGCTATTATCAATAAAACAAATCAATGCAAGCATAGATGGAGCTAGATTGAATTGTAAGGGAAGCTTAGACATTATAATGTAAATATGAGTGCTCTTGGAGTGCAAGCATTTTTGCTGCTAGAACACTACTGAATTAAAAAAAAAACTCTGCTTAATAATATTCATGCCTCTTTAAAGTTTTTTAAGTGTGGGTCTCTCTTCAAAGACATACCGTTGGAATTATCCAAATTCAAATGATTGGGACTGAAGGAATATGTTACAATCACATTTTACATTATTATCCACTAAATAGCTTTGGATTATATAATACTCAGCTGAAATATACTGACAGTTATTCAGAAATCTAAGTAAAACTTTTGATGAACCGGGCCCTACTTTGTTCAGTAGTTATATCTCAATCAGACAAGCTCGACTGTATAATTTTAGGTTTAGTCAAAATGAGATTTATGGGTATATCATATCCAAAGACTGCTGCAAGGAAAGTAAGATTTGAAGAAATGAGTTATTAATCTTTACTACATAGCATTAACAAATGTCGTGTGGCTTTTATGAGTAGGTACCTAGAGGTAGTAGATTCATAAGCCCCCCAAAATAGATTTCTTCTTATATACCTCTGATGCTAGGAATATAATGAATAGTCACCTATTACTCACTTGTGAAGTCCAAGCTTTTACTTCATTTATTAAATTCAAGTTTAATGCAAAATTAACAAAATTAAATAAGGACTGTCATGCTGTAGTGAATGGGATTGCCAGTCTTGCTTTCTCATAGGGGTGTGAGTGTGTACACGCATGCAGATGTCTGTGTGTGTGTTCGACGACAGTGTAGATGTTTTTATTTACTATCGTGAGGTGCTGTATTTGCTATAAATCTATTTCTTGCTGAATATATTTCTGTTTCTGTTCTTGCAGATCGTCTAAACATGCTTGTTAGGTAGGTGCCCGTGTTTGCTTGATTGATTCGTTGGGCTAGTCAAATTAATGGTGATAAAAAGTCTTGTTATTGAGATAATTGCTTATGTGATGTTTGCCATCACTTTTTAGTTTTGAGTTTCCAAAGGCCAGTACCCAGAAGGTGTTTTATCTCCTCCCAGGTCCTGTGCCCTCAGCTTAGATAAGTGGTCTCCAGGTGGATAGTGACATGTGGGTCATAGCCCTGCTTTCTAGAGAGGAATGACTTTCCCTTGGGATGGCTTTCACAAAGAGCAAACTCTCATTAAATGTTAAACTCTCAGCAAATGTTGAAAGAATTAGCTGAGGGCTTTTATCATCATCTTATGGTTTCTCTATAAAAAGATAACATTTTAAAAGAAGCTTATATATGTGTGTGTGTGTGTGTGTGTGTGTGTGCACGCGCGCGCGAATCATGTTTATAAGTATTTATGTGATGTACAACAGTATTAAGGAGATATGATACAAGCAGGCAATCTTATAGATGGAGAATCACAGGGTTTGTGGAGTCCTTCAAAGATTTTTTGGTGCAACTACCTACTTGCTTCTAAAATTTCTTTGTACAATATACTCTCTCTGTTGTTATCCACTGGATGGGATATGAAACCCATACAAGAACTAGGTCAAAAGACTACAGTGTAGAACACTGAAAAGTAAATTGGAGGAATGAACTCATGTATCTAAGAGCATAATTTGAAAGCCACTGTGTGAAAATAAGAATGACTCCACGTGGGGGCATAGAGAGTCCTTCTAGCCAGCACTGCGTGGCTGGCCCACATTACTCCACAGTCTTCCACCTCTCAGGAGATCTTATACCCAAATGCAAATAGGGTCATTTAATGACATTTCGTTAATCTTAATTAATTTCTAACAAAATCTTTGCTGATGTGTAAAGTTGAACCCTCTCAAACCTGATCTAAATTCTGAGACTTAAAAAAAAAATGATCAGACATCAGTTACCCTAAATAGTTCCTCTTGCTTCACCTGCTATAGTCAGAGAATGATAGCTGACTTTTTATTATGACATTTGGCTACTTTGTCCTGGACCTTCATCAGTTCTCTCAATAGTCAGGATTCCTGCATCTGTTCTAGTCTAAAAATAAATGGAAAAGGGCGGGGGGGGAAATCCGCAGATACATACATTTTGCTTTTGTAGTGAATTTCCCCAAATCATTGTTTCCTGCAACCAGAAGAATGCATTTTTTGCTTCCTGACCAACTCCTTCCCTTTAGCTTATTGTATTTGCAGGAGTTTGTGTGATTATAATTTTTGTAATACTAAATACTGTAATCTTTGTCATTTTTTATAAACTAAAAAAAGTTTACCCATTAAGCCCCATTGCCCTAGTTCACTTATTAGTGAATCTAAACATTTTCTATAGCTCCCTAATACATTATTTCTAATTTCTTAAGAGACCACATCCCTTTATAAGAACATGGGAATCTAAACTACATTTGAAACATTAAATAATAATTTGACTTTTTAAGCTAAGGTTTTCATTTTTTTAACTCCAGATAATGGAATTTTTTTAATGCCATAATCTCTATCTAAAGGTTAGTTTGAGTCAGTTGCTGTTGGCGTGATGATCTTCCCAAGTGATCCTCTGGATTAGTGAATCTGGATTAGTGTATCTGCAGTGCAAATTGCTCTGGAGACTGTGAATACTATCTAAGGGTCCAGTCAGATTGGCACAAGGTTATGTATTTGGGCTTTTCACTGGAGCTGATGCATATCATGCTTTGGGCCTTTCATCAGAAATGAACGTAGTGGATGTTACGATGCATTGCCTAGATGATCCCCTTCACAACTGAGCCACTGTTCTGTCTGCCTGCCTCTTTCTTCACCCTACCCTGATTCAGGTTCTGAAGTCACCCCCTACCCCCAACAAACCTTCTCCAGGCAAGCTTCAGAGTATATTTCCTGGGTAACCCAACTTAAGACAGTAATTTTTTTTTTTAGATACGGGCAGTTGGAAAATTTCATGGCTTATTTTATAAAAACTGTTATCGGGATTTTGTTCAAGTCCTCCATAAAAAAAACCCAGTTTGTAAATCCTCAGATAGTATTTGTAAAAATATTTGTCTTTCCTCAGAACTGATATGATCTAATTACTTAATAGGAAATATATATTAGGTTGAGCCATAGGGAATTGATACTTTATAGATCAAAAATACTCAAATGTCTACAATATCACAAGGTTCCACCATATATATATGTATAATATTAATATATATATATATATATATATATATATATCTTAAATTTACCTTTTTCCTTGGCTGCCAGGATGCTCATGGGTAAATTTCTATGCTCAGTTGAAATATTAATCTTCAGCCTACATTTCCTGGTATGAATATCTCTTACCACATTCACACTTTATATTTATTTATAATGTTTTAGAAAATAAGGGGGATTATGAGTAAATGCATTCTTTTAAGTGTGATACAACAGATTTCTGCATATAGACAGAACCTTAGACTTAACATGCCCCTCATTATGTTTAGTTTGCAATAGCAGCATATCAGAGTGAATGTTCGAGCACAGTACTGAGTTCTATTCGTTTTTTACTTGTTTTTATAAGCAAAATTTCATTACATTTAGATGGTCTCAACCTCTTTGACAGTCCAGTGCACCAAATCACAGTTGACATCTGCTCCAGCTTTCTAGGCGAAGACTTTGATATTCTGGTTATGGCTTACCAACTCTTCTAGTAGATTCCCAAAGCTCTCTGTGGTCACCATAGTTATTCAAACACTGTACTTCAATTACTTGAATGACTCATTTGGTCATTCATTGAACATATGTGAACACATTTTTAGTCACTTGCTATGTGCCCTCCTCTGGGTTGTGTGCGAGATTTATGGCAGTAAAACAGTCAGCAAGAGAGTCACAGTCCTTTCCCTTACAGGGCTCATATTTTTCTTCCCTTTCTAATCTCTGATGAGACTGCAACTCTATGAAGGCAGGCACCGTGGTTATTTCCCTTCTGCCTTTAGTGCACATACACTTGGCACTCAAAAAACATCTCTTAAATAAGTGGATAAATGAACAATGGCAACCTGTCATTTCATCTACTTCATCTCACAAAATCCTGGGACTTCCATAAGACAAATCCAATAGTTTAATGGTTATGTCTGCAGATGCCAGACAATTTAAAAGTATTTTAAAGTAGGCCACACATGGTTTGGCTGCTGATTTACGCTCCGTTGTCTCGTTGTTCTGATATCAGTTCCTGACTGGAGAAGATGGAGGTTTTCTGGGGAGTAGTTTTTGCACATTCCATTGAATCTTTCCCTGCTCCACTAAGCTTCTAGTCCCTTATGCCTACTCTGCAGATGTTCCATAGATGGCATCCCAGATGGTCCTCACCCATTGTAATTCTCTATAGAAGACCTCAATAATTTAGGCAAAATTAGAGTTGATCCATTTTATACTTTACTCTGTCTCTGTATACAGTGGCCTACAGAGGAGATGGTAGTCTTGCTCTGAGGAAGGAAATGGATTCATTTGAGTTCTTTTTTGCAACTAACATTTGTGAGCATCTCACAGCTTCTTGTCTTCTTTCTTGTTTTGTTTGATTTTTTTGCATTTGACATTTCCTTCCCTTTGCCCCTGTGCAGGACCATTTCCTTCCAACACCCAATTTATAACCACTTTCTCTTATAATTGTGTTTTTAAAATCAACTGCTTTTTGTGGCATTTTTATTTTTTAATTATTTTTTTAAGATTTTATTTTATTATTTGAGAGAGAGAGAGAGAGACAGAGAGAGAGAGAGAGAGAGAGAGGCAGCGGAGTGAGGGGCAGATGGAAACAGACTCCCTGCTAAGCAAGGGAGCCCAATGTAGGGCTCCATCTCAGGACCCTGGGATCATGACCAGAGCTGAAGGCAGACACTTACCTGACTGAGCCACCTGGGCACTCCTTTGTGGCATTTTTAATTCATTGTATACACCACTGAGCTTTTCCTTTGCTCTCCAGTCATTTCAACTACTTTCTCAAAAGCCATTATTGCGTAGTGTTTAGGAAGGCAGCCTCTTGCATTGCAGCTCTATCCCTTGCTAGCAGAGTGATGAGAGGCATGTTATTAAACCTCTCTGTCTCTGTGGCTTCATCTACATAGTACAGTAGGGATTAAATGACACTTCCCTCCTAAGGTTGTAACAAAAAGTAAATGAAATAATGTAAATATCTTAGTACAGTGCCTGCTACCTGTTGCAAATTATTATTATCGTTATTGCTTTTACTGTAGTTGATATTAATACTGTCCAACTAGATCGTAAGCCTGTAGAGCCCTGGGATCACATTTACGACTCCTCTTGTACTCTTGGTGTAACAGCAAATGCAATAAGTACTCTAATGAAGGCTCTTAGAGTCAATGGATGAAAAGTAAAAAATGAATTAGTTAATGAATGTTGTAAATTCTGATTCCACATACTTTTCTTAGAACAAGAGGTATTTTTCATTTGTAGGGATACAATGTTCTTTAGTCTTCAATTACATTGTGTGATTCATAAATCCGAAGACACTATTTATAATGTACATTTTGTAAATGTATACAGATTAAGAAGGATTAACTAAAACTGTAAGATAATCTAAATAGCTACCCTAAAAAAATTATCACTGGCATTTTAATGAAATGTTATTTTACAACTTTAAAGCTCATAGCAATATAATTAGTAATATGTGTAATCTTTATTACCAATCTTAATCTTTTTTATATGACTGAAAAATTATTTTATGGTAGTACAATTAAAATAATGCTAAAAATGTCAGCATAACAGAATTAAACTAAAGTAACTACTACAATATTGTACCCCAAACCAGCTAATTTAAATGCAAAATACTTTGTAAAGGCTATTTATCTGGGCTAATGCATGTTAAGGGATTTAAGGAGTAGTTTGTGTAGCTGAATAAAAGGAAAAATAAGCACTGTACAGCAATCTTTACTATTGTTTAACATGAGGGAAATATTAAATAGGTTTATATATAGGCCACTTGAGGAAAATGTATTAGAAGCCACATCACAGCATAGTAAATATAAAGAGGACTGGCAGGCAAAACTACCTTCAGAGTCTTTTAAAGGAAAAGCTTGACATACTTAAAACTGCACTTATGCAATTGATGTTATATTGTTAACTGTGATAACTAACCAGAATTTTAAGGCTTGTTTTTAAAAGGGATTTCAGACTACTGGACAGTTGTCCAGTTGGCACATGGCACCAGTCAGATTTTTCTCTGAATGCTTCCTTCAATTCATAATGGTCTACACAATTATTATTAAGTGAGAATATGGAAAGGTTTAAAAGTAAGATTATTTATTTATTTATGAATTTATTTATGTAATCTCTACACCCACCACGGGGCTCAAACTCACAACCCTGAGATTAAGATCAAGCCAGGTGGGGCACCTGGGTGGCTCCGTGGTTGAGTGTCTGCCTTTGGCTTAGGGCATGATCCTGGGGTCCCGGGATCGAGTCCCACATCTGGCTCCCTGCAGGGAGCCTACTTCTCCCTCTGCCTGTGTCTCTGCTTCTCTGTGTGTGTCTCTCATGAATAAATAAATAAAATGTTTTTTAAAAAAGATCAAGCCAGGTGCTTTTAAAAATAAGATTTTTAAAAATAAAAATAGGGAATGCCTGGGTGGCTCAGTCAGTTAAGCATCTGACTCTTGATTTCAGCTCACATCATGATCTCAGCGCCCTGGTATTGAGCCCCAAGTGGGCCCACGCTCTGCAGGGAATCTGCTTGAGATTGTCTCCCTCTCCCTCTCTGTCAGCCCCTTCCCCTGCTGGTGCTTTCTTTCTTTCTCTTTCACTCTCTCAAATAAATAAATACATCTTTTAAAAAAATAAAAATAAAAATAAGTCTATCACAGAAATTTCAAAAAGTATGGAAAAAAATCACTTAGATTTTCACTACCCATAAAGCATCATACTTCATACTTAGTATATATATTTCTAGTTTCTGCTCCATCATGGATAATTTTTAAAATATTTAATAAAAATAGTTGTGATTATGTCCCATGGAATATTTATATATAATATAAAAAAATCCAAGAAATATAAAGTATATGAAAATTACTAACAGTAGTGAGTCAGCTATATTTTCCTTGTGTTATTTTAGACTTCCTTTTCTAGAACCTCAAAAAGTATTGCTACTTACATATTTATTCCAAATTTTGGTTCAGTTACATGTTATTTTGAGAGCTATTCTTAAAAACTTGATTAGCATTGAAAATATTTTAGTAAGTTTAAATTACTTCTTAAAACTATCATCTAGGGCAGCCCGGGTAGCTCAGTGGTTTAGCGTTGCCTTCAGCCCAGAGCGTGATCCTCGAGACCCGGGATCGAGTCCCACGTCAGGCTCCCTGCATGGAGCCTGCTTCTCCCTCTGCCTGTGTCTCTGCCTCTCTCTCATGTGTGTCTCTCAAGAATAAATAAATGAAATCTTTTAAAAAGAACTATCATCTATTAATATCTTATGCAAATTATGACAGAAGCATAAACCATAAATCTGAAAGAAGTGGATGCTGTAGTGTGTCTATCATCATAATTCAATTCTTGAAAATGTAACTCTGATTCACCAGATGATACTACCCATGATATTTGTTTGGTTTTATTTTGTAGGTCTCAGCACATCTGGAAAGTCCTACGAAGTCCCAGCTACAGAAAGTCCAAAGACAACAAGTAAAACCCTTCATGACCCTTGACTACCAGATTGTCAACCAGACTCTTAAACGGTCACACCCTCCAACACCAAACAGTGCGCTTCTGGTACAGCATGGACACCAGTCTCCTGAGAGTGACACTGGCCTTACTGGAAATCCACTCACCAAGTTACTAACTCTTGGGAAAGAAGATGACAATGCGGAATGGCATGTATGTCTAATAGCTACTTATGAAAATATATAATCAGTTTTTAAAAATTTAAAGAAATTAAAGTCTACATTTTTATAGTAAACGTTCCAAATGCAAATGCATTTAACAAAAAGGATGTCTTAATGTACTCACTTATAATAATTAGTTATGCACATATTAATTACAATATATAATGAAATATAACAACTCATTTCTTAATACCTCATTTCAGTTGTATCTCAACGTGAATCAAAATCGGCTCTAACAGTAATTTATGTTAGGAAGATTTAGCTTTGTAAAGATTTTCTGGAATATTTAGTTAAAATGTTTATCAATAGTTATATTATCTTAAATACGCATTAAAATAAAACAGGAAGAAGTTGTTTAAATAGCAGTCAATATGCGCTCTAAAATAAAAAAAAATCTTACTGCACTTAATATTTTATGGAATTATATCTGGATTTCTTACTGTTAATTATTCATTTATTTCTATTTTCAACAAATACTTGTCTACCATTTACTAAATAACAGGAATTTAGAGGTGTGAGGGATACAAAATGAATAAGAATGTGTACCTTCATGGAAGATATGTTTATTATGTTTATTGTGACCCACTTGTGAATGAAATTTTGAAAAGCACTGAAGAATGAATTGAATTGGCAAACTACCAGAACTGGGGGAAAGATTTTCTTTAATATTTCAGTGTAGAAAAACTACATTTGTAGCTGAGCTTTCTATTCTTTTCCTTTTCTTTTTATCCCATTTGATTTGTCAGAGGGAGCCACGGTCCTATGATCTCCCACATTTAATCTCCCAATCTACATTCCTGATGATTATTACTGATTTCAGGTCGCTGCTTTTTAGCTATGAAGTTTGTAGCCTTCAGTCACCAAAGATTAATGCTCAGTACCCCGTTATGTGAATGCCAAGTGGTAGAGGAAGATTTCATTTTTTGCACATTTTATGTTAATCTGGAAAAGGGAGAATAATAAGTATCTGGTAGACTGTTTAATAAAATGTAAAACAACCACAAAACGGGACTCATTGAAATCCAACACTGAGCATAAATCTCTATATGTGTTATCTACTGATAACTGTCAATGGGTGGATATATAAAGAATTTTTTAAAAAATGAATGTAGAGTTAGTTTCTCTATTCACTCTATGAAGAGCATAAAAATATATGTAGAATGAAAATCATCTATATAGTAAATATTAGAACTCAACCCATACAATTTATCTTACAACCACCTTTCCAAAGTTCATTGCATTGTGTGGAAGACTGATTTCTAAAGGAAAAAACAAATCCCAAAGGATATGCATATGCCAGTCAGTTCCAGGCAAAACCCAGAATATGATCTTATTATGTATCTTATGAAATATGTTTTCTAAAAAATAAGAAAGGATAAGGAATATATCTATATCAGTGTTCTCAGTTTTTCTTAGTAAATGTTTTTATTCCCTAGGCACACAGCTTACCTTTTCTTTTATAATAGTTTTTACATTATAAAGGGAATTGATGTGATTTTAGTGGTCTTTCAGGTGGTGCTAGTCAAAAGGAGTTGCTGAGAAGGGCTGAAAGCCCCAAGAGGTGCAGAGCTCTAGGGGCAATGTGTACGTTGGTTACAGAATTTTTTTTCTATTTTTTAAGCCATTATACTTTCAACTATGTGTATATAGTTTCTTCTATCATTAATGTCTATTTAATCATAATTTTATTCAACGCGTTATTGTTTTAATCAGTGTGAGTTCTCTTTGAGGTCGACTTACCACGTGCACATTTTCACATACTGCCACCATGCACAGCCTTGTTATCTTTCATAGCTAAGATGTATCCTATGTTGTTGCAATTTCCTAATATTCTTTGATTCATGCTAGGAGTCCATGTCACAAAGCAGCAAGTGTGCAGTCTTTAGAGTCAGACCATATGGGGTTAGAACCACCACTTACTAGCTGCATGGTCTCAGTCTTTAACCTCTCTCTTCCCAGCATTCCTACAACTTGAAGAGTTGTTTTGATGCTTGCATTTTTAAAGTTGCTAACACAAAGGCAGAGTGGGGGCTCAGGAGATGGTGGCTGTTGCCATCCTTTGGTGTTTCTTTCTCCTATGCTTGTCTTCCTGAGACATCATAGAGTATTTTATTAATTCAAAGAAGATCTCAGAAATCATAGCTACCACAGAATAAGTCTGTGAGAGCATCCTTAGAGTCAGGATTTGGGAATTGGTATTAGGAGGAACGTGGTGATTAAGGGTCTCTGACACAGTGAAATATAAAATCAAAAGAAACTTTTTATAGCCTAGGCCTTTCCGGGATAAAATTTGTATTCATGGCACACAAGACCCTTCCTATTTAACCCTGGCCTCCTGACTCAACTTCTCATTCAGCTGCCCCATTGCACTCTGTGCTTCAGGCATATGGGTTCAGCCATATGGTGATTCTCACAGTGACCAGGTTCTCTCTTCTTATGTCCTTTCTTTACCAGCTACTCATCCAGTCTCCACCATTTGTCTAGATTATTCTAACTCTTCAAAATCCATTTCATGTTTCTTCTCTAAGGAGCTTTTACTAGTGGTTCCCTGTGTGGATGAGCACTTATTCTCGGACTTCTCATAGTAACACCTGTGTCATGTGGATAAAAATTGTATTATTCAACACAGCATTTTCACAGCACATACTATCTCTTAATTATTCATTTTCTTGTTTTCTTATCTGCTGTACCTCCTAGAAGCTATAGGTTGAGGGGAAGAGAAAAAAAAAGTCAGCAAATAATTATAATATTATGTAGAAAGGATAATGGTATAGATAGGAGCATGAAAATGCTGTTTTCATTCAGAAATGTCCATAGTAAGACTTAGAGAAAGTGCCTAGTGGGGGCATTTACACAGATTAGGGAGCATGAGTAAAGAATAAAGGTGGAGGGGGCAGCCCAGGTGGCTCAGCGGTTTAGCGCCACCTTCGGCCCAGGGCCTGATCCTGGAGACCCGGGATCGAGTCCCACGTCGGGCTCCCTGCATGGAGCCTGCTTCTCCCTCTGCCTGTGTCTCTGCCTCTCTCTCTCTCTCTCTCCCTGTGTCTCTCATGAATAAATAGATCAAATCTTAAAAAAAATTTTTAAAAAACAAGAATAAAGGTGGAGAACAGCAGAAAATGGCGTGAGCAGAAAAAGAGAGGCAGGTGGCACATAAGGTGACAAGAGATGACGACAATAGACAAATCACAGAATCCATGTCAATCGATTTCAAATCCTTGAAAGGTTTAACTGTGGGGGCTAGAGTGACATAATCAGATTTGACCATAATATTCTGTCCTCTATGTAGAAGAGGAATGCATCCAGGAGGGAGAGGGCCAGCTGAGAGTTAGAGTTGAGGTATGTGGGAGACCACCATGTGGAGATGCCAGTAACAGCTAGAGATCCAAGTTCACCTTGAGGAGAGTAATCTAGACCAGAAAAAGAGATTTGAGAGTTGACAGCACATGGGGAATACTTAAAAGCTCAAGTGAGAAAGAGAGCTCCTGGAGATCATGAATAAAGTCAAGTCAGGAGAGCAGGGAACCAAGGATGGGATAGAGCCATCAACAATATTGAAGGGGGGGGGGTCACAGAGGAGAGACTGTCAAGGTAAAATAAAAAAGATAGCCAGTGGGGTGTCATCGAAGCCAAAGAAAGAATTAGTATAAAGAAGG
Organism: Nyctereutes procyonoides; assembly: GCF_905146905.1. NCBI lineage: Eukaryota > Metazoa > Chordata > Mammalia > Carnivora > Canidae > Nyctereutes > Nyctereutes procyonoides. Next base: position 28,847,090 of record NW_026575160.1, on the reverse strand, counting down.
AGGGAATGAACTATACACTCAAGCGTAGCAGCCAAGTCTACTGAAATAAGAGCTGATACATATCTATTCAATCTGGCTGTTAAGCAGTCAAGGAAAATAACAACAAAAGGAATTTCAACAGGATGGTGGGCAGAAACCATTTGACAGGAGGTGGAGAGGTTGCAACCTGGGATGTTTGGGATGACTGGAAAGATAATAAGGCAAAGACAGAGAGTGGTAAACTGAAAATTGTTTACTTGATCTGCAACAGGGTCTAGATTGGATCTACAAGGAAGTTTGTGTTCTGATGAGTGAGATAATGGAATTTAGGATTTTAGAAATGGAGTGGTTTAGAGGATGACAAGACTCAAGGCCTGGCTAAAGAATAGGTAAAGAGAAGGCTAAATTCAGATTTATGATTTTGAGAGAGGCGAGTTAAAATATTCAACTACAATTGTTGATTTATTTTTCTGTAGAATTCTGACAAGTTGTTGCTGTAGGTATTTTTAAGGGCACGTGAATTTCTGATCACTTGGTATTACTTTTCCTTTAAGATTTTATCTTGAATTTTATACAGCCATTAGGCATAGCATTGCAACTGTGATTTCCTTTTGGTCATATTTGTGGTACATCTTTTCACTTTATTTTCAGCTTTCTCTCTTTTTTTTCTTTTCTTTTTTTTATTTTAATTAATAATACAACACCTAGATTCTTGAGGTAGTATGTTAGTTCACTTACATTCTTGTTATTACTATTAGGATTTATTACCCTTTTAATGTTTTAAAATGCCTATATTTCATTATTTGCCATTTTTTTCTATCCTCCATTGAACAGGTTAAGTTTTTCTCTGTTTTTTTTGTTGCTCTAACTTTTTAAGGTACATAGTTATATTTTTCTGCATCTATATCATTGTTTAACTAGGTCTATGTCATACCCTCAAGTAAAAATCTTCCTGAATATGATCTTATCTTCTTGTTCTCACTTATCTCCCTGTATTGAGATTTATAGTATCTCTCTCTCTCTCTCTCCCTCCCTCCCTCATCTCTCTGTCTATCTATATTCTTGTTTAGGCTACAAAAATTTTACTTTTATTCACTCATTTTTCTTTTTCTTTTTTTTAAGATTTATTTATTTGACAAAAAGAGAGCACTTGCGCACACATGTACATATGCCTATGGGGGGGCAGGAAGAGAAAAGTAGACTCTCCACTGAGCAGGAAGCCCCTACATGGGGCTTGATCTCATAACCCTGAGATCATGACCTGAGCAGAAATCAAGAATTGGACACTCAACCAACTGAGCTACCCAAGCACCCCTATTTATTCATTTTTCTTATATTTTGTATAGATTTTATAGTGTTTTTTACCCAAGATTTTATTTGTTTATTTATGAGAGACACACAGAGAGAGGCAGACACACAGGCAGAGGGAGAAGCAGGCTCCCTACAAGGAGCCTGATGCAGGACTCAATCCCAGGACCCCGGGATCACAACCTGAGCCAAAGCCAGATGCTCACCCACTGAGCCACCCAGGTGCCCCAGATTTCATAGTCATATTTATCATCTAACTGCAGTACCTCCTGGAAGAGTTTTTCAAAGGCTATTTGCCTTAAAACTTCTGAGTTCTGCCTTAGAACAATTTTTTTTTCCTTAGAACAATCTTATTTCACCCCACATACTTAAAGGATATTTTACTGGTTATAAATGTCCAGGTTCAAAGTTCTTTACCTTTTTATTTTATTTTATTTTATTTATTCATTCATTCATGAGAGACAGAGAGAGAGAGAGAGAGGCAGAGACACAGGCAGAGGGAGAAGCAGGCTCCACGCAGGGAGCCGGACGTGGGACTCGCCCTGGGCCAAAGGCAGGTGCTAAACCACTGAGCTACCCAGGGATTCCCCAGTTCTTTACCTTTAATACTTCAATTATTATCCCATTTTCTTCATGTACCCAGTGTTGTTGAAAACTTTCATTGTTGGTCTTTTGTAGATGTTTATTTTTAAACGTGTCAAATCTTATAAATGTTCTATTGCCTTCAAATCTCATAGTTCACATACCTATTATCTCCATTTTTATTTTAGTTAAATAATTTGCTTCTTATTTTATTATCTTCATTTACCATTTTGAAGATGCTTATTCTGCTGATCTGTAATTCTTCTTTTGTCTAATATATTATTTCTGTTTCATCTAATATAAAATGTTGTGTTTATTGTCTTTTTAGAGACAACAACTGGATTCCTAGGTTTGATTAATTTTGAACATTCCTGGAAGCTATGAAGGAAGGTTTTGAATGGATTTTAGCTATTAAAATCAATTTAGGATAATGGAGGAACCAATGTCTTCAATAAATTGGGGGCAAAATTAGTCAAGTCAGTGGGTGACAAAAATGAAGGATAGATGTGTTAGAGAAGCAAAGAAGAGCCTCCAAGGAGGATGGGTTTTCACATGTAGGAAAGAAAGGGTTTCTAGTGAAATAGGAGAAACCTATGTTTATTGACAACAGGGAAAAATTAAAGATGCAGGAGAGTGAGTCATTTAGGATGCAAGTTTCTGGGAAGAAAGGGGAAAAATGATATATATATAATTTTGGTGAAACTACTAGAGATACTCCAAAGAAAAGCATTTATCGTAAATTGTGTTTAGCATCCTTCTTTCCTCAGGTCTTCTTTACATTTGTCCAGTACAAATTTGTTTGTCCATGTAATGATAAATGTGAATGAGAGAAACATCATGAAATTAAACTCTGAGTTTAGTAACAATCAAGAACATATTTTAAAACTTTCATGGACTATGCTAAACCAAAGAAACAAAATATGCATATTTATTACCCTAGATCCTTTAACAATGTCTCTATGCACATGCAATAACATCTGATGTCCAGACCATATGTGGAATCCAAAAAACAAAACAAATGAATAAACAAACAAAAAAAGCATAATCAGACCTATAAATACAGAGAACAAACTGATGATTGCCAGAGGGAATAGGAGTGGAGAATAGGCAAAGTGGGTGATGAGGAGTGTGAAGTACAGGCTTTCAGTCACAGAATGAATAAATCATGGGAATAAAGGCCCAGCATAGGGAATGCCCTCGATGGTATTATAATAGTGTTGCATGGTGACAGATGGTAGCTACACTTGCGGTGAGCATAACATATAGACTCATCAAATCACTGCGTTGTACACCAGAAGCTAATGTAGCATTGTGTGTCAACTGTACTCAAATTTAAAAATTAAAATTAATTAATTATTTAAAAAATCCAGATCATTGTCAAGAGCCCGCACCCTTGAAGATGGTACTCGCGAACCACATGTGGCTATTTAAAATTTAATGTTAAATTAATTCAAATTCAATAAAGCCTTTAAAAATTGAATGAGATAAAAAAAAACTTAATTCTGAGCCTGGGAATTTGAATAAAAACTTGAGAAAGGAAGATTTAATCCCTCAGTTAAACTAGCTACATTTCAAGTGCTCAGTAGCCACATGTGGTTAGTTGCTATGGTATTAGACTGTGCGGATGTAGGACATTCCTATGCTTGCAGAAATTGTTGGGGGACACCACTGGGCTAGAGGGCTTTGCAACCTAGAGAGCATACTTTTCAACTTCGTCTCAAACTTATCTCCTGCTCCCTTCCCATTGACTAACCTTCACATTCCAACCTTAAGATCTTTGACATTTTTGCTTCCTTTCCAAGACTACTCTTTGCCATGTTGTTCATGTCTTTTTTTCAAATATCAGTAAGCCCTTCTCTGACCATTTCTAGCAACACTCATCCCCGTTAAGCTCTCTCCCCTACCTGCTTTAATTTCTTCAGACCACCATTTGTTATTAAGCCGTTTATTGTCTCTTTCCTCATTAGTGTTAGAGCTCCAAGAGGGCAGCGACTTTGTGCTGCTTGCTTTTACCGTTCTAGTAAATTCTACCGTTCTAGTAAAACCACTCACAGCGTGGTCCTGCAATAAATACTGCTCCACAAATTTTTGTTAAATTAATGCTAAAGCGCGTTCCAATTTTTTGGCATATCAACTTTAGGAGTATCTTAGTGGAAGTCTGAATATTTGATTCTCTAAGGTTCTCAGAAATCTTGCGTAGAAGATAACATTAACAGAATCATAAAATGTTTTTATCTATCTCTCCAAGTTTATCCTCATTGTTTCTGCACATGTTATAGGAAATTCAGAGTACTACAGCTGTATAAATTCAGCATTCTCATTATCTTGGAGTCTACACCATATTTTAAAATTTCATTGAAGAGAATATAATGGGAGAGAGGAGAGCGAGAGCCAGAGAGAGAATGGGGGGAGGGGGGGAACAATCAGAGTATTTTTAAAATACAAGTATTTATTTATTTATTTATTTATTTATTTATTTATTTATTTATTTATTTATGTTTGATGAGGAACTATTTCTTGTTGTTTCAAGTCTTTATTTAAATTCTAGTTAGCTAACATTAGTGTAACATTGGTTTCAGGAATAGAATTTAGCGATTCACACTCACATACAACACCCACTGCTCATCACAAGTGCCCACCTTCACCCCCACCCCCCATTTGGCCATCCTCCACTCACCTCCCTCCACTAACTCCCTCCATTTTTCCTCTAAGGCTAACAGTCTCAATGGCTTACCTCCCTCTGTTTTTTTAAAGGCAAACGTTTAAAATCTTCTCCAACTAAAGTAGAGAAAGGAAGGAAGGCTATTTTAGAAAGGAATTTGAGAAAGGGAGTAAAAAGCTGATTTAAAGTAGGATTTTAGGGGATGCCTGGGTGGCTCAGTGGTTGAGCATCTGCCTTTGGCTCAGGGCATGATCTCAGGGTCCTGAGATCAAGTCCCACGTCAGGCTCCCGGTGCATGGAGCCTGCTTCTCCTTCTGCCTGTGTCTCTGCCTCTCTCTCTCTCTCTGTGTGTATGTCTCTCATGAATAAATCAGTAAAATATTTTTTTAATAAAATAAACCAAAAATAAAGTAGGACTTTAGGGCCCATTTTCCAGAATTTCAATCCTGCCTTTGTCACTCACCAGCTTTGTAACAAGTTATTGCACATTTCTTCCCCTCAGTTTCCTCATTTGTACAACAGAGGTAATGATGGTATCCACTTCATATTTGTTGTGAAGGTTAAATGTGCTGGTGTACGTGAAGCACACAGAAAGTGCCTGGCTCATCTCCTGTCCCCGCACTGTATGCGTCTGCTATTGTTACTATTAAAGGGGTGGGTGATTGTTGTTGTTTGTTGATATTGCTATTATTATTATTATTATTATTATTATTATTATTAGCCATTTGGGGAAGTTGGATAATGTGTTTCCCCGTAGTTTGTATCCATGTAGACCAATCAGCTGGTTTGACCACTGCTGTTTGAATATCCACCTATAAGATGCAATCAAAACATTTCAAAAGGAAAATAAAGTTTGTAGGAAGTCATCTCTCTACATGTTAAGTACATGGGCTCTGGCTTGAGGCACCTCATGATAACCACTCTATTTCTATAGATACTGATTTCCAAGGACTAGCCCAGGGTGGTTGGCCCAGCCATCACCTGCCAGCTGGTGGAAGCAAATGCATGGAAAAGGAGCACAGATCAAAGAGTGGCAGGATTTCTTCATTTTAAGTTCTGAAGTATTCTGGGTTTTGATATACATATAACCTTAATTTAAATAGCCCTTAAAACTTTTAAAGATTGCTAAATTTTTTTCTCTCTGAATTAGGCTGAAGCACAACTCTTATCATTATGCACAGTATTCTAAATGTATTATATTTTGCTAGATGGAAGACGTTATTGAGGATATAATCGGTATGGAATCAAGTTTTAAAGAGGAAGGAACAGACTCTCCTCTGCTATTGCAAAGAACAGTAAGTGTTTCCAGACCCGAGGAGGTCAATGAGATTGAGATAAATAATGGCATCTGATGATAAGGAAAAGACATTCAATTTGATTAGTAAATGGTATCTTTTTCTACGCTTTTGATGCAGTCACAAGATAATAGCTGAATATTAGGAAATATTATTGGTGCAGAAAAAAGATTATGTAATGTTGTTGAGGAAGATGATAGGGCTTGTGATATTCTCTCCATCTATCTATTTAATCCCTATAAACATCCATCTAATTATACATTCTAATCTGATATATAGCATTTTCTATGAATGATTTAATTTTCAGATTTCCTGAAACACAGCACACAATCAAAACACCCTCATGAGCTAATGGTTCAATTTTGACTATTTTACCACAACTGGTACCATTTTACCACAACTGGACCATCAGATTCAGAGGCTCTACACCTTGTAGAGATGAAAAAATTATAACAAAAAAATATGACTTTACTTTAGGACCAATAACAGATCAAAGATGAGCTTAAGTAGAACAGGCCTCACCCTACTTGAAGGCATGCGGACAGACATCTATGTTGCAATCAGCACAAATTCCTGGAATGACACGTAATGAACGGATGGTTTCTTATCTCCTGTTTGATTGCTGTTACCTCCTCATTACTCATTTATTAATCACTAAAAATGTTATTTGTAAAGGGTGTGCGAAGGAAGTCTTTTCATGTGCTTTGAAGGGTTATTGTTGGTTTGCTTATTGTCTTAGATCTTTTAGGAAAATGAGAAAAAATATGAAAGATTGTGATTGAATTGTTATTTTAGACATTTCATTTAAAGAAAATACATTTTGACTATATTATGTGGTACAGATATTTTTCATCAGTAAGTCAACGAGCTGGGATACGTGAATGATGAACATATAAAGTTAAGACCTTAAGAAAAAATTACTTTTTTCTCTTTTATTTCTTTTGTTCCAGACACAGTATCTAGAAAGAAGTATCTCTTTCCTCCTTTTCTCTGGTATGCAAGAGCTCATAGGACAGGTCACTAATACTGGCATTATCTGACAAAGGTCAAATGAGATTTAAAACCTAGTCTTTTTGCAAGTTTTATTTTTATTTTATTCTATTTTTTTTTTTTAGGATGGACTGACAATTCTTTCTACATCTTCTGTCTTCAGATTTCAAGCAGCATAGTCATATGAAATCTGACTAATTCTCTAGATAAATATATTATTAATGATAATTTCTCCCTGCCTAATTTCACAGCATGAAGATACTATTGTCTTAACTAGGATTCAGCTTCTGGGTTTCAGTAAATGATATTAATTTCCTGCAATCTTTTCTTTCTATGTGGTACTCATTAAAATTGTGTACAGAAACATTCTCTTTGTTAAATGATTGTGCTTGTTCTGTAGAGGCTGCATAGAACGGCTGACTCAGTACAAATTAGTGGCAATAACTATCTGGAATTTACTTTTGATATCTGGGATGTACTTTTAAAAAGATAGATACTACTGGCCTACCTGCACTTACACAAAGAAATATCTGTGTGTTGACCAATCAGCAAAACCAAAGAGTTTAATTAACCAAATATAGTGATTCTATATGTATTGTGTGCAAAGCATAATACACGTGCCATAGGAAACTGAAGTAGAATAAGACACAATTCACAAGCCAAGAGATCACAGGATGGTGGGGTGGGGGAGTGAGGTGTACCTGAGAGACAGGGAGGGAGAGTGTGGATCTTGGTTTTAAACCCAGTTTCCAATCTAGGCACTGTGCAAGGCACTTAACCTCTCAGCTTTCTTCTACATTACAAGAATGATTAAAATATATATCTCCAAGGCTGTTTTTTTTTAAGATTTTATTTATTTATTCATGAGAGACACAGAGAAAGAGGTAAAGACCCAGGCAGAGGGAGAAGCAGGCTCCCTGTGGGGAACCCGATGTAGGACTCGATCCTGGAACCCCGGGATCACGTCCTGGGCCGAAGGCAGACGCTCAACTGCTGAGCCACCCAGGCGTCCCTACAAGGCTATTTTATATTAAATCTTAGTATACTACATGTGTACATTGAAATATTAGTCAGAGAGTTGCTCTGGAGTTTGAGTGAAGGAGAAACCATATTAAATTGAGGTTTTTTTTTTTTTTTTTTCAAATGCTTTAGTTATGAGGGATAGTTAAGGTTCTAAGAGGCAGCCATGGACACAGAAAAGTAGCAAGTCTTGAACATAAGAAAAAGCAAGAGGGGAGGGGGGGAAAGGATGTTTAAGAACGGCTGATAGAACAGAGGAGACTCTGAAGGATTTTTGTAGTTCACGTGGATAAAAATAAAGACCTGTTGGATTCAGAAGAATGCTTTGAGTGAGCGTGTTAGCCAGTGAACTTTTGGTACAGATGGTAGAACCTGGCTCATCCGGGGCTTAAACATGAGAGAAGTCTGTTGGTTCATGTGCTGTGTAGATTCCTAAGTAGTGCCCCATGTGGGCAGCCCCCCAAAACTTCGCCCTTGTTTTCTTCTGTGCTGGCTCTATTCCCAGCCGTTGAGCAAAGACTGTCATGGCCTGTTCCTAGCTATGCACATAGTTCCTTCTTGCCAACCCAGTTTGTTTTTTTTTGTTGTTGTTGTTTGTTTGTTTGTTTGTTTTGGTTTGTTTGTCAGCTTTGGGTTTTTTGGCAAACACCTACTTCTGCACAAGGAAGAGAGTTTTCTGATTAACTGAAGTCAATCCTGGTGGCCCCACTTCCCCTACCAGAGGCGGTTTTAAGAATGGGCTCGTGTTGCAATTTTGACATGTTGGGCTGCCTTCTGGGAACTTCCTTAAGTCTTTAAAGTAGACCCCAAGAGAGAGAAGGGTTTTGCCTCTTCATGACATTATAGGATAATGGGACTTATGTAGTCATTTTATTGCCCAGAAGCTAAATAGACTAAGGAAAACCAAACCAAACCAAACCAAACCGAAACAAAACAAACAAAAAAAAAAAAAAAAAAAGGGAAGAAGAAAAGCCAAAAGAAATGCTGCTTATATGCCCTTGGCAAATTCTTTGCCTGTGGATTTCATATTATGTAAGATTTTTTTTTCCCTTTATTCGATAAGCTAAGTGTGTCTGATTGTTGTAACCAAATTCATCCTAATGGATACACTCCAGGCAGGCTTGGCGGCCTAAGGGAAGAAGAGCATTCCTCTTGGTTCCAGTGAAATCCCCGGGATGATTCTTACTGGAGCAACGCCTGTCATTTATCTATGCCTCAGCCAGCTGCTCTGAGTCTTAGAGTTGAGCAGCCCCACGCAGCAACAAATTCCCTAGACTAAGTGAGAACGAGCAGAGGAGTTGTTACCAAAATAAATGTCAGTGAATTCTAATGAGGCTAAACCAACAGATGTCATTATGGTGAGCTTCAAAAGTGAGATATTTATTAATTCACAATAACTATCATTAATTTCTCACCTTTTATTTGAAGCTCACTTTTCTATGCATTTTACACACATTTTCTCTAGTTCTTGTGGAGATCGATGGAATCTCAGGAGCCGTCTATTGAGTGCTTAGTCATGGGGACAGGCTCTGGCAGGGGTGTGAGAGAAAGCCTTGGATCTCACCGAGCTAAGATTCATCTCGGGACCACGGCCTACAGGCTTAGCTACAAGTCATGATATAACTTCTGTTGGTGGGAAACTTGGAAGCTGCTGAGGGGAGCCTTGGACCCCTTGTGGTGGGCCTTCCAATTTATCCAGCTTGAATGAACTAGTGCAAGGTCTTCACAGATCAATTCAGCCCGGGTCTTTCCGACCCAGAAATGAACGCTGAGTGATGAGTGACTGGAGGCAGAAAAATTAAGAAGTTACCTCTCGATTTCTATTGGCTACCTGTCAGTTTCTTCTCAATGCGACTATGTAAACTAGATGGCGAGGAGCTAAAGTGCAGGAAACCTTCAGCCAAATCAGTCATGCTTTTGACAAAACCCTAACCGGTCAGTTTCTCAGTCCCTTTAGCGTCAGTGCATTTTTCTCTTCCCCATTTAGCCCACCCCCCTTTGCATGATGATATCCTAGATCTTGTTATTGCCATTTTTTTTCTATCCCCTAATGTTTTTATTTCACTTTTGACCATTGCATTCTATTTGCTGAGTGCTTCTGTAGTTTTCTTATTTCACCAATTGTTCAAGCTCTAAATCGATGCGCTCTATCACTATTTTCAATAGCTATGACTCTGCACTTGCAACATTTTGAAAATGTCTAGAGTCTTTGGTCAAGCACTATACCCAATCCTCTTGCAAACACTCCTAACATATCTCTGGGTTTTTTTGGTGATTTTTTTTTTTTTTTTCATTTTACTTCCCTGGCAAAACCCCAACCCTGATTAAACTTCTCTCATCTTACTCCACACCTCAACCTGAGCCGCTTACTGGATAAAATTTCGTCACATTTCTCATAGTATTCACCTCAAGTACATCACCAAAATGTCACAGGGCCTTTTACCACCACTGTGGGAATTCACAGCTATTCCCTGGTAAATATTCCCATTAACTGAGACCATTTTTTAAAAACTCCTTCTCTTTTCACTTCAAATCTCCACAGTTCATTGCCCATTCTTCCTTTTTCAGCCGATTTCTCTTTTACAGTGTATCTCAAAGAGCAAATGTATGCAACGCTATTGGAACTCATTCATTACTCGGCATCTCCAGTTATACGAAACCACCTGTATCTGTTTTCATTTCTTCTGCCATCTCTTCTTTTAGCATAATTGCTCCAGCTCACGATCTAAAGCCAGCCCACCACGTGTGCTCCATATCTCACTCCTTCTCACCTCCTCAAGGACTTTGCTTCTCTAAGTAGTGACTCCTTCTCCTACATAATCAGTCTATTCTGATCTATTGGGTTATAAATATCAGTCTTACACTGGTCTTTAGTAATACTCCCTAAAAATAAAACCAAACCCCTAAACTCCCTTTGAACACATTTTCTGTCTGGCTGCCATGTTATGTCATGACTGACTCACACACGAAAGAACTTCTTGCTTCTATCTTCACCCTGCCACCTTTTGCTCCCCTCCTGTTTTCTAGTCTCCAACAGAGCTCTTGTCCTCACAATTCTAAAGGGGCTCTTCAAGCCAACCGAAGCAGAAGCCAGCAGTAAGTTCTCCATTCTCACCTGACTTGGCTTCTTGGTGGTATTTGCCATGGTTGACCACTCTTCCTTCTTAAAGTACCATCTGGGATTCTATGGCACCACCTTTTCTGGTTTTCTATTACCTTGCTGGTTCTTTCTCTTCTAACTGATGTCTAAATGCTCATGTGTACCAAGGCTAGGACTTCAGCCCTCTTTTCTCATGTATCAATACATCCTACGGGTGACCTCCACCCTTCTCCACCCGATCTCTCCCCTCTATGCTTGTATATCCTCCTGCTTGTTGTCTTTTATGCTCCTAACAGACATCTCAAACTTAATATTGACTAACAAAAAGTCTCTGTCCCCCCCCACACACACACCTATCCCAATCTCCTTTTGGTTTATCTAGCACCCCCACTCCCAGAGTCATCTTTCTTCTTTCTCTTACTCAGACATCTGCACATCTATCAATATGTCCTACGGAGCATCCGAGATTATCTGAATCTTACAGCTTATCAGCATCTCCATTAAAACGCTTTTCCAGACTGCCATCATCTCTCACTTGAACCTCAGAAACTGACTGCAGCCAAACTTCCCTGCTACTTCTTGCCCCCTTACAGCTGTTCATGCAGTAGCCAGAATGATCTGCACAAAGCAAAAATCAGATCCTGTTTCTCCTTGCTTAACATGCTATTAACTTCCTAAAATCCTCAGAATATAATCCAGACACTTTACCATTGTCAGCATTTCCCTTTAACTTTAGGCTCTGGCCTCTATAGCCTTCTTCTTGCTCCTTGACAATGACATGCAGACCATGATCTTAGGGCCACTGAACTTCCTTTTTTGGCTTGGAATACTTTGTTCCAGAACTTCACACGGCTGCCCCTTTATGTTTCCAACCTTTAGACAATGCCACCTTGTCAGAGAGGCCTTCCACAAACAGCCTAGCTAAAAGATCCCATCTCATCATTCCCAAAATCAATACCTTATTTTGATAACCTCTGACTCGTATGATTAGAATTATTATTTTATCTACTTATTTATTGTATGCTCCCACCCCTAAAATGTAAACTCCTTGAATATAACAGTTTTGTCCATTTTGTTCACTTCTGTGTCCCTGGACCCTAAAGCTGTGACCTCTTCATTATATCATCAGCACCTGGCACTGGCACCATCCCTAGCACATCGTAGGTGTTCAGCAAATGCATGTGAAATAAACACTTCAAAATACACACATAGGGATCCCTGGATGGCTCAGTGGTTTAGCACCACCTTCAGCCCAGGGTGTGATCCTGGAGACCTGGGATCGAGTCCCACATCGGGCTCCCTGCATGGAGCCTGCTTCTCCCTCTGCCTGTGTCTCTGCCTTTCTCTCTCTCTCTCTGTGTCTCTCATGAATAAATACATAAATACAATCTTGTAAAAAAATACGCACATAGTATTGAAAAAATGATTCCCATCATACATTAGTACTTAAAATTTTTTAAATGGGAAAAAAGCAGTAGCAACAAGGATAATGACCATAATAAAAGCTACCGTGACTTGGGTACTTGCTACATGACAAGGATTGTGCAGAACGTATTTAGTGAAAAATTGCATTGATCATCACAACAAACCTAGGGGATAGAGACTAGTATTACCTATTTTCACTTTATAAACGAGGAAGGAGGCTTAGGGAAGTTCACTAATTTGTTCAACTTATGCAGTTAGTGAATGGCAGGGTAGGGTTTGAATTCCAGTCGTGTATGATACCAGAGACAGCAGCAATCCTCCTCCTCCTCCTCCTCCCGTCCCAGAAGCCTCAGAAGGAAGCTGATTCCTAGAACTGTAGAATCATAAGAGTTGACGGGACCTTAGACTGATCTGATTCTCTGCCACTCCAGCGGAATGATTGCTTGGCCTAAGAGTTTAGATCTGTTTCCCTATAATTTCCACCAGTTGGTCTTGATTTCACCCCTTCCCTTACAAGATGTGGTTGTGCATAGTAACTCATATCTTTTATCCTCCATAGCTCTTTTTTCAATCAGGTGTCTGTAAATGCTGGTGGCATTTGGCAATCTCAGTAAACTGTTATAGTTCAAGACCATTCCAGAGACGAGGACTGAGTAAATATTAACAACCCCTTGTGCTTGGTTGGAACTTGAGAGGACTGCATAACATCAACAAGCAAGCTTTTGTCAATCACAGCCTAGACCAGATTAGTCTTAAAGTCCAAGGAAGAGCCAAAGTTCACCTTGGCACAGAGTTTTCTGTGCAGTCCTCTCAGCTATTGTTTGCCAGTTTTTAAGGAAAAGAAAATGATGAAGTAGAAGGAGAAAATCGTGGCTCTCTTGGAGGTTAGAGACACTGCCGAGTTAAAACTGGTGAGCAAGTGCATTTTGGAATTACTTCAGTGTTTGGAGATGAAACCACCTTAAATACTGAATAAACTTTATAAAGTAATAGGCAATAAAATAAGGTATGTAGAAATTGAGCTTTGAAATGCATAATATATAATCTGCTGTACTGACAAGCTTGTTTACTTACAAGATAGTTTTTGGTGCTCTGGATAGAGTAAAAATATTGTTATACTCTCTTTAGTAAAAAAAAAAAATGTTAAAAATATTGGGATTTTTCTATCAAAAAGTGAGGGTTCCCTTGGTTATTTATTGCAGTGTTTACATTAAATCAATAACCGTTTTTGTTAATTTAGTACTAAATAGATCATGTGCATATAAAGTATATGGTACTAAAGTATTTATAAGTTACCATCTCTATTTTGTGCTTTATCTTTTCTACTTAAGTTATAAGCCAGCTGGCCAAGGACAAGGGACATTCTACTCCCGCCCAACACATTATTTTTTTATTCACTCATAATAGAACAAAAATAATAATAACTCAGTGGGATTTCCCTATTCAATGTTTGTCATTCAAACCTCATAGCCCAGCTTTTGCAAATAAAATAAAGAGGGAGAGCAATGATGTGTGTCTTAAAACTGGAAAAATCTAGTTTACCACATTTAAATGAATAAATACCCCAAAGGGGAAAAAATAATCTTTTAAACGTCAGTTTTTTGTGTATGCATACATTGTGTGGTATATGCTTCCCTACAGCGCTCTCTCTTTATGCCTAATGTTTGTCTTCTTTTTATGTCTGCAGTTATTCTAATAATCTCATGCTCACTTTTACCATTTTAGTTCCACAGTGACTATCTTCACAGAACAGAAAAATAGAAGATTAAACCATTTAAAGTTTTTCTCAGTTTCCCATGAAATTTAGTACTAAATATGTGCTATGGATAGTATGTAGATATCACACATTCGCATATATATATATGGGTAAATGGGATTTTTTGCTCTTAGTATTTATACTGAAAAATTGTCTGAAAATATATAAGTATATGTATTTTCTTTCCCTCTTTTGTATTTATAATGAGATATTCTGGGAGAAAGACATGTCACACACCCAGACCACACAGACACATGTACATAATATGCATATGTAATACATCTATGCATATACATTATACGTATGTATGTTCACACACAACCCTCCAGGAAATTCTCAGGGTTTTAGATAAGCAATTAATTTTCACGAACATGGTAAGTAGTGTATACTGTTGTGCTCCCCATGCTGAGTGAATATAAATGAAGAGGGGTAAGACAATAAATATAAACTAAATTATTAAATTTATGGTCAAGTTTATTAGTCACATAGTGTTTTGGTGAAGAGAGAGCTAAACGGAGCCACCATGAAAGACAGTGTTGGAGAAGGTTTGGACTTTGAATTGAGCCTTAGAGAGTAGGTTGGATTTTGATACTTGAATAAAACTGAAGAAAAAAATAGTCCAATGGCTTCCAACTTTTTTGCATATTCAAATCACTTCTTACCATTAAAAGTGTTAAGGCAAAGGACTTTCCAGAGTAGAGTAGGTAGTAAAGAATGCACCCTCTGGTTCAGATAGATCCAGGATTAAATCCCAAGCCCTCTATTTATACAACAGTATGATCTTGACATAATTACCTACTTTTTCAGTTTTAATTATTTAATATTTAAAATCGGAAACGTGATACCTCATGGCATTGTTATAAAGATGACTTGAGATAGTGTTCTTTGTTATTGTTATTGAATATACTAGCTTAATATCTGGCACATGATAAATATTCAACTATCTAGGACATAGTATATATGTTAGGATAATGCTTGTATTTTACTCTTTTTTTTTTTAAATTACCAATATATAGATTCCTAGGTTCCTTGTGGCAAACTCTTTCCTTCCCTCCCATTTGAGTCTAAAATCTATTTTGGAAGCCATGCTATGGCATATGGGTACGTGGTGACAAGAAATCTTTTATAACTTGAGAGTGGTGGCAAATAATATTGACTAGATAATGACGGGCCATTTAATATGATTCTTGAAAGCTAGACATAAGAGTTTGACCTTAATATAGACATTAGAGGGGAGAGCTTTCTGATTTGGGGGGTGGAGAAGATCAGAAGGAAGTTGTACTTTTAAAATATGAGTTGGTCTAAGAGGGGTAGTTGGGAATTGAGAGGGATGAAGGGATACTAGAGAAACATAATTTAAGTTTAGGACCTGAAGAATTGATATATGAGGACAGAGAAGAAAATATAAACTGATAAATAATTTAAAAGAAAAAAATCATACGGGGAGATAGATTGGACATAGTATATGAAAAGGGAAGAGACCAAACAGGAAAACATATCTAAAACTTAGATTATTAATGTCCTTTATTACATTAGCTTGATAAGAATAAATGGATATATGAGCATTTTCATATTTTATTTAGATGTTTCTGCAGTATATTTGGACCCAGATTTTATTTTCTCATAGGGCAGCATGATTTTAACAATATGCAAATCTATATTTTTCTAGGGTTACGGGAATTTACTATCTTCTCAAACACTAAGAATTTAATCATAAATAGGATTCAATTTTGTCAGACTTTTTCTTAATCTATTGATCTCATCATAGAGGTCTTTTTCTCTTTTAACATCATAAAATATATTTATGGGAAATGCAACTTTTTTATGGTAAAATATTTATATTCCCTTGGATTCATATTGCTAATGCTATTTTTTTGTTGTTGTTGTTGTTGAGGTATACACAGTGGTACATTAGCTTCAGGTGTACAACATAGTGATTGGACAACTTTATATGTTATGCTATGCTCACTGCCGGGGTAGCCACCATTGTCACCATACCACAGCATTATAAACACCATTGACTGTATTCCCTATGCCTATAATTTTCCTTTCTCATAATGTCTTTGTTTCAGATTCAATGAATCAGGACATATTCCCTCGTGTTTCTATTGTCTGGAAATGTTTGTACAAAATTAGTATGATATATTTCCTGAAAATGTAACACTTTAGCCCATAAAACCATCGAGTCCAGATACTTTCTTGTGCAACATGTTCAAAATTTATTTTGATTTCTTCTGTAATCTTTAGACTGTTCAAACTATTAATTACTTCTTCAGTCAGTTCTACTAAATAATATTTTTCTAAAAAGTCATGCTTTTTGTCCAAGTATTCACAATCATTGGCCCCCAAGTATTATAGGTAATATAGCTCATTATCTTTCTTTTTATTGTGGTAAAACATATAGAACATAAAATTTGCCATCGTAAACACTTAAAAGTATAAAATTCAGTGGCATTAAGCAGGTTCATAATGCCATGCAGCCATCATATCCATTTTCAGAGCTTTATCATCATCTGCAACAAATACACAGTTTAAATAATTGCTATCCCTTTCTTCCTGCCCGAAGCCTCTAGTAACTTCTATTTTACTTTTTGTCTGTATGAAGTTAACTATTAAAAGTCACCTTTAATAAGTAGAATCATATAATATTTTGTACACCCTTTTCTGTCTGGTGTATTTCACTTAGCATATTATTTTCAAGGTTTATCCATATGTAGTATGTATCAGAATTTTATTCCTTCTCAAGGCTTTGTAATATTCCAGTATGTGTATATACCACATCTTATTTTTTCCTTCATCTGTTGGTGGTCATTTAGGTTGTTTCCATCTTTTGGTTTTCATGAATAATGCTTCTATGAACATTAATATCTTAAGTATCTGTTAAAGTCTCTGCTTTTAATTCTTTTTGGTAAAAACTTAAGAGGTGGAAGTGCTGGCCACATGGTTATTTTGTATTTTACATTTTAAGTAACTGTCATACTGTTTTCCACAACAGCTGCATCATTTCACATTCCTGGCAGCAATGCACCGAGGTTCCAATTTTCACATCCCTACCAGCACTTGTTATTTTCCTTCCTCTTGATAATCGTCCTCTTAGTGAATGTGAAGTAGTACCACATTGTAGAATTGATTAATAGTTCCCTAATGAGTAGTGGTGTTGACCATCTTTTCATGTGCTTATTCTTTTTGTAGCTCTTCTTTGAAGAAATGTCTACTCAAATCCTTTGCCCATTTCTTAATTGGGTGGTTTGTTGTTGTTGTTGTTGAGCTGTTGGAATTTTTAAAAATACAGTCTGATATTAATCTCTTAGATGATTTGGAAATAGTTGCAATATTATGCTTATGGATTATCTTTTCACTCTCTTGAGAGTGTGCTTTTATGTACAAAGCTTTAAATTCTGATGAAGTCTAAATTCTATTCTTTTGGTTGCCTGTGATTTTTGTTCTTGTATTAAAAAAAATCATCACTGAACACATTATCATGAAGATTCCCTCTATCTTTTCCCCTAGAATCTTCATAGTTTTAGCTCTTATGTTTAGTTCTTTGATCCATTGAAAGTTAATTTTTGTGTATCATGTAAGAGAAGGGTCCAACTTCGTTCTTTTGCATGTGGATATCCACTTTCCCCAACACCATTTTTTGAAAAGATTGTCCTTTCCCTATTGAATGATCTTGGCACCTTTGTCAACAATCATTTGACCATATACTTGAGGATTTATTTCTGCACTATGTCTCAAATAGTGCAGAAATTCCACTCCATTAATCTATGTCTGCTATTATGCCAGTACCACACTATTTTGCTTATTGTCACTTTGTCATAAGTTTTAAAAACTGGTAGTGTGAATCCTCTACCTTTGCTCTTTTACTGTTTGGAGACCCTCAAACTTCTATATGAATTTCAGAATGGGTTTTTCTTTTTCTGCAAAAAAAAAATGCTTTTGAGGTTCAATTAATTTTGTAGATCACTTTGGGTACTGTTGTCATCTTAACATCAAGTCACCTGATCAATAAATATGTGATGTCTGTCTTCCTTAATTTCTATTAGCAATATATTTTATTTTAATTCATTTAAACTTTTTTCCTGTGGCAATATTTTTTAGTTTTCAGTGTACAAGTTTTTTGTCTCCTTGGGTAAATATATTACTAAATATTTTATTCTTTTTGATATTACTGTAAATAGGACTGGTTTCTTAATTTTCTTTCAGAATCTTTATTGTTTTAAGATTTTATTTTTATTTATTCTGGAAAGAGACAGAGAGATAGGAGAGAGAGAGCAATGGGGGAGGGATGGAGGAGGAGTGTGGAGGGAGAAGCAGGCTCCCCGCTGAGCAGGGAGCCCAATACAGGGCTCCAACCCAGCACCCTGGTGTCACGACCTGAACAAAAGGGAGATGCTTACAAACTGAGCCACCCAGGTGCCCCCAGATTCTTTATTGTTAGTGTATAAAGATGCAACTGACTTTTGCATGTTGATTTTATATCTGGCAACTTCACTGAATTCCTTTATTAGCTCTTGTAGCTGTGTGTGTGTATAGGTGTGTGTGTAATCTCAGGTTTTTCTAAATATATGATCAATGAACAAAGATCACTTTATTCATTCTTCTCCAATTTGGATGACTTTTGTTTCTTTTTCTTGCCTATTTGCTCTGACAAGAATTTCTAATACTGTGCTGTATAGAGGTAGTGAAAGCAGGCATCCTTGTCTTGCTTGTTCCTGATCTCAGGGGGAAAACATATTTTTAAATCACAGCTTATGTTCTTAGTATTATCTTACTTTCACTTGCAATATTATTTATTTATTCTTAATTCTTTTTGATAACTCTTGCGGGAAACATGTCATTCTTGTTAATTTAAAAAAAGAAATTTTGCCTTGTGGATCGACTTTTTTTTTCAATAATTTATGCTTTTATTTTATTATCTGTTCTACTTTCTTTGGTCTTATTTGGTTATTTTTCTAGCTTGTTGAGAATGTTAATTTATCAAATTTCACATTTTTATCGATTTTTCTCATATTACTATTTAAGGGTGTAAATTTCTTTGAAAGCATTGTCTTTCCATATACCAGATGTTTCTTTCTGTGTATTTTTAGTATCTTTTATTTCTTTCTAAATTTCAGCATGATTTTGTCTTTACCCTTGAGTTATTTAAAAATTTCCAAGCATTTTAGAAATCAGGTCTCTGTGAAATACATTGAAGGTGTTTTTTGACTGAGTTCATAGTCAATACTTATATACATTCCATATATACTCAAGAAAATTGTGTATTCTCTAATTTTTGGATATGGAAGTATACAGTGTCCTTTGGGCCAAGCTTTTAGTTTTATTATTCAAATATTCTATGACATTATTGATTATTGTTGCCTGCTTCACTTTTCAAAAATGAGGAGAAATGTCAAAATTTCTTACTACATTGGTGGATTTATTAATTTTGCCTCATAGTACAAAACATTTTGTTTCACATATTTTGAGGTTATTTTATAAGATGAATGCATGCTTATAATTATAATGTGTTTTTGGAGAATTGAACTCTTTATTATTATATAGAGACTGTCTATCCCTAATACTTTTTCTAATTTTAAAATCTATTTTCTCTTATATTTATATAGCTACGTCAGTTTTCTATGTTATCATTTGCTGGCTATATCTTTTTCCATCCCTTAATTTTCAAACTTTGTGTGTCCTTTTACTATGTAGGTGTCCTTTGTACTGTTGTATCCAAACTATCAGTCTTTTTGCTGAGAGGTTTGACTTATTTACACTGATATATTTTCACCTGTTTCTTTCATCTTAATTTATTATTTAGGTGTGCCCATTTTTCTCCTTAGTACTTTATTACTACTTTTACATCCTCTGGTTTCCTTCTACTCCAATCAATCATACTGATATTATTTACTTTAATATTGAGTTATATCATTATATATTTCACTTTCTTACTTTGGTTACCCTCATCTTTTTTAGACTACAACCACTTACTAAGATATTTGATAATTTTTATTTCATGTTTTTGAAGCATATCCTTTAAATATCTACTTCTATTTAGGTACTTCATACTAACATTGAAAACAGTTTGGATGAAGTACCTAAATATTATGCCTCTAGAAATATTTTCATCATGATCTCATTTGTGAATGACACTTGGGCTGGATATAAAACTCATGTTTTAAGTTCTTTCAACATTTAAAAACTAATGATTCACTTTCTCCTATCATTCAATTTTGCTATTAAAAACTCTTGTATTAATCAGAGTCTTGTTCATTTGGACATAATCTTACCTTTTTCTCTTTAGTCTTTAATTTTTACCTCTTGGTCATTTTATATTCTAAAATTTCACTATTATGTGTCTGTAGGTGTAGGTTTTTCCTATCTATATTCTTTCACATCCTATAGGCCCTTTGATTTTTTTTAAATTTTTATTTATTTATGATAGGCACACAGTGAGAGAGAGAGAGAGGCAGAGACACAGGCAGAGGGAGAAGCAGGCTCCATGCACCGGGAGCCTGACGTGGGATTTGATCCCGGGTCTCCAGGATCGCGCCCTTGGCCAAATGCAGGCGCCAAACCGCTGCGCCACCCAGGGATCCCAGGCCCTTTGATTTTTATATCAAAATATAATATAATATAATAAAATGAAATAAAATAATAGACTTTAGTTAATTATCAGAAATGTATCGCTATTATTTTTTAAAGTATTTTCTCTCTTTTAATTTTATTTTTCTTTCTCTCTGGGACTCCTACTATCTGTATTATAGTTCTAATAACTATCCTCCATACTGATTAGATTTTCTTTCATATGTATTATTTCTGGGACCTTTTCTTTATCCTCCTGAAATATCACTTCAATTTGGTTTTATATTTTACTAATTCCATTATGTCTTTCTCACTGTGTTTATTATGCTACTTTTCCATTTTACATTTTTATAATACTTTTTTTCAAGTACTGTATTTTCAAACTTCTTGTTTCTGCTTATTTACTTTAGCCATCTGTATGTTTATTTGTTCTCATTTTATGTTATAAATTATTACAAACTTTTTTTAGAATGAACATTAGACTAATTTAAGAAATTTGGTTTCATGTGATCGTTCTTGGTTCTTTACATTCTTGCTTCTGATGTTATTTCTCACACTGCATGTTGTTTTACTTTTGAAATAGTCATTTTCGTCAACTGTTTTGCTATTTTCACTGGTTTGCTTGTTTTCTTCAGGAAATACTGGCTACTGTGAAGGCAGTATATATGTGGGAAGGTCAGAGCCTAGTCCACTTCAATCTCTATAATCTCAGTAGTGGAGATGTGACCAAAATCTGAGGTGGAGAATCCTAGACAACAGGAGCCACTGCCAATCACTCCACTTCAAAGTAATTTTTGAGATCAGGAGTTCAGGTTTTTTACCAGAAAGAAGTGTCATCTTGAGGAGTATGTTCTACCTTGTTGAAAATATTTTTATGATAAATTCTTTATAGAATTTCTTTAAAATTTGTGATTTTGTTAATATGGTATGTTCCCCTGTTGTCATGTCAAAGGTTTTGCCTTACTGAAAAAGAATGTGTTTCCAACCAGAGTAATAAATAGTTCTTCATAAAAAATCTAGTTTCCTACTTATCTACCAAATAAAGTTAACACATTACCTAAGTAACTTATACCTTTGAGAAAAGTAAATATAATTTTGCTTTGTAATCCTTTTCAAGGGTGTATGTAATCTTTAAATTTTAAATACCATTGTACCCATATCTTTTAACGGAGAAAAGGCACTATAGATCACAGGAAGTATAGGACATACTTTGAAATGGAAACCAATTGTCTAATGATATTCAAAAAGTGATTAGCCATTTACCTAAAATAGAGTAGTACCTACAGCATAAAATTAAAGTGGATATTAATCATTATGCTTTAGGGCATAAATTAAACAATAATCAAGGTCAGAAGAAAATGTAAGATACCCATCGTTAAGCAGGATTAGATTCATTATCAGAATTCCAGCACCATTTCTATATTAGATATGGTCTGACCAAGTAATATGGACCTAGAATAATGTTATAGTTAGGACCTATCACTTTATTGTTACAGTATATATGTAATATGGCTCGTTTTCTTCTTAAACATTTTTGCAATTTGCCACTGCTGCATTGAAATCCATCTGAATTCAAGCTCTTCAGAGAAAAGTGCCCTTTCTCTGGTACCTTCCCTCTTCCTTCCCCCTCACTCCCTATCTTTTTGTTCAGCACATCCATTATGTTTCTCAAAGGAACAACGGAAATGTACAATTTAGGTTGGTGATGCCTCAGCCTATAACCAACAAGATTTTTAAAAGAGGTCTTGGAAACTTTTTGCTTTTACAATATGACTAAATGACTCACACGTTAGGGAAATCTGCTTCTTGGATTTCTTTTCCTGATTGTATTGTTCTGATATAAGCATTCACCATCTATCCAATTTGATCAACTTCATCCTTACTTTTCAGATGAGAAATTGAAAAGGAATAATTACCCAAATTAAGTTCCCTTCCAAGATTTATGTAGTAAAAATACATTTTAAACAGAGTTTATATAAAATAAAGATGAGGATTCTTAAAAGAGTAAATAATGAAAAGAACCGATATATAGAAATATATATCAGAATAACAAATTCAATCTATGATGCCCTTGTTGTTATGCACATTTGCATATGTTAGCCTGATTTCCACTGTATTATCCAAGTTCATTTCCATCAGAAATACACAATATTTATTATATGGAGTTTAATGGATTATTATGTCAGAATTAATTTTGGTCTTAAAATGTTCGTTCTTTACATTTATTTTCAGTCTGATTATATAAGTATAAAAATCTCCTCAATTTGATTTGGAGTTTACAAAAAAAGGAAATAAGGAGTTAAGAATCTCTTTAATAATCTGGTTATAACTTTGTTTGATTATTTGTAGTGTTTCTAGTTTTAAGGATAGAAAAAAGGTACTACTTATTCAGTTTTTATTTTACTAACCAGAAATTAAATAAAGATACTTAGAATGGAAATTTTTTAAATGTTCAAATCCTACATTTTAAATATGACTTGTCCTGGAATAATGACTGTTAACTTGAATTATGAATATTATTTGAATTAAATTTTCTTGGGAAGTCAAGTCAATAAGCATATTTTAAATAATAAATTTGTACAATTTTGATTTGTGTTATAAAGAAACTTAGTTTTCTGAAAAATTATTCTCAAGAAGCATATTAAGAATTGCAGTGTTTCTATAATTAGATGTACCCTATATCCACTAAAGGCAAAAGTAGTTTCAGACTACTTTTGGTTACCAGCTGGGATATTTATAATAATCTAGAACATTAAGTGTGCGATGAGAAAAAATATGCCTTCCAGGAAGGAAAGAAAGTTTCTCACTTAATTAACAGTTGTAAAACACCTCTTGACTGTGAGTTGCTGGTAGCACTGATGGTATTAAGAGTGCTTCCAAAATGCTCAACCGTTTATACCTAATTTATGATACGCAATGAACTTTCCAGCTTTGCTAATACGTATACTGATTTTGTCCAAATGATTTTTTAAATCTTACTCATTTATAACTAGGTAATGCACAGATCAAACTTCCATAACTTTGTAAATATTAATCAGAATTTTCTTTCATGAGTGAAATAATTTCTCTTTTTACCTAAATATAAATAGCTTTTTTCAACATATCCACAAACATCCCATAATGATTTTTAAAAGTCAGTGCACACTCACTCTTGTTTAAAATTAAGATGCTGATATACAGCATCAGATTTTATTATTAATAAGATGACAAATTTAAAATATGAATGAAAAGATATCAATGTCCACAGAAAGTTTGATTCACCTTTTCTCCCTTTTCTTTCTAAAGTTATCTGGAAGTATTTTGGATGTATACAGTGGTGAGCAGGGAATTTCACCAGTTAATATGGGCCTTACAAGTGCTTCCTGTCCAAGTAGTCTGCCAATGAAAAGAGAAATTACAGGTAATGTTGCTTTTATAATTTTATCCCTTCTGAAGTCAACTACTTAACTTATGAGTGACATATATTATCAAGCTAAACAGAATCTTAAAAATATTAACAAGATAATCAGTTAAAATTGGAGAAATATAGATAGCAAATCTACCCTTTTTTTTTCTATGACAAGCAGCAAGTTAACATAACTTACAATTCAACTGAATTGATTATTTCAGGAACTAGGCAAATATACACGTACACTCTACACAAATATATGACAACTTGACTAAGTTTTTCACTTAATGTTGGATCAGTTTGATATTGAACTGATGCAATTTATTAACATGGTTGCATAATAATAGATTAATTGATCAGGGAAAAATAGTCTCTTCAGTATGTGAAGTTTGATATAAAAGAATTAGATTGTCCCCCTTTTTAGCTTGTTTTATGAATTTTGTGATACACTCACATTTACCTTTCTCAAGTAGGTAAAAGAAAAATACACTCAATTTTCAATAGTTCATTTCAAAGTTCCTACAACTCAAAGAATTTTAGGGGCACTGTCAAATTCCTCCAGTATATAGATGAAGAAATCAAAGGTCAGGGAAGTCATTTTCACGGTTGTACAGCTGATTTGAAGCAGATGTGCTTCAAAATAAGGATTTCCTGATTTATAAAGTCCAGTATTAGTTTCTCCATAAGAATAAAATAAAATTCATTTTATTTATATATTCATTTATTTATTGATATTTCTGTAACAAGTTTTCAATTTGGAGCCCAAACACTGATCTTTAATAATTTTTACAAAGTTGATATTAACATTTTAGTAAGTGTAATATGTCCATTCTTGGAGCCTAGCCAGTAACTCAAAAATGTTTATGCATACAAATAATTTAGACTAAAATGAATTAATATAGTTTTAAATAAGCAAAATTATTTTTATTACTTTTTTATTTAAATTCAATTTGCCAATGTATAGTATAACACCCAGTGCTCATCCCATCAAGTGCCCTCCTCAGTTAAATAAATAAATTTAAGTAAATGTATTCCTATATTACCTGTTTTAAAAACTAGAATCATGTAAGAAACACTGCATTAATCATTTATTACTATATAAAACTTAACAGCTAGAAATAATAAACATTTATTATCTCATATCATGTCTATGGGTCAGAAATCCAGAGATGGCTTAGAATATTGGTTGTCACTCAAGTCTTTCATAAGGTTGCAGTCAGGATGTCGTCCAGAGGTACAGACATTTGACACAAGATGGCCTAGAGGATGTGCTCCCAAAACAGTTCAGTCACAGGTATTGCAAGTAAGTCCTGCTTGTTGGCAAGAGGCTTTGGTTCTTTACCACATGAACCTCTCCATGGAGCTGATCGAACATCCTCATGACATTACAACTGGTGATCCAAGAGACCCTAAAGTGGTCTGAACATATCTTTTATGATCTAGTCTTGGAAGCCACATTAGTCATTTCCACAATATTCCATTGGTGTCACAGGTCAGCCCTGTTTAATGTGCAAAAGAACTACCAAAGGTGTGAATATCGTAAGAATCATTGCAGGCCATGTCGGAGACTATTACAAATGCTTGCAACCATGTAGCACACAGAGCAAAGTGTAATCTCTGGGAACTGTTCGATAGGAATACCTGAGAAGTGTAGCTAGTTCCAACTCCAGGGATGTAGAAATCAGCATTATTTATGAAAAATGTTGGTTGTAAAAATTAGGGTGAAATAATTTTGAATGGTCTTAAAATTCTTCAAAAAATAATGAGTGAGCAGTTTAGTATTTGCTGTGTACTGTACTGCTTTTCATCATCACAATGCTTATCAGATAGGTATTATGCCAATTTTACAGATGAGCTGAGACGCAGAGAACTTAGGTAATAGATCACATGGCTAGCAAATGGAAGGCCAGAATACAAATCCAAGTTTTACTGCTTAAACCCTAAAAGATTCGCCATTGCCTCTTTCAAAAAGAGTGCTCTGCTCCAAATTTCTAAACATTTGCATAAAAATATTATTATAGCATTTGGAGCAAGTAATATTGTATTTCCACCTAATATTTCTGAATTATGTTGACTAGAGAGGTTGTAAAATAGAACTAAGTACTATTTAAATTATCTTCCTTTCGATCAGAAACAGACACTCGAGCTTTGGCAAAAGAGAGACAAAAAAAGGACAACCACAACCTCAGTGAGTATATTTTCCTTTTTCTCTTAAAAAAAAAAAGAAAGAAAGAAAGAAAAAAGAAAAGAAAAAATTAATGTGGGAGGAAATGAATGGAGGTTAAAATATGTGGTCTTTTATTGTCACTCCATAAGTATTAGGAGGTCACATAACCAAAATGACCAAAATGAATAGTATATATTCACCAGTTGAGCTATTTTGGGACATTTAAATGATGTGAACTCTCAGAAGAGCTACATATTTTTAGGAAGTGAAACATCTCAAATTGTCTCCTTGATCATTCTGTCTCTCTTAAGCAGGCTGGGTGAGACAGGGATGAGTGCATTTAGTTACATTTGAACTCTGTTGTGACTCATTGTCTCAAAGGTTTAAAGAGATAAAAGTGGTTTTAGAAAATGTACATCACTTATAAAGCAAGAAACAATTCCGTGTTCTCATCTTTCTGTGTCAAGCTTCTCCTCCTTTCCTAACGATGAGTTACCTGAAAAGCGTTGCTTATATTGTACTGCTAAATTCTCTCTCTTCAATAAATAAATAAATAAATAAATAAATAAATAAATGTATGTATGTATGTATGTATGTATGTCTGTCTGTCTGTCTCTGATGCCTTCCTGGGGGTCACTTTGACTCTGATAATGGGTCACACGGAATGGAGAAATACCAGCAAGGGAAGTAGGCTAGCAGCAATGTTGAGCTTGATAGTGTTTGGTCCTGTCTCAAGTGAGCCTGGCTAATTAAGTGTGAAGCTTTTCTGTTTTGGAAGCCAAATCAAAAAATGAGAAAAGAATAAAATAGAATAAAAATAAATAAAAACTTGAAAGCTCTAAAACAAGCCAGAAATGTTCTTACATGGGGTTAGCTGAAATTGATTCTACATGTACCTGTGAACCCTACGTCGGTGTGCTCAATTAGCTTCTGCCTGCATCACGGATGGGTCAGAGTTTGCTGACTAGGAGACTGTGAAGGAAAAGCTGGCAAGTGGTTCTGTCCTCAGGGCAGTCATGGAGAGGGAAATGATCTGATTCTGATGGCCCTTAGCGGTAGAGCAGATGAGCTTTGGTCTAGGTTGTAAAACAAGTAGAACATGATGAGCATGTGGTGGGGGGGGGGCTGGGGGGGGGACTAGTTGTTGATCGAAGGGATTAATGCAGCAAGGAACTATGGCTTCTCTCTTAGTTTTAAACCTGCTAACTCATTATTACTCTCCTTGCTCTTGTCTCCTCTTCTCTCCATCTATAGTTTAAATAGCAGGTCACTTAGCATCAAGTATGATGAGTTCCTGTTACATCCATTGTCAAGTGTTTTCTAATCCAGACTCCCTTAGTGGGAGATGTTGCTTTTTGGAGGTATCAATGTTAAAAATACTTTAATATCCTATTTTAACTCCTACAAATCTAGGACAAACCCTAAAATTTGTGAGGATCCTGGCAAGAGGACAGAGACCCACTCTCCTGAAGCCTAAATATTTAAAAGGTGTAACTCAAGCTGGAAAGTGCTACATTATGTATTCTCTATTTCTTTCTAAGGACTGGAGGGCCAGGGGTGAATTAAAATTCTCAGATCATCGGAGCTCCGAGTGGGGGTGTGGGGGTAAGGCAAAGGCAGCCCTCAGCCAACAGCCCAGCTCACTGCTCTCCCCACTCCTTGTCTCATTCTGTGCTGCCAGTGGCCTTAGACAGGAGTATGAACACTCATCTTGTACATTTTAACTCCACACCCATCTGTGTAAATAACTTCCCCCTTCTGCACCTTGAGCCTAGAGGTGAGCACACTGGTGGCATGGTCCTCGCTCAGGAGGACAGACCCAGGAAGTGGCCTGCACAGGCTCTGGAAATGGGCTCAGGGCATTTGGGAAGATATTCCTGGTACCAGTTACTCAGAGTGGAGTTTGACTCTGTGATGGACTTGCTCAGTGGGGAAGGGTGTGGTGAGAGAAGGCAAAAATAGCTCCTCTTAAGTGTGGGTCCAGGATAGGGGCCTCTCTCACCCTCCTCTCAGGTCAGGAAGGAATGGATATATCAAAACTGTGAAGACTGAAACCACAGATGGCATAATTCGGAATTTCTTAAAACTCGACTCCTTTACAAATAACTAGTACTGGATACAAAAACATTGAGGAACCAAGGTTCTCAATATAATTAGCCATTAAAAATTTATCAAGCATAATCTAAGAAGACTAGGAATTTCTGATATTTTACATAAGGTACATTTAAATAATAGATCTTGAAGAAATATTATAGGACTAAACTAGTTCCCTATTTTGAGGTAAAACTGTGAATATCCTTCACAGCTATTCTTCATTTTATATTTAAAAGTCTGTTTTATAATATAGGAGTGTGTATGTGTGAACATAGAACTATTAGTAATTCTTACTGTGAAATACGTGTGTATTTCTCTCAGCTTTACCTTTGTTTATTTTCAGTTTTTTAATGTAGTGTCATTGTTTTTTGATAGGGAAAACAAGATTGGCAAAGAGGGAAAATAAACTCTCTCGAGAATCCATTATATTCTAATTTTAGAGTAATCCCAATATATTACTACTGAAGGTCAAATCCATTAATGGTAAATTGCTTTGTAGAGACAATTGTTATTCTTTCATAACTTTCCTTGTTTCTGGTAGCAGATCTTAATTTTTAGCATGTATAAAGTATTCTCAAATATATTTTTTTAAAGATTTTATTTATTCATAAGAGACACAGAGAGAGAGAGACACAGGCAGAGGGAGAAGCAGGCTCCATGCAGGGAGCCTGACGTGGGACTCCATCCAGGGACCCCCGGATCACGCCCTGGGCTGAAGGCGGCGCTAAACCACTGAGCCACCAGAGCTGCCCTCTCAAATATTTTTGATGTATGATTTTTTTCCTGGAAAGATTTAAAAATGTTACCTATTGAAAAAAAATACTATATAGAAGCATATATTGTAGTTCTTGATTCTAGGAATATAGAGTAGACTATAAGACTACACTATAGTCTGTAAGACTGCTTTTGCATAGGGGTTAATATGGGAAAATCTACTTATTTGTATAGCTGACATTTATTCAACATTTCTTAGATGCATAAAATTTCCAAAAGCAATGAATTTATGGAAACGCAAACAGAGAAAACAGTCTCTGCATAAGAATTTACACCAGTAGTACTCAAAATGTAGGTCCTAAATAAACTGCATCAACATGATCTGGGAATTTGTCAGAAATGCAAATCTATGGGCCCCAACCCAGATCTACTAATAGGTTTGGGATACAAATCTATTTAGCAATCCCTCCATGTATATCTGATGCATGCAAAATTTGAAAACCACTACTCTATTATTGAAAATTTTTAAATTAGAAAAATATACTTACAGTCTAATCACCATTTATTTAATACCTCTTATATGCCA
This sequence comes from Nyctereutes procyonoides, assembly GCF_905146905.1. Taxonomy (NCBI): domain Eukaryota; kingdom Metazoa; phylum Chordata; class Mammalia; order Carnivora; family Canidae; genus Nyctereutes; species Nyctereutes procyonoides. The sequence continues at coordinate 28,817,457 of NW_026575160.1, read as the reverse complement.
AGCCCTCTGAGGATAGAAAAATGAGGAATAAGTGGCCCCTGCCTTCAAGGAGGTCACAGTTTAGGGGTCCTGGATGACTCAGTCATCCAGTTGAATGTCTGCTTTCGGCTCAGGTCATGATCTCAGGGTCCTAGGATCAAGCCCTGCATCAGGCTCCCCGCTCAGCAGGGAATCTGCTTCTCCTTCTCCCTCTATGCATGCTCTCTCTCTCACTCTCTCTTAAATAAATAAGTAAAATCTTAAAAAAAAAAAAAAGACACAGTCTCACTGGGCACACACGCCTGCCATCTGCCAAATGTTGTGTTAAGCCTTTAGGAATTATATAAGAAGAGTCAAGCATGGTGCAGAGTTCAAAAGATTATGATCCTGATGGGCAAAATGCATATGTGTGAAATGATGATCCAAGAGGAAATATATAAATACGTATATGTATTTCAGTATGAGTAAATATTACAGCGTTTCAAAACATGGAAAATTTGTTTTGAGAGGAAATGTTTTTAAAGCATTGCCAATAACAGAATCACAATTCTAACATTGTTATTTTTACTTTTAGGTTGAGATATATTTGAATTTTTATTTTTGAGTGCTCTTTTGACTATATGGAAATTTTTTTGCTCATTGTTTTTTAAAGATTATTGAGAATGTTTACAGCTGACCAAAGCTGAACTGTGCTTTAATGAGAATAATCAATAACATTTCTCTTTTAATAGTCGAAAGAAGAAGAAGGTATAATATTAATTACCGAATCAAGGAGCTTGGCACTCTTATTCCAAAGTCTAATGATCCGTGAGTTCAACAATCATTTCTATAATAATGTTATGGTTTGAATACCCCCCAACATGGGTGGGAGGGGGAAGGGAGGAGGAGAAACAATTGCTAGGAAACTGAGCAGCATATGGCAAAGGTAAGGCTATTGCTGCTCTTTATAGTTAGGTATCTACACCAGCCTCGTAGTTATTAAGAATCAAAGTTGTTACTAACATTTGTTCTTCTAAGATACAGGAAATAAGGAAATTATTTCTCTCAGTTCATAGCAGGTCTTTTTATATGGCACCGATATTGGCAAATTTAGTGGTAGTATCGAATGTTGTTTATGATACTAACTGGTATTCCCGATTTATGGCTATAGCACTTCTTTCAATGTAAGATTTATTGAATTGTTGGGTTTTCAGAGGTCCCAAAGTTCTAGACATGTAAGTAAGAGATGGAATTGTAAAAACATGCTGATTGATGCCAACCAATAATCGGTTATTGTAATTAAATTTTCATCCATGTTTTGGTGTTGTAAACTCTCAAAGTCGGTTAAACAAGATGTTTAAGGTTGTAAATTTTAGGAAATAGTTGATTGATCAAAGTATTAAGTTAGAATGTTGAATGTTTCTCCAAAACATAAAGATAAGATTTGTTGCAATAATAATGACTTGAAAAATGTTTTATTCAAACTGAAAACTGGCCTTTCCAAATACTGGTGATCATCCATTATTTAAACATAGTGATGTTTGATGGAGTGATATTAGTGAAATTTGGAAATACTCTTTCCCTGCATCCAGATGCACCAACTCACTTGGACCATTCAGTAGTTTGTAATAGAAGGGAATGTAATATTTATCCTCATGAACATTGTAGATGGCAAAAGAGCTCTGGTTGGAAAGTCTGAAGAACTTAGTCATAACATAGGCCATACTGATAACCTTCAAATCTTTTAAAGTCTCTAAGCATGCAACTCTTTCTAAAAGCAGAAGAAAACGCTCTCTTTCCTGATAGGACCCTTTTTTTAACACTTAACATATATACATGCATATTTATTCACCAAACATTTGGTGTAAGGCCAAGGCTTTTTTGTTTGACTATGTGTTTCAACTTTTCTTTCTTACATAAACTGCACTAAAATGTATAGCCTATTTTAATTTCTTTAAAATAAAACAAAAACCGGCACAACCTCAGTATAAATGGACTTTTAAAATGTTTACACAACCTAAGTATAAATGGATCCTTATTTGTGACAGTAAATTTTTTAGCAACCAACCTTCACTGACATTTTAATTGAGTCTTTCCAAAACTTATAATCTTTGTAAAAACAGTAACTATTTTTTATAAATGCTTTCTTTTTTGACATTCATATTTCACTAGCTAATGTACCAATTATTTAATTATATTATCATTGTGGTAAGTAATATGGGCATTAATTTAACCTCTTAAGAGGTACTGTGGCACCACAGTGACAACAGAAATACCTAAATGTGTCAGAGGGTAGCCCATTGCTCTCTATCACCTGTTTTGTCTTGACAGCAGTCAGGGAGCATCACAAAGGGAATGGAGAACACTAATTAATCTTGTAAGTGACTGGATAAAGGTCAGTTAAGAGAGGTCCTCTTGTAACTGGTGGAGCTAACCCACAGTGCCAGCGTGCGGTCATATGCAGAAAGTAGATGAGACTTTAAGATTGGACTCTGAAAAAAAAAAAAGATTGGGCTCTAAGACCTATCTTCAGATGTCACTCTGCCTAGACATCACCAACTATATGGTTGAGTTTTTGTAAATATAAATCCAAATACTATATCTGAGAATACTGTACAAATTATAAAGCTTAGGTGAGGGATTATTATTCTACATTTTTTTTGGAAACTTTGGTTATAAAAAGGCTCCCGTTTACTTCTAACTCACTGTCCGGAACAAAGAATGGCAAACTTGTCCTGTAAGGGACTGGAGAGTAAATATTTCAAGCTTTGTGGACCACACATAGTCTATGGCAATCTTCTAACTTTGTTATTGTAGCATGAAGGCAGACGTAGGCAATATGTATTTGAATGACCATGGCTGTGTCCACTGAAACATTATTGACAAAAATAGACTGTAGACTGTTGTCTGTCTACCCTTGATCTAGAATACAGAAAATCAGTTTATCATAGAATCACATCCGAAAGAGACTATCATCGGGAAAAGTTTATCATAAGCATTCTTAAGTGTTTTTCTCTTCTTTATGGATGTCAGAAAGAGGTATTATTATTTGTTTTAATTGTAATATGTTAAATGTATGGAAATGCAATTTATTTGGGGTCTATTGAAAACACATTAATTCATTAGATATTGATGAAGTCTACATGTGGCTCTGTGCACATAACACAGACCAGAAGAGGCACCTCACTGCTGGCTGTGGCATTCCACCCATCCAGTACATCAATATCCTTGGGCTTGCTGTGGCCTCACCTCTTACCCTAGTGCTTCTCTTTAGGGCCCACCAGTGTGATTCCCATGGTTGAATTCGGAACACAGCTGCTTTAAAACTTAGATCCATGGAAGGCGGGGGGCACCTGGGTGGTTCATCGGTTGAGCATCTGACTCTTGATTTTGGCTCAATAGATTGGTTAAGAAGAAACCTTGTATATAAAAATGGTTTTAAAACAGAGTGAACTTTTAAAAACAGTGCAAATGATGTCAGGTAGAAATTGTCGGAAGACCCATCGTGTGGTCTCTACCACCATTTTGAAGGTTTACTTAATAAACAGTGCCTTAAGACCAGAGGTTATCCTGTCTGCATTATTTCTTCTGTCCTTCAAGTTTTTCTTCCCATGAGAAGAAATGAAACAAAATCAGGGCCGAAAGGTTCCTACTGCTGCTTGGAGTTTTAATTCAGGAGTTCAATACCTTTTTGTGTTACAGATATCTTCTTAGTTCAATGACAAAAGTAGGCTCTTTTCCCTTAGACTTCCTATCATCTGGGAAGTCCCTGTGAGTGGAATGAGACCAGCCACTATGATGGCCCTAGAGGAACTGACAAAGCATTTGCACACTGTAGAGAGACTCTAGTAATGGGTTGATGCCTTTCAGGAGAAGATGGCTTAGTCAAGCCCTCGTAAGCATTTGTATCTTCCTTTAATTTGTTACAGCTAATGGGACTATCATCTAATTTGAACGCCCAGGGAGGCACATGGAAGTCAGATTTTTTCATAAACTATATTTTCTGCTCTGCTCACTTCTGCTCACTTAATAAACAGACTAATTCCAATATATCTCGCATAGATCACATAAACCAAAAGTACATAAAGTGTAAAATCCTTTCAAAATTGTCCTACATGCTGAGGTGCCTGGGTGCCTCAGTCGGTTAAGCGGCAGACTCTTGATTTCTGGTCAAGTCATGATATCAAAGTCCTGGGATTGAGCCCCAGTGTTGGGCTCCCTGCTTAGCTTGGAGTCAGCTTAAGGATTGCTTGCTCCCTCTCTCTAAAATAAATAAATAAATCTTTAAAAGAATTTTGCCTTCATGCTTACTGTTTGCTGTATTAAAAAAAAAAATCTCATCCCTCTAAGCTGAAAATTCATCAAGGTCTTCCGCAACTCTGATTAACTTTTAGCAATTAGTTTGGCCACATTCTCCACACGTATTATTAATTCTCATATAAGATTAAATTTATTGATGTATTTTTCCAGATGTTAAAATCAGTAGCCTGTTTCATAATTCCAGATTTATCATTTCTCCTGACTTAAGACTAAGTTTTATTAAAGTATTTTTTCTACGCTCTAACCTGAGAGGTTATCTGATGATGTTTAACTGTATTTACTTATCTTAAACTTCTTTAAAGATAGGCACCCAGCTTTTATTTTTTATTATTTTTTTTAATAAATTTATTTTTTGTTGGTGTTCAATTTGCCAACATATAGAATAACACCCAGTGCTCATCCCATCAAGAGGCACCCAGCTTTAAAACAAGTATTGCTGTCGTTTGTGCAGAAGAATTTGCCTAATGATTCTAGAAAGTTTTGCTCTATTGCTTAAAGTGACGTTGCTGAACTCTGATTTGTTTCACAATCACTCAGGATCACCATTCAGAAGGGACCCTTTTTTTTTTTCTTAGAAGCATAAAAGCAACTTTATTAGAAAGTAGGTTAAAAGACTGGTACATTTGAAATGATCTTAAAAAATTTAGGCTTAAGTCCTCAGTAATGTACATTTCCTAGTTCATTAATGCAGAAATACCGCACATAGATTTTAATCTCAGAGTTAATAATAAAAGCAATTTTCACTAAAAATATAAAAACTGTAATGGTAGAATCATGATATTGCATTTAGCTCTCCCACAAAAAGTCACTTTATTACTTTCTTTTGACACTTATTTTCATTCTGGGATTAATTTTACTATATAAGGGCTTCTTAACTATTCTATTAAAATTTCTATTCAGAAGCAATAATATCTAAGAGTGAATAATAGTCATGTAAATCATTATTTCATATTAATGTAAAAGATTTTGTAAGTTCTTATGAATTCTGCTGACGTGCACAATTGTGAAAAGGTTATCTCTCCGTTCTGTAGTGATATGCGCTGGAACAAAGGAACCATTCTGAAAGCATCAGTGGAGTACATCAAGTGGCTACAGAAAGAACAACAGAGAGCTCGAGAATTAGAACACAGACAGAAGAAATTAGAGCAGGCTAACAGGCGGCTCCTACTCCGGATTCAGGTTTTTATAAAAATGTTGCCATGAACCACGTAGCTTATGTATGACTTACCCATCATCAGCTTTATTCATTGTCTCATCTGGGTTTTTTTTTTCTTATTAACAATTATTATTTTTCCTTCTGATGGATCATTTTATTGTCTTTCGGAAGCTCACGAATTGGGTTGTTTCAATTAGATTTTGATTAGAAGCCCAGGATCACAGCAGCTTTGAAAATGTAATTGAATGGTAACAACCAGTTGCAAAATGCAGAAAATAGAACCAATTTTATAAACATACAATGTCATGCCACGCAAAAAATAGTAATAAGTAAAACATTGGTTTCTCTATACAATATTGGGCACTAAATTCTTCCCTCTTCCTTTGATTTCTTTAGTAACATTGCTATGGATTTCGTTGCCTTGAGGCATATTGTGCGGGTGTATATTAAGTCACTCTTCATCTGTTCTTGTGACACAAAATATCAAAATATGGGTTTTCATAACTCTCAAGATTTTTTTTTTATGTGAGCATGCTTATTGCCAGGTAAAGCACTATCCTGTTCCATGAAATGGTCCTACGGTGAGAAATTAATCAGAAAGAATAAGTGAAATATTCTCCACTATCTCCAAATGGCTGAATTGTAATCTGAGCCACTATGGAACCATTATATGTTATGTATTCCTTTAGACAGCAACGAGAAGAGGATTCTTTTTTTTTAATCTGGGTAGTTTCCTCAGGGTTATTTTTCAGGCATTAGACATAGACTAGATTCCATCACTTGCAAAGAATATTATAATAGGTATTACTCTTCATTTTGAGTGCTCGTTAATATTCTGCTTCTATTTCTGCTTTATTTTCTAGAGTTAAGTCTACTCGCAAAGTCATTATTTAATCATTCTTATTTGAAATTGCAGGAACTAGAGATACAGGCTCGCGCTCACGGTCTGCCAGCCCTGGCTTCACTTGGCACAGTTGATTTGGGTGCTCATGTCACCAAACAACAGACCCACCTTGAGCAGAATTCAGTAGACTATTGCCAACAACTGACTTTGTCTCAGGGGACCAGCCCCGAGCTCTGTGATCAAGCCATGGCCTTCTCTGATCCTTTGTCACACTTCACAGATTTATCATTTAGTGCCGCTTTGAAAGAGGAACACAGATTGAATGACATGCTCCTGGATGACACAGTATCTCCATTTGGAACAGATCCTCTGCTATCTGCTACTTCCCCTGCAGTTTCCAAAGAAAGCAGTAGGAGAAGTAGTTTTAGCTCGGATGATGGTGATGAGTTATAAAAAAAAAAAAAGAAAAAGAAAAAAAGAAAAAGAAAACAACAAACAGGTTCGATTCATCAACTGGGAAGCAAGTCTACACAGGTGCTATGCAATTACGTTCTGTTCCACATATTGCTTTGGCTTACTCTTTCCAAAAGGAATCTACTGCCCGCGGAAAACTGTTTTGAAATGACAGAAGAATTCACAGGAAGAAGAAAGATGGTGTTGAAGAATTATTGAGAACTAAAATGGATTTTTTCCTCTTTGACTAAGACGTCCAAACCTACTTAAATTGTGTTTTCCTGGAAAGAGGTACAACATAAGAAATAGCTCTCTACGAATGCTTTAAAAGTAGCAATGTGCTGGTGCACCATGGAACCTAACAGACTGCAAGGAGCAAACCTACTGAAGTATACAACCCCCCATTTTTTTTTTTTTTTTTTTTTTTTTTTACTTATTCACTTCCAACTCATTTCTGTTCAAGCCTTAGGGTAGTTTTCAAGCATCAAGACCAACAGATCTGATAGCCCACTGACTTTCTCCACTGTCTGGTAGACATATTTAAAGTTCAAAGTCTATAGGAGAGATAGTTAAATGATCTATTATCTTTCAGTTCTTTTTTTTTTAATTTTTTATTTTATTTATTTTTTGATAGTCACAGAGAGAGAGAGAGAGAGGCAGAGACACAGGCAGAGGGAGAAGCAGGCTCCATGCACGGGGAGCCTGACGTGGGATTCGATCCCAGGTCTCCAGGATCGCGCCCTGGGCCAAAGGCAGGCGCCAAACCGCTGCGCCACCCAGGGATCCCTATCTTTCAGTTCTAATTAAAAAGAGAATCTACAGTAAACATTAGAATTTTCCACAATACAATTCCAAAAATTATTAAAAACTTTGCTTTCTGAAATCAGACCCTAACCCTTTTTGTCGATTCAATTACACTAATTTCAAGAGTGTCTTTGCATATTTATGGAGACATGCTGTGTTCAGAAACGGAACACACCAAGTACTTTCCTCAAGAATACGAGCTAAAATTTTACTCCTTTACACAAACATACACTTATACCTAGGCACACAGTGTAGATAGTATATGTCTTTTTTATTTTCCTTCACTTTCAGATTTTTCTAGTAAACATCAGAAATCGTATTCCAAATCTTCTTTTCTTCATCAAAAAGAGATATTGGATAATCCACTTCAATAAATAAAATACAAAAAAAATCCTATTAGGACAATTTCTCAGCTATCTAAAATTTATCTCTGTCTCTAAAAATGGATGTAAATTAATTAGGTGATACAGTTTTGCTCCAAATTGACAAAATATGGAAACTTGTTGCCAACTGACAAAATCATTAGCAAAACAGAAACTTTTTCCTATTATATTGAGCTCCATTCCCCTAAGTACTTAGAGTACCCTATGACCTTTGCTAGCTTTGTTAGCATTTATTAAAAATATTTATAACTGTAATGCTTTACTCAAAATTTTCTCTCTTGAGTTTAGGATTGGGAATTAACTCACCAAGCATGTTGCTCTGTGCTAAACCCCCATGAGTGATCATCTGATCACTGAGTATTTATGGAGGGATACTCAAACTGCAATGGATCCTGTGAAAATGTAGAACACACACACACACACACAAAAGAAAGAAAATGTAGAACAGATGAGCAAGATATGGTTTTACTCCTCAGGTAGTAACAAGACTACATGAGAAAAACAACAAAAGATAGAAGATGCATAGAATTAAACTCTATATGGATAAATACAGAAGGTCAGAGAAAATGAAAATGAATGAAGAAAGCTGGAGAATCACAAAAGTCTATGGAAAAATAGAATGCAACCTCTTTTAAAAGCATAACTTTAGGGAAAAGGAGGGCATATTAGGGAATAATATTGATCAAATGATGAGAATGAGAATAGATTGATAAAGTGTCTTCATGGAACATTCACTAAAGATGCCAGCTTGGAAGTCCTGGAAAATAATATTGGCAACAGGTTGTGCTTGAATATTAGGATGAAATTATATGGCATAAATTGGATTTTTTTTTACTAGGAGGGAGAAACCTAAAAATTAAAATGCTACTGCACATTACTGAAGTAATTCAGAGGTAATCTTTCTTGAATATTAACTTTGGGATAAATTTTTGAAAGGGTGCTTTAGGTATTACTCATAGGGAAATATGCCATCACAAAATTTGAGACATAATGCTAATGAAAGTGGGAAAATATTAAATTCTTACGGTCTAGTAATTATCTCAGGCTTAGCTTACAGCATTAGCTTAGAGTTGGGAGAATTAAAATAATTTTTATTGTTTGACATGGAAAAAAATAATTCCAAATTTATAGGAATATTCATTAAAGCCAGATAGATAGATTCATCTGAAGTATGCCATATGAAAAAGAGCAATAAGATACACTTCAAGAATTTTCAATAGAACATTATATACTTTTAACTTTGTGATAAAATTCCACTTTATTATCTGGGTTGATAGTTCAATATAACAATACAAATCATAGAGAAGGAATATATTTTTGAGTCCATGCAAAACACATTCTAGATAGGGGCTAATTTCTGTTTTCATTTTATCATTATTCTCATTTCTTCAGATTTTGAGAAGACTTACACTGATGATGTCATTACTCTGTCATTCTTCTTCCATTCTGTTAAAATACTACTACTCAGCCCTGAAGCTCATTCCTCATAATCTTAGCTAACTTAAGGGCTTGACGCAGGTGATAGAGTCTGGACAAAAGAGATCTGGGAAGGATACTACTAATATTTGCTGCTACTTTCGGATTATAATGGCTATCAGGGGACTGTAAAATGGGCAATGGATTTTTAAGGACAGAGTAGAGTGGTGCTGTGTCACAGTCAACTGAAACAGATTAAAAACTTAATTTTAGTCAGTAGTTCTTAACTTTTTAAGGCATTGAGAACCTAGTAAAAGTTTTAGACTCGCCAGAAAAATACAGACTTGTATAAATGGTCCAAAATTTGCATGAACCAAGAAGTTTTAGGGACCTCCTCAATGCCTTGTTAGATGCCAGGTGAAGAATCCCTGAATCAGGTCTGTTACTTTATTGGAAAACACTGTAGCTATGTATCTATCAAGAGCTAGTGGATAGTTAATGTCATATATAGTGGTGGAGGAAGGAGCCCTATTTATCTGTATATCACTTTCTCAACCCTAAAAGTGATGAGGTTGCCTAGGAAAGTGAATGTGTACCAAACACTAGACTATTCACAAAATAAATTGTTTACTTATAAAGTAGTCCCCCTTCAAACATCCTCTGTTGTTTAAATACCTCCTGTACATGTTATGTCCTCATGTTATATGTTCATGGGTCAGTTTCTCTATGATTATTGGATATTGTAAATATCTGGCAATGACAGTTTAAAATAATGCATATAAATATCAAGGTAAAGCTACGTAAATTCAAAAGCAAGTTATTTGGGTCTCTAAGAACCAAAAGGGATCCTTGGAAAAACTGATGGATGTCTAGAATATTTTTGTAGAATTGAGACTTGTAACAGCCAAAGAGGTATATTATTTATTAAACAATTTTGTCACAAAAAGCATCAGCCGTCACTGGACAATTAATACACAATTAACCAAGCTTTGTTCATTCAACAGATTAATGCAAAATTTCAATTATAATAAACTTTGTTTAAAATACGATAAAAGTTTTATTTAAATTACTCTTAGTTATCTTTTCAAGATAATGTCCCATCCAATCTTTTATCTCTATTTATTATAAAATATTGACTGTCTTTTCATAGATGCACATCTAGCAGTCTTTCCAATTCCAAACTATCTTGAAATAACAAGTACCTCCACTGAGTACCTCTTCATAATTTTTTTTTCTTTTTAATGTCCTTTCCCATAACTGGAAAATTTATGTATGGAACAAATTTCCTCAGTTTACAGACAGGGTATCGGTGGCTATCGCCTTCTTTATATGGGTAAAAAGCTCTAAATAATAAATATCCAGATGAGCTGGAGACATTGAGAAATAGCCTTCCTCCTTTTTTTTAACTCATTTTTTTTCCACTCACATGACTGTAAATAAAATATTTAATAGCTCTTACTTTAAAAAAATTAGGTACGAGTTTCTTGATTTGGCATGCTCATTTACCTTTATGTCAGGGGAGAAGTTAGATTTCCCAACGTTAAAAAGAATGTATTTTTTCTTTGTTTTGATAGATCGAGTCATATTGGAATTTTCTTATACTTCAAGGTATCATGAAAATGCTTTTTTGCTGTTCTGATACTGTGGAATTTTGATGTTTAAATAAATAAATGTCATAACTATAAGTGTTTCAATGTTTTTACAATATCTCGAGGCTGATATTTACTGCTCTCATAATATCTAAGATGTAGATGAATACTGGAATCAATTAATCATTTTGCTGTGTTATCAGCACTAGATCAACCATCTGGGTTTCTTGAAAACACCTGAAGGATTGAATTTTACTTCAGTATTGATAATGGCACGGCCTATTTACGCTACATGGAATGACATCATTTGCCCTTCCAATGCCCTGTGTGTTGATAAGTATAAGATGTCAACTTGAGTTAGTGTAAGTTACATATACAGAGGTTTTATTAAATGTACTTAACAAATACTAAACACATTTAGAGTGTTGCTGATCTGATGTGTCAAATAACCTCCTATAATCATTATTCATTGTGTACACAAACATCATTTGTAAGATATTTAATTTGTAAATAAGGAACCTATTCAAAAACTGATAAAAATAGCTTTCTTACAATTTTTCTGTGTTACTTTTCTTTCTGTGACATTCATAGAGGATTTGGGTGTATAGGAGATTATTGAAAAATAGTACTTTTGATTAAAAAAAATCTCTCACTGGATTCAACTAATTTAATGATGAAATACTACTCTCTGCTGCTGTATACATTAAAAGGAATGTTTTGTCTTTTTCCTGTGAAGTAATGTATGTATTTTTTTCTACATATCCAAATTATTTCTCTTAACCCTCAGTAAAATCTTTTTCCTACATTTATTCAACAGGCTTCGAGGATAAAGTTAAGATATTTTGTGTTTGCAATGCCACCTCTCCCATCCCTGCACTACCATCTTATATAAAAAATTCTTTGTTTTCAACTTTGCTTTTTCCACAGAGATAAATTTCATCTCTGTGTTATTTAAAGCTGGTGATCATATTTAACAAACAAATGAGAAAATACGCAAAAGAAATGGTAGACTATTATTTTGCTGAAAGAATTATATACGATCAGGATACTAAAATTTAAAAGCTAGCTAAAGTCAAGGACCTTATCTAACAGCATTGCAGTTGCGTATGGCATACAAGGCTAAAATTAATTCAGCTATTTAATCTTAATAATAACAATGTAGTTAAAAATCTTTGACTTTAATAGTGCTTTACATATGTGAATAGCTAAAGTAACATTCCTATAACTTTCATCTAACACTGCTTAGATCAAGAAAACATTGCTAGTCTAATAAGACCATAGACTTTGTAATTATTGCTATTTTTCATTTTTAATAACAAAGTAATGTGTCTTATTTTCTAGGAAAATGAAGAAAACTGGTGTGTACTCTAATACATACTAATACATACGTAAATCTTTGTGCACATGCTTTAAAAATTGTACCAGTATTTTCTTTGTATACATTAAATGAAAGCACAGACTTATTAAATTCTTTAATATACCTTTTATTTTGCCTTTGTAGACTGCACTGGAAAATAAAAAATGTGAGTTAATCATCTGAAAGGATACTTAACAGCCCCAAGACTTCACAACTGACAACTGCTCACTGCACAGTCCATGCTGAAAAGAGTGAACCCATATTTCTCTATTAATGAAAATAATTGTTACATTCTTTATTACAGTCTCCCACCATCTGCTTTTCCATGCTGTTACGGTTTTGACTTATGGAAAATATTTATCAAACTGTTGCAAATTTGCTAACAGGCATAATTGTAGCAGTGCAATCACTAAGAAACGCTGCAAAATCTTTTAATATACTAGATGGTCCCCAGATAATCTAGGATAAATAGAATACTGTATTTTAATATGTAAAACATTTTAAAGCTGCTAATTGGTATTGACTAGAGCTATCCCTTGGTAATGAAATTAATAAGGATTTCAGTTAAATGTTAAGACACTCTAATATTTAATACCATGTTTATGAATTTTCTTCTATATACCTGCTTCAAAAATAATCAAACAGGATAGACCTGAGTTGACTCTAGAAAACAATATTTTATATTCAAATATAGTTTCATTCCTTTTTTAAGGCTATACCATATGAGTATTCTTTTAAAGCATTAATCAATGCCAACAAATTCTGATCAATATAATTATTTCTGTGTGGAAAGAAATAATCAATGTAATATAGGTTAAAAAAAGTCAGGATGACTTTTTTGGCCCTATGCATCTGAAAATATGGATGACAGAATGGATTTTTTACCCGACTGTTTATCCTGTATATATGGACATGTGTGACGTGTTTAGGTATGGATACAAGTATGCCCATGGGGGTGCTTACAAAAAAATTTTCTAATGTCTTGATGTCAGGACGGACTCTATTATAAGAATATGTTATTCTTAAGTTATTAGTTACTGGAATCCACACATAGGCAACATTTGGAATTGTCCCCAAATCTGTTCTATTAGAAACACACACACACACACACACACACACACACACACACACACACACACATCTTGCTCTGAATTGAGTCAAAGGTGGGAAAGATGAAGACAGCTGTAACAGGTTTTACTATTTTTGTTAAAATAAGTGGCATATGATCTATCGACCCTTGAGGTATAAGCATTGAGTTTATTGACCACCAACATTATCGCCTGCAGTGTTCGAGCTGCAGAGTGGCTAAGTGGTAAAATACAATAAGGCTTATTGGCTAAGTATGGATACCCATCATGTAAAATATATATCAGTTTCATTAATTGGCAACCATAAGACAAGAGTACAACATTCTAGATGGTGATGATTTTGATAGGACCGACCAACATTGCGGTTAAGTATATGATTCACGTAATAAGAAAAAGGTGCCTGCAGGCTATTGTTCCTAGCATGGATTAAAATTTACATATTGCTTCTCCTTATGTCAAAACATCTGGTGCCTGCAAATGCTAACATTTCGTTAAAAAGTTTCAGAAGCCAGGAAAAGTGGATTGGAAACATTGCATGTGAATCATTCAAGCATTATAATAGAATAAGAGCTATGTTCGGAAAAAAAATTAAAATGCTGCAAACAATATCATAGTCAAGATTGTAATTTATTTGCTTACGCAAGTGAAAGGTGATGCTGTGTATCTGTGGAGAAAAATAATGTTTAAGTTATGTGGTTATCCCTTCAAAAATACTTATTTCACATTATTACATGGAGCGAGTAAGTTTCTAAGTCCTCCAAGATTTTACAATGACTCTCAACGATTCTAGAAGCAGTATATAGTTCTCGAAAAGCCATTGTGATACACCTAAGAATGGGACGAGGAGGATATCTGAGACTTTATTCATCCTGGAATTAAATTTTTATTTATTCGGTGGTAAATATAAAAGGATACTTGGAGTGTAGATGAATCACCTTTCCTGCAGAGGTCCCCAAATCAATAAAGACAGACATCCTTGCACCTTTCATCATAGTCCAGCCTTGTGTTCTATAGTCTAACATGGCCTCATCAAGATTTTCCCACTTTGAAAGCTTTCTTCATCACCTCACTCCACAGTTAGCATTATTATCATGGTCCCTGCCGGCCATACCAGCTGGCTGCTACTTAAAATCTTTGGATTGCTGTTTATCATAGCGGAGCATAGACTACCTTCCTCGTCCAAATGGACAGGCATCGCAAGCAAGAATTATGCCTTAGCTTTCTCCGTATCCCTCATTACTTAACACAGTGTCTTGCTTGACATGTTATTCCCTTAATAAATCAATAAGCGATGGTTAATTTTAGGTAAGGAAAGTGTGCAAGTGTCGAATGATTCAGGTAATGAAACAGTCCTCACTCAAGGCTGTGATGATTCACTAGAATGAACCTCTTCCAGGGTCTCTTTCAATTCTTGCAATTGCAGTGAGAGAAGTGTTTGTCTTTCTTTTGGCTCCCCTAAAATATGAGTTCGGGATATGAAAATAATATCAAATGTTGCAACAACGGATTTAGAGAAATCTACTCTAGAATTCATCCATTTATTCATTCACTGTCCCTTTAATAAGCATCCCTCAAGGAATAATGGTTGTTGCTGAGGGGAATATATAAGATGAAAGTAACCGAGATCTTTCAATAAAGGGTAGTAAAGGTTATGCTGACAGAATTAAGGATGCTATGGAAGCACGAGTCAGGGCATCTGTGCCAGTACTAGGGAAACTGAGACCTAGGGGCAGAGGAGGGGCCGAGCCTGGGGCAAGATGGGGAGGTCAGGGAGGGGGAAGTGATCCTTAAGCAGAGGCAACCAGTCAGATTACTCCTGCTGATTCAGAGGGCTCATCAATGCTTTCAGTACATAGAATATAACTGTTTGGGGTCAGAAATTTTAGACTTACTTAGAGTAATGAATCTTCATTCTTCTTATTTATCACACAGGATCCAGGTTATTCGGGTACTTGGTCAGAGGACCTTTATGTCATTTCTCATAGGCCCAGAGTCAGAAAGTATATATTAGCTATTTCAGGGTGTGTGTGTGCACGCTCACACGTGGGAAGGGCAGGAGGAACTACACTGATATGATGAACTGAGGTATACAGGCGTTCTCAAATAGCTTTTTTCCCCAAAGATTTACTTATTTATTTGAGGAAGAGAATGAGCATAAGTGGGGGAGGGGCCGAGGGGATGGAAAAGGAGGAGAGAAGCAGATCCCCGCTGAACAGGGAGCCCCACACCGGACTCAGTCTCACCGCCCTGACATCCTGACCTGAGCCAAAATCAAGAGTCAGTCCCTCAGACAAACCATAAGAGACGCTTAATCATAGGAAACACATGGAGGGTCCCCGGAGGGGTGGGGGGCAGTGGGATGGGGCAACGGGGTGACGGGCATTAGGGAGGGCCCGTGATGTAATGAGCACTGGGTGTGATGTAAGACTGATGAGTCACTGACCTCTACCTCTGAATCCAATAATACATTATGTGTTACTTAATTGAATTTAAGTTAAAAAAAAAAAATTCCTTCAACCAACTGAGCCACCCAGGTGTCCCTATTCCCAAATAACTTTGCCACGACTCACTTCTCCACCCAAGACGAGTGATGAGCTTGTTCTTTTTTCTTATTAGTGTTAAGCATACAGTGAACCCTATGCCTCCAGTACTATT
Source organism: Nyctereutes procyonoides (assembly GCF_905146905.1). NCBI lineage: Eukaryota > Metazoa > Chordata > Mammalia > Carnivora > Canidae > Nyctereutes > Nyctereutes procyonoides. The sequence goes on along the minus strand of NW_026575160.1, from coordinate 28,801,434 downwards.
CCACCTTCAAGTACCTCTCCCACACTGGGAATGCCCAGCAATATTCAATAACCACTTTGTCCCTTTTCATGAATAATCCTATATCTATTATTTAAGAGCCCTAGTGTGAAGAGAAGACTGCCTAAGTAGAAAGGCATACTATGTCCTTGGATGGGAAAACTCAATACAATTCCATGGGATCCCACCCAAACCTGCCCTGTCACATGTCTGTGGGTCCAAAAAAACAAAGTCTCCTTTCATGTTTTAGCCAGGTTGGGTGGGAATTTCTGTTCCTGGCAAATGAAAACCTGCGAATAGACACACCAGAACCAGGACAACAAGGCCTAATCCCTGGCTGCACTGGGCCCTGTGTCCCCTGCAGGGCATTAGAGCAGGACTCCCGTGTGCTGATGTGGAGGCCGCGGGCAGGGAGGCCAGGGCCCTGGCCCAGCCCCTTGTAGCACCTGCTGCAAGGCCCTGGGACCCTGCTCAGGGTCTGGGGCCCAGCCTGAGGTCGTGGGTCTAGGCCTTGGAGACACAGCCTTTCCCTTTTCAAACAGAGGGGGACTCAATCACAAGCCTTTTTTTTAAATTATTATTTTTATTATTTATTTATTTGTGTGTGTGTGCATCACCCATAATGTATAGCCTCTCTCACTGGTACAAAAATTAACACCGTTTGCAAAGTCTCTTTACATTTCACAGAAATGCAAGTAATTCTGAACGCAAACTGGACAGGTCACCGTGAAAATGGGGCTTCTCCCTATCACCCACTCAGCCCTTTATCAGATGCTTCTGGCTTTCCTGCCAGGTGTCCGAGATGTTACAGCTGTCGGGGGTTGGCAGAGATTAGGTTTCCCGAGTTCCCATCCCTGAGGAACTCATTGCTGGAGAAGAGGGCCCAGCGTGCCCAGGATTAAACACAGAACCACGCAGGATGCCCCGGGATGCAGGCCCCAGGTCAGGACAGACAGGAGGACGGGATCCTGGGAGAAACCGCCTCTGCCCTGAGTGTGCGGTGAGTGTTGCTCTTCCAAGTGAATGCAAGCACATTTCTTGAATTTTTAAATTGTTTCTCTTGCTTTTTAAAGTAAATTAACATTATTCTCTAAGGTACTAAGCCGAAAAGTCCAGACAGTATAAAGTAATATAAACAGCATGATATATAATAAAGATAAACTACACAATCCTATATAAGAGTCGGAACTTCTAAAATAACATACAAGCATGATCGGTTCGTCCAAACATATAAAATAAAATGTAAGTATTTATACCATTCATACTCCCACATTGCAGAGAAAGATTTATTGGGATTTTCTTGCCTTCTTCAAGTCTGTTTTTGTGCATGCGTGTGAGTGTGTGTGTCTCAGTGTACATGACACGTATAAGGTCTGGTTCTGAAAAAATAAAATCGTATTGAGTTTATTTTTTGAGTTATTAGGGATGGCTTTCTTGCCGTGGTGGAATATTTTCTACGTGTTATAAGTGCTTCGTTGCAAATATGTAACTGGTGTGACTTAACCATTGCCTGTTGGTGGACTTCAGCTTTGCACTTTTACAGAAGATGCGTGAATCCGCAGGTGTGTGTCTCCCAGCATACGCGTGGAATTTTTCTCTAAATCACATATCTGGAAAAGTAATAGCCAGAGTATGGGGTAGTGGCTTTGAAAGTAGGAGAATTATTTTGTATCTCTACTTAAAGCATTTGCTCATGCCCCATGGCCACAACCCAATGACACTTGATTTTCTTTTCGGTTTTATTTTTGCCAATTTTATGGGATACGATGTTAGTTTTGCCTTATTTTACATTTCACGGATTCCTACTAAGAATAAATGTTAAAAACACGTTTTTGGCCACTTGGGGATTTTGTGCATGTGAGTTTTCTCTTTCTATCTTTTGCCTCTTTTCCTGTTTTATTGTTTGTTGTCTGAAACTATTTTTTTAGTTGATGGTAAGAATGCTAAATGTATTCTGGATGCCAATTCTCTGTTGCTTATACCTTTGTAGATTTGTTTTGCTAGCCTGTGGCTTTTTTTTGGTTTTGTTTTTGTTTTTTTTTTAACTTTGTCAGACGTATCCTTTGAAAGGGAAATTTTAAACTTTGACGTAGTCATATTCTCCAATGCCCATCCTGAGTTGTATTTCAAATACTTATCTAGAAATTTTTTGTACCCCTGTTAATTGAAGATACTGCATATATTATACCTTATAATAGCTTAAAATTTGAATTTTGCACATTTATTTTTTTTAAGATTTCATTTGTTTATTCATGAGAGACAGAGAGAGAGAGAGAGAGAGAGAGAGAGAGAGAGAGAGAGAGAGGCAGAGACACAGGCAGAGGGAGAAGCAGGCTCCATGCAGGGAGCCCGACGTGGGACTCTATCCTGAGACCCCGGATCAGGCCCTGAGCGGAAAGTAGGCACTAAACTGCTGAGCCACTCAGGGATTCATATTTTGCACATTTAAATCAAATTCTTGGGCCAGGGCTCAGTGGTTTAGTGCCTGCCTTCAGCCCAGGGTGTGATCCTGGAGACCCCGGATCGAGTCCCACATCAGGCTCCCTGCATGGAGCCTGCTTCTCCCTCTGCCTGTGTCTCTGCCTCTCTCTCTCTCTCTGTGTGTCTCTCATGAATAAATAAATAAAATATTTTTTAAAAATTAAAAAAATAAATAAAATTCTTCAGGAGCTTATTCTGAGATAGAGTAAGGCAGTAATCAAATTTTTTATTCCAACATTCCAATATTTATTCAGTTATCTATCTTTTATAAAATGTACATTTATCATATACTATGTTATATGTCAGTATTTTCATGTGTTCTCTTTTCTATTTTGCTTTTCTATTACATATCATTTTGTCAGTTCCATACTTTAATATTGTTTTAAAGTAATCAGTAACATACAGGAGAATATGTTCCTATACCCTTCATTCAGAATTGTCTTTGCCGTTTATAGGTCTGCGTGTGAATATGAAAAATACTTTTCTAGCTTTGTAAATCAGGCATGTGTTTTAAAATTGAATTTCCTTTAAAGAATAATTTAGATGTAAATTTTTAGGAAAATTTACAACTTTAATATGTCCTACCTTTCCCTCTATGGCAAGTTTTATGTACCTAACAGTGTTTTGTAATTTTTTTCTAAGGTCTTGCACACTTTTGATTATATTTTTACGTGTGTTTTAGGTTTTTCTTGTATTACAGGTGCAATTTTTTTTTTTACATTAAAATTTTCTGTGCTTACATTTGGGGTAGGAAAGCAATTGACTTTTACGTTTCTGTGAATTTGTCTATTTCATCTAAGCTTTCTAATTTGTTAATACACAGTTATTCATTGTATTCTCTTATAATCCATTTCATTTTTGTAATACTGGTGGGACGTTCCCTCTTTTATTCCTGATTTTAGTAATTGGAGTCTTCTCTCTCTCTCCCTCTTTTTTTTCTTTTTTCTTGGTGAGCCTAAGCTACTGTTCTTTGTATATTGACATTTAATCCAGAATTTTTGCTGGATTTTTTTGTGAGTTATAATAATATGCTTGTAGATGTCTGATTTTTCTATCTAGACAGTCCCTGAAAAACATTTTTCCTTTTTTTCATTATATCTTCTAGTTCACTTTACAAGTATTAATTCAATGACTTCTATGACTAGTTCAGCGTTAAATTAGCAATGATAGAGCCTTCCTGATTTCAGTGGTGTCAATAAAAATTATCCTTTCAAGAAAAAGTATTCGAAATTGGAAAAATGTAAAAGAGAACATGGAGTACTTTTTCAGTGCTTGTGACTTTGGCTTTTTATTTACTAAATGATTTTAAAACTCTGAAGGGGAAGGCTTGAACTTGCAGAAAATTGCAATGTAAGCTATTCTTGTTTTAGAGAAAAGCAAGTCATCCCGTCCATAGCAACACAAAGGAGTTTTATCGGATAGTCATACAATTGATTTTAATACAAGTTAACTTTGTGTTTGTTTTGACTTTTTAAAACTATGCTTCAGCAATGAACATGTTTATATATATTTAGCAATAAATATGAAGTTTGCTGTAAGTTTTTACTAAATTGCTTTTATCAGGCTAAAGAAGTTCAATCTATTCATATTTGTGTGAGGAGAGGGATTCAGAGGGTATTTGTCTTTAGCTTTCATTTTATTTTTTAGTTTAGCTTTTTCTTCCTTTTATTTTTATTTCCTTCTACATTTTATTTTATTGTATTTTTATTTCTATGGATATCCAATTTTTCCAGTACCATTTGTTGCAAAGACTGTCTTCTTCCACTGAATTGTCCTTGCACCTTTATTGAAAATCAGTTGTCCTTATCATTGTAGGCATATTTCCGGACTCTATTCTGTTTTATTGACTTTGACTAATTTATGTCAATAGCACGTTTGAATTACTTACATTTGTAACATAACTTGAAAGCACATAATATAGGCTCAGGATCTTTTTTTTTTTTCTTTTTTTGGATTTCTTTACTTTTCCATATGAATTGTAGAATCAGCTTGCCAGTTTTTGCAAACAACTGAAATTGTAATTGGGATTGTTTTTAACTGATAAATCAACTTTGGGAGAAATGGCATCTCAAGAATATTGAGCCTTCTAACCCACAAAGATGGCATCTCTATTTATTTAGGTCTTCTTTAATTTCTCTGTTTTGCAGTTTTAAGTGTATAAATTTTACATGTTTTTGCCATACTTATCCATTTATTTTTTTTATCTATTAGTGATGGTATTTTTTATGTTAACTTCTAATTTTTTGTTTCTAATACATAGAAATATAATGTTTACAAATTTATCTTATACAATCTTGATAGTCTCACTTATTGGTCCTAGTAGCTTATTTTGTAAAGTCCATCAGATTTTCCACATAGATGATCATGTTGTCTGTGAGTAAAGATGGTTTTACTAATTCTTTTCCATGGTGGGTCCCTTTATTTATTTTCCTTGCCTTACTGGTTCAGCAACTAGAAGCAAAGATACAAATTGAACAAAGGCAGTACAAGCAGACATTCTTGTATGTTTTTTATCTTTTGAGAAGAATATATTCAGGACTTCATCATTAAATATGTTTGCTGTAAGTGTTAAATAGATGCCCTTTATCTGATTACAGAAGTTTCCTTTTGTTGCTTAATTAAAAATTCCGCTAAAACTGGGTGCCTGAGTGGCACGGTTGGTTTGTCTGACTCTTGGTTTCGGCTCAGGTCATGATCTCCAGGTGGTAGGCTCAAGCCCTGCATGGGCCTCTGGGCTCAGTGCCAAGTCCGCTCAGTCCGCTCCAGACTCTTTCCCTCCTCTTCTGTTCTTCCCCCACTTGCACTCTTTCTGTCTTTCTAAAATAAATGAAAATAAGATCTTTTAAAAAATTACGCCAAAAAGAAATGGTTTGAAACAAAAACATGTATTATCCTATAGTTTCTGTGGGTCAGAAATACAGATCCCCACTGAGGCAAGACCTTATAAATACTCTACACAAACCCTGTGACAAATGAGTTCTTCTAATATGTTTCAGAAGATAGAAAGTACCTTAAAGAAATTACAGGTCAGATCCTATTAAAGTGAAAAGCCCTTTGGCAAATATCTTAGGCTTTTAGTTGAGAAAGTCTATGCCCTAGAAATAAGGATTATGCCCCAAGAATAATGAATCTGCCCTTGGAGTAACAGCAAAACTGTATGAGTATGATACATACTTCCATAAAGGCAAACTCACTTTAACAGCCTAAAACTGAGTTTTGACAGTTGCAATTCATCCTCCAATAACTTAACATTTGCCAAAAGAAAATTTTATTTTCCTCTCCAGAGGAAAATAATGTAATCCAGAGTTTCTCTACTATAATTGTACAATGCTCAGTACGTATTATAATAATATGTGAGATGGCAGGAAAAAGTTACTGATATTGACAAGCAAGACAGTTTTTTTTTGTTTTTAAGGTAACAGGAGCAAGTCCAGGGATAATCCAGATTTGGGATTTAGCAGAAAATTACTTCAAAAATGACTTTGCTTTCCAAATATTTTCAATTTGCAAAAAAATCCAATTTTGAATTTAGGAGCAAATTAAAAACCGCTGTTTCTCTTTTAGTTTCTGTGGTAACAATTCTAACATTCTTGTAAGTAAATGAATGGCCTTGTGACAGTCGGAAGGAAATCAGTGTAAGGAAATAAAAAGGAGAAACTTCATAAATAAAGTTAAGTAATGATTTATCCTTCTTAAAATTACAAATTTAAGGAAAAATGAAATACAATTCTGTGCCTATCGATTAAGAAAAATTAAAATAAATATCAATATAATGCTTTGTTCCATCTTGGAGGGTTTAAATTGTATATACTTACACAGCGTGACATTATATATCAGAAACCTTAAAATCCTTTAACATATTCGATAGTCATTTTATTTCCAGGAATGTATCTTAGGAACAAACTTTCAAGTACAGGCAAAGATTTCTATGTCAATGTGTTTATTCCTACCTTTTTATACCGAAGTGTCAGGAGTATACATATTTCTTATAAAGTTGAATGATTAGTCAATTATTCACCGTTTTGAAAAAAGCATGCAGTCATTTTAAATATTAATTTAGCGATGCCTGGGTGGCTCAGTCGTTGAGTGTCTGCCTTTGGCTCAAGGCATGATCCTGGGGTCCCGGGATCAATTCCCACATCGGGCTACCTGCATGGAGCCCACTTCTCCCTCTGTCTGTGTCTCTGCCTCCCTCTGTCTGTGTCCCTCATGAATAAATAAACAAAATCTTTAAAAAAAATTAATTTAATTATTTAAAAATAATATATAAATCTATATATGATATATACATATGCATATATATGTAATAACATGTAATCATATGTATCATATATAGAGAGTTCATTCCCAATTAATTAAACAAAATTATATGCATACAACAACTAGAAAATATATAATAATATTAATATTTATTATATTTATTATCTTTGGCTGTAAGACTATCATTCAAATTTATTATTTTCTTGTATACAGGCTTCAGTATTTCCCAACATTCCCATAGTGATTGTCTCCTACATCTCTTTCATATACTCAGAATTTTTCACTTTCCTGCTTTTGCACCTTGAATAATCTCCTTCAGAATGGTCACCTGTTTTATCTCTGCATGCTGATTAATCTTCATGGATCAGTTCAAATTTTATCTTCTCTCAGAGATTTTCCCATAGAACCTGTAGCTGGAAGTCATTTTTACCATGTCTGAAGTGTCATAGCATATTATCTCTACCTTCTTTATGGCCTTATCACTTTCCATCTTGGATTATAACTACTTAGATATATATTATGATTCAATGGGTAATAGAATTTAAGTCCTTTGAGAAAAAGAATCTTTCAAAACTTTTTTGCATATTTCATAGCATCTAGCTTAGTGCATAGCATGTGGGTGTTTTAAAAAAAATCTCTTGAATGAATGAATAAATTTTTGAAAAGATGGATAACAATCAAAACCAACAATTCAATCACGCAGAATTTACTATGTAAACATTTGTTTACATATTTGAGGATATGGCTAAATAAGCTGTCATTCTTCAAGAACAATTTACTATATTATGACAAACGTGCATATTATGCTTTTCCCTGGTTAGTCATTGCTGTGGGCATTTAATATAAATCCAATTTCAAAATCTTCTTAATTATCCTATGAGGATATTTGGACATGGAGATGCTAAGAAACGTGACCAAAGTCATTTGGCTAGCAAGGATTGGAACCCAGGTGTCTGATCCACAAAATCTCGCTCTTAGTCATATTACAGGTTCTAGGTTTTCATTAAGTCTTCTGATATGTTGTATGCCTCTGCAAAGCAGAGGTTATGAAAATCCTTTCCTCTTAGTGTCATTAAGGTTTATAGATAAATTACATACATATACACACATATTTATTTGTATTTATATGGGTATGTGTGAATATATATATGTATGTGTGTCTGTATATAGATAGATAGATAGATAGATAGATAGATAGATAGATGGATGAATATACTTCAATGCCCAACCAATTCAAATGAAGTGCTAACCATAGGATGCCACAGTATCAATTGCCCATTCTATTTGCCTTTATATTTAATCCTTGGATTAATTAATTGATTCAAGTTTTTCCCAGAAAGTCACTCAAAAATAATATCTGCCTTTACAAATGAATGCAGATAGTTCAGTGGGCAATTAATTATTAACTTTGTCCTGAAGGAATAAGGTTTGAATAAATTTACTTTCGTGGAAAGGGAAATATGGCAGCAACAAGTCTAAAATGATGGGACATAACTCTGACAGGTGATGATCCAGATGAACAATTCAGGAGTGCCCTGTTTGATTCTTGAGAAACTAGGGGTGAACTTGGGATTGATGGCCATGCTGGTCAATGCCTGAGGAAGAAAAGTAGGAGATGCTTGAGCCTTAGCCTATTTTAGAATATTCCTTGGGATTAACCTCATTTGGGGAAATTAATCTGAAGAACCCAAAGACCTATCTAGAATATTCTAAAATTACTCGTGATATCCCACTATCTGTTATTTTAGTTTCTTTGAGGAGAAAAAAAAATTAAAATAGCAGATGGAAGAATTGTTTGGCATTTATCCAGGCCATCTGGTTTAACCACAGAGACACATCCACTAGGACATTTTACTCATAATAACAGAAGGATACAGCTAAACAGGATAGAAGACTGGAAATCCTCTTCCTCATCAAAGATGTGCTCAGAATATTTGAAGAACTGCCATTGGTATTCTATCTTCCCAGAAAAGAAACTTGTAAATACAGATTATTTGAGGGCTTACAATGGCTATGTGTCTACCATCTACCAGAGCCCGTCAGTTCAATGAATAAAAAAATCCATCATAATTGTGATTTTCTTGTAAGGAGCACTAACAGATCTTTTTTACTCTTCAATTGCTTTTCAGAGCATCACACTGTCATGGTCATTGTGGTGTTATGTCTCTTATGATTGTGTACCAATAAGCCTTATCAAGTTTTCTGGTAGCCCATATGCAGATGCTCTTTTATGCTTCTAGCAATTGGGTTATGTATGACCTGTCAGAACATGTTCTGACTATTACGGTCTACTCTAAGAGCACACAAATGCTTTCTCCAGAATGACAGATATTCTACAACCTTGGATTTCTTATTTTATCCAAAAACATACCTTGTGTAAAAGAAGCCTATAAATACCAAGAAAAATGACATTTCCATATATATGTGTTTTGTAATACTTTATCCCCAATTACAAATAATAATACCTATATGCGGTACATAATTCTAATGATATAATCCAGTCTTAGTGTTTTACTGCCATTCATAAACTGCTTCAGCAGAAATACATGTGATTTACAGCATCAATAGAACCCTTTAAATTACATCCTATATTATGTCGTAGGGCATGTATTGCCCTATGGTCTCACATGCAATGTCAGAGACAGAGGGAACAAGAAATGGAGAATTGTGATTTCACTGTAAATCAAAAGCTAAGTGTTGTTTATGAGCACTGGGGTTTTAGCACATGATATCATTTCACCTTTTTTTTTCTCTCTTATAGTAAGTTAGCCTAATGTGGGACAAAAATCTAATTCAATCAACAATTATTTATACCTTAATGTCTTTGGCATTAATAAGTAAAGGCAAATACTAGCCATATAATTAATTCTCCTAAAATTACTGTTATTTAAAAAGTTGGCTGGATTTTTACTGTAAGAACAGAGAGAATATTGAAAGGGTGCATGCTTATCCCAGTGCTTATGTATACATTGTTAGGCACTCTACAAACATTTGTTGACTTTCCTATTAGCTATAAAAAACGAAATTTACAAATTAAATTAATTTAATTTGTGTGTAACGATTAATATGAAAGTTGCACTTGAGAAACCATCTATAATCACCAATAAGTTTGCTTATTTTTTAATTTAGATGATATGTTTTAACAAGTGAAGTCAGTCCACCAAACACAAAAGTTGGAGTAGACACTAAATTCATTTCATGGCCAAATACTTGAAGTTTCATATCATCTTTAGTGATTTATTTTAGGACTACCGTGATTTTTCAAAGCAGTTTAGGGTAGCTTGACCTTGAACTTTTGTAGAAAAAGATGTCTTTCACCTCAGATTTCCCCACAAAATCTGAGCGATAAATAGTTAGAGATAAAAGCAATAATAATTTGTGATTGAAATGCAAGAATTTCATCTGAGCATACCCAGATTTACCTTCCTGGGAGTAAAATAGTGTAAGAGGCAGACAAAATCAGAGTGAAAAGGCAGGAAAAACAACCACTTTTCATCTTATAAGCATTACTTACCCTTGCACATACATGGGAAGGTATGCCTGCTTCTAAATGAATATATCTTATCGCTTCCATTTGTGATTTGATGTCTCCAAATCCTGTTCAAACCATAAGCAGCAATTCTGAAATTCTATCAACGAAATATATGTATACAGATGAAAAAGAGTCATTTGAAAAAACAGATCCTCAAGCCCATTTGGATTTAGTTAATCTCTAAAGAGGCTGGTTAAGAAATCAAAGAAGTAGATAGGGTTATTTCTATATTCTATGTGTCTAATATTTATCTGCAGTCATATATGAAATAATTCTTAAATAACTATGGCTACTTAAAATTTACAGAATTGAACCTATGCAGGGAGTAGTTGATCTTAAACTGACACAAACCAGATAGTCTCTTAATGTTACTCTAAGGAATTTTAAACTGACTCTGTTAAAGCTGAGGTTATTTGCCTTGGGGATGCCTAATGGAAGGGTTATTATAACACTGTCCACAAATAGGGGCCTTGAGAGAGTCAGGCCACAGCACTCCATTGACAGCTAATACATCGGACCATTGCCATGTCACAGGGTTCTCCAAGGCCAAAGGTCATTTCTCTTCCTTAATATTTAAATAAAGATACTTGACAAAAGCAAAAAACATCTTATTGCCAGTGATGGCTGCTGCTCAATTTATAAGAACCTTTACAAAGTCATGCTAATTCTCGGCCTTCTTAGAATGCATGGTAACCTTTCATAAATCCATCTTTTCCAGATGTCCTTGGAAATGACAGTTATAAAACTACAAATGATTTGTAATGCAAAATGGGACTGACAGACTTGAAGATTAGGGCTCGGTGTACTAAAATGACTAAGATTATAGTTAACAAAAAAGGCATAAAATGCATCGATAAACACCTGCTGAGGTAGCTCCAGATTATTCTAAACGTACTCAGTAAATGCTAGAACAAAACAAAAACTTACGCTTGTAATGCTAGAAGTAGCCGTTCACTTTGCGAAGATAGAGGAAGAGATTCCTCTGTCTGGGTCAGCTGGAAGACAGAGAGCAAACCACTTATATTCTTTTTTTTTTTTTCTTTTTCTAGGCAGTAGAATTTTTTTTCTCTTATGTCACTTTTCAATGTGTAAACATATGAACTTGATTTTTAAAGTCTTTCAGGAATACTGGACTAGTTGAATTTAATTATATATTTTCCTTAACTTAAAAAAAAACACAAAAAACGAGCCAACCAAATGCTTAATTAACCTCTTAATATATCTACAATGAGTCATAAATTAAAACCTAATGAAAAACAATTTTCATACTTCATCTTTACTGCTGAGATGACTTACATCAACAGGATAAGTTTGGGGCTCTGTGTTTAAGTCACACGTATCAGTGGAAGTTTGCAATTGCCTGTTTTTAGGGAAACTGAAAGTCGGGGAAATAATTTGAAGCAACATAGAGTGCTGTAATAGGAGCTTTTGAAACATACTTGAGGAAATGACTGAATACTACTTTTTTGAATAATTTTGAGTAACCTGCATGATAAGCCACCTGCTGTGTTGTACTTTCAAATATCAGGTATAAAGTCTGCCTCCAAAACCAGCAGGACAGTGTTAGGAACTTGGACCCAGCGCAACCTCTGATCTTCCGCTGGAGAGGAAGCTGACCGCCGACCCATTTACAATGTGTTGGTTCTGTTTGATTCCTATCCCTCTTTTCTCCATGTGTCCTCTAACTCAAATTTAATTCCTTCCATGTTATTCTTGCTTCTCCCCTTCCTAATGGCTGTTCAGTAAAACTGAGACCAAGTCCATAGCTGTGATTCTGCAAGAGGAGGGCAGGAAAAAAAAAAAAAACTGAAAAATCAGTTGAAACCTTCAGAGTTCAGTCCTTTATTTGCATTCAGACAGTTATTGAAAGGGAGCCATAGCCTTCCAGTATTATTGACCTAGAACTAGAATTCTAGTAAAGACATTTTTGTAGAGGAGCTAATATATCTTTGAAACAGGAAATAATACATTTTCAAGGAATCTCTTAAGCTTTTCTATGAATAGTTGCATTCATTAGTCAAATTTACTCAAAGTAGTAAGTCCATTTCTAAACATTTCTGGAAACCGTATGTGTGCTAAGTTTAGTTAACTATAAAATATATTTGACCAAAGCATGGAGAAAGGATATTTCCTTTTCTTGCTTATTTTTCCAGTGCCATAAAATACGCTATCATGTTTACAGTATGTCAGAGTGATGTCATATGCAGAACACTAAAACAGATGATGTTTTCAGTATGCGGGTGAAAAAACCCTCAGAGCTCACCAGAAGCCCTAAAACGAAAACATTCAATTGAGGCGAGGGGGACTGTGCTGGGGAGGCTAGGCCCCTGTGAAAACCAAGGCATGCCTTACCTGTCACATGGTCGACTTATTCTCCTTTCTCACCCAGTCCATCTTATGAAACGATTAGGTTGTTGGGTGGAAAAGGCAATGCACTATGGGGTCGAGCTACAGAGCCAAGAAAGCTGGCCTCTTCTAGATATTTTGAGCATGAGACGTGCAGTATTGAAATCATTCCTTCACCATTAGCTTAACGTTTATGTATTTACTGGCGCCAAGAAAACTCACCTTTGTTGGATTCTTTGAGAATTTGACCTGCAATTTTCATTTCACTCAATCATTCACTCATTCATTCGCTCATCACTCAACATTTATTGCCTTCCATGTACCGGCAACTCATCTAGACACTGCAGGGCATGAAGATGAGCCATAGTAGTGCCTTCTTTAAAGGCCTGATAATCATCTCAGTGTTATATCCTCCTCAAAAGACTTGACTTCCATCTTCATTTTGGCTCTGTCTTCAATATTAGCCAATATACTTTCACTGAAAGAGGTCACTGCATTTATCTTTCTTACCTCACTAGATGTGGATTTCCACAAGGAATGAGCTAGGCTTCGTCATTTTTATAACCCCAGGGTAAATGTTCAATAAAAGAAATTGAACAAATGAATGAATGAACAGAATACATAGCAACAGAATTATACTTACTTTGTGATCCTCAGCTAGCTAGTCTTCATTCTAAGATACCCAGACACTCCCAGGACACAGTGTTTTCAAACATCTTAAATACTATTTTATCCCAAATCTTGGTTTGGGAAAATTTAAAAGAAAAATGCAGAAGGGGAAGCTTGTGAATCGAACGTGGGCCAGAGGTGTCCCTTGTTTATTGTGTGGTTCTATGTGAGAATAAAATAGACCCAAGGTCAAGAGGAGATCCATGGAACTTTCTACATCTATTACCAATCAAGACAAGTCACATTGACATTCACAACATTTAGCATTGTTTAAATGATTCCCCAATTGATAATTCCTCATGCAACATTTATTTGGTTTGATCTATGTGTACCCTAACATGCATAGCATACTGCCTGATTGTCTTAAATATAAGAAATATATAATATCTCTTCAGTACGCCCAAGAAACCATCATCACCCCCTCCCCTACCCCACTACCTCTCTTTTTGCAACACAGAAGCTTTTTTTTTTTTTTTTTGAGTAACATATTATTCTTTTTTTCTCTTTTAAATACAAATCCAGACTGGCAGGCACAGTGCTATGTGTAGACTGGATTGAATCAAAGCAGCATTCTCCTACTTTTCCTGTGCATAGGAAGTGATACTAACAAGAATCAGATTTTCCTGGACCCGTAACAGAGTAACAGAGGAAACAACTTCTGGCACAGTAATTCTTTGAACTGGAACCATGAGGGCAAGTACTAACGTGTCCTTCTATTGCATGCAATGCCTTATGCACAAAAGCGGTTCTTGGGCTGTTGAAATGGACTGAATCAGATTTGCGGTACTAAATTTTTAAGGGCATGTGAATATTTTGATTTATTTTGAAAGATTCTATGTTCGCAATTCATCTGGTCAGATCAGGAGTTTCAGCTCTGGTTCCATGTAATTTACTTATGGAATGGATTCGAGACAGATGTTTAGGAAGATGTTTTATAAATATTTTCGTTTGATCAGAAGAAGCAGCAAGACAACTCGTAATCCAACAGTATTAATGCGATTAATACAAGCTTGTATCGTTGGATTATTATTAGTATTTATTAAGCACTCATAGGATTTGGGATAAGAAGCCTGGAGCCCAGACCTGCCATTGATTAGCTGAGTGACCTGAAGCAACACAATTAACCTCTGTGAAACTCACTTTCCTCATCTGTAAAAATGGAGCTAATTATACCAACCTCACACGGTTGCTAGGTCAAAAGGAGATCATGGAAAGTAAATCTGTTTCTCAGTTACTAAAATTATATTATTATTTATTTCATTAGAATGTGAGATGTATTGGGGCTAGGATCATTCTCTTAAAAATTTCTACACTTAACACTTGTCCTGGCATACAGTAGGTGCTCAATAAATGTCAAATGTATACATGAATGAACTGACTCAGGATACTAGAACTATAAGGATTAATATGATCCTTGTCCTCCAAAAACGTATAATCTAGTAGAAGAAAAAGCTTATGTGCAATATACTCTGACAGTTTAAAATTATACCTGTACAACCTCAGAGTGATCACCGATGTGGTAATTTCTCTGTGTGTACGAACATCTGCGGAACAATATGCAAGAACGAATTCAGGCTCTCACTGATATATGCTAGTTTTAAATTCCTGTGAATTTTACCGTGTGAACGGAGAAAAATAAACTCAGAGGTTTTAGAGTTGGATGAAGTACTTAGACAATATATCTAGGGAGGAAGGTAAGCCCATATTCTACAGATGGCCTCTTAGACATGATAGGTGAACACCCCATTTCCTATTTCCCTATATTTGATGTAGTAATAATGGATGTCCAGAAAATCCATAATGACTAAACTTGGTGATTTCTCATGAGGAGGGGAAAGTAAACCTAATGTTTCATTCCCAGTGAAAAAATGTTGAATTAAGATGTTGGTTGTAATAACTTACATCTCAAGGATATTTCCTTCCAGAAATACTTTTGTTGACAAACCAGAGAGAGCTCTGCTTTCTTAGTAGGACTTAAATAATTACTGTTGTAAGAATGGACCAGGTGACCCCCCCCCCCAAGGTCTTTTTTCCCTCTGAAATACTGCGTGGATGAAAAGCCTAGAACAGTCAGGGGTCAGCCACTCTATGCCTCTTTGGTGCGATTTCACCGGGAACCTGAAATCACTTATTGGCTGGAAGATGGTGTTGGACACTATTTGGCCACAGCCACCTTATTGGCAAAGGGAAGGAAACACCGCAGGTCAATTCAAGGTTGGGCTTGGCCTCTCCCATGATTTACTGTCCGTCATCTGTGTGGCCATAGTAAGATCTCAAAACAGTGGACGCAGGATTTAAGCTAGGGGAGTTTCAAGTAGGGGCGTCAATTCTATGAAGCAGAATTCTTCTAATGGTATCCTGCAAATACCACCTTCATTTTCCCATACATAGTGTTACTTTGTGTTTCTTTAAAGCATCTTACCTTTATATCAACTTTTGGATGGGGAAATAGTGACATCTCCATGCTGCAGATAGGGAAACCAAAGCACGACACATAGTTCGGGACCTACCAAGGTGACCTATTTACTGGTGGAGCAGAGACAATAATCCGGTGTTGCAGAAATTTGGAACACTCAAGTCGTGGGGCACTTACTGGTCCGCTGCTGCATGTTTGTTTTTTGCCAGGATGCTTCTTTGTAATAGCACATCTTGTGCCTCTTTGGTGGTTCATGCTGTTGGAATGGGAATAAGGGTGCAGATGCAGTGAGAGGTGGGAAATGATCAGTTTTGAATTAGCTGGTTGCAGCCTGAGAGACGAGTATATAAAAACGCAGCCCCAAACTAGAAGTGAAATTAAAAACAATGTACACATTTAGTGCAGAAAGGACTCTTACTTGTTTTCTTACTCCTTTTCTTTCTTTATTATTTTATTCCCATCATTTGCATCCAAAAGAGAAGCCAAAGTGGCAATAGTAGATGTATCCACACTCATCATTAAAAAGGGGGTCTGCAACATATCTAAGATAGGAATAAAATTATATTTGCAGTTCTTTCCTCTTGCTAGTGTGTGTGTGTGTGTGTGTGTGAGAGAGAGAGAGAGAGAGAGAGAGAGAGAGATTGAGAATGCGAATGAGGCCCCTCAAGCAGGGCACCAGGTGGTGAGTAGGATGCTCTTTGCATTCAGCCCTTTGGTCAGACCCAACTGTGACTTTTCCACTGAGAATTCAGGCACACTCTGAAGACTTGTTTCCATCTTCACTCTTTCTCAAAACACCCTAAGATGCTTATGCAAATTAATCTTGGGGGGCACCTGGGTGGTTCATTGGTTGAGTGTCTGCCTTCGGCTCAGGTCCCGGGATCAAGTCCCACATTGGGCTCCCTGCATGGAGCCTGCTTCTCCCTCTGCCTGTGTCTCTGCCTCTCTCTCTGTGTGTGTGTGTCTCTCATGAAGAAATAAATAAAATATTTTTTTTAAAAAAAAGGAAATTAATTTTTCATAGAGCATGAATGGTGAGACCTATTAAGATCAGAAAGAGTGCAAGGAAACCATTCAAGAAGTGCATGTGCCTGTAGAGACAGGGTTCAACATTGTTGGGGAAACAGTCACAAACCAAAATGTGCACGTTTTATTTAAAGAAGACCTGATAACCTAAGAATGGGGTTCCTTTGATTTGAAAGAAGAAAGATTCTGAAAGGAGGCCATGTAATAAATATGTTGCTTTATGCTCTTCTTTCAAATTTGTCTTTTAGCCATTATAATGACTTTTAAAATCTAAACAAAAAATCTCCCTCAGAGCCTCCGAATTTTGGTGCTATTTTCCCCTCAAGCTCCATTCCACACTGGACACAAAGTCAGGGAAATGACACTTGTGTGACACAATGCCACCCCCACCCCGTCCCCACACACCCCACTACCGAGTTTCACTTAGCCGGCTGCCAACCACCAGCCCAAATTTGAAGAGATTCATGACCCACGCTTCCTCGGGATTATGATGTCCTGTTTTATGGGATGTTCAGACTTTGGTAAGAATGGAGAGATAGATCCTCCTCGGTATTAACTGAGATGTATTAGTATGAGGACTATCAGGGCCGTGAATTACCTGCCTCGAAAACAGGCTTTAAAATTTCATCGTCCTGAGGAAAAATTGAAGAGGGTTTTATTAAAGACAATAGACAGAATTAAAGCTGGGCTAAGAAAGTTAGGGGCTGGCACTGAAAATTAAAATAGCCTCATGAAATACTCCTAACCCATCTGACGAACATCTGAGCAATAATAAAATCTAAAGCTCTATTGTGGTTTTTTTTTTTAAAGGTATGTGTAACAATGGTCATTATCATAGAAGGGAATTTCAGAAATTGTAACTCCGTGCAGCTGGTTTCCACAGCTATGATCTTTTTCTTAAAAGTTGCGACAGTATTTCAGTGCTGCATTAAAACTATACCGTTGGGTTATCAACTTCTCTCACTTCCTCCCTTATTCCTGGAGCAACTTTCTTAAATTCTGCGGCTCTGGGTCACAGGGCCTCCTTGAACTCAAGAGGCTGCCCCAACTTAAATTAGAGGTTATATTACCACCCAGTTGGCCATCACAGTGAATAGACCCGGACTTCTCTGGGATTGAATGCCATAACCCCAAGCAGAACACATATCCTAATTTTTATATTTATCATTAATATTGTTTCAAGTAGAAAATGTCTGTAAGCAGTCAAATTAGTTATAGACATCAGAGGGTGAATTAAATGCAAGTGCATGGAGAACAGAGGAAAAATGATCTTAGGACTAAGAAGCATTAAATTAGTTAATGAGATATTCTAATCTAGAGGCAACTATTTTCTTCAAATAACCTGTCCTTGGGTGCCTCCCTACTCCACATGGGACCAACCTTGGACTTTTTCCTTAAAACTAACTTTCAGTTATTTATGGTTAAAAGTTACAATTGGCGAAAAACTGGAAAATCCCCCAATCCCCGCCTTGCCCCCCACACATGGCAAAGTGCTTTGATTATTTTTTACGTGTCAAAATATTACCTACAAATAAAGTATTCAGTCAACAAACAAATAAAGCCATAGTTCCTAGATCTCTGCGGCGCCTCCAAATCCTAGTTGCCCACTCTCAGACCTTGGCTTTCTTCATAGAGAGCTGTAACTTGTTTTTCAAAATCTTAGGCCTAAGAAGTCTCCCTCAAGCACTGCATTCATTGGCTCCGCTCCGAAAAGCATTTTTTGCTTGAACAGATCGCAGATCCGAAGCCTCAAAGAAGAAAGTAGTTTGCTGCTTTGTGGACGTTGCCTTGCACAGCATATGCAAGTTCCGTTTTTTCAGATGAAGCCT
This sequence comes from Nyctereutes procyonoides, assembly GCF_905146905.1. Classification (NCBI taxonomy): domain Eukaryota; kingdom Metazoa; phylum Chordata; class Mammalia; order Carnivora; family Canidae; genus Nyctereutes; species Nyctereutes procyonoides. Next base: position 28,782,878 of record NW_026575160.1, on the reverse strand, counting down.
AAACAATAAAACCCTTCTGCAAGGCACTTGCAGTTTTTTCCACTAGAGGTCTCTCTCGTAACAGCTTTCCTTTTGTTGGGAATCATTAATTATTTTACTCAAAGGAAAAATTCTACCTTTTAGATTGGAATGCTGCACTTAACATGTTATGCTAGAGAAAGATATAATGCCTCCTTAGCTTGTTCTCCTCCTTGATGGGTAGATATTAGGTTGACGGGATGAATCATCTTGGGTATTTTATTACACAATTGGCTACACTTTAGTAAAGAAGTTGGAACTTTCACCTCTGCCTCCAAAAGTCTCAAAATTTGACGGGTTAAAACAGAACGTTGCAGTAAATATGCCTTATCAGTGAGCACTAAACAGTCAGGCTTTGAATTCTCCTAAGAACATCTAAGATCTGGTGCCAACTAAGATCATAAAAATCTCAAGCCTGAAATCATTCTACATTCATCACTTCCACTTTGGCAAGAAAAAAAAAAAAAAAGCATGTTTTCTTACTTGTGTAGGGATATTCAATTTTTGCTGATTCCTTGTATGTTCTTTTTGCAGAAAATAAGCCATTAACTCCCAAAAAATCCATAGGATATTATGGTGGGTTGCTTGTTTGTATGTTTGTTTTAAAAAAAATGTATTCTGGGGACATACTATGACAATGTTTTTACACCCCCCCCCCAAAAAAAAGTCTCCAACCATTAACCAATGCAAAAGACCAGTGAGTTTCGATAATGTTAAAACAGAGAGGATCTAAAATGAAAACAAGCACTGAATACTCTCAAGGAAAATTGCATTGAACAAAGTACTATAGAATAAAACACGCTGACATCAGTCACAAAGCCACTTAAATATTCAGCAGACCCAAAGAGTGTGCAGATTTCTGAGGATGGAAGTAGAAAGACAGTGCTGCGCTCCTGACACAAGAAATTCAATGGGAAGATGTGAAATGTGAAGAAGCAAAGGAGCGCCTAGCAAATCAATTTTAGTGTTATACTGAAGGTAGAGGATGTCTGCACGAGCGGCTACAGTGGCTAAGCACAGAGCAATACTGTATAATGAAAAAGGGCGCAAGGAAATTTGACAAGCTGAAAAATGTACCAGCACCTGGCCAGGAGAACACAGACCTGTCAGACAACAGTTTTGAGAATCAGAAACTGCTATAAGGGAAGCAGAAAATAGATGATGCATTATTTACAGTATTGAAATTTCATCCTGCTCCCCAAAGGGTTTACCCAACACCTCTTCCTCCAACCGTAACATATTAAGCAGCTAAGTCCTTGCTTTCCTTCAACGCCAATCCACACATATCTTTGGTGACAAGAGTCTAAACCCACCCCTGCAGCCACTGCTCCTGTAACTAAATTATGGTTTCGTGGAACCACCACCACCACCACCACCACCACCACCACCACCACCATCAATGGGATGAAAGAGGAGGCTGGCACATTTTGAGACTCAAGTGACCCGATGAAGCAGACTTTTGGACAAAGTTTTGGCCCCAGCCTTAGTGACCCCCCACCCCCTCCAACACCACCGCTGTGAAGGCACACGCCCTGGTCTGGCTGGGCCATTCAGATGGCAGAGCTAACACACAGACAGGACAAATTCTTGGGATTGCCGCCCAAGAAGGAGCCTTAGAGCCCAGTGTTTGCACTTTGCAATGGAAGAGATTGTTCGAGGAGGTCAGTGGCCCCTGTAGGACCCCATGGGGATGGATGATTCCGAGGAAGTGGTTGAGGAAAAGACCCAAATGTTTAAAAACAAACAGCAGCTTGGTGGCATCCTAGACAATGGCAGACGCCACAGAGATACGTGGATTCCAAAAGCTCTGAGAGTTAAGGACACGTTAACAGCATGTTATTATGGAAAAAATATTTTTTTGAATATTAATTGGCTCATTTTAATGGAATGTAAAATAAGCACTATCTTTAAGGAAGATGGTTTTTCAGGATAGGCATTCAGTGCAGGAGGTTTTTTATCTATCAGAGGACACTATGCCCCTAAAGGTATGTTTCCTTCATGTGTCTGTTCCTAAGTTATGAACTATTATCTCTGGTTTCAGGCGGTTCTTATTATTTTTTATTTAATCTGGAATATTCTAATTAATAAGAGGATAGATTGACCCAGTCAGCCATACCCAATTGGAGCAACAACAAAATTATCCAAATGAGAGCAATGAATAAAGGTTTTGGTTTCTTTCTTTCTTTCTTTCTTTCTTTCTTCTTCTTTCTTTCTTTCTTTCTTTTCTTTCTTCTTTCTTCTTTCTTTCTTTCTTTCTTTCTTCTTCTTTCTCTCTTCCTTTTCTTCGAAGTTTGTTGCTGAAACTAGTCCGTGGTCAAACTTGTGCATTTCAAAGCACACTTTTGAAAAAAGGATGGCAAAATGTCATTAAAATATGGAAGCTAAAAAAAAATCTCTACAAGGGGAATTAGAGATGAAGGAACAAAACTGGCTTTTTCTTGGCAAGAGTGCGATATTGCATCTTCACGATCGCTTTCCTACCTACCTACCTACATAAACAGGGCAGCTGATAACTATATTTCTGTGTGCTTTTCTCATCACCTTTATTCAGACAAGTTATTGACATTCTGATGTTGAGCATATTCTGGGGAAAAAAAGTATTCTATGCAGTTTCCAAACTTCTAAGAGTCATCACGCTTTCCTTCTTAGTAACCCTTTAGGTAAAAACATAATGTTTATTCTATTCGTTACCAGGGAATTTTAAAGGAATGCAATATGTTTGAGTCAGATTGGTTCAGACTTGTGTGCAGTCTTAATAACTAGAAGGCTTTACTTTTAATATATTTTGGGGTGAGAGGGAAACAACCTGGAGCCCCCACCCCAAATTTTTCTCATTTTTCCCCCTTTTCATTAGTTCTCCCTCTGTCTTTTAATCCTTTTTTTTTAAAGCCCTTTTCTCCTTTATTCTCCAGGGACATCTTAGAAAGCTATTTGCTTAGCTTTTGTTCCCACTTCCACTTTAAACCCTGGATGCGTTTCCTGAGGTCAGTGAAAACCATTTGGAAGACAATGTATTGTGTTTTTAGTGAATTTTTTTTAAAGATATGCTTCTTAATTCATATGTACATAGGATTAGTTCTTCCTTTTTTTCTTTTTCTTTTCTTCTTCTTCTTTTTTTTTTTTTTTTTTTGGTCCACCATGGGAGTAGAACTATTCAGGCATATTCAGGTATCCCCTCCCAGTATTAAATAATAGATTGTAGTAATCCCCAATCAGAGATAAAAATGCCAAGATGATAGGGATCCAGTATGTTCTCTTTCCATTGAGAAGATTGGGTTTATTGTCTAAGCAAAAGTTGAGCCTTCTCCCTGTGTGGCCAACCAGGGTGTAGGCACAATTTATGAGACAAACACTGAAATAGGCTCTTGTTTTCCTTTTGGAAATTTGCATTTTTTTTTCTCTGACCATTAAGCTTTTAACAAGTGTTTCCCTAGATGGAGTGTTTTACAGCTGGTTGTTAAGGTAAAATAGCACATTACCCTACCTGTGCAATGACTGTTCACCAATTAGATCACGCAGAAGTTAGTGCCTGAAAGAGCAACATGCACTCGGATTTAGCTCTGACTTGGGTGAACTTAAAAAACAATTGGCTTTTCTTTCTCTAAAGGAGATTTCCTTAATGGAGAAAGATTATTTCTCTGAAGCAAACATTCAAACCATGTTGTTGATAGTTCTCTCATTTTGGCAGATAACTAAAATGGCACAGGAAACACATAATGGAATGTCATTGGCTTTATTTTACTTTTAAAAGGACCTACTTTATTTTCATAGGACTTTGACATATTTATGTGATTGTTTTTCCTTTAAAGTACAAGTGAGTAGTTTTTAAAAACGTCTTTGTCAGTAGCCATCAGATATATCATTTCAACTGGCTTTGTTTACAAGAAAATTTTTACATAAATAAATATGAATATTGAACCACTACAAATGCCTTGGGCAGTCAGCACAGTGGATCATACATCAGCTGTCATCAGGAGTTGAAACACGTCTACATACTGGGTAGCATGCTATGCTGTGCCTAATCAGAACAGTATGTAATCTGTGGGTGCCTGTGAGCCCTTGCCAGGTCAGGATTATTTACAAGTTGCACTTTGTATCCTAGGAAGTTTTATAAAGGAAGAGAAAGGTATCTGGGGGGGAAAAAAACCTTAAAAAATGGAATGCAACACGCTGGCTTCAAATCCACAAATAATCATTTTTAAAAATCGCAAGCATGATACACAGTAGACATTCCCAAATAGCCAGAGAGTTTTATAGCTCAATCTTCTTCTTTTTTTTTTTTTTCCTGAGTATTCTGGACTCAAGGTTATACTAGCTTCAGGTTCATACTAGCTATATTAGCTCCAACGTAGTGAATTGACAAGTTTATACATTGTGCTATGTTCACCGCAAGTGTAGCTATATAGCTCAATCCTGATAAAAATGTTTTCATAATATTGTTTGTATTATTGTTGATCCTGTTTTCCTGGGTCTCTGTGGATCTGGCTTCAGAGAATCACTTTTTGGTTAGTCATCTCTTTTCCACTCTTTCAACTCAACATGCCACAGCATGTGATTGACAACAGACGCACGTAAGAGGGTATGCCTGTGGTTGTGTACTCCATGGATGTTGAGATGAGCCGTGTCTGTTGAAGGTGAACGGGTATGTGCAACGGCAAGAAAGGTAATTGGATTCTTGAAGGAGAAGGAAGGAGACAGTCAAATATAGGAAGCCCTTGGAATGAGCAAAACTTTATTCTCAAGGACCTCTAGTTCCTCCTCAATGCCCTTCTCTCAACTTCAGACAGTGTGTGCCTCTGTTTTCTTTCCCTCTTTACGTAAGTTTTCCCCTCCCTGCTCACTCTCCCACCTTGCTCTCAAAGCATCTTAGTGGCTCTTAAACTGTTAAATAAAGTGAGCCAAGGACGTATCATTGGCACTTTAGAAAAATTTTACCTCTCTTGTGTTTCTAAATTCACACCCCAGATAATTTACCTGACACTAGCCTGGCTTTCATTGCACTTGCACAATTTTTCTTCAAATAAATAAAGTGCAAAACCTAGGCTTCTGTGTGCGTAATTGGATTCCAAGTTTCTTAAGTAATAATGATAAGTAGTATGGTATCTGTAAATGCAAGTTTGAAAGAAATGGCTACTAACTGATAAATAATAATTTCATAATTAGAATTCAAGTCACTTTTTCTTCTATTAATGATTATAGGTAGTTGACATACTTAAGTACCAAAATGTTATAGTATGTTTCAAGTATCTTTTTTTTTTCTTAGAAGAAAAGGTTTTTACTTGTGATGGATTTTTACCAAGTCACTTATTATTTATAATCTTTCACCTCGTGATAAATTGTGCACATACAAGACATCGCTAGATGGAAAAGATGGGGATCAGGGCATTTTGTAGTAAAATGCTTAATTGGTTATTTATCATATATATATATGTGTGAGGTTCACTTTTTAGTTTAACAATTTACCCAAAAGCAGTTTATCCTTAAAAAAAAAAAAAAAAACTTGCTATGTCCCACACTATTTAATTGTCATCACCTTAAAAATGTCAGTAAATAGATCTAGGTGAATTTTAAGAACTTTGGCTGTTAGCCCTTTATTACTTTCTGATATTTCAATCCGTTAAAACCTAAAATGTTAGTGGTTTTTTTTTTTTTTTTTGGTCCATAAGAATACAAGACTCCAAAGATTTTCATGTAACTTCTAAAGAAAGCCTTAAAATCTGTACTTGTAGGGGGAAAAGAGCAGAAATAGATCTATTTCCTGCCCAGTAGGATATTAATTCATAGAAATGAGAGGAGGAATACTGGATAGTGATGCTCTTTGTAGGAAACTACAACAAAACTGCTCTATCTATATGATATTTGGTTATATCAATAAAAAGGCTCAATTAGAAATTTCAAGATGTAACGCATTACATAGGAATTAATCTGGATTTGGAAATGATGTTGATTTGGTTTTATTTTTTCTGAGCGTTTACTTTTGTGCGTACTCTACATTGACCATAATATTTCATTTCACTCTGTTATAGTAAAAATGGATGAATATTCTCAAACAGCTCCTTATTTTTGCCATAAAAGTGGCTGAGATTCAAATTTTTATAATAAACTAGGGACAATATATAAGTGTATAAATGTATAGTTATAGATATAAATTTTCATAACTCATTGTGTTCATTCCATAGGAAAGCTGCTATATCAGTTCTTGTTTTCTTTCCTTTTTTAACGATTTTATTTATTTATTCATGAGAGACACAGAGAGAGGCAGAGATGCAGGCAGAGGGAGAAGCAGGCTCCCTGCGGGGAGCCCAATGCAGGACTCGATCCCGGGACCCCAGGATCATGCCCTGAGCCAGCGACAGCCACACTTAACCACTGAGCCACCCAGGCATCCCTCAGTTCTTGTTTTCAAGTATTTCTCATAATCCACAGCTTTGCTTACAACAAGTGCTGATCCTGGAAGACATAGTGGAAAATTTATTTTGAAAATAAATGTCCATTTCCCAGAAAATATGCAGTATCGATGAAACCAGAAATTTTGTGACATATTTAAAGATGTAAGGAACCTACATACATAAATCTTTCAAATAAAAAGAAATCACTAAATATATACTTCCCACTGCAATAAATAAGAGTAAATGAAAAATGAGGATAGTAATATTAGTTACCCCATTCGGAGATGGGCATATTTCTTGTCACAGTCTGTTCCACAGTATTTTTCTAGTGGTCACTGAGATTGTGAATCAGATCTAATTAGTCCTGCTTAACCATGTTAACACTGAGGCTCTTCAAGGACTCAAGCAGAATTAGGATGATGATCACAAGAGAATTATTTTGAACGCTGTGTAGGGAAAAAAGTTCCTCATGTAAAAAAAATAAGAATCAGTTGCCATAACAGGTCAACAGTGCACTGTCTGGTGCTGTGCTTTCATGTGTCAGGAAGCATGGAGGTGTGATGACCTTCCTAACGCTGTGGGGCTGTGCAGAGAGCCATGGCCTGTGCCTCTGGAATATAAGGGCTCACCTAGAGCTGGAGAGGCTTTACATCCTCACACAGGGAGCTAAGGCACTTACAGAACAGTCCTGGCCAGGGAACCCCATAAGTGGCACCAACTGTAGGGGTTGAGGCAGGGCTGTAGGGTATGCAGCCGCCTGGATTATAGGATCTTAGAGAATGAGGGTAATGTTGGAGAAGAGGTAGGAACCTCTTTAGGAGAAACGCCTTGGCAGAGTGATACACCACAAAAGATTGGGATATTTGTTATTGTTGTTCATTGCCACTGATAATACATTTCAGTTATATGTTTAAAAAATTCAGTGTCCTGCTGTATCAAATATTTCTCATTGCTCACTGAAGTAGCATAGTTATCAGTCAGATAAACATATCAAAGCTGACGACATCTCTTGTGGTAAGAGCTCACCACGGTAATTTTAATTTTGAAATTTGTCTACCAAACCACACAGTGATAACTATATAATTACTAATAATTTTGATGGCTGACAAATTAAATACAGAAAACAAGTAAAGCAGGTGAAATTTTATTCGAAAATATACGTTAGATGAATTTTCATCTTGAGCCAGATACTTTGGTGTTGCATAAGCACAGCATAGGCATAGTGTGTGAGTTATACATTTAATTTAGGGGGAGCCTGGGGGCCATAGTCCATTATGTATTTGACTCTTGGTTTTGGCTCAGGTCATGATCTCAGGGTCGTGAGAATGAGCCCCATGCTGGGCTCTGTGCTCAGTGAAGAATCTGCTTGAGTTTCTCCCTCTTTCTCTCAACCCCTCCCATTTGTGTACTCTCTCTAAAATAAAAATAAAATAAATAAATAAATAAACTTAGTTTACCATATATTAGTATAATGCAAGATTTAGCTGAGGTGATTTCTTAGCTGCAATAAAACTCATTTTCACCTTGTATTTGAAATATAATTTATAGCTTCTAAAGAATTTTTCAAGTAAACTATAATTCTCAAAATAATCATGGTCATGTGCATATATAATAGGTCTCATTTTATAAACATGGAAATCGAGGCTCAGAGAGATGAAATGACCTTTCCAAGGCTAAATTGCTATTTTAAAAATAGAACTAGGGTTAGACATTTGGGTGTCTTGGGCCAGGACTCTTTCCTGTCATCAATACTGCCTCTTACATCAGAAGGTATGTCTGAATTACCTACCATCACCTTCATTTAAATATTCATATACTTAAAATTAAGTTATTAAAAATAATTGAACTTTGTACTTTTAGGGAAAGAGGGAATATGAAATGTATTGGCTCCTAGTGGGAGGTTGTCCCAAGTAAAAGAGCCAGGGGGTACTCTATCAGAAACTCCAGAAAGTAATTGTAGAATTTGTCACAGGAAAAACACTAGATTCAGATAGTATCTTTATCACTTCTAGTCCAGTGTTCACTCTTAGGGAACAAAAGAGAAAAATAAAGGGCATCTGCCTAAATGCCTGTAAGAGAGGCTGTGTTCTTTAGAGGGATGCTGTTCAAAGTTTGTACAACACAGCTAATAATGTAACCATGAAGGTGGTTGCCTTGATGCTTGTTTAGAGGTATTCACTAAAATGCTTGAGATTCCAAAAATGGCTTAAAAATTTCAAAGGATTCTTTACAACTTTACATGAGTGCTAAAAACTAAGTAATGCTAAAACTTTAGGATTCAAAAATTTACCCTAACAGTGATTGGTCTTCAACATTGTTTTTAGAGATCCCGAGTTCCTATTATACTATTTGCCTTGCCTTGTCTAAAAAAATATGGTGAGGTTTTGGTTTCCATGGTGACATAACTCTTTTCATACATATTTATCATCGAAATGCCAGAAACCCACCCCGTCCTATCAAAGAATGCTACTTTAACACTTAATAATTGAAGTTAAAGCTGATTTATTTTTTATGTCAGAGTGTTTTAAACAGATCCCTCTATCACTGAAAACTGAGGCAGCATTACAGTCATTTTCTCATAAGCAGTTTATTTCATACATGACTTCTGAAAAATACTTCTGGTTTTTAAAAACTGGAGAAGACTTTGCTTCCTTTTTTCCTTCAGTCAGCACCACAGGGATTCCCAGTTAAGCTTTCAAAATGTTGCAGAACATACATTGCATAAAGCACACAACCTTCAATTTCATTAACATGGTGTTCAAAAGGAGAACACGCGCATCTTGCCGTTGCCAATAATCAGCAATAAAGTTATTACCTATTGCTAAACTAATATTTTGGAAAGTGAAATGTTTAACTTTTCCTCCATTTACTCTCTTTTTAGAGGTGCCTAATTTTCCTTGAGGTCTACATAGAGATTCCGTTTTTTCTTCTACCAAGGTCCTTTTCTTAAAAATAGCTTAATTGGGTATATGCTTATGTCATCTTAAATAGTTCCCCTATTGTTACTATATCATATATTAGCCTCTACTTAACAGTGTGCTCATTTTGAAGTCTAGGTATCATGATTTGTTTATTATTTAACTGATTTTGCCTATTAAAACCACCAAGAAAGAGAAGAAATATAATTGAAGCAGTTAATTGTTACTAATCTGTTTTTGTTGAAACACAACCACAATAATGTTAAGAAATGAATGAAAACATGATGAGTTAAAGAAGTTTCTTCCACAAATAAGACCTGTTTAAAAGCCCTTACAGTACATCAAAACAGAATAGATAAAAATGTACTGGAACCTCAAAGAAAAGAAGCTGAATGAAAGGTAAAGGTCTAAGTTGTCACTCAAAAAATAAATTGGACATAGAGAAGTTCAAATACTTCTATCCCCTATTAGGGTACGATGTTCGGTTGCATTTATTCATCTTCCTAGGAGGAAAAGTAAGGAAGCCTCTGAGGGCAGCACAGTGAAGTGGTTTGGGTCAGTTTCCTTAGCATCACCTTAGGCATTTCCCCACGGGAATGCCAGCTCAACTATCACAACATATTTTGATTTTTGTTTTATATGAATAAGCCCTCTTTATGACTAAAAATTCAAGGATGAAAAGGAAAAATTGTCAAAGTTCTCCTATGAGAGGGTGTCTTATTCCAATTTAGATTGTTCTCTCATTATCACATTCTTTGGAGAACATTTTCTTCTTGACAAGATGCAGCAGTCTTCTTTCAGGAAAGTAAATTCTTTGGGATGATTACAAATGATGACATTTTTGTGGTGTCCTATGTACATTCCACTATCATCCGAAGACATTGCAGCTTCTACCAATATTCCTGAAGTTACATGAGTAGAATATCATATTCAGAGAAAACTTAGAAAGCATTAAAAAAAAGAATGTACCACCTTAGAATCTGTATGCTAAAGTACACTTATTTATTATGAAATAATGTCCATTCATTTTATAGAAATTAAAAAAAAACATTAAAGTAAAATAAGTGTGAGTAAAAAGACCTTGAGATTGTTATAACTTAGAAATAAGGTCAATAGCAATTGACCTTTTGACACATGTTATTCCAAATGATCTTATTAATAACTACAATAACACTAAATGCATTAAACAATCCAGTCAAAAGGCAGAAATGGTCAGTCTGGATTAAAAAACAAGGGATGCTTGGGTGGCTCATGGTTGAGCATCTGCCTCTGGCTCAGGTTGTGATCCCAGGGTCCTGAGACAGAGTCCTACACCAGGAGGGAGGGAGCCTGCTTCACCCTCTGCCTGTGTCTCTGCCTCTCTGTGTCTCTTCTGAATAAAGAAATAAAATCTTAAAAAAAAAAACCTAGATTTAGCTACATGCTATCTACATGAAACATACTAGCTTCAAAAATACAAATGGAATGAATGTAAAAGGATGAAAATATATATACCATGCAAACAACAACCATCATAGAGCTGAAGTGGCTACACTAGTATCAGACAAAATGATTTTAAAATAAAAACTAATGGTACTAGAGATAAAGAGGAGTAATTCACAATGATACAAGCCTCAATTAATCAGGAAGCTATGACAGTTATACACATATATGCCCCTTACAAAAGAGCCCCAAATACATGAAGCTAAGATTGACAGAACAGTGAGGAAAAAGACACAACAGTAATAGTTGGAGATTTCAATACCTGTTTTTAAATTACAGGTAGAACAAAAAAGTAGAAAATCAATAAGGATAGAGTAGACATGAAGGACATTATCAACCAATTCAACCTAACAGACATCTATTGAACACTCCAAGCACAGTAAAATACACATTCTACTCAAGCGCACATGGAACACTCTCCAGAATGGAGCGTATGTTAGGTCACATACAAGGCTCATTAAATTTAAAAGTATGACAGTCATGAAAAGCATTGCCCAGCAACTAATGGGATTAAGTGAGAAACCAATAACACAAGGAAAATTGAGAATTTCACAAATATGTCGAAATTAAGCAACATGCTCCTAAATCATTGGTGGATCAAAGAAGAAATCAAAAGGAAAACTTGAAAATGCTTCGAGATGAATGAAATGGAAGCATATTGTACCAAAACCTTTGGTATGCAGCTAAAGCTATGCTTAGAAGGAACTTTAAAACTGGAAAAGCCGGGGATCCCTCGGTGGCGCAGCGGTTTGGCGCCTGCCTTTGGCCCAGGGCGCGATCCTGGAGACCCGGGATCGAATCCCACATCGGGCTCCCGGTGCATGGAGCCTGCTTCTCCCTCTGCCTGTGTCTCTGCCTCTCTCTCTCTCTCTGTGACTATCATAAATAAATAAAAATTAAAAAAAAGAAAAAAAAGAAAATATTTAAAACTGGAAAAGCCTATATTAAAGAAGAAAGATCTCAAAAAAAAAAAAGACAAAAAAAAAACCCAACTTTACCTTATATCTTAAAAAAAAGAAAAAGAAGAGCAAACAGTTTAGTTTAGCAAATAGAAGAAAGGAAATGATAAACATTAAATATAAATGAAATATAGAATAGAAATAGATAAACAAGAGAGGAAATCAATGAAACCAAGAGTTGGTTCTTTAAAGATTAACAAAATTGACAAATCTTTGCACTGATGAACAATGGAAGACTCAAAGTACTAAAATCAGAAGTGAAAAGGCATGAATCATCACTACTGACTAAAAAAATTTTTTTAATGATATTAAGGGAATACAAAAGACAAATGCCCTCCAAATTAGGAAAATTAGATAAAATGGACAAATTCCTAAAAAGACACAAACTACTGATTCAAAACTGACCTGAGAAAAAATAGGAAAATCTGAATTACTTAAAAAGGAGTATTTGGGACAATGTTCAGAGGGCTTTTCTTCAAAATTCTACCAAATATTTAAATAATTAGTTTAATCATTCACAAACTCTTCTATAAAAATACATAATAGAAGGGACTTCTCAATTCTGTGAAAACCATATTATTCTGATACCAAAACAATACATGGGCATAACACAAAAATAAAACTATGGACCAATGTATCATAAATAAGAATTTAAAAAACTAATAGCATACCAACAAATTAAATACAGCAATATATTAAAAATATTATTTACCATGACTATGTGGAATTTATCCCAAGAATGCCCAGTTGGTTTAACATCTGGAAATCAATTTATGTAATGCACTATTTTAGTAGAATAAAGGGGAAACATGATCATCTTAACGGGTGCAGAATAAAGCATTTGACAAAATCCAACACTCTTTCATGATAAAAACATGTAACAAACAAGAGGTGGAAGGGATCTTCCTCAAGACCAACTACAAAAAGCCCACAGTTAATGGTTAAAGACTGAATGCTATCTGCTTTTGCCACTTCTATTCTACATGTACTGATGGTTCTGGCCAGGATAATTCAGCAAGAATAATAATGAAAAAGGACATCAGGATTGGAAAAGAAGAAGATATGCTATTTCTATTTGCAGATGACATGATCTTGTATATATATGTTAAAAAAATCCTAAAGAATCTACACACACCACATACACACAAATACAAACTATTAAAACTAATGGTAAGTTTAGCAAGTTTGTGGAATGTAAGATTAATGTGTAAGGCAGCCTGGGTGGCTCAGTGGTTTAGCGCCTGCCTTCAGCCCAGGGTGTGATCCCGGAGACCTGGGATAGAGTCCCACGACTGGCTCCCTGCATTGATCTTGCTTCTCCCTCTGCCTGTGTCTCTGCCTCTCTCTGTGTTTCTCATGAATAAATAAATAAATAAATAAATAAAATCTTAAATAAAAGATTATGTGTAAAATCAATTGTTATAAAAACTAGTAATGAACAATCTAAAAATGAAATTACAAAAACAATTCCATTTATAATAATATCCAAAAGAATATAGTTTGGGGAATAAATTTAACAAAATAGTGTAACTCTGATACATAGAAACCTACAAAACATTGTTGGAAGAAATTAAAACTCTAAATAATGGAAATATACCCCATGTTCGTGGAACTGAACATTGAAATTTTTATGATGGCAAACAGCCTCCCAAATACATCTACAACTTCAACACAATTTCTATAAAATTCTAGCTGGCTTTTTTGGTGGAAATTCAGAAGCTAATATTAAAATTGATATAGAAATGCAAGAGACCTAGAACAGCTAAAAGAATCATGAAAAAAAAGGAGCAAAATTAGAAAATTTACACTTCTGAATTTCAAAACTTACTGCAAAACCACAGTAATCAAGATAATATAGAGCCTGTCCAAGGACTGACATACAGATCAGCACAATAGAATTGAGAGTACAGAAATAAACCATAATATCTATGGCCATTTGATATTTGACAAGGATGCCAAGACAATAAAATGGAGGAAAAACAGTGTTTTCAACAAATAGTGCCAGTACATCTGGATATTCCACATGCAAATGTATGAAGTTGAATCTCTTCTTCAGAGCATACACCAAATTCTTTAAACCATAGATATAAGTGTAAGGTCTAAAATTATAAGACTCCTAGAAGAAAATATAGGGGTAAATCTTTGTGACCTGAGGATAGGCAACGGTTCCTCAGATATGATATCTAAAGCATACGAGACAAAAGAAAAATAAATGAATCGGATATCATCAAAATTAAAAACTGCAGCAGATGATACCATCAAGAACATAAGAAGACAGCCCACAGAATGGGGGAATATATCTACAAATCCTATACCTGAAAGGAGACTTATATCCAAAGTGTATGAAAACCGTTACAACTAAATAATAAAAAAGACAACCCAATTTAAAAATGGGCAAAGGGCCTGAATAGTCATTTCTCCAAAGAAGAGTTCTATATGACCAATAGCCACGTAAAAATATGCTTAGCAACCATCCGTTCTTTAAAGAAATGCAAATCAAAAAGATTCAATTCACACCCACTAGGATGACTATAAAGAAAAAGGAGAAGGAGAACAAGAAGGAGAGATACTAGAAGAAGAAGGAGAAGAAAGGAGGAGGAAGAGGAATAGAAGGGGGAGGAGAAAAGGGAGAAGGTGCAGGAGAAAGAAAACAAGGATTGTCAAGGATATGAAGAAATTGGAACACAGAGTTAGTATGACCCAGAAATTTTGCTTCTAGATATAAACCCAACAGAAATGAAAACATATTTCTATACAAATGCTGGTGCATGGATGTTTATTCATAATAGCAAAAAGGTATAAAAACCCAAATGTCTACCAATGGATGAATGAACAAATAAAAAGTGGTATGTCCACACAACGGAAGATTATTCGGTGATGGAAAGGAATAAAATACTGATACATGCTACAACATGGATCAGTTGTGAGAATATGACACTAAGTGAAAGAAGTCAGACACAAGGGTCACAAATTAAATGATTTAATTTTTCTGAAATGTCCAAAATAATGACATCTATAGAGACAGGAAGTAATTTAGTGGGTTTTTTTTAGTGCTGTGGGAGACTTGGAGTAGGGAACGATTGCTAATTGATACAGACTTCTTTTTGAGGTGATGAAATGTCCTTACACGAGTAGGGTGTTGGTTGCACAACTCTGTGAATATGCTAAAAATCATCAAACATTTTAAAACAGTGAATTTTATTACATCAATAAAACTTAAAAATATTATATGAAGAATGATTTATTATAGTATTAGTAATAAAGGTATATTTAATAATTTAATTAATTTCATATTTTAGCTTTCATTTCTCAGTTTTTTGAATAGCAATGAAATGAATACTTATTCACACAAATATTGTACAAATGTATAGTCATTTATCAAATTTCATTCCTTGATATAAATTTACTGGACAAAAGTGTATAGACATTTTTTAGGCTTTGGATTAATTCCACCAAATTGCACTCCGGAAAGCCTTGCTTGGTATAATTACTGGACATAGAATTTCTGAAAAAAAAATTCTATGTATTTTAAAATATTTTTGTTAAGTAGTCCTCAAAAATGTTGCACCAGTTCACAGTCCCATTCAGTGTATGCTAATGCCTATTTCTCCACTCATTTAATGCTTGGTTTTACAAAATGCTTTTATTTTACCTGTAATTATATGTTATGTGTCATATTTACACGTATTGTGCGTACAATGCATTTTAAAATCTTGTATAGTTTTACTTGACTTTTCTTGATGAAATGTTAGAAACACACACAAAGAAAAATTTTATTTGAATATAATTGGCACACAATGTTACATTAGTTTGACAAATGTATACATTATGCCATGTTCATCATGAGTGTAGCTCCCACCTGTCCCCATACACCACTATTACAATATCATTACCTGCTATTCCTTAGGCTGTGCCTTTTACTCCTGAGACTTATTCATTCCGTAAGTGCAGGTTTGTATTTCTTATTCCCCTTCATCCATTTGGCTGAACTCCCCCTGGCAACCATCAGTTTGTTCTCTATATTTATAAGTCTGAATCTGCTTTTGGTTTGTTTATTCTTTTTTTTTTTTTAGATTCCTCTTATGAGTGGAATCGTGTGGTATTTGTCTTCCTCAGTCTGACTTACTTCACTTAGTGTAATCCCCTTTAGATCCATCCATGTTGTCTCAAATGGTATAATCTCATCCTTTTTAATGGCTGTGCAATATTTCATTGCACACATATGTGTGTATGTGTGTGTGTGCCATATATAATCTATATATAGATTACTACATATATATTACTATATATGTATGTATACTATTTTGTACACATTCATATACACTATTTTATATATAATATATACACTAATATACGCTATTTTTATACGCTGATTTATACCATTATACACTATATATACTACACACTATACATTATAGTTTATAGTTTATATACACTAATATACACTATTATACATAATAGTGTATATAGATATATATAAACATTTTCCTTATTTTTTTATTGAAGGACACTTAGGTTGCTTCCATATTTGGCTACTGTAAATAATGCTGCAATAAACAGGGCTACATATATCTTTTTGAATTAGTGTTTTCATTTTGGAGGTAAATACCGAATAGTGGAATTATTAGATTACTTGGGACTTCTATTTTTAATTTTTTGAGGCACCACCACAATGTATGAGGGCTCCCTTTTCTCCACATCCTTGCCAATATTTAAATCATATGCCAACAAATTGGACAACCCAGAAGAAATGGATAAATTCCTAGAAACATACAATATTCTAAAACTAAACAAAGAAGAAATAGAAAATTTGAACAGATCATTTAATGTAATGTAATTGAATTGGTAATCAAAAACTACCAAAAGATGAGGGGGTAGGGTAACTGGGTGATGGGCATTATGGAGGGCACATGATAAGATGGGCAATGGGTGTTATTTTAAATTGGCAAATTGAAGTTAAATAAATAAACAAATAAACAGCAAAAACTACCAAAAAACAAAAGTCCAGCATGAATTCTAAAAATTTATTTGTTTATTTATTAATATTTTATTTATTTATTTGAGAGAGAGTGAGAAAGAGAGCATGAATGGGGAAGAAAGGGAGAAGCAGGCTCTCCTTGAGGAGGGAGCCTGATGCAGGGCTTGATCCCAGGACCCTGTGATCATGATCTGAGCCAAAGGTAGATACTTAACTGATTGAGCCACCTAGGTGCCGTGAATTCTACCAAAAATTTAAAGAAGAGTTAACATCTATCCTCCTCAAACTATTCTAAAAAATGGAAGAGGTAGAAATGCTTCCAAATACATCCTATGGGGCCAGCATTACCCTGATTCCAAAATCAGACAAAGAAACCACAAAAGGAGAAAACTACAGGTGAATATCCTTGAGTAACACAGATACAAACCCCTCTAACAAAGTGTTAGCAAACTGCATGCAATAATACATTAAAAAGATCATTCACCATGATCAAGTGCGATTTATTTCAGGGATATAAGGATGGTTCAATATTTACAAGTCAATCAACATAACACACACACATCAACCAAATAAAGGATAAAAACCATATGATCATCTCAATAGTTGCAGAAAAAGCATTTGACAAAATTCAACATTAATTCATGATTAAAAACTCTCAACAAAGTGGGTTTAGAGGTAATATACTTGAACATTACAAAGGCCATATATGAGCTAACCTCATACTCAGTGAAAAACTGAGAGGTTTACCTCTAAGATCAGGAAAAAGACAAGGATGTCTCCTCTCACGACTTCTATTCTATAGTATTCTAGTACTGGAAGTCCTAGCCATAGCAATCAGATAAGAAAAAGAAATGAGGCATCCATATTGGTAAAGAAGTTAAACTGCCACTATTTACACAGCCAAATCAATCTTGATAAATAAACCATACACAAAAAATGATTATTTTGCTTTTAATTAAACAACTAATTAATTAATTTGAGTAAGAGTATAGTTTTTCTAATTTTGTGTCTTCCTACCAAGAAATATGGTTTATCTTTCCGTTTATTGAAATCTTTTAAAACACAATTTATTTAAGCTCAAAAATTTTTGCTCACATTTCATTTATCTTTACAATTTTACTTGAGTGTTGAGTATCATGGTTAGTGATTGCTTTTTTATTTTATTTTTTAAAGGTTTTTATTTTTATTTATTCATGATAGACACACACACAGAGAGAGAGAGAGAGGCAGAGACGCAGGCAGAGGGAGAAGCAGGCTCCATGCAGGGAGCCTCTTGTGGGACTCAATCCCAGGACCGCTGGGCCACTGGGGCTGCCCTATATCCAGAAACTTAGCTGGAATGGGGTCTGGGGGGAAAATGTGTCTTTTAGTTTTCTGGCATCTGCTTTATCAGAAGCTACCTTGAGAGAAATTTAGCTAGAGGTTGAGTAC
The DNA here is from genome assembly GCF_905146905.1 of Nyctereutes procyonoides. Taxonomy (NCBI): domain Eukaryota; kingdom Metazoa; phylum Chordata; class Mammalia; order Carnivora; family Canidae; genus Nyctereutes; species Nyctereutes procyonoides. The sequence continues at coordinate 28,764,703 of NW_026575160.1, read as the reverse complement.
TGAGCCACATTATCTACTTCAGTTTACTGGTTTGGATACTCAACTTGGAACAAGTTCCTTCTTTCCAACCTTAACCTCCCAGATGACACCAATAGAACAGCAAAATATATCCTGCAATAATGCAACTTTCAATATGCCAGTGACAATGCTTTTAACTTCTCTCTACAAAAGGAGATCTAAAACCCTGTTAGTCACCACATCCACAAGGTGGTAATATTCATTTCTCATGTGCTTTAACTTATGGACTCAATTACAAAGTAAACTAACACCAATGTGCCTTATGTTAAATGACAGGACAAATGAGGAAAATAAAATTGCTCAGCAAAAATTTTATAAATATAAGCACACAGGAAGACAATACAAGCATTATGAGTATCATGAAGTCATAATTATTATTTATGGAGGCTTGTTTTGGATTTCCTGAATACTTTACTTTTTTACCATGGTATTACTACATAGCTACACTCATAATTATTTATTATTTATGAAACTTCCTTTCAAAGCCCTCCCTCAGGTCTCTCTCTTCTTGAGCAATGTATCAAATGGGCTGGGATTTTTACCTGGTGGAGTGACCCAAACCATCATATCTGAGGTTTCTGAGCTTTTACTGATCCTGCATGCTATTCCATTAAGTTGTTTAGATTTATCTATTTAAGAGAGCAAGAGAGCACACAAGTAGCGGTAGGGGCAGAGGGACCAGTAGACTCCTTGCTGAGCAGGGAGCCCAACACAAAGCTTGATCCCAGGACTCTGAGATCATAACCCAAGCCAAAATCAGACACTTAACTGATGAGCCACCCAGGTGCCCCTCCATTAAATTTTATAGTTGGACATGGCAGTGCCCAGCCAGATGTGTTCCAGAGGATTTCCTGGGTCATAGATATGTTTTTCCCTGCCCCACATGACAGCTACAATTCTATTTCCCCTTTGTAATAAGGATCGCTCACCCCAGCACACACAATAATCCCCTTTCTGTCCATTGGTCCAGTGGCATGGATATCTCAATATTGAAAAGCAACAGTCTCAACTTTCAGTTGAAAGAACCATTGATGTGTTCCTGGTGGAAGCTTTCATCTCTTGAGCACCAAGTTCTCTAAATCATCAGGAACAAAGTCACGGAAATGAGAAACAAAAATATTATTAGTGGGTCAATGAATGCACTGATACAGAGTGCCATTAGGACATCCAACCCATAGTGCCCATTCCAGTGTGTTCCAACCAAGAGAGAGAAAGGACTATCCCTCCTTTGCTCACTGAATGCATAGATAGGTCATCCTGTAGGGAAACATTCTATCTTAGCAAGGTATCCACTTACAGTTTTCAAGTCTATTCTATCTTTACAAAAGGCCCATTGTTTCTGAGTGCATGCTAAAAATGGTGAATCTCTTGTGAGTCAGCTCACTTTCTCTCCTATTTCTTCTCTATTATGAATTTCATGGACTGTCAGTAGTTGTGCTATGTGGTAATACCATGGTGAAAAAGTAAACTATTCAGGAAATCCAAAACATGCTGCCTTACAAAATAGGCAGTAGAGGCAAATCCGTACCTACGATAAGCCAGTATTCTCAGGAGTCAGTACACTCACCTACTCTTCCCGGTAGGAGGACTCCATGTAGCTGCTCTGTCCCAACTGCTCGCTGGGCCCTCCTGGCAGTGGTGCTATAGGTTACTGAATGCCTATAACCAGCAACAGAAATTTGTGTTTTCCCTTGTGGACAAGGATGATGTAAGAAGCTCTGCCACTCTGTGTCCACCTTCTAAAGCTAGCAAAATCATTGCTGCCTTCAAATGCAACTAATTCAGGAAATCAGTCACATATCTTCATTTCCTCAGGGTTTCCTGCACCGGTGACCATACACTGTATAGCCCATCACAGTAGAACATGGAGAATGGAATGGCACTGCAGGGAGTTAAAGTCAAAGAGATTTACTGGACGATGTTAAGTGGCTCACAAAACTGTTGGAAGGCCGAAAGAAATGAATGCACCTGTCTCTCAACATTCAGGAAGACATTATCCATCTTAGGGTACCTACTAATGCTATAGCCCAAAACACAAATATCTCTGTTATGAACTTGCCTGTAGTAGAATTGAGGCAACTGCCACATTTTTGCCTTTGAATCTAACCTAGTGCCATTCAGTTGTTGAAACCTAAATCATCTCCAGAACTTAGGCCACAAAAGAGTCTGGGAAATTTTTTCAGCTTTCTAGATACAGTAGAGGAGTTTAAAATGGATACAGGATGCGAATTGATGCTATTGATAGCCCCTTCCTACACAGTCACTCCTCTTTTCCATTGGTTGGTTTAATCATGACTGATTAAATTGATTAATTCATTCATTCTGTAACACTTGCCAGCATCCAACATTTCACTTATTTTACTCTAATTTTTTTCTAATTTCTTTGATGGCAGGGCCTTTGTTTCAGTTTATATCACCAGAGCATGTCATGCTCATGGTAGGATATCAACTAATACTAGGTCTTATTGAATTCTTACTAGTTCTAAGTAGACACTGTCAAGCACTTCTACTTAACTCTAGTTTTTAAATTTTTTTTTACAATTTATTTGAGAGTGTGTGTGTGTGTGTGTGTGTGTGCAGGAAAGGGGAGGGGCAGAGGGAGATGGAGAGCAAATGTCTAACAGATTCCCCACTGATCATGGAACCCCATGTGGGGCTCGATCTAATGACTCTGAGATCATGACCTGAGCTGAAATCAAGAGTCAGATGCTTAACTGACTGAGCCACCCAGGCACCCCTAACTCTAGTTTTCAAAAAGAACAAAAGTAGACATTTCCTAATGGAGGCTTTCTTTCATTGCAGATTCTCCTGACAGTCTTATTTTGGGCTTTCATTTATTCACATATTCTTGAAAGGAGGGAGATAAATTCAGCTAGAAGTCTGCCCATGAACAGTTTTTCCTTTTGGATCCCCATGTTATATTCTTGGTTGTTCTCAGACTTCTGCTTTGAGCTGTTCAGCTGGGAGGACCGATATATGTTCATTAGCAATGTAGAACCTCACTTCCTGGAAGAAGAGAAGGTCAGGCTCAAATACAGAACTTTCTAGTAGAAGGAGTAGTTCTTTATGCAATTTCTTCTCTGTTTGACTAAGCTACTGCACCAGGATCAAGTGCTCTGATCTTTCTGCCCCACCTACAGACCAGGTGTATTGTGAAGCTGCCCTTGTGCCTCCTCCCGGCATGGCTGCCTCTTGGTCATGACAGAGCCATGCCTAGGGTTGACAGATAAAGCACAGAAGGCCCAGTTAATTTTAACTTCAGACAACAAATATATTTTTAGTTTCAGTATGCACCAAAGTGCATAGGACGATGCAATTGCAGTAAAAAACAAAACAAAACAAAACAAAACAAAAAAAAACAAAAAAAAAAAACAAAAAAAAAACAAAAAAACAAAAAAAAACTTCATTAGCCATCTGAGATACAAATGTTTCTGGGCATCTCATATTTGTATTTGCTGCATCTGCCAAACCCAGTCATACTCTACCCAGTGCAATTCCCTGCATGTTATTGAGAAGCCAAGATAGCTGGTGGCGTTGTTGACATTCTGGGAGGCCATATAGAACTGCATCTGAGGGCGTCGGCCTGAGTCCGACTGCCACAGTGTACCTCTTGTTTCCTTCGCTTATTTTTTGAACTTGGGTAAGTCACTTAAGCTTTCCGTGCTTTACTCACCTGTGAAATTGCTCCGTTAAGCATACCTACTTCAAGGGTCCATAAGAACGTTAAGTGTGATGATTCATGTTAACCATTTAGAGAAGTATCTGGCATGTGATAAATTCTCTACAAATATTAGTATGGTTATTATTTCCACTGGGAAAACAAGGAAATGCGGGACACTCCCCTAAACAACTCCTTGGAAAGGCTCATCTGCAACAGAAAGGTGATCCCAAATTGAAACTCCCCATCTTCCCCACAGATTTTCCTTGCCTTCAGTGTCCATGTTGCCAATTAAAAAGGTGTCAGGGCTCAGCCAGCCTGTCCTCTGATTGCTTCCCGAGTCTGAACCGCTTTCTCCAGAGAGGAATTGTGAACTAGCCTTTGGTGCCTTGTCATTTCATGTGCACTAAATCTAGCAGAAATACTTTGCTATTTCTGACAATGGAAATCATAACCCTTCTCTGGTCCTTTAACTGATGCAGATTAGTGTCTATTTTTATATTTCTTTGGTCAGTTCAGGAGATGGGTAACAGGATGGCAATTAGACCTCTGGACTCAAGTCATCAGCTTTCTCAGGATTCCAAGGCATAAGCAAAATCATCATTTTGTTCTAATCACTTGACTGTACTGATACTCTATAACTGGTATGATATACTTAAAATTCAGAGAGACAGTAGTGGAGAAAAGATCTTTCAACATGAGCTTCATTGACTGGCCCACTTCTGCGTTGTTTAGGAATTTTAGCTCAAACCTCCTCACTAGTTCTCTATATGTCAATATATGAAAGTCCCTGTTTTTGCAGTTAATATAATACAGATCTAATCCTTATGCAATGATTCTAGCTCAGGCTTCTTTCCAGTCCTCTGGAGTTATTTATATGCAATTTTCAAACAGAGATGATCTTTCCTATATGCACTAATAATATTTACATTTTTAAATGGAACACAGACTCAAAGTTGAGGTAAAAGGTTATGAGGTCAAAGAAACATAGAGATTAGATCTTTAACCATGGCAGACTGTAACACTGAAAATAGCGATATCATATTTTTGCAAATTTCATGCTCTCATTGGAGACATAGATGCCTAATGGAAGGTGGATTTCTTTTTAAAAAGAACAACTATGTTCATTATTAGCTATTAAGTTAGCCCATACGATGATTGGTGGCTATTAGGATAAAAATATATCTGAACAATTCCAAACAATGACGTCTAAAATACTGCATGAAGACGGGTGGAAATAATGGAATACTATTTCAAACAATCAGTGAGAGTAAAGCAAATATAAAGTCCTAATTAATGGAGCTGGTCTTTCAAGGAGTGAGGTCGTGATTTGCAGGGGAGCCGAACACTGAAAGATCATTTTGGAGGTGCTGTATACAACCATTGATGAATTTAAACATTTTTATAAAGCATCAAGGGATGAATATAGAATCAAGGCAAAGTAGGAATGCAAAATGCAGGCAAATTGAAAAATGTCTCCCCTTTTCCCTGGTTCTACAGACTCATCCTCCCAGAAAATGAGTTGGATGAGAGAGGAGTCTGAAGACCTTCCAATGACTTGCACAGATCTTGTTGCCTCTTTTTTTTTTTTTTTTAAGATTTTTAAAATTTATTTGAGAGACAGACCATGCACGAGTGGAGGGGTGGGGAAGGACACAGCGGGAGGGAGAGAAAGAGGGAAAGAATGCCAAGCACACTGTGCTGAGCATGGAGCCCGATATGGGGCTGGATCTCAGGACCCTGAGATCATGATCCAAGCTAAAACCAAGAGTCGGCCACTCAACGTGCCGAGCCACCCAGGCACCCCTTTTATTTCCCCTTTTATATGAGAATAAGGTTCTTGGTGTCGTGACTGGAAGCTTGTGCTCTCCGCTGTATGAAGTTAGATCTTTTGTCAAGGTGATGAATAGCTCTTTCAGTGTCTGATGGAAAGTTTCCTATAGTGTATCTCAAGTGGTAGAGGTTTTTGCCATGGACAGTGAGCATTTTGAGATATAACGTTCCTTTCTTTTACACATCAGCCCCAGTTGCTGAATCTCATGCCTTGTTATCCGATAATAAAATGTATCTATAACTTACCCTTAGAAAAGTGACAGCTACCACATTCACCTTCTAAATTTGGGGGATTTTGGTTATACTGATATATGTGTACATCAGAGGTCAGCAAGCCTTTTTCCTTAAAAGGCCAGACAATAAAGATTTTAGGATTTACGTGACTTATCATCTCTGTTGCTACTCCTCAGTTCTGGCATTGCGGGGGACACAGCGGAGACGATGCATAAACTAAGGGGCATGCCTGGGTTCTAATGAAACTGCATTTACAAAAACAGCTAACGAGCCGAAGGCAGACACTCAACTGCTGAGCCACCCAGGCTCCCCTAAACTACAACTTCTAGTTAAACTTTTATAAATGAATTCTGCAGAATCAAAAGATATGTTTTATAAATGTTTGCTTTCTGACACCGTAACTATTTTATTTCAAGGAACTCATGTCTGTGTCTTATTTTTACTAAATTTACATGAATAAATAATACAAAGGAAAAGGCAAAAATATTTTTCTTTAATAGAAGGTGTGGCCTAAGATGAATATAGTAGTTCATCCTGAAACCAGCCCTAATACAAAAAAGAAAACAGTGACACCTGGGTGGCTCAGCGGTTGAACGGCTCAGCTTAGGCTCAGGTCATGATCCTGGGGCCTCGGGATCAAGTCTGACATCGGGGTCCCCTCAGGGAGCCTGCTTCTCCCTCTGCCTATGTCTCTGCCTCTCTCTGTGTGTCTCTCATGAATAAATAAATAAAATCTTAAAAAAAAAAGAAAAAGAAAACAAAAGTTAAGAATTAGAACTGCTTTGATCAGATACCATCCAATACAGTCTAAGCATTAAAGCATTCAGAAGTTTGGGCAGAAGAATAATGAAGAATATATAACTTTCCAAAATGAGGATAGTCCAATCCCATAATCTGACAGATGAATAAATTCCATTCGCAACCCTCAATAGAAGTACTGTACGTTAAAGAACAAAAGAGGCAGCTTCAGGCTGTTTTTCGTAATTTTTCTAATTCATTGTTTTAATGGAATAGTGAGTTTTGTGGGACTGAAAGAAAAAAAAAAAAAGAGAGATGAAGAAGAAGCCCTCTCTCATGAGCTCTGCATTTGCAAATAGTACCTGCCACCTGAATAAAGTGCAGTACTTTGAATGATGGTGATATTGTCAATGATGCATTTTAAATCAATGTAACTCTAAAAGCAGGCAAGAGCTTTTCTTCACTTCACATTACTGTATTCGCCGTCCTTCCTGGCTTTTTCCAAGGTATTAAATAATAAAAGAACTTACCCTAGAAAAAAGTGACAGTGAACGAAGAAATCCTAAATCTCTGTTTTAACAAAAATAATAATTACTAGTATCCTGTGATAACTCTAACAAACATTTGACAAGAAATGGTAGTTCTCCTGTCGAAGATGAATAAGCGTTCTGATTTACACCTGTAAGTGATATTTCTGAAATTGCAACAGTCCATCAAGGGAGAGAAGTGGGGCAAGGTGGTGCCAAGTGCTACTTCTTTTACAGATATCTGGCCCCTCCCAGTTTCCAAAGCAGCTCCCCATTTGCGAGAAATGTATAGTTCTGAATTTGGAGAAATATATTCTAGAAGACTGTTTTTATACCACAAACAATGAGCTGAATCCAATATAGGAGAGAAAAAGTTAACTGAGTTATCTAGCAGCATCTTTTCTCAGGAAATAGGCAGATAAAAGCCTCTGGACACAGAGATGAAGACATGTGACTTCTAAGCCACATGAGTTACGATATAGAGAAAGAGTAGAATAAGACAGATGGAGCACCCCGACGTCAGGAAAGGGCGTATCGACAAGAAGAGTGGGAGCTTGAATTGTGTGAAGTTCAGGAAGAAGAGCAGTGTGATTGATGGTGAGAGGAGCACACAAGTGCTGCTGTGTGTACTGCAGCCACACGTCCTTGCCCTTGGACCTCTACTCTTGCATCAGCTGTGCAATGTCATTGTCAAATCTAGGCTCCGCGTTCTAGTCATTAAAAGAGACCAGAAAGCACTACTTTTCCTGGATTCACTCACTCCTCTGCTATAAACAAAGAGAAATAAGGGAGCTCCTTTTTGGGGAGCTCAGCGTGTTTTCTGATGAACCAGAAACCACAAAGGGATTTTGATACTCAATTTTCGCCCTAGGTTAAGTCAGGGAGTGCCGCGTCTCAAAATGAGAATAAAATAAGAGAACTCATTAAAAAGACATGTTATAACCAGGAGCATTTAGTCTTAGTTCGGTAAGACTTTGCAAGAAGGTGATAATAAATAACTCTTCCAGTGTATCGAGAAAATATATTAGGATTTCTACCCAGGAGAGCATCACGTAAGTGAACCCTATGACCCTCTGTGCGGAGAAATTAGCAGTCACTCTCATTGTTTGTTCATTTTTGCTGCCCAAACTGGAGCATTTGTTTCTTGATCAGGGACGCTGTCTTGGCAACTGCAATGGCAGATGCTTTGCGGATATTAGAGACTCACATTTGTTGAGGTATCAGTTGATAGATTTGGAAATTTTATTTAGCTGCACCCACAACAGGAAGGCAACTGCTTAACAATGAAAAAAAAAAAAACTTGACAGGAACTAAGATGTATTCTCTCTCTATACGACACAAGGTTCTTAGCTGTAGGTGAAGGAAATCAACTCTAGCTGATTTAAGAGAAAAAAATCTTGAGTAGATGGCTCTCAAGATCTCTAGGCTGATCAGAGACGTAGGTGGGGAGGTCGCATAGCCAAGGGCAAAGGGCAAAACTGAAGTCATCTTGCAAAACCTGTCCATGAAGACATGGTTGTCATCACCGCCTGGCATGGACAAGTCCAGCTTTCACCACTCGCACTCCCAAGGCTGAACTGGGTACTGCTGCTGGTAATGCTGCCCAGAGGCCTCTGGGAGGTGGAGATGTCCCCTGCCGGCTCCCCTGCCCTCATCCATGTGCTTCCACATGGTCCGTGCTCTTTCGTGTCACTGGCTCCTGGACCACCTAGGGCAGTGTGTGGCTTGTTCTCCCATGCCTGACCTGCGAGGGGAAATGGGGACTGGAGCATCTGGCAACCTGAGTTTCACAATGTAGAGCTCACGGTACTTAACAAGGAGGAGGATGTCCTAGCATGGAAAGGGGATTGAGAGGTGGCACAGTCAAACAGAAGACAAATGTCTACTGTACCCACAGATGCAAAAGTCCAGTGGTGGAGCAGTTCTAGGTTGATAATTTATTAGCCCAGTGCTGTCAGTAAGAACCTAGATTCCTTCTATCTTTTCCTTCTGCAGTCCTCAGTAAATTGGTTTTTGGTCTTCCTTTTTTTTTTTTTTTTTTTAATTGTCTTTCTGCATCTGCCCATGTGTGTCCTAAAGCAGCTGCAGAATTTCTAAATTATCCCATATTCCAGGCCCAGAGGACATCGCCAGGAAGAAAACTGTCTAGGATTAAAGGCATGAAGTTTTCTAGATAATGGGTAGCTGTGGCATCAAGAAAGACATTTGATATACTTGAAAGATATTCACTTAAAAGTGTCCGCTCTGGGAGTGAGCAAGATGTAAAGTCTCTGAGGATAAAATTGTGCTTTTGACTACCACTTGAACCCCAGGGGAACAATGACAATAAGCCTGTAGAAACCCCTAGGACTACTTATTGATATGAAGAAATTCTTGAAAATGGTTCTGACCAAAAGGAAGATGGAGAAAGGGATCAATAATTTTATTATCTATTATTGCTACCTACACAGCTACCCCACAGGGCATGCATCCCGTCAAAACAATCAAACCCACTACTAACATACCAGTATTATAATTTCATCCTTTTGAGTCTTAATATTCTCTTAAAGCATAAAGGTACTGTCTCAATTAAAACCCTTTCAGGTATAAGTGAAAAAAAAAAAGCTTCACCCAACTGGCTTAAGCCAAAGGAAAACTTACTAGATCACACAATGAAAATGTCTGTAGGAGAACTGACTGTAGGCACGGCTTGTGGCGGGGGCTTGAATGATACCACCAGGACCCAGTTTCTCTCTCTCTACTACTGTGCTGACTCTAGCGTCCGGAAAGCACCTCTCTGGTGGTGACACATGGCACAGCAGTTCCAGGTTTTACATCCTCACACCTTCAAAGCCAGTAAAAGAGAAAAACAAATGTATTTGTTTCCAGATATCCCAACAAAATCTCACTGGCTGTGATTAGCTCGCATACCCATCCCTGAACCTCTCGTTGGCCCAAGTAACAGGTCTGCTCCGACGAGTCACGTAGCTCCCCCTGGAGCCTGGAGGGTAATCAACCCAACACAAGAGGCCCAGAATCTGAGAGGGTGAGAGAGTATCTCTCAGGAGGAAGTTTGATCAAGGTTTCCCCAAGAAGGGGAATGAACTCAGCTGGAGATAAAAATAATCAGAGTCCCCTAACACTTTTCAAAAATGATCTGATCCCTAGCCAAAGGCAAAGATTAGAAAGAAGGTAGATATTTAGGAGAGAAAGAAGCCTGGAAGGGAAGACGTAGATACTGACAGAGATGGGGAAGACCAAGGTACCTGCAGGTTCTCAACTCCCAGAAATAAGCCATCGTTTTCAGGCTAGATATGATGTTCTTTTTCTTAAAATCTAACAGTCAGAAGAGTCCTCGAATTCGGGGAATTTATTATTTACGTTTGTTAGCATCCGGTACCATTTATGAAGCGCTTACTGCGTGCTGGTTTCCATGCTAAATGTTTCACGAGGTTTAATGATCAGGAGGGCGGGCTCTGAAATGAGACTATTTGTAGTTGAGTACTCGGCAATTTACTAGCTCATGGCTTTGGTAGATAATTGTAAACCATCTATGGTTATTTCCTTATCCGTAAGGTGGGAAGAAAAAGAGGATGTAACTCATAGCGTTGTTGCAAGAATTAAGTAATTTAAAGTATTTAGAACACTCCTTGTCATAGAGTAATTGCTGAGTAAGTAAGAATTCTAAGTATTAAGTGTTGTTGTTAACTATTAGTTTCCTGAGCCTCCCGACCTATGAGGTAGGTACTATTATTATGCACAAGTAAACTGGAGAGAAATAGACTAGCAGAGGTAGCAAACTGAGTTGAGCTGGGATCTGAATCCAGATCTCGCCAGTCCATACCCTGTGCCGTAAAACAAATTAAACAGCTTTTAGGATAAGGAGGTCTTCTGCCAAAATTCAGGACTCCCCCGACACAGCGAGAAGAAAGGGGGAAACACACCGTGGGGCTCTCTACCACCTGCCCTTCAGTTTATTTCATGCTTCACGCTCTTCAGAAGCCATACAGACCATTGTACACTAAATAATCTAGATTCTATTCTGGAAAGTAATTAGTTGCACGCAGGTAAGAAACAATCCACATTCTCATTTCGAATTCAAATTTGGTCATAGCCTGAAAATAATAGTAACTTGAAATTCCACTCGAAAATGTAATAGATCAATCAACCAGGTAGCCTGCATACCATTAAAGACTTAATTTGCTGGGACCAGGAGTCCACCTTTTTCAGTTAAAATAAGACTAATGCTTAGCATATCAATATTTAAGCTGAATCTATTTTTATTAATTAGGACTTGAAGGTTGTCAGAAACTCACTGCAAATCGTCAATTACCTTGTACCTGGGATGTCCCTTATAAGAGTATCACATTACACAGCCATAAAAAATTCAGAAATAAAGTAGAATGTGCAGCAAAATCCTCATTTAAAATTGAAAGAATGAAAATTAACCCTTATTCTTTAAGAGGCCTGTATGTCTTTCTAGGTTTTGAAAGTATTAAAGAATACTGTAGATAACCAGGCCTTTTTTTGTCCTACATAATCCAATTGAATCTACTTTAAATAGCCATAATTGGTGATTTTTCAGATCAAAGGTCCTCCTCAGATCAATAAGCAGAGCTTGTCTATATTGATTACTAGCCATGCCTATGAAAATATCATTCGTTACATCGGAAATGTAGTGGAATGAAGAGGCTAACACCAAATTGGAAGGAAATCAATGAGTTTCATGTAGATAAAAATAAGCATCTTACCTGAGAAGAGAACATCAATTTTTTATGGCCCCTGGACCAAACAGCAAAGGAAAAAATTATCTAGTAGGTCAGTCCTGCAAATGCTCAGAACGTCTTCTTATTCATAGCGGAACTTCCTCTAACCCAGAAGAATTTCATCAAAGAGAAAAGAAAGGAAAAGGGTTGAGAATTCTTAATTTCTATTGATTGCTATATAAAAAAAAGTCCCTACATTTTGTTTTTTTAAAGTCCAAGCCCCACATTCTCTACATATTGATGAAAAACAATCAAAATATTTGATTCTTCTGTAGAACTTAGCCTCATGTAGCAATTTCATATCCTGACAGCTATGGCATCTGCTGCCTTAAAGTACTATGGTAGACTAAGAGAATTATTTATTTGAAAAAACTTCAACTAAGAAATCCTCTGAACAAAATGCTACCTTAAAAAAAAAAATGAAGATTGTTGCCAGAATTTTATTTTCCCTCCAACAGGCTTATTGCCATCAATAGGTTACACCATCTCCAGGTACCCATTCTGAACCTTACAGCTCCTTCCCACTAGAGAGAGGGATCGGAACTTGTGTCCAGAACATCTAAGTGGGCTGCAGGCTTCATCCTTCCTTCTAGTCCAAGACAAGTGGTGGCTGGACCTCCTGACCTGGTCCCCCGTCCCTAGACGGCCAGGATTATAAATACATCGCTGCTGCTGTCAATGCCCAGAAAGTTTTGGCCAAGTCAGAGTTGGCATGAGGGGCCTAGCCAAGGTTCACTGTCGGTGTTACAATTATACAATCAAAACCAGTAGGTTAGGTTGGCTTAGCCAGGCAACCAGAGGTAGAAAATGCATTTTCAGCTGTGTATGCCTAGGCAGAGGCTACTCACAAAAGAAAAGGCAATCAGATTTCGCTGAAATGAGATAAAATAGACAATGAGGGATAGAAAAAGAACATAGTGATGTTGATCTGCCTGAAGATGGAACCCAGGCAGAAGTGAATAAAGGTTAAAGATCAAGCTTAGGACAAAGGCTAAGACAGTTCCCAATGGGCTAACTATGCTAACAGTGGCTTTTTGGCTAATGTCATCCTGAGCAAAATGGTTGAGGAATTCGTTTAGCAGCCCCTTGAACTGTCCTCTCGAATTTGTTTGTTCTGATCTTACAGAGGTCTCTGATGTGTGTATTCTTTAATCTGGGAGTTTTATGTCACTGTGGCCAGAGGGCATTCCACTTCCTCTACTAGCCAGGAACTTCCCTGGGGGCTAAATTTTTTAACTCTGAAATTGGCCCTTGAGGTATATATAGTTCTAGAACGTGGGACATTTGCACCATGTAGAAACCCTCCAGAGTAATCCCAAAATTGGAGTTATCAGCTCCCAACACTGGAATAAAAAGATGAAATGGGATGCATACAGGCAGTGTTTAGTTTCTAGGATAGACTCCAGGCCCGCTCAATGTGGGAGCCTGTGGGCCACCGCCGTAAATACCTAGACAGGGACCATGATGCTCACCTGTACCTTTTACTGCCAGGTTCACCAGGCTTCTTAAAAGAAGAAGCCTATTCAAATGGAAGTTTCCTGAGGCTCTTGAGACCAGGCTCTGGGGGAAATCCAACAAATTCAAAAGGTTGGGAAAGTTCACATCACAATTTAAAATTAATGCAGAAAAGTTCAAAGTAGGCTGACATCAAAGAGTCTTGGCAACCCATGATCAGCTGGTGAGGCATGCTGTGTGATTTCTAGGCAAAAGCAAGAAGTTTCAACATTTGGCGAGTGAACAAATCTCAAAACAATGAAGCCCGTGCAAAGTTACATGAAGGATTTTAAAGCTGGGGTCCAGACCCAGAATTTAGGGAGCTGGCAAGGGCCTGAGGCCCAGCTGAAGAAACTGCAGCTCCAGCATACAATTGGAATAGACTCAAAGCCAGAAACTATGTCAGGAGGTCCAGCCACTGGTCTTGGATCAGAATGAAGGATGCAGCCTGAGGCCCACTTCAGTGTTTTGGACACAAGTTCAAATCCCTCTCACTGGTGGGAAAGAGCTATAAGATTCAGTGCGGGTACCTGGCAGAGAATGGGTGCTGCGTGAGCTTTCAGACAGCGGAGGACTAGAGATATACCATGATATTCACAGACTGCTCAGCAGCGTCTGCGATGAGCAGGGTTGCATGGGATTTGTGTTTTCTTTGTTCATGTCTGTGTTTCTTAAAATACATGCAGTGACCATTTATTACTATTCTAATAAGAAAACCTCCTTTCAAAGTATTTATTTTTTGAACACAGTATCTGTATTACACTAACTGAATAAGGATTAAGAGGTCAATTAACAAAAAAAAAAAGAGGTCAATTAACTAGTTATTCAGCATGTAAACTGCATACTTACTCCCTTTTATGCATTTTTTCTTCCATGCATTTAGACCAATTTGACTAGAGAAACATCTTAGAATAAACTCTTGTAAACAATCTGTGTATAATGACAGACTTAACTGACCAAATGTTGGTTTAAATTTATTCACTGAATCAACAAATATGAATATGTGTACAAATACTGTTGTTCCATAGGGAGCTAAAGAAATATTCACAACACAAGAATTATTAGGGGGTGCTGGGGTGGCTCAGTCGGTTAAGTATCCAGCTCATGGTCTCAACTAAGGTCTTGATCTCAGGGTCATGAGTTCAAGCCCTGTACTGAAAAATAATGATAATAAAGATGGTCAATTTGGGGGCATCTCGGTGGTTCAGTCAATTGAGTGTCCAACTTTTGATTTAGACTCAGGTCATGATCTCAGGATTATAATATGGAGCCCTGTGTTGGACTCTGCACTCAGTGGGGAGTCTGCTTGAGATTCTCTCTCTCCATATCCTCTGTCCCTCCAAAATAAATAAATAAATCTTTTTTAAAAAGAATTATTAAAAAAATTGTCTAGAACTGATTTTGTATTTTCCTTGGGGGAAAAACAGTAAGTAACTGTGTAAGATTATATGACTTGATTGCAGTTATCAATAGCTGTGCTGTTAAACTACATTAAGAAAACCCACAACACTTATAGAAATTCCAATGGGTTACCTTTAGCAGCAAGAATTGTAACAGTAAAACTGATGATATAAAGAGTCTCCTAATTAATGATGTTTCCAACTTTGTCATGTAATTAGCCAACTTGAATCTTTAGTCACTGAGATGTTGCTTTGGTAAGCCCTTAAGAAATTATAAAATGATAAAATACAATGTCACCTACTTGAAAACTCTAAAATCATAGTGAATAATAAGTAAGATTTGAAGTCTGGACAGTTTGGGTTATCAACCTCTGATATTTCAGCGACTTCTTAATTTATATTTTCAAAGTGTTATTTCTCCCTACATGTCAATTATTGACCTAAAAATTTATTGACCAAAGTTCATTGGACCCCTTGACCATCTTCTGGCTATGTTATCATTCCCAGCTACACTTTTTGATTAAATATTTAAAGTAGTGTTTTTTTTCTGGTTACTTCATTCCAATTTCACCTCTGTGATTCAAGTATCTTTAATTCTATTGATAAAGTAGTAGGCTACCATTTAATCCTTTAAAAATTAACTCTACTGTAGATAGAGTGGGGAAACACGCTAAAATTGTTGATGGGAACATTTATTGGGAAAAGCCTTTATTGGGAGGGCATTATGGCTATTTCTATCAAAGTTTTAAATGTTCTTACCCTGTGACTCAAGATTTCCACCTTTAAGAGTTTCTGTCACAGGTATACACACTTACCTGCAAAATAACATATGTAAAAGATTATTGTCCCTTATTTTTAGTAGCAATATCATTTTTAAAAACATTTATTTATTTCTTTTTTTGGGGGTGGGTTGTGAGCAGGGGTAAGGGCAGAGGGAGAGAATCTCAAGCAGACCCCCAACTAAGTGCCAAGCCCAACGCCTACTAGATTTCACAACTCTGAGATCATGACCCAAGTCAAAACTGAGAGTTGGAGGCTTAACCAACTGAGCCACCCAGGCGCCCCAAAAGCAATATCATTTGTAAGAGCAGGATTTTAGAAACAACTTGGGGTACTTGGTAAGCTCAGAGGCTGAAGCAACTGGCTGGATTTCAGCTCAGGTCATGATACCAGGGTCCTGGGACTGAGCCCTGGGTCAGGCTCACCTACCAGCTAGGAGTCAGTCTGCTTTCTCTCCCTCTCCCTCTGCTCCTCCCTCGCACTCTCTCTTCTCTCTCTCTCTGAAATAAATAAACAAATCTCAAAAAATGAGAAGATTTTAGGAATAACCTATTAAATGGAATTATTTCCAAAATATAAGATTGAGTAAGAAAGGTATAGACTAATATGCACAAACTATGACAATTATTATTTTAAAAAAATAAAATAATATACATAATACACATACACATTGATTCATATATGCATAAAATAACTGAACCTTGATAACTTTGGCTGCTTTCAGGACAGGGAGCTGGATAAGAGGGAGACTTTTCACATGTCTTTAATACCTTTTGAATATTGTTAAGTTCAGGCGTTCTCAGCTTTTGGGGTATACTTTCCAGGGACAGTTCATACAAGAAATTAAGAAGTGCTGTATTGTAAACAATTGCAAATTAATATAAAAATTTTATTCCTGGAAAATTTTGTTTAAAAACTTTAAAACTTTCTCTAGTGATGACCAGGAGTCTGAGGTCAAGATGTATATGTAGGAAGAACCGAAAAAAAAAATTGTTATGAGATTAGAGTGGAATATAGCAATATTCACAATTGCTGCATTATTTTACATTATTTTAACTATACATAAGCAATTATTTTAAATACTGTACATAGACATTTGACTACCTCACCTGCATCCATAAATATTCAAAGTTATAGGGAAAAAAGCTTTATGTGGATTTCTCATTGAAAAAGTATGGAATTGCCTTATTGCATGAACACCTTATATTTGGCATCACAAAGTATTTTAAATTTTCCCAAATAAATTTATTTTCAACATTTGCCAAAACCGAAGGTGAGATTCCTTTTACTTTGTACTTTTCTAACCATATACCTTTTTCATGTTTTGTTTAGTGAGGCTTTCAGATTCAGACAACTTTTATTCCCCAGCACTGTATTTTGTAACTGCATGGATAGCATGAAAACAGGTAAAACTGCCTTTGAGTCACGTTATTTTAGATGCTTTGCAACCCAAGGAGTAGATATAATCCAAAACTAAAATCATTCTAATAAAAGCTTAGGTCTCTGAGATTTTATTTCCTGCAGTGTCAGGGAGACTACAGAATAAAAGCCTTTCTGTTTCATTAATAAAGACCACTGTATTATCATAGAGTTTGCAAATTATCCACAGCTACTTCAAATAAATACTTCTCCACAGTGCAGTACTCTTAAAATATTTGGGGCAGTTGAAACAAATGAACTCATGCACCCATTAAAAAAACGCATGAAAGTTGAAAACACAAACACTACTGTGGCTTATGGAATTTGTAGTTTAATGTAAACAGGGTGGCTGAAATGCTAATCTTTTATTTATTTAAAACAACGAGGAAGGTCATGAAAATAATTCACCATACTGATTCTGGCATGAAAAGGGAAAGTGAAGGCCTGTCAGTAAAGAAAGGAATGTTAATGCAAAATCAGTGCGCTCCATCCAACTCATTCTGTTTACTGTAGTTTGGACTGTGAGATCACTCTTTTTCACTAAAGCTAGAAAGTGGTTTGTAAGCTTTGCTTTACGAATGATGCCTATGTAGAGGATAAGGATTTAACATAATTTTTAAGCCCAAAATTAAAGTTCATGATGAGCTAAAACCATAAATGTTAATGAGTTTGTTTTTTTAAAAGAACATACGTTACCTGTGTATTATAAAACGGGCATTTACATGTAAATAAAAATTAGATTAAGCCACTCACTAATTTGATTAGGAATTTCCAACAAAATTTCCCTATTACTTTGGTCGAATTCCCATATTAAAGGCTTTTGAACGAAGGTCACATGAGCAAATGTTGTTTTGTCAGGTGGATGGTCTGTGGTATACAGAGACTTGATAGAAACCAGCTGCAACGACCTGACATTGGTTAAGGCTGAAAACTCAGACAGTGCAAACAAATACTATATCTTGGCTCAAAATACTTGCCACATCTGCCAACAATTAGTTCTATATCAGACCTGGAAAGGGGGACCAAAAAACAGGATCGGATTACAGAGAAAGCAAATAAACAAGGGGCCCTGCCTCATTAGTCATCAAGTGGATACCGAGGTAGCTGATTTCTAGACTGAAGCTCAGATTGTCAATCGTGGAGCTCAGCAGATAGCATTACTTAAGAGTTGCAGGGACGTTGCATTTTGATAGCCTGATCAGGTCACTGACTTATGGGTGCCACCCAACAACTGTTTATTATTTCAGATAGCAGAGATCATCCGGAGAGTAGAGAGCACTAACCTTCAGAAATGGAAGATTTTAAAAGCATTCAGATGTCATCTACTGCCATTCCTACTCAAGATTTATGACACCGTTTAAGGTGGTAATTGATAAGAAAAGGGCTGATTTTCCCCTGCTCTACCTTCTTTCCCCCAGAAATTCACTTTTCTAATTCTCTTTTTAGCCTTTCTTCAACTTTTTGAAGACAATGGGTCTATTCAAGATGATTTTTAACTCCTTGGCCCTGAAATGTGACTTCCTGGATTATTCCTGGTGTCGTGATTCTTTGTTTGGCTTTTTGTGTTCACTTTTTAACCCAAGAATTGTCAGTTTCCTTTATTACACACATGGCTTCCTGGTCTCTCAGTGGACTGAGGTGGTCCTAAGCTGGGTTGGCAACATTGTCAACTCTATGCCCCTCTAATGGGTAGTCGCTGTTGCTTTCTGTGCCTTAGCACATTGGCTGGCAGATTCTGCTCCAGATACTAAGTTTTAGGCTCTCCTTCCAACAGGCACCACTGACCTCCAGCCCTCCCCTCCTCATAGTGGATACCCATCTTAGAGAGTTGAAGGGTGGGATGAGTTGTGCCAATCTTCCTACCCAGAACAATGGCCTCTCCCCACAGAGTTTCTGCCATCACTCTGCTCCTTCCAATAAACTTGTCCCTTCCCTTCTCTCTGACTTTTTGTTAGTCACTTTTTCTGGAGTGTTAACAGAATCACAATGAAGTCTTACGTCTCCTGATTCTCTCGTTTGTTTTGCTGGGTGTCAAAGATGTCTGAAAACCAAGGATAAGATAGAAGGTTCTATATATACATATATATATATATATATATATATATGTAACACACACACATATGAAGAGAGAGATATGGAGAGAGAGATTTGGAGAGGGAGAGTCATGTGGGATTACATTATCTGCAGAACATCAGTAATTGAACTGGGTGGGGGAAAAGATTTATTAAACAAATAATTCTTTTAGACCCAATCAACGTTTATTCAAGAACATTATTTTAAATATTCATTAGTAATAAAGCAGAAAAGTTTGGCTATAGAGTCTCTTCAATAGAAAAAGAAGATGGACTTTTCTACTCCTATATTCCACTTGAAAGAATAATTTAATTAAAAGGCAAAGCCGGCAGGAACTTTATAATCTGCATGCAATGCAGGATATTATATAATGACCTTCATTTAAAACCCAAATCATTAAAACTAGTAAGTCTAACTGGTGACAAGGGAGATTTCAACATCAGGCCCAACAGCTTAAAAATATGAATAAAAATCATAGCTCAAATGAATCAGTCCATTGAGAACTTATCGCGAAGTAAAATGAGAGAAGAAAAAAAGTTACCTAGGCAATGAATCCTTCTGCTGCACTATTTTATCTTTTGACATGTGCTTCTTTTTTCTTTTCTTCTTTTTTTTTTTTCAGAATTTCCTCCTCTGTATAAAATAAACCCAAATCTATTTCCTAAGGAAAAAAAATATTTTAGACAATTTGGATGCACCAGAGAAAATAATCTTTAGAGGTAGCTAAATCACTTCTCATCCACCCCAACCTCATTTGTCACATAATCTCCAGAGAAATGAGCATTTGAACTAAAAAGTGTGTGATGGGGAGGGGCGGGGAGGGGGAGCTTCAGCCTTTGGACGAGCATGGAGAACTGACTACTCACTAACAATTTCTGGACATTTTTTTTAAGCAGTAAAACACTAGCTAAAACTGTGCTTAGTTTCTGTAACAACTATCTTTGTTTTGGCATCAACTTCTTCATAAGATAGACATCCTTAACGCAGATAGGAAGAGATCAACATTTAAATGGGAACAAGATTATCTTCATTTGTTGAAATTGCTTCTAAGCTTTGAAGCAAAGCAGCGTAAGGAAGTGAAATTTTTGTTAAAACTATAGAGTGGTGATACTTCACATTCGCCAAATTCTCTTTCCTTTCTTTTTCTCTCACGCTTTTTGTATCTGTTCTTTGTCTGTTTACTTTTTCATGTAAGCTATTACCCCAATTTCTCTGTGTCTCCTCCCGCCCTGAGTTCCCAGGTGGTATTGTTTACCAACTTGCCTTCTTCATGATGACTTCCAGAAGTGAACAAAGGAAATCCAGAACACACTGTCTTCTTTGGAAACATGATGCCAGAGTTTCTAGGAGAAAGATGAAAATTAAGTCAAAGTGCTAAAAAAAACCAAAAAACAAAAAACAAAAAACCTATCTTGAGTTTATTACAACACCCTTAGCAGTTGACTATGGCTTCATTCAGAAGCTGAATCTGCACCAAATCAATAGAATGAAGGATAAAATATTTTTTCAACCAATGATTGTGTTTATTTATATGCAAACAACCAGTTGATTAGTTATTTTAACATGAATTTACTAGCCACTCAGTTAACCAATGATTAAGTCACATAATTAGTTGAACTAATTGCTTAAGCAAATTTGGTCAAAAAAATCAATTTATAGCTATATATGGGGCATTAGTGTAGTAAAGACTAGTAAGTAACCCTAGAAAGGAAAATAAGACTATTGAACCCTTATCTAGGGTAGAGGGAACTATCTATCAAACCATTGTTCTATCACTTCATTATTAAAAATAGACTGTAATTATAGAAGAAAAAATATTTACTGGGTTGAGTCTAAAGACTGGGTTTTGGTTCTTGGTCACCCCCCTGGCATGGTCATGTTGGACAAAGGATGCATGTATTTTCTTGTACTTTCTGGTCCCCTTTTCCTTGTCATGAAAGCATTAGGCTACCTAGATGATCTTATTTTCACTATCTGTAGCTGAGTGTGGGAATATGTATCCCAAAGGACAGTACAAATATGAAGCTAGATAGGTCTTTAAGTCACTAAATTTCAATGAATATGTATTACTAATTAATGGTATTGTTATTAGCATTTCATAATGCAGCTCAAAATGGAATATGCTTATAAGGAGGCAAAATATGAAATGATTATCAAAAATGCATTTGATACTACTACATAGTATATTAATAGAGTTTCTCTTGTTTAAAGTAATTCCTATACAGTGTTCTTAGTAATCACTTGGATTTTTAATGACCCTGTTTTACAACAAAATAATTAAAATTTAAATAAAGCTTATAACAATAACTTTAAGAGACACATAGAACCGCAATCAAAAACCTTTGCATTACTTGATATTAATTTTTAAATTGAATTATTTTACACTTAGCATATTAAAACTTGTAATGTGAAACTTTTTATATGATTGAAGAAACAGGATGACCTGTGTTGATCAATAAGTACACTTCAGATAATTTTTGGAAAGTAATATCTGCGACATTATTTATTTTGGCAGAGTAAAGGATATTAATTAGATGTAGTGATGAATTAATGCTAAAGCATCTTATACCTTTAAAGAGTATTATAGTGCATACTGTCTTGTTAGTTAACTATGTGAAAATGGGCAAAGATTTACCTGATGTCTTGTTTCTTTTTTTTTTTGAAGATTTTATTTATTTATTCATGAGAGACACCCAGAGAGAGGCATAGACATAGGCAGAGGGAGTTGATCCCAGGACCGCGGGACTTGATCCCAGGACCCGGGATCACGCCCTGAGCCAAAGGCAGACACTCAACTACTGAGTCACCCAGGTGGCCCTACCTGATGTCTTATATTGGCTTATTGAGTCATTCACTAATTCAACAAACATTTTTTGAAGAAGCTATAAGATATATTTATTAGGTGAAACATAGAGTTTAAAAACTGATATCCTACTTCTACCATTTACAAATGTTAACCCAGTAACTCCACTGAACCTTATTTTTCTCTAATTAATAGTTGCTAACTGATAAAGTTGTTGTGGAGATTGAGAAGAGTAACAGAGCTAAGTCAGGACAAGATAAAGTTTTGTTAAACTAAATTATCATGACCTCTAAAAGCTACCATACTGCAGGTATATACTTGCAAAGTCCAATTGTATATGAAAGTCAGCAAGGGCTTTCAGTTCTTAGTCCTACCAGAATATGGTTGCATCCAGGATTTGGAGGCCTTTCAGAAAATATTCAAAGAAGTTTATCTGGATGACGTGGCTCTAACTAAATCTGAATCTAGCAGCCAGTGCGGAGCTGGAATGTCACCATAGTTTCTGTTATGTTTCCTCTATTCTGGTAAGTCACATCGAAATGGAAATACACGACTAGTCAAAGCTTTCCCACACTCTACACAGTGAAAGACTTCTGAGATACCTAGGGAAAAACATATTTTAAAACCGTTGAAATGTAAGCTTGACATTTCTCAAAACTTTTTCCAATGTGGGTAATAAAAAGCTACCTTCTGAATATATTAGACAAGATAACACCGAAAGAAAATTAATAAAATGTTTTTCTCATCTACTACATGCATGCCATGTGCTGTATGCTAGAAACACAGGGGCTCAAATCACAATCGTCTTTCCCTAGTACTTAAATAGTAGAAAAAGCACAGATCAGAACAGAACATTCTCTGAATCTTGTCACTTGCATACAAATGTATTCAGATGACATAGCACTACTTAGAGTAAATCTGGAGCAGAAATAACTCTGGCTTCTGACTGATTTCAGTTTCACTTGTCCCTGGTTTAGAGATAATAGATTAGTATTAAATGGAAATAAGTCAAGGTCATGGTTTTTTGGTCATAAGTGAAATTCATCAGCCTCAGCCTTTTTTCCTTTATCTCCTCTGACTTCTACTGAAACTTTTCCTGTTCAGATGACTTATGTGAAGAATCGAGTAGTATTTCTGTAGTAGGCTTCAATATGATATTCACGGTCCTTAGTAAGAAAATTACACTACCTGTCAAATTGATGTTCAAATGCTACCATGCCTTTATGGGACAGCTTTCCTCTCCTTTGATATTATATGTTTCCAATAGAGCAGACAGATTTGTTTCAAGTTGAGATGAGACATTCATTATTAACTCAAAAGAGTTTCATTGGCTGATTAGTTTGCTCTCCAGTCAAGTTCTGAACACTCACATTTCTTTAAACTATTTTTGATCCACTAATAATTTCTTTTCTAATAGCCTCAATTTTTCCATCTTCCCATGTCTGGAAAGCATTTATTATTTCCTTATTTAGCAGAGAGAAAAATAGCACTCCTTGACTTCATCTTCCCTTTATCAGTATGGTGATAACAATTACAGACCGAGGAGTTTTGTATTTCTCTAAGATAAGTAGTAGATCTTTGGCCGAAGACACCATTGGGCTCAGAATAAAATCTGCAAGACCCCACTTTCAGTTCTTTTGAGTAAATATCCAGAAGTGGGATTGTTGGATCATATATGATTGTATGTTTAATTTTTTGAGGAACCGCCATATTGTTTTCCACAGTGGCTGGACCATCCTACATCTCCACCAGCAATGCTGAAGTGTCCTAATGTCCTCATCCTTGCCAACATTCTTTTTTTTTTTTAAATAATAGCCATTCTAATGGGTGTGAAGTGGTGTCTAACTGGTTCAGCTTGTGCCTTTTACATGACTGTAGATGCCTTTGCCACAACCTGGAGAAAGACCTGGATGGAGGTGGTTGGGGGAGATGGTTGTGTTCTCAGAGCTCAGGCCAACACAGTGCCGCGCTGTCAGGAAGGGTAGCACAGGCATCCTTGCAGTACCTGGAGGCGGTGTGGTGATGACTCACACATGGCGAGGGGCCCTCTGGCCATCTGAATTGATCAGTGCTTGAGCTCTGGTGGAGGAGAAGCCCCAGGGCAGAAGGCCCAGAAGAACCACAAGTAGTGAGTCGAGGTGTGAGGGGAGACCAGTACAATGAGCTGTGGACTCACCCGGATTCTCTCTTCTGTCCCTTAATGGCTGTGTGACATGAGAATGTTGTTTACAACCTTGACTCAGTTTCCTGGTTTGCATAACGAGGACAGTATTTCTCACCGGAGGTCATCATAAGGGTAATGGAGAGAAACAAGGTTTAATTTAAATTCATAAATATCTTACAGAGGCCGCTAGCTTCTAGGGGGATCAGTGTTTTGCCTTTAAAATATTTCCCCTTTTGCCATTTGGTTATAAAAGAGGAGCTTCAGGATGTGTGCGGGAAAGCCAGGATTCCATCGAGAGGGGCCAAGGAGGCTAAATTGCTCTGCTTAATACAGTAAAAATGGTGACATTTCTGGGAGGAAGAGAGAGACCTGGAAGTACCTAAAGCATGAAGGACCCAGTGACTGGGGTAGGAAAGGGGATGGAATTCAGGGGAATCTCGGTTAATGAAAACGGTGGAGAATAAAAAATACGTGCTCAGATTTAGACGCTGACTCCAGACTGCCTCATTTTTACTTTTTACTAGTGCTGTGACCTTTGGGCAAGTCGATTAGCTTATCTGGATCTCAGTTTCCTCTTCTGTGAAATAAGGGTTATAATAAAAACCTACCTCATAAAATTTCTCTAAGGATTAAATGAATTGATAGTTGTAAAGGGTTGAGACCTATGCCTGGCACATAGTGTTAGATGTGACGCACAGTATATTTTCCCAAACCCTAAATTATTAAATTTCGATTGATACCATAGTGACTGGGGGTGTGGAGGAGATTGGGGGTGAAGTAGGACACAAAAGGAGCTTTCAGCAAGACAGGTCCAGGGGAGACCGACTCCTGGTCTGGGTAAACTCAAAGCTCTGCGTTACTCCCGGTCATTTGGCAGGTAGTGCTAAGAAAAAGATATTTAGGTTTGCCAAAGACATGCCTTGTTAAAGCAAGACAGTTCGTGCCATGCCCAATTATTTCTTATGTGATTTCTGTGCAAATCTTTATAATTGGACGAAGCCCCAGTCCTACACTGTGTCTCTTTAAATGCATCCAAACTCCATCAAAAGAGTCCATTTGGATCTGTTGTTTTACATAAATAACGTTAGAATCTATACCTAAATATCAGTACATCTCTTAATTCATATGTGTGATGGTGTATATATGCAAATTGATTATAAAAAACAGTTGGAAACATTTTATTGTGTTCGTAGGATATTTACTTAAAGGAAATGACACACTGATGTAGAAAAATTTGCTTATTTATTGCTAGAACATATGTACGTCTCCTCAGAATTCTGTACCTATGCGCTTGCTTTGTTGGATTGTTCTTTTCGCCACACAGCCAAGGTAGTTCCTGGGAAAGTGTTCTTACTCGGAGGTGGCATTCATAGTAATTCACAGTAAAGAACTCTTTAGTAAAGGAAGGATGAGTCGAATGCTTTTAAACAATTCAGACAGAAATTATATTTTAAGAGAACACTGAAGTACAAGCATAGGTTATACTATAGAAGATTTGACAATACCTCACATAGCTAATCAATCAAAATGAGAAACAGGACTATGTAGTGAGCCCCATTCTTTCTGAACTACAAGAATACTTTCAGGAGAGCAGGTCTAAACCCAAAAGTTAAGGACAGCTGCATCAAAGTCTCACGATTATTACCAGAGTTAAGAATGAACCTAGAGTTCTTACCTAGTCTCTCTAGTGCTTTTCCTGGTACATTATTATTACTACTCAAAGTGGAGTGAAAAAGTTTGACCAAAATCAATTGGTCTTGATTTTGGAAAATACGGAGAAATAGCTATCAACAGTCTCTGTTCAAAACAAATGCAACCCTTTGGCATTGACAGTTTGTTTATTTCTGCTCTTATGAAAATGCCTGTTAAATGAGATAATGCATAGGAAGCACTTAGCGAGATGCCCAGTCCATAGATCACACTTGATAAACCCTTACATTATTTCTATCTTCGTTAGCCATGCACTGAACTTTTTCGACATCAGAGATGTATGAATGATAATACTCATATGCATGGATCTTCAATCTTGAAGGACAACAGCATATCTATTTGTGAAATAATCTAAAGCACTGTAATGGGTGTCATTAAATCTTGTCTACCTGAGGCAGTATAAATCATTCGGGTAAATGAACCAATTAAAAACCAATTACCAACATGGTCTGACAATGGAAGATTGAAGAATGGAAGAAAAGGCTGATGTGGCCTCCCTGAAGCTGGGAGGAAGGCTCTACCCCTGAGGTTCCAGGGAATGGATTTGACAAGATGGTTAGATTGTGGCTGTTCTTCTCAGAGGTATTAACTCCTGCATTTCTTGTATTAAAAAAAAAAAAAAAAAAAAAAAAGCTTGCTGGCTAGATACAAAAGTGAAGTGCATTGAGCAAATTATCATGTGATGATGGCTTTTCATTTGAATTTTGTTTTAGATTCATTTGGTTTCTAATTTACTTGAAGCAAATAGTTTTGCTTAAAAAAATTGAAAATTGTCTTGGTTTGGGGCTCTGATTTAAGATCCTTCAAAATCAGTAAAAGCCAGAAAATTATTTTTTTTAAGATTGTATTTATTTTTTCATGAGAGACCCAGAGAAAGAGAGAAAGAGAGAGAGAGAGAGAGAGAGAGAGAGAGAGAGGCAGAGACACAGGCAGAAGGAGAAGTAGGCTCCATGCAGGGAACCTGACACAGGCCTCGATCCCTGGAGCTCCACATCAGGCCCTGGGCCGAAGGCAGGTGCTAAACCACTGAGCAACTCAGGGATCCCCAATAAAAGTCAGAAAATTATGAGCCTGTTTTTGAGGTGAAAACATTTGGTTGAATCAGATGGGCAATCTTAATGAAATCTGAAATCACCATTTTAGTAATAAATTTATTTGATACAATTGAGAGATAATTGAGCAGACATTTTGGGGTGGTCGTTTTACAATAGGCCACTAATTCGTTGATTCAAATGGATTTTTCATTTCTCATGTATACATGTGGGTTATTTTCAATGGCATAAAATACATTCATATACCGGCAACAATGAATGTAGAAATCATCTTTGTTATCACATTAAGAAAATCAGGTCAACATTTTCCTTTATAAAAGAGCTTCTGGTTTACTTTAGTATTGATATGTAGTTTTAAGGTCCTATCCCTACTTTTCCATTTCCAGATGTTAGAACACAATGGCAATAGGAAAACTCCGCCTAGATTTTTCTCCTATATTGTTTTTCATCACTGTACAGAATTGGGTCTCTAAGGTGCATGCATTGTCTCTGAAAGTTGCATTTTATCAGCATCTTAATAATGAAAACTGCTCCTCAAAGGCAGTGACTCTCAACCTCTGACACATATTAGGATTACCTGGGGTGCTGTTTAAGCGGGACCCCCTTGCTCTCCAGAGATTCTCATGTCCTGGGTCCAAGCTGGAGCCCAGGAATGTGCACATTAGCCATCACTCTCAGCCATTATGATGCAGGTTTCCAATGGCTGAGTACTGAGAAATACTGTCCCTAAAGAATTCCATCCTGGCTTTCTTTCCATTAAATTAATAAATCTACTAGGTGTTTTTCTCCTCTGATCACACAGTTTAGATGGTTATACCTGTCTAAATTGACCACACCAATCATTCACTGTTATATTGCTTCAGTGGAATTGGTTTGTTGAAACCATGCATTCTGCTATTACATTGTACTCACCAGAGCTCTTGTCCTTAAAGTATAAGAGACCTATTTGAATACAGTTAAATGCAGTGGGAAATTTAGTAGAAAGGTACTAGACTATTTTGTATTACCAAATCCAAGAAAGTTCAGTACAATCAGTCAATCACTGTCTTTGCTTTTCTTTTTATGTTGGCCTTACCGTCTATGGATGCAAACTGACTTTCTGATGTTTGGGAACATGGTAATGAGCTATCACAGAGTTATAGTTCTCACTTATGTAGAAATTATTGGTTAGCGGTATCTATGGTCCAAAATTAGAAGGAAAAAAAATACATAGGCTCTGACTGGCCTACCTTGTGTCAAGCGTTTATTACTGCTTGGTGGTATGAGGCCTATGAGACCATATCATCTTCCATTCAAAACACAAGGGTGAAATCAGGGATGGGTCACGTGTTTCCCAGAATAATGGTTCTGCCTTCTGAAGAGATAATGGATCCTGAATGGCAGTAGATAATTGTATTTTATGATACGTAGGTATTGTTAAACAGATTCATTTCTCTGATTTTCCTCAACCCTTGTTACTTGAATGAGGACTAACATCTAGAGAAAAATCAGAGAAAGACTCTCTGATTCAGTAAATAGACCTCATTCTGTATGTTTTCCTACTTCAAACTTCTCTTTTCTGTTCTTCACTCCTAACTCACACAAATACTCATACTCTCACACACAAATAAATTCAATGATGAATTCCAAAATTTTCAACATTCTAACTCCTTAACTCTTTTTTATCTACTACATTTCACTTACATTTCCATTGAAGATATTGATTCACTCAATTAGGAATCTAATAACAAATTTGATAAAAAATGCTCCTCACTTTCTGTTTCAAAAATATCTCAAGAGTGATAATCTTTATAAGCTTCCATCTATTTTACATTTTCGATCTTTATTGACATATAATTGACATAGCACATGGTCTAAGATTATCATGTACAACATCATGATTTCATATACAGTACATAAGTGTTATAAAATTATTACCACAATAGGGTTAGTTAACACGTCCATCACCTCATATGGCTATCATTTTTTTGCATGTGTGGTGAGAACTTTTAAAATCTACTCTCATGGCAACTTTCAAGTATATAATATTGTTCACTATGGTAACCATGGTGTATAGTTCATCTCCTCAGAACTTACACATCTTATAACTGAGTTTGACCCCTTGGACCACCTTTGCCTGTTTCTCCCATTCAGCCTCCCACCCTTGGCAAACACTAATCTCTCTGTTTCTATGAATTTGGGGTTTGTCTGTTTGTTTGTTTGTTTTAGATTCCACATATATGGGAGATCATATAGTATTTATATTTCTCTGTTTGACTTATTTCGATAAACCCTCATGGTCCATTCATGTGACACAAATGGCAGGATTTCCTTCTTTCCATGACTAAACAATATTCATGTATTATATAACATTCATAGATAGATAGATAGATAGATAGATAGTGCATATATACAGCCTTAATTCATTAATTTCTAGATAGATACTTAGATCATTTCCATGTCTGGCTATTGCAAATAATGCTGCAATGAATATAAGGATTTGGATACATATTTGAGATAATGATTTCATTCCCTACAAACATTTACCCCAATGTACAATTGCTGGATCATATGGTGGTCCTATTCTTAATTTTTAAAGACACTCCATACTGTTTTCCATAATGGCTGTATCAATTTACATTCCCACTAACAGTCCACAGAGGTTCCCTTTGTTCCACATCCTTGCCAGCACTTACCACTTGTCTTTTTGACAGTAGCACTCTGACAGGTGTGAGGTGATATCTCATTGTGGTTTTGATTTGCAATTCCCTGATGATGAGTGATGTTGAACACATTTTTGTGTACTTGTTGGCTATTTGTATATTGTCCTTGGAAAAATGTCTAGTCAGGTCCTTTTCCCATTTTTTAAATCAGATTTTTTTTTTTGCTCTTGATTTTATGGTTTTTAAAAATATTTTTTATTAGCCCCTTATCATATATATGGCTTGAAAATATTTTCCCTCATTCCATAGACTGCCTTTCATTTTGTTTATCACTTAATTTGTGGTTCAGAAGCTTTCAAGAGTGATATAGTCCCACATATTTATTTTTGCTTCTGTTGCTTGAGCTTTTGATGTTGTAGCCAAAAATGTCATTGCCAAAACCAATATCAAGAAGATTTTTCTCCATGTTTTTTACCAGGAGCTTTATAGTTTCAAGTCTTACATTTAAGTCTGTAATCCATTTCAAGTTAATTTTTGTAAATGATACAAGATAGAAACCAAGTTTCATTCTTTTGTATGAAAAAGGTGGGTATCCAATTTTCCCAGCACCTTTTATTAGAAACACTTTATTTTCCCCATTGGGCATTCTTGTCAAATATTACTTGGTCATGTATATGTGGATTTATTTCTGGGCTCTCAATTCCATTGGCCTATGTTTTTGTTTTTTGTTTTTAAGATTTTATTTATTTATTAGTGAGAGAGAGGCAGAGACATAGGTAGAGAGAGGAGTAGGCTCCCCCAGGGAGCATGATGTGGAACTCTATCCCAGGATCCCAGGATCTCGCCCTGAGTTGAAGGCAGATGCTCAGCCACTGAGCTGCCCAGGCATTCCTCCCATTGACCTATGTTTTTGCTCTTACCCAGTACCATACTGTTTGATTACTATAGCATTTGAGGTCTTGTGATTTTTATTAATATGAATTTTAGGATTTTTTCTATTTTTGTTAAAAATACCATTGGAATCCTGATAAGGATTGAATCTATAGATGGCTTTGGGTAGTATGACATTTTAGCAATGATAAATTTAATCCTTCCAATTCATGAACAAAAGGTATCTTTCCATTTATTTGTGTCTTCCTCAGTTTCTTTTATCAGTGTCTTATAAATTGCAGTATGTCGATCCTTTGCCTCCTTGGTGAAATTTATTCCTGTTTTATTGTTTTGATGCTATTAAAAATGGATTTTCTTTATTTATTTTTCAGGTGGTTTATTGTAAGTATATAGAAATATAACTGAGTTTTGCATGTTGATTTTTGTATCCTGCAACTTACTAAATTAGTTTATTAGTTCTAACCATTTTGGTGAGTTCTTTAACGATTTTGTGTATCATATCATATCACCCGCAAACAGATACAATTGTATTTCTTCCTTTCTGATTTGGATGCCTTTTACTTCTTTTTCTTGCCAGGTTGCCCTGGCTAGGACCTGCAGTTCTATGATGAATAGGGGTGGTGAGAGTGGACACCACTGTCTTGTCCCTAATCTTAGAGTAAAATCTTTTAATTTCTCATCATTGTGTATGATAGCTGTGGGTTTGCCATACAGCCTTTAATGTGTTGAGGTACATTCCTTCCTTTCTCAATCTGTTGAGTTTTTATCATAACAGATTTTAAATGTTGCTCAATGCTTTTTCTGTATCTATTGAGATAATCATGATTTTTTTTCATTCTAGTAATGTGATGTATCACGTTTATTGATCTGTGATTTGACCTATCCTTGCATCCCAGGAGTGAGTCCTACTTGATCATCACATAATTTACTATTAATGTGCTGCCAAATTTGGTTTGTTAGTGTTTTATTGAGAATTTTTGTGTTTATATTCATCAGGGATAGTGGCCTACAGTTTTCTTTTCTTGTAGTCTCTTTCTCTATCTTTGGTATCGGGATAATTCTGGCCTCATAAATGAGTTGAGGAGTATTCTTTCCTCTTCAATTTTTTGGAAGAGTTTGAGAAGGATTGGAATTAATTCTTCTTTAAATGTTTGGTAGAATTCATCAGTAAAGCCATCTAGTCCTGAGCTTTTCTTTATGGGAGTTTTTTAATTACTGATTCAATCTTGTATTGGTCTATTCATTATTGATCTGTTCAGGTTTTCTATTTCTTCATGATTTAGTCTTGGTAGGTTTTATATTTCTAGGAATTTACCCATTTCTTCTAGATTGTCCAATTTGTTGGCACATAATAATCGGGTGGAGTCATTATCTGGTGTCCCTGCTTGGCCAAGGCTGCAGGCTGTGTTCAGCAATCAGGAAAGGCTGTACTGCCAGTGGGGTTATAGGCTGGTTTCCAAGTTGGCTCAGGATCACCGTTCTGGCTCCCTAGTGAAGTGGGGCCAGAGGCTCGATAGTTGGGTAGGGCTGCTGGCTTGGTTCCCTGCCTGGGAGGGAAGACTATAAGATGTATTCCATGGTTGTCAGTCATCTCTGATCATTCTTCATGGAGGAGTGGGTTTGGATGCTCTCCTCATCAGTTGGGTAGAGGTACAGATTTGGTCCCCTTCATTGAAAGGGCAAAGGATATGCTCCATATCTTCCATAGCCCTGTAGGCTAGGGATACAAATCAGGCATAACAGCTAATGGCGTTCTCTGGTAGTCAGGACCTCTACTGAACTCTGCAGATGAGCAGAGTTTTGGCTAGGATCTCTGCTCAGGTATGTGGTCTGCAAAGACCTAGGGCTGATTGCTATAAGCCCTGCTCCCCTTCTCCATCTCAATATGAACCTAAGTTCCTTAGGTTCCCATAGTGATCCCATGAAGTAAGACCTGAGTGAGTCTCCCTAAAGGCACCCCACAATCCTAGGGAAACAGAACATCCATCTTGTGTTCCCTTTTTCCCACAGGGATACTGTAGGTTCTTGAGGGCCCTCTTGGTTGGACACTGCTGGCCTAGGAAAGGGACAATGAGGTCAAAGTAAAACCACTTCTCTTACCCTTCTAACATGGTCCTTCTTGGTCTCTGTTGTCTAGCAGAGGACTTCAGCTTCACCTCTCCAGTCTCACACCTTCCCTGAATTCTGGGATTTTCACTGTATTGTCTTGTCTGTGGATGGTTTCTAGTTGGTTTTCTTGTGAGGAGGACTACAGTCAAGAACAGTCTGTCACTATCTTGATGACCTCACTCCTGAAAGCGGTAACTTTTTTATTGTTTAGTCTTTTCTTCATAAAAATAACAAAGAAAAAATTATTTACTACTAGTGTTCTGATGAGTCTGTAATTCTTGCTTACTTATGTTGTAATTGATTCTGTGAAAAGTTCTTAAATCCAAAAAAACTAAAAATAAAAAAAAATTTACATTAAAAATTTTTTAAGAAGTTCTTAAATCCAGAGATCCAATTTATCTGTTCAATACTAACTAGTTGTAATTTATTTAAACATTTAATTTACTTTCCAATACTTGAAAGATCCAAAGATCACAGGCTAAATTTATTTGCCAAATTCAAATTTTAAAACTATTTTATAAAATAATTTAGAGTAAAAAAAGAGACAATTCTTTCCCCATTGAATTGCCTTGGAATCTTGTCAAAAAAAAAAATCAAAGGATTATAAACATAACTTAGACCTATAAATGAAAGAATTTCCTAGAGAATCAACAAACTAAAAATTACTCCACAGAGTGGTGTTTTTGAATTAATAAACCAGGCCCCCTACTGTGACTAGGAATATAAAAACAATTAAGATACTACTTCTGCCCATGTATTCAGTAAGGAAAGCCTCACCCAGGTTTCTGTTTGTACCTATGTATCTAGAACTAAGTCTCATGGCCATATCCAGATTCAAGAGGAGATGGAAATCAATACATTTCTCTTTATTGTACCAAAAGCAAAGAAAAGCAGAAAGAAGGGAGCTGAAGTGGATATTTAGTGAGTCTACCCACAGTATCCAATGCATGGAGTTTCCGGGAGGAGAGATTTTCAATCTGCCTATATGGGTTCTCCAGTTGGTAGAATTCCAATTGCTCTGTTTTCTTTTTGGGGATACATGTATTTCCTAGAAATAGCACTGAGTCTGTTCTCCATTTCAGTCATTTTCTCTAGTACCTTTTCCAGCCCGGTACATGTTTTCTGCATTTTAGTAAAGTTCTTCACGGTTGTACTTCTCAACTAAATTTAAATTCTTGCAGCATTAATGCACATTTTAATTCAGGTTGTGCATTCTTTGTTTCTTATTGATATCTTAGTTCCAATTATTGTTTTCTTGAGGAATGGCCGTATTTCTTTTTTTATTAATAAAGACTCGAGTTTAAAGCTCTCAGCTAAATTCCTCAGTATTTGAAGGTACTCATCTTGCTCAGCACTGATGTGCAATCTTCTCCTTCCATTTTTTTGGTCCCCAGCAGTGTAAAGCAATGATTTAAGTGAATAGATACAGTTCCCAGGATGTAATATGCCAGTATTTTTTTTTTAATTTCTAATTCTACCAAGAATATCGCTTATAGGGAACTAAATGTTCCCTAACTGTAATTTTACTCTATCCTCCCCATCCATTCTTGCTGTGTGGTTTCTAAAGACTTGTCATTTCTGAATAAATGTAAAGGTAGGAATAGAAATAGGAACATAGAATAGTGATGTGACCATCCTCACTCACAAAGAACTAAAATTGTATGGAAAGCTTTTGTGTTTATATAGCCCATGATTCAAAGATTAGACAATGAATAAGCACAAAACATATTCCTACCATTTAAATACATGGGCTCCATTTCATAAAGTGGCTTTGCCACAGGTCTAAACAGGTATTTCTCCACATTTCTGGCAGTAGTTTGCTAATCAGTCTTAGTTTTCATTGTTTTCTGGGCCTCCTCATTTTTTAGGTGAAGGGCAGTATTGGAGAGTGCTGGTCAAATGACATTTTGTGCCAGAAATCTTTTGAAAGATAATCAGAAAAGAATCTCAGGGCTAAGAGGAAAAGGGGGACAATCGAGAGCTGTGCAATGATTCTGTATTTCCTGTGGAATCCTTCTTGAATAAGGTATATTTTAAAGTGTGATTTACATGTTTTTAGAATTTCAGTTGATTCAATTAAGTATATATAATACAGTGCTTAAATGTTTGCCTGTGTTTGGTCACAGTGTTTTCTTAAAAGGATCCCATAACCTACTTCAGGTCCTCTGAATCACTATTCTCTATTTCACAATGTATTCCACATTTTCCTTCTCAACATTTTTATTACCAATTTTCATTGTCTTCATTACTTTCCCCTTATTTAAATTTTCCTTCTTCATTCTTTTTTAAAGACAATTTTTAAATGAGCTCAATATATCAGCCTTCTTAGTGCAATAATTAATTCTTTGCTTCCTCTCATTTATTAGTTGCCCTATTTTCTCCTCTGTTCCCGTCTTCCCCCGCTATGTCTGTTATACACTTTTTAACTCTTTTTCTTCTTATAAGGTATAAAGTCAGTATTTCTTAGTTGCTTACTTCTATTTGATTTGTTTTGTTCTCTTTATAAATATTTAATTTTTTTGGAAGGAGAATGAATGGAAATATATGGTAAAGCTAACTATGATATTCTAATGTGGCCTTTTCTCTTATTTTTCAGTTTTTGGTTTCTATTATAAAAGTGGTTCTTCATTTTCTCTTATTTTGTAATTTTTCTCTTAGATCCCCAGAATGCCTCAGGACACCTGTGAACCCTATCTATAACTGCAGAAAAGGGGCACGTTGATATATTAATAAAGGCCAATTATTAATTATGATGTTGTTTGTTTTAAGTGAGTCTGCCTCTTTGCCTCTGCCCAATACCCAACTTTGTTCTTTACTCGTTAGGCCCTTAATTTATTTAATCTCAGATTATTTTAGAAGATAAGGCAAACACTTTTTCAAGTATGCACAGTAATACTAGTAGATGATAAAATACTGAGAAAATACATCAGATTTTATTTGGATCATTCTGAATTAGCTCACACATCTTTGGTTTGCGAGTAGATCTTTACACTAATTGAAACTTGTTCTTAGGAATGAAACCGCTAGCTCTTATGAATGTGGGTAACACTAGGGGGCAGCATGGTATCTAGAAAGAGGACCAGGTTTAGCTTCAAGGAGCCTGGGTTCTAATCTCGATTTATTTACTGACAAAGAGAACAATCCTTTCAACTTTTTTTTTTTCATCTACAGAATGAGGGGGATTGACCATGCAATCTAACAGGGCCTTCAAACTCCAAATATCTATTTGTGATTTGCCTCTTTTTATATATAGTTTTTTTCAAAGGTAAAAATTAAAGCCAAATCCAATTTCACATTAGTAGGATTTACAT
Source organism: Nyctereutes procyonoides (assembly GCF_905146905.1). NCBI lineage: Eukaryota > Metazoa > Chordata > Mammalia > Carnivora > Canidae > Nyctereutes > Nyctereutes procyonoides. Next base: position 28,729,102 of record NW_026575160.1, on the reverse strand, counting down.
TAAACCAATATGTTCCTTCTGTCACTGCAGTTTTCATTCTTATAATTTGTGCTGGAGGAGATCCATATCATGGAACCTTCTCCCTAAAAGAGCATATTGTACTTTGTGACAACTGACTATGAACTGAGGAGGATTTTGAGAAATGGCTCATGTCCAATCGCAATATTAGGTGGCTATAAAAAAATAACCTTGAAAAAGCTGTGCCTCAGCAGTGCCTCAGTTGTGAGTTATGCTGAGAGAGCAATTATGAACTCTTCATACTCCAAGGGGCTTGCAAGCTGTTGGCAAGACACACAGGGCACTGTCAAAAAGAGAAATTCATGGGAGACCCTATCATTGTTGGTGAGCACAGTCAACAGAAGCAACTGATGGGGCTGACAGAAAGTGATAAAAGCCACTGTTGGGAACTATTGACTAGAACTTCTTTGGGGGAACTCCCTTTAATCAGAATTTTTAGATTGAGCGTTGTACTAGGGAGGGCCTTTCAAAGTCTCTGGTGGGCTCCACCATTCAAATATCCCTTTCATGTGAACAGTACTTTGCTGAGAAGAGCAACTCTGTTTTATTTCTAATATAGAGGTGGTGACCATATTCTCTACCATATAAATTCACAACATTAATTATAGCTGATTATTTCAGAGTTTGGCCATTAACTCAGTGACAACCAATCTATAAGATGACCAGGGGGCTTATGAGGTGGCTTGAAATTTAGTTACTTCCAAGAAGTGATATTAATCGGCCAAACCAATCGAAGTCTATTTCTTTGTAGTCTGAACTAGCCATATGGGGAAAACATCAACATGTGAGTAGCAGAAACAGAAGCTAAAGGACCTGCAAAGAGAAGGCAAAATGCAGATGCTAGAAGGAGCAGGACACCATAATAAAGGTTAAACCAAATTTGAATATACTGTGAAGCTGGAAAAATCATTACAAAAGGTAAAAGTAGGATACTTGGTAGGTGCAGAAGAAAAGATAGAAATAAGCTGAGAGACTATTGTGAAAGAATCATCAGTTGAGGAGACAGTGAGACAATATGGCCACTAGTTCAACATTGGCCGCTTCTACTACCTGTAAATATGTTAACATATTTACTTTGCTAAGCAGCAAAAATGCTAGGCATCCTCAGTAGAGGTCACTCTCCAGTACTACAAGGCTATCATATCACAAAGGGAGATGCCCCTTTGGGGTTCCGGTCTTGCATTATTATTCAATTCAAGAGCCCAGGAGCCTCCTACAGAAGGAATCCAGCCAGCCCTTTGTTTGTGATCCCCCTACCAGTGGTTACTTCTGAGCTGTCGTGGCCACACCCTCCAGCACCTGCAGACCACTTCTACAGACGGGCTCTCTCTCTCTCTCTCTCTCTCTCTCTCTCTCTCTCTCTCGGGCTCTCCTTTACTGTCTTCGGGAAGTTTCTTTGCCACTAGCAGTCTCCACATTCCCCCTATTGACAGAGGTCTGAAGCTCAACCTTGAGGGCGGTGCTTTCCTAATCCTCCATTTTTCATTTTTTTGGTTTTTTGCTTTTGTTTTATTGTCTATTCTCCCTCAGCTTAGAGGTAGTAGTTTCTTTGTTGTATCTACTACTTCTGAGTTGTCTTTCACCCTTCTTATCTACCTTCTACTAGTTAACAATTCTGTTTATTAAATTCAAATAACCACTATGGTTACCGTCTCCTGACTGGACCCTAAATGATGTACCTGCATTGGTTTCACAGATTTCTATAAATACTGAATCAAAGGATTTGAACTACATGATCATCTCCTTTGAATAATAAAATTATTGAAACAGCAACAACGAATAGGGTTTAGTATGGCACATCAAGATGGCCAGCAAGAATCTAGTCAGTCTCTCATTCAAAAGCTGAGATGGGGCACCTGGGTGGCTCAGTCGGTTAAGCACAGTTAAGTGTCTGTCTTCCACTCAGATCATGATCTCAGGGTCCTGGGATGGGGCCCTGCGTCAGGCTCCCTGCTCAGGAGGAAGTCTGCTTCTCCCTCTCCCTCTACCCCTCCCCGCCCCTGCTCATGCTCCCCCTTCTCTCTCTTTCTCTATCTCAAATGAATAAATAATTTTTAAAAAAAAAAGCTTAGATAGCTGTCTTCATTATAAGACTGCGTCTTTAGCTCTGGAAAGGTTTTAAATTGAATATGCAAAAGCATCTTAGGTTGGAATCCAGGGAAACAGAGGAGATAGAGATTTGTGTATAGGAACTCTCATGGGGAGTGTTCTCAGAATGAAGAAAGCAGCACTGAGGAAAGAGAGGAGTCCGTGTGTGATGCCCCCATAGAAGGTCTTATAGGATCTCACAGAGAGCTCAGGAACTGGGGAAAGCAATTCAAACTCTTCCACCTTGATGATGTGTAGGACAAAGACATGTTGGTTAGCAGCCCTCCATTAACCAGTGGAGCTGGCTCCAGGAGGACAAGTTACCTAGCGCATTGTGTAGCAAACCTCTTTAGGGAAAGGCAACTTCTGGAGAGTGATTCTGCTGACAAGCTACCCATCAGCTGCCCATAAGCTTTCCTCACAAGCTGAGGAAATGGGTGCCACAGTACTAATGGGGGTTTCTGAGTAGAGGTATTAATTATCGACTGCTACTTATCAAATCTACCCAAAATTTAGTGGCTTAAAACAATGACAACTTGCGTTCTGCTCACAAATTTGCAATTTGTGCAGGGCTCAGTAAGGAGAACTCTTTTCTGTTCCACTCAACGTCAACTGCAATAGTTTGAAGGCTGAGGCTTAAATTATCCGAATACTTGCTCATTCACATGTATGGTGGTTGATACTGGCTTTCAGGCAGGACCTGAGCGTGGGCGGTCAGCCTCTCTATCTGGCCTGCAATTTCCTTAAAACACGGTACCATGTCACTCCTCTGCATTCTAGTTTTGAGGCAGTGGCAAAATCTAACAGATCTGTTGGTCTAACAGATAAAGAAATTCAATTTTTTAGAGCTCAAGATATTACTAGCAATTTCACTGTCAGTAATCTACTGGTGAACTGGAAGTGAAATACTTTTCTTTTGCTTGACTTCATGAGGTCAGTTCTGTAGGTTCAAGCTTATACAACATTCTTTATTTTGGAAACTTTTGGCTTTAAACTTGTGTCTCTGGAGTTATGATATTTTCTAGAGACAGGATAATTAAGCTTTCAACGACTGTCTTTTATTCTGTAAATATTTATTTTGTGTTACATGAGTTTTATAGCAAAGTAGCATTATGCTAAATAAATCAACTAGAGATATAATTAAAGACTGGTAGTTTTCCATCCAGAAAAGATATGAAACATGTCAAAATATGAGGCTCCAATTTCTAGAACTCTCTTTCTACATTGGCCAGACGGATAGATTCTGGATTTGAGATTATATGACTTTAAAATGGAAAGGTTGATTCAATTCCAAATGTACATGTTGGTATATTTTAGGTGATTTCTCAACAATTAATGTGTAAAATTTCTGAAAATTACTATTTTGGTCCTAAATTGAGTGCATTCTACGTATTATTGTTCACCATTGGCATTTTCCAGAATAGTCTATGTACTTCTACCCCTAAAATACTCCTAAAGTAGAACATATGGATGAAAGCTCCGTAGTAGTAGAATCTTTCTGATAAAACAAATCATATTGTACTGAGCTGCATTATATTAATTTTATTTTTGACTTAATAAGTTCTTTTAACTTCTTATCTTGTAAAAGAAATAGTGGTTCTATTTTTGCATGTCTATTATTTTAAAACTTGTCTAAAAGACGGGAGACGTTAGAGACCTGTTGCAGTTGGGCTCTTTCGGAAGCAGCCTTTGAGGTGGGGATTGCAGACTTTGGTTGTAGATCTATCTGTGATTGAAAAAAGAAAGAATGTGGAATTTATAGCAAGCCCTATGAGGATAATCCTAATATAGACCCTTTGATTTTTGGAGTAAAACAGTATCATCTTTAGCAGAAAATTTCACACCACTTAAAAAATAGCAGCTGCTATTTTTCCTAGGCTTTAGGAAAGAATGAGCATCTAATTATGGGGCGTCATCATCATGAACTGGGCTGTTAGGCTTCCTGAAACGTGAGATTTGGTGGGCCCAGCAATTATTGTTAAGAGGGGAGTGGCACATTTGGGATCAGGCGAAAGTAGGGCCATAGAGTACACACATGTCATTCACCGATGCTGTACTTGTGCCTCTTGTTCATATTTATTGCTCAGACCTATGACCTCACAGGGTCACACATAACCAGCTGATAGAAGAGGGGAAAAGTTCATACTTAATTTATGAATGGATTGCTGCTAAATTCAGGGGTGACCCTAAAAGACAGTGTCCCCAACGAGCAAAGCTTTGGGGATGATGCACCTGGTCATCCACTTTGTATGAAAAATGGAGTGATCCAGATGAGAACATACAGACTCATAGGCTGTGGTTTCGTAGGACCTGGAAGGAGAAAGAGGATTGATTAGGAACACGAGGCTCTGGGGAAAAGGCATATAGATAAACCTATGAGAGTATAAATGAAGTGTGAAGACCTTTCCAGCAAAACTTATTAGGACTGTATGTACTTTGTTTCTCCATTTCCTCACCTCCCGTGTTCTCCTGTACCTGCTTCCTTCAGGCTTTCGATCTCACCATTTCACTATCAAGGTCACTAGTGGTTCCTGTCTTGCCAAAGCCAAAGTCTATCCTTAGCTTTATTTACTTGATCTCAACAGCTTGGACATTTATTATTGGTCATTTTTTTGTTCTTTAAACAAGGTTTTTTGTTGTTGTTGTTGTTGTTGTTTTTTACATTGTTCTCAGGTATCTAACTCCCTCAGTCTTCCTTTTGTTACACTGAATATTAGTTTTCAGTCACTTTTTCAGGATTCTCATCTTCTTTCTGTCCTCATGCCCCAAAACTAAATTTTGGAGTGCCCCTATGCTAAGTCTTACACCTCCTTTTCTTATCTATGGGTGTTTACTCACTAGCTGGTTTACATAATCCTGTAGCTTTAGATGACTCTTCCCTGAGCTTCAGATTGCTATATTCAACTGCCTTCATGCCTCCTCCACTTGAATGAATAATGAATGTGCCTAACTTAAAATGTCTAAACCAAAACTATGGATTTTCCTCTGGAAACCTGCTTTTCCATGGTGTCATACTTGAATCCTCTCCATTATACATCACATCTGCTCCATGAGCATCAAATCTCACATTTACATTCCAAATACAGCATTAACTCAACCCCTTGCCACAATTTTCAGCAGCCTACCTAGGCTAAGGCTCTTAAACTATCCTGAAAGCCAATCTGTCACATGCCATAGGCCTATTCTTGTTCTGTTACAGCAAAGTCTCAACAGAACCATCCTAGTAATCTTTTTTAAAAATGTAAATAAAGTCATATCAGTTCTAAGCCAACCAGTGGCTTCCAGTTCATTCAGAAAGGTACCTTAACTCCTTATCATAGGCAAAAAGGATCTACTTCATTTAGCCCCAGCCTATGTTTCTGACTCCTTCTCATAGTCCATGCTTCTCTTCCTTTGTTCTTTCTTGGTCAGCTGGCATTTTTACCATTACCCAAATCTATTATCTTTGTTGTTACTTCAAGGACATTGTTCTTGCCATTTCTTCTTACAGAAATCCTCCTTCCCTAGATCTTGATATGTTTCTTTTTAAATATTTTATTAATTTATTAGAAAGAGGGAGCATGAGCAGAAGGAGGAGCAGTGGGAGAGGGAGAGGTAGACCCCTCACTGAGCAGGGAACCCAACTCAGGGCTCAATCCCAGTACCCTGAGATCATGACCTGGGTCAAAGGCAGACGCGTAAGCAACTGAGCCATCCAGACACCCCACTATAATCTTTTCATGTGTTTATTTTTCTCCTTTTCCTGTAAAGCATAAACTCATGAGAGTAGACACTATTGTTCGGTTCACTACTTATCTTCAGTAGCTAAAATGTTAGTAACTTAATAAACATTTGTTAAATGAAAGATCAATTTTGTAATTCATTGCTTAACCAACATTATAAGATATATAATATTTAAGCCATGTTGTAGGTGAAGAACATGAAGCAGGAAGGTTAAGTGATTTGGTGAAATCACATACCTAGATTATTTAATTATATCATAGCTTAAAAGTGAAATTCCTTTTAGACTTTAACACCAAGAGAAAAATGCCTCTTTGGGGAATATAATGAAAGTTTTTTTTTTTTTGTTTGTTTGTTTGTTTTTAAGTTCATGTTTCCTTCTTAAAAGTTGCTTCTGGGAACTTATGGTCAGATTTTCATGTAAATCACTGCATTTTGTTGTCGTGATCTTAAAGCTTTGCTTATTTTATTTCACATTTTTCATGCTGTACCCATTAACAAAGTCTTTTTCTCATTCTTCTTATAGTCAAACTTGCTTTATTTTACGTTTTAAAATTCAACTGCATACATTTGGCAAATTAGGTCAACTCCAAGCCAAAATAACTAAGAAAGAATAAACTGTAAGGTATGTGTTATAGTTTTAGGTAAAGGGGTTAGCAAGGTAAAGTCAGAGCAAAATGATTTTTAACAGTCTACTAGAGGCTTTACAGATTTATCAAAGAAAGAAGAGCTCAGGAAAAAAAGACCAAATAATAAATGAGGGTGTACGTATTATTAATAATTCTGTTAAAAAGGCAGATATATTGAGCTCATTTAAAAAAATCTCTCTTTAACAAGAAAAATGAAGAAGGTAACGTGGGCAATTAGCTGCTGACATGACCACTGCATATCTAGGTAATGATCAAAGCGTGTGGGTGGTATGACCAGCCCAACCTCCAGAAGGAGGTTGCATTCGCTGAAATGAGCCATAGTCTAGGCATGATTAACTATTTAAAGTTCACAAAGAATGCAAGTAAATTATTAATTGGTTTTAATATTTTCATTCATTTTCCACTTAGTCATTTAACTTGACAACACACTAGCCTGCTTAAAGTTTACTATGAAATAGTTTGATTAAATATGAAATAAGATTTATAAATGTCAAATTTTTAAAGGAGGTAAATCATATAGAGTCAGCAACAGGAATACACTTGCAGAATTTTCTTTGCCTTCACAAAAATCTTTTCTATTTAAAAATAGTATCCTTGACATTTTTAGGAGCAAAATGGATCCATGGACACATTTAATTATCATACTACCTGATACTATGTTTTGTCATGTTATGTTATGTCACACCATGCCATATATCTTATCATATTATATTGTGTTGTATTATATATTGCCTTTTTTCTTATCTATATCCCATAGAAGAATATAAGTTCTATGAAGCCAAAGGTTGCATCCCCCCCACAACCAATCCCCTTTTCTAAGACTTATATGTCTGGAATATAAGATTTTCAATAAGTATTTATTGGTGAATGAGTGGAACTGTATGCTTTAGAGTTTAATGAGAGACTTGCTTATAGTAATTATTTAATTTCTGCTTCACAATTCTTCACAGGTCTCACATAATTAATATCTGGGAAATTAATAATTTTTTCTACTTCCATTGTTTTTCATTTATCCAACAAATATTAAAAATTAGGGGCACCTGGGCGGCTCAGTCAGTTAAGGGTCTGCCTACAGCTCAGGTCATGATCCCAGGGCCCTGGGATCCAGCCAGCATCAGGCCCCTTGCTCAGCAGGGATCTGCTTCTCCCTCTCCCTTTGCCCCTCCCTGCCCTCATGCCCTCTTGCACTCGCTGTCTTTCTCTCAAATAAATAAATAATCTAAAAAAAATTAGCTGTGTTCCATGTACTCTGCTTAGGACCAGGGTTATAGTGTTGAACACAATGGATCAATTTGTTACTCACCCCTTGCAATAGAATGAAGGAGACATGTAACACACAAAACAAGTGAAAAATTCAAAATGAGGGCAGCCCGGGTGACTCAGCGGTTTGGTGCCACTGTTGGCCCAGGGTGTGATCCTGGGGTCTTGAGATCTGGCCTACATCAGGCTCCCTGCATGGAGCCTGCTTCTCTCTGCCTGTGTCTTTGCCTCTCTCTATCTCTCTGTGTCTCTCATGAGTAAATAAATAAAATCTTAAAAAAAAAAAAAAAGCTCAAAATGAGGGAGATGGAGGCAGGCAAAAATTTCTGACATAAAGCATAATGGAGTTACTCATTTAGTGAAAGTGTCTCAAATACTCCTCGACTTCACAGAGAAAATGAAATCTTGGATGGAACTGAGGAATATAAATGAATCAGTCATGCAAAAATCCAGAAGAGCATGTAAAAAGGCATGGGATGGGAAGGAGCTTGATGTGTTTTCAAACTGAAAGTAAGGTCTAGTTGTTGTAATGTAATAACCGGAAGTTGAGTAGATTTAAATATGATGGGAACAATAGAGGACAATTTAAAAGTTTACTTTCCTTCCATGAAATCAGGGATCTTGAAGAGACGTGCAATTGGAGATACCTTGTAGACAATTAGATACACTAAACAATAGCTCTAATAGCATACTGAGCTGGACATATTGAATTGTGAAAAATGAATGAGATTATCTGGAGAAAGAGAAATGATTGCCTGAGATGGAGGCCCATGAAACTTGCTGACCTACAGAGGAAAGTAAGACAGCACCAGAGAGTGAAAAGGATGAATTTAGAAGTCAGGGGAAACCTAAATTAATAGCATCATATAACTCAGGAAAGGAGGTTTTGAAAAGAAGGATCTGATCCTCAATTCAAATTCTGAGAAAGAGAGAAAGGTGCTTGTGGCAACTATGCTAGACCAACTTGGCTCCACATCTTGTGTATCCTTCTGCGCAATAGAGAAGGTAGTGATAAATGCTCAGTATCCCAAAATTCCATGCAGATTGGTTTCTGGAGTTATTTAGACTTTATGAATCACGTTCTATAACAATGAGGTAGATTTTAAACTGAGATAAGTGGACAGAGGTCACAGCCAGACAGAAATGTTATTTTCTTATACAAATGCAGCAAATGTAGGATAATTCTGGAGGCTAAAATTCTGGCAGCAACTTCCTACTGAATTCATTGATTGCATACAAGGTATCATCCTCCCAGTAAAAACAGACTAGGAACAGCTTTCTGTTTCATGGATTGCAAGTAATGCAGTGACATCTTCAAGCTAATGCCTAAGAATTGAGGTACATCAACATCCAGATTATATCACAGTAGATGTTTCTTCATTTGGTCCATTAGGTGGTAGTTCTCAAGTAGTAACTCCTAGAGATCTAGCCCAGAGCATTCTCTTCAACACTTTCACTTATTTTGTAAAATGTTAATTTCTCACAAACCACTTATAAGTAAAAAAAAAAAGAAAGAAAGAAAGAGTTGTTTTGATTTTTGCAACTGAGCTCAGACTGATATAATATTTTGTATATTAGAGTCAAGAGATTTTTTTTAAAGATTTCATTTATTTATTCTTTAGAGAGAGAGAAAATGAGAGCAGGGGGAGGGGCAGAGAGAGAATCTCAAGCAGACTCTGAGCTGAATGGGGAGCCCAATGCAGGACTCCATCTCACGACCCTGAGACTATGACCTGAGCCAAAACCAAGAGTCAGTTGCCTAACCAACTGAACCACCAAACACTCCACAGAGTTAAGAGACTTTTAAACAGGTAATCAGTAGAATCTGGAATGAGTCATGAGACCTGATTAGATTTGAAGGCACGAGGATCTGGTTAGAATGGAGTATAGAATACCAGTAGTGTTTGTCAACCAGGGGCAAAATGAAGAAGAAGACAGAGAAGAAAGAGAAAGAAGGAGGAAGAAGGAGGAAGAAGAAGGAAGAAGGAGGAAGAAGAAGAAAGAAGAAAGAAGAAGAAAAGAAGAAGAAGAAGAAGAAAGAAGAAGAAGAAGAAGAAGAAGGAAGAAGGAGGAGGAGGAAGAAGAAGAAGGAGGAGGAGGAGGAGGAGGAGGAGGAAGAAGAAGAAGAAGAAGAAGAAGAAGAAGAAGAAGAAGAAGAAGAAGAAGAAGGAAGAAGAAGAAGAAGAAGAATGATGCCTGGTCAGAATAAAGTGCTTGTTAAAAGCATGTCTTGGACCTACCACATGGCAACTATGACATCATAGAATGATGCATATGAAGGCTATGTAATTTTGGTTGGCTTGGCTGTGTTTACCTGTACTTGAAAATGAAAGAATATAACAAACTCCAGGCTCTACATTCTAAACTCAAGGCAGTGTCAGAGGAAAAAAAAACATTTCATCTCTTATATCTCAGATTTATACACAGAATCTACGTCTACAAGCTGAAGAATCTACAGTAGAGATTGAATTACAGCTACATTTTTTTACTGTGAACATAAGGGCGTCAATTTGGAAAAAAAAAAAAAAAACAACTAAGGCTTTGGGAATTGGAATAATAACATTTGGAAGGATTCAGGTGAGTGAGTATCCCAATCCCAAACAGCACTGACCAGAAGCACTTCCCCCTTCCAGTCTGAAGAGGCTGGTTTACCTAGTTTGAAGGTCCTTTGATAACTTCACCAAGGCTTATTGCTAGCTATCCCTATTCTCTACCACTCTAATGGCTCCACAGTCTCCAATCTGTTAGCTAAAATCAGATCTCAACATGCCCAATGGGGCCATTTGCCAAGTAAAACCAAGATAATTAATTTTACGTGTCAAAAGAGTTCATATCTGAGTTCATTTGTATTGGCAAAAACCTGGGGAATGGGTATATGGATTCTTCAGTGACTGATACACCATGGAGAAAATAACAAATTCTTAGATAAGGCGAAACTTACCAATGGCGGACATTTACCACAGTTTCTGCATTCAGCGTGCTACCTTGACCAGTTAGGAGTGGTTCCTTAGTCGGTTAGCTAAAAGTACAATCAGCTGTGGTCTATGCTGAATGAAGTAAACAGTCTTTGATGCTGTATACAAGAAGGACACCACTATATAGGGAAATAGGGGTGTCGGAATAAATATATCCTGTGCAATCTACTCACCCTCTAACTATGGTCTCCTCCTCCTCCTCCTCAGCCCCCCGTTGTCAGTGGGAGTTATGAAACCCACATGGTAGTGTTTCACTGCCAGAGACAATGACAGCAGAGTTACTATGACAGACACCATGTGGGATCAAAAGCGAAAGCTGTTTCATCCATGGGGATCTTTGCTAGTGGCTAATGGATTATGGGGTCTCTACAATTGAAATAAATGAAAAGTACGCTAAAGTACTACTTAGTCTCTTTAGTGAATATAACTTTAGGTTTGGTGAAAAATACCCTAACTGAAGTTGCACGAAAGAGAGTTACATTGGCCATGCAATTACCAGAATTAACTTACGGGAAAGTGGCTATAGTTGGCAAAAGAGCCCTTAAAGACATATTATATATCATATATGTGATATATAATAATATATATAATGCCGAACAACATATATATAATATATCTTTACTGTAAATCTTCTATACCACAGTACTATAAATCTTCCTCTACTTTCAGCTATTTATTAGAGTTACTAAGGAAAAGGAAGATATCCAGTCCTTTCAAGAGTTGGGAGATTGGCTCTGAAGCAGCACAAATCCTTGGACATGACGAGCATCATTGGTCAGATGAAAATGGCACCTGTGTTTCTCTCTTGCAGTTGTCTCAGTGGGTCTGTAACGCCATCCTGTGGTTACTTGTGTACCCAACTATAACACCTAAATATTACAATCAGAAATTGGCAGGAGCCCCACTCTGATTCCTTGCCCCATGGAGTTGGAATCAGAGGAAGTAGAAGCTGCTGGAGCTCTTTAATCATGCTGAAATAATAAAGCAAAAACAATAGCATTCTTGGAGAAATCAAGTATATTAGTTCTGCCCTCAAAGACTTGAAAAATCTAGGGGTGGTAATTTCTAGCACCTTATTTAATTCATCTGGATGAATCATAGAGAATGACAGTGGATTATTGGAAGCTTTATCAGATGGTAATTCCAAAGGTAGCTGCTGTTTCAGATGTGGGTTCTTGAGGGGAAAAAAAATCAATATTGACCTTTGCCACTGATGTACATCTAGTAATTTTGACAGATAATGCATTCTTCTTTCTATCAATGAGCAGAGAACATCAGAAGCAGTTTGAATTTACCTGATGGGGACTGAAGCACTTCTTCCCTGTCTAACCGGAGGCTTAGGCTAACTCTCTGGCTTTCCTTCATAAGTTAGTACTCCTAGTACTCCAGGTACCATAACCTTGTTACCTTACCACAAGACATTGTGTTGCTCTGTTACCTTGATGACACCATGGAAGTCCCACAGTTTCAAAGGAAATACCACTTTCTGGATCCATAAGAAAGAATAAGAGTATCAGAAATATGTGAGTACATATAAAAGATTTTTTCTTAATTTTTAAAAAAGTACTGACTCAAGATACTAGCAATGGATGGTGGGGTGTGTAATATATGGAGAAGCAAATACATGACAATGGCAGCAAAAATGACAGTAGGTATTGTAAGTTTCATACATTATATAAGAATTAGTATAAATGCAATAATAAATAAACAAAACAAAGATTCATTACCAAAAATCCAAAATAGGAGATAAACGGAATACTAAAACATATTCAATAATTACAAAAGGACTAGGAAAAGGAACTAGAAAAAGAGAAAAAAGATGGGAAAAATAGCAAAGAGTAAGATGAAAGCAATAATTGTCAGATATAGAAGGAAAAATTAATAACTCAAAATCATAGTTGGAGAACTTAATACCACATTCTCACTAATTTATAAGACATGCTGGGAAAAAAATGTCATTAAGAGTATAGAAGAGTTCAGGCAGCCTGGGTGGCTCAGTGGTTGACTGTCTGCCTTTGGCTCAGGGCGTGATCCTGGAGACCCGGGATCGAGTCTTGCATGGGGCTCCCTGCATGGAGCCTGCTTCTCCCTCTGCCTCTCTCTCTCTCTCTCTCTCTCTCTCTCTCTCTCTCTGTGTGTGTGTCTCTTATGAATAAATAAATGCAATCTTTTAAAAAAGTGGCAAGATTTCATTCTCTTTGATGGCTGAGTAATGTTTCATCAAATATATATGCCACTTTTTTTTATCCATTGTTCTCTCAGTGGACATCTGGCTCTTTCCATTGGTTATTGTGGACACTGCTGCTATAAACATTGGGGTGTATGTGCCCATTTGAGTCGCTATTTCTGTATCTTTAGGATAAATACCTACTAGTACAATTGCTAAGTCGTAGGGTAGCTCTATTTTTAACTTCCTGAGGAACCTCCATACTGTTTTCCAGAGTGTTTTCCATCAGTTCTCACTCTTACTGACAGTGTAAGATGGCTCACTTTTTTCCGCATCCACATAAACATCTATTGCTTCCTGAATTTTTTTTTTTTTTTTTTTTTTTTTTTTTTTTTACTGAATTGTTAATTTTAGCTATCCTGACTGACATGAGGGGATATCTCATTGTGGTTTTGATTTGTTTTTCCCTGATGCCTAGCGATCTGGAGCATTTTTATATGCTTGTTGACCATGTGTATCTCTTCTTTGGTGAAATGTTTGTTCATGTCTTCTGCCCATTTCTTGACTGGATTTTTTTGGTTTTTGGCTGTTGAGTTTGGTAATCTTTGTAGATTTTGGATACTAGTCCTTATCTGCTTTGTCATTTGCAAATATCTTCTCCTGGTCTGTATGTTCCTTTTTAGGATTGTTTCCTCTGCTGTGCAAGAAACAATCTTTTTTTATCCTGATGAAGTCCCAGTAGTTCAATGTTGCTTTTGTTTCCCTTGCCTCTGGAGATGTTTCTAGTAAGAAGTTGCTGTGGCCAAGGTCAAAGAAGTTTCTGCCTGTGTTCTCCTCTAGGATTTTGATGGATTCCTGCTGTGGTTCTGTTTTTGAAGCCAGATATCACAGAGTATTAATTAATGCCTCTTGTAGCTCTGATAAATAAAACGGATTTTAAAAATGAAACTAATAGTAGTTTTTATTTTAATGCATGTGGTCTAATCCATGTTTTAGGGACAAATGTTTGCCCACAATGAAAGACCTTGGAACATAAGCTGACCTACTATGTGCACAGACATGCACAGTATGTCCGACAGTCCCACGGTCAGAAAAGAAAAACACACACTTTGTAACTTTAGATAATAATAATAATAATAATAATAATATAATCCTGTTTAGTTCTAGTACCCAAAATAAATAAACCTTGAGCTTTCCCTGAAAGTTACTGCTACCATAATGAAAACTGTATCGCTGACTTTTATTATGCTGTTGTTAGAGGATATGTCATTATTTTTGTATGGATGATAACGAGAAGAAAATATGGCTCTTTTTGTGCCATAAATTAATGTAAGCTTGCTAACCATGCTTTTTTATTTCTTCAAATGTCTCTTGTGTTTTTTATTTGGCAAATTGTACCTTTTCAAGTCTGTACAAACCAACTTCTTTCTTTTTCAACTTTATATTGTTTCTGAATCTTCCCTCCACAAAGGTGAAATAGTCAGGGGTCACTTGGGTGTTTCAGTCAGTTGAGTGTCCGATTCTTGATTTTGGCTCAGCTCATGATCTCAGGATTGTGGAATCAAGCCAAGTGTAGGACTCCATGCTCAGCATGGAGTCTGCTTGAGATTCTCCTCCCTCTGCCCCTGCGACTTGGGCTCTCTCTCTATATATATTATATATATATATATATATATATATATATATATATATATATCTTTAAAAAATGAAATAGTCACATCACTATTAGTGTCTTAGATGCCTTCCAAATCCTAGAAAGAGAGGGCCTTTGAAGGCAGTTGGGATTCATGTACAACAGAAACAATAGGTTAATGCAGATATATTCACAGAATAGCTGATATCTTTCAATGCCAAGAGTTAAATACATTAGTTCCAGTAAAAGATACTATTTCAAAAAGCAGAAAAGCAGTTTCACAATCATTATGACTGTATTTTAATCGTAATTTTATGTTACATGCTGACCATAACTTAGCTATCATAATATATTCGATTAAATTACATCGTAGTTTGGCTTGATTCTTTGTCAGTAGAATTCATAATGAATCACATTCTCTCATTACTGTAGTTTTTGGGAACTATGTGGATTTTAGAGACGAATGCCAGCCTGAGCAGGGTGTGACAAAACCCATGAAATCTGCAATGAGTATAAACATTTAGGAGTCAAACAATATTTAAAGTCTTCTTGGAAATAACCTGCTCTATAACAAACAAAATCAGAACATAAAGAGCTTGACAAAGCCCATAAGTCATAAATCACAATCTTGTAATCAAAGGAGAAAAAATAATAAATAGAATCTTTTAAAAAATAGAAATGTGCCATTAAAAAAATAATAATGCTAATTGGTGGCTCAGAAAAACACATGGTTCTCCAATAATCTCATTTTTATCACATTATTTTAATTTTGAGAGAAAACACGTTTAAAAATTTCCAACATTTTATAAAGTCTGTCAAGGTATAGAACAAAAGGGAAGAAGTGCCCCCAAAGAAAGTAACAGAAACCAAGAGTAGCTGGCTGGAAAGAGGAGTAAAAGACTTTCTAATTAGCCCTCTGATGGATCTACAATCACCCTGTTTTATAGTTCAGACGGCAGGATCTAGCCTACACTAGTGTCAGGCTTTCTGTGTGATCTTCAGGTGTCATTGAATATAAATCTCAGCGAAAATCATGGTGATAGTCAAGAAATGAGCCCTTTCTTCAATTCTGAGCAACATACTGAAAAAACATCATAAGAGCTTGAAAAGAAGAGAGTTTTTTTTTTTTCCTCTCTCTCTCTCTCTCTCTCTGCTAGATGGAGAGTGTTTTTTTCGTTCTTTCTTCTTACCAAACTGACAATGATATAAAATTTTCTAACTTAAAAGATTTCACTTTCATTTTTAGCCAGCTTACTTGATCCGGGGGTTAAGAATAGCTTCCTCTAATGGTGTCAATCTGGAAAAAGAGAAAGACTTTCTCAGAGGAAGTAACTAGTCAGTTGCTGTCTGGGCAAAGTGTAATGTAAAGAGAGTGGGAACATCCAGAACCCTCCTCCTCTGTCTCCTGTTCCTTCCACCTCGTCCAGCTGCTTTTTCCTCAAACTATGGCTTGAGACTGAAAAAAAAAAAAAAAAAAAAATGGACCTGGCAGAGGCATGTGACAAAAGCTCCATGGAAAAGTACCTTTCCTACAACACTGACTCTGTAGCTCACGGCTAATTAATCCCACAATAGAATGTGAGTTGGCTAGTTGTATTTTGAATGTCCTCATGTGGCCTCTCTTGACGGGACTTGCCACCAAGGGTTTTCAGCTTTCACCCTATTTAATATTCATGTCTAAAGAAGCAAAGTGCCTTGGGATATTAAGAATTTTTAAAAAATTGGTCCTTTAGGTTTAGATCATAATGGAAAATTCAACAGCTATAGCTACTGGAGACAAAAGGTGAAAAATTCACATTCTGGAAGTAAACTATCAACTATATGCTGAATAGGAAAAGCCATAATTATGGGACAGCGAAGTGACAGTTTTTGCAATTGAGTGGTTTCGTAAATGGTACCTACGAGAAGTTAATGTCCCACCTGCTATGATTCCCAGAGAACAGAGTTCTACACAGTGGGAACAATATTTCAGTGAAAGATTTAGTTTGGACAGAGGGAGTAGAATCAGGTTTCAAAAATATAGTCTTAAAATGTATGATACTTTATTTAGTGGAGCACCAATCCTTATGTATAACTCATTGCCTGTTAGTCATTCAGGTCTTTGACATATGCATTGTGACTTGAACCGTATTTAATCCATGGAAAGCAGATTCAAAGTTTGCTAAGAAATCTTCCTCCCTGAAATTCCACGTGGCTGCCAATACCGGTCTGGTCTCATGACATATGAATACGGCACGGGATGGATACAGCTGAAGACAGATTCCCGACAGGTACTCTGGGTAAATAATTCATGATGGGCCTCATGGCTGTTCTTCACCAGGCTGCACATTTTGGAAAAACTCCCAAGTGACACCGAGCGGCACCCTTGGTTAAGGAACACCATAACGAGAAGTTAGAATGACAAGGTAAACGCTGCTCTACTCTTCTATTGTAGGGAAAATAAATTTGGAAAACGTTTTTTCCCACTTCCCTATAGCATTTTCTTGCCTCCCCCCTCCCACCCCCCAATACTCTAATGTTTTTATCCTCCTAATTTCTTCCTCTTAGTGATACCCAGTTTCATTTCTGAATTTTACTGATGAGAGGAACAGGAAAGAGAAGGGTAAAAACAAGTAAGATTTAAGGCATATTGATAGCGAATGGTGTTTGTTGATGCTATTTTCCAAATTCCATGCTACCCATGTTCTACTACAGCACATTGCCTGGATTCATTGTTGCCTATAATTAAATAGGATTCCTTCCACCTTTTAAAATGAGTGCCAGCTTCCAGCAAAATCTACTTGGTGGAGGGACTCATCATCTCCGGATGAATCAATCCTGGGCATAGAGACAGCTGCCTTTGCATTGTGAAGCCCAGAGTTATCTTTTCTTTACCTTGTTGTATTGGGAATTTTACAAAATTTCCCCTATATTCAGATAATTGGTAATAATGGATAAAATGACTCATATTCCCTTGGATTTAGGAAATGTATTCCCAAGAATCCACCATTAAAATAAAAATTCCTCTGGAAGCATAATATATAACTTCCATATTAGGTATTAAAGCTTACAATTGGACTAGTTTTCCTCGTAATCTTGTTTCACTTTAGCAATTAGGGCAAAATATTCAATGAGTAGAAAAACCTGAACTTTAAATTTTTAATAATCAAGTGTGGATGAGAAAGGTACAGAAACCAGAAGGGTTTCCACAACTTTGCTTGCACAGGATTGAGGAAATACAAGAATCCTAGACAGCACGTCGGCCCTGGGCATCTGAAAGAAGTGGCCATGCGTACCAGGTATGGGAGAGAAAAATGGGCAGGTGAAAGGATACTAAATAAAAACACTGATGACTTCATATAATTTGGACAGACTAATATGGCTCCCAAGCTCAGGCCGGGTAGGTACCTGGGGCGAAGAACCTGAGACTTCGAAGAAGCATAGCATCCTTTTTCACGTTTGAACTCTACAGCCAAGGAAACCGAATTTCAGAGATATTAAGTGAGACACAAGGTAATATCTTTCATACGTGGTAAATAGTTTAGCTCCTTGCAGAGTACCCACAACCTACTAGTTCTTGCTAAATATATATTGATTGATGGTTCAGCTTCTAGTCATTTATACTTTTATTTGAATGAGTTCTTGTCAGTGTTTCCATTTTTACAGAGTCCTTCTTTGAGACATAGTATGCCTGAATATAATTTAAAACCATTTTTACTGCAGTTAAAAGGCTTCAGGTTTCGACAGATTTTGTACAGTAGAAGCTCTTATTTTGGAAAAGGGATAGATAATTCTATATATCAAATATAGCAGCCAGGCGATTTCTTTTCTCTGTGTTGGTATCAAACACATGGGGAACCTGAAGTCACATCAGTATGTGGACACACAGCACAATAATTGGCATCACTGAGATAAGATCCTCCAAAAAGGAACATGGAATTATTTCAAGGTACTATCGGGAGACATTTTGAAATGTTGTCTTTTACTTGCTGGATTACGTTGTTCACATCAGGCAGCAGAAAGGAAGGGGTTTCTGCAATCCTCTGACCAAAGGGCATCCGTCTTCCATGAAGAATCATGACCACTGGTTTTTTTTGTTGTTGTCATAAACATTGTAATTTTTATCCTACAAAAATTTACTAGGATATTAAGTGACTCAATCTCCATAGTAAACTCTATTCATTCAATTGATCGTGTGTTCTTGTCTGAACTATGGACCTAAAACTCAAGAGTTTTGTCCCCTGTTTATGCATTGAAAATGGGTAGCCTTTAAAGAACCAAAATAAGCAACTTTGAAAGATGGTCTCTATGATCAAACAAAAACTTGTTCACCTTATCAAGGTGGTTTTTTTTTTTCCCACATTGTCCTCTTTTATCCTCCATTAAAAAACTGACTTCTAAAACTCTAGAATGATCTTTCAAAAATCATTCTCATTTCATGAAAACTACCAATATGATGACTATTGAGATTACTTTTTAGAAGTCTTTTTCCATTAAACACACCAAGAACGAATATGAAAATGCTTTGAATCAAGGTGCTGGTGCCTTTACCGGGACTCATGTCTTTCTTTTTAGATTGTGACCTATCATGTCTCTTTCATGCGTCGATCCTTCTTGGGAGACAGTTCTCCAGTGATCTCTCTGCAAGACCTGTGAGCAGACTCACTGATGGCCTTTGAACACCTTTTCAAGGATATTTGTATAACGTACAACCCTGGGAGAGGAGAAATTGTGTCAATCAGAGCAAATGGGCAGATTTGTTTACTGCCAGGTATAAGAAAGATAGTGCTGCTCTCTGGGAAAAGGTCAGTCATGTTTCCTTGCAGACTGTCATAAAAGGTTGTGATCCTCTAAACTCAGGTTCCCCAGCTGGAACACAAGCCCCATGCACCTGCAGATCTGGGATGCCTCCACTTCACCCCTGTGAGATTGGGGGTGGGGGTGAGGGAAGCTGCGACACAAGTGGACACGCTCGTGCTGCTTATTGTGCCTCAAGTAATAACATCTTTCCTGTGTGATCCGGGGGTCCTGGGTCTCCACCAGGATCTATATAGGAAGCTGTTCACTTGCAAAGAAAGTAATATCTCAGACCTGTCACAGTTCTTGACAGTGCTTGAATTTTTAAAAGTCAGTTCACACCTTCCTAAACTTGTACCTCTTACAGATAGACGTCCAATGATTTTTTTTTATTTTTTTATTTTTTATTTATTATTATTTTTAAAAATATTTTATGTATTTATTCATGAGACACACACACACACACACAGAGAGGCAGAGACACAGGCAGAGGGAGAAGCAGACTCCATGCAGGGATCCCGATGCGGAACTCGATCCCAGGACTCCAGGATCATGCCCTGGGCCAAAGGCAGGCGCTAAACCACGGGGCCACCCAGGGATCCCTGATATTTTTTTTAAATGAGTTATACAGATATTTGAAAATACAAACCTTGAGCATCCTCTCAGATTTCTGAACCGTGGCTTTCTCCCTCTTGGTGCGCACCTTCCCTAGGCTGGGTTGCCCCTCCACACCAGTGACATCTGTCTCTCTAAGCATCTGCTGAAAACCCAGATGATGAAGACTTCAAGTTAGGTTGAGGTAGCTCTCCTTGCAATGGGACAATGTTGTGGCCACATTTCTTCAAATATTTGTTCTGCTCTGTTCTCTCTCCTCCTTCTAGTGTTCCAACGATGGCGAGGTTATACGATTGGATGTCGTACCACGGTGTTTGAAGATGTGTTCTCTTGTTTCTGTTTTCATTGGTTTTCTCTTTGTGTTTCTGTTTGGGTAATTTTTGTTGAAATTAAAGCTCACTGATTTTTTTTTCTTTTTTCTTTTCTTGTTTTTAAAGAGAGCACGCACAAGTGAGGGTGTGGGGTAGAGGCAGAGGGAAAGAGAGAATCTTAAGGAGGCTCCCTCCCCCACCCCCAGCATGGAGCCCCATGTGGGGCTTGATCTCCCAACCCTGAGATCATGACCTGAGCCAAAATCAAGAATCCGAGGCTTATGTGACTGAGCCACCCAGGTGCCCCTAAAGCTCAATGATTCTTTCCTCATCTGTGTTGAGTCTCTGTGTGCCCAGCCTCAGCTTTCTTCATTTCTGCTTTTGTTTGTTTGTTTGCTTGTTGTTTGTTTATTATTATTTATTTACTTACTTACTTACTTATTTATTTATTTCTGGCATTTACTTTTGACCCTTTCTTATGGCTTCTATCACCTTATTGATATTATCCAACCGGTCTTACTTGTTCTCTACCTTTTCCTGTAAAATTAGTTAAACAAGGCAGCTTTTCCAAACAAGGCAAACACAGCCAATCAAATAATCTCCATGCTTAGCCGTTGCCATTTCTCTATAAAAATCCCTCCCTGAGCTCCTGGCTGCGGAGCACTCCCTAGCACTTCCGGTCTGGCACTGCCTGCTTGAAATGGATTATTGCTCAAACACACACTTAAACATTTTAATAAGCCTCAGTTAATCTTTTAACATTCCTTCAGAACTTTTAACATAATAATGTTTAAATCCCTGCCTGATTATTCTAACATCCCTGTCATACCTGCGTACAGTTCTGATGACTGACCCCGTCTCTTCAGGCTTTGTTTTTCTTGTCTTTTGGCCTATCTTGTAATTTATTGTATAGGGTAGTAGAAACTGAGGTGGATACGTGCTCAGTGTGAAGATTCATGTTCATCTGGCCAATAGTTGGGCTGTATTTATGTTCGTTATAACTGTGAGCATTAGAGGCTGCAAATTCTTTCCATCACCTTGTCACCTTATTTTTGTCTCCCTGCTTGGTTTTGGTGCTTCCTTTTGTGCGGATTCTCAGAAAAAGCCTTCCTCTCACAGGTCTCCCGGTTATACTCCACTGTTATTGTTACCGAGGTCTTATTAGCTTGGTGGCTGGATGTGGGGAAAGGGGCATTTTCTAATCTTCTCCTAAGTCTCAATCTTTGGGCTGCACAAGGGGCCTGTGTCTCAGGGGTGTGCCTCCCCCCCCAACCCCTCCCTCGGGGCCTGCGCCTACCTTCCAGTTTGCTTGGTCTATACCCTTAAAATCTTCTTTCCCTTGTAGACTGCCAAGCCATGCTTTACCTGCATGTTTGATTGTGCTCTAGTATCATTTCTCCCATCAAGCTCTCTTTGCTGTTATAAAACATTCTAGTGATTTTTCTGCCAAACTAGAAAATCCCTTAAAAGAGGAATGCTTCAGGGCTCTTATTGTTCAGGGTAGTTTCATGTGAAAAAGACCAAAGTTTCAACCTTTTAGCCTCAGAATCATAAAATACACGTTTTAAAGAGGTGTCTGAGTATATCCTATACCTTTTTAAATGGAAGCAACGCTTTGCCGTTGATAAATTAATTATCAGGGTGATTTGATTTCATCTTCATTACCGCATTCATTTTTAGAAGCCTAGAAGAGAGCATCTGATCTGATATAACCCTGGATTTTCCACTGTTTTGAATTTCTCTTTTTCTTTTGTTTTATATTTTAATAAAGTGGGCATAGCATGTATTCTATCTGTTTTTATGAACTCATATATGTTCACTGTTGGAAATTTAATTTAGACATAATCACACCTTTTATAGGGTAAGTAAAGACTGATATAAGTACATTTATATAAACAGGATTATTGGTGCTATTAACATTATATGGAGCCTTGGATACCCTATTCCTGTAAGTTCAGAACAATTGCGCCAGAAGTTAAACTAATTTAGGGGAGGCAATGATTGTGTGTGGGGTGTGTATTCATTTATCTGTGTAAACAAAACAAATGAAACCACCAGTTTATTAACTTATAAACTCAGTTATCAAAAACCAGCTTCTCAGCCTGATCCAGTTTCCAGCTCCCAGGGTGAAGATCTTGAGAAGTTTACATCAGAGAGGTAGGATTTGCCTCCTTCGCTTTTATATGACGACAATCCTTGTATCATGGTTTCCACCATGATAGATCACTGCATTATATGGTTATTCTAGAGTTTTTAAATTATTTTACTAACATTCTTTAGACTGGCCTGCCTGATTATTAGAATCCTGTAGATTTTGCTTTTGTGAAAATGTGATTACAGCTTTAAAATTCCAAAAATATCCCTCCTCCAAGTCCTTGGTAAAACGAGTTCTCTAGGATGGTTGGCCCCATAAAGTTTACTTTGTGCAAATGTGTGTGCAGGTTTTGGAAAGACAAATCTAGAGGATGATTTAGGGGTTCGCTACTGGGAATCTAGGAAAGTGCAATCCCTGAGTGAGGAGCACACCTAAAGTTTTTAAGGCCCCTGGACATTGGTAAGATTCACCAAATAAAAAATAAACCCAGACCCACTAAGGCAAGACTTTTTTCAAAATATTTATTGCAAGAAGGGGGAAAGGGGCTATTGTAGCAGAGAGAATACTCTGCGTGCCCATGAGATCCTCAGGGATGTGGCAAAGAAATTTTCTTTTATATAGATTTAAACAACTGGGTTGGGGGGAGTGGGGTGGTAGAAGGGCATGGTCTGAGAGTGGATCAAAGAGTGTGTTCCACATGGCCTGTCTGTTCTTGGGAGGAGTTGTATGCTGGCACAGGATGAGTGTGGGTCAAAATGCAGGGCCCTGTGAAGCTTAACCAAATGTTGATTAAACCAGCATTTTTTCCTGACCGGTCCATGGGAACAAGTAGCTCAGCTAATCACGTATGGGGTAAAAAGATGGAATTTGGAGGATTGGTGTCTGACCCCATTCGAGATAAACAAGGGGTGGGGGTGGACATTGGTGAGTCCTGTCTAAGTCTCTGGAACACAAGAGGGAAGGGATTTCCTAACTTTTGCTATCTGTCCGGAGAATTGGGCTTGAGTCAATTTCAACATCTTCAGATCAGAAGGCGTTTTCTTGAGCTAGATTTAAGACTTCTGGACTTTGCTGAACTGGTGCTTGTATCTCCTGGGCCCCCTGGGCCTTTAGAGACTGTAGTGTTGTGTATCACAGCCTTGGGTTGTGTGGGGCCCGAAGGGAATAGACCTGGGATCTCAACAAGGGTGAAAAGTGCCCCGTCTGCTTCGCCTGACAGCCATGTGGCAAATAGCCTGGAACTCATTTAATACTTTCTTCCTGGGGAAAGACTGCAGTGAATGTCAGGAGCAGCTTTCCCTTACAGGCTGTCCTCTGACCCTTTGAGGGTTGAGATGTTTGGACACAGGGAGCTAAGGCTTTCTTCGACTTTGTTGCGAACTGAATATTCAGTTTGAATAGTTTTCTATTTTTTTAACTGACTTTTAAATCCTTCTATAATTCTAATTAAGCTCATCTTCATCTCCGGAGGTTGGCTAGCTCTAAGGCAAGAAATAAAGGAAGCTTGCTCGCCAGGCCAGGCTTCCTAAGCTCTCACATCTCTACTTGAATTGATTTGCATTATAATGCACATGGGCAGGAAGATAGGTAAATTGAATGTGTGATTAACTGAGCAAAGAATAAAGCCCATATAGAGTTAACATTATTGCTCGACTACTTGCAGGTCATTTCTGAAGGATGGAAACAGGCACTCTCTAAGAATGAATGTATGAAATATGATGATTATCTTATTGAATCTAAAACATTTATTACATCATCCAGTTCCTTTTTATTTAACTTGAAATGTGTTAAACAATTTCTAAGATGAGAGCTAATCATGCCATGTGGAGGTAGCCCAGTGCTGGCAAAATGGGAAACCCACTGGATCTGGAAATGATCCTTTTAGTACTAACCAGGAGATTCGGTAAAACAACACAACCCCACCTGAGATACTAGGATTTTTATACAGTTCTGCAAAAACTGAGTTAATGTGGGTTTTATCACATTTGGTAACAATATATACCCCATTCTTAATTGCCTTTTGGGAAGTATTCGTGCAGCCCAAAGCATCTGTCTTAATAATAATGAACCAGAGATGATAAGAAGTAGCTTTGTGAAGATTTCTTTTAAAACATCACCCTTTTCATAGGCAAGTTTTTTTTACCATGTGATAGTCATGTCACATGACTGACAGCCATCCAGAGTAATAGCATCCAGAGTAAACATTCTTTTGACATTCATCATGAATTCTGATTCTCACATTCTTGACATTTTGTATAATGCTTTGATAATTTCAATATCACCTTTAGACTTTCACAATACAATTGCTCAAATCATAACAATCCATATATAAACACTTATTTCATTGTCTCTTTCTACATAAGGTTGTCCATGGACAGATTTTGCATAATCAAGTTAATAGTATTTGTGAATCTGCACGATACTTCTGGTTTATTCTCAGTCTTGGTTCTTTCCACTTTATTAAAACCAATCATAATAAGAAAATGTTTATTTCTTAGGAAAAAAATCCTATTTATAATTATTAGCATACCCGTTAGATTAAGCAGTACTTTATAATTGAATCGTGTACAATAAAAATGTACTGGAAACAATGTTTCCATCTGTTTAGAAGAAAACATTATTTCCAAAGAATGGCTAGTATTTTTTTAAGAAGTAAAGTTTACCTTACTTCGTTTCTGAAAATCATCATTGTTGATATTATACGTAGGCTAAAGACAACGGAAGTATAAGAAAATGATTGCAAAGAATGTTTTTTGCGTGTCAAAAAATTTCTAGACTTCTGGTAGACATGACTTTTTATGAAAAGGCATGAAAATGGTCAATTCTGACAGCTAATTTAGCATCCAGCTATGCCTTAAGGTACATACAATTAATGTATGGAATTCAAAACAGGGTTGATAATATTTTATTTTTGCAAAAGTGATTTTTTAAAGATTATTTATTTATTTATTTATTTATTCATGAGAGACACAGAGGGAGAGGCAGAGACACAGGCAGAGGGAGAGGCAGGCTCCTCACGGGGAGCCTGATGGGGGACTCGATCCCAGGACCCCGAGATCACGCCCTGAGTCAAAGGCAGATGCTCAACCGCTGAGCCACCCAGATGTCCCTCAAAAGTGATTTTTAATTACTTGCTAAATGACTGAGAATATTAACTTTAACATGGAAGTGAAAACTTACATGACATATCATTTTCCTACTTTAATAATGTGGGATTTTTTATTAGATTGAATTCCACTTTTTTTATTTTATTTTTTTTTTGAATTCCACTTTTTAAAACAAGCCTTCTTAGTTATTGAGGGTAGAAATAAAATTTTAGCCACTCAAAATACAGCACACATAAATAGTTAAGGTAGTAGGATTCAATAATACAATTCATAGACTCCATGACTTCCCCTGTTAACTTCACAGATTCTCCTGGCCATTAATAAGAATATGAAATGGCACAAAATAAATTCAATCATGTGGCAATAATTCCAATAATTTGAAATTCTACAACAAATTTACCCAGTCTTCCTTTCCTTCTCCTCCTCCTCCACCTCCTCCTCCTCCTCCACCTCCTCCTCTTCCTCCTCCTCCTCCTCCTCCTCCTCCTTCTTCTTCTTCTTTTGGTTTTAGAAACAAATTTAGAATCTCCGTGTCCTACTGTTTTGACTTTGGCAAACTAGTGAACGTATTCACCTTGTTAAAGAGAATTATCCCAAACTTTGGAAATAAAACAGAAAAATAATTATGTTTCCTTAATGTCATGCTGGAGAATTATCCAATAAGATTGTCTGAGGCTGAGTGAAGATCATCTGATTTTCTCAGGGAATGTAACTTTGTTTTATTTAGAATTCACACTTGACTAGAGTCAGGCATGTCATAATTCTGAAAAATTAGAAGTTGACTTTTAGGACACCAAGTTGTGATAGTTTTCTTTTCTGTCCAGTGGGAAATTTAACTCTACAGGTTACATATTCATTGAGCCACAGGATTAATCCATTTTGTAACTTCCTAATCTTATTTCACCGTTCTTATTTCAATGACTGTATACAAGCCCAGTTCCTCTCATCTTTTCTGAACTAGCTTTGCCGTCCTACTGCTTCCCTCATTGCTAAGTTAAATAAAACACAGGCACTTGCTATTTATTGGTGAGGATTATGTTTCTTTTAATCTGAAAATTATGCTTTAATAACCTAAAGACTTTTAAAGAGAAAATAAAGAAATAAGTAGAAATATAGGCAGAGAAAGAAGCAAATAAATGAGAAGAGGATAAGGGGGAGACAGATTAGGCACTGATCTATGAGACTATCCATGCTGGATGGTGCATTCATGCCAGTTGTCGTGATAAAATGTCATAAGCCCTTTACATCTTTTAATCAATAAACTGAAATTGTGCTGTCTGAGAATAACTGCCTGTTCTTTTTTTAAACGTATAACCCACAATTGGAGCATATAATTAAACATAAAGAGAGTAGCTTTGTCTTAAATCAAGTAATATTTGATATGAAACTTTTTTGGAAAAGAAGCTTTTTATTCCTTATTCAATCTAGCTATTACTACACTGGACAGGTTCCATTGAATACTTTCCTGTCATAAATTTTCGTGACTTTTATCTAGGATGTTTGTACGTCCATGTATACTTTGTTATTAAATTTGAGCTGTTGATTGCCCACATAAAGCCTTTATGGATGAGGAGGAAAGTTTTCAAACGATGTTTAAAATTGCATCGCTCATCAGATCAAAGGAAAAAAAGACACCAAATGTTGGAGTTTAAAGACAGGAATGCTTTGATATAAACCTCGAGAACTTTGGTTAAATTCTTTCTGCACCAATATTAAAGATACCATACCTCCCTGAAAATAATATTGTGGGGGGGGGAGGACAAACACACACACACATATACATATTTCCTCATTGAGGATTTCATATATATATATATATATATATATATATATATATATATATATATTTAAAAAAGGTCTGCATATAAAAGACAGTCCAGAGACATCTTTGAAGGTTCTCTTTCAAAGCAGCTCCACTTTCCCATGTGTCTGGGGATTTCTGTTATTAATTGAAGTTAATTTTCTAGGATATCAGTTTGCCGTGCACGTGGGAAAGATTGATAGCCTCTTCGATTCTCAAGAGTGTTGGAAATGACACTGTTCCATCACCGGGTGCCTTCACTTTTATCATCACAAATCAAATTATAAACATCGGGGCAACCTTGCTGGAATCTGGCTTCGGGAGATTTCCATAAGATTAATTAGGCGGCCAAAGCAAAGATGGTAAAATAGAAAGGGGGAGGGGGGCGGGAGGAGGGAGAGTGGAACCATTCATTCCTCACAGAATGGAAAGTCAATTCAACAATGGGTAATTAGCGTGGGCCACGGATTCTCAAAGGCACTGAGGACACTGGACTCTTTCTCGCACTCTGATGTTTAGTGCCGTATTGTGCACCCCTCATTTAATTAGTGCACTTTGATACCCACAGGAGTTTGAGGCTCCAGGGCATGCTAAACACAGACTGGCACCAGCAAGCTTCTGCCTCCTTCCACTCTAATTAGAGACACAATGAGCTGCAAAGACAATGTTTTACTCCAAGATTTCTTCTGCAGATACCTCTGGCAGGAAACAATCGTTTATTTTGTGTCTATATTGGTATTCAGATGAAATTGTTAGCATGCAAAAGATGAGCTAAGGGCACGTATCTATTAAAAATGCTTAGCAGGGTTCAAAAATGATGGAAGCAATTTGTGGGAGGGGAAAATGTATTTTCCCTCTTGGAAACTATTTATTTTGCCGGGCTTCTAATTAGAAATAAACTTTAAGCCATAATGCACGTTGCATTCTCCAGTAAATATCACTGTTTTTCTTAAAATAGCCACCCGTTCCTGTACCTTAGATAAAGGGTTCTAAAATTATCCAAAAGCGGGAGGAAGAACAGAGAGGGGAAACCCCTCTCCTCCTCTGAATTCAACTGCATTGAAATACCTAGCCAGCACTGGGGAACATGACAGAGGTCATTTTTACAGGAAGATTGCTAATCTGTCTAGAGCTCTTTAAAGAAAGCCCTGAAACATTCGCAGTGCCAAGTTAAAAAAAAATTTATAATGTTAGTTTTGATGGACAGTTCCATGCTGATTGGAAGAATATAAATATCCCAAGGGAGCCTGCATATTGAAAATTAATCTCAGCATCCACAAAATACTAGTATGTGTTGCTTTAACTATACCCTGTAAATCCTGTGCCCCTAAAATGTGATGTCTCTCTATGTATTGTTGTCTGTGTATTTCTGCGACTCACAATCGGCTTGCAAAATAAAAGATCTCAAAGCATTGCCAACCAAACGAATCAGCCCTCCTAAGTCCTTATATATGTGTATGTCCGCCCAGCTCCTTACCTGCCTACCAGTCTATACCCAACTTTTGAGAAAATGAGACCAAAAAGCCCAACAACAACAAAAATCCGTTCTGAGATTACAGCTCCACAAATCAAATCTGTCTTGACTAACTTTCTGTGTCTTTAGACACTCAAAATCTTTCCTCCCACACACCCTTTGCTATTCATTATGAAATAGGTCAGAAGAGAAGGATACGGTTTTCTGGTTTTCTAGGAAAGTGGCTTGTTCTGCTGCTCAGAGTTTCCCTGAAACCTTCCACGGACGTTATTTTTTCGAGCCACATGCTGAATTTCCATCTATGGAAGGATCTGGGCAAGGATTGTTACAAAGGTTTCATCTCCAATCCCAAGCCCGGTAGATTGTGAGGATCTCCCGGAAGGACAGTTTATTTAGAGAGATTGTTAATTCAGTGGGAAAGAACATCGTGATTATTTCACCAGGTCTTTCATCGGTTTGACTCGAGGTGGGGTGAGAGGAAAACACTGGGAGTGATGAAACTGGCAACAATGATTCGGTCAACTCTTCCTTGGACTGAAGTGCTGGATGTTTGGACCTAATGTACCCAATGTGCCAGCTGCCTGTCACTCTTTTAGAATTTAGAGAACCCATGCCCAAATCTAGGAACCTAGTGGAGTCTGTCCTGTTTACTTCTCTACTTCTCTGGATAAACTCAGTGTGGCATTTTAGATTCTATTTCTTAAAGCTGTGATCTTCTTTGGGCATTTTGGGCAGAGTGTGATTTGCTTTTAATTCGCCATACGCTGCTATTAATTTGCCTGTGAACAGTGAAAACGTCCCACATCTGACTTGAATCTCAAAGTCAGGTGTCCAGGCTGACAAACTTTGATAATGATCTCGATGTGTTATTGATGAACTTTCTCATCTGGGAATGTCACCTTATGATTGAGCAGTTCGGAAAGTTCTGGGTTAGTCATTAATAAACCATTGTCCAGTTCTGTGTCCTTTTGTGTTCCTAGTTGATATTAAGAAAATTATTTATTTATTTATGTATATTTTTAATGATTTTTTTTTAAAGTGCCTGCTCAAGTGTCTGTAAAAGACTATATCCGTGAAAGGGATATTTAAAATACAAAATTTAGGCTAAATTAGAGAAAACTCCCCTTTGTCTGTTTTAGCCAAACGGATACTTCTAAGCACTTGATGACTACGCCTATATTAAGCTCTTTATATTTTAGACCAGAAAGCTATGTATCTGTACCTATTGGGAGAGAGTTAGCAGTAACATGTACTATATAACTTCTAGTAATAATACTTTAGCACCACTTGAAAGCAAAATCCTGTCTCCCAAAGGTAACCTATTCCCCATCTAAGTCACTGAAGTAACCGCTGAATAATTAGCTAGCAATAGCTTACATATTAATGTTTCAAATCATTCATCACTTGAAATCCTGTATTCAGCCTCAGCGCCCTTTCCTAAAAAAAGATTCATGCTTCCAGCTAAGAAGGCAGGGGGTTCTTTTCAGCTATAACAGAAGACAGTGTGCTCAAGGAGAGACACTCAGTCCCATTATGAATAGTTTACAAATGGTTAATATGCCTTCATATTTTCTGCATGTCCTCTTGAAAATCATCTCATCTATTATTAAGACATGCACTAGATTATAGGTGCTTATGGGCAACACTTAATTTATTTTTTTTAAAGCAACAAGACTAAGGAAAAATTCCTTGAATATGCAACATCCCTAGGAAAGTTGGTTTCATGGGTCACAAAGGTGGGTAATATTTCCAAATCACCTATTTGCAGAGTAGAATTACATTACATAGATTTGTACTTAGACATCCCCGAAGATAGATGAATGTTAAATGCCATGTAGCATTTGGTTAAATGTGACAGCATGGAGCACCAAGCTATGACATTATTTCAGATTACAGGCTATGCCAAAAGCCATTTAACAGCGCTAGCAAAAAGAAGTGAAGGGACCCCAATGAAAGCTTTCTCTGCTCGTCACACCTGCTTTTTAAAGTTTCCCTTATTTCCATTAACCTATTTTCTTCCCGTTCTTCTCGATCTTCCCTTTTTATTTAGAAATTCATTTCATTCCCTCCTGTATTCAATGATGCTCCTTGCTTCAGGGGCCCTTTATAGTAATTTATTCCGTATGCTTATTATCCTTTGTGTAAAAGAGTTTTCGCCTTCTTCTTTTTTTGCCTTGTTCCCAACTTTCTAATTTTCAGATCATATCTGCTCACTTCTCTGGTCTTGAAGCATAAAGACTTCGCTTGGATCAATTTTATCAATCCACCTTATAATTTTTAAAACTTCAATTGGGTTACATGAAGTCTTGTCTTTTCCACCGAGAATTTGCTTGTCTTCTCACATAACTTAATCGTTGCGATCTGGTATCATTCATATAATTGCTCCTCACTGTTCCCCCAAAGAGCAATTAAACCTTGCAAAGGTTTGGTGACCAGCACTGTTTAAATTATATAAGATGAGGTCTAGAAAAGTTCTATCAATAGCAATACTATTCATGTCTTCAATTGATAAAAGAACTGACTACCTCAGTTTAAATTTGCCATCACTCAAAAAAAATTGTATTACATACTTCAAAAAACATTTATTATCTATCATTTGACAATTAGAGAAGGTGTGTGTGTGTCTTTTAATAGTCCAGTTAAGCCAGGTAAAGACAAATCTTTTCTTGGCAAAGCACACCAATGCTCAGATTTCTATTAGGTTCATTCCCACACAGTTTGGAGGACTGGGTATTGTTTTGCTTTGTTTTGTTTTGTTTTTAAATCACATTAACCCACCTTGCAGGAGGCTTATTCAAGTTTTCCTTGCTTGAATGCAGTATGGTGCATTTTATTTTATTTTCAGTTTATGTACATTTTAAGTAAATAGATACTTCCTTTTCCACAGAACTTCTCGCCTATACCTATGAGTCTCTTTATGTCCAAGTCATAAAAAAAGTAGGATATTTATGCACAAGGAAGCCAAGTAAACAAGAAATAAGCCCTCAAACTGCTGTAACTTAGATAAGGGATTCCAAATTTTGTTTTTTATCATTTGCTACTCGTTCATTTAATTGAAAACCAGTTTTTTTTTTAATTTATTAATTTATTTATTTATGATAGTCACACACACAAAGAGAGAGAGAGAGGCAGAGACACAGGCAGAGGGAGGAGCAGGCTCCATGCAGGGAGCCCGACGTGGGCTTCGATCCCGGGTCTCCAGGATCGTGCCCTGGGCCAAAGGCAGGCGCCAAACCGCTGCGCCACCCAGGGATCTGAAAACCAGTTTTGATTTGTAATAAATATTGAAATGAAGTCTTAAAGGTGTTAGGTGACAGAAGCTTTAAAAACATCTTTGTTAACAGTAGGTTCTTTCTCAAAAAGAAGAATAACGGTTATTTTTAAAAAGCCTTGCTATGACCTTTACTTATATGAATTAGGTGACTTGGGAAAAACAAGTTCTCTGATAAATGCACTTACTTAAAAATTGTTCAAATGAAGTTAAATTATAAAATGATTATTTTTAAAGACAATGAAAAAAGCCTTTTAGAGGTTTTTCTACAAATTGCTTGTATGTAATACCCAGTTTTAGAGCTCTAAATGAATACGGATGGAGGGCAGTGTGCACACTGCCCAGATCCTCATATTATCTTAATGACTCAGGGCTGCAATTCTCAACCAACTCACTGGCCTCTACTTTCTGAAATATCACTTTGATGTATGCTGGCACTCCATATAGAGACAAAGGCCCCCTAAATAAGAAATTTCTGCATAGACATTCTTTTGACTAATACCCACCACTGAAATGACTTTATTTTTTACTTGAGAACAAAATGATGGCTGGTTTTGGCAACGGGGTCAACGGTTATTTCTCTTAGAACAGCGGTTCTCAACTCATGCTGCACATTAATGTCATTGGGGAGCTTTAAAACATGCCAATGCCCACATCTAACCCCAGGCCAATTAAATCAGTCTTCAGGGGTGGGCATTGGAAAGTAGTGTTTTTAAGCCTGAGTGATACTAACTGTGCAATCTGAGCCGAGAAGCATTTACTTAAACCAAGAGTTTCCAACTGGGTGGGGGTGGCTACCGTAATCACTAGAAGATACCTCTCAGAATGCACCGAATGTAAAGTGGGGACCAGGGTCAAGATTTCTGAATGGTCCTGTGGTTTATATTAGCATTCTTCTTTCTCCAAAGATTCTGCATGACAAATCAATGTGTATTTTCATGAAACTCACCTTGTGCTTCTGATATGCTCTTCACTCACATTTGAGAATTGTTCATTTGGTTTATGTGTCCAAACACATATGAATTAATTGGGTCAACACATCAAATTAATTGGTTCCAAGCGCTGTTGTTATATCCTGAACTTAACATTTCTGGAATGTGCCAGAGGACACCCAAAATTTTTATTCAGAAATGGGGAGATTTGCTGCACATATGTTTCTCAAGGTGCTTTCTTTGAACAAAGTCTTGCAGTAAGATAATACTTACATCTTGCCCTCCTCCAAAATACATATTTGGGGGAGAAGTTCTTTGATCTAATAATTTTGGAAGATGTAGCTTCAAGCAGTGCTAAATCAATGTATTTAATGCATAATTTATCAAGCCTTGAATGTGCTGACATACACTGGGAATCTTCTAGAACAGTGCTCCTCAGACTTTTAGCAGCATCCATTTGGTAGCATAGTAGAAAGAATACTAGCTAGGGATAATGCTGCTAATAATTAGTCAAAATGGGGTGGGGACATGAGAGAAATGAATATTGATTAACTACCATTAAATAATTTAATCTGGTCAATATGCCTATGAGGTAGGTGATAGTTCCCTATTTTACAGATGAGAAAACTGAGGTTGAAAGAGATTAAGTTGCTCAAAATCACAGAGTTGTTAAATGAGAGCTAAGATTCTGAATCCAGAATTTTTATTTCCAAATTTGTTCTCGTTTCATTGTATCTTCTTTTATTCGTTCCCTTTTACTTTTTAAATAGGGTATACTTTCCCTACAGCAAAATGCATAAATCTGAAGGGTATAGCTTAGAAAACTTTAATGGATGTTTTTACTAAA
Organism: Nyctereutes procyonoides; assembly: GCF_905146905.1. Classification (NCBI taxonomy): domain Eukaryota; kingdom Metazoa; phylum Chordata; class Mammalia; order Carnivora; family Canidae; genus Nyctereutes; species Nyctereutes procyonoides. The sequence continues at coordinate 28,695,362 of NW_026575160.1, read as the reverse complement.
GTATCCATCACTCAGAGCAAGCTAGCATGTTTCTGTTGTCCAGAAAATGTCTTCATTCTCCTTCCCAGACAATAATCCTCCTTCAGGAATAAGCTCTATCCTGATCTCTATCATCATTGATTAGTTTTTTGCCTATTTTTGAATTCATGCAAATGGAAATATACTTTTAAAAAAATGGAAATATACTTTACTCATTCACGTCTGGCTTCTTTCATGTAATACAGAACAATTATTTTGATCCATCTATATTGTTGTGTGCATCTGCAATTTGCTTATTCATTCTCCTATTGGTAGATATTCAGATTGTTGCTAATCTTTTGCCTATGATGAATAGATCTTTTGTGAATATTCTTGTACAGATCATTTTTGGATACATAAACACTCATTCCTTTGGGGAAAATACCTAACAATGGAATTACTATATCATGGAGTGGGCATATATTGAACTTTATTAAAACTTCTTGAGCAGTTTTCCAAAGTCATAGTATGATTTTACAAAGTCTTTGTACCTTCAGCAATGAATGGCAGCTCCAGCTAGTCTATATTTTTACTGTAACTGCACTCCACCCCACTCTTTTAAGGCCTAATTTGCTTCAAGTTTATGCACTCCTTGTTTGCAGACCTAAATCCCATTGTTTTTGTGAACATCCCTTAAGATTTTGCAGACCACTGGCCTTGAGGAACAAAGGACCAGACTCTCCTGGAAGGTAAGCCCACACTCGATAACAGCCACCATTGACCATGCTATCCTTTACTAAGAGATGCCTGGGAGCTCTGATTATTGGCAGAGCAGAGGAATCTGGAAGCCTTGCAAGGACAAATTAACTGCTGAGCACCAGCTTCTGCATTTAGCCCCCTCAGCGTTTCCTGCACCTTCCTCTCAAAATCTCCTACTTCACTTGGATGGGGAGATGGTCTTTGAGACTTTAGTCTGCCATCTTCCCAGTGATGCCAGCCTCCTGCGGAAAGTAACCACCTTTCCCATCAATGCTTATCTCTCGAGTATTGGCCTTTGAATAGCGAGCAGCCAAACCTGAACTTGGAATTGGTCCTCAGTCTGGTAACATTACTTCCTTTTATTTCTTGATTTTTTAAAATCCATTTCATCCTAGCTATGCAAAATCAAGAAAAGGTTAAGTGTAATCCTTCTAAGAGACTATTTTGGAATAGTATGCAAAATTATTGGGAAAAATTCCCCTAACTCCTGGATGGGTGCCCACCCTACCCAATTTTATTAGGGTGACTCGTCAAACCAAAGAAATGAACACATGGTGAAATGGTCATCACAGAACCCACATTAAGGGCTGAATGTAGTTATTGATGAGGAAAAGATAAAAAGGAATATGGGACAGACAAGATGCCTTAGAAGGAAAAGAAGGAAGGATAAGCATGGGGGAATAGGAGGCATCAAAGACGAATACAAATGTGGATAGAACAAGGAAGGCCTGTTGCAAGGTGACTGGGCTCCACAAGAGCTGAATGCCCACAACGCCTTGGTTGGCAGGGCGTACCCTGAGCAAAGGATGGGGAGCCAGGAAGCAGCAGGAATTGCCTACTCTGAGTGGATCCTGTTTATAAATCAAGCATAGAATCATAGTTTTGCACAAGTATTTCCCAAATGAATCACATTTCCCCACTTGCTTTCTAATAGACTAATGTGATTTTTAGCTTCCACTTTTGTTTACCAAACACTCCCATTCATCAGCCTCTCTTTTGGCTCAGGCGCCTAATTTACTTGGTTCTTTCCTCCCAAGTGTGCTGAATTCCTCAAACACAGGGTCATTTTGGTTTCACCCTCTGCGACGTTACCTCCATGCTGTGGCCTCTCTTTATATAACATGATTCTGTTTCTAGGCCAAATATTCAACAACTTCCCTCAGTTCATTTCAAGAGCTCAGCAGTGTCACCTAAATCTGGAGCTCTAAATCAGTCTCCCCAGGCTAAAATTAATCACAAATCTCCCCCCCAAAAAAACGTTTTTTGAAGACATACACAGCATGAGCTTGAAAGAGACTCTTTGAACAACTGAAAAATAAATAATACTCAGTAGCAGTTATTGACTTCCTATTCTTACCTATTGGCTCAATTTGCTCATGGATGTTATTTTATGCTTCTGGAGAGTTTGCCATATGTGGTGATATGGAATTTAGACACAGCTCTTAGCATCAGCTTTGCCACTTGCCCGAGGAATTTCTTACAAGCCATCGATAAGACTGGAACATATCATGAAGTGACTATGTTAAACTTTTCTCCAGCCATCACCACATTAGACATCTTCATTCGAGCAAAGGTACGGAGGAAAAAAAAACCTAGACCTTGCCAGCTGAGTAACCTCCATGGTGTAGTCACCATCTGGGGATGCATGACCAAGAAATACATATGATCTACAAATAGCCGCATCATTAATTTGTTCATCTCTCTTATGTTTCATACATTGCTGACTAGCAAATTTCAGATCAATATATTAAACACGTTTATAGCATTATAAACTAATGGCCCAGATTATATCTGATTGTTTAGTTCTAGGTTGCTATCCATATGAGGTTATTAAAATTTTCTCAAAGGATAGATTTTTTTAAAATATGTTTAACCCAGAAGCTTATCTTGCTCAAAATCGCTAAATTTGTGCCTTGTTTATTTTCATCAAAGGTTGTACAGAGTTTCTATCTTCTCAGACTTGGAGTTTAAAGTTTAAACTTCTTTGTTTAAAGTTGACTTTAATTGTTTAAAGTTAACCCCCTAAGAATACAATGTCTCTGATAGGTTGACAGGCTCCATAGAGATTAAAATAAGAAATTTACTAGGTTTCCTTCCAACACCCCCAAATATCAACCGAGGGTAAATAAAACAAAAAGTAATTTAGGAAAGCCCTACGTGGAGTAGAATTCTGTAACAAAGGATATGAACAAACTTTTGAAAAAGTCACCTAATTTTTTTTCAAGTTTTAAAAAGATATCTGACCATTCTTAAAGGAAAAATTAAAATGTTAAAACTGTAAAGGAGACAGCAGTATCTGCCTTTTACATATGAACTAATTCCCACAGCCTCATAAAATACACAATGGTGTCACAACCCCACATACTATTTTTTTGAGTTTTGTTTTTAAAAACTCACTTTTATAAGAACTAAGAAAAGATCGATTATCACCTATTGTAAAATACTTTTAAAATCTTTCAATACATCTTTACTTTTTCCCTTTTACATTGTGTGTCCACTTGTTATAATTTATGACTGCCAACTAATATGTGATGCAGGAAATGCACATATAGTCAAAATCGCTGACTTTTTAACTTTGTTCTCTCCAATTTTCTATTTGATATGAGTGAATCAAAGACCTTTCATTCACCCTATTGTTTTTACTCTAAAAGCCACTCAGCTTGTAATGAAAAGGAATAATAAGTACTAGTTGTAAAATAATCTGTCAATCAATCCGGCAATTATACTTTGGGCAGACCACTCATGGAGCTTTAGAAAAGATTTTTTAAAAACACAAATAAAGGAAAATTGCAATTAAATTATATACAGATTGGAAAGTTCCATTTTATATTGATTTTATAACTAAAATTTGGAGAGAGGCCTGGTGACTGTATTAAGCCAATGTTGAAATGGGTGCATTGAAAGAGAAAAGTAGAACCCTGACTAGTGGTCATGGAGAAGAGTTTCCCTGAGCTCTCCATTCAAGCACCTGGGAGAAGAGTATCCCCTTTTTTCTTATTTGAATTTTGTAAATCTCTTGGTTAGTTTTGGTGTTTTTGCTATATTATCTATAATGAAGAAGATGAGATGAGAAAATCAAATCCCCAGGAATAAAATAGAAAATAACATGATAGCTTTTTTCTTTCATGAAACTAATTGCAAAATAACAATGACTTCACTGAAGAGTTGAGGCCATCTGACATAACTATAAACTATTTCTAAATTGTATCCTGCTTTTCCCCCATTTTTAGATAAAACTTTGTGGATATGACTAAAGATCCAGGCTTTCAATAATTTTTTTTGGGGGGGTGGGGAGGCTACTCTACCTTCCTTCAGCATGACCTCTAAAATTGCGTGCATCAAATACTATCCTCAAACATTGCATTTTTATCTAACTACCAGAAATATTTGCCCAAATAATTTGTGTTTGCAAATTTAGAAGCAGGGTTAAGACCATTTGCAAAAATTGGCTCTGGAAATGTCAAGTACATACAGCCTTTATATAGCATCATAAATATTAAAGGGTAGAAAACCTAGATCATTAATTTCCAGTGAAGTAGTACATCATATCTGTTTAACACTCAAAATGGCAAGAGGCTTCAAATTTGGGGGGCAGGGGATACTTGGAACTTCAATTTTAAAATCCCTCACTTTAAGTACAATCTATAACATACCGTCATTCCTGGATTCAAAGATAAACTGAGAAACTACTTTTCTTTTTAAAAATGGACATCTCGTGTTCTGTTGACCTGTTGGGATGTTTAATTGGACACATCTTGAGAGGAAGCCTGATCTTCAGAGCTCCCTTGAATTGGCCTGTGAGGGATGAGTACGATAAACATCTATCCCTATGGTACAATTCTGGTTGTAGCAAGCAAAAGTGGCCATTGCTTCCTATTATTTGTTTAAAAAATACGCAGTGAGAGGTAAAACATGGGCAGTCTGAGGTGTTGGAAACAAAGAACACTAGGTTTTATATAAACTGTGTTTAGAACATAATGTCGCAAAGTTCACAGTGGCCAACCCCATAAGATTCTAGATGAGACTAGATTCTAGATTCTAGATGAAAAAGAGATGTTTTGTCAAACAATTTCAGAAAGAAAATTTCCTTACGGCCACTTTTGGGTTACTCAAAGGTAAAATAAAAAAAAATAACAGCAGGGATAATATTCCTGATAGCATGCCTTATAGTTAACAAAATGGTTTCTCATAGGCTATCGTATTTGATTTTTTTTATAACCTTATGAATGGTTTGTATTATTGTTCTCACACATTGAGAACACTGGAAGCCAGAGAAGTAAAGTACTTCACAAAATGTTATACTATTATTGATAAGTTGCATGTTTCAGACATTTGACATTTAATTCCAAAGCCTAGGACAGTTTAGTAAGTATCTTAAAAACTGCCATTTTCATTTATTTTAATTATGAAAGCTCTCCTCAAGTGCATCTTAAATTACTGGAAATCTCACAAGGCTTGTGTACAAGGTGAATTTATATTTTTAGACTTTGATGTTTCTGACCAAATAGATAGCCTTTTTTTGGATTTTGACTTTACTTTCCTAATAGCATTTACTTGCACAATATTTCACATATCTCTGTGACAACTAGGAGGGAAAGTTTACACTCTGTGGATTTAAATTTCTTTGAGAGCATCAGTTATTATCTTTGAGTGCTTAACAGTAGAATGGGGACATTATTCTTCAACCTGAGAATTTAAAAATTGTTTGTGCTATTATTTGGGCAACATTGTGACCTGGGCATAACAAACCCCCTTCCTGATGCACTTGGCTGTAAAACATTCCTGAAGACAATTTAAGACTAAGAAATAGAGCAAGGATTAATCGCCTCTAGTATAGTGGAGAGTGTGACTCCTCATTTACTTCTTTCTGGGACTTTCCAGAGTCTACCTCTCTGATTTACCGATCTAAATCCCTGATTCTGATCTCTGTCCTGACCATGGGCTTGGCTGCAATGTCCTATCACATCTTAAATTAAAACAATAAATAAATAAAAATGTTTAGGAATTTGGGGAGGGAATGAGTTCATCCTGCACCTCTGTATTGGTTTCCTAGAGCCATGGTAACAAAGTCCCGCAGCCTAGGTAGCTTAGATGACAGAATTTTTTTTTTTTTCCCCTCACAATTCTAGAGGCTGGAAATCTGAACTAAGTTGTCCTGAGGGTTGGTTACTTCTGTGGCTTCTCTCCTTGCCTTGCAGATTCACACCTCCCTGTACCTTCACATGGTTGTCCCTTAGTGTATGTAAGTCTCCTAATTTCTTCTCATAAAAATACCAGTCATATCTGGTTAGGTCCCATACTAATGGCCTCATTTTAACTTACCCCATTTTAACTTGAGGACTCTTCTCTGCAAATACAATCACATTCTGAGCTACTAGGGGGTTAGGACTTCAGCATATGGATTTTGAAAGTACACAACTAGCCCATGACAACCTCTTGCTTAGTTCTTTACTAACTGTTCCCTTGAAAGAAAAGTAGCTTGTCTGGCTCTTCAGCACCAGGACACGGAGGAAGCCAGTTTGCCAGGTAGCATCACAGGGCAGTAGGAGGCCATAGCATGCAGGTGTGGTTCTCCAGCATCTTCTTGATTTCCTCCCCTGCGTTCACACTAACAAAGCAGCACATGACCCAAGGCTTGCCTCTAAAGGGTTTCGTTTTCTGATTCCTTCATTTGCTTGGAGAAAGAAAGAAAAGTATCATTTTACTGTTACAGATGGCCAAACAAAAACCACAAAAATCTAAGCTTTTGTTCTAAACACATCTAAATTAATTAATAAAAAAAAAAAAAAAGCACCTCTTGGCCCCATGTACCTTTCTAGCTTCTGCAATAACTCTCCCATTCCAGATATAGTTCTAAAGTTTCTGCTTTCTTACCTCTCTCTCCATTCTTCCTCCTACTGCAGCGTGGTTCACTCTTCAGTCGGCTCAGGGATGTTACTCTCTTGAAGACCACCACCGAGGTCCCCAACACCACACCCAACTGACCATCTTCTTTCCTCATCTTCCTCATCCAGACTTCACGCTGCAATCTCTTCCTTCCCCAGTCCATGCCTAAATCCAGTTAGTGAATTTCACAGTTTTGAGATATTTTTTTTTAACTTCCTGGTGGATTTTTAAAAATTATTATTATGTGTTGACATTGTATATACTCTTTTTCCTTAAATTCTGTTCCATCTGATATTAAAATTATCAAACCATTTTATTTGGTGAGTGTTTGGCTGGCATATGTTTTCCCAAGACTTTAATATAAACTGTTCTCTATGCTTTTGTCATTCCTTTGAAGTTAATCTGTCTTTTCTCCTTAGGTGATTTTTCTTTGCGTCATTAGTTTCTGCCATTCCACTAGTATGAATTATAATTTGTAGGGTTTTTTTTTTTTCCCCCAATTCGCTCTCCTTGGAATTTGCTGGGCTACTTGTATTTCTAAGTTGATATATATGTGGTACTTATATATTTTATTTAAATACATGCCAATTATATAATATTTATAAATGTAAATAAATACATACTTATTTCTCACTTCATTCTTTGTGTCTCTTAACCATCTGTCTGTGCCATATTCTGGGTAATTTCTTCATATGTGTCTTCAATTCAGTAACTTTCTATGTATCTATCTATGCCTAAACTGCTGTTAATCATGCCCATTAATTTTTGCATTTGAATAATTATGTCTTTTCCTCTTTAGAAGTTCTATTTTTTTCTTTGTCACATAATTTTCTTGTCCTTGAGCTTTATTTGTATTTCTAATGCCTTTTATACATTTAAGCATATTAAACATGCATATACTCCGTTTCCCATTCACTTCTATAGCTGAAGATATGGAATTTAATTTATTTGCTTCTTTGTTTCTGCTCTCTCCTGCCCTTTGTATCTTATTTCGTGGTTTTGTAGATTTTGACTGTGACTTTATTTTCCTTGAAACTATGTGTGATAGATCAGTGAGAATGGAGATTGAGATGGGTTTCTCCACAAAGACTGGAATTTTTTTTTGCTACTCATCGGGGGGCACCATCAGTCCAGGACCACTGTTTAATTCTGGAATACATTTAGTTGTTTGTTTATTGGAGGCTCTCCATCTATTTATCCTCCATGTCCTGCAATATTCTTTCCTCTCCTTTTTCTTAAAAAAAAAAAAAAAAGTTTTTTTTTTTTCTTTTCCTCCAGATGGTATATTCTGAATTAGTCCCTCAGAAATCTTGTTTCACCTTCTTTCCCCCACCACTGTGTTTTGTCTGAAATTTATTCTAGGTATAGACCTTTGCATTTTAATAGCTTTTTTTTGGTCTAGAATTTAGAATTTGTTAATTTCATATCTTCATGCCAATTATTTTTGTATGGATGTTAATGAGGATTTTTGGCATCCTAAACTTATTTTTTAAAAACATGCTTTTCATACTGTCTTACTATTTTAATCTCATTTGAGATTGACTTCTGGTTGTATACTTTAGGCAATCTTTTAAATGCTTTTTACCATTTCTCTCTCTCTCTTCTTGTCTTCCCCTTCTTCCACTCCTTTTCTCCTTCTTCCTCTTTCCACCCCATCCTTCTTCTTTTCCACCCCCCCCCCACTGCCCTTGCTTTCACTCTTACTCTTTCTCTCCTCATTATCCCTGTCTAGTGGCTTTTCATTTACTGCAGTTCAAATCTATAACTAAATCCTGAAATGTCTTCTGCACAAGGCACTGCTGGAGTTCTTGCATACTACTCCCCAAACAAATTCTTTCCTTGTGATGCTGTTTGTATTTTCACCTGGTTCTCTAGGCTTGAAATTTTCCCTGTATCATCAGCATCTTGGAATCAACAATATCCCCTGATTTCAAGGAATCCTCTTACCAAATGTGAAGCATTTTAATCCCAAATCTCTAAATAAACTAAATCCCAACTACATCTGCTTTTTTTTCTATATCTTGCCTTCAGCAGGCTAATTGTTTCTGCTTTCTCTTTACTTTGTTTGTATGGTCTATGGTGAAGATTATCTTATTTTTGTGCCAGTTTGGGTCTTTGTTCTTTTCTTTCTTTCTTTTCTCTCTCTTTCATTCATTCATTCTTTCTTTCTTTCTGTCTTTTTCTTTCTTTCTTTCTTTTCTTTCTTCTTTCTTTCTTTTTAACTTTGTATGTCATCAGTATGTGATTGGAACTATGGAGTTCCTCAAAAGTATGAACTTACAGAGTCATCTTGGCTGAAGTCCAAATTGTTTCCTATATTGCTACTTCTTATTTTTCTAAAACACAAATTTGAGCATTTATTCTCTTTGCCAAGAAAATTTATTGACCTCTGAAAGTATTAACCTAGTAGGATAGTGAAGTCTCTGGTTCAGAAATTTAAAATGAAAGGGTTTTTTTTATTATTATTATTCAAAAAGTGTTATTTGAATCCTTGGTGACAACAAATTTCCATAGAGAAATCTCAAAATTATAGCTCTTTAGATGAGCTATTCTTACCTTGTTTTAAAAGGCTCATGTCCAATTTAGCCAGCAGTAATCTATTTAAGATATTCCCATGAGAATTAGCTTGAAAAATTATATTTTCCTGACCAGATTTTCATATCGTAAGAGAGTGTAGGTAGTAATTTATGGATCAAACATAAAAATAATATCTAACATCAAATAAATTTGGGGAATGCAGAAAGTTGATACCTGCATTATTTATAAATTTATCAATTTTAACTGTGTTTCACTATAATCTTTTCAGATAAATATACCAGCTATTTTTTTACAAGATATCTTAATGCATTTGAAGAGGTTTAATTATATTAGTTTCCTATGGCTGCTGTAACAATTGATCACAATTTGGTGGCTTAAAGAATACAGATTTATTGTCCTAGATCTTGGTAAGGCTGCATTCCTTCTGGAGGCTACGCGGAAGATCCATTCTCTTCACTTTCTAGATTCCAGAGCCTAATAGCATTCCTTGGCTCCTGGCCCCTTTCTCCATCTTCAAAAGCCAGCAGCCTAGCATCTTTAAGTATTCCTCTGATTCTCTGATTCTGGCTCCTTTTCTGATTTTGTCTTCTGTGTTTTCAAGACCTCTGTTTTCATAATAGCTTTCTTGCAGTCTCTCCAGGATGATCGCTCTCTTTAAAGGTCATTTGATTAACAACCTTCATGCCCTTTGTAATCTCAATTCCTCTTTGTTGTGTAACCTAATATAGTCACAGATTCCGTAGATTAGGATGTAAGTATCTTTGGGGGGCAATTATTTTGCCTACCATAGGAATATTTAAGACATCCTTTGTGCAAACCCTCTTACAGGAAAAGTTTTATATTTTGGGCAGTTTTTAATATAAAAAAAACTTTTTTCCTTATCTTTTAAAATCTTATTTGAATATTTTATGTCATTAAGAAGTGCTTCTGATCCTAAAGATCCTGATACTTGTAATTTGGAAATGAGAGGTGTTACTCATGACATTTGTGGGTTAGACACTCTGTTCAATTCAGTTTCATTTGGTATGTTCTATCTGGTAAGGTTGGAATTTATTATATCATAAAATAGACCTACATAATGTCAGAATATCAATTTTCAAAATATTTTCTCTCATGCACGAATGTAATTAATATGAATATTTTGACACTTTTCTTAATGCTAATTTTAAATGAAACAAAAGTTAATATTTCATTATTTCCAATTTTTCTCACTGCAGTTTTTTTTTTAATTTAAAAGGGATTTGTTTTTACAAGACCAGTGCTCTAACCCCTGAGCTATAATAGAATCTCCTGAGATTTGTTTTTAATATTAAGCAATGATCCCAATCATTTTTAAAACTCCATCTTCCGAAGCTTTAAGACCTGTATTCTGTGTAAAGATTTTATATTTAAACAGAATTATTTTTTAGACATATTTATTTTTCTATTGCAATGGACAATTTTTGCTTAAAGCTAATGAGTCACTGGAATAACCAATCAAACATGATCTTGAGAATATCTACCATTAATCAGACAATGAGAATTTCAGACATTTTTTATTTTCTTCAAACTAAATGTCTTATTTTCATGGAAAAATAATAAAATAAAGCAACGGCACTAACAAACTATGCCAGTACCTTATCATAAAACACACATCACACACACAAAATAATTTAAAAATTTTAAAGTATCTACAACCACAAAATAAGAAATGTATAATCTGATTGGCTGTCCTTTTGAAAACAACCTAAAATACTGGATAAAAAACATTGTGAAGGGTGCCTGGGTGGCTCAGTCAGTTAAGCATTTGATTCTTGATTTTGGATCAGGTCATGATCTCAGGGTTGTGAGATTGAGCCCTGGATCTGCTCCATGCTGGGTGGGAAGCTTGCTTAAGATTTTCATTCTCCCTCTCCCTCTCTCTCTCCCTCTCCCTCTCCCTCTCCCTCTCCCTCTCCCACCTCCTTTCTAAAAACAAAATATATATGTATGTACATATTATTTTAAAGAATTATGTTGGGTGTTTTAAGAGCTGGTAGGGGAGAAAGGTAATATCAGGTCACAAACTGAGGGAAGGTAGAAGACCAGAAAATTAAGCATAACAAGAAAATCGGCTCTGTGTGTGCTGAAAAAGATAATTTAATCTTTCCAATATGTTTTGAAAGTTAAAAAATCTAAATAAATCATAGATCAAAGGCAGTATCATATTGGAATTTAGAAAATATGTAGAAAAAAACCCCACTTATCAAAGCTTACAGAATGCAGGTAAGCAGTATTCAGAGGGATATTCATAGCTTTAACATGCATAAATTAGAAAAAAAAAGAGTTGATAATTAATGAACAAATTATCCACTTATGTTAGAGAAGGAAGAGCAAAATAAAGGAAGGAAAACTTCAAGGAAGGAAAAAAAATAAAGAGAAGGGAAAACTTAATGAAACTAAACAAACACAGAAAGGATCCACCAAGCCATATATTGCCCCCCCCCCGCCAAACTCCTCCCAAAAAAACAAAAACACAAACTGATAAAATTCACAAACCTCAGGAAATTCTCTACACTAAAATAAAGAAGCAAAAACAGCTTTAGTGACGTAAAAAAGGGACATATAAACAAAATATAGGGTGACAAAAAGATAATAGAAAATAGTCAAAGCATCTTAATGACAAAAACTCGAAAACTTAAAGGACAAATTTCTCTACAAATTTAACTCACCAAAGCAAATGGTGAAAGTGTGTATGAGAATAGCTAGAAACGGGTATGTGAAAAGTTTGATAGCCTTTAGCAGGATTAAATCTGTAGTTAAAAATCACTCCACAAAGAAAGCAGCCCAAGCAATTTTACTTAATAAGTTCTTCCAAATATGCAATGAATTGATTTGGTAATTTATACCAACTCTTCCAAGAGTTAAAAAAAAAAAGTCTATTTCCTAATTCATTCTATAAGGCTGATTTAAACTTGATAGCAAAGTTCAATGAAGATGAGAAAGAAAACTATAAGCCGATTTTACACATAAACAGGAACGCAAGACTCCTGAAGACACATTGGGCGCTGGGCTCAAGAGTAACCAAGCAGCAGGAGGGAGGCAGGGAGGGCACAAAGGGAGGAAAAAGAGACAGAGATAGAGAAAGGCAGCCTTGGGTTTGTCCAAGCGATGCATAGTTGCTTTGACGTCTTAAAGAATCGGTTTTCACAATATATGACATTAAAGGTCAACAGGAGGGAAGCGGACGTTGGAGGCGGCGCCCGGGCGCGGGGAGGCTCCCCAGGCTGCACCCCGGGCCCGGCTGCGCCTTCACGGGAGGCCCCGCCCGCGCTGCCTGCTTCGGAGGGAGGGCGGCGGCCTGAGCTCGGAGGGGGCTCCCCACACTGAGGGTCGTTCCTTCCGTCTTTGTCCCTTTTCCTGTCCTTTTCCTTTTCCTTTGCCTACTCATGTTGACCCTTTTCCTCTCTTTTCCTTTTCCTTTCCCTACTCATGTTGACCCTTTTCCTCTTTCCTTTTCCTAGTAATCTTGACCCTTTTCCTCTTCTTTCCTTTTCCTTTTCCTTTTTCTTTGCTTTTCCTACTGATGTTGACCCTTTTCCTTCCTTTCCCTTTTCCTTTTTGTTTTCCTTTTCCTACTCCTGTTGACCCTTTTCCTCTTTCCTTCCTTTCCTTTTCCTTCCTTTCCTTTCCTTTTCCTACTCATATTGACCCTTTTCCTCTCCTTTCCTTTTCCTTTCCCTTTTCTTTCTTTTTTTTCTTTCTTTCTTCTTTTCTTTTTCTTTCTTTCTTTCTTTCTTTCTTTCTTTCTTTCTTTCTTTCTTTCTTTCTTTCTTCTTTCTAGTACGTGCTATCTAGTATCATAGGTGCAATATCCTCTTGACAATTGCTTAAGAATATGAAATCTTGGGGACCCCCCTGGGTGGCTCAGAGGTTGAGCTTCTGCCTTCAGCCCAGGGTGTGACCCTGGGGTCCCGGGATCGAGTCCCGCGTTGAGTTCCCTGCATGGAGCCTGCTTCTCCTTCTGCCTGTGTCTCTGCCTCTCTCTCTGTCTGTCTATAATGAATACATAAATAAAATCTTAAAAAAAGAATATTTATTTAATATTTAATTTAATATTTAGTTTAAAATTAAATAATAAATTTATTTAATTCATTATTTATTTATTTTACTAAAATTAAATAATTAATAATTAATTTAATATTTAATTTAATATTTAACTTAAAAATCAGAAGGTTTTTAAGAAAACAGATTTTTTTTCTTTTTCTTGAGAGGGAGGTTAGTGTGAGTCTTCGAAGCGGTGCCCCTCTTTGCTGGCTGCATTTTCTCTGCGCGGATGGAGGGCTACTCCTCTGTTTCTTGCTTTCATATAAAACTCCTCTGTGCTGGCCTCTTGCTATCGGTGACCACCTGAGGAAGAAAGCCCCTCGGGCGGATTCTCTGTTCCTCATGTCTCCTGACAGAAAGCTTGCCCTTACATATTAATATTATGTGAGCGACCACTTAATGGCATTTCTCAGTTTTCCTTTAACAACTTGGCACATGCACACATGTGTGTCTGTGCATAATATGCCCTTTTTTTGTGAAACTATTTGGCACGAGACACTTCAAGGAGTCACCTTGTACCTGAGAGACCTTGTTGAGAAATCCCTTTGTGTCTCTCCATTGCCATATTTTTTGGCCTGATAATTCCATTTTTAGACTTTTGTCCTAAGAAGTCATTAGAGCCATATCCAGGTTTCAATATCAATATTCCTATTGTAGTTATATCTGTAATCATTAAAGAAGAAAGCTGTAAGTCAAGAGTCACATAAACTTTAAAACACATACGTGTATGTGGACGTCATAAATCCTATAGTCGAGTTTTTTTCTTTTTTAACATTGGAATACTCATGTATAATGTTAAATGGAAATGGCAGGATGTAAGAATGTGTATAAATCGTAATCCTCCTTTGGTTTTATATACTTACATGTGACAAGCGAGAAAAGCTTGGAAGGAAGGAAATATATCAAAATGTTAACAGGGTCATTTTAAATGTCTTCCTTCCATTTTTCCCTGTATTCAAAATTATCTACAAAGCCAGGCATTACTTTTACAATAAAAAAGAAATAAGTATTATTTTAAATTAAATCTCATTATCTAAAATTGAATTCTTCATCTTCCTTCCCAAATGCTCTTCACTTACTGACATTTCTATCACTACAAATGGAATCATTTTTTTTCCCGGTTTCCCAGATTTAAACTCTAGACAGTGTTTTCTTCCCTTCCAGTGTATGTGACCCCCCAGGGTGACACTTGAAGTTCTACGACAAAAGGCATGTGTACCCTTTTTGCCAGAGTTGGTAGTAGGTTGAAGATGACGGCTGGAAACCATAGTACAGCCTGTTACATGTGCTTCGTTTGGCTGGGCCTGTGCCTCATGCTTACCCTGGAACAGTGGTATGGCTTAACTTGAACCATGTACATGGAAAATGGGGGAAGAGCATCCTAAAGGAAATTTGTGATGCTGTCAGCAGAAGGGAAATGTAGACTGAAAGTTAAAAAAAAAAAAAAAAGCCCACTTTGAGGCTTCTACTTATGGTTTGGGGATATAGATGCCACAGAGTATCAGAAGTACATTCTTTGGTCCTACTCACATTGACCCGAAACCTGGCTTACAGTTGATTTAGACTGTGTGTTTCCTTAAGGCAAGGATTAAGCCATTCATATTTTTATTCCTTATACCTAGAGAGTGCCTGGCTATGGCAGTGAATTGCTTTCATTTGTTAATCACGTCCCCTTTTCACGGGATATTCACTTTATTGTCTTCTTAAGCAGTTATTTAAACACAGGTTCTGAAGCCCCTATACTTGTTTCCTCATTTGCAGAATTAAGATGCTCAGAATTCAAATGCTAATGCTCCTTATAGTTTTCATATTTTATAATCCAAATATATTTACTATACGAATAGAAAACAAGTTATAAATAAGTTTAAGCCTCTTCCATTCAAAAACTGTCTCTTCTTATCAATGAGTTTACATTAAGCAGTGAGTAATAAAAAACCCAATGGGAATACATTTTCCTTAAGAATTTCATAAGTCTATTTTCTTCTTGGCTATTCCATATGCTAATAACTGCATCCAAAATTTTGTCTTAAAAATGTTTCTCAAAATTTAATGTGCTTATGAATCACTTGGGAGTCTTTTTAAAATGCAAGATTTTGATGAAGTTGAACTTAATGGCGGAGTAGGAGATTCTGTAATCCTAGTAAATTCCCAAATGATGCCAATGTTGCAGTGGTGGCAAAGAGTCTATAGAATTATTTAGACGATAGTTGGTGTTTAGACTCGATGTTCTGCTCAACCCCACGATTCTGTTTTAATGGCCTGTACATGAGAGCTTAAAAAATATACTGGGATAGAAAGAACCACCCATAATCCTACATTTGTCCCAGTTTCACTCCCTTACCTTTTAGAAAACATTCAAGAAGAGGCTCCAATTTTATTACTTTTATATTCTAATTATCTTCCCCCTCCCTGCCTCTTGTAGATTAGAAAGGTGAGATCCTCACTGCCCTTGCCCTACCTCTTTCATTCAGTCACTTCCATATTTTTGAATGTGTTATCTTACAAACAAGAAGCCCTTCCACGTTTATCTTGCAAACAGGCAAAGCATTTCCAAAGAGTGTTAATTCAGTGGCTCAAATATTATCTAGGAACCAGATTCTTTCTGTCTTTCCTTAGTGCCACCTTTACTTGGTCAGCTTGTGTTCTTAAGCTACTGTCTGTCCTTCGTTTTCCCAACATGTTTTCTTTAGATTCTGATGTTACATGCACACAACAATATTCAGGCAAAATAAGTCTGTTCCTTTTACGCATAACTTTTTAGAAGGACTCATTTCTGAGAAGTCCCTAAAGATAATTCTCTTAAACCTCATTAATTAAAATTTCGTTACTTATTCTGACAAGGAAAATAGTTCCAGACTGACTCAGAATATTCTAGTTCTTTAACATTTTTATTTTTAATGTCTGGTAATGGGCAGCCCCTCTTGTTCTGATGCATGGGGACATCATCTTCCAGAACAAGAAAAATGAAGGAAATGGCTGGATATTGAACTCTAGTCCTACTGAAAGTGAAAAGAAAACATCTTAGTATGGCCATCTAGTTGTCCACTGTATGTGTGGAAAGAGATGGCTCGAGAAGCAGATCTATACTGGTAGTGTTGGTAGTGGCTAACAAGTTACTTGGCTTATCAGGGACTTGGAAAGAAAAATTGCCAATGAAAAATTGAAAAATTAGAAAAAGTAGATCTGGGGGACAGGTATGTGGGATGACAAATCTGAAGAGATACAGATTTTGACAATACTTGTATTTCATGTAGTGTTCAGCCTTGCAGAAAGAGTCTCAATAATTTGTTAGGTAAGATGACCTACCCAGTGGATGACACTCATCTTTCTTTAGATACGCAGTGCTTACTCAATGCATCACGTATAAAACAGCTATACCGTAAAGGATAGAAGCTATGCATGGGATCTTTTGCCAAGGCGGATTTGGCTCTTGCCAGTGCTTTGTGTCCAGCTTATTCTGGGTAGCAACTTGCCTTCAGTGCCTGCAGTGCTTCCACAGGCAGCACCATTCATAAATTGGTGGAATGACTTATGAACTATCAACTATAATTTTCTTCCATATGTATCTTGTCTGACTAGGGCCACGTGCCTTGGCAATGGACCCACAACTCCAGAATTCACTAGTGTTTACCACATATCTCATCTAGAAGCAGCTTGCCTGACAGACTAGTTAAATGACCCGCTAAAGCCTCAGTTGTAGTGCAAACAAGGAGAAAACACCATGGGAGGGGAGGATATTCCTACAGGATGAGACGCATGTCTTAAGCCAGCAGCCAATGCCAGGTTAGGCTCCACAGAGGGAAAGTATAGGTCTGAGGGTTAAGGGATAGAAGTGGGAGTGGCCCCTCTTGCAGTTACTCTTAATTCTACACTAGAAGAGATTTTGCCTTCTGCCTCTGAGAGTATATAGTACAATGATTTCAAAGGGTTTAAGAAAGGAAGCATCAACATGTTTCCAATAAATTGGAGGCTGAGACTATTCCCTAGACATTTTGAGTTTCTCAAGCTGCTGAACCATCAGAGAAAGTGAAAGTTCCTATTCTGCCCCAGATGACATGTCACAGTTACTAGGAGGAAATTGGGTTGCTGGGACACAAGAGAGGAAAAGGGACTGCGTTCAAAACTGCGTCGTCCTGGGTACTTGATTCCTTACCTGGCAGTCCTTAGGAAATTCTGCTGACCCAAGAAAGACCTGACCACCAATGGCTTAGAACTTATGGAAATGAAGATACTTTATTACCCTACTAGCTCCAAACCCTGTTTAGTCAAAGGGGCTGGCAGTGCGTAAGGAGAGCACAGAATTCTAGCAAATCTGCTATGATTATCAACTTAGGCTTTGTGACCTTCTACAGAAATGAAGAGTGTAGCAGCTACAATTTATATTATTAAGTGACTTTCTCCCTCCGTTTTTCACTGCTACATTATCTGAACAGTATGGATTGGAGCTAACACTTTACATTTTCAGTTAACAGTTGGCCAATTAAGTCTCAAGATGCCGTTGGATTCCTGTTGCTCTCCTGATTGATTTATCTAACTTAGAGAATCTCATATCTTCCCATGAGTTTATTTTTTACCTCCATGGAAGGAAATCTCTGGCTTTAACTCTGCCGTGAGCTCTAAACGTTGATATCCCATTGCCTGTTGGTTACCTGCGGGATAGGTTATTGTTTTTCTTCCTCAGTCCCCATAGTTGTTGGCATTCTCACTGAACCAATCAACTAAGCCTGGTAGACATCCTAGACTATTTCTCCCTCTTCTTCTTTTAATGTCTCAGGTGATTTTCCTGTTGATTCTATATTCTAAATATTTCTTCATTCTGTCCTATTCTCAAGATCACCAAGGCCACACTCTAGTTTAGGCCCCATGTTTTATCTTACTTATAGTATCAAAACTGTAACACATAAAATTGGGGCCTTAACCCCCACTTGTAATCACCTTTGAAGAAACAGTAGTCCTAAGGAAAGCTATAATCAAAAGAAATTCTAGTCTCTAATGTGATCTCTCTCAGAAAATACCAAGAAGGAGGAACTACGTTGGTGATAAATGGCAATTGCACTCGAAACTTCCCCTCCTCATTATTGCCTCTGCTTCACCCTCCATGTGAATGACAGCTGTTTCTCCTAGAGAGTACATCCCTTTGCAGAGTTCAATCTGGTATATCTTTCTCCCCTGCCTGTGATTTTTCTTTTTTTCCAATACAAACTTCTAGTTTCTTTTATTGAAAAAGTCCTTATCCCAGTTAACCTGAATGTCCTCTGGAAGGCCTTAGTGCTACGCAGGAAGACACTTCTTAGAAGTTGGAGAAAAAGAAGAAATCAGGGAAGTGGAGCAAGGCAAAGGAGGTATTAGTTTGTTAAGACTCCTTCATTTTCTTCTAGAGAA
This sequence comes from Nyctereutes procyonoides, assembly GCF_905146905.1. Classification (NCBI taxonomy): domain Eukaryota; kingdom Metazoa; phylum Chordata; class Mammalia; order Carnivora; family Canidae; genus Nyctereutes; species Nyctereutes procyonoides. The sequence goes on along the minus strand of NW_026575160.1, from coordinate 28,676,774 downwards.
CTAATGAAAGGCCATAAACCTATTTCTGCTATTTGGAAGCTCCTGTCATTCTCCAACCCATCAGCATCCTGTTGTTCCCCACATAAACCCGTTTACTCCTTCGAATGGGTCAAAGGGCATTACTTTTGCTATCTGTGGGGGTACTGCCTAAATCTACCTCGATGTACTTTTCCAAATTCCTATCAGTACACTAGTCAGCAAACATCTAGTGTTTTGATATAATAGGTCTCTGCTAGGGCTAAGCAGATGACTCATTCATTGATTTTTTTTTTCTCTAAAGGTTAAATTAGCGCTGTAAATGTGGGGCATCTCTGGGGGCTTCTAAATGGGTGGGAAGGCAAGAGTTAGAGCATGGTGAATGTCATCCTGCCTATGACCTATCCTGCCACACTAAAAGAAAATTGCTAGGCCTATTCTTAAACTTGGCATAGTTTGGTTTGGGAGGTGGTTTCTGGTAGAAAATATAAAAATCTGATGCAATGGGGTGAATGTTTATTGAAATTCATAAGTTGAAATCTTAACCCCCAATGACGGTTAGGAGGTGAGGCGTTTGGAGGTAATTAGGGAACAAGGGTGGAGCCCTTATGAATGTGATGAGTGCCCTTATAAAAGGACTCCAGAAAGCTCCATTGCTGTCTTTCTTCCATGTAAGGATACAAAAAGTCAGCAGTCTGTAGTCTAGAAGAAGGTTCTCACTAGAACTGGACCAGGCTGACACCCTCATCTTAGACTTCTGGCCTCCAGAACTGTGACAAATAAATTTTTGTTGTTCATGAGCCCACTCAGTTGATTGTACTTTGTTACAGTAGCCTGAAAGGACGAAGACACTTGATTAAACTCTCCTGCTTCAGGAGGGGCTTATTCTAAGAGGCTGAAGCATACCTGAGGGACTTCATGGTTCCCATTTCCATTCTTGAGGGCAACTGTGGTTGTCTTTTTTCCAACTTAATGCCGATTAACAAACTTCACCAGTAGAACAAAGTAAGGTTGCTCAGATTTAAGATGAAAGACCAGACTGTTCATTTTTTTTTTACTACAAATCCTTGTAGAAGGACTTGTCCAAACTGTTTGATTTCCTGGTGTGTGGTCTGTCAAAACCGATATTTAAAAAAAAGTTAAACATTTTTCTTGTTGACTGGTGCATAGTTAGGAATTTAACACAGGAGTTTCAGGCATTCTCTCCCTTGAGTTATAATTACCACAGGACAGCCGGCCACCATGACGGAGATCCTGGTGGCTTGAGTCCATGAATATCTCCAGTGCTGGATCCTTTGGGTGCTTACTTCAGGTGCCAGCATTCCTCTGCCTCTGATGACTGCCATTTCTATGGAATTAACAACAGTATGTTCTAATCATGTACATTGTTTTTTCTCTGGTCCTTGGCAAGGTGATCCCTGTGAATTCCTGACCCCATGTTTATGTTAACAATTAATCTATTCCAGTTCTACAGCCTGCCTGACCCCCGGAGTGGATACAAAGCCTCCAGGGGATCATGTTACTGCCCTCCTTCTAAGGATAACTCTAATCCTTCGATACACTTTTTTTTAAAATACATTTGATGTAGATTAAAACAGATTCCATCTTGTGATTTGGATATGAAGGGAAGCAGAAAATTTGGGCAGTGAGTATAATGGGGAGGTAGGATTAAGGGACATATTTTAAGATTGGTGAAAATTAAGCCATAATTTGCTAATAAGAATGTTTAATTACAACCATGAGAAGGGGAATGTAAAAGGGGAATGTAATAGGGGAAGGTACAAGAGAAGATGAGAGCAGATGGCTTCCAGGACTCATATGAGTGGAAGATTTTCTCCTTTAGAGCAGATTAAACCCTTTTTACAGAGAGACTGGCAGGCAGGGAGCCTGTATTCAGTGTCACTACTCCCGCCGTTCTCTCAGCGCCTTCAGTCATCGCCATTACAATATTAAATGAGTTTTATCAAAGTCACCAATTTTCCTCATCTTACAAAACTAATGATAAATTTCTAAGAAATTTTATTGGCCTCATGTCAGTATATTAACTATTTGACTTCCACTTAACTCTTAATACGTTTTCTGTTGAGTGTTGCTTTTCCTCAATTTTTTTCTCTTTTTTTTTTAATCCCATGCTAGACTTTTAAATGTTAAAATTGGTAGGGGGCTCTATTCTTCACGTTTTCATCTTTATATAATCTTGCTTCAAGTAACATCTCTGTGCTTATGCTGTTCAGATTTATTTCTCTCCCCCAGGCCTTTACCTTTAGTTGTGATTTCCTCACATAAATGTCTAATAGGCATATCAGTTTATCGTGGCCAACATGAAACTCTTGACTTCCCATTTCACACCTCTGCTTTTCCACATGTTCCTCCCCTGAGTCACTAGCTTGTGCTCTCCAAATGACCTCTTAATAGTTTGCTCTGTTTTTACAGCCCCGATGCCCAGCCCCAGCCACCACCACAAGAAGCTTATTCACACTCATAGCAGCTAGAGTTATCTTTTTAAAACAGAATAGATGTCATTTTTCACCTAAAACCCACCAATGATTCACATTATATTTAGAGGGATTTCTAAACTATTTCCTGTGACCCCTGAGATTGTACTATCTGGGTTTTGCCAAGTCTTTGATCTCATTGACTTTATTCAGTACTTTCTGGGCGCACAGGCCGTTCTTGTGTTCCTCAAATATTCACTGTCCCAGAGTCCTTGTGTCCTCCTCCTCTGCTGTATGGGATGATTTGCAGTCGTCTCTTATTCAACACTCAATTCAGAAAGCATGTCTTCAGAGAAGTTTTCTCCAACTACTTTAGCTAGAGGAGACTCCATATTTTTCTGTTTTGTTTACTTAATAGTACTTGAAACTATTTTATATTTTCGCAAAAAAAAATGTTACTTCCATTAAAACGTAGGCTCCTTGGGGCCCCTGGGTGGCTCAGTTGGTTAAGCATCTGCCTTTGGCTCAGGTCATGATCTCTGAGTCCTTGGGTCAAGGCCAGTGTCCAGCTCCCTGCACAGTGGGGAAGTCTGCTTGTTCCTCTCTCTCTGCCCTTCCCTCCCCTGCCCGCTACCCCCTGCTTCCCCCCATCCCTGCTTGTGCTCTCACACACTCTCTCTCTCAAATAAATAAATGAAAATCTTTAATAAAAAAAAAAGTAGGGTCCTTGAGAGTAGGGTCTCTTTTTTTGTATCTCTAAAGTACCTCAGTATTTATTGACTAATGTAAATTCCCAAAGACATTGTTTTATACTTTTTTTTCATTATAGTGAACATGTCTGGGGTCAGCCTGAAACCTTAATTTCTAATCTGTGCATTCTCCCTCATGTTGCATTTCCAATTTCAACATTGTCCATCATGCTTCTTTTTCTGTTAAAAATTTAAAGATAATCAAAATATAATTCAGTGGATCTTAACTCCTTTGTTTCTCCCCTGACTCCTGTAGAACAATCTAATAGTTTACCCATTTCCAAAGTAAATCCTTTTTGTTGTCTTCATTGCATCCACTATGGCAGATTTGTCTCCTTATTATTCTTATTTAGATAGTCAAAGGCTTAGGAACCCATTTGGAGGGGGACAAGAAGGAACCAGAGGCATTGGGAAAAAAGGCCCAGGCACTAACATAAATCTCCATTTTTTATTCCCTGGAACCTACTGCCCCTATGCTGATGGTACAGTAGTCTCTATAAAATGTGAATTATACGTTGCCAGTTTCCTGCTTAGTCAGGTCCAAGATCTCTTCCTCTGGACTATTAGTACAGTGGAGTTAGAGCCTATCCGATAGGTCTTTCCGTGTCACCTCTGTTTACTGAGTGACCAATATAGTTCCTGTCTCATGGCTGGCATTAATAAGTATTTGTTGAATGAAGAAATGAATGACAACCTTTTATATTGTTCCTTTACACACCATAAGCCCAAGCATATTTGTTTCTGTTTACGGACTGATCTGCATATTGCAGTGCTGGATAATTTGAAGTTCTGGAAACACTGCTGTTTCCTGCCCTCATTTTGTTTCTCAGATTGTTCTCTTTGAATGAAATGGCTCTCAAGCCCAACTTCATCCCATTTTTTCCTTTCCTCCAATTCATTCCTTAACATTTTCACAAGTGTAAGATTCATAATTTTCATATTTATTTCTTCTCTCCCCTGCATTGTGGATGAGAACTTCAGTACTAAGTATATGCTTGTTGAAATAAATGGAATAGTTTTGCCTTCCAATATGAAGATTTTTCACATACAGTATTTTATGAGCTTGTCCCAATAGTCTTTCTGCCAAGTCTACTTTGGCAGAGTAAATAGTACTATTTCCACTTTGCAGATAAGTTTGTTAAGGCTCAGAGAAGTTTTAGTGGTTTTCTGGATGCAATAAGATTTATAGCAGAAGTGGTACCAAAATTTACATCTTCTGATATATACCTCCCAGTTCATTGTAATGACCTTTAATTACATTTTATTGGTTTCATGAGATCCAGTTGGATTCAGTAGCCTTGTAGAGTTCTGGTGGCAGAAAATACCAATTACGTTTTTTTGTTTTTTCTTCTTTTATTATTTTGTCTTTTTCCAAACAGGGAAATGGCAAAAGGTTCGTTTCTGTACAGATTCTTAGGCTGGATGAAGAAGAGATGTTTCCTCCTTTTGAGTTTCAAAAGTTCCACTAGAGAGATGAGGGGGGAGAATGAGAATTGTTTTGTTACAAGGACTTTTTTTTTTAATGATAAAAACGCAGTATTACATTTGCAATTTTATCCCACTTCACAGTATTAAGCACAATTTCTAAAAAACTTAAAACATGCCATTTTTATTAATGGTCCATTTAAAACCACCAAACATTTTGATGTCAATTACTAAAACAAGGTTTAACGCTGTCAGAAAGCATTAGTGCTAAAAACAGTCATCCTCTCTGTATTTTCATCTGTAAAGCATTACAGTTTATAAAACAATTTTAACTCTGAATACGTAAGGCCTTATATGAAGGTTTCCATATGTTAAGAATTTTATTTGTGTGTTTGATTTTAAATTGCTTTGAAAAACAGACAGTTGAGGTTTATAGAAAGGAATCTTTCTTTTAGGAAATAAATGTCTCAAAAGTGCAGGGCACCAGCAGTAAAAACATTCTGACCACAAATCAGAAACACATTGGGAAGTGTTTGTTGAGTACACCTTCTGAAACTAGTATTTTGTTTCTATTTGCTGGAAAATTGAAAAATCTGTTGTATCTTGGCATGGCTTAGCCAAACCCCTGGCCTAGCCCCAGATTCCTTGTGCGGTAGATGGCATTATTGTACACACGGCTAGGCTACCTAGCCCTCTGTTTTGATCACATATATTTTAAATATAAAATGTACCTGCTAACAGTACCATTATTCAGCTATAATTATTTTCCACATCATATTAGCTTGCATATTCTTTCTCTTTAAAAATTGTGTCTAAGACAAAAAAAGAAAAAAAAAAAAAGAGGAAGAGATGACAATTAATCAGTGTTTCAGCTGCTGAGTGGCATCTGGCCAAAAGCCACCAGGCTGACAACTAGAGTTTGGAGTGTAGTTTTGCAAGGCTAATTTAAGGTGAACTTAGATGGATTCAAGATTTATAAGCCCGAAAATGTCCTGACTGGAGCAAAGTTCAAGTAAAGTAATTCGCTGCTCACCATGCAGATGGGGCTAAGCCCACACTGCCCTATGATTTAGTCTATAGTCAAGGAGAATTTTAAAAAAAACAGGCAGAAGGCCTGAGTTTCTGTGTTTCACTTCAAAGGTCTTCTAATAACTGAGAGGATTATACTCTTCTAACCAGCTAAGTAGGTTAGGTGGTTTTGAGCGAGTGCTTTTATAGCTATCGATAATTCTGAGTTTAAATTTTAAGGATCACCTCTATTGTACATCTCCTTTAACACATTAATGACTGTGAGAAACTCACACTCCTACCTTATGACTTCACAGAAGCTTCAGAATAAATTGCAGAAATTTTCAAAGAGTTGTAAATACCCCCAGAGTGGTAGGAGTAAGATTGAGAAACAGTCTGAAAAATCATTTAATTAAACATACTTAGCCTGCTTAAAATTTTTTTTAACTGTCCCAAATGGAAGAGCATGTTAATACAGAATAACTGCCACCAAAAATAGGAAGCAAGCGTCAATGTTAGTTTGCACTATACTGGCATGTTACAAGCCAGGATTATCAAATTGGGAGGAAGTTGAAATGCTTGCTCACTAATGGCAAAACAAAAACAACAACAACAAAAACCCAAAAAGTACATAAAACAACTTTTCTCTCTATAAAATGCTAACGATCTTTTAATTGAAAAGGGCAAACAGAAAAGGAGTTATTTTTAATGAGGGAAGAAAATGATAATCGTGCTGTGAAACAAGTCTCATTTTCTTAATTCTGTTTATTGGTATTAGTATGAGAGTTAAAATATCCTTCCGTACAGGTGCTCTTTCTAACAAGTACTTAAAAGGTAAACATTCAAAGGGTTAATGTGCAGCATAGAGTGGTTAAAAATACATAACAGTATCATGTAAAAAGCACACTATGTTTCTATTTAATGAATTTCTTTTTCAAAGGAGCTCAGAAAAGAGACACCTATGAATGGTGCAGGGAATTGCAAAATCACCTTAAGTAGAATAAAATGGCATTTCTTTCTTTTTTTTTTTTTTAATGGCATTTCTAAAGTATAAGTTACATCTGGTAAACAGTTGATGTTTACAGTGGCTCTGAGTGGGATTTTAAGTAACATTGGCCTTTATAAGAAGAAACAAGATGATTAAACAGTTGTTGCTACTTTCATTTTTTAAATATTATTCATAAGCTTTACTAGGATATTTTTCCCCAGCAGTAGCAGAGAAAAATATGGATTTTTTGCACTTCAGATGAAAAAATAATTGTGCAGGGCCTTGTAAACTGTCAGGCACCAAGCCAGGGCTTACTCAATCCCTCAGCACTCTTAACTTAAACAGTCTCGATTTTCCCCCTAAACACACCTTTTATTTTCTACAAACGTGCATATGTCGTGGGCGGAAGCTTGGCAAGTTCTTTGTCTGCTTCTTTTAAGGTCTATTTTCCACCTGCATTGGAATGGGGGCAGCAAGACATAAAACAGTCTAGCCGGGCTGTGGGGACATGCCCTCCCTGGGAGAGAAGTCTGATCTATGTTTTCTTCTGTAAAATGAAAGAGGCTCTCTTGACAGAGAATCACATCTTTTGCCATGGAACTTATTTCCTAACAAATGCAGCACCAGTTTTGAAAACAGGATTTGTGCTGAACTTCTACCTCATTGGTTTGGTCACTGAGAGCACCTACTTGCTTTTCAAGTTCCGTGCTGGTTGCATCCTTGACATATATTTGTTATGGGTGGGCTCATTTGGTTGATTTTCAAGTTCTCTAGCTTTATTCACACCAGAAATCTTCCATTGACTTGGCCATTTACTCTGAGGGTCCCTAACCCCAGGAGCTAGAGGGGATTGAGGTCCTCAGCAGAGGATGCCCAATTGGTGCAACTCATTGAGTGAGCAGGAGGACTGGGGTTCCCACGAGCTGCACTCCCAGACATTGCCCATCAGAGGAAAGGATTAATGTGCTCTTTCCTCTTCATATGTATTCTAAAGGCTGGAATGAATGAATGAATTTATTTATTTATTTATTTATTTATTTATTTATTTATTTATTTATTGTTACTAGGATGTATTGAATTCATGTTAGAAAACACCAGATACTTCATTAACTGATGCCTGACCAGTTTAAAGTGGGCATTCTTCCCTAGCAAGAAGTAGGATGAGGTTGATTCTAAAGGAGATCTTAACCTTCTCACTCCTCTTTCCAATCAGGGATTGGAACCTGAGCAATTCCAAGGTATTGGAATAGGTGACTATTATACCTTTAGTGTCACCTCTGGCCAGTCAGAAATACATTTTAAGATTGGATTCTCCATTGATGCAGTAATCGTGAACTTTGATTATTTTAGACAAAATCTTAAAAGTTTGATTTTAATAAAAAAATGGGCAGGAAGTAAATATTTTCCACTTACGGCTTCCTCAGAATTAACGGCGTTCCATTTCTTTAACACATCTCATCATTTTGTTATGGACTGCCATTTTTTCTGCTCTTTAAAAATACAGACACTGACTTTAAAATGTGTATATTTATTATTGATTTTTAAGATTCTGAGTTAATATCAATATGGCAACATTAGAATTATTTTCCCCTGAAGAGATGGCAACCCTCCTGCGTTTGTAATTTAGTGTTGAAATTTCTTCTTTATGTACTTTCTTCACGCCATTCAGCAATTGCAGAGCAATTTGTTTTCCATCTTTGGCTACAGTGGCAGTTAGGATAAAAACAATTGTGGAAAAGAAATGTAGTGTTTTTCTGCCCAGACATCCTCCTATCTATAGAGTCCTGAATCATAGACTGTTAACTTATGCTTTCTCTAAACACGATATTTTTTGATGGCCATGGGGATCCAAAAGGTTTCATTAATGTTTTTATCAACTTAATATTAGATACAAGGATATGAAGTTATTTACTCAGGTAGCTATGCCTAGCTGAATGTGACATAGGGCCTTCGTCTGAATGCGCATGTACACACGCATACCCCAAGCCTAGCAAAGCAACTGATGGTGTCTTCAGCTATGTTTCCTACACTAGTAAATCAAAACAAAACCAAGTCTAGCCGAACAAAACTAAGCTTGTCTTATAAGATGCCCTTGGTAATTTTCTTTTCTGAAGCTGGGGTCAAGGGAGAGTAAAGATTTTGAATTTGTTGCTCTCAGTTCTTTTATTAGAGTATGAACTTTGCTTTCACTGAATTTACAATCTCTGACAAGTTTGCATATATTCTGTAGAACCAGAGGGAGTTCTAGATCCCAGTCAGGACTATTACATACTCCAGCTACCTTTTTTGGTAGATACCTTCTTGGGGTATCATTTGGAAATATGAGGGCTGCTTGATAAGTGTACTAGTAACTACGGTTCAATTTTTAAATATGACTTTTAGAGGCACATAAAGCCTGAGACACTCTCCTTTTTTTTTTTTTTAAGATTTTATTTATTTAATCGAGAGAGAAGGTGGAGCACGAGCTGGGGGTGGGGAGGTGCTTGGGGGAAAGGGAGAAGCGGACTCCCTGCTGAGCAGGGAGCCCAAAGCAGGGCTGGATCCCAAGACCCTGAGATCATGACCTGTGCTGAAGGCTGATGCTTAAGGGATTGAGCAACCACCTAGGTGCTCAAGCCTGAGACTGTGGTTTCTTAACTCCACCGTTATGCGTTAGTCTGTTGGAAAAAATGGAAGTGAGTTAAAAAAAATAAAAGATCTTGTTATCTGTTGAAGAGTCTTTTAATTCCTCTTGCTACTAAGCACTTTGTTTTTCCATGATGAGAAACAATGAGGGAAATTTACAATGTGCTTATCTTAGGAAGTTCACTTTCCTCATCTGAAAGGTTAGTCAATGTTTTCGGTAATGCAGACATTCCTTTAACATCTTTATAGGGTTAAAATAAAAAATATAAATATAGGGTTTATCACATCTTGTATGGCAGTTCTTCTGCTTTCAGCTATCATTTGACCTTGTTTGCAGTTTTTCTAGCCCAAGGTAAGTCTGAGAACACAATGGAAGTCAAGTGCTGCTCAGATTGGTAGACTTGCATAGCTTCCCATCTCTAAAAACAATCCATACAAATTTAAAACAGAAATGAAGCCTATTGCTGCGTGAAACTAAAAGTCTATTCAGAATCCCTAGGTGGCATGGAAAGCATTTAGACTCATTTCATTCACATGTCAGGTAAAGACTTTCATTTAGCAGTGAGATGAATGCTGAATAATGGGTCTTTTGAATAATGTAATTAAGAATTCATTAAGGAGGACTTAAAAAAAAAGACAGAATGCAGTGTGTGTGTACTCCCTACACTGAACTCCCAAAATGTATCATAGAGTTGATGATTAAAAAAAAATCATCTGAGAACCAATTAGAAAAATACTGTTATTTCATTTACAAAATACTGACATTTAAATTCAATGAGGAACAAATATATATTTGAATTTACTAGAAATTATGTTAAATCAGGATTAAAGATCATTTTTATTATTTTAAAATGTGCTCATAATATAACAAAGGACTTAACCAACACGGTTTCCCTGAAAAGATCTCTTAGTGTTCACCATGTGAACCTTACAATATTGAAGAAATTCACTTTGTGCTTGGATAACTGATCAAATGAGAAATGGCAAACTTCTTTTTTATTCTTTGCTTTATGTGAATTGAAATGATGAAAAGTTTTAAAACAAACCCAAAAGTGGCAACAGCAGGTCAGAGATTTGCCTGTAACAAAAGCTAATATTTCCGTTATCTTTGTATGGCTGTTATCTACACAAGAGGAAGGAGGTAAAGAATTTCACTGTTTTCTCACTGATCAGCACCTACTAGTATTCGCACTAACCCTATGTTCCCACAGTCTAGCTTTTATCATGCTGCTTGCATACAACAGAGAGAATACCTGCTGGAGTAGAGGCAGATGTTTGTGGGTATCAGAATTCAGTGACTGGGGACCTAGAATCTTCCACAGAGGCAACCATAGAACTTTTTTTTTTACCATTTTTCTTGAGTAATGTGGGCATATTATTGAAGCCTCAGAAATATGTTCTCATGGCATTTGCAATCATCTATTTTTGTCCTGGGAATGGGATCATATTCAGTAAATTGTTCTTGCATTCTTTGCCTTGGCATGTTACAAGCCCTGCCTGTCTCTGGCATACAATTTATTATTTTTTCACCATGTTTCCCGGCCCCTCCCAAGTATATGAAGAAAAAAGGTCAAGAAATTGATGGAATAGAATTAATTCATTTGCTTTTGTTATCAAACAAATTGAGTCATATTGGATTAATTATAGAACAATTTGCATTAATATACAAACTAAAATTTATTTTTTAACTTGTTGAGACTATATTGAAAACAAATAATGAATCAACTTGAAAGAGTTGCTTCTGAGGCTTAGACAACTACATAGAACTGACTTGTAAACTGAGCTTGATTTCCTATTCTCTTGAGAATTCTGGTCCAGGGGAGCTCGCCTCTTTAATGCACAGTTGTACAAAGGCAAGTGATCTAATGACCTGCCCTGAAAATTTAAAAATGAAAAAAGCCCCACCTCTCCAGATGGAATGATTCATCCAGATGGTACATTGGAAGCTTTTAGTGCTGACTGCATTCTTAAGGCTTTCATTTTTATTTTGAAGATCATTTCTTCCTTTAAAGATTTCTTCTAGTTAATTGGAAACAGTAAGACCTAATGGAATGAACAAAGGATAAAGGATTGCAAACGTTGAGGTCTAATCCTTACTCTGTCAGTGACTACTGCTTTGTGTTTCAACCACATTACATTGCCCCTTTGTCTCAGTTTTGTCTTATAACACAAGATGTGGAATTGCCTTTTTTAGACTGGGAGTATGTTAGCACAGGAAGGGAGGATGAAAAATGTTGCCCTCTCTGACAATATTATTTTTTAAGAGAAGTAGACATTCGTGTGTTTAAGCTGTGTATATATTAGAGATCTGAAACTTCATAAACATACTTGTTAGCATTCATTAACTAGTACAATGTAATATAGTCTGAACATAGGACATAATTGTTGAAGAAATCCAACGTAGGAAATGACAAGAGTTGAGTTGAGTTGATGAAATAAATTTTCCAGGGGGAAAGACATATTTTTGCTAGGCTTTTTTTAAAAAATAAAATTAATCTTAGTCTTTTGAAGCTAAAAAGACCTTTAGATTTCCTTTGAAAGAATGATCTTTGTAGAAGACCCTAATGTGACCCCTAATGAGCCATACCCTTCTATAGTCTTCTTCCCTTGCATGCCCATGGAATCTGTAACTTTTGCTCCTACTAAACAATGAAATATAGCAAAGATGATAGGGTATCACTCTTGTGATAACATTTTATTGTATAAGACTTTGCCTTTGTAGGGTAGAGCCAGAGAAATTCTCCTTTTGTCTATGTTGAGGAGGAAAAAGCTTTTCTTTACCTTTCAGAGTTCCTGATTTAAAAATTAAATTGACATGAGAGAGATTAACAGGAAAAAATCAAATTTAATTATGTACATATAGGGAATCCGCAAAAGCATGAGAGATTCCAAAGACAGGCAAAATGAAGTATATATGTTATTCTGGACCAAGGAGAAGGGGATAGGGATGTGGAACTTCAAAAGGAAGGAAAATAGTTCATGGGAAGATGAAAATGGATAAATTCTTCATAAATGTTTGCTGGGCCATACAGAAATAATAGGACATAGAGAGTAATTCTGACAAACTTTGCTAAATTCCTCTTGGCAACCATACCTCATTCATACTACACTGTCTATGGTGACAGTTCCCATCCTGGAACAGACCCTCTGTCTAAATTTTAGACAGTGTGTGAGGGGGGGAAGACAGAGAAAAACTTCTTGTCCTCTCTTTCTTAAAAATAGCCTGGTTGTCTGGTTGGCTCAGTTGGCAGAGCATACAGCTCTTGATCTTGGGGTCATGAGCTTAAGCCAGATATTGGGTGTAGAACTTAGATTCAAAAAAAAAATAAAAATTCAGTGTAAAATAATACACATGCCAAAGAGACACATTTTGGGGGGGGTATATTTTGCTTCCCTAAAGCTAAGAAGAAGCAAACAGCCATATTATGAACTGACTATGGAGAGGGCCACATGTTAGGAAGGCTTCTAGGACCGGAGACCCTCAGTCATAAAACTGTAAGGAAATAAATTCTTCCAATAGATTTAAATGAGCTTGGAAGCACATTCTTTTCTAGTTGAGGCTCCATATGAGGATACAGCTTTAAACCATGTCAGTACTCATGGAAACCGTATGATAATAAATGTGTGTTGTTTTAAGCTGTTAAGTTTGTGATAATATTTACTCAGAAAAAGGGACTATATTTGAATCTGTCCTAATCCTAGAATGCTATAAGTAAAATAATTTTACCTCACAATCGAATATATATATGTTTATTTATAAATTATATACACTATAAAACCGTGATTATCACTGAAGCTTAGTTTCTTTTTTATTAGGCAAAAATGAAAAAAACATAGTAGTTCAAATATTTTGTTCTTGTCTACTCAGCGTATTACCTATACCACACTTAGGAGTTCTGCACACACATTAGGGATCCATTGCTTTAATCTGGGGTTTGCAAGGTTGTATATCCGTACCTAGTACAAAACAAATTTTACTTTACAAAATTCTTTGTGTATTAAAACCCAGATACTGTTAATATTTCTACAAAGTTCCAGATGTCCATCGGTTGCCAAACTTGACTAGACCCCACTAAACACTTAGCATGGATGAAGAAAGGAGTGGGGTACTAAGCAAGAGGACAGAACTGGAAGCAACATTGTCCTGGTTTGGGGCATATAATTTTGTTTAAACTTCAAGTCAGGCCAAGGGAATCTGCAGTTTGTCTGTTCAAATAATAGCAACCTATACTTGGTGGATTCTGTCTATATCGTGTGTGTGTATATATATGTGTGGGGGGGGTTGAGATATTTATGTGGGACATTCTGTCTGTGTTGTGGCTTAATGTGTTCTGTATCTTTTGTTCCTTCTCACTCTGTCTTTTTTTAATTTTTAATTTTAAAAGGGAAGTCAAGTTGGCCAGAAAGTCAGGAGGGAAGGGACGCTATAGGTATGTTGTGGAATAACAACTGGTAGAGGCCCAATTTCACTCAATTTTGGGGGACAGTTACATCATTTATCCTCTACTGTGCCAAATACCAGGTAGATTTTGAGTTGAGTGTTTAAGCAATCAATGACTGTTGAGAGATTTCATCTTTTTAAATGAGTGTTGAAGTTGAAAGTCTTGGTGATAAAAAGATGTTTGTCATTTATTTAGTAATTGCTGTGTATCAAATGCAGTGATGGAAAATTGACCTAAATCATGTTTTTAAATCATTATGATAGCTTTTTCGGGATCAGTAGAGCAGAGTGGTTAAGAGCACTGATTTGGAATCAGAATGCTGGGTTCTACCACTTGATGTGACCTTACTTTAGGCTTCTAAATCGTTCATTTATTCATTTAACAAATACATATTGCCACGTTCTGTGAGTCGCTCATTCTTCTAGGATTCAGTAGTGAACTGAGGATACAGTAGTGAATAAAGTAGGCAATATCCCTCATGGAGCTTAGGTTCTAGTGGTTGGACCCCAAGGTTGATAAAATAAACAGTAAACAAACAAATGTTTGTTGTTTAAACACTTGTTTAAATGTTTAACATAAAATGTTAGGTGGTGGCATGAGTTTAAGAGAAGTAAATTAGAACAATTTGGATGAAGAAGAAGGTACTATTTCTGCAGAATGGTCAGGAAAAGCCTTTCCAAGGAAGATGCCTTTGAGTAGAGATTGAAAAGAGGTATGGACGGGAGCATCTGGGGGGAGACATTTCAGAGAGAGTGGGGAAAAAGTACCAAGGCCCATGTGGGAGCTTGCTTGGTGTGTTGCAAGGGGAGAAAGGAAGGCAGTGTGTCTAGAAAAGAATGAGCCAGGCAGGGATTGGTTAGAGAAACCTAGAGAGAAGTCCATGTAAACAAGGGTGGGACTAGAGAGAAATGTTACGAGGTCATTGCAACAATTCAGTTAGGAGGGATCCCTGGGTGGTGCAGCGGTTTAGCACCTGCCTTTGGCCCAGGGCGCGAGCCTGGATATCCAGGATCAAATCCCACGTTGGGCTCCTGGTGCATGGAGTCTGCTTCTCCCTCTGCCTGGGTCTCTGCCTCTCTCTCTCTCTCTCTGTGTGACTATCATAAATAAATAAAAATTTAAAAAAATGAAAACTGCTCTCCTTTAAAAAAAAAACAATTCAGTTAAGAGAGGATGGTAGTTTTGACTATTGTAATAAGTATTGTAATAAGTAGACAGGTGGTAGCTATATTTGTGAGCATGGCATAAGGTATAAAGAAGTTGAATCATTATGTTATATATTTGAAACTAATATAAAATTGTGTATTATACTCAATGTTATACTCACCTCAAAAAGAAAAAGAAGTAGAAGGATTCTGGATATATTTTAAAGGTGCAACTTTTGGGGTGCTTGGGTGGCTCAGTTGGTTAAGTGTCCAACTCTTGACTTTGGCTCATGTCATGATCTTGGAATCATGGGATCAAGCCCTTTGTTGGGCACCCTACTCAACACAGAGTCTGCTTGAGATTCTCTCTCCCTCTCCCTTTCCTCCTGTGCACTCACTCTCTCTCTCAGTGAATAAGTAAAATCTTAAAAACAATAATGGTGCAATTATTTGGACCTGTTGATGGATCGAAGTGGCATATAAAAAAAAGAGTGAATAATGAATCTAAGATTTTAAGGTTTTGGCAAATGGAAGAATGGAGTTGTCATTTACTAGGTTGGAGTAAAGTGGAGGTAGAGCAGATGTGAAGAGTTCATATATCCTTTGTTTTGGCCATGACAACATTTTACATGCTATCAGATATTCAAAGGGAAATAGTGAGTTTTTGAATACACAGAGTTCAGAGTAGTGGTTGGGTGATTGTCACCGTTTATTAGTATTTAAGTAGTATTAACTGTAGGACTAGGATGATGGTTGTCAGGGGAACACTAGGTCCTCCCCATTTTCTCCCCAGTCTTAACTTATATAGTAGAATCTTGAGTGTCTCAGAGTCTATATGAATGTCTCCAATTTTAATAAAAGGTCAGGAGATTTGTTAATAGGAAAATGAATATCTTCAAATATTATTCCCAGAAATATGTCAAATAGTATATACTCATCCATCATTCTACATCTCAATCAAAAAGGTTGATTTAAGTTAAAAATCTTTAACTTACAGACCAAGAGAATTAAATATTATCAACAAAATAGACACATCTGTGTGTATTTTTGGCATAAATTCCTATTCTTCAGTCCTACCCTGTTTTATGGTGAGTCATTTCCTTTTCTTTTTCAATATTCCCTTTGCTTATTTTTTCTAATACTCCTTATTTTTACATGTGCATCTTTATTAACTTTGTATAATACTTCACTTTGCATTTTCTCTTCAAGTTTCTTTAGAGTTCTGTACAATTCCTACTTAGACTCTCAAATGTTTTCATGCCCTTAATACTTCCTCTTCTGTCTTCTTTTCTGTTCAATTTCAACCTTCAGTAAGTGGTGACATTTAGCTTGGAGAAGAGCAGGACAAAGTTGTGATCTAAAGCTCTCAATTCACTCCACACACATTTGTAGAATAAGGCTCTTGGTATAATATGTGTTTTATATAGAAATCATTAATTTACTGTCTTTTTGAAGACTGACCTACTTGGGAAAACATAATGTTCCTAGATGAAAATAAAATCAGAGGAGAACTACATGGCAATGTAGAAATAATGGCAAAATTTTATGGTAAAAGCTATGCACCCAAATACCGAGAAATACCGAGGGGCAGTTGAGTTCTGTGGTGGGATATTTGTTAATCTAAAGAAGGTTTATCTAATCAATATATTTTCCATTACCTCCAATTATGAGAAAGCATAAAGGTGTGATATGAAAAACATTAAACAGCAGGTGAGTCAGGGGTGCTGACCAATCAGGCTCATTTATGGTGGGTGTAATGTATGAAATGCAAATTAACACCGTCATGTGATACTACACTCTCTCTACCTGTTAGAAGGCCTCTTTTTAAAAAACACTGTAGAGTACATGAAGCAACTGAAATTCTTTTATATTGCTGGTGCAAATGCAAAATTGTGCAGCCACTATACAAAGCAACTTGGCAGTTTCTCATAAAGTTAAGCCTACATTTACTCTACAGTCTGGTAGTTCCAGTCCTAGATTTTGAGAGATGAAAACTTATATTTACACCAATTTTTTTAAGTGACAGTATATGGTGGCTTTATTTATAATTGCCCCAAACTGCAAAAATCAAAATATACTTCAATTGGACAAACTCTGCTGCATCTATATAGTGAAATATAAAATAATAAAGAATGAACTACTGGTACATGTAACTACATGGATGAATCTCAATGTATTATACTTAGTGAAAGAAGCCAGACTTGAAAAGCTACTTTATAATATGTGATAATTCTGTTCTGACATTCTGAGAAGGCGAAACTATTGGGTATGGTGAAGGATAAGTAGGCATGGGAAATTTGGGAGGGTGATGAAACTATTTTTATTTTGGTTTTAGTGATAGTTACATGACTATATGTGTTTGTCAACATTCATAGAATTATACACTAAAAAAGTAAATTTTATTGAGTAGTAAATTATATCTCAAAAAAAAAACTATTTTGAAAAATGCTTAAAAAGGAACGGTGTTTTCCAAATATGGTAATTAGGTGTTTTGGAGTTGGAGTTTAGTTTGAACAGAGTCAGGGGAGAATAATACTTCATGTACCCTGGAATTCTATTTCATTTTTATAATAAAAAAGTTGTTTTATTTGACCAATTATGTAGTTTTAGGAGTAATTCACCTATAGTAAAGGGGGAAGTCAAGGACACCTACCTATATGTGCTGATATTCCTGAAGATAATAGGATCTAAGATAAACAGTGCTAAACTATACCATGTACTGAGTATCTCCTTCATGTAAATTGTTTCATATATAATCTTAGTTATTTTAACATGGTCCTATAAGATGGGTAACATTATTATCATGTCTAGTTTACTGATGTGAGCATGGTTTCAGAGAATTTAGATATTTTCCTACAACATGGATGAGGAGCCATAATTCAAACAGATGTTTTTGACTCCATGGTTCGCATTCTTTCTCTGACACTATCCTGTCTCCTAGATAATTCCCACAAAGGTCTACAGAAAGAGAAAATAATCTAGATTCGAATTATTTTATACTTTAGCTTGAGTCACTAAATACTGAATTTTCCTTTTCAAAAACTGAGGCTACTCTGTAAAATATTGAGCACTTATCCAGCCTATCAAGGCATGTACCATTTGATTTCAAGTTAATCCCCCACTTCCCCTTTGCACCTATGCTCAAAATAATACTCCCCCACCCCCATCCCCAGGATTTTTGCCAGTCTTTCTGGATCTCTTTCAAGTGTATTTGGAAAGTGGAAGAAAAAAAAATCCAAATTATTATATAACCTGGGATAATTATATAGTTATTTAGATACACTTCTCTCCTACTCTGAGTCCTGTAATGACCACATCCCCTCTAGATAACCATAAACTCTTGAAAGATAAGAGCTGTCTTTATAATTTCTGATATACATCATAAGATCAGCTCCAAAACTCTCCACCTAGAAGATGTTCAAAAACATTTTTTGAAAAAAATGAATGAATAAATGAATGAAAATGACAATAGAGAATACAGGCAAAAGCTTTAGAGTTGAATAGAGGCCTGTATCCGAGACTTATTCTATTTGCTATTTGTTTCTCTTTGAGTTATTTAACTTTGCTAAGACTCCCTTTTCTTTAAAATGAGGGTAATAACACCTCTATCACTTGTTAGTTGTGAGGATTAAATGAGAAAAAAATATTTAACGTGCTTAGAATAGTTGCAAACATAGTATATGGTCAGGATATAATGTTTATTAATAATATTAGTAAAATTCTGTTCTATATCATGTCATTAGTTATAAAAATTGTAAATTAATAATATTGAGTTCTCCCTGAACTTTATTTATTCTCTTAATCCTCCTATGTCCTGACACTTAGGCATAATTTAGTGTATGTGATTCTGGGTAGAATGATCCAGTTTAGTTTTTAAGTTGTTTTCCTTGAATTGAGGAAGAGGTGGTTCTAAGGGACAGAATAAGTTGGGTTCCTGGCTCTGGGCTTTTCATATGTCTCTGTCTCTGCTATCATCAGTTATATGTAGTGAAAGATTTGAAAAATGATTAGTTTGAAGTAGACATAATATTAATTGCTGTAAAATAAGTAACAGGAAAACTATTGTCATTTATTTCTAAGATTAATGATTGGTGGCTCCAGGTATGGGTGAAGCATAAGCTGAAGCAACTTCTGGGATTATGTCTATTAAATTAGTATCAGAGAAGTGGGCATATAAGGAACCAATTTTCAAGAGAGCCTGAAGAGGCTCTGAAGGATAGAGCTTGTTCTGATGGAAGGGAAGTCTAGCCAGCAAGCTGATGCCAGACACAAGGTCTTTGTGTCCAAAAGGAGAGCCTGTCTTTGAGTAAGCATTGTAAATATTCTTTGGATTTACTTTTCAGTTTAATCAAGAAGTCTGAGCCCATCTGAGGAAACAAGGATGGAGGCAGAGTGGCTGTAATTAACAACAAAAAAGAATTGTTTCATGTAAAGTGAAAAAAACCACCAAGCTTCATTACATTGACTTGAGACAATTCCGTTTCATTTTGTGTTCCCAAAACTTCCAGCAAGTCAGTAGCAGTTGGCCTGCTAGATAAAAGTAGCAGGCTGTGGTTGATGGGGACGGAGAATTAGAAGAGCACATGCTGAGTATGTCACATGCTGAATATGAGGGTGTGCTCTGGAATAGATTGTCTTGGAGGGATTCCCTTGAGACTCCATCCTTAAGGAAGGGGACACTTTCTTAAGGGACTAGGTAGGAAGCATAAATAAAACACAGGTCCACACATTACATTGGGAGTTTTGTTTAAGAGAGTGGCATGATGTTACCAGTGAGCTGTTGTTATATACAAAAATGGCACTACCTGTTAGTCTTTGGGGGGACATACCTTCTGAGGTGCACTAGTTTTGATCTTTCTTTTACCCAGTGAATGTTTTCCCATTGTCAGAGTGATTTCCATTTCCATGGAACAAAGAGTAATTTAGCCCATACAAATTGTGACTCCAGCCATTTTGCACTTGAGCCAACTCTGCTAACTGGTCGCAGTCAAGGCAGCAACCCAGTCAGTAAAATAAAGGGAGATGCTTGAATGTTGTGGTAAGAAATTATAGTGATCCAATATAGTTGGGTGTCCATTCAGTCTGTACAGAAAAGGCAAGGAGACAAAATATTGTTGAAAAAAGCCTAAAGCAAGTAATTAGTAGCAGGGGAAGGCAATGGCACATTTAGATTATTACACTTCACTTTGTATTGGTATCAGCTTCTGAATATTTCAGCAGCATTCATTTACATACCCACTGAGGATTGCTGAGCAGAAATTACTCTTTGTTCTCAGGCATAGAATTCCATGGGGTTACAAGTTATATCTAGACTTTGGCCCCTTCAAATAGAAAGAGCTTTGTGATGATATGTTGAATGATATGTAATCTTCACTTTTGTTAAGTAAAACCACAGGATTTTCCTACAGAATCATTTGTAAGTGTCCACATCATGAGAATCAAAAAAATTGTCTATTGTGAAGATGCTATTTGATGAGAATATTTTAAAAGTAATTGTGAAATGTAATTTGTGGCATCTGTATTTAAATATTTGTCACACTCATCTCTTCCCATCCTTTTCTAGTACTACCACTCAAGCTCAGAGAAGGTAAATGTCCTTCCCAAGGTCACAGAGTTAGTAGTTGAGGAATAGCAAATCGGGTCCACCTGAGCCCACTGCAGCTCCATACTCAGGCCTGGTCAGACAGTGGCCTGCGAAGGACTACCAGATGAAATCCAGCTATCTGAGTCAGGTTGTTCTTAGGTGACTAAATGGGTTAAATGCAAAGTATGTGATCTACTGTTAATAACCATCTAGACTTTGTACTTGGTTATTTGGATAAAAAAAAAAAAACTAGAAAGCAAGTGTTAAACTTCATACACAGATACTAAATAAAACTGAGTTGATAAAGAATGGAAAGACTGAATAGAGAGGGAAAATATTCCCCCAGAGAACTTTCTAAATCACTAAAGTGTCTTTTTCAAGCCATATTCTTACCTCTTTCGACCCTTGCTCCACAGTCTCCTCAAAGACCCTCTGCCAGGCAATTTCAGATGTATTATAAACATACTCTTGTGAACAAGAGCAATAATTCTCCTCGATGTGGGGCCCTGCTGCTGATGACAATCAGCCCCAGGTAGCCTTTCACTTACCAATCGCTGTTGGCTCCAAAATAAGTTTTGAAAAAAGTGAATTGGAGCTTAGGATCCAAATGATAAGTAAAATGAAGGAATGCTTGTGTTTTCACAGCTTGTATTTTTGAGGTGGTCAAAAGTCACGGAGCTGACCCACCCCCGAGAGCCCTCATCATTGCATTCATCTATTAACAACCATTCCTGTTTGAGTTCAAGCTGCTGACCTTTTCTCTAGAGTCATGTTTGAAGATTAGCCTTGTAGTCAGGCTAATAGCAATTCCTCCAAAATAAACCACAACCTATATTTCCTTGTTATTCTGTTTTAAGGTTTTGGCTAGTTTATTAAAGTTTTGACATCTGGAAGAGGGCATACCTCACACTTCACATTGGAAGCACCTATTAAATGAATACAATAGGGGCATTATGATTTTTTAGAGATGTGTGTTGGAAAGATTTTCCCTTAGATGAAACATGTTTTGGTTGTTGATGTATTTATTTAGGTGGTTACTAGTAATCAAAGATAATGAAGACATTAGTCTGACACCAGAATTAAGTTATCAAAATTTAAAGCTGTCTAGTATCAGGCCAGGATAGCTAGAATTTACTCAAGAAACCTTGGTGAATCTCCACTCAGTGCACTACACCATCATTGCAAGCAATGGACTGATCCTAAATTGTGCTAGACTCTTCCTACCTTTCAAAAATTTTCATTCTTGTTGGTAGAAAATAGGAGGGACTAGAGAACTACAGTATAAAACAGTGGGAACAACAAATGAGTTAGGTGTGTAACAAAGAATTCACAACAGAAAAGCCATTTTGACTTAGGTTGTAAGGTAAGTTTCATAGAGGGATGGCGTAAGATGGAACATGGCTTTCAATGAGTGGAAATTTTCATTTAAAAATGATTAAGTAAACATTTCTGTTTTATGTGCTCAGTATATTCAAAAGTACATCCTGGAAACTGTGCATGACCACAAAGTTAGATATTGAAGTTTAGGAAACGCAGCATTGAAAACATAGGGGATTCTAGAAGAACACCTAAATGTGATTGGCGGAGTCAGTGAAAGTTTCAAAGTAAAATATGCTGAGTCCAGAAAGGTTGGTCGGCCTTTAGCGAGTGAGCAGGAATGCAAAACCATTTTAAGCTACCTTGACATCAAAGAAAAAAACTAAGTTCGGGGACCCTGGGTGACTCAGTGATTAAGTGTCTGCCTTCGGCCCAGGGCGTGATCCTGGAGTCCTGGGATCGAGTCCCACATCGGGCTCCCTGCATGGAGCCTGCTTCTCCCTCTGCCTGTCTCTGCCCCTCTGTCTCTGTGTCTCTCATAAATAAATAAATAAAATTAAAAAAAAAAAAAACTACCCTAAGTTCATGAACTAAACATAGGCCCAGGAGAAACTTAGATAATCCACTCACTGGAGGGAAAAATGTTAAAGTCATCTCTTACTTTCATAGGCTTTCTGTGAAGGAGGTTTTCTAAGTGCCCACCCACCCATTCCCTTATTTCTCCAGAATACAAGCATACATGTTCTTTGTTGGAACATTCACACTTTGGTTGCAAATCTAAAGTTGAATTATCCATTTCCCTTTTTGACGGATTATTTGTGCTGGTAAGTAGTAAAGGTGGGGAATAAAGGATCACCGCCAAAGAAGCTTTTATTTTGGTTTGAAATATAATCTGGGCTTTTCTGTGGCAGACTGAATGGGCTAGAAATCACATCCTTCGAGAGGCCACTTTCACATGAGTCTTATATCTAGAGCTCCCGCTGACTGACTGACAGCAGTTGGAGAGTGGCTACATGGAGGGGAAAAGTCAGTTCGTATTAAAGTTTAACTGGATATAATACATGAAGTAAGCCCACGAATGCAATCAGACTTTAAAGCACATTCTCAAAGATCAAAATAAACCATAACTACCTGGATTTGAATGTGAGGAACGTTTGGAGTATGTATGTGTTTTTGTATTAACCAACGGTCCTCCAAGTCCATGTGCTTATAGGAATAATATGTTCATATAGAGTAGCACAGGGATACTTACTCTTGTTATTATATATTCAGGTGAGACAAACAGCTTTTTGCTGTTGACTGTCAAAATGTTTTATTGAAAGCTTGTACTCTACTAAAGAAAGCAAGGTCAGTGCTGGGGTAAATTTCTGGCCTATTATTTAACTTCTGAGAGGGTGAATACCATTTAGGAATAATGTGTTTTTTATTAAATAAATCTGTCTAATAATATTAAGGTGCTATTTCAATGTTAAGAACAGACAAAGCCAATCTTAGGTACTAAGAGATGGGGGCAGAAGGTTGGGGTCATGATGGGGAAGGAGTTGGGCACTGGTTAAGTCCCAACCACTGCACACAGGAAAAATGAAAAATAAAACCCCCTTCTATTTCTGTATTGGAGGATGGTTTTTTTGGTTTAAATTCCCCTTTGCTTTACTGAGTTTTCAACAAAGTGAGGTATGTAATTTGAATATATTTCTAATGTGGAGTGGAAACAGGTTTTCTTTAGACATGTGAAAATAAGACATTGTTTTTTTTTTAAGTTAGTGAAGATTGATAATAAAAGTTACAAAGGTAAAAATGGGATAATTGTTACAATAATTTATTATGTCAGGAAATTCTGAGGTAGACTTTGAAATGTTTAAGTAAATTTATATCTGTACTTTCTTAAATTATCATAAGCTAGTGAACAAATTGTTATCTTTTTAATCAACCTAAAATTCACAACCATGGAGAAACCCACTAAAGCCTAGAATTTTTATGTATTTACCTTATTTGATAAAATTCTTTATCCCGAGAGAAAACATTTGAAATCTTATTAATGTTATCCCCACAGCACCTTTTTCTATTCAGTAGCTCTAAATTAATAACAGTTGCATAATTTAGCTTTAAACACACAATTAATAATAGCTCTCATAAAAAATGTTTTAGGTGTATTTAATTGAAACCAAAATTCTAATTTTGAGAGTCTTGCAAACTGAAATTACATGAGATTGATATTTACATCCCAACCTACATTGAAGTCCTTAACAAGAGAACTGTGATTTACCCATTTGATACTTGTTATCATTATGGTTTTGGTAGCCAGAGGGAATGTTTCCTTTTTTGAGGCTGGTTGGATACCAAAGACCAGTGACACCTGGTAAGACAAAAGTTTCGTAGTAACTAAAGGAAAATAATAATGAGAATCTTTCTTCTTGGCCAAGGGGTATAGGTGATTCAAAATGTGTTATGGAATGATGAAGTAACACATGTGGAGAGATTAGACTTTGAAAAGCAGTGTGCTCTTAGAATACTTTGTCTACTTTCTATTGGCAAATTGGCCTTGAAGGAGGAAGGAAGGAAAAGAGGAAAAAAGAAAAGAAATGCATTGATTGATGTAGAATTTCTTATGTGGAAGGTTTATAATGTCTAAAAGTCTTGGAAGACATCTTGGGGTGCTCTGGAGAAGGCAACAATGTGATTTGACCTTGGATGGTTGGGTGGGTGATTCATTGGTAATTCTCCATGTAACCATAACTATGACCTGATCTTTATTGCACCATGTTATCTCCATTTAATTTCTATAGGTTTCTCACCATTCCTCATAGACCTCACTTCTGAGCTTAAAAAGAGAAATATTTTTATTCTCTTCTTTTAAATCCTGACATTGTTTTTTCTTTTGTGACACTCTTCCTCTTTTCAAACATACACCCTGACATGATCCTTGATGTCGTTGCTGCACCACTTTACAGGTAGCGCACATCTCTGGGTCTTTGTAACATGCTAGACATGTTACAGTAATAATGTTTTCCATTAGAATTTTTAGAATATTTTAACTAACCTTATTTAACTTTTATTTATAGGAGAGGATGAAAGAAAAAATTAGCTCTATTAATTTAATCTTAACTTTCTGCTTTGTTTCTTTAATTTTCATAATATATTTTTCTGTAAAAAAATAACAAAAATCTGTGGCTCTTATTTATGTTTCTTTTCTTCAAAAGTGGAACTACAGTACTCAGGTAGCTTGGATTTTCTTTTCTAAATTATTTCTACGCCTTCTCTACTCTTCCTCCACTCCACATTCAATCAGTCAGCAAGAACTCTTCTGTTTCATTAGTAGAGTCCACATCTCTCTCTTGTTCCTTTTCTTTCCACTGTCACTGTCTGAGGAAAGCCCCTCATTAATTCTTCTAGGCATTTTTGAAATGTTTCCTAATGGGTTTTTACAAGTAATACCCTTCCCCCTAAAAAAAAAAAAAAAAAACAACTGGTCAGTGAATTATTTCAGAATTTCCTATTAAATTGTCTGTTGCATCACTGTATATCTTCTATTCCAGTGATTTCTAAGCATAAAAAATTGATAGTAAAGATTTTCTCATTGTGATTTTGGTGTATCTATGAATATAGATTTTTATGCACATGTATATTAATATCTATGTTTTCTCTGAAAAATCATTCATGAAATAATATTTATCCTTATTGCCTGGGATGAACTCTAATTTTTGTTTTCTACTTTATTCCTCTCCGTTCTCTTCTAATATATAATTAATCTTTATTATTAGTGGCTTCTGTACTTGCAGATTTGCTTAAGCCCTAAAATTTGTTTGTAAGCCCAAAATCAATACTCACAGTACTTTCATAGTCATTTGTGGACATTTGTATGCACAGCATGGTGAAAAATTTGAGTCACCAGATAGGCACATATCAGCTGAAATCAGACAAAGTGAGATGTACTGCTTTCTTGTTTTAAGTCTCTTACTGTGATAGTTGTTCACACTTTTGTGCTGTTAGTAGTTTTGCTGTTTTACTATTTTTTTAATTTCATTTGTGTATGGTTGACACACCATTACATTAGTTTCAGGTGTATAACATGGTGATTCAGCTTCTCTATACATTATGCTGTGCTCACCACAAGTGTAGCTACCATCTGTCACCGTGCAACACTATTTTATCATTGAGTACATTATATTCCCTATGCTCCGTTCTGTTATTTTGCTGTTTTAAATGGCCCCCAGCATAGTGGTGAAACACCGTCTAGTGTTATTAAACACAAGAAGACTCCGATTGGCCTTACTGTGATGTGAGAAAGTATGTGTTAGATAAACTTAGTTCAGGCATGAGTTACAGTTCTGATGGCCAGGAGTTCAATGTTAATGAATCAGCAATATGTTTTAAATAAAGTGTTTAAAGAGAGGCACACACAAAACAAGGTTATGTATTGATAGGGTTTATGAAAATGTGTTCGGAAGCTCATAGGTACCTACTCCTGTGTTTCTTCTAGGAGCACTGATTGGCTATTTGCTAATTCCTTATTTGCAGGGACTCTATAGAACATAACTACTGTGAGTAACAAAAAATTGACTGTATTGTATTTCAACTAAAAAATTCTGGTCAGAAAAAAAGAATTCTGGTCAAGACGCAGTGAAGTTATTTCATGGGCGGGTCTACAATTTGTAAAAGACTGTCCCTGTCCCACATGAATCATTTCTCTCAAAGTTTCCTACTAGGGACAGCTTTGTTTTTCAGAAGCAAAATGTAACTATGTTTTCTTCTCTGAGAGATTTGCAACTTGCTGCTTTGTTCTTTTTACCTTGCCTGCTAGGAAACTTAGTGAGGATTTTATGCCCAGTTATAGCAACAGTATTCTTCATGTTGCAATCCATGCTTTTCTGTTTTAGCCCTGGTTTCTTCCTTTATTTCTACTGTGTTATTTTTGTTTGATTTATCTTTTTTGTATAGAGTCTTGAAACCTCTTGGGGAAAAGATGGAGATGAATAAAAGAATTAATGAATAAGTAAATAACTGAAACAAGTAATCCTGGGACAAAGATCTAGAGATAAGAGGTTATCTTTTTAGTAGAGGCTTTAAAATATAACATTATCATCAAATCCTTTGATAGTATGTGTTCTCCTTATTAAGTTGATTTTTTAGATGTGTTAACTTAAAAATGTTCTTTGTGAAGATGAAGTAGAGGGTTTTCTGAAATGTCAGGATAATTAAGTAAAGCTTAACAACTTATGATAACAGTGTAAGAAAATTACAAATGTATGTTAACATGCTTCCTTCTAGGATCATATGTCTTTTTATTATTGTGTGAATAGTCACCAATATAGATGCTGTAAAAAAATTCTATTTCCTTAGTAATAGCAAAGCCAGTGTAGTATGGATAATTAAATCATCAATAGTCATAACCAATAATTTTAAGATTTTAACTTACTCACTGAGGTTCTTCAGCCTTCCTTCCTACATCTCTCTTAATGAAGATAATCCTAAATAATCAAGAATTGCTGTACCCAATTTCAAACTATGTGAAAGTTTGCGTACTTTTGTCATTTAACCAAACTTAATGTTTTATGGATTGTTTCAGTCAATAAAAAAAAAAGGATGATAGATTCATTAATCCTAAAATCCTAATACTACATTTTATCGCAATTTGTGAAAAAAGTTGTATCAATTTGTGAAAAAAAGTGATACAGGATGTGCTGTGTAAGTATATTTTCCTAATATGCATTAATATCACAACTGAGGAAACCTCTATTGTTAAAAATAATTGGCATGTCTTCTGATACTATATCTTTAGATTGTTGTGCTTTAGCTTATGTCTTTCAATGAAACTTTATATTCCTTTATAAAAAAATCATAATTGGCAGTGTTCAAAATCTATGAAAGGATATATCTCCTAAGTGATCCACAATTTAAAAGAGCCTCTCAAAATAATCTTATAGTTTATCTCTAGTTTTCAATTTTTATTTATTTTTAAAGATTTTATTTATTCATAAGAGACACACAGAAAGAGGCAAAGATACAGGCAGAGGGAGAAGCAGGCTCCCTGTGGGAAGCCTGATATGGGACTTGATCCCAGAACCCTGGGATCATGCTAAAGGTACGCGCTCAACCACTGAGCCACCCGGGTGTCCCTCTAGTTTTGTTTTGTTTTGTTTTTGTCTTTTTAACAATGGAATTAGATGCTTTTTGAGACTATTACAACTCAAGGTTTATGTTACAACTCAAGATCTGTTTTCAAGTAATATGCCAATATTTTCAAAATATAATCTGCAACATTTTCAGAAAACCTGGTAAACATCAGTTTAATAATAAGTACCCTGCATATAGATATTTGTAAAGTATTATATGTAAAATACATATAGATATTTTACTAGCAGGAGGATGGATCATCATTTTGTATCCATTCACCTCCTTCTATAGTTACACTTGCATATAAATCAGAAGTATATACTATAAAATGCCTTAACAATCAAATATGGTGACTTTTGAATTAAAAAAACTGAAATAGGAATTAATAAATATTACTTATTATTAGTGAATCTCATTATATGTGCTAATGAAAAGTATGTTTTGGATTAATTACTAAGAATAGTTTGTGGTTATTAGCAGTTTCTGATCCATTTTTAAAGTAGAAATCTTCTTTAAAAGTGATTGATATAAATAATATGAGTATTTATTCATGTATGTTAATCTGACCGTGACAGCATCAAACTGTTAAGAATGATTTTATTGTAGTTGACAGTTCTGCTAAGGTCTTGTTTCATTATTTTATATTGGAAAAATCTAATTTTACCATTTGGGGAAGGGATAAAAATGTCTTTTTTATTATTAAAGACTTGTTAAAGAATATTAATCAGCAGTCTACATTTGTATCACTAATACATCTGAAATATATGAGAGTCACACAACATAGGGATTAAACACATGAATTCTAGAGCCAGCAGCTTGGACTCAAGTCCCAGTTCCACAAGTCACTATCCCTGTGACCAGGTAGTTTAACCTATTTCTTAGGTTAACTCCTTTGCAAATTAGGGGTCATTATATGATGTCTGTCTTGTACAGTTGTTACGAAGGGTAAATGAGTTAGTATTTAACAGTAGTCAAAATAGAATTAGGTGATATAGGAATCTTGTATGTGTTTAAATAAATAACTGGATGAAAGTGTTTATAACTCTTCAGAATAGAGAAACTTATTGCAATGTTAAAAAATGCATGGCATTTTAAGACTGTGAATGAAACTGATCATGTAGAAACAGTGGTTTTGATGTTTTAAGTAGTGTTATCACTCTTTCACCTCTTTTAAAATTTATACGTGAAATCATATAGGGAAGCACAAGATGGAAAACAAATTATTGAAATGGAACAGAGGCCTGGATCTTTGCCTGTGCTGCTTTTGGTTATCTTGCTTAGAGGACTCTGAGTTATGTCATAGACTCCTGAGTTTCTATTTTTCTTTTCTTTTCTTTTCTTTTCTTTTCTTTTCTTTTCTTTTTTTTCTTTCTTTTCTTTTCTTTTCTTTTCTTTTCTTTTCTTTTCTTTTCTTTTCTTTCTTTTCTTTCTTTTCTTCTTTTCTTTTCTTTTTTAAATTTTTTTAAATTTAATTTGCTAGCATATAGTATAACACCCAGTGCTCATCACATCATGTGCCCTCCTTAATGCTTATCACCCAGTTACCCCATCCTCCCACCTACCTCCCCTTCTGCAACCCTTTGTTTGCTTCCCAGAGTTAGGAGTCTCTCATGATTTGTCTTCCTCTAATTTTTTGTCACTCACTTAAGCCCCTTCCCGTATGGTCTCTTTCACTATTTCTTATATTTCACATATGAGTGAAACCATATGATAATTGTCTTTCTCTGATTGACTTATTTCACTCAGCATAATACCCTCTGGTTCCATCCACATTGAAGTAAATGGTAGGTATTCATCCTTTTTGATGGCTGAGTAATATATATATATCTTTACCCATTCATCTGTCGAAGGACATCATGGCTTTTTTCACAGTTTGGCTATTGTGGACATTGCTGCTATGAACATTGGGGTGGACTCCTGAGTTTCTAAGGATGAAAGTTTAAAAAATCCTGATTTTTGATTATAGCCACCTTTTACAGATGAAGTGACTGGGGCTTGAAGTTGGTAAATGGTTCACTTTCAAGTTAATGCAGCTTATTGGTCTTTAGCAGACATTAAAAAACCAAAGATTTTTTTTTTGTCCATAGGACACTCACTCAGTGCCATGGCTCTCTCAAAGCCCCAGGAAGCTTGAGCCCTTACCAGGCAAAATGAAAACATATCTCACTCTTTAATTGCCAGGGGATCCCACTGTCTTTCTTTAGATATGTCTTCTTACATATTCCTACAGCTCAATGGCTCACTCTCCCAGTCTATCATTAGGGACCATATGAAAGGAGAAATAATGTTTAACTTCCTTATTTGCTTGTCAGTTGAGTAAGGCTTTCCATGTGCAAACTAATTAAGACCAAGTCAACACAGTGTTAAAAATATATTAAATGTGAATTTTACCAGTGATAGAGGATGACACTAGCATCTAGGAAAGGGTTAGACATTCAAATTATAGCTTATATCTACACAACACTTCATACTGTACAAATGTCTACACAAACACACTAATAGGACTCAGAACATTCTAGCTAAGGGAACAGAAGCTTCCCAAGACTGTGTGAGTTAATATAGGAAGCAGCTAAGAGCCAAGATTTGAGTTGGGCTCAGATCTAGTGGAGCTCAATTCTCATGCCCTTTTTAAAGACTTTAACAATTGATGTCTCGTATCTGTTTTTGATTGCTAATTATATAAATGTCAACTTTATTGTACAACTCATTGGAGATAAGGTAAAATATTAGTTACAGCACAGGCCAATATTATAGGCTGAGAGAAGAACCTAAATATTATAGTACTGAGAAAGTGTTTGAATGCAAAGAGATTGTTAAATTTTCCTTATTCTTGATATGCACAGTTAAGATTATTTTATAAAAGATTTCTCTTTTTTGGGGCCTTTATCATACAACTTAGCATATCACACAACAATCTCAGGGCCAAAGAAAATATGGTGGTCAGAAATAACTATTCCATACATTTAATATTAAGTGAAATATTTAACGGTATTAATTTTTGATTATTAAATTTCTGAAGTGGAGAAAAACAAAACAATACTAATAGGACCATTGAACCATTAGTTACACCATATTTGAATGAGCCTCAATCTTAGATTATGAATAAGGTTAAGGATTGGGGCATTATATCTATAAGTTACTAGCCTCTGTGTGGTCATAAAAATTTGGCTGAATACTGCTTTTTAAATAGAATGAAGTGGCATGAGAAAAAAAATATGTGTACTATCAGCTGCTCTTCCCTTAATAGGATTCTCTGGTGTGCAAATCACTACAGTGGAATGATGCAATGGGGCATACAGGCAATGAATCAGGTAATAAATTGAGTGTAACACTAATTATATTCACTATGAACTGAAATATATACATTTGATGATCATGATGGCACACCAATGTTCAAAGCCCAAAGTGAAAAATGCATTTCAGCTTCTCTCTTTATAAAAACTCAACAGCCTGCTACAGACTGTGTCTGACATCAAATTCTATATATCTACCTGTGTTTTCAGTGTGGAAACCCAAGTCCTAAAGGAAAGGTCATTATCATTATTAAGTTTCATAAGAAAATCAGTACGTACTAGTATCTATTTAATAACGGAGACATCATGAATGTCAGACTTAACACAAGTTGCCGAGTGCTAATAACTACTAAAGTGTATCCTTGTCTCAAGTTGAAGTCGGTATTGGAAATTTTGTATTACCTGCTCTGCTTGAAAGTGCTAAAAAGTATTTCTGTAATAACTAGGCAAAAAAAAAAGGGACTTTTTACAACTTTGCCTAATTTTTGGTTCAGTTTCAAAGCTGAAAATAGTTATCAGCTATATTGGGATTGGCATTGGCCTAAATTAAGCAAAGGGATTATTTTAGCCACATTTTGTATTGCCTTCAGGATAAAATAAAGCATTTACGTGTGTCTGTTTGCAAGTTTTAAGGAATATGTGTTAGGTACAATATTAGCTATATCAAATATATATCAATTCTTTTAGTTCTGGAATTGCATGGATATAAAATATGCATTTATTCAGAAACTAAACAAAAAACTTTAGTAATTTCTGCATTTCAATGACCCTAATTCAAGTCCAGTGATAGATTGGAAGAGGTTGTTTCCTTTTCTATTATATATTTAAATTAAAAATAGGACGATGTAGTTTCTACTAATGAGTTTTGTAGGGCTGTTTTAATATGATGTCCCTTAGGAGATTTCCTCACTCGGTGTGAAGGCTCCTAAGAGGTGCTTGTGCACCTGATTAATTCATAAATGGCGCTGAGGGCTGCACATTTGCCCAATCCTAGTTAAATCATAGTAGGCGGCTATTCCTCTGTAGGATGCGCTGCAAATTGTGATGCTCTTATTATACACCTAATTACAGCATTCTACACTAGTCAGATTCTTTTCATAAATTCTTATAAATGTGATGTCCATTTTAGAAGTTAGAGATCAAGATTCATTAAAATGACTTGAATCCATATGATTGAGATGGAACAATGACTTGCCATTCAATACAAAAATTCTCTGAAAATCTAAGACTATATATGTAATATATGGGGAAATTAAAATATAATGACTTACAAAATTAATTTTGTACCAATAAGTAAGCAGCTACTATGTGAATATGAGAGGAAAAAATGGAAAACATTAGAAAGTATAGTTGTAGTAGGTTTGGGGTGTGTAATTTTAAAAATTATGTATTTTGGAGAACAACACTGAACCCTTCTGTGCCCCTGTGCCTTGTGTGGAGTAATAATCCAACCTCTTACAGAGTATGGAAATTAACTGAGTTAATATATATAAAGTGCTTAGAATAATGCTTGACATGTAGTAAGTTCCATATAAGCTCTTAGAAAGAGTTTTTCTTTTTCTCAAGTTCTACCCATTATAACTCTCCCCTCAGTAAGACGTACTGTTTTCCACTATTCTGTTGTAGGTCAAACTGGTATTTTCCCTCCTGCTTCTCCTCCTGTCCTTTGAGATATGCATCTTTTTGATGTTATTCTAGTTGGGAGGAGAGGAGTTTCCCCTTTAAAATTAGAGACAAGATGGATTAGAGTATCATCAAACACAAATTTGACAACTAATACATAATTTTTTCTAGATTTGTAGCTGAAAAAAAATTGGCCCGACATATAAATAACATGTAATTCAAACTATTTGACTTCAAAAAATGCCTTTTATAATTTATCCTGCTATTTGAAGTAACAGTGTTTATTAAGATACAGTGCTTATTGCTGTATAAATGTTCAGTTATCATCTGAATCTCACCGTTTTTGGTGATACACAAGGTCTTTCTTTTTTTTTTAAGATTTATTTATTCATGAGAGAGAGAGAGAGAGAGAGAAAGAGAGAAAGAAAGAGAGAGAGGCAGAGACACAGGTAGAAGAAAAAGCAGGCCTCATGCAGGAAGCCTGATGTGGGACTCGATTCTGGGGCTCCAGGATCAAGCCCCAGGCCGAAGGCAGGTGCTAAACCACTGAGCCACCCAAGGATCCCAGTGATACACAAGTTCTATCTTAAGTTGGGAACCGTTCTACTGAGCTGAATCCATTACTTAACTCAGTCAGCTAAGAAATCAGGTTTATTACTACTGTTTATCTGCTCCTGTGATACAGATACCAAGTCCACAAACTATCTGAACATTTATCTAAACCTGAGACTACCCCTTCAATATGGTCCTTTCCTCTTATTCAGGACCTCAAATATGTCAAGTATATTAAATCAAGGAAAAGAACATGCATATTAATAATGTTTTAAATGAAACACAAAGAAAAATGAAGCTCAGGGAAGCTAATAGGCTTATCACAAATTTGACAACTAGTTAATGGTGTGGGTAGAACACATGGCTTGTGATTCATAGTCATTTTTCTTTCCATTCTGCATTTTATCATAAAGCACCAGGAGAGAGAAAAAAGGAACTATGAAAAGGCAAAAATATAAATGTAAAAACATATTGTGAATGCCAGTCTAACACTTTTTGAATTCACCAATCACAGTCACCCAGAATTTGAAACTCTTTGTGATTTTTCCAACACAGTTGAATTGTTTTAAGTCAGCTAAACACCCCCCCCCAAAAAAACCACCCAAAACCTTAGACATACTGTGCTGACTTAACATGGTCTAATGGGTATAACAGAACATTTTTTCCCCCTAGATAAAGATGTTCCCTAAGTTTTAATAATACAGAGCCTTTCACTTACAAAATTATCCAGTTTATATAAAGCACAGTTATCAACATTTTGAAATGCTTTGGATATGTGCCATTTAACCATCTTTTTTTTTTCACATTTTAGACCAAAGCATAGAGAAACCTGATCACTTAGTAAAGCCTGTTCTGACCCTAGTCAAAATAAGGTAAAGAATTAAGTGGTTACATGTGTTGGTAGGATAAAATTTCCATTAAAATTGAATCAGCAGGATGATGCTCTGATCTCTTATTGGACAAAGAAGTATATTGTATTTAGAATAAATAGCATGCCTGAGATCCTGGTCCCTTAACATTAGTGGTTCACTATGTACATGGTGGCAGTGGTGGTCATATTGGTGGAGAGAAAGATTGAAGATGAATCCCACCACACTTTATAAAAGGGAGTAGAGAAGTTGCCTTTGTTGGTGTTCTTTCCATACCACTAACTAGTTATAATAGAATGATATCTTGCTGTACATTAGCTTGTTATCTAACGTTAGCCTGAGAAGTGGACTAATATTCAGATTCAGCATAAATAGAATAAATAGAATTATAAAATGTTTAACTTATCAAGTGAGTCTGGACAAATACAATTATAAAACAAAAATTATTTATTTACTTCTCAAAATGTTTACGATAATAGGATATGCTAGAAATTAGTCAAACATCATATAGTAAGTTAATCATAATTTTCAGAAATATTATTTCTGAATTATATCCCAGTCATAGAGCCTTTATAAAGGCCTAAGGATATGATTTCTTTGAGTCTGTGTCTATGAATGAGTAGTGCATACCACCTTGAGATGAAAACATTAGATGATATTTTCCCTCTTTTTAGTGGACAATGGATAGAAGGGGTGATTGAGACACTAATAAATTGCCAAACCATGTATTTTTTTAAAAAAATTCTATCAAGCGTTATAGAGATCAGCTTTAAAGCTGGAATAAAAATATACTAGAAAATTTCTTTGGGATTTCATAAAACTTCTATTGGATCTGGAATTATTTTCCCAAAATTAAAGCAGATACTCTATTAGTATTTGATTATATGAGTTAGATACAGTATATTGGTAATTAACTTCACCTGTTTCTTTTAATTCTTAAAATTTCTTTTTTACTTTTAATTTGGCCTTAGGTGGCCATACAAAATGTCTCAGATTCAATACAGTTAATGGGAGGTTATATTGAAAGTACTAGGCCTCTCATGAGGTGAGGAAGGACCAAGAAGTAGCTGAGCACTGGCCAGTGAACTTGAAAGGGTTTCAGATTGAGACTTAAAAAGAATTCATGACCTGGTTCCTAGAGGTCACTCATGCAATAGGATTGGGGGGCACAAATGAATTCTTCTAAGGGAATTTTACAAGATACAGGAAGTTGGAGGATGGTGGTAGACTAGTTAGCTCCTCCCAACCTCCCTGAATTTTGATTGCTCATAGAGAGGATGAAACATGGGAGAAGACAGTATATTCGTGAAATGTCAAATTTAAGCCGAAAGTGGCTGAGTGTACCTAAAAAGGACAGGATTATATAAAAATGGAGGGTCATGAACTAAGTTAAGTTATAGAGAAATAAAGAATAATATAATTTTTCACATCAGAGGCTATGATTATAAAATCATACCTTGTCTCTGATATTAAAAATTTAAAGAAATTCTTAACAAATTTTCTAACTCTCAAAGTGTCTTGGCTTATATTTTGAATTCACTGTGGAAGAAGAATATTATCCTGTCTGAACCTGTTATACATCCTACAAAATTAAAATAAGTCAGTGTATTTTTAAAGATCTTATTTATTTGACAGAAAGAGAAGGAGTATAAGCAGGGGTTGTGGCAGGCAGAGGGAAAGGAAGAAACAGGCTCCCCGTTGAACAGAGAGCCTGACTGGGGCTCAGTCCCAGGATCCTGGGATCATAACCTAAACTGAAGGCAGACGCTTAACTGACTGAGCCACCCAGGTGCCCCAAATAAATTATTTTTTTGTTTATTGTCCAGCTCCAGGTTTTTAATCTAAGCAATACTTACTATGAATAGGTCAAGAGACAAAGATTCAGATAAAGTGGTACAATCTGAAATCATGCAGATTATTTACAGCAGGGGTCTATGAACCTTGAATATAGCAGATGGTAGGGCAATAATGAACTGGAATAAATGCTATGGTTTTGTCTATTATTGTTATTACTCCCTACTCCTAACCAGTTTAGGAGGGAAGCACAGCATTCAAGGGAGCCTCCTTTGTCTCACCCATATCCCCCCTCCATGATAATACAGAAAGAGTTGGAAGCAGGTTTTGAGAGCATAACAATCTTACCAAATGATCTCTTAAACTGGCATTTCTGATTCCCTTGTTGACTGCTGATCTGAAAACCACAGCGTAATCCCTTTGCAGTAGTGGTGAGGGAGGGAAGGGGCAGCTCATGGACACACACTTTGTATAAGCCCTAAGGTGCCTGAACTTATCCCATGCTAAAGCCAGCTCTTTGCTTCTATTTACAATCATGGTTAAAACTGTTAATATAAAAGTAAATTTCATAGACAGGAGGATTATAGTAATATCTCCATTCCTTCCTAAAACAACTAAATTTCTGTCCATTCCTGTTGGTATTTATACAAGTATGTCTGTGACAATTTAACACCCTAAATATGATCTAATAGTTCTATTGAATTTAGACTGAATGCTACCATAAAGTTCTACTATATTAAAAATATTTGCATACAGCATTTTCCTATTCTGAAAATTTATGAATTTTAATAAAGTTGCTTAGATTTTATAGCCCATAGTTATAATTATTCATAATCTAGGAATATTATTTAAAGGGGTCTGAAATTACATGAAAACACTTAAGAGCAGAATTATATCTTCTACTTTCCCATTACTTTTTATATGTTGATTATTAATTTCACCATAATAAATGAAAGAATACTTGATTGTTAAAGATAAAAACTATACTTAGCTTTGAAAATATGTTTGTAAATTAGCATGTGTACAGATCTGTCCTCATGATAACTTAGAATTTGTTAGAAACAAACTGACTGACCTGTGAAGAAACACATACTTTGATCTCTCATTGTGATTATTAAATATTTTTTCCAAGGCAAAAACCAACAAAAAGAATACTACATGATTTTAATGGATGGTGATAATAACAATGCTCCAAATAGTAAAGTACATCCAGTACTATGTAACAAAAAGTAATAACTTTATACATTAAAAATTTTAAATGGAAAACAAAGATTTAGGTATTTATTTTAGAGCACTTTGTAAATTGGATTAATTCCAGCAGGCTCTCACATATGTCCTTCTCCTTCTATAGTAAACAACTTACCAACCATTCTTTAAAATTTTGTTTCTCTTTTGAGTTGAAGATTGCTTTGTTCCTGGGTGTACACAAGTTCAACAAGAGGTGTTAGTAGTCCTGAAGACTTTCACAATTAAGGAAGATTGTTAGGTCCTTTATACTTGCTCCAAAATGTACCAAAAATAATTTAAGACAGTCCTGAAAAAATACATTTTAATAGTAAAACATGAATAAAAAAACAGGTGAGAGAGAATAAGGAAGGAGGAGAATAAACAAGAGTAGGAAAGTAAAATGTAATTAGAAATAAGATCCATGACTTATATTCAGTGAAATTACATTCAATGAAATTTTAAATACTTTAGGTCAGATATGTGTCAACTGATAAAATACAACGTGTGATTAAGTATAACAATGAAAACTGCAAAGTAGAGCTGTAAAAGAAAAGATAGATTGCATAAATAGACATTTTTTTGAGGTTTTAGCTAAATCAGAGATTTTCTGAAAGAAATGGTAACAGGAAGGAACAAGAGGAAGATTAGACACATAGAGAATGGGGTGGAATAATATATGCAAAGTTGTACAGGCATAAAGTATAGCATAGAACAGAGTAGTGTCCTTGGGAAGTCAAATGTTACATCATAAAGTAGAAGTAGAAGGACAGTTTAGGGTCATCGGTGAGCATGAAACCAGGTCTACAGTGTGTAACTTTGTGTTAGAAAAGTATGGATAGAAAAGAACCTTAGTGACCCAGGTTTGAGATAATGGTTCACTTGAATGACTGTGAAGATATAGTGTGAATTAATTACAGCTATTTTCACATTTTTACTGGAAAAAAAGTCATATACATAGAATAGTGTAACATATCTCTGTGTATTCACCCCCTAGATTATTGAAGACACTGTTGTTTCATTTATATTCTCCAACTACTCCTTCCTCCACCCCAGCACTACCACTGGAATATTTTGAAGCAAATCCCAGGCATTGTATATTTCATCAGGAAACAGTTCACTGTTTATCTCTAATGTAAGACTTATCAGAAACATAACTGGAACACGCATAAAACATTAACAGTAATTCTTTAAGATTTCCAACACATAGTTACTATTCAAAGTTTCCCAATTTTTCTTCTAAAAACTCTTAAGGATAATATATTAAGGATACAGCCCTTGTTTTGTCTGTATATTTTGTATGAAAGTGCATTTTTTTGGGCTAAACAAATCAAATATTAACATCAGTGTATGTGTCCAATGATAGTCTTTTAATAAGTCTTAGACTATTTAAATACTAGGATTCAGGATTCAGTTGTCAGCATAGCTACTAGGATGAGATGAGCTACTAGAGTCAGAATCATCTGTAGTTTTGTAAATAGAGAGAAGGTGGCAGAAGATAGGACAGCTCAGTTTTCTAAAGTGCATTAGTGAAAGTTCATTTCATAAATGATTTCACTACTTTATGGAGAGCTAGAATATATCTATTTAATAGTTTGGGTAGCTATAGGAAATGGATGAAATAGTTACTAAAATCAGAGTAAGTGCAAGGAAAGCAAAGGAAAACATAAGCCAGACGAAAATACATTTCCAGGACCAAATTTTTAAGTATCCTGTATTTTGTCATTTGTTAAACCACAAATAAGGATACACAGGGCTGCAGTTCAACATGCTTTTGTTGCTAACATAAATAAAGTTTGGGGCACTGCTCTGCAAATCAACCAGACTGGACCATGAGTTACGAATGATATATATATGTATAAAAGAAGTGTCAGAGACTAATTGGAAAGTTATAGTTGGGCATGAACAAACGTTGGAAACAAATTACGGAGGATAATAAAAAGGCTTAGACTGGAAAGAACAGACTAGTTCTTTATAGGTAATGTACAATTCTACTTGATAAAATTGAATTCAGCATAGATACCTCAGAGAATTTATTTACTATTTGTAATATTTATATCAGAATTCATAGACCGTCTTCTTTGAGCTTCAGTAAGTCTGCAAGTGGTTCCCTAACTTGCAAGTGAAAAGTGTTTATTAAGTAGTAACAGATGGAAAAATAGAACCAAAGTGCACACAGGAGAAAATCAGAGTCAATGTATTTTATTTGCAAAGGAGCAATTTTCAACTAAAACTGTTGCAACTATTAACCCGCCAATAATCTTTTCCTGTATTAAAGGTAAAAATGATTTTTAAATGCTCATTTTCAAGGGAGATTTTTCAGCTTAAACAGGCAAGCAAGCTGTTCAGTAATCAAAAATGACCAGTTCTGCTTTTGAAATCATTCTCCAAAGCATATATGTATATACGAAGTTCTTTATCAAAGATAGAATAAAAAGAAATATTAGTTAATCAGTAATTTGAAGTGTGCAAGTCCTTGGTGACAATAAACTCTTTCATTTTACTCCACAATGGCCGAGAGCGCTATGCACAGAAGTAAACAATTGTTCCCAACTTCAGAAGCCTGCAGAGGTCAGTATAGCAACAGCAACAAGACATCACATAGATAAGTTGATCAATACTGAGGGTGGTCCATTAGATCATATACTGACTTACATATACCAGCATCTTGCACATTACAATGAAATTCGTAATAATAGGATAGAACGCCTTTTGAGTAATTTTTATTTATAACTGAAGAAAATCAACCTTTGGAACATCTTTCTGCTCAAAAAAGTGGGGGGAGGCAGTGAGAAATGAATTTTTAAAGTTAAAGTGATGACCACTTTATATAAAAATAAATGTCTTTTATGTATGCTGAAGGATTTGAAAATGTTCTGTTCCTTTGAAATAGGGTTTATATTCCTCATACTTGATTCAGCAGCTTATGGCACCTAAGAGTAATGTTCGCTATTAACCTGGGCAAATCCATGATTTTTTTGACATTGATATATAAGTGAAGTTTTCTTATTTCTGGTAATATTTCATACAATTCAGAGTAAAATTGCTTCCAAATACAATAGTTCTCAGGTACAATTTGCATTTTCCTATATACACATCAAAGATAAATATTTTAAACTTGAACCTGTAAGTGTGCATCAATATGTATGTGTGTTCTTTTTCTTACAAAAATACTTTTACAATTTGTTTTTTGTTTTTTGTTTTTTTTTTTTTTTTTGTAAAAGTTATTAATTGACAGGTTTTGGAAACTGTGTTCTGCTATTCAGAAGCTGTCTTCTTCATGGTGACCTGTCAGTGAACTTTGTCATGACATTGAAGGACTACCCTCTCCAGGGGTGAGAAGTATTTCAACTTCAATAGTTCCTTTGCTCCAGACATGTATAAAACAGAGACTATAAACATATACTGTAGGCTTATTTTGGCTCCAGTTAAGCTGACACCATCAAACTCATTTAGTTTAGAACTTGCAGACATGGTTTCAGTATCAGCTTTCTGCTGCAATCCAGAAGATTAAAGAAAAACTAGCTAAAACCAACATTGGGCTTTTGCTGGGACAGCAGTTATCTATTGAAAAGTAAGTTCCTCATACTTTTATAATACTTAATTCTGTAAGTTCCACTGTTTGTCTCTTTGGTGTTTCTAAATGCCACTGTAGATAGGCAAAGTCAAAAGCTTTTTCAAAAAGATCAGGAGATAGGAAGCAAGACAGATTAAATAGGTATATTTTTAAAAAGTCTATCTATTTACTTTTCTAAATTCAAGCCTTGCTTTTTCTAAATGTGCTTTGGTAGGCACGTGTATGAAAAAATTAGCTAGGTACACATACATGCGAGCAATGAATTATTACTGCCCACAAATAATTATACTTTTATTTTTTCTTTTATATTTGATGCAATTTTTAATCTAAAGTTTTAGAAACCATTCTTAGAATAACATCTCAGTGTTCCCATAGTATGACCATATTTTCCAATCCATGGCAGTATAGTGGACTTGTAAAAGCCTATAAGTAAGGCATAGATAAATAACCCTATAGTGGACATAAAACAAAATTAATAATGCTGATTAATATCTAGATATCATGTCCTGTATCTTTCTAAAGAGCAACTATTAAATTTATACAAACTGGTTACTTATTAAGCCACATGCAAAACCTATTAGACTCAAAATGTATAAGGTATTTAGGATGTTATTTTATTTTATTTTTTTTTATTTTTATTTTTTTAGGATGTTATTTTAATACATGCAGTAAATCCAGAAATTAATAACTAAGTACAAATCTAAAATGTCACCTGCAGTTAAAAATTTTTTTCACTTGCATAATGCAAAGATCAAAGAGAATGTCAAGCCTAAAATTATGATTGTTAAAAATGACAATAATGGGAGCATCACAAAACAAAATATGTGGTGTGCATCCAGAAAGCTAATCAGAGAAAAGTTCAGAGATATTGTAAATGCTTAAATTTAAAAATAAGAAAAAACAACCAACTATTAACTTAAAGAATTGGACAAATGAAAATAACTGGAGATGAAGAAAGAAGAAAATATAAAATAAAAAATAATTTTAAAAATAGAAAAATTAACAAATCACTCCAAGATAATGTTCTTTGAAGAAAACCAAAACAGTGCAACTCTGTAATACAACTAATCTTATATGATGTGGTAGGAGGCCTCCTAAAGACGTGACATTCTCACCCCCGGAATCTGTGAATTTGTTGTATATGGTAAAAATGACTTTGGAGATGTGGTTAAGTTGAAGCTCTTTAAAAGGGAATATTATCCTAAATTATCCAGGTGGGCCCAGTGTAATCACAAGATTCCTAAAAAGAGGGATGCAGTAGACTTAGAGTCAGAGAGATAGATGTAAGGACTGAAATGGAGAAAAGATGTTAACACTGCTAGCTTTGAAGGTGGAGCCACGGGATAAGAGCAGCATCTTGAAGTGGGAAGGGAAGTAGATCTTCCCTAGAGCTTGCACATACTCTGTGCCCTGTGGACACATTTTTGACTTCTGATATAATTATATTTCCTATATATGCTTATATATTATATAGAATAATTTATATATTATATATAATATATAATAATGCAATATATAATTTATAAAAATCATGTTTACAGATACAATAAAATTGTTATGTAATAAAATTGTATTGCTTTAAGCTTGTAGTAATTTGTTAACAGTGGCAATAGGAAACACAGCTAATGAAGAAAAAGAATAAAACATAAGGAACCATTTAGATGAAAGGCAACATCTCTTCTTAAAAAAAAGTATTAAAAACAAAAAACAAAAAATAGTATGATCAAATTTACTTCAATAATTACCAACATTTTACTTGATTTTGAGACACTTGAATATTCCTTTTATTAAAATTAGGAACCAAAACAATATAAGGATGTCTATTACTGTTATTCAGGTTGGTTCTGGAAGTTCTAGAGAATGTAGTAAAAGAAGAAAAAAGTGGGCTGCTAATCAGGAAGAGATAAGATTATAATTGTTAGAAATCACAATTGTTTGGACAACTCAAATTAATTGATAAAGAATGTTAGACCTAATAAGCAGGATCAGTGATGTGATTAGTATGTTTCCAATACATCGCTATAAAAATTTAGTTAATACAATAGACAATAGCAGATATTTTCATTCACAAAACAATGAAAATATGTAATACCTATAAATGATTTTAGGAAGAAAATACATTCCAAACTTGTCTGAAGTATGCCTGCGAAGATTTGGAAAGGAAAAGAAAAAAAATAATTGTTTTCCTGAGTTAGAAACATAGTAAATCTAAATCTGTGTCTTAGATTTACTTACATGCTTTTCTTAAATGCTTTACTCTGGAGTGGACATTGTGTTAAGTAATATATGTAAATGTATGTATACTTTTTAGAGATGTACAGTATCTTACTGGTTAAGATACTCAGTTACTCTGATTTGCAGATGAGGAAACTGAGGTTTTGAGAAATAAAGTAGACGACACAATTAAACATTGTCTCAGGCTATGTAATTATAGATGTCTCACTTTAGCACTGTGTACCATGACTCAAAATCCCTATAAAAAGTTTTGGGGAACTTTATCACAAATGATTCTAAATTTCACATTTAAGATTGAATTTATGATAATAGCTGAGATAGTTCTTTAAAAATATAGCTTATTTAGTGTACATGGATTTTAAATGTTAAAATACATTCTAAAAAGTATGGTAAATAATAGGGAAATACCAGTACTTGAATAGGAAACTTATCAAACCTAAATATCAATTAAAAAAAAACTAGTATATAT
This sequence comes from Nyctereutes procyonoides, assembly GCF_905146905.1. Lineage (NCBI taxonomy): Eukaryota > Metazoa > Chordata > Mammalia > Carnivora > Canidae > Nyctereutes > Nyctereutes procyonoides. The sequence goes on along the minus strand of NW_026575160.1, from coordinate 28,633,330 downwards.
GGTAAAAATGATATTTTAAATCAGTGCAAATTGATGAAATATTTTCTAAATCGTCCTAAGACAGTTATTTCTTTACCATAATTATATTCCCAGTTACATATGATACTTTATAATCCAGATAGATTAAAAAATTAAATACAACATGAATCTGGAGAAGAGCAAGACAAAAATATACAAATATTTGTGATATCACAACAGGGTCTTTACAAAAATGAAATAACAAATTATTAAAAAATGGATTTTATTGTATGGAATATTGAAGTTTTATATGTAAAGTAATACTAGAAACAAAAAATTAAGCCTTAAATTAGGAAAATATTTCCAGCTTATTTGCTCACTGATATTATTAAGTAGATAATCCTTATACATTAATTATAACAAAATAATATTAAATCAAATCACTGGGGTGCCTGGGTGGCTCAGTCTCTTAAGCATCCAATTCTTGGTTTCAGCTCAGGTCATGATCTCAGGATTGTGGCTCAAGCCCCGTGTCAGGCTCCATGCTCAGCAGGAGTCTGCTTGGATATTCTCTCCCTTTGCCCCTTCCCCTGCTTGCAGCCTCTCTGTCTTTCTCTCTTACTCAAATAAATAAATAAAACTGTATGTAAAAAATCAAATCATTAAACAGTTGAAATAAGTGCAAATGTCTAATAAACACTTATAAAATCATTCACCCTCACTTTTAATCAGTGAACACTAAATTGATAATATAGCATCCCCTCCCTCTCAAAAGAGGTTGATTGGATGCCTAATTACTGACTATAAATAAAATCTGTTAATTTACTTTAAGTAACCACTCTTGAGACAAGATTTACAGATCATGAAATGTCTCCTTTCACAGTATACAATTCAGTTTTTAGCATAGTCACAAGTTATGCAGCCATAACCACTAAGTATAGAACATTTTTATCACCCCAAAGAGAAAAATTGTACCTATTAGCATTATTTTCCCTTTATTTTTCCTCCTGGGAACCACTAATATATTTTCTGTCTCTTCATATTTACCTATTCTGGACATTTCATATAAATGGAATCATCCAGTTACGGTCTTTGTGATTGGCTTCTTTCATTTACCATAATTTTTTCAAGGTTCATCCATGTTGCAGCCTGAATCGGAGCTTCATTACTATTTATGGCCAAATAATATTATATTTTATGGATTTCTCTGCATTTTATCTGTTAGTTGATGGATATTTGTTCTGTTTCCACTTTTTGCACAATTATTAATACTGCTGTGCACATTCATGTACCAGTTTTTGTGTGGACATTTGTTTTCGGTTCTTTTAGACATATATCTAGGACTGGAATTGCTGGGTTATACAGCAATTATATGTTTAATAGTTTGAGGAACTGCTGAAGTGTTTTAAAAGAGGTTGTATCTTTGACAGTCTGACTAGCAATGTAGGAGTGTGCCAATTTCTTCATATTTTTAACAAAATTTATTTATTAATGTCTCTGTTTTCAATTTTATTCCAGTAGGTATAAAATATTTCATTATGGTTTTGATTTTCATTTTCCTAATGACTAGTGATACTGAGTATCTTTTCATGTGCTTATTGGCCATTTATATATCTTCTGTAGAGAGATGTCTATTTAAATTCTGTGTCCATTTTTTTTAATTGGGTTATGTCTTTTTATTGTTGACCTGTAAGAGTTTTTTTGTGTTCTACATGTAAGTCCTTTAGTAGATACACAACTTGCAAATATGTTCTTCCATTCTATGGTATCGTTATATTTTTATTTTCTTGATGGTGTCTTATGAAGCACAAAAGTTTTAATTCTTGAGAAATATAATTTATTTTTGTCACTTGTGCATTTGGTGTCACATCTAAGGAGAAACTGCCAAACCCACAGTCATAAAGATGTACTCCTGAGTTTTCTCATAAGAATTTTAGAGTTTTAGTGCTTATATTTAGGTCTATGAAACATTTGAGTTATTTTTTAATATGTTTTGTGTTTTAGGGATATAATTTCATTCTCTTGCATGTAGATATCCAGTTGCTCAGCTCCAATTACTAAAAAGACTGTTCTTTACTCCTCCAATTTGGTTGGCACCGTTGTTTGTTGCAGTTATTGTTTAGTGATTTCACTGGACTAAGTTTGTGAAGTCTGTTTTTTGTTGTGGCAGGCACTGAAATCTCTAGTGAACTTAGTGGTCAGTTAATAACAGGGCAGAGATTACCTTCTGTGTCTTTAATCTACCAGCCTTTGCCGAATGGTTCCCTGGGTTTGAAGGCATAGTTCATTGCTCCAGTACGCCAGTCTACTCTGCCTTAGCCTTCTGTTCCTACATGCGAAGAGCCTCAAGGTCATCTAGAAGTGAACTCTTAGGATGTTTTCAGTTTTTCCTTGAATTGTGCATAGCTCTGCACATCTCTTTGGCATTCTAGATTCCTAGAGATATATCTTTATAGCTTGAAATATCATTCTCCAGATTTTCCTTTTAATATTTTTAAAAAGTTTATTTGTGTGATCTCTACTCAGTCTCTAAAATGATACAAAGCTCACTGTTGTTACAGATTTTTGTTTGGATTTTTGCAAACCTTTGGTTAAATTTCTACAGTTCTGGGACACCCGGGTGGCTCAGCAATGAGCGGCTGCTGGGATCTGGGATCTGCGATTGGTTGAGGCCCACATCGGGCTCCTTGCAGGGGGCCTGCTTCTCCCTCTGCCTGTGTCTCTGCCTCTCTCTCTCTCTCTCTCTCTCTCTCTGTGTGTGTGTCTCTCATGAATAAATAAATAAAATCTTTACCAAAAAAAAAATTCTACAGTTCTGAAAATTTTTACTTTAATTATTTTTTGCCAGTGTTTTCATTCCTTCTATGGAGGAGTAGATTTTTAGAATTCATTTTTCCACCATTCCCAATGTGCTTCTCAGTGTACTTTTAACATCAGTTATTTATTCTAAATTTAAATTGATTTAAACTCTACTTAAACTGTCATGTTTAGAATATTCTAAAAATTATAATATTTACAGCTGCTTAAGCTTATGAAAATTATGAAAAGTTTCAGATGAAAACTTAAACGTTTCCAAGGTGATACATGATTTTTTACAATTCATTTCTGGGGAAATCACCAAAACATTTAAAGAGTATCTTAATAGGAAATGAGTTAGGAGGGACCATTTGAAAAGGAATGAAAAGATCTTACGTAGTCATTACCTAGATCAGGACAGCAAAACACAAAATTGTTTTAAATTCTATGTTTGGGACTATGACAGTGTAGATTAAAAAGAAGAAGAAGAAGGAGGAGGAGGAGGAGGAGGAGGAGGAGGAGGAGGAGGAGGATTGAAAAAGATGTGAAAAAGCAAAGAAGAAAATACAGAGAGAAGAACCATGGCTGGAGATTGGAGCATGTGGAAAGGGGCAAGTGAGAAGTTCCTTAGGGTATATGGTCAAATGTATTTTAAGAAAGAGACCTCAAAAAGTCAAATTTAAATTTGTTGTATGTGAATACCCAAGCTCTCAAGTAAATCATTATCAAAAAATTATATCCACAAAATAAGGGTAAAAATGGAAAAATTATAGCACATAAAAACATCTAGTATTCTCCACCGGGTATTTTCAACCCAGAATATCTGGTATAGCACTGTCTTCCAGTCTTACTATACAACAGGATCACCAAATCAGATGGAAAGCTTGTACCCTCTCCCTTGGGAAAATGTGATATTTCTACAATGTATTTTGGAACCCCACCACTGGAGCCCTCTGACTTATCAAGGATTCCAAAGAATGCCAGCTTGAAACCTAAGAGCAATTATGATGAATATGAGAAACTTCACTGTTAATTTAGCATTGAGTCCCATGAGCTGGATGCTACTTACTCAAAATAATTTGGCAGAGAGTATATGTAGTATGATCGTTGTGGTTGGAAACTTCTCCTCAACAAGCAACACACACAGATGAAAGAAATGCTTTGATGGACTTTTTGAGAGGGATTCTGTTTCATTTCCATCTATGACTACGTGCCCAGAATCATATCAACAAAGACTTCACAACTAGCTAATGTTCCAAGATTTAAATTAGTTGCCTTCATTCTCCTCTTTGAATCCCAGAAGGTAGACTGAATCCAGGAAGCACTGTGCCATTGCTTTGCTGAAGTGTGGTTTCAGTGTGTCCAGCAAAATGGTCCCAGAACACCAACAGAGCCACAGAATTGGAAAACACTGGGTACAGTAACTGAGAAGGTTTAATGATTCCTCCCTAAAGTCCTTAGTCATGGAAAATCCATTTTCTAATCTTTACTGTCAAAAAGAATAATGGGTAATGCATCTGTACCTATATTCGGTGGGATAATACTTTTCTTTCTTCCCTTTAGATATAAAACCCTTAAGCTTTAACACTTTTTTCTGTAGCTAGAAATTTCTTGATTTTTCTTGAAATTTTTAAAATTTCAATAAACTTTAAAATTTCTAAACATTTCTTGAAATTTTTCTTTAAAATTTTTAGAAATTTCTTAAAATTTTTTTCACTGTGATGTGACTCAGATAAATTTGACTTTCCAGTCAGTTATTTATAACATGCAAATACTTTACTATTACCTAAGAGTGACATTAAATTGACTGGTCACTCACTAATAGTTTTAATTTTGGAATTTGGTAAAAAAAAAAAAGATTATAAATATTTTGTTTCAGAGCCTATGGTAAATAGTTTCAGATATAATCATTTTATGCATCGTCCTCTTCAAGGTTCTGAAATTTCCACACAATCTACACTAGAACAGAAACTCATTTGATCAGATAAGTTAATATTTTACTTATCTTGTTCCTTTATTCTGAATGCTCTTCCTCAGAATTTTAAAAATCATCTCTTAAATCTGGGCACTAGTGCCTATTCTCCCATAAACTCTTTCCTCATTGTTTTTGTACTTTTCTCAAAATGTCGCTTGTACCTCTGTTTGAATTAATTTCCTTTAGCATGGTATTTGTTATCAAGTCAGTTGGAGGCAGTCTCCCCCTACTAATGTAAAGCTTCTTGAAAGCAGAGATTGTCTCTCATTTACCTACATTTCTCAGCATTTAGCTCTTAGATGTTTAGTGATTTGTGTAGAGAAAAGAGCCTCAAATCTAGACTTCCATGGAAAACAAGTAGAGAAAGAATTCCAATTACTTTTCATTTTTGTATTTGGATTTTATGGAGAAAACTCCTAAGAAAATCAAAGAGGGAAAAACACTAGACTGAGGCCTATGCAGTACTGAACTTATATTTATAAAGTTCGGAGGCTCTGACTATGTGTAAATTTGCTACGGTCTTTGAGTAGCAAAAGCCTTAAACAATGCGCACAAAGGTTTTGACTAATTGAGCTAAATTGACAGGTTACTTTAATTGAAAACGTTAGTATATTGTTTTGAGTTGAACTCTTATTTGGTGTCTACAAAGCCAATAACACAGGGAATTGACTGAACTTTTCAACTTTTCACTGTTTATTTGGACACTGTATAGACATAGCCAAAAAGAAATCTCTCCAAAAACACCTCAAAGAAGTTTTTCTTCAACTGCATAAGATCATGAGAAAATAAAATCCCTCTGTTCTCAAATGACACTTTAAAGTTATAGGAGTATAGTGTGGGGAAATCAGTTCAGCCATGGATTATCAAAACAACAGAAATATAAACCAGGTATCAATTTATAATATTTGCTGAAATAAATTGACTCTGATTCAAACTGTCAGCTCAGTTCTTTGACAGTGAAAATAAAGTACCAAATGTACTAATGTAGAAAACTTTAGCAATGAAAAGCATGACCCTCTATTTTGTAATATTATCTTACTATGAATCAAACTGATTGATAAATGAAGTTCAAATTGGCTCTTTTCGCATGAATTCAATCACAAGTCAAAAGTGTTTTTAAAGTTCTCACACACCTTTTCTACTGGTACATTTTATCCTTTGAAGAGACCATTTTTCGGTCTTCCTAATTTCACTAGCAAGTGCTATAGCACTGGACTTTTCTTACTCTCTGTTCCCTTTTAAGAGAGTAGTTCCTCTGACATCTAGATCTTTGGTAAGAGGAGTACATCTCTTTTTATTTGTTATTTTCCCAAAAAGGTCTTATTTGCATGGCTAGTTTAGTACTAAAATTAAAAACTTAGATAGCAGATGTATTGGAGGTGGTTCAGATGCAACAAGTTAAAGAGGAAATTAAGTAGGTTTTTAATAGTGTACGCAGTGTAGAACAGTGTGCCAGGATAGGGTTGTGTACCTCAGTGAGTGGCATCCAGAAGGACTCATTCCCTGGAATGCTTCCGTTCTACTGGCCTAAGCTGTGTTGAGACACTTGTAGCTGGGGTGGTGACATGCAATCCCCAAGGTTCTAAGTGGTCCTGTGGATAGGAATCCATTTCCTGCTTTTTGTATCCCCCATCTCTCCACCCGTATAGCAGAGATTGGTTTGAAAGAATGAAGCAGAGACCTTACAAATGCCTGAAGACCAGAAACTCTGTCAAGGGGAAGAAGAAATGGAAAAGAGAAGAAAGAGACTAAATCCCCAAATCCCTGCACATGTAAAAGCTTTCTTATTTTTTTTTCCCCCACTTCTAAAGAAGATGAGTCAAATAAGAGCCCATTCAAAACCACATGAGTAAAAATGAAGTTGTGTGTTTTTCACATACTTCAGAACAGGCTAAGGGATAAAAATGAGGGCGAGTTCCCTATAGTCAAACATGCCCAGAAGTAGCAAACTTTGACTTAGCCAGGAGCCAAATAAGCTGCTCTTGAATAATCGAGTCTTGATTTGAATCTGTAGAGATGCCCTTTTCATGTATGTGAGGTGGACTTTTGATTTCTTCTGTGGGACAAAGTTTGAAGTTAGTTTGTGACTCTTGCATAGAAAATGAAGGAAACCCTTGTAATGGGCGGCTCATGTAGGCTTATTATAAGTGTGTGTTTAACTCCCTCATGTGAATTATATTTTGAATCATTACCACTCAAGAGTCACAAGGTTTCATCTACTTAAGCTAAGATACTATGTGGAAAAGGCATTCTGTAGTCAACTTGCCAGCAAATACCATTTTAATACCTGAGTATTTAAATACAGATATTAAACCAGAAATGAGAGCTTTTTGGTCCTTTCCTTTTGATTCTATCGTGTTAAATTAGCAGACATGGTAACAGAGCTACATTATATATCAAAAGAATAATATTTTCAGATTTGGAGTGTAGGAAAAGAGCCACAATTTAGCTCCTATGTGTCTTTATGCAATGGAAAGAAAGGTCCCTGAGACAGAGGGATAAGATCACCTCATGATGTAAAGTAGATCAGACATAGCAAAAGCATATGCTCAGTGAACCCTGAAAGCATAAATGCCACCAGGGTGCTGAGTCCAGTCCAGTTCATCCTTTTCCTGGGCTTACCTATTGGCCTGATAAACTTATATACATTTTTTCTTAAGTCTTCCCTCAAAATGGAGAGTTCTCCAGGGGTGCCTGGGTGGTAGTCAGTTAAGTGTTCAACTCTTGGTTTCAGCTCAGGTTGTGAGATCGAGCCCCACATTGGGCTCTGTGCTCTGTACAGAGTCTGCTTAAGATTCTCTCTCCCTCTCCCGCTGCTCCTGCCCCCAAGCTGCCTGCACTCTCTCTCAAATTAATAATAATAAATCAATCTTTTAGAAAAATGGATAGTTCCCCATGGATAGTGTCATACAAAATGCTCCATTACAAATGAATTTGAAGCATTTAAACTTTCTACTGTCCCCTAAACTAAAATGTTTTCAGTACCATTTGTTAAAGTGATAAATCTTTCTGGGTGTGTCCTGAAGGAAACCAGGGAACTTCAGAATCTATGTTAATCTCCCTGTGTTCTGCAAAATAAGATTCTGAAATGGGAGGAACAATACATTAGGTCAATTCAGGAATGAAAGATTTTAAAGTATCGAATTCCAGCATGCACATTCACAGTGTAAACCTGAATGACCAAACCAGGACTATACTTATTGCTATTCCAAACAAGTTCCAGTAATGAAACATCTTAAGCTATAGAAAAAAGAGGCTTAGCGTTACGGAAGGAGAATAGAAGGAAGTTTACCATTCTGTAGAATCTTATCTCTAGTAGTATTTGTTTAGATTTGGCCATGTAAGCATATGAATTTGACCATTCCCTGAAAAGAGTGCAGGTTGGCTAATTTGGGGCAAAAGCAAGTATAGCAGTAATATTAATAAGGGGATTTTATTTATTATGCAAATTATATTTTGCAAAATACACAGATAACTGCTAAGGTCATTGGCAGAACTAATAAATTCCAACCCAAAATGTGCATGGGAGGGTCTTTTGCATGGTTGTGTGATGCTCTTGATTGAATAGCCTGACCTCAGTGATGGAAATAATGATGCTTACTCTGCTACAGGAATATAGTAAAGCCACAGAGGCAAGTCATCATGTTTTTTGAAAGGCAAAATACACCATATTAGTACTAATTTTGTCTTTTTGGTGGAAGTGATTTTACCTCTGTTTTAAAATAGCTCTCATCTTTCAGAAGAGAATTCCCTAATTAATAATTTATTGTTAAAACAAATACATGTGTAGCTCTGAATAGTGGGAGATATTCTTAAATGGTCCTATCTTTCCTCCTCCTTTATCCCCTTTGTGACAGAAAGTAGGAGTATCCCATTAAGTCCGTCACTGTTAGTTCTAGAAGTAATAACACTATCCTGTTGGCCATAGTAAGACTTCTGTGGGTAACAGTGCCAATCTTAACCACCACCCAATACAAGAAGCCACCCTCAGTCTAGGAGCATGCCTTCTACCTTGCAAGGTATCCATAAAGTCAAATGAAACAATAACCAACAAAAGACCAATGTAATAATGACCCAAGCTAAATTCTATAGCAGAATCATTTTTTTGTGACGGTAAAAGTACAATTATTCTTTGTGGTTAAAATTATGCAGCCCTTAAATAACTCTGAGTAAATGAATTATGTGCCATTAAGAGACTTCTTGAAAGTTTTCATTAGCTGTAAAATAAAATAGCTTTAAGCTTTAGAATGTTCTACTCAGTTGGAGACTCTCATGTCTTTGTGATATTCTGGTGACAATTTCTATTCTAAGTGTCAAAAACAACTCTGCTATCTGGAACAAGTCGTATAGTATTCTCTCCTTTTAATATTCTAATCGTGAGGTGTGAAGTGAAATGGTTGCACAGTGTAATGGTGGTAAAGAAGTGGAGTGTCAATGAGACAGGGAAGGTGACAGACTCAGAATAGGTCCCTGAGGTGCTCTCCAAGTGCACTGGATAAAGATTCCCCTGGGAAAATTTTCTCATTAGTTCTCAGACACAGTTCAGTAATTCAATAGCACCAGGTTACCATTAGTCACAAGACCAAAATATGTTACTTTCCATGCTTTAGTTCCTTTATTTGTATATGTCATTTTCAGACTGAAAATTATGATCCCTACTCTCATGCAAAGCCAGTCAGTAAATTGTTTACATACTGAAGTATGATACATGACAAGTAGATTCTGTAGTCTTTTTATTATTGATGTATGGTACAAATTCAGAGGGAAATAGACATTTTAAATGATTCTGAAACTTCCTATAAACTCTCAGTTTCTTTATAGCAGAGTCACTAAACATGTACATGTGTGCACACGTATGTGCATGTGTCATTTTCATAAGAAAAGCAGGAAGGATTCAGAAATAGTTAATAAAAAAAAGACCACATTTTTAAAAAGCTTTCTCAGCCTTATTTATGCTACCTACGAAGTAAACTTTTCTCACCACTTAGAGGGAGGCTATTTTTAAAACTAGTGTACCTTTTGTTTCAGAAATTATAATATTCTTTCTAAAATCAGAAAGTACTGAATGATGTATACACGTGTGAATATAAAATATTCATATTTTGTGCTATAATAGAGAGAAAACCCTTAAAGGTCCTGGTTGTTAGTTAAGTTTCTGTGTAATTACTGAGTAAAGATGTTAAGATGCATAGATTATAATTCCACATGTTTTATATTTCATTGTCATGAATGATATGTACCTTCTTCTATGCTATGAAAGTTAACTGCACTCCCACTCCACAATTGAAGGCATAATGAGTTAGGGGGTTGTCTACCTCATTACTCACCAGGTCAGAAAGAAAGGAGTATCCACCCCCATTGGTCATTTAAACCCTCCCGGTCACATCAGGGAAACAATAATGAAGTCTGTGCAAATGAAAATTAGATGCAACACTGACAGATTATTGTAGATTTTTGTGTTCCGTGAGACAGTTCACAGTATTTTACTTTGCAGATTTTGCAGTGATGGTCATTCTTAGGTTTAAAAGGTAGCTAGTGTATAGTATTGCAAAAAATAAAAAAGTACTTAATTTACTTTGTAAGGTATTCTCGTGGAAATATAATTTAAATGTATCCACCTAAACATCTTGACAGACTGGAAGAGGAAGTTAATCTTTGGTCATGCAAATTATGTTTCTTTCAAAAATAGAATGTGATAGGTAAACTGCAAGGGGAAGGTATCTATTAGAAACAATGATGAGACCCACGAAAGAATAGACTTGGCCAAATGAATTGATTAAAATCATTTCCTAATCGAAAGATACTCTTTTCAAAACAGTAGTGATCAGGATTCCCAACAAACCATCACATGCTTCTGTTTATGTGCTACCCATAGAGTTATTGTTGAATTATGAATTGTAAATATTTATAAGTGATTCATATTAAAGAAGTTGTCAGCTGCAGCTACAGTTCTTCACCTTCTGTCATCCCAACTATCAAGGGGGCTGACTCAATCACTTTCTTGTCAGGCTACCTTTCTTCCCCAGAATACTCAATTCCCAAAACACAACAAAATATAAATGAATGGAAAGTGCTAATGACCCATGATTGCCAAGAGGTATTAAGTTTTTAAAGGTCCTTTGCTGACTAAATTTTAAATGAGCAAAATCATGAAATTCATTTCCCAAGGCAAACCTTTATATTTTTAGTAGATGTCCACTGAAAAGAAATACGTATTATTGTCTTCTGGTCTGTCTGCTTTGCTGTGATCGGAGTCATAATCAGCTTTTAAAGACTCAAGTATATGTAGCTTATTCCATGTTTACTTATAAGATCTATGCTCCTAAAAGCTAGACTAGTGAAAAAAAATACATTTTAATCAAGGGGAAAATGACTCGAAATTTTAAGATTTGGAAACCTTTGTATTATTTGAGAGTTTAAAGGTATATTTTAAATCTTTAGGATTAGGTCGATAATCATTTTCAGCAGTTAAGTTAAAATCTTTATATTTAGTAAATAATATGGATCAGTAATATGGATCAGTTCCCAAATCTTATAATTTCATGCTATTTCCCTTTTATGTTGTCTTAAAATGCCACTGATGAGAAAAACTTTGTTCCTAATGAACTTGACACAGTCTAAACTTGCAATTTCTTTATCATTTTTGCCTTGGGTTGGTCTGTCATGTTTCTGCTGACATCATGTTTTATGGTATGTTTTCATGTCTGAGAAGAATTCTTTCTAAGTAAGAGGTGGATGATCTCTGAAATCACAGCGTACAGATTCAAACGTTTGGATACACGTGAAAAAAGTACCCATTGTGTTTGTTAATTCAGCCATTATTTTAGGAAAATAAGGCTTTTGCCTTAATTTTTTGTTGTGAATAAGTGTTTCTATCTGTGTATAATCTAGCATACACAAAAGTCCAAGTCAATAATGGAAACTCAGCCAAATAGTTAAGGAGTACTGTTTGATCAGATCATTAGATCTTACTGAAAGGAGGCCCTATATGTAGGGAATTAGTGGTTTTCCCAGATTTTGGTATAAAGGAGCTAATGGCAATGTGTTAATCTTTTTAAGTTTCTGTTTCATTCTTAAATTTCTTTATGAAATAGCTCTTAAGAATCTTTCAGCAATTTTCTGTGATGTTCTTTGTATCATTCCAGCTCTGTGACTTATATGTGCTCTCACAGACATTCACACGCAGGCAGACTTTCTACACACACACACACACACACACACACACACACGCAGAGTCAAGGCCCGCTCAACAGATGTGCTCTTGTGTGGGAATCACATCACTTTTTCTGAAGCACTGAAGGCATGACTTTCAAGTAGTTTTAAATTTCAAATCAGCTCAGTCCATATTTAATCTAGACATGTTGGTTTAACACCAAGCCACACCAGACCTTTTAAAGTTCAGTGGCTGTGATAGAAAATTCTTCACTGTGTTGCACCAATAAATTGAGAAGTGCAGTATAATTCTCCACTATTGCTGGAACCATTGTGAGGTAAAATAAGACTTTGATGTAGGTTATCACTCAGTGCACACTCTTTCACAATTGTATTCAAAGTGTGTGTTCACAAAAATTAAAAACTCGGATGATGCATAGTTTATGGAAGTAAGTGGTAAAAAAAAAAAGTTAACTCCACCATTTTTTCCTATTGGTTACCTTACATACCAATAGATTAAAAGATGATGAATTCCTTTTCTCTGAGGACCACCTTTATAACTGAGTTATTTAGTTTTTTATTTTTTTAAACTAAGCAGCCAAAAGAAAGAGCCTCTTGACACTTCCAGCAAGTATCTCAGTTCTTTTCATATTGTCAATAGCTCCACTGATAGCACTGTTCTTTTGACAGCTAAAAGCAGATGTGGGGGTTAAGTATGGGAGCAATTCAAATGTCCATAGTAAACTGCAGGGGGGCAGAGAGAGCTCAGAGAGCAGCAGCTTTAAAGTAATTGACTAATACAGTAAGGATATTAAAGTCATTTAGTGCCAAAAGGGAACACACTGATCCCTGACCCTCAGCCACTTTGGAGTAATCTAGTATTCAATCCAGCGTGTAATGACTGCCAGGCCTGTCAATCCTCCAGGCTCTCCAGTCAAATGCCTGTGGCTACTATTGGCTTATGGTAAAAGGACAGAAATGCAAGGAAATGCCTCTCAATCAGCCTATGATGTGATAATGTTATTGCTCCAATGTATTCTATATTGTCCCTGCATAGTTTAATCTGTTGAGACCCATGTCAAAAATTGCCCTTTTCCCCCAGAGGTCTTTACTCAACCTTTTAGTAATACAAGTGGATTTGAAAGGAAAGGGGGTAACTTACTTGATGAATTGTTTCCAGCTAGTATGTGTATATGTGTGTGTGTGTGTGCATGTGTGTATACGTATATGTATATGTATATGTATATATATTCACGTTCAACTGTGTCTTAAAGGCTATTGTGCAAGGTATAAATTAGAAGTGTGCGCTGGTAATCTCTTGTACACCCTTTCTTTTACTCCCAATGGGCAAAATATTTTACAATAAAAAAGGGTTTAAAAAGAGTATTGACAGAAATTTATTTACACAGTGGCTGATTCACATTCAGTGCATGTGCCAAATGGATTTTTAACGGGAAGATGTCAGAAAAAAAAAAAGATTTACTTGTTTCTGCTACTTTTGAGACAGAAGAGTTGGCAAACTTCTGGGAAGCTTCCATTTTAAATGAGGTGTTTTGCATTTGGAAAATATAATTATTGCTACAGGCAGCAAATGAAAAAAAAAAAACCACCTAAGAAAGAGTGCAGGAAATTGCCATTTTTTGTTATTTTGATTTTGCTAATTGAGGCACCAGAAATTGACCCAAAGTTGAGGAATCAAAATGGAATAATAATTATTCAAATTGTATTTTATTATCTCACAAAGAATCTTTGTATTTCTTAGTCATTCCCCCATTTACTTTTTCAAACCTACTTCTCTTTGGAAAGAGAAAGCTCTAGTGATGATAATGCATTATTATTTTTAGAGGACATTAAGGTTACATAGGGGAGGCATTTTGCCAATTTCTGATCTGTAGGACTCTGCAATTCTCCACAGGGAAGATGCTATACAAACCTAGAAACAAAGAGGAACATCTATTTGCTCATAAGTTTGAAACAACTTTGGTGTCAAAAACAAATGACTTTCCCTGTCCATCAAAATCTCCAGTCATTCAGCCCTCAAAAATGATTAATCAGTGTATAATTGTGTTTTAAAAACCACTCAGCCTGTGTTATTTACATTTCCATTTGAAGTATTCTAAATTTGTGTACAGTTCTTGCCAAAATAGAAGAGATAGGAAAATCTTACTTTTGTGTTCAGTGAATTCCCAGACCTTAAGGGCAGAATGAATGCAGGAGGAAACGCATCAGGATGTCTCGGGCAATTTTTCATTAGTATCCATGACAAGCTGTTTCACCACAGGCTATTGTTTTCATGGAAAGTTCAAATACAGTAGGATGGGATATGGTGTGCTATTAGCACATAATGGTATGATTATTACCTATCTTATATATATAAGTGACCTTTGTCACCTAGAACATTGATACTCTTCATTATGATGTACCATTGTAGAATAAGAGGAATGGTTGGACAGCTTTAGAGTTCTTTCTGTAGTTGTCTAATTATCTGTTTAAAGTTTTCAAAGCTTTCCTAACAGGTGAACTAGAAGGGAAAACCAAATAGGTCAGAGAATCATAGGGCTTCAAAGGACCTCGGCATTAATTTGTCTATTCCTTTCACATCCTGGCATCAAATAGCTAAGCTATTTCTGGTGAGGGTATATTTTATACAAAATTCCAAAATTTACCATCATGTGTATCTACAAAAACCATTATGATTATAAAGGAATAACTTGATTCTACAAGCAGAACAAAAAAAAATAATCAGTCTTTATAGCTACACGTTGTATTAAAAGCTTCTTGAATGAGTTGAAACTTATTTTTCCCTACCATCTCCTTAGGAAATTCAGTGAGTCACTTTTCACTCTTTGTATAATGACTTCATGTTCCTAACGACAATTGTTAAATATATATTTAGTTTTCTGTAGAATGAATGTGAGTAAAGCATCATTCGGTTTGGGTTAATTGAGTAAGTTCTCCTTTAGCTTCAACAGAATTAAGGGCACATATCTTCATTTCTCATAGTCAATATGTGGTTGAAAAAATTTCATTCCTTCAGCAAATATGGAATTTCAGCTCTGCACATGGCATTATGCCAAGCTCTGTAAGGGGTATAAAGAAGAATAAGATGTGATCCCTAATTTCAGAAAGCTTACAGACCAATATGGGAGGTGAGACACTAGACAAATAACTATAGCACACAGTTGAAAGGGGAGAAGGTAACTAAAGTTTATTAAGCACCTCGAGCTAGCCAGTCAGTCTGTATAACTCCAATTAATGGACACAGAATTGTGCAACACTCATTTTCATTTGTTAAGCTGTCTGTGAGATTCAGGAAAGCCAATACCGTATTTGAAACAAGTTCTTTCTGGCTCAGAGACCCATCCTCTCCCAGCAAGACTGCATCTTTTCCATTACAGGAGCCATGAGGCTATGATGACCCCATGTGAGAAAAGCCACTTGATGCTCTTCCAAATTGAAATCCCATTTTTCATTTTAAGGAAAGGTAAGATTCCAAAGGTCAACCGTCTGGTATGGTGTAAACAAAGTGATCTTTATGTGGGCTCATCTTCTATTAAATTGATCTCTAAGGCCATGAGATCAGAAACTATGTCTTATTTCTTACTGTAATCAGAATATGCTAGGAATTTGATAAGTACTGCATTGGTTAACTGAGTATACAGAATATCTTCATTCTCTTCCGGCCTGGAATTTCCATCAGGGATTACCACCCAGAACAACTCCCAGAGTGAAGATAATCCCACTAAGGTATACAGTTGTAAAGAGTCATTAAGCCTATTAGCCATAAAGATGTTTAGTCTGTTTATCTCCATCAGAATTTCTTCAATATTCTTCATTAAAATGAGGGTAAGAAGGCAGAAAACTCGTATGTATAAAAAGTTAATTTAAAAAAAGTTAATTATCTGGATTTTTATAATTCTATATTTAATGGTAGAGTTGTATCAACAAGTTAAAATCAATGGATGATTAACCTACCATCCAGTTGTATCTGTGTTTGCATTTCTATTTTTAAATTACTGGCTTAGGAGCTGTTATTATTATTACGACAACCTGCAGTTTTCTTGAGTATTAAAAACTATACTGGTATCTCTTTATTCTTTTTTCTTTAACCTACTCTTTCTTGTTTTATAAACTTTTTATGGTTAAATATCGTACACATTCAGGTCATTTGCATAAAACAAAGCTCAAAGAATAATCACAAATGAGTGATTACTGGGCAGGTCAGGAAACATGAAATAGCAATCTAGAAGCATCCTTTGGACCATTGCCAATTGCTACTCCAACCTTTTTTTCCCTTCTTCTTCCTTCCTCTCCACTATTCTGACTTCTAACCTAAATTTTGTTTGGTCTCTATATACATGGAATCACTTTCCTATCTGGCTTCTTTCACTTAACATGATACTTGACAAATTCTTCATTGTAGTTCTGTATATCAGTCCTTGATTCATTTTCATTGTTCTATAGTACTCACTTTGTGAATACCACCTGAATAATCCATACTGTGACAGGTGAATAATTGGGTTTCCATTAAGGGAATATTACAAATAATGGTCTCAACACAGTGAACATATGCAAGTTTTTTGGTTGTATGTATAATTAGTTGAATGCTGGGTCATAAATTACGCATATATTCATTAAAGAAGATGATACCAATTTTCGAAATGGGTTGTACCAATTTATTTCCCAACTGACAGTATAAGAAAATTCCTGCTATTACATATCTTACTAGTAGTTGGTATTAAATGTCTTACTAATTTTAGCCATTCTTTGGTGCATATAACAGAATCTTGGGCAGCCCAGGTGGCTCAGTGGTTTAGCACCGCTTCAGCCCAGGGCCTGAGCCTGGAGTCCCGGGATCGAGTCCCTTGTCGGGCTCCCTGGATGGAGCCTGCTTCTCCCTCTGCCTCTCTCTCTCTGTGTGTGTCTCTGCCTGTCTCTGTGTCTCTCATGAATAAATAAATAAAATCTTTAAAAAAAAACCAGAATCTTCCTGTTTTAATTTGTATTTCCATGATTGCTAATGCAGATAAGCATATTTCCATGTTTGTTGGGTATTACTGGTAGATTTCGCAAGTCGCCTTAAAAATTACAGTTATATCACTGCTACAGAATGCATGTTTCCTCACCCCTTTGACAGCATTGGGAATTGTCAAACATATGAGTAGGGGGAAAATCACATTATTACCGTGATGCATTTCTTTTGTTGTGTCTCACTTTCAGCATAGTTCTGTGTTGTTTTACCATTTTTGCCCTTTTTTTGTGCTATATATTACTCCTGTCCTATGATCATTTTCTTTCTCTTGGGTTGAACATACTACTGATTTCTAAAAATTCTTACATATTTACTAAGGTTTTTGTCTGTGTCAAATATTTCCTCTATTTTGCTCTTTGATTTGGTTTGTACTTTTTTTGGCTACACAAAAGTTTTTCCATTTTATGTGGTCAAACTTATCAGTCTCTTTTCTTTGTGGTTTTAGGGTTTTGTCTAAAGTGTGATAGCCTTCTATACTCAGATCACTACAAATTATTATGTTTTTAATTAGCTGAATGCTCTCTTTTAGATCCCTTACAGTTTTAATTTTTGCAATGAAATCTTTGATTACTGGGTATTTATTTTGAAGTAAAAATTGCTTCAACCCTTTTTATTCCTTTTTTCCCCCCAAATTGCTGGCTAGCTGTCCAAATACCATTTCTCGGTAAAAACATCTATTCTCTACAGATTTCAGTTGCCACCTTTGTCATTCACTAAATTTCATTGTGTCCTTGAACTTATTTCTGGGATCTCTACTTCATTAAATCTTTCTGTTTATTCCAGGGCTAGTTATGAGCTGCTATAATTAAATTTGCTTTGTAATGTATTTTTATAGTAGTTTTTTTTTTTACTTTCAAAATATTCCTAAATATTTTTACACTAACTTTTCTGGATGAACTATGTTATCATTTTTTTGCCTTCTCGACAAAATTCATGTAATTATTAAATTTATATTATACACTTATTTTTGAGAAAATTGCCAGATTTTTGTTTATTCATACTTTCATCTTCCTTTTTCTTTTTTTTTAATTAAGATTTAGTTGATTTGAAAGAAAGTGAGAGTATGAGCAGGGGCAGGGGCAGAGGGAGAAGCCGATGCCCTGCTGAGCAGGGAGCCTGATGTGGGACTCAGTCCCAGGACCCTTAGAACATAACGTGAGACGAAGGCAGATGCCTAACTGACTGAGCCACCTGGGCGCCCCTTGTCTTCCATCTTCTATTTACTTTTTCTTTATTTGCCGACTTTGGCAAAGAGAGCTTAAGATGACCAATTAACTATTAGATTTCAAATGAGAAGTTTTAGATAAGCTTAATTTAGTAACTAGCTCATTATTAAATGTCATATACTTGTGAAGATTGGGTCATTTAAAAATTCCCTGAAGTTAACACACATAAGTGTATAAATATGTTGTCCTGTATGTATTAAATGAAAATACGTGTTTCTCCTATAGTTAATGTTTCTGACTCACCAGAAGTCAACCTGTGTGCACAGGCACACATATCCCCGTGTGCATATGATGTGTGCATCGCCGGCGGTCATTATGCAGGTGGAGGGAGGGATTCAAGGTAAAAGTTATATATGTATACAAATGTATCTATGATTGACATTTAAGATACAATGGTAATAGTAACGTAAGGAAAACTAAGTACCGTAAGATTTAAAAATTATATTTTTTTCTGTGTTGAACAAGTTTGTAATAAAATAACTGTAGAGTTTGGAAGTATATTTCCTTTAAGAAAAATGCTCTTGGGGTGCCTGAATGGCTCAGTTGGGTAAGAATCTGCCTTTGGCTCCGGTTATGATCCCAGGGTCCTGAGATCAAGCCCTGCATCAGGCTCCCTGCTCCAGGGGGAGCCTGCTTCTACCTCTGTCTTTTTTTCTGTCTCTCATGAATGAAAAAATAAAATCTTTAAAAAAAAAAAAAAGCTCTTGTGATCAGGTTGTTATTTTTTTGTTGAAGTAATCCAATATCTGAAAGGCCTCATACCCACCCAATATAATATGGTGCCTCCTCTTGCATAAGAAGGCATGGCCTGCTTGGGTAGCGGTGAAGTTGTATGGAATCATATTAATTAGCCAAATAACTAAAAAGTATATGAAGAGTGCTTATCATGTGTTTACTTAAAATATACTTATCCGACAGCAAATGACTGACTTAGATATGAACTGACTATAAAAGGGGATCACGCCATGCTAAGATGGCAACTCCCATGCATCGGCTCATAGCTCGGAGACAAGCTGAAGCAAATGAACAGCATGTTAAGATGTCAAGAATGCTTGGAATTTAGACATTGGACTCATGAATGCACCGGAAAAAGAAAATACCTGCATAGGCCTTCAAGGACAGCAGAACTAAAGAAAGCTTTAAAAGAAAAAGGAAACGGATTATTATTATTACTGCAACAAAGCATCAGAGAAACTAATGTAGAAAGGAAGACCAAGAGAAAAAGGTCTAAGAGTGTAACCAGTTCCAGCAGCAGTAGCAGCGACAGTTCAGCCAGTGGTTCTTCATCAGAAAAGTGAAGAAACCTCTCCATCCTCCTCCTCAGAGGACAGCGACACCACCCCACGGATGAAAGCTCCTCCAGTTCCTCATCTTCATCCTCCTCCACAAGCTCTTCCTCCTCCTCTGATTCAGACTCAGATTCCAGCTCTTCTAGGAGCAGCAGCACCAGCACAGAGAGCAGCTCTGAGGATGAACCACCAAAGAAGAAGAAAAAGAAATAGAATGCCATCTCTCTTGTACTGCTGGACTCAAAACACTAATGTGACTCTCGAAAGGGGATTTAGACTACATTAAGGCCATATAGGGTAACCAGTCGAAAATTGCTGGAGTTCAAAAGTTTCTAAATGTTTTACATCAGAAGAGCATAAAGAGTATTAATAATGGACTATATATAAGACTTTTTTTATTTTAAGAGTAAATATTGTTTTTCTTTTTAATCTTTAATATATATCTCTAAAACTTAATCAAAGCTGAATCCAGTAAATCTATTTTGGGGATGAGACTTCTCTTTTCTCCCTGTGAGATAAATGCCATCCTTTGTTATATGTTAGTGCTATGTACCAGACATATTTTCAGGATAATGCATCAGAATATCTGGCAGTGCATTTCTAATGCTTTTGGCTGTATGTTATTATATAAGATTTAGTACATTGTTACTATAAAATTAGGAGTGTCCCTCTTAATAACTGTGCCCTATTTTTATGTGTATGTTCAGAAAGTTATTCTGACTTCTTGTCCTAAATGAAAAGCTCAAGGAACCTGTTATTATATTCGTACCTTTTGGATGGTACGAATGTCAAGTTATTGTGTTATATCATCCATTTTCTTCTGGCTCTTAGAGTTACTCCTTTTTTTTTTTTAATTCAAGCCCAGTGCTGGGCTTGAACTCACAATCCTGTAATCAAGACTTGAGCTGAGATCAGGAGTCAAATGCTTAACTGAATGAGCCACCCAGGTATCCTGTGGCTCAGATCAGGATTGATTATCCTTTTCTGAGGAAAATCAATCAGAAGAACCTAAAAAGGAACCCAAATTCTGAAACTTCTTAGGAGTCTACTCTTGGTGCCTTTTGATAAATTCTGTGTATTAGAAAAGAGTCATTTAATAGCCTAACTTAAGGAAAAGGATTTGTGTGTTGTTACGCTGTAAAGGTAGGAGAGGAAAAAATAGGTACTAAGGTAATTTTAACAGAGAATTAGGGCAATGTTGGTTGCCTTTTATTAAGTTTTTCTAAGCTTTCGTAAGCATTGCCTTTTACCATTTTTGCAGTTGTGGTATGAGTTTATATGGCAGCTGGTCATATATGACATTCTACTGCATAAATATGAATGACTTGGACTAATCTGGCGTGTTTACATAGCATATACACAGTTGAAGTGTAGCATGAAAGATTAAAAAGAAATATTGCACAATGTTTCTTAAAAGTAAAATACTCTTCTGGGGTGAAATTATTTAGTTTCTCATGACATCATTCTGTGATGTCTTTTAAGCTTTTTGGAAAGAGGTATCATTTGTAGAAAAATCTTTATTTGGGCTAAATACGGGTTTGTAAAACTATGAATGTTGTCTTTTTATATTTTTATGAGAAAGTAGTAGAAAATTGCTTTTGAAAAAATGGGCTTCTATTTAAATGTTGAAATATATGGAATAAATGTTGTAAGTTTAAGGAGCCTGTAAAAAAAGGGGGGGAGGGAGGATCAGAAACATGAAAATTGCTGTTGGCTGGAAAGAGGAGATAATTTCATAAATTTAATTTCATAAGTAGGATTTATAGAAAGTCTTTTTAGATTTCTTAAGAAACGATTGCTACCTGGGAAAGGGGGAAGTAATACAGTTCAAAGAAAGAAAACAAATTGATCAGATTATTGAAAAGTAGGCTCAAATAGGGACAGCTGGCTGGCTCAGCTGGTAGAGCAGGCTACTCTTGATCTCAGGGTCACGAGTTTGAGTCCCACATTGGTCGTAGAGTTTACTCAAAAAAATTTCATTTAGGGGCACCTGGGTGGCTCAGTTGGTTAAGCGTTCTACTCTTGATTTCAGCTCGGGTCATGATCTCAGGGTCATGAGACAGGAGTGTCATGTCAGGCTCCATACTCAGAGCCAAGTCAGCTTGAGATTCTCTCTTTCCGTCTCCCTCTACTCCTCCCTCTCCCTTCACTCTCACTTTCTATCACTCTGAAATGAATAAATAATCTTAAAAAAATTTAAAAAAATAGGATCAGATGTTTGAGAGGTGAAATGTGGAGGCTCTTGAAAACTTCCCTCTTTCCCCTTTATCTACAGCCCTCTAGTTCTACAGCTTTCAACAAATAATAGGCTTAAAATTTGCAGTGTTGTCTACTTTCTAAGTTCACAATATGCCTCGATACTTAAAAGATCAAGCATTGTTCTGATACACACAAGCTATAAGAACATAATGATGTCTCTCTTGCTCTTTCAAATCTATTCTTTAACACAGAAATCTAAGAGCTTACATGACAGCTACTCAGGAGTTTTTGTTTTTGTTTTTTTAATGAGCTAGTACTAGATCTGTAGTCTTTTACTTCACAATTCAAACTAGAAAAATTTATCTTTGGCAATAAAACTATGATTTCTTCCGTAATGTTCCTTCAGGTGCCTTTTAATCTAATGGAACCATTTTGTAAACTTATTTTAAGATGACAGTGCAGCCTTCTCCAAGTTGAATTTCAAACACAAATACTTATGTATAGCCATACAATGCATACATACACACACATAAGTGTACACACACATGCACACTTCTTTATTATCTCGGAATAAAAATGCAAATGAATTTATTAGCCTAAGAGTGGCACCAAATGGAAATTTATGCACATACATTTAAAAAACAGAACCCTTGAAAATAAAGCAGTTGCAGCCTATTAATTTTCCTCTTTGACAGTTTTTTAAATTCCCCTAAAAAAATGAAACAGCATGAATACTGTCAATATATCACAACAGCCACATTAGGTTTTGTGATATACATCATAATATAAAGAGCACTATTAGAGCACAACCTGGGAACCATTAAATCATTCTAAATCACTGTTACATTCCATTAGTGTCAATGGTGAAACCACATAATAGGCTTTATTACAAACTTCACCTTGGTAGGCCATTGTCTCTAATAACCACTTCTCTATGATGTGGTATCATACCCAGAAATCCAGGGAGATAATAAAGGCTCCCTTATTTCTTTTTTATTGGATGGGTAAAGTTAAATTTAGCTGTAAGTAAAAAAAAAATCCTGAAGCTTTGTTCACTAACTGCAAGTTGCTGCTATTTGGACAAAAAAAAAAATTAGGCAGACTTGGGAAGAACAGTTTGAAATAAATTTAAAACCTGGCAATGCTGAGGCCAGGGTAGGCTGGGCAGTGCCAGCAATTACGATGTCATTTTTGAAATGCGGTTTAGTACATTTGTGCGCCTCTTTACACTTTTGTTCAGGAGCAGAGTATTGATTATAGAAACACTGTAAGTTTCAAACCTGCCCTTTCCCTCATTCTCCCCCGGTTTGAGCTGTACCCTTTTAAAAAGTCATTTGGGCACTTTGTTGAGGTGAGGCTGGTGAGGACTTCAGCTCAAACCGAGATCAATTTTCAGATGTTTCAGGGAGAATTGTTGTACAGTGTTCTGTGCCCCTCCTCTTTACAAATAGAACCATTTATTCCCCTCCCCCTACTATGAATTTCGTCCCAATTCCTTCACTGTTTCTTAGATAGACTTATGAATCTAATGCTCCCCACAAAGATTTCTATTACACCGTAGACACCTTTGTTATTGCTAAGCACATTTTAAGACGGAATGAAATAAGCGAAAATCAGATGCAGTTGCGTAGGTGAGTGATACTCTCATAAAAAACAAATAATATATTATTTAATACATAACCAGAGCAAAGTCAAAATGCTTTATATTCTTTCTATATTAATCTTGATTAATTATAAAGTATTTAAACAATTACTGTTTATAAATAAGTGCATTTGTTTATGTAAAACAACAATCTGCCCTTTGGAAGTGAGCTTTGAATAAGGTTAATTCAGGTAATTGAAATAGATTATTATCCTAATGACTCAACTCTGCTTTTGGTTCATTCTTTAAGACTGGACCTAAAAAATATAAGTAATATTACCACACATATTCCTATAATAAGATGATGCCTTAACTTAGGAAGAGAAAGGGATAAGGCAAAGAGGAACAAGTAACGAATACATTAGAGAAAATAGAAATAAGTCACCAGGAGTTGAATACTTCTGAAGGATAAACAAAATTAGTAGTGAAAAATATGCTAGATGGAGTTTTATAAGAATTATCTAGGGCACCTGGGTGCCTCGGTGGTTGAGCATCTGCCTTCGGCTCAGGTTGTGACCCCGGGGGTCCTGGGTTGGAGTTTCGCATCGGGCTCCCTGCATGGAGCCTGCTTCTCCCTCTGCCTGTGTCTCTGCCTTTCTCTGTGTCTCTCATGAATAAATAAATGAAATCTTAAAAAAGAGTTACCTAATAAAAGGGACAGAAGAATAATAAATTTGGAAATGATAAAGTAGGTGAAAGATAAAAATGGATGTATCTGATCTTGTACCCGGTAAAATCATTTAGAGAGGCCTTATGCCATGAAACTTCTTTAGATTTATCTATTAATAGTGAGGGTTGCTTACCCAAATCCGATTTACCAGATTGACATGAAAACATGTTTCTCCCTCCCTCCAGTTGTTCTCTTCCCTTTCTTTTCTGTTTTTTTTTCCTTCTTCCTCTCTCTGTCTCTGTCTCTGTCTCTCTACCCTCTTCTCTCCCTCTCCTTCCCTTATCTTTTCCCCTTCTGTCTCCCTCCCTCTTTCCCATCTTCAGTCCTGTCTCCCTCTCTTTAGCCCTCTTGTCCTCTCTTTCTCCTCCTTCCCTTCTTTTTCTTAATAGTCCTTTCAGTGCTGGTCGATGCATAATATGCTTGAAAATAACAAAGCAGGAAAGTGTTAATATAGCACTCCATGGACGGAAAATTAAAAATAAAAACCTGAGGTATTAGGCTTTTTTTATGAGGGTTCGAACAGAAAGAAAGCATAAGTTTGATTTGCTGTCGTCTCTGTCGCCTAAAGAAAGTCTTTTAGCTAAAGCTCACCTCTGACCTTGTTTTCTACTTTCAGGGTATATTGTATTTCTCTTTTTTTGTTATATGTCTGGTTTGCAATGCTATTGATGTTCATAGGGAAGTGAGAGAATTGCTGTTTGAAAAGTCCATGCTCTACTTTATGAAGGCTAGCTTTATTTTCTATTTTTGTGATATTTTCTCTTTTTGCTCTTGAAAAAAAAATCATGATAGAGGTCAACTCTTAAATACATTGGAAAACTTACCTGAGTAAAAATAACACCATTTTAGAATGATAGATGTTCACCTGCTTTGGGTTTTAATCTTCTTCTGATGTCAAATTGGCACATCTGACATTATCATCTCAGGATTGCAATTAAAATGTCATAAATAAACTGGCATCAGAATTAAATAAAAGAAAACATTATTAATTGTTTGTTTGTTTTGAAGCACTGACTTTAGGCTTCAAATGGTGAACACACTAGGTTTGGTTTGTTTCACGGTAACTAGACAGTGTAGATATGTCTTCCAGATCAAAGATTAAAAAAAATAAGGCAGTCAAACCATATATTACTGCTTCTTAATTTCATTTCCCTTTTTGATACCAGAGAAAATTTTGCTGAAGGCTTAGTAGGGTTAAAAATCTACAGGGACTGCTTATCAGAGGCTTTGCCTAGTTCAGTTAGACATACATGGTGAATATTGGAAGATGTGGGAAAAACTTTGCCATAGGATTACATTATGGCTAATCTGACGGGATCAAAGAAGCCACTAATTTCTGAACATGTGAACAGAGTTTTTGTATTTTTTATGGACATTCTAGTTTTAAGAAACAATGCCTAAGGACTCTGGATTAATATGTAATTATAATTCCTGCATGAAAAAAAAAACAAGAACAGCAATTCTGTTAAAGACTCTTTCATCAACCTGGTTTGTATTTTTGTACACTTTATTTGTTAAATACATGTAAATTAAGATTTTATAGTGCTGCTAAATCCTGAAATAACTTGCAGGTTGTGTAAAGATTTAGAAAAGCAGACTCTCCAGATTGGGCATCAAATATAATTTTTTATAGTGACTGGCTTTAAGAGTGTAGTTTGATATTAATGTATTTCTGGAGGTGGTTTAAGATATCACTTATTTATGAAAATAATTTCTTTTTGTATGGGTGATTTTCTTTAAACCATCAGGTAAGTATAAGTGGATTTTCTTCATGGACATGATTAGTTCACATGATTTCCTTTACAAACCCTTATACATCAATGTGTGGAATATTTAAAAGTCTGTAACTTTTTTTGAAATTATAACTACAGGCTGAAAGATTCTCTTAGAAGAAGACAGCCTGTAGTATTTCATTTGGTCCATTTATGACAGTATGTTAGAGAGCTGCCTGCTAAACCACAAATCTCTTGCTGTTAACTCACCGAGTCCTATAACCTTGAGCTATTCAGATTTCAGGTGGCCAAGTGAAATGTCCCTGCCTTGCATTTATTAGTAAATACTGAGGCAGTCTAAGAGAACAGAATTATTGGAGTGCCACAATTATTGCAAACATGTGGACAGGTGAGGCTTACTTAAAATGAATGAGATAAGAAAAAAAATCATAGCTATGTCATATTTAGACTAAATACTAAGTATATTCTTCCTGTCCTCTGCTTTCTTCTCAGCGATCATTGTATAAGAAGTCCCATTCTTCTCTAATAAATTAATTGAAAGTACAGTTTTAAATAAGGAGTTCAGCTGACAAAGGGAGAAGGAAGCCACATGAAGTAAGCATTTACTGAAGGCTTGCTAAACGGTAGACACTTTATTTTCTGTAAATATCTTACTGCCTAATGACTTCATGAGCAATTTTTAAAGTGAATAAACGAAGAAGCAGAGTTTTTCTTTCTCGAGGTAATATGACTAGGTCTTGAATTTAGATATTATAATTGTAGTCACTTATGTGTAGTAACAGTGATTCCTGCTCAGGGAGTGATTCATCCATTCAGTCATTCGTTCACTCAATTTTATTAAGGATCTATAATGCCAGATACTTTGCCAGTCTCAGAAGACAGGACCATGAATAGAACTCAGTCCCAGTCCTTGGGATTAACATCTTCTACTGGGGGGCGGGGAGAGGCACACACACACACAAAACTCAGTTTTGTAGAATAGATGCGATAATGGAGGCTCATGGCACTGTGCTATAGTATATTTGGGGGGCGGTCTTATGTACGTTGTTGGAGAAGGAAGTAAAATTTTTCTCAGAAGAAGGAATCCCTGTGCTGAGCACTATGTGAGACGTTAGTTTGGCAAAACTGTGGATCAGACTAAAGCAACCACGTAATAGTAAGAGCCCCACAGGAGCAGGGACCATCAAGAATTTGAGTGCGATTTGATCTTTCTACTGTGAATATCAAGTTAGTTAGGACCTTTGACTGTATTTTAACATAAGTGTAAAGGGAGCAACTGAAATGATCATGGCCGATTTTTATTTTAGAAAGATCCCTTCTGCTGCATGTGGAGAGTCAATTACAGAAGAGGCCATGGTGGACGCAGGGAGACTAGTTAGAGCTATTATAGTGATCCAGGTGACAGAAGTAGAAAGATTCTAGAATAGATTTTGAAAGTAGCATAGAAAGAATTAATTTACATAGATTATATGTGGGCAGTAAGGAAAAGAGCAAAAGAAGATGAGTTACATCAGTGTATGTTTGGAGACATAAACGCTAAAATGACTAAGTTGCAGCAGTCTTTTGAAATTATAGTTTTTAGGAGTATCCCAATTTTCACTTACCAGAAGAGTAAGACAATGTAGAAACTTCTGTGATAACAATTTGAAGAGCTGAGTTATACTAAGATTCATTTCTAAGGCTGTGCTGTTGATTTGATTTTCTGTGAGTTGAGATATGATTCAGAAAGGTCTGTATTAATCTGTTGACCACACATGAAAAAAGGATGTCTCTTGAACAAATAGTGCTGGGCAAACTGGATATCCGCATGCAAAAGGTATGAATTTGGACCCTTTTCTTACTCCATATACACAAGTCAACTCAAAGTGGATTAAATACTTAAATGTAAGACTTGAAACCATAAAAAACCCTGGAGGCAAACACACAGGGAAAGCTTTCTGACATTGGTCTTGGAAATGATTTCTTAGATTTGACACCAAAAGCACAGGCAACAAAATCAGAAATAGACCAGTGGAACTAAATCAGGCAAACGAACAACTAATCATTTAATCAGTCAATCTGTAATTTGTTTTTAACTCTGCCGATTGGCAAAGCAAGTTTCAAAGCCAGCTCACATATAACAGGAACTTCACGTGCACTATTGGTGAAGTCTTATGACCACTACTGTCCTTTCCCATAGCAGCCTTGTAGCTGGTTGGAAAGGGGAGAAAAACATGCAGAAATGAAATTGTCAACCAAGTCAGTATACAATAATTGGTTCAACTTATTGAACATCTATTATATGGGCCTATATCAAACTGAAAAGCTTATGTACAGCAAGAGAATCAACAAAATGAAAAGGCAACTTATGGGAGAAAATAATTTGCAATCCTTAAAATCTGGTAAGGGTTAATATCCATAATATATAAAGAACTCATACAATTCAATAGGAAAAAATACAAATAACCCAATTTTAAAAATGGACAAAGAAACTCCACTGACATTTCTTCAAAGAAGATATACAGATGGCCAATAAGCATTGAAAAAATGCTCAGCATCACTAATTGTCAGAGAAATGCACATCAAAGCCTCATTTTTGAGGTATCATTACATCACAATTGTTTAGAATGACTTAAACACAAAACGAAACAAAAGACAAGTTTTGGAAAGTGTCTGGAAAATTTGAAACAAGTGTTGACAAGTGTCTGGAAAATTTGAAACTCTTACATGCTGTTGGTGGGAATGCAGAATGATGCAATGCTATGGAAAATAGGAGATTCCTCAAAAAATAAATAAATAAAAAACGAGACTGTTAAATGATCCTGTGATCCCAGCTTTGGGCATTTTTATAATGGAATTGAAATCTTGATCTCAGAGGGGTATTAGCCCTTCCACATTCATTGTAGCACTATTCATAAGATCCAAGATATGGAAATAATCTAACTGTTCAGTGAATTAATTGATTTAAAAATGTGATATACACACACAGTGGAATGTTACTTATCCCTGAAAAAAGAAAGAAATCTTGCAATATGCAACCAGATGGATGAACCTAAAAGACCCTGTGCTAAGTGAAATAACCAGACATGGAAACACAAATACTGCATGATTCCACTTACATCACGATCTAAAATAGACTCATAGAAGCAAAAAAGCAGAATGGTGGTTGCCGGGGTATGAGTGTGGGGGCATGGGTAAAGGGGAGTTGCTAACTAACTGGTATGAAATTTCAGTTCTGCAAAATGAGTAAGTTCTAGAGATACACTGTACAGCATTGTGCCTGTAGATAATAATGCTGTATTGTACACCTTAAAAAAAACCTGTTAAGAGAATAAATCTCACATTTTTACCACAATAAAATAAAATTAAAAGAAAATTCTGATGAGGTCATGATGTTAATGTCTTTAATGTTCAATTAAAGAGCACGATGGGAGTTGTAGTTTTCAGTATTATTCATATGTGGTTTGTGTGGTGTTACCTAGCCTTGCAAAATCCCACTCACCTGTCAAAAATATTATTTGCTCCAGGCAAATGGTTGAATGCAATTCTGTAAGACTGATCCACATAGAGCAGTGGGTGACAACCAGTTGCAATTTATAATTTCTAGGAAATAGCACTACAACTACAGGTCTCCTGCTCTCTCCCTATACAAAATGTTCAGGCATATTCATAAGGTTTTTGGTCATATAGCGAAGTTACCAGCAGGTAAATAATCATCACACACTGAGCATCATTGTAGGTGTTAATAGTGGTTGTCAAGGCACGTACAGTGTGCACAAAATATACCCAGAGAAATTATATACACAGGCTAAGTCTGAATCCAACCCAGAAGTAGATATTTCTGGAGATATGGATAGTTAAGGAGATTTAAAAAATACTTAGGATGACAATTCAATGCTGCATCGTAGTTTATGCTTTTATTCTTCCTGAGAATAAGCAGTGATAAGTGGAAAAATCTCACACCAAAGCAAACTCATCTTTAAACGATGAAGTCAAAACAAACAAACAAAAAAACAATGATGATCAAAAGCCTTGGTGACCACTAAACAAGTTACAGTTTGTCCCCCGGAGAGAGGCTGTGGATGGGCTTTACTTGCCATCAGGGGGGAGATTAAGTGCCAGTGGTTTGGACTTAAGTTAATTATACACTCAAATCCTTTCAGTATATCACAGAAGCCAGGCTTTTGCCTTTGAATATCTGTATCGTGACTCTTTGGATTGCTTATGGTTATTTCCCTTGACAACCCAAACCTGAACATTAAATCCCATTGGCAACAACTATCTGTCAAGAGCAAAAAATAAATAAAAAAATAAAAAATAAATAAGATTTGTGTATTTAGTTTTCATTATAGAAGTGCTTGTAGTTGAAAAAATATGTACCTGTCAAGTTTTCAACGTCTCGCTGGGGATGCAATGCTGTTGTGATTTCAGAACCTGGCTGACAAATTCACATTTCAGTAGTAAAGACAAATCAAGGGTTTTTCTCTCCCCCCCCCACCCCTTTTTTAATTCTTTCTTCTTGCCGCTTTGACAGTCATACATAACAATTTGAGACCTAAGTGCCACTTTGATGCACTATTCCATTATTAAGTGGCACAGTCACTATAAGAATAGATGACGGGCCTGTACTCAAGGCAATGTGAATTAAACAGCTTTCTACAATAGGGAAACGGAATGGTCCAAGGAATCCTGAAATATTAAAAAAAAATTTAAAACTGTGTTTCAGAAACACCAAAGTATGTAATTTAAAATAATTTCAGGTAGTAGATGGCAAACTATAGAAAACAAAATATTTTTTTAGCAGAATTGCTAAAGTTTAGAGGAAACATTAAATACGTCTGCAAACATCCCAAAACCCATAATTACTAATTTCAAAGGGTCTTAGGGGGAAGAAAAAGCAGTGAGAACCTATGCAGACTTTTAGATAGGAAGAAATGAATGTTTATTATATGACAGTAATTTTACACCATATTAATAGAGGAGTGTCCTTAAGAGTATTTCTTTAAACCTAAAAGGTGGAGTTTCCACTAAAGTAATATTGACTTAAAGTACTTAAATTAATTCTTTTGTCAATATCTCTTCAGTAAATCAATACACCTAGAATTAAACAACAGTTTTTCGCCAGAAGGCAGGCTAATCTTGGTAATTTTTAGTTACAATTCATTAAGCCATTGGTCACTATTAGGGGGAAAAAAAGGCAGCAAGAATTTTATAATAATGCCGAAGAATAGAAGTTTAATATTTCCTCAGAGTTTCCTCTTTTTCAACCCAGGGAATAAAAAAAAAAAGTCAGAAGCTACAGTTGGGACGCCCTATTATATTTTTGCCAACAAAATTACGTGACCACTTTTTCTAAAAACATAAAAAAATAAAATTTTAATGCTTATTGCCCTCCAGAATGTAATGGGTCACAAAATATATTTTTACATAAGGCCATTAAAGGCAAGGTAATTATTTTACAAACACTGATCCTGTGATATGTCCCAGGGGAAAATGCAACAAGAATTGAAAATTCTGTTAATCCATACAGTTCCGAAATATTTGCTATAATACTCACCTCTTTATAGTTATGACAACTCAATCAAACTGATGAATATTTGAATTCTAATTTCAGTGCTTAGTACTCCAAATCTGTTTTTTTTTCTTTCTTATTCTTCTGCCTTTTCAGAGACAAAATTGAATTATTCCTTTATCCTCTTTAGTAATCCCACAGAGCAAGAAAAAAATACATCAAGGATAAAGGCGTGTTTCATACCTTTTATAGGGTGATGGTAGAGAGGTATGGCTCTGTGAAACAACAGTCAAAAGTAAATATATTGTTTCTGATGTACTCGAGACTGAGTTGTTTAAGAAAGAAAGAAAGGAAAAAAAATCAGTTTCCCACTTTACACTTCTGAAGTGCTAAAGGAGTTAAAAAAAAAAAAAGGAGAGAGGAAAAGTAATTATGGGAAATAAAATAAGAATTTTCTTAGTTACAAGTCCTGGCCCTTTGCTGATTGCAGTAAATTATAAATTATGCAGTCAATGTAGGCCAACAAAAGAAGACATCTTCAAATCTCAGTCAAAGGTAATTACTTAAGTCGGCTGAATGTTCTCTTTTCATAGAGTGTGATCTCTCTCTGACAGCTCACACTGACAGATGACCTTCTCGGCAACGTTCTTATCCTTCGGATCATGAGCAGTGTGCCTCTCTCCCTGAATATCTCTATATATTTGTGACACTAAGCTTTCAAATACAGCTATTGACAAATCAGAACATCAGTCTAAGTGCTGGTCTTCCTATCACTCACAATAAAGTAGCTATCACTTGTGGTGGTGTAGAGCAAGCACATCTCTGAAAAATGAGTTCTCACCAAGTGCTAATTTGACACAGCTCGCTTGCCTTCCCATAATTGCTCTGTCATTGTCAGTTGGCAGTTCGGGCTCATTCCTGGAAGCTGTGCCGTACAATTGGATACAATTACTCCCATTTACCACCACTATTATGCCACTGATGTTGCCCAGTCCGCATATTGACATGCCTCATTAAACCTGGATGCGGGCCATTAATGAACATTGTTAGCATTTCTCTTAAACTTTTTTGCCTCTAATAAACAGTCAGTGTTCCATGAAGGAGCACTGCCATCCTTGTGATATGATATTTATTATCCTATGGGGGAAGGGAACTCTGCAAATGGAAACTCTCCAGATGCTGAGAGGGAGATACACAGTTAGATCAGTGGAGAAGAGCGCCGATAAGTGGGACCTTTCTCTGCCAGGAGCATCCTAACCATTAACCAAGTGACCTCTTCTATCCAAAAGAAGACGGGCAGGATAAACATGAACACCCCAGAAGTACCCACATCACAGCAGGCTTCTCAAGGTTGCATCATTGCCAACACCTCTCTCTAGCCCTCTCCTACCCCCAGGTGGTGCTATGTGCCATGATAAAGATAATTTTGCCCTGGGTCTTCAATCCATTATGTCCAGCTAACTTCAACGTGCATTTTTATTCAGAGATAATTATGTGTTGATCAGAGAAGTCAGCGGCTGTCACCCATATAGCAGGCACACCTGCGGTGTGACATAGGTGGTAACGATGGCATGCTCTTGAGCTGTCATGACACGGACAGGGACTTTATTATGTATATGTCATCATTTCTCTTAAGAAAATTATACTTCCCCACACAATGGTAATAATGAGCCTTTACAACACTCCCATAAACCTCATTTGCAGTTTTATTCTTGACCTTCATTAACTATATACTAAATATATAGAAACACCTATAAATGCACAGTATGTTTTGCGTCTCTATACATAAGTTTATATCAAGCCGAGGGTGAGATATCAAGTTGGAAATACAGAGCTTTAATTAAAAACTGAAGATCTCTTAAATGGAGAGTAATCGAGCCACTTTGGCATTGTTAACTTTTCTACAATTATGATAAGAAAATAAATATTTATACAGGTGAAGATATTTGTTGAACAGTTATATGAGCGCTACTAAAATGGACTTTACTGGATTAACTAGTGCTAAGTTGTCGTATATATTTTATAATTAAATTTACATAATAAAACTAAAGAGAAGATCTTCATGTAGGTAAGACTGACTTCTAAACCTGTATGCATATATTTTTTAAATAAAATTTCCTATCAAGTCAGTTGGTGGTATTAATTGAGCTGCTCTGAGGCATATAGAAAACAGGCAATTTTATTTTAGTAGAAAACCTTGCTCATAGCATATAGAAGTAATGTATGTATTTTTTAACAGATGACGTGAAATTAGTCTGAGCTAATTTTTGGATAAGGTGATCCATTACAAAAAAAAAAAAAGAAGAAGAAAAAAAGGCGATCCATTATATTGAAGATCTATAAAGTAATGGTTAAGGGATAATTAAAAAATGTTTTCCTTCCATCCGCAAATCCTTTACTCTTACAGACTTGTGAAGTTTGGAGGAGGACATTGCATAACCTCCATGATCCTAGATAATTGACAGTTTTTAACCCTTAACACCTGGGTTAAGATCACCTTTGTACCGATTTCTTTTAATAAAAACAGGGGTCTCCCTCTCTTTTTAGCTAAAAAATGTCATCTGTAACAATTTCCAGGATATGCTGAGCCCTAACTCTCTCCCTCCACCCCCCCACATTATTTGGCTAAAGCAGATATTTGTTTATTAGTAGTTAGTATTTTCCAGACATCATCACAGGCCTTCTTTGTATTATTTCATTTGATCCTCAATTAACTTGATGAATTAGAGGCTATTATCCTCATATAAGAGAATATGCTGAGGAATGGAGATACTAAATAACTCTGCTGAGGTCACAGAGTTCTCCACAGAGGCAGGTTTTAAACCCAGGGCCGATGGCTCCAGGTACCATATCCTTAACTGATACTCGACATTGTCTCTCAAATGACTGATGTTTCTGTGTTTAAAATGGCAGGTCATTTAGATTCCTTTACTTCCACAGGATTAATTTTGAAATTCACTGTTTTGGGATTATGAAAGCATTATGAAAATCTAGACTTAATTAGATTATATTCTATAACTTGTAATATTGGAGGTTATTGTGTATTTTGGTTGGCACATACAAATGCAAAGTAAAATAATTAAACTTATTTCTGATTTGGATAGATTCCATTTCAGAAATGGAAACGTCATTGAGAATGAGAGAAATCAAAATTGGTCTAGTTTCTTCTGATGTAGTAACTTTTTTATGTTATTTGCAAAAAGGAGGTAACATATGTTTATATATAGTCCATTTTTTTAAAAAAAATTTCAATGTCTAATCTGAGTCAGTTGACCTTTTGTGTTTTATTTGCTGAGCCTTTCAAAATGTTTCAAGAGCAGTGACTTTTCCTGTGATGTGGACACCTCACTTTCATGGAACAGGGCTAAGAGCTCCAACTCATCTTCTAATTTGCTAGTTTGCAAGTGGGAATAGTTGCTTGTAATCTAGTAAACTCTATTCCCCACCCCTCAACATTGGATCATTTTTCCGTGGGTTAACTAAAGCCAACAAATAATCTTGAGTGAAAAAGGAAATGTTTAAGAATTTCTTTGGCTAGTTTTTGTTTTTTGGTAAAGGGGGGCTCTGTGACTTTAATTGCCTTCAGTATGGATCTGTCAACATAACACTAGAAGTATTACTGTAGGAAATAACTGGGTTTGTAAATAATTTTAATTAATATTAAGCACTTTTTGCTTCCTGATGTTCAAAAAGTGTGGGAGTAGAAGGAGGGACGGTGAGATGGGCCAGTCAGGTAAACACAGTGCGTGTCTTAATTTTATCAAAGTGAAGGATTACATCATCTGCTTGTGTTTTTCCCTTGTACACTTCCCTTAATAATATGGAAGTGAGAGATGAGCTCTAGTTGGTAACCAGAATGGTTGATGTGCAGGATAAATGGAACTGGAGCAGAGGAGATTATAAGATCAGTGCATAGAGAAAAACATTTATCTGACGGAGTCGGTGATAGAAATGACTTAGGAGTTTGGCTTAGCTAGTTCCAAGCTATAGTACTTAGACCTAAGTAGTTACAGAGAGGTATGTGTTATAATCATGCTGTTATTTGGGGAGAAAATTTTTTTCCTTTTTCCTTCAATGAAATATTTTAATGATTTACATTCATTCATTGAAAAAATGTTATACCTGTGTGCACATAAGTACCAGGCACTGTTCTGGGGTTAGGGATACATCAATAAACAGAAGAGATAAGAACCCCTGTCTGCAGGGAACTTACATCCTAGTGGTTAGAAATAGACAATAAATAATACAAGTAAGTAAGAGCAATTAAAGCAGGCAACGGCCATAGGATGGATTGGAGAAGGATTAGAGTTTTAAGCAGGGGGAAGGTCTCACTGCGAGATTGACATTGGATCAAAGATCTGCAGGAGGGAACACTTCCTTTAGGAAGGAACATATACATATCCTGGAAACTAGTGTTCCCTGAAGAAGCAATAGCCCTGAGGGCCATGAGGCAGGAGGGGCATGACTGCTGTGTGCAGGGAAGAGACAGAAAACCAGTGAGACACAAGGCGGGTGATGCTAGTAAGCGAAGCAGGAGAGGTGGTGGTTTGAAAGTACACCGACTTTTGTAGCAGCGTGCTGTTCTAACAACTGAGTCATTGGTTTTCCATTCCCCTTTTAGAAGTGCTAACATCATGCCCCTCTTATCTCAAACAGAATTGGAGATCATCATGCCTGAAACAGGCAGCACAGATTCTTACTGGGTTCTAGAAGCAGGAATCTTGATATTGGGCGATGAATCCAGCAGAATTTTTTTTTCTTTCTTTCTGCAAACACTGTGTTAGAGAAGGACTGCATTGTTGATCTGTTCAGCATGTTACTGGGTTGCCCAAATCTCCAAACAACATTTGCAGATTGGCGATGGTTTATGAATTTATATTTTCCTTCAGAGATTAATTTAGCCGGCAGAGTTAAAGACATTTGAGACTAATTTTGCATAATTTTTGTTTTCTTACAGTATATTGAGCAGAGATTTTCTGTGAAGCAGAGAAAAAATGTTAATAAACATATTATGTCCATGGATCTCCCATCATTCGCTTATGTTATATATACATGAAACACAGTCTGCCCTATTGAACTAAT
The DNA here is from genome assembly GCF_905146905.1 of Nyctereutes procyonoides. NCBI lineage: Eukaryota > Metazoa > Chordata > Mammalia > Carnivora > Canidae > Nyctereutes > Nyctereutes procyonoides. Next base: position 28,597,085 of record NW_026575160.1, on the reverse strand, counting down.
TGTCTTAAGACTTAGTTACGTATTTTCTTGCTTTTCTCACTCTATATGGTTAATAATTATTATAAACTAGTTCTAATACATGTTGCATGTATTTAACTTACTTAATACATATATGTTATACTATTATTTTAAACACTGGTATTTATTGAATACGTATGTATTTTTTTTTGAAACACAGTCTGACTCATTATTTATATGGGTGCTTCCTGCATTATTATTTCATCTATGATTTCTAATGGTTTCCTACATGGTGCTGTCAATTTCATACATCTTATAATATTTAAACTTTTGATTCAGTAAAGAAGAGCTCAAAACAGGGAAAAATAATTGCTAATTCTTTTATTATTATTATTATTTTATTATATTCATTCATGAGAGACACAGAGACGCAGAGACCCAGGCAGAGGGAGAAGCAGGCTCCACGCAGGGAGCCCGACGCAGGACTCGATCCCGGGTCTCCAGGATCAGGCCCTGGGCTGAAGGCGGCGCTAAACCACTGGGCCACCGGGGCTGCCCTAATTGCTAATTCTTATGATCAGATTTATATAGTGTATTATGGTTCAAATACATGACTCATATGGTTCAATGCAAAGACATCAGATGTTTTAGGGCACTACCTGCCAGTCATATTTTGTTACATTTATAAAGTACCTGGATGATCTTGACATATCAACTAGATGTTGCCCATTCATTAACTGGAATAATCACATAAAAGTAGTAAAATTTGAACTCTAAGTAAATGTACAAATCGGTTATAATAAGAAAAGGTAATAACACAAAACAGTAGATCTTTATATATATATATATATAAAGAATGCCTATATATATATATATATATATATATATATATATATAGAATGCCTTATAATCTGTAAGGTTTTTCCTGTTGTGCTCATAATAGAAATGATTTGTGATTGTTTAGGTTGTAGTCTCTAATCACAAACTTGTCTCTGTGGAGAATGAAACACTTAGGAACCTAGTTCTGCTCCAGCAGTGAAGACAGTATGAAGCTGTTTATAAAAACTTAGCACATGGCTCTCTACTCTTTCCCATTTGACAGACAGCTGCATCTTCTGGTGCAGCGCCAGCCGCATCCCGGAGACACAATGGTGAAGTTTGGAATAAATGGGATTTGGCCATATTAGGCACCTAGCGACCCTGCTGCTTATAACTCCAGCAAAGTGGATATTATCACCATGAGTGACCCCTTCATTGACCTCAACTGCATGATCTACATGTTCCAGTATGGTTCCACCCACAACAAATTCCAGAACACCATCAAGGTTGAGAACAGGACAGAAAGCCATCTCCATCTTCCAGGAGCAAGATTCCACCAACATCAGATGGGGTGATGCTGGTGCTGAGTATGTTGTAGAGTCTATTGGGGTCTTTACCACCGTGGAGAATGCTGAAGCTCACTTGAAGGGTGAGGTCAAGAGGGTCATCATCTCTGCCCTTCTATGCACCCATGTTTGTGATGGCTATAAACCATGAGAGGTAGGACAACTCCCTCATGATAGTCAGCAATGCCTGCTGCACCACCAGCCACTTGGCCCCTCTGGCCAAAGATCATCTATGACAACTTCAGCATGATGGAAGGACTCATAACCCCAGTCTGTGCCATCACTGCCACCCAGAAGACTGGATGACCCCTCTGGTAAGCTGTGATGTGATAGCTGAGGGGCTGCCCAGAACCTTATCCCTGCTGCTTCTGGCACTTCCCTGAGCTAAATGGGAAGCTCATTGCCATGGCCTTCCATGTCTCCATGTCCAACAACATCAGTCGCAGATCTCACCTGCTGCCTAGAGAAAGCTACCAAGTATAATGACATCAAGAAAGTGGTGAAGCAAGCATCGGAGGGCCCCCTTAAGGGCATCCTCAGCTACACTGAGGATGACGTTGTCTCCTGTGACTTAAACAGTGACACCTACTCTTCCACCTTTGATGTTGGGGCTGGTATTACTTAGTGACTACTTTGTCAAACTGATTACCTGGTATGACAACGATTTTGGCTATAGTAACTGGGTGGTGGACCTTATGGTTCATGTGGCCTCCAAGGAGTAAAAGCCCCTTGGGCCACCAAGCCCAATAAGAGGAAGCAGTCCTCAGCTGCTGGAGAGTCCTTGCCCCAGCTCATCCCCAACACACTGAGAATCTCCTGACCTCCACAGTTTCCATATAAGACCCTCTGAAGAAGGAGAGGAGCTTGGGGACCCTTAACCTTGTCATGTACCATCAATAAAGTATACTCTACCTCGCCAAAGAATACCTCCCCCTCCTGCAAAAAAAAAAAAGAAAACTTAGCACATTTTGGCATTCATTTGATCATCTCCCTTTTTTAAAAAAATGTTAAAGATTTTTATTTATTCATGAGAGACACAGAGAGAGAGGCAGAGACACAGGCAGAGGGAGAAGCAAGCTCTCTGCGGAGAGCCTTATGCAGGACTCAATCCCAGGACCCCCAGATCATGACCTGAGCCATAGGCAGACACTCAACCACGGAGCCACCCAGGCTCCTTGATCATCTTTTCTAACCAAAAAGCCAAAAGAAGGAATTTCCGTTACTCAGTGTACACTATTTACTTCTGCTCAGTTACATTAAACTGTATAGTATGGGTTGAATTATTTCTCTCTACCAAGAATTTCAGTCATTATGAAAGAGTTATCTGAATCAAATGGATCTAAATAGCATTATCATAAAAAATGTTAATGCTAAGGAAAAAAAAGTGAACAAGTTACCTTACAAAATTGTGCTTTCCTAACTTGGCATATTTTCCATGGCAAATGAAAAGAACAGCCATAATCTGTGTCTATGAGATGGATATGAGTGTGAATTTTTGAATCAACATTTGAAAGTTGTATTTAAAATAGAAGCCAGCATTTCTAAACTGAAAGGATTTATTTGTTTGGTTGTTCGTTTATTGAGCCTTCATACTTACCATTTTAAAGTTGGGAAAATTGAGAACCAGAAAGCTAGGATATAATCACAAAGTTGCATGCATAACTAAAGTGTAAAGGCAGGGGGAAATATTTAAAAGAAGAGAGAGGGAAAGTTTTAGAGTAGTGAAGATGAAAGCATGACAGCAAGGAAGAACTTGTGAAAGCAAGATTGTACCCCATCTTCCAACTTCTCACAGTCCCTGTTTAAAAGATCCTCTCGAAACTTTATTTTCAGATCTTTTCCACCTATTTCCTTCTTATTTAACATACGATTTACAACATGTGGGGAAATTAATGCTTGTACATATGTCTGTTCACAGGTTGAAAAACATAGAGTATACTTGAAAAAAATTTTGTATTTAAATTCATTTTATTACCATATAGTGTATTATTAATTTCAGAGATAGAGTTTAGTGACTCATCAGTTGTATATAATACCCAGTGGTCATTATATCAAGTGCCCTCTAATTGGCACCTAGTTACCCTATTCCCCACCTACCTCCCCTCCAGCAACCCTCAGTTTGTTTTCCAATAGTGTATACTTAAAAAAAAAAAAGATTCAAGAATTCAGTTGTTTGTATTTCCTTCATAACCCATTTGTATCCTTGAATCTCATATAATTTTGCAAAACTAATAGTTTGTAGCTTTTTACATAGACTGGACATATAATCAGTGTAAATACCCTTAAGGTACATTGATTCATTTTCTTTCCCTATTTAACAATATTTGCTACAAGGCCTTAGTATTCTTGATGTCAAGATGCAAGACACATAATCGAGGTGAGGACATAATATTCATTATACATTGTTCCTTATACTAAGAGAAACCTGCTGCAAAACTGAAATTGAAATTCAGGTATTTCCATACATACATCCATTCATAAAAATTAAGATACTCTCAGTATAAGCCATACGATATTCCCAGTGCAATTTATAAGACCTGCTACTTACAATAAAATTTCACAAAAGATTTAAATCTACCAAAAACATGAATGCTGCTGTTTTCAGCAAGTTGTAAGTGGCTGGGAGCCAAGCTACAGCAATTCATGCCAGAAAATCCGTACACCAGAGCCTTATAGAGAATGATTAGTTGACATCATTTTAATGATGAATTAATGAGCAGTAAAAGCATTCTAATTCCAATATGTACAAAACCTTCTATTTGAAGACACAGGACTAGAGAGAACAGATCCATGACCTTTGTGATACTGGCAAAGGTTGGGTTCACTACAGTTAACGCCCAATCCGTCTTTCAAGGTTAACTACACATGCCATGCTGGGAAATGAAACAATTACTAACGAATTTTATAGGTATATTCTGTCAAATTTAAAAGGCAATCAGAAGTCTAAATGAAAATTATGCCTGGGGAAAGCATATAAAAAGAGAGAAACTAGGAAGGTGTGTGTAGGTACCTCTATGCACTTATTTCCTAAAAAAAAAAAAAAAAAAAGATGCCTTCAGGAGAAGGCAACATAAACTTATCAAGTACACAAATGAAAATCCTTATGCTGAATGGAGAGAATACTCAGCTTATGGGAATGGAAGTGTATTCAGGAAGGACAGCATCTAATCATCTGGGCAACACTAGCACAGCAAGGGTAGATGATTCATTATTCTGTAATTAACTTTTAATTAACTTTACTCTGCTTTACTTATTTTAGAAAATTAAATAAACTTCATTTTATTGCTCATGCTAAACCAATGAGCAGAAGCTAGAGTTCTGCTCTAATTAAAATAAGCAGTTGAGCAAAATTGTGTGTAAAGCATAATGAAGAACTGTTTCTGTCCCATTGATATATTTCTTATGTTCTGAAACACTTTGATAGGTTTTTCAAGAATTCCATTAGTTAGGCACTGTAGTCTTCTAAAAATGTGTGATCTAAGAAATAATATTATAGGCCATTCTTAAGTATGGGGCACATAATTGATTTAAACATATTAAGTAACATTTCAAATGAGATGATTAAGAGAAATGAAAGAGAGAGGAAGGGAGAGGGAGTGAAGGGAAGAAGGAAGAAAGGAGGGAGAGACAGGAAAAATTTGAAATTGTGCTAGTTCATCAGTCATCAAAGCAATATATATATATATATATTTTAGTAGCAACAAAAAAGGGGAGCCAGAGAGCTGATATAGTAAGATTACGTACTCTGCATCCTTTTTTATATTCTAGCCCTTTTATTCATTTTTAGACATTTGTTTGTCGCATGTTTTGGTGTTAAGCCTAAACAGTGAAATTTAATAATCAAGTGTTCTAATTGTTCTAATAATAGGCTATAAAAGAATATTTGACAGAAGAATGAATTACATTTAATTTGGTGAATTTGATCTATAATGCTCTTAATATAAAAGTCAAATAAAATTACTTCACTTAAACATCTAAATTATTACTATATTTTCTATTTTGTTTATAATTTTTAAAGTTTATTAAAAATCCATATAACTCTTAAGATATCAATTAGTAAAACACTTTATCTCAGCTTTTGGCTTTCTTGCTGACATCACTAGCGTTTCCATTCCAGAATAATAATCCAATGACTTTATTCTGATTTCAGATTATGAATTCTATAATTTTGAATTTCTGAAATCTTTTTTCTTATTATCTCTGTGATATCTACATTCTCCAATTTTTAATACCTTCTGAATCTGTTTTTTTCCTTGTCATGTGCTCTTATTAAATATTCTCTGTTCTCTAAGGATGTCATTATCCCTTTCTGGTTTCACTTCCTTTTCTCCTCAGTCTTTCTGTACGGTCAGCCTTGTCAACAGTATAAGGACTAGCATTATGTAGATTCCTCACCCTATCATAAGCTCCTAGACAACCAGTTGTCACTTGTGAAAAACTTCCACTTTCTCCATCTGAAAAGTACTGATCTTTGCAAAGTAACATGTCTAAGAAACTAGGGAAGTGAGGGGTGCCTTAAGTGGCTCAGTGGTTGAGTGTCTGCCTTTGGCTCAGGTCATGATCCCGGGCTCCTGGGATGGAATCCCACTTTGGGCTCCCCGCAGGGAGCCTGCTTCTCCCTCTGCCTGTGTCTCTGCCTCTCTCTCTGTGTCTCCCACGAATAAATAAATAAAATCTTTTTTAAAAAAAGAAAGGGAAAGAAACTAGGGAAGTGAAACGAATCAGGTCAAATGCCTTGATTGGATCAAAATCATCTTTAGCTAGAACTTTCCCATACTCTTAAATCACTTAGTTCCTCTCTTGATACAGAGAAGGTGATCAGTATTTTTTTTTAATTTATTTTTTGTCTCTTAGACTGAGGGAGTTAATAAATTGGGTCCACAGCAAATTATTTTTATTTAACTTCAGCTAAACACTTCCTTGTTTGCATTAATTCTTTTGTCTTCAGCTATACCCTATACCAAGGAAGCAGCAAGCTTCTTCTTACCCCTTAAAAGCATCTCTCTCTTAAAACTAAAAAAAAATCCAGAGCTTTTGATATGGTGATAGAAGATCCACTCATAAAAGGGAAGAATGAAAGAAGAATGTAAAATCTGAAGTTACAACAATGAAAAAAACAATGATTGGAAGCAACAAACAATGGATTTTTCATTAGTTAGAGAACTGACATTTATTTCTATACGAGTGTCTTTTTAAGAAAAGGAAATATAGAAGTTATTAGGTTTTCCTTTTTTCTCAGGTGGAAAAGTATTATTTACAGAAAAATTTATTTGTTTTTAGTGATCTCTTTATTTTATTATTGTTATTTAACTTTTTTAGTAGAGGTTCTGAACTTGTATATCTAAGGCAATTATAGCAAGTATGCTCTGTGTAGATCTCTGTGTCAAGAGTGTCTGTAAATTATAAACTCTAGCTATCAGCACTTAAATGTATTGCTGTCTATCAAATGCAAGAACATAGCCAAAAACTGGAAATCACTGGGTGTCATAGAACAGTTGATCAAAGTATGGACTAAAATTTTTCATTTATTTAATCCACTTTCCCAGTGTTGGTGTAGTTTCCTAGGATGAGACTTCATGGAGAATCCTATGTAACAGACTGGCAGCTAACACATTTCACACATCCTGAACAAGTGTATCTTCTGATCCTGTGAGCTTCACCGTTTTCCATTCTTCCCTTCATCATTTCTGATTTATTCTGTACTTGTAAGTACATCATTTTCAGGCGTTCTCTAAACTTTATGTATTGTCCTTGGTTTTTATTTCTAATGCCAAATCCTCTTACTGTTGCAAAGTATTTCTTAATGTCATATAAGGCTGAAACATTTTCTTCTTTAGTTTCAGATCAGTGCTCCTTGTCCTCCTATTTTCTGATGCTTTGAATAATCACATTCTTTCATTTATACTGATACTTGTAAGGTATTTATAGACTGTGATCAAATCCCCTTCAATCTTCTCCTCTCTTGACCATATAAATGTCTATGACCCTATATCTCATCCAACACACTACTTTTATCATTTTTGCCCTTCCTTTTTATTATTAATTTTCCATCAACTCCCTCAGTTCTTGTACAACTTTCCCATTGCCAATAAATAGAAATGCAGTAGCTCATTTATTTTTATCCTAGGTTAAGTAGGGTTTAATCCTTGACAAGATGGTTTTGTCAGGGTGTCAAGTTATATACTCATTATATGGACTGTACTTACTCTTCACTTATTATATATTCAATTGTTTCAGGATTGTAGTGCTTATTACTCCTTTAATTTCTGTATGTTACTTCCCTGAAAGAGCCTCAATTCTCTCAGTCACTAAAAATGCCTGTATTGACTCTGGAAAGAGTATTATATCCACAATATTTTGCTGATTACAACTGTAGAAATGTAGCCTTGAGCGTGTATTCATTCATTATAAACTTAACTAATTTCAGAAGTGATTATTACTCCTGAAGTTTCTATCTTTGTCCATTTTGCAGGAGTTCTAAATAAATAGCGATGCTAATTAGCTTGGCTATTTCTATGCTGGTGTGGGTGTATGTATGGTTATATATATGTGTATATATATATATTTATTTATAAAAGTAGCTATATTTGCCCTACTGTACATTCATATTTACAAAAAGTAGCTATAGATGTTCTACTGAATTTTTTTATGCATTTGATAATGGAGATCTTGAAGCATTTACTTGAGATACTAATTTGGCTTACTGATAAAAATGAACCCAAATACAACGATGAAAAAATACATAAAGACTCCTAAGAATCGTGAAAAAAAATAGAGCAGTAGGGTTTGTGTTGTATGTATGTGTATTAGTTTGGGGGTGTTATTAAGTTTAAGGATCTCAGAAATAATGCCTTTCTTATGAAATCATGTACTGACTCTATCCTGTGCCTCATACTTTGGTTAAAAGAAAATTTATATTATGACCAAAATTTTTATCTAAAATGTAGGTTGTTAGCTGTCAATTCATACTGACGTGGAAGCATAGTGAGTTAATGTTCACTTATCACCTACTTTTCAATAACAAGGTTTAGATGAACTCTTCTGCTTTTGGTAATTTCTACAGTGATGGTTAGTAAAGCAAATTAAACCTATTTCATCTCTATGTATTTTAATGGGGTTTTCAAAGTATTACAATGTAATTTTTCCAAAGTAATATCATTATGATTATTCCCTAAGAATAACAACGTTGCAAATTCTGATTGTCCGTGTATCTTCAGTACATGCTCTCTAGTTTTTTTGACATGACCGTAAAGTTCTCCATGATAGAAATAAGTGTATAAAGTGAACATAAGTAGAAGACAGCCCAGGCCATTTTTCCAAGGAGTCATTGTCTTGAAAAGTTAGAGGGTAATGTATGAATGATCGTAGAAATGCTTTCTCAGGAAAAACAGACATGCAACTCCCCTTCTTTTTTCATATTTGTTTTTCTCGGACCAAGGGAGCCAGCTTTGTAATATTGCTACAGGTAATTGCAATCCTAAGGCAAAAGGATCTGTGCAAACAACTCATTTTCTGTCTCATTGTCCCTGTCATGAAATACCAAATGTGTGTACTCTCTTCTAGTCATATATTATTGTCTATTTTATCCTCTTACAACTCCCCTCACAGGACCAATACACAAATTCCATTCCTCTACATATGGGAATAGAACTTTCCTCAGTAGACATTAATATTCCCTTTTCTCATTTGTTGTGGGGCCTTTTCCTCAGTTTCTGTCTCAGTCTTCAATATCTTCTTATGCGTCATGATTATGTTTGGCTCCATATGTTTTTGCCATTCCTCTGCCAACTTGCAGGCCTTTTAGAACTTCAGCCTGGGTTTATAAACTTGAGTACATAGTCTCAGAGCAAAATACTTACCTACCATCCTTTGTACCTCATGCCTCTGTATATGTGTTATGTATCCCAGCTATAATCTCATACCAAACTAACTAAAACAATATACTTAATCTAGTACTACTAAAAATGCAATAATCAAATATTCATAATTAAGATAACAATATTTTCCTTTGTAGCACCCATATAATTCTGGCAAGATGTATTATTTTATCTCTCATAGGTAGAAAAGCAAAATATTAATTTGCTCTAGTTCCATTTTACATGTTAATAGAAGACTAGCAAACGTCTTAACATTTTTTACATTATGTAAGCCATCCTCAGCCTTCAATACTCTGTGGATTTTATTAATTATATGTAGGCACCAGTTTTTTGAGTCGTTTTTCCAAAAGAACCTAGTTTAGGTTTATTCAGGCAAGGGACTGGAACCAACAGGAAGCTGAACTGAGGCCCGAGTCTGAGAGAGATGAAACTGGGAATGGAAATTTTTAAGATTGCTGTAAATCAGGAATTAGCAAACCATCCAGAAGACCCCAGGTCAAAACAGTAACCAAATAATGTGGACTCTGAGTTCTTGGCAGCAGGCTAACAAGGCAGAAACCATAAAATCAAAGCAAAGGTCAGGAAACCAGTGATATCCATGACCTCCATAGGCCAAAAATCTGGGAATTGTGATGTCAAAGGAAAGGAGAGTGGGATCAGTAACTTCAGTAATCAAAGTATGTAAAATTCCATGACCGATATGTCTGGTTTTGCAAGAGAATAGTCCCAATAAGCAAATGTGGAGAATGGGATGAGATTATGTCTGGCCTCTTCCTGTTCAGCGTATGGCCTTGTACTTGTTAGAACAAGCAGAGAGAAATGACAGATCCCTAACAAAATATGGATGGAGAAAGATACTCTCTGTAGGAGCTTAGGTAATCATTCCACATTTATTGAGTTCCTACTAGGTGCCAGGGACAATTCTAAGCATTGAGGAGGCAGTTACAATTAAGATTTATAATACCGTCCTTCCATTTGTGATATAGAAAAAGGACACAGATCAGTAAATGGACAATTACGTAGTAATATGTGCTATAACGTGAAGACATATCAACTACTCTGGTCATACATAATTGGGACATCTAACCCAATTTGCAAAATTATGGTAAGTTTCTAGAGGTATAGGAAGCTAAGTTGGCACTTTAATCATTAAAGGAAGAAGGAAGGGTATTTCAGGCAGAGGAAAAGTGTGTGCAAAAAAGAAGTGAAAACGTGAGGAAGAATATGTAGCATTAATAGATAGACAGTTCAATATGCCTGAAAGAAGCCTAGGGGCTCTGGAGGAGGGATTAGAGACCCATAGGGTATTACAAAATGAAAAGAAACTAAGGATTCTCTGATCTGGATCTTAAGTGGTCTGAAACAGTGGAATTGTTTGACTAAAGTCACGTAGAACCGGGTAGAAGATACCCAGGAGAGTACAGTTCTGGACTTTCAAATGTGGCCACCCCAGAATATTATCCACCAGAACGTTCCTTAACAAATGTGCATATATACTTGCTTCTTTTTCATCTCTTTTATTTATCCTTTATCTCCTGAGTTATTCCAGTACGCTAGGCTTAAGTCATTCTTCCTATTTATGTTGAGTCAATGTCTGAAGCTGGTCACCCCCAAACCTACCTTCCTCCATGGTGTAAGTTTTTGCATCTCATTTTTATTTCCCCACCATGTGATCTTGATACTAATTTAGCCAGGCCTCTAAGATACATATAACAACATTGCTACTTAAATGTGTCCCTAAAACTTTATTTATGTCCTGTGATGTTATAAATATTCTAATACTTCAGTTTAACGCTTTTGTTGAATGCCTGTTATGTGTGATGAGTATCAAAAGGTGACTAAAACAATACTTGCCTTCATAAAGCACATAATCTTCTTGCGAGGATATACATATTAAACAGAGACTTGAAAATACAGCGTGGTACATACTAAAACAGATACATGGATCAAGAAGTAGACAAGTATAGAAGACTAAGACTTAGACCTGAGACAGTCAAGGACAGATTTCAGTAATATTTGACTTACGTCTGGAAGAATAAAGAGAAGTATACAGGACAGATAAATCATCAAATATAAAAGCCTGAAGAATCATAAAAGGAATAGGTAAATCCAGAGAAAGGTGACAAGGAACTTCACTGTGGCTTATAATTAAAATCGATGAAGTTGGCAAATATTCTGAAATGAAATTGTGGACAGAGGTTGGGAATAGATTATGGAAGTCACAGCTAAAATAAGGAATTCGAATTTTTCCTATTGGTAATAGTCATCAAATTACTAAGTAACAATCTTTTAATATTTTTGAAGATTTTGAGGATAAGAACTCTGAGAGCATCGTAGATGATTCTTGGATTAGAGAAAAATTGTTAGGTACTCATCCCACTTGTTCAACTTAATAATAGAGATGATGAATGTTGAGAAAAGAAGGGAGAATTCAATAGATTTTTCCGAGCTACAATGGAGGAAACACCTGGGATGAGTAATGGTGGTGAAGCTGGAGAGAAATGGATGGATTCTAGTGGCATATAGGAAATGAAGTTGATAAATCATGGAAGATTCTTTGGATTTGAATGTGCAGAGAGGAGGAGTTAAGACTTTCTATCTTTCTGGTTTGCACAACTGAAAGGATAGTGGAGTCACATACTGGAGAGAAGATGGACCATGATGTGTGGGTTATTTTTAGACGTGCTGTGCCTAAAATTTCCTTTGACATGGAGAAGAAGTATCATAGGCAGTGAGCCAACTTAGTCTACAGGTCAGAGAAGAAGCCTAGGCTAGAAATTATAAATTAATGTTACAGCAGGTATTAAATGAAACCAGAGTAATGGATCAGGATACCTTTGAGAAAAATGCAGCATCAGCAGATGAAGAATTGAGAAGAGGGTTTTGAGAAATCCCAACCTTTATTTTTTATTTTATTTATTTTTTTTTAATCTCAACCTTTAAAGACTGGATAGTAAGCTTGAGGGATGCCTGGGTGTCTCAGCGGTTGAGCGTCTGCCTTCAGCCCAGGGTGTGATCCTGGAGTAGGAGGATCGAGTCCCACATTGTGCTCCCTACATGGAGGCTGCTTCTCCCTCTGCCTGTGTCTCTGCTTCTTATGAATAAATAAGTAAAATTTAAAAAAAAATAAGTTTGCTGTTGTAGTTTCACTTTGGTATAAGTAAATAAAACAAACAGAAATTATGATGTCACAGAGGCCAAGGAGAAGAGAATAACCAATAGTGCCAAAATTGAGAGATCAAGAAATTGAAAGACAAAAACAACACAGACGTAATTCATAAGTAAACTAAAGTTATTTTTCAAAACTCTTTGAGGGGCAGCCTGATTGGAGTGTTTTAAGGAAAGTGAGGGGTAGATAAGACATTCAAGAAGTTTGACTGTGAAAGAGAAGAATAGGGCAGTAACTAGAGTGAGCAATGGGCTTTGAGTTAGCTGTTTTAGAATGGACACTATTAGAGTATGTGTGTTGAAGGAAAATACAGATAAAGTGAAATGATCATTGGCTACCATCCCCTTTGTGTTCATACAAAATATTTTCCTTTCCAATTTACAGATATCCTATGGTAAAACAAAATGACATTGAATTTTGGAGGCCTGAGGGTCACAGAGATTGGGAAATCGGGAGTGTCAATAGATAGGTCATTGCAGGAAGAGAAATTAATTCTGGGCCCTGGACTTGTAGGAGAAAAAGGGAAACTCATGTAACTTGCTCGTGTTTTTCATCTCGAATTATAAAAAGGTAACCAAATAATTTTAAACGTCTCCTCTTTAGTTCTGTAATCCGCATATGGATAAAATAGGATTCACTCAGCAGGTTGCGAGCTTGTGCCTCTAAACATATTTAGTTGAGCGAGAAGGCACAAAATGGAACCATATGTGTTTTCTTTTAAGGTAATCTGCTTCAGTAGTATTGTCAGCACTTCTGAGAGCCTCTTCCATAGCATCTTAAAAAAAAATACTCTGTGTTGAGTCATTTTGATGTCATCTATTAAACCCTCCTTGCAAATATTTATTCATTGTTTTATAGGATTTATGAAAATAATAGCCTCTATAATAAGATATATTGTAAGAATGTAAAATCACAAACAGATTTCACAAAGATACATTTCAAACATCCAGTACCACTTAGGAACAGCCATTTGAAACAGATAAGCCTTGCATCAAGGTTTGACAGTCAATAAACATAGGTGAGTTTGGGACACAAATGAGATTCAAATAGTACTGATCCTTTGGGGAAAACCTCATGTTTCTTGTCCATAGAATCCAAATCCTAGGGCTATTATTAATAACCCTCAGAGCTGCTTTACTTTCTTTGCTTTATAATGACACTTTGAAACCGCATTCATGCCTATTTTTGGCAATATTGACCTTGATGTGGCGTTTAACATTTGCAAAACTGACGTATTTCTGTTAACACTGAGAGACCTGTTTCCGTTGAACCACTACACATATATTCAATGCGGTGCATTTTCAGTGTTCTGTGCATTGAGTTTAAGCTTTATTTAAGCTAAAACCTTGTTCTTCGCAATCAGAAACGCCTCTCCTGTATCTCGCTCTCCCAGCTGAGTGCCCCGCATGTGTTCTGTGCATCCTTGCTCACTCCGTAAATGCTCCTTCCTTAATGACAGCCACACCAATAGGAAATAAATAGTTTAAACAGTGAAAGAGGCAAATGACAAAGTTTTGCCCGCTATAAATTTTTGTGACTTACTCATTAGCATTTTACAACACTTTTTTCGTAACATAGATGGAAGATTGTCCTACAAATCTATTGAATTGAAATGCTGTGCTACTCACTTGTGTCTCAGGATATATTTCTTTTTTTTTTCCTTTCTCAGACTTACTGCCTGGTTTCCAAAGAAATTACAGCTTGATTTTGTACCCATACACTTTTTCCTTAGTCAGTGGCATGGCAGCCAGATACTCTAGTTAGTTTATTCCCTATCACATGCTGCTCTGTCAAAACTGTTCACTTACATTTTTCACAGATCACTACTAGCCATGAACAACATTATTCTGCAGAAAACCTGCTGTCCGTGCTCTCTACACTAGCTGCCGTTACACCCAGCACTTTACTTCTTTCTCTAGGACATGTCACTCATGTGTTTCAGCAAATGCCAGGTGTCCCTTATATCTAGCAAACTATCTCTCCATCAGGGACATTTTACACATATTCTCTATTCACTTTACTGGGCACTTTCTTCTGTCAGGCAAATACCATTCATTCATTCACTCTTTCTGGTTTCTCTCATCAAATACTGTATTTTCTATCCTAGGAATAAAGTTTTCTAGCATACTTCTCTTTTTCCCTTATGATAGTGTTTTTTTATTCAGCCATTTCTTTTACTCTGCAGACTTTATCTCCCATCTTCTGTCAGGAACACTTGCAAAAAGAACATTTTCCAAAAACAAAATATATGTTTAAAAGTGTAAATCATTATCTGTTTTTTTTCTGAATTGATCAGAACAGTTGAGGCTACACATATGCTAAAAATAGGTAGTGAAGGGCTATCACTAGAATCTTGCATTATTTCTATGCAACTGTGTATTTCTTCTTTTGTGGAAGGGATGGGATATTATACAAATAGTAAAGATATTTCCCTGTAATAAAAGCTATAATGTTAAAAGGAGAGCAACTCTCGGAGCTTTAATCTGTGGCAATGAGTTTTATCCGTAAGAATGTCAGAGAACATAAGCAGTTAAGATTCCTGGAGGCAAAATGTACCCAATTAAGGTGATTTACCACATTCCAAAATGACTTGACAAGTACATTTAACTCTCTAAAATGATATCTGTTTTTATATCTGTCATGGATTAGAAAATTATGGGGATTCAAGATATCATCATCACCATCACCATCATCATCATCAAAGACATTTATTAAATATTTTCTATGATGGATCTGCTACTTAAACGTTTTAGATATATAGCTCATGCCATCAAAGAAGTTCTAGTCCACTGCAGTGATATTACATATCTATATTGAATATATGCATACATTCAGTCAACAAATGCCCAGATTAAATAACACTTTGCTGTTGTATTAAATTGAACATATTTATTGTACGATAAGTTAGTTGCTGATGATTTAGAGCAGGGGTCAGAAAACCTCTATAAAAGGCAGACAGTAAATATTTTCAGCTCTGTGGGTCAGATAGTATCTGTGACAACTATTCAGCTTTGATGTTACAGCACAAAAGTAGCCATGGAAATACATAAAATGAATGATCATGGCTGTGTTCTTATAAAATTTTATTTACAAAAATAGGCAGTGGGATGTATTTGACCCACAAGCTATTATTCGCTGACCTCTGATTTAGATGATAGAAGAAACTAACATATTTATAAAGTCTTACTTCTTTATAAGAAGCAAAATTAAATAGACTTTATAGAGAGACAAGGATATGGGCCATCAAGCCACCCCAAGCTTTCAAGAGAAAAAAAAATTCTTAGAGACCCAAAACATTAAGAAATGAAAAATCGAAGGGTACCGGTAAACCAGTAACTGTAACTGGTGTGGAATATTTCTCAGTCTCCAGCAGCCTGAAGCTTTGGTTTGAATGGTTTATGGGAGAAGGACTGAAAGCAAAGACTAGGGTCTCTATGAGGTAGGAAGTCAGACTTTAAATTTCTGTATAAAGTCACGACTCTGATAGACATCAGTGGGTAATCTTAAAATCTATCTGTAGTTTTTTAGATAGATAGGCAGATAGCCTTAGGTCATAGAGATTGATAATTTTACATACTGAGAATTCCAAGATACATGGACTTAGATTTTCAGTTTTCCTTATCTTTGTATTATCAAAAAATATAAGGTCATAATTTCTTTAGAAGTGGTTTTATGTTGGTTGTACTTGTAGACATCTAGAATAAGCAAAAGCCCCAGACCTATCAAATTTTTCCACACATAAAGTTGCAAGAAATATGAACTCATAGAGAAAAATCATAAAGCATATACAGAAAGAACCAAGCTGCTGTGAGTGAGAGCTCGTGAAAACATTAACAGTAGTGTCAGGCTAGCAAAACGTGTACATATTAGAATTATATATAAAATATAAAATTATTAAATGCTTAAATAAAAGAGAATCATAAGTGTGAGTAAAGAACAAGACATTATCACAGCTGTCAAGGCAGTTTGTAAAAGACCACAGAAATAAAAATATAAAAACTGCAATTGGAAATTGATTGGGACAATTAAATAGCAGGTTAATCACAAGTAAAGAGAGAATTAGTAAATTGGAAGATGGAACTGGAAAAATTGTCCAGAAATCAATACAGCGAAATAGAGAAATGAAAAACAAAACAAACAAACAAACAAACAAAAAAAAACAATGGAAGCCAGAAAGCTGTGGAATAATATCTTCAAAATTCTGAGAAAATATAATTTTCAACAGAGAATTGTATATCCTATAAAATAATTTTTTAATAATAAGGGTAAAATAAAGACTTTTTGTAAGTGGAGCAAATTGAGAGAGCTTACTACCAGCAGATCTCTCTCAAGAATTTCTAGAGGATGAGCCTCCTGAAGAACTTAAAAATCATTAAGAAGGAAAGACTGAGAACAAATGAAAGTAGCAAGCATAAGGTTAATTCAAAAAAAAGCTGATGGTATAAAACAGAAGTAACAACATCCAACTTGTGAATATTGGATGTTAGAATTTGAATATTAGGTATGAAAATATGTATAGAGATTAAACACTCTAAGGTCTTTATAATGTTTAAGATGAGAGAATAGATATTTAACTCTGGCCATGTAAATTTAAATATGCATGCTAACATTTTTGGGATGACCAATAATAGAAATAGGTATAGTGTGTAAGTCCCAAACTAATGAAATATAAATATGTGGGAGTTGGGGAGGGGATAGACAAGCAGACAGTAACAACAAAAATATTCTATACCTTTTTGTTAAAGCAAGTAAGGATAAAAATGATAAAAGAGAGCAAGTAGAAAGTCCAACATAATAGAGTACAAACGGATTCAAACTTATACTAAACATAAACAAACTAGATTCTGACATTAAAACACAAAAGTGGTAGAACAATTGAAAGATACAACTATGTTAATTGTAACCAAAAGAATACTAATCAACAAATACTAATACTAACCAAAAGAAAGGCAGTGCCCTGTTTTACCCCACAAAGTAGACTTTAGGGCAGAGGGTGTTCCTAGCGATAAAGAAAAGCAATAAATAATGGTAAAAGATTTAGTTTACCAGGAAGAGATAACAATTCAAATCTTTTGTATTGTTAATGACATGGCTTCAAAATATAAAATGAAAAAATTGAAAAACTTCAAGGAGCATAGATTTTTAAATGATGTGTGTGTGTGTGTGTGTGTGTGTGTGTGTGTATATATATATATATATATATATATATATATATATATGATGTCAGGGACCTGACAAGATTTTGAGGATCCTCAGGAACATTAAGAAACTGGTGAAAAGGGGCAGCTCGGGTGACTCAGCAGTTTAGCGCCACCTTCAGCCCAGGGCCTGATCCTGGAGACCCGGGATCGAGTCCCACGTCGGGCTCCCTGCATGGAGCCTGCTTCTCCCTCTGCCTGTGTCTCTGCCTCTCTCTGTGTGTCTGTCACGAATAAATAAATAAAATCTTTAAAAAAGAAAAAGAAAAAAAAGAAACATGAAAAATCAACTGTAACCCAGTTTTTAAAAGGAGGTGTGTAGCCCATGGAACTTTCAAACAAACAGGCAGCTTAAAGATAAGCTAATAAAATAACTGGTTTTAAGAATAAGAAAACTGAGATCCCAACAGGTTTGGTAAGCCACCAAATGTCAGACAACATACACTGGCAAAGCCAGCACTAGAAGCAAAGTAATGGATTTCCAGCCCAGAATGCTGTCTATTTAAGTAGTGTTCTCATATAGTCAGTCACATTTCTCTTACAGCATAAATGTACTGGTTTTATTATTTTGATTTTCTATGCCTGTAGTTAGGAAGTACAGAAGTGATCGTAAAATCCATTTGGAAGATATGCAGAATTACAGTTCTGGTATAGAATCCTTTTTTTCTACCAAGTTAAATGAAAGTAATATTCATATCCAGTCCTGGGAGTAAATACTCTGAATTCTGGGAATCATGTGACTGGAAAGAATCTGGATTATATCAAAAGTTTAGAGAATCCTATAGTCTCCTTTGCCATTCATATGATTTGTTGAAGTTTATAGGGCTGGTTGGGGAAAAAAAGATGTTAACGGTAATAGAGGTAGTATTCTAACAACTGTCACATACATGAACAGATGGATGCCTGTGGGAAGTTTCATTTTTCTATCACATATTTCTTAAACACTAACCCTATTTGTTCACAATCTTTTGTCATAATATTATTCTATATTCATTGCATTATGCCAACAATATCTTTATCATTATCTCCAACCCTCAACGCCTCTTTATGCTTCCAGTTTATGAGATAAATTCTTCTGATTAAAGTTTTTTCCTATCCGTTGACATTTTGCTAGTCCCTTTAAATGTTTTTTTAAAGATTTATTTAAAGTAAATAATAAAATTTATTTAAATGCATAAAATGAAATGAAATTTATTTATTTATTCATTTTAAGGAGAGAGGGAGTGAGAGAGAGAGAGAGAGCCCCCAAGAGCGGGAGAGGCAGACGGAAAGGGAGAGAGAGAGAGAATCCCAGGAAGACTCTACACTGAGTGCAGAGCCTGACACAGGGCTTGATCCCCGACCCTGAGATCATGACCCCAGCAGAAAGGAAGAGTTGGACGCCCAACTGACTGTGCCACGCAGGCGCCCTTTGCCCAGATGCTTTAACTGTCATCTCATCTATACCCTTAACTTCTCCAAAAGGACTTACCTGTAGTGATAAATACTCATTTACTTTCTGCACTCATGTATGTGGGCTGCTGATGACTTTACAAAAATATCACAGGACAGGTATAGATAAGCCCCAGGATTTCCAATTTCATCTGCATATTCAGGAACTTCCTTATTTCTTAAAGATACCTACATTTCTAATCCCTTAGAGACTACTTCAAACATTTATTACTGTCCTTAAGTTTGTTGCCATTCTTCCTGTATTGCTTCTTAGGATTTTATCGTGAACATATGGCCATTGCAAGAAAAAAATGGAGAACAAGCCTTCAGTTTACCATTACTCCCAGTTTGCTAACATTCATTTAAGACATAATTATGAATGCCTAGCATGCATGTACCAGAGATTTTTTTTTTTGTCCCTGCTGTTTTAGATAAACCTTTATTTAAGGTCTATACAAGACAGACCTTGATTCTCTGCCTACAATACATACTAAGAATCTTCAGCTCTGGACTGTGGGCCGCCGGGGTCGGTGAAGGATCTCAAGATGGCTGGGCGAAAACTTGCTCTAAAAACCATTGACTGGGTAGCTTTTGGGGAGATCATACCTCGAAACCAGAAGGCCATTGCCAACTCCCTGAAATCCTGGAATGAGATGCTTACCTCCAGGTTGGCTACTCTTCCTGAGAAACCACCTGCTATCGACTGGGCTTACTACAAGGCCAACGTGGCAAAGGTTGGCTTGGTAGATGACTTTGAGAAGAAGTTTAATGCCCTGAAGGTTCCTGTGCCAGAGGATAAATACACTGTCCAGGTGGATGCTGAGGAAAAAGAAGATGTAAAAAGCTGTGCTGAGTTTTTGTCCCTCTCAAAGGCCAGGACTGAAGAATATGAAAAAGAGCTGGAGAAGATGAAGAACATAATTCCATTTGATCAGATGACCATTGAGGACCTGAATGGAGTCTTCCCAGAAACCAAATTAGACAAGAAGAAGTATCCCTATTGGCCTCACAAGCCAATTGAAAATTTATAAACTTGAGTTGAGGAGAAAGCCCCGGCCCTCATATTATAAACATTGGACATTAAAAATAATGATACAGAAAAAAAAAATCTTCAGCTCTTCAGGAAGTTTTAAAAATAAATTTCATTTTTTTTGTATTTTCGACTCTTTCCTCCAATTTCTTCTACTTTATCTTACTCCTATTTCCATGTCATTTCCATGTTAAAAAATCACTTCCCCAGGTTCACATGCCCGTAGGTAGTTAGTCACTACCATTCTGCTACCCATGACTTTAGAGCATCTTGAAAGGGTGATCTCTGCTTGAAGCTTCCACTCTTTACTTCCCATTGATTATTACCCTCCAAAACCTGGCTTGGTTTTGACCGTTCCCCAAAAGTCACTCTGGAAAATGGTCACCAAAAAACCCTCATTTTAGAAAAATCCAATTTTTTGGATTTGGAATTGGAAAAATCCAATTTCTTTGATGTTATTTACTGCTTTCTCCTCCTTATAAATGCTTTTTTCTCAGGTGCCGTGTAGCTCAGTTAGTTGAGCATCTGCCTTCAGTTCAGGTCATGATCCTGGAGTCCTGGGATCCAGTTCCTAGATCAGTGGGGAGTCTGCTTCTCCTTCTGCCCCCACCCCCGACTTGTGCTCGCTCTCTCGCTCTCTCTCTCTCTCTCTCGCTCCCACCCCGTCTCAAATAAAATATATTTTTTAAAAGATGCTCTTTCTCTTGGTCACTGTATCATTATTTCACCTTTCTTCTTCCTTTTACTTTTTTTTTTCCAAATGGCCCTTCAAGTGCTTCTTGAATGCTTTTTTTTTCTCAGCTGTGCCTTACATGTATGTTGAAATTACCAAGAAGCAGTGTTCACACTTCTTGTTGCTTTACTCTATAAACTCTTCTTTTGAAAGATAACTATAAGTCCTGGTTTGCGTGTATTGGGATTGGATTATTGGCATTCATTTGGGTTAATTAGCAATCACACGCTCTCTCAATTTAATTACGTAATAACGCTTTACAGAGCTTTACTTCTATTTACTTATACATTCAGTCCTTTTTCTTAATATGGCTCAATATGTTTTAATATAAAAAATGCAATCATCACACCTTTACCTAAAAATATTTAATTCCCTACTACTTACAGGGGTTTAAAAAATTCCCTCCTTAGCACAGCACACAAAGCCCTCTATGATTTGGTCCCAACTAAACTTTCCAGGCTTTTCTCCAAGATTTTACACCATATATATTATACTTGAGGGACACAAGGCTTTTTATTAGTCTCCAAACATGCTCTTCTCTTTCATGCTTCCATAATTTTGATGCTCCTCTCTTTTTGTTTGTTTTTATGAAATTCTCTGTCTGGTAGACTACCGCTCATCTCTCGAGAACTGGTGCATATGTTGTTTCCTGAGTGAAGTCCTTCCAGATTCCCTCAGGCAGGGTTAGTATTCTCTTCTTTAATGTAACCATGACACTTTATTCCTCCGTTATAGATTTCTTATATTGTATTATTGGGCTTTGCTAACTGCTTCCCTTCCCCAGAGGACAGTGTGCTCCTTGAGGACAAGTCAATCAAAGCAAAGCAAAGTGCCTACAACAGAGTAAGTACTGGATAATTTTGGAATTGGCTGAATAAATGGTCTGCTCTGACAACGGATGCCTTAACAGTATTGATGATTGCCTGAGAGTATCCAGAATTGAAGTTTAGTCTTATATTAGCTGAAGTGGGTATGTTTGTTAAAAGGTGGGGGAAGTATTTAGAACGTACTTAAATATAAAATCAATGTAATAAAAAACTAATTCTCATCTTTTTGACTTTTCAGTTCTTATAATTCTTTGACATAGGGTCCACTTTGTCCTTTGAACCCAGCATCCTATTAGCCACTACCAATTAGACTACCACTGGAAAAAATCATCTTCTTGGGTATGCTTTAGATTGATCCTTTGTTTTTTCATTCTTGTCATTCCTACCTGAATTTAGACATATCACAGTAGGATTTTTTTCATAGTCTCCTAATTACAAGAGTTTTTAATTTTACCTTTCTTTGCCATAATCCATCCT